>NW_024543064.1:53275000-56257500 GCF_018167655.1 Microtus oregoni
TAATTTACATGGCTTTTAAAGAGAGCTATATTATAAACAAAGTGCTTTTGCACTGATGAACATGCTAAAGAACCATCTTCTGGCTAAGGATGTCATGAGAGTAAGGAGTCCTTAAGAGAAACACTTGCCGTTTATGTAGTGCTTTGTGGTTTACAGAAAGCTGCAATGTATCTTCTCATGTGAGTCTTCACAACAGGCCTGTGAAGTAGGCAGTGGGATCTTCTCTGTTTGAAACAGATTAGCACAGTTCTCAGAGGTTTAGGGTACCTGCCTTTGATCTTTCAGCCAGCCACTGACTCAGGAAAGGTATCCGTCCAGCTCACTCGTTCTGTTACTTTGTTACTCCACATTGCCTAGCTGACGGTTTTTAAATGCTAATTCAATTACATCTCTATTCATACCTGGTTTGGGTTTTGGAAATTAAAGGATGGATTGCCAAAATTGAAGGCCCTCAAAATAGTTTCTACCTCAGAAATGTCATGACTTGTACATACTTAATGTTATTTTAAACAAATTTTATTTGTCACATGGAGTTTTGGACGTTAAGTTAGTAGAGTAAGTTACAGAGGTAGTGTAGATTATATGACAATAGTTTCCTATTAGTACACAAAGCCTATTTGATATCACTGTTTAAATGATCTTATAGAAAAGTGTAAAAGCAAAAGAAATATTTTTAAAGAGAAAAGCCTAAAGTAGAAAACAGAACACAGGTAATACTTAAACAAGGGAAAGGGAAAGTCTGAAAATCAAGAGACCTACTCATCCTTTCTTTTCCATGAGAGCAGATGCGATTGGTTTTATTTAGGGTAGGTTTTTATTAAGGTGTTACCAGCTGTTAACACCGTTGTTCTACCACGTGCCATGCTTTGTATTTCAATTGTCTTCAGTTTGCTTGGCAGTCTCTACAGGTGAAAGAATGAGGATCACAGATGATGAGAACGTGGTTCCAGGTCGCACTAGGGGTTGATCCAGTGTTTAAAAGCCGTAACTCCAGCTGAATCTTCCTTTCCTTCAGAGCGTACAGTGCTGCCCTTTGACTCGTTAGGTCTGCTCAGGGAAGGGGAGGTTTCTGGTCGTGCTCTCCCTGTTCTGACAGCCTGTATTTATTTTCGTCTTGCACATACTGCCCCTGAGAAGGCCACAGTTTTGTCAGTTGGCTTCTACCCTGATCCCTCAGGAATACAGCAGCGTGAAGACAGTTTTGTCTGTTTTATTCATTGAGTCCCCAGTGCTTAAGGCAGTGCTTAGAATATCTTAGGTATTTCAAGTGTTACGGGAAGAAGATTGAATGACTTTGGTGAACAGAAACATTTACTGTCTAAGCCATGGGCAAGGCTGTTGAGTTTCTTGCAGAGCCTTTTGGTTAGAGAAGACAGGTGTAGACTAAGCCAGTTTTCAGGCTCCTGTCATTTTTGATTAGCTGCATTCTTCCCTATTTTCATGTCATATTCATGTAGTTTGCTTTTCTTTCATTGAACACTGGAATTTCAGCTTTTCTGTAGACGTTACAATATTCTCTGTCACAATTATTTTCATATTCTATGTACTTCACAGATATGTAGACTTAAATTTTGTCTGTTTGGGAGTCCTTCCCTACTCACCCTTGCTAACGTAGTCTGCCTGCTTGTTGCCCTGTATCCAGCCACCCACTTAGGCTTCTTTTTCTTTGTAGCGCTGTTATCTAGTAATGTAGTATATATTATTCCTTTATGTATTGATAGTCATTATTGAAATTTAAGATCTTTGAAAGTAGGAACTTTGTATTATTCACTTCAAACCCTTGTTCTTAGAGAGGTGTCTGGGACATGGGATATAAGTACTTATAGAATGAAATGTGACCAAGTAGTATCTGTGCTGTCACTTAGCACCTGGGTCACTGTCTGCATCTTGATCTTATCACTTCCTCAAGTAAGTAGGTGTTGTGGTTATTCTGGCCAGCTTGTTTGCTCCCTTCTAAGATAGGACTGGTAAAACCTTTCTTTTAGAATTATGAAGGTTGAGCATGTGTACCTAACAATGCAGCATTTGGCATAATCAGTAATTGATTTCTACTATTGTAAAGTTGTCTGTTCCTGTTAAATTTTATATTATGCTTTCTAACATAGTACATTAAGCAAATATTTGATTATTATATGAATCTTTAATTTCATTAGGAGTGTTTAATCCCTTTGGAAATCCCTAGAGTACTTACATCTGTTTTCCTTTGCGACTACGTGCTTACAATTAAAAGTGAATATACAATATTTAAATATTTAAAGCTTTTTGAGAGACTTAGTAATTAACAGCATTGGCAAAGCTGGGAAAGCCTTGGGACGGAAAGTAAAACTCAGTGTTAGAACAGTTGCTTAGCAGCATGAGACTATTACCATAAAACAGGAAGATGAGGAGGACTGTCTCAGTACTAAATCTTAATTCCCAAAGTGCTCTTTTATTCACAGATGTAGATGTGAATCTGGTTCTGTACAAAATAAGCTGCTAATTTCAAGGTTGGGGGGAATACCTGGGATCTATGGGACTTAATACTGGGGGAAGAATATTTGTAACACAGTCACACTTACAGGTACTTGTAAGTTGTTGCTTCATTTAAAGATATTTAACTTGTGAAAAAAAGGACACTTGGGTATTTATTTGTACACAAATAGGCATTAAGTGAAGGTAAAAATTTAAGCTATTTCATATATTAAAAGTTTTCCCCAGAAATCCCTTTTTAAATGTTTCTGTTCATCCAAAATAATTGTACTTCCATCTCTTAATTAGGGAAATATGCAAACCGAAATACTTAAATAAGACCTCAGTACGTCCTGGCCTGAAGAACTGTGGGGATGTTAATTGTATTGGACGGATTCATACATACCTCGAGTTGATAGGAGCAATCAATTTTGGATGTGGTAAAAATAAAAACCCAACAACATCTTTTACTTGGCATTTTTATCCTTATAGCACCCATTCATTTTTATGATGGTTCAAATTCAAGTAGATTTAAGTATTTGGAATTCAGAGAAAGACTGTAACATTATGAAATAAGTGTATCATTAAGACTTGATGTTAAACAGATTTCTGCTAATTAAACTGCTTCCCTTTGAAAATACAATTTTAAAGAAATATTTTATCTACATAATAGAAAGAATTTAACAAAGAGTTCTTTGTCAAGTAAAAGTGAATAATTTATGAGAAATCTAAGGATAGTCTACTTACTTTAAAAAGATACAGGCTGAGAGCAGCATGGCTGTTGAAAAGGTTTAGATGTTGGGGCATTTTTTCTGCACATATTCTAAGATCCAGCAAAATCTGAAATATGAAGTGTTACTCACCCTGTACCATCTTCCCGCTAGAGATGCTTTCTAGCAGTGATTAAATAAAGGCAGTAACTTATGAACCTATATATTTAGTTATAATAAAAGCACAAAAGTATTTTAACAAGGCTGGTGAGGTGCCTCAGTGGCATTTGCCCCTAAGCCTGAGACTTGAGTTTGATCACTGGGATCTGCTTGCTAGGAGAGACCCAACTCCTACAAGTTGTCTTATGACTCAGACATGCACACACGTGTACATATGCATACAGTTTTTTTTATTAGCGGAAGTCTTTCACTCTTGATTTTTCTGATTCAAAGTTGATGCGTATGCATATGTCAGAATGAATTCTTCCCGGTCACTGACTTCAGACGACAGAGCTCTGAAGAAAGCTAATGGTGATGAGCAGCCAGGGCCTTACCACCCCTGTTTTGGAGGTGAGCTAGAGAGCGCGGCAGAAAGCCTCTGACAGGTGATTTCACTTTTGTATTGAGAATGGACAGTCTGCCTTAGGGTTACTCTTCCACATTGTGGCATTGGTGCCCCAAGCTCTGTGTAGATGCCAGCTATTTGAGAAGCTAAGCTATTGTAGCCGCAGTCACTGAGATGACATGTTTTCTGTACTAAACTGCCGCGGTCAGCAAAGTGGGCTCAGTACTCATTTAACCAGAAGTTATACGAGTTACTTATTCTTTATAATGGCTTTTACTGAGCAGCATTAGCAGTATTATTCCTTTGAGAACTAAGAGGCACATGAAATGTATGGTTGTGGGATCAGAACCATGGAGCTCAGCTGTAGTCAGTATAGTATATCTTCTTGTTTAACCGATTTCACAGAGTAATAGATTGTTCTGTCTTTCCTGAATCCCAACAGAGCAGGCAATATATAACAGGCCACAACCGGTCGATAGAGTACGAGTGAGTGACAGGACAGATGCAGAAGCGGCCTACCAGCTCGCCCGGCGCCTGCAGTCTATGGTAAGCAGCTGCTTTACTAAACAGACAGACTCTGAGTGGAAGAACATGTTTTCTCTTGTGTTTCACCTTAGCTAGTTAGTTTTCTGGCTTCTATTGACAAAATCAACCAAACTGAAAAACCCTTCAAGTCCACTGCCAGAGTCTAGAAACATCTTCTACTAAAGTGGCCTTGGGCTGTTTGTTTTGATTTATAAACCTAACACGTTAGGTGCTAGAGAGATGGCCCAGCAGTTAAAGAGTATTTGTTGCTCTTGCAGAGGACCCACGTTCAGCTCTCAGCACGCACATCATGCAGACCACAAGCATTTGTAACTCCAGTTCCAGAGGAACTGACACCCTGTACTGGCCTCCTGGGCATCTGACATGCATGTAGTACACAGACATACATTAAGGCAAAACACACATAAACATTAAGAAAACATAAAAACAAACACAGCTACACACACACCAGCTGAGTGTGGTGGCACATGCATTTAACCTCAGCACTGAGAAGGTAGAGACAGGCAGATCTCAGGGAGTTCAAGACCAGCCTGATCTCCACAGTGAGACCCTTTTCCAAAACAACAGTTATCCAGTAAGTATCCTCTAAGGAAAAATGTAGTAAGTTCTCATTCACACTGCAGTGGTGACAGGTAAAATGAGGCTCGGACTATTTTGGCTGTGAACCATTTCTATCTGAATTTGCTGTCTTCAGAAAGGTTGTTTTCAAGTGACTCTTTGGAGATCGTGCAAGTTACACACCTCTGGCAGCTGGTCCATTTTAAAGACCTCAGATGCGAGGTTTGCAAAACTAGTTGAGTCTCAGGTGCCACACGTTTTGTAGTGTTTCACTGTTTGAATTAACTTGGCAATGGCCTTTCTAAATCTGGGGTAATCATTTTGCTTCTGTTTTCACTATATCTTTTGCTGTTGTTCCTTTCTACCACAGATAATTAGAAGCAAATCTGTTTTCTTGGTGCTTCTTTCTAGTCTTCACAGTATTTTTTCCTGGTATTTTAGCTCCTAAGTGGTAAAAGAAAGGAAGATAAAGAAGAAATCAAGTAAAATGCAGAGAGTCATCAGTACCATGTGTTCAAAGTGGTACCTCGATGCCCCCACTTAGCTCCTACCCTGCTAGCTGCTGCTAGTGCCCATGAGTTGGTTGAGTATTTCTAAGCAGAGAACTGACTTAGCTGTGATCAGCAAAATACAGTTTAGTGAGTTGATGATCAGACATCAAAATAGTCAGGTAATGGAGATTTAGATAGTTATTATTTAAGTTTTGTGTGTTTGTGTGCTGAGGAGTTTGTGAGTTTTGTTACATTTTGCCTTTATTTTTTTCTTAATATAGCGTACAAGAAGACGTAGGGTCCGAGACCCATGGGGAAATTGGTGTGATGCAAAAGACTTAGAAGGGCAAACATTTGAGGTAATATTGACCTTATTTGTGGCTTGTTCTTGAAAACTTGTTTGTCTCATTATTTTAATCCCGTATATTATACTAATTTCATTGTTGAAGTCTGTGTCCTGTTCCCTTGTCAGTTTATGGAAAAGTTTCCAAATCAGAGGCATCTGTAGTACAGTTAACCAGGAGTCTGACGTGCGCTCAGAGGCATCTGTAGTACAGTTAACCAGGAGTCTGACGTGCGCTCAGAGGCATCTGTAGTACAGTTAACCAGGAGTCTGACGTGCGCTCAGAGGCATCTGTAGAACAGTTAACCAGGAGTCTGACGTGTGCTCAGACTTTTGATTCTTAATCTCTAAGTCAAGAATAAGTGCCAGACTAAGGAGTTGGTGTGCTCTGTTCATTTTATTAACTGATGTTCCTTTGAATAATGTTTGTGAAACCAATTAAAATAGTGTTCTAAACTTTAGGCATACTTAATTATAAACATTGAAGTGTTATTTCTATAGAAATTGGGACCCTGAAAGGAAACATAGGCAACAAATATGCATACATGCACACATGTGTTTACATATAGAATTAATTGTAGATAATTAGTGTAATAGAGTGGAAAGAAGGCATAAATATATTTTTATTAGCTTTGTTGTCTCAAGTAACTACTTAACTGCACTAAATCTCAAATTTTAATTTATGAAATGTGAATGATACCTCTCTTCTTGTGCCCAGAGTCTGAACCACCAAAAACCACCAAGAGACCAGGTCTGATGCAAAAGCAGAGTCTTTTAAATTACAAGTTAACTTGGGTCCTCTGTCTGTCTGACACAGCGGGTGGAGTAGGAGAGACCTGGAGCCACAGTGGGGCAGGGCATTTTTGGGGGGTAATTTAAGTGGTTGTATGGGGGGGGGGGATCTGGGGAATCTTTTCAGGATTGGCACACCTTCAGGCTCAGGGAAGGTGTCCTAAGTTGATTGGTTAGCTGCAGCTGCAGAAAGATTGCTGTACCTGGGGTGGTTCCTGCATTCTATCATTATCAGAGCATAGCCAGAGCCACCAGCTAACTTCTGATTGGTTCCTTACCATAAGGAAAACTTCTGGCAGCTTCTTCCCCATAATTAATTAGGGCAAGATCAGGGGCTCAGCACATTCTGCTGAGTCAGGGGCCTACATCTTGCTGGTCTTTTCTGCAGTCTGTTGTGACTGCCAAAGGCGGGGGCTGGGTGAGGATCTGGGCCCTTCATCCTGAAAGGATTTAAAAGAAATGAGATGAAGTATATTAAGGTCCTAGTGTTAGTCATTCAGTAAGCCTGTTTGTAGGTACTCAATAAATGTTACCTTTCTCATGCTCCTTCCCCCACTTTCCTGTCCCTAACCTTACACCGAGTCCTCTTGTTGGCATATTGATAAGTAATCCATGGTTCCTTCCATAAGGTTGGTCTAAGGATATGAGGTACTCCCAAAGAGTGTGATGAGGAAAGAGTTTGAACCAAACGATCAGGAGAAGAATCATCTCAAAATGTAGATGGAAGCATTCTAGGCTGAGGGAGTTGCACAAGCAAAGGTACAGATACAGGAAAATGTTATTGTTCTGGGAAAGGTGCATAGTCTGTTAAATTAGAGTGTAGGGGTGGTCGTAGAAATGACTAGGTCAAGAACATTAGCGTGTTCAACTTCACAGCACACTGTGACAGTGATTGCTGCTGCTATTATTTGTTTTCTAAAGAAGAGCTCAGCAGTGGCCTCTCGGCTGATAATGAACAGAACCATACACTTCCGCTCCAGAATTTTATGATGTTGGGGCATCTCACTCCCACTGTGCCAGAGATGAGACCAGGGCCTCATGTGTGTTAGACAAATTACTACTTTACCACCCTCAGCCATTGAAATCTGCACTCTTGATCATTACAAGGTGCTGTCTTAAGTTGTAAAAGAAAAATTAGCCACCTGAGCCCTGGAAACTAGAAAAGAGAAATAAAGATTTGGAGGTTTTTGGAACTCAAGGACTGATACCCTTGATTGAAATGGGCAAGTCAGGAGAAGAAACACAATTTCATTTTGATAAGGCTATATATTTTGGCATAATTTAAAAAGTTATGGCCCAGTATTTATTAGTAGTAAGGAAGCAGTGCATACTGACTTGGTCGGTCTTGCTCTCACATGTCCTTAACTGTTTGATTTCTTCTACATGAGAAGCTGATGAACTCTTTGATTGGCTGTTTTGTTTTAGCATCTGTCTGCGGAAGAGTTGGCAAAAAGAAGAGAAGAGGAAAAGTGCAAACCTGTTAAATCTTCAAAAGTTTCAAAACTACCAAAAAGGTACAGTGTTATATAATGTATTTTCTTAACACACAAATACGTGAACAAATAACCAGTAGTTTCTGTAGATGCTTTGTATACGATGTACATGGAGGTGATCAGGCATGATGACGCACGCCTTTAATCCCAGCACCTGGGAGGCAGAGGCAGGTGAATTTCTTTGAGTTTGAGGCCAGCCTGGTCTACAAAGCGAGTTCCAGAACAGCCAAAGATACACAGAAACCTTGTCTCAAAAAAAAAAAAAAGAGTAAATTTTAATTTGTAGAATTGTCTGAGTACATTGAATTCCTTTATTTTCTATGCATCTTGCTTTGGTCTTTCACTTTTCAAAGCAAGATATTAAGAAATGCTGTTATAGCACAAATAATAAAAACTCAGAGACAGCTATTTGGGTTTAAATTTTCTGAAGATCTGAAAAGCACAGACCTCAGATCAATGAGATGCTATCCTCATGAATCCTGAAGACTGCACACTCAACTGAGTTACTGTCTCTCCACCAAGCCATATTGCTCCTGTCTCAAACCCCCTAGTGCTGGGATTAAAGGCGTGTGATCCCAGCTGCTGGGATCACCTGTGTGTGGGCTGTTTCTCTTATAGACTGATTCACTCTTTTGTAGCCCAGGGTAGCCTTGAACTAACAGAATCATCTGCCTCTGTCTCCCGAGTCCTGGAATTAAAGGTGTGTGCCATCACTCCCTGGCCTGTATGGCTGACTAGGATGCCTGCTTTGCCCTCTGATCTTTAGGCAAGCTTTACTTATCAAAACACAAGTAGTAGTACTCTATGCTGTAGCAGTTGTATTTCCTTGGCAGGGCCTGGTTCCTCGCTTACAAAATAATTAAAGTGGCTGGTGTTGCTTGCTGTGTCTTAAGTACTTTATGTGAGCCCACTCAGTTCCTTGATAACCCTTTGCAGTGTGAGTATCATGTCCATTTTACCTTAGAAAAACTGAGTGACAAAGAAGTGGCCATGTTGTATTTGGTCATGCTACCTAGTGTGAAAACTGATTTAAGCCCAGGAATCCTTAGACCTGGTAGTGTAACTCAGCACATTGTCAGTTACTTCTGCAAAATGGAAATTGAACCGTACCCTGTTGACAGATAGGCTAAGTATTTTTTTTAAAAAAAGAAAAAAAAAACATTAATAAGCCTAGACTCCTTCCAGTATTCATACATTTTATTTTCTGAATCTCTGTGAAATTTAGCTTTATTGTTATTTTTTAACTGTTCTGTCTTGCCAGGAACCTTTTAAATCCACACGTAACTTTTCTCAATCTTTGTACTTTTTTTGCATTGATTCGTCTGCATTTCAACAAAGTTGTTGCTTTTTCTATTATCGATCACCTGATAAAAAGGTCTACTGGAATAAGCTGCGGAAATAGTTATTCAGCCATCTAATGTACTTTAGCACAGCTAACCCATATGCCTTTATCTTATTCACACACAGATCATAGATATCTTGCTTAAAACGCAGATTTGAAAATGGTAGTGTCTAGTTTACAACAAATCATTCCTGCCAATACTGTATGTACACTTACTGTGACATATTTTTCATGAATCCATTGATAGTAATTACCTCTTTGCTCATCTAGAACGTTACAGGTATTCAGTATCTGATGCTCCTCTTTCCAGTATGAACTGTTTGTGTTTTGTCCGTGAAGCGTCTGTAGCCATCCTCAGCAGCCCTTCAAGAAATACCAACCTGCTCCTGTCTGTATAGGTTAAGTCCACAGACATCCTTAAGTGTATTCTCTCTCCAACATTTCCAGTCTGTCTCAGTCTGCATTATTATTATACTCTTACCCTCAAGCCATTTCTCCAGTGCATAAACGGTTAGTTTTGGGGTTTTTTTGGGGGGGGGTCATTTTGTTTTGTTGTTTTGACACAGTCTGTCCCAAAGTGGTCCCAAACTTGAGGTATAGCTGAGAATGACCTTAAACCACTGATCCTCCCGCTTCTACTGCCCAGGTGCTAAGATTACAAGCATCTCACCCATCTTACTTTTCATTCAGTTCATTTAAAGATCTTTTTATTCAGTTTTTAAAATTCCTACATTTTGGGCCCTGGGACAGAAGCCTAATTAAAAATAAAACACCCTTCCTCACAGATTCTTTGTCAGATGGGAATTCAGCATGCTGCTCTTTGCAAGTTGTCCTCCTAGAAACATTGCCAGTTGCTTTTCTGTCTATAAACATTGTTCTGATACCTGGAGATACAGTTCAGTGATTAGGAGCACTCACTACTCTTGCAGAGGACCTAGGTTCAGTTCCTGGCACCCATATGGAGGCTCACAACCATCCATAACTAGTTCCAAGGGATCTGACATCCTCTGGACCTTTGTGGGTACCAGTTACACATACATATCTACATTTAGGCAAAACACTTACACACATAAAGTAAATTTTTATAAATCTAAAAACAATAGTAAATTTTAAAAATTGTTCTGCTATCTTCTTTGAAACTTAATTTTAGTGGTCAAAGTCTTTTTTCTGGTTTGCACATGCTTTTGTATTTGGCCTTGCTTAGATTCCCCTCTCCATCTCTTTACGTTCTGAAATAATGTCATAGGGCTTTCTGTTTGCTTTGGTTTGTGTAATAGACTTGCTTGTTACCCTTCGTTTAGAAAGTATTTATTGAGTCCCCGCTATAGTGGATCTGTTACGATACTGACAAGTTTTGGTGTGCATGTGTTTCCTTTGAGACAGTTTCAGTATGCATTCCTGGTTGGCCTAGAGCTCCCTCTGGAGACCAGGCTGGCCCTGCCTCCTGAGCAGTGGGGTTTAAGGCATATATCACAACAGCCTGACAAGCTGTTTTGAGAAACTTGCTACTTGAACTTCCTGAACTCCTGTTGGGGAAATAGCTGTGTACCTGAACTTACACTATCTCCTTCAGTTGAAAAGCTGCATCTGCTAACCAGTTCCTTCAGTTGCTGAAGTTGCTTTGTCCCAGAGTTCCTGCTTTCTGTCAGACCTAAAAGGACATGTGGCTCCTCCTTAGAAGGGTTCTCCTGCTCTAATATTTGTTCATACAGGCAGAGATTTGAGTTTATATTATTACTAGTTTTTCAAATTAGTGATTAATCTTTTTTTCTTTTTCAGCTCACTTGATCCCTTCCAACTGATACCTTGTAACTTTTTCAGTGAAGAAAAGCAGGTATTGATATCAATGAGTAATCACAAATAATGTCCCCATGGGACAGGAAATACTTAGTCTTTGCCGTTTGTGTGAGGCAAGTGTGTGGGTGAATTGGACACAGCAGGCAGGGTACAGTAAGGATCGGTGACCCAGCCGGGCAGAAGGTGGGAGGGAAGAGCAGTTTGCTGCTAGGACTTTGAAGCTTAGTTGTTTTTAAGTCTCATTTGTACTGAACTTTGATTAATGATGAAAACTTGGTGGGTAAGGAGAAAAGGTGGGTATGCCAACTGTGAGAACAAAATGTTTTTGTTTTTATGCTTTTGTGCTTTTTTGGGGTTTTTTTTGTTTGGTTTTTGTTGTTGTATTTTATGTTTTTAGGTTCTCCTTTTCTTTTTTTTATATATTCCAGGAGCCATTTCAGGTGAAAGTAGCTTCAGAAGCACTATTAATAATGGATTTGGTAAGGATAACCTATTGTACTTCACTTAGTTATTCTGGTTTCTGTTCTTGAATTTCCATTATTCGTTTTTTATAGGTCTAAGAGAAAGTGGAAGACTTATATTTCAGATTTTAACTATTTTCTTTATAAGAAATCTACTTTCTTTTCTTTTGAAGGAAAGGCAGACAATTGCACGTTTCCATATTTTAGAAAAAATAAATTGCCGTGAGTTTTGCAGATTGTCGCCCGTGTTCTAATATCCTGTGTCTGCTGCCTGGTAGATGACTGACATCCACTCCTTGTGTGCCCTTTACTGCAGACCCTCTAGCAGTTGTGTGTGTTTGAGGTCATTGACTACAGGAGGTTCTGGAGGGACTCACTCTGTCCTTTGAAAGCAAATGGTATCTTCCACCTTCCTCTGTGCTTCAAAGCTTGATGGCAGCCGGAAGGGACTGACACCTGAGTCCCCTGCTTCAAGCCCCGCTGTCAGCTCCTTGCTGTCTCTGTTCAGAGCAGCGCAGCTGCTGCTGTGCAGCTGTCCTAGGATTCTTCATTGGCTGCCTGTGTGAATAAGGTCTGAGTCTGTCCTGTTTCCCGTAGCATGCTCACGTGTCTATGGCGGAGGTGATTGGGCTGTTAGGAGGAAGATACTCAGAGGCTGAGAAGACCCTTGAAGTAAGTCTTAATGTTTCACACAGTTCTTGCTGCCATACCAAATATTTTATAGAATTCAGAAAGTATAATTGGTTTTTATCAGGACATATGAGAGTATGCAAGTATAGAAAGCTAAGTATTCAGAAGTGACTTAGCATTCCATTTACTGAACATCTGTTTCCTATCAAGAGGAAGAGGATTTTGCCAGCCTTGGCTACCCACTACCTTCCCCAGTGAAAAGCTACAACTTTTAAGGGCAGTAATGTATTCTAGTGCTTGTGGGTAAATGCTGGCGTACTTCATTCTGCTGAAATTATTTTCATATCTAATAGGAATTTTTGAAAATGCCTTTGGGTGGGTGTTATGGTGCAACCTAGAAAACTAACCATTATCATGCCTTTTAGATTAGAAAATGCTACCTGAGTTTGTAGACTACAGTCTCACTTTTGGGGTTTATTTGGCAAGTAATCGAATTGGTGGGATTTCACTATAATGTAAGAACAATCCTTTACAGGTCTGTGCAGCAGAACCGTGTAACAGTTTGAGCACAGGACTACAATGCGAGATGGATCCTGTATCACAAACACAGGCTTCAGAAACCTTGGCTCTGAGAGGCTACAGTGTTATTGGGTGGTACCATTCTCATCCTGCCTTTGATCCGAATCCATCTTTACGAGATATTGACACACAAGCTAAATACCAGGTGTGTTTATAGTGCTATGTACCTACATTTTGTAAATTATTATACATCCTCCTATTGATTTTTGTGAAATAAACACGTTAATTTTAGCTTACACTAACATTCTTTACATCTTCAGTTTTGAAATAACGTGCTTCTTTTCGTATTAAATAAGTAAGCATTGAGAAAGTCAACAATTGAGTGTAGGCAGGTGTGTGTGTGTGTGTGTGTGTGTGTGTGTGTGTGTGAATGGACAAGCTAGAGCCCTTAAAAAACTGTCAGGAAGAATTAGGACTAGACTTGTTATAACTGTAGTAATTGGAAACATTGAGATATCTCTTCGTAAAAAACAAGTTATATTTTTACTCACTGTTAGGTTTAATGTGTATTTCCTTTTTTTTTTTCTTTTCTTTTTATTTTTCAAGACAGGGTTTTTCTGTAGCTTTGGGGTCTGTCCTGGAACTTAATCTTGTAGATCAGGCTGGCTTCAAACTCAGAGATCCACCTGCCTCTGCCTCCCAAGTGCTGGGATTAAAGGCGTGCACCAGTACTGCCCCACCTACTGTGTATTTTCTATGTAGATAGCTATTCGTAAATTATTGCCATGTTAATAAGAATTACAGTCAAATTTTTTGACATCATAGTATGTAAAGACATTTGTGGTATATGTTTTGTTTTGTTTGACAAAGGTTATTCTGTGGGCCTAGACTGGCCTAGAACTCGTGGTAATTCTGCATTCTCCTGTCTCAGCCTCCTAAGTACTGAGATAGATGTGTACCACCACACCTATATGCGGCACTTCTGTTGTCTTTTTGTTCTCAATTTTGTATGTATGTTTGTGAGGTGAGGCGCACACTCCTCTGTGTTTGCACATGAACCAGGAGAGAACATTTGGTCCTGTTCTGTCACTTTCCATTTTATTCCCATGAGATGGGATTTCTCACTGACCCTGTAGCTAAGCTGGTACCCAGCAGTCCTGCCGTCTTCCCTTCCCCTTCCCCAGTACTAAGGCTACAAGTTACAGGTGCCTATAACTGGTTACGACAGGCTTATTATGCGGATTCTGAATAGGTGAAACCTGGTTCTCCTGCTTACACAACTACTCTTGTATCCTAAGCCAGCTCCCAGCCATGCTGTTTGTATTTTTAAGGAGTGTCTCTGATGAAGGTGAACAGTTTGGGCCTGAAATGAGTACACAAGACATTTCAATCAGTTGCTGCTATTTAGATAGGGCCCTTTTTTGTTTGTTTGTTTGTTTTCTTTCCTCCAGTTAACTATCAGTTAGAGCCATGATAATTGAAATTAATTATACTTTTCATTGCAGAGTTACTTCTCCAGAGGAGGAGCAAAGTTCATTGGGATGATTGTTAGTCCATATAATCGAAGTAACTCTTTACCATACTCCCAGATTACCTGCTTGGTTATAAGTGAAGAAGTTAGCCCTGATGGTGCCTATCGTAAGTTTCAACAGTAATAACTTCTTACTGTCCCTGTCCTCAAAGAACTTATAACTGTGTAAAACTATTTGATGAGAAAGTGTGTGTATCAGCCAAGGACTCATTGCATATCACCTAGTTAAAGTACCCTCTTCCCTTTTATTCTAGTGTTACCATGTCCTTAGATAAAAGGAAGAAAATGGAGAAACATTAGAGCAGGCAGTGGATTGTGAACACTGGAGACATTGTGTTGCACAGTGTACATACTAAGCACTGTAAACACTGTGTGTATAGGAAGTGTGTATATATTGGGCACTGGAGATATTGTAGAATGTAAAACACAGTTCTTTTCTCATAAAAATATTTTCATAAATCCATTCTTGCTTTCTCTGCTGTGGCATGCAAATAAACAAAACCATAACCCATCCTTCTATTACCTCCTGGGATATTAGGATTCCCAAAGACAAACTGACTTCAGATCTCCCAAGTCTCATCTGTCTCAAGAAAGAACTAGTTTGACGTAGCCAACTACCCAGCTTAGTTTCTCTGGGATGTGTGTCTCCTGGTGACTGTTGTGGGCAGCTCTGTCTACAGACTAAGGCAGGGAGGGAACTTTGTAAGGAGGTGGGTGGAGGCTCAGATTTCTCTGGGCGTGTGGTTCTGTATGAACTACATTTGCACCGTTCCCTTTCCTTTGACACTACAGAGTGTATTGTACTCACTTTTCTATCCAGCTTCCAGTGTGGGGCCTGGCATAAAGTGGATTCTAAGTGAATGTTTGCTAATAATTAATTTCTCTTTATTCTTAATCATCTTTGATGCTCTGTAAAAATCTCAGCACTGTTGACTATTGATGTATTTTTTAATAAGTCAGCAGTACTTTTCTGCCTTAATGACCACTTTGGCTTTTAATGCTATTTGTTTATTATTTTTATATCCTTATTACCACTTAATCAGCACTGCGAATTTTTTTTTGAGTGAGTTATACCAGGAGTAGTTCAGAATGTTCTACTGAGTATAGTACATAAAGCACATGATTCCTCAGCTTAACTATAATTTATAAAAGTTACAACAGAAAGCATTACAATAAACTTTTCTTCACTTTAAGTCAGATCTCAGCCTTCTAGGTTCAGGTTATGAGCCTGTATTACAATCATATCTAATACAGTTAGTTGCTACTGAGGACATGTGACTATTCACATTTTATTCATTAGAATTTAATAATTTAAAATTTATGTAATTCTGTTTCTGGCTAAAATGAAGAAATAAGGACTTTTTTGAATCAACCAAAATAGTAGGCAAAATATACAAAACAGTAGTATTTTACTTAGGATGTAATTTAGGCTGTGAAGGAAAATGGTTGCTAGAAGATGGGAACAAATCAGTTAAGCCCAGGTTGCTGTACGTTAGTGACCAGGAGGAGAGAAACACAACTGGCAACCTTGAGTGGAAGTGATGGAGCTGAGACGACTAAGTTACCAGAGAACAGTCTGAACTCCAGAGAGCTGTGAACAATACCCTCGAGTACTTAGTAAAATATGGACAGCTCTGTTTGTGAAGAAGCTAGGAGAGGCAGGAGTCAGCCACTGGGAAGAACTGCACAGTCGGAATGCCTGGTGCTTCTGTCAGCTTTTCTTAGGAATGCTGCCCCACGGGCAGCGTCCCCACGGGCAGCGTCCCCACGGGCAGCGTCCCCACGGGCGTGATGGCTTGTACCTCAGAAGGTACTATGCCTGCTTTGCCGAGAACAGTCCCAGTTTGTTACTGATACTGCCCTTTTCTGATGAAAAGGCCTCTTGGCCTGGGTGATGAGTGAGATGCCATCCTGTCTTTCACAGTGCTTTTGATGGAACTGTCAGAAAAGGAGATTGGAGTTGATGACAGTGTGCTTCTTTGCCCTCCTCTAGGTTTACCCTACAAATTTGAAGTCCAGCAGATGTTAGACGAACCTCAGTGGGAATTAGTGTTTGAAAAGACAAGATGGATAATTGAGAAATACAGGCTTTCCCATAGGTATGTGTTATGGTGTGTTATGACCCCACATTTGCAGTCTTTCTCATTAAATTGAATCGGAGAAAGAAAGCCTAGATCAAATAGAGAACCCTGATGTCTGGCATCCCAGCAAGCAGTGTCTTTGTCACCAGTTTCTCTTCAAATTCCTTCTTCCAGCAGTGTCCCCATGGATAGAGTCTTTCGCCGGGATTCTGACCTTACTTGTTTGCAGAAAGTAAGCTGCCTTCATTTTTAATTGGCTTCTGATGTGGGATTTCCCCTCTGTGTGCTATGAATATATTTTATTACCATTAGTTATTGAAGAAGCTGTTTCAGCCAGTGGCTTAGTAAAGCCGGGTGGGCAATCTGAACAGAGACAGAGAAAGTACAAGGAGAAAGACGCGAGCAGAGCCAGCCAGAACCTTACCGGTAGGCCACAACCTCATGTGATACACAAAATAATAGAAATGGGTTAATCTATAGTGTAAGAGTTAGCTAGAAATGTACATAAGCTACTGGCCAAACAATGTTGTGATTAATATAGTTTCTGTGTTGTTATTTGTGTCTGGGTGGCTGGTAAATGAATGAGCAGTCTCCACCTACAGACTTCATTATTCAGATTCCAAAGCTGCTGTTCTTGTTTTTCCCACTGTTCTGTGAATACATTCTGTTTTCCTTTATTAATATACTTTGTAAAATTAATGTATTCTATTGGCTAAAGGTATACATAGAAATAATACTCTTTTAGAGTGCATTTGTCAATGTTGACTGATATATTTCTTAGCAGGTTACAATTGTGTACAATGAAGAACCTTTGATCTTTTCTTTAAAATTCATAAGTAGCATGTTTCCCTTTTGACCATAATAGTTGGCATTTAAAAAAAAATATATAGTATAAATCTAATTTAAGTTTAAGTGGTCATTTGCTCTAACTTAGTACTTGGGAAATAAGGATTTAGAACCGCACGCGCCCCCCCCCCCCGCCCCCCCACACACACTTCTGGTTAAGATGAATAGACTGTCAACACTTTTTTTTAGTCATTTGGGAATATTCAGAAAGAATAAGCATACTAAGTTCTTTTTGCTACATTTGTCTACGTACAATTGAAAAACCAATGTGTGCATCTCCAGGAAAACTGGCCTAAAACTATGTACTTAGTTCTTTGTTGTTCCCGTCTCTGTCTCTGTTGTTCATTTGTCTGGTGATGGTGCTGGAGCTCAGTTTTGAGCCTTGTTTCTGGTCTCCAGACTTCATACGTGGACCCACAGTTCTGTGTGCTTCATTGTTCCTGTTGTTTGCTCTTCAGTCTTTAGAGGCAGCTCTGCGGATGTAAGCGTATGGTTACAATGGGCAAAGATCACAGATTTGGCCAGAGCTGGGAGCGCTGCTTGCATGTGTTGATTTCCTGTGGAGTTATGAGGAAGCTAAGCTCAACCTTCAGCAGCAATTCCAGTAGTCCAGGCTGAGATTGTTGAGAACGGTGTTTCTTATTTGAGTATTACTGGGGTTTGAAAAGAAATTGTGATAATTATGCAAGCCCTCTTACTACTGAAGTATTTAAACGCAAAACTTTTTATTTTCAACTAGCTTTTGGAGTGTCTAAGGAAAACATTAAGCAAAGTAGCCAATTGCTTCATCGCTGAGGAATTCTTGACCCAAATAGAAAATTTGTTCCTTTCCAATTACAAAAGCAAGGAAGAAAATGGACTGGCTGAAGAGAACAGTACAACGGAGTTGTTCTTGTAATATTTTAAAAGTAAGACATTGTGCTCTAATCTTAGCATGCTACTATAAATAATTGAGATTTTAAAGCAATATAACTTAAATATTTTTTCTTTTAATCTATAAAATTCTAAACTTTCCTATTATAAATAATGTGAAAAGGAAGAGATATGGGCTTATTCTCATATAGTGGTCATCATATGCTGTGTCCTCCGACTGCATCCTCAGACTGTGCTGAGCTCTTGTCTCCTCCTGCCTTATATTCCTTTCTCTGCCCAGCCATATCACTTCTGATCTCCACCTCCCTAGTCCTGGCGTTAAAGGTGTGGGCCACCACTACCTGACTCAGTTTCACTTTGAGACTGGATCAGTCTAGTGTAGCCCAGGATGGCCTTGAAGAGATTCTTCCTCTTCTGTCTCCGAGTCCTGGGATTAAAGGTGTTGCCACCACTCGTGGTTTAGCTCTGCACTCTGATCTTCAGGCAAGCTTTATTTGTTTTTTTTAAAAAATATTTATTTATTATGTATACAATATTCTGTCTGTGAGTATGTCTGCAGGCCAGAAGAGGGCACCAGACCTCTTTACAGATGGTTGTGAGCCACCATGTGGTTGCCAGGAATTGAACTCACGACATTTGGAAGAGCAGGCAATGCTCTTAACCTCTGAGCCATCTCTCCAGCCCCCCAAGCTTTATTTGTTAAAATACAAACAAAATATCACTACAAGGACCAATTAGGGAATATTGTGTTAGCTGGAAAACTGGTGTTTACCCATTGTCCAGTTCCTCTTACTAGTGACAGTTTTGTTAACTTGAAACTGAATTTGTTACTGCAGGTGTAGCCAAAGAACAAGGCAGCACTGGATGGAGTAGCCTCACAGTCTTGGGTGGCCTGAATCGGATTTGGGCTATATAATTTAAAGAAATGGAGTTTATTTTCTCTAGTCCAAGGTTCCTATGGACAGCTGAGGCTATAACATCTAACCTCCCAGTGTTATTCCAGCTCTGATTTTATTTGCTGATTTTTTTTTTTTTAGGTTGCTTCTTTTGTAACTTCATTTTAAGATTGTACAGTTCCCAAATGAATGTATATATTTTTAAAGGAAACTAGTAGTTTTTCCATTCCCCTGAGTACATTTAATATGAACAGTGAAACATACTTCCCCTTGAAGTCTGGAAGTATAAGAACTCCAAAGCACAAAATTAGGAATTGCGCTCCCAACCTAATTTATGCCAGCTTTGGTATAAGACCTTAATTCTGTCACATCTCTAAATCCAGGAGTCTCAGTTGAAATTCAGAGAGCTGAATTTTATAACGTGGTGTCTCTTCAAATAGAGGCCACAAAAGCCAGTAGCAGTTCACTCTCTTGTGCCCTTCTCCTCCTCACCTGTCTCTCCAGAGGCTGGTGCAGCAGACCCAGGAGCCGTGTTGATTAACTTGCTGCATTGATGTTTCCCTGGAATGCTGCTGAGTTGTTAAGAGTTCTTTGTCAAATCTGAGTTTTTCCACATGCTAATCATCTTCACTGACCTGAGCTGTGTTTTAAGTGCTTCAAAGATGGCAGTAGTCAGAGTGGAGGGCCTTGAGAACACAAGTTTTAAGCAGCTATTGAGGGTCTTCTTTTCTGACTATAGAATACATTTATAATTTATCTTACAAAATATTTTCAAATGCAGAAGAGTATATACAGGGTGCAGATATCTCAGATACACTATCAGAAATACACAGGAATTACTTTCTTTACTGAGGGTTTTTGGTTGGTTGGTTTTGTGAGTTTTTTTGTTTTGTATTGTTTTGGGGGGTTGTTTGTTTGGGTTGTTTTTCCAGACAGGGTTTCTTTGGCTGCCCTGGAACTAGCTCTGTAGACAAGGCTAGCTTTGAACTCACAGATACCTGCCTGCCTCTAGCTCCCTAGTGCTGGGATTAAAGATATGTACTTCCACCACCTGGCTTTCTTTACCAGTCTTTAGCAGCTTGAATTGAGAACATTCAGACTTATCATTTGTCTCCTGTTGTGTCCTGTCTGTTCTCCATGCTGCTTTCCTCTCTCTTACAGTAGTATCTACATGCTTTGACAACTGCAGATGGCCCCCATGCTGGCCTTGCCAACCTTGGCCTCCAAGGCCTTAAAGAAGCACAGATGAGTTTGGACCCAAGGAGGCATGCAACACAGAAGTTGATGAAGCAGGCTCCTAGAGAGAAAAGCCCATCCCAACAGTGTGTGCAGAAGTGGAGGACCAGAGACACCTGAGACCTTCATCCCAAGTTCTGTCTCTCTGAAGGACATAGCTGTTAAATAATGAGCTTAAAATTTGTGTCTTGTTCTGCCTTGGGTAAGGAAAATTAATAATAGTACTTCTCCTCTGTTAGACTGGTGTTCTTCAAAAATAGCTCAAGAAAGCAAATCATGCCCTCAGTTAACCTTGGCATTCTTCTCCAGTGCTGTAAAATGGCCTGGAGCTCGCATTGCTGTAGCTGGTTTGACCCTGTGCTCACAGCTCACGAGCTTTTCAGGCCCCAAGTACTTTTGCCCACTTGGACTCCTTCTGTATGAAATTTAAATTTATATTTTATAATTGTGTTTGTATACAATGACGGTATTCATATTTTGAATTAAAATAGTCCTTTATCTAAAATTTATATTATTTTTACTAAAAAATTAAGTAAAATTTTGGTTGCATGCCCTGGGAGTCTGAGACACTCTGCCTAATGGACAGCTTGCCCTGTCTGTATTCAGAGGCCTCGGGAAAATGCAGCTAATGTTCCCTGTCCCTTCCCACCACCTCCAGGTTATCTTTGTCACTCTGCCCAGGAACGCTTTGTTCTTGCCCATCCTAGCTAGAACTCAGGGCATTGCTCACTACCATTCGGTCCTGGGAGAGAGACAGAGACCGGGGCTGGGGTGCGGACACAGATAGGTAGACATTTTTATCCTGGTTTCTACTTTACAGCTTGTGCCACACTTCACAGGGTGAGGCTCCTTTCTTTCTCAAGCCCTTTTATCCATCCGTCCTCGCAGCTCCTAGGTGTAAGGTCGTTGTATCACGTACTGAAAGTGATAGACAGACCCACTCAGATTTCCCCGCAGTTTCTCCACAGAGTGCTCCTGCTCCCAGACGGGGTTAGGTGAGGGCTGTGATGGGCAGACTGCAAGCTCCTTCTGCCTCTTCAGTTCTCAGGACAAAGAAGATGGCAGCCTCAGAATGCCAGCCTGAGCTGTCCTGCTTTTTAGGTAACCTTTCCCCATATGTCTCTCTGGGTTTGAGTGCAATGGAAAAGCCGACAGAACCAGTATGCCCAGGAGTGCTGCCCCGTTCTGTGCCAGCAGAAGCCACCTAATTGCCCTCCTGCTTGTATAGCACGCTTGCCCGTCATCAGCAGGCATCCCATGTGGATTTCTTGTCAGTAGGAGAGCTGGCCACCCGGTTTGTCTTTTTTCTTCTCACCTCTACCACCAAGTGTCACGTGGCATGAAGGCAGAATACCTTCACAGAAGCACAAAGAAAAGCACACATTTTGATAAACATATTCTATCAGCATTAACAAATTTAATAAAGAAATTTGATCTGCATCTCCACTTTCCTATTCTTTAATAACGCTCTTACAACTTAATATATATCTTTAATATGCCCCCCAAAAAATCACTGTTAGGAGAATAATGTATTGTACTTAGGTTATTATTTCTTGACCTTTCCTGAAAGGATTTATGTGTGCTTTCATTTACGGGAATTTCACTTTCTGGTATTTCTTCTAAACTACCTCATTCCCTTATTGCCCCCACTAAATCACAAGAAAATAAAAATATCCAAGAGGAACTTAAAGGATTCTAAATAAAACTAAATTATAAAGGTGAAATTAACCCACAGCACCTGGGTGGCTTTTATTTTCCTCCTTCGGTGTTTCTGTCATATACTCGTGAGTCCCAGGGAAAATGCCTGGTTTCTTTTCTCTGAGGTTTCCTAGTAGCTTTCTAGGAATTCAGTAAATGTTCTCACCATTCATATTCCTGTTTCACATATTATAAAATTGAGCCCTGTGTGGCGGCACACACCTTTAATCCCAGAACTCAGAAGTAGAGACAGGTGGACCTCTTGAGTTTGAGGTCAGGCTGGTCTACATGATGAATTCCAGGAGTAGGACTACATAGTAAGAGCCTATCTTTAAAACAAAACATGACAAAAAAAACGGTCTGCTTTAGCATATGAACTCTGAAATTGTAGTTAGATTTTAGCATGGTTTATGCAGCTGAGTCATTTGCCTTTATGTGTGTAGATTGGAGTTGACTTGCACAGTTGTGTCTTGTGTAAGATACTGCATGACAGTTTATGAACTTGTTGCTGTTTTCCCACAATATTGGCAGTTTTTGAGAGTTTTTCAGCACTAAGCATTTAACAGCGTTCTACAACAATGAAATGATTTAAAACTTTTGTACATTTAGATGTTATGCTATATTGTATATATCAACATTAAGAATATTGTAAATATCAGTGTCTGTACAATAATGGAAGATTTTCCCCAAAATATATACTCATCTTTCCATGTTTACTTGTGACATATTAAAATACCCAATTTTAAGCTTTGAGAAATTATCTTACAATGAAAGCTAAGGAGAAATGTGCTGCCAAGTCTGTGTAAGTAAAGATTTGAAAATAAAACAGGTGGTTTTCGGTGTCTTTGTAAATTAAATGAAAGCTAAGGAGAAATGTGCTGCCAAGTCTGTGTAAGTAAAGATTTGAAAATAAAACAGGTGGTTTTCGGTGTCTTTGTAAATTATTAGCAATCTATGTATTGAATTACAAAAAGAAGGCACTGTCTTAGTTATCGTTACATTGCTGTGGCAAAAATAAAAGCTGACCAAGGCAACTTACAAAAGAGAGCATTTAATTTGGGGTTCACATCCCTAGAGTGTTCTGAAGGGTCTGTGACCATCATGTCAAGGAGTATGGCAGCAGGCATGGCATTGGGGCAGTAACTGAGAGCTTTCACATCCCCAGACAGGAGGCAGAGAGAGCTCTGGAAACCTCAAAGCCTCCTCAGTGTCTCCTCCTCCACAGTCACCTAAACACCTATAGACCAGTAGAGACTGTGATGACAAGACTCTGGTGAGATCAGTGCCTTTGGAAGAAATGTCTGGCAGGATTTGATTGTGTGATGTTTAGGAAAAGATGGTGCAGATAGAAGTGGCCTTAGCACAGCTGTGGCCGTAAGAAACCCTGAAAACATTTTGATCAAAGAGTAGGGTATATGAAGATGGCCGTTACGACAGCAACATACAACCAGCCCACTTAATTTTAAAAAGTAGAAGCCAATTCGGTAGTCACCTCATGATGACCTGAGTTGTGTTCCCAAGAGCCACATGGCAGAAAGAACCATCTGCAGGTTGCCCTCTTACCTCCACACATACACATGTGCACACAAAATAGCTCTTATTTATTTATTTATTAAAGATTTCTGCCTCCTCCCCGCTACTGCCTCCCATTTCCCTCCCCCTCCCCCAATCAAGTCCCCCTCCCTCATCAGCCCAAAGAGCAATCAGGGTTCCCTGCTCTGTGGGAAGTCCAAGGACCACCCACCTCCATCCAGGTCTATAAGGTGAGCATCCAAACTGCCTAGGCTCCCACAAAGCCAGTATGTGCAGTAGGATCAAAAACCCATTGCCATTGTTCTTGACTTCTCAGTAGTCCTCATTGTCCGCTATGTTCAGCCAGTCCGGTTTTATCCCATGATTTTTCAGACCCGGGCCAGCTGGCCTTGGTGAGTTCCTGATAGAACATCCCCATTGTGTTTAAGTGACTAGAATGTGAAAATCTCCTCTTTAAAATCGGGACAAATATTGGTTTAATTGGTTTTGAACTTAGCAATTTTTTCCCCTAGCATGTAAGAAATTACACATTTTATATAGAGCAAGATAATATCTTTAGTTTCTATATTATCCTCATTAAAAACACCAACTTATTGTAGCTCAGTGCCTGAGATCTTGTAATCTCTGTCTATTTACATAGGACCTTGGCATTCCATGCTAGTCTGTCCTCTGGATCTGGTAGTGTAGAATGGAGAATCAGATTGGCCCCTATGTCTGCTACAGCTGTATGTCTGCTACAGGTGTTTAGCTACTGGGGCTACTTGCTGAAGAGATTCCTAATAGTTCTAGGCTGAAACCTTCATCCTTTTTGAATTTTTGGGTATCCTGCAAAATAATTTTATTTTTTATAGTAATTTAAAGTCAAGTACTCAAGAAAAATGGTTTATTTACAAGACAATGAAATCCTGAGTTTTAATTCCATAAAGCATTTATTTCGTTGGAAGTTCATTCCTCCATATGTTAGGGATTCTTACTAATTAAACATTGGCTTTAACTTTCTGGTTGGGGCCATGGCTTGGAGGCCTGCATTGTGTTAGTCTCATTTGTGTTTAAATGGTTTTCTGCATCACTGAACCTCAAGTTTATCTTCCCACAGAATGCAAGTTTAAACACAGGCTTACACCACATATGCATTTGTTCAGAATCTTGCGTTTTCCAAAAGAGGTACTCAAATAGAATGCTTCCCCCCCCCCCATATTTTCCCTATTACCCGACAAGGCATATTAGGGTATAAAGGATTTAGTGTGTATGAGGCTGGGGTATAGGGGAGGGCAGTGTAGCTATTGGGCTAACCAAAACTAAGGATATTTGTAAACTTTACAGAAACCCACTAGTTAGCTAATCTCCAAATACAACAGGATTACCCGCATTAATGAGAGAGTGCCACTCCCAGAAGACATGGGTTATTAAACTGAAATTGAAGTTCAAGGCAAGGGATGACTCCCTATTGATCAGGAAGGCCCCAGAAGTCTCCAGAATAACACAGTCCTCATTGCCCTTGGTCACTGTGCTGTCTATTCCTGTCACCTTGACACACAAACTAGTTACCTGAAAGGAGGGAACCTCAACTGAGAAGATGCCTCCATAAGATCTAACTGTAGGGCATTTTCTTAATTAGTGATTGGTGGGGATGACCCACAATGGTGTCATCCCTGGGCTGTTGGTCCTGGGTTTCTAAGAAAGGCTGTGAGCAAACCAGTAAGCAGCACCCCTCCATGGCCTCTGCATCAGCTCCTGCTTCCAGGTTCCTGCCCTGATTGACTTCCATTGGTGAAACATAAGCTACATAAACCCTTTTTCCCCAGCTTGGTTTTTGGTCATGGTGTTTCATTACAGCAATAGAAACCCTATCTTCAACATCACATCGTTACCCATTGTATCGATATGGTAAGTCCCTGAAATCAATACACACTTTGGATTGGACGTGAAGAAATCAGCTTCAGTTGTGTGGAAAACTTCATCCCTGCTGACTCGTGTTCACAGTGCCAGAAGGCGCTATGTCATCCTGAGGACTGAAAAGAGGCAGTATTTCCTACCCAGTGCTAGACCCAGCATGAATCAGTAGTGACTTGCCGGCTCCGATCATCTCTATGAGAATGCCCCAAATAGACTCATATGTTTGAACACTTGGTCCCCAGTGGGTGGAGCTGTTTGGGAAGAATTAGGGAGCAAGACATTGCCTTGGAGGAGGTATATCATAGGGAGTTGGTGGGAGGTGCATTGAGGTTTCAAAAGCCATCCCCAGTGAGTTAGCTCTCTTGTCTCTGCGGCTACTCCAATGCCATGCCTACCAGCCTGCTGCCGTGCTCCCCACTATAATGGTCATGATCTCACCATATGAAACTGTAAGCCCCCAATAACCTCTTTCTGTAAGTTGTCTTGGTGTCTCCAGAACAATAGAAGAGTAACTAAGATCCCAGGCAAGATCTGCCCATTTGTGTAATAGTGGCGTGACTTACGGGGGAAACTTAACTGCTTCTCAATTGGATATGAGGCCTGTTCCACAGGAAGGAATATTAAGGAAGGCACTGTAATCCTAGTCAAAAGCTGGGAAGGTCATGGGCCCAAGGTTAGAGCCTGTTCTTGTTATTTTGGTAAATGGTGAACAACACACAAATGGTATTCATTTAAACACTGCCTGGCTCATTATCTCCAGCCCCTTATTGGCTAACTCTTACATATTCGTTTAACCCATCTCCATTAATGTGTATTGCCAATTGACTGTGGCTTACTGGCATGAGTCTAACCAGTGTCTGTCTCAGAGAGGAGAGCTATGGTGTCTGCCTGACTCTGCTTTCTTTCTCCCAGCATTCTGTTCGGTCTACTTCACCTATCTAAATTCTGCCCTATCAAAACGCCAAGGCAGTTTCTTTATTTGACCAATGAAAGCAACACATAGAAAGAAGACCCTGCTACAAATGGTCATGTCAAATTGCCTATAGTGACACTGGAGGCATTTATCCTTTATTTCTGGAAAAAAAAAAACCCCTACCACTACTATGCTTTAGTGATGTTTCTGTATTTTCTGATTTCTCCCCATTAGTGTATATATTTTTATAATCAAAGAAAAATAACGATAAAAAGATTCTTGATGTCAATTCAGAATGCTAATAGGGTGAGGGCCAAGCAGGGGTTTGGCTTTGCACAGAGAGCCGGGGTGACACAGTACCATTGGTAGAGAAGTGGAGTCAGGTACCAGGGACAGGTAAGATGATCTGAATGGTTCCACTCCTCTGGGAAAAGATTCGTGTTCAAATGGTGACCACAGGATACACAGGAAAAACTGTCTTTTCTACCAAATAGGTAGGCAGCGCCACAAAGGATTTTACCCAGTTCCTCGAGATGCCCAACATGGAAAGCTGGGGCTACTTGATTCTTCTACATTTTCCTAATTCTTCAATCAGTTATCAGTTCAATGGAGGCAGGCTGAGACATGGGACATCCTGAGCTTTGGGTGAATTTAGCAACAGCCAAGCCATAGGTTCCTCTGAAAGAGTTCCACCTAGAAACTTCAGGTGGTCTGAGGAACCCAGACAGGAGAATTGACTTGACTGGTAATACCAGTGGGTTGTCAGGGCAGCTTCTGATAAGATCCATATACCAACCTCCACTGGTGGTTGTTGCAAAAAGAGCCAGGCCACTTGTTTGTCCCAGCTGCCCGGCTAGCTTACACCTGAAATAACCACACAGAAACTGTATTGATTAAAACACTGCTTGGCCATTAGCTCTAACTTCATATTGGCTAACTCTTACATATTAATTTAACCCATCTCCATTAATCTGTGTATCGCTATGTAGCAGTGGCTTACTGGAGATTCTAACTGGTGTTCATCTCAGGTGGAAAATCCATGGCTTCTCTGACTCTGCCCTTCTTCCTCTCAGCATTCAGTTCTGTTTTCTCCACCTACCTAAGTTCCGCCCTATCAACTAGGCTAAGGCAGTTTCTTTATTCATTAACCAATGAAAGCAACACACAAACAGAAGGCACTCCTACACCTGGTGGTCACAATTTTGAGACCTGGGGAACTGACTCACAGACTCTTTCATCCCCAAAGTCCTCCTTCTTCTCATGAGCCCCCCAAGTCCTGATGCTGTGAACCTTTTAATACCTCCTTACCACGCTTCTCCCTCTCTGGTGGACAGAATTGCACGTCCGAGTGGAAGCACCAGCCATCAGCTGCCACAGCTGTACCGCATTTGCACAGGAAATCAGTCTCAGCAAAAAGAAGCTACCTTGTGCCAGAAGATGACTATTCCCCCAGGGCAAGCCATCCAGTGGCTGAGGAACATGAAAACAGAAATGCTTAAAGCCTTGCTCTAGGACAGCTTAGTGAAGACAGCTGAGATGTTCCTGAGATTGGATGTTGCACATGCTCAGCTCTTTCTTCCTCTCAGGCCCCCACAAGTGTTCTGAAGAGTACTTCCCAGTAAACTTGTCACAGAGGAGTCTGAATTTCAGAGTTTGCTTTCCTGAAGCCTGAACTACAATGCTCTCCTATCAATGACATAGAGTTTACCATGGTGATAATTTGATTTATCCATCCTAAAAATCACTTCATATACAAACATACCGCTATCTGTCCCTTTTAGTGAGGATGAAGGTTTTCCGCATTGCTTCTGTGTCACAGGGATTGCTGCTGATAGCATCAGTCTTCATCTTTTCTTGAACAAACCAAAGTTTCTCCAAGAGGAGGAGCTTCAGACTCAAAAAGCCTGTAGACCTCCAGTTTCACAGTTTACTAAGTATAATAAGTCTTTCTCTGTCCTGCGAGCTCTCAATAATGGCAAAGAAACTTCTTATAAGGAAAGCTCAGCCTTAACTTAGGCTTGTTTTTAACTAGCTCTAATAACTTAAATTAACCCATTTCTATTCAGCTACATGCAGTCTTGTGGCTTCTGGCTTTTACCTCTCCTCTTGCATGTCCTGTTTCATCTGTGTCCAGCTGGCCATACCCCTTTCTCCTTCCCAGAGCTTTTCTCTGTTCAGAAGTCCCGCCTGTACCTCCTGCCTAGCTACTGGCCAGTTAGCTTTTTATTAAACCAGTCACAGTGACATATCTTTACACAGAGTAATCAAGTATCTCACAACAACCAAGTTGCTCATTGAAGCTGCATTATCTACCTGCCCTCCACAAAACACACTACATCATGTAGGAGCCCCGTTCCAACAAGGTCAGCTAGGGTTCCTGGATAGGGGATTCTCAAGGCCAAAGAACAGTCAGAAGAAACAGAAAACAGGATAGACTCAGGAGGTCTGTCTGGTCATGCTAAAGCAACCAAACAACCCAGAGTTTATTTTAGAACTTGCTTATATACAAAAGCAGAACAAAGCACAGCACAGAAGGTCAGTCAGTATCTAACCACAAGACCATTCCTGTCCTTGAGTGAGCAGCCTCCTCTCCAACATGTGATTCTCCTCGGAAGCAGCCTTACTTCTATCTTGATGTTCCTGAGGTTTGTTGTCAGCAAACTGTCTACTAGTTAGAGTGTTTTTTTTCTCATTGGGCTAAATCAGAAGTCTCTCAGAGCCCTCAAGATTATAAGAAAACATAGAGCAAGCAGGTTTGAACTCAAATGACTTCTTTAAGTCAGAAATGACTCCAGATGGAGACTGAGTCACAAGTGCGCTCCCACACCATCAGAGAGCTGCTTGTTACCTCTGGACTTCTAAGTGCCAAGAGGATGATGGGAAGCAAGTGGAACTTGCCATTTTCATTGTGATGGCTTTGGTGACCAGCACTGTTTTAGCTTTGTGGGAGGTGGGAACAGTTTTCCCATGGGAATTGCCTTGCCCATTCTTATCTGAGGTTGTTTGGGATTCTTACTTATGTGAAGAATCATGTGTATTGTGTCATTCTCTCCCTTTCTCTAGCTTCCTTGTTAGTTGACACTTTCATATCTGTCAGGATGGCATGGACCTACTCATATGGACTATCTTAATGTCAAAGAATTAAGTAATCACATCCTGTGTTGGGACAGACAACTAAGCTTGTCAGTCACTTGGAGCAACCTCCAAGTCTCTGACCCTCAGACATGTGGAAATAAGCTCACACTTTGGGCCCTCCCTTTTTATTTTAATAAAGCCTGTGCTTCTGCAACAGGACAGATGATCATGTTTGTCTTAGGTGAACACTTTCCCATTTCCCAGACTTACCTGTCTTTGGTACATGTATTCTAATTATTCATATCCATGTCTTAGGTGCCTGGGAAGAAAAAGATCTAGCCCGTCTATGACTGCCGACCTCTTTAAGCAAAGGGTTAAGGGAGGAAATACCTCTGGGCTCTGTGTCTCTGAGCCAATTTTTTGTCGAGAGAGCTCATCTGCACGTAGATAACGTTTTGTGAATAATCACCTTCCTAATGACTACAGTCTCCTAATTAAAGGAGAGGAGGGTCACCAGAATTGGGAATGCACGTTTTAATTGGTCTAGAGTATTCCTTAACAATTTTTAGTTGTATCAGCATCTAAATATTTCATCAAACATGTCAAATTTAAGCACTCATAAGGAATGTCAAATTTTTTCTTACTGTCTTATGGTGAACCAAAGCAGTTACAAACATTAACTGGTCAATACCATAATTCTAGAGTGGAAATTAACAACAAACACACAATTTGTCAAACAGGAAAGGTTTCTCTGAGGAGTCAGAGTCCAGTCAGCCCCACTGCTGCTTTTAAGTAATTGTCCCAGTCTCTGAGGCACAGCAAAAAACCCTCCGTGTTTGAAGAGGGGCTTCAGTCACCGCTTGTAACCGAGATCTTTTTTCCCCTTCTCAGGCTCTCTGTATATTTCAACAGCAGATTGAATACCATACTGGCACAATGAGTTTTCTGTCTCACAGATTAAAACAATCAACTGTTCAGTTAGTGTTTCTGGTCAGGCTTCAAGGTAAACAGGACTTACTAGGTCTGGAAGTCTGTGTGGCAAGTCCATCAAGAGGCTGGAAATCACCAGTCATCACCGCAATCTTCTTTCCCTTGTCAGACTGCAGCAAACTGTTGTCAGGGTCCTCGGTTCAGGTACCCCATTCATCAGCCTGCAGCACGGTGGGATGAGGAAGTCGGGATCATGGATTCAGGAACCTCTTTCTGCTTCTCCTATGGAGTCATCAGCGGCTACAATATCATCAGGGCTGGCATTTTTCTGTTGGATATACAGTCATCTCATACAGCTTTATTGTTTTCCTGTGAAAAAAACATTAGCATATTCTTGACCCCAAATTGATACAGGGTCAGATCTTTTCCAAAATCCAGTGAAAGGGTTTTGTTTGTTTTGTTTTTTTTTTTACCTTGCCTTAGCAAAGGTCACCTTGGTGTCATCATGCCAAAATCTGTCTGAAGCAGATTGCTGGTGGGCATCCATAAAAGGTGTATAACTTAAGGCATTATGTGGCAATTTTTAATTTTTTTGTTTTTATCCTTTTAAGTTGTTTTCAAGGAGCCATGGCCATGCTCCACAATTTCTTTTTACCATTAACAACATATGCTGTTCTTTTATTGGAAGAACCAGCTGTAAAATTTAGCATAACATCTTTTCAGGGATCTTTTGCTACAACTTTAGAAAAAATAAAGGAATGTATTTGTGCAAATTGTGGCAACAGATCATCTGGAAAAAGATTATTTATCTGGCCTTTAAACTGAGCAAACACAATTGCCCAAGAATTACTATTTTGAAATAACCAATCAATCTGTTGTTTAGTATATGGAGCATTTATCATAGTTGGTTCTCTGCCAAAATATCTCTTAGATTTTGTTTCTTTTATGTGTGTGTGTTAAAGCAAGTTGCTGCTTCAAAATAAGGGCTTAATACCTTAATTGGTGAAACAGGAAGGTGCAGACATAGAAGCCGGCCATTTGCCCTAACACTGCTGTAGGAATAAGTTTTGTAGGTAATATACACGCTTGTCAAGGCTGACCATAACTAATATAATGTTTTTGCTGTTTCTGTATAGTATACTCTACCTGGGTAAGTACCTGTCTGGCAGCTTCTGTAAGCTGTCTACTGGAATTTGGAACACTGATCCCTTTAAGAATTTTACTTAGTGACCCAAGGTCTCCTATAGGACATTTTAAATAAGGTTTTTAAATCATTGGATGTTTTATTAAAAGTTTGTAACCTATCTTTCTAATCCAAGTTGTAAGTCTGCCTTGCTGACAGGAAAATGGGAAAAAGGAAGCATTTTCAACAAATGATGTTGGTGTAATTGGATATTAACATTAGAAGAATGAAAATAGATCCATATCTATTGCTATGCACAAAAGTTAAGTCCAAATGGATCAAAGATCTCAACATAAAACCAACCACACTGAACCTCACAGAAGAGAAAGTGGGAAGTACACTTGAACACTTTGGCACAGAAGACCACTTCCTAAATATAACCCCAGTAGCACAGACACTGAGAGCAAAAATTAATAAATGGGACCTCCTGAAACTGAAAAGCTTCTGTAAAGCAAAGGACATGGTCAATAAGAAAAAACAGCAGCCTGTTTGTGTGGCAAAATATTCATTCTAGGATATTACCTTCTCTCTGTATAAGAATTCCTGTGGGAGAATGAGTATATGGCAAAATAACTAAAATACAATCAAGCAATAAATAAATAACTAAAATACAATCAAGCTTTGGATCTAAGTGAACCACATGTGCATCCTTTAATTTCTGCACTGCAGAGCCAATTCTCTCTCAGACCCAGCTGATAATTTTCTTTGACTATTTACATCCTTTTGTAAGGTTTGAAATAAATTACTTAGTTCTTGAGTTGTTACTCCAATTGTAGGACATAGCAAGTTACTATCTCCCAGAAATTTTTGAAAATCATTAAGAGTTCATAATTGAGCTCTTGATTTGTACTTTTGATTGTTGATTTTTCTGAAAACCTATCTTATATCCTAAATAATTAACAGACTCTCCTCTGTGCTTTTTTTTTTTTCAGGAACAATTTGTAATCGCTAGCAAGGTAAATTTTTCTTTACCTCTTCAAATATTTTTTCTAATGTATCTGAGTCTGGATCAGCCAGTAAGATATCATCCATATAATGGTAAATTATAGATTCAGGGAACTGTTTACAATTTTCGTTGTTGTTATTATTATTATCGTTTTTCGAGACAGGGTTTCTCTGTGTTCTAGCTGTCCTGGAACTAGCTCTTGTAGACCAGGCTGGCCTCGAGTTCACAGAGATTGGCCTGCTTCTGCCTCCCGAGTGCTGGGATTAAAGGCGTGCACCACCACCGCCTGGCTTACAAATTAATTATAATGGATGTTGGTGTTGTATAAAATATTGACAAAAGGTGGGGCTATTTAACATTCCTTGTGGAAGAATATTCTAATGGCATCTTTTAACAGGCTGGGAATTTATTATAAGTAGCAACTGTGAAGGCAAACTTTCTTCTGTCCTGTTCTTGTATAGTTATAGTAAAAAAAGGAAGCAATCTTTTAAATAAATCATTATAATAGACCATCCCTTAGATAATAAAGAATGCAAGGGAATTCTAGCCCATTGGCTGAACCACCTTAGTTTTGGCTCTTAAATATGTAAACATTCTCCATTTTTCTGCTATTTTTATAACAAATGTAGGAAAATTTCAAGGACTGGTCAATTCTTCAGTATGTTGATCATTTAACTGCTCTTGTACCAGCTGTTCTAGTGTCTGTAATTTTTCTGATGTCAAATGCCATTGTTTCACCTTCACAGGTTTGTCAGCTAACCATTTTAAAGTTAGGAGTATTCATAACTTTGAAAGACTAAGAGCTGCTGTACCCTGCTTATGTACAACTTGAATAGTCTGTGGCCATTCTTGATAATATCTTTTACTATTTCCTTAGAAGCATTTCCTACTTTATAGTTTGTTTCTGAGATTGGGGAAATGTTAACTGTGTTTTCCACTGTTGCAACAACTCAATTCTCCATCATTTAATTGTTATCTTAGCCATACTTGGTTTTAACTATACACTCAACCTGCCTTGCACTTTGTTTTACTTAAGACAAACTGCCAGTCCCTAGAAGCTGAACATTGACTTCCTGTACGCCTACACAGAATTCTGTACCCAGATTCTAGGCTCCTACAGTTTAGAATGCTGGAAGTGCCTCTCTCCCTGTCTTTCTCTTCTCTCTCTACCCTCTGTCCTCTATGTCTTTGCTCTCTCTCTCTCCTTCCATTGTCTTCCCTCTCTCCACCCTCACCTCTATTACCTCTTTCTCTCCATCTCTCCCACACTCTTCTCTCCTCTCTCTCACTTCTCTTCATTTCTCTCATAACTTTCTATCCTTTCTCTCATCTGTCGCTCTCCCTGGTGACTCTCTCCTCTCCACTTTCTCCCCCTCTGCCTCACGTTTTTCTCTATACTCTCTCAACATGATCCCTCACCTCTCATTGGTCTTTCCTCTCTCTGTCTCTGTCTATTTCCCTCTGTCTCTCTGTCTCTCTGTCTCTCTCTCTCTTTCCCCTTTTACTCTCTTCCATCTGTCTGGTCTTATTGTCTCATCACTTTCCTTTCTCTTCTTCCTTACCCCTTTCTTCTCTTTCTTGACTTCATCTCTCATCCCTCTTTTCTCTCTTACTCTCCCTGTATTTTCTCTGTCTCTCATTTTCTCTTTCTTCTCTCTCATTTGTCTATCTCCCCTTCTCTTTTTCCCTTCTTTTCCATCTCATCTCTCTCATTCCTCTATTGTGGATTATTCCTTTACAGTCTGTGAATATGTGTCACTGTGATTGGTTTAATAAAGAGCCTATGGCAATTAGGTGAGCAGAAATAGGTTGGGTTGGACTTCTGGGGACAGAGAGCTCTGAGAAGAAGAAAGGAGGAGACATCAATGGAGACAGAGGGAGCAGATGGATGTGCAGGAAGAAAAGTAAAAGCTGTTAGTCACATGGCAACACATCGGTGTATAGAAATGAATTAATTTAAGTTATAAAAGCTAATGAGACAAATCTAAGTTAGAGGCTGAGTTTTCATAATTAATAAGTCTTTGTGTCATTTCTTATGAGCTGGCAGCCCAAAGAAAAATTTATTTACACCTCTCTGTCCCCGTCTCCTCTCTCTATCCCCTCTCCCACATCACTGTCCTCTCACCATCACCTTTCTGTGTCCCATCTCTCTTCTTTCTCTCTTCTGTGACCTTCCTCATGCTCCTGTCCCGTCTCTTCTCTCTCCCCTCTCTCTTTCTTTGTCATTATTGTTGTTGTACCATAATCTCTATTTACACTGTGTACTTGAATATTCCAGGGAACTACACTATTCAAAAAATGTGACCTGATGTTCTACCTCATGTATTTGCAGATCTGTACAAGTATATCCTTCTGCTATGTTATCAATGCACATTAGATAGAGGGGATAGAAAGAGAGAGAGAGAGAGAGAGAGAGAGAGAGAGAGAGAGAGAGAGAAAGGAGAGGGAGAGGAGATAGAATAGCAGCAAGAGAGGGGAAACAAGAGGGGTGATATAGGAGAGAGAAAGAGGGGAGAAAGAGAGGAGAGATACAGGAAAGGAAACAGAAACAGGAGAAGAGAAAGGGAAGCATACGATATAAGTGAGAGACAGTTGAAATAAGAGATGAGGAGAGAAGGGTTGAGGGTAAGGGCAGAGAAAGGTAATAGGGAACACAGTGAGAGGTGAAAGAGGGGTGGGAGGCAGGAGAATGGAGTAGGAGAGGAGGAAAATGGGGGATTGAGGAGAGAGTGTGTGAGAGAGGGAAAGAGAAGAGAGTACAGAGGGAACAATAATGAGAGAGTGAAAAGAAAATATGAGGGGAGAGATGGGAGAGAGTGAGGAGCTAGAGAGGAAAGTGGAGAGGAAGAAGATGTGAGATAAGGGAGAGAAAGTAGAGGCAAGAGGGAGGATTAAAGGGAGGGGGACTACAGAGAAGAAGGCAGGGAGAGATGAGGTATGCATAAGAGGAGGAGGGAGGGAAGAGAGAAAAAGGTAGAGAGTGAAGATAAATGGGGAAAGAGAGTGGAGACAAAGGAGACAGAGGGGAAGGAGAAAAGAGAAAAAGATGAGAATGTGATGAGGAAGGAGTGAGAAGGAAAGATAGAGAGGAGAGACAGGGAAGAGATGATACAGAGAGGGAGACAAGGCAGAGAGCAAAGTGGGAGAGAAGAGGAAGGAGAGTTTGGAGACAGAGAAAGGGGAAGTGGAATGTAAGGAAGAGAGAAAAGAGTCGGGAGCGAGAGAAGGAGTGGGGGTAACGGTAGAGAGAGGAGAATAAAATGGGAGAAAGGGGGAATAAGAGGAAATAGAAGAGAGAAAGGAAAGAGATGGGAGAGAGGAGAGAGAAAGAAGGAGAGAGTAGAGGGGGAAAAGAGGAAGAAATGGAAGAGGAGAAAGAGCAGAGAAAGGGAAGGGGGAGTGCAGAGGGAGAAAGGGGACAGACAGGAAAGAGGCAAGAATAGAGAGAGAAGACAGAATGAGAGAGTGAGGAGAAAAGATGAGGGAGAGAGGGTGAGGAGATAGAGGGGAGAGATACAGAAGAGAGAAGAAAGGAGAGTGAGAGATAAAAGGGATAGAAGGAAGGTAGGAGAGGAAGAGAGGGGAAAGAGATAGAGATGGGAGGGACATAGGAAAGTGAGAGAAAGAATAGAAAGGAGGAGGGGAGAGACAAGGGCGGAAGAAGACAGATGAGCAGAAAGAATGAGAGGTTGAGGAGTGAGAGGATGTAAGAGCTAGGAGAGAGAAAGGGCATGCAGTGTTTCTGAGGATGACATCAGGCTAACCTCTGGATGCCTGCAATGCATGTGCACACAGATGCAAGCACACAACATGCACACAAAAGCTTTGAAAAACCCAATAGAAAGCCAACCTGACAAAGTAACATACTCATCTCTATTCTTTAATTTTTTTCCCAGACAGGATTTCTCTGTAGTTTTGGAGCCTGTCCTGGAACTTGCTCTGTAGACAAGGATGGCCTTGAACTCACAGAGATCCTCCCAAGTGCTAGGATTAAAGGTGTGCACCACCAACTGCTTGGCTATTAATCTCCATTCTTGCTGAGTGTTCTTAGACTGCATGCAAATGCTCTTATTACACTAGTTTGTTGCGGGGGGGGGGGGGGACATTTCCCAACATTTGAAAAGGGTTGCTTGCTGGAGTTTGTTGATCTAAAGAAAGGCCTTATAGCAAGTGTTTTCTAAACCAGTTGATTGAGCAAGCTTTCTGTAGGCCATTTCACTGTATTGGACTTCAATGGAATAAATGTTTGAAATATAATCTTCATGGGTCAGTCAGGTCGCAAATGCTGATCATACCTCTGGGTGGTCCTTCATAGGTCCTGTGTGGGTGCTGGCCGTGCCACTGGGTGTTCCTTCTCAATGTCGGGTGAAGACTCTACCATGTCGCCAGGCACCATCAGCGAAGGACCACAGGTTTTACTTCACTTACGACCTCCCCCCTCACTGAAGACAAACATAAAGTCCTGCGGCATTATGCTGTTTTTCCTGATGTTTATGTTGTAAGTATGGATATCATCTGATGTGGAGGGGTTATCATCAATAATAATTAAAACGAGCATCCCTCATAGTTAGAACTATCAATCGGTTCTCTGTCTTTATTGTTCATTCATTGTTTTTACATAAGTGATCCATGACAAGACTATTCATGCTGGAGCAACTTTTTAACTGTCAAGTATTAGATAATTTTCTCCATTAAAATGTGAAGTAGAAGTTGGATGGCGTTGAAAAAAAATGTATTAAACAAAACAAGCATATCTTATAATGAAAATAATTCTTAAAATAAAAAGACGTTTCACAAAATTTTTCTTAAAGAATTGTAGTCAAATAGTTTATGAATGAGAATTTATAGGGTATTTGGATTAAGATTTGAGTTTTGCTTTCCCTGATGAGGCTTTTATTTTATTTTATTTGTTGTTGTTTTGCTTTGATTTTAGCAGATTGCAGCTCTCCGAAGCATATGATGTCATTAGAAACAACCCCTAAGTTCTTAAAGTTTTTATGTCACTATCAACAAGACTGATGAATTACAATTCATGGACCAATAACTAAAATTATTTTGTAAAAACACATTTGTTACCCTTCAAAGAAAAAAGTTTTTTTTTTTTTAAACTAAAACCTTCTTGACGCCAAGAATGAAATGGTCATAATATGGAACCACAAAGCTCTGGGCATTTCTCTGGCATTCTGTTTCCCAGTGATGTCATAATGTCCTACTGAGTCTTTGGGCCTCCTGGGCCACGAGAAGGAAACCCTGAGGAGACAGTAGATTGCTGGATCAATCACATCTATTTCCCAATGTATTTTTTATTGTTTATCTTTTTATTTGAGGTTTTTCTCCCAGACATAAGCAATCTACAGCTCAGTGCAGGACGTAAGTAAAAAAAAAACAAACCACACACACACAAAACTTTAAAATTAGCAAATTAGCCAATCAGAAGGTTGATCCTCAATTACAGAAAGTCAGAAAATGGCCGTTTTTTTGCAGGAGGATTGAAAGTTGGAGGTGTACTATAATTTAACTTTTAAATCTCATTTGTCCCATGGCGTGTCCTGTCTTTTGTATCAGAGGACCTTGACGATACGCCGTCAGATGAAGAACAATATTACTCAGATGATGAAAATCTGAGCAACAATGACCCTGGACATGAAGATGACAAAAATGCAGAATCTAATCCTGTCATACACAAACTAAAAGAAAATGAAGGTGACATTTCTGCTAACGAGAAAAATGAAAAATACTTTAAAGATGTGAAACAATGTAAGTTTTTAAAGCTCTGATTGCACGGGTTTGGTTTTTCTTAGTCCTGTCTTTTAATCTCTCGTCATCATTTTATTTCCCAGTTTTGAAACTCTAATTTACTTTGTAGACACTTCAGTGTGTAAAATTACAGTCTTATTTCTTACAACTTTTCGCGTGAGACATTACAAAATTGCATAAGACTATCTTTGCTACTAATTCTGTCTACTGTGGTCCATCACGGCACTGTGATACACTCGCTTTAGTAAAAACTAATCTAATTTGATGGTAACTAGCCAAAACTTATTTTGAGGTGTGGATCCATTTCTTAAAGCTTCTGAAACAAATTAGGAGCATAAAAACAATAGAACACTATTTTCCTATAGCTCTAGGGGCTGGAAGTCTAAAAGCACAGAAGAACCAATCAAGTCAGGGCTCCATCCAAAGCAAAGGTCAAGAACCTTTCCTGCTTCCCTCAGCTGTGGTGGATTGGGTTTGCTTTCACTTGTGGAAGCCTGTTTGTGCCCTCCCCCTCTTCATGTAATATCCTTCCTGTTTCTGTGTGCAGTCTTCCCTCTTGTATAATAACATTAGTCAAACCCATTTGGGAGCACACCCTCCTCCAGTCTTAATTATATTCTCAGCAAACCTATCTCTACTCCTGTCTCATTTTCTGAAGTACTAGGGTTAAGATTTAGTGACATTTTTCCCTCACAAATTGATTTTGACATCTTATATACATATGTCCCATGAATGTCCTCAATAATTGTTTCTCAAAGTTGTTTATCATAAGAAAACTAGTTTGACTTTTTTCCTTATGAATTTTCAGCTTGCCCCTTGCTCCACTTTCTTTGAAAAAGTCTCATTCTTTTTTTAAAAAATTATTTTTTCATTAGTCAATGGATACTTTTTAAAGTTTAAAAATACACTACGAAGAAAAAAATAAAATGGACAATTGGTGATTGCTAAAGACTTCTGATTTTCTGTTTGTAGATGTGTTCACCACACAAAACTCGAATGGCACAGACTCTGAAATATCTGTGAGTACCACCACGAACCTGAAGTTCGCGCTGAAGAACTGTAAGTACTGAATGCACTGTCGCTAATCCACGTGCAAAGACCTTAGGACAAGGTCCCAGAACAGCACCAGGAAAAGGGGTGAGGCCTCAGGGTGCCTCTCTGGAGCCCATCTTGTGCTTCTGGAAGCCAGCAGAATTATGGCATCTCCTGGTTTGTTTTTTCCTATGTTTTCTTTCACACCATTTTCTGTGACGCCCCGTGACCACCATCACAGTGAACATTCCAGAAGAGGCAGACGGTCTCTCATTTCCAAACCTCCTGTTCCCCTGTTTACATGGAAAGAAACATTAACTGAATTTAGGATTCCAGGCTGCTACTCATCTTTAGTCGACTCATATTTGTGGGATTATTTTCTCTTTTATACTTTGAATATAGTGTGTGAAATAGCAACAAAGGTGACTCTTTCTGGCTATGGCAATTTTAGTACTGGGGCAGACTCATCAATTACTAATAAATTTCCTTGACAATGATGGAGCATTTGAGCATTTCCAAGTCGTATGGCAGTCCCACATTTAGGGCAAACTTAGGTAAACCACCAGGCGTATCTTGCTTGTGTAGAGCAAACGTCTTGAGTGGTGTGGGACAAGTTACAGTTCGCTGACTCTGGATGTTCCCAGACACCTCAAATTGCCTACACAATGGGTTAGTGAAGACCATAGTACCCAAGCGAGAGATTCCAAAACCCCATAACTAGAGGATGGTCAACAAAGTTGGGTAGAAAAAACTTCGTGCTTTCTACATATGGGCCTTGTGGAAACATTCCAGAAGAACTAGCCTATCAAATAAACAGTGAGCCCCAGGATAGCTTTCACTAACAATAAATTGCTTGAGCGTTGTTACTACAGCTCCGTGGACAGTGGGGATAAACTGAGGCACCTGGATGTTCTTAGGATGCATGGTTGCTTTGTAGCTTGGATTATTCACCTGTTTTGAGTTCTGTCGGAATATTTCTTTCAGAAATACATTCCCTTTTCTATTCTTTGTTAGTAACAAATACCTGTAACGGATTTGTGGACTCTGTGGATTAATTCTGCCCCTCCTTGGAATCCCCCTTTGGTGGGGTGGTGTCCCATATGGACCTTATGCTACTATTTGTTAACTAATACAGCCCAAGCACTCAGTGGTAGGACCACATGGACACACCATAAGCTGAAATCTATACTAAGGCCTGTGTAGGGAGCCTGCCCAAGCCAGCTAGCTTAGCCAATAGCTCACCATTGCCTCTAAAAGGCTGGGTTCTATGCTTTATCTCTCTTACATGGAGCACAGACATATTGGTCCTATTTCAGATACTCCGTAACCACAAAAACACTATTTTCTGGTGTCTTCCTTCCAACTCTTCATTTCTGATAAAAATGATATTCTCTTCCTTTGTTCTCTCCTTGACTTTGTTCCATTTTTAGTCTTAAAGCATGGAAACCCCAGTATTTGGTCAGTGTTTTAATATGCTGAAAATGCTTTATCTCTTTTCCTAGACAAACTCATCAAGACAACGGGAAAATCGTCAGAAAAATCCATCAGTGAAGAAGAAGAAGAAAAAGAAGAAGAAGAAAAACCTAATGAACCCCCTCGTAAACATATACAAAGTATTAAACCAACTACACTGTATTGATATATGGAACATATTGTTATATGACTTATGCAATTAGCTTTCACTGCTCTGAACATGACATAAGTGGCTAGCATTCCTAAAGAATCCATACTACTCTCATTTAGGGTCATCCTGGAGTCTTTTAAGTGGCAAATATGTAAGAGTCCCTTTTCAGAGGTCCCTGACAAACCATGGGACTACATATATTTGTGTTTTATATATATAATACAATTATAAATTCTTATATCTAACTAGGATAATTATATGGTATATATGGGGTATGTTTTAACATTTTTGATGACAAATGTAAAATTTTCTACTTGATTAAGGAATAAATGTATCTCTGGTCACGACAATTAATGTTTCCTAAGATTATTTGAGGGAGGGTCTTGGGAATGGGAGGCTACAAACTTAATAATCACAATTTTATTTTCTTCCCAAGATCAGACCACTGTTCCTTATAAAGTATTTGTGAAGCTATGACAACCCAGGATAATTCTCCTACGGTTTTTGAGGTAGTACGTATTTGTAGACAATAGATTCTCACTCATTACCCTTGTTATCTCTTTAAACAGCATCAACCCCCAATGTGCCTGCATTTTGGACAATGCTAGCTCAAGGTAAATCCATGCAGTTAGGTGGCTGGGGAAATGTTTCTAACATTTATATTGATGTTATTTTTCTAACATTTTATATAGAAACACAAGACCGTCCTAAATATTCCTAGCAATAATTAATAAGTTCATGTTTACTGCCCCTTGCAATAGCAACTGTAATATGCAGAGAAATGATCAAGTTGCAGTTCTGATTCTTCTGCACCCAGACGTATATCCTCCTACAAATATTAGAGTCTAGAGCGAATCTTAAAATCAGAGAGGACACTTGCTGTTATAATGACGTTGGTTTTCTTGTCCTTGTATTGTAACTATCTTGACATTCCTATTTTAGAGCTTTCACTCCAGAAACAGATGAGCCCAGATCAAAAACCATTCACCTAAGTGCATGATGCAGCATCTTTAGCAAGGCGTTTACCCATTGTGGTCCCTCCATGTTTGGAACAGCATGGGCAAAAACACACAGACACGCACATCTAAGCAATGCACATAAAAGTGTAAAGTATCAATGTATATTTGTGCATGAAGATGATGTGTGTAGCATGACTACACAACACACATGCACAATACAATACAAAGATCCACCTATGCATGCATGTATTCTGCACAGATACAGAAGGACATTATGGAATGTAGGTGTCATATATGTACATTATAAAATGAAATATTCATCATATTCACTCAATTATTATTTATATATTGTGTATTTACAATAAATATTATCTACTCAAGACTAAGGTTTCTGTTAACCTAAAATCAATATTTGTAGAACCTGCAAGATCATTTGTTGATATTGGCACAGTTTCAAATATTTTTAGTTGCCTGACAGGTGCCTGACAATCATACCTTGAAATGGCCCCTAAGTATAGTATTAAATGGTTTGTTAATAAATACTATGTTAAATAAGCACTAAGTATTTAATATATACTAAATACTATGATGAACCTTACAGGAAATAGGAGTGTATTAGATAAGCTCTTTTGAACGTAAGTTATAGAGATGTTCCCTTTACAAAACAATACTACAATGAATAATAACAGCCTTCAAATATTATACACACACTTTTACACATTTGCAAAAAATTTAATAGTGAGTGAATGTTACTTATAACATCAACATATTGTCTTTAACAGTTATAAATGAAACCCCCGTGAACATGGATGATAAAGATCAACTCTATCAAGCAATTCCAAGTAAGAACAAAGTACTTCAATTAACAAATACATAAATATCACCTGAACTTTAGTGGTTGCATTGTGAAACAATTTCTCATAGCAAAGGGTAGTGAGTGTATGTGGGAGACTGGAGATAGTTAATGCCACATCAAAGGGACATTGACTCCATTAGACAAATTATGCTTCTCAAGTATTCTTGTTGCCCCTTTACCAATGACTATTATCATCTCTTTGTCTTCTGACTTAAAATGTTGAAACAGATTAAGATAGGTAAGTGAATAATACATACAATATATAGTCTTTTAAAAATGGGCTTTACTTTAAAGTTTTAAATGTAAAGAAACAATAACAAAAGTACAGAGTGTCCTTATCCCATTCATTTTTTATGTTAAGATTTAGTGTGTGTGTGTGTATGTGTGTGTGTGTATGTGTGTGTACCACATGTGTGCAGGTGCTTGTGGAGACCAGAAGAGGGTGTCAGGTCCCCTGGAACTGAAGTTACGGGTGGCTGTGAGCCTCCTGACTTAAGCATGAAGAACCAAACTCCTACTTTGAATGAAAGTTGTATTAAAAGGCAATGTTTTAAATTTTGTGATGTCTGCACCACCTGGAACTGTGATCAGGCAAGGGTCTTGGGATTAAAGAATACACAGAGACATGGGTCACTCTTGAAGCAAGAATGCCTCTTTTATTGTGTTCCAGGACAGCCTGTATAGTGCTCTCCTTGAATAGTGGCCATGCCCTAGCTCTCAGGACTTTCTACTGCCAGCCCATCAGAAGGCACTTCTTTTTTATCAGGAACTCATGAGGGTTTGGTGCTCAGAGCAGCTGCAAGCATAAGAAAACAAGTTGTTTACTCCACCAGGCAAGAGGTCATAGAAAGTTCAGGGTCTGAGGGTCTGCAGTCCCTAACAAATGTTTCTCAAACCCCTTGTCCTACAAATAAATAATTGGAAAATAGATATATTTGGTGGCATATCTGGCATCCATATGCTCAGTTCTGTAATGAATTATCTGACAAATGTAGCTCTTGCCTTGAGCTGCTTGAAGAAAATGGAAAGTCTTTTATATGCAGGGATGACAAATAGCAAGTCACCTTAAAAATATGTTGTCTTCTCTCTACTTGGCATTTAAATGATTGAACTTGGAGCTGACTGGTTTTCTACCATTTATTGAGGACACACTATATATTGGGTAATCTAGTTGTTTTAGCCACGTGTCAGTTCTCCCACCAACTCTATTTTATGAAGAAATTGGGGCATAAAGCAAAAGCCACCCCAAACCTGCAGTTAACTTTCTGTAACTTCCATTGGTTAGATATTGTAAAGGCTTCTCTGGTTCTGACCTTGACTTCTTTGACTTTGTGCTGTGTTAGGAAGAGTAAGGGATCTGTAGAAAAGGGAGACTGAGGCAAACTTCAAATATCCTTTGGATGTTTCCTGTCTTGATCAGCCCATCCCAAATAACCCACACAGAGGCATAATACAAATTATAAATGCTCGGCTGATAGCTCAGGCTTATTACTAACTCTTACATTTAAATTAACCCATTTCTATTAATCCATGTATTGCCACATGGCTTGTGTCTTTACCTGTCCTCTATCATGTTTTGCTTCCTGGGAGGCTAACTGGCATCTCTTCAAACTCTGCTCTTCTTCCCAAAGTCCTCTGTGTCTGCTGTTCCACCTATACTTCCTGCCTAGCTATAGTCTGTCAGCTTTTTATTAACCAATAAGAGTCATACATATTCACAGTGTAGGAAATGATTGTTACAGTCCTTTGTTAGGAGAGACCTAGGCAGCCATGAGGAAGTCCAGACAGGGGATGTGGCTTGATTTCTAGGAGATACAACAGTAGCTAGAAAATCTATGAGTTAACTCCAAGAGCATACCTACTTATAAAGACTTTTGGGAGCTGAGTTTCAGGATGACCAGAGCTATAAAGTTAGATCCTACCTCATGGGGAAAAAAAGACTTTAGGAGGGCAGTTCATTTGAATATTATCTACTTGATTATTCCAAAATGGGCCTCAAAGTCATATAACATTCATTGATAACTACACATTTCATTACACTTGGTTTGAAATCTCTTTGTTGGTATTAGACCTTTCAACATGCTAACAAGAGCTCTGCTTGGCTATATCCCAATCACAATAATTAGAATATTTAAAAGTCAGAGAACATTAACATGGGAATCTATACCTGTCATTGATTATTACCTAAATATTACCTAGAAAGTAATGAAGACCCTTGGAACACTGAGTGGGTCCGGGAGAACTGTGAGAAAGGAAGTTCAATATTAAATATATTTTAAGCCAGATGTATTCTCATGAATACCCAAAATCTGACATTAAAGAAACATTTCAGGGGGCTGGAGAGATGGCTCAGAGGTTAAGAGCTTTGCCTGCTCTTCCAAAGGTCCTGAGTTCAATTCCCAGCAACCACATGGTGGCTCACAACCATCTGCAATGGGGTCTGGTGCCCTCTTCTGGTCTGCAGGCATACACAAAGACAGAATATTGTATACATAATAAATAAATAAATTTAAAAAAAAAGAAACCTTTCAATTAGTTTTTATTAGATTATTAATGCCTCTGGAGCCAGACATGATTTTGTGATTTAATTCATTTCAGGAATCTAAAGAGTCTATTCTTTTTAAAGAATTTCTACTTCTTTTTGTAACATCAGGCACACTAAGTTTAATGGTCTCAGTAACAAAATGGCAATCTTACCTCTGAAGCCTTTATAAAGAAAACCACCAAAACTACAGACTTCTAGTTTAAAGTAATAACCAGTGTGTGCCCAACAGTAGGGCATGAACCACCTTTCCTTTCTGAAGAACCAGTGCCTTGCAAATTGTTCCAATAACCTTTTCAGAGACAATATGATACTTGGAAAGATTTCTAGCAAAGCCAAGAAGAAAGGCTGGGACATAAAAATTTTATCATGGGTAGGTCAGGCTTAAAACCATATTCTTATTAGTAGAAGATTTGCAAACTTTTGGGAGTGTATAAAATGAAATTAAGCACAGTTACTCCAAGATTGCTATGAGGACTAGAGAAAAAAAATCTGTGTATGTGGATGGAAATAGAGTGGCCTTCTCTTTGCCATTGTCTGGTGTAGGAAAGGTGAGCTGAGATTGCTGCAGACAGATTTTGTCATCCTTATTCCTCAAGGAAAACATGCATAACGCTCAATTTTCCATTGCGTTTTCTTTCTCTCCTCCCAGGCTCTGATTTGAACACTACCAGCAAAGACAAGCTGTCTGAGATAGAGGAGGCCAAGTTCAAATTAATGCTGGGGATCTCACTGATGACCCTTATCCTCTTAATTCCCCTCTTGATATTTTGTTTTGTCACGCTGTACAAATTGAGAAAACTAAGGTAAGCCCCTGGCCTTAGCAGTTTACTGGTCCATGGTGTCATGGTATTCTCCCTCCAAACTTTAGTGGGTTGGTAGGAATATGGATCCTCCTCAGTAATGTATAAGACATTCAGCTCGAATCCACTTCCTCTATGCATTCTAAAAATGGGCCCTATTTCAGGAAATGTCTTACTGTTTTTACCCCCAGTATTTTAAATAGTCATAAATAGACTCACAGTTGATTAGGAAGGACATACAGACTTCAGACAATGCCTCCTGGCTCTACATCCCTACCAAATAACCCTGGAGTACAAACACCATTTATTCTCTTCTAAATTAACTCATTTGCTTGGGATTTAACATTTTAAATTTTTATAGCCTTGCTTCAGACCTTGAAAGAAACATAAAATCTGCTACTTTCACACCTTGAGGCCTAGATATTTGTCTTAAATAGTCATTTCTCTTTTCTTACAAAAATATGACTACTAACAGTGAGACATGGGCATCCCTGACTCTTTTGCCCGCTCTTGGGATCCTCTTCCTTCTACTGGGTTGCTTCATCCAGTCTTGATAGGAGGGTTTACACCTAGATTTGTTGTAGTGTGTTATGCCATGGTTGCTGTCCCTGGGAGACCTGTTCTTTTCTGAAGGGAAAAGGGACAGTGGATCTGAGGGAAAGGGGAGGTGGGGAGAACTGGGTGGGGTGGAGTGGGGGAAGACTGCACTGGGATGTTTTGTATGAAAGAATAATAAAGAAAAAGAATTAAATATATTTATTATATTGATATTTATATAAATAATTATACACATACATAGAATATATTATATATAATTATTGTATGAAAGAATGTATTGTATAAAAGAATAATAATGGTTGTATTGTATGAAAGAATAATGAAAAAGAATTAAATATATTTATTATATTAATATTTATATTTATATAAATAATTACACACACACACAGACACACACACACACACACACACACACACACACACACACACACACACATATATATATATATATATATATATATATATATATATATCCCTTTGAACACTTTACAACCTTTTTTGGACAGTATCATAAATTAAAGCTCCACAGAATTACTTTTTAATCTTCACCATTATCATTAATTTTATTCTTTGACTATGGTGCTTTGATGAGCTACTTCTCCGACACATTAAACCTGTAATACTAAATGTTTATTTCCTTAATTCAGCTCATTTTATGTTTCTTGTTAAGCCTTTATTAATTAAATCAACCTTTAGTGTTGGCTTTTAAATTCTAATATTGAAGTTTGAGACAAGCTGCATACACCAGGCATTCGTGGTTCGTTTACACAAGGACTGAGTACAATACAACTTTACAATGGAAGAAACGCTGTACTTTCTGCATTCCTTAGCTAATACCTTGGCCGCATCCGTCTCTAGTTAACTGCTCAAATTTGAGTTGCAAGTGTGCGTGTCTAAAGACGACTCCTGATGTGTGTGCTCCCCTTTCTAGTGACAAAAGCTTTGGCAGTCAATACTCTGTCAACCCGGAGCTGGCGACTCTGTCTTACTTCCACCCGTCGGAAGGCGTATCGGATACATCTTACTCCAGGAGTGCCGACAGCGGCACCTACTGGACCAACACAACTTCAGACTTGAAACAATCCAGCACAAAAAAGCCAAAATTGAAACATATGGATTATTCTGCAGATTCTGATCAAACACCCTTAAACGAGGAAGAAACAGCTTTCCTTCTGCCCGAGGAGTCAGCCTTCCTTCTGCCCGAGGAGTCAGACTTAATTCCGCCCGAGGATCCAACCTTCCTTCCTCCCCAGGAGCTGGGTGAGCAGCCCATCAGTGAGAATGTCCCTGTGAAGGAAAGAAATGAGGAGCCCATGGTTGATGAGACGACCACTGAGGCGCCTTTGGTTGAGAAACAGCAAATCACTGAGTAAATAACTTTTAATTCTTTGGTTTTATATATATATATATATATATATATATATATATATATATATATATATAAATATATATGAAGATCTTTGTGTCTCACATAAATATCTTAATTTTGAAACTACAAATTTCCGAGACATCTAAGTTTTCTGACGGCCTAAGGGCATGTTCAATAAAAACTATCACACTTATTATTTGTTATAAGAATTATTTAAAAGGAAATGTACAAGGAAATAATTTAAGGGAAACTCATCAAATAGAAACAATGCTGGAGACTAGGTTATGACAGGTACTCACGCGAGTGGCTCAGTGATAGACCACTTGACTAGCACACCCAAGACCTCCTTGGAGCCATCAATCCACCCATCCATTGTTCAATAAAAATCCATACTTAAGGTGGTTCATCTTTCCATGAGGGCCTTTCCATCTTTACCGTCACCTGTGCCTGGATACTACCATCTACACCAGAGCAAAAATCATCTGGCTTGTTTCATTAGCTACACGGTGGGACCAAGTACAGATCAAACTAAGTTAGTGGTCGAAACTGCTAGCCGTCTTGAGAGGTCTTGAAGTTACGCAGCTGCTCTCATGGATGAGTAAGACAAACATGGCCAGCAAGACAGCTCAGCGCCGTCCACAAGCCTGACAGCCTGAGTCGGATCCCCTGAATGCACAGTGCAAGGAGTGAACCATCACTCAGCTGCTGCTTGTTCTCTGACCTCCCCAGGCCTACCGTGGTAGGGGCTGCGTGTGCCCGCCCAGGCGCGAGGATGACAATAAATAAATCGTTTCCTCCATTTCTAAAGTACTTGTCATCTTTTGGGATAACACGCTGTGCCAGAAAATTCGAAGAAGAGATCATTGTAGCAGGTAATTTCCTAGAGAGGGCAGCGTTACCTAATTCATTCACAGCTCTTGCTCCCACCAGCCCCCAGGCACCCAGAATCACTGTGCTTTAACGGGAACAAAGTCTCAAAGGCTAACTCAAGTTTATTAGTAGCCGTAGAGGCTGTCTATACCAAAACTATTTCAATTTACCTGGGCATAGAAAGTAGGGAGATTATTGCTTAAGTGGGACAATTTTAGGGCATGTACCAGATCATGCCCTATGTGGGTGTGGGGAGAACCCAAGGCAGTTGACATTGCCTTTCCTAGTGTTCTTCATGCCAACAAGCGTTTATTTACCGGCTGCCGGACACTCTGTGTCACCCTGAATTATCCTACCCCATGAAAGATGTGTTGATTTTACTAATCAAGTTATGGAATCTCATAGGCTGTGGGTGTGGTTTAGTTAGTAGGATACTTTCCCAGAATGCAGCAGGCCCTGGTTTCCATCACCAGTACCAAATGAATCTGTATTGGTAGTATACACCTGTAATGCCCACACTGGGTGTGTAGAGGGGGAAGGATTAGAAGTATGATTGTCTTCAACTACAAGGGAGTTCAAGGCCAACCTGGGATACGTGAGACTCTGTGTTAAACAACTTGGACTCTCAGGCAAGCCAGATAAAGGCCTTGCCAAGTTCATTTGCTTGACAGTGGCAAAGACAGAATATGCTTCTAAACTGAGTTTCTGGCCATGATCCACAAAAGGTCAAAGGACCTTAGGAACAAGGTAAGTCTAAGACAACAAGTTTCTAGGTGTTATTTCCATGAGTGAGAAGCTGTTCTCACTATGTTTGGCTTAGGAAGAGCTTTCTTTTTCCCTATGGAGAACATAAGACTTCTCCTACCAGGCGCTTTTGAGAGTCCTTCACTCTCGCTCCCCCTTTTTAGACTCCAGCCTATCTCATTCACCTTTGGTTGAGAGAGCAGCGGAGTTCCACCTCTGAGTAGCTGTGGGATGTATATATCCCTGACCGCGAGGGGAAAGCCTTGTCTGGATCTCACCCAATAGTGGACAGTTTTGAAGCCAGTGTGAGTGGCCTTGAGCACCAACTCTCTCTGCCAGTTCCTTTTGCCACTTTCCGTGCCCTTTGACAGTTCTAGGGCTGGAGTTATGTCTCCGTACTTGCAGCTCAGGCATCTGAAGCAGTGGAGATGGGTGAGGGCCCAGTGAGCAAGGTCCTAAGAAATCTTGTTGAGTCCCCAGGCATGGAAGGGCTTGTGGGAGGATGGCGGGGGGTGATGCTAGGGTACCCATAGCCCCTTGTTTTCCCTCTGGTTCTCCACCCATTCCTTAAAGGTGTGAAGGACTTTCTTGTTTGGAAACAGGTGCAAAGGCCACTTTGAAATAGAAGCATTTCTAGTTCTGCCTTATAAGGAAAGTTAATGGGTATAGTATTATGCTTACTAAAATGGGCAAAAAAGAAACATGTTAACTATGTTTTAAAGTCAGTTGAGTATGTAGGGTTCCAGTTATGGAACCTCAGCCTGGCATACCAAGGTCGTAGGTTCAATCCCCAGAACCACCACAAAAATAAAAGCAACAGCAAAAAACAAAATAAAACAAAAACAAACAAACTAACAAATTAAAAAAAAACCATCACCACCACCACCACCACAACAACAACAAAAAAACTAAAACCCAAACCAACCAACTAAACAGCCATGTTGCTTCACAGACTCCTGAAACAGCTTGTAGATATTTAAAAAGGACACTCAGAATATTCGAGGGAGCTGGGTGAAGGTTCATGAAGGAAAGTGGGCAGCCTGCCTTTTTCTACTCCGGAAGGGAGGAGACAAAACACAGACCATGCTCACTTGGCCTCCATGCCATTGCCGAACCTGCATTTCCGGAGCAGGTTTCCTGGACCCCAGCCTCACCTCTCTGCAGCAGTCAGTGAGTGTCTCCCTGTTCTAAAACACCCAGGTCTCCTCAGTGCTTCCTAGTCCGCTGTTCCCCCAGCCTTCAAGACCTGCTTGAAGTTCTCCCTTGAAATACCTTGGGTATTTCATTTATTAAGAGTATGAAGTATCCTTCCCTGTCGTTTTGAAAACAACTTTGAGATACCATCTTACACCTGTCAGAATGGCTAAAATCAAAAACACCAATGATAGCCTTTGCTGGAGAGGCTGTGGAGGAAGGGGCACACTCATCCATTGCTGGTGGGAATGCAAACTTGTGCAACCACTTTGGAAATGAGTGTGGCGATTTCTCGGGAAATTCGGGATCAACCTACCCCAAGATCCAGTAATACCACTCTTGGGAATATACCCAAGAGATGTCCTATCATATGACAAAAGCATTTGTTCAATTATGTTCATAGCAGCATTATTTGTAATAGCCAGAACCTGGAAACAGCCTAGATGCCCTTCAATGGAAGAATGGATGAAGAAAGTGTGGAATATATACATATTAGAGTACTATTCAGCGGTAAAAAACTATGACTTTGCGAATTTTGCATGCAAATGGATGGAAATAGAAAACACTATCCTGAGTGAGGTAACCCAGTCCCCAAAAGAGGAACATGGGATGTACTCACTCATAATCAGTTCATAATTAATGTAGACCTCTGTGTGATTTCTTTGGGATTTAACGACTGCCCGGACCGGGCGGGACAGAAAACCTTGGTCAACATAGACTGAGATGTTTTTATTATAACTAATTTAATATGTGAGTAAGGAAACCCAGCCAGCATCCTTCTCCTAAACCATGCTGTGCTTTTGCTGTCTGGTGGATTCTATTCCTCTAGAAACATGAACATGAAATAAACATTTCATTCCTTAAGTTGCTTTGGTCATGATAGTTTACCTTAGTAACAGAAAACTAATTAAAAAATGGTAACAGGAGTGGGGTATAGTTATAATGAGCCTGACCCTGTTATTTTCTTTTGGAGGAATGTTGAAAGCTTTGGAATTTTGGAATAGGAAAGCTATTGAATGATGTAAACAGAGATAACTGTTATTCTGGGTAGTATCTAGGAAGACAGTGATGCTGAAAGTTATGTGCTGGCATAAAATTTTGGAGGAGAAATGGACTCTATTAGTTTAAGTTGAGTGATCATGAAAAGAGAAGATGGTTTCAAGTTAGGACCCACCGTCCTGTGTGCTGAGCTTCATTTTGTGGATGTGCAGAGTTGGAACAATGAGACCATGTTTTTGTTGAACTCCTGAATTTTTCATTTCCAGTTTTACTTCAGTTTGGGCTTTCTTTAGTGATTTTATTTCTAATTTTGATGTCTTGACCTTTTCTCATAGGTCAGCCTTTATATGGTAGTTCTTCTTTTTTCCCTTGCATCTTTTAATAGTCTTTCTTTGTTCTATACATTTAGTGTATAGTATTCTTTGTCATAAAATATTTCTTTTCTGGTCCAGTCTATTTGTTGTTCTGTGTGCTTCTTGATAGGAACCTCTTTAGGTTAGAGAAATTCTACTCTATGTCATCTTTTGTGCCTTTGACCTGGGTTTATTCTCTTTCCTATATGCCTATTATTCTTATATTTCATCTTTTCATAATGTGCCAGATTTCCTAGATGTTTTGGGACTAGACTTTTAAGATTTAACATTTTCTTTGACCGAGGTATTTTTTTCTTCTGTCTTCAATGTCTGAGATTCTCTCTTTCATCTTTTGCACTCTGTTGGTGAGGCTTGCCTCTGATGTTTTCGTTGAACTTCTAAATTTTTCATTTCCAGTTTTACTTCAGTTTGGGCTTTCTGTAGTGATTTTATTTCTAACTTTGATGTCTTGAACTATTTTCATCATTCATTTCACTGTTAGGGTTTCACAGGCTTTGTTAAGGGATTTATTCATATCTTCCTTAAGGTCCATGAGCACATTCATAATAGCTGTTTTGAATAGCTCCTTGTCTTGTGCTTCAGCTACACTGCATTTCTCAGGGCCTGCTGTAGCAGGGTTGCTGAGTTCCGGTGAAAATATAGTCTCCTGGTTGTTTAAATGCTAGTGTCTAGGCATCCTGGTTGGGATGATTGTGATTCTGGGTGTTGATGTCATGTCTCGTCTTTGTTTGCTGGCTGCTCCATTCCTTGGTTTCTGTTGCCATCTCTGGATCTTAGGAATGTTTGGTGGCTGTGGGTTGCCTGGTAGCGAATACTTCTGAGTCCCTCTGAGGTTTGGCCACTGGGGGTCCTGGGTAGAATGTGCTGCTAGTTATTGGGAGCTGACAGGGAAAAATGAAGATGCATGGAACCACAGGAAGGAGGAAAGCTAGGTCTGCCAGGAGGCTTGGTGGAGTCCCTAGGGAGTAGAGGCAGAGAGGGGACAAACCCCTGCAGGTGGTCTACTTCAGGCCTGGGGATCAGACTGGGGAATTGGAATTGGAGGATAGGAAGAAGAGGGAAGGGAAATGAAGACTGCCTTCCAATTCCCAGGTTGGAGTGACTAGCTGGACCTCAAGTTTAGTTCCTCTTGGTACTGATAACTGTTACAGCTGGAAGGGGTGATAGAGGAAGGTTGTATCCCTTTGGGATCTGTGGCAGGAGGGAGGGCCCTGAAGCTTCCTTAGTTTCTTTTCATTCTACTTACTTCTGATTGTATATTCCTTAAAATATCAGTTTGAATTCTCTGCTAGGAATACATATATTTCTTTGGAATCAGCTACAAGACACAGTAGTGTTCCTTTGTTAATGTTTGGTCTCTTTGAACTTTCATGTTTCTTGTTGCTTATGTCAGCATTTAGCAGAAAAGATAACTTTTGCAGACTTTATAGACCTTCTTTGCTGTGGAAAGACATTCCCTGCGAATGGTTACAGGGGTGCGTGGTGAGTGGGACACATTCCTAACATCAGTGAATGCGCCACTGTCTTCTGGCACTGAGGAGAGCCTCAAGGATTCTCAGCAGCTAATGTGAACTTGTACAATAGGGGATAAGGTTACTGGCGTCTTGGGTGGTAATGCCTGCTAATGCTTGACTTCCTTCTCTCCTATGGGTGAAGTGGAGAAAAATATATAGTACAATAAAAACAATAAAAAAAATCATTAAAACAGAATGCATTTGGAGGTATACTCTCTTAAGAAAAGACAATGAATTAAGAGGTAGAGTTGTAGCACTTTCTGGCCTTGTGTGTTTTGCATTCCTGTCCAGGGTCATACACTCACTTACTCCATGAATCTTAAGACATCTTCTTAGGAATATATTTCCAATACCTATGAGATATTGATGTGGGAGTGTCATATATAAATCTGCTGATTTCATTGGTTAAGCAATAAAGAAACTGCTTGGCCCTGATAGGTTAAAACATAGGTGGGAGGAGTAAACAGAACAGAATGCTGGGAGAAAGAAGCTGAGTCAGTGAGTCGCCATGATTCTTCCACTCCAGACAGACGCAGGTTAAGATCTTCTCTGGTAAGTCACCTCGTGGGCTACACACATTATTAGAAATGGGTTAGATCAGGCATAAGCTAGCCATGTGGGCGGCCGGGTGCCAGGGACGCAGCCCGCCACTCTTAATACTACAGAGTAAAAGCTCCCTATTACAACAGAGTGGCGCCCGACGTGATTGACTAAATCCACTTAAAAAACCTGAGAAGGCTTAAAAATAAGGGAGAGAGAGTTTAACACAGATTTTTGCTGTTTGTTGGTGGCATGCTGTAGAGAGATTTCCTGATTTGGCATCAGCAGCAGAAAAAAACACTGCGTCATTTTAAAGCACGGCTTCTTGGGGCTGTGCTGCCAGTGTGAACTCTGGCTTTAAAGCATTTCAATGGCTTTTATGGGACTGGATGTTTGTGTTCCCACTTGGGATCGGAAGGAGAGTGCTCTGAGACCTTGCCAATGGCTCAGTGCTCCCCGCCTGCACCTGGGCAGCCGGCTGAATCAGGCTTAGGCAGGCGGAAGAGCATGGCGGATTCTTGCCGCCACAAGGAGACGTGTTTTCAGACTGCACAGTGCTCTGCCTGTCAGATTTGGCTGTAACTTGGATGAAAAGAGTTTCTGTGCTGCAAGCTCAGTCTCAGAATTAAAGTGCTGAGTGCGGCTCCTACCTGGCGGCCCCAGAGCTAGCACAAAATGGTACGTCGTCCATTTTGAAATTTTCCTGAGTCAGCAGCAGGAAAAAACTGGCTGTTTTAAAATGCCGGCTTTCTGGGCTGTGCCGCCATTGTGATCTCTGTCTGGCTCCTGCAGGAGACAGAGCTTTTGAATGGAACATTTGGAGTAAAGCTCTACGGCTTGCTTGATGGCAATGTGGACTGCTGTGTGCCTGGAACTGTGTGTGGCTCAGGGGCACCAAATGGCTCTGAGGCAGGAGCGGCTCAGATCTGCCATGCTGAACTGTGCTGGTCTCAGGCAGGAACTACCATAATTACTGTAATAACAGCGCAGTTAAGGTTTAGACTGGGCAGGAAACAGGGCAGGAAACAGGCTGTACCTTATTACCATATTACCTCTACATGGCGCAACTTAAGTTTTTAAGTACTGCTTAACATTTTAAGAAATGCTCCTGGATAGTAAAAAAAAAAAAAATGACAGATTCACAATAAAACAGATTTCAGACATAAAAGACCACTAAATGAATCACAATGTTGGATGAGTGTGCATAGGCTTGAGAGAGAAAAAAAAATAGAGAGAATAAAGTTAATGCCCATAAAAAAGGGGTAAAGTCTTTAAAGAGACAGAGTACAGATAGTTAAGAGATTAAAAGAAATAAAGAAAAATAAGCCACATAAAAATGGAAAATTCACAAAGAGTCTGGATTCTTTGTATTATTGTGTTTTCTTTAAAATTTTTGACTGTGAAGGAGCTAAGTACAGAGAGACATTTCATTACATGGGCTGCCAAGTGGAACCAGAATGGCTATCATGAGGTTATGACTTCAGAATTTGGGTCTAAGGATATGATGCTTTGGAAAGTGTCTTCTTTTGTTTTCACAGAAGATGAGACCCTGTGGATTTCTTCTATTCCAATATGGTATGATAGACCTCGCCCTCCTGAAAGGTTGCTGTGAACACCCTCAAAAAATTACTTTGCTCAACTGCCGACTGACATGAACCTAGAAGACAGGTTATCCCATAAAAGACCTGAATAACAGCGCCCCCATTTAGCAGGAAGCTGTTTGGAGAGAAAAAACTGCGCCCATGTTCCCAAAATATTGTTTATAAATGTTCTTTTACATTTAAAGGGGGAAATGATATAGGTATGAATAATTTGCATTGGTATGGATTTTAAGGTCAATTTTGTTATATGTATATGTATTTCTGATCTTGATTAAGGTATTGTGATTGTGTAGTTCATTTTAAAAGTATAATGTATAATTAGAAAATATAGGCTGTTAATGGATATTCATCAATAATAGTGAAGCTTGTAGTCATGTTAGTTAGATTTTCTAGATATATAGAGATGTATTTCAATTAGATAGACATTCTTCATATCTTTCAAAGACTGCAGAATATGGCATTTAAAATATTTTAATAACTTAGGGCTTTTCATGACAATGAGACACGTCTGCTCCTGACAGCGCCAATCTACTTAAAGAGGAAGATGGGCATCGAAGAGGATCCTTATGGAGCTTGATAGCCATGTGGGCAAGAAACTGCTCTTGCCTGGACTGATGCATAAACTGGACACAAAGAACCCACAGAGAGGACTGCTGAACTTGCCTAAAAGTGAGATGGTCTTTCGGGGTTCCTGATTCATGAAAGAGTCTGCGAGACATTCTGCAGGACACAACAGATAGTGACTGAACTGTCTTTGAAATTTCCTGCTTCACTGAAATGTCTGCTGGATACTATGGGCCTGAAGGCTGAAGATGGACGCCCCAATGGTAAAGAGGAACTTTGGGTGACTGTACAGGCAGCGAGATGTCTCTGTCATTTCTAGAGCTTTAGATTTCTTGTTTGCTTAGGTAATATTATATCCTTCTGGAGTCTTTGATGGAGTTGAAGAATGATTAGTTATAGTTATAGTTTTCCTTAGTTATGATAAAAGATAAAATAGATATAAATATTATAACTGTAATTCTTGCTTGATAACTGTTTTGTTATATGTAATCTTACTATGTTAAAATGAAAGCCTTTCTTTTTTGTTTAAACAGAAAAAGGGGAAGTGATGTGGGAGTGTCATATATAAATCTGTTTATTTCATTGGTTAAGCAATAAAGAAACTGCTTGGCCCTGATAGGTTAAAACATAGGTGGGAGGAGTAAACAGAATAGAATGCTGGGAGAAAGAAGCTGAGTCAGTGAGTCGCCATGATTCTCCCACTCCAGACAGATGCAGGTTAAGATCTTCTCTGGTAAACCACCTAGTGGGCTACACACATTATTAGAAATGGGTTAGATCAATATGTAAGAGCTAGCCAATAAGAATCTGAAACTAATGGGCCAGACAGTGTTTAAAAGAATACAGTTTCCGTGTAATTATTTCGGGCATAAGTTAGCCATGTGGGCGGCCAGGTGCTGGGGACGCAGCCCGCCGCTCTTAATACTACAGAGTAAAAGCTCCCTATTACAACAAGATATACTCCTGGACAGGATGTGGGTAGATGAGACATTTATTCACCTACAGGAAGAACCAATGCAGCAGGTGGCTACTGCCCCAACAGTAAATTCACAGATGATCAAAACTACAAACTTTTACAGTGTGCAATACACGTAGGGATACGTCAGTGTGTGATACATGTGGGAACAGTAATTCCATGTCCCAAATGTCACACATCGTTCCTAAATTCCTAGTTTTACTCCTTAGAATATACAACAGATTATTAGAGAGACTAAAAGTCCCACCAATCTACATATTGACCTTGCTTATATCTCTAAATGTTCTTAGTCTCCTAAGGAAGTTTTCAGGTGATAACAATTTGGAATAACTTGTGTGCTGTAGAAACACAGGACAAACTGTCACCTGACCAAATGAACTGGATTCTGTAGGTGAGGGGCAAAATGGACCCTCTTTTCAGCCTCCTGGGGAGTAACCCACATTCTAATATAATCTGTACATTTCTCTCACGTTTCTTCCTGTGCCGTCAAGGGAATTGTTAGGCTTATTAACAGTATTCTATGTGCACACAGCAGAGCCTTTTTATAGCATTCAATTATAGAGGTAAATATAAAAAACACATCTAGGACAATAACAAATTCTGCGTTACAATATCTGCACTCACACCTTCCTGTGCAATCCGTGTTTTTAGAAAAATATATTCTCTGAAACCACAAACAGGCATTCCGATCTCTGAGCAGTATATACAGTCACGTTAGAGTCAGGTCCGCACGGGCTTTACGTTGAGGGTCCCAAACACATAGCACAATATATACAGTTCTATATCACATCTCTTGGCAGTGGGCTGCTCGCTTAGCGCAGGTTATCAAGACACTCTCACGCCATTGAAGGGCAAACAGCAGCTGAAGATGAAGGGCTCCGCTCTAGGCTGCTTCTTCAGCAGAACAGTCGATTCCCGCATAGGTAAACTTCTCATAAAGTGTAGTATTCACATACGTCTGAAAGAATGAGAAAGGATCAGACCCACGCTGCACTGCTTCTGCCTCTGCCAGGGCCAGTTAGGTCAATGCCCTTTGGTTTATCTTTCATAGCTGGGGGGATACCAGGTCTCAATTCCTCTGTGTAGTTGACAATGTTTTTTCTGGGTGTATCCCATGACTTCTAAATAAAGATTCCCTACACCCCGTAGTTTCTGAGTATCTTTAGTATCTTTTTTTTTTTTTTTGGTTTTTTTTCGAGACAGGGTTTCTCTGTGGCTTTGGAGCCTATCCTGGAACTAGCTCTGTAGACCAGGCTGGCCTTGAACTCACAGAGATCCACCTGTCTCTGCCTCCCGAGTGCTGGGATTAAAGGCGTGTGCCACCACCGCCCAGCTTATCTTTAGTATCTTATTGGCCTCTCCTGAAACGATCAGCTGGTGTAGGCTCCTTCCTCTAACTACACTTACTCTTCATCTCTCCTGGTAACCTAGATTTTTCTGCTGACCCCTAAAATGGTACAGGCAATCAATCACCTTATAAAATGTTTCAATAGACTTTCTTACCCTCCAAACAGTACTATAGGCTGACTTTGCTGTCTCTGTTTTCTTGATCAGATCACTTTACCTATGTTTCTTCACTGATACAACTAAAGGACAGGCTACATGAATGAGATTTCTTCCAGTTCTAATAGACTGTTTACAGGTTGTATTTTAGTGTATGTGTGAATGACTGTATCTTACAGAGAAATCTTATTTCCCCCTAAATTCTATCTCCTCAAAATTAGGGAGCACATCCGTCATGCTGTAACACCTAAGGCTCTTCTCAGAATAGCTTGTTGAGTTGTTCCAATGACTTTTTAATAACAGATCACCTTGGATACATCAGAAATTCCAGGGCGAGGGCATCTGCATCAAACTGTGCTCACCTTTCGCTCTTCTAACATCCTGTTTAAGGACACCAGTATCTGGGCAAAGGATGGTCTCTCATAAGGCTTCTCCCGCCAGCATTGTCTCATTAGGTCATACCTTTGAACATAAGAAATGAAAGATAACATCAGCTCCAACTGTGCTTCAGACATGGCTCTGCCTTAGCGTGGGGCAGGAGGGAAAGGAAAGTTAGTCACTGAGGGATGTATGGTCATGATACTGACAGGCATAATCTTTTCAAAGAACCAACCCTTTATTACATTGCATCTTCATATTTTTATTTGCACTGATTATTTGTGCATGCTTTCATTTATATTTTATTGATTTCAGCCCCTATTTTTAGTATATGTTTCTAGATGTGATTGCTCTTATTTTTACAAGGACATCAGATACATTGTTATTAATCTTACATTTCTAAAGCTTTTTTGTTATTGGCACTTACTGTTATAAATCTTCTCCTTTTGCCCACCTACATTGTATCCCATAGATTTGTATATATTGTGTTTTTATTTTCACTTAACTAAAAAAAATTTTAAATTTTATTCTTGATTTCTTCCTTGGCCCAATTACCATTCAGAATTGTGTTGTTTAATTTCTGTAATCTCTGTTGTTTCAATTGCTGTTAATATCCAGCTTTATTCCATTGTGGTCAGATAGAATGCAGGACGTGATTTCAATTTTCCTATATTTGTGAGACTTTCTTTGTGTGCTAGTATGTGGCAGGTTTTCCAGAAAGTTGCATAAGCTGCTGAGAAGCATGTATATTATTTAGTTTGTGTGGAATGTTCCGCAGGTATCTATTGGGTCTATGTGACTTAAGATGTCTTTTATCTTCAGAATTTCTGAATGACCTGTCTACTGATGACAGAGAGGTATTGAAATCACCCACTGTCACTGTGTTGTGGTCCATTAGTGGTCTTAAGATCTAATAGTATTCCTTTTATGAGATCAGGTGCTCTTATGTTTGATGTAGATATGTTTAAGACTGTAGCATTCTTCTGTAGGTTTTCTTTAATGTGTCAGTTCTCAACCTGTGGCTTGCGACCCCTTCAGTGGCCAAACGACCCTTTCACAGAGGTTGTCTAAGACCATCAGAAAACACAGATAAATATTAAGGTTCATAATAGTGGCAGAATTAGAGTTATGAAGTAGCAACAAAATAGGTTTATGGCTGGGGGTCCCCACAACATGAGGAACTGTATTAAAGGGTCGCAGCAGTAGAAGGAGTAAGAACCACTGTTCTAATGAGAATAAGTTGTCCTTTTCTTAGAACTATTTTGGTTTTAAGAATATTTTGTTGGATATTAGAATAGTTATTCCTTCATGGTTCTTAGTTACATTTGCTTGAAATGCTTTCTCATAAAGTAGTATTTATTGTTGATATTGAGTATTTTTTTTTAAGAAAACAGCAAAATGATGGCATCTATTTAAGAAAATAAAGGTTTTGAGTATTTTTCTTTAATGTCTGGGCCATCACTTCAACCCTAGATGCTGTTTTTAAATACAATCTGTTAATCTGTCTTTTTTATTAAGGGAATTGATACTGAATTACTAGTTATTATTAAGCAGTGTTTATTAATTCCCCTTATTTTATTGCTTTGCAGTGTTTTGTTATATTTATTTTTATTTAACATTCTGGAATTTGTTATTCTCTGTGTCTTAGATATGTTTAAATCTTGTCTTCTAAGATCTTCTGTAGAGAAAGCTTAGTCATAAATTTTTAAAATATTTTTATCATATAAAGCTTTCCTCTATCCTCCCATTTTCACTGACAGTTTTGCTTGCTGTAGTCTCTGGTAGTAACTCTGTTCTTTCATAACTTGTAGAACATCCATCCAAGCCCTTCTGGCTTTCATAGTCTCTATGGAAAACATCAGCTGTTATTCTAATGGGCCTTTCTATATAGATGGATTGATCTTTCTCTCTTACACCTTTCAATATCCCCTTTTCCCTATGCATTTAGTGTTTTGACTATTATATGACATGGGGAGTTTCCATGTTTTATTTGATGTTCTAAATGCTTTTTGTACCTCATAGGCATCTCTTTCTTAGATTTGGAGAGCTTTCTTCTTTGATTTTGTTGAAAATATTCTCTGTGCTTTTGACTTGGGTCTCTTCTACTTCCAATCATTTAGTAGGCTCGGTCTTTTTATAGTATTGCATATGTGTTCAGTCCTCAGTTATTGTTTTTGTTTGTTTAAGATTTTACATGTTTTTTGATTGAGTTATTTGATTCCTCTACCCTGTCTTCAAGACATGATATTCTGTTTTCCACTTGATCCAATCTATTGACTAGACTTTTCTCTGTACTTTCATTTGAATTCCTGAAATTTTCATTTTGGATTTTCTTCAAAGATTATCATTTTATAAAATTACATTTTCATAGCTGAACTTTCATTTTTCATTCAACTGTGTTTTTACAACTTTCATTCCAGAATTTATTCACATCCTCTTGGAGTCTCTTAGTCATTCATGTCTGTGCAGAGTGACCTACGTTTATTCCTCTTGTACCAGGGGAAGTAGTAGCATCTCCTTCTCTCTTAAAGTGTGCACAATGTCCTGCTTGTTCAACCTATGACCTAGTACTCTTGAAATCATGTCACTCAGGGATGTCTGCTGACTAGTTCTGAAAGGGAAGCATCACTAACATGAATCGTTCTTCCTTGTGGAAATTATAAAATCTCAAAAGAAGCAGGAGTGTGATCAAGCTGTTGCTTAATGAAGTAACTCTGAAATCTCTACTCCAACCTGAATAAAAACTCTGCATGATTTTGTTCATAAACAATTTTGTGTATTTCATATTCTTCCATCCTTGTCCTTCCTTATCTCAATCTTGTTGAGAGCAGTTCCTTCACAACTTTCCTAGAGGTAAGTAGCAGGGACAATTGCTACTTATTGCCCATCACATAGTGGTCTTCCTAGCACCTATCTGAGATCTCAATACGGGTGTGTTAATGTATCTAATGACTTCTCCATTACAGTCACATGGAGAAGGGAGAGAGAGCCTCAGCAAGGCCTGACTTACACCTCGTCATCGCAGTTCAGGGGCTTCTCCAGCCTGTAGCCCTGGGGCAGCTTCTCATAGAGCTCTGCACAGGTCATGCCACAGTAGGGGGTGCCTCCTGGAACACAGGAAGTAGGACATGTGAGTCCCACGGACACAGAAAGGTGTGCTTTCTGCCCAGCGCTAAGCAGGAAGAGGAGGAAGATATAGATAAGGTGGGCACCCCATTGCCTCCCTCCACAACCCCACTGTGCAACAGGGTTAGGCTTATATCAGCAAACACCCCACAATGCTGCCACCGCGTCGGTGGACCCACCAAGGCTTCATTCCAGACAGTGCCTTTTCCCTGAGTCTACTGTGCAGAGCACATCTCAGGTACCAAGGACATTTACTTTTTCATCTTGAAAGTGTGTATTTACGCAAATCCTAGTTTATCAGCAATAGTTACTGTACAGCGTAAATTAGAAAAGCTATGTACTTATCATAGAAAAACTTGGAATATAAAACCCAACTAAGAGAAATCCTATAACACCACTCATTACTTTTCAATATAGCACCTTACGGTTTAAAAATATTGATTTGTAAAACCAGTTTCATGTTATACATGAAGTGTTTGGTTTGGGGCATGTGCTTTACCCTGTGCTATTAAATAGCCTTTAAGATGGGGTTTCTACTGACTGCCTAGCACCCATCTAAAGTTATGAGAAACTTACTACAGCTCTCTGACACGTATGCACAGACAGAAACAATTTATAGTGAAGCTCACAGCCATGAGGTCCTTCATGTTAAGTATGATGTCAATACACAGCTTTTAGAAAGAGAAGTGTGCGCGGCTGCACTCATCTTCGGAAACACTTATATTATCAGGTTCCACCTGGCAGCATTAGCAAAACTAAGTAGTGTTCGGTGGAATTAGGCTACAAGGAAGTTCTGGAGGGTTCGCGCCCTTTGCACGGTGTTTCGACGACTGGGTAAATTAAATACTCACCTAAGCTGACAATCTCCCAGAGTAATACACCGTAGGACCATCTGCGGGAGGCACAGCATAAGACAAGTGATCAGCTAATAGGATGACCTCAGGTCTGTGCCCCCCTCCCCAGACCTGGCAAGACAGGAAATGCTAATAGTATGCTGTCTAGGGTGAGGTCTGGCACGCAGCATGAGTTCCTCTGGGTCAACAGCGGACTGCAATGAGAAAGTGACTCACGTCTCCCATCCCTTAGCCCAGGAAGCAGAGAATGCAAGAAGTCCATGGATTCCACCCCAGACAGCAGGGAGTTGTGTCCCTTCTCTCCTGACTGATGTTTAAATGGTCATTATGAACTACTGAACATGTGGAACCCTAAGAATGGTCTTCGAAAAGTGGGGAGACCCTCGTTATGTGCTTGTCTGTAGTGAGGACGCAGTGAATGACAGGTTCCTTCCTCCCTCAGACCTCAGTAAGGCTTCCGGGACAAACATCCCCACCCTCCTGGCTTCACTTTCTCCTCCTGCAAAGAGTGTCCAAGGCAAGGCGACTTGTCATGCAGGCTGCAGGAAGACAAGGCCCTACTATTATAGGGCCAGGGAGTGGAATCGTGGGGAGGCCCCTGTGCCCTTTCTCTCTTTAGAGGTCATGAATTCATCACCTGAAGTCTGTATGTGGTGGGTGAAGATACCCTCATACTGGACACCTGTGATTTTTCACTAGAAAATTCCACTCTGGGTCTTTATTTCCTTTGATTCTCTTTCCTCCTCGGGGTACAGGCTGTCCCTGCTTCTCTATAGAACTTCAATATGTACTTTTCTAGAAAAAAACTCCTTCGCAGTAAGGCACGTACTTACACATCACTGTTGGTTGTATAGACACTGTAGTTCAGCGACTCGATCGCCATCCAGCGCACTGGGAGCCTTCCCTAGAGAGAACCAAGTGAGATATCACTTACGCAGGAAGGGCTTTGTGTTTAGAATTCCAGACGGAAGGCAGAGCAAACCCATGAAGAGTTGGTGTGAATTTCTATCCACAGGCATGTTTTCAATTTCGAAGGAATGCAGATAGTGTAAGCCTTACCCCGGGGAGTCTGACGTGGGCCAATCTATGTGAATGTGCACGTTTGATAGTCATTCAGCTATTCACCGATTACCTCGTGGCTTTCAGGGGCACCCACGGGTTTTTACATAGGGACAGGCACAGAAACAGAATATATAACTGTAATATGAAAGGGGATAACAGGAACAAGGGGTAAGGGATGAGCTGAAGAAACCACCTTAGGACAGGCCATGGATTTTTTTTCCAGAGGTGGACATGTCTGGGCTCCCTTAAGCATCAGATGACAGGGAAGGGAAGTGTTTTAGGCCACAGGTAATAGACCATTTAGTGTCTTACTGTGTTCAGGTTGGGTGAAATGAGATAGAGCCTGGATACTGGGGACCTTTGAAGGCTTGTTGCTACTTCCATCAAATTCTCTGTGGTGTAGGGGCTTCTAACGCAACCCAATAATCATATGGCTCACTATTAAGAGATCTACTTCTCCTTCTTCCCTCTCCCCTGTCCAGAGATATGCCCAAACTTTCGATAGTGAACATCAGCCTATAAATCAGAAGACTCTGGGGATCTTCCACAACCTGCCTCTGCAGGCATTCTCCCAAGGTGCCTTCTAGAGATCACCTCCTCGCATCTCCAGGGTGGTTCTAGCTATACGGTCTTTTCCCAGTCCTTTGTGGAATGGCTGTGAGCCCCAAGGGAGAATTCTGTATTTTCAGCTCAGGTCTGAAAGCATCCTCCCATCTCCCTGCTCACTCGATAGTCTCCCTTGCACTTACACCTCCCTTCCTTCTGTACCACCCTGAGCCCACCTCCCTCGGGCTCCTCTTGCATTGCAGCCATGGAACGGAAAGTACAGTCACACCAACTGCTCGCTCTTCCCCCGACCTCCAACCCCACAGGCTTTGACTTCCTTACTGCCAGGCTCCACATGGGCTTTCAGGTTTTCTGTATTTGGTTTCTTTGGGCTCTGTCCTCTTTTGCTGTCCTCACCCCTTGATTCAGCCCCTGCCTAGTGTTAGCATCCTCTTCAGTGAGCTCTCTACCTGATAGACCTCACCCTTCAATGACCTGTTCTCTATTCAGAATGATTGTTATAAATGACTCTTTTAAGCATGTGTATCTTTTTAACCTTAAAATACATTCTTTCGCATCCATGTCCTAAGATCACAAGTCCTTCCCTGAGTTTTACGAGCTTTGACTAGAATTCAAGGATCCTCAAGACATTATCCCTGCTGTCTCCTCCAACCTTGAACTTGAATCCCCATCCTGGTTGTATTATCTAATCCCCCAAAGTCAATACTCTCCTTTGACTCTAGACCTCTGTATGAGCCCTATCTTCTAGCTCATGCCGTTCGTCTTCATATCCAGTATCCTCTCAACATTCACTACGTCACTCAGGAGCTGACCTCCTCCAGGAAACCCTCCATGACTGCCCCCTGAGGTTGGTTCAGGGAGACTTCTCTGTGCTTTCACACATGTTCCCGTACCTGGGGCAATTCAACTGTTGTGATTGCTAATTCTGTTTCTGTCTGAGGACCTTTGCCTGAAAATATCAACTAAGTATCATTGTTACTTACTCGAACTGACTATAATTATTATAAATGATCTCACAACAAATCAGTGAGGTGATGGCTGTTGTCTGTTAAAGATAGTGCAACATAAAATTGCTTAGTGCAGTTCATAGTAATGCTTTCAACAGTATAATTGCTATGAGAGTTGAGAAAAAATAATAGACCCAGAAAGATAAACACCTGGATCCTAGCTTTCATTTCTTAGATTTGTGTGTTTAATCTGGAGTGTTTGTGCAGGACGGGAAACTAAAACTGGCATATGCAAGTGGGGACAGGAAAGGGCCTTCAAATAGGGAGGAGGGAGTAGAACCCATGTGATTATGGCAATAGAAGGGAGGAAAAATAGAGAGGGTAAGGTGTAAACAAGGATGGGGGTGGAGGGCATGGGATCAGGCTAACCAAAATAAAAATAGTTATGGAAATACACTGTATTGTAAGCGAATTAAAAGTGTAATTCAAAAGGACTTTGAACAGAGCCACCTGCATGGGAAGACAATGCTCTTCCCTAGAGGACTTGTGTTATTAAATGAGAATCTTAGTACCAAGCATGGGATACCTTCTTATGAGTTATTGGTCAGTGAGGTCCTGGACACTCCTAAAACAACATTGGCTATTGCCATTGTTCCTAGTTGTTCCCATATAGCTAAACTGAAAGACCCTATTGCTGAAGATGCAGCACGCTGGCTGTACGACTTAGAGAAAGCTAGAGCTGAGCAGAGAACTTCCCTAGTTTTCATAGTACTGAAAGGGAACACAAAGGCTGCTGGGGGAGAAAAGGCGTCAAGGGACTTACCCTGGTGTAGAACCTGCATTGCTATAACCCTGACCTTTCAATAAGATACTAATCAGTGCGATAATAATGGGACTGTGGAGTGACTTTCTAACTGGATTTGAGTCTTAGGACAAAGGAGGGAATTACTACCCGATACTGTAAACCTAGCCGATGTCTGGAAGGTAGGACTCAGAATCTATTTCTGAAAGTTTTGCTGATGATTGTAAGGTTCAAACCACTGATTTCGCAATTGGACCCGAGAAAGCAGCCATTCTGCCATGGGGTGGCATCTTGATGTCCAACATCTGGTTTTTTTCCTTTCCAACCCCCTTCCTTCCCTGCCACCATCTTGCCTTCTGTTCCCAGTCTGTGTTGCTGCTAAACACTTTACCCTGCCTCTGAGAGACTGAATTTAGTCCTGACTGCTCTGCCCCAGCTGCATCCATTCCTCCTGAGCCCTGAGAAAACCTTTGCCTTTATGAGATGTCAAGCCAAGAAGTACCTTCACTGAGGATCTAAGAAAGGCATCCAAATGGCATTTCAGGCCATGAAACTAAACATCACCCAACAATACCCTCTCAAGCCCTCAGCTGGGACTACAAACCACCAAATGCCAGAGTGAGGACAGGAAGGGAGATTCTGCGGACTAGGGTGAAGAGCTGGGGAGCTGGCCTATGTGGACAAGTGACAGCTCCCCCTTCTTTAAGGAGGACACTGCACTGAATGGGGTCTTCTGGGACCAGGAAAGAAGGTCTTGTCCAGAAGCCTAGTCACAGGGAGCCACCTGCATCTCCTGAGGATGCAAGACAAAGGGCCGTGTGGGGACACGTAAGGCTCTGCTTTCCATGGTCCTCAAAATCAGAAGTGGCAGATTAGAAATGATGACAACATCTAAGCTTATAGCTATATAGACGTAGGGATAAATAGCAAAGGGGTCATTTATAAGAAAATGTATCAGTGATACGTCAAAGTGACTACTTAGGGACCCTTTCCTTTTTAGAAAGGATTCAGTATTTTCTGCTCTGTCAGTAACTGAAACAAGTGTTTTGCAAGGGAAGGGAAGCATGTTTAGGATGATGCAGAGTCCTGAGCCTTGTTAAGAGGCCAGAGGCACAGACTCAAAGACCTTCTCAGGACCAGTGGGCATGTCCCAGGAAGACTGAGTCCTAGAGATGGTCATCAGAGCCAGGAGAGGCAGAGCCAAGCCACTGGAGACGACAGCCAGAATGGTGGCCACGGCAGGGCTTGCCCCTGCACTACCCACCCATGTTCTGCCCACCTAGGGAATGTGTCATCAGTGTGATGGGTGGTTAGGGACATGGCATTCAGGGCTTTTTTATTCCCTAGTGGGCAACGAAGATTGATCAATCTGATTTCTCTCTGCTTTAAATACTACATGTTCCATTCTGCTCAGATCTTGTATTCGAATGTAAAATCTTGTTTGGCAGAGCGAATATCACAAGGAAAGAGTGCTTTAATTAGCTTTGATTTGGGCTGACTGGATGTATCTTCCACTGAGAAGACAATCATAGGCAGGCCTTCATAAGTTACAACTTCTCTAGAGGGCCTTCTTGTCACAGCATACTTCTCTTATGGGTTCCTAAGGTTTTCATTTCTCTGCCCTGTTAGCTGTTCAGGCTTGGGGACTGGCAGCTCATCAGGTCTAGACTGGATACAGACAGAACACCCTGACCACTAGGCTTGAACATTCTATTGCATGGCTACGTGTGATGAAGCCTCTTTATTTGAGAAAAGAGGCCATGATAGAAGAATGGGCAGGAAGGAGGGGGTAAAGGCTTCTTCAGTCATCTGCTTCCCAAGTACCCTGAAGATATTCGAGTAGCCTTTGAGACACATGGCATGGCTGGTGATCAATAAATTATCGTGATAGATGAGAGATTAAAGGTAGCTATCAAGCACTATAGTAGGAAATCTCTAGGTTCCTTGTAACTCCAGTGAGTAATGAACACCTATCAACGGCTTGCAACAAACTGCCAGATAAAAGCAAGCCAATGGCAGGGCTTTACCCAGGCCACATAGCTTAGCGTAAAGTGAATACAGCTGTTAGTCCCCAGCTCAGCCGTGTCCTCAGTGCCGGGTCACCCAGAGCCGCTCTGAGATGGCCACAAGGCTCAACGAAAGAAACAAAGGCTTACATATTTCCTGACAGTGTATTTACTAAGTGTATTTATTACTTTCATTTCCAAAAGTCATGCTACCTTAGAGAAGGGCAATTCTCTGCCCTGTCCAGTAAAAATGACAGGAAGCAAAGTCCTAGGTACCTGACTCTCTCTCTTGGGATGCCCACCCTGCCCTCTAGGGGTATCTTTCACTTGAACACATTAAATACGTATCCTTTTCCCTCGTCTTCCATTTCCTTCCTCCAACCCCTTCTCCCTAACACACAGGGCCCCACCCATCTCTTTAATTTAATGAGTTGTCCTTGAGTTACCTTCTGGATCCACTTTAAAATTACTTTATCAACAAGACCAAGAACCTTGTAAGGGGACTAATTGTGTATGTCCTCAGTGATAACAGTGTCATGTGAGGAACCCAAATGTGAAAGAATGCTTACGGGGCCACACAATACCCATAGGGACACTGCCAGATGCATCAGACACCACAGCGATGGCATTCGAGAGGGACACGGAGGTCCTCTGTGTTCAGAACTTACCATTGTCTTCTTCACGTAGACCTCTTGACCTCGTGACAATCCAAAATCTGCTATCTTGGCTATGTAGTTCTCACCAACTAAAATGTTTCTGGCAGCCAGGTCCCTGTGGATAAACTAAAATTTCAAAAGATCATGTATCCTCAGTATAATACTTGGTCTAGTCTTCATTTTGTTAGCAGAATGTTCTGGGTCAAGGACTTAGAGAGATGCACAAGAAGCAATCGCACGAAAATGGGTCTTCAGAATCCAAGTCCTTTAAAGTATCCAGGTCCCTCCACAACTCCAAAGCAGTAGATTCTGCCGAGAGACTCCTCACATTGTGTAAGAATCATTTTATAGGTGGGAGGAAGTACAGGGCTTTGCACAACAATTAGAGTCCCTGCGGTTGGGCATTATTTAGAGGCAGACCTTAGTATGATAAGGTGAGGGCACCTCACTAAACACAAGGTTTGAAAGCCCTTAGGGAAATATGCTGTCAGTATTGGGAACTGGATTCTTTCTATGCATGTGGAAAGTATCAGTTTCCTAACTCAGAGAGACTGAGAAGGAACAGAGAAGAAAGGTAATGGAAAACTATCTAGACACGTGGGAGCCCTCCAGAGAGAACGCCACAGAAAGGTGTCTAAAGCAAGGTTCATAGGACAAACCTGTTTTTGGCTCAAGTAGTCCATCCCGCGGGCCACATCGGCAGCAAAATGTAGAAGCTGCTGGGAGGACAGCGTGGAAGCTGTGCTGTTGGCGATGGCAAAGGCGGGGTCTGTCTCTAGCACCCGGCTCTTCCGCAGGAAGTCCAGGAGGTTGCCGTGCGGGGCGTACTCAATAGCTAGGTACAAGTAGCCTGCAGGCCAGGGTTGAGCGACAGTCATCTTACACTGACTGAGCAGCCGTGCAATCTTCAAGGTGTGTTACGCTATTGGGGACTGGCTAGCAAACTCCATTCTGATCGACAGAGACATATCTAGTAATGATGTTAGGGACGGGAGGAAGATGGGGGAGACTGCCCCACAGCTGTCTAAGAAACCAGCCCTGAACTCAGTCTTTTTCCCCCACTCCTCTGTTGCTACAAATGTGAACTCATGTGCTGTTCCTGAAATGCTTCCACCAACTCCTTAACACTGGGACAGGGAACCCAAGGCATTCTCCTCCCTAGGGTACATTCATCAGAGTGTCATTAACTTCATTCAATATTCATCAAGAAGCTAGCATCGGCCAGGAACATCATTCTGGTCTGTATCTCCAGCAACAGTGGACCAATGGCTAAATGCCCACAGAGGACAGAGCCACAGCACATAACTGTTTCCTCTGCCTTCTCTTCCCATGAAAACTGCACTAAGTGACTAAGTGCTCCGTAGGCAACTGCCTGACAGGGTTCTAGTCTTTAAATTATATTTTGGGAACTAGTCTTTACATTATATTTTGCTTCCATACATCAGAAAGCTTGAATTTAGGAGAATAAAGCAAAACAACAGAGTTCCTAGAGAAAGCCTGTCTTCTTGTTTTTCCTAATCTTTCCTTGTTGCTAAAAAACAGTAAAAACGAAGTGACTTTCTTGCTTTGAAGGATATTTGCGTACACGTGCACATGTGTGTCACACGCTAGAGCCCAAGCCATCATTTTAAAACATCAAGTGGATTTGAACTTAAAGATATTTTTAAGAAATTGAAATTCTTCCCACCCTTCCTGCCAGAAAGTGAAAGACAGAAAAGTATTCCCACGTGAACCCCATTATACCATGAAGAAAGGAAAATCCTGAGTGTGCTTTCTTTACTTTCTCAAGATACAAGCAATTATGTGATAATGTGATAAAAACAATTTTTTTAAGACACATTTCAGTTACTGTCTGATTCTTATTTTAATCTTATGCTTATGTGTGCCTAAGTGGGAGCATGTATGTACACCACACTGGAGTAGGTATCCATGGAGACCAGCAGCGGGCATCAGAATCCCTCTGGAACTGGAGCTACAGGTGGTTCTAAGAGCTACCACGTGTGTGTGGGAAACAACAAACCCAAGTCTTCTGCAAGAGCAGCAAGTGCTCTTAATCATTGAGCCGTTTCTCCAGCCCTGGACTTTTTTTTTTTTTTTTAATGTACTGCTGTCCCACACCAACTATTGTTTTCAGGAAATAACTCAAAAACAAATGTCACTACTCCATTATTTAATCTAACGGATGTGATCTGGCTTTCAGAATTACACCCTTATTGGATCATAGGATGATATATTGCTTAAAACACCCATATTTTTAGCTTGAGAAATCTAGGAAATAGAAGTCATCTCTTTTGTATTGTGGATGTTTTTGCCGAGAAAGTCAGCAAAAGGTTGTCAGGTTTATAAATAAGTACAGCATGGAGCTTTTCTATTTTGTAGGAGCAAACTTTTCCATGAGGAATTTTGTTGAGACGCAGACGGGGAACCACAAACCCATGAAGCATGGAGGGAGAGGCAAACTCCTGAAAGACTTTTTGCTGTGACCCCTTTTGCAGCTGATTACATACATTTCAGCAGCCAACGCTGGAATCATCCTAACTCCTAGGTTTGAAACTATGGGAACATCAAGCAGTTGTAAAGCTACAATATAACTGAAATAAAAACACTTCGGCTAAAGCCTGAAGTGTCACATATGAACTTGATATTATATTTATCCTAAGCATTATGGGCGCTTCACGTCATGGTGCATTATTGATATTGGTGCCTTCAAAATTCAGAACACCAATTTCTTGGTGTTGGAATTCTGGGCTACAGAGTGAGTTCCGTGTCAACCTGGGCTATGGTGAGACCGTAACTCAAAGCAAAAAAATAAAAATAAAAATTTCAGTTCACAGGAGCCAATGCACTCTGCTGTTTCTAATCCTAAAGAAGACTTCCTGCATTTGTCTAGTAATAATTTCAATTTTTAAATACTCCCTTGGTTAGTAAGGATAAGGGTGAGAAGAAGCCATGGATGGCTTGTCTATTCATAGCTAAGTCACTTCAGCTACCTAATGATTTAGCCTCAGCAGCACCCCCTAACCATGGGACTAGACAGATACTCAGCTTGAAACTGTAGCTTTAAAATAAGCAACGTTCTCAAGATTATTATCTTTCCTCCTTTTGTTACGGAATGTTCCTATCTTATCTTTTCAAATCTGCCAGGGTGGGAGCATCTTACCTCGGTGTTCGCACGCTCCCAAGAGATTGATGATGTTTGGATGGTGTCCGAGTTTACAGAGAACCTCCAGTTCTCCCGCGAAGTCCCTGTGATCATCTTTGGAGGCATATTCTGGAAAGGAAGACAAGGGTTGTAATGTCGCTACATGGCACCTTTCCAAAGGGAACTGTCTTGTCTTGGACCCCGGGGCTGCTGGAGCAGTCACCATCAGGGATTTGGTAAACTCTGTCTAAAGCAGAGTTTCCCAGACTCACTGCAGATGACTGGACCGGTACGAGTTACTGGGATCTACTTTGAGCATGGGAGGATGTTCAGTGGCATCTCTGGCCTTCACTTGCTAGATACCAGCAATCCAATGGAAGATGTATCCACAAACTAACCCATGTCCTCTCCCAAGCAAAACCAGCCCAGATGAGCACTACCGTTCTCATGGGGACTTATTCTAAGATTGCTGAAGAGTCAGGAAATTGAGCTGCAGCTTCTCTACTCCTCGTGTCCTGTCTTTTCCGTAACACTTGGTGAGAAGAACTATCAGGTTTGGACCGGAGGAAAGACTGTTGGTTGATGCTCGAGCTGACTGGTCAGTGGTTTTCGAACAGGAGCACGATCAGGGGAGGGGTGTTGGTGGATGTGTGGAGACCAGAACAGGCTTAGAGAGTGTGCCAACTGGTCAGGTGGGTCAGAAGCATCTGTAATAGGGATGGACCGGACATCCCAGGCCCACTGTCCTGCTCCTATCACAGGACCCTCACAGTGTAGCTTTGGTCCTGAGAGCCAACGCCTCTTAAAAATCAGTGTATTGTCAGTGGCTGATCTAGAATGTATAGCTCCACCTGTGAAAATTTTCTGCAGTGGCACACAGTTAAGCTGCTTTACTTTTTCACAGTACATGAAATAAAAAAAAAAAAACAGGTTGAAGCAGGATCCCAATAAAAGCTGATTTCCTAAGTCTGTATTCCAAGTCCCCTTCCTCCTTACTGTTTTCAGTGTTCCCTAAACGTTTTATATTCAAAACAGAACAGAAAAAGGAACTATGACTAATAAGCAAATATTTGTTTGTGTGTATTTATTTTAAAAATATCACTCCTCATGCCTGTACATTAGAGCTAGGAGAATTACCCTAAATTTTAGGTTAGTTACAGAGCGAGTTCTGGGTCAGTCTGGGATACACAGTGAGACCAGTCTCAAAGCAAAAGAGGGAGAAAGGAGAGAGAGAATAAGAGAGAAATAAAGAGACCCATGGACAGAGAGAAACTATCTCTAACTTTAGATAATACTTTGATTTAGTTCCTGGTGCCTTAATCCTACCATGGCATGCAGCAGATTTAAAGTCATTCCTCACTGTTCAGTAGTTCGGTCAAAAACCATGAAAACCCACAGAATCAGCCTCACACAGAAACATAGATGCAATTCTCTAACCTTGTCCAGACTTACAAATCAAAAACTGAGACTATACAAGGGAGATGGGGTGGGGGCAGGGCACAAGCCTGTCTTTGAGCAAGTTATCTAGGTAATTCTGATGCACACGCAATTTCAAGAATGAGCCTTGTGAGAAATGACGACACTTCCCCAAAGGAGCAGTAAGTGACAGAACACCCACATTCCCAAATCCCCATGAGCCACCTTATTGGTATTTGAATGGCTCCTACCTCTGTCCTCCATATCCACATCCTGATGCTATCTACCACAGGCTTCATCGTAAAGGAAACACCACCTTCAACTGCACATACAACAACCACATCTGCTACCAGGGCAACCTCTGGGCTGAATAATATATGGCCACAAAGGGACGATCTCAACAGGAAATGGTTGTCTCCCACCTCAGGGAAAGGCTGTCTTCCAACCCACCCACCTTTCATCCTCTTGATGGCAGCGTCCATCCGTAAGCCATCCTTCTTGATGCGTGCCTTCAGAACCTGGCCAAAGTTGCCCTCTCCGATGACATCTTGAAACTTGATGTCATTCCAGTCAAGCACAGGATAAATTGTGGGATCCGGATTGTTTTTGGCCTTCCTGTTTAGGGCCAGAGTTCCTGAGTTGAACTGCACAGCTGGTTCTTCTCTCTGGAAATATATATATATATATATTCTTATCATTTCTGTGTCAGGCCATTTGTTATCCTAAGGTGCACAAGATCATCTACTTTGTATCTACACAGGTAGAAAATAAATTGCATGTCTAATTCTACAATGGGAGTGCAGACAGTTTTCACCTTGCAAGCCCATGCCAACGGAACTGCGGCTTCTAGTGCTGCGTGTGCACTGTTGCCCATTAGCAGTGTCTTAAGGCTGAAGAAGGAGAGGTCAGCCTGAATGACATGTTTGCATCCCACCCTGCTGTGCAGAGATCAGTTTGTAGTTCTAGTGGAAAAGTAACTCATAGCGGTCCCAGGGCATGCCTCACTGAGGCCCTTCTAACACCCCTTGCGCCTGGTCTCTCCTTGCTACTATCACATGCTCTTTCATTCAAGCCTGAATTCTAGAGCCTACCATAGCCCAGAATGGCTGGTGCTTATGGCAAAATTCAGCACATCTCTTGTTCTCCTGAATTTAAGTGGCAACTAACAGTCTCTTGACCAATCACTGGCACCACGACAACCTTCAGAGTATCCCTCCTACCCCCACCCCCATCCTTTCTCTCCAGTAATAACCAGAGTCGAACAAGCTCTGGCATGGAATCAGACACTGAAGTCCCTCTGTCCTCCATGGAAGAGAATCTTGAGGACTCAGGCACATGAGTTAGGTTTCACCAGAAGCACAGCAATGTGCTTGGTGTTTCATATACAAAATTGGCAACATTGGGCACAAATGTATTCTCCAGACCTTGAAGCTATAAGCTTCAGAAATGCCCAGGCTTTGGTATTCCAAAATTACTGCTGGTCAAGAGCAATGTCATGTGCCACAAATTCCAACCACAGATTGTTCATAGGAAAAGAATATTCACACACAACTCTTACACATAGGAGGGGATGATGGCATCGAGGGAGATCTGAGAAACAGGAAATAGGAACTAAGGATAAGAAAATGTGTGGAAAATCATTTAATGCCACACATAATTAGGAAATGTGGTCTGGTTATCCTCATGTCCTTTATCAAAAAAATGAGCAGTCCATTCTACCGAAATATTCTCTCAGGCAACTGACTTATCACACTTTGAGGAGGAATACTGTTTTAGTTTTAGCCCTCTGTGAAATTATCAAGTTTATCTTTTTCACTTGCAAACTCATCTGGTATGAATAAGAAATTCCAGTCATTTGCCTCCCATTGTATGATGGAAGAAAAACTTGTAAAGCAAAGGTCTCCCTCTGGGTAAGCCTGTGTTTATTAGCTAGAAAGAGGATGAGATATTACCACGTTCTGGAAGGCCTGAGCCATTCTCCTTTGGACGTTTGCTCTCTTCAGTTGGAGCATGATCAGAAAGGCCAAGAGCACCGTGAGGCAGGTCATTCCAGCCGACCCAAGGATGGCTATGAGCAGCATCTTCCCCCCTCCAAAGTCTGTGGATGCTGTGCAGGAGAGCAGAGGGGAAGCAGCTGAATTAGCTTAGGTGATGGATTTAGATTACACAAGAAAGGGAGAAAAAAATCAGAATAGCATATTGTCATTAAAAAAGAAGAATTCATCTCAAGAAAAAAAATGAAAGGCAGGGAACGCCCCTCCCACTGAAGTATCTACACAGCTGCTTCCCATAATCAGTTTCTATGTACGTCTCTGTCCGTGAAATTGAAATTTATATTACTCACATTTTTCTTAGACTGTTTAATGGAATGTACTTTGAGGCTAATTAATTCTAAGTTTAATAATAGAAAATGGATCAGTAAAGAGCCTTCTCAAGAAATTTTTGATTTTTCAGGATTTATATAGTGATGATAAAGTTTACTAGGACAAATGAATGACAACCCATGGCAGATATATGGAGCAAATATCTCAAGACAGGATTCTCTGATGCTGTCCAAAAGTTCCCTATGGGGATATCAGTCTTCTACCAACCTTGGGATTGTGGAAGCGTCATCAGTTCATGAGGAAAGGTTGGGTTGCTTGATCCTATGTTATTCTCAGCAAAAATATCCACCTGGTATGCAGTCTCTGGCTCCAGACCCTTGAGCTGGTACTGAGTGATGGTGACATTCTTGATCTTCACGTCAATGTGCTGGTCTTCATTTTTGCCCTGAACCTTATAGCGGATGATAACGGAGGAGATAGAATAGCCATCCACTATAGTCCACGAAATCAGAGCTGTGGAGTCAGTGATGTTGGATATCCTGATGTTTTCTGGTTGAGGAGGAAGAACTGGAAATTTAAAAAAGAATTTACTTAAGATCTCCTGCCACATTATAGATTAGCATGCTTTTGAGAGAGGACTTATGTCCGCCTGTTTACTACCATCCACCGCCATGAACAGAAGCAGCTCTCCCTAAGTGCTGACTCCGGTCCGCTGGCTGGAGTGTGGCTTCTGGAGATGTGAGAGACTGGCCCAGAGATGGCGATACGATACATATATCACGTGTTTGTCTCCTTCCAGGAAATGAAGGCCTGGGGAATTCTGTCGCTTCCCTTACCTATCCACAGTGTTCTTGATTCTGGAGGGAATGAAAAGACTAGGAGGGCTAACATTTCTATGGTGCTTAAAATATGCCATATATTCCTCTAATTGCTCCAGGTTTTGACTCATTTTCTCTTCCTTACTGTAAGGACTGAGACACAGAAAGATTTGGGACTCAGTCAGGGTCACACCACTGTTAAAGAAAAGATGTGAGATCCATCTCTGGTAGTTTTGCTCCAGATTCCATTGCCTTACCAATAGTGTTGCATGTTTCTCTTTACCCCGAACACAGTTGTAGATAGTACGCACACTAGCGTATGTGCAAGAAAATGTGCTAAGCCCTTATAGACAAGACTCCAGAGATTTGAGGAAATCATTCCACATTCCATTCAGGAATCCAGGCAGGGTCAGAGGAACATGTTCTGAGGTTCCCAGGGCAGAATCATCCCTGCAGTCTCCCTGAGACACCCTCCAAACAACCATGAACCCACCGTGGGCTTTTAAGATCTGTAAACTAAACCTGGATGTCAACACAGGGAGCGCACATGGAGGTAGACAGAGGGAGCAGTGTTTTATGCACTCCTGGGCCCAGTACACGCTCCCTCGGTTCTTTTAGAAGCACTCTAAAAGATATTCACTTCTGGATATGTTCTCTTAGCACAGCTGTCAACCCTGTGCACACGGAACATGTATAAGAACGGGTATTACATTTTTTTGTGGTAGCAAACATATAAATAAATAAAGGATAAGAACACAAATGTTAAAAGAAATTGATAAACGGCAATGCTAAAGACCCCTGAGTAAAAGGGCAGATTGGAAGCTGCCCCTGTGTAATAGAGTAATGAAAGAGTCTGGATAAAAGAGAGGACGTGATTTCAAACTTCCCATCTTCCTTTTAAATTAACCTTTTTGTATGTCCTTCTGGTTTTGTTTATTATATAGTTTTTATTATTAAGCAAACTCGTCTTTTTTTCATCTTCCTTTTACCCTTTGTGCCTCTTTATTTTACTACACTTTTAGTCACGTCTGACTTCATCCGACTCTTCAGGGCTTTTATGCTTTCATCGTTGTTCCTTTCTTACATTTATCTAATTTTGTTCATGAAGTTTTGATTATTGGGCAATCTTTCAATTAAAAACATGTGTGTATGTATTTGTATGGGGTGTGCACATGACTGTGTGTGCCTAAGTTTATGGAGGCCAGAGGTTGGCATCTGGTGTCTTCCTTAAGTTTTGAGATGGAATCACCCACCAGTGAAGTCAAGTGATCCTTTTCCCTCTACCTCTCCAGTGTTAGGATTACCGACGCAGCCCGCCACACCCAGCTTTTATTGGATGCTAGGGCTCTGAGCTCACATTTTCAGACAAGCACATGATCAGATGTTCCGTCTCTTCCACCCCTAAAAAATGTTTATGCCTTTCTCTTTCCATGCTGCCTTAATAACTTCATACTTCCTTTTCTATTCTTTCTTGGCCTTTGCTTGTTTAACTGTTTCTCTACTTTCCCTTTTACTGGCCTCTCCATTTATATCATTCATTTACTATTTCTACATTTACACTAATTTTACATAACTTTGAATATGTAGTACGTTCTTAGGGATTTTTGCCATTCTCTCTATTAGGGTAACTGTCTGTCTGTTGGATGGTATCAGTTGCCTCTAGTTAATCTAAGATGCATTTCTATCCCTGTCCAGTTTAGCACTGCTGCTATTACAAGTAGTTGTTTTTCTCTCTTCTGAGGGTTACTGCTCACTGAAAGAATCCCATATAAATTGAGAAGAGGCATCCCAACCACTAGATAAATAAGTAGTAACAGTAACAAGAAACCTAAAAAGTAAAGGTGACAAGAATTCTTCAATCATAATGTTGCTACTGCTGAATTCAAAAACACTGGAATGGGTAAAGTATTGGGTAAAGAATTCAAAATTTACTTGTAAAAATAACCAGTGACCTCAAAGAAGACACAAGAGGTGAAGGAAGTAAGGAGAACAACTCGCAACCAAAAATATCAAAATGGTTGAGAAAATCAGCAATCTGGGAGGAAACATCAGCAATGTTGGATAGAAATTCAACATGAAAAGCGAGACTGGCAGGAATTTCAGGAATTAAAAACTCAGCTAATTAAAAAACCCCGCAGTGAGAAGGATTACCAACAAAGTAGACCAAGCAGACAGAAGACTACCAGGGATGGAAGGAAAAGTAAAGAAAATATTATGTTCAAATATCAACTTAAGAAAGGAATCAGACTAGAGAGATGACAAAAGCAATTGCAATGTGAGCAAGAAAAACTAAATATAGATCCTAGCACCCGTGTCAAAAGCCAGGTATAACCACACACTTGAATGTAACACAGTGCTGTGAACCAGGAAAGACATGAAGATCACTGGGGCTGGCGGCTACCAGCCTAACTCCAGCTCAATAGGAGACCCTTTCCTAAAGGAATAAGGCACAGAGTGAAAGGGCAGAAGACCCAATTTTCCTCTCTGGGTTCTTACACACGCACAGCTACTTGCACCTATAAGTATGTGTGTGTGTATTCACACACACAAAATAAATGAGCATCACTGCAACATTAAAAACTTTGTAATGTAATTAAAAGTTCACACCTAAGTAAGGATCCATGGAGTAGAGAAAGCTGAAATTAAAAACCAAAGGCATGAAGACATGTAATTCATGAAATTTGAGTAGAAATTGCATCAAATCTAGGAAACGAATAGATATACAAGCACAAGAACCATTTATAAAAGAATCTTTCCACAGCACATTGCACTCGACTTGCCAAAAGGACAAAAAAGAATGCTAAAAGCTGTTAAAGAAAAATCTCTAATCCACTTCTTCTATCCATTTACAAAGACATCATGAAAACTCTCAACAGAAGCCCTAGAAGTCCCTGAAAGTAAAGATCTGCCAACCGGAATTATTCTATCCAGCAAAGGTATCTATAAAAACTGACAACAAAATAAGGGCAGACGTTTCAAGACAAGCACACACTAGGGCAGTTTGTAACTACAGCGCTGCAAAAGATGTTTAAATGAGTACTATGTACAGAGGAGGAAAGAAGGCATCCTCAATTGAGAGCACAGGAAATAATAAGTTTCATGAGAAGAAAAATTGAATCAAAGAGAAAGAAGAAGGAATCCATCATGTCTGACACTGTATACCAGGAAACCACTAATATGAATAGAGAAGAGAGAAAAGAGTGAACAAGAATCCAGCTAACCAGAAGAACACTTGACTAAGTTACAAGTTTTAGCAAATCTCAATAGCCAAAACTATAAGTGGTCTTAACTCTCTAATTGAACAGAGTCAGAACTCCTTAATGAATTAAAGACAAGATCCGACTATCTGTGGTCTCCAAGAAGCACATATCAATGGCAAAACAACAGTAGAATGAGAGAATGGAGGTTATAAATAGGAATCTAAAAATTAAACTATCCCCATTTGTAAACAGCATGCTCTTCTACTTAAAGTGGCCTAAAGGTCCCAAACAGAAACAGATATGACAACCACTTTCTAACAAGTAGCAAGATACAAAATTAACACACAAACTAAACAAGCCAGGAACTGGGAATGTAGCTCAGTTGACAGAGAGCTCACCTAGCACGCATGAAGCCCTGCATCCCATCCCCAGTGCTGCACAAGCTGGGTGTCATGGTGAATGCCTGAATTCCATAAGTCAGCCCAGGAGGAAGAGGCAGAAGGATCAGTAAAATGAAGACATCTTCAGCTTTATAGCAAGTGCAAGGCCAACCTGTAATACATGAAATTCTGTCTCAAAAGAACAACAAAACTCATTATTTCCTACTCACCAATAGTCAACTTGCCAAGAAAAAAAACCCCACTCATGGTAGCTTCAAATAAATAATCTAGGAATAAACCTAACCAAGAGGTGAAAGATCTCTACAATACAAACTTTCAAACACCAAAGAAGTTGACAAGACTACAAAATCAAAAGACTTCCCATGCTCACAGATTGGCGCTGTGAAAATGGCTATATTACCCAAAGCAGTCTACAGATGCCACACAATCCTTTGAAAGAGTCTGTTAACATTTATCGCAAAACTATGGAAAATCCCTACATTTATATAAAAGCACAAAATCCCCAAATAGTCACAGAGCCACAGTCACGCAATGCTGCCCCCAAAAATAGACGCATGAATGAATTAACAAGAACAGAGAACTCACAAATAAAGCCACATACCTACAACTACCTAACTTTTGACAAAGTCATAGAAGACACACTGGAGACAAGACAGCCTCTTCAGCAAATGATGCTATGAAAACTAGATATCCAAATATAGAAATATGAAGCTGAATTCCTATGTCTCACCCTGTGCAAAAAGTCATTTCAAAATGGTTATCAAAGATTATCTGAGGCCTGAAACTCTCAAACTGCTACAGTAAAACAGGGAGAAACTTCAAGATATAAACACAGGTAAGGGCTTTCTTAAAATGATCCTAATAGTGTAGAAAACCAGTCTAAAAGTTGATTAAAAAAAAAACCTTCTGTGGACCAAGGGAAGCAATCTGTCGAACACAGAGACAGGTTAAGAAATGGGAGAAAATCTTTGCCAATCACACATTTGACAATTAACCAATTTTCATAATTTATAAATAATTCAAAACATTAAACATTAAGAAAACCTCAAATACCTAATTGTCAGGTTGGCTAACAAAATGAGCAGGAAATCTCAGATACACAGTTGGTAAAGAGGCTAATGAGATGAGCAGACATTTCTCAAAAGAATAAACTCAAATGGCCAGTGAATATTTAAAAGCATGTTCAGCATCCTTAGCCATCAGGGAAATGCAGTTTAAACCTGTGTTGGGATCCTACCTTACCCACTCAGCAGAATGGCTGCCATCAAGAAAATAAATGATAAGTTCTGGTGGGGATGGAGAGAAAGAGCAACTCTTATCTACTGGGGACACGGATGCAGCTACTGTGGAAGTCAGGATGATGGTAGAAAAAGACAAAATCTCCTGAGTAAATTGGGAGCATGGGAGAGGGTAGAGGGGAGAGTAGAGGAAGGAAGGGGAGCAGAGAAAAATAATAAATAAATAAATAAATAAGTACATCTGACAAAGCATGATAGTTGTTCAGTCTCTATGTCGTGTTACACGACATACTTATACTATTCTATGATTTCTAACTTTCACACAATTAAATATATAGAATGTATCTACATATATAAATATAAATGTGTATATATACATTTATATTTAATGTATGTGATTGTATATATATATATATATATATATATATATATATTGTGAATGCTTGTTCTGGTTGTTTGTTTTTTCAACGGACACAAGCTAGATCTATCTGAGAAGAGGGAACCACAATTGAGGAAATGCTTCCAAAAGGTTGGCTTATAATTAACTGCTGCTTTGTGAAGGCCTAGCCCATTGTGGGTGGGGCCACACACCTGAGCAGGGGCACCCCTGAGCCCCTGAGGTGTCTAAGAAAGAGGCTGAGGAAGCCTGGAAATAACTGTTCCTCCATGGCCTCTGCTTTCGTTCCTGCCTCAACTTCCTACTTTGGTTTCCCTTGGTAGACTGCAACATGGGGTGTGTGAGTCAAATGAGAGGGGTGTGTGAGTCAAATGAACCCTTTCCACCCAAGCTGCTTTTGGTTGTGGTGTTTTATCACTACAGTAGAAACTCTAACTATGGCAATGATGAATAATCGCTAAACACTTGCAAAACCGTGCAGACTTCCATGAGTCGCTGGTATAAGAAGGTATTACTGAGGAAATACGGAGCTGTTTCTCCTACATGTTCCTGAGCAAAGAGAACCAGCTGAAGCAGACAGCCTTGACTTTGGGGTTAGTGAGGATCACGTGGCAGGTGGGATAGCCAAAAGGGATCTCTTGGCTATCTTTCCAAGGCTTCAGATTGCAAAGACAGAGTCCTCATTCCATGAATCAAGTTAGACTCACTTTCCAAAGTCAAAGAAGTTTCAATATTACAAAGAACCTTGGGGTTTCAAATAACCAATCTAAATACAGAAGAGCTTGGACTACAAAACATTTTTAAAGAAAAGAGATTTTTACTCCTCTCATAAATACTTTTTAACTCTGATAACAGTATGTTATAAAAATTTCCAAAGAAAATGATTTTGTTTATAAAATTAGGGAAGACTCATTCATCGTGGATCAGCATTCATGTATATAAAGATTTATAATAATAAATATCCTTAAAAATTATCTTATAGCTGTTAAAGCCCTAGAGAACTTTATTATTGCTGCTGATGATCTTGTTACTAATCACCAAGTCCATAGCAGGGACAGAGAAATTGCAGCAGGGTCTTGCCCAAATCCCAGTGGACTGTCCAGTATAATAAATACTAAAGGACATTAAGATGATTCCATGAATGCTAATTAGCCTTCATCCACATAATGAATGTCCTTATGACCTCTAGGGACTCATGCTAGAAGTTGAGTTTAAGTGACAGCGGGCAAACGTTGCCGGATGAGCAGGGGCAGCACCCGTTACTTACTGTCGCTGAGGGTCCAGGCGATGAGATCTTCACTCCACTCCCCCTGGGCCTTGGTGTTGACCCTGGCTCGGACAATGTACTGCTCCCTGGGGCTTAGGTTGTTCAGCAGCACCGAGGTCAGGTTCCCTGGCACCTTGATGTTCTGCTGATCACTTATTTTCTGCATGGACCTCCTCTCAACTTCGACATAGATTTCGTCTTTTGAGATCGGAAATATTGGTTGCCAGGTCAAGTTCAGAGTTGTCTGGCTCTTTGGCAGGAGACTGAGACCTCTTGGAGGAGGCAGTCCTAGAAAATCACCAGAAGATGGTTATTTTCATTTTGGAGAGAAGTAATGGCAGCTCCAGAGGGCATCTGCAAAGACAATATTGGCTTCTAGAATTACATAAAATACCCACAAGCTACCAAAAAGCACAAGCGAGCAGCCTTGACCCTTCCCCTCCTAACACAACAGCAAATTTTTGTGGTAATTTTTACATATACTTTGGGTAGTTTTAACACAGAACTACAGCCTTCTTGAGAACAGCTTGCAGCATGGGTAACTTTTCCAAGAACCTTAAAAATGTCCATATCCTTTGGCTTTAGCTCCTGACTGTCAGAAACTTATCCTGAAGAAATAAATATTCCAAAGGAAGATGAAAGTATCTGTGCATGCAGATATTCATTACAGTATTACTTAAAATAGTAAATGACTGGGGGGGGGACAAAGCATCAAAACTCTTTAATGAAATTATAGAGCCATCCCAAGGGTTACTAGAAATGAAAAAGAGCAGGAGCTCAACAAAAAAACTTATAGTGTTATGGGTAATGGAAACCCCCTAGAAGTCAAGTCCACAACTAGAAAGGAAAGCAGAGAAACTGATAGAAATGAACTCAGGGTTTTGATTTGTTACCATTTTGAGAAAGACATTTCCAAGCTATAAATGTCTGGCTGCTTCCTCCCAGCAGGGGAATTTCAGGTATCACATCACCATGGTGAGGGGTTGGCCCTAGCCCCATCCTAACCCCATTATGGTACCAACTACAAACACCTCTTGCCTGGCCACACTTACCCAGGAACCTGGGGTACCAGAGAAGTTGCCAAAAGAAATAATGTGAGTTTTTAAAAATAGAGAAACAGGAGCATCCCACTTCTACCTTGTAATCTGGGCAAATGCATAACCTAAGTTCACCTGTAAAATGGCACAGCCAGTCTCGTCTTCCAGACACAGGAGCATGGATGAGACAATGGTTATGTGAGGGTTTGGGAAGTCTTAGGAATTCTGTCAATATTTGTTCCCTCCCTCCTTTCCTTTCCCGTCTCACGTCAATAAATAAAGGAAGAATATGTCTACTTTTAATTAATAACAGTAATTGATTTATAGGTTCCAAATAAAAAGTCCCTTTAAAGTGTGAAAAGAACCTTCCTTCCTGATTTCAGGACAGTGGCATCATCACCCCTGGTGGGGGAAGGCCTGATTTGCACAGCGTGAGAACATTTTAGATCATGACAATGCTTTACAAATGGTGGTCACAGCGCAAGAATACACAGATAGTGTCCCTGTGGTGTTAAACTCTTGCATGCAATATAGTGTAATAGGACTCCGATTTAAGGAAAAAAGCCCCCAACTCTTTATGGTGTAATTTAAAAAAGGAATTTGAAAAACACTTCAAACTCTCCTTCAAAGGAAGCAGGAAGAGAGATTCCCAAGAGCTGTTTATAGACTAAAGAGACTAAAGGTTGGGCCCACATCTCCTTGGCATCTTTCTGAAAATCTTACTGATTCTATCACCAGGATCTAGGAAAATGAAGAGAGGTGATGTCTACTCCTTCTGCTAGCCTGAGGTTGAATCCCTACGGAAGCCATCCTCAGTCAGCTTATAAAGACACAACACAGGTGAGTGTCGGAACACTTGTAAAATTCCTCCACCTTCGCTTCGGGTAGTGGGAGGATCTTTAAAGGCAGCCATCTCTATGTTAGCTTCCCTTTGGCGACATAGTTACCTTCACCCAGATTTAGTTGTTTTTTTCTCGGCAATGAGCTCAGAACATGTTCACTGCCCCCCTCCAGGCATCCCTCGCCTTTCCCACCTCAGTTAGAACAAACAGTACTGCTGCCAGACAAATTGAAAAGCAAGCATCAGCAGAATTCACTTGGTGGGAAAGAGGCACCTTCAAGAGTTCCCTTTCCACTGACCCCACAAGTGCTTTGAAATATTCCAAGAGGCCTCTGAATGCATCCTGGCTGGAATGCATTCTGAGGACGGGAGGGCAGAGCTGCAGGTCTGGCGAGATTTTTTTCATGTTCTGTCCCATGAATACTTTCCATTTGAGTCAGATTGTGGCCTTCCTCCTTGGATTCAATACCAAACTATGGGAGAATTAACTGCCACTTGCCTCTAAGTGCAGTGTAATGACATAGTAGGGGTGTGTGTGTGTGTGTGTGTGTGTGTGTGTGTGTGGCGTGTGTGTGTATGTGAACCTTTCATATATATATATATATATATAGAGAGAGAGAGAGAGAGAGAGCAGGGTTTGTATATATAGCATATATATGTAGCAGGTTCATATACATATATGTAGAAGGGGTTCAATGTAATCAAAAATATATCACAAACTCTGTAGGGGTGGGTTGCCGATTCTTATTGTTCCCTTAGAAGTTACTAGAGAGTTTACAGAGAAATGAATGTCAGAGTCTATACGAAGGGAGGGCAGTGGGAGTATTAAGAAGGTGAGAGAGATGGCGGGGACTCTGGGACTATAGAGGACTATGAGACATGTTTTTAGGAGCTGGGGGTGAGAGCTGTGTTTGCAAGGACTACAAGTCGCAGTAGATAACTATTAAGATGAAGGCTCTAGGAACCAAACAGCCAAAGTTCTAGAGCTGTAACTTAGGTGCTAGGTGTTGGTTCATTAAGCCCTGGGCCATAAGCCTTTAAGGGTCTAGAGCAATAAACCTCTGACTCTAAGCTTTGGGGCTTCAAGCTAAAAGTTTCTTTGTCTGGAAGCTATTGTAGTTTGGATGCCAATTGTCCCCTGAAAAGCTCATGTACCAGAGACTTGACTCTCAGAGGCTGGGGCTGCTTTAGGACATTCTAGAATACTGAGACATAAAACATACGTAGATGATTAACTTACTGGATGCAGAGTGGTCTGGTGCCTGGCCCTGTCTACTACTCTGCTTTTCATGTCTACCATAAGAGGAAGAAGATCCCTTTGCCATGGGCTCCCTCCACCAGTATATTCTGTCTATACAGATAGAATAAGTGACCGTGGAGCAAATCCTCTGAAACCTCTGAAAACACACCTTCCTTCCTGTGTCTTGGGAACTTGTTCTGAGTGACAAGGAAGATAAGGCAGAGCTAAACTACTATGCCCTGCTATACAACACAGGGTACTGCAAAGAAAACACAGAACATGCTACTATAAAACGCTCATTGGGAGATAGGGAAAGAATGCTGGAACACACAGAACAAGTCAAAGGACAGGAAGAGAATATTACACATGTCACTCCAGGGTTTCAGAGGAGCATCAAGTAGCAGGAAACTGGAATGCAGGTTAGCATCAAAGAGTGTGTACACATCGAGAGCTCCTCCTCCATCCACACAGTGCAAGGCTAGGAGATGATGAAAAACACTAATAAATCAAGAAAAGCTCCGTAGGTGTGACTCACTGTGACCAGCACTGGAGAGGCTGGGAGGTGAGGATGACCTCAGCTAGAGGTCAACACGGGCTAAGTTGTGAATGCCAGGCCTAGACTGTAGAGTGAAGCCCTCTCTGGAAACAAAGAAGAAAGAAAAGAGAGGAGATGACAGGAGAGGAGAGGAAAGCAAGAGAGAAAAAAGAGAAAGAAAGAGAGAGAGAGAGAGAGAGAGAGACCCCTAACTGTTGAACCATAACCTTGTTTCAAACCTATTGTATCAAAAATTCAGGGTGGGTGAGGGCTGGGGAGATAGTTCAGGGCTTAAGAGCACTGACTTATTTCCCAAAGGTTTGGTCTCCAGATCCCACATGATGGTTCACAACCAGCTGTAACTCCAGTCCCAGGAGATCCGAGGCCCTCTGGTTTCCACTGGCGCTGCATGAATGCCTTGCAAAGACATGCATGCAGGCAAAACACTCAAACACACAAAATAATAAACAAAAAATTTAAAGATTCTTGGAGTAGGGTCCGGCATTTTTTTTTTTTAAACAAACTTAAAAAAGAAGAATTTGGGTGATTCTGATGGATACTAACCTTAGAACGACTGGCTTAGCAACATGAAGGTAAACACTGAAAGAAACAGCTTAACATGGAAACAGGCTGATAGATAGGAAGCAGGGCCGAAGGAGGGGGCGGGTGGAGCCCAAGGAGGACTGTTCTTCAGACAAAAGCCTTTCCTTCTATTTGATGTTTGAACTATGGGCATGGATTACTTTGAAAATAGAAATTATTTTTTTTAAATAAATAAACTTGTATTTCTGAAGTGTGTTTGTGGCAGAAGCCTGGTATGGTCCCTTGGGATGGAAACAGGAAGCTGGGGGGTGATATACAGAAGTCAAGGCTCAACACAGTGGCTGCTAAGTAAATCTCAAGTCCTCAGGGATGGCCTTGCCTTCCTGCAGGCTCATCTGCTTCCTCCTCTGTCCCCGGGATGGTCACAGTCCCCCTCCCCCAGGGAGACAGACCAGCAGTCCAGCCCAAATAAAGGATCTGCTTGGCTTGAAGTTTTGAGCCTTCCTGTCACTTTCCCACCCGTTCCACAGCGAGCTCCTTCCACCTCCGTCTCCACCCACCCACTCAGCAGACACCACCCTTCCTGGTCTTCCTTCCTCTTTCCCCTTCCTACCCGCTCCCACCCAGCTCAGGAATAAATGGCTGTTGGCTTCAACTGACCGACAGACGTTGTTGTGAATCGTCTCACAGGTCCAGGATGCCCTTCTCCGCCCTCTCCAGGACGGGCCAGCTGCACACACAGCTCGTAGTCAGTCTGAGGCTCCAAGTAGTTGAGTGTGACAATCTCGTTCATCACTGGCAGAGAGAAAGTGCAGAAACCTTCAGTTTGGTCCCTGTAATGTTCCTTAAACCAGAGTGACTGCTTCTGCAAGGGGAACTAAACCAGGTTTTAAAAAAGCAGTGCCTTGGTGAAATACAGAGGTAATTCCATCTTCAATGGAAGGGAATTTAGGCCTTTGAACGGGTATGTCCAGATTTCAGGGTAGACATTAGCACGTATATTTCTAGGCCATGTCTACATTGTTACATTTTCAATTGCAAAATTAAGCCTCACAAATCTACCATACAGGATGCCAGACTTGGGAGGGTCGATTAACATAATATAAAATAATGCTATTTTCATTCTTTTCAAGGACACACACTGATTGCAATCAAGCTGTCAAGAGAAAAAAAAAGGCTCAGAAGGTTTTTGTTTAATGTTAGCAGACAATGGATCTCTAATAGCCGTATCCTCACAATGAGGGTTCCAGTTTCCACAAACAGCCAGCATGCACTTTGCTCTTAACCATTAGTCAGTTCATCTCTGTCTTCATATCTGTGGATGTTGCAAAGTTTAACTTCTGGTTTACCTTATGATAAACTGCTTATTGGTTAGAAAAACGTGAACTATCTTTAACAGTTCTTAGAAGATCATTTTTATTATTAAAACCATATTACACACACACACACACACACACACCAACTATTGATGTTGAAAACAGAAAAGCTACAAAGCAACCTTAGATCCTTGAGATTCCATGTTTGGGCCAGGTCTACAATGGAATCCAAGGAGTTCAGTAATAAACAACGCTGTCTGTCTATTCACTGTATCAAGCTCAGCTGCGTTATTGAGCCAAACCCCTGTTTTTTTTATATCTTTAGATGTGTGTGTGTGTGTGTGTGTGTGTGTGTGTGTGTGTGTATGGGTTTGTTGCCTGCATATATAAGTGTACCATGTGGGCTCCTGGTGCCCTTGGAGGTCAGAAGAGTGACTCTAATCCCCTGGGACTGGAGTTACACACAGATGTGAGCCACCATGTGGGTCCTGGAGATTGAGCCCAAGTCCTCTCTCTGCATCAGCAAGACTGTTCTTAACCACTGAGCCAGCTATCTGGTCCTCTTTGTCTTATTTTTATAACTTTCTCAAGTGTCTATATCAATAAAACAAAGGAAATTTAAGAGACGTGTAGAGCATAACCTGCTGAAATTAGGAGTGGCCGGATCCACATTGCCCACCAGCAGGGCACTGATGATTGGCTGCCTGCAAGATGGCCCAGTTAGGACAGCATGAGCAACTGGTAACGCTTTATTTATTTTTTACTTACTTTAAAAAAAATTATTGTTTTACATTATTACACAGCAAATAAAAATTACATGTTTTAAGATACATTTATCTTTTTCATGACATTTATCATCTTTTGTCTGTTTGCTGCATTCTTTTTTTCCCCCCAGAAACAGGAAGGGGCAGGCAGCTCTCACCGCCACTGCCTCTCTTTTTCCTACCCCAAGTACAATCCTGTCCGCCACAGACTAAACTCTTCCAGGTTCAAATTTTTATAAAACCTTTTGTGTTAGGAGTCTTCAGGATAAAACAAGGTAGGAAATGAGAAGGAAGAAAATCTAGCAGAGCAGAAACAACTGTGCTCCAGGTTAGGGCAGACTAAGCACCTCAACTTTCCCAGCGTGGCCCTGGACTTTCTTGTTCCCATGGTAGAAACACACACTTTTCACCACGGCCAGGCATTATATCGTTCTTAAACCACAGCTGGAGGCTCAGGGGCCTGGAAAGGAGCGCAGATACAGATAGTAACCCACGATATGGCTACATCTGTATCCCAAAGTGCTCAGCAGCATTTGGGAAGTCATTTCTGGAACTTTCATGGCCTCTTCGTGTACCAAAATAGTCTTAAAGGTAGCGTGGGCTAATGAGGGTAGAAGGAGATTTTCATATGTGAGGGAAATCTTTTTCCTGGCATACACCTCCTGCTGGTGCCTCTTGTATGCAGACCTTACCTTGAATATGTCTCCAGGCCTCATACTGATGAACAGGTTTGTAGAGAAGTTTCTTAGATTTGATGGGTCCATCCCCAAAGTAAGGCTCAGAGCTGATGTTGATGATGGCAAAGTTGTGTCCAGCGTCAATCACGTTTGGGGCATGCAGGGGCTTTGGAAGAACTGAATAAAAGGTTAGCAGTCAGATTCATCCTTGCGTTTTAGGGGTTTGCTATTGTTGTCAAGTGGGGAAGGAGGATCTGCCCCTTGAAGCTCCCTACTGGATTTAATCTCATAGTTACCTCTCTAAGAGCTCTGATTCGGTTCTGCCTCCTTACTGCTATCTACACTAAAAGTAATTCTTTAAACTAGCCACAGCCACAACCCTTCAGTGGGTTCTTATTTTGGGAAGGCTTAAAATCTAAAATTTATGCCATGACCCGCCAGGCCCTATCACTGCTTCAAGAGCATACCCTTACCATAGCCAGTGAAATGTACCTTTCACGGAAATGTTGAAAGGCTTTTCCACCATCCCAGCCACCGTGTTCACACTGCAGACCCAAACTCCTGAGTCCGGAGGGAAGATTCGGTCAATGGTGAATATGGCCACTGAGAAAAGATCTGTATGGTTGAAGTAATTTGGCTAGAAGAGTCGAACACAGAAAAACATATTAACATTTCTTGGGTTACTTAAACACAAAGGTCCATAACATACTCTCCAGCTCATTGTTTAGCAGGAAGTTTTCTAGGAGAGACTGAGGAGCCAAGTACAATGCTAATATAATCACTGGCTTATTTCCAAAGCTATTGTAGCAGCCCCAAAAGTTTATACTGGACTGCTGCCCTCCCAGATCCTGCTGTTGTATTTGTGTTTGGAAGTGTGGAATAAACACTTACCAGCAAGGAGTTTAATTCTTTTAAAAACTGCTCTGCATAGCATTTTTTTCTCTTCTAGTCTAATACGGAGATGGCAGGATGGAAGGACCAAGTAGTCTCCTGCGTATTTGAGGGGCTGTTGCGTATGGTACAATGGGAAAAGACACACGAATCTAAAGACACATGTGTCTCTCTTCCTTTTGTCTACTTCCTCAATTACCCATCCAGTTCCCTACTGTGTAGACATGAGGCAGACAATGATAAAATGTTGTGGGTAGAAGACCAGGAAAACAGCTGAATTAGACGCTCCAGCCCTGGTCTCTTCACAGAGCAATAAACCCAAAGAACTATTCCTTCTCCAGATTGCCTTCATGGGAGCTGAGGGAGTCAGCTGCGGGAAACCAGTGTCTGGCTTTACCATGAAAATATGAAAAGGTATACTATTGAAGGTGGGAAGTAAACTTACTCTGAGTTCCCTCAACTCCAAGCAGCACACTGTGGAAAGAGATTCCTCCCACTTGGGTGGGGGAATCAAGTTCAAACCTTAGACTTGAGTTAGCAACAGGCACATCACAGTGAAACTCAGCGTCAGGCAGAGCCTCATGGCCTCTGCCAGTATGTTCTCTGTAAACTAAATTGTTGGACCATTGTTCTTCAAGAACTGCCTCCATCACCCAACCTTTGGGCCACAGCAAAGAGCAAGATTCCATCTACTGATGAGCGGGGAAGGAGCGTGGGCATAGGACCTTGCCTTGGAGCCCAGTGCTAAACAGTGTGACCAGGCACTAGGTGGATCCCAAATTCCCATACCTAGAGATCAGTGCTTAAGAACAGGGCCTCTATACCAGTCTGTAGGACTGCATGTCCCCTGGTGAAACAGACTTATGTTTCAGTTGCATCATTTATAGCCAGAGTATGTGCCTCAAACAAATCCTCAAGACTGTGCAGACCCTTGAAGTTATACCAACCAGATGCTGGTCCAATCGAACATCTGTCTGCTCGAGCAACCCAGGGATTTCTTCCACCACCCCTCCCTTGACTTTGCTGAGCACATTAGACAGTAAGAGCCCTCCCATTGGAGATGGAATTGTGGCTTGGAAATCAAACTTGGGCCCGTCCTCAGGCTACTGGCTGCAAACAAAGCCTCCAGGCTTACCCTGTTTACCAGGTGGGGATCCATGGCTCCAGTTATTTGGAGTTCACTTTGGGCCAGTATCAACTCTGAGGGGTTGCAGTGAGCTGAGTGCACCCCAGCACTAGCTCACAGCAAAGTGTGCCTTGGCCCCGCCCCTATGATATCCTGGTCTTAGATGGCTGTGGGCTCCCAGGGTGACCCAGCATCGCAGTGCTGATGGCTACTCATACCCTGCTGTTCTCTCAGCCAAAGCATCACAAGATCACAACATAGACCGTGTGCTGAGAAGAAAGAGAGAGATAGGTGCCAAGGCATTATACAAAATAAGGGGACCCCCACAGTGAGGCTCAGAACCAAAGAGAACCCTTTGGTAACCAAGGCCCAGAAGGACAAACTTCTATGTTCTCTCTCATACGTGAGTCTCAGCTTCAACTCTTTAGTTCTGTTTGCTTTACATGGAGAACTTACAGAAGCCAGGAAACAAAGAAGAGGAGGGAGGTAGTCGGACACAGGAAAAAGGAAAAGGAAGAGAGAAACTACTGAATGGTAAGATTAAAGCAAATGAGGTGGGAGGATTAGGGAAATGAGCTACAAGGAGAGACAAGGTTAGCTGGGAATAAAGAGAGTATAAAAGAAGTCATATAGGAGATGCTGTTTTATTGTAACACACATGAAAAAAAAATCAAAACGCAATTGAAAGAAGTTGCCCTGCATGACTGGACACTGCTGCCCTTGGAAATAGTGGAATATTAACTTGGATCCCAATTCCCAGTATGAAACACCTCCACAGGAGTGAGCCTGGGAGGCCCCCAAAACTCCCAGACAACACAGTTCTCGTCCTACCAGAACTAGAGAAAATACCTCATAGCTTGGTTATAAGACACAGAGTGGACAGGCTGGCACTGAACTAAAAACCTCCTCCATGCTGGCTTGCATTCAAGCCATGTAGGTGCTGAGAGGCAGCTGGAGGTATGGATGGGGTAAGTCATCATTGGCCTTGCCCAGATGTGAGCCCTGTGAAACAAGGTCTAACCTTTCAGCCAAGACACGCACATCTGTACAGACGTGGCTTCTCTGTGTCTGTGTTTTTCTCTCCCTATTTCTTTTCTTATATTTATAAACAATGTTAAGTTGACAACATTGAAAACAGACACTTATACAAAAATATCACCAAGTCTCATTGTAACCACAAAGCAAAACTCTATAATAGATAAACAAAAAATAATTAGGAACTATAACATGTCACTGAAGAAAACCACTTTGCTACAAACAAACCAAAACAAAAAACACAAGAAAGGAGAAAGAGAGAGATCTGTAACAAAGATGGAAAACAAGTAGCAAAATAGTCACTGAAACCGCTCTGTGTTTAGGACTTCTGGAGACTATGGCGAGGTAGAAGCGTCATCATTTAGAAGCGTCATCATTAAAACTCAGGGAAAGAAAACAGTGTAAAGAATACACAGGAAGATGGAACCAAATGCAGAGATCCACAACCAAGCAGCAGGCCGAGTTCCAGGAACCCAGTTGAAGAGAAGGAGGAGGGAATGTATGTGCAAGGGAGGTCAAGGTCAGGATGGAGAAATCTACAGAGACAGCTGAACCAAGCTCATGGAAACTCATGAACTCTAGACCGACAGCTGTGGAGCCTCCATGGGACTGAACTAGGCTCTCCATATGAGAGACAGTAGTGAAGCTTGGACTATCTGAGGGGCCCCTGGCAGTAGGACCAGGATATATCCCTGGTGCATGAGCTAGCTTGTTGAGCCCAGGGTGGGATGCCATGCTCAGCCTTAAAGCAGTGGTGAGAAACTTGGTCCTGACCCAACTTAATGTGCCAGACTTTATTGACTCCCCATGGGTACCCTTACCCGTTGGGAAGAGTAAATGGGGGGTGGCCTGCAGGGGAGGCGAGGGAGGACAGGAGGAGCGGTAGGAGTAAAAACTGTGGTTAGAATGTAAAATAAAAATTTAAAAAATAATTAATTTTTTAAAAAATATTCTAAATTAAAAAAAAGTACACAGTAAGTTCTTAGTCTGCAAGAGGTGAAGTTTTCTAATGAACTTTCTAAAGCCAGGGACATCCCTGCAGGAAAGCGCACATCAGAGTCCAGCTACAGGCCCTGCCTACTGCCCAGGAGAGAGCTGCAGAAGCCATGTCTCACACACTGACCTGCAGGACCAGAAGAGACCCTGCAGAGGGCTGGAAGAACTAGCAGGAAGGGACCTACAACCTCCTTCCTAATTCCCCTTGCTCCTCCCACTTGCGGTACTGTCTGGAACCTGCTAGAGCCAGAAGAGTGTGAGAACTTCATCTTTCACCTCAGGGCAGCTCTGCCAACAATTTACTCCAGACATATTCTTTCTATTTCTTCTTTTCCTTCATTTAGTTTCCACTCTTGTACATATGCCACATAACGGTCATGCTTCTGACTGTATATTGCTCATTTAGGTTTCAGGCCTGTTTGATGTGGGATTTCCCTCTGGATGCTGTGATTACCATTGATTAATAGAGAAACTGTCTTGGGCCTGCACAGGGAACAGAGGTAGGTGGGGAAAACTAAGCTGAATGTGGGGAGAAAGGAGGTGGAGTCAAGAGAGGAGCCACGTAGCCCCGCTGGAGACAGACGCCGGAACTTTAGCCAGTAAGCCACAGCCATGTGGAGATACACAAATGAATAGAAATGGGTTAAATTAATATGTAAGAGTTAGCTAATAAGAAGCTAGAGCTAATGGGCCAAACAGTGACTTAATTAATGCAGTTTTTGTGTGATTATTTCAGGGCTAAGCGGCCAGGAACGAAACAAGTGGTCTCCTCTAACACCTGTTTTTGTCTTCCCACATAGCAACCTTTTTGACATTCTTCATTATTCCCTTCAGCAAGACCTCATGAGCCATGCCCTCCTTATTTCTATGATTTTTCCTCTTTCTCTCATCCTTATCCTCTATTCTTTTCCCTTCTTAAACACAGCTTTCCATAGCTCTAACAATCTCTGAAGTCTCTGTGTAGGTCCTGGCAATATCTAACTTTCCCCTCCTAGCTTCTTTATCAACTTGATTGTTTTCTTTTCAAAGTCGATCTAGTTGACTTCTCTTTATCTTCACTCACCATCCCACTCCTAATATTATTAAATGAAATTCAAATACACCTGTGTTAATCTTGGTTACATATCTCCAACAGCTATTGAAGTAAAAAGGGGCAGGTATTGTGCATTGACTAGTATAACATTTGCACAGTGGAGATATTCAGGTGCTGCGGTTGTTCTCACAGTTAGTAACCTGCTCAGAAATAATTTAGATTTTAAACCAGACACTCCAAAGAGCTATTTTCTACATCTCAATTCTATGACATCCAAGTACTACTTGAATATTATAAATACTTAAACTGAAGAACACAGCTACTTTTAAAAAAAGGCAGAAAATAAAATAAGACAAATTTGTAAATCATAACACAGTAAAATAAGAAACGTGAAAATAAAAACAATGTACCTTCTCCAAAATACAACATCACTAATCTTCCAATAATGGCTATCAAGTGGGAGTGAGCTACAAAATTCCAGATAAAGAACTCAAAATAATGATTATAAGTATGTTCAAGGACACAAATCAGCAGATCTTGAAACAGTTTTTGATTGACAGTTTTGAATTTTTGATGACTGGTGTGAAACAGGAATTCAAACAAAGAAATAGGAAAACAGTCTGAAATGCTGGAAATGAAATCAGGGTCAAATAAAAAAAAAACCGTGGAAAGTCTCAGAAATGGCCTGGGACAAGGAGTGACAGAATATCTAAAACTTAAGGATGAAGACTGTAATAATTGAAATCAAACAAAGACAAAGATAAATTAGTAAGAAGGTAAAACCAGGAATTCCAATACACTCTGATAAGGCCAAATCTGTGGTTTATAGGCATGGAGAAAGAATCTCATTCTAAAGGCATAGAAAACATTTTCAAAAGAATTATAACAGAATAATTCCCAAAGCTAGGGAAAGAGATGCCAGTTCAGATACGGAGGTCATTCAGGCACCACACAAACAGATCATAAAAGAACCTCCTTGTTCTGTTATAATTAAGAACACTAAATACTTAGGACAAAGAGAGAACATTGAAAGTAGCAAGAGAGAAACACCATGTCTCATATAAAAACAGACCTATTATAATAATAACAGCAGATATTCTACTGAGACTAAAGTTCAGAGAACTTGAAATATTTCAAGTCCTGAAAGACAACTACCAACCCAGAAAACTATACTCAACAAAGCTATCTGTCATCAAAGAAAATTTAAACTTTCAACAATAAGAAATAGATTAAAGGAATTTATGACCACTTAGACAATTTTACAGAAAATACTTGAATTAACACCGAATACTGAAGGAATACTGAAAAGAAAAACAAACCTACCCACAAAGTGATAGGAAAGACTTAAAGTCATACTAGCATAATATTTAATCAAGAGAGAAGAAAAATACCAAACATTACAAAATCAATGAAATGGCATCAATCAATACACACCTTTAAATACTAACTCTGAATATTCATGGTCTCAATTTCCCATTTAAAGAACATAGACTAGTAGATACTATAAAGAAAAAACCCAGGAACTACATCAGGTGTAGTGGCTTACACTTTTAATCCCAGCACTTGGGAGGCAGAGGCAAGTTGATCTCTGTGAGTTCGAGGCTAGCCTGATCTACAAAGGAAGTTCCAGGATATTTGGGGCTGTTACACAGAGAAACGCTGTCTCAAAAAACAAACAATCAAAATCAGGAAACATGTATTTAGTATGAACAAGAAATGCACATCACCACAAAAGACAATAACCCCTAGCTTAATGATACACCCTGAAGTTATGGAAAAACAAGAACAAACCAGACCCCCAAGTCAGTAGATGATAAGAAATCATTAAGATCAGGGCATTCTAATGAATAGAAACCAAGAACAACAACAACCCCAAGTCAGTAGATGATAAGAAATCATTAAGATCAGGGCATTCTAATGAATAGAAACCAAGAACAACAACAACAATACAGAGAATGAAAGAAAAACCACCAAGAATTGGTTCTTTAAAAATATTAACAAAATAGCCAAATTAAGCAGGAGAACCCAAATTAATAAAATTAGAGATAAAAGAAATATTACAGTAGATACCTAAATGAAGAAAATTATTATCTTACTTTATATATTCTACTGTGGTGGTTGAATAAGAACAGCCCCCATAGGCTCATACATTTAAATGCTTAGTCATCAGAGAGTGGCACTACTTGAGAAGAATTAAGATGTGTGGTCTTGTTGGATAGGTGGTGTGGCCTTGAAGGAAGTGTATCACTGGGAGTGGGCTATGATGTTTTTAAGAGCTTAAGCCAAGCCCAGAATCTCTCTCTTCCTGCTGCCTATGGATCTAGATGGGATTTAGAACTGTTCCATGCCTATCCAAGTGCCTCCTTGCTTCCTACCGTGATGAGAGAATGGACCTCTGAAACTATAAGCATGGTTCAGTTAAATGTTTTTCTTTATAAGAGTTGCTGTGGGCATGTTGTCTCTTCACAGCAATAGAACACTGGCAAAGACATCCACTCACCTAGCAAATCTAAGAGAAATATATGAATGTTTATATGTATATGATCTATGAAATTAAACCATGATGAGATTAATAGTTTAAACAGATCTATAACAAGCAGTTCTACCACAGTAGTAATCAAAAATCTCCCCCCTAAGGAAGTCCAAGTCTAGATGGATTCACTGATGGATTTCATCAAACCTACAAAGAATAACTAACACCAGTATTCTTTCAAACAGTCCCATAAAATAGACAAGGGAGGAACATTACCAGAGTCTTTTGCCAAGCTAGAATTATCTAATACCTAAACCATACAACATCACAACAAAGTAAGAAAATTATACATCATGGACACTCAAGAACAGTCATCTCCAGACGCAGAAAAGAATTACCAAAATCCAACATCTCTTATTTTAAAAGTCCTGAATAAATTCAAAATAGAAGAAATACGTACCAAAATAAAAAAGTTATACATAAGAAATCTAAATTTGGTATTATATTAAGTGGGGAAATATGTAAATCATTTCCATTAGAATTAGGAAAAAGACAAGGGCATTCAATTATTTCCCTTCTTATTCAGTATAGAACTAGGAGTCTTAGGGGTGAAAGACTGTTATAATGGAAAGAGCCAAATATTGGTGAAGATGTGGAAGGACAGCTTGTGCTCACGATTAAGAACAAGCACTGTTAAAAGGTTCATACCATCCAAAGCAAACAATGCCATCTCTATAAAAATACCAACGAAATTCTTAACAGAGCTAAAAAAAGAAAAAGAAAAAAACCCAAATTTATATTTGAAAAACCCACAAATAACAAAACTGCAAAAGGGGATGGAGACCTGGAGAGGTTAAGAGCATTATTGTTCCTTCAAATTGCATGAGTTCAGTACACAGCGCTCACACAGCAGTTCACAACAAATTAGAGCTCCAGTCCTAGGGGAGCTGATGCCCTCTTTGGCCTCCACGAGCTCCTGTGTTGCAGGATGTTCGGTCACACTATGAACACTGTTTGTGTTTGTGCTAATGAAATAAAGTCAACCTTGGGTCAGGGGGCTGAGTTAGCAACTAATTGACAGAAAATAATCATGTAGAGTCAGAGGGTACCTGGAAGACGACAGAGTGCATAGGAAGTGGTAGGGAGGGTCTTTGAGTGGGGTGGGGCTTTATTATTATTTTTTGTTGTTGTTGTTGTTGTTGCTGGGTCTTGGTTTTTTTGTTTTGGTTTGTTTTTTTTTTTTTGGTTTTGTTTTTTGTGTTTTTTTTTTTTTTTGGTTTGACCAAATGAAGGATGATCTCTTTCAGCTGGTTGCCAGTCAGCCTCTCTGAGCTAACAGGTTTTCACCCTAGCCTCTAACTCCTGGGTCCAATTGATAAATAGAACAATAGACAGTTAATTAAAAACCATATTTGGTGGCAGTGACAGAGTTGGTGCCTACGGGGAGAGAATTCCTGCCAGACATGGCCTGAGCCGTTGGGCCGCTGCCAGAAAAGCAGACAGTAGCTTCAGAGATGCAATTACTGCTAAAACAGCAGTAGATTAAAGTGCAGGCTCTGTGCTGACAGAAAATAATACTCCTGAACCTATACAGTGCACATATTCTCGTATACTCACGCGGACTCACACGTGTATTAATTGGCAGCAAAGAAAAATCAAGCAAAAACAAAATGTAGGAGTCCTAACAATTTCCATCTATACTGCAAAATGATAGTGATCAAACCAGATCCAGTGGGGATGGAAGACACCAAGGAAACAGTGTCTTCCAGACACAATGGAACCAATGCACGTATAAACTCACAGACGCTGAGGCAGCATGTACAGGGCCTGCACAGGTACAAACCACTGGGGTCCCAGTGCTGGGAGGGGAAGAAGACACAATCTCCCATGCCCAAACTAGAAGTTATCACCAACAGACAGCCACTTTCAAAGGAAAAAATCATTTTCACCATTGGAGTCTCACTGTGTATACAAACCACACTTAAGGGAGGCCCTGTACCCAATGATACAAGGACAAGTTGAACTCAATGGTATTTCTTGGAAAAGCTTTGCTCATAATGCTTTTTGTTTCGTTTTTCACTTTACTTGTCTTTTACTTTATTATGGTTTCTGATTTTGTTTTTTTGGATTTTTTTTTATTTTGGTTTTTCAAGACAGGGTTTCTCTGTGTATCTCTGACTGTCCTGGAACTCACTTTGTAGACCAGGCTGGCCTCAAACTCACAGAAATCCATCTGCCTCTGCCTCCCTGAGTACTGGAATTAAAGGTGTGCACTACCACCCCCTGGCCTGATTTTGTGTTTTTCTGGGTTTTGTGTGGGCACATGTGTCTGTCTCTGAATGGATATGTGTTTATCATGTTTTTTGTTTGTTTTTATCCCTCTGTTTTCTTTGTTTTATTCTGGTTTGTTTGTTGTTTCATGTCTGGGATGGGCATATAGCATCGGGAGAGAACTTCCCTAGGCTCAGGCCTTAATAGTACCAGAATGCTGCTGATTCATGGGTTTAAATATTTCTGTGTGGTCCCTAGGCCACGCTGCTCTTTTTGATATTGGGTTTAGACACATGGAGATAACGTGAGGGCAGGGCCTCGCATGGCCTGACATGGTCCATAGTTCACCACACACAGCTGGACATTTATAGGACAGGGGCTATCCTTGACAGTTAGCGCTAACAGCCCCAATGCGATGGCAAATTCTCAACATGGCACTGCAGCGCTGCCCACACAGAGGAAGTCTGAGTGATTGCAGCGAGTGGACTCTGCACCCCAGGAACATGTCACCTTATCACAGCTGCCAACACACCAGTGAGTCAGGGACGGGTTAAGCCGGAGTAAAATCTAGCTTCCGGAGACAGATGACTGCATTGAAGCCATTTTAGGATGCTAAGCGGGCATACTGGGGAATGGATGGTGCTTACCTGGAGCACTGTCCCATCCGGCTTCACCAGCGTCATTTCTTCACTGGTAGGCAGTGGCCAACCAGAAGCTTTGCAGATGGGGTTAAATTTTCCACTGTTTACTTCTATGTGATCTGGCAAATCCTCTATCTGTGGAGTCAGCCTTGGCCTGCCTAAATCAAAAAAAAAAAAATACAGATATTAGATCCATGTAGTCTAATCTTCAACGTAACAGCGATGACTGCTCCAGCAAGCACTCATTGTAGCTGAGGTAATCTTGACAAGATTTACAATCACCAGGAGATGGGTCTATGAGCTTGTCTGCAAGAGACACTGCAAGAGACGCTGCAAGAGATGAATAGGCTGAGGTGGAAAGACGCGCTCTCTGTGAGTGGCACCGTCCCTGTTAGGGATCCTGAACTGGAGAAAACAAACCGAGCGCTACCATTGGCTGATCTCTCCATCTTGACTGGGGTTCGGTGCAGCCATCCTCTTCAGCTCCTGATGCCTCGACCACGCCTCCATCATGGGGACCTACCTCGAACTCTGAGCCGAAATAAAACCTTTTTCTCTTAAATTGCTTTGTCAGAGTAGTTTACTACAGCAAGAGGAAAAGAGAGAAAGAAAGAGAGTGAGAGAGAAAGAAAGAAAGAAGCCACTGTGCTCGAGAACTTTACAGCTATTTTTTTTTTAAACATTGTGTAGTACACTTGAGGGCCCTTCTGTCATCTCCACTTTAGAGAAGAAGGGACTGAACCTCAAAACTCATCCTCAAGCTCAGGGCTTCCTGAAGCCATGGTGCACATTCTTCTTTCACAGGGCTGTGCTCCCTCAGTGGACTTGGAAGGAAGGGAAACACCTCAATATTAAAATGGTCATCATAGCCACACACTCCCCCTGAGCTAGCTTTCAGTCCCCATCTTGCTTTTCAAAGTGTACCATTACAAAAAGAAAAAATAGACAGATAGTGAATGAGTGAATGAATGAATGAGTGGATTAGCCTCAGGAGACAGCCTCATAACCTTGTGGTCAACAACATGAGCCTCAGTGTGGAAGTATGAGGGCTCTTTCATTGGTTGGGAAGTCTGTAAGTGACATACAAATAAGAAGAAAGGAGTGATTTAAATTATACACAATTGCATCACAAAAGCGACAGGGACAAACTCCCCAAAGCAATATCTAGCTAGTCAAATAAAAATGGCACTGCCTATATTGAATGAGAATAGAAGACCCCCATGAGCCTACTCTCTGTACTGCCTCCTGCTTGTGGATCAAGATGTGAGCTCTTTCCTGAAATTCTAACTACCTATGGCTATGCCTTTACTCTGCCATCAGAAACAGACTCTAGCCCCCTGGAGTCTCTTTTAATTTAACCATAGGCTAGATTAAACTCCTTTTATAAATTGTCTTGGCCATGGTGTCTTATCACAGCAATAGGAAAGAAACTAATAAAGATTCTTAGGAAGAATTAGAATGGTGTTTCTTGTTGTTGTCTTATTTTGGTGTATATGCATGTGTGTGTGCGCCCGTGTGTGCGTGCATGCGTGCGTGTGTGTGTGTGTGTGTGTGTGTGTGTGTGTGTATACATGCGCACAGCGTATAAGAAATAGCCAGAACATCCCCATTGTCTTAGTGTGTGGGTGCACCCCTCGTGCTCCTGAGTTCCTTGCTCGTGCTCCGTGCTCCGTCTCCTTCTGCTCCTGATTTGGACCTTGAGATTTCTGTCCGGTGCTCCCGTGTGGGTCTCTGTCTCTGTCTCCTTTCATCGCCTGATGAAGGTTAATATTCCTGAGGATGCCTATGTGTTTGTCTTTGGATTCACCTTATTTAGCTTCTCTAGGAACATGAATTATAGGCTCAATGTCCTTTATTTATGGCTAGAAACCAAATATGAGTGAGTACATCCCATGTTCCTCTTTTTGGGTCTGGCTTACCTCACTCAGGATAGTGTTCCAAGGCCAGCTGGCCTAGGTCTGAAAAAGCATGGGATAAATCCAGACTAGCTGAACATAGCGGACAATGAGGAATACTGAGAATTCAAGAACAATTGCAGTGGGTTTTTGATCCTACTGCACGTACTGGCTTTGTGGGAGCCTAGGCAGTTTGAATGCTCACCTTACGAGACCTGGATAGAGGTGGGCAGTCCTTGGGCTTCCCACAGGTCAGGGAACCCTGATTGCTCTTCGAGCAGATGAGGGGGGGGGGACTTGATCGGGGGAGGGGGAGGGAAATGGGAAGCGGTTGTGGGGATGAGGCAGAAATCCTTAATAAATAAATAAATTTAAAAAAAAAAAAGAAATAGCCAGAAGATGTTAGGACGCCAGGGCAGGAATTGCACCAGAGGGGCTCTCCTCAGATACGCTGAGCACCGCCCTGACCACAGGTTACCTTGCTTTACCTTCTTTCTCACACTGCAGCCCTTGCCATCCTTGAGAGCAGAGACATCCTTGGAACCGATCACACCTCTCTGCGTTGGTACAACGGCACCTGAGCTTACAGTCTGGTCCATAGTAACCTGGTGGGCATGCTGGAAACAGAGGTGTCATAAACCAATGTTAGCATAGAGGAAGGAAGAAAACTAAGGCCCTCAGTGGCTAGTTTTGGTTTCCTTCCACACTATCAACTTCTCTGACTTGTAGACAGCAGTGTGTCATTTGTGAGATGTACTGAGATTTAAAGGCTAAGCCGTTTTGCTTCTAGAGAACTCAATAATTTCCTACCAGGACACTCTTCTAAGTACAATATTCAGAAAACGATTACTCTAGATCACTGGAGAAGGTATATAGGGCAGAGGCAACTATAGAACTTCCAAAGGGGAATTGAAATTTGGAAGACAGGAATGGTGTGTTTCTCATTTTTCAGCTTTTTGCCTAAGTGTTGGGGATAACCCTATATGAGACATACTGACACTGTGTGAGAGAATAAAACACAAAAATATCTGTCATCTCACTGACCTGACAAACTAGGGGAGAGAGTTGGAGAAATCGGTAGCTGGAGAGAAAAGGGAAATCAGAAATAGTGACTTAGAAAGAAAACTCAGCTCTTTGGCTAACCCTTGAACCACGCATGCTCAGCCTAGCGAGAGAAGCCCAGACAAAGTGAACTAACAGAAGAGTTTGACCTGATGGCCAGGAGTCACAGCCTGTGGCTTGAGTCCTACCTCAGTAGTTGCCTACTAAAATAGAACAAAGCAAAATGAGCATTCCCCCTAAAGGACGTAGCATACTCCAGAATCCCTACAGTGTAACATTAGGTGCTCATGGTAAAATTTCAAATTGCTCAACATAAGAAGCAATAGAGAACTGTGTTCAATTTTTTAAAAAAATAAGAAAAGAAAAACTCAATGACAACTAACTGCAAGGATCTAATATTAAAAAGAGAAGACACGATTTTTAAATATAAATAACTATGCTCAGTGAGGTCACAGAAAGTATACCCACAACAGTGAGAAATTTCAGCAGAGAAATGTGAAAATACCCCTTAAAAAACTACAATGAGAAAACAGTGATTATTAATTGATTATTAATCTCAACTATCAATTTGATGAGACCTAGAACACCTGGGGAATGAGCCGCTCAGGGCGTGCCTGTGAGGGAATGGGCTGCTAAGGTGGACTGCGGGTGGAGGACCAGCCAGTCGTGGGAGGCTCCATCCTAGGAGCTGGGATCCCAGGACAGAAAAAGGATCAAGCGTGCTGAGCAAAGGCATCACGACTTTCTGCCTTCTGACTGTGCGGGCCATGTGACCTACTGCGGCCAGCTCCTGCTGCCTTGATGTCCCCACCACACGGAAGGTACTCTTCAATTATAAGCCAGAACGAACCCTTTATTTTTTTAAGTTTCTTTTTTAGGGTATTTTTTTAAAAGAGCTATAGGAAAGCAACTAAGATAACTTCCTGTATCTAAACTACAAGAAAGCTATGTGAACTCAGACACAGTGGAGATGGAAAAAGAAAACATCAAATTTGAAGCTATATCCTCAGACATTCAACCTGAAGAAAAGGAAGAAAGGAATGGAAGGGCCCTTGGAACAATAGCTTAAGATGAAACTCCTTAGTGTGGAAAGACCACTGTAGAAAAACAATTGCAGAGACTGTGCTGTAGGACTGGATTCAGTGGTTCTCAACCTTCCTAATGCTGTGACCATTTAACATAGTTCCTTATGTTATAGTTTCTCCCAACCATAAAATTATTTTGTTGCTACTTCATAACTGTAATTTTACTACTGTTAGGAAATATAATGTAAATATCTGATATGTAGGTTATCTGATATGTGACCCCCAAAGGGCTCACAACCCACAGGTTGAGAATCATTGGGTTAGGTATCTCAGTGGGCAAAGGCACTTGCTGCTAAGACTGACGGCTTAAATTTGACCCCGGGGCCCACGTGGTAAAAAGAGAGAATTGATTCTCGGAAGTTTCCCTCTGATGTCTACGTGTAGGCATGCCCACATTCACACACACACATACACATATACAAAAGAAACAGCTTTAAAAAACAGAAATAGTGCTTTAGGTTTCCCCCAATCTGTTGACATTTACACATCTGATATTTCAGGAAACAGCAAGGAGGGGCAAATATTAGGAAAAATATCTGTTAAACTACTAAAAACTACAATAAGAGAATTTGTGATACTGTTGGTTGTCTTTCCTTGTTCCTTATTTTCTCCTCACAACAGAGTATTTCTGCCCTTGTTTGCACTCCTGAACTTTGCAAGCTCCTTGGAGGGGAGCAGGAACTGTACATTTCCTGTGCGGACCGTATTTCCTCGGACAACAATGGTAGACGGTGATTGGCTTCTGCTAGTGGGCTGGTCTTATTTTGGTCAACGATAGCATTACTTTTACTTGTCAACTGATTTAAAAGCAATATTGTCCCTTGATTTTTTTCCTGGTGGATAGTTTTAACTTGACAATGTGTTCAAGGAGCCAAGAGGCAGCTTTGCATTTTCAGCTCAGTCAGCACAATCTATATCAAAGTTCCAACAAAAGAACTTCTTAGAAGATGCATAGATGACCCGTATGTACATGGAAACATGTTTGATAACACTGGTCATCAGGGAAAGGTAAGTGATCCAACTCAACATGCACATGGCCCTGGTGTGATCACTGGCAGCCCACAGTCAGAAAATTTCAAGGAAACACAAATTAAAATCTCAATGCAACATGATCTTGTATCTGTTAAAATGGCTGTTATTGATACGACAAAAGTTAGCAAATGTGGGTGATATAAAGAAAAGAACACTCACACACTCATGACAGGCATGCAACTATCAAATAATACCTGGAAGCTCCCTTAAAACAAGCAAGTAATCACACAATTACCATACAATACAAAAATTCTAGAAATAAAATGGATTGTGTGTGCATGTGCGTGTGTGTACATTTATGAGAGAGAAAACCTCACAAGGGAAGGAAATTCCAAGACTAATTTTGACAACATGGATGCATCTAGAGCACATTATCTGAGTTAAATGAGCCAGGCAGAAAAGAATAGATATTGTACGCTCTTTCTTATAGATGGAATCTAAAAAAACAGAAGCATGGGACAGTGGTTTCCAGGGATCTATGGCGGAAGTGGGGAGATGTTAGTCAAGGGTACAAAGTTTTAGTTGTGCGGCTTGAGTACCTTCTTAGAGGTGTGGTGTTACAAGTACAGGCAGGCATACAGCATTGTATACCTCAAATTTGGTGAGCATAGATCTCAAGGGTTCGCATACACACAAAGAGGAGTCTGAGATAATGGATTTGTTAATGAATTTGGCAGTAGCAATTATTAGTTCTTGAGTATGGTCCACGAAGTAACAGGGGTTACCTTTACTTCTGAACTTTGAATCTTTTTTTTTTCTTTTATTATCAGTCAATTTTTATTTATTTATTTTTTAAAGCAGCAAATCAACATGACAACTCAAGCCTAATCTAAATGGGCACCTGACAGGGAACCCCATCTTTGTGGGGAGTGGAAAAGGCTTTCAGAAAAGCCCATCAGATCCACAATCTCTACACACCCAAACAAACAAGCACTATAGTAAGCCTTGTGTGAAGTGACTCACAGGGAGCTGAGGAGTCACTGCTGGGAAATAAATCTGGAGGCAGTAGAAGGAGTTTTGGGTAGTAAGACAATCAGTTGAATCAAGTTGAAAAGTTGAAATTGTGGCAAGAAATTGGGTGAAGATGGGGAGTCAGGGTAAGAGAGAGAGTCTGTAAGCCAATTGACCCAAGAGCAACTGAGATGTCTCTAACTTTTCAGTCAAGACCAGGCATGTTAAATCTCCATTTCTTCAAAAGAAGGCAATTAAACAGCCCACAAACCACATCAAAATATTGTAAAAAGGAATCAAAACTATATTCAGAGTTCCACCGCCATCTCATTTTCTGCACCCCAAGGAAAATAAAGACCTCTATAGGTGATGGGCATGAGAAACACCTACTCCCAGGTCCAGAGTCTCACTGTCCAAATAATGTCTTTTTCTTGAAAACTCCTGGGATTGCAATCCCTGCACCCAGGAATAAGTAAATAACCAAGCAATGTTCCTATTTGGTGATGTCCGCTAACTGTATGCCCTCCCTGCACCAGCTGCAGCTTCCCCTGTCCCCAGGGTAAGTGGGGCCTACCTTCATTGCACTGCAGTCCCCTCCAGCCTGTGGCACAGGAACACCCATAGGGGTCTGGGAGACAGAACACGTAAGACTTGCATCCCTCTGGTCCACTACACCTCTCTTTACAGGTCCTGCCAAATGTGTGTGGCTCACAAGCTGTGGGGGGAGAAGACACAAAGACTGATTCAAAGTCAAACTGCAACCCCTTGAATCGCTGGACTCTACTATCCTAGAGAGGGAGATTCCAGTCTGGGTGCTGGTGGGGGCCGGGACGAGCCTGCCATCATGGTCTACTTCACAAAAAAGAAAACTGCTTCACTGAGAGGGGCTCAGAGCCAGCACTGTTTCCCAGGTCAGGGACCTTCACTTTGACTGTAGCACCACAGGTTGGTGTTTTCTGTTATGAGTTTCAGTGGCCTGCCGTAAATAACTTTTAGAAAAAGTATCTAATCCACAAAGATGGCACCATAGACCTAAGGAAAACCACTTAGCCCCTTCTCATCTCTGTCCAGACTTAAAACTTCACTCGGTAATGACGGTTCTTTCAAGCTACGGTTCAGTCACCACGTACATTCCCTTACCTTTCTCACACGTCCTCCCCATAAAGCCAGGAGGGCAGATGCATTCCCCAGTATCCTCATGGCAGACACCATTGTTCATGCATTTAGTACAGGGGCGGTTGCAGTTGGGCCCCCACTTCTGAGCTTCACATCCTGTGGTTAAGAAAGACATGGGGGTGGGATGTTAACATGTTCACTGAGCACACTGTTACTCAACAGCTAACACATGACAGTCATTTCCGTGGGCAATGGGGAACGGAAAGGAAATACACTCTCTACATGCAGAAAACTCATACTGTAACATGGGAGAAAGAGTTAAACAGTAAATAGTGACAGAAGCAGAGACAAGGAGTACCAAATCCTGCCTTGCTAATAGAAAGGGGCGTAAAGGAAGACTTTCTGTGGGAGTGGGATGTGCATTGGGTGTGCAGGACCACAAAAACGGCAAGGAAGAGGAGGCTAGAGGATGTGTTCCAGGCAGAGGAGCTGTGAGAGAAGAAACTTCGGCATGTCCATGGGATGGTTCAAGACTGAAGCATTTCCAATACAGATCAATGGCGTCTCAACCACCAAGGAACCTGGCGAGAATCCAAACCTCAGACTCACAACACTGGAATGAAAAACTCTTGTGCCAGGAAGTTGTACCCAGAATGCCTGCACATTGACTCTACATGGAGTAGATGAAGGAGGGCTAAGGCCAAGAAAAAGAAATAGCCAGGTCTATACACTCTTTCAGCGGGACGCTATATAAGGAACAAGTGAAAAAAAAAAAAAAACACCAAGACAGACAAACTCGACTCAAGGGGGTAAAACTGCTCCTAGATTAATTTTCCATGATTTCTTCCAATGCTTGGTAATTTTAGATTGTGGATTAGACTCAAGAATAACTTCAAATATACAGAAAACTTGGGAGCGCTGGTACAGCCCTCTGTGGTTGAAAACTTAGTTTCAGTTTTCACCAATAGCTCAGTAGTTCATGTAGGGAAGTAGACTCCTTGTCCCCAAGCACTAGTCCCACAGCTTGGATACACGCCTGCAGCTGATGTAAGCTCCAAACCTCTTTGGCAAGAACTCCTGGCTATCAGTATTTTCTCTAAAACAATCAGGAGGACTATCAACACCCACCATTTCTTACAGCTTTCCACTTATTAGATAAAATTACAGATGGCTGAACGCTAACAGCTAGGTTCCCTGGCGTACAATAGGAGAAAGGAACCTAGACAAATAGTGAGAACCGGGCCACCAGGCGCTTACACACGCTAACCAGAATGGCAGATGATGTAAGTTGAACAGGATCCTCCTGCAGAGACTGTGTTCCCCAGCCGAGTGCCTACCTAGAGCTCTAGCCCAGCTTCATTCCCAATCCCAGGACAGAGGAAAGACTAACTCTAGGGGATAACAGGGTGATCTCTTAGGTTGAAGAAACTAAGAGCTGCTTACGTGACTTAGTTTTTATTTCAAGCTTTGTGATTCTATGTTTCAGAAATCATGTATTCATGGCATGCAAAGGAAAAAAAAACAATGTTGTAAGAAATCTTTTGTCAAGGAGAAAATTTATGCTGACATCTATAAATACCACCAGTGGGATTCCTAAGACAAAATGTTAAAGTCCAATCTGTTTGTATGCTTGAGTTCACACAGATGAGATGCCTTGTAGTTATGGGAAAAAAAATGCCTCCAGCTTCCCTCTTAAACACCAAACTAGTCACTTTGTGGGTTATTGTTAAATGGGTGATTATAGCTTCCTTTGAGTGTTTCTAGACACTAGCAGTACTTCTCAAGTAGCTTTATTAAATATGCGAGCACAGAGACATGACATATACGCCAACCAGAAAACAGTATGGAGATTAAAGTGGGATCTTCTGCTTTGTGAGAAAAGACCAGCTAAGCTCCAAATTCTAATCTCTACTCATGTTTTGAAAATTTACAAAAAGCTGAAAATGAGACATGGTGACTCAGGTCTGTAAGCCTAGCACTTGGGAGTCTGAACTAGGAGACTCTTAGGAGACCGTCTTACCAAAAAAGAAACACACACACACAAAGATTTAAAACATTTTTACAGATGACAATGTACTATATTAAGAAGTAAAAATTTTGTTCCTATACTTAGTTCCTGGTACCCTGTTTCTAGAACCTTCAAAGTGATGAATATCTTGTGTATGCTAACTATGGTGGTGAAGGGGCCCTTAACCAACATTATGACAAGGGTCATCAGAAACACCAAGGCATGACTAGGGAGTTGGGACATTAGTCCCACCTGCAATCTCTAGGAAGAGCAAGGGCTGAAGTTTGGCCAATGATTTGCACAAAACTGAGAGAGCTTCTGGATTAGAAGGTTCTTACAGAGTGTCTGGAGGGGCTACCTCTCCCATCCCTGCACCTTGACCTGTGCATCTCTGCCCCGTGGCCACTAATCTGAATCCCCTGTAGTGTTCTCTATAATAAACCTGAATTATTTCCCTGAGTTCTGAGAGATGGTCTAGCAATTCACTAAAGCAGAGAGAAGCTAGAGAAACCACGATTTACAGCTATTCAGTCAGGAGCACCGTGCGACCTGTGGTTTTCAGGTATCTGTGGGATCTAACAGTCTCTCAAGGCAGAGTCAGAAGAGTCCCAGGTGACATCTTCTGAAGACTTTCTCGGTGTTGGTGGTACCCACTCACTTGTGCCAGAAATTGTGTGTCCGTGTGAGAGTTTAGAGTAGGAAGCCCTTTTGATTTCCCCGTTCTCAGGCAGACATTCACCAGTTTAATGTCTGGTCCAAGGCAACACACCCATTTGTCCCAGATTCTGAGGCCTCGAGTGGATAGCATTTTATCAGAAAAGAACTATCTTTAAAAATGAATGCAAATTGCTCCTTTACCATCTGAGCTCTCCTGTGTAGTGGAATAAAGGGGACAGGGGGGAGAGGTCAAGAAGAAGTAGTGGAAAAGCTAGACATCAAAAGCTGAATCCTGCAGGTTTACTAACATCCTGTCTTATGGCTTTAAAGATTGACTTGACATGAGCACTGCACAAGAAACCAGTTTGGGGAACATGAGCAGGTTTCTCTTGAGTCAAATTCAAATTATCCCAACTACAAAATACTTTATATCTCTTGAGGTGTCATGGCATGGGGCATAAATGAGGTGAACCACACTTTCCATATTTCTTCTAGTATATTGTAATGCTGACTCATCTAATTATTTACATAACTGCTCTGACTGGGAATTACCCAAGGGATAGGGGTTTATTGTGTTATTCTCTGTCTTTAAAACCAACACAATGCTTTTCAATACCATTATCGTTGCACTTTATTGAATGAATGAATGATGAACGAACACAAGGCAAAGCAAAATAAATCATCTTTATGAATTAGAGAGTTCTATCACCAGAGAAATGACAGTGATTTAGACCCAAAGACCTGAGTGATTAAAAGCCCAGATCACTTGGCAGGACTGAGGGGAATTCAGGGCAAGTCTCTTGCTTTCTATAAATCAATTTCTCCATAAAAATTACTGTTTCTGGCCCCCTCTACCTTGATGATGACTATATCACGGTGAATAGGAAAGTCCCCTAGTTCTAACTCTCGCAGTTTTCAAATGTAAAAATAAAGATCACATTAGAGGGTTAAATGATCTAACACCCATGGGACTTGGAGGAAATGTTTGCCTAGGAGCCCAGATGGCTCAACAGTCACATCATAGGACGCAGTGAGACCATCCTCCTCAGTGCAACGGCCCATTCTAATGAGAATGGTCCTGCAATACTGTCCTGACTTCTGTTTTATGCCTCTACTCTTGCCTGTGGCTCCCTGGTTCAGGCTGGTAGACGTCTATGTATTTAGACCACGCTAATTCTTTCTATTGGGAATATAAAACCCAGAGGTAAAGAAATGTAGACCCGAGCTGTGGTAACAGCAAACTCCTAGATGAAAAGCTTAGTCCAACTCCACTATCTCTGAACCCCACATCTTCACTAGAGTCTATCTTTTCTGCAACTTGGTTGTTAGCCTCTGCGCCAAATTCCGCAGAGTCCGTGGTATGCTGCCCCTCTATGCCTCCCTTTTGTTTCTGTAGCAACTGTCAGTTTCCACAACTCACAACCACAAATCCCAACAGCTACACCAGTACAGAGCGGCAACCTCTCCATCACTTACTCCGGACTATTAGCCTGGTGAAGGCCGAGGTGAACAGGTTTCCTCCTATGTACCTGGCCGAGTACACGCCAGCATCCTGGGGTTGAGCATGAGGCAGGTTCACTTCTAAAATCTCAGGTACTTCATGCCGGGGCACTGAATGGATGAAGGAGCCTGGCAAGGGAGAGAAGTGGAGGAAAACAAGCTATGTTTAAACATTCCTGTTCGTCTTTACAATCAAACAGCCGCTCAGTGCGACAGCCTCACGTCTTACCTGGATGGATTTGAGACTTCACTTGTTCTATCACAGCTTTTAGTGTATGCACCCACAGCCTACATGTGCATGCATGCACGCACATGGACATTTGAATCCCTGTCTCCATTTTCTCAACTAAAGAACCAAACACACTGTCTAAGAGGGCTTCTGTCATAGACAAAATTTGACAAGGTTGAATCACAGCAGCTTTTTAGGCAACTCCCATTGAAATAGCACTATGACAATGTCTAATGGATTCGGGGTTACCCAGGGTCTCGTACCACGGGGATGGAAGGGGATGAAACAGACTCACCATTTTTATAGATCACTGCATCTTCTTCTTTAATTAACACCTTTCGGAAAGATATGTTCACGTTGTCTCCCCTGTCCACAGTCATAGTTAAGGTGGCAGGTAGGAAGGAAGCTTTGAAAAGAGAAAGACAGTGAGTAAATAAACACATACACACAAAAATGAGTTCCTACATTTTCCTCTGGAGCTAATAAACACCGAAGTCCGGAGGATGAGACCCAGCACATGGCAAGCATTACCCGGCTTTTCCGATAGGAAGAACAAGAGTGGATAATAGACTGTATGAGCCTTTTAAAGAATCGAATGAAAGGAAGGGCCATTTCCTTTATAAAAATACAAATACATACACACAATATACTTATGGCAATTTTATCATGAAAATTACTGGGGAAGTAGGAATTTAATGATGATTGACATCTGCTCTTTCACTATATCCTGATAGTAACTATAACTATTAACAATTTTAACTATTAATCTGCTCCTTTCCCTCAATTATTACCATGTTAACTCAAAGTACAAAGGGTTCTAATGGGATATGAGTGTCCTCTATGTGGAAACGACGGTAACGTTTGCCTACTCACTTTCCCTTTGCTCTTTTTACGTGGGGTGATTGCTGCTTTAAAACATAGCAAGTGTAACTCCTCTAGAGCATCCCAAACAAGGGGAATGAGTAGAAGGCTTCACTTGGTTATGACATAAAGGCTGAAACACTGAAGAGGGAAGACAAGGAGAGACACTAATGTCTCACCCTGTACCCCTCAGTTAGCACGGATGAGCTGACTCAGCTGTGGAACTGGCCAATACTAAGGGGGAATAGTGGGCTTCTGTATTTGACTTATAGTGCCTCCAGTTACTGAAAAGGCCTGCCTCTCTGTCAATCTGGGAATACAACATTGCCTCAGTTGCTTGGCATACTGAGAAGATGTGAAATTGTCTAACGTTCTTCCAGAAGCAAGTGTCTGAATTCCTTTAACATACGCCTTACTCGGCAGAGAACAACATTCCTTGGGATAAGATAGGGATGATCTTTAGGTAGTGTTAAATCAATGTAAACTAGAAATATTCACGCTAAGAGGAGACAAACAACATATACAACCTTCTTAAAGAGATAATGGACGTCAACAGAAGACGAAACAGAGAACAGGTGAGGACAGAGAAAATCATGACACCAAAAACACAGACATAAAGTAACAGAAAGACACACCAAATACATTGAAAAAGATAAGGGATCCCAGAATGCATTAAAATACATACACATAACTGGCACTCTTTTCATACACTATATATGAAACTATAAATGGATACATCATCTTGAGACAAAAGCAATCAAAAAATATATACTAAACTAATTAAAAGAAACTAATTTTGCAGTACTTAGACTGGAAAAGTATTTTTAATGCCAAAAATATTTACGGATCAAGATAGTCTTTTTATGGTGATTAGGAGCCATCAGGAAATCTCACTCAGATGGCTTTCCCACGGAATAACATTAGTCTTTTGAAGCCCATGAAACAAAACACTAACAGTAAAAGGGAGAAACTGACAAGTCATCAAGTCCCAAACACTACCAAGCAAAAATACAGAAGGCTTGAAGAATACTGTTAAAGGTCTTCAGATATTTGTGGAACCCTAGCCCCAATTATATGAATGTTACAAAGCACAGCTCCATAAATAGAGTTTTCTGGTCAGAATACACCCAAATCAGAAATCAACAGCAGAATATTCTACCCTTGATGACAAAATCACAAAATTCCTATAGAATTTCAACCCAGGACCAAGTATTGAAATCAGAGCTCTGTTAAGGACCTCGTGACCTGGTTAGTATCTTTCATTCTTGTTTTGCCTGTGTCTTCTGCATGGGGGCTAGCTTGAGAGACCCGCTAGCTCATACAGGCACCTTGGGGAGGGAGGAGAGGCCTCTGAACCAGGCTGAGAAGACTTTGGTGATCTGCTTACTTTGGGGTTATATGCAGCGGCTGTTAACGGAAGAAGAGTTCCCTGCCAGGTCGCCCCTAGATGGCCAGGAAAGTGAATGTCTTCAATGTATTTGATGTCCAGGGCAAATGGGAAGGCAACAAGGTATAGATTAGAAGGAGGAATGAGCATTGGAAACAGATGACCTTGGGCCTGAATCCAGCCTCTGGCTGTCACCAAGTCATTTCACCTCTGCAGCATTCTCATCTAGAAAATCTTCCATGAATTTGAAGCAGTAGAAGCCAAGCCTCAAGGCGCTCACGGTGTCCTTGCCAAATATAAGTAGATGACATCGCTGATGAATTTGTAATACGGGTATGAGTGGCAGGAACTGAAATGGATCATGTGCGGAGAGGGCAAGCAGGGACAGAGGACATAGGTATGGAGGGCAGGCTTGAGAGCACTCGCTCGTTCTCATGTTGACAATTTGGCCACCCTAACACACAAAGCTTTTCCTGACTGGGAGAGGCTCCTGTGAGAACTTTTCTGATCATTTCATCTTGGTGACTTTCCCTGCAGTTTGTTTATATTTTCTCCCCTTTGTGTGGAGATTGTTTAGCTGAGCGTGGGACTTCTCCCTGGGCATTGTATTCGGAAAGGAACTCAGATTCCTCCGCAGGCTCGACTCCAATGTAGCTTTTTCCCTCTACTCTGTGGCTTTTTATTATTTCAGACTCGGTCTCTCAGCTGGCTGTTTTCTTAGGGGCACCTTCACACTGAAGGTCTGTGGCTGCCATTGGCAGGAATGTCTCTAAGCTGGTCATTCTTTGCCAAGTACTAGCAATGGAGTCAAGTTGCATGCTCGACTTCAGGCTTCTTATGGCATGGGTGCTTGTCATATATTCAGTGTGCATTTACCAAAGCCTGGATCATAACAACAAGCACCATTTGATAGAGCTGTGGACCAAATACTGTTCTAAACACAAGAGTTTACTTTTCCATAATATTCATATGATATAAGCACTGTCATTATCCCCATTTTACAAATGAGAAGACTGAGGTACAGAGAGTTTAAGTAACTAGATTAAGGTCACACAGCAATTCCAGGAAAGCAGGATTTTTTTAAATTAGGGAGCTCACAGGTTATATATCAGTGTTCATAAGACTTCGAAGGCCAACTGCTTTATTTTATAAATGTGATTGCTGAGCCCTGTACTAGAAGCTGACATGCATAATATCCCTTGGATGGGAAAACTACAAGCATACTTCATTTGTTCACTTTGGGGCAGGAAGAGAAGGCCGATGAGGGCGAAGTTTCAAGCAAAGTTGTTTCTCCTGGATGCATACTGCTGAGCTCAGTTTGGGTCGTCAGAGATACAGACTCAGGACCACTCTCATCCTACTCAGCTTACGATTCACAAGGCCGCATCCCTACTCTGATGGCTCTGGTCTAAGACATAGATGCTATCCCCTCTCTCATTCCCATAGGCCTCACCTGTTCCTTGTGATTCACATGGCCGCATCCCTACTCTGATGGCTCTGGTCTAAGACATAGATGCTATCCCCTCTCTCATTCCCATATGCCTCACCTGTTCCTCTCCCATCCATGCATCCATTCTGTAGCTAGATAACTGCAGGGGCCTTACACACCCCTAGACCTCAGGCTAGGGGACCTCACGGTGACGCTTTCCTTGTCACAGCCTTGCTTATAGTATATGTTTCCTGCTGCTCCCTCGAGGTTCCAGAGGGCAAGACCACATCTGTCTCAAAAGAGAGCACTGGATGGGAGCTGCAGCCAGGCCTTGCTTGCATCAGGCTGAATTTCACCCTCGTGGGTCCAACACTCACTAGCTAGTGAAGGCAGCTGGGTACAAGAACGAAGAGCTGCACATATTAATGGGGGACTTAGTAGCCCTCATTAGCATTTGGAAAAGATTAATTTAGATAGAAACATTTGTAAAGTTGCCAGAGGAATGTCCTGCAGGGATGTCTCCTGGAAATAGTCTCCAATATATGACATACTCAAAAATAATTGTAGGAAAAAAAATGAATGTGGGCTGAGGCTGAGGCTGAGACCCCTTCAGTGGGGTGCTTGCTTGTCTTGCATGCACAAAGTTCTGGTTCCACCCCCAGCATTGCATAGCTCAGACATGGTAGTGTGCGCTTGCAATCTCGATACTCGGGAAGTGGAGCCCAAGGTCAAAGGTACATACTCTGCTGTATGCATCCCAAGGTGCAGGCCAGCCTGGGTTACCTAAGCCCCTGTCTCAATGAGAAGAATGAATTGGGGGCATTTGATTTCAACTTCTTTCCTGTTTTTTGTTTTGCTTTGTTTTTAATATTCGTAACATATTTATGTTAATTCGATACAGAAGGCTCTTCCTCTCAGTATTATCATCATGATTAGGCAGTTTGATGTTCTACTGTAAAGTTAGTTCTCAGGTGAAAAAAAAGTAAAAAAGGAAAGACTTCCATCTCTTCTCCTGGTTCCTTCTGGAACAGATCTTCGGACCTAAGACTGGTAAAACTTTGATCTGTAACTCACTACCCAGAAATGAAATCTCCACTGAGATTTGAGCAAACTGCTCTTGATAGCTTCAGATTTCATTGATTAAAAAGAAGAAGAAGAAGTTGAATTGTTGGGGTGTGTAAGCCAATTTAAGCTGTGTTTGGCACATCTCAAACGAACTTTCTACTTCTTCCCCAGGTGTATGATTCAGCAGCAAGGAGGAATAGATTGCTGCTTGTCCCTATCATGTTGTGTTCCTGGACGGGCATGTGAGTTCTCATGATGGTGTGTTCTGGTATGCATGACTAAGTGTGGGCTAATGTGGAGGCCAGAAGACAACTTCTGGAACTGTTCCTTAGGCGTTCCATCTGCTCTCTTTATTAAGACATGGTCTTTGGTTCACCTGAAGCTTTGTCACTGGGGTAAGTTAGCTGGCTAGCCATCCTCAGGGTTCCACCTGGCTCTGCGTTCCCAGCTCTGGGATTGCAAACTTGTACTTCCCACAGGAGTTCCAGGGATCCAATCCAGGTCCTTGTAGTTACAGGAAAGCAGCGCATCGTTTTTCTGATTGCACCGTCACCCTAGCCCTCCCAGGATGGTTTACTCTGGAGCACATAGTAGCGGAAGAATAACGATGTAGCTTTGAAAGTCTTCCTGATAGCACAATCCATATTACTCTCTGTAGAAGTCCTTCCTCCACTGAAGGACCAACAGGAAAGGCAGACCCTGTCACCAGTGTTAGATGCTCTTACTGTCCGAACCCTAGAGAAAATGTGTCACCTCTTTGTGTGTGTTTCCACAATGAGTGTACACTTTACAATTCTGAGTAGGAGAACTAATCCCCCTAAAACTGGGTATGGTGGTTCTCACTTCTAATCTCAGCATTTGGGAGGCTGAAGTAGGATAATTACCAAGAGTTTGTAGCCAGCCAGGACTACAGAGGAGGACATTGACTCAAAACAAGCAAGCAAAACACACACACACCCCGCCGCAAAAAAAAAAAAAATCCCACTAAATTACTACTCTGGTGTCCTATGATAGTGATTAAACCTTTGCTGTGAACCAGATAAGGTTATTAACCTGTGGGTGCCTCATTTGATTTTCAAAAAAAATCTAATAAAAAAATCTTTATCTTCCTTAATTTTCAAATAAGGAAAAGCTATGATTTCAATTAAGAGTAACTTGTCCTGAGCCAGGGCTCCCATGCTCAGACCACCACTGCCTTCCACTCTCATGTCTCCCTCCTTTGTTATGGTTCCTGCCTGAGGCTTTAAGTAGAGACCTTGTACTTCCAAAGCCAATGCTCAGAGCTGAAGAAAGAACTGTTACTACTGAGGCTGCTATACAAAAGGCTGTGTAGAGCCATGAACACAATCTCTGCAATTGGGATCAAAAAAATTCCATTCCTATTGTTCATGGGTACCTTATGTTGAATTGTGTTGTTTTATACAAGCGTTTGAGAGCACAGCTGTGTAAATCAGTGTGCTTCTGGAATGGAGCTTCAATGTGTGTGTGTGTGTGTGTGTGTGTGTGTGTGTATGTGTGTGTGTGTGTATACATAATCTTACTCAAAGTTGAACATAACTGTGTAGTGTGGGTGTAATACCCATTTCACAGATAGTGACAAATGAGACAAATGGAAGTCAGCTAGCTTGTTTCGAGCTGAAAAGCTGGTGAATGGTAGAGAAAGAATTCAGATTTGAGGGTAAAAGTGCAAAAGCTACCCCATTTTACTGTGGCTCACCAACTACCTGCCTTGCCTCATTTAAAATACCCATTATTTCTGTGACCCAGCCTCTTCGTCTGGGTAGCTCATTAGTGATAGTTTTAAGTCCAAACACTCCGTTTAGTATTCTCTACATATTATCATTTATATTCATTAAGGGTGACCTCGAGACAACCCCACGAGGGAATGTTGACCCTCCATACTCTAAACAAATGGGGCACAAATCTCTGATCATCTTCTCTAGGAATGCGGAGACTCAGCAAAACGACACACCGCTTTACACAAATCAAACGCAACTGACATGTGAAAAATAACAGAGCTGACCATCAGCCATGATAGCTTTGGCACACCTCATATCCCTTTGTTCAACCTCTGTTCCCTCAGTGGAGAGCTGCATTCCTGGGAATGTCTGCCCCGTGCCTTTCCCACTTACCCCGATGTGAACAGTATAGTTTTTCTAGGAAAGTCCTTTGTTTGTGAGGAATACAGATATTTATCACTTTTGACCTCTAATTGAGCTTGCCCCCTCCAAATATTTTACTTACTGCAAATTCAAAGAAATGATTTCAGGTGGATGTCAGAGAGGGGCTGCTTCTAAACTCTCACTACCCAGGGTACAGTCAGTGGTAGAGTAGGCACTTGTCTCTGGGCCCATTGATACAAACGCAAAACCTCAGGGCTTGCTCAGCAAAATTCTGAGTCAAGGTCTCCAAGGAAAAAGGACCACAGGTGGTTTGTCAATACCTTTAAGGATCTAAAAAGCCCGATGAGAGCCAGCAAAGTGGCACAGCAGGTGAAGGCGCTTGCTCTCAATCTGGCCACCTGAGTTTGATCCGTGAATACCAGATGAATGTGGAAAGAGACCAGAAACTTCACAAAGTTGCCCTCTGACCTTTACACCCTTACTGTGGTCACACACACACACACACACACACACACACACACACACACACACCACAAATGAAAAATAATCCAAAGTAAAAGAAAAATAGTAGAAATAAAAACATAAAAGTCCTGCAGGTTCTTACCTCAAAATGTGCAGAGGGACTCAGTTTACCTAGATCAGCTTTAGCTTCTAAAATGAAACCCCTGAGGGGTGTGGAAATGTGGCTCAGGAGTTAAGTGTTCACCCTGTCATCCTTTCATGAAATGGCAACTCTTGAGCCCTAGGCTTAGGCAGCAAAAACTTTAAAAGGAAGTCTTTATTTGTCGGGTCAGCCGTTCAGAGAAGGTGGCTGAGGGGTGAGGGGCCAGATCACTCCTTGAGATCAAGGCAAGGTTACCACATTATGAGATCTGTGCTTTCTTCATAGAACACAGCACCAAATTCATCAGACAAATCAAAGCTACCAGACATCTATCTGCCTGCCTGTCCAAGTCCAGGGGCCTCCGAGCACAACACTCAAGAATGTTGCACACCATCTACTCCAAATGCCATTGCACTAAAACTTCAATTTTGACAGAATCATACCCACCCCATGGAGAAAGAGACAGGAGCAGAGTCACAGAGTCTTTTGGGTTTTTTGTTGTTGTGGTGGGGTTTTTTTGTTTTGTTTTTTTGGTTTTTTTTTGTTGTTGTTGTTGTTAAAGGAGGTTCTCAAAATTTTCCATCCGTGTTCTAATATTTTCTAAATGGAGCCCGAGTCCTCAACCACTAAAAGTAAAGTGTGTTCTCCTTCCCAAAATGGTAGCTTACAAAGAGGGTCACAGTTCCCCATTCTTTAAAATCTTTCTCTTTGCTGTGTATGTTTGTAGCAATCCTTGCTCTAACCCTAAGCTCAGCTATTTGACTTCTCTGGGACAATAAAATGAGGCATAACTAATAACATGCAGGTCCTGGCTTAAAGTTCAAAAAGTCTCAAGTTTGCATTTGTTCTTTTCTTCCTCTTCCATCCCCATGAGAACATACCTAGGTTAGCCTGCTGCAGACAATAGACATACTGAACTGAGCCAAGTTCAGCCAAGGTCAGTCCAATATACTACATATTTTTCAAGTCTAGTTTTTCAAGCTATAAATGTATACAGCGGTATATCTATTTGTGATTATGTTAGACAATATCATTGTTCAAAAAATAAAAATAGAAGAAACCAACTTAATCTGGTTACAGATAGATAGTTCCCAGTGATTTTGTCTGTTCTTAATTAATTTGTTAATTTCTAAGATTTTTTAGATTACTTATGTACATGAGTGTTTGCATGTTTGTCTATGTGTCTGGTGCCTGGTTCTCTTGGAGGTCAGAAAAGCGCATCAGATTCCCTGGAACTGTATTGTGAAGGGTATGAGACAGGAGGTGGATGTTCGGAACTGAAGCCAGGTACTCTGAGAGAGCAAACAAGGACTCTTAGCCTGTGAGCTACCTCCGCAGCCATGAGACTTATTTTATTTGGAGTATGAGTATATACGTGTGTCTAAATGTGGGTATGTGCACACGTGAGCAGGTGTCCTCAAAGGCCAGAAAAGTGGATCTGTTTTCTAGAGCTCGAGTTTCAGGCACTGGGAGCCTCGTGACATGGGTCTTGGGAACCACACCCAGCTCCTCTACCAGAAAAGTGAGTGCTCTAAAGTCCTGAACCATCTCTCCAGCTACCGTTTTGTAATTTTTTTAGAGCATATTTATTTTTTAAAACATTTAGTTGCTTTTAGGAGCAATGATCAACAGGCCAAACAAGATATCAAATAAAGAAAATATGTAGGCAATAATTTTGGCAGGGATATTTTCATATTTGCAAGCAACATAATTACATGCTCATAATATCATGAGACAATTAGAATGTATAACATATTTCATTTCAAATTATGAAGTAGACATGATGTATAGCATTGGCCTGACTGGTCCCAGTCTAGGGAGGGCAGTCACCTGGGTTATACCTTTCATCTCTAATGTGTGGGTAGAAGAGCTAAGCAATGCTGAGGAACACCTTGTCTTCACTCTTTACACTCAGTTAGTGCAACCTCAAAAAGAGCAGCTGGTAAAATACATGTGTCCCCCGTGGACACAACCTGTCCATCACTGAGAGGCATGTTACCTTGTTGACGCATCTTCATGGTTCGTATCCTTATTGCCTGTCCTCGAACGCGGCCCTCACAGAAATAAGCACCATTAATCTTACTAGCCTTTTCTCTCTTCCAAACAACTTTTTTTGCCCATTCTCTGGTCACATCTTGAGTAACTTCCAGTGGATCTTGGTGCTGGTTCATTAAGGCTTCGAAGTCCCTTCCTATGGTGATGGGCTCATGGGGGTGCCATCCCGAGGCAATGCAGGTGAGGGATGTTTCGGCATCAGACACAAGAGGTAGGGAATTGATCAAGATCAGGTCCATGGCTCCTTCTGCTATTCCTAAAACGAGAGAACATGACGTATGATGATGACATTAACATGGCTTCGCAGGTCAAGCTCCTCTTGCCTATGGCTTCATTTAAAAATAGGCATATGAACAGTCATTTAAAATGCTCTGATATTAAAATGTGGCCATATTCCACTGGACAAAATCAAAACTCTTTACCAAGAAATCAAATTCCTTCATTTATTACTTCCAGTTCCCTGCTACATATCCTAACTGCAATATACTTGAACTATTATTCCTCCCAAACAATATTTGTGTGTATACCTGTATATATGCATGTATATGCCCCCATACCTCTCTAATATAATGCCTGAGACATAGTTAGACATTCATTAAATGTTTGCTCAATTGAGATAAGTAATTAAAATCATATAATATTATCATAGTTAGCCTTTAATTAATAAATTTATGCCATTATACTGCCCACTAAGCATACTAAATGTATATATCATTTTAAAAATGAAAATGAAGCTAGGAGAATAACGCAGCGGTGAAGTGCTCACCTGGCATACATGAGGCCCCGGGTTCAAACCCAAGCATGGTGGGGAGGGGTGCTGGTGTAGATAGACAGACTGACAGGTATAGAAGAAAATGAAATCTTATTTTGTTTGCTTTCATTGTTTTCCTTTACCCATCCATATGTGATACATCTACCTCCCTCTCTTCCAGTCCCTCCTCCAGCTTCTCTCTTCCTTCAATACTTGAATTACAAGGGGACAAAACCAAATGTCATCACTTTGACAGAATGTCACAGAAAGGTGGCTAAGGATCTGAGGCTGACTGGAGTTTATTTACCAGATCTCAGTATTGCTAGCACACTTTGTTGTCTATGCAAGCTGCCAGTGTTTGCTACATGCCGTGGTGTTGTAAGGATGGTCTTACTGAGAGTTACATCCTTATCTGATTCCTTGGGAAGAAGAATGTCAAGGTTAAGTCAATGTAAGTAGGAATTATAGTTGGTTGCATCTTATCTATAAGAATGAGAGGGGTATGGGTGTAGCATAGTTTTCCAAGCTTGATCTCAAAGTATCCCTCTTGCTTCTAACCTCAACAGTAAGATCTCAGGAAAATGTGAAGTTGGCGATAATGCCTTAGCTTCGTTTTGTCGCCATGCTATAATATTCTGACCAAAAGCAACTTAGAAAGTTTATTTAGTTCCTACTTCCAGGTCAAGGTTGATCATTAAGGGAAGTCAGAGCAGAAACTTAAGCAAGAACTCTAAGCAGAGCCTGTGAAGGAATGCTGCTTGCTAGCTTGCTCTCTCACTCAGCCCCTGCTTGTACTTAGTTAGCTTTCCTATATAGCCAGCGCCACTCGCCTCAGGAGTGGTGCTGCCCCAGTGCTGGACCCCCTTACATTAATCAAGAAACAAGACAGCCCTCCACAGACAGAGCCATGGGTCAAGCCAATCCACGCAGTTCCTCTATTGAAATTTCTCTTTTCAGGTAACTCTGGGCTATATCAAGTTGACAGCCGAGGCCAACATAGACAGATCATAAAATTATCGCAGATAGGATGAGCCAGAAAAACCTCAAAGGGAAATGACAGCCTCCAAAAATAGCTCACACCTCCCATTCCATACACAAACCCAGCCAAGCCCCTGACTGAACATCACCGCACCTCCTGATGTCCTCATTCCAGGCGCGTTCCACAAAAGACCTTCCTCAGGAAGGAAGCACGCTTATTCCTCCAACTGAAGTTCCATCCAGCCCGTTTTCTAGGCCCAGTCAACTGACTTGCCAAAACCATGACGTCTGATCCCATCTCAACCTGAGCACTGGGCTATGGCTCATTTTAAAACTTTAGGAAATACAGGACAACACAGTTGGTTTGAAAAGACTAACGAGTCAGGAATCAGGTTTCTTTATGATCCAGTCCCTTTAAGCTACATCTTACTTTCAATGATGAAAAATGGAACTATATGCTTGAGAGTCTGAACTTGGTCACGTTTGCCACCTTTTTCATTATATCAATTATATCAGCCCTCCTCCATCAGTGAGCTCTGCTTTCAGTTTTTTAACAGGAACCATTTGCAACAGAGATAGACCATTTATGACAGAAACAGGATTGCATATATGGGCTCTAGGTAACAAAATACCTACTTGATTCTTAGAAAATATATTTAGTTTTCTTAAAATAGAGTCTAAATCTGTATGTGTCTCAATAACTTTTAAAAGGTGATACATGAGACTAAGCTCAGAGGTGACCCAGCAGGGTGATCAGGAGGAAATGCTAGCAGGAAATCTTTCACCCTCTACTTAGGTGTGCCAAGTTAAAATGTCAATGTAAATGTAAGTGCAAAAAACGTACATGTCATTGCCCTTCCCTTGGAAAAAAGTGGGTCAAGAGCCACAGTGGGCCCTTCTGCAAGAGGCCAACACCACAGCTGTTGCTGCCATGTCTTTAGAAATCCTTGGGAAACCACAGCAGTGTTTGGGTGTACAGGTGTATGCGCGTGTAAAGATGTAAACGCATATGGATGTCGGGAATGTAGATTAACCTCAGGTGTTGTTCCCGGGAGCCATCCCCCCTTGTTGTTTGAAATAGGGTCTCTGACTGGTACTTGGGGGTATTGATTAGGCCTGTCTCTGCCTTCCCAGGTCTGGGATTACAAGAATGGATCAGTACACGTGACTTTCCACGGGCTTTGAGGCTTGAACCCAGATCTCCACGCTTACACAGCAAGCACTTTACCAACCGAACTACCTTCCCAACTCCTTTTCTTCGTTGTTGTTTTTAATGAGGCTAGGGTTGAACTCAGGACCTTGAGCGTGCTAGACAAGCGCTCTACCACTGAGCTATGTCTCCGGCCCTTAATGCTTGTTTTCACACTTAGACCTTCCTCCAGCTGACATTGCTGTGGATAGTAATATATTAACAACATTGAAGAAATGAAAACACTTTTCTTTAGAAGTCATCACAGGATGACTTTAGACCTGAATCAACACCTGTTCACAAAAATTAAATTGAATTCAAAACTAGAGGAAGAATTGTGCTTTTAGCCGGGCGGTGGTGGCGCACGCCTTTAATCCCAGCACTCGGGAGGCAGAGGCAGGCGGATCTCTGTGAGTTCGAGGCCAGCCTGGTCTACAAGAGCTAGTTCCAGGACAGGAACCAAAAGCTACGGAGAAACCCTGTCTCGAAAAATCAAAAAAAAAAAAAAAAAAAAAAGAATTGTGCTTTTAAATGTGATTTCAAGGAATCATTATTTTTCACTTTCTTAAATGTATTTTGAAGTTTCTGAGAATAAACAGGAAAAAATCAATAGAATGGACTCAACCCCTCTCTCCTCGTGCCACCCACACATTCAGGTCTTTCTGAGCTGCTCAAGTTTGGACGGTTTTTACATTTAGACCCTACATTTGATTTTATTTGACAAGAAAAAAAATGACTTTTAATTAAATGTATTCAAAGGTCATCAATTTTTAACTCATTTTTAAACAGATGAATGAAAGCTTTGGTCATGAACGTCCATGAGACCTCGCCCAGTGACAGACAGCAATAGTATGCTCCAAATGGTATACCCCAGAGCCAAGTGACACATGGCTCCAATGAGCAACTGCTGGCTAACCTGGGTCCTTGGCCTTGAAGGACTGACAAGTTCAGAGGAAAACAGGGTTAAACTGTCCCCTCGCTTTTGTAACAGAAAGGGATATCTTAAAGTCAGGTGCTTTTGCAATGCCTATCGGTTCTTTCTTGGCCCAAAGCACTTCAAAATCCAGGTGAAGGGCAGTGAACCCCAAAAGCAGGCCTGGAATTTAGACCCTTGTGATGAGCCAAGGAAGCAAAGATAATGCAAAAGCTAAGCAGAATAGTTGGCAATTGTGGGAGTTGGAGTACAATTATAAGAGGAAAATTATCCTCTAAAAACTGTTATTTTATGTCCATTAACTAAATACTGTTTATTCATTGTTTATTTATTTTATGGTAAGCCCTGGGGATCTCAAATCTCCCATGGCTTACAACAAAGAAGAAAGACAGATATAGAAAATTAATCACACTGAAGAAAATAACATTAGTACCATGATGGGGATTGCATAACTCTAATAGTCAACTTAACAAGATTTGAATGGCACAGGAATGGAAAGTTTGTAAATATTTGGCATAAAAGAGTACTGGGGTCAGGGAGGTGGCTTGGTGGCCTCTGTTTGATTCCTGGGGTTCATGTAAATGTGGGAAGGGAGAACTAACTCCATAAACTTGTCCTCTGACTTTGATGCGTGTACTGTGGAACACATACACGCACACACACACACACACACGTACACAAGGACACACACACAGACACGGATGTAGATACACACACGAACAATATAAATAAACACATTTCTAAAATAAAACAAAAGAGGATTGGAGTTATTGAAGCTACTAAAATCGTGAAAAGACAGAAGAATTTTCCCAGAAGGGTAACTACTGGTCAGGTTTCTAAAAATAAATGACTAAATACTTAGTAGGATTACCTTCTGGTATCTTCTTAAATTCTTAAATTCGTCCTAAAGTTGCCATTAAAATCTACTTGTTGCATCATAAAACCTATGTTAAATTACCTTTAGGAGTTTCTGCCTTCTCATCTCCAGAGAAGGAATCCAGTTTCCTGACCCTGTTTGCAACAGGGTCACCCCTTTCCCGTTTGTTCCCCCATGATTCTTTCATGTTCTCAGCAAGTGTTTGAGCAACGGCTTCATGCTCAAGGTTCCTTCTAAAAGGTTAGGCAGCTAACAAAATGATACCAAAATGCACAAGACTGGAAACAACGAAGGAAGTTACTGTTTTATTGAATAGCGAGGCGTTGAGAATCTGGCAAGAGCATCCTGGATATGAGTAGGTTATGTTCCTCCCACAAATTCTTTTCATGCAGGTGTTATGCCAAGCAGGTTTCTTCGGTTTCTTCCCGGGGCATTCCCACTTCCCTTCCCCGCTTTCCAGCCAAATGAGGTCCTTGTCTGTCTGATGGAGGGAAAGACATTTTTCCCCATCTTCAAATGCCAGAAATTTCCATAGAGAATAAATAATACAGGTTAGTTATAATTAGGCCCAGACAACTGGTGGCAACCTTTTTTTTTTCCAATGATGAAGCTGAGCATCCAGCCAGTTAGATTTTGTTAGACGTTTGGCACATATATGCAATTGACATGCAAACTCTACCCTGGGGGTGTCAGAAATGGAAGGAGTGCGGTACCATCAAGCTGAGGACTTTCAAAAACTGAGGCTTGTCTGATAGAAGCCGCACATTTTACAACAACAACAAAAAAGAGATCAATAATCATCGTCATATAAAAGGTAATGCCAGTCCTGAAGTTCTCACTTTTCTCTGGAACCCTTTCTCTCAGTCCAGGGTAATAATATAAGTGACCTAATGGATACTGGATGTGGGGGATTTAGAGCATTTATGACTCTGTCTGGGTAGCATCGAAAGAAAGTAGAACAATGGAGAAAAGACACTGAAGAGAGGCAAAAAAAAAAAAATAGGCAAAGAGAAAGAGAATAGAAATACCCAGGGTTGAGGGTTGAGAACTCTCCTACCCAACTCTACCGGAAGAGGCTTTAACAGTTTGAGTATGCACGCCACAGCCTCTTGTGCTCACTGTTTAGACCTCCGCTCGCCATGCTATTTGGGGAGGTATTAAGAGAAGGTAGAGTCTTGCTGGAGACAGCCAGTCAGTGGGCGCTCGCTTCAGAAGGCAACCTAGTCTCCTCTCCTCGCTTCCGCTTCCTGTGGCTAACATGTGAGTAACCTCTGCCACCGACTTTCACCATGTGACGTGCCACTTCACGGCAAGCACAGAGTCAACAACGATGTGAATCATAGACGCAGACCTCGAAAGTCACGAGCCAGTTGAAACCCTTCCTCCTTATGTCGTTTTCTTACGGATTTGGTCACAGTGATAGGACTAACTAACACAGAGGCGAATTCTCTAACTGAAACCTTGTTTATTCATTACCGGGAAATGTGTCTGGTATGGCATGACCCTGTCCTTAAACTCAAGCCGCTTTTTCTTTCTGGCCTCTTCTGCTACCTAAGTAGACTTCCAAATTCCCTATTCTTCTATGCTGCCCCAAAAGGTATATGTCATCACCCACAAAAGGACACCTCTCTTCTCCATGGCAGCAATAAACAAGACTCCTTATCTCTTCAATGCCCTGTTCTTTAGCTCCTAATAAAGAGAACAGTTTGATGGGTTGTCCTGAACACACTCAGAAAGAGTGTCTAGGAATCGTCCACTGAAAACCAAGGAAATATGGTTACCATGAAAGCAATCCAGAATCATGACACCTCCTGAGATTGACAAAAAAAAAAAAAAAAAAATAGACCACCAAGAGTTTACTATTACGCCATTCAGGTAAGAAAACTACTATTTGTATTATACACTGAGCAGAAAACACTGTTACGGCCTTTACAAACCCTGTGTATTTTAAGTCTCAAAATGTTGAATAAAAGGCATCTGTAGTCCATTTTGTAGGTTAAAAATTTAAAATCCCAAGCCAGATATGGCAGTACATAGCCTATAATTTTAGAATTAAGAAGAGAAGGATCAGGAGTTTACAGCCAGCCTAGGCTCCATAGAAAGGATTCTGTCTCAAAGAGAAAAAAAAACTCACTATAAAAAAGCTCAATATATCCAAGATCCATTGGTATAAATATGAAATTTAAACTCATATCTTACTGATAATATATCTACTATGATTTACCATGTTTTGTTGCAAATACCATGAAGAAATCTACTTTTCCCATCATTCTACCGCTAACAATTAATAGAACGCTTGGGACCTAATCGATATAGACCCCACATTCCTAAATGAACAAGACTAGATGCTGGGGGAGATAGCTCGGTCAGCCTAGGGTTTGATGCTGAAGCCTGGCACACTGGTATTCACTTGAAATCCCAGAACTGGAAAGGCAGAGACAGGTGGTTCCTGGGGTCTCAATGGCAAGCCAGCCATGTCTAATTGGTGAGCCCCAGACCAACAAGGGACCCTGTTTCCAAAATAACAAGATGCATAATGACTGAGAAATGGCACCCAAGGGTTTTTGTTTTTTTGGTTTTGGCCTCCACAGGCATACCCACAAACATGTATGAGCACCTACTCACTTATGGGTACACTAACATGCACATATATACACAAAAATGAGACTGTAATACATATAGTCAATAAACATGTAAGTATTGTGTTTGGTGCTACATTCTGTGGTGAAGAGAAGAATAAAATATAGTCTCTGCCTTCAACAGACTCACAGTCTGTTCGTTCAAAGGCATAATCAAATCCTGAAGGGAAACACTGACGGATTGGACTATAGAAAAGGCCAAAAACATCTCCACAGCTAAAGAGTGCTATATGAATAAAGTTTTTCACTTGGTGGAAACATCACTACACATAACACTTAAGGATAACATCTATAACATATTAAAAATCATAGAAATCAACAAAGCAATGACTACCTGTGGCTGATAAACTGCGAGGCACATGGACCAGTAGTGAGGCAGAAACCATGTGGTGCTCGCTTATGACTTGCACATGCGCACTTACTACTCTGTTTCCTTTATCGTTTTAAGTTTTTAAAAAATTATTTAAATAGAAAAGAACACACAACGAACCAAATTAACGAAGAGTTCCAATTTGTCAGAGACTTGTCTATCCCCTTCCTTAGAGAGTGAAGAGATTGAAAAGAAAAAGGACTCTGCTTGGCTGGCCTTCACCTCCCCAGTGCCCAGGCCCTGTGTGTGCAGACTACCGATATGTCTAATATAATTGGGTTGAGCTGGAAGAACTTCAGCAGCAACCGAAGGTAATTCACCTTAAACCCTGGGAGTTGTTTTGTGATTTGCTAGTTGCCTCAAACAGGCAGCCACTCAAAGGACAGTAAAAAAGCCCATACCGAACCTTTATCACACCGTCCTCACTTTAAAATAGGAACTAATTTATAAAAGAATTGATTCTTGCATTAAGGGATGTTTGTAATAGCATGGCAAAAGGTTGTATTCTATGCATGCTGCACGAAACCACAGTCTCTGTTGACCCCGCAGATAAAGATAACTGTTTCACTACGAGGTCTGAGTGCTAAGGTGGCTCAGAAAAGAGAACTGCCAATGCTTTGTGTCCTGCTGTGCGCCTGTGCTCCTGTAAATAAACTTCAAACACTCATGCACAGGAAGCAGGCCCAGGCCGAAGGAGAGCTAAGGAAGATGGTGTGTTTCTTTCTGAAGCCCTTTGATTCTTGCCCTCTTCTTGTAGGGTTGACCTTAATAGGAAGCCCACTCTCTGCACACCAAAAAGCCGTTTGACACACTTTTGGGCAGGACAGGATGAAGGTTACTGCACCTGAGACATTGTCATAGATATCTGCATGGGCTAAACCAAAACCCAGTGTGTCCTGGGGCCTCGTAGCCCTCCCTGACATTTCTTTTTGATTTTTTTAAAATTACATTCTTTTCTTTGTGATGTTGTGTGTGTATGTACAGACACACACGCATGCACTCACATGCATGCATACCTGCATGCCATGGGATATGAACATTTTAAAGTTGGCTCTGTCCTTCCACGTGTGATCAAACTCAGGTTGATCAAACTCATGTTGTCAGACTTTGATGGCAGGTGTCTTTTTCTGCTGAGTCCTTGGGGCAAGAATTACAGATTTTGTTGTTTTAAAATCCAGGAACAAAAGTATTTAGCATTTTCCTAAGAAAAAAGTACCAGGCACTTTCATGTAGATCTCCTGGGTCCTCACAATGTTCTTATTACAAAGACATGCTTGACTAGCATTTTAACACTAAAGCAAGGGGGTGGAGGATGGATGTCAGTTTGATTTTAAATTCCACAAAACTGTTGGCAGCTGTCTCTTATTAACTAGTCAGACTTTTTAAAATTTATTTTTTGAAAAAAAACTACCTTTTTTCATTTTACATTCTAATCCCAGTTCCCACTCCCTCCCCACCTCCCATTCCCTCTACCTTCCCCTTCACCCACCCTATCCACTCCTCAAAGAGGGTGAGGCACATTGCTTTGGGGAAGGTCCAAGGTCCGCCCTACTATATCTTGGTTGAGCAACTTATCCATCCAAAGAGAACAGGTTCCCAAAAAAGCCAGTAGGGATAAATCCTGGTGTCATTCCCAGTGGCCTCGCAGTCTGCCTCAGTCATGCAACTGTCACCCACATTCAGAGGGTCTAGCTTGGTCCAATGCTGGTTCCTTCCCTCTCCAGCTGGTATTGGTGAGCTCCCATTAGCTCAGGTAGACAGCTTTAGTGGGTGTCCCCATCATGGTCTTGACCTCTTTGCTCGTTTTCTCATTCCTCCCACGCTTCAACTGGACTTTGGGAGCTCAGCCCAGTGCTCCACTGCTGGTCTCTGCCTCTGTTTCCATCAGTAGCTGGATGAAGACTCTATGGTGACATTTAAGATATTCTTCAGTCTGACTACAGGGCAAGGCCAGTTCCAGCACCCTCTTCTCTATTGCTTAGGGTCTTAGCTGGGGTCATTCTTGTGGATTCCTGGGAATTTCTCTAGAGTCAGGTTTCTTGCTAGTTCCATAATGGCTCCCTCAATCAAGATATCTCTTTCCTTGCTCTCATCTCTGTCCTCTCCCTTCTCAACTATCCCATTCCCTCAAGTTTTCCTGCCACTTCCCTTTCTCTCCTCTTCTTCCCCTTCTACCCTCCCTTCCCCCCACCCCCATGTTTTGTCAGGTGATCTTGTCTATTTCTCTTTTCCAAGTAGATCTATATTTTTTTTTCTTAGATTTCACCTTGCTACTTAGTTTCTCTTGGGTCATGGACTATAAAGTGGTATATTTACACAATGGATTACTACTCAGCAGTAAAAGACAATGACATCTTGAAATTTGCATGCAAATGGATGGAAATAGGAAAAAAAAATCTGAGTGAGGTAACCAAGACCCAGAAAGATGAACATGGTATGTACTCACTCATAAGTGGATACTAGCTGTAAAGCAAAAGATATTGAGCCTACAGTTCATGATCCTAGAGAAGCTACGTAACAAGGTGAACCCTAGTCATAGATTTTTAAAGATGGAGAGAAAGTGGACCGGCAACTCTCTTGAGGGAAAGCCATAAAAAAAAATGAAAATCAGAGAGCTTCATTATACATTCTAATCAGGCTATTTTCACTTTAAGCCAAATGTATTATGCCAATTTTTATCCACTATCAATGTGTGAGATAGGCTCTCACCATGTTGCCCTGGATTTCCTATGCCTAAGCCTCCTCCCACCTCAGTATTCCAGGAGGCTGGGACTACGGTCATGTACAACCACACTTAACCAGTATACCATGCACTTGCCCTTCTCCAGCTACTTCCCATCCTTCTCCACCCAGCTCTAGATCCATGGAGGATATTTGCGACTTCCCAGGTCTCAGCTACCGGATGATAGCACCAGCAAGAGCGAAAGATGGCAGAAGAAGTTTGCCGGGGTAGTTGTTCTTGCAACCCCCTTGTCCCTGAGCCTCTCTTGCCACTGCTCTCTCTAACTGCTACCCTGTGCCTGTGGGTCTATCCTGACAATAAGCAATACCTATGAACAAATAAACCATACTTTCTGTGGATTGGGAGTGGAGTGGAGGATGCTGGCTTTGCATTTATTCCCCCAGCCCTGGGCACCTCCCTAGAGTTCCCATTTCTTTACAGAAAACAGTTTGCAGATCATTGCTATAGAGTATCTGCTAGTTCTGTTTTTCAATTATACATCTTATTAAAATTATTTTAACAATGCAATAGCTGTACATTATTAAGTACCTATCTCAGATGATAACTAAGTGCATTGTAATTCTTGCTAGCACCACATGATTTGGATAGTGTATCTTCATATTACAGACAAGGAAACGGGCTCAGACAAAGGAAGGACTAGAGGTGGCTGCATGAGACCTCCAGTGGGACACATCCTGGAATCCCTCACCTTCCTCTTCTGACAGTCTCTCCTTACACATTGTGTGACACCGCTCGTTTGCCTGAGTTCTTTACCTATTCTAGTAAGAACACATGTGGCTCTATGCTCCGTGCAAAAGACCATGGATCGTCAATAGCAGGTTTCTCTTGGATCTTTTAACACTCAGCAAGTGGCATTGCCCTCACCCCAGAGAAAAGTGCCTGCTAAATCCCAGCATGCATCAGAGATGTAGAATGGCCAGGCTGAACTCAGCCTCTTCTCTTCTCTTCTCTTCTCTTCTCTCTCTCTCTCTCTCTCTCTCTCTCTCTCTTTCTCTCCTTTTTCCTTTTTTTTTATTGGTTTTTCGAGACAGGGTTTCTCTGTGAAACAGTCCTGACTGTCCTTGAACTCACTCTGTAGACCAGGCTGGTCTCGAACTCACAGAGATCCGCCTGCCTCTGCCTCCCAAGCGCTAGGATTAAAGGTGTGTGCCACCACTGCCCGGCTCTTTTCTTCACTTAATCTTCTCTCCTTCCTTATTTATTCATTTATTTATGTGTGCAGATATGTGCCTGGATATATACATGTGCACTATGTGTATACAGGTGCCCATGAGGCCAGAAGAAGGCATCAAATGCCTGGAATTGGAGTTATAGACAGTTGTGAGCCACCATGTGGGTATTGGGAATTAAACTTGGGTTCTCTGCAATTTGAACAAGTGTTCTTAACCACTGAGCTGTCTCTCCAGCTCTTCATCCTCATTTGTTAAAGCCCACTTTTCTAAGTTCAGGTGGTTGAAGATGATGTGCCATTGTCAATAGCTTCCGCCCTAACTTCAGAGCCCAGAGCCTCCGTGTCCTATATCTACCCTAGGCCACTTCTTCTCATCCTCCATTCTCCCTCACGGGAACCACTATAAAGTTCCAGTGCTGGTGATCGAACTTCCTTCCCCCTGTCTTTCCAGCTACTGCTGCTCCTTCTACCAGAAGGGTTCTTCCCTGTGCACATTTATCCATTGAAGTCTAGCTAAAATACCAGAGTTCAAAAGGATTTATGTTCTATTACTTTGCACAACTCAAAATCTACAGATTGATAGCAAGTTGACCAGCAAGGAGGCACAGGCAGGAATGAACGAGGAGGTTGTTTAAAGTAAACTACACCAGCCCCAGAGCCCAAGCTCAGTGTCAGAGGAACAGTGAGAATGTAAGCACTCCAGGAACACTCAAGGAATGCTTACAGAGGGCAACTGACTTCCAAAGAGAGGGCTATAAATTCAACCTTATCTAGAAAATTCTAACAGTAGCTATGTCTGGATGGCAGTATTGTACACAAAGAAAAAAAGATAAATACAGTCAAAACTGAATTCTTGTGAAGAAAGGGAGTAGTGTTCTGCATACTAAGCCATGTGTGATTCTGAACCATTAACAAGTTATTTAATTTAGCCTCTACACTTCACACTGGTCTTCTATAAGAGGAGGTCAAGATACCTATCTCTAAGCATTATCCTAAGGATGGATAAATGAACTCATATGCACAAAAAGACATCTTTTGCTTTTGTAGATTTTATTGCTGCAATATATTAAGTGTGTGTAAGGTTCAGTTGAGATAGCAGGGTCATGAAGGGATAGGAAATGTTGGTAAACAGACATGGAGTTAGATAAAAGACAGAAGTCTAATATTCTACTGTACAGTAGGATGACTGTGTATAGTGATAATGCCTTGAATGTTTTTAAAAGCTAGAAAGGGGAATTTTGTATGTTTAACATAGCTGGACATGCTAGTACTTACTGCAACCCCAGCACTTAAGACGTGGAAGTGGGAGGAGAAGTAACTTAAGGTTATCCTCCGCTATGTAGGGAGTTAGATGCCAGTCTGGGCTACACTGGAAAGAAAGAAGGAAAGAAAGAAAGAAAGAGAGAGAGAGAGAGAGAGAGAGAGAGAAAGAAAGAGGGAGGAGGGAGGGAGGGAGGGAGGGAGGGAGGAAGGGGGAGAGAGGAGGGAGGGAAAGGAGAACAAAGAAAGAAACAAAAAGAAGAGAATGAATGGAAGGTGGGAGTGAGGGCAAGGAAATGGAGAGGGTAAGAATACTTCATCACAAAAACGATAAATGTTTAAGATAAATTTACCCTGAACTGACTAGTATACCATGTATTCATGAGTTAAAATATCACATGGTACCCCATAAATGTATACAATATATATTCGCTGATTAAAAAAGAGTATTGCCAGGCATAGTAACATACACCTGTAATTCTAGCACCCAAGAGACTGAGGCAAGGCTAAGACTAGTGTGTGCGACATAGAAAAATACTACAAGACCCTGTCGCCAAAATAAGAAGACAATGTGGCACACAGTAGAACACATAGTAATTATGATAATGATTATTGTGAAAGAGGTGACAGTGATTTGTGATTCTAGGTATACTGATTTATGATTTCCTGATTTTGTGAAGCCAATACAAAGAAAGTGGGTTTTGTTTCCCTCCAAAACTGTGACAACCAGGCCCTCCTAAGTGACACCCTGCCTTCAGAGCCCATCACAAGGAGAAGTAAATGTTTAATCTTATGTCCAGGGAACAGAGTTCTAGAAAATAAGCTAATAAATAGCTCCCAGCTCAATCACACTAGACTAAGACAAGAAACTTTTTCTCTTTATTCCCAGCTCATCCCTTACTTCATGAAGCAACAGCCTAGTGAAGAAACATCAACCCTGGTTAGACATGAGGCTTGGTTTCCATGTTCTTCTGGAAACTTGGCAACTCTGCCCAGTGCTGGCATGTGGAGGGGTGTCACAGAATCTTACACCTACTATATTTATTTTTAATGCATATTCCTTCTAGCAGTAGATCTTGAAAATAAGTTTTACTTAGCAGGATATACACTGATTAAATCTAATTATACTCTAAAGGTGACACATATTTATATGTAACAAGGGTGATTACAACCCTTGTGCTCTAAGAACTGAAATCTAGAATCGTTTGATTCAGAATTGTAGCATGACTCACTACCCAGAGTGCTGGGAGACTCAAATTAGGTTAAATTTATTTTAGTGCTTAAATTGTGTAATGTTGCATATGTTCTAAAAAAGCCATAGTTTTGCTTTATTTTGTATGATTGAAATTTAAACTTGGCTACTGAGGTGTGTGTGACTGATTTCAAAACTGTAACATTTAAGAATGAGCAATACCAAAATGTCAGCAAAGAAGGAAATAACCTCACATTCCTCATGCTCCTCAGATTCCTAAGCAAGTCACAGGATATCTGTCTACTCCAAGGTTGTTGCATGCTAATTATCAGTACAATGACGGTACCAAGAACAAGCATACCTCACCATATCACTATCAAGAAGTCGATGTCATATGTGCAGAGAGTAACACTGGAGTACTAAATGGGATGTCTTCATCTCTCCTCAAGATTCAGGAATGTATGTAGGAGAAGAAGGAGGAAGACTGTAAAAGCCAGAGGTGATGGACGGCTCCCAGAAAATATTGTCTACATCCACAGCAGGACTGGTACACAAATGAGCTCGCAGAGATTGTGACATCATGTGCAAAACCTACATGGGTTCAGACCAAATGGGGTCCCATACCTAATCAAGAGGCTGTCTATAATTGGTACCCACTGGCAAAGGAAAAATCAGTTTTCTCCAATGGAGTTTTCCTGGATGTATTAACCACACTCATACCCAGGAGTAGTTGGCCAATGCAAAACTAACTCAATGGTACTTTAATGCTAGATTTTTTTCTTTGTTTATACAGTTTTTGTCTTAGTAGCCCTTTGCTATTTATTTTGATTTCCTTGCTTTGGAGGGGGGGTCTTAGGTTTTTTTTTTTTTGATTGTTTCAAAGATAGAAAAAACCAAAGTTGATTAGGTAGAGAAGTAAAGGAAATCTAGGAGGAACTGGGGGAGGAAAAAGCATGATCAAAATATATTAGGTAAATTTTTTTCAATAAAGAAAAATTCAATCTCATTAACTCATTCATCAAAACAAGTCCTATTAGAATAGTCAACCCATCAAATTATTGCTTTGCATGTTATCTGCTTTGAGCCTAGAGAAAAAGAAAGATGTGAATCAACTTTCCATACCTCATCATCTAGTTGCTAATACATATTTCCACCCTTGCCTTGGCCAACAATTCTTCAAGAAGAACATGCATAGCCTACTTCAGGTTCTGGACTTTGTTTGCCAGAGCATATCCTGTAGTATGTATCAGAAGAGGGGTCTTCCTAAGTGCAGGCTTGCAGGCAGGGTGTCACCAAAGAGGCAAGCACCCAGAGACTCCCAGACATGCCCTTTGCCCTGACCAGCATGACAGCTCCTGGAGTGCCTTATTGCAAATTCTAGATCTCTATCAAGCTAGTATAAAAGCCACCCAGTCAATCAAAGCTATCATAGGGGAGCAAGGACTAGCAGTTGATTTGATACAAGTATGAGCAGGCAGCAAGCTTAAAGTGAGACCACTGGCTTCCAACGCTGAATGAATCACCAGGTCATTGTCATGACAAAACAGCCATGGTGGAAGATTGAAGATCAGCTCTGGGATGCGGTCATCTGCCCTACACTCAGTTGATGAAGTTTCTTTATATGGAAGAAGGAAACAAAGATGAATAAGCAGAGGCAGGGGTACATATTACTCATTAAGCCAGGAATTCTGGGGTATTCCCAGTTATCCAGTTATTTCATGACCCTAAAATAAGGCATGGCCTGTCCAACTGCTAAGTAAAAAAAAAGCCAACAGTATTGTATATTTGAGATTCTAATCCCATTTCTGGGATTTACCTTCAGTTCAATACTTTCCTCATCTTCCGTCCTTCCTTGGGGTAAAGATAAAATGCTAAGAGTCTAGAGTTAGGAGGGGGCTGTATGTTTCAAGCACTGCATTGTGGTAACATGGTAGCACCAGAACCAGAGCTTACTCTGTAAGTTCACCTTTTATGGAGCCCTTTCTAGTTTATGGTCAATAATCTTGTGGTTAAGACCCTGATAATTCTCTCTCCCAGCTAGGTTTTACAACATAGCAAAGGACAACTGTGCTTGTGTTTAAAGACAATGTTTAACAAAGGTTGCCGTTCAAACATTCAATCCTGTCTTTGCCTTTCTTTTGCTATCTGTGTGTAGATAGACATTCTTAAGGAAACATTAGTTATTGCTACTGGCTGGATTATTCAAAATTCTGCATATCCAATTCTTTGTGTGAATGAAAATTATCTTGTAATTAGAAAAATATCACAGGCCCATCAGGCACCGTTTGACCCAGGGAGGATGAAAGACACTCTCAGGGCCACCCAGAGCCATTACAATGAATTGTGGAGAAATGGTAGAGAAAGAGGAGCAGAGAGGTCCATGTGCCATGGAGAGAGGGGCAACTGAAAAGGCAAAGGTGGTGAGGAACAGGCTGATATGGGTGACCTGTGTTGCCACCCAGAGTCATAGTGGCATCTGAGGCCTCGGCCAAGGGCCTTGTGTAGGTCCATGGTCCTACCGCAACCAGAGTCTGTATTGATATCTGTAGCTCATGTTACTATCAAAGGCCTGAAGGTTCAGATGCCCAGGGTACACTCACACATACACACACACATATACATATACACACACACACATGTGTGTGTACACATGTGTGTATATATATATATATATATAATGTATGTATGTGTGTATATATACATACCTTTTGTCCAAAGAGCTTTACTTGCAAATGTTCATTGTAATGAGTTGTTGGTCAAGTTCAAGGTTCATCAATACTGGACCCTCACTGAGACTCTTCTTGTACATCCTGCTATGGTCATGCCATGGAGATCTTGTGACTATGGATCTACAGGACCTGTCCCTTCACTCACTCCAGGAAGTAATAGATGGGGTAGATGTTGGGGTGGACAACTCAAGGCACTGGATGTGGGCCTGGGTAGCAGATGAATTAGTTGGTCAGTCTGGGCCTCAGCTGTGCCCATGTTATCGGGGGTTAGTTCTCCTGTGTCCATGCTGAGGAGTGGAACCTGCTCTCCCAAGTGTTGAACCACATGAGGGGTGATACCAACTCTCCCAGCACTGGTGAAGGGTGAGACCAACTCTCCTATGAGATGAGTGACAGGGCCAGCTCTCTCGCTGCAGAGGCCAGTGAGGGCCAGGGCCAGCAAAGGGCCAGCAGGCCCCTGCTCAGCATAGCCCTCAACTTCCAACACACATGATTTGCATGCCTCCCCCACCTCGTAACATGGGCCACAGATATCAACACAGACCCCAACTGCAGTAGGACCATGGACGCAGATATCAACACACACACACACACACACACACACACACACACACGTGACACACCACAGCCACAGTGCCACTAAGACAAATGGAGAGGTAATGGAGAGGCAGGAGAGATGGAGGAGTGAGTTGGGAAAGGTTGCAAGGGTGAAGGATGGATTTGGAGGGACTGGGAAATCAGTGTGATTGGGTGCATAATGTGAGGGTCCCAAAGATTCAATAAAGAAAATTATGTTAAAAAGTTAAAAAGAAAAGATATCTACTTTAACAACACTAACACAAGTGCTATACTCTAAAATGGGTATCTAGAGGCCCAAGGGAGGGCTCAGCTGTTAAGAGCACTTGCTGCTATTGCGGAGGACCACGTTCAGCTCCCAGAACCTGTAATTCCTTCCAGTTCTGAGGGATCAATCGCCCTCTTCCGACCTCCGTGGGCACTGCACACTTGTGGTGCACATGAAGACAAGTAGGTGCCCCCACACACAAGTAAGTAAATGGTTATTTAAAAAGAAAAATCACTGCCTAGATTACCACTGTCAAAGTTTTTATTTCCAAACTTCTGAAATCAACTATATATTATGAGAGAAACACTTCTCACTGTTTTTTGCCTTATTTAATTGTCTATTAGAATAATTTAATAAAAATGTCCAGGAAACCTTGTCTCTGAACACACCATTGTAACTATCATATTGATAACCTGATAAATATCACAATAGGCATCAGCGTTTTATGTACTCAGAATAGACAGCAGTCATGATAAACATGAGTACTTGGTCATTGTCTCTTAGCTTATTTAGGTGATGGTAATTTTAAGATAAAAGCAAGTACAGCATTTTTAAAATTATAAGAATAACATATCTCACAACTTTCTAAAATTTACATAAAAGACATAATCCTTCTCATGAAAAGCCTTTTTTTAAATTTATTTTTTGAAAAAGTCTTTTTAAACATTAGCTCTGGCTTACCAAGACAGTGAGAGGAAATGGTTAGAGAAGAATATTTTGGTGCTTGCTAACATGTTGATATATAATGTTCATTTATGTAGACGGGGCAAATGGCAGAAAGCACTGGAGCCCCTACCTCAGCTGAAATGAACAGTCTCATCTCCTGAATGTTTGTCTAGCCTTATCACAACATTTAAAAGTTTCTTGCTCTACATTGGCAGGTTGCTTCTAAAGGGCTGTGGTCCATGAGAAAGGCACCGTTCACCAGCCTGGCCTGCATTTGCGTTCTCTCGCTGATTTCTAATCTTTTCTGTTATGACTTTAAAAAAAATCTCTTGTTTTGAATCAACTCTTCATACCTTTTTTTGACAATGGACTTCCCCTTTCATGCATTTTGGGGTTTTTTTTCCCCATTTTTACTTTATTCTGCTGATTTCAATGACTTTTTAAGATAAATGTTATTTTAATGTCTATCTATCTTATTTGTTGCAATAGTTTTCTCATTTTGTTCTTTATCTCTAACTTTAATGTGGGTATTGTAGCCCATATTAAAACCTAATAGAACTAGTCCCAAAACACTATTCTTTTTTCAGAATTTTCTCTGTTATTTATCCTGCTAAAGACCATATTCTTATTCTTTCATATAGAAGTACATAATTATTTTGTTAAGTTTCAAAGCTAGGGGATATGATTTGTCTTTTGGTATTTTGTGTAAGTTTCTTTGTGTAGTCTGGCTCTCCTGGAACTCTCTACAGACCAGGCTGGCCTCGAACTCACAAAGATCCTCCCGCCTCTGCCTCCCAAGTGCTAGGATTAAAGGTGTGTGCCGCCATGGCCCAACTCTTAGGAAGCAGTTTTTAGAACACATAGCACAAAAATTATAAAACATTATTGTATTACGTATAAGAAAAAAGTGATTGAAATTACAGGGTAGTTTTGTAAAAGGTAAGATTACAAGTCAGCTCTTTCCCCAAGATCATCCATTTAGTGGGAATCTAATCGCTTTCGCATGTCTCATGTAGCTTGGGACTGGATGGGCTGCTTAGAAGCTGCAGAAGTTCAGAACCATGCTTCCAAGATGAGAGAATATTCTGTGTACAGCAACAGGCTGAGGCAGGAATACGGAGTGGCAGCCCTCTCCCCCCCAGGACCTCACTCTTCTTGAACACTCAAGCCAAAACACAGAAGATCCTGCACTGGATGGACATTTGGATACGCCTCTCAGAGCAAACATGGAGAACAGTGTGACAAGAGAAAGCCGTGCTTCTGCGGAAATACAGGATCATGCTAAGACTTCTAGAAGGAGCTGGGTAAAGCGGGGTGCCTACCTGACTCCCATTCTACAGAGCAGTCTGTGCAAAGGGGAGGGGTCCTGATTAGTTACAGGTGCTGTTTCTATGAATGTGCCTACTACCTAAGGTTAACTTTTGTTCTCAAAACTCATGTTGCAGTATTTCCCAGGCAGGTAGAGACCACAGATTCTTAATTCACCAGCTCGGGTGGAGCAGGTGTTCTCCCACTCCGTTCTCACACTACAAACTACCTCTTTTAAATTTATTTAAGGATTTTTTTTTTTACATTTTTGTACTTTTGGCTTACAATTTCACCTTTGAAAGAGCCTCCAAGCACTATCTAGTTTCCTAGCAAAAGAAGACTGGGGTGTGTTAGATAAGGTTTTCTCCACTTAAAAAAAAGTATGACTTGGTGTAAACAGTTGAAATAATGTATTAATCTGCTAATGAAAATGCTGTGACCAGAGCTTTGCAGGATGCTAGTCCTGTGCCCAGGGCTCACAGAACACAGCAACCATGAACATCCACCCACTGAATGCCTAGCGACAACTCACATTGCAAAGCAACCCTTTCTATAGCAAGGTGGATGTTTTGGTCATTATTATATCTGCAAAGACTCTGGCCCACATGGTGGAACGAAGAGGATATAAGATGTCATCTATGCTACACTCATTTACTAAGTAAGTAAACAAATGAACAGCAGTCTTGGGGGAAAAAGCTCAAGAATAGAAAGGGCTGGGGTCCCATGAAGTGTGCTGAGAGGGAATGGTATGAACTAGAATACTGTGTACAGCAATCTCCTTTATCCACGGCGGAACGGCCCATGTTACACAGCAAGTCTGAAATCACAGAACGTCCCAAACTCCATGCATGCTGTTTTTGCTATCCATGAACACTCACCTAATGAATACACTCATTTAATGCCTTTATGAGCTAAGCATTTGTCAGATGACAAACAACGGTGAAGTTAACATGACCTCTTGTTTCTTCACAGTTCCACAGACTCACACTATAAACCTTGGCAACCTCAGCATATACTTTCTCTTTCCCTAACAAGTTCACATCTTATACTGCCTTGCCCGTGGAGTCTCCTTAGTGCAGGCACATTGATGCCGTGACTGTTTCAACACCTTTCAACCACTGTTTTCAAATGCTGGCTATTTGAATATGAGCACTGTGACGCCGCAATGGTTAGTCTGGCATCCCAGAGAGCAGCTCCAGTGACCAGGGAGCAGACAGTATGTACCACATGGACACACAGGACAAAGGCCTTTGCGAGGCAGAGCAGCTGAACGGGAAGAGATTTTGAATCACAATGGTGAGCAACTGAAAACGTGTGATTACTTCTGGAGTCTCCTATGCAATATTTTTGGCCTGACATGAACAGATAACCAAAAAGAAATGTGGAAAAGAAAACCACAGATAAGGGAAGAGTAATGGCTATAGAATCTTAAAGACAGAGGCTTTGAGGAAAATTTAGCCTCGTTGCGCAGAGAGATGGGAAGTAATGACAGCTAATAGTTTTGAATATTTGTTATTAATTTGCACTTTGCTAGGCATTGGCCATGCTTCATATCACAACTTGTTAGGGTGGGTGACATTGCTATCCTTGTTCCACACAGGTGACATGACCTGTCCAAGGTCATATGTAGTGGAATAGGGCTCTGGCCCAGATCCGTTTGCCCAGTTACCTGTGTTCTTAATCACCTTCCATAAGGGGGAAAAGTGGGCTAAGTGAAGGTTATACACTTCTGAGTTTTGTCAGAACTTAAGCTAATGGAGACTTTGGAGATGTCTAATGGAAGGTAGCCCAAGTCACTGGCTCTCCCTAGAGAGAGCCATCCCTGGGAAAACAATGATGCAGTCAGAGGGGATCCTTCCCCCGGGCTGGCAGCAGCCCTGCCTTTGTTTGCTTCCAGAAGCAGCTGGGAGGACTCACATGTTACTCATGCTGGAATTAGTCTGGAGTCACTCTGTGGTCAGGCTGTGTCAGGCCTGTTAGATTACTCCAGGCCTCTGGATGAGCAGAGCTTCTGCAGCTGGCGGCTGTTTCTGGCTCCGGTTCCACACCTCTTGGCAGGTGGTTTGTGTGCCTTGCGGTGCTGACACTGGCTGTGACATACACAGGATGGAGGGGGCTGGGAAGCCGGGCAGAACAGAGCAAGCCCAAGCAGGGGCGGGAAGTGGAGCCTGTGGCTCTGAGGTACTTCCAAGACCGAGAAAATGAAATTACAATTAATTCTCTGAGGGTTCTTTAGAACGCTTCTCCTTGGGGTCCTTTCTGCTGATGGAAAAGGACTGAGAATCCAGACAAATGAAGTCAAACCTTTCTGTTCCAGTCTGTGCGTGCATAGTCATCATGTTAGGTGGATAAATTAGTGACAATACTAACATTTCCTTAATGTCTTCTATGGTCAAGCCCTGCTCTATGTGATGTCTGTAAGAAGTAACTCATATTCTTCCCCCACATAGCACCTTAATGTGGATGCTGTTATGGTGGAAGCTTTACAGATGAAGTTTCTTGTACTCAAAGCTAACAGCAGGTGCTTTAGGTTGAACTTTCGGCCCCAACTCTTCCACACTCTTTACAGCCATGTACAAGTTTTAGCCTTTGCAGGGTCTAATATATTTCCTAGTCCTTGAGTTTAGGCTAGGCATGGCTATTAACAAGGCCATCTGAAATTGAGTTCTTAAGGAAATCGCACTTACCAGTTTCCACTTAGCCCTCATGAGTTTCCAATACCATCAGGAAAATAAATACCCAACCTAATCTGCTGGCCCACAGAGGCGGTGTATGAGCTGAGCCATCCGAACAACCCACACCCCACACTAGCAGCAAGAAGCTGAGCTGCCCCAGCTGCTGCCATTTGCAGCAGAACCCCCTGATGTGCAAGCACATGCAGCCCAAGACACAGGTGAGGAACCAAATCCTAAATCAGTTTAGCCACTGAGTTTGGGACATAGCCTCTTACACAGTGCTAACCAATGGAACCATTAAGCAGCACTACGATTTCAAGCCAGACAACCGCACGGGACTTGTTTTAAGTGCTTATGTACTATATATAGTACTGAAGTTTCTGTCCTGCCCAGTCCGGCAGCCGCTCAGTCCCAAAGAAACACACAGAGACCTACATTAATTATAAACTGGTTGGCCTATTAGCTCAGGCTTATTACTAACTAGCTCTTAAAATTTCAATTAATCCACAATTCTTGTCTATGTTTAGGCATGTGTCCTGCTATCTTTTCTCAGTAAAACATTTTCATCTTGCTTCCTCTATGTCTGGCTTGAGACTGTGTCTCTGCCTTTCCTCTTCCTAGTATGGTCACCCTGCCTAGACTTCCTGCCTGGCTACTGGCCAATCAGCATTTTATTAAACCAATACAAGTAACAAATCTTTACGGTGTACAAGAGCATTACCCCACAGCAATGTCCTCCACACTCTCTCAAATGAAGACATTTAAACTCTCTCTCTCTAAGGGATTCAAGCAAAATGCCGAGCTCTCTGCATCTCTGTCGACATCTATCAAACGAGCAGGCTGAACTGAAACAGCATTTCTTACAATGAAGAACATTAACACCACATGATCTCTAGCTTTTAAAAGGTTGGCCAGATGCAGCAGCACACACCTGTAGAGTCAGGTGGCTTAGGCAGGAAGTGGACAAGCTCAGAAGTTTGGGGCTAGCATGGACACATTGGGAGTCTCTCTCTCTCTCTCTCTCTCTCTCTCTCCCCTTCCTTCCCTCCCCTCCCCCACTGCTCTTTCTGTCTCTCTGTTTTGTAAAGGCAGTAACTAATAAAGTATTTCCGAGGATTCTAGATTTTCAGCAGTTAATTGTTGCCTGAGGGAAGACTCACAAGGCTCTGCCTACCCTGAAGAACTGTAGGCAGCTCATGGTTGCTGGAGGAGGGAGAAACATCTTCTCCAATCATGTAATCACTGGTAAGTTGTTCATGCTCCTATAAAAATACCCTTGCCCAGGGTCCAGTAAGCAACCTAATTAAACTCATAGAGCCACAACCCCCTGCCAAAGTACGTGAAAGTAAGAGGATTAATTGCCAAAAAAATTAAAGAGATCATTGGGGGTAGGGCAAGAGAGGCTAATGAGAGTGGACATGAGTCACATATAGTATACATATACATGCATGAAAATGCCAATTCGACTATTGTACTAGATGACAGAATGTCACACATACACACCTCAAAAAGCCACCCATCCCTATTATGATGCATTCACAAACCTAAAAGAATTCCTTGCTTCAGAGGCAGTGGACAGTATCTGTTATGCGACAGCCCCTCCCTACCTCCTTCAAACTCCTGCACAGCCTTCCATCATCCTGAGTCGATGATGGTAGAGAGAAGACCCTGGATCCTTCTCATGATCAGTCCACCCCCTAATCAAGCTCACAGAAAAGCCTATGGAATTGGGGAGCTGCCAGACAGGAGACACCTCTCAGAAAGCAATCTATGTTTACCCGATATATTTTCTTAGTTCACAGCCCAACCCCTGTCCAGTCACTAAAAACATTTTGCAACAATGACACCTAATAGCCAGATTCTCTAGATCTTCTCCTCCGCTGTTAATGCCTCCACCGTTTTTCATCAAAGTTCCTCCTTTCTGGGCTCATCCTCTTAGGTGGGACCCTGTGTTTCCTCATCTGCCCATATCGCCCCTTGATGCAGGGGCTCCTGGACTTACTCTGATCTTTTTTGCATATGAATACCTAATATTGATACGACATAGCCCATTGAACACTCACATATATATAGACGTATGGGTACTCTAATTAAAACATTCTCCTCATCATAAATTCAACTTTAATGTGAGCGATTCTACTGTATAAAACATTCCGAGGAACAAATGCTCAGAACATTAAATCTAAAGCAAACCTGCTCAGTAAGCATGGCTCTGCTGGTACTTGTGTGAAACATATGCCTAGTGCTAAGAATATTTAAATAACAAATAAAGATAATAGGCAAAAAAATATAGCCAAAGCTCCAAATATAATAACAGAGGCAAGTATCCTATATCTGAAAGTTCCTAGCTGCCAGATTGAAAGGTTCCCCAGTCAGCAGCCACTTCTGAACTTTGAGCAGGTTCAGGCACAAAGTAGCTCCTCCAGGGCCCATACACACCGCCCCCACTGCTCACCAGCTGTATTTTTCCAATGAAACTCTTAACTGATGATGGAGGATGACCACAGTGGAACCATGCCCCTCCTTTTCATTCCCATGTGAGCCAGAGGGAATATTGTTTCTTAAGACCCCTCAGTCAATTGACAGCACCAGTCTTGCATGGCTGACCTGACCGTTCCTTCTGTACGATTCTGGCCCTTTACTCTCAGACCATGTGATTACATCCTAAGTGACTGCCTTTGCCCTTGGCCCCCCCCCCTTTTTTTTGCCTCAATCTAAGGCAGGCCCCTAACTTATGCATGAAGATTAAGACCGATTTCTAGGAATAACAGGTGAGCTCAACCACTAATTTTGAATATGTCTGACAGGTGAAGAGGTTAGTCCAAGCAGAGGAAATGATATATACATGTCTCAGTCAGGTTTCTGTGCTGTGATAAACACCATGACCAAGAGCAACTTGGGGAGGAGAGGGTTTGTTTCATATTTACACTTCAGTCCATCACTGAGGAAAATCAGGACAGGAACTCACAGCGGTAACTGAAGCAGAGGCCATGGAGAAACACTGTTTACTGGCTTGCTCCGACTGTTTTCTTATAGCGCCCAAGACCACCTGCCCAGGGGCAGAACTTCCCACAGTGGGCTGGGCCCTCTCACATCAATCATTTATCAAAAGGCTCCACAGACTGGCCTGTAGGCCAATTGGAAACAGGCATTTTCCCAACTGAGGCTCCTTTTCCCAGATAGCTTTAACTCCTGTCAAGCTGACAAAAACAAAAACAACAACAACAACAAAAAAAAAAACTACCCAACAAAATGCAAATGCACAAAGGTTTGAAGGTAAAGGTTTAGAAACTGAAAGGAACCCAGCAGGAATGAGCACAGCTCCATCATGTGAGGGACTGAGAGCCACAACAGGTTGATGCAGTGGGCAAAACTGGCACCAGAAGTATTTCAAACAACCTACTACAACCCCCTTCGTCCTCCTTGATTCTGAAGTTGGAGGTTCAGATAGAAAACTAGGAGGAGGATGAGATCCACCCAAGAAGAGCACTGTGTTCTCAGATGTAGGCGGCGGGACACAAGACTGGAGACAGAGAAAAGGGAGCAACTAGGAGGAGGAAGTGGGGAAACGTGAGCAGAGCAGGGGCAGCCACAAGCTTCATCACAAGTGAGGCCGACTGTCAGGGTGTGGCGCTCAGTGGTCACACTCTGGACCTACACACATAAAGTCCTAGGTTCAAAACCCCACAAGCAGAAAAAAATAGTGGCAGATTCTGCGTGAGTTCACCAGCTGTCAACTAGATAGAAACAGGCTGAGGGTAAGTGAAAGGAGGCCGACACTTACAGGTGAGAAGTCATCCGTAAGAGTCTCTGCTAAGCCAAGAGCCAGAGGACAGAAGAAGTTGGGGACAGTAGTGGCTCCATCCTGCTAGCTGGATGAGTCACCAACAAGGAATTTCCCTACCTGACAATCCAGACTTTTCGCAGATGCCCAAGAACCCAGAGCTTTAAGCCCCTCTCTCCTCTTTTTTCTGATAAAAGAGTGGTCTTAAGGCAGACAAAGAAGCCAGAGAGTCATCCCCATATATACATCAACAGATTAGCTGAGGAATGAAGGCCTGCTCGGAACAGACCAACATCGGGCGTCAGAAGAAGGTCCTGCTTTGGACGTGAAGCAGTTAAGAATATCTGATCATTTGGATGCTTAGCACACGCTGACACTGTAGCAAGTCCTGCTAAGTAGCTTTCCTTTGAAAATTTTCCCCAGATCACATGAATGAATGTCATTAGCCTTGTCTGGGATGCAGCCTGAGGCGACCTGTCAGAAATCAGCCCAGAGGCATGTTGTAAGGATTGCTCTGCTTAGCATTGTTTCCCGTCATTCCCAGGCACATATGTGGTCATTAGGGATGCTTCACTTTCAGAAGACAGAAACCAGGTCAAGGTAGTCGTAGCAAATAACAAAACCCCACATTATCACAAGGGACAGGGATGGGTCTCTGGTCCCACAGCGCTGGACCCAGGCATTGAATACTATCAGTGCCTGTCATGGTTCTGTTCTGCTCACAGGTTAGTTCTCATCCAGATCACCAGCTTCCCCGAGGGACCACAGACTCTGATCTTGGTGAAGAAAAAGAATGAACTTCTTACATTCAAAGTCCTCGTAAAGTCCCAGGCAAATTCTAAACTCCTATTGGGTTGTGCATCTTCTGAGTGAGCCAACAGCTGTCCTTAGATGGAAAGGACACTCTGTGTCCAGTGACTGACAGTCCCCATACGAGTCACAGTGGGAAGGGATGACATCTTTTGAATGCAGATGTTAGGAAGTTCCAAATATTTGATATCTGCAACGCAGTTTAGATTTTGGCAAATAATTTAACCATGTGAGCCTTGGTTACCTCTGGGCTAAAAAACGAGTAACAACACCTACTAGACAAGATGTTAAAAGTTACTTTAAAGTCCTTGGCACATAGGTGTTCACTCTACACCACTCACTTTTGTTATTCCTGGTAAGACTATTGTTTTGTTTTGGTTGGATTGGGTTGGGTTTTTTGTTTGGTTTTGTTTTGGATTGCTTTTGACATAGAGATCTGAATTTAAAGCCCATCCCAGATTCCCAGATGTCTAAAACACTCCTGTCCCTAGGGCGGAGTCCTCTTTGGCTCCGCAGCCAGACGCCTTGTACGAGCCAGGCCTGTGTGCCAAGGTTACGCTGGTTCACCATCTGATGGCCGCAGAGCAGCGAGTAGCTCCTGGGCCCCAGCAATGTCAATACTACCTTCCTGACTCCGCCTATTGTATCTAGAGGAAAGTGGCTGCTCATTGTCTTCCAGAGCTCCCCCCAGGAAGCATGATATCACCCTCTAACAAAAGCGGGAAAGCTGACAGATCTGTTGAGATGGGTGTGGCCACCACGCACGCCTCCCTGGTCAAGCCGTGACAGGCGGGGAGCAAACAGCAGCAGCCCACAACCTCCCTCAGCCCTACGGACTCCTGTGACTGATCCTTGGATGTCTCCATCTCTGTCGCTTACACACCAAGTCAGTCCTAGAACCACAGAAGCTCACTCCCCATGATCAGCAGATGCACCAGAGAGTAAAGACTCTGCCCATCTGGCAGACCTTGATCCTCATCGCTACTCCCACAGCCTTGGGGAGGGAACATGGTCAGACTCCTGAAGAAACAGGGGAGGCAGCCAGGTGCTTGCTCACAAGACTAAGCTCACAAGGCCTGAGCTCTCTAAGACTCACATTGTGGAAGGGGAGAATCAAACTCTGACCTCCTTGTGTGCGCCATGGTGCATGACCAGGCGCGCACACACACACACACACACACACACACACACACACTAAATAAATAAATAAATAAATAAAATAAATCTTGGAGATGGAAGGAAGCAAGCACGACTCCATCTAGAACTCGTCATGTATTTGTGATGTAAGCTAAGGAAGAGCCTGGTCAGACTGGTGGGAACTGGGTTATCAGTTTAAAATACCAGAAACACGGGAGGCAGCTTTAGAAGTTGTCTTTCCTGGAGGCTGGGAGTAAAGCCAGCTGATCTCCTGACCCCCTCCCAGATCTGGTTCGGCCAGGGCAGCTGCCTGGCTCTCTGTAAAGTAACTCATCTGTAGGCTAATGCCGCAGGCCTGGAGGCTGTCACCCTGGTACCTGCGTCTTAGCTGTCCTCCCCCTGACAACTCCTCCTGTGGCCCGCGATTTCACGAAAGAGATCTGACTGGCGTTGTTCTTTCTATCGTCCCCGGCTAGCTCTTTATATAACCCTTCACTATCAAGATTTCTGTGTCTCCTTTGCCTAATTCTCTTCTTTTCACTTTCAGATCTCAAAAAACAAGTTTTGCTCAATGTTTTCCTTCAAATGCAATCTCATCGTCAATATGTACAAAATCGTCATTGACTCTACCTAGCCCTTCTTCCTCCAGTTACTTCTGCCATACTTCCCGTATTTTCCAGCAAACCGAATGGCACCACCTCTACGCAAACCAGAATGCTGCTCCCTTCTCCCCTATGCAACCAGTCACCAACCCCACATTTTCTTCTCCTAAGCCTCTTTCGAACTTCCTGTTCATCCCTGCTGCCTTCTTGCCTATGAGGCTGAGAAGCCATATTGGACCCAACCTACAGTCTCCACCATTTTAATCCGTCTTCCACACAACTATGACAGTGAATTTTCCACACGGATGTGTTATAAGGGGACTATCATTCTGCTAAATTATAACATATAGAGAACAAAATCCAAGCTATTTAAAGTAGTCCCCAATGCCCTTCCCAGCCTGACTCCAATCTTAATACTTTACATTTCAACTCCACTCCACGTCCTGCAGCCTGACCCGCGGTTTCATACCGCCAACCACCTTTTGGGTTGCTTCTGCTAACAGAAAGTCTTTGTTTTTCTTCTGAGTTTAAAATAATCTGGACCAGACATGGTAGTTTCCTCCCGCCATCTCATCACTGTGGAGGCAGAGACAGGAGGATCTCAAGTTAGCTGCCTGGCTACACAGAGTGATGAGTCAATCCAAGAGCCAAGTTACACAAGTTATGAGGAGACTGGTCTCCAAAACCTTTACCTCTGCATAACTCATAAAAAATATTTGTGACTATTTAAAGTTCTTAAAGAGAAAAAAAAACTCAACCTGCAAGTTTCTCAGTGTCATTTTCTTTTCTTTTTTTTTAAATAAGCAGTCGGTGAAGTCATTATAGTGGTTAACAACTTTTAATTAAATGTTTACTTACTTTTTATTATAATTTTAACTATTTATCATGCTGAAGACCAACCAGAGGACTATGTAAACTCTAAGCAAGGACTCTGCTACTAAGTTACACACCCAATCTTTTGTTTTTTGTAACAGGGTTTCTTTGTGTAGCTCAGGCTAGACTTAAATGTTTTATGCAACCCAGTTTGGTTTTGAATTCATAATCCTCCTGTCTCCACCATCTAAATGATGGTATTAAAGATGCATGTGTCTACATGTTGCTAAAGAGTTATGTTTAATAGTTGTGGAATCAGCTCACTAATAGAGTGATTGCCTAACATGCACCAGACCTTGAATTTTATCCCCAGCAAAGCAAAAACCAAAAAGAAATATTTATATAGAATTTAGATGTTGTGGTCTCATTTTGTATCACCAAATCTAATAAATACTTCTATCACCTTTGTAAATACTTTTTGTATGAATTTTGTATAAATTACAATTATATCATTTATCACAAAATCTTACAATTCATTGTCTATTTTCCCACTAAAATATGAGCTTTGTGAGGTAAAGAGGGGGGATGGATCAACCTTGTTTATATTCCTAGTTTCCAGTGCTGACATGGCCCAAAGTAAGTCTTCAGTAAACCACTACTGACTGAGACCAAAGACATACAAATAATGGATATGAAAAGGCTTGCAAAAATGTGTTAAATGTCTATCGAATAAAGCCTGTGCATATGTTATAGGAATCATTCAACAATTATAAAATACCTAATACTAAGTAAAAGTCTAGCTAAACATCCTTTCACGTTTATCCTTTATTTTTGATGCCCAAAGAAATAAATTTTCTTTTTATATGAAAATTAACCTTTTAAGATAACAATAACTATTACTTTCATTGTTTATGAACTTGCTCTACTATAAATAGTGTTTGAATGTGGCTTCAACCCTGTCTACAACATTCCTTTTTTTTTTTTTTCCAGGTCTACTATAGAGTACCAAGTGTTCTTTACCACAACTGTCAAAATCTATTTAGTTAACAAAAAAATCACTAAAAGCCGAATGAATGCACTAATAATAATAGAAAATGAATGGCATCAGCTGTAAAAGATTTTAATAATCGAATTGAGTTAAATCTACTTGCCCCAATCTCAAAGAGACGTCTATGGTCTGTATGGGATTAGGAGAAAAACATGAAAAGGAAGAACTACCTAGGGAAAGTTGCAGTGTTTGCAGGGTCAGGGGGTTAAAAATGCTATTTCTGTGGGGTTGGAGAGATGGTTAGCAGTTAAAGCATCTCGTCCTAAGGACCCAGGTTAGAGTCCCAGCCCCACATACTGGTTCACAACCATCCATAAGTTTTAGGGGATCCAGTGCCCTCTTCTGTGCCCACTGGCACTAGGTACACACATAGTACACAGACATGCATGCAGCCAAGCAACTCATACAAAATCTAATATTTTAATTTTAAATTGTTGTTTCTAAATGGGTAAGATTCTACAGGCAAGAGCCAAGACAAAAGGATGGGTAATTTTTGTTGCTATTGTTGTTTTTAATAATTTAGCTTCATTTTATGTGTGTGTGTCAGATCCCCTGGAGTTACAGACAGTTATGAGCTGCTCTGTGGCTGCTAAGAATCAAACCTGGGTCTTCTGGAACCACTGAGCCAGCTCTACAGCCCCAGGATGTGTAGATTTTGAAGGAAGTCTTGCTATGTTCCATAAGCAGGGATAACTGGATGGAACCTTGAGGGGCCATGTGGAAAAAGATTATAAGTGATCAGAGCTTCACCTAGATGCTGGAAGAGATGACATCACTGTTGCTTCACGCAGCGATGCTGGTGGCAGACTTCTCCTTTGGTTAAACAGGTTTCATTGAGGTAGGTCTTACTAAGCACTTGACATGCAGAGTCATATTTGAAACTATAGCAACCCGGAGAAATGGATATTCTCATCCAAAAAGACAAATGATTAGTGTGCTGTCGTTATCTATGTGAGCTTTGATGTTATATAACTCAAATATGTGATTCCTCATCTATATTTTAAACTGTGACATCTTCCCTGTCAATTGGTTGTCAAGTTTCTCTGTGTCTTTGGTGTTTAATGGGTACACTCTACGCAGCACATTGAGCCAATATCATTTCTCATTTGCACCTAATTTAGGCATCATATTTCACATAAGCACAGCTCCTATTAATTTTGTGTCTTATCAAAACCTACTTATGATTCTCAAGAATTTTAAACTAACCACTTCTCTCCAACAATGAACATTCATAATGTGTTTTTAACTCAAACAACAAATTTAACTATTTTTGAAACAGTATCTTCTGCTTTGGGCCAACCCTTCCAGATTAAAGAAATTTCTTGAATCCTAATTCTATATGGTAACTAGAGAGCCACCCACGAGGAATCAAAGGCAATGTGATAACACCCATCTCTGACAGGGGGAACCACAAGTAACAAACTGATATTTTCAGAAGAATTCAGAACCATCCTATCTAGAGCAGTGGTTCTCAACCTGTGGGTTGCAACCCCACTAGCAAACCTCTATCTTCAAAAATATTTACATTATAATTTATAACAGTAGCAAAGGTGCAGCTATGAAGCAGCAACAGAAATAATTTTATGGTCAGAGGGTCATGACAAGTGAAGAACTGTGTTAAAGGGTTGCAGCAGCAGGAAAGTTGAGAACCACTGGTCTATAGGACACAGCTTAGTCTTTTGAGAGGGAATTGAACAACTCTTTTCCTGCTGGACAGACATCTTAGAAGATTTGGACTCTTCCCGGAAGTTCCTCAGGGCAGGACTGAGGGAAGTGCTAACAACAGCAATGGCTGGAAAGGAACATCTCTGAAGAAGGCCAGCTCTTCCTTTGGAAAACAACTCCAAGAGGTGTCCTGATCCCAAGCCCAAAGGAGGAGGCGCCACCTGGGTCCACTTTCCTGACCTAACTTTTGCATTTCCTCTGCCACCCCAGACAACATCGTTGCTATCTCCGAACCCAGTTGTTTAAAATGTCAGACAGGACAGGAAAGATAGCTTAAGATGTGTGACCTAAAGACTTCAGATTTCCCACCAGTGTAAATCATGTGAGACATTTATGATCAAACAGAAAGGTGATTTTTTTTTTTAAGTGCATCTAGCTCTTTAGAGCAAGCAGCTAGGTTTGATGAGATAGTGAATTAAGAAGTGGGCAATATTACGAAGTTATAAGAACTTCTTTGCAAGCTGAATTTGGCAATAATTCTCAAGTAGAAGGAGCAAACCCCAGAATCTTGAGTTGTTGAGCTACAGCCCTCTTTGAGGTTATGTGTTAGCAGGCTGCTTTGCCATGCAGAGCAACCTTTATTCAAGCAAAGATAGAATCTTTATTTTTCAATTATGTTTGTTCCCCCAATAAAGGAACATGAGGTCACCAAGCAGACCACAAATATATTAGCCCCACATCCCTTACCACATTAATGAGGTCTACTATAAGAGACTGGCTTGAATAAGGGACTCCTGTGGCTATTGCTGTGGTCACCGAGCCTCAACAGTCACATTCATGGAGGCTTAGAATTGGAATGAAAATTAGGAATCAGTACAGACCTTCCCCAGAAACTAACCTTTCTGTATCCTACCTTCTAACAAGAGCATGGCCTCCTCCTGCTTGTCACCTTCCCGCCAGAAATTCCTTTCAAGGAACTAAAGTCAAGCAGCAATGAGACAACTATTTTGGTCACAGAATTTTTCTGTTTGATTTTATGACAATCTTTCTAAACTTTTATTTCAAAATGCCATAATGTCACTTAAGGGGAAATAGTAAGTTAAAATCAGGTGTATTTATGTGTGTGTGTGCATGCACGTGTGTGCACGTATGCATACTACCATTTTATTTAACTTAAAACTACATCAGAGCAAAAGCTGGTACCTGGGCTTTGTACTATTATAATCTCTGGTGTAAATCAGTTCCAGATTATGTCACCAATAAATCTGACACTTGGAAAGCAAAAGTAGACATTCTTGATAATTTATTTTAAAGACATAATAATGGAGAAATCAACCTATTTCTACATTAACATTAATAGTAATATAGATATGTAGTAGCTTATACTAGTTATAAATTACTATTTAAGTAGTTGACACCATCGTAGATACTCATTCCTTTTGGCAATTTGTGTTACTCTTAAAATATTACATTTCTGATACATTGGTTGTTGAAATAAAAGTTAAGAACTAGTTGTAAGGCAAATTATGCATCCTTATGTTATAACAAAACATTTAAGCATATAGAGAAATACAAAAATAACATCACAAGCATTTCTATCCAATTCTATTGCTATATAAAATCCTCACCAGTAAGTTTGGTAAAATTTCCCAAACTCATTTCCTGTGTTAATTCCATTTTCATTATAATAATTAGACTATTTTCAAACCCACTAGGGAGGAACCCATGACAATAATGCATCTGTGATCCGCAATTTGGGTCCTGATGTTTCTCCAGCATGCTTTGCGTATGCTGGGTGAGTTACAAGGCTGCCTACTATATAGCATCTGTGATACACACACAAAACCCAAGCTTATTCTTACCAGCTCTTCCCTGTGGCCACTGCAGGATTTGGTAAAGTCCTGAATCCAGCGACCTTGGTAACTGCTAAGTTTTAGTTAGATCGCGCTGTTCTTTATGATTTATTCAATGTGAAACATCAAAAAGACTAAAGTCAGTGGCGTAGCCCTAATTTCCCTGACTTCTACCTAAAAGAAAGAAAAGCCTCGAATTGGAATTAGTAGGATTGAAATGAACAGAGATATGAAATTTTAACATAAAAACACTTTTTGTTTTTATTTAATAATGACAATCTGTACTCTGATAGGTAAGAATTTTGTTGCTACAAAAAAAAAACTTTCTTTGAAGTAATTACAACCTTATTTTTGCTGTTATCGATAAGGAAACACACCAGAATGAGAGGCAAGAAAGAACACACCTAAATAAGCAGAGCCCTTCAAATAAGGTAGCTACTCCATCCTGGAAGGGCCCATGGCAACCCAGGAGGCAGCATCCACAAGGGATGGCTAGGAAACCCAGCTCAAGCCGCCCGCGGGGAATCCGAACTTCAGCCTTTACGTGTGTAAACTGGAGAGTCACAGAAAAGCAGTGTCAGCATCACCAAAATGAACGTTTGGTGAGAGAGAAAGCTGAGCAGTCACTGTGTTTTAAAATACGACATACAAGTAAATAAATAAATAAATAAACATTGAGCCAAAACTTACCAGAAAGGAGCAAGCTGACCCCACAGAGAACTAAGCCGGCTAAAGAGTCCATACTTCCCCAGATTTCCCCATCCAGCGTCCAGAGATGAGCATGAGGTCCCTGGGAGCCTTTCAAAAACCGACAACTTTGTGACTTCCCACTCGCATGGTCTGCTTGCTCTTGTTTACAAGTCGGAGGCAAGAAGGAATCGCAGAGAAGCAGGCGGTAACAGTCTCATTTCTGTCTGAGCGCAGGGAGTTTTAAGTTCCTTTTTCCTGTTTCCTTTGTAGATTAGGATGGGAAAGGCTGTATCTTAAAGGCACTTGGTATCAGCAGGACTGGGGGCACTGCGAGCCCTATCCATCTTGCCCTTCATCCAAACACTTATCTTTCCTGCTTCGGCTCCTGCCTTGCCTGGATTGTGGAGCAGAGGGATCTTTGTTACAAGTGAGGTCCTGGTCAGCGTTTTCAGGAACAATAGGGGTATCCTCTCATAGGCCAGGAATTGAATAACAAGCCCTCCACCTATGTATGGTATGCGATGAGGACCAGCCCTTCTCGGACTGAGCAGTTCTCTGGGGTGCACTCGGGATCCCTGACAGAAGGGGTCCCGGGGATCTGCATTTGCTCTGTGTTTGAGTTTAACTCACGGAGTGTGAATTGGGCAAAGAAGCTTCCTGTGATGAGGAATCATAACCTGGAAAGCAATCAATTTGAGTGAGCAGGGCTGAGGTCAGCTCTCAGTGTAGCCACGGGAGACTAGATTCCACAACCATTAGCCTATTTTCTTACACCCGGACGGCTTGTTTGTTGGCCCCAGCCCAAATATACGCATGCTACTGGCTACAGCTTTAATTTTTATTAGCATTTCATTTGACGGTGATCTAATTTATTGCAGAACTTGGCATGGGAAGATTTTAGCAACGTGAATAATTTCATGGTTATTGGCAGACAGTATTTCAGAAGCAGATTGAGAGAGGCATTTACTCTATAGCCTTGGTAAGCCAGAAACAAACTCTATAGCCCAAACTAGCCTTGAACGCATGATGCTCCTTCCTCAGCTTTTTGAGTGTTGAGATTGCAACTGTAAACCCCACTCCTGGATTAGTCCAGATCTTCGAAAAATATCAGGTAGATAAGATAGCTCAGCAGGTAAAGTCATACCTGAGTTTAATCCAAAGCCCATATGATGGAAAGACAGAGACCTGGAAATGTGTACCTCATATGTGACCACATACATACATAGAAAATATAAACAAAAATTAAGGTATTAAGGTTTGTTATAAAGAGCAAACAGAAGTGATTATGTCTGTAGGAGCAGAGTCTATGGGTCAAAATCTCTCCCTGATGGATAAAGCAAGCATCCCACTTCACCCGACTTTGCACGAAGAAAGACTTGCCCCTCCCTTTCCCATGAGCCGCAGGAAGAGATCAAGCTGCTGGTCTTAACTGAATTCTGCCCTAGGTGTCATCATTTCAGAAATGATCTTTAGTGACCACAGTGCTTCCAACCTGAGGGGGGAGATTGCTTAGCTCTGTCCTCAAGCACCCCCGAGTCCTCTCAAACACTGATTCAACCTTAACAGTTTGCTAGCTGTTCCTGAGGACCAGGAATGCTTCCAGCCTGAGGGGTGGATGGCTGAGTTCAGTCCCGGGCACATCTGAGGCAGACACTGGCTAAACTAATCACTCAACTTTTCTATTTGAGGGAGTAAAACTTAACTCTGTTGGTACAGAGAGGGGGCAAAACTTAACTCTCTGGGGCCAGCGAAAAAGGGGAAAAACACGCACACAACTTTAGGGTCTATCATCTTCTCTCATCTCTTTATTTCTTTTATTACCTCTCTCCAGATGTACCCCTTCTGTACCTCTCTTGATATCTTCCTTCTAACTACCCTTCTACATCTCTCCTGGTATTTTCCTTCTCCAGAAAAATCTTTCAAGCAATATAAAGATTATAATGTGGTTATATCCGATTTTTCAAGTCAGTGATTAGTGATTACAAAGAATACGTGTAAAAAGCGACATGTTTCCCATTTCCCTTACGTGATTAGAGATTTTATGTATTACAAGTGAAAAATTATTTCCAAGAACCCACATAAATTCGTGTCCAAGTAAGTTGTTATTGATTAACAGAGTGTAAGCAAGCAAGGTATTTTTCTCAGCCAGTTCTTTTACTGGTAGGCTGCATTTTGCAGTTACAAGGATAGGATCAATCATTTTATTATTTATCTTAAAAGGTAATCTTATAAAAATTCTTACAGGAATCACAAATCTAAACTTTTATATATGAAAAACAACCAGTCAGCTCTACTTTAAATCCTGAGTGCATATCCACTCAACAGTTTTTTATATCAGGAAACCGAGGGCAGAAATGGGTACAAGGAATTAATCATCACCTTTGATCACCAACCCATCCCAGCAAGAAACGTACGTCAGCCAGAAATAGCCAGGCTGCCATTGTTCCTGCTCCCAGAGTCCCTTGTTCAACTATGAAAACTGTGTCTTTCTAAAATTTAAATTGTTCCCCAAGATTTTCTACCTCAAAGTCATTAACAGAAATATCTTAACCTAACCTTAAGTCATTATTTAAGGCTCTGTTTCAGCTATGATGCACACAGAAACCCTGTACACATCTCTCAATATTAAGGTTAAAAGAACCCGAGCAATGCCGGGCGATGGTGGCACACGCCTTTAATCCCAGCACTCGGGAAGCAGAGGCAGGCGGATCTCTGTGAGTTTGAGACCAGCCTGGTCTACAGAGCTAGTTCCAGGACAGGCTCCAAAGCCACAGCGAAACCCTGTCTCGAAAAAAACCGAAAAAAAAAAAAAAGAGAGAACCCAAGCAAGCTTAGCTTCTGGGGCTCAATTGTTTTTTTTTTTTTCTTAATCATTAAAATCATTAACCTAATCCACAGTCTACACAGCTCCTCAAGGAAAACTCCTAAGTCCTAGCTGCACGACACTTCCTTGTTTTTATTTTCTATCCTCTGCAGTCCCTGCTTTATCAGGGGTGGGGGCAACGCTGTGTCCTGCTTTTTACCTATATTAAGTTTCCACTAAACTTCTATCACAGTCCCTTAATATAATTATTTAAAACCCTCAATCATCAAAATCCTATTTAAGCAGACACTATTATTGTATAAAATCATTGTTTCAGTTAAACAGTGTAGTGTAAGAGGAAATCAACTTCATAATAATCCACAGGTAAAAATGCCCTGTAGAATGGGATATTTACATGAGATAATCACACTACATTAAAGGCAGTGGGAATCTCCCCACCCTTCCCCACCCCATCACCCATTCACACCATGACAGATACCAGAGAAAAATGGCAGCAACAAACAAGTAAAGACACAGCAGAAGCAAGAGACATTCTGGAGCCGAAGCCCTCAGGGGCCTTGCCAATCCGAGATTCACTCATCAGTGCCTTGCATTCTGGCATGTCAATCTCCTGAAGTCAATTGCCACCTGCCCCTCCTCTGACATGGCCACAGCCAGCTCGGACATAAGAATCTGAGTGCTGTTATCACTTTTTAGCACCTTTTAAATGGCAACAATATCTCCTTCATGGAGCCCTGCAGCCCTGACTGACTTGAAACTTGTATTGTTATAGCTAGCCTGCAACCACCCATCTTGGGGGTTTCCCAAATGCCGAGGCCCGAGGTGTGAGCTGCCATGCCGTTCTCCACAGGTGTTTTAAGATCAAATATTTGGGGAAACAGCAGTGAAATAAGTGACACCAACACTTTGGAATGGATTGAGTTCAAGGTCATCTTTGACTACATAGTGAATTCATCCTACGCTACAAGATGCCCTGCCTCAAAAATGGAAATAATCATATTAATATGCAGAATTGTCTGGCACTGTGACTGAATTTTGTTAGATTTAAGTATGTTTCTTTTCTTCTTTCCAATCTGTTCTTAGTTAAGTCCAAAGAGCTCTGCCAAAAAGGCATTCTCTAGAATTCCTAAGAAAGTTCTGTTTTGGCAATATAAAATAGACTCGGAATCCGACTTACTGGGTTCTAATCCCAGCTCTGCTGTAGTCATTTCCGAATCATCCTGTGTCTTCAATCTATCATCTTATAAGTATGAAATGATTAAATCAATGGTCCCACTTTCGGCATTCCCAGGCTGGGACCAGACTCTTTCATCTGGGCAGTTCTTCGTGCCAATGTCACAGTGAAAGCCTGTGGTCTGGATTTTTTCTTTGTCCATTTGATTTCTGGTAGAACTGGGAAGGGGATGAGACAGTCTCACACCGTAGCTCAAACAGGGCTGAGGCTCATGACAATCCTCTTGCCTCAATCTGTCAAGTGCCAGGATTATAGGCGCAAGTTACCACACCCGGCTAATGTGCTCTGTGTAAGAACATGGCGGCTGAGGCTTTCTGAAGTCCACCAGGTTCAAGCCACATGAGGCAGTAATGGAAGGTCTTTGAGACCGTTTCCAAGTACCTACATTCGCAGACAAGCTTTCCTTATGCTCGGTGACCACTCAGGTGGTCTCTGTTGCTCACAGCCTCCCCAGGTAGCTATTTTCTTTTTTGGTTAATTTTTATTTGAGAAAGGGCCTTGTTAAGCAGGCTAGGCTGGACTGGGATTCATGATCTTCTGCCTCAGCCTCAGTGTTGACATTATGGGCATAATGAATGATGCTTGAACATTCTCAGAAACGATCTTTAGAAAGTGACTGTGGTCATCATTTCCGCATCTTCATCCCTGAGGAGCCTTGCTGTTGAGATGGCATAAACTGTGCCCTCATCTGCTCCATCCGCTGTGGATATGGGCATCAACTGTGCCCTCAGCTGCTCCATCTGCCATGGAGATAGCATCAACTCTGCCCTCAGCCGCTCCTTCCACTGTGGAGATGGGCATCAACTGTGCCCTCAGCCGCTCCATCCACTGTGGAGATAGCATCAACTGTGCCCTCAGCTGCTCCATCTGCCATGGAGATAGCATCAACTGTGCCCTCAGCCGCTCCATCTGCTGGAATGGTTGCCCTCACCTGGCCATTGGTCGTCTAGCTCTCAGCCTCTAAACCACCAGTCCTTAACCTCCCTAACGCTGCGACCCTTTTAAACAGTTCCTCATGGTGTGATGATCCCTAACCATAAAGTTAACGTCAGTGATACTTCATAACTGTAATGCTGCTACTTTTAGGAACCATAATGTTAATATTTTTGGAGATAGAGGTTTGTCAACTCTAAACTTTAGTGTCTACTGGGCCTTTGAAGAGCACCCCATCTAAATTAGGTCTCCACAATGGTTTGCTCTATTCCTCTTCGTTTCTTTCATGGTACTAATCATACACTCGTGTCTATCTTTTTGATGTCTTCCTGGGCCCCCTAATTGACTGCGTCATCCACAAAACTGGGAACATACCTAATTTCTTTGCCACTAAATCTCCAAGACAGAGCACAGTGGGGAACATATAATGGGTCTTTTGTAATTTAGGTTTCATTATGACATATTCAAACAGAACTAGTTTTTGTTAATTCTCTTTCCTCCCACCTTTTCCTGTTTCCATGACTCCATCTTGTACCCTTCTATCTCCCTTCACAGTAAGTCTTACAGAAATATCCAGTGAACTGATAAAAATTAAGGTACCACCATTGTTACTCATATGTGCACGTCAAGAAAAGGGCAGAGAAAAATGTAGAGCTCAATAAAAATAAATAAATAAATAAATAACAAGAAAAGCGCTTTGAAGCCAGGCAAGACCAGGCTTTCTTTGCCATATCTGTAATATACTCTCTGTGTCATGTGGCTGCTCCTATTCAGGTGTCTCAACTTCAGACTCCACATCTTTGAAATGGGAAAAATAATCATTTGTATAAATACATATTGAATAAAAGCACTTTACGACTTCCTGCTCGACCCACAACCACTACCACCTCTGGGTTGTTTTATGATATTTGCAAGCAAAAATAAAAACTCTGCTCTAAAATTTATGTTCTATTGTTATTATTGGTAATAATCAAAACCAGGAAACAGCCTGAGGAACAACAAAATGTATACCTTATCCTAGTACAGGTTAAAGTGCCCAAGTGTTAGACTACAAGGTGGAGCTGATGACCAGGGAGGGGCGAAGGTGTTAGGGTATGCTGATTAAGAAAGAACTGGTGAGAACAAGTTGAAGTGTTTGCACATTCACACGAATATAGCAAACTTACTGAGACTTTCAAGTGCCTGCTGATTGTTTTTGTGGCATAACAAAACAAAATAACCATCGTTACTCTACTCTTCGTGTTTTCTACAAGCCCAGTACCTCCTAAAGCAATGGTTCTCAACCTGTGGTCCGCGACCCCTTTGGAGTTGAACAATCCTTTCCCAGGGGTCGCATATTAGATATCCAGCATATCAGATATGTCCATTACAATTCATAACAGTAGCAAAATTACAGTCATGAAGCAGCAATGAAATAATTTGATGGTTGGGGGTCCCCACAACATGAGAACCTGTATTAAAGGGTCTCACCATTAGGAAGGTTGGGAACCACTGTGCTAAAGCAATGAGAAAATACATGAAAGAAGCCAAAAGGGAGTCCTTGCAGCTGCTGAGCCTTGGCAGTAGATGTATTTAAAACCCTCGCTGGCAAAACGGATTGAATACAAGTGACCCTTGCCTACAGGTATCGAATGGTCAGATCAGGTGTCCGTGACTTGTACCATAGCCCAGGCATTCTGCTTTCTGCTGCTCAGTGGCACTGAGCCTTCACGTCATCCCCTCTGACTTCTTCCAGGCGTCCATGAAGCTTTCTGTGAACCTGCTGTTCTTAACACTTAGCAGCAGAGGAAGGGCCCTCAACAATCGAGCCCTGGCCTTCAGCCAGGCCGGCACAGCTGAAGCGGCAACACCCACTCTGGGGGACGGCTGTGGAAAATACCTAATCCTCTCCCCACCGCTTTCCTGAAACCCTGTCAGGGGCCGTTTTTCCTTTCCTTTCTCTTTCTGTTTTACTAATTCCTTTCTTTGTCGTAAGCATCTAACTGGTAAGTGGACAATAAGTCCTTAGAAGAAGAGACACGCAGTAGCTGATGCCGTCTGCTTTTGAAGTCCGTAATTACACAAGCACTGGCAATGCATCATAACAGGAAGGTTAAAGAACAAAACCAAGCATTGTGTGATTAAATGCCTTGAGTGGTACCGGCAACAAGAGGTTCCGTAGCTCTTTGCTTTGGTACCCTTTGGGCCATAAATCACCCGTTAGCATGTTTTTTTTTTTTTTTTTGTTGTTGTTGTTGTTTTTTTAATCCTCCTGATATTTTCTAGGCATAGGTGGCATCTTCTCAGATACACTTAAGTCCCTTAAGGCCAGAGCTATGTACTTTATTTCTGATGAACCTGTGTTGTTAAAGCAAAGAGGGACCAGAATACCTTCAACTATTAGGAGAAGGAAACCTTCAAAAATTAGCCAGACTTCATTGAGCAAGCCTGTGGTCCCAGCTACTCTGGAGGATCACAACTTCAAAGCATACCTGGACTGCAGAGTGAGCTTAGAGCTAGGCTGGAGGCTTAGTGAGATTCTTCTTGAAAATAAACACTGCTTAAGGAGGGGGAAGGAGGGAGGTGAGGAGGCAACAGTGTTTGCAGTGGTAGCTGGGATGGGATGGGTACCAACCAGCTCAGTGGTAGAACCCTTCCCGAGTTCATGTGGCCTTTGGTTCAACTCCTAGTAAAGAAAAATGGAAGGAAGGAAGGAACGAACGAACGAAGGAAAACTCAAGCAGAAGATGTAGTTTGGTGGCAGAGCTCTTGCCTAACATGTACTATCCCTGGGGGGGGGGGGGGGGTCAGTCTTTAGCATAAGAAGAGAAAATGTAATAAAAATACTCACAATGGGGATGGAGCAGATCCCGATATTTTCTTTTTTTAAAAAAAGCTTTAAAATAAATATAAACAAAAGGAAAAGGTGAACTTCTACTCATCTTTGAGTTCAGATGTCCCCTTATCTGTGAGCCATTCCTGCAGCAGTAACTGACGGTATACCAAACCACTCCAATACTGAACTACATCTGCCCAGTTCATCCACCTTGTAGCCAGCTGACATGTGCTTCTTTTGAGTGCATGTCTTTCCTGATGGGTCTCATTTCTCTGTTGTGAACTCCAGTTGTTCTGCGTCATTCTGTCTCAGCTGGGCTCCAGTGTCCACACTAAAATGTGAGTTGTTTAGCTAACCCAGCTTCAGACACGAAGATCAAGAAGGACGAAGCCCCAGACCTCTTGTCTGCTAGCAGGTCAGCCTGCCTTTTTATGTGGCAGGCTCAGAAATCCAAGAATGAGTGGAAATAAGAAAGTTTCCTTGAAGCATAGGCTAAACATTGGTACGCCATTGCTTCTGAAACATTCTTTTAGTGAACTACACAGCTAAAACTAGATCCAAAGTAGAAAAATGGATTTACCCTCTGCCCCACACCCAACCCTCACTGTTGAAGACCAAATTCAGGGCGTTGAGGAAGCGAGGCAAGTGTTTTGCTACTGAGCTATATCTCCAGCCCCTTGACTGTTGGATATGAGGGCTTACAGAGTCATGATACAATGAAAGCCAGTCAGGTAAAAGTAAGAACACTGATTACTTCTTAAAGTCATGTTCGTTCAGATTTAATTCATATATAGTAATATCACTGCTGTTGAAAATTCAAGTAAAAAGCACGTACAATAGAGTTGACCATCATAACTACTTTAAGTGTCCAAGCGCATGATGCTAATCATACTTACATTGCTGAGCCACAGATTTTAGGATTTTTCAACATGTCTATCTGTGATTGGCTATTCTTCTTACCATGAAGATCATTAACCCCATCCATTTTGCTGCACATGGCAAGGTTTTATTATTTGTTATTATTATTTATTATATGTATCTATATATTACAAATTCTTCATTTGATTACCCTTTTGATAGGCACCTGGGGTGATTTCCTTTCTTAGTCATTGTGAATACTGCTGCAGTAAACCTGAGTATTAAGGAATCTCTTCTCTATGCTGATTTCATTTATTTGGGTATTGTGCTGGCTAGTTTTGACTTACTGGTGTCATCTGGGAAGAGAAAGCATTAATTAAGAAAATGCTTCTAGAGGATTCCTGGGGGCGGGCATTTTGTTGATTAGTGATTTATGTAGGAGGGCCCAGCTTCTCGTGGTTGGTGCCACCCCTGGTCAGAGGGTCCTGTGTTGTTTAAGAAAGCAGGTTGGGCAAGCCATGAGCAGCAAATCAGTAAGCAGCATCCTCCATGGTCTCTGCACCAGTTCCTGCATCCAGGTTCCTGCCTTGAGTTTCTGTTCTGACTTCTGTGGGTGATGGATGACAAGCTGTAAGATGAAATAAACCCTTTCCTTCCCAAGTTGTTTATGGTCATGGTGTTTGATCACAGCGATAGAAAGCAAACTAAGGCAGGTATATACACAAGATGGGCTACCTGGATCATATGGAAGTCTTAATTGTACTTTTTTGAGAGACCTCCATATAAGCTTCCCCAGTGGCTCTACTAAACCACCTTCCTACCAATAGTATACTGAGTCCTTTTTCCTCTGTAGCCTTGCCAGGATTTGTTACTTGTTCAACATCGTTTTAGTTGTTTGTGTTTTCCTGTGTCCTTCTGTTTGTTTTGAAGTTAATCTGTTGTTTTCCAGTCTATGTAAGGGGAAACATGATGGTAATTGGCAGCATTTCTTTTTTCTTTTTCTTTTTTTTTTTTTTTGGCAGCATTTCTTTAACATAATCGTATAATGCTATCCGTCAAGATGGTGGCCTAATGAAGACCTGAACAAGGATGACGCCATTTGACATCCTAACACGGAAGGAGAATCCCATGGGGTCCCAACCCATAGACAAAGAGTTATAGGTAACTCTATAAGCGTTATAGGGATGCTGAGAGTGAGAGATATGTTTTTCCCTGGGAAAAGCTCCACAATTAGTTATTCAGTACCAAATCAGCAGTCCTAAAGTCCTATGTTTATACAGACTGAGCAAGTTTTGTGTGTGTGTGTGTTCATGTACAAAATGAAAGGGAAATGGGGAAATAATGTAACTGTGCTTTAATTTTTAAAAAATTTTTAACAGAGAAAGGGAGAATTCCTTTAGTTTTGCCCATAATTTTGAAGTGTTAGATTTTATTTTGCATTTAATTCAAATTTTCCCTTTATGCCATGAATTTAGAAAATTGTTTTGTTTCCAAAATGTTAGGAATTTCCCAGGTCTCTTCTGTACATGACTTCTAGGTCAGTGCTAGTGTGATTAGGGAACATAAATTGTATGCTTTAGCCGTGTTAAATTTGTTAAGGTTTATTTTATGGCCCACAATGTGGTCACTCTTGGTAAACCCTGAGTGCTCCATTGTTGCTGGAATGTTCTGGAATCTTCAGATTGGCTTGATTGCTTCTAGACCTTACTGACTTCATCTTCAGGGTTTATGTTTCCAGTTTCTAAGAGGAAAAAGTTAAAGGTTCCACCTCTAACTACAGATTGACTGTTACCTTTTTAGTTCTGACAATTTTTTATGTATGTAAGCCATTTCTTAAGTTTTTTCAAATTTAGAAATTTGCTTTTGTTACTGATGTTGTTAAAGTTATCCATTTATCCTTATTAAATATTGTTGTCTTCAGAGTTCCTTATTTGGAAGCATTTTTAAAAAAATATTAATTATGAGGGGTGTTTTTTGTTATTGTTCTTTAATGCAGCAGACTTTCTATTCTTCATGGTTACATCTTCATTCAGACCTCACCTTGCAAAAAGTACATAGAGAGAATCTGGAGCTTGAGACCGAGGTATTTGCTTACCAGGGGAACCATGGTATTAGAGAGAGGAAAGGCTAGCATTTCTGAGTAATGGGTCAATAATATAAGTCAAAATACCTAAGTATGAAATAATATATCACACAGAACAAAATGTAGGTGTTTGACAGAGGATGAAATATATTGGAAAAGGTGTTTCCAGAGACAATTTTCATTAAAAAACAAACGAGCAAACAACAAAAAAAACAGCAAGAACAAAACTTGGGTCCACTTGTATCCCCACAAAAGTTCTAACACCTGGAAATAAAACGCTTTGAGTCAGGAAGTGTCATGATCAGCGTTTCATCCTGAGATCACTTTGGGAGCAACGGCATGCTAAATTTTTAAAAACTGAAGCCCAGAAAACTCATTGATAGATGAATATTGAAATGTTGCATCTAAATACACAAACTAAGAGCCTAAAGCAGCAGCGAAGCTGGAGAGCATTGGAGCTGGAGAGATGATGGCTCGGAGGTTTAGAACACTTGTTCTCCCAGAAGGCCTGGGTTCCTCTCTAGAACCCACATGGTCGCTCACAACCAGCTGCTACTTCAGTTCCAGAGGACTGACAGCTTTTCCTGGCCTCAGTGGGACAAGCCATGCATATGGTACACAAACATGCATGCAGGCAAAATACTCATATGTACAAAATAAAGAAATCTTTTTAAAAAAAATAAAGTCGGAGAGAATTGGACGTGCTAAGGTGAAAATGCTGATTTTAATGATGGCGAGGTGGTGGGCGAGCGCGAGGAGACTAGAGCTGGTCTGAGCTTGCGACCATGTCAGTTGTTGTAAAGCACCAATGCAGTGCCTAAGAATGATAGCTGTCACCATCATCATCACTGAACACGATTTCCTGTAGCCCTCACAGGCAAAGTTGAGTCAGGGTCCGCTGTGGCACCTGACCTTGTAAGGCAGAACACTTGCCTCCCAGACCTTCATTATTAAACTCTCTCTTCCCAATAGTAACAACTCTGCTCCATTTAACTCTGTCTCCTACAGTTTCTTCTGTAACTATGTCTAATGCTGCGGCACGAAATGCAGAGACTTGAAGCTGTTTTGGACTGGAGTTTATTTTGATACTTGGAAAAGCAAAGGAAGGCATCTCAGCTAAAGTCACTGAATCTGCAGGAGTTTGTTCAGTTCCGTGTTGCTATCCTGATGGCTTACATGTCCCGGGAAGCTCAGAAGATAGTCCATCTTTGCCACAGGATATATAATATCCGTGTGTGTGTCCACAAATGATAAATGGCTCATCACCATAAGAATACATTGCTGGAAGAACACAGGCTCCTCACAGTAGGAATAAGTAAGCAGCATTCCTCTGAGGACCAGGTACCACCCCAAACTACTAGAGACTTAGCCCTAAATCTCTGCCTTTTGATTTCTAAGGGATACAAGAGTAGGGGACTCAGTGTAAGACCACACAAGTCTCCTGCCTTTCACAACTCAAGGGCTCCTCACCAGATCTGTCCTGAACTGTTGGCCTGGCCTGCGGAACCCTCCAGAGGCCATCGTGCCAAGCTCTCCGGTTTTATCTGGGGCCACCACCCTTTGCCCTCTGCACTGTGGGTACAATAGCCTCTTCTCTTTTCCTGGCGCATTCAGGCTAATTTCCCACAAGACATCCCGCCCTCCTGGAGTTATGGTAACTTCTCCCTTTGTCTTAACAACTCTCTGTTTATCGCTTTGGTGACAGGGGCAGAATGTGGAGAAGGAAAAAAAAAAACCCTGAACCTGGAACCCTTAGGCTGTGTGGAGTCTCCTCAAGCACAAAGTGCTCCCAAGGTGGCCATCAGCTCTTCCCCTTGAATGCTGAGACAAATGGCAGTTGGAATGCGGAATCGAACAAAGACACCCAAATTAGAAAATAATTAGAAAATAAAAGAGGTCATTTTTTTTTCTCTTGTGTTTTGCAGAATACTTCTTCACAAGCTGGGAGTATCGATCCTGTGCTTGTCATTTTCTGCTGTCAAAGTCCTACCTGAATCACCATCTATGACTCTGCCTTCTAGCTTCGCGTTAATAGGGTTAAGTAATAAATTCTGTAGCCTTGAACCTGTGTCAAAGAACAGAAGGCCAAGGCTGGGGGTGTGGTGCACCTCTAATCCCAGCACTCAGAAGCCAAGAAGAAGGATCAGAGTCTCCTAGCCAGCCTGGGCCCCATAAAGAGACCATCTCAACAAAACAAGAAGAAAATAAACAACCCAGAAAATCCACATATAGGAAAATGTATTGAATCCTTTCTATATGTTTAATTCAATATGTTGGTGACAGATCCGTAAATAACTTGTAAGCATACTGCCCTGATAGATTTAGCCAAACTGGCCAGGCTACAAACTAAACAAACCAAGGTCTCCAGGAACTACAGTGTAGAACTCCAGTAAGACAGAAAAGCCTAGGATCTGAAAAGGTAGACATAAACACCTATTCCCACCCTGCCCTAGCATGTTCCACAAGATACTAGGGGCTTGGCCTCCTTGTGTAATGTTACTCTGATAGGAATGGACTTACAAGGCTGTTAAAGCACCAAGCAAGATGGTGCAAGCACAGTGTTTAGCACACTGCCTGGGTTCTGTAAAAAAAAGAGTAGCACTATTTGGTTAAAGCATCTAAAATGAAGTCAGCGGCCATCCGTATAGCACAAGAGACCCAGTCTCAGTGACCAGTCAGTTTAAATGACGAACGCAACAACAGCCACATCCATAGAAAATGTCAGGGATGCCAAGAGTAAAGACTACCGTCAAGGAGTCAAGTCTGTTTTCGTTTGTTTCCAAGAGCAACGGCGCAGTCAGTGTGCCTTTTGCACCATTACCTCCTTCAGCAACGGGAAACACTCACTTTGCCTCTGTCCCCTTACAAATAAAAAACAAAAATCTCGTTACAGTGTAAATATCAACGAAAGCAAACTTCTGCTGGAGGGATAGAGTTGTGATTTTACATATTATCTACTTTCCCCTCTTAAAATTCATTAAAAGCAAACTTCTGCTGGAGGGATAGAGTTGTGATTTTACATATTATCTACTTTCCCCTCTTAAAATTCATTAAAAGCAAACTTCTGCTGGAGGGATAGAGTTGTGATTTTACATATTATCTACTTTCCCCTCTTAAAATTCATTAAAAATAAATGAAAGAGAATTGATGGGCATGAAAGCAAACAAGACAAAGGAAATTGCAAAATTTGGGAAGCTAGAAACTCCCAGACCAGTTAGCTTGTAGGTAGAAATGTGAGGACCATGAGACCAGCCGGAAGCAGTAGACGCCTCAGAACCTCGAGCATCATAAACTAAGGTGTGAAGGGGAGAGACAGGGTAAGGTGGGACTGAAGTGTCTGGGAGTCTGTCAAGACTAGTGAGACAGATCAAAGTGTCACACATGCGAGAAAGGCTGTCGTGAAAGGTAAGTCGTGTCACACAGGCGTGCTGAACTGGAGCCCTCGAGTGCTGTTCTGGGAACATAAATAAATAAACCCTATGAAAAGCACGGATTCTTCTCCCGATGATTAAGCACAGAACTATTGTATAATCTGGAAATTCTACTCCTAAGTAGGTACTTAAGGAAGACAAAAACATGCTCATGGGATAGAGAAGCATTGTCATAATAAACCCCAAAGGGCAAAACTCTCCAAACCACCAACTGACAAATAAGAATAAAATGTTGTATTTATACAATGGACTTGATTTGGCAGTTAAAAATGAAATGCTGGCGTGTGCAGCAACAGAGATGGATCTGGAAAACACGAGGCTAAGGAAAATAATTCCGTCACTAAAGGCCACATTGTATCACTCTGTTTATATAAAATGTCAGACAAGCCAAATTCATAGAAAGGGAAAGTAGGTTAGAGGTCAGCTAGGGCAAAGGTGAAGGAATGTGTCCGAGAGACTGCTCAGAGCACCTGGGTCATTGCTAGGTGAGGAAAATGTCCACCTGAAAAAAGTAGCAAGGGACTCGGGAGGCAGAGGCAGGCGGATCTCTGTGAGTTCGAGACCAGCCTGGTCTACAAGAGCTAGTTCCAGGACAGGCTCCAAAACCACATAGAAACCTTGTCTCGAAAAATCAAAAAAAAAAACAAAAAAAAAAAAACAAAAAAAAAGTAGCAAGGGAACACTGCAGATGTCCAAAGACTTGCACACCAACAATGCGTTTGTGGGTGTGAGCTACTTCGGAGAGGCTTTCACAAGAGGGTGGGCCTTCTCTGGATGGTGTCAAAGCTGGGTTTTCTGGTGCATACAGACCGAGCAGTAGGATCAGGCTGAAGTTTGGAATTGAATTTAAAATGGGGCCTCCCACCTTTCTGGCTTATGGGCACGACAGCTGGCAATATTCCCCTCTGATAGGGACCAACTCTGAAGAGACTGAGCAGCCCAAGGGAATGTCCTGCTGCAGTGGGTGTCCCTGTCAGCAGAGCAACGGGGCCTTCAGGTATCACACTCCTCAGCAGGCAGCCAGCACAGATGTTTCTACTAAGGCAAGAACAGATGCTTACAAAAACAGCCAGAGAAATTGCCTGAAAAAAATGGTACACAAACAGAAGATAAAGACATGCAAAAAGACTAATATTAATATCAGAAGTTTGTAAGATACCCTGTGCATGAAACAAAAACATTTCTTGAATGTCCGTGATGGCTAACCAACTTGACACATCTGGGAAGAAACTGCCGCCACTGGTTTGGCCTATGGGTACGTCTATGATTAGGCACAAAATTATTGTATAATCTAGAAATTCTACTCCTAGGTATGTACTCAAGAGAATTTTCTTAATTACTAATTGCTGTGGAAGGGTCCAGCCCACTGTGGGCGGGCCCACTCCTAGACAGGTGGGCACGGTCTCTATAAGAAAGCCTGTAAGTGAGCTAGCTGTGAGCAGCACTCCCCCATGTCCGTGCTGTTTTGATTTTGCTTCAAGCACCTGCTTTGAGCTCCCGCCCTGGTCTGCCTCAATGATGGACTCTGAACCTGTAAGCTGAAATAAACCCTTTCCTCCCTTGTTTTTGGTCATGGTTTCTATTACAGCAATAGAAAGCAAACAAGAGAAGCATTCAAATGCACTCACCCAATGAAATACTAGTCGATGATCCAGAGGATGCAGTATCAAGTTGAACATAGATATAGATGACTCTTAAAAATGCAAGGCCATATGAAAAAAAAAACCTAGCCTGATGATTCCAGTTATACAGCATTCTGGGAAGGACAAGACTATAATGACACAAAAACTATTATAATGACAGTGAATAGAACTGTGGTCGCCAGGGCTTGGGGGAGTAAGTATTACACCAACAGAACACAGCAGACTTTCAAGGCAATAATGCAATTCTACCTAGCACCGCAATGATAGGTAAATGGCATTACACATTTGCCAAGCCAAAGAAGTTTACAAATAATAAAATCGTACGGCATGCAAAATTTTAGAAATTAATGCCTGAGGATGGAACCAAGTATGATAAAGAATCTAACTGTAGTACAAATGTCTAAAAGCCTTGCTGTGGTAGAGAGAAATAGAAGAATCGAAGAATCTCTCATGTCCATTTCAAACATCTGCCCATGGGAGTCTCTTAAAATAAATGAACAGAAAAGGTTCATATTTCCTAGATATGAATACCTAAAGTTGCTAGTTAGTTAGGAGACATTTACTGGCACCGGGAAATCTTCATGCTAGGATAACCCTAGTTCTTTAGAACAAATCAAGCATTTCATTCGCCCCTTGGTTTTCAGAAACCTGTTTATAAAAGAGACAGTAAGCAATCATTTTTCTTAGAACCCAGGACACGCGCTGACTGCCGTGTTATCTTAATCTTTCACAACCACGAAAGACAGCAAGTTCCATTCCTGTTTTACAATGAAACATTCCATAAATAACGTCCGAGATCACAGAAAGTGTGGCCTATTTTCAATGAGTACTTACTGAAAACAAGTTAGAGAATGGATAATTTAAGCTCTACAGGTTGTGCATACCAAACAGAGGCCTTCTTATTAGTTACTAAGCAGGGAACACCCCATGGATTGAACACTACTCATAAAAAAGGATCAGCTACTGCTCACTGTCCAGCAACACTCTGAGAGCTGCTGAGGGCTTTGAGGTGTGGAGAGGATACAGGACAAATGGATGAAGCCTGCAAGGGGTGAGACTACGGGAGCAGGCAAGACGTGTTAGGCAGAAAACAGAAGGAAATTTAAAACACTTTCCCAACATGTGCATGCATACGTGACTGGGGCAAACGGATTGCCGTGTTTGTGTATTTGTGTGTTGAGATAAAGTTTCATGCTATCGCCCACGTTCTGTTGGAACTGTGTAGCTTAGACTAGCCTTGTATTCATGGCAATCCGTTTGCCCCAGTCACACAAGTGCTGGGACTACAGGTGTGAACCATTACACCCTGATCTCTCTCTCTCTCTCTCTCTCTCTCTCTCTCTCTCTCTCACCCTAAAGTACACAGATTCTACAATCTATGCCTAGTAATTTTATAGTTTTATTAGTGTAAATGGTAACAAAAATGGAAACATAATCAAGAGCAAGAAGACCATTAATATTTCCAGATACCACACGGCACAATGATGGATTCACTTACAAGTGATAAGCTCCTCTGTAGAAGTGTGATTACAGGTTCTTGGTTAAAGAGTTACTTTAGCGGGTTCTCTGTTTCGGTTTCTCCATAAGTACAAAGTATAAATAGCACACAGCTACCAGCTTCTACTTGTCCAAAACAAGTATCATAGGTAGAGAAGCAAGCCTGGTTTGTGTTGGATTTGTGAATCTTGTGCTAGAGAATCCTTGGGTTTCCTGAGCACCCTCCCAGAAAACTCTCTCAATAATGGAGAACCCACTTAGAACTTGAGCAGATCTCGTAAGCTATCCACATGCGAATTTTATTAGTAGTAATTCTAAAGATTTCTTTCTTCTTCCAGTTGTGGAGCAATGTTATGAGTTGCTTCCATGTTAGCCAGGTATCCTCCATGTGTTCCTTGATTGACAGCTTCAATTCTTCTAGCCATTACTCTCTTTGAAGATTTGGACTTAGAAGAGTCAGGTCCTTCTTGGTACCATGATGGAAAAGATGCTGGCGCCTGCCTTCTCCTCTTCTCTTCAGTGCACTGGGGGCCTGAGGAAAACCAGGCCCAGGGTGTGAACAAACTGAGAACTGACGACAAGAGCCAACTTAGTGCTAATGGAAAAAAAAAAAACATTCTGTTTTCGATAGGGTTTGAGGAAGGGTTTCTTTACCTTCTTATAAATGCTCTGCTCACCTAAATGGGATTGGTGCTATTTAAAATAACTAACTAAACAGAGTCTGTTTAGCTCTTTCAAAGGGTATCAAATTCCTTTCTAAAGTACATATAAATAAATGTTCTCAAAGATGCCCTTGTCTCAGGACAATAGTTGTGATGCAAAAGAAAATGAAGGTAAAAAGAAACTAAAGTACCCTTCTCGCTGCCTAAATTTCCCCAAGACCCTAAACAGTAGCCTAATAAAAGCTTCTTTTTCTGTTCAGCGAACATATTTGTAGAACAGCTTCAACTAGTCTTAAGTTGTTTGTTAGTCTGTATGTGCTTTGTTTCAGATTTTATCTTACAGTTTTGTTTTGTGTTTTGGTTTTTCGAGGCAGGGTTTCTCTGTGGCTTTGGAGCCTGTCCTGGAACTAGCTCTGTAGACCAGGCTGGTCTCGAACAAACAGAGATCCGCCTGCCTCTGCCTCCCGAGTGCTGGGTTTAAAGGTGTGCGCCACCACCACCCAGCGGTGTTTTTCATCTTAGTTTAGTTCCCTGGATTAATCCGGGTGCTTCCCTAGTGGATGAAGGAGAGATTTCTAAGAGTTTTGTTTATGGCATCTTAAACAACTTCCTGTTAGCCAATTTTTAACAATTGCCTCTTTAAAGACAGTCCTACTGAGCAACCAGGCTGGCTCCAAATGGACCTTCAGCTGCACCACTGTGCTAGGCTGTCTATCAGATTTGGAAAATAAAAATAAATGCGCAGATTAGGTTAATCTTTATTATATATTATACACTATATAGAAAACTCATATCTCCTAATACAAATTAGGAGACATTTTAAATATAATTAGCCTCTGTTAATGTTCCTTTTGACACAAATATCTGATAAATATATTTTAGAAGACTTTTTTATTCTACCCTATGGCATCTTAGTACTTTTATTTATTTATTTTGAGACAGAGTCTTCTATGTAGACCAAGTTAGCCTTGACCTGTGATTTCATATCTCAGCCTCCCTAGTATTGGAGTGACAACCATGTACTCAAAAATCAAAATATTTTATTTTGCCTCTTTCAAAGATGCACTATAACCATGTAAACTGAGCAGTTAACCCTGGAGCATCTAAGCATACCATAGGTTTGGATCAGGGCTCAGCATTATCCTTGGTGCTCTGCCTCCTTGCTTCACCACTGCAGAAAAGGTGAAGATGCTTTGGTGGGATGCGCTTGTGTGCTGCACCTACAAAACGCTTAGCTGAAAGAAGCCCAGGAGTCTGAAAGGAAAAGTGCGCAGTGCCACGTGACTCTTAGCACACTGCTTTGACATCCTGTTTCAGGACAGTGCTGCCTGCTGTGGAGGGGAAAGTCAACTCTGGATGAAAGTGAACTTGAGAACTTTGCTATTGCTGTAAGCTTTCTTCCCCAAGTCCCCTGCCCCTGCCCCATCCCCCTGCCTCACTCCACTTCCTAGTTACAGTAATAAAAAGGAGGATGTATCCCAGTGGAGTGCTCCTTTGTTTGGAACTTCCTTACCACTGTTTATCGTCACCATTGCCATGCAAGCGATGGTTGTGTGTGAGCAGCATTCTCTACAGAAGACGAATTCTCTCTATTGCTTGCTGCTAGTGATCAACCTTGCTATTAAAACTAGTTATTGAATTAAAAATACAAAAAATTTTAAAATTAAAATGCAAATGTATTCCTAACTGGCAACCCACTCCCAGGGATCTATCCCACAGCAATAAATGCAGAGGCAGAAAAGGATATATAAGGGTGTGTATTATAGCATAATCTACAGTGCCAAAATGAAATGAAAATGATGCCCAGTACTCAGGGAAGCAATGACTGGATAATGCCCTCTCCAATCCCAGAACACTCTGTGGCCATTAAAAAGATAAACTCAAGCTGGGCAGTGGTGGCACATGCCTTTAATCCCAACACTCCAGAGGCAGAGGCAGGTGGATCTCTGAGTCCGAGGCCACCCTGGTCTACAAGAGCTAGTTCTAGGATAGGCCCCAAAGCTACAGAGAAACCCTGTTTCAAAAAACAAACAAACAAAAAACCAAAATAAACAAAAAAGATGAACTCAAGTTTCATGCAAAGAACTAGTCCTTTCTCTCAAGTAATTTCAGGGAGAAAATATGGGCTATTTTTAACTAATAACGTTTAAAAAGCCTTTGTTTATATATAAGTACATATAAAAATATACCTACATAAAATTTAATGACTTTAGGGGAAAAGCAGATGAAGAGATATTGGGCTTTTTCCATGCATTGACATGGGAAAGAGGCTTAAGGGGATTTAACAATTTTTTTTTTAAATAAAAGGCTTAGGCAATAATACTTGAAACTTGCCCAACTACGATAATTCACCAGGAATAATGATGGAAGTGGGGCTGGAGATATAGCTCAATAACAGCACCGGCCTCTGCAAAGCCCTGACTGGGTAACCAGCAGCACCCCAACCCAGCAGGGAATACATCATCTGAGGGCATCCGCTCTCGTGTGGAAAGGTGTTACTTGCTGTAATGATACTAACCTAAATGTCAATCAAAACTGAAATCTAGGGGGCTGTGGAGATGGCTCAGTGTTGAGAGTGCTTACTGCTCTCCTGGAGGACCCAAGTTCAGCTCTCAGCCCCAATGGCAAGTGCCTCACGACTGCCTGTGACTCCAGTTCCAAGGGATCTGATGTCCTCTTCTCACCTCTTAGGTCACCAGGCAAACACGTGCACACACCCACACACAGACACACAGCACACAGAAAATTTTTTAAATCTTAAAAAATATTAAATATACATGTTTCCATTATATAATACCTGGTGCTATATAATAACCTTCATCTCAAAATGTGAACTGGAACATTCATTGAAAACTATGTTATGGCCTCAGTATATCAGCTCAGACTGAGGGAGATATCATTTTCCTATTCTATAGTTGCTGAAACTTGAGAATCAGTGAAGACTGTTGGTAACATGTTACACAGCTCACAGGTAGCAGTGCAGGGCCGAACAACAGACTTTATGGACCCCCAGAATCTCTTTTTTTTTTGAGATGAGGTATCCTGTAGCTCACCCAGGCTGGCCTTGAACTTGCTACACGGCTGGCTTGTCCTTTTGCTGTGATCCTCCTGACACTAGGCTTTCCAGGCAAGGACATCACACCCAGTTATAGCTCTTCACCTTTCTGCTCTATGTCCACATTGTTTTGGAACCCAAAAGAGCACCGCAGTGTCACCATGGTCTTCCTTACTAACGTAAGCGGAGTTGTGGGGCTCCTATGAGGTATGGTTTACCTGAAAAGTGGGACATTCCATCGAGAAGAGTCTATGGGAACTCTTGCTCATCTAGTTTTGATCACTCTTAAAATTCAAATTTTGATTAAATCAACCTGGGATTTAAGCTTATTATTTCTAAATGTTATGCTATTAAGACAAATAATCGTTACTGGAATGGTAGTGTAGTTCATTGGTAGAGTGCATGTTTAACATGCCCTGGGGTCGTGGGTTTAATCCACAGCACTGAAATAAAGGCCATTCACTTATCCATCAACTAATTGTTCTTGTTTGTTACCATGTGCTTAGTAGTACAGGAATGGTGAGACCTGTGTGCCAATACCAGTTTTGTATACCAATACATACCAGTTACATTGAATTTTGATATGGTTACTATTTAAATTTCAAATTTAAATTATTATTACTGTGCATGTGCGCGCGCGTGCGCATGCGCGTGCGTGTGTGTGTGTGTGTGTGTGTGTGTGCAGGTGTGCAGATACAATGGTGAGCATGTGGTATGTATAGGTAATAGGATAACTTTTGGTTCTTTCCTTCCATTTTGTTGAGGCAAGGTTTCTCTTATTGCTTCTGGCCCACTGCATACTCCAGACTTCCTGACCTGTGAGCTTTGGGCCAATTCTTCTGTCTCCACTTCCCCTCATGCTGTAGCTGCAAACCTGGCTCACAGATGTTTATAGTACTGCATCTGGTTTTTACATAGATTCTTGGCATCCTAACTCAGGTGCTCTGGCAAGTGCTTTTACTCATTGAGCTGTCTTTGCAGTCCCCCGTTTGCATTCTTAAAGGCACCCCTTTAGAAACAAGAGTTGAAGCTGGGCAATGAAGGCACATGCCTTTAATCCCAGCACTTGGGAGGCAGAGATGGGTGGATCTCTGTGAGTTCAAGGCCAGCCTGGACTACAGAGCAAGTTCCAGGATGGACAGGCTCCAAAGCTACAAAGAAACCCAGTCTGAACAGGAGTTGGATGGATAGGGAATTGGTACGAACCTAGGAGAGGATACGGGAAAAGAAAGAATAGTATCAAAATATATTATTGTATGAAAAAAAACTTAAAACTCAATAAATATTAAAAACACTTTTCTGATCAAAAAATGAAATGACAACCACTACCTTATCCAAAAATAATGGAACATCCTGAGAAAAGGTACTTACAACTAATAACATATATGATCAGGATATAAAACTGTGATTTAAAAAAACTCAAATAAAAAGAAATGTAGCAGAAAATAGGCAACATATAGAGGAACCGATAATTCCAGAAGGAGAATTAATGTCCAACCCTGACACAAGACAGTGCTGGACTTCAACAGTCATCCAAGAACCAGGTTAAAGCAACACTTTTTTTAAAATATTCAAGTTTGAAAATGCCAAGTTCATCACGGACTCTTTAGGGAAAACTGACTGAAAACCCATGTTCTCTGTGAGCTTGCCCATCTCCAGCCATGTTTTAAAAGGTGTATATGAATGCATGGGAAGCGCCAGAGCACATGAATGGGGAAGCTAGGAAGCAACTTATATGCCAGCTACTAGGTCCGTTCAAAGAAGTTGTCCACACATCATTTGTACGGTGAGATACAGAACAGCACTTCAAACAGATACATAAAACAACAGGCTAGCTTTCAATAAAATCGTATCCAGTGGGGGAGGGGAAACAAGGATATAAAATAATTCTCTTTTGTTAATATGATGCATATGATTGCAAAAAAACTTGAGAAACAAACACCAAATTTAAGGAAATTATTAACTGCTGACTTGGGGGTTGGGGAGAGAAACCTATCTTATTTGTAATGTCTGCTTTTTACATTTTTTTAAGATACTCTCCCCATGTGTTCCAGACTAGCCTAGAACTTCTGATTCTCCTGTCTTTGCCTCCCAAGTGCTGAGTTACAAGTATGCACCAATATGCCTTTCTGTGGTCATATTTTCATTGTCATTTATATCCATAAAGACAAAATAGCCACAACTTGCTGTAACCCCAGGTAACAAGCACACTGGTGTTTGTTGTCACGTTCTTTGTGTTTACAGAACTTTGACTATTTTCCAAGACAGTAAGGTATTACTGTAAGAGCTCTGAAACAATGGTGGGTAGGAAGAGGTCCATTAAATGACCATTCAAAACACAGCAGCGTGCTGTGCTGCACCGAGTGTCATGATGGAAATGGGTTCCAAAGATGTTTTGGAGATAAGACTTTCAAGCTGCTCATAAACTGGACGTAAAGAGTAAGAAACAGATGGGGACAACTCGGAAGTTTAGTTCGTAATTGGCACCACTCCTGGCTTCGGCTCATTTCCTGCTTGAAGTTCGAGCTTACTAACACTTCTTCATTTGGCTAAAGCCACAGCGAATATAAAGCTTCCTGTATCATTCCATCAAACACCCCTTTAGAACAACTTACCAATCACCCCAGACACAAAGAAAACCACATATTGTCTTATGTTATAGAGGGGTTCTCTAATGCCAAGTAATGGTTAGTAGGTTTCTGCTATGTTGAAAAACACAGGATGTCTGTGACTCATTCAATCTATCTGAATATTACAAAACAATCTGGCCATCTAAAGATCTTTCACTAATTTTGAGCAATCTTATTTTAAAAGGGTAAGATGTTTGCAGCCTTCAGGGCCAGGGTGTGGCCAGCTTTGGGAACATTGTTCTTCTCACAGATTTTCAAGACTGTTCCTTGCACTGAGCTCTATACTCTTGTTCCTTTGGTGTAAAAATTTTTTTTCCTTTGGTTGTTATTGTTGTTTCTTTAAGTATAGAAATTTGGAAATTTCTGACTTAGCCTAGAAATGTTCAATATCTCTTGATATTTGTCTTTTATCAACTGTTTTAAAGAGTCAAAATTTAAGCTATGATTTTCAAGTTAAGAATGGGCCTCATTCCCAGACTTAACTTCCAAGCATACTGAACTCTTTTTTTTTGCAGCTACATCCAAATGTGTGTGGTACTTCAAAGTAGCCTACCTGGTAAGGCAGGCGCACAACCATGGCCAAGAACACTGCCTTTATTCTCAACATTTTAAAGCCTCTTTTTTGGAATTGTCTTTAAAGACAGCTCACCAGACACACAGGAAAACCCAGCTCATTATTTTAAGGTCACAAGGTACTCTGCCTACTCTGTCTTCTTCCCCTCTCTATTGTTTTAATACACTTAGCTTCATCCCCACTCCTTCCTCTGCTGAGATTAGTGCCAGAGATCTGGGAGGTTCAGAGGAAGACCTGGAGAGCTAGCACTTGGCTGAGAAGGGGGCAGGGAGAGCTGCACACAGTTCCACAGTCCCAGGCAGCCAACTCTAGCGTCGGTTTATTTGTGTGTGCCAGCTCATTTCATATACTGCAAGAGGACATTCCATCAATTGTGACTGTCAAGAACTAACACATTGCTATTTACAAATGCAAGTTACAGAATTAGTCTAGCTATTGGTAGGTAAAAATGTGGCATATATGCACAATGAAATTTTATTTGGTGGAATATGTTAATTACAGGGAAAAGAATGAAACTGGGGACCACCATGCTAATTGAGATAAGCCAAACTCAGGAAGACAAAAGTGGCGTGTTTTCTCTCATATGTGGAATCTACATTTATATTTACATATTTATGTTAAGTTTACGCATATCATGAAAGTAGAAGGGGAGATAGTAGGAAAAGGAGGGGGGCAAGCAGGAGAGGGGTAATGTGAAATAAGTCTATCATATACCTGTTTGAAAATGTCTTAATGAAACTCACTGCTTTGTTCAATAAATTTATGTCATGAAATAAGTATGTTGAGAAAGTTTATTGATTGTATACACAGATAAATACAATATTGATAATGGAATTCTATGAAATATGAGTATAATACAGGCAGATTATGATGATTAATATTGGAGTTGCTAAATGCAAACATGATCATAAGTCATCTAATACTTTTAATTATTGAATTTACATAATATTTGTCATAACCTCTTAGAGGTCTCATTCAGAATAATATGTTTCTTACACCACAGTGTGTGTGTGTGGGCGTGTGTGTGTGTTCTTGGACTAATTAAGGTTTCTCCTCAATAAAATATGTCCATATATGGAGAGTAACGAAAGGAAACACAAAATGTCCTCTTTAGAATGCAATGTCACATAGGAAAAGTGTTTTCCTCCTTATAGGACAGACTTCCTCTTCTACACACAACTGCATTCAGCCTCCTCCAGTGGCTCATCCTCTTGCTGTCCAAATAAAAAACTAAATTCTATGGGCAGACTTCCAGTATTAGTCACTCCCATGTGGCCACTCATCATTTAAATATTCCAAATCTGGATTAAATATACTTTAAGTATTATATGCATAACATCTCCAAGACTTAGACTAAAACACCCCAAATTATTTCATCAGTAATTTCCTGTCAGCCACATGTTGAAATATTCAGGTGAGATGAGTTAATATATTTTGAAAACTAATCTCACTGCTTCCTTCTGCTCTGTAAGCGTACATCCTGAGAGGTTTGCATCTGTGTATTTGGCTCCTGTTTTTGCTCAGGTTATTCTTCTGCTGGATGGTGGTGGTGCTGTGTAAAGTCATCAGGGAAGTATTTCTTCCTAGAGGACCAGATGGTTCAGCCTCTGAACAAATATGCTGGAATGAGCTGTGATATATGTGTGCATGAAAATACATTTGACTAAAGCATTTCAAAGCATCAATCACTACTCTCTGAATCAGTTATGTTTCCATTTTCCCAATAAAAATATTAATGATAATTATCGCAAACTGTGACGATGCTTAGAATCTACACCCAGACTAAGCAGCAACACCGAACATTTTACAGTTTGTCATGTGAGCTACCTCCTGAGACCCTCCTTAGAGAAGAAACAGTCATTTAAAAGTTTGGAAAATGGGCTGGGCGATGGTGGCGCATGCTTTTAATCCCAGCACTCGGGAGGCACAGGCTCCAAAGCCACAGAGAAACCCTTTCTCGAAAAACAAAAAAACAAAACAAAACAAAAAAAAAAGTTTGGAAAATGGCCGGTAAATGTAAGTTTAAATAATATATTATTTATATATATATGTGTGTGTGTGTGTGTGTGTGTGTGTATATATATATAAAAAAAATTTTGGCTATAAAAAAAGACAAGAGCTGGGCATGTCTGACACATGTCTTTAATCCCAGCACTTGGAAGTCTAGGATTACAAGAGAACTACAATGAGCTAGAGGCCAGCCTAGACTGCACAGTGAATTTCAGGCCAACCTGGGCTACATATCAGGACATTGTCTAAAAAAAATAATTAGAAAGTGAGGTGGGGGAATAAAATGAAGGAAGGGAGGAAGAAAAGAAGGAAGAAAAAAAGACCAGGAGGGAAGGAAAGAAAAAAAACCAAGATGTTAGAATCAACTGCTACAACTGTCAAAATAATAGAAAAACACTACTAAAATTCTCACCAACTCAAGCAGCACACACAAAAAGAGCGCTCACAATTATAGTCTTATTTATTTTTCTATTGCTATGATAAAACACCATGACAAGCAACTTGTAACAGAAAGGGTTTCATTTGTCTTACAGTTTTAGAGGGTCCATGATGGCAGAATGGAGGAATATCTGAGGGCTCACATCTTGATCCATAGCCATGCGGCAGAGAGATAAATTTGGTACTGATTTAGTTTCCTCTGTCCCTCCCACCCATCCACCCATCCACCCATCCAGCCATCCAGCCATCCAGCCATCCAGCCATCCATCCAGCCAGCCATCCAGCCATCCAGCCATCCATCCATCCATCCAGCCATCCACCCATCCATCCATCCATCCATCCATCCATCCATCCATCCATCCACCCAGCCATCCAGCCATCCAGCCATCCAGCCAGCCAGCCACATGTTCCAGAGGAACAAAGTGTGACTTTTTTGGAATTAACTTCCAAACATCTACTACAGCAACAGCAGTGGTGACAGGGTGTTCTGCAGACATTTCTGCTTCCAAGTAGAAGCTGAGGGTATTTAGAGAAGCCCCAGTAGCCTAACAGAAAAGGTACTGGCCTCCTAAAGCACTCTGAGTCATTTTATGCCTGCTCTAAAATGAAGAAGAAGAGGAAGAAGAAGAAGAGGAAGAAGAAGAAGAAGAGGAGGAGGAGGAGGAGGAGGAGGAGGAAAAAGAAGAAGAGGAGGAGGAGGAGGAGAAGTTGTTGAAGAAGAGAAAAGAAACTATCTTTTTTCATTATTCATACCAATCCAAGTTTCCACTCCCTCCCCTCCTCCCATTTCCTCCATATACCCTCCCACCCCACTCCCATCCACTCCTCAGAGAGGGTAAGGCACATCGCTTTGGGGAAGGTCCAGTGCCCTCCCTACTATATCTAGGCTGAGCAAGGTATCACCCAAAGAGAATAGGTTCCCAAAAAGCCAGTTCATGCAGTAGGGATAAATCCTGGTGCCACTGCCAGTGGCCCTCAGTCTGCCCCAGCCATGCAACTGTCACCCATATTCAGAGGAACTAGTTTGGTCCTATGATTGCTCCTTCCTAGTTTGGTTCCAATGCAACTCCTTCCCATGTTGGTCATTGTCATGGTTCACAGGTGTTGCAGCTGGGTAGGACTGTTGAATAGTTTCCCTCCCTCCCTTGGCAGCTCACATAGTACTTTCTAGTACCATAGAGGCTAGATCACAGGAAAGAGGCTTTCAGCTCGAATCCAGCTCAAATCAACACAGTCTTATGTACCACACTCAACCACTGAGAGGCAACCAAGGGATACATCAACGATTTGTTCAGGAAGTCGCTTGAACTACCCTAACCAACCATTCAAAAAGAGGCTTTCTGTTTCTAGTACTGGAATTTTTGTTAGTTTGTGATTCTTACGGTTCTTACTATCAGCTCAAGGGGCTTTAAGTCACACACACACATGTGTATATACACATGCATATATGTATTGTGTACAATTGTAGGTAAATATAATTTCTCGAAACCTTATCAAACAACCATGGTTTACCTGTCATCCTTCCCTCCTTCTGTCTGTATTGACCTCTCTCCCTTTTCCCTAGCTGGAGGCCTTCTTGATTTTGTTTTCCACTTCATATCACCTGTATCCTGCTAGTCTCTTCTCATGCCCACCCCAGTACACACACACACACACACACACACACACACACACACACACACCTATGGTTCATTTATATTTTACAGATTTCTGTGGCTACTCCATGCTCTTTATTCAATCTCAGGATTTGGAGTCAGGAACTGCAGATGAGAACAAGCAGCACTTGTCCTTCTAGATCTGTGTTACCTCGCTCAATATAATCTTTTCTAGATCTATTTACCTGCAAATTTCATTTTTCTTACAAGTATATTGTGTATATGTACCATATTTTCATTATCCATCAATCCACTAAAGCACATTTAGGTTGTTTCCATTCCCTAGCTACTAGGAGTAGGGTAGCAATGAACATTGCTGGGCAAGCACCTATGGAGTAGAAACAAAAGAATGGGAGAGACTCTTTGCCAGCTTTAAATACAACAAATGATTAATATCCAGAAAATATGAAGAATTAAAATAACCAAGAGTCAAAAAATAACTTAGTTTAAAAATTGACTAGGGGTCTAAATAGAGAGTTCTCAATAGAAGAAATCAACATGGCTAAGAAAAATCCCAAAAAGTGTTCAACACCCTTAGCAAATTAGGAAATACAAGTAAAAACAACTTTGAAATTCCACCTCATTCCAGTCATGATGGCTACGATCAACAAAACACCTGACAACAAAAGCTGGCAAGGTCGCGGAGAAAGAAGAGCCCTGATTTTTAAGGCAAGGTCTCATTATGTAGCCAAGGATATCTTTGAACCCTCATCCTTGCCTGGGATTACAGATATGTTTACAGAACTTTTAAACTCTTGTCCAAAGCAGCCCCCAACCTCTTTCCTTTAAATAAGCATACAATAATTATATAAAATACATACAGGTTTCATTGTGTCATCTTCAACTTATGCATAATACATACTTTGATCATATTCATCCCCCTGCATTTTCTCTTGTACACCCTTCCATTCTTTTAATTTGGTTTATTACTGTAATACTGGCCCACAAACTAGTTCAATCCAGTGAGCACTCCCTGTGAGCTTTCCTGCCAACTCATCGACTAGCAGAGAGGAAGTGAAGACATCCAACCTGTCTGCAGAAAGCCCACAGTGGTGAAAGACCTCTGCGTTAACAGAAATGAGTATGGAATTCTTGCTACTCCCTGGTACCCATCTTAAGGCAACAAGCAGCAGCCCTCTGTGGTGGTGTTTACCTGTAAGCCCAGCACTGAAGGAAGGCAGGACTGTGAGCACAGCCCATATGCACTTTGGGAAAGAAGTCAACAGGTCTTCTCCTACAACTCCCCAGATCTCCTTCTCTGACTTAGCTATTTCTGGCAGGAAAGAACTGAGTTGACAAAGGGCTTCAGGGGTAAAGGGCTTCAGGAGGGGACCACTATTTGGTTTTCTGATAACCACAAAGAGTGAAGGGCAGGAGCCTGTGACACCTGGAAGGCAGTGACTCCAATCCATTTCAGGGACACAGGCTTTAGCCATCCATCTCCTGTTGGCATTTTTGTTGTTTCCTCCCAAGGGATGCTTGCTTTTTCTTTGTACGCTACATGGGAAGCCGGAGAAGCTGGAAAAGCAATTTTCTTTTCCTTCCCTTAACCATTTCCCCTAATCCTGAGACACAAGTCCTGCTTTGTCCTAGGTGGGGATGGGGAATAGGGATGAAGCGGGTCAACAGGGAAGGGGATGGTCAATCACTAAGGGAAGGTTGATTTTAACAAAAAAATGGAAGGTGATAAATCTTTTTAAAGGAATTATATTTTTCCTTTGACAGAGACGTAGGATTAAGTGTGGACAGTATTGAGCATTTTCACCTTCATGTCGCTCGACCTCCTCTAACACGGGGAGGTTATCTGCTGAGTGTGGTAACAGAAAATGGAGCACTTCGGTGTGGGCTTAGCTAGTCAGCTATTGTCTTCTAATGGCCAACAGAATAACAGCTTCTGCACTTCTACCAAACACAGTCTTAACTGATTGTCTTTCTTCCCCAGCATAATAATGTTGCTATAGTGCGTTGGCTAGCTTTTTCTGTCAATTTAACACAAGCTACACTTGGGAAGAGAGAGTCTCAACTGAGAAAATGCCACCATAAGATTTGCCTCTAGGCAAGTCCATAATGCATTTTATTGATTAAATGACTGACATGAGTGGACTCAACTCACTGGGATGGTGCCGCCCACTAAGGGGGTTCTGGATGGTATAAGAAAGCAAGCTGAACCAGCCACAGTGAGCAAGCCAGTAAGCAGCACTCTTCCATGGCCTCTGCCTCAGTTTCTGCCCTGATTTCTCTGGAAGATGGACCACATGCTGCAAGAGACAACCCTTTTCTCCCCAAGTTGCTTCATAACAGCATTTAACTAAGACCAAAAAATTGGTACCAGGAGTGGGGTATTGCTGTGATGTGATTTTGGGGGAGCATGAAGGCATTTGAACTTTGGACTGGAAAAGTCATTGCATTCTCAGAGCTCAAGGGGCTCTTCCATGGGAGTTTGAGAGCAAGGTTAAGAGCAATGCAGATAATGAAGACTTGGTTCATGAAATTTCAGAGGGAAGTTTGAGGATCCTTAAAGACTATACCTGAGTTCTCCGGTATTTTGAAGAATCCGTGATTCTCATCAGCTGAGAGGGAAGAATCAGCTGTGACTAATTGAGAGAACAGAACTATTCAAATGAAACCTTTGATTTCCTGGGGCAATTGATATTGTTTAGTTGGAATTGAAGAAAACACTGTGATTAAGAAGAGACTAACACCACTGAGGCAAAATCTTCTTGGAATGTTCCTCAGAATCAGCACATAAAAGCTCTCTTCTGGAGGCAGCCAAGGTTGTACCTCGTGCTGGCAGTCAACCTTGGCAATGTCTAAGAGCTCCCTAGGTGGTACTGGTTTTGAAGGCATGAGGGGGTCATGGGAAGCAGCTGAAGTTTGGCACCAGGAGAGGCCAGGAGAGGCCACTGGTGAATGTGGAGCCTCAACTGGAGCAGAAGCACCAGAATTGAAGAGGTCATAGAAGCTGAGGCGTGGCACAATGTGGCAGGGTTAGAGTGCCTGAAGAAAGACCATGAGAGGCTACTGGTGAAGGTGCAACAGTTGCAGTGAAGACCCCAGCGTTGTGGAGATGGCATACCATGGACAGCAGGAGTCACAGAGTGGAGCCAGCCTGAGCCTAGGAGAGAAGCTGTGGATGCAGAGGATAGAGCTGAAGAAGTGTGCTAGGCCCTTGGGAGTACAGACGATGGTGGCTGGGTGCCACAAGTCTGACCCCAAGTTTTACACTGGTGAACTTTGGTTTTGCTTTGATTTGTGACTGTGCTATGGTTCTTTCCTTTTGGATAAAGAAATTATTTAAATTAATTTTTAGTTTACGGAAGCCTGCAGTTAAGACATTTTGAATTTTTACAAAAACTTTGGATATCTTAGATTTTAGAGAGATGTTAGGCTTTCTGAATACTCAAATATTTTAAAGAAACAACTTTTGAAGTGTTTGAATTTTTAAAGGCTGGACATTTAAAATGATGTACTGTTTTATATTGTTATATTACTATGACATCTTGGGGACAAATGAGAAAGGAAAGGTTTAGGTGAATATTGATGTTTGTGTGTCAAGTTGACAAGGTGTCAGCTGTCCTGGCTGGATTTTTGTCAACTTAACACAAAGTATAGTCATTTGAGAAAAGAGAATCTCTACTGAGAAAATACCTCTATAAGATTAGCCTGAAGGTAAGCCTGAAGTGCACTTTCCTGATACTGAGTTGAGTGGCCCCCGCTTACTGGGGGTAGTGCTACTCTGGACAGGTGATCCTGGATGGTCTAAGAAAGCAGGCTGATATGATTGTGTATCCTTTGGGCATATGCCTAGGAGTGGTATTGCTGGATCTTGAAGTAGATTGATTCCCAGTTTTCTTAGAAACCACCACACTGATTTCCAAAGTGGTTGTACATGTTTGTACTCCCACCAGCAGTGGTGGGTGTTCACCTTACTCCACATACTCTCCTTCGTAACATTTGCTCAACTATGTTCACAGCAGCATTATTTGTAATAGCCAGAACCAGAAAACAGCCTAGATGCCCCTCAACAGAAGAATGGATAAAGAAAATGTGGTATATTTACACAATGGAGTGCCACTCAATGGTAAACAAACAAAAGAAGACAAAACAAAAACAAAACAAAACAAACAAAAACCAACATCTTGAAATTTGCAGGCAAATGGACCAAACTAGAAAAAAATCATCCTGAGTGAGGTAACCCAGATCTAGAGAGACAAACATGGTATATACTCACTCATAAGTGGACTATTAGATGTAAAGCAAAGAATAACCAGGCTACAATCCACAACCCCAGAGAAGCTAGGTAAAAGGGCCCTAAGAGGAACACACATGGAGGGCCCCAGGAAGTAACACAGTTAAGATCTCCTGGGTAAATTGGGAGGAGGTAAAAGGGAGGGAATGGAGGATGGGAACATGAGGGATCAAGAAGACCCAGCTGGAGGAGGGATGAGATGGGGGAGAGCAATGAAAGAGATATCTCACTAGAGAGAGTCATTATGGGATTAGGGAGAAACCAGGTACTAGGGAAATTCCCAGGAATCCACAAGGATGACCTCAGCTAAGACTCCTAGCAATAGTGGAGAGGGTGCCTGAACTGGCACCCTTGTAATCAGTTTGGCCACTACCCTAATTGTCATGATAGAACCTCCATCCAGTAACTGATGGAAGCAGATGAAGTGATCCATAGCCAAGCACTGGGCTGAGCGCCTGGAGTTCAGCTGAAGAGAGGGAGGAGGGATCATATAAACAAGGGATGTCAAGATCATGCTGGGTAAACCACAGACACAGATGACCTAAGCTAAGGGGAGCTCACGGACCCTAGACTGACAGCTAGGGAACCTACATGGGGCCGAACTCTATAGGCCCTCTGAATATGGGTGACAGTTATATGGCTTGATCTGTTGGGGGAGGAGAGCCTTGGCAGTGGTACCAGGACTTATCCTGGGTGCATGAACTTGTTTTTGGAGCCTATTCCCTAGGGTGAGATACCTTGCTCAGCCTTGATACATGGGGGAGGTGCTTGGTCTTGCCTCAAGTTGGTATGCCAGACTGAGAAGTAGATGGGGGGTGTAATGGGGGAGGTGTGGGAGGGTGGGAAAAGTAGGGGAGAGGGAAGTGGGGTTGGCATGTAAAATGAAAAAATAATTTTAATTAAAAATATTTCAATAGCCATAAAATATAGACAAATAAAGTAATATCATATGCAATGCATTATATCAAACAAATCAGGTAACTTTTTCTTCCCCAAGACTCCCTGCTTGAGCCTGCCCTGTTCTGATGCACCGCGGAGGAAATAATCAACTATAGCTGACCAGTGCAATCAATCCCCACAGGAGAGCTTGGTTGTGAAACAGATGTGAATTAACACAGAGATCCACAGTGGACAATGCACAGAGAGTGGGAAAGTTTGGAGCACTCGGTCCTGAATGGGATGTCTCCATCCAACCCCCCCTGGAGGCTCAGAGATGCATGCAGGAGAGGAGGCAGAAGGACCCTAAGAGCTCTCAGAGGTGGTGGGTGACTCCAAGGAAACAGTGTATGTTTATCACAATAACAAACACTGACTTGGGTTAATAAAAACCCAGTTCTTGGTGCTATCTAGAACTCAGCCAGTATTTGCCCAGGAAGAAAAGGGAAGACTGGCATATTCCATAAGGTAAGGGTGTGTTTATGTCTGAGTATGTGTTTACTCTCACATTACAACAATAGGGAGTTCGACAGGAAAAAAATTCTTGAAAAAAAAAAAGCAAAGTTTCCAGCTTCCATCATAACTTACTCATATGTGATATTTGGGGAAACACAATTGAGAAGGTTTTCTTTAAAACTAAAACATGTGTTATCTGAGGGAAATTCTCACTAATGTCTCTTCCTTCCTGTCAAAGCCTTTCAACAAATCCAACAAGAGTCTTCTTTTTGCTGGGGAAGAACTGGAGGTTCTATCTGCATGAGCCAGCCCTTCCTTATTCAGTTCCATCATTCTGAGTTCTATTTCTATTACAAATAACGCCTTGAAATTCATGTGGAAACCAACAGCAGACTGAACAAACCCTGGTCACCCTTACTAATAAAGATCAACATGGGAAAGCTAAATAGTCTCTCCTGTTTAATTTCTCAGTAAACAAGCAGAGGTTCTTCAGGGCTTTGAAACAGTCCTGCAGTATCACCCTGCCTAGCCTGGCACTCAAACTCCCTCAGCCTCCAGCTTCCAGGATTATAGATGATCGTTATCATGCCCTGTTCTAGACATGGGAGCTTGGTACTCTACAGTACTGTATGGAGCATGCCAACTGGCCAACAGGGTGAGGTGATATTCAGGGTATGATTAATGACATTGGCACTAAAGAGAAGCCAGTTGGTCGTAAGTGCACAGATGGCACAGTGCCCCTGCCTAGTCTCTCCAGAACACTTTCTTTGGCTTCATGAGTCTGATATAAACAACCTTGAGAATGCCCTACCTCCTTTCTGTTTTCTTTCTTTAACATAAGTTCTTCTATATCACCCAGCCTTTGTTCTCCAAGTACTGAGTGCTGCTAAGATTGCAGGCCTACACCATCAAACCTGGCACACTATGCATTTAAAAGCAAACCAAGCAGACTTAATTACTATCGATAGACAAGTGGGCTAATTAATGTGCAGAGTGTTTACATATCCCAATCACATGAAGAAGTTTAATTTAAAATATCCTCTTTGAAAACTTTACCCACTATAGATTTATGCTATACAACAAAATTTTAACACTACTAATTTTACAAGACTTTAGATGATGTTTTGCTGCCTCAAGTCTCTTCTCATGTAATAGACTGCAACTCTGCAAAACTTTGCTGGCCTGTATCAAAATGACCCACTTGGCTACCAAGAATGTTCTGCAGAGTAGACATTTCTGAGTTTAATTCCTTGATTCTAAATGTTACAAGAGAATAACTGGCTGCCAATTGTCCTCTGACCGTCACCCATGGCTCGCTCACACACACACACACACACACACACACACACACACACACAGTCATAAATATAAAAACAAAATAATTATAAAATGAAAATAATTTTAAAGAGAGTTTCAAACATACCAGAGAGGCCTTCATAAGAGAAAGGGCTAAGGCTTTTAACTAGGAAGGCTCACCAGGATCCCTAGACCCTGCACACAGAACCATGTGCTAAAATAACCAAGCCACTGGAAAGAATGTAGCAAAAGATACGGATTAATCTTAGTTATAAGAGCTAGTGGGACAAGCCTAAGATACTGGCTGAGCTTTCAAATTATTAAGTCTGTATGTTATAATGGGGAGCCGACAGTCCCAATGAAAAAGGCCAACTACATATACTTGTGATTGTTGCTATGCAGAAAAGGAACACTGCTCAACATTCAGCATTCACAGAAAAGTTTCTAATTACCAAACTAAACTAGCACTTTACCAGTGAGCAGGTGGCTTGGCAAAATGCCACCAAAACCCACTACTTGATATTTCTCAATTTCAGAGTTCATTTCTTTACCTCTCCAAGGAGTGTTTTTTAGTGGATTTAAATCTGCTACCAATTTCCAATGGAAAACTCCAGGCTACCATGGTGAAAGAAATGTGTAGTCACTATACTGTTCTGGCAAAAAGCAGATACTTAGGAAGCCAGCATAGAGAGCAAAAGCCCATCCCAAAGGACTTGAGAAGAAACTGGTATACAAAATCTGATGCATATTTCTTAGATAACAAATTCCATGCGAACGAGGCTCTGTGAAAACAAGAATTCTGGAGACAAACATCTTTGAGAAATGCTTTCAGTATACATATTTATTATATCAGATTTATGGCTCTTAGTAGTCAAGAAGAAATGATTTGCCTTTGATGCAGTGTTTCCAAACCTCTCTGACCACAAATCCTTTGGTGGTAGAATGTTTACTGATAATCCAAGAAACTCAGTCTCTGAAGAACATATTTTATAACTGTCACTTACAATAGTTGTCCAGGATCTTCAGCTAAATTATTAGTAATATAGAGCAGTGGTTCTCAGCCTTTGAGTTATGACCTGTTTCGTGGGGGTCATATATCAGATATCCTTCATATCTGATGTTTACTTTGCAAAATTACAGTTATGAAGTATCAGTGAAAATAGTTTTATGGTTAGGGTCAGCACAACATGAGGAACTGTATTAAAGGGTTTCAGCATTAGGAAGGTTGAGAACCACTGCTCCATAGTAAACCAAGTTCAATCAGAGTCAATCTTCTACTTAAACTTACACAAACTAAAGAAATACCATTTATAGTGCCTGATGTGGTGATTTCAACTACTTGGGAGGCTATAGTGGGAGGACCAAAAGGTCATGGCTAGCCTGAACACTAAACACTGTCTCAACAAAAAATTAAGGAGACTAATTAGGAAGAAAAGGGGTTTAGCAATAGAATAGGATAAGCGAGGGTAACTGACATGGAGTGAATACGATTCAAATATATTATTTACAAGTACAAAAACATCATAATGAAATCTATTATGTATAGGTAACATATGCTAATAGAAACATGAGATAACTAATAGTGAGAAGTAGAAAAAATAGGTCTATTTGGAAAAAGGAGTAAGAAAATGAGGCCCAGAAACTCCGAAAGCCATTTTGGGATCCTGACAGGTGTTTAGGTTTAAATAGAGGAAATAAGGTGTGTATAACTGGGTCTAGTCAAGATCTGGTCCACTCATTACTGAGCTATCACTGAGCTGGGTTCTGGTCTGTTAAACAGTTTAAAATCTTTCCCTGGGAGACAAATTTCTTCTCTGGGAAGTACCAGAGAAGTACGCCTTTCTCCTCCCCCAGCATGAGAGTTTGGGGAAGTTTTTTAATCCCGTGGAGTCTCTTGTTTCAATAGTTTGACTTTGAAAGGGAGGTGTTAAGTATCTCTTTAGAATGCCTCCTCTCCTGCACCCCCATCAAGCTACTTCTAGGAATTCTAGATGCAGCCCACCTTGTACAGTGTGAATTAAATTCCACTTAGTGCTGTCTCCAGGACCCATTTTCACGACATTCCTTTCCTAATCCCAAACAATGTCACATACTATATATACAGAACATGGTATTTAAACTGTTTTAAATACATAAGGCTTTTAGTGACAATGAGACATGTCTGCTCCTGGTAGCATCAATCTACTTCATAAAAGGATAATAAGCATTGAAGAACCTTTGATTCAAGTTTACTTACTTCCTTTGTGGCAAAAGCTAGTCATTTGGACAAGAAATTGCCCTTACCTTGACTGCTGACTGTATGCTATCCAAATTGGAAAAGCAGGACACAAAAGAAAACTGCCCAATTGCCAAGATAAGGTGGGATAGTCCTTCAAAATTCCTGCTTCACAGAAACGTCTTTCAGATATTCTAGGCCTCTATACCAAAGATAGATGTCCCAACCTTACAGAGGAAACTTGGGTAACTGTCCAGGAAGTCAGATGTGTTTCTGTCATTTCTTATTGTCTTGAAAGTTGCCTGTTTACTCAGGTAATATTATATTCTTCTCGGGTCTTCGAAGGGATTGAAGACTAGATAGTTAAAGTTGTGAAATTTTCCTTGCTACCAAATTCAGAAAAAAAAAACTTATATAAGAGATGCAAAGTTTATAAGGTGGAAAAACATAAAAGCATAAAAAGTTGTTTGTCTAAAAAGATGTCTTACAGTCTAAAAAGATATTTTAGGATGATAATACAAGTTATGGTAAAAAATGGTTTAGGTATAAAAATTTTATATTCAACAAGATATGATAGATAATCCGGTCTACAGAGAAAGTTCCAGGACTGGCTCCATATACAGGTGAGAAACTGTCTCAAAAAAACAAAATAAAACAAACAATAGAGTATTTTCTCTAAATATGCCAAATACAAATGGACTGGACATGTGAATATAATTCTTACCTGATAATGGTTGTTGTATATAGCTTTACTGTGTTAAGAGTTAAAACCTTTCCCTTTTATTTAGACAAAAAGGGGGAAATGTTGTGGAATAATCTTTTTGTACACTGTGAAGCTGCATCACCCTGACTGGTTTAACAAAAATCTGAACAGCCAATAGCTAGGCAGAATTTCCAGGCACAGAAGATACTCAGAAGAAGAAGGGTGGAGATGCCAGGACACAGAGCAAGCAGCCTGGGCATTACAGCGTAAAGGTAACATAGCCACATTAAAAAAAAAAAAAAAACATAGATTGGAAGAAATAGGTTAATTTAAGCTATAAGAGCTAGTTAGAAACAAGCCTAAGCTATTGGCCAAGCTTTCATAATTAATAAATCTCTGTTTCACGATTTGGGAGTTGGCTGACAGGACAGAGAAAGGCACATAACAGTACACCTTTTATTGAACTATTTACTATGCAAGATGTCTCTTCTTAAGGAGATCACAAAACCATGGCATTCAAAAACCTGGGGTTAAACTCTTCAAAGGGAAGCTAGTTTACTTTCAGCAAGCTTGAGGATGTGCTTCTACATGCAGTCCATCAGTCTCAGCTTCTGTTGGCATTGTGTAGAGCATCCATGATGGTTTTATTGTACTCTGCAATCTGCTTCATCACATTTTTAATAACTGGCTGGTAATCACTCTCTTGACTCTTGGTTGCTATGACTAATTACACAGTTAAGGAGGAACAATGTCAGTAAAAAACAGTAGTCTGTGACTCAGAAAGGAACTGAAGCAGACTGGGTATTTATCACAGTGAATGTAGACAGTACATAAAAAGTAAAAGTATAATAATTTTAAGATATAATCTTATTTTAACAAAGCATAAGTTGAAACAAACAGACCAAATAAAACTTGTTTCAAAAAACTTAACTTGCAATATAAACACTTTTGATTCTTTAATGTCAGGTTGCTCAGTCTAATTCTACTCTCAGAACAATCGAGCATTTGGAAAAACTATTCTCTGTAATGTCACACAGAATTTCAGGCAAGTCTCTTAGACTTCACTGTTTCAGAGTCATATAGATTTATGTTGCATAAAGCTGGAATGCTGAACTTTTAAGCACCCCATGAATACCAAAGTCTGCCTTTCAAAACCGAGCTGTTTGAAATAGTATGACTAGAGTTTCTAGAATATCCTAACTAGAAGTAAGCTGAGGTGCTTGCTGCCCCTGAGGTAAGTTCAGTAACACTCTAAAAGAGTGCCGATGGTACCACTGAGTAGGATTTTGTTCTGAGGACAGATGTCCTTGAATAAGTCAAAGGGAAGAGGAAACAAATTCTGGAGAGACTGTTTTGTGATGTCACAATGTCTACCCTTAGCAACTGCTGCCTGCCCCTTAGATAGAACATGAAAGATAAGATATAAATATCATCTTGGTAGAAATATAATAAAGTTGAATCAACTATAACACGAATGAACTCAGAGGTCAAATTTCTTATGATCCTAACTGGTTACCACCCTTTGCCGTTCAGACAGCCAAGTTTTAGCATTATAAACAACTAACACCTATGACTATATCTAAACTCTATGAGTACAAACTGTTTTAGATATGATAAAAATTAAGGCTTAAGCAGATCAAGAGAACTGTCTAAAAAGACGGTAGTTTAGCTGGGCAGTGGTGGCGCACGCCTTTAATCGGGAGGCAGAGGCAGGCGGATCTCTGTGAGTTTGAGGCCAGCCTGGTCTACAAGAGCTAGTTCCAGGACAGGAACAAAAAGCTATGGAGAAACCCTGTCTCGAAAATAAAAAAAAAGGGGGGGGGGGCGGCTGGAGAGATGGCTCAGAGGTTAAGAGCATTGCCTGCTCTTCCAAAGGTCCTGAGTTCAATTCTCAGCAACCCACATGGTGGCTCACAACCATCTGTAATGGGGTCTAGTGCCCTCTTCTGGCCTGCAGGCATACACACAGACAGAATATTGTATACACAATAAATAAATAAATAATTTAAAAAAAAAGACCGTAGCTTATCAATGATAGAATCAAACATTCAGAATTTGATCATCTGACTCTATAACCACTACCCTATATGATGACTTCATATGGTGGGTAATTTCCAAAATCAGTTTTCTCATAGACACTGTGACTAAACAACCTCTAGCGACTACAGAACAGAAAGGGATGCTAGTCTTTACAACCCCATATAATTAGTTCAAAGTTCTGTACATATCAAGTATTTGTAAGGACATATTAAGCCAGTTTAAAGGATACACTCTTTCATCACGAAATTATTTTGCTCGAGGTGCTGCCACTTCCTCTCCAAATTTGTAAGCTAGAAACACACAAAAAAAATGAATGTTAACTGATTCTCATATTCAAAATTATTGCACATTCCTTTGAGACGGTATGAAAAAATAACACACAATTTTAAACCATATCAACTCCTTGCATTCTATCAAATAAAGTGAGAGTTGCCAGAGAAGAAACCTCAGTTAGATTAGATCATACAACAGCTATATTTAGGACAAAACTAAATTCTACAAAAGGTTTTACATCATTTATTTTATCTAAAAATAGTAAAAATGTCTATCATGCCAATAAGCACAAGACAAGTTATTTTACAAAAAGTGATAAACTAAGAAAGAAAAACGTGACACAATGGGAATCTCTCCCTGAATTCTGGAAGCCTAAGGCCACAAGGGTAATATATATTCTAATATTGTCAAAGGTTCAGTCATATAGGAAAAACTTCCTTATTTCCAGAGCTAAGCTTCCTGTCTCATTTCACAGGCTACGATAAGGGCAGAGCTGCAGTGTGAAGATTGTAAGAGTCTGTGAAAAGCTGGCCCTGCTACAATAATTCCTGCATCAACAGGAAACGAATGTGAATATTACATTGATGGTTGCTTCCTCAGAAGACAATTTCACTGTTACAGAATTAAATTGTTTTTCTGATTTAATTAACCTTGTAACTCTGGGTTATGGTTTTTCTTTTTTGGGATACACACAGTTTTCCCTAAGCAAAGGACTGTCTGGAAAATGAAACACTAAAATAATATTCTCCACAGACATCTCAAAGAAGTAATAGACATTTAAAAGAATATGGTAAGTGAAGAAGCAAGAAAAATGTTTCTTCTAATTCTCACATAAAGATTATTTTCAGGGTGCTCCTATCTATCCTATTGTTTCCTCTAGAGAGATAAATTTGGATATCAGAATGAAATCACGGCTAACTGTGTAAAATATGTGGCCCCTGAGCTAGAACTTATTAAATCAAATCTATCTGTCACAAGTAAGACCTCGAAGTTAGGACGACCCTTAGGGAAGCAGTCAGCACATTTTGGCAATAAATCTTTAATAATCTTTTGCAAAGTCAAGTACCAGACATGTTCCTTTTTGTTCTCATATGGCAGCAGACCTTTTAAGTGCTATACAACTGATATAAAACAACACCATATCAAATGCCTTTTACATCCACATTACTGACTTGCTTTGACATTCACCATTAAAATACCATTTTGAAAATCTGTTTTATCTCTATAGTTTATTCAAATAATATATTATATAAAATTATTTATAAATATAAAACTTTTAAGAAAACAGTAATAAAAGATTTAGAGACAAGGGTTTGGTTTAATTAGCCAAGATTAACAAAATACAGAAATATCTTTAAAATTGTGGGAATATACCCAAGAGAGGCCTTATCATACAACAAAAGTATATGCTCTACAATATTCATAGCAGCATTGTTTGTGATAGCCAGAACCTGGAAACAACCTAGATGCCCTTCAATGGAAGAATGGATGAAGAAAGTATGGAATATATACATATTAGAGTACTACTCAGCAGTAAGAAACAAGGACTTCTTGAATTTTGCATACAAATGGATGGAAATAGAAAACACTATCCCTGAGTGAGGTAAGCCAGACCCAAAAAGAGGAACATGGTATGTACTCACTCATATTTGGTTTCTAGCCATAAACCAAGGACATTGAGCCTATAATTAGTGATCCTAGAGAAGCTAAATAAGGAGAACCCAAAGAAAAACATATAGGCATCCTCCTGAATATTAACCTTCATCAGGCGATGAAAGGAGACAGAGACAGAGACCCACATTGGAGCACAGGACTGAAATCTCAAGGTCCAAATCAGGAGCAGAAGGAGAAAGAGCACGAGCAAGGAACTCAGGACCGCAAGGGGTGCACCCACACACTGAGACAATGGGGATGTTCTACTGGGAACTCACCAAGACCAGCTGGCCTGGGTCTGGAAAAGCCTGGGATAAAACCGGACTCTCTGATCATAGCAGACAATGAGGACTACTGAGAACTCAAGAACAATGGCAATGGGTTTCTGATCCTACTGCACGCACTGGCTTTGTGGGAGCCTAGGCAGTTTGAATGCTCAACTTACTAGACCTGGATGGAGGTGGGGGTTCCTTGGACTTCCCACAGGACAGGGAACCCTGATTGCTTTTCGGGCTGAGGGTGGGGGGACTTAATTGGGGGAGGGGGAGGGAAATGGGAGGCGGTGGCGGGGAAGAGACAGAAATCTTTAATAAATAAATAAATTAAAAAATTAAAAAAAAATGGAAAAAAATTGTGGCTTACATTATAATTTAGGGAAAAAGCAACTAAGCAATGGTGTCTGCCCAGTGCCTTAGATCATCTATGTAGTGGAAGAGGAATGCCAACAGTTGAAACAAAAAGGCAGTCCTCTTCCTACAAACCATTTCCAACAACATAGCGTGGTTACAAAACTTCTTGGGTTTTCCCCTAGCACTCATCCTCACTCAGCAAACTTATACAGTGTCAAATCTATCTGTAGGGTTTTAGATTATTAAGTAGAGAGAGACGGACAGAGAAACCAGATACTAAAGTTCAGTGATTTTTAAACTTTAATGGTTACTGCAAACTCTTAAAGATTCTATTTCTTTCTGTAGAAATGTAAAGTAAATCTTTTTAAACTCTATGTCCATACATTGCAATAGCTAAGAGAGACATTTTTTAAAAAGTTAAAATGTTTAAAGACTGTTTTAATGGATTTATTTTATTTTTATAAGAATATGATATGATGAATTGATATAAAAAAGAAAATGTCTGCCGGGCGGTGGTGGCGCACGCCTTTAATCCCAGCACTCGGGAGGCAGAGGCAGGCGGATCTTTGTGAGTTCGAGACCAGCCTGGTCTACAAGAGCTAGTTCCAGGACAGTCTCCAAAACCACAGAGAAACCCTGTCTCAAAAAACCAAAAAAAAAAAGAAAAAAGAAAAGAAAATGTCTCCAAGTCTACACACACCAATGTATTAGAAATGATCATTTCCAGGCGGTGGTGGCACATGCCTGTAGTCCCAACACTCAGAGGCAGAGGCAGGCAGATCTCTGTGAGTTCAAAGCCAGCTTGGTCTACAAGAGCTAGTTCCAGGACAGCTAGGACTGTTACACAGAGAAACCCTGTCTCAAAAAACCAAACCAACCAAACAAAAATCAAGTAATGGTCAATCAAGAAATGGTCATTTCTGGGTAAGAGAGAATAACATGACCTGATTTTGGTTTTTGATGACCTTGATCATACTACTACAAACACTGGGAAAATTCATGCATTTACAGTTTTTAGTCACAGCCTGATTAGACATGGCTGTTGCTAGAACTTTCTTTGGGCTAACAACCAGCTCCCAATAAAGACATGGAGACTTATTAATTATGAATGCTTGGCCTTAGCTTATGCTTCTCCCACTAGCTCTTTTAACTTAATTTAACCTGATTCTATTCATCTACATTTTCCCTCAGAACTTTTTACCTTTCTCTCATTCTGTATGTCCTACTTTCCTGCTTCCTCCATGTCTGGCTGACTGGTGGTCCCTGGCACCTCCCTGGCATCTCTTTTCTTTCTCCCCGATCCCAGACTAAATTCCTCCTCCTCACTTTCCTTACTTGTCCTGCCTATACCTCCTTCCTTGCTATTGGTCATTCATCTTTTATTAAAACAATAATTAGGCAGGCAAGGTAAAATAGCAACACATCTTAATTAAACAAATGCAACACACCTTTATACAGTTAATTATTCCACAACAGAAACAAATCCAACACAACTTTATGTAGTTAAACAAATACCCTGCAACATAAACAAATGCAACATATCTATGCATAGTTAAACAAATATTCCACAACACATGACCATAACCAATCCTTTCCTGACTGTAACTACTCACACAATGCTTCATTAGGTAATTAGAAAACACTATAGATCTAGCACATGCAAACTAGTAACGTGGTGCCAGAGACAAAGTAAACTGATGGACAGTGTACTCTCTGAGAGTCCATAATCTATAGACCTCAAACACTATTCAGATTAAGTACCACGATAATGAGTAATATGAAAAGTGTAGTTATGTGTCTATAGGGATATGAATCAAGAGCTTCAACAACAGAACTGCTCTACGTAGTATTATTAGAACAGTTGAAGACTAGAAACTACCTAATGTCCATTAAGAAATTGGTTCTGCAAACTATGCTTTATCATGTAGTAGTATATTATATACAAACTCCAAACATACATAGTGGCATGCATACACACATACACACACACAAAGTAGATAGACAAACAGATGCCAGGGGCACTCTGAGTTTAGTGCTGCTCTCAGCCTTTATCAGAAAGGCTTCTGTTTGCACAGGGCTGCAGTTAAAGACTTACAGATGAACACAGTGAGGAGGAGCATGAGCCCTAACAGGACATGTATATCACAAGCCTCAATCCATCCCCTCAAGGCTCAGGGAATATTGTGGAAAGAGTGGAAATTAAGTAAATGCAAAGGTTGTGGATGAGTACTGAAAAACAATGTTTTCTGGAAATGACACAGCAATTGACTCATGGACTCAATACAGCTGTGTGCACAAGACTGGTCCCATCAACAAGGGTTCACAGGGCCCCACCCCAGGGAATGTGGGCAGTCAGTGGGTACTGCAGGAAGGATTGTCATTTTGCTCAGTGGTGGAACAACTAATAAGATGCCCATGCCTCAGGGAGCTATGCCAAAAAGGAGGCGTAAAGATTTTAAGAGTCAGTGGGGATAAAAGACACCAAGGCAAGAATGCCTTCAGATACAACAGGACTGAGGCTGATACGAACTCAGAGAAACTGTGGCAGCATGCACAGGGCCTGCACAGGTCCCAAACCGGTGGAGTCTCAGCGCTGAGAGGAAAAGCAGACATAAGCCCCCATTCCTAATCCAGAAGCTACTTCCAAATGTCAACTACTTGCCAAGGGAAAATTGGTATTTTCCGATGAAGTCTCTCTGGGTATATAAACTACACTTAACATCAGGCCTGAAGTAGATAGCCCAAACCAAACAAACTCAACATTTTTGGAGAGTTTTGGTCTCATAATGCTCTGTTTGGATATTTTTTTAACCTTATTGATCTTTTGCGTATATATAATGGTTTCTAATTTTGTGATTTTATGGGGTGTGGGGGTGTGTGTGTTTCTCACCCTTTTTCTTTGTTTTCTCTGTTTTCCTGTTTTATTCTGGTTGTTTGTTTTACTTGCCTGTTTGTTTTCTAAAGAGAGAGAGAGCAGGTGCAGAGCTGGGTGAGTGGGGAAGTAGGAATGACGGGGAAGAAAGGAGAGGGGGCAAATCAGAATCACAATTTATTGTTTGAAAAACAATTATTTTCGATTAAAAAATAAGTTTTCCATGCTGTAGTAAATAATACCCCCAACACCCCCACACAAGCAATCTTAAGCTTATAAACACCACAGTGGGACTGGGGTTGCTAGGGCAAAGGGTTTCAGTGGGGGAGGAGGAAGAAAAGAGGATGTGTGAAAGCTCCAGAGAGACATGTATGAAAGTATCAAAGAACAAGACTATATGAAAACAACAAAAGTCTCAAGCTAAACACACAGGGAATGTGTGTATATACATATGTGTCTATACATAAAAGTGTATATGTGGGTGCCTTGTACAACGTGCTTTATTCATTTCAAAAAGACAAGAAAATTTGTCATTGGCTTTATGTTATTTCAAGATGTTGTGGAGTTTCAACAGAAGTTAAAAATTTTTGTTTACTTTTGATAAATTTTAAAGCTATCACCCAGAGTGGTACAATGGCCATGCCCAAGAGAGCACCGGTTTGTAAAACCGGTCTTTCAAGCTCCACCAGGAGCAGAAGCCAGGAGCCAACCCAGTCCTGGGATACTGGCTGATCAGGATTGAGCCAACAACCTGACTCAGAGTCTGCGGTCTCTACCGGAACTGGAGTGGGACTGAACCAGCTACCTAGGACAGAGAGAAACCAAGCTCCACTAGAAGCAGAAGCCAGGAGCAAATCCAGTCCCGAGACTCGGGCGGATCAGGATTGAACCAGCGACCAGATCCAGAGTCAACGATCTCCACCAGAACAGGTACAGGGGAGTAACTGCTGAGCAAGTGAGCCAGAGCCAGAGACTGCTGAGGGTCCGGGCGTGAATCTGGGACTTTCAAGAGAGTAGACCTAAGCCAACACCCTGGTGGGTCTGAGCTAGAGTCTAGGATCTTCCTAGGAATTAGGCCTGAGCAGGGGCCTCTGCCAGTCTAAGCGTGAGTGAACCTGAGTCCTCCGAGGGAATAGGTAGGAACTAGAGATCTCAGTGAGGCCAGGCTTGTCTGGGACCACAGAGAGAGTAGGCCTGAGCCAGGACCTCTGTGGGTTCGGGAATTAGTCTGGGACATCAAAGGGAATAGGCAGGAACCTGGAACCCCTGGGGGTCCGAGTGTGAGTCTGCAGGTTCGGACGCACCCTGGGACCTCCGAGGCAGTAGACCAGAACCAGAAACCTTTCCAGGTCCAACTTAAACCCAGGGACTTCTGCAGGAGGGAACCCAGACCAGGATTTACAGATACAGGTCAAAACCTAGGCCAAAGCTGCCCTGAGGCAAGGAACTCCACCTAGGACAACAAATTCCCTGTGAGTGGGACTAACTGAGACACTAAGGACAGAGAGAGCCTGAGGAAACAAGCTCTACCAGAAGCAAATCCAGTCTTGGGAGCCTACCCAGTCCCAGAACACTGGCGGATCAGGACTGAGCCAGCAACCAGATCCAGAGTCAGTGATCTCCACCAGAACATGTCCAACTCCAAGCCAGGGACTTCTGCAGGAGTGGATCCAGACCTGGATTTACAGAAACGAATCAAAGCCAGCAACCTAGGCCAAAGCAGGCCTGAGACAGCAAACTCCAAGGGAGCAGAACAAAGCACAGGAGCGCAGAGCTACCTCCAGGAACAGGAGTAACCAATAGGGGTAACTAGAACTTACTAGACCTGGATGGAGGTGGGGGTTCCTTAGACTTCCCACAGGACAGGGAACCCTGATTGCTTTTCGGGCTGAGGGGGGGGGGGGGACTTAATTGGGGGAGGGGGAGGGAAATGGGAGGCGGTGGCGGGGAAGACAGAAATCTTTAATAAATAAATAAATTTAAAAAAAAAGAACTGTAACACTGACTATACCACAAGGAACAACCATCTGAGCTTTGGATTCACTGGCACCTAGAAGATTATTCAACAAAATCTCAGTCAGCCCCAACCATACCTATTAGAGGAAAAGATGAGTAGAAAAGGTAAGATCATAAGCTATACCACAAAGAACAAGACAATACCAGTAAAACCTAAAGACCCTAAAACAGCAAGACCTGAACAAGGAAATATGGATGAACCAGAAAAAAAAATGAACTAAAAAATAACTTCAAGCAAATGTTTGAAATTCTTAAAAGATGAAATAAGAAATTCCCTTAAAGAAATTGAGGAAAAGAGGCTGGGCAATGGTGGCGCATGCCTTTAATCCCAGCACTCGGGAGGCAGAGGCAGGAGGATCTCTGTGAGTTCGAGACCAGCCTGGTCTACAGAGCTAGTTCCAGGACAGGCTCCAAAGCCACAGAGAAACCCTGTCTAGAAAAACAAAAAAAAAAAAATAAAATAAAATAAAAAAGAAATAAAAAAGAAATTGAGGAAAAGACAAACAAAAAATTGGAAGATATCAGCAAATCACTTAAAGAAAACCAAGAAAAAGAAATCAAACATATAAAAGAAACTATCCAGGACTTGAAAACTGAAATAGAAACAATAAAAAAAAAAAACACAAGCTGAAGGAACTATATAAACAGAAGTTATGAGAAAAAGATCAGGAACCACAAACACAAGCATGAACAGCAGAATACAAGAAATGGAAGAGAGAATCTCAAGCGCTTAAGATAAAATAGAGGAAATAGACTCATCAGTTAAAGAAAACATTAAATCTAACAAAAGCTTAACCCAAAATATCCATGAAATATGGGGCACCATGAAAAGGCCAAATCTTAGAATAATAGGTATAGAAGAAGGAGAAGCTGTTCATCTCAAAGGCACAGAAAATGTATTTAACAAACTCATAGAAGAAAATTTTCCCTACCTAAAGAAAGATATGCCTATGAAGATACAAGAAGCTTACGGAACACCAAATAAACTGGATCAAAAAAAAAAAAAGTCCTCCCACCACATAATAATCAAAACACTACACATACAGAGTAAAGAAAGAATATTAAGAGCTGCAAAGGAAAAAGGCCAAGTAACATATAAAGGTAGACCTATCAGAATTACACCTGACTTCACATTGGAGACAATGAAAGCCAAAAGGTCACGGTCAAGCATTATGCAGACATTAAGAGACCACGGATGCCAGCCCAGATTACTATACCCAGCAAAACTGTCAATCACCATAGAAGGACAAAACAAGATGCACAAATTAACATCACCAACAATGAAAACTAAATTAACAGGAGATAGCAACCACTGGTCATTAGTATCCCTTAATGTAAATGAACTCAACTCACCTATAAAAAAGCACAGGCTAACAGATTGGATACGAAAACAGAATCCATCCTTCTTCTGCATACAAAAAATGCATCTCAACCTCAAGGACAGAGATCGTCTCAGAGTAAAGGGTTTGAAAAAAATATACCAATCAAATGGACCTAAGAAACAAGCGGGTGTAGCTATCCTAATATCTAACAAAATAGACTTCAAGCTAAAATCAGTCAAAAGAGACAAAGAAGGTCATTTCATATTAGTCACAGGAAAAATCCATCAAGAGGAAATTTCAATACTGAACATCTATGCCCCAAATACAAGGGCACCCTCATATGTCAAAGAAACATTTCTAAAGCTTAATCATATATTAAATCCCACACACTAATAGTGGGAGACTTCAACACTCCCCTCTCACCACTGGATAGGTCAATCAGACAAAAAATTAACAGAAATAAGAGAACTAACAGATGTTATGACTTAAATGGACTTAACAGACATCTATAAAATATTCCATCTAAACAGAAAAGAATATATCTTCTTCTCAGCACCTCATGGAACCTTCTCAAAAATTGATCACATACTTAGTAACAAAAAAAACCTCAACAAATACAAAAAAAATTTGGAATAACCCAATGTATCTTATCAGATGGCCATGGTTTAAAACTAGAAGTCAACAGCAATACTAATTCCAGAAAACCCACAAACATGGAAATTAAACAACGCTCACCTGAATCATCAATGGGTCAAGGAAGAAATAAATGGAGAAATTAAAGACTTCCTAAAATTCAATGAAAAGGAGCACACAACATAACCAAATTTATGGGACACAATGAAAGCAGTGTTAAGAGGCAAGTTCATAGCACTAAATGCCTACATAAAGAAGCTGGGAAAATCCCACACTAGTGAATTAACAGAACATTTGAAAACTTTAGAACAACAAGAAACAAACTCACCTAAGAGAACTAGACGGCAGGAAATAATCAAATTGAGAGCTGAAATCAACAAAGTAGAAACAATACAAAAAAATCAATGAGAAAAAGACTTGGTTCTTTGAGAAAATCAACAAAACAGACAAATCTTTATCCAAACTAACCAAAAGGCAGAGAGAGAATATCCAAATTAAAAAATCAGAAATGAAAAGGCGGACATAACAACAGACACGGAGGAAATAAAGGGGATCATCAGTTCATATTTTGAAAACCTGTACTCCACAAAATTAGAAAACTTAAAGGAAATGGACAACTTTCTGGATAAATATCACTTTTATCAAAATTAAATCAAGACCAGATAAGCAAATTTAACAGAGCTATAACTGCTGAAGAAATAGAAACAGTCATCAAAAGCCTCCAAAAATAAAGCCCAGGACCAGATGGTTTCAGCTCAGAATTCTACAAGACTTTCAAAGAAGAACTAATACCAATATTCCTCAAATTATTCCACATAATAGAAAAAGAAGGAACATTGCCAAATTCTTTTTATGAGGCTACAATTAGCCTGATATCCAAACCACAGAAAGACATTACTAAGATAAATAATTACAGATCAATCTCACTCATGAACACTGATGCAAAAATACTAAATAAAAAACTGGCAAACTAAATCCAAGAACACATCAAAACAGTCATCCACTATGATCAAGTTGGCTTCATCCCAGAGATGCAGGGATCGTTCAACATATGAAAATCTGTCAATGTAATCCACCATATAAACAAACTGAAAAATAAAAACCACACTAGATGCTGAAAAAGCTTTTGACAAAATATAACATCTATTCATGATAAAGATCTTGGAGAGAGCAGGGATACAAGGAACATACCTACACATAAGGCAATATACAGCAAGACAACAGCCAACATCAAACTAAATGGAGAGAAATTCCCAGTGATTCCACTGAAATCAGAAACAAGGTTGTCCACTCTCTCCATATCTATTCAATATAGTTCTTGAGGTTCCACCTAGAGCAATAAGACAACAAAGGGAGATCAAGGGGATAAAAATTGGAAAAGAAGAAGTCCAACTCTCACTGTTTGCTGATGATATGATAGTTTACATAAAAGATCCCAAAAATTCTACCAAGGAACTTCTACAACTCATAAACACTTTCAGCAATGTAGTAGGATACAAGATTAACTAAAAAAAAAAAAAAAAAAAATCAGTACCCCTCCTGTACACAGATGATAAAAGGGCTGGGGAAGAAATCAGAGAATCAACACCCTTCACAATAGCCACAAATAGCATAAAATATCTCGGAGTAACTCTAACCAAACAAGTGAAAGACTTGTATATAAGAACTTTAAATCTTTGAAGAAAGAAATTGAAGAAGACACCAGAAAGTGGAAAGATCTCCCATGCTATTGGGTAGGTAGAATTAACATAATAAAAATGGCAATCTTACCAAAAGCAAACTACAGATTCAATACAATGCCCATCAAAATCCCAGTAAAATTCTTCAAAGACCTCAAGAGAACAGTACTCAACTTGATATGGAAAAGAAAAAAACCATGATTGCCAAAACAGTCCTGTACAATAAAAGAATTTCCGGAGGCATCACAATCCCTGACCTCAAACTCTACTACAAAACTACAGTACTAAAAACAGCCTGGTATTAGCATAAGAACAGACAGGAGGACCAATGGTACCAAATAGAAGACCTGAATATCAATCCATACATCTTCGAATACTTGATATTTGATAAAGAAGCAAAAAATATCAAATGGAAAAAAGAAAGCATATTTAACAAGTGGTGCTGGCATAACTGGATATCAACATGTAGAAAAATGAAAATAGACCCATATCTATCACCATGCACAAAACTCAAGTCCAAATGGATCAAAGATCTCAACATATAGCCAGCCACACTGAACCTTATAGAAGAGAAAGTGGGAAGTACACTGTATTGGCACAGGGAACCATTTCCTAAATTAACCCCAGCAGCACAAACACTGAAAGAAACAATCAATAAATGGAACCTCCCGAAACTGAAAAGCTTCTGTAAAGCAAAGGACATGGTCAACAAGACAAAACAACAGCCTACAGAATGGGAAAAGATCTTCACTAACCCCACATCAGACAGAGGTCTGATCTCCAAAATATACAAAGAACTCAAGACATTGGACACCAAAAGATCACATAATCCAATAAAAAAAAAATGGAGTATAGACCTAAACAGAGAAGTCTCAACATATGAATCTAAAATGGCTGAAAGACACTTAAGGAAATGTTCAACATCCTTAGTCATCAGAGAAATGCAAATCAAAACAACTCTGAGATTCCATCTTATACCTGTAAGAATGGCCAAGATCAAAAACACTGATGACAGCTTCTGCTGGAGAGGTTGTGGGGTAAAGGGAACACTCCTGCATTTCTGATGGGAATGCAAGCTGGTACAACCTCTTTGGATGTCAGTGTGGCGATTTCTCAGAAAATTAGGAAAAAACCTTCCTCAAATTGGGAGTATGGGGACCTTGGGGGAGGGTTTAAAGGGGGAGGAGAGAGGCAGGGAGGGAGCAGAGAAAAATATAGAGCTCAACAAATATCAAATAAAAATAAAATAAAATAAAAACCCGCTTTTCATACGGGCTTACTGAGAGAATAACATAGACATTAATTCATACTAAAGAGAGATTAGCACAAAATCTCACTGTTTCAAAGCGAAAAAAAAATCTGGAAGGCTTATAATACAAGAACAAGAACAAAAGCAGTTTGGAGTAAAAAAAACACAGACTAAGAACAAGACAGACAACATGAAAGGGAACTGATTTCAAAGTGAGCTCTGAATGTTCTTACCTGAGCATGTGTCTCATTTTCTTGCAGTTGTGTTTTCAGTGCCTCATAATCTGTCGTCAGCTTTTCCATTGTTTTCTTAAAGGCATTTCTATAGGTTGATAATACTGTTCTTTCTTGATGCAATTTCTAGATAGATCCAAATAGTAATACATAGAAGTTATAGCAATTGTCTAAAAAGTCAATATAGAAATCACATTGGCTTAGAAATTTTAATGATTTTACTCTGTGAAATAAAACTAGAGTTATAATTTCTTTAAGACTTATTTACAAAAATACTCTTTGAATAAGTTACATGAACAGTAACTGCATTAATAACTCAATAAATACTTCCACATCTATCCTGACCCTAAAAGATTTACTTTAAGGCAAAGGGCAATGGAAAGAAATTGAGGAGTCTGAAGTGGAGACCTATAATTCAAATCTGGAGTTGGCAAGTGCCACAGATTGGAATGCTCTGTATTAGGGTGTAACATGAACGGTCCTGTTTGTTGTTCGGGTTTTTGTCCCGCCCAGTACCCCACAACTGTTTAGCCCCAAAGAAAATCACACAGGTCTCCATAAATTATAAGCTGATTGGCCCATTAGCTCTAGTCTCTTACTTGCTAACTCTCACATTTTGATTAACCCATTTTTCTGATCAATGTCAGTCATGTGGCTCAGTACCTTTTCTCAGTGGGGGCAGATCACATCCTGCTGCTTCGGTGGTCTAGGCAGGAGTGGGAGGAATCAACTTCCTCCTTCCCAGAATTCTCCTGTTCTCATTACATCATTTCTACTTCCTATCTGGTTTTCCCGCCTATATTTCCTGCCTGGCCAATCAGCGTTTATTTATAATATGATTGACAGAATACAGACAATTCTCCCGCACCATTAGGGAGCAACTTACAATTTGTTTTTTACTTTTTACCTTCTTTGAAAACCTCCAAATCTCTTTAGATTATAACTATACATATAACAAACCTTATTACTTCTTAGTTTGCATGTCGAATAATATGCTGAAAGTAGTAAGTCCTATAAAGTACATATGAATTAAAGTCTATCAAGGAAAAACAACTGAGACCCTGGTTTTTGCCCCAAGTAAACCATGCATAGTAGCACAACCCTATAATCCCAGGATTTAGAGATGAGGCAGAAAGATCAGAAGGCCACCCTTGCTACAGAGCAAGTTTGAGGCCAATCTGAGATACTTGAGAGTCTGTCTTAAGCAGATAGATGAGGAAGGAAGGAAGGAAGGAAGGAAGGAAGGAAATTATATTATTTGGGTGATAACTTTCAAAGATTCCGTTGTGCATTTACCTTCTTCTTTTCTTCAGCTGATGATTTTAAAGCTGCCAGGTCACTGTATGTCTCCAGGTCAGCAGTCAGTTGCTTAATTTTGTTTTTCAGAGACTGTTGTTCCTCTGTCATCTTACTTTCCAGAAGTTCCATTTTCTGTAGATCCAGCTGCAGGCGCTGACTATCTGAAGTATAAGAATTTAAGGTAATAATTAAAATTCTACTCCTTTTACATGACTAGCCTTGGGTTTTTAGAAGTCTGGTCACAACATTTTAGTCATCTGACCAATATATAATTTTACTGCATATGTTTTTTTTAAGGGCATTTTATTTAATGTACATTCTTGAGTGTTAATAATTAACTTGCAGCAAACAACAATATACCTTATTTGTGCATGGGGCATATTTAATGTACATTTTCTTCTTTTTTTTTTTCTTTTTTTTTTTCGAGACAGGGTTTCTCTGTAGTTGGAGCCTGTCCTGGAACTAGCTTTGTAGACCAGGCTGGTCTCGAACTCACAGAGATCCGCCTGCCTCTGCCTCCCGAGTGCTGGGATTAAGGTATGTAATAAACTTCTTGTTTTTAAGAACACACTAGACAGCACATTAGCACTTTGAATGCAGAACATTTAAACAGTGTGATTTGGGAGTGGGAAGAGGGAGGGAAGGAAAATCACATTTTTTGCAATACAATGGAACAAATGAGAAGGTGAATGCTCTAGAAAAAATAATGTGTAACTTAGGAGGCAAGAACACATGGCATCCCAGAACAAGAACAGAAATTCAGTATAATGGATATTAAATTCCACTTAGTATACAAACAGTTCTTTAAAAAACTCCCTGATTTTAAAAGGGAGTTGTGGTTTATGGAGATGGTTCAGTAGAGAAAGTGCTTACAACATCAAAGTGTGGATCCCCCAGACCCTCAAAATTGGTGGGCAGGCATGGCAGCTGCTTCTAATCCCAGCACTCAGGAGACAGAAACGGGGGATCCCAGAACAAACTGATTACTTAGAGGAGCCACAGTTGGCAAGTTCAGGGTCCTTTGAAAGACCTTCCCTCAAAAGTGGAAAGTGATTGAGGAAGACACCTACCATCAGCTTTGGGTCTCTATATGCACACATGTGCACCCACACACATGCAAACACACAAAAGTAATTTTTAAAAAGGGTGGTTATACGACCAAATATTTTAAAGTTGGTATAATTAAGCTAGTATTCATTGAAGGTTTCATTTATCCCCTTCAGAGTTTTAAGCTTAACCATATTACGACAAGATTTAAATATTATCATAGTTTCTATTTCAAGCGAGGCACATACTTGTTATCCTGGCATCCGGAGGCTGAGGCAGGGAGGCTCTGAGCTCAAGGCTAGCCTGGGCAACATAACTATCTCAGAAATCCAAAACCATAAAAGTCTTAATTTGGATTCATATCTCTGCTAAGGTTAGAAACAGCTATAAGAATAAAATGCTGAACAAGTTATTAAGGCTTATTTTAGGACATAAATTTAGGACATTTAATAACATAGATAGGAAACATGCTTAGCTAACTGAAGTAAGCAGTTGCATAAATTTAATTGCAAATGTAATTTGGATACATACTCAGGAAATACATTTAAGAACTATACAAACTGAGAAAAGGAGCAAACGTTTGGTTGGTATAGAGTAAAGTTTATCTCTGTTTTGCATCAGGTCCCCATGAAAAGCTAAAAGCTTCTCCAAGGGAAGAGACAGGAAGAGGAAGCAGTCGAGTTCCTTCTGATATGCTATGAAGTTGCAGAGTTTACCAACCAGTGTGTACAGAGTAGCAAAATCTCAGGAGGAGCCACTTTGACCTGGGGAAATGTTTCTGAAATATTCTGCCATCAGCACATTTGTTTACTCCCCAGAGTTTCCTTTCTAAAAATATCAATAAAAACTAGTGTTAGCAAGATTCCTTGCCTCCACGCTGCAGTCTAAGAGCTTCTCAACTTGTTTGTATTACTAATCCCATAGGAACCCTTTGTGGGCTTGTGTTTCCTTTTACTCAATCACAGTCATCTCACCGGTCTGATAAGGTTCCTGTCAACCTTCTCTAAGAAGTAATGCTGCCCCTTGAGAGTGAGAGGACTCCATTAAGAGACAGAGTGGGAACAAAAGAGGCGGGTGGGTTCCAGTGATAATCTCAAAGACAGAAAGAAAGGCAATTCACACACGACCACTGTTAACATACACTATCTCAGAACAGTTAAGAAGATTATCATAAACTTCTGGTGATTTCCAGATAAAAGAAATGTCTTAAGTGTGGGCAATGATATAAAGAAAAGAAAGGTTAAAGAAGGAAGGCTTAAATAAACAAACAAAAGAAACAGTAGATGAAATAAATTACAAAGTCAGAATTCAAATCTTACTAACGAAATTTTCCAGAAAAAGAAAAGCTTTCCTGTAGTGACGGACGGATTTTTCATCTCTGTTAAAGTCTGTTCTCATTCTTTCCAACTGCACAACTGAAGAAAGCACAGTGCCTAGTTTTTAAAAGGAAACGTAAACACAAAGCATAAAGGCAAGTAAAAAATACAACCCTAATCACTGACTGTGTTTCCTGGCATTTATATTGCCTTTAAGAAATGTTTCCAATGGCTGTTGCACTGAGATAACTTACAGGAGGAAAAAGCTTGTTGAACTAACATCAACCTTAGATGAGTATATAGATGAATTAATGTAATTTCTTAGTTTATAGAAAAGAATAAAGGTTTTAAAATACTCAAATCAACTCAAGAACCTAAAAATAAGACAGATGCATTGATGAATAATGTAGAGTATATATGAAATTATTACTCAGCTGTCATACAAAAAAGAAATTTTGTCCTATGTTACAACCTTGAGTCTGCTACACTAAGCAGAACAAGCCAGTCACAACACACCCATCATGAGAGCACTCATATGCAGCATCCTGATGAAATTTCAGTTTTACAAGATGAAAAAGTCCTGGAGCTCTACTGGAGAATCATGTGCATACAGTAAACTCTACCAGATTATACATGCAAAACTGGTTAAGGTGGATCATCAAGAAAATAAACCACAAACACTGCTGGATGGAATGTAAACTCTTGAAGACAGGACAGAAATCAGTGTAGAGGCTCCTTAAAAATTTTAGAATTAAGCAAGGCAATGATGCATGACTTTAATCCCAGCACTTGGGAGGCAGAGGCAGGTGGATCTTTGTCAGATGCAGGCAGATCTCTGTGAGTTCGAGGCCAACCTGATCTACAAGAGCTACTTCCAGAACAGGCACCAAAGCTACACAGAGAAACCCTGTCTCAAATATATATATACATATATAATAAAAACCTTAGAATTTCACTGAAGGACTCTGAGTCAACAATCACAGAGGTACCTGCACATCCATGTTTTTTTTCTGTGCCATTTATAACAACTAAGAAACAGAACCAGCCGGTGTCCATCAATAAATGAGGAATTAAAGAAAATATGGTGCATATGTACAGTGAAATTTTAACTAGTGGAATAAGAGACAACTACCACGTTTGCTTAACTTAAATTCATGTATGCTGAACTTAAATTTTGTGTATATAGAAGTCTTAAAAGTATAAAGGGAACCATGAAAAGGAAGGAGGAGGTGAGGGGGAAAGGAAGAAAGAGAGGAAACTGGAATGTACATGTCATGAGAGCAGAAGTGGTATTTCGTAGGGAGGAAGGGTACCAACTAAAGTGAGCTAGAGGGCATTAGAGATTCATTAAAAACAAAGTACAATGACATACATGCATACATGATGAGCACACCATTGTGACACCCATTTACTTTGTATACAAACTTAAAAAATAAAGTGAATAACAGCTAAAATGATAAATTTTGTGTATTTTTAACATACTAAATATACAAAGTAATATAGATTTAGGTCAAGACTGGAATGCACCTCTTCTAGTTGCATTCAAAAGAAGTAGTAGGGGCCGGGCGGTGGTGGCACACGCCTTTAATCCCAGCACTCGGGAGGCAGAGGCAGGAGGATCTCTATGAGTTTGAGGCCAGCCTGGTCTACAAGAGCTAGTTCCAGGACAGGCTCCAAAACCACAGAGAAACCCTGTCTCGAAAAACCAAAAAAAAAAAAAAAAAGAAGAAGAAGAAGAAGAAGTAATCCTACAGAAAAAAAAAAAAAACCCTGAACAAATTAAAGTATAAAATATTCTTTAACATAGAATAACAGAACTTGTCTATTTTGGCATAACTTTTAGTTAATTAGCTATAGTGGTATAGTATTTGTGTTTTAATAAATAAAGGTTGCCTGAAGATCAGAATGCAAAGCAACCTCACTAGTCAGTCATACAGGCCAGGCGGTGGTGGTACACACCTTTAATCCCAGCATTAAAGAGGAATATAAGACGAGAGGCAACAGGTCTCATCTCTATCTTAAGTCTGAGGATTCTTGGAGGCAGGACTGCCCATTTCGGTCTGAAGTGGAGGTAAGTGTCAGTGGCTGGCCGTTTTGCTTTTCTAATCTTCAGCTTGAACCCCATATCTGTCTCTGGGTTTTTATTATTTGTGCTACAATTAGCATCTTAGTATCATTCAATATACTTATAGGCCCCTAATTCCCTACCTAATTCCTGGGCAACCATGCTTTCAAACATAGATTTCTCTGAATGTTAAAATGATAACATAATATAGTAACTGCATAACTCACACAGCAAGATCTGAGACAGTACTGGCTATCAAGTACATGAATATTTCTACAATAAAAAGCATAAATAGTCAATTCAGGTCAGAATAAGTTTTATTGCCAACAACATTTCAGATTTCGGGGATCCCCATATGTTGTAAGGAGGGCCACTTATTTGGTTCCTGGCTGCCTGACTAGTTAGACCCTAAACAATCACACAGAAACTGTATTAATTAAATCACTGCTTGGCTCTAGCTTCTTATTGGCTAACTCTTACATCTAATTTTACCCCTTTCTATTAATCTGTATATCATCCCAAGGTCATGGCCTACCAGCAAAGCTTTAGCACATATATTTCCAGTGGCAGATCCACGGTGTCTCTTCTCTGCCTTCCTAATTTAACCCATCTCCATTAATCTGTGTATCGCTTACTGGGTAATGTTCCCAACATCTGTCTCAAGCGGAGGATACATGGCGTCTCCCTGACTCTGCCCTTCTTCCTCCCATGCTATAGGCCAAGCCAGTTTTCTTAATTCATTAACCAATAAAATCAACACATAGACAGAGGTCCTCCCACACCACCCATAAAGTATAATTTTTCTATTTCTAGTATACTTAAACATTGTGTGTGTGCACATGGCATCTACTAGATATGCATGTGTCTGCACATACATGTGGAGGTCAGATATTGACCATGGTTATCCTCCTCAATCACTCTCCACCTTATTTTTGAGACATGGTTTCTCACTGAACCTGGGGCAAAACAATTTGGCAAGGCTAGCTGACTTGTCAATAACTCCAGAGATCTCCCTGTCTCTATCGCCTTAGCATTAAGATTATGTGTGTGTGTGTGGGCAATAGGGATCCAAACTCTGGTTCCCCTTGCTTGCAAGCACCTTACTGACTTAGCCATCTCTCCAGTTTGGACCCTTAAATACACAAATAAGCAAAATTAAAAAAAAAAATACACAAGTAAGCTAACAATTAAATGTTAAACTCATTACCTGGCAGCGCAAATCCGAGCAGACAAAAACAGCTAATTCTGTCACCACACACCACAACACTCAGAGTCTGCCAGTACAGAAACCCAAGATTCCGTATGAAATTTTTTAACTTTACAGTTTATATCTCATCTCAATCTATGTCACTTGACACATAAAGCTTTTTGATCACTTGAAATAGGTTTAATCTAAATTAAAATACTATATAACTAACAAGCCCACCATTTTATAGAACACAGGTTGAAATACCAATTTCTAGGATATATTGATTAATAAAATTAAAATTCATCTGTCATTCTTCAGTTTTTAAAATGACAACAAAATAACTATAATTAAGCAAGTGGTTTGCTTGCCATTTTCCTTGGTCAGTGCTGTGCTAGTGAGCACAGCTAAAACTATTCCAACACCACTGGTTCTCGACACTAATTATCAAAGACTGATATGTATGACCAGGATGAATTTCCACACCCTCTTCTATACAATCATCTCACTGCCTTGAAACTGTCCTTCTACCAGGATAAGAGTTCCTTGGGGAAACAGATCTGACCTTTTTTTTAAACCTTTGAATACTGAGAGAGTCTCTCCCTGGCCAAACTCTAGCCAGAATCTCAGAACTCTTTTCATCTAAGCCTCACTCTAGGGACTGACTGCTTAGCCTCCTAACTTCATTGCTCACTGGAAGCTATGGCTGTGGCTAGTGCCGAGCACTGTGAAGAACACCACACTACACATACTACACACCATCACCCTGCGAAAAGACCAAACTTCAAAATCTGAAACAGAAGTCTCAGTTCTGCATGTTGATTTCGAAGCACTGTAAAGTCAGAGAATGTACAGACCAGGGCCTGGGATTGTAGGTCAGTAGTGGAACAGATATCTAGCACCACACACACATACATACACAAAATGATACATCAAAGCCTTCATAAGCTGGCAACTTACTGCACTCAGTAAATACTGTTAAATGAATGAGAATATGACAATGTCCTACTAGTAAGTTCCTGGGTAATATTACATAGAATTCTCAGATTGCAATTAGATTCTTCCTTATGGGACTTTCAAAAGAATTCAAAAAGAATGAAGATGAGTTTTGAAGTTTTAATTTGCTAGAGAAAAAATAGAAAATATAAACTCTTAGCTATTGTTCTTACCTGAGGTCAAGTTCCTAGCTGTTGTCTGTGACTTCTGCATTTCAGTTGATTTAAAGCTGAGGTCATCCTGCATCATTTTCAGCTCTTGGTTGGTGATGGAGGATATCTGTTTCATACGATTTATATTCTGTATATGAAGAGAAATAAACAGAGGATTTAGCTACTAAAACCACAAAGGATGAGATGCTTTGAATATTATTTTTAAATATATATTCAATTTTGATGTTTTATAGAATGCAGTAGGATTTGGTCATGTTTTCATACAAGTTCATTTTTTTACTTGTTTTATTAAACTGAATTAAAAATTAGCTACAAATTTTAAAGAACTAAATGCAGATTTAATACACTAAAAATACTAAAGAGGGGTCATACATTTTCCTCCTTTAGCATGGTACATAGTAGATCCTTAATAAACAATTTCTGAACTTTTGTATTCATTGGGTTTATCTATAAGAAAATATTTACAATAAAAATTACAGTATAAAACATATTTCCATTTTCTAAAATAATGTCTAGGTTTTGGAATAGTAAACCTAGATAAGTTAGTAATGGAAGGAAATCTTGAAATTTATTCTAATCACAGCTTCATGTACTGCTTAGCACCGATCATGTACCCACCCCCCTTCCCACATTACCCTGATTAGCTAAGAGTTTGTTACAGAGATAAACAGTAGGCTGAAGAAACAAGGAAATTTAAAGGAAACAGTTTAAGTGGGCAAATATACTAGTGAATCTTCTACTTTTCTGTGATATTTGAAAAGTTAGCAGCCTGAGATAGGCACACAGCACTTACCCGACTGCAATGCTCTAAAAGGGCGACAATGCTGGCTTCTATCTGTGCCTTCCGTTCCAGTTCCTGACTCTTTGTTTCCTCAAAAGCCTCTATAAAAGCTGCCAATTGGAAACATGTAATACAGACTACTGTTGGCAGAGTTAGCACTGGATAAACTCAGGGCTGTACAACTTCAGACTGCTCTCCACAAATTCCAAGTAAAGACAAATTTTAAACTAGTAACCTACTCTACATACTTTCAAATATTTAAAACCTGTTATGACTTTAATATAAGTAAAACTAGAAAGTTATACAGGCTCAAAAGAAATAGCTGATACCTCAAAAATAAGAAAAACTTCACTTTTATATATGACTTACTTGATACAGCTATAATTACTAACATTTATAGTTAGCTGATGATTTTATTTCTGAAATTAATATTACTAAATTCTAAAATATTACTATTTCATCTAAAAATACCTTTTCATTAAATGAATCAAATACTGACTTACTGATGGATTTTATCATTTATCCAGATTATTAATAAATATTCTAAGAAATTACCCATATGTCAAATCTAGAACTCATATATACTTTTGCTCTAATTCGAATTTCTTCAATTATTACTATGAAACCTTCAAAATTAAAAATAAGTAGTTAAAATTTTACTATTAGTAAGACAATAGCATAAACATTGCATGCATTCTGTAATGTATTTCCATTATAATTTTTCTACTAATTCTTTTTGGTAGCTCAATGGTATAGTATATATTTTTAATTTTTAAAAATCATATTTTATGTATAGCAATCGAATTTGCATATTAAAATCATACTATAATAGATAATGGTTTGACAAGGAATTTTTTCTCTTTGTCCTATTTTATTTTTTTTTTCCATTCAAAGATTTACACTTTGTCCCCTCCCCCCCATCCTCCTCCTACTCCCCCACTCCCCTTTCTCCCTCCCTGCTTAAGAGACAGCAGGGAACCCTGCCCTGTGGGAAGTCCAAGGCCCTCACCCCTACATCCAGGCCTAGGAAGCTGTGCATCCAAATAGACTAGGGTCCCAAAAAGCCAGTACATGCAGTAGAAACAAGTCCCAGTGCCTTTATTTGACAAGGATTTAAATGAAAGGAAAAAGGAAAAAGAAAAAAGAAAAATTCCAGGATATAGAACCCATCCACTCAGAACCAAATTTTATTTAAAACATCACTTTTTCTCAATGGGTCAATGTGGCAAATGTCTTAAGTGCCTAGTACAAATGAATGGCAATCTAAGAGTTACATAAGATCATCACTTACCATCCATATTTTCCTCTCTTTTTTTAAGCTCCTTGTATTTTTGATTCATTTCACCTACAAGAAATACAAAACAATACTAGCTTTAAAATTCCAATCATTATATTCTAAATTTGAAGTATTTCTTGGGTTCTCTTTATGCCATCAGCCGCTGAATATTCAATAGTCAATATCTAATTGAATTTTAATTTGGAGAAATTTGTTTATATTTTATTACAAAGTCTTTTAAAGCAGCTAATTGTACTTTTACAATTAGTGGGGGAAAGACTGGAACGGACTTACAGGCTTTCCATTCCAAATTTGAAGCTGTTCAGCTATACATGAACACTCCTGGTGACAGAGAGAGAAGTTCGTGCAAATCTAGCCACCTAGGAACAGTTTGCAGGCATGACAGCAGCATTCCTTACCTCACAGAGCTTAGCATCTAGAAATCTAACATGTTAAATGCTGTCATATGAAAAAAGATACTATACAAATATACAACTAAGTTAACTAAGGTACTGTAGAAAATTCTCTAAATAATATCCACGCTACATTATAAGGAATGAACAGGAAGGAGTTACTTGGTCAGATATAAAAAAGTCAATGTCAAAAAATTTGACCATTGATGAGATCTGGGCAAACTGGGGGTGTGGGTGGTAACAGGGGAGGGGATAGGGGAAATGAGAACAAAAGGGAACAGGATGGGCAAATTGGGGGAGGGACGCAGAGGGAGAACAATGAAAGAGATATCTCAACAGAGGGAGCCATTATGGGGTTAGGGAGAAACCTGGTGCTAGGAAGATTCCCAGGAATCCACAAGGATGACCCCAGCTAAGACTCCTAGCAATAATGGATAGGGTGCCTGAACTGGCTTTCCCCTGTAATCTGATTAGTGACTACCCTCATTGTCATGATAGAACCTCCATCCGGTAACTGATGGAAGCAGATGCAGGGATCCACAGCCAAGCACAGGGCTGAGCTCTGAGAGATCAGATGAAGAGAGGAGAAATTATATGAGTAAGGGGGTGGAGGTATCAAGATCATGACAGGAAAACCACAGAGACAGCTCACCCAAGTTTGTGGAACCTAATGGACTCTGCACTCACAGCTGGGGATCCTGTATGGGACCAAACTAGGCCCTCTCCACGCGGGTGACAACTGTGTGGCTTGGTCTGTTTGTAGGTGTTAAGTCCAGTCTCTGGCCTCCATCTTTGGAGGCTCCACCCCTGTGCTTGCCAAAACCTTGGCCCCTTTCCCAAGGAGGAATGAGGCAGCCTCCTGTCCGTGTCTCCACCCCCCCACCCCCCGTGTCCCCCTCTCCGTCTACTCTGCCCCCCCCCACCTGGATATCCTTAAATTTGGCTCATTGTCATTTGGCTTGATTGGGATTTTTGTATCAGCAGAGAGCTCAAGTTAAGAAAAGTTCCTAACAGTGGGCCCAGGATCTATCCCCAGTGCATGAGCTGGCCTTTTGTATATCATTCACTATGGTGGGATGCCTTGATCAGCCTTGATGCAGGGGGGAGAGGCTTGGTCCTGCCTCAATTTGATGTGCCAGGCTTCAATGACTCCCCAACTGGGAGGCCTTACCCTTTCTGGGGAGTGGATGGGAGGACGCAGTGGGGGGGGGGGGTTGGCGAGCATGAGGAAGAGAGGGAGGGGAAACAGTGGTTGATAAGTAAGTTGAATAAAAAAAAATTAAAACTGAAAAAAAAAAGAAAAAAAATCTGACCAATACATAAATTTGGAAGTGGTGATGTGATGGAGGAAGGTCATTGGTTAAATAAAAAGAAACTGCTTGGCCCTCATTGGTTAGAAGATAGGTGGGAGGAGTAAACAGAACAGAACGCTGGGAAGAAGAGGAAGTGAGCTCAGACTCCACAGCTCTCCTCTCGGGAGCAGACGCCTCAGAGAGATGCCATGCTCCGCTCTCCCGGGCAGACGCACGCCGATGAAGCAAGCCGCCAGGTTAGACATGCTGAACCTTTCCAGGTAAGACCAGTGCTCACAGATTATTAGAGATGGGTTGATCGGGATGTGAGAATTAGCCTGTAAGGGCTAGAGCTAAAGGGCCAAGCAGTGTTTAAATGAATACAGTTTGTGTGTTGTTATTTCGGAGCATAAGCTAGCCAGGCTGCAGGGGTGCTGGGGATGCAGCCCTGCCGCCCTTATTACTACAATGACTATGAAAGTATAATCACAGAATCAGTTGCCAAGCTTGGCTTCTTGGGACACAGATGTTAATCTCAAGTCTGGTACCAACAGCACAAGGAATTAAGAGTGGCATGGCTAACACAGAGAACAGGAAACAGAAGAGCAACAATAAGATGAGAGGCCGAAGCCGGGCGGTGGTGGCGCACGCCTTTAATCCCAGCACTCGGGAGGCAGAGGCAGGAGGGTCTCTGTGAGTTTGAGGCCAGCCTGGTCTACAAGAGCTAGTTCCAGGACAGGCTCCAAAAACTACAGAGAAACCCTGTCTCAAAAAAAAAAAAAAAAAAAAAAAAAAGATGAGAGGCCGACTATAAATACATCTAAAAACCATGTCTCAGAATTTGGGCTTAAGAACAATTGTTGCAAAAACTACATGTGCATGTGTATCCATGTGTGTACATAAGCGCAGATATCCACTAAAGCAAAAGGCCTGGGGCTGAATTTACAGATGACTGCTTGCCAGTCATCCTGGGCACTGGGACTGGAACTCTCAACCGCTGAGCCAGCTCTCCTCCACCTGCTGAAGAATTGAAGCAGGAGAGTAAAAGTAAAACTACTGAGAAGTATTTTAGCCTAAAGAACAAAAGACTGGAAGCTGGAAGGCCAGTTACATGTCTCGAAAATCTGGGTAGAAGATCAAAGCTGCTAAAAGTATGGGGTAATTAGGAGAGAAGTTTGTGGATTTTTATCTCGAATATCAAGAGCCAGAGTGAAAAGGTAGAAAGTGGAACCAAGGGTGATTCTCAAGATTGAAGACAGCTGCATTAACTGCAAAGGGGAACAGATTGAAGAAAAAGTTGAACATACTAAGTGTAATGAATATGAAAGTCATGTCTAAAGGAACAAAAATTCAAAGCTGGAAAGGACATAGCAGCCTCAAAAAGGGGTGCGTTATTTCACCGTGACAAACACTGAGCTACGGCAGTACAGATCTGTTCTCAGAGGAAGACTGTTACAACTCCATGTTCTAGGGCATCAAATAGAAAAAGGGTAAATTTGAGCTTGCTTCAAACCAGTTTCTTCATACCAGTCCATCAATCCCTAGCTGCCTCGAACAAAGCTAGTGACACCAATAGGGATGGAAAGAATAGCAAGCTATTTCTACGGGGACTCCTGGTTAAAAGCTGGCATTAAAAAGGACCTTTAGGAACAGGAGCTAAAGGGCTAAAAGGGTGTAGAAGCAGAAGGATACCAGACACTACAACTTCAACATCTATGTTCTTTTTTTTTTTTTTTTTTTTTTTTTGGCTTTTCGAGACAGGGTTTCTCTGTGGTTTTGAAGCCTGTCCTGGAACTAGCTCTTGTAGACCAGGCTGGTCTCGAACTCACAGTGATCCACCTGCCTCTGCCTCCCAAGTGCTGGGATTAAAGGCGTGTGCCACCACCGCCCGGCTAACATCTATGTTCTTTATCTTACTATATGGTACAGATAAACTTCACAGATCTGACTAAAGCAGTTTTTTTTAAAAGATTGTTCTTTGTCTTCTCATGCATTCCTCCTCCTTCCTTATTTGAACCTGAGTCTTCTCAATCGATTTTTTACATGTATATTTGTCTGTGTGCATTCATGTGTTCTACAACACATGTATGAAGGTCAGAAAATGACTTGTGGGAACTGGCTCTGTCCTGTGGGATCTGGCTGGCATGCCTGCTGCCCTGCATGTGCTCTCCCTTTATTAACATGCAAGGCTTCCCCCACCCTCTCACTTCTCTCCGCTCCCGAGAGGTAGCCAGGGCAGCTTTGGACTCTCCCCACCACCTCCAGCTATTCTCTACCACGTGAGAGACAGCCACGAAGCAGTTCCATCTTTACAATAAACCTTTCTCCTTTATGGCCATAGAGCAGTCTAGTTCAGCATCCCATCGGTTTCTTTCCGTACCGTTCTCTGAGGCACACCTCCTCCTAGTCTTCTCACTTCTACTGTTCCTCCTGTGGAGCAGCTTCTCTATTACCATTCTCATCCTACTACGAATGACTTTTTGCTCATTATCTTTCAAGAAGACCACTACTTCCTACAGTCCATATAACCAATTTTTGTTCATGCAAACTGTTGTTTTAGAGACTTTGGGGGTGAAACCCCATTAATTTACATTGAGTTATTATTTCAGACCCCCCTCTGACATTTTCATGCATATAGTGAGTCACGACAGTTTTCCTATTTCAATTTCAGTTAGCTTGGATATCCTACTAAATTACATGTGGTGCGGGAGAATTGTCTGTATTCTGTCAATCATGTTTTAAATAAACGCTGATTGGCCAGGCAGGAAGTATAGGCGGGAATACCAGATAGGAAGTAGAAATGGTGCAATGAGAACAGGAGAATTCTGGGAAGGAGGAAGTTGATTCCTCCCAGTCGCAACATGTGAGCTGCCCCACTGAGAAAGGTACTGAGCCATGTGGCTAACATAGATAAGAATAATGGGTTAATATGGGCTACTAGAGCTAATAAGAAGCCTGAGCTAATGGGCCAATCAGTTTTATAACCTAATGTAGACTCTGTGTGATTTTCTTTGGGGCTTGCCAGCTGTGCAGAACTGGGCAGGACATAAACCCCAACAAGCTTGCCCCTCCATGTTACATTTTTATATTTAGTCTCCCCTCCACCTATGTCTTTTATGTCAATGTAGCAGTAAGCAATGAATGCCGGTTTCAAAAGCTTTTAAATTGCTATGAGCACATAAAAATGAAAGCACACACGTTTAATCCCAGCACTTGGGAGGCAGAGGCAGGCAGATCTCTGTGAATTTGAGGCCAGCCTGGTCTTCAAGAGCTAGTTCCAGGACAGCTAGGGCTGTTAACACAGAGAAACCCTGTCTTGAAAATAATAATAATAAATGATTTAAACCAACTTTTCACTTTAGGCATCATCCTACTTGCAAAATAATTTAAATTTTGGCAGAGATGTTTCTCTTTAGCCCTGAGTTGTTACAAAGTACACATTAAAATATATACTAAGAATTGGCAGTTTCTGAGAGGTTAAGGCAGGAAGGATTTTGCATATACTAATTACTTATGTCACTGCTGCCTTGCATTAGTGAGGGGCAATTCCTACATACTACTCAAGGGTATGTAGGAAGGATCCATGAAGCAAGAAAGTTATGGTGTGACTCAGGCTGACCCTGAACTGGCTCCAAGAGCTATGCAGAAATTGTAAGTGATATACCATCCCTTGCCAGTTCCATGGTTGGCCTCAAACTCACAATCCTTTTGCCCCAATCTTCTAAATGCTGAGATTATAGGCATGTACCCCCATGAATAACTTTTATTTAGGCAGCACTGTGTAGACTCAAGTCAAGACATGTTTAGTTGTGGGATATAAAAATTCTGCCTTAATTTTTTATTTTACCTGTATACTGCTACGAACAAGACTCCTAAAACAAGCCTTATGAACTATCTGTATAAGAAATATCTAATATAAGTTACAGGCTAGACAGAGCTACACAGATAACCTGTAAAAAAAAATGTAGTATCCTACAGGCAAAGTGTGTATATTTTGATTATTCAAAGCTACATATACATTATCGAATAAGTTATAAGTAATTATCTCATGTTAGAAGAGTGATTCAGAGGCCCTACATACTTCATGTGCGTGTCTATGATATCCACCACACTTCCATATCAGATATTTATGTCTAAGACAGATTAGTAATCACATGATATGTATCATGCTGTCTAATCCAAATCTGGGGTAATACTGGATTCTACAAATGAAGGCATACCTTTTAGGAACTATGCTCAAACACTCTTCTTGCAAAGTGTGTGAATGTGGCTGTACTTTGTTAACTGTGTATGTTAACTTGAATCTACAGAGTCTCAGAAAATTAGCCCCACCTTATGGACCTTGGTAAAACTGCACATTCAGGCCTTGGCAATAGTCACAGGAGTTTGGAACTGTCATGGAGTGGGTACCTTACTTTAACAAAAACTAGGACATTTATATAACTTGCATTGGTGAGAAACAATGTCCACATACTACTTCTAGCTATAGTAAATGGCTCAAGCCTTTGAGAAATTATCAAAATTAAAAGTAGAAACTCTGATTTATTCTGACTAAAATTTCACTGTAGAAATTTAATCTGTGGAGTACACATGTTAATAAACATGAATGTACAAGAATATCTATGGCGCCACTATTTGTTTTGTTTTCAGTTAGGGTCTGACTACATAGTCCTTGTTGTCCACTGACTCACTACGTAGACCAGGCTGGCCTTGAACTTGAAGTCACCTGCATATGCTTCCCAAGTGCTGCGATTAAAGATATGTCATCATGCATTTTTGATAAAGAAAAATTAGATGCAACCTTAATGCTAACGTTGAAACAATGAATACTACACAACCACAACTATGATGGCAGCTGATGGTTGTCAGTGCTTACTATGTACCAGGTGCCATTCCTGAGCCTTTCAATCCTAATGGTAAATGAAACACACATCTTCATGTGGAATGATGTACATTATATAGGTTTTGTGCTTTGAGTATGAAATATCCCCACAAGGTCATATGTTTGAAAATTTGGTCTCCAGCTAGCAGCACTGTTTGGGGAGTTGTGGAACCTTTGGGAGGCAAAGCTGTGCTAGAGTAAGTAAATGCATCGGGGCAGGCTATGGGGGTCGTATAGCCTGGTCCTAGATCATCATGGCTCTCAACTGAAGTAAAATGTAATTTCTCTGCTTCCTGACTGCCAGGCTAGCCCCATGCTCCCACTACCATGATTGAGTACATCCCCTCCACTAAACCACAATCAACTCTTTCTTCCCTAAGTTGCTTTTCTCAGGGTATTTTGTCACAGCCACTAGAAAGGAAACTAATGTTAAAAATAAAATACTGGCACAGAGGCGGAGCGGCGGCGCGGCCGGAGGCACAGAGGCGGAGCGGCTGCGCGGCCGGACGCACAGAGGCGGAGCTGCAGCGGCCAGACTCGGCGGAGCGGCAGCGGCCAGACGCGGCGGAGCAACACCGCATACAGAAAGAGGCTTTCGGGGACCAGCGCAGCAGCAGACCCAAGCGGCGGGGACAGGCGTGCAATAAGGAGAGCAGATCGCCCTACTACAATTGAATCAAAGAGGTAGGCCTTTGGTTGGCCAGGTCACTGGCACAAGGGGAGCCTGGTCCTGTCCGGAAGATCCTTCGGAGGGGTGAGAGGGTTCTTGGCCTGCAGCAGGAACCACGAAAGAGAGTGAGGGCATTTTGTAAGCGGAGCCCTTGGCCAGCAGGGAAACCTGATCCGGTTTTTAAAGGACCCATTGGATAGGATCAATAGGAGGAGATGGGCAGGCGCCAAGGCAAGAATTCACCCAATAACCCGAAAAACAACATGAAAACATCAGAACCCAATGATCTTACAACAGAAGTATTTGAACAACCTAACACAGAAGAAGTGGAAAAAATTGACTTTATGAAGATAATAGAGTCCCTTAAACAACATGTAAAAAATGCCCTTATAGAAATGGATGAGAAGTATAACAAAAAGTTTGAAGAAATGAGTAAATGCGTACATGATACCCTGGGAAACCAAGAAAAAACCATCAAACAGGTAATGGAAACAGTTCAAGAATTTAAAACTGAAATGAAGGCAAAGAAGAAAATACAAACTGAGGACCAGCTGGATATGGAAAATCTAGGCCAACGAGCAGAGTCTACAGAAACAAGCATAATCAATAGAATACAAGAGCTAGAAGAAAGACTCTCAGATGCTGAGGACACCATAGAGAAAATAAACGAACAGATCAAAGAAAACAGCAAAGCCAACAAATTCTCAACACAAAACATTCAGGAACTATGGGACACAATAAAAAAACCAAACCTAAGAATAATAGGAATAGAAGAAGGAGAAGAGTCACAGCTCAAAGGCCCAGAAAATATTTTCAACAAAATTATGGAAGAAAACTTTCCCAACTTAAAGAAAGATATTCATTTAAATATTCAAGAAGCATACAGAACACCAAACAGACTGGATCAAAGAAAAACATCTCCTCGCCATATAATAATCAAAACACAAAATATACAGGTTAAAGAAAGAATATTAAGAGCTGCAAAAGAAAAAGGGCAAGTAACTTATAAAGGTAAACCAATCAGACTTACACCTGACTTCTCGATGGAAACTATGAAAGCCAGAAGGTCCTGGATAGAGGTTCTGCAGAAGCTAAGAGACCATGGATGCAAACCCAAACTACTATACCCAGCCAAGCTATCGTTCATTATCAATGGAGAAAACAAGACATTCCAGGATAAGAACAAATTTAAACAATACGTAGCCACAAATCCAGCCCTACAGAAAGTAATAGAAGGAAAATCGCAACCCAAGGAATCCAACACTGCCAACACTGCCTACAATAACCCAGGCATCTAATGACCCTTCAAGAGCACATCTCAAAGAAGGGAGACACACAATCTCTACTACCAAAAGCAATAAGAATAACCGGAGTAAACAACCACTGGTCATTAATATCACTTAATATTAATGGGCTCAATTCACCTATAAAAAGGCACAGGCTAAAAGATTGGATACGAAAACAGGATCCAACATTCTGCTGTTTGCAAGAAACACATCTCAACCACAAAGACAGGCACCTACTCAGAGTAAAGGGTTGGGAAAAGGTGTTTCAAGCAAATGGTCCTAAGAAAAAAGCAGGTGTGGCCATACTAATTTCTAACAAAACTGACTTCAAACTAAAATCAATCAGAAGAGACCGAGACGGTCACTTTATACTCATAACAGGAACAATTCATCAGGAGGACGTCTCAATCCTGAATATATACGCCCCCAATATAAAAGCACCTACTTATGTAAAAGAAATATTACTAGAACTCAAGGCAGACATCAAACCACACACAGTAGTAGTAGGAGACTTCAACACACCTCTCTCTCCAAGGGACAGGTCAATCAGACAGAAACCTAATAGAGAATTAAGAGAATTATTGGAGGTAATGAAGCAAATGGACTTAACAGACATCTATAGAACATTCCACCCAAATAGGAAAGAATATACCTTCTTCTCTGCAGCTCATGGAACCTTCTCAAAAATTGACCACATACTCGGAAACAAAGGAAACCTCCACAGATACAAAAAAATATCAGTGTCCACCTGTGTCTTATCAGATCATCACGGATTAAAGTTAGAAGGCAACAACCACGCTGCCCCCAAAAAACCGACAAACTCATGGAAACTGAACAGTCAACTACTGAACCACACCTGGGTCAAGGAAGAAATCAAGAAAGAAATTAAAGTCTTCCTTGAATTTAATGAAAATAAAGGGACAACATACTCAAACCTATGGGACACAATGAAAGCAGTGCTAAGAGGAAAGTTCATAGCACTAAGTGCCCACTTAAAGAAAACGGAGAATGCATACATTGGGGACTTAAAAACACACCTGAAAGCTCTAGAAAAAAAAGAAGCAGACGCGCCCAGGAGAAGTAGAAGACTGGAAATAATAAAACTGAGGGCTGAAATCAACAAAATAGAAACACAGAAAACAGTCCAAAGAATCAATGAAACAAAAAGCTGGTTCTTGGAGAAAATCAACAAGATCGACAAACCCCTATCCAAACTAATTAAACGACAGAGAGAGAACACGCAAATAAATAAGATCAGAAATGAAAAGGGGGACATAACCACAGACACAGAGGAAATTCAGAGAATCATTAGATCTTACTACAAAAGCCTGTATGCCACAAAACTGGAAAATACAAAAGAAATGGACATTTTTTTAAATAAGTATCATATACCAAAGCTAAACCAAGACCAGGTGAATGATCTAAATAGACCGGTCTCTCGCGAAGAATTAGAAATGGTTATCAAAAATCTCCCTTCGAAAAAAAGCCCAGGACCAGATGGTTTCAATGCAGAATTCTACCAGAACTTCCAAGAAGAAATAATACCTATACTCCTTAATGTATTTCACAATATAGAATCAGAAGAGTCATTGCCAAATTCCTTTTATGAAGCTACAGTTACCCTGATACCAAAACCACAAAAAGACCCAACCAAGAAAGAGAATTACAGACCGATCTCACTCATGAACATCGACGCAAAAATTTTCAATAAAATACTGGCAAACCGAATCCAAGAACACATAAGAAAAATTATCCATTATGATCAAGTAGGCTTCATCCCAGAGATGCAGGGCTGGTTCAACATACGCAAATCTATCAATGTAATCCACCATATAAATAAACTGAAAGAAAAAAACCATATGATCATTTCACTAGATGCTGAAAAAGCATTCGACAAAATTCAACACCCCTTTATGATAAAGGTCTTGGAGAGAATAGGGATACAAGGGTCCTACCTAAATATAATAAATGCTATTTACAACAAGCCAACAGCTAACATTAAATTAAACGGAGAAAAACTCAAAGCCATCCCACTAAAATCAGGAACACGACAAGGATGTCCACTCTCTCCATACCTCTTCAATATAGTGCTTGAAATTCTAGCAATAGCAATAAGACAACATAAGGAGATCAAGGGGATTCGTTTTGGAAAGGAAGAAGTTAAGCTTTCGTTATTTGCAGATGATATGATAGTGTACATAAGCGACCCCAAAAATTCTACCAAAGAACTCCTACAGCTGATAAACAGCTTTAGTAACGTGGCAGGATACAAGATCAACTCCAAAAAATCAGTTGCCTTCCTATACACTAAGGATAAGGAAGCAGAGAGGGAAATCAGAGAAGCATCACCTTTCACGATAGCCACAAATAGCATAAAATACCTTGGGGTAACCCTGACCAAGGAAGTGAAAGATCTATTTGACAAGAACTATAAGTCTTTGAAGAAAGAAATTGAAGAAGACACCAGAAAATGGAAAGACCTCCCTTGCTCTTGGATTGGGAGGATCAACATAGTAAAAATGGCAATTCTACCAAAAGCAATCTATAGATTCAATGCAATCCCCATCAAAATCCCATCAAAATTCTTCACAGATCTGGAGAAGACAATAATCAACTTTATATGGAAAAACAAAAAACCCAGGATAGCCAAAACAATCTTATACAATAAAGGATTGTCTGGAGGCATTACCATCCCTGACTTCAAACTCTATTACAGAGCTACAGTATTGAAAACAGCTTGGTATTGGCATAAAAACAGAGAAGTCGACCAATGGAATCGAATAGAAGACCCTGACATTAACCCACAAACCTATGAACACCTGATCTTCGATAAAGGAGCTAAAAGTATACAATGGAAAAAAGAGAGCATCTTCAACAAATGGTGCTGGCATAACTGGATGTCAATCTGTAGAAGAATGAAAATAGATCCATATCTATCACCATGCACAAAACTCAAATCCAAATGGATTAAAGACCTCAATATCAGTCCGAACACACTGAACCTGATAGAAGAGAAAGTGGGAAGTACTCTACAGCACATGGGCACAGGAGACCACTTGCTATGTATAACCCCAGCAGCACAGACACTAAGGGCATCATTGAATAAATGGGACTTCCTGAGGCTGAGAAGCTTCTGTAAAGCAAAGGACACTGTCACTAAGACAAAAAGACAACCCACTGACTGGGAGAAGATCTTCACCAACCCTGCAACTGACAAAGGTTTGATCTCCAAAATATATAAAGAACTCAAGAAACTAGACCGTAAAAGGCTAATCAACCCAATTATAAAATGGGGCACTGATCTGAACAGAGAATTCTCAACAGAAGAACTTCAAATGGCCAAAAGACACTTAAGGTCATGCTCAACTTCCTTAGCGATCAGGGAAATGCAAATCAAGACAACTTTAAGATACCACCTTACACCTGTCAGAATGGCTAAAATAAAAAACACCAATGATAGCCTTTGCTGGAGAGGTTGTGGAGAAAGGGGTACAGTCACCCATTGCTGGTGGGAATGCAAACTTGTGCAACCACTCTGGAAAGCAGTGTTTCGGTTTCTCAGGAAATTCGGGATCAACCTACCCCTGGATCCAGCAATACCACTCTTGGGAATATACCCAAGAGAGGCCCTATCATACAACAAAAGTATATGCTCAACTATGTTCATGGCAGCATTGTTTGTAATAGCCAGAACCTGGAAACAACCTAGATGCCCTTCAACGGAAGAATGGATGAAGAAAGTATGGAATATATACATATTAGAGTATTACTCAGCAGTAAAAAACAAGGACTTCTTGAATTTTGCATACAAATGGATGGAAATAGAAAACACTATCCTGAGTGAGGTAAGCCAGACCCAAAAAGAGGAACATGGGATGTACTCACTCATATTTGGTTTCTAGCCATAAATAAAGGACATTGAGCTTATAATTCATGTTCCTAGAGAAGCTAAATAAGGTGAATCCAAAGTCAAACACATAGGCATCCTCAGGAATATTAACCTTCATCAGGCGATGAAAGGTGACAGAGACAGAGACCCACACGGGAGCACCGGACAGAAATCTCAAGGTCCAAATCAGGAGCAGAAGGAGACGGAGCACAAGCAAGGAACTCAGGACCACGAGGGGTGCACCCACACACTAAGACAATGGGGATGTCCTATTGGGATCTCACCAAGGCCAGCTGGCCTAGGTCTGAAAAAGCATGGGATAAATCCGGACTAGCTGAACATAGCAGACAATGAGGAATACTGAGAATTCAAGAACAATTGCAGTGGGTTTTTGATCCTACTGCATGTACTGGCTTTGTGGGAGCCTAGGCAGTTTGAATGCTCACCTTACGAGACCTGGATAGAGGTGGGCAGTCCTTGGGCTTCCCACAGGTCAGGGAACCCAGATTGCTCTTCGAGCAGATGAGGGAGGGGGACTTCATCGGGGGAGGGGGAGGGAAATGGGAAGCGGTTGTGGGGACGAGGCAGAAATCCTTAATAAATAAATAAATTTAAAAAAAAATAAATAAATAAAAATAAAATACTAAAGCTTAAAAGAACTATATGCTTTTACTTCATTTAAAAATAGATTTATAAATTGAGAGTAAATCTAATTAAAGACTAAACATAAACAATGATAACCTCTGAAGACTTAGATGAGTTTGAAAAAACAACTCTTTACTATATATGGTTTTTTATTGTTTGAATCCATTACATCAAACTCTGACTCCTGGCCTCAAGCTATCCTCTGGCCTAGCTTCTTTGGACCTAGTCTTCTGAGAAGCTGAGACCACAGGGTCATGTCACCAAACCCAGATTAGGCACTGTTTTGTTTAATAGGGTTTCACTTTGTACCATGTCCTTTGAACTTGAAATCTTGATTCTCCCTCACAACTGCTAGGATTATAGGAGTTTGCTACAATATTATGATAAAAGAAATAATAATTTTAAGAGCAGGAAAGGGTGACTGAGGCTAACTGAAAACTCAATAAAAGTTTATAAGAATGGTCATTTGCAATTAAACACACACACACACACACACACACACACACACACCTACAAAAACATTTAAAACCAGAAGAAGTTCACTCAAGGTGACTGAACTCTTAAAGATTCTAAGTCAATATTCTAATTAGTGACTTCCTAGTAAAGACAGTAGTTGGACACACTTCCATCCTGGAACTCACTATGTAGACCAAGCTAGTCTCCAGCTCACAGAGATCTGCCCGCCTCCTGAGTGCTGGAACTGAAGAAGTGCATCGCCATGGTCAGCTAAATACCCACTTCTAATAATTACTCTTCTCCAAGCCCTCTTATAGCTATAATAAAAAGCTGTTGATTTTTGTTTGCTTACTTACATTTAAAGTATAAACTCCCAAGAATGGGAAAGAGAAGATAGTAGATATAAAAATTTGGAAAATAAAAACAGATGGACAACTGAAAACCAATTTAGCAGACCTGAAAAACCTTCAGCCTAAGCTAGCAATGTAAGCTGAAGACCAGATTTCAAAAGACCCAGTAACCCTGCAAAGAAGGGTAATTACTTGTTTTCAACACCTATTCCACAAAAGGTTTGGGCATGCATTATAATGGGAACACTGTTATTATCAGAATTTATTTAATGTAAAAGAGTAAAGAGAAACCTAGGACTAAAGCATGGAATGTAAACTCTGAAGTACTAATTTATAATGAAAATAAAACATTTCCTAGCAATTGTTTCCCCAAAAGCAAGTGACTATCATGAGGCCCTGATTTCCTCCTTAGCACCGGGGGGGGGGGGGGGGGGGGTGAAAAGGACTATGGTATATATATCCCTGAAAGAAAGGGTTCTATTAATACTCTGCTTTGTCATTTTATTATAGTCTTGCTGATTGTCTTACTCAAGGAAACAATGATTTTTCCATACTTTCCTTTGCTCAGACAAAAGTAACACTTTAAAAAAGTATTGTGGCCGGGTGATGGTGGTGCATGCCTTTAATCCCAGTACTCGGGAGGCAGAGGCAGGTGGATCTCTGTGAGTTCGAGGCCAGCCTGGTCTACAAGAGCTAGTTCCAGGACAGGCTCCAAAGCTACAGAAAAACCATGTCTCAAAAATACAAAAAAACAAAAACAAAACTTAAAAAAAAAAGGTATCTGGTTCACAACTGGGGAGGTTGAGTTATTAGCAAGATCACCAAGATTCTAAGGCCAGTGTGGACTATGTAGTAAGCACTTAATTAAAAACAAAAAAGTAACAATTAAAGATACATTTACTTGGTGGTTCAAGCTGCTGTAATCTCTTCAAGGGCCACAGTTTCCTTGACCCTAACTTTACATGCTATTTTGGAGACAGGGCAAGTTTTCAAATCTTTCTGCTCTGCTTTTTGCTCACAATTTTCACTGTCAATCTGACAAAAAAAAAAAAAAGCAGCTAGCATAAACTACACAACCACCTGGATGCTGATCTCCCCTGAAATTCCCTCTCCCCAATTAACTAGTCAGTCCTTTCCAATTCAGCATCACACACAATCTCAGGATACAGACAAAGCACTGCCAAGTTCACTGCCAGAATAAAACATGCATGATCTAAGTCCTGTTCCTATCTAAAACATCATGAGTTCACGAGCGTACTCTATTTGCATCCCTGCTCTCTGGACATGCTGCTCTTCTTAGTTCTTACCAGAATTATAGTATCCCTGGCCTTCTCTAGATCATGTCTTCAAACTTTTCTAAATCCCTCCTACAAACAAATTCCAAAGGCTTAAGGATCACTTCTATTTCAGAAAGTTTTTTTGGTGGGGTGGGGAGTGGGGGGAGGTGAGTAAAAAGGAACTTGAGACACTGTAACCTAGGTTGTCCTTTAACTGAGTATGTAGCCAAAGTTATCCTTGAACTTGCAGCAATCCTCCTTCCTCAGCCTCCTGGATACTAGACTATCAACTTATACCAACACACCCAGCTTGGTCCCAATTGTCTATGGCAGTTTTTTTTTTCCTTTTTTTTTTTTCACTTCTAACAACAATATAAGAGACAAAAGATTTGTTTTGGCTTATTTTCAGAGGTGTCCACCCATCATGGTAAGGAGGAGCAGAACAGCACACATAATGTAAGCCAGGAATCACAGAGAAACATCTATGCTCTTTGGGTCCCCATCGTATGGGACGGGACTGTCCACATTTCAGCTGATCTTGCCCCTAAGATGGTTACCAGAGAAAACACTCTCCTACATACACTACCAATTTAAGTGCTTTGTAATTAAATCAGGTTGACAATCAAAATTAATTATCCTAGGTGAAAATGCAGACATAGTCAAAAATATACCACTTTATTGTACAACATGAATCCAAAATAGGGATCCTCTGGAAAGTAATAAAATCTTTGTAGTCAAGCTTTCTCTGGAGAGAGCAAACCTATATCCTAAAATGAGAGGACCCAAAGAACAGTGTATAATTCCTTCGCTCTTAAATTATGGATTGTTTAGGTTATCCCCACAAGCATTTACTTCCCAGATAGAGTGTTGATGAACTAGATTACTGACATAAGTTTAGAAGTCCCTGCCCTTGAGGGCTTACAGGCTAAGAAGGAAGACAAACACGTAAGTAGGCAACTGTATCACACAGTGTGGTCTAGAACATGGAGGAAAGTTACTCAGCTAAGCCTAGAAACTAGTTAGGGAAGGAAGTTCAGAGTTATGTTCAGTAAGAGGATGCCTGCGCTAAATCTTGTAGGATAAGTACTTAGTCCGGTGAACAGAAGAACAATTAAAAAGAAAAAAATGAAAGCAAACAGTTAAAGTCTAATATAGTTGAATGAATGATAATGAGAAATAAAAGGTAGCAGAGGAGACTGTCATTAATAGATTGCTACAGAGTTGTGCATGATGGTTCATATCAGTAATCCTTGCCTTGGGAAGCTGAGGCCAGCCTGGGGTATACAGTGAGTTCTCAGCAAGCATAAATCCTATAAGACCTGGTTTAAAAGGGGACAGAGCAGAGGTGACTATGGGATGAACAGAAGGCTGACAGAATCAGACTTAAGTAGAACAAATTTGACATACAAAAATTCTGTTATCTTGTACATCAACGTGAACCATATTTAAGCAGGAAAGAATATTGAGCCACATTTTACATAAATCATTTTGCAGAATTATATTGTAAAAACTGAGAAGGGGTAAGAATGGAGGTGGGGTAACCAGTGAGGAGGCTACTGCAATAGTTCAGGCAGAAAGTAATGAGGTCCTGAACTAACAAGTAACCTTCTAACAAGTCACCTTCTACAAACCCCCAAGTTGTTGCAATAACCAAGGAGGATCACAGCAGAGCAATGGGAACTAAAATCTTGGAGACATCAATACACTTACCTGTGAATATACATACATGCATCTATGTTTATATTATACATTTACGTATACTTATATATGCTTTTATCACTATTACATAATTACGGATTGTTTTATTCTATATTAATAAAAATGACAAATGTTTGAAACAAAAAAGGAAAACAAGCAAAAAGCAAAGCATTACATATTCCATTTATTTTACAAATTCAGTTAGTAATAAATTTTACCTCCCAGATACATCATTTTAGTAGAAAGAAAACTATATAGTTTAGGAAGGAAATTATTTAGGATGTAATCTGTAAAGTTTCTAAAATTGAAAACATCAGATTTCTCAGAATAGATGTACAAATATAAAAAGCAACAATAAAATAACATAGACAAAATATATAGCATTTTGTGAGATAAGAATCAATTGAAGAGATCCACTGTAAGACATTAGTATAAATGTAAGCCTCCCGAGTTTTGAGATTTAAGGTGTGTGCTACCATGTCAGGCGACAATGTAGTATATTCTTAAAGATCATGAAGAGTGGATTTTGAGTCACTCTCATTACCTAATATGTGAAGTAAAATATGTAGCTTGACTGAGCCATTAAATATACATACTTCAGAACATGCTACAAACAATAAATATATATAATCTTATTAATGAAAACAATGAGTAAATACATTTTAAATTAACAGGACCTTAGTATTAATTTATTTTATAAGCCTTTCTTTATCACAAATGCCATTTAATACATAAACCTTAGTGAGACATTACTATTATACTCACTTCCCAGATCAGGAAACTAAGGCATAGGCAAGTTGACTTACCTAAACCAATGTTTTCCTGCCTTTAGAAACCTTATTAAGACCATTAGTGACCACATGTAGATAGAACTATGTGTTTCTAAGACCATTGTAATTTCACAAATGAAGTACTTTGAATAAGAAAATCAAACTTAGGCTTTGGCAATGGAACTAAGGCTTTCGAGTCAGTAAAACTCTGGTTTAAGTCTAGTCTACTATTTTCTAACAGAGAATTTAGCAAATTGCTAATTTCTCAGAGCTTTCACAGGTTTAAAATGGACTAATTAGGATTCAAAGGTTTCTGAGTGTTCTGTCCAGGTACTGAAACAAATACCATTTCTATGACGACAAAAAGGTTAAATACTATCTTTAAAACCAAAGTAAAAACGATGCTTAAGAAGAGGCACTCTTTTCCCTCCTGTGACTGTCTACTGTCATTTAGTGGTGAATTACCCTGACATTCCCCACTAACTGGTAAGAAGACACAGTTAGCCATTGTTACTACAAGAGAAAAATGTTCTAGTTTGCAGCTAAGACATTTACTAGTTTGCAGTTAAGGGAACTGTTTAAAACAAGAGTAAGCTGGTTAGGAATCACGGCCCCCACACCTCTTCTCCCACACACATCTCCCACCACAGAATTTCTACTATTAAGGCCTCAGCTGGGGGAAATCGGGACAATCAGCGCTTGTTCCCTCGTAACTGTGCCCTACCAAAAAATCAAATTTCTCTGGGCTGCTTGTGAGATTTGTTACCTGTCACCTTCTTTACTAGAAAAAGAAAAAAATCCTTTGAAAAATTAAATACTTGCCTTACACAATCAGTAGGTTACTTAAAATTTTAGTCAATTAGAGTAATTGTTTTAATACTACTTATAATACTTGGTAAATATATTTCAGTAGTTAAAGTTAAAAATAATCACAGAGAAATAATAAAACTTAAGACAATGAGATCACAATTAAAAATTAATCTGTATAGATACATGTTAATTACAGTTTTAAAAATTCAAAAATATACCACATATATTACCTTGGTGTTCCTCTAAATCCATGTCAAGTTGCCTAATTTCTTCACTAAACTGATTAATTTTTTCCTTTATATCTGTTAACCTGTTAAAAATATTAATGAACTTTAGAAGCAATAAAAGAAAAAAACATAAATGAGCATTATCAAATTAAAAACTTTTCTCCTACCAGAACTACAACAAAGAAATACATCTGATAGAATATGAGTATTTTTTAAATCATGTGTCTAGTAAGTGGATTGTATTTTGAATATATGAAGAACTCACTTTACTCAATACCACCAAAAATAAATTCACATGAGAATGAACAAAGGGCATTAATAAGCACTTCTTCCAAGAAAATATACACATGGCCAACAGCACATGAAAAGAAACTCAACACCATGAGCCACCAAGGATTTGCAAGTGAAAGTCACAGAAAGAGTAATTCGCATTCAATGGCATGGCTGTAATGAAACGACAGATAATTTAAAAAGACAGAAAAACTAAGTGATTTATAAAGTAAAACACAAAGTAACCACATAAGCCAGCAATCCTGAACATTTATAATTCCTGAACATTTACACAGAGAAATAAAAGTAAAAATCCCCACAGAACTAATTCATAAATGTTCAAGTCAATATGATTCCTAACAGCCACAAAATAGAAATAAGCCAAAGCCTACCAACTGATGAATAAATAGCACATATCATATGCATACAACAGAATATTAACTGGGATTAAACCACAGATGAGCCTTGAAAACGTTAGGCTAAATGAAAGCATGTAGCCACAGAGGACCAACAGCTGTATGATTACACATACCAAACATCCAGAACAGGCAAATCTATGGTGACATAGAGTAGGAAGGGTAAGGAAAGCAATGGCTAAAAGCTTTGGGATTTTGTTGGGAAGACTCAAGTGGTAGTGCTGGTTGTCTACCTGTAAATATAACAAGAGGCTCTGAATTGTATGTTTTAAATACATAACTTACATAAGCTATCTCTTAAGGCTATTTTTCAAAGCAATTATATCAAGCAATGACTGAGAATTAAAAGCTGAAAATTGAAAGTTCAATAAATATTAAATCATTAGTGTGAACTACAGGAAAAATGCCTGTAATGCATGTACTATTAAAGCTTTAGGAGGTAATCTGAAAGATGAATGAATATAAAATGTCCTGGTTCAAAGGTACTTACTGTCTCTCCATGCTGGCTATTTCCTGATTATCTTCTTTAACCTATACAAGCATAAAAAGAACAGCATTTAAAGAATAACTCATTATTAGACTATCTGAAAGAAAACATCACTAAGAAACTATTCACAGATTCCTGCCTTCTCCCTCACACTCTTACCTATTGTCCTGGCTAGTTTTATGACAGCTTAATACAAGCTAGAGCTTATCCAAGAGGAGGGAACCTAAACTGGGAAAATACCTCCACAAGATCAAGCTGTACAGCCTGGTGTGACTACACACACCTCTAATGCCAGCTATCAGGAGGCAGAGGGAGGTGGATATCTGTGAATTCAAAACTAACCTGGGCTACATAGTGAGTTCCAGGACAGTTGGGGCTACAGAGCGACCTGTCTCTAAACAAATAAATAAATGAATAATTTTTAAAAATCAAGCTGTAGGCAAGCCTATATGGCATTTTCTTAATTAGGGATTGATATAGAAGAGCTCAGCCCAGTGTAGATAGGGACATCCATGGGGCTGCTGGTTCTTGGTTCAGAACGCAGACTGGGAAAGCTGTAGAGAACAAGCCAGTAAGCAGCAATTGTTCATGGCCTCTGTATCATCTCCTGTTTTCCTCCAGATTTCCTGCCCTGTTTTGGGTTCTTTCCCTGCCTGCTTTCGATGATGAACTATGTTATGAAGCCTAAGTGAAATAAAGCCTTTCTTCCCCAAGTTGCTGTTAGTAATAATGCTTCATCCTAGCTATATAAACTCTAAGTAGGACACTGATCTACCATGTTCTATCAGGATAACATATCTTTCAACATGTGTGAGTTAACAGTAAGTATCTCAAATTCCTCAGACTCTCCTACACCCTAGGGTACAGCGACCATATTTGGGAAACCCTAGTAAAATCAAATTTCAGAAAAACTATAAGTAACTTTCAGGGCACATTTATACCATGCAATGTGGTACTTGGGATACACATAATGTTGTATGTATGTATGTATGTATGTATGTATACACACATATATGCATTTATTAATCCTAAATTATCTTAAACTCAATTTTTTTTAGACAAAATTTCTCTATGTAGCCCTGGCTGTGCTGGAACTCACTATGTAGATCAGGCTTGCCTCAAACTCACAGAGATCTACCTGCTTCTGCCTCCCAAGTCTTGGATTAAAAGTGTTTGACACCAAGTCCCATATAAACTCAGGTTTAACTAGCAATCCAACTAAAGAGTACTGTCTCCTTTCCTGCCCCAAATCTTTTCTTTGCAAGGAATTTCTAAAGTTTTAGACTAAAGATTTTTAAATTTTATTACATTGTAATTTATTTACTATTATAAATAATACTATAGTGCAGTATAGAAGTCAGATAACAGCTTGCAGAAACTAGCTCTCCCTCTACCACACGGGTTCCTAGGATTAATCTCAGGCCACCAGGCTTAGCAGCAAGAGCCTTTACCTGTTAAGACATCATACAAACCAAGATTTAGACCATTTTAGAAAGATTGATTCTCACAGTCACTGAACTGATCCATAAGTTTCCAAAAACACACAAGTCACAAGGCACAAAAATAAAAATAAAAATAAAAGACCTCAAAGGAGTTCCTGGAGAGATCTCTGCCCTATATGAAGATAAAGTTCTTCAAAGGGTCTTAGACTCAGCATATCTCAGCATAAACGTGGTAATTGTAATTTACAGCTAAATTAAAGCAACCAAAAAGTAGGGGAATGCTACAGAATACATGACACATGATCATGTCACATATAATTTCATATGACGGTTATATTCCATTCTTTTCACAAAGACACTGATACCACTGAGTCATCAGGTTTGGAATACTTCTTTTTGTAGAGATAAACATAAATAATAGAACCTATTTCCACTGAGATTATCTAACCACTTAAATCACTAATAAAGAAGTATCCATGAAACAATGGCTAAAATATGCACCAAAAAATAAAAAATGAGTATTTACTTCAAAACCATGTTATTTAAGAAACTAAGATTTTTTTGAGATTTTCTTGGCTCAATATTTCATATTGAGATGAAGCTAACTATTGTTTTTTGATAATAATCACATTGGTTTTCTGCTTAATTCAAAGCTCTTAAAACAAATAAACGTCTGGGAGATGGGGTGCACGGCTTTAATCCCACACTTGGGAGGAAGAGGCAGGCAGATCTCTGAGTTTGAGGCCAGCCTCGTCTACAGAATGAGATCCAGGACAATCAGTGCTACAGAGAGAAATGCTGTCTAAAATAAATAAACAAACTTTCTCCCCCTACCTGCTTAAGCAATCTCTCCCTCTCCTCCATTGGTGATCCCATGCTCTTGTCTTCTGCAATCATTTGATCGCGATGAGACTCTAACTCATAAAGTTTTTCATGTAGTAATACAGCCTCCTGTTTTACCTGGGAGTGTGCTATTTCCTGAGAATAAAAAAAGAAAACTTCAGTTGGTCTTTTGTAGAGGCAGAAAGTTAAGATAAAGTCACGAGGCTGTCTAGTCCAACGTGCCTGGTGTCCTCAGACAGACACTGGAGGCCAGGCTGAGAATGCCAACTGACAGCGCAGGCACAACCGCAGGGAATGCACTGCCTTAAGGAATACTGTCAGAGACTGGTGACCAGGAAGAAACTGGGACGTTGCAGAGTCTCAGAGGGAGCAGACTCTGCTGGCACACAACTCTAACCTCCACAACCACAAGAAAATAAATGTTTATAGCTTTATTAACCCAGACTGAGACCGCTTGTCACAGGAACACCGAGAAAACGAATGCAGGTACAGCAAGCAGTTGCTGTGTGTTTACCACAGTTCCGCTTTCACACACACACACACACACACACACACACACACACAACACTAAAATAAAACAGATGCTATCAAATTCTTTTAGATAAAAAGAACTAGAGTGACTGCAGCAATAATGATGAATATATTGACATTTGAACCTATTGTTTACTGAGCAACTGATCTGTGGAACTATATACTCTGCTTCTGGCCTCTGCAGGTAGCAGGCATGCATGCACATAGATTCATTCAGATAAAACACTCCTACACATAAAATAAATATTTTCTTAAAAATGTACATTTTCAATGGAGATTATTAATAACCCCTGAAAACAACTAATCTGTTCATTTGCAAGGCTGTTTTAATCATAAATATTATACAATGCTCTAATTTAAAATAATGAAGAATAGCTCTAAAGTTATGCAAACACAGTCAAGAAGATGGTATTAATGTGTGTGGGGGGGGGAGGACAGGGTCCCCCACAGGTGCCATATCACAACTCCAAACATGAAACCCATTTGAAGTTTTCCACAATTAAAAAAAATAGGATTACAAGATAGCTGTGAAGATTAAATAAACATACTGGTGATATGCACAAAGAGTTCACAAAATTAGGTAAGGAAGAAATAAATGTCAAGGTAGTTCTGCCTGAAAGGGGTAAGAAACAAAGATTTTTATGCCATATTTTTTTTTCAGTTTTAAAACCATATACATGCCTTTATTTTGTGAACTAAAACTTTTTTTTAAAAAAAAGCAGAAACAAGGAGATAAGTGGGATAAGAATGTATGACATGAAATCCACAAAGAATCAATAAAAATTAAAAAAAGAAAAAGGAAAATCCACTGTTAAACCCTCAAATGATTTACCTCCCTCCTCTTTATATGGCTTTAGTCTCTTATAGTGTATCTAAACTGCTGTTATATATATATATTTTGCATAGTACTGTAGGGCAGTGATTTGCTTTGTATACAGTAGTTACTAAAAAAAATAATACAAAAATAATGTATTTCTTGCCCATCTGAGACCTCTGTGGTCCAGAATGGGAAGAAAATACACTGAACTTTTGTTAGTAAACTGCTGCGTGCATGAGTGCGGTCAATGTTGCCCTGAATTATCTCTCAGAGCTCGGTGGCAGGAAAGTGCTCCCATGACTCATACTCACGGTTTCTAGGCTCTCCTTCTTTATGTTCAGTGAATCTAGTTGTTGCTGCAGTGTATCTAATTCCTAAGGGGAAAAGACAAATGTAAAGTAATAATTTTTCTTCATTTTTTTAATAACTCACCTACAAATGTAATAAATTCTGTAAATATATTCAATTTCTATCTTTTCATATTGCCTACAGCTTACCAAGGTTTTATCCTATTTGGAATAGTTCTTTTCATTAGTTCTACAATCCTTCCCTCACACTACGAATAACTTCCTTAGTCCATCACAGTTACCTTTTTATTGTTCTGATCACAGTCATCATCACACTGTCAACAACTTCCTAAGTCCATCACAGCTATCCTATCAGTGTTCTGATCACCGTCATCATACAGTCAACAACTTCCTAAGTCCATCACAGCTATCCTACAGTGTTCTGATCACAGTCATCATCATACAGTCAACAACTTCCTAAGTCCATCACAGCTATCCTATCAGTGTTCTGATCACAGTCATCATACAGTAAACAACTTCCTAAGTCCATCACAGCTATCCTATCAGTGTTCTGATCACAGTCATCATCAGAAACCTTCAAACTCATGCCATCACTTAAAATCAAGATTTAAAATTCTAATCTTTAGCCACATTTTCACCCCTTTTGCCTACATGTTCTTATGCTCAAGACTTACATATACATGAAATGGAGCAAAGGGAGAAAGATGGAGAGAGGGAGGGAAGGTAAGACTGGAGGAAAGACAATTGACACCGTCCAGGGTAATATTACCTGCAGCAGTTTCTCATTTGTGGTTTTCATTTCTATGTACTTGACTTGTTTTTCTGGAGACATATTTTTGATAATGCCATCTGCTGCTTGCTTTTCTTGCTCAACTTCTTCTTCTACACTTCGGATTTGTTTTTCTTTCCTGAAATCAAGAGCATGAAATGTTCCTGCTAGTATATCGAGGGGGGAGGGGAATCAAATAATTTTATTTAGAGATACTTAAAAAGAAAATCAACCTCAATGTGTGAAAGTCCTTATCTTGTAAAAAAAAAATGTATATAAAACTTGATCCCCTTAGCACAGACTTTTCTCTTCTGCCTCCCCAATCCAGTTTCTTTATTCTCCACTTAAATGTATGAATGAAAAAAAGATTATCGCACACAATCTCTCAGGCCTATGTACATATGAGGTTCACAATCTTTTGGTGATCATACTCGTCTTACAATGGTGACTTTCAGTCATTAGTCACAGCCTTCTCTGATCAGGCCAAGCTCTGTATAGAAAGTTACTACATGAATCATTTAAAGCAAGGCCGCTCTGACTGAACTGGCCAATATGGAGAGCTACAGTGCAATATGAATACTTTTTTGGGATTTATTTATCTTACATGAATGAGTGTTCTGACACATATATGTACGTGCTCTATGTGTATGTCTGGTGCCCGCAGAAGTCAGAAGAGGGTGTCAGATCACTGGAACTAGAGTTAGAGAGTTTGAGTCAGTGGGTGCTGGGAATCAAACACCAATCCTCAGTAAGAACATTGCTCTGAACCACTAAGCCACTGTGCAGCCCCACAATTTGATCTTTTTAAAAAAAAGAAAATCACAGGTTGAATGAGATGGTTCAGGGAGTCTAAGTGCTTGCCGCACATGTCTGATAATCTTTCAATCCATGGAACCCAAAGAAGGGCAGACCAAATCCACACTCTCCATGTCAACTGAGCACTCTTACACACACGGACACACAACAACAACAACAATAAAGTTCTAATAAAAACTTAAAAAGAAATTATACCATAAGATCAGTAACATACTTTGCCTAAATGTGCTTTTACCTATTGCTTTAAATACAATGGTGTGGTGGTTTGAAAGAAAACGGCCCGTTAAGAAAGGTATGACCTTGTTGGGAAGTGTGCCACTGTGGGGACGGGCTTTGAAGTCTCTTTTCCTCAAGCTTCTCTCAGTGTGACAGTCAGTTGACTTCCTGTTGCCTGCAAGATGTAAGACTCTCAGCTCCAGGCACCACGTCTACATGCATGCTGCCATGTTCCCCATCATGGTGATAATGGACTGAACCTCTGAAACTGTAAGTGAGCCACCCCAATTAAATGTTTTCTTTTAAGAGTTGCCATGGTCATGGTGTCTCTTCACAACAACAAAAATCCTAACTAAGACAAATGGGTATTTAACAAGCATATTTGGCACCATAATACATTAATTTCCTGAAAATATAACCATTGTTTAATAATAGCCACCCTAATAATGCAATAATATAATCACAAGAAATACTAGTGTACCCTGTATCTTATTTTCTACACAGTCAATTACTAATAGGTTACAGAAAGTTCCTTTTTAAAAAAATAGTATTTTTATTAATTCTTTGAGGATCATATACAGTATTTTGATCCCTACACTATTCCTCCCATATCTGCCCTCTCTACTCTCACATAGCTCCTTCTCCCCAACTTCTGAGTTCTCTCTCCTGCCCCCAGCCCAAGGCAGTTTGTACTGTGCAATTCTCTTGGGAGTGGAGCCTGTCCTTCTAGAGTATGGTTGACCTACCAGGAGTCATTCCGTTAAATAAAGCTGACAGAATTTATTTGTTAGGTATAGTGGCCAATGCCTTTAATCCCCAGTTTAAGCAGCAGAGGCAGGCAGATCTCTGAGTTCAGGACCAGCCTGGTCTACATAGGGAATTCTGGGCCAGACAGGAACGCACAGTGAGAACCTGTCACAAAAGGAAGAAAAGTCGAAAGAGTAAGTTTGATCAACATAAATTTTTAGTGCCCAGATCATGAATTTCTCACTGGTTTTCAAAAATCTGATTAACCTATCATTATTTACGGCCTTCACTCATAGATAATAATTTGTACTGTCTTTAATCAATTAATAGCTAACTGCATTAGATCCAGATACCTTCTGTACACTCATGTCCTACAACTAGCAAAAGGACCTAAACTTAGAACATTTCCTACAAACGTCTCAGAATAACCAAATAAAATATGAAGGTAATGTAACAGACAATGGGAATTCCAATTTACTTTTGCCTCACTGTTGAACAGGCACTGATATTTTTCCTTAAAATGTAACAATGGGATTTCTACTGCCAAAATTTAGGTGAGTACACATGAGTTCACAGAAATCTGAAGCAGAAAGTGTCATTTATTTCAACCTTTGTTTTTTTTAATTTACTAAGACACCAACCAAGGAGCTATCTTTTTGGAAAAACTTATTCTACATTTCATTACTCAACAAACACTGTTTCTTCCGCTGTCCACTGTAGTGAGATGAAAGCTAACATTGTATTTTATTTATAGAGGGTTAAGATTGCATCACAAGGAAGGCACATATTATTTTCTGAGGGCATATAATGGCTGTCAGGTTTCTAGATGGCTTGAGCACTTTGCCCCTGCTATAGCCTGGCAGTAAAGTGACAATAAAAGCAAGGTGCCATAAAAATAAGCAAACAACAATGTTGAAAGGCAGTGGAATATAAAACTTGATGGTATACTTGAATCTAACAAAATACAAAATAGCTTTGCCTACACTGCTTTAGAAACGTGGTTCAAAATACTCTCAATATTATACTCTTTAAGTCATGAAACAAAATTGTTAATATTTTGATAAAATTTTAAAACAAAATACAAAAACTAAAAAAAACTGCTATTTGTTACACTAAAAAAGTCAAGGATGTCTTTAAGAAATTCTAGTCAATCTTTTGCTAAGGAATACCAGCTTCTTAATCACCTGTTCACTGGGTACAAAGGTTAAGACAAAGTGAAACGTGATCATGTGACACAGGCTTTTCTGATGGCGTAGAAGAACCAGAATAGATGTCTTGAGCACACCCGTCTCAGATACAAAAAAGACAAAGGAAAGGTAAGATCTTATATACTTAAGGTCTGGTTGTTGTTGCTGAACTAAAGAAATTCAGTTGGTTAAATCTGCAGAGCAATTCTTGCCTTTAGTGACTAACATGATCATATTTTCACACTGTCTACTGCAGAAATAGTATAAACCTAGGAAGTGGCCAACAGCACTTTACAAATCAAGTTATAGTGATATACAAAGCTTTCATCTACTAATCAAATTTTTAATAATTTTATTTTAAATGTTAATTTAAATGTTAATCTAAAGTAATTTTAACCTTAAAACAAATTTACAAGATTAAAAAAATTACTAGCTGAAACTTCTGAAGTTGGGTGACTATTATTAAACAGCTTTTAAATATAATTTCCAATGTAAGTTATTTATTATTTAACTTTTAAAATTCAAAAATCACACAGTAGTTAAGAAAAGAAACAAAGTTAACTGCTAACTGTTGATCTCTCACTTTAAATGTACTGTATTGTGGTATAAATATCTAAAATATTGAAGGACAAAATTACTTCTGGACTTTATTTAACAAAACCAAAATATGTACAGCATACTTTTATCTCACTGCCCATAATAAGCCAAAATTCCTAAACTTGTACTGGAAACTTCTTATAAGAAGAACATGAATTCTGTAACAGCATCATTGCTTTGTGTTCAGATTTGGTTTTTCTGTGTAAAGGTTCTTAAATACATACACCAGCTAGTGGAAACTCTATTTCTTCCTGATGTTATTAATTCTTTCAAAAGACAGAATTCAAAATAACCTTCAAATTGAGAAAAAAAAAAACTAAAGAAATGGCCTTATTTAACTGCCCCCCCCCCTTTTTCTGTCTTCTTCTTCTTCTTTTTTTTTTGGTTTTTCGAGACAGGGTTTTTCTGTGGTTTTGGAGCCTGTCCTGGAACTAGCTCTTGTAGACCAGGCTGGTCTCGAACTCACAGAGATCCGCCTGCCTCTGCATCCCAAGTGCTGGGATTAAAGGCGTGCGCCACCACCGCCCGGCTTCTGTCTTCTTTTTAAATCAACAATGAAAGACATATTTTTGTCTGGGGATTTGTGTGACATCACAATCTTAACATTCATTCTCTGTTGATCTCCCCTAGCTAAAAACACACATGTGTGGAGAGACCTGTAGACAGTGTGGGCTACAACTTTAAACATAGTAACACTGCAGATAGGTTGAAAGGAGAACCTGTACTATATGCTGCTTTTAATTCTACAATTCATTAAGAAAGATATTTCTAATCTTTGTAATTTCTTTTAGTACACTATAGAAAACAATTACTAAGTGATAAATATAACATGACCCCTAGCTCCTTCTCCCAAATGGCTCACAGCTCTACCTTGACTCCACTTTATTCTTCATCCGTATTTTGTTTATTGAGACAGGTTCTTTCTATTTACTCCTGGCTGTTCTGGAACACATGAGGATCAGGGTGACCTCAAACTCATACAGATTCGCCTGCCTCTGTAGAGCTGGGATTAAAAGCATGGGCCCTCATTTGCTTCTGGTTCAACAGCAACTCTTCACCGATACTAGTTAGTTTTGTGTAGCCTACTTCCTTTCTTTAACTATCCTTATCCCATATGGCTGAAAAACTAGCACTTCTCCATTACTTAGCCCTCCTCACTCATGTGTGCATACCACTGAGGACATCAGTACTAAGAGTACCAAAGAGGCTGCCCAAGTGTTCCTAGAGATCATTAAGTACAGGTAAGCTAGCTTTCATAAATAACCTAGGCATCCCCTTTTTATAGCTAATGATGTGGAGTACATTGTAGCTTAATTCAAATTCTGGCTCTAAAAGAGTGATAAAAATGTATTTCATATAAAACTTATAATGCATAAAATCTAGGAGGCAAGTAACTTTTTCTAGCAAACATGAAAAGACAAAAAGAAGAGAAATAAAGCTAAACATATCAACAAATTGAAAGCAATGAATGGGTGGACAAGAACATACCAGCACTGAAAAATAATAAATTCTTATCACCGAAGAGCAAACAGGCTTCAGTAACTCGAAAAGAATCTTACTCTACTTGGCTTTTTCCTTCTTGCTTGGATGTAATAATCTTCTCTTTAAAAATCTTAATAAGTATAACAACTGCTTAGAAAGGTACAAGTGATTAAATATTAGAAGACCTCTAAAAATGACAGGAAATAATTATATCCTTTCAAATACGTGATGACTTTGAGAAAACAGGTAGACAGAATATGAAACATCATCATGAATAAACGATGAAATAGAAAATAAATACTAAGAATATTACTTTTCAGTAAAGGGCAATTTCTACTTTGAGCAGTATGTCGAATACACCTATTAACTTTGGCTTCTATTCAAAACCTGACCATAATAAAAGTTAAAGGTGAAGGGGAGTATAAACTCACAAGAGCAGAGAATACACGAGGAAGTAACAAAAGTAAGATTTACAAGTCTGAAAGTTAAGTGGTAACTGAAAAAGTAAGTTTTTCCCATGTTAGCAATGGAAAAAAAAAACACTTGATTTCTATTACAGGAACTTAAATTGTTCAGAAATTACCATTATCAGCTATTCTGGAAACAGGAGGAGGCACAAAGTCCTCCATATCTCTGCTCTGACATGTGATGTTCCTTCTTTATGGAAGCTAAGAACTTGCTTTTTCTGTGGAGAAATTTGGATACTAGGCCCAAGCTAAAAGAGAAACAATGCTTAGATGAAGCTATATCTGATACACCAAATATTAATATTAAATCACCTTTTACCACTCTGTTCTTGAAATGATTCCTACAAGGCCTTGTATGTATAGGAAGTAATTTAGATTTTGTGAAATACAACTAGCGTGAAAGAAAGGTAATGACATTTGAGAATGTCCTCAAAAGTTCAGCACATTCACTCTACGGGAATGTCAAAAATGCAAACACACAGTTTTCTGTCAGGCACTTAGTTTCACACTTTACCCCCAAGCAAAATAATAACATTCATGAAGAAAGCTTCCATAGCTGGAAAAAAATAAAACTGGGGACACAAAAGCTATTCATTTAAAAAAAGAAGAAGAAGAAAGAAAAAAGAAACAAGCACAAAGGCCTTTAATTCCAGCACTTGGGAAGTAGAGGCAAGCAAATCTGTGAGTTCGACGCCAGCCTGGTCTACATAGTTAGTTCCAGGACAGCCAGTATGGCACATAAAAAAACCTGTCTCAACAAACAAACAAATAAAAATACAAGAATGAAAAAAATGAAGGGAGGGAGGGAGGAAGGAAGAAGAAAATATATCAATGCAGCAGGATCTACTGAAAAAAAATAAAAGAATAAAAAAGGTCTAGAATCTAAAGAATATTTGAAAAAACTTGAAAGATAAAGTTGAGATTGTCTCCAAAAAGTAGAGCAAACTACAATATACACAGGAAAATGAGGATCTGAAAAATGAAGGTTATTCCAGATGGGATAATACTCAATTTAGGCAGTTCTACAATTAGTATTATCAATCAATGGAATAATTTAGAAATGAATTTTCTCAGAACTGAGTGGTATAACTTCCAGATTGGAAGGGAACCAGGTATCCATCTGACTGATGAAATCAAACTTTAAAAGGCACAGGATCATGAATCTGAAAATACTGACTTTAGTGCTCTGAGGACTAGAGAGAGGCAAGGTAGACAAGATGACAAAGACTGAGAAAAACATAAGTACTGAAACTTAAAACAGTAGAACAATGGCCATCAGCATTTTGAGGGAAAAATATTTCCCAACTAGAATTCAATTTCTAGCCAAAATCACTCAAGGTTAAAAACAGCAAAAACGTCCTTCCTGTGGTCCTTGGGAGTTATGATGCCCCACCAAAAAAAACGAAACAATAAAACAAGACAAAGAATTCTTAAAGGCAGGAATCTGTAATAAAGACTATGGAGAATCTGCACATGAAAGTCAGACATGAACAGTGGAAGCGTCATCCACTGGTCAGCGTGTCTAGACTAAGCACAGCAACAGGCTCCAGGAGAAGTTTTTCATGTAGTTGAGAGGGAAATATTTAGTACACACTACTTACTGAGAGATTTGCTATAGGACAAATTCATGACAAAAAACATGAAAAAATAAACACGTTTTAAAAAGCTCAGTTTAGCAAAACAAAAAAGTCTAAAATGGAAAGAGTAATCATGCTACATGGTTCAGTAATCAATAATTTACATATGATCATGACATTATAAACCCTGAAAATTCATCGGGTAAAATTCACTAAGTATTTGTTAGAAATGAACAGCCAATGTACTGGAGGTTACAGTAGTGAATACTTGAAAGAAACAGTAATTTTTATATTCCACCATTACAAATCAATCTACATTATCAATACAACATTCCAAATTGAATTATCAAAAAGCATCAATTTAAATATATACTTAGGTTTGCACATAATTGCAAATATATATTCCTCTGGGCTTTTTATCTATATATTTACTGAAAATCTTTAACACAAGTATTTAAATTATTTATAAGAGTTTTTTTTCTTTTTGTTAGCTCTGAAGCTAATAACACATCCTAGAAAAATACTGCGTCTTGGTGTCCACAGGGACTGTTCAGTCTGTTAAGGTTAGTTAGTATACAGGATAATGAAAGGCAATGTGATTGCTTCATATTTTCTGTATTTTAAAAGAAAAATATATGTAAAGGGGAAAAGGGAAATCAGTATGTCCTCAACCTCTAAAGTTTATCTCTTAAAATGGAATTATTCTCTTTTCTCTTAGGCCTTCATTATGAAAATCACACACTTCATGACCGTGTTTTGGCCACTCTCTATGCTACTATTTGACAAAAGTCAGGCCTCTAAAACAGTAAGTTTTTACAAACAATAGTTAAAGACAACTGATGAACTATTAAAAATTAACTCTTCAGAACCACTGAAATGTCTTCACAGCTAAAGGTGTTTGCCAAAGCATAGCAATCTGAGTTCCAGCTCCAAAACACACTATAAAAAGTAGAGCTGACTCCTGAAAACTGTCCTCTGCTTCCACATGTGCTATGACATGCATGTGCATGGACACGGGAACACACACACACATAACCATACACAAACATAAATAATAAAAATTAAATTTTACTTATCCATATATACTAAAATTCTGTAACCTTTGAGCAAAAGTATTATTTGTTTTATAAAATGAATTCTTTTTCAAAGCTAACCAAATGGGAATAAAAAGTTGGTTCGGGAGTTAAGAGCACACTCTGTTCCTGCAGAGGACCCAGGTTCAATTCTCAGAACCCACATGTTGGTTCATATGTATCTGCAACTCCAGATCCAGGAGATTCAAAGAACTTTTCTGACTTCCACAGATAGCAAGCAGATACATGGTACACATATTTACGTGCGGGAACATACACATACACATAAAAATAAAAAAAAAAACTTTAAAACTGAATAGAGTCCTGTAAATTTTCACTATAAAATCAGAGATTAGTTTCAAGACAAAAAAGTCAGTTCAAATCGTAGAATGGGGCAAGAGAGCTGAGGAAATGATTTAGTGCAAGCAAGAGGATCTGGTTACATCCAACATTGACCTCTCCTCCTTCTCCTCATGCACAGGCAAGCACATACTGTACAAATACAAAACAATAATGTAAAGAAATAAGGTATAGCTTAGGGATAGAGCTTAGTGGGAGAGCTTTTGTTTAATACCCTGGGATCAATCCCAATTCTGCCAAAAAAAAATTTAAGCAACTAAGTCAGTTGTGTTGACATATACCTGTAATCCAGAGTGTATTAGCATGAGGCAGGATGATCAGGAGTTGGCCAGCTCATGCAATATACTGGAACCCTATTGCAAAAAAAACCAACATCAAAACAAACAACCCCCCATGTCAATCAACAAAAATCATAAAATGTAAGAAAAGCTCACTGATACAACCACCATGTAACTGCATTGTTTCAACAGCAGGGCCTAGCAAGAACTATTTATTCGATGTATAGTTACTAATATGGGAATCATGTCTTTTATTATAGCTCATCGATAATCATGATTTTATTTTTATATTGTTTTGAGACAACAACGTAAACCAGGCTGTCCTTGAACTTATAGAGAGCCATTTGCCTCTACCTGTGCTTAAAACTGTGTATCACCACATCCAGCATGGTTCTGTATTTGATAGAAAACAATTATTTACTTTTAAAATATCAAAATGTTGTGCTGTCATACCAACAGAGATTGTTGGGCATTGATTTATCTAATATTTCTAGGTATGTGATGGTATCTCCACAAACTTCCAAATTTCCCATATATATGTATCTTGCATGCTAACCTCAAATAAGGTTTTAGTCTGTTTTAATTTAAAAAAAAAAAAGCATCGTTGGCCTTGAACTTATCAGTATCCTGCCTCAATCTCCCCAAGTGCAGGAATGACAGGCATGTGCCAACATTCCTGATTAAGTAAGTCAACAAAACTGCTATTTCCTTTATAATTCTATAAAAGAAATAGAGAAATACTCTTTCTGTAATACATGTAACAGGTGGAAGACACCTATGGAACAAAGTACTCTCCTTGGGTGGTTGTACCAGAATTCCTTAATCTTTAGTATTTCATCTTCATAAAGAACTACGTTTGTTCTTTATTTTTCAGATTAAAGTATCATTTTTTTCCAGAATTTTTTTTTTTTTTGAGACAGGGTTTAAAGGCGTGCGCCACCACCGCCTGGCTCAGAATTTTTTTTATTCAATATCTCATCTTGGATATGTTTCTTGTTTGGGGTTTTTTTTGGTTTTTTTTTTTTGTTTGTTTGTTTGTTTGATATTTTGAGACAGGGTTTCTCTGTAGCTTTGGTACCTGTCCTGGAACCAGCTCTTGTAGACCAGGTTGGCCTCGAACTCACAAAGGTACTCCTCCCTCTGCCTCCTGAGTGCTGGAATTAAAGGTGTGCGTCACCATCACCCGGCTAACTTTAATCTCTTCTGTTAGAATTTTTCCTGATTAAAACATTTCTATTTTTTTTTTCTTTTCTAGGAAGTCAAATGTAATTTCACCAGAAGAAATTATTCCTTTATTCCAGAGGGTATCAGTAACAGTGTTACCATCCTTGATCTCAGTTCTAACCAGATCACTCTGAATGCTTCAGACATCAGGGTGCTCCAGATGTATTCTTTACTTACTGAGCTCTACCTGATGGAGAACAGCATTACTGCCATACACAATAATAGTTTCAGTAATCTCTCCAATCTAGAAATTTTAAACATCTGTGGAAATTCCATCAGTGTAATTGAACAGGGCTCATTTGTTGGCTTAAATAAAGTAAAACAGTTATATCTTTGCCAAAACAAAATATTACAACTGAATCCCAATACATTTGTACCTCTATTCAACCTGAGAGTTCTGAATCTGCAAGGCAACTTGATAAACCACTTTGATGTGCCACAACGGTTCCATCTGGAGCTGCTAACGTTGGATGGAAATCCATGGAACTGCACCTGTGGTCTACTCCAGCTGCAGAACTGGCTGAACACGTCTAATGTGATATTAGGTAAGCAAGAAGACAATGTGACGGAACTTTGATGGCTTATGTCAGAATTGGAATAGATAAAAGAAAACGGCTGGGCTGGAAGTACTGCTCATTGGTAGACTCAGGCCTTGAACTTCATCTTTAGCACAGTTAAAAATAAACCAATATCAAACCAAACAAAACAAAAAATTAAAAAAAGCAAAAACACCACCTGAAAGAAACTGCAGAACAGACATGAGCTAGCCTACCTGGCAGAGGGTGATAATTTAAACAATGGTATGTGCAAGTAGTATTAAACATGCAGAGTCATTACGTAATGTTATTTTTACGTGTCAGGTGTGGTAGTGCATACCTTTAATTCCAAAGCTTGGTAGGCAGAGGCAGAAAGAATTCTTTTGAGTTCCAGGCAAGCCAGGATTACACAGTGAGATCCTAGCTTAAGAAAAGATTAATTTTTCTTCAAGTACTTCCTGTCTATTCTTTAGGATACTGTACCACAAAATACACAAAAAGAGGTCCCTTTGGTTGGTTAGTTATTTGTTTTCCAGCACAGGGGCTTGAACTGAAGGTGTTGTCTGATTTTGCTAACCGCACATCATACTCTGCTTGGGATCCAGATTATAACAATAATCTTAATCATAAAACTTCTAACATACAAACTACAAAACTTCAATTAACCTATATAACAGGAATATGCATCAACACTCATGTTGTCATACAAACTCATCTAGAGTTCTTTTCTTATAATAAATTTTTTTGTTTCATTTATTTTATATTTTGTGTTTAAGTGTTCTGCCTAAGTGTTATGTGCATCATGTGTGTACCTGGTACCTGCAAAAGTCAGAGGAAGGCACTGGATCCCCCAGAACTAGAGTTAGGATGGTCATGCACAACCACGTGAAAGCTGGAAATTAAACACTGATTCTCTGCAAGAGTAGCAAGTACTTTAACTATGAGATACCTTTCCAGTCCTTCTTATTATCTATGAAGCCTGACTTATCAAAACTTCTATATCAACATTATGTTATGAGCCGCTTCTATTGTCAATAATACATCTTAATTTACTTCTTTACCAGAAAATGAGAACATCACCACGTGTAGCTACCCAGATGACCTAAAGCACTACAGCATTAAGTCAGTACCATTCACTGCTGAATGCCACTCTAAATTTATTTCCACTATAACTGAAGATCTGTATATTGATTTTCCATCCATTGGGAATTCAACTTCTAATAGCTCTTTAAAAAATTTAACACGGAACTCAGGTAATGTACTGGTTTTGAGCACTACTATTGCTGAATGTGTCAGACTAACCACACAGCTCTCCTTGTCTTTCACTATTTTGAGCTTCTATGAACAATGTAAAAGAACAATTCATCTCAATGAAGCTTTGCAAAATACTGGAATTCCAACTGAGGCTCTACTATATATCATTCACATGAAACTGTGTATTAGCTAACTATTTTACTACTCAAGACACCACACTTCACAAGTATGTTAATGGTTTCATGTAACAATACCTGGTTTTTAGTATGGGCTACTGCATAAAACATGAGAGGATATACAAGTCTATATGCAAAATTCATTTATGTGTCAAAAATACCACATGCATGTGGTCTGAAGATAATTTTAGACAGTATTTTGGGGCATCTGCGTTTTTACGGTGGCCTGTCCCTTGAGGACTGTTATGGAATTTCCACCTGTGAAATCACATTAGTGCTCAATGAGTTAGTTTTAGATTTTTGAGCATCTTGAATTTTTAAACTAGGATTTCTCAACCTTTAGCCATTCTGAAAACAATGTTCTTTGACCATAGTTTTCTTTAGTGTATTAGTAATTTTAATTAAAAGAAAACTGTAAAGTATGTTCCTTTCTAACACTGTTCGACTTTTGTCAACAAAATCTCTCTCTCTCTTTTATTTAAGAACATGAACCTCTTGGAAAAAGCTGGGCTCTCCTTGTTGGTGTTGTCATCACTGTACTGCTAACGTCACTCCTCATCTTTATTGCTATCAAGTGTCCAATATGGTATAATATTCTGCTTAGTTACAATCATCATCGCCTGGAAGAGCATGAAGCAGAAACCTACGACAATGGCCTTACTAGAAACCCAAGCTCCCTTTCACAAATAACAGATACAAACTCTGAAGACATTACAGTAATATTCGAACAACTGCATTCATTTGTGGAGAATGATGATGGTTTTATTGAAGACAGATATATAGATATCAATGAGGTACAAGAAGAAAAATAATTTATCATGTTGAAAATTTGAAAAAATATTTTTAGTCTACTTATAGCTTAGACAAAAAGATTTTTATTTGCAAAAAAACTTTAACAAGCAGACCGTCATATTAATCAGTACCTTATGTAAATATCATACAATTTTTTTTGCTGTATTGCATAAGCAAGTCCAAATGCAGTAACTTATACTCTGGTTAGCTAAAGGCTGAATAATTTATCTACACCACCACCACTTACTAGTGTCAGGAGTATTCGGAAAACCACAAACTGGTAAAAACAAAGCCCAAGAATGATTATTTACTAACTAAAATGAACAGATGCTGGTATTAACAAATGCATGTGTTGCAATGTCTGAGATTATACTAAAATTTTAACCAATAAAGGAATATAAAATTTAGATTTATATCATCAAAGTGAGGATCTTTGACTACAGAAATTAGTCTAATGCTCACAAATGAATCCACTGAATGGAGACTATTTTTTAATGCTGCCTGAACCTAAAAAAACAGTTTCCTTAAAAACTGGCAGCAATTTAAAGCACAGGCACAATGTTTAGGAATAATCCCTAATAATCGCTACTGATTTTGACAGTGATTTTTAGGAAGGGTTCCACATACAATTGCTATACTCAATATTGCAATGGCTTCTAAACTGGCCATCACAACTACTCATGAACTTTCTTTTAAAACACACATTTCTGTATCTCTTTTGGGAGATTATTTTTCAAATCATTGTGAGCTAGAACTGAGGAATACTTAGGTAATCTACACATATCTGTTTGTGTTTCAATAAACAGAGCAATGCTTCCCAAATTGTTTTCTAGCCGGGCGGTGGTGGCGCACGCCTTTAATACCAGCACTCGGGAGGCAGAGGCAGGCAGATCTCTGGGAAGCTGGCCTCCAAGAGCTAGTTCCGGGACAGGCTCCAAAGCTACAGAGAAACCCTGTCTCGAAAAACCAAAAAAATTTAAAAAAACCAAATTGTTTTCTAAAACACTGATTTTCCACAATGACACTGACAAGCATCTACAGAAAAAGAAAAAGGTACCTAGTCAACTTACCAAAAGAATCTAAATTTAAACAAGGTGAACTAAGAATCTTTCCTTTAGTATTGATATAGATTTTACTAAACTGAGGTGTTCTCTGAGTTTTGAAGAGCATTTACATAGCATGTGGAAGACCCTGGGTTTTTACTCCCACATATACATACATATGTACACACACACACATACCACAAAGAAACTTTAAAATTTACTTGACAATCAAACCCTTCCTTGGAAAAATAGCTAAAAGCTCACAGCACATTAAAAGACCAAAGGACATATTCTGGAAACACTAGCCCTAAATAGAAAGGGTCTATCTAAAGCAAAATGGTTACCAATCCTCGTATAATGGATTAGCTGCAAATATAATTTGAACCACTTACCAGTTTAAAGAGTGCAACCAAAAATTAGCAAAGTCTGTGATTTACCATTCTATATGTGGGAAACTCAATGTATTTATCTGATTATTTTAGAGATAAGGCTATGGCAAAACACTGAACTTTTGAACTTTACTTGTGGATGAAATATGTAACATATTTTCTATGATTTTCATCATCCGCATACACAGAAGAGCACAGTGACTAGACTTGAAGACGGAGCACAGCTGGAAATGTGCTGACAAAACTTGGAATTAGATACATGGGCATACAATGCTCCGATTCTGATGTTCCAATTTCTAGTTAATAAAGATATTCCAAAAATGTACATGATAACATCTTACAAAAGACTAGTAATGTAGATCGGTTATATAAACAGTGCCGATAAGATAGCTCAGCAATTCAACGTCCATGCACCAAAGCCTGACAATCTGAGTTCAATCCCCAGACCAACATGATGGACAGAGAGAATCAAGTTGTCCTCTGAGCTCCACATGTACACTATGTTACAAGTGTACCAACACACATATACATACATACACACACACACAATAATAAATTTAAAAATTTTTAAAGGTTATATAAATAGTACATTCAATTGGAATGTTCACAGATGGAAAATAAAATATATCCCTTGAACCAAATGACTTATTTGTGTTAATACATATTTTATTATATTTATAGTAACACAAAGAATATAAACATATCTAATCTTATGAATTATAAATTATTTAAGTATCAATTTTAAAACATAAAGCATCTTTTCCTAAATAATCTATCACTCTACTTAAATAACATTTCCTGCTTAGAAGATCTAAAGATTAATTTTTGGGAAATAGTATAAAATTATAAATAAGCCCAGATTATACCTGATCTCTTACATCCAACATTTTATTATTGGGTAGTTAGTAAATATCTGACTGAGGAGGAATAAATGAACATAAAATTGTGACTAATATGCTTTTAAAGGACAATTTTGACTAATGCGAAACTAGAAAGATAACTCAAAATCATATATTTACTATGTAAACATTGTTGCAATCATTTGCTGATGCTATACCTACAACCAGCTTATAGTAGACAGCTTTTCCATAATAAATCAGAGAATCAAACCACACTAAATGATGGCAAAAGTGGGAGCTTTTTCCATATGTTGTCAAGATGTATGGCCTTCCTTAGTTCCTCTAAATACATAGTCAAGATTAAGCTAGTGACCAAATACTTTTCAAATCTTTTATTTTTTTATTTCTAGAATATATACTTTTAAATCATATAACTGTAAAATTTATATATACAATTTGGGTATTAGCATAACTTCTGAGATAACGACATAGGGACACAAAGGTTTTAAATTCTATGAAGCATTCAGAGCTACAAACTTATATGTTTGCATATACTTTCTTCATCAGGTTGTTTACTGCAGAAGTAACATGGGAGTGTATTTAGTGTTAATAAACTTCAGTAATTTTGGTTAATAACTAACCTTGCTCTCAAACAAATTAACAGTAGTAAGCTTCTGGAACAGAATGCTATACATATGTTTATACACCATAGCTCAACTTTTATATTTACCTTACCATATGCTGAAGTATTTGATACTGGTCAAAACTAATTTTAAAAAATTATTTTAATTCACATTTATTATCTTTGTAGGGATTACTGTTACATTTTATTATGGAAATCAAAACTAGTTCATATTTAGTCTTTATAAATAAGTTATGTATAAATTCACATATAATCTATAGGCAGCATAGAGTATTATATATTGTGAGAATTATATTATCATAGAGAATATAATTACCATAATGTCAGTTAATGTACAAAGCCTACTGACTAATAACTGCTTTCATTAAAGTAGAACTAAAATGTCAAAATTAGTTAAAAGTCTCAGTCAAACTCTAAGAGTAGACATAAAGACATAATTCACCTTACAGTTTAAGTTGTTGGAAACAGAAATCATATTTATACAATTGGGTAGTTCTTTCTTTTGTATACTATTCCGTTCCTTGACATTAAAATAGATTTTGTATTGAGATGTTATGTTAAATCAAGAAAAAAATGACACATTTTCTATTACAAATATATGCTTGTAACAGGTCAGTAAGATGCCAGTTGTGGTTCTTTTTGTTTGTTTGTTTTGATTTGCTTTGCTTTATTGAAATGAAGTTTCTCTGTGAAACAGCTCTGGCTGTCCTGGAACTCACTCTGTAGACCGGGCTGGCCTTGAACTCTTACAAGATTCACCTGCCTCTACCTCCCAAGTTCTGGGATTAAAGTTGTGCACTAACACGCTCAGCCCAGGTGTGAATTTTATCTGTAGTCCCAGCACTCAGGAGGCTGAGCCAGAAAGATTCTTGTCAGCTTGAGGTAGCCTACACTACAATTAAGATGTTGCTTCATAAGAATCCAACAATTAATTAATTAAGAGCAAATTAAGAAAAAGTTAAATTTTATAAGGAAATAAATGACTCACAAGTTAAACCATCAACCAAAACTCATTTATGAATCTGAACTTACGCTTGTCTTTCAGTAAATATGACATCCATACTCTGTGTTTCACGATCATTTTGAGCTTTAAGCTGCGCAAACAGTTAACATAGAAGTTAGTCATTAAAAAAGATAACCATCAAACCAAACTCTCTTTGGAAAGGTTACTCTAGTTATGAACTACATGAAATTATTATAATAATACCAAATACAAAAATTAGAAGAAAAATGCATCTTTCATCTAACAAAGAACACTACCAGTTAACTTAGTCCTTTATATTGGCGTAAGTTCTCATCAAAATAATTCATTTTTCTTTAGTGATCTGTCCAATAATTAAAACTAATTTATGTAAAAACCATTTCAAAAACACACTATGTTCAATAAATACTTGATTAGTTATATGCTGAATTTAGAATCAACATAATTTTGTTCTTAAATCTTTCACGATTTCGTAAGTACTCCTAGATGACTGTTATGTACACAGACCTGAATCTGGATCCACCCCAAATAAAAAAACAAATAATTTTCAAAGTTTCCTATACCTACAACCAGCTTATAGTAGACAGCTTTTCCATAATAAACCAGAGAATCAAACCACACTAAATGATGGCAAAAGTGGGAGCTTTTTCCATATGTTGTCAAGATGTATGGCCTTCCTTAGTTCCTCTAAATACATAGTCAAGATTAAGCTAGTGACCAAATACTTTTCAAATCTTTTATTTTTTTATTTCTAGAATATATACTTTTAAATCATATAACTGTAAAATTTATACATACAATTTGGGTATTAGCATAACTTCTGAGATAACGACATAGGGACACATAGGTTTTAAATTCTATGAAGCATTCAGAGCTACAAACTTATATGTTTGCATATACTTTTTCTAGTACTTAAAAGAGAATCTTGTAAACAGTAAGTAAATGGCATAAATTTGCTCAATAGTTTCAAAGAACGAAGGAAAAGGGAGGAAAGGAAGCAAGAAAACATTTCAAGAGTTTGGTATTCTTTGTATAAGGAAGAGGCTGCCATATTTGAGAAAGTTATATAGAGAAGTATTAATGATAGGTGGGGAAAGATACTCCTTGGTTTCTAACTAACAGAGGAATTATATTTCTCTTCCAAATATTTCATTATTATATTTGACAAATAATTTTCAAAGTTTCCTATATTTATTTCTAGCAATAAAATTTATTTCTAAGTTTGTAAAACTAAAAATAATTTAATTATTGTAGAACCCCAAATTTAGAACTCATTTTAAAAATCCTGGATTTTTTATAGCCAGGATGATGTGGGGCATGCCATTAATCCCAGCACTTAAGAAGCAGAGGTAGGCAGAGTTTGAGGTGCTGGAGAGGTAGCTCAGCAGTTAAGAACACTTGCTGTTCTTCCAGAAGACTTGTGTTCATTTTCTAGCAACCATGTGGAGGCTCAAAGTCATCTGTTACTCTTGTCCCAGGCAATTTGATGCCTTCTCTGGCCTCTGAGGGCTCAGGGCATAGACATATAGGCAGATAAAACATCCCCACACTTTAATTAACTTAAAAAAAAACTATAAGAAAACTTTTAAAGATATTATTTCCATTGAATTTTAATTCCATTTGTAAAAAAATTAAAACATAAGGAAACATTTTTTTAAAAAAAGAAATTATGAACCAAAATATTATTAATATATATCCAATCAATATAGATGGTTCTTCCCTAGCTTTATTGACAGATGTTAAAATATTTACTCCAACAGCAACAGGGATATAAAAAACAATAAAAAGTGCTTAATCATAATTGTGATACTTATGATCAGAGTCATAACCACCTTTAATGGCCATAAAAGGTTTTACCAAATTACTTCTAGATAAATGCTTTATTTTAGAGGATATGATTTATATACAATTATTACTTATATTTGTGTATTTTCTTACCATGTTGTAATCATTCATAACTTCTTCCATTTCAGTATTGGTATTGAGTTTATCTACCAACTAAAAGCAAAAATATAACAAAAAAAAGCACCATTTGGTTAGCCTTAATAAATTTTAGGTAAGTTTTAATATACATACCTATTTTCATAAATAGCTAGTCATTTCAGTGTTAATACTATCAAGTGTCTTACTTTCCAAAAAAAAAAAAAAAGCGAGCCACATTAAAAAACAATATTGAAAACCTAACATACTCTTCATTTGGCCAGTAAATAAGAAGTGATGAATTACTGTTCCTTTAAGAACACTGAAGAGTTTTCTCTGCTTTGAAATGACCAAGTTTATAAAGGTCTGAAACAGAAAAAAGCAGCGTTGGAAATTATCTGCCACTTGAATTTTTCTCCTCCTGGAAACATTAACTGTTTTAGAAATTTATAGTAGTGAAAAGGCAAAACAATTTTATTTCCCATAAATTTATTTTATAAAATAGAACACTAGTAAATCTAGTTCTTAAGTCAGAGAATGTCCTGCTCTTACAGAGGATGTGAGTTCAGGTCCTAGCACCCACACCAAGCAGCTTTAAGTGCGTCTAACTGTCTCCAGGGAATCAATATTATCATTTCCTTTGGGCCTCTGCGGGTAATGGCACTCATGTGCATACACATATACACATAATTAGAAGTAAAGCAAAATCTTTAAAACAATAAACAATAGAAAACAACACTTACTAAAAAAAATTCTAATTAATATTGGTCTCAAGGTGTTTTTATAGAGCATGTGCTCAGAAAATTTAAGAACTACAAAATACTCTAATTAGCAAAATTTGACTGGTAAGTATTAATATTAACTAGTTATATCATAATTTACCTAATCAACAGCGGAGACAAAAGCTAGTCATGCCATAATTGTTTAATGTGCCTCAGAAATTAGAAAGAAATTCTGATGCTAGAAACTTCCTGGAGGTAGCATTACTCCAAGGACAAGGAGTTAACAGCATTGACAAGGTGATAGTCTGCACTGGGAAACATCCTCAGTGGAACTATTTTTATGAGTGTACTCTATTTTGACAGAGTGCACACAAAATTGAACACTCAGATGGAGGTAATCTGTATGCTAGGTAAAGAATTTAAATTTCATGATGACAATGCTCCATAGCAAGGTAAAGGTGTTTTTTTAAAGCAATGGAATCATTCTTACCTAATAAATTGTAATGCTTTAAAAAAATATTATTCAAACATTTGTAGGGGAGAAAAGCTTTTGTGTGATTTATAAGTGTCTTTAAAAAAAATGAGGCTAGCAATATGGCTCAGCAGGTAAAGCTTCTACCAAGGCTGGTGGCCTGTATTTGATTCTTGGCGGACCCATATGGTAGAAAAGAAGTAACTTACACAAGTTGTCATCTGACTTCCATGAATGTACCTGCACGTGCGCGCGTGCGCACACACACACACACACACACACACACAAAATTACAAATAAATAAACAGTAGGTAAAATAAATATTTTTTCTAATGCAAACAAAATTGGAAGAATTCCTATCAATCTGTTAAGCCAAGTTATTTCTGGGTTAGGAAATGAAGAAGAAATGAAAAGAGCAATTTAATTTTTGTATTTTTATACTTCCAACTTTTTCACAAGAAATATATATATATAGTTGTGTATTACTTGGTATTTAAAATGTATTTTTAAGTGTCAAGAGCACAAAAACAAACATCAGGAGAAATTCTCTGAGGAAAGAGACAATACCATGTTGTAGTCTGCTAGTTGTCCTTGAAAGTCTTTAATTTCAACAGCTAATGTCTCTGCCCTACAAACAAAAGCAAATGCATTCATAAATACATAAGCAGATCAATATAAAGAACCTTATGGATGGTGTCATATTTAATAAATTATGTTCATGATACTGAATAAATACTGAATTGATATTCAGTGGGATAAATTCCTAATAAAGATCTTGCATGTCTTAATTGTAAAATTACTCACCTCTTTTCATATGACAAATACACTGAATTTTCTTGGTTGTACATTTCTATTTCTTTCTGAAGTTTATTAATTTCAGTTGTAAGTTCACTTATTTTGCTCCTAAGTGAAAAAAAAAGGAAGTTTAGAAATACTTCTAACTCAGAAAAGACTTCTAGTTAAATAAAATAAACTTCGTAAATATGTAACAATATGTATGGCTTTATCAAATCCATTTAAAATGAACAGTTTCAGGGGGTTGTGTCACTAAAAATGATGAGCCAATGAGAAAAATGGCTGACACAGAGTCTCTAATCAAGGAAGATGAAACAGGCCAGGCGTTGTAGTACACACTTTTGATCCAACATGGAGAAGCAGGAAAAGAAATCCAAGTCTGGGGACAGCCTGGTCTGGTCTATACAGGAAGCTCCAAATCAGCTAGTGTTACAGAGGAGGGCACAGTCTGAGAACACTGGGTCTGGACTGTACAGGGAGCTCCAAATCAGCTGGTATTACAGTAGGGCACAGTCTCAAAGAACAGAAGCAAAACCAAAAACCAAACAAAAGAAAATGGAGCTACATCACTAGGACATCTGAAAAGAGAAAGTTATTAGGTGGAAAATAATTAATATGTCTTAGTAGGTAAGACCAGGGATCAGTTCCACATGGCAACTCATAACCGCCATAACTCCGGTTCCAGGAGTCATGGAATCCAATGCCCTCTTCTGACTTCCACAGGCAAAGGGCAAACATGTGTCTTAAAACATACATATATGTATAACATTCATATACATAAAATTAAAAGAAAGTATTTCTTTTAAAATTCTTCATTTTAGAGACCTTATTAAAAGGCCTGAAGCCAGACACAGTGGTGCACACCTTTAATCCCAGTACTCAAAAGGCAGAGGCAGGTTGATCTCTGTGAGTTGAGTCTAGCCTGGTCTAGATGAGTTCTAGGACAGCTAAGGCTATATATACAGTGATGCCCCAACTCAAAATAATTACAAAAAAAAAGTAGGAGGCTTATAAATTAGTGAAAATTAGGGCAAGCATGTATCAAATGACCAAATATACTTACTTACATAAAAGTCTATGATTAAGTATAAATAATTAAACAAACACTTATTTCCTTTCTTAGTACAATCAGTGATATTTCAATTATATGAGTAATACATTCCGAATAATACTAAAAAGCATAAAAGATTATTATCACTCCAAGAAAAAAGTGAACTTCATGATATGATTTCAATGTTTGCCTTCCTTCTAAAATTCACACTGAAACTTGTTAGGCAGTGGTGGTGCAGCCTTTATCCCAGCACTCAGGAGGCAGAGGCAAGACGATCTCTGTGAGTTGGAGGCCAGCTGGTCTACAGAGTGAGTTTTAGAACAACAGGGCTATGTAGAGAGACTTTGCCTCAACCTGCCCTCTCCACACCTTTCCCCCCAAAAAAGGAACTGATTCTTCTGGTTTGTAACTAGGCCACGAAGGCTATTTCATGGATGTTAGTGCCTACCAAAGGGCTGGTCCTGCTTTCCTTGTCCATCACAGAACTTCACAAGACCATAAACTCTCAGCCTAGGGCTGGGAAGAAATTTAGTTGTTGATAAAGAACTTGCCTTGCAAGCACAAAAACCTGAGTCCAAACTCCAGAACCCATGTAAAACAGCTGGGTTTGGTGGTTCATGCTTGCAATCCCAGCCCTGGGGAGACACGAACAGGAGACTCAGAAAGGTTCAACAGTCAGCAGCCTAGCCTACTTAGCAAGCTCCAGGGCAACAAAGAGATCCTGTCTCAAAAACAGGTGGATGGTATCCGAAAAGTGACACCCAAGGTCACCCTCCAGCATCCACATGCACCCACACGACTGTATGAATACTAACCCATATGTGGGCACCAGGATGCACCTCCATGTACCAGATTTCAGCCTAACTATATTATCATGCAGTACAGTCAATTAACCAGAAATTATGTGAGAATATAAAATTATTCTTAGAACTCAAAAGATAACTAATTGTTGAAATAACTACAACTAAAACTCCAAGGTCATGCATAAAAAAACATTTATTTTACATACCTAAGAAGTCCAAGATAGTAAGATTTGTCTAAAATTTGCCTCTGGGGACCTAAAAAATGTTTTAATGTGAATATTAATACTCTATTATAAAATGACCAAAATAACAAATCCAAAGCACAACCACCATTACTTGCCACAGTTCTCAAACATTCCTCATGAATGCCTCAACATATGGAGAAATACTAAAAGCTAGTATTCTAGAGTCATGACATAAAGAAGGCTGAATTTAGACAAGAATGGGACTTTTAAAAGTGAGGCTGTTAAGAAATAAGAATCTGGTCTGGAGAAATGGCTCAGTGGTTAAGAGCACATACTGCTTTTGCAGAGGACCCAAGTTCAATTGCCAGCACACACATTGGGCAGCTCATAACTGCCAGTAACACCAACTCCAGGGAATCTGACAGTCTCTTCTGGCTTACACACTGTACTTATTTGCACAGACCCAGACACAGATACACACACATATATTCATAATTTAAAAAAATAATAATCCAGTATTTTTTAAAAGAAACTAGATACTACAGGACAGACTAGCTAGATAGAAACTAGACCTATGGAAGCCTAGAACAGAGCAGTAAAAAGGACTTTTAAAAAAATGCAATTTCGGGGCTGGAGAGATGGCTCAGTGGTTAAGAGCATTGCCTGCCCTTCCAAAGGTCCTGAGTTCAATTCCCAGAAACCACATGGTGGCTCACAACCATCTGTAATGAGGTCTGGCGCCCTCTTCTGGCCTTCAGGCATACAGACAGAATATTGTATACATAATAAATAAATAAATATTTTTTAAAAAAATGCAATTTCTTTTTTTTAAAGATTTATTTATTTATTATGCAAACAGTATTCTTAGTATTCTGCATGTATGCCTGCAGGCCAGAAGAGGGAACCAGATCTCATTACAGATGGTAGTGAGCCACCATGTGGTTGCTGGGAATTGAACTCAGGACCTTTGGAAGAGCAAGTAGTGCTCTTAACCACTGAGCCATCTCTCCAGCCCCCAAAAATGCAATTTCATTATCATTAGATTGTATAATATGAGGGCATGTATGTGCCATAGCACACATGTGAGGGTCAGAGACAATAATTTTGACTCATTTTTTATTATTAATATTAAAAAAAATTTCTAAATAATAAATGGTTTTTCTACTTAGTAAGCAATATGGTATAAAAAAATTAAGTCTCCTGAAAGGAATACTATACTCCTAAAGTACAGTGGTTAGGACTGTCAAGATGGCTCAGTGGGTAACAAGCCTGACAACCTGAGTTTGATCCTGGGAACCCACAGTAGGAGAGAACCAATTCCAGAAAGTTATCATCTGGGACATCCATACATGCACTGGGGCACATATGTGTCTCTTCAATGCCGAGAGAGAGAGAGAGAGAGAGAGAGAGAGAGAGAGAGAGGAAGAAGAAGAAGAAGAAGAAGAAGAAGAAGAAGAAGAAGAAGAAGAGGAGGAGAGAGAAAGAGAGAGAGAGAGAAATAATAATAAAAGTACAATTCTCTCTCAGGACTGCAACAGCCCCTGAAATCCAGGGACGCTCAAGTCTCCAATAGAGCTCTGCAGCATTTTCACATAATGGAGCTACACTATCTCACGTGACTTAAAACCATCTGGATGACTTGTTGCTGGGAACAATCTTTGTACACTGTGGATGTGTATTGCTCTCACTGGTTCAGAGGGAGCTGACTGGCCTATAACAGGGAAGGAAGAGATTGGGTGGGAGAGCCAGAGTAGGAGGATGCTGAAAAGAAGGTAGAGTCTGAGGAGTCTCCAGCTAGACACAGAGGAAGCAAGACATGTAGAAAATGAGGTAACAAGCAATGAGCCACATGGTATTACTTAGATAAGAAAAATGACTTAATTTAAATTGTTAGAGCTAGTTAGTAAGAAGCCTAAGCTATCGGCTGAGCATTTACAATTAATATTAATTCTCTGTGTGGTTATTTGGGAGCGGGCTGATGGAACAGAGCTGACAGGCAGTCCCAACAAAAAATTTCGCCTATAACTTAGAATGCCTTATCAATGTTATACAGTTATATCAGTATTGTTATATTTATATTGTAATTTACCTTAAAATTAATTTTGCACCTCAAGAGTAGCTTTAAGCCCTCAGAAATCACTAGTCACAAGAAAAAAAAAGAAACCTAAGAATATTAATCATGGTTTGGTTTATACATCACATTAATCAAACTTCTGAAACAAGTACAGTGTAATGGTGCTAGGGATATGACTTAGTAGTAGTGCATTTGCCTAGCATACACAAGGTCCTAGGTTCAATCTCTGGTGTTGTATCACAAAGAACTTACAAAACCAATTTAAGCCACGTGTGGCAATACCAAAACTTGAGAGAGTTGAGGTAGAAAGATAGGAGGTCAAGATTATTCTCAGTTGCATAGCGAATGCAAGAACAGTAACTATTTTTGAGACTGTCTAAAAAATAAAATATATTATTATGCCTTAGAGAGAAGCATGTCAGTCTCATTTCTTTTTTTAATCATTATAATGGAGGAAAAAAGGAATTTTTAACACCTAATAAATGTTTTCAATGATATTATTTAATTTTTTTACTACATGAAAATTTTTAAATTCTATGTATATGGGTATGTGCCGTGGCACCTGTGTGGAGGTGAGAGTACAGCTCATAAGAGTTGGACCTCTCCTTCCATCAAGGCAGTCTTGGAGATCAAACTCAGATAATCAAGCCTGGGACCTTCACGTGATGAGCCATCTCACATGCCCAAATAAGTGCCATTCCAAGGTGAAAGCTATCAAAAAGAATTTCAAAATACTTTTATGTAGTAACGAAAACCTAATTCTCAGTCATAAACCTTTCAAATTTCTTCCAGTTGTAACAAAACTCCTTGATAGTCAGAAAATTTAAGCTCAAAGTGAGCATATATATATATATATATATATATATATATATATACTTAAACCTTTCTAATTCACATATATTCTATTATTTCATAATAAATTTTATAAGTCAAAGAATAAGAATGACATGCTATATTTCTCATTTATTAAGATATGCTGTAACAGTTTTGAAACAAAATATATTCATCTTCATAAAATAAATACCTTTCATCCCAGTTTTCATTCCACTCAAACCTTGCTGAGTTACAGGACGATCAGCAACTTTGATTTGAGATGACAAAACTCCACCAGTCCCTAGGGGACCACCACGAGAACCTGGTCTTGCTGTTGCTGGTGGCATCTAAATGACAAGTAAGATTTTACATTTATTAAACCAGGAAAAATCAAGGCAATTTTTCTAAAAATTGAAACTATACACAATTTATAAGTTCAAGACCAGTTAGAACTACATACCAAAAAAAAAAAAAGAAAACTACCTGAGAAATAATAATAAAAAAACTAGGGCCAATTAGATAATGCACATACTGAGAAACCTTATATCTAAGTTAGATCCTGGGCTCCACACAGTACTTATCCACCCAGATAAAATAATAAATGTTAACAAAAAGTTTTAAAGTATCATATTTCTACATAATGATGTTATAGTTGATTTTCTCCTTTGTAAAATCTGGTGCTTTAAGCATTATTATGATGGGTATATATTTTCCTTAAAATTAGGAAAAAGAAAACTTTCATTTTGAAAAAAAACATTACTATTACATGTCCTGAGAAAAGTCACAACTCTCTCTTGTCAACTATGCACATAAGCATGGAAAATTATAAAAGGCAACATGAAACTCTTCCAAAATCTCTCTGCATCTTCTTTTTTTTATCCTTTTTATTTTATCTGTCTCTGCCAAAGACTAACATACAGTAGAAGATTCAATGTGGGGTAGAAATTTTAGATTAATAATTTTTTGCCATTTACTTTGTTGTTTTTATTTCTGTTAGCTGGTAGCCTTAGCACTATCAAAAAACCCAGTTCTCAGGTGACTCAGAGAATTCCTTGCAAACTTACTTAGTTATATTGCCAACACCAGGACACATTCCAGAGACTATGCTGAATACAAAAACAAATGCAACTCAAATAAGAGTTCAGGGCTACCCACAGTGGTTTCTAGGAGAGACTGAGAAGTCTTTGCTTTGGAAACTTTCTAAACCATTCTTTTTTCTACTTTATGCAAGCAGATTTTGGAAAACTACTTGAATTACCTTTCTTATTTATGAGATGAAGTATAGAGGCTAATAAAATGGAATAATGTGTGAGTATATGTATTCACTTGGAAGAATATTCAAAAATCTATTTCTGAAAGGGACAAAAAACCCAACAGATTACTACCCTGTTTTGAATCAGACTACAAGCTACATATGCATATGTGTTTTGTGTCTGTAAATGCACAGGAAAGTCTTATAAGATACATACCAAACAGCTGATAATTACCTTGAATAGAAAAAAGCTCTCAAAAAATCTGCCAGTTTATTTTACAATGAACATCACTCACTTCAAAATCAGAGACATCACACAAAGTACATGACAAATAGAAGCTGGTCAATAATGTCAGATAACTTTTTTAAGTATTTAATCAACAATCATCAAAAGAATCAATTATTACTAGAACAAGAGAAAAAAACATTTATAAGAAGACTTCAGAAAAATCATCTCCATTTTAGGTTATAATGATATAATCTGAAACTCTAGAAAAACCATAAACATTTAAGAAAACCTGACTATTATTTATTGCCTAAAAAAAAAGTGCTGTCCTAAAAACACAAGACTCAGCATTACAGCTTCTCTACAAGTAGAGCCTGAATACCAGCACTACATACTTTCTGCTACTCAAGACCAATGTAGGAAGAACAGAAAATACTGTATCACAGAAAAAGGGTTCACTGTTGTTTTTTGAGATCCCCTATTGCTGTTGTCCCAGCCTGGCCTGGATAGGATCTTGCTATTACCCCAGGCTGACTTGGAACTATGTAGCCAGTCTGGTTTTGAATTCATGGTTCTGCTTCAGCCTCCAGAGTGCTGAGATTACAGGCATGTCACTATTCCTAGCCCACCATTTCATTTCTAGCAACATGTAAATGTATATGACTATGCTAAATTAATATTACATTGCTTTTTAAATCGTGTATTACACAGCACAGTTTTCTCAAGTATAATCGTCATTCATCACCATTTATGCCCTGGCAATACCTAAGCATGCACGGGAAGCCTGCTTATGGTGGTTCTCCAGCTGTTCCGATCCTAGGCAGTTCTATAATTAAAAATAATTTTAATAATAGCCAGACATATTTTTAATAGCAGATATAGTTTACTTAAGATTTGCTTATGGGACTGGAAAGACGGTTCAGTGGTTAAGAGCAATTGATGCTCTTTGAGAAAACTGCCAATTCATTTCCAAACACTATATCCCAAGGCTCACAACTACCTGTAACTATAGCTGGAAGAAACTGTACACCTTCTTCTGGCCTCCACTGCTAACTACACTTTCATGCATGCCCACAGACACAAATGCACATATACACAATTAAAAATAAACCTTCAAAAATGTTTATAATGTCATTCAATTTGTTCCAAATTTTTATTATTATTATAATGAAAATGTAATAATCTCTGTAGTTATAATTCTTCTTAGAATGATCAGTTTTTAAATTTTGTACTTTCTCAAATATGGTGGTTCTCTTACTGGCTACATTGACTTATACCATTATTTTAATAGTTACTAAAAATATTTCTCATTTTCTGAGACTATATATATATAGTGTATATATATAGTATATATAGTATATATATAGTATGTGTGTGTATATATACATATATATATACACACATATATATGTGTGTGTATGTATATACACACACACACACACACACACACACACACATATATATATATATATATATACACACACACACACACATATACTTTTTTTTGTTTTGGTTTTTCGAGACAGGGTTTCTCTGTGTAACAACAGCCCTAGCTGTCCTGGAACTAGCTTTTATACACCAGGCTGGCCTCGAACTCAGAGATCAGCCTACTTCTGCCTCCTGAGTGCTGGGATTAAAGGTCTGCACCACCACCACCTGGCTCAAAATATATTTTTACTCATACTATTCATTACTATTATGCCTTTTGTTCTTTTTATCATTCTGAAAGGTTTCGAGCCCAATTTTTTAATGCTATTCTTCCCCAGTATCAAAAAAAAAGGCCTCACAGAATTCTACTTGAACATGATTTTATTATAACTTTAACACAGAACAAACGCATACAAATTAGTAAAGTGAATAACTGTGGGTTCAATACCAGCCTGATCTACAGAACAAGTTCAACAGAACAGTCACGGCTATCCACAGAGAAACCCTGCCTCTAAAGACAAACAAACAAACAAGATTCTGAGTACTGATGCGTGTGGCAGCACGGTCTGTAATCCTAGCCAGCCCTAAGGACACTGGGGCATGAAGATTCTCAATTCAAGGCTAGTCCAAAATATATTAGAAAGACTCTGTCTCAATTTTTTTAAAGTTATGAATGATCTATACAAAGAATTACCAGTTTGTTGGGTTTTTTCGTTTTTATGGTATTTTTAATTTTTGTAAATTCAAATATAAAAATTAAAAGTATTTTCAAGTACTTGGTTTTTCTATCATTATTAGAAAGCCCTCAGAGTTTATTAAGTTTATATTAAATAATTATGTATATTTTCCTCTGCCAGTTATATAAACTCTTTAAAATATCAAGTTTATATACTCTTTATAAGTCTTATAAATGAATCAAGGGATAAAAATTGCTTTAAGAAGTAATTTATTAGGTTTGGAGCAAGGCCTCAAGAATATTCTATGTATTTTTTGACTAATTTGAAAAGTCACATTACTAATAAAATTCTTACAAATGCTTGATTCTGGTTTTAGTCTATTTTATCTCATTTGTTTCTGATTCTGAAATACCGTACAATTTTAACTAAAATGGTTTTACCTTACCCTTGCCTAATAAGTACAAGGACCTGTGTTTGATCTCAGCACCACAAAAAGTAAACTGTTATAGCTTTAAAATATGTTTATGGGTATCACTAAACGTAATTCCTTGATAATGGTCTTATTCTTCCACATTGTATTTTTACATATTTTAACATTTTTCATACAATTAATATAGTCTACAGAATTAAGGAACAACAAAGTAAAATCTGTTATTGCACAGATTCCCAACTTACTGCAGTTGCCACCCGAACAGTCCCAGATGGGGGTCTTACTCCAGAAGGAGGCCTTCCTGTTAGCCCTATTCCACCCCGAGAAATAGGGCGAGGCGCTGAAGATTTGTGGTTACTGGCCATTGTTCACTTTAACCACTGTTTGGAAACAAAAACATAATTCAATTTTTCTTTGAGGTCTTATACACCTGAACACTAGTAGCTCATTATACCCTTCCTTCAAATACTTAATTCATGATGATTTTTTTTTTCTTGCCAACTGCCATTCCCAGACACTCTTACAAGGCTAAGTTGGCTGTAATTTTATTCAAATTTAACTTTAAAATTCTATTTAGAACTATGGGATTAGGGCTACTGAAACGGCTCACTGAGTAAAAGCACTTGTCATGCAAGTCTGGGAACGTGAGTTCCGTTCCTGGAACCCTCATAAAGGTGGAAGAAGAGACTGACTCTACAAACTTGTCCTCTGGCCCTCCCCCATGTACAATGTAGCACGGACATCCAGCACACACTCACATCGTGCACTTACACATACAATAGTAAATAAAATATGTGAGGAAATGAAAATAAATAAGATCATTTATTACAATATTCCTTCCTCAATATCCCACTCAGCAAAGGAGTGGCCACGAGTCCTTATTTTGCAGAGTTGTGGAGCTCAGTTCAGAAGTTTTTCTTTACCGTTACTATCATTATCCTCCCTAAACCAATCATTCTGACTTAGGGTAAGCAGAAAGTTGCTAAGTCCCTTCCCCCTGTAACCGCTGACGGCCTCCACCTTCAGAGCAGTGATTTTCCTGAGGGTCAGTGTCCTTTTTGGAGCGTCCACTCTATAGTCCACGCGTTGGGTGAACGTCCCAGGCCAAGCCTCCGACCCCAAGTCATAGAACAGCCAAGAGCCCACGGATTCGAATTTGTTTTGTTTGGAGCTCGTCAAAGTCTCCAGAGAACGATAACCCGCGCAGGGAGAAGGCGCGAAGCTGAGATGGCTCACCTTGCCCGGTGCGAATGGGGAACCCCACAACACGAACCTCTCTCCGAGGAGACGGAGCGAGCCACACCGCTCACCTAAGCACGGCCTGGGCGCCAGGCCTCAAAGCCCTGCGCGACGCCGCGTATCCCAGCAACGGCCACCGCGCGGAAACGTCCCCTCGTGATTGGCCGGCGCTGCGCCTCTGATGGGGGGGGGGGTCTCGCGAGATTTGAGGACAGCCTTTCTTTCTCTCGCCCCAAAGTGGTGTCTTTAAGCTTTCTTCTACCAGAGGTCTTTTTTTTTTTCTTTTCTTTTCTTTTCTTTTTTTAAACCTGTAGGCTGTGTAATTAATTGAGTGTCCTTAAAAGATCTGTTTTTACAAGGTCTCACTTTTAGGGCGATGTAAATCTAAATCACTACGTAGCCCTGGGTGACAAGTATCTTTTTAGAACGGAACTGTTTGTGGTGGGAATTTGGTTTGTTTTGTTTGGGTAACTAACGTTTAAACGTTTGACAGATTCCTTGCCTTACCCCGGCCAGCTCCCCTATCGGGAATGAGAGTGACTACATTGGCTGTGCCAGTCTTCCTTAATAGCGGGATCTGAGTTTACTGCTTGCTAGCTCCAATCTAACCCGATGCACACACCCGAAATGTGAATGTAAGCCGTAAGGAATACTTCAGGGGTCTATTTCAGCAAGAATGCCAACTCCAGCAACTATGTCCAGGATTTAAGACTGATTTTTGTTTTGTTTTGTTTACTTTAGATAGGGTTTCTCTACGTAACCCTGTCTGTTTTGGTAACTCAAGTAGACCAAGCTGGATGTATACATCCTCCTGCCTCTCCCAAGTGCTGGTGTTAAAGACTTGCACCACCACATACCCAGTTTAATAAACCTTAATAAGCCCACTTTCAGTTTTTAGTTTAAACATAGTTTCTGTGCCTTCCAATTAAGAACTCTGACAGATGTGACGACAACTGAAATTGGCAGGACAGGCGTTCTTGACCCAATTTTGGAGAGATTAAGTAATTTGTTTTAAATCATTTGAGTAATCAGCAGTGTTCCCTGTCCCCATATCTTTTATGTGACGAAAACAATTCAAAACACCTCACTTAGGGGCCTCTCAGCTTTCCTAAGGAATGCAATCCACTTTATTTGACTTTGGTCATTTTCATTTTGTCTTTTGCTTTATTGCTTTGGTGTGGTCTTCTGGGTGTCTCCCTCCCACGTACTTATAGTACATGAGATCATGCCCCAAGTGGGCCCGGTATCTTAAAGGCTATTGGCTGAAGTAGTTCCTACAACATGGATGCTAGGCAAACTCTATACCACTGGGTTACACACCCACTGTCCAAGATTTTGCTGTTTCTTTATACGAACTTACTTAGGCTACATCAAGTAACTGAATTGTATCAAGCTTTCTGTCTCAGGACCTTCTTAAACTGTAGATCATAAACTGTAGATCAGGATCTTCTTAAACTGTAGATCACGAACCCTCATGGGGTTTAACTGAATGTGGGGTTTCCCCCAAATTTACAATAGTAAAAAATGTCTGAACACCCAGTGAACAAAAATTAAAGAACACATAGTAACAAATCGGAGGTGTTTCTGGCAACACTCACCCGTGTTGCATCGCATGGCTTCACTAAAGCTTTGGTTCTGAATCACTGGTGCACTCTGTTCTTCTAGTCCCCTCCCACCACACCACACCAACCAGTGCTGCCTCAGACACCTTGGCTCAGAGTCAAGACTATTGTTTGCTATGAACTCCAGTGCTTTTACTATATAGTTTTCTACTGTTATAAAAACATGATTAAGGGACGTGAGAGACGGACGGCTCAGAAGAAGTTAAGAGCGCTGGCTGCTCTTCCAGAGGTCCTGAGTTAAATTTCCAGCAGCCACATGGTGGCTCACAGCCATCTACAATGAGATCTGATGCCTTCTTCTGGCGTGAAGGCAAACATGCAGACAGAACACTGTATAAAAAAATTATTTGAAAAACAATGAAAAAATTAAACTTTTGGGATATTAAAGTAGCAAGAAACTTCTTTGCATTCCAAGAGAATCTAACATATATTATTTTCTTTGTTTTGAAAGTTGGGTTTTCATTTAATTCCATCAACAGAAATTAGACTTGACTAGTCACAGATACTCTTGTACATTGACTAATTTTAGAAAGATTTTTGTTTGTTTGTTTGGGGGATAGAGGATTTTAGAACCTGAAATATTTTTCAATTTTCTTCTATTTAAAACTGTATCAGATCATTCCAATATAATGGTTTTTAATATGTAAATTGGATTGTTATACACATGGTATGTTTGTTTTTTTAAAAAAAAATATGTCAAAGAGAAAAATCTTAATTACAGAAAATAAGAGCTCAATATTTTTATATCTTTATTCCTTAGTATGCAAGTATCAAATTGGTATATTACTGGGTTTTATTGCATTCGAATGATTGATTTAAAAAACTGTTTAAGGGGCTGGAGAGATGACTCAGAGGTTAGGAGCATTGCCTGCTCTTCCAAAGGTCCTGAGTTCAATTCCCAGCAACCACATGGTGGCTCACAACCATCTGTAATGGGGTCTGGTGCCCTCTTCTGGTCTGCAGGCATACACACAGACAGAATATTGTATACATAATAAATAAATAAATATTTTTTAAAAAAAACTGTTTAACCTTCAAAAAATATTGCCAAATGAATTTTGGCTTGAATCAGGATAGATATTCTAGGGGAGCCCTGAACATATTTTTATCATTTTGTATAATGTGTTTATGCAAAATGTTATTCTCTGCATTTGGTGATTATTAAATCAAAAATACTGCTCCACTCTGAGAAACATTGAAACTGAAGATGCTGCAGATCCTGAGTTTGGTTCCCAGCACCCTTACCCATTCGCAACCATCTGGAACCCTACTCTGGGGATCCGGTTCCCTCTTCTGGATTCCAGTGGCACTGCATTCATGTGCACCTACCCACACACAGACACATACACACTTAATTTAAAGGAAAGCAAATCTTACAGTTATTCATCTGAGCAGTATTTGTTATAGGAAAATTAGTTAAGGTCATGCTGGGGTCCCTGCAAGCTCTACTGTTGGCAGAGAGACAATCTGCATGAAGAGAGGAAAACTTCGTTCAGCTTGACTTAGTCAGACTGGATCAAACTTCTAGTGAGTTTGACGCCAGGCAGTCTATTGTAATATAAGCATATTTAAACACAGTACAATTTGGAAAGAGTTTCCAAGCAACAATTTCCAATCCCGTGCACGATGAAGCTTAATGGGTGACTACAAAGAAACTCCTTTATATAGTACGTTGCCATGAAGATAGGTTCTACAGCTTAAAGGCCTAGGATCCAGTGCGCTCTCTGAGATAGCATGCAAGGAACAGGTTTTAAAGTACACGTGGCATCTTCCCTCAGGATGGGTTCTATTAACTGAGAGCTAAAGATAAAAGACGAGGGAGGGAGAGTACGGGATAAACATTCTGGGGGCTTTGGGTAATGTCTGGCTCTATAGACAGCATAGGTCATCAGGTCATTAACAATATCCATTCTCAGCCTTCTAGGAGGAAAGCAGGCATTTCCTCCTTTAAGGAGGCAACCCTGCATGGTTAACATTCCTGATTTCCCCAGTGATCTGTTTCCCCAACAAGGCAATCGTCATAAAGTATATACAATTTGGCCATTAAAATGACTGTCCCTGAGCTGCGAATACACCCTTTAGTGTTGACGTTGGGGTGATAAACTTTAGAAGCCTGGAGTTAGCACAGACGAAATTAGGCTGAAGAAATGTGAGATTCACCAGATGAATGGGGAAGGGACTTCTTAGAGCTTTCTTGTCTGAAAACATCACAGTGGAAATATAGAGGAAAGGAGATGAGACCATTATACGTCCTTGAATTGTTACCTTGCAGAAACTGCAAAGGCACACCTCTATAGGGGAACACTAGCACACTTGCTCATCTGTTCTCAAGAATACATACTTGTATTTTCCAAATAATCAATGTGTATTACTCATTAATACATTTTTGCATCATGCACCCACTTTTCTTTACTAAATTGGGTCTACAAGCTTTTAACCATTTGATGAAACAGCTGTTTCTTTTATTAATTAGCTCAATTTGTGTAAAAACTGACTTTTTTCTCCTCTTTTTATATGTATTTTGTTAGTTATTACATTTTTGGAACAGAGCCTCTTGTAGCCCAGGCTGGCCTTAGACCTGCTATATAGCTTCCTACCTGCGACTCCCAAGTGTTGGGATTACAAACCTGTATCACTATGCCCACTTTTGTTTCTGTCATGTTAATTAGTAAGATCCTAAGATACTGAACATGATGGGGTAGATGAAAAGTTCTTCCCCAGCAATATGGAAAGGTATTCAGGATATATGGTTAAAGCAAGGTGAGAAGTAATCACAGCTAACATGTTCTTACACCTATGTAAACAATATGCTTTGGGAAGCATACAAGAAAGTAATGATAACTGTCGCCTCCAGAGAAGAAAACTGGGTGGTTAAGATTTGAAATTTTTTTAAATTTATTTATTTATTAAGGATTTCTGCCTCCTCCCCACCACCGCTTCCCATTTCCCTCCCCCTCCCCCGATCAAGTCCCCTTCCCTCATCAGCTCGAAGAGCAATCAGGGTTCCCTGACCTGTGGGAAGTCCAAGGACCACCCACCTCCATCCAGGTCTAGTAAGTTGAGCATCCAAACTGCCTAGGCTCCCCCAAAGCCAGTACGTGCAGTAGGATCAAAAACCCATTGCCATTGTTCTTGAGTTCTCAGTAGTCCTCATTGTCCGCTATGTTCACCTAGTCCGGTTTTATCCCATGCTTTTTCAGACCCAGGCCAGCTGGCCTTGGTGACTTCCCGATAGAACATCCCTATTGTCTCAGTGTGTGGGTGCACCCCTCGCGGTCCTGAGTTCCTTGCTCGTGCTCTCTCTCCTTCTGCTCCTGATTTGGACCTTGAAAACTTGCACCCTATCTTTTTAAAGCCTTTGTATCTGAATGAAATGTATCATTATTATATTTTAATGTCAAAGAAAACAAAGACCATGATTAATTTTCATCTTTGTTAAATGAATTAAGCAATTATCTGGACAATGTTTCCAAAGCTTATGAAAAGATATGAGTTCCTCGAAGTTAAGCAAGAAAAAAGAAGCTGTCAGGAAAGTGTCTTCATTCTTTCCCAGCACAAGCTTGGAAACAGCTATTACCTGATGTAGCGCCCTGTAAAGAATGTATTGAATTGCATTTGCTTTGAAAGCTCTTTAACATTCTGCAGTGCTGGTAAGTGCCACATGATTTATAAGCTGTAGAGAGTTCAGGATGGACGCTACACTGCATCCTACAAAACAGTAGTTTTCAGGCTCTATTTTAGAAGACAACAGTTTGACCTTCTGACCTTCTTTTGCTTTTCTTCCCTCTCAGTGCTGGGAGAAACTTTTTACAAAGTTACCTTTCCACCCGACCAGAGCAGCCAAGAGAAACACAAAGCCGAAGCCTTTCTACTGAAAATATCATTAACCTGGCCTCTGGGGCCGTGGCTCTGCACTCTGATCTTCAGGCAAGCTTTATTTGTTAAATTGTAACCAAAATATCACTGCATTAACCAGAAAAAATTAAACTCACATTGCAGAAACAAGGCTGAAGTCTGTCAACACAGCTGGACAGGCTTGTGTCACATACCACTGTCCCTTAGAGAATCATTCACAAACTAATGTGTGTTCTGTGAGTCTGACTGTCTTCCAAACTTTGCATGTTTTCCAAACTTAGTGACTTTTTACAAAAACTGCTTATAGCCACTTTAATATTTTCCATAATTCCCAATTTCCTTTTCCTTTAGACATGAAGGGAACTGGGGATATAGTTTACTATGTGCTTAGCACATTCACATGAACCCTGGGTTCAATTCCTAGAACGATAAACAAAAATTTCAACACACCTATAGACCTGAAGTATATCAATATCTATCATGCATGACCAACATGTGCCCATAGGCCACAGGATAACTATGAATGTGTCCCAATACATTTGAAGATGACAATGTCATATAGTAATGTCAAAACATCAGACACTCCTGAATCTTTTAGGGGTCATGAACATTTACACTATGTGATTGCTTCTATGTATGCAATCTTTGTACTTTTGTTCATATTTAATGTTTTTGTCAGTTTATGGCGGCAAATAGAGCAGAGGCCATAGTTCCCTATATACCTACATTCTATTACCACAATTTTATTCACATACATGGACACACCAAATGTCATTATTATTTGTTAAAATTTCTAGTTTTCAACTTGGCAAAATTTGTCCCAAGTTACCAGCCTTGGGCCACATTGACCCCCACTTTATATCCTTATTTTTAACATTAGGTTTTCTATAATGAATTTAGGCTTCTGTTGGTTATGAGATAGGTCTTTCTATGCATCCCTGGCTGTCCTGGAACTCCCTATGTAGATCAATCTGGCCTTAAACTCAGAAATTCACCTGCCTCTGCCTCCTGAGTCCTAAGATTAAATGTGTACATTTCCCCTGAATCATGTGATCATGTTCCCCTGAATTTAGGCTTTTTAAACAAACAATAAAAATGTCACACTGAAAGCATCATACTGAGAACAAAAATGATATACCTTAAGTCTATTTTTTTATTTAGGTCTTGTTTATTTTGTTTTTGGAAATAAGGTTTCTCTGTGTAGTCCCGACTGCCCTGGAACTTGCTCTGCTGGCCTCAGACTCACAGAGATCAGTCTCTCTGCCTCCTGAGTGCTGGGATTAAAGTCATGTGCCACTATGTGTTTTTTGAGTCATGTAGACCTGCTGGTCTCAAACTCAGAGATTCCCTGCCTCTGCCTCCTGAGGGATGGGATAAAGCTGTGTGACACTGCATCCTGCCCTGCCTTGTCCTGCTCCACTCCCTTGCTTCCCTTATTGCTATATCTGAAGATCAAACTCAGGGTCTCATAAATCTAATGAAAAAAATTCTACTATGGAGCTGTATCTCTATCCCGGTGTGTACAAATTTAAATGACTGTTATGGATGTTCAACTATCTCATCTATTGTCTTTGAAAGAATTACTGATACCGTGGAGGTTTCTACATGCCCTCCATCATGGGACAAGGAGTTTATGAAAGTGAATAGTTAGAAGAAATCATTAGTTTTTAAACCTTTGAGTCCTTGATATAAAATGTAATAATTAGAAAAAAGTCTCAAGAATTCATTCTTATTCTTCATAGAATTTAAGTTCAGTCAAGTGTTCTTGATGTGACTTTAATGTAGTTCAGTTGTTAACTAAACAATTAAGCCAATGAAAACTACACACACACCCATGCTATTGAAACATTAACTAGTAGAGCTATTTTGAGTCCAGGAGTTCCAACATTTTGGGTTCTACTTAGGAACCATGAGGGGAGAACTTATATCACATGTTCTACGAAGAAAACTAAGAACATGTACTTGATTCTTTAAAGTCCCAGAGGAAGGTTTGGCACGTTTTATGTTCTTTAAAGTTTTAGTTTGTAACTGGAAGTTTCTCTTCTGCCTGCCAGTTCCTGAATAAACAATAAGAGGCTTCTATTAATTATAAAAGTTTGGCTGATGGCTCACGCTTATTACTAATTAGCTCTTACTTTTAAACTAACCCATTTCTAATAGCCTATATTTTTACCATGAGGCTCATGGCTTGTTACCTCACATCTTGCTTCTCTGGCAGTTTCCTCCTACGCTGTCTTCTATCTCCCTGTATCTGTTTGGATTTCCCGCCCAGCTATATTTGCAAAGCATTTTCTTTATTAACCAATGGTAATAAAAAATATTTACAGCATACAGAAGGGCGTCCCACATCACTATTTATTGGAGCTAGAGAGATGGTTCAGAATTTGCTCTGGCTGCTTTTCTAGATGACCCCCATTTGGCTCCCAGAACCCACATCATGGCTCACAACCACCTATAATTCCAATTCCAGGATATCCAATATCCTCCTCTGACCTCCACTGGTACCAATCATGCAAGTAGTGCACACACATGCAGGCAAAACATTCATATAAAACCATAAAATCGCCGGGCGGTGGTGGCGCACGCCTTTAATCCCAGCACTTGGGAGGCAGAGGCAGGCGGATCTCTGTGAGTTCGAGACCAGCCTGGTCTACAAGAGCTAGTTCCAGGACAGGCTCCAAAGCCACAGAGAAACCCTGTCTCAAAAAACCAAAAAAAAAAAAAAACATAAAACCAATTTAAACTTAAAGGATGCATTGATGTGTATGAGTGCCTACACATATTTACATGTATCATGTACATGTAGTGTCTGGAGAGGGCAGAAGAGGGCACTAGATCACTAGACCCAGAGTTAGAGATGGTTGTGAGCCATGATGTGAGTGCTTGGACCTGAGCCCAGGTCCTCTGGAAGCCAGTGTGATGCACGATTAACAAAAACTCAGGGACTGAAATTGAGGTTCAACCTGAAGATCCGAGAAGCAAAGCAGCCAACCACTGGCTCTTACCTCGACCTCAGTCTGAAATAGTGATCCTGCTTCCAGGAATCTCAGAATGCAACTGTGTGTTGAGAGCTTTTCCTCCTGTTTTATAATCCTCTCTATGACTGAGATTAAAGGCATGCACCACCCGGTTTCTATGGAAAACTAGTGTGTCTATTGGGATTAAAAATGTGTTATTGCAGCCTGGTCTGTAAGGCTGACCAGTGTGGCTGCTTTATTCTCTCAACTTCAGGCAAACTTGATTTATCAAAATACAATTGGAAGTACGTGGACTGATCGCTGTTGAAATGGTGTCACGTGAAGCTGCCCATTCCGCCGAAGTTCTGAGCTCTTCATCATGTAAATAATTTCTGTGCCTCCTTTTATAATAAACTGATGATTCCTGCACCAATGAAAAAAAATACAATTGAAATGTCACTACACCAGTGCTCTTAACCACTGACCCATCTCTTCAGACCCCCAGTTCTGATTTTGATTAGTTAAGTTTTAGTTTCTGAGTACTGCTCAGTTGGGCTCCATAGCTAGGGCCATCTTAGCCTAATGACCACTTTTGGGTTTTGTTCTATAGGCTTTGTTGTTGTTTTGTTTTGTTTTCAGTCAATGCAAATCTTTTATCTGTGAGATAGAGATTATATTCCCTACTTCGTAGGATTACTGTGAGGACTAAATGAGAAACTACATGAAATTTGTATTTTAGCTGATATACTATAGTGAGGAAATTTCCATTGAGAACCTATTTGTTATGGGATATTTGATCATATTGTGAAACCCCAAGACTGTGTTAATAAAATTAACCTTGGACTGGGGCAGAGCCAGTGACTAGTTGACAAGAATTAGCCATATAGAGTACAGAGGACTCAGGAATATGGAAAGAGAGGAGCACAGGAAGGAACAGAAAGGAATTTAGAGATTTGCCGTCCTTTTGGTTTGGGAAGAGTGGAGAGATGCTTCTCTTGTTGGTCTCCAGCCAAAAAGGAAGATCAGCTGGTTGCTTCGCAGCTTCTCTAATCTAGCAGGTTTCTACCCCAACATCTGACTCCCAAGTCTATTGGTAAATAGAATGATAGAGACTTAATTAAAACTACAACCAAGCCAGCTGGACCAGATCCTGCTAGGCTGCGATCTGAGCCGCCGAAGTGATGACTGCCCAGCCGTGGGGCTTCAGGTGTGGCCACTAAGCCAACAGAAAAATAACATCTATTAAATAGAAATAGTAAATCTGATGGTTAAGATTGGGGACCAATCTCTCATCCACCTCAGGGTCCACAGTGGTGGCACACCCCTATAATGACAACACTTGGGAGACTGAAACAGAAGATTGCTGGGAATATTGGGGCAGCCAAGGCAAGTGAGAGACAGAGTGGCTGAGATGTCTCATGGGCAAAGAGCTTGCCACCCCACCAAGCCTGAGGACCTGAGCTGGATTCTCAGAACCTATATGATAGAAAAAGAGGACCATTTCTTGCAAGTTGTTCTTGGACCCCTATGTGTATTCTGGTGCTTGTACATACACAAATGCACAAGCACACCTCAAATGCACAAATACACATACACATATATGTACACACAGAATAAATATAATTAAAATTAAAAGAAAAAAATTAACAGCAACTACAAAAATATTGAAAGAGAATGAAATTTTTTGAAGAAATATCAGTATTGTAGAAATGATGACTACAGAAATGTCACAACATCATGAACACTATTTGGAAATAAATAAAATTGTATTGGTCCAAAGAGGAGTAAGGAAGGTCCAGAAGATAAACTGGTATTTGATCTGTGACATACAGAGAAAAGGTTACAGTTTTGTTATGGTATGTGATGTGAGTGTGAGTGTTTGTGTATTTCCAAGACAGGGTTTCTGTGTTACAGGTCTGGCTGTCCTAGACCTTGCTTTATAGACCAGGCTGGCCTTGAACTCACAAAGATCTGCCTGCCTCTGCCTCCTGAGCAAAAGGTGTGCGCCACCACCACCCTGCTTGTGTGTTTTCTTAAGATAGGGACATCTGTAGTCAGAATGGCCTAGAACTCACTATACAGCCCATATTTCAGTCTCCCGACCCTCTTCCTTCAGCCTCTTCTGGCATTTGGACTTGTTTGTTTTAGGAACACAGAAATATCAACTTAAACACTGTGGCTTGTTGAAACTGAGAAAGGTAATTGATTTAACATGGCTGAAGCAGACACATACCTACGGGAAATGACTTTAGTAAAATAAATTAGGAAAACGTGAAAGGCCTTGTATAACATTGTACTCCTAAAAACGGAAAGCTGCTAGCTATTGGGATTACTAAACTAAGGTAATACTTAGATCTAGAATTTAGAAAAAGAATCTTACTTTGATGTGTAGAACTGGCTGGGAAGAAGAGGTAGAAAAATGAGAGAATGTCAAAATGATTTAAGCCACTAGCAGAAATTTCTAATAGACTGGAAATATTCGAAGCTTGAGAATATAATTTGAGGAGAGCTTACCCAGCGGGTATAGTGGCAGAAGAGGTTTTAAAATGCCAACGCTTCAGGGTTTAAACCTGAGAAACACAAGGAATAGTGAGTTCAAGCCTAGCATGAGAGTGCGTAAGGAAAATGCACATTAGATTTGGTAACTTTAAAGTTTGTGTTATGGTGGATGTCAGGCAATAATACGGAAGGCAATTTTACTACAGTGTAGATGGGACACTCTCAATGCAATGCAGAGACTCAAGAGCACCATGGAGGTTTGGCTAAAAATACGTAATTTTACCTGTAATCTAGCACTCAGAGATCAGGGCAGGAGAACCAAGAGTTTGAGGCCAGCCCGGGCTACTGTGAGACTTTATAAATTAATTAATGAAAGGCATTCTCTGCCCTATCTTAAATCTACAGAGCCAAAGCTTGGGCAAACAGTGGTCAGGTTTGGAAAGAATGAATCTGAACCATCGTTTGTTATTATTATTATTATTATTATTTGCAAAATCTGATAGCATGGGTATCATGTTAAGCTACATAGGAGGGGTAGCTTAACATGGATGAAAGTGATTGAAGTTTCCACTTGACTCCAGATTGTCATTTTAGATGAAAAAGAATTAATGAAAATCCCGAGATTTTACAAACAGGCATGCAGAAACTGGGTAACAAACCGTGACGCAAGGTAAAGAAGCAATTTCACTCTACCATCAAGAGGAGTAGGGTTACTGTACCACTCAGAGGAGTGTGGCGAGCACCTAGATTTAAAACATCCCCAGGCTCAGCGCGCGGGCGAGTCTCTCGCCACGCGCAGCATTGTGGGATTTGTAGTCCTGGCTTGCCCCCTTACACAAATCTTCTCTTGTTCTCCGAAATGGACCGGGTACTGGCAGGAGCAGGACATCCGACGTTTAGGCAGAATTTCCAAGTCCCGCCGTTCCTTCCTCGGCCCGCGATCGGGGCGCAGAAGGGGAGACAGCCTCGACGCGCGACGCCTCAGCAGCGCGACGCACACGCTCTGCGTCACCGCGGGCTGCGGCGGATGATGAATTCCGGTGCGCTTGTTCGGGCTGCTGTGTCACTCAGTCCTTCCGCACCGGCTGACGGGCTCTTCCGGTCTCTGCGCCCCTCTCCTGCAGGCGGGTCTCGGGCCGCAGCCTGGTGCACGCCGGCCCGGGCCTGTGGACGAGTCTCGTGCTGTGCCCGGGAGCAGGGGCTCCTGACCCACGCTGGCCATGGCGAGCGGCGCAGCTCGCTACCGGCTGAGCTGCTCGCTCCCGGGCCACGAGCTGGACGTGAGGGGCCTGGTGTGCTCCCTCTACCCGCCGGGGGCCTTTGTGTCTGTGTCCCGGGATCGCACCACCCGCCTCTGGGTCCCGGACAGGTGAGCGCTCGCCAGCCCTGCCTCCTGTGGCAGATCCCCGGCTTCCAGACACGTGGGAGGGATGAGCCTCCTTCCCTGCGCCGCACCGCTCCCTCTTCCTGCTGTCCGCCCTGCTCCCGCCTTCCGGCGGCTTCCCGAGCTTTCGCACTTCAAGCGAGCGGTCGGCGAAACCGACGGGATTTTGGGGCATGGGTGTGGGATTCTAGGACCGTGCTACCTGTCCTAACTTGACTACTAGCGAGGGGCTTGACCTTGGACGTGCATCTTCAGACACCTTTAGGGGCTTCAGCTTTGGCAGATGTTTTAGACTTCAGTATTTATTGCTCCTGTGCACCCTCCCCGGTTCGGCCATATGAAAACTGCTGGCTTGCCCCTCGCTCCGGTCGCAGAAGCTGCTGTGTCGTCTTCTCTCACTTTTCAATTTTTGTAGACTGTAGTTCTCAATAATTGCCTTGCAGAGAGTTAGGCGTGTCCAACTTAAAGGGGGGACAGGCCGAACCCTCTCAAATGTTAATTGTTGTGTAGAAATAATACAATTTACTGAGAAGAAAAATCATCATTGCCTTAAATTCTGCCTGCAAGCCCCCCCCCAGTTAACCAAAAGTTAAAATCCAGGCCAAATCAATATCAGATGTTACGTTAAAGCACTGATTAGTCAAGAAACTTAATCCTTAGTAAACGGATTTCAGTTTTCAGAAAGAAAAATTGAGCTTAGGTGATGAGTACCGTGTGTTTTATTTCCTAGGAAGAAGTGACTTCACTGACAGGCTTGCTCTGTTTACAGAACTTTCTTAGAATTTCTTGGGAGAATATGGCTCAAGAAGCAAGCCAATGCACGTATACAGAGATAGGTGGGAAGAGAAGCTTTTTTTGAGATGTTCCTCTGTGTGTGTGTGTCGACATCTCTAGTATCGATTGAGCTTATCTGTGCAACTTTGAAGTGGAAAAGCTGAAGTTGGAAGGACACTATGGGCTAGACAGCTAGCGTAACAAAAAGCGTAGGTCCTGGATTGAGAGAGGAAGGTTCCAGGGTGTCAGGAGGTAAACTGTCTCAAAGGCTAGCAGGAACCCTTTTCTGAGGTTTATATGTAAAAACACAAGCGGTTTGGTTTAATGTGATTATTACGTTTCTGCTTGCCACAGTAGTCTAAAGGAAGAGTGTGGAAGTATCTGTGTTTGGTGGCTTTTGCAGTATAGCCACTAGGTGATGGGAGTAGAAATATTATAGGGCAAACTACTGTGTTGAGTTGGATAAGGTGACCTCTGATCGTCTCTTCCAGAATTAAGAGTCTATGACATCCCAAACCACTAGGTAAAACTAATAGGCAACTTCTTATGTATTTGAGTATAATTATTGTTGAAATTTGTTCCTTGAAAATGGAGTTCTCAAGCAAGCTCAATAAATAAACTTCAAAAATATTGGGGTATTAGCCGGGCGATGGTGGCGCACGCCTTTAATCCCAGCACTCGGGAGGCAGAGGCAGGTGGATCTCTGTGAGTTCGTGACCAGCCTGGTCTACAGAGCTAGTTCCAGGACAGGCTCCAAAGCGACAGAGAAACCCTGTCTCGAAAAACAAAAAACAAAACAAAAAAATAAATAAAAAATAAAAATATTGGGGTATCGTGTAACTTCCTGCTTAGTCTATATGAGACCCAGAATTCAATGCCCAACAAGTAAAATTAAATCCAGCAGAAACATATATCTAGAAGGACAAAAACATTGCAGTAAGGAGTATCTATCTAAAGAATCTCTGTTTTAGTAGTTGAATCCTGTTATTAAATCTGTACAGTCTGTAAGGCTGTTGTAGGTTGACAGAAGTGGAATAACTGGGGTGATTATTTTTATCTGGGATCTTTAGACTGAAATAATTTTCTGTTTGAAAACTGGTTGGTTGTTCTTATTTGTTTTTGTTCTTCAAATTTTGTTTACACATTATTCGACTAACAGTGATCAAAAGCTTGCATTTTGCAGCTAAGACAGCTATTTTCATTCCTAGCTGTTCAGGTTAGTGTCTTGGTCACTCAGTGATTAGCCTCTGCATCTCAGCAATAGCTTTCATGATGTAAGAGGAGTCTGTAGCCAGCATACTGAAAGCTTTTGCTTCGTGGTATATTCATTGAGTTAATGAAGGGCTGGCTGTACCATATTGGGAGTCAAGTAGTAAATGAAGTTTGTTTTTCCCTGTCTGTTGTCAATATGCTCCTGGATCATAGTAGTTGAAGAAATGAACTAAGAATGATAGAATTTAGGAGGTAGAAATAGCTGATGTTAGGGTGGACTAAATACCTAGGTTTTAGCCAAAGTCCGTTGAAGACCCAGAAGGTTAACTCAGCAGATTTGTGTACTGAGCTGGGCCAGCCAGCATGCCATAGTTTCACACTGCTTCAGACCTCTTTAAACATCATGCTAAGTTGGATTCCACAAATCTGTCACAGACTTCTGGGGTGAGAGAGATGAGGTTAAGTTTGTCATTATATTTATTGGCCTTTTGAAAACTACCCATATTTAAAGATAGGATTTAAATTTTAAGACTTTGCATTTTTGGGGCTGGAGAGATAGATGGCTCAGTGGTTAAGAGCATTGCCTGCTCTTCTAAAGGTCCTGAGTTCAATTCCCAGCAACCACATGGTGGCTCACAACCATCTGTAATGAGGTCTGGTGCCCTCTTCTGGCCTGCAGACATACACACAGACAGAATATTGTATACATAATAAATAAATAAATATTTTAAAAAAAAGACTTTGCATTTTATTTTTCTTGACCATGCTAAATCAAAAGTGACTTTTCCGCCTGGTTAACACTGAGCACCATGACTCCTAAGTCAAGACAGTTCTGTGCGGTTAGTTAAATTGGTATTTTAAAAATGTTGGCTCCTCTAGCAGTGAAAGACTTCCTCTCCTGTCATTGGTGCACAAGTGACCCTGGGTACCTTTACTGTCAGCTTGTTTAGACTGCTAATGGTGGATCTCTTTAGCTTTAGCTTTCTTGTCTTCTTCATCTTGCCTAACACACTCCGGGCACTTCCTCAGTGAAGGTTGTTGATAATGAAGGTGTTTCAGACTTGCAAATTTGAAAACTGTTTTTATGTCCTGCTACTGCAGTGACACTTGAATGATTTATGATTCTAATCCTGCAATAATTTTCCTTCCAGAATTTACAGCATTGCTCCATTGTGTTTTTATCGATGGCTTTAGACTGTTGAGAAGTCTGAAGCCATCCTAATATTTTTTTTACCTGTTATCTTTTAAAAGGAACCTATTTTCATCCATTTCCCTGAACCGTCAGTGGACCCTTTAATTATGATAACCTATGCCCAAAACTTCTCAAATTAATCTGTGCGTTTCTTTCTCCATTTTTCTGTCTTCTTTCTTATTAGGGACTTGTTATTTAGATGTTGAGCTGGTTTTCTTCATCTCTTTTCCCTCATGCTCCTTTCTAGTGGGTTGACTGGAGTTGCAGCACCTTCCCATGTTTCTATGGATGGAATGAAAATGGCTTTTTAATACTAAAGTTATGTTCTACTTGGTGGTCTTCTTTCTCCAGATTGTTTTGTTTTCCCACCTCACTGCTTGGTCTGGTCATTTTGTTTTATGCTGGAGGTTTTCCTTGGATATCTGTCATTCCTTAAGTGATCAGATTTACAAAGCTGGGTGGGGCTTGCTGTCTGAAACCGTTACCAAAGTAATACTATCTGGAGAGCTGTTTTATTTTGCTCAAAGGTCAACAGGATACTGGCATGGCCTCTGGTGTTTTGTTTTTTTGTGATCTTGGGCTGTGATCTGAATGAACGTATTCCTTACACTCCAAGAATCAATGGCTCTTGTGTGTCTGTGCTACTCGGTGTTCTCCCCCCACCCCCAAGACTTTTTTTCTAAAACAAAAGTTTCAGATTTTCTAGGGATACAAGAAGGCCACTGTCTGCCTGCTCTGCTTCTCTGTCTCTCCCTCCAGTACTTTTAAGTATTTTTTTTCCATTGATTTAAGAAGTACTTAATGCAGTGATTCTCAACTTTCCTAATGCTACGACTCTTTAATTTGGTTCCTCATGTTGTGATGACCCCAAAACCATAAAATTATTTCATTGCTACTTCATAACTTTAATTTTGCTACTGTTGTGCATGGGTTTGGATTTATGGCATGCCCGTTTCCCTGGGCCTGTCATAGTGTCCCATGCTAGAGCAACCTGCGGCCCCGAACCATTGCCTGGCCTCTGCCTGTAGGCTACTGGCACTGAAGTGGGTCGCACAGTAAGAAGGGAAGAAGAGAAAACAGGCTTGAAAGCAGCGGCTTCCTTGCTGTGTAGACTTGGGAGAATAAGTTTGCTAAGTTTTGAGCAAAACAAAAACCTTAATGTTCCCAGACATGGATGGGAGACCTGTTGCAAGCAGCAGAGGGTTGGCTTTGGTATTGACTTGTTACAGACGGTTGATTATCTGCCATTATTATTTTTTCTTTACATAAAAAAAAAATTTGCTACTGTTATGAATTGTAATGCAAATACACAATACGCAGGATCCTTGTGGGGGCCGCAGCCCTCAGGTTGAGAACCACTGACTTGATGTTTAACCATGTAAAATATGGTGGTAGGAATTTGGGAAGATACAAAGAAGAAAATGAGACCAAAATCTGGAACTAAGATCCTAATAGATCACTGTAAATGACCCAAACAAACACCTCTGAAATTTTATGCTGAGTATGCTTCATGGCCACAGAGAATCATGAGCTTGAGCTAAGCTTGGACTGTGTTCCAAGACTGCTTCAAAGACAAACATAAATAGGTTCTTAGTTGTTTTTTGAGCCATCTCCCACCCCAGAGACATTTAAAAACATGTTTTATCTTTAGCTTTTTCCAAGCTTATTAATAAAATTATTTAAAGCCACATTTTCAAAATCCCATTAAAGAAGATAAACTAAAATTAGCTACTATCAAATAAGTCTTTGAAGAATTTTTCCCACCCCATGGAGCAGTTTCTGACTGATTCCTAAGACTTACTACTAATCTTTCTTACAAAGCTCTGGCTTTTTTGTTGCTATTTTGAGGATGCATTAAACAGATAACTCCCTTGGCCTTCTCTTTTTCTCACTCTGTAGCCCAGGCTGACCTTGAACCCTTGATCCTACTGCCTTAGCTTCTACACATCCTACACACCCTGCTCTAATTTTTAAAAAGGTGGGGGGCGGTGGTTATGTGTCTTAGTTACTGTTTTATTGCTATAACCAAAGCAGCTTATAAAATAAAGCCTTTAGTTGGGGTCTTGTTTACAGCTTCAGAGGGTCAGTCCACGAACATTTATGGTGGGGAGCACAGCTGCAGGCAGGCAGGTATGGCTCAGCTCACAACTGATCTGCCAGAGAGAGCAAGACTGCGCCAGGCTTGGGCTTTTGAAACCTCCAAGCCCACTCTCAGTGACAGCGCTCCTCTAAGAAGACCACACCTACTCCAAAAGGCCACACGTCTTAATTCTTCCCAAATATTAAGCTATATGAGCCTAAGGAAACCATTCTTACTCAAAACATCATGGTATGTTTGCCCGCATGTTTTTGCAGATACCCAAGGAGGCTCTCTGCCTTCTTTCTTTTTTTTTTTTTTTTTTTTTTTTAGCATGGCTCTTTTCAGTTTATTGCATGAAGGAGTTACACTAGTCCAAGTTGAAAGCGGACCCCAAATGGTTACATTATACAAGCTGTGAGGTTTTTAAACTTGTGACAAGGACAGGAGGGAAATTATAGTCATTGCAAGGAAATCCTCACTTAAGCTTCAGAGTCACAAGCACTTAAAACCCATGAACCTTCAGCTGATCGTCCTTAGCCAGTCCAATCTCTATTAGGAACTGGCATATGTTCTTGCGCTGGTCACCCTGTAGCTGAATTACTTCTCCATATTCTGGATGCTAAATTGCAGTACCATTGCAGGCAAATTTCTTCTTAAACGCCTTCACTAGTTTCTTTTTATCGTAATCATCAGCGATCCCTTGGACAGTGGTAAGGGTCTTTCTGCCGTTTCTCTGTTGAATTCTTATATGGATATAATCCTCAGTGCCAGCAGGAAGCAGGTCATCACCCTTACTTGCATCAGCAAAGGGGGTCAAAAGAGTGGAGGTTCTGAATAGCGGACATACGATACGATTCCTTTTCCTCGGTGGAAACAGCCTGCGGAAGGCAGATACTTATTTTAAATCAACTAGACTGGCTGGCAATCAGGTTCCATGAATCCTCTTGTCTTCCCCCTTCCCTTTGGGTAGCTCTGCTGTTACAGGTGCTCACAGATATACCTGGCTATTTACATGAGGACAGGGATCTCAAGCCCTTATGCTTGTATGGCATGTTCTCTTACAAACTATGCCATCCATCACCCAGCCTAATTTTTAATAGACAAAATACAACAAAATTGATCCTCTTAACTATTTTTAGGTGTATAATTTGATAGTATTTACTATATTTTTAATGTTGTACTACTTCAACACTATTCCCTCTTTATGATTTTTAAAACTGAAACTACATGTATTTCAGTAGTAATTCCCCTCTTCCTCTTAGCTCCTGGCAACCAGCATTCTACTTTAGATCTTCAAGATTTTAACTTTTAAGCGGGTGGTACTGAAGCAAGTCTTTAATCCCAGCATTTGGGAGGCAGAGGCAGGTGGACCTCTATGAGCTCGAGGCCAACCTGGTCTATTAAGAGGTAATTCCAGGACAGGCTCCAAAGCTACAGAGAAACCCTGTCTCGAAAAATACAAACAAAAATTGACTTTTATATAAGTTGTACTTCATATAAGTGGACTCTAATTCATCATTTTATAACTGGTCAATTTCATTTAGCATGTCTTCAAATGTTGTCCATATTGTAACATGTCAGGATTTCTACATACAAGCGAGACTCTTGTACGTCGACAGCACATACTTAGATTGTGTTTTTAAGCATTCTGCCCATCTGTCTTTTGTTTGGAGCACTCAGTTAATTTAAAGTGACAAAATTTCCTCTTAAGGCTGAATAAAATTCTGTTTTTGTGTAGCGTTTTCCTTAGCAATTCATCCATGGTGGGCAGTGGGTTACTCCCATAGTTTAGCTATGGTAAAGTGCTATGATTGTGACGGCTTTTTTTTCTATTGGATCATATGGTAATTCAGTGTTCAGTTTTCTGAGTGGAAGAATTACCCAGTATTCACATTGTCCTGTTCTTAGGTGGCATATACTCTTACATCTAGTTGGCCTAGTGAATAGCTGAGGTTCTCTGGGTTTTTGTTTTTAATTTGGCCTTGCTGGAGCTTGAATGGGGCCTTACCCTAGCAGACAAAGGCTCTGCTGCTCACCTGTGCCCCAGGCCCCTGGCTTATTTTCTGTGCTGTCATTCCCGTTATTGAGTTGGATGTTGAGGTTTTGTTTTGTTTTTTGTTTGTTTGTTTTTTTGAGACAGGGTTTCTCTGTTTAGCCTTGGCTGTCCTGAACTAGCTTTGTAGACCAGGTCGGCCTCGAACTCAGAGAGACCCGCCTGCCTTTGCCTCCCTAGTGTTGGCCCCTGGAGGATATTGAAGTCTTAACTGTGATAGTAGAACTGTGCTTTCAATTCTATCAGTTTTCACTGTCTACATTTTTATGATCTTATTAGGTGCATAACTTATAATTTTTAAATATTATTGCTATATTCCTCTTTGGTTTTAATTTCTTGGGACAAGATTTTGTTGTGCATCCTAGGATGGCCTAGCCTCCAATTTGCTGGACTCACAAGCGTGCAGTTTTAGTAATATGTAATAATATGCTTGACATGGTACATGATTTAACTAAAAATGAGATTGGTCTAATATTTATATAGTTCCCCCTTACTTTCTTTACTGTTTACATGGAGAATCTTTTTCCATTGTAATTGTGTTTGGGGAGCTAAAGTGAGACCCCTGTGTATAGATAGCACATACTTAGATCATGTTTTGGGGCATTCTGCCAATATGTCTTTTGGTTGAGAATTTAGTCCATTGACATTTAAAATGAGTACATTTTACTATTTTCTATATTCCTGAGCGGGTTTTTTTATTTTGTTTTCTCATTCCTACATCCCTTTCTTCTGTTTAGTTGATTAGGGAGTAACTGAAGCCTCAGAAAGTGTGTGTGTGTGTGTGTGTGCGCGCAGCTTATAGGAGTTGGTTCTCTTCAGCATGTGGTTCTGGGGCATTGAATTCAGGACAGTCAGGCTTGTGCACAAGCACCTTTACTAAACCATCTCACAGCTGGGTGGTGGTAGCCTAGGCCTTTAATCCCAGCACTGAGTTCTAGGCCAGCCTGGTATACAGGAGGTCTACAAGAGCTAGTTCCAGGACAGCTAGAGCTGTTACACAGAGAAACCTTGTCTCAAAAAAGCCTAAACAAACAAACAAAAAACAAAACTGGGGCTGAAAAGATGGATCAGTTATTAAGGGTACTGACTGTTCTTCCAGAAGTCCTGAGTTCAATTCCCAGCAACTACATGGTAGCTCAAAACCATCTGAGTGGGATCTGATGCCCTCTTCTGGCATGCCGGCATATGTGCAGATAGAGCACTTAGAAAATAAATAAATTAGAAAAAAAAGCAACCAAAAAAAGAGGGAGGAAATAAAAAGCTAAGTTTGGTCTCAAGCTGGGATTTCTTTTGCCCCCATCTCCCAAGTGCTAAGATTATAGGTGTGTACCACTAGCCCAATTGAGGACTCTTTTTCTTCTCATGACTTTGAATTTATTTCAACTGGAAAACACATATTTCTGGAAGAAGTTTGTTACTGTGAAATTTACTTTCTTTTGTCATCTGGAAATACCTTCATTTACCTCCATTTTAAACAGCAGTTTGACAGGGCATGGCCCTACTGGTTGATAGGCAGGTTTTGTTTTATTTTGTTTTCTGTGTGTTTTGACACTTGAATATGTTGGCTCAGTACCACCTACCTCTAGAGTTGTTTGTACATGTGCATGGCATGGTGGAAATTGAACCCAGAGCCTCATGCGTACAAAATACTTACCACTAAACTATGCCTCCAAAGGTTTTTTTGGTTTGTTGTTTATTTATTTTAAATGGGGACTTTACCTAGTATCATATCTTGTGAGTAAGGTGTGTGTGTGGGGGGGGGGGGGGCTAGAGGTTGATACTGATATTGATGACTTCTTCAGTCACTACCCACATTTTTTGAGACGTCTCCCAATGAATCTGAAGCTGACCAATGAATGAGCTCTGCCTGTTTTTGCTTCTCTATTGGTAGGTTCTAGAAATGAGTCACTGCCTGGCTCTTCAGGTATGCTGAGGATCCAGACTTAGTTTTTCTGATTGCACATCAGGCATTTTATTAACTGAGCTGCCTGCCTCTCTGTTCCTAAGCCTAGTACTATAATTTTATATATAGATATAGATATGGGAAGGTATACTTTTCACAGATCTGTGTGGAGGTCAAAGGACAACTTGCAGCAGTCGCTTCTCTCTACCATGTGGGTCTGAGGGATTGAACCAGGAGATCATCTAGCACCTTTACTTAGCTATTTTACAGGCCCAAGTCTACCATCATACTGGAGAGATTATATGTGATGAGTTGCTTCTGTCATTGTACTGTGTCTCAGTGTGGTTTGCCTTATCTTGAAATTTTTATAGATACATGCATTCATGCCTTTATGACCATTATTTGATTAAATATTCTTACCCTCTTCCTCACTCCCTGTTCTAGGACTGCTACAGTATGTGTAAGGTTCACTTCATTGATTTCCATGGGCCTCTTCTGTTTACTTTAATATTCTTCCTTTTTTACTCAGACTTGATCACTTCTACTTTCCTTTCTTCAATCTTACCTGCCTGTGTATTATGCTTTGGAAATTGTCTGGTACTTTTTGTTTGTTCCTGTAATCTTAAGGTTCAGAATTTCTTTTGGACTTACCTCCTTATTGACATTTCTCTTTACTTCTCTATCATTTCCTTGTTTAGCTGCATCTTCTCTTATGTCTTCCAGCATCTGTAAGACAATTGTTTTAAACCAGGTATGGCACATATTCCCTTGCAATTCTAGCACTTGGTATGCTGAAGCAGGAGGATTACAAATTCCAGATCCAGTGAGGTCCTGTCTTTTGTTTGTTATCCTATCTCTTAAGATGGTTGTTTTAGACTCTTTGACCAGTGGGTCTGCCATTGGCCTTCTTGTCTTTTTCAGGAACAACTTATAGGGATTTAATTTGCTTCTTTGAGTGGACAGAGTTTGCTGATAGTTTGTTGTTCAGTGTCTGCTGAATCTTAGCTGGGGTGTATCCTTACGATCTTAGATCGTTTCTCACCTGTGTTTTCCCTGGGCATGTGCATTTACTTTCTAAGTTCCCCATAAATGAATACCCTCATTTTGAGGTTATTGTTTTGTTTGTATTCTGAGACAGATATACCCATGTAGCCAAGACTAGCTTTGAACTAAATCTTCTGGCCTCAGCTTCTGCAAAGATGTCCCATCACCCTGGCTACTAATATCCTGGATTTTATTGTTTGGCTCTCAAAAGCGGAAGAATGCTGAAGGGACAGATGTCGGTCCTTTAAATTCTTCATAAATCACTTCAGTTGGAGAGGCAGTTGTTTGCATCAGCAGGGAAGACAGGAAGTTTCAACAATGGCCACCTAATTCTGAATAGCAAACTGGGATCAGCTCTGATCTCTGCTATGTGGAAGATAGCATGCTTTATGTACCCTTTGGCTTCTGCTTTTGTGTGCGGTCTGCTACAGGAACATGTGGAGGATCACCCACCATGGAGTTAGAAGGTGACAGGTTGGTAGCTGGTACTGTTCCAATTGCCAAAATTGATTAAAATTAACTTCAATAGGCCGGATGTGTAGTGTGCATGGGCTCAGGGTTTGATCCCAGCAAACTCAGTTTCCAGTCTATTCCTTACCCTGGAAGTTGCAAGCCATCAGTTGACACCATAGTTCTCAAGTAGTACTACCAGATAAATTCTGCCAGTGCTAGATTCTGCTGTCAGAGTGGGATGACAGGTTCCTGCTTTTTCCAACCTCAGCTAGCATCTTTACAGAGGTCTCTGCAGTTCTTATCCTTTTGTGAAGGGACGGTCCATTGATTCTCCTCTTAATCTGCTAGTGTAGAAGTCATTTTCCACGGGCATCCTAAGTTTTTACTACTTTTTTAATAGCTATTTTTACACTATTGAAAGTTGCATTCTTGTTTTTCCCCCTTCATCTTCCCTGTAATGCCTTTATTGATCTTTGAACTACCATTTATATTTAAAGGACTAATGAGTAGGCTTTGGAGGAAAAAAAAAAACAGAAGTAGACCATTGTGTTGGAGTGTTCAGTTTTTGTTGGATTGTTTCAGTTTGTCTCCAGTTTGATCTTGTTATGTGTACTCACCTAGTTGCTTTAACTGGGTTGTGAGCTCTTTGATTGCCAGAGGTATAACTGTCTATGCCTCTTAGTTGCTAGTTTATTGTTTTCTGCACAATATATCATACCATTGTTTCACTTACCTAAGGCAGGAATGCTAAATCATTGATGTATGTGACAAATGGGCAATCATTTGTAATCCAAGGAAGGCACTTACTAATGCACTATGTTCCCAGACAGTAAATTTGTTCCCTTTTTTTTCCATCCTGAAATGATTGACATTCTAGCTGTTTAGCTGCATCTACGATACTATACTAATGGGTAGTAAGTTTATACTTCATTGAGCAAATTTAGTTTACTGACTGGATTTCATTGTCTTAATTTCAAGTATTTCAGTTCCCCAGAGCTATCTTAGAATAGCAGTAACTAATGAGTAGAATGGTACTGGAGAATGAGAAAAGGCCACTTAGACTATTCATCTCCTGCCTTTTCTTGTTTTTCCTCTTAATTAATATATTCTGAGAAAACATAGGATTTTTTTCCCAGTCTGATATAATACTCTACTCATGCAATGAAGCCATTTAATGTTTCATTTAAAACAATAGCATCTTTGAATGGCATACACTCTTAAAGTTTAGCCTGCACGCTGAGTGGTAATGAATATATTCATGTTTTATGTCTTAGGGTAAGCCAGGAGAAGGCAGATGTACCTATTAATGATTCTGTCTTTCCAGTCCTAACAGGGGCTTTACAGAAATGCATTGTATGAGCGGCCACTCTAATTTTGTGTCTTGTGTGTGCATCATACCCTCAAGTGATATATATCCTCATGGACTAATTGCCACTGGAGGAAATGACCACAATATATGCATTTTCTCGCTGGAAAGCCCTATGCCAATTTATACTTTAAAGGGTCACAAAGATACTGGTGAGTATAACTTGATGGTTTGTTTTGTTTTTAATTTTAAGACTTTCAGTTACAATCCACCTACCCTTTTTTCTCATTTTTGGCTATGTTTGTTAGTGGGAACCTTTTTGGGTCATCTTAGTTATGTAAATTTTCTGTTATAAATTTACTTTCAGATTTAACAATTGGTATATCCAAATAGTTTTTTTTTCCTTTGGTACTGGGGATGAGATAGTTTTCATGTGTACTAGGAAGCCTCTAACACTGAGTTATACTTCAAGTCTATATAAATATGAAAGATAAAGTGTTGAGTTATAAAAGAAAGAGACTGTGATATTACTATGCCTCATAATTTTTGTTTTCTTCTATTTTTATAAAGAAGTTATTTACTCAATAAAACAGAGTTTTGTTTTCATTTTTTTGTTTTGTTTTGTTTTGTTTTTTGATTTTAGAGACAGGGTTTCTCTGTAGCTTTTGGTTCCTGTCCTGGAACTAGATCTTCTAGACTAGGCTGGCCTCGAACTCACAGAGATCCGCCTGCCTCTGCCTCCCAAGTGCTGGGATTAAAGGCATGCGCCACCACTGCCCGGCTCAGAGTTTTGTTTTGTCTTGTAAGATATCTCTATTAACACATCAAAACACAGACTGAGAACGATGTGTTTAAGGATATGGTATAATTTTTGTTTATTTTTCAAGACAGGGTTTCTCTGTGTAACTGTCCTAGCTGTCCTGGAACTCACCCTGTAGACCAGGCTGGCCTCAAACTCACAGAAATCTGCCTGCCTCTGCCTCCAAGTGCTGGGATTAAATGGGATTAAAGATGTATGCTACCACCACCCGGCATGGTATAATTTTTGAAGGGAAAATACTTTGAAATATCATAGCTCTCTGTTATGAAATGATGTGTAAAATCAGTGTGGTTATGTGTACTTGTTTTTATCTTATTTCACTTTTTAAGATTTATTTTTATAGGTGGGCGTGTTGGCATATGCCTTTAATTCTAGCACTCAGGAGGCAGAAACAATCAGATCTTTTTGAATTTGAGGCCAGCCTAGTCTACAGAGTGAGTTCCAGGACAGCCAAGATTATACAGAGAAACCCTGTCTTGAAAAACAAACAAACAACAAAAAGATGTATTTTTATCATTTGTAATTATGTATGTGTGTCTACACAGAAACCTGAGTGCAGGTGCTCATGTAGTTCAGAGACAAAAACTCTCCTGGAGCTGGTGCTGTAGGTGGTTGTTGGTCACCAGATATAGGTGCTGGGAGGTGAACTTAAGACCCCTGAAAGAGCATACACACTGATAGCTGAGCCATCACTCCAGCCCCTGTACTTATTTTATATAATGTGTGTAGAAGTTTGGGACTTGATCTGTAAACACTTAAACTTAATTCCTATAAAGAATGTGAAATTGTGTACATGTAATACTTTAAATGAAGAGTGACACAAATTTAAAGTTGTTTCTGTTATGAAATAAATTAAATGTATGCAAATTAGAGGCTTGGTATTTTATAGTGAGTTATTAAATAAATATATGTGTACACAGGAGTAAGTAGTATAAAAATCCCCTCCATGAGTTTTCATAGCTTTAAGGATTATCAGTGGCTTATATTATTTAATTTTCTTCCTCTACCATGGTAGAGGAAGTTTTGGTGTTTTTTTTTTTATATAAGTATTTCAGTATATATCGTTGCAAATTTTTTTGTAAAGGGTTAGTTATTAAATGTTTTAGGCTTTTCAGGCTATATGACTGTTATAACTCCTTAATTCACAGAAAAGCATGAATCAGAATGTCTATTGTACATGTAGCATAGGCAGATCTTCAACTTGCTTAGCCTCTGGGGTAGCTTATGCCACCAAGTTCATTGAAAAAAAATTTATTTATAGACACTTGAAACGTGTATTTCATGTAGTTTATGTTTCATCGAATGTAGTTTTAATTCCACTATCACTTAAGATAAAATTGTTTGGCTTTTGTGGGTTGTAAAAAACAAGTGGTTAATATGCATTAATTCTGATTTTTTTTTTCCCCTCCGCTAACAGTGATTCTGTGTGTGAGTGTATGTGGGAGTGGGGAAATGATGAGCAGGAACAGCCTTGGCTGTTGCTCTTCAAGTGCTGCCCACCTTTCTTTTTTCTTTCTTTTTTTAAATTAACTTTGGGCAAGGTGTAGTGTTGTACACCCTCTAATCCTAGCACTTGAGAGGTAGAGGCAGGTGGATCTCCCGAGTTTAAGGCTAACCAAGGCTACATGAAATTATTTTAGTAGTATATTTGGCAGATACATGCCACAACACATGTAAGAAGGTCAGATGAAGGCTGGAGAGATGGCTCAGAGGTTAAGAGCACTGTCTGTTCTTCCAGAGGTCCTGAGTTCAATTCCCAGCAACCACATGGTGGCTCACAGCCATCTATAATGAGATCTGGTGCCCTCTTCTGGCATGCAAGCACACACGGAAGGAATGTTGTATACATAATAAATAAATAAATAAATCTTTTTTAAAAAAAAGAAGGTCAGATGATTACACTCGGGAGTCAGTTCTCTTCTGCCATCTTGGGATTCAGTGATGGAACTAAGATTTTCAGGCCTATGCACAAGTATCTTCTTTCATAGAGCCATCTCTCTACCCTCACCTTTTTATAAAGTTTTGAGAAAAGGACTCTCAGTAGCCTGAGGCTTGCCTGGCCAGATAGCAACCTGAGGGATTCTGTCAGTTTTTACCTCCCCAGCACTAGGACTAAGCGTGGTCGTGGTTGCATGGTCACCTATCAACCCTTGGCTTTTTTTTTTTATATTTATTTATTTATTTATTTATTTTTTTGAGACAGGATTTCTCTATAAATCTCTGGCTGTCCTGGAACTTGCTTTGTAGACCAGGCTGTCCTTGAACTCACAGAAATTCGCCTGCTTTCTACACTTGAGTGCTGGGATTAAAGGTGTGCACCACCACCACTAGCCCTTGGCATTTTTATAGCCTTTGCATCTTGAGTTTAGGTCCTCGTGCTTGTAAGGCAATCCCATTACCAACAACCTTTTCCCCAGCTCCAGCTTTTTTCTCCTAAAAGGAAGAAATAGCCATATTATCATTATCATACTTCAAACAAGCAAAAATTCTTGCTATCAACTATCTAATGAATATTTACAGTTCCCAACTGACTCAACATTTTTTTCATGCTTTGAATCCTGACCCTGACAAAGTCCATTTGCCAATTCCATCGAACATTCCTGAAGGTTGAGTAGCTCATAGCTGCCTGTAATTCCAGTTCCCAGGCTATCCAGTACCTTCTTCTGGTGTCTACAGGCACCTGCACACATATGACATACACTCATACAGGCATATACACATAAATGGAAATAAGAATTGAAACAAACAAGCCCTAGAACTCTTTGAGGATTGCCCTTATGGCCACAAAGCTTATAGCTGACTCAGCGAGGCCTTTTCCCCAGACATTCAGGCACCAAAGCTTTTCATCTTGAACACTGTGTTCCCTCACAGCTCCTCTGAATAGAATTTTATTGACTAAGAAACTTCACTTCACAAATTTACTTAAAAATTATAATACTTTAGAAGCTTGCCAGGTTGAGCATTTGTTCTCATGAAAATATACTAACTAATTACTTTTCCCCCTTAGTTTGTAGTCTTTCGTCTGGAAAATTTGGGACATTACTTAGTGGCTCATGGGACACCACTGCTAAAGTCTGGCTGAATGACAAATGCATGATGACATTACAGGTACCGTTTCTGTGTGGATATTTTAGATAAGTGGAGATTGAAGATTCTGCGGCATCTCAGGTTGATACCTTTGTTACTCACAGGGTCACACAGCTGCAGTATGGGCCGTAAAGATTTTACCAGAGCAGGGCTTGATGTTAACTGGATCAGCAGACAAGACTATTAAACTGTGGAAGGCTGGAAGGTGTGAGAGGACTTTTTTAGGTAATGTCAGTGTTAACAACTTTTATAATACATAATATTCTTCTAACCTGCTCAATTGTTTATTGTTTTTCCTCGAAAGTTTAGAAGCTGAAAAATGGTAATTTTAAAAACTCAGTATAATTGGGACATTTGGGTGAGTGTGGTTTTGTGTATGTTGTGTGTATGGAGTTAAACTGGTTCTTTGATTCAGTGAGGCATCCTTTGTCTGGTTATTTAGTTGTTGATGGACATTCAGCTTTGGGGATTTGAACTTACTCCCTTGTACTTTAAAGCACATGCTCCGCTGAACCACACCTTCAGCCTCTGCTGACTAATAGGAGTGTCACAGTGTTTGCTCATTTACTGTAGGCCATTAATATTTGGGTGTGAGTTTTTATTGGTTTTCCTTTTCATTTATTCCTTAAAAATTAAAATTCTGGTGGCACATTTCTTTAAGCCCAGCACTCAGAAGGCAGAGCAGGTAGATCTCTCTGAGTTGGAGATCAAGCTTGGTACAAAATATCCTGAGGGTTTCAAAAATCATCTGGAGAAGATAGAAAAATATAGAATAACTTCCTATGACTGGGGATAAACAGTATTGCTAAATGGCATTGATTATCAGACCACTTTGTACAGGAGAAAATAAAATTTCTATAACTTGAAAAATTAGGTTTCAGTACTCATAAGTTTTATGGTATTAATAAGCTGCACAGTGTTATCAACCAAATGGTGCAATTTATTGATTTGTATTCTTTTTTAAATCCAGGGCACGAAGACTGTGTAAGAGGTTTGGCAATTTTGAGTGAAACAGAATTTCTTTCCTGTGCAAATGATGCAAGTATTAGAAGGTGGCAGATTACTGGAGAGTGTCTTGAAGTATACTATGGACATACAAATTATATTTATAGCATATCTGTCTTTCCAAATTGTAGAGGTAAGATTAACTTATGACATATATTTAAATTTTTGCTATTACATTCTATTCTTTAGAAATTTCTGTGACCACCTTTATATTAATTCAGAGTAGATGACTATATTATAAAAAGACGTTTGAGTGTCTGAGGAGAGACTTTGTGTAATTAATTGGTCCAAAGAATAGAGTGAAAAATTTGAAATGAATAAAAGTATGATTTTGAAGTTGTAACAAGTTACAAAATCTAAAATTAATTTTAAATTAGTTATTACATAGAAAAACATGTTCTATAAATATGCTCAATTTTATCTAAACAAATTTTTCTTCTGTTTTCATTTATTTTAGATTTTGTGACAACAGCAGAAGACAGATCTCTCAGAATATGGAAACATGGTGAATGTGCCCAAACAATCCGACTTCCAGCTCAGTCTATATGGTGCTGCTGTGTGCTAGATAATGGTGACATTGTGGTTGGTGCGAGGTATTTATATTCTAGTCAGTCAATAAATTTTTGTGTTTAGGTGGTTGGTTGGTACTTGAGTGTGCATAAGTAAACCATGGAAATTTCAGGTGAACTGGGTGGACTGTTTGCACATTTTTGTTACTAAGTAAACAACAGTAATAAGAACTTTTCAAGACCTGGTACTTACTTTGTGGTATAGTATTATAAATTGTATAGTGAAAACTCCAAATTCCAAGGAAGTTAGAAGAAAAACTAGAGATCTGTATGAAAAAACTTTCTATAAACATTAAATTGGATTTTGAAAATTGAGTAAGAAGTTAGAATTTCTGTCGATAACACAATTTCCATTTATGGAGTGAGTGTGTGTAGATGAGGGAAATACTGGAGGATTTTGTTTTGTGGGGTTTTTTGTTTGCTTACTTGCTTTGTTTGTGGATTTTTGTTTTGCGTGCACAAGTGTGCACATTTTGTTGATTTTTGTTTTGTTGTTTTGATTGCTTGTTTTCAATTTTTTTTGTTTTGTTTTCAAGACAGGGTCTTGCTGTGAAACCTAGGCTGTAATTAGAAGTATATGCCACAGTGTCCAACCAACTCTATTTGATAGTGTACGTTGCCTATGTAATAGTAATTTTAAGAAGTAAATACTGTATTTTTAAATTTTCACAGTAAATATGTAGCATAGAATTGAATATTGTGCTGGTCGTAATGACACTTACCTGTAATCCAAGCACTTGAGAGTCTGATGTGGGAAATCATACATTCAAGACTGGCCTTGCTGTGTATAAATACTGTGGCCTTGTTGTATGCACATACCTGTCTCAGAAAAACCAAATGCTGGGGTATAACTCAGTGGTAGAACACTAGCCTAATGGATACAAGGTTCTGGTAGGTTTAGTCACTGGCATTTTTTTTTTTAGAAATTGAAAATTGTGTTTAAATGTATTTTCTCTTCTTTACATAGCTGGATAATGTATGCTGTAGTCAGCTTTCTTCACAATGCATAGTGATACTTTTCATATTTATGCATACAGATAATTTTTGTTTTATTTACATGAGGGAATGATAATAAACTGTGTCAGTGACTTAAATTGGTTTACTTTTCTTGTAGTGATGGTATTATTAGAGTGTTTACAGAGTCAGAAGATCGGACAGCAAGCACTGAGGAAATCAAGGCTTTTGAGAGGGAGCTCTCTCAGGCAACTATCGATTCCAAAACTGGTGACTTAGGAGACATTAATGCGGAGCAACTTCCTGGGAGGGAACATCTCAATGAACCAGGTAACTATTATAGAGTAATTGTAGTTCAGACAATGGTGGCGCACACCTTTAACCCCAGCACTTGGGAGGCAGAGGTGGACAGATCTCTGTGAATTGAAGGCTGGCCTGGTCTACAGAGTGAGTTTCAGGATAGCCAAGGCATAACAGAGAAACTATCTCAGGGAGTGAGGGAGGAAGAGAACCACCACACTTGCCTTTTGGAATACCGAGAGTAATAATAGAAAATGTTTGATAATGTTTCATTTGTTCTCAATGCCAGATACTGATACTTGAGGATTTTTACTATCACACATAACTGATGAGAGAAGCCATATTCTTCTTGTTTGTCTTAATGTTAATTTAGAAGCATCCATTAAAAAAATGTTAAAATTTGTCTAAGTGTTTTGGATTTTGCTCTGCTAGTCAACCTTTTGATTGTTAAAATATTTGTTTTAAGGTACTAGAGAAGGACAGACTCGTCTAATCAGAGATGGAGAGAGAGTTGAAGCCTACCAGTGGAGTGTTAGTGACGGGAGGTGGATAAAAATTGGTGATGTTGTTGGCTCATCTGGTGCTAATCAGCAAACATCTGGAAAAGTGTTATATGAAGGGAAAGTATGTCTACTTCTGCTTTCTAATTATTATTTTAAACTACACAGAAAATTAGAAATTTTCTCTGCTAATAAAATTTTCTTTGGTATTTTGGCATTATAAAGTACATTATTGTAAAAAAATTACCTTCTGTCTTAAAGTAGATTTAATATATACATTAAAATATAGAATTAAACTTTCAAATATATCTATATAAAATCTTTCCGTGTAGAGGAAGCTGCATATGACAAATTAGCCATTATCTATCATTTAGAATTTCCCATACAAAACTGTTTCCAGTCAGTTTGGATTAGGAGTTTCTTTCATCTCATGCTTAATGCCTGTCTCTATTAAACTTGGCAATACATGAGGGACACTGTAGGGCTGTGCTTATGTGCCAATGTCTTGGTGAGTAGGGCACCCTAACAGCCAGAAATTTTGACCTTGAGATCAACCATTTGGGAGCCTTGTTTTGGACCTGGAATTAATAATGATACTCGGTTGCCCATCTCAGCCATCACCTGCCCCACTCCTAATGAAACACTAATTTTGCAGCACATGCACACTTTGGCTCCTTATCTGCCAATAGAAAGCTTTCACCTTTGCATTTTGGAGAATGTTTTAAAGTATAAATTGTTAGAATAAAACACCTAGCACCTGTATTATTTTATACATATCTTTACCATATTTGAACAGGTGAATTATCAATCTTTTGTGTTTTCTTTTTTCATTATAGGAATTTGATTATGTTTTTTCAATTGATGTCAATGAAGGTGGACCAGCATATAAATTGCCATATAATGTCAGCGAGGATCCCTGGCTGGCTGCGTACAACTTCTTGCAGAAAAATGATTTGAATCCCATGTTTTTGGATCAGGTGGCTAAATTTATTATTGAAAACACAAAAGGTCAAAAGCTGGGACTTGGTAATACCAGTTTTTCAGACCCATTTACAGGTGAGTTTGGAATTGTATTAAGTCTTATGTACTAACTAACGTTAGTGTTAGGGTTGGGGGCTTTGTGTGTGTCAGGGGAGGAGGGTATTTGTTTCGATTTAGTGGAGATATTAACCAACGTCTTATGCACGTGCAAATACATACTCTTACTACTGAGGTATAACTCAGCCTTTTTATCTTGTAATGATAAACCTCAAAGTGTACACCAGGTTTATATTTCACTGAAACAATTATAAAACTATTCTCTTTCAAAATATATCTTTGTGGAGCTGGAAAGATGGCTTAGCGGTTAAGAATGCTTACTGCCACTCTTTCAGAGGACTCAATTTTAGTTCCCAGCACCTACAGGAGAAGGCTCACAACTGCCTAAAACTCCATCTCCAGAGAGAAACTAATACCCTCTGCAGGCATAGTACATACGTGCATACCCCCATTGTACACAGGTCTACACATAGTTAACACTAAATAAAATATTTATGAACATACACATATCTATGAATATACATATATGCATATACACGTGTATACATATATGCATACATATATAGTGGCTGAACGGATGGCTCACTGCTTAAGAACACTTACAGAGCACCCAGATTCAGTTCCCAGTCCAGTGGCTTACTACCGTCTGTAACTCCAGCTCCAGAGAACCCATTGCCCTCTTCTGATGTCCACAGGTACAGGTCACACATGTAGTACACATACATACATGCATTCACGACATTCATGCACATAGAATAAAAATAAATAAAACCAAAAAAATTAGATATATAACCTCCCAGTAAACTAAATAAAATTAAGATACTTTGATTCAATAATTTGAAATAAAAAAATTAAAGATATGCTTTTATTTATTTTTTTATGGTAATAAGCCTCAAATCTAGGAATTTATCCATACCATGCTTGCCTGTATTACTAAGCTACACTCCCAAACTTTGTAGTTTCTCTTTTTTAAAATAAAAACTTTCTACTGGATTTTTTTAAAATTAATTTGTGTGTATGTGGGCAGATGTTTGTGGACATACATAAGTCATAACACTTGGAGGTCAGAGGACACCTCTCAGGAATTGGTTCTCTTCTCCCAGGTGTTTCTCAAGGATCAAACTCGGGTTCTTAGGCTGGCCAGCAGGTGCCATTACTTTTCAAGCCACTTCACCAAGGCTGGTTATTTTATTTGGTTGGTTTTTAGGTTTTGTTGTTGTTTTGAGACAGAATTTCTTTATGTAGCCCTAGCTCTCCTGGAACTCACTCCGTAGACCGGCTAAGTAGCCTTGAACTCAGAGATCTGTCTATCTCTGCCTCCCAAGTGCTGGGATTAAGGCGTGTGCCACCATGCCCAGCTGCTCTAGGCTTTTTAAAAGTGTGTGTTATGGCTATCTTTGCTACTTTCCTGTTGCTGTGATAAGACACTGTGACCAAGGCAGTTTATAAAAGAAAGTGTTTCTTTGGGACTTGCAGTTTCATGCTTAAAATCCATGACCATCATGGTGAAAAGTAATGGTAGCAGGCAGGTACTGGAACGGTAACTGAGAGTTCCCATCTTGAGGCACAATCACAAGGCAGAGAATTAATTGTGAGCTGTGTGAGGTTTTTGAAAACTCAGAGCCTGCTCTAAGTGACACACCTTCAACAAGGCCACACCTCCTGATCCTTCCCAAACAGATCCACCAACTGAGGACTGGGTATTCAAATGCATGAGCCTATGGGGACTCTTTTTTTTTCAAACCATCACAGTGTTTTCATATGAGGTTTGATAGATGTATGTCAACTCTAAGGCAGAGATTGATCATGTGATTTGTATTCTATTACTGTAATTTAATACGTTATCTGTAATAAAAATGACATTAATGGAATTAGGATTTATTGCTAGCATATAAATTATAATCCAGGAAGTATTGCTATACATATTGAATCCAGAAAATTGAGGTACAGAGGAAGTAGGATGTTTTGTCTCTTCTTTGAACAAGACTTCTAAGTAAAATTTTAAAATAGATACTTACAGTTAATATCTTCCTTTTGTGATGCATGTATTTGTGTGCGCCTGCATGTGTTATAGTTGGGTTTAAATTCAGGAAAGGCCTTGCACATTCTAGCCCTGTGTCTCCTTTTTTTTTTTACCCGTGTTTTTCATGTGCTAGTGCTTTTTGTTTTATAAAATTCCCATGTCCCCTTCTTCCAAATTCTTCTTTGGATAGATTTCCTTTCTTTCCTCACAAGTACTACATGATCGTCACATTCTCTTCTCTCACTCTAATGTAAGAATCCATTGCCTATTTACATAGTTGAACTAACATAATCAAAATTTTCAGAACCTGGTCAGTTGTCCTCATCAACTTAGACCATGAAACCCAATATGGATAAGTTCAACAGAACCACCATATGTGGGTTTCTCATGTATACTTCAGCATTGCCAGGGCATAAATTTCAAATTTTCAAATTTCATAAGTGGTTTAACCCTCCAAATACTTGGATTTAGCATAAAGAGAAGGGTGGGTGAGACTGCATACTTAGTGCCTGGATATTTTCTTGTTTCAGACTCTGGTGCAAAACAGTGAACACATTGTAGTCCTGTAAAACTAGACACCTGGCTCTGTCTGGGATATTAGCAACCACTCGGCTTGTTTTGTTCTTCTAAATTCTAACTTTATAAGTTGTGTGTGTGTGTTGGGGGGTGCACCTGTGTGAGTGTGCGTGCATGTATATGTACTAAAAAATTTTCACACATCTGTGCTTGTGTGCACATCAGTGAAAATGTTTCCTTTGTTGCCCTCATACACTGTAGCATTTCTCTCTCTCCATCAGTTGATGTCAGGAGTTACAGTTATATTTCCTGCTAGATTCTCAGCACTGTGCACTCTTTGACATGTGAGTTAAGGAACCCAGAGCTTTCCAAAAGATTAACATTAATGTCAGTGGTATTCATACAACAGCAACCACAGGAATCCTAGTAAATCTGTACAGGAATGATAATAGGAATTCCATACATACATTGTTAGGTCACACGCCACTTACAATTCTATATATTGGTTTCAGTTATTTCTACATGAATGTGCTGGGGCTAACATTTCAAACTGGCGTCAGTTAAGAAACTACACTTAGGAGCAGGAGAGACAGCTCAGTGGTTAAGAGCACTTACTGCTCTAGTAGAAGACACAGGTTCTGGTACCGGCACCATGTGACAGCTCACAACTGTTTGTAACTCCAGTTCCAGGGGCTCTGATGCATCAGAGGACCCTAGGCACATGCATGCGGGTATAAAAAATAAATATATACACATAATTTTTTTTTGCGAAATATATTCTGCCCCTTCCCCATTCAAATCCTCCCTGCCTCTCCACTCAATACAACTCCATGCCCTTTCTTTCTGTCTTTAGAATACAAATAGGCAAACAAAACCCACAAGAATTCACACACACACCAAAACCCATGAAAACACAAAATCGGAAACCATAATATACAAACCAAACACCAATAAGACCAGGAAAAAAGTACAAACAAAGCAACATAAGACAAAAAAGTCTACAAAAATATGCAAGTACAATTGAGTTTGTTTTGTGTTAACCATTTACTACTGGGTGTGGGGCCTGTCCTCAGACGTGGTTAATATCCCCAGTGAGACTACATTGAAGAAAGTTAATTTTTTCTTTGTGAGTGGCATATACATTTTTAAAAGGAAAGGAACTGTGCTTGGAGAACCACTGAAATTTTAGTTTCTGTGCAACAGTAAGCTATTTGGCTATAATCTCTATCATTCTGTCATGTGACAGCTTTGCTACTGGTCTTCTTTTCCCAAACTTTGGTTCTTTTAGCATAAATACCACACTGTTTATCAGTTTTAATGTACTTGAGCTTTTCCATTGTTCTGCATGGATAGGTGGTGGTCGCTATGTTCCAGGCTCTTCAGGACCTTCCAACACAGTGCAGACAGCAGATCCTTTCACAGGTGGGATGCATTTCGTTACTATAATCTTGATATATTGGCTTGGTATATAACATTTTGTATTATATATTGGCTTTACATTTTGGAGATATGATCCAATAATAGTTCTCTTATGTTTATTTCCAATTTTGATAGATCTTTAACTTACAATTTTTGCTTTTTCCTACAGTGTGTAGATTTTCTCATGATTTTAAAGAACATGTAACCAGAACATTGTTTTCTCCAGTGGTTCTTCCAACAAGGAGAGCAAAGTAGTTAGAGTATTTAATGTAAGATGACCATAGTACCAACCTTAGCTCTACCACATGCTTGCTTTGAGAAATTGGCAAGCTCTTTAACTCCTCTGGGCTTTTTTTAAAATCTATGAAATGAGATAATAGGAGAGTCCTCTAACCAAGGTGTAGGGCCAGTGTTATTATTGGCAAGACGCTATCATAAGTCATGGCGAAGAAGGAGCCATATGAGTCTTTGGTATTGGATGGAGCAGTGCAATCAAGATGTTCCTCATGCATGTTTTGACTAAGCCTGGAAGGAGGCATTCTGCCCAGCTGTCTAGGATCATTGTTCCTAATCTGAGTTTTATTAGTGGCTTCTTAAAGTGTCATTAGAGGTTTTCAGGATTCATTTATTTCCTGAGATAGGCAAGCTAATGATTAGTTTCAAAATGCATCAGTATATTTCTTTGAATGCTGTTGAATCTTGAGGTAGAGTTCATGGACAATATACCCAGTTTGCAGGCGATTCATGACCTTTCATGGAATCCAGTGACCTTCCAAACTCAGCACTCATGGGAATATAAACCTACTGTTGGACTCTAGCGTCCAAACTCGAGAAGGAGTCGCCCCCAGAGACCATCTCACACACCACAGCCGATGCAAAAGCATGAGGATTTTATTAATTCTGTCATGACAGGGTCCCCCAGCATTCGGGAAGCCGAGGGACCCCGAATAGTGGGCACAGGCTACTTTTAAAGGGGCCACAGAAGCAAGGGGGGTTGTTCTTTGACTATTCTGATTGGTTTATTCGAAAGGGCTATTACCAATAATTGACTGGAGAACTGTTGCCAGATCAGATGAGGTAAGAGGTCATTTTGACTCCGTTTCCCAGGGGACCGAACCAAAGCCTACGTATATGGGTAATTGTTCAGGAACTGAGTATGTGCGAGTGTAGCTGTTAGGTCCTTAGTTCCCAGGGGAGGAGGGGGAGCACTATGGCACAGAGGCTGAGAGGATCCAGAATTGTCAAAAATGGCTTCAGGGTTGTCTTAAAGTCTTACACTACGACCCTTTTTCAGCCATAGATTGTTTCACTATAACTGTAGGTCAGTGTCATGGAACTCTAAATTTCTCTGGATGAGAATCCTTTCTTTAATGAATAAAGTCATCACCTAGATGCAAGTGGTTGCACCTTGTGTGTTGACAGCCAACTCTCAGGCTATATGCTTTGGCAGTGTGTTGTCTGTTAAGGAATTCTTTTGAGTATGTGATTACATTTTAAATGGTATAAGGACCTGAAGAATATATAGAGGATGACTTTCTTTTTACCGGTAGTTTTAAGAACAGTGCTCTTAACCACTGAGCTACCTTTCCAGCCCCAAGAATTATTTTTTAGTGAAAATGTAGTGGGCACTTTCTAATCAACAACGCAGCTATAAGCATTTTTCTGTAGAAGCATGTGTGTGTGAATTTGAAGTGTGATTGATGGTGATATCATTAGTGTAAGGAAGCTGTAGTGATATTTCATTTGTATTTTAATAAATAAAGCTTACCTGAAGTTCAGAGAGTAAAACAGCCACACTGATCAGCCTTTCAGAATAGGCAGTGGTGACACACACCTTTAATCCCAGTAGCCACACTAGTTTGCCATTGAAACCAGGTGGTAGTGGTGCACACCTTTAATCCCAGCCTTTGAGATGAATATAAAATGCGAGGAAACAGCTCTCACAGACAGTGTCATTCTGAGATTCCTGGAGGCAGGATCACCATTTCAGACTGAGGTAGAGGTAAGAACCAGTGACTGGCTGTTTTGCTTTTCTGACCTTCAGGTTGAACCCCAGTTTCTGTCTCTGGGCTTTTATTAATCGTGTTACAGGAAGCAATGACTTAGGCTTTATGATCTGTACTTTGCTCACTAGGAGTATTACTGCGTTGTAGGTGCTGGTCGTTACATGCCGGGTTCTGCAGGTATGGGCACCTCCATAGCTGGAGTCGATCCATTTACAGGTAGGTACTTTAAATTTCTTTTTCTTTTGAATTTTAAAAATTTCATTGAAACTTCTTAGCCCTTAGCCTGGTTTGTTGAGTTATTACCTAGAATTCATTCTGCCTTCCAACTTTGATTCCCTGGTGCTGCAAACAATTTTTCTTTTGGTTTTGTTAATTTAAGACATTGTCTCATAGTGTGCCTCCCAAGTGCTGGCATTAAAAGTGTCCATAAACATAAGTAACAACAAAAGACAGTTTTAATTGAAGAAATTTTAATTTGAGGTCATTTTATTCCACTGAATATTACTAAAATTTCAATTTGTGATAGTTTGTTTATCCCAGGATCTCTGTGTAACCCTGGCTGTTCAGGAACTTACTATGTAGACAAGGCCAGCCTAGAACTTAAAGAACTTTGACAGCCGCTGCCTCTTGAGTGCTGGGATTGAAGGTGTGCATCTGGCTGTGTTGGACCATTTTTATTAATCATTAGATAATTGAGTTATCTTAATTAACAAGTATAATTTATAAAGATATAGAAAATGATGAGACTGACTCTTGTATTTTAAATAAGCAATGAAGGACATGAGAAGAGTTAACAGAGTGTTAATTAAGACAAGAATGAAGTTTTATCCTTGTTACTTAACCTTTTTAAAATATTTTAGGTAGAATTTTAAGAACAAAATTAGGAAATTTGATAGGCCCTTTTCTAAATCTTTACTTCCATTTTATGAGCCAGAAATTACTACATTGATAAATATAAGCAGTATCCAAAAGTTTGTGAATGGTTTAGAGGTGGCTTGCTGTTTTTATTTTATGCCTTGAAATAAAATTACATATCTCAGTAATTGTGAGAACACAGTCATCAATTAGGAAAAAAAATCTCACTTTGAGTATTTGTTATAATTTTCATGATCTCCCCTAAATAGGAAGTAGTGCCTACCGTTCAGCTGCATCTAAAACGGTGAATATTTATTTCCCCAAAAAAGAAGCTCTTACCTTTGACCAAGCAAACCCTATGCAAATATTAGGTAAGTCTATATTAATGTTTTTATTACATACCCAATAATAGCTAGAGATGTTCTCAAGACTTAATCTTCCTCCACTTGACATGTGCAAGGATTTGGCTTCCTAAATGAATAGAGACTTCTAGTGAGGTAGTTGTTAGCCAGCTGTGTTGACAACAGTCTGATAATTTAACCTTTATGGGTTATAAAAAGTTTTGTACAAATACAGGATAAATGGTTATCATGACTAATAGAAAGCACCTATTTAGGGGAAATGTAAATTCTACCCTCAAACTCTTGAGGGTTTTGCAGGAGGGGTGTGTGTGAAAATAAATGAGTTTCATTGTGGCATATTTGAAAAGTAAAGATAATATTTTTTGTTATTTTAAAGCAGTTTTTTTTAATATTTTCATTTGCTTGCATTGGTGTTTTGTCTGCATGTATGTGTGAGGATGTGAGATCTTGGAGTTATAGACAGTTGTTAGCTGCCATGTGGATGGTGGGAATTGAACCTGGGTCCTCTGGAAGAGCAGTCAGTGCTCTTAACTACTGAGCCATCTCTTCAGCCCCTTAAAGCAGTTTTTTACTATGTAGCTTGTCTACAACTCCTGGTCTATCTGCCTCACCCTTTTGAGTGTTAGGATTATAAGCATCGTACTATCACACCCCACTTTAGAGTCTGACCTTTAAAAATAAATAAGTATCCTACACAAAATGAACTCAGTCGTATTTTTGGAGGTTCTTTGTTTCATGATGTTTTTTCAAAGCTTTTTTTTTTTAAAGAAAAAAAAAACTTTATTTTTGCATATGCATTATGGTTTCCAGATTTGTGTTTTTATGTGTTTGTGTTTGTGAGTTCCTATATGTGTTTCCTGAGGGCTGTTTGCTTGTTTGTTTTGGCTCTTTCTCTTCTTTTTCTTTCTTTTGTCTTGTTGTGTTTGTTTTTATTTTATCTTATTATTAGTAGTATTAGTATTTTAGATGCCTATTTGTATCCTAAAGAGAGAGGGTGTGGATTTAGATGGATGGAGAAGTAGGGAGTATCTGGGAGGAGTTGGGGGTGGGGAAGCTATATCAGAATATATGGAAAAATTCTATTTTCAATTAAAAAACATAATGCCCTGTAGACAGAGCCAGTCGGTACTCGAATGGAGGAAACGGAGGAAACACCATGTCCTCTGACCTCCATGCCTTTCCACTGTTTCACTGTGGACCCTGCTTCTTGTATATGGAGTAAAGTCAAGCTTTCAAATGATAAATAAAAATAGATTCGGGTATTTGTAACATTTGGGAGGATGAAGCAGGAGGAGTACAAATTTAAGGTTAGCCTGAATTATATATTGAAACTATCTGGGGAAGGGGGCCACAGGGGAGCAGAGTGGGTGAGAGAAAGAGAAAAATACACTGTTTACTCTGATTGCTTTTCTGTCAGTTTTTCTCAAATTAAAGTGAAAAGGGAAAATTTTGAACTATAAATTACTTTATCCCTTTGTTACAAAGCTGATGGTGAAGATTAATTGAAATAACAGTTGTACCTTGACATAAGGCAAAGATTTTTTTTCATTATTGTTCTTTATATTATTGTTACAAATAGCATTGATAGGTAATATTTTGAACTAAAAAGTATACACACACTTAAACATTTGTTAATTATACAGATCTAAGAGATTCCTTGTTTTCTACATTTCTCAAAATTTTGTTTTCATTAATATGCATTGTTGAAATTATAGTGCCAAATACAAGTGAGATAGGTCCAAAGTCCATTTGTGATTGTTAAAGAGTTGTAAATTTGGGGGCTGGAGAGATGGCTCAGAGCACTGACTACTCTTCCGGAGGACTCAGATTCAGTCCCCAGCACCCACAGTTATGAGGCAGTTCACAACTGTCTGTAACTCTAGTTCCAGAGGATCTGACACCCTCACACAGGCATACATGCAGACAAAGCACCAATGCACACAAAATAAAAAAATTAAAAGAAAAATTTTTTTAATTTTAAAAAAAAGATTTGTAAATTTGAAACTGGTGAGGTGGCTCAGCCGGTAAAAGTACAAGCTTGATGATTTAAGTTTGATCCCTGGAATCTGGTAAAAGGAAAGAATTGATGCCTTGATGCTTAGGTTATCTTTTGGCTGCCTCGTGCAAACCATGGTCACATGTATGTCCGCATTCACACACATATCATACAACACATAAAAATAATAGATTAAATATTTTAAGTTACTACAAATTTGGGGGAAATGGAAGATGACTTATACTTGAATATACATACATACATACATAACTGTTGCTTTGAAAAACACTCAGAGTGGCTCTAAAGCAGGATCTGAGGGTCTTGATTGCCTTTCCTACACTACACAGAAATGCTCATGGACCTCATTTGATTGGTTTTGATAATTGCTGAGAAGAGTGTTACTGTGTAGGAGAGCATTCCTGAAAATGGCATATGTATTATTTGGCTAAGTTCAGGTTTTGGGTTCTAGGAAAGCTAAAGGAACTTAATGGAACTGCACCTGAAGAAAAGAAGCTAACTGAAGATGAGTTGGTACTTCTCGAAAAGATACTATCTCTAATTTGTAATAATTCTTCAGAAAAGCCAACGGCCCAGCAACTCCAGATTTTGTGGAAAGCCATCAACTGGCCTGAAGGTAAGTAGTATCTTCAAATTTTAACTAAGAACCTTTTATTTCTGCCAATATTGCTGATACTTCTAGATTAACTAAAAGTTAATGTGGGTATTTCTAATTGAGATTATGAACATTATGCAGAAAGGCCTCACCACATCGCTATAATTCATAATCTTGTTAGTCACAACCCATGAGATTCCGATGGTATATGTTCGGTATACCTTAACTGAAATTTAGGAACCAGGAATGTTTTAGAATTTGGATTCTCCCAGTTTGAATTATTTTCATTGACTAATTGAACATTCATAATCAATCAAAAATCAGAAATTCTTTTAGAATTTCTATTATTTTAGAATTAAAAATGTTTGAGATTTTATATTTCATTATTTAGGATAATACCTTTAGAAATTCTTTGTGACCTATTAACTACATATTAAAAGCATCTACTATTATTCTACCTTTTATATCATTATCATATTTTTTGAAAACCAAAAGAACCTCTCATGGTTTTTAAAAATCTTTGGAAATGTATTTAATCTTACGTGTATGAATGTCATGTGTGCACAGATGTATGGGTGCCACATGAGTACCTGGTGAGTGTGAAGGTAGGAAGTGGGCAACAGATCACCAGGCACGGGAGTTAAGAGTCGCCATTTGGGTTCTGGAACTTGGACCTGAGTCCTCTGCAAGAGCAGCAAGTGCTCCAAACCACTAATCCATCTCTCAAGCCCATGATTTATTTTTCATGACATTTACTGGAGGAAAAAAGTTTTTTTTTTTTTTTTTTTCGAGACAGGGTTTCTCCGTAGCTTTTGGTTCCTGTCCTGGAACTAGACCAGGCTGGTCTCGAACTCACAGAGGTCCGCCTGCCTCTGCCTCCCGAGTGCTGGGATTAAAGGCGTGCGCCACCACCGCCCGGCGAAAAAAGATTTTTCTTTACTACAAAATAGCCATGTTTAAGATTTAACTGTTCGCTTTGACTGCCTGTTGTGTTCTGTCACTATATTTCCTTTGAGTGCCATAATTAAGACTTTAGTTTATTAGGGTTTTCTTGTTCTAGTGTATGTGAAGATCTTTTACACATGATTGTCCTTATGTTATGGAGCATATAATTATTGTCTTGTTTTTTTACATTCGTAATAAGATTGTTCATTAAATGTTCGCATGGCAGCTATACAGCACTCAGTTACAAAGCTCCTTCCAAAACTTAACTCTCTGGCCTGGTTACCAGATATTTAAAGCTAGATTCCTTACTTCAGTATTCATCTCATTAATATTTGGCTATGTCAGACTATTAGACAATCTAAGAGTTATTTCAGTTTTGAAGCATATAGCCTAGTTTATATAAATATAAAAACATTTTTCACATTTCCTATAAATGGTCATTTTGTAGTGGGAAAATAAAGTAAAACTGAATAATAACTATAGGGAATTTTCTAGATTTTTCATATGTATTAATGAGTATTTCTTTTTAATAGACATCGTCTTTCCTGCACTTGACATTCTTCGGCTATCAATTAAACATCCCAGTGTGAATGAGAATTTCTGCAGTGAAAAAGAAGGAGGTCAGTTCAGCAGCCATCTCATCAACCTCCTGAACCCTAAAGGGAAGCCTGCAAACCAGCTGCTTGCTCTTAGGACTTTTTGCAATTGCTTTGTTAGTCAGGCAGGACAAAAGCTCATGATGGCCCAGAGGGAATCACTGATATCACAAGCAATAGAACTGAAATCAGGGGGCAATAAGAACATTCATATTGCTCTGGCTACATTGACCTTGAACTATTCTGTTTGTTTCCATAAAGACCATAACATTGAGGGGAAAGCTCAGTGCTTGTCAGTAATTAGCACAATCTTGGAAGTTGTACAAGACCTAGAAGCCACTTTTAGACTCCTTGTGGCTCTTGGGACACTTATCAGTGATGATATGAATGCTATACAATTAGCCAAGTCCTTAGGTGTTGACTGTCAAATAAAAAAGTATGCCTCCGTATCAGAGCCAGCTAAAGTAAGCGAATGCTGTAGACTTGTCTTAAATTTGCTGTAACATTGGGGAAGGGAAGCCGAGGTTTTCAACTGATTAATGGGGGTACTTTTTTTTTTTCACATTTTACATGACTGATTGCAGATATTTAAAAGAGAGAAGAAAGAAAACGGAACTGTGGGTTAAATTCAGATCTTATAAAGTTGTGTTGAGGAGAAACAAATTATAAATAAAGTTTTTGCACTGATGGTTGTGAGGTTTTCCTGTGTAATGGGGCAGATTTTCAAGGGTATAGAAACATTAAAACTATAGTCAAAATAGCACAATTACAGTGGCTTTTTCTTCCTTACCTTTATTACTCAGGAGAGCACAGATTTTTACTCATGTCGTCTGCCTCTACTTCTGTGAGACCTTGTTCAGTTGGCCTCTGTGCTGTGCATTAGCTTCTCCGCTTCCTTTCACTGTTGGGTTCTTTCATTAGCACATTTCAAAGCCCTTTAGGATTTACTTGAAAAATAATTTTAACTTAGTTTGTTATAAGTTGTAAATTGAAAAAATATACAATAATTTCTTGAGCCATTTGTAAATAGAAAGTATCAACTTTCATGGTCCATTTTTAGATGAAGGAAGCAAATTGGTAAACGTATACATATCAATTCAGACAACTGAGGCCTTAAATGAATATGCGTTAGGATAACTAATTTTCTTTCATTATTTGAGGTAATTTCATCTTTCTAGTTTTGATATCTGATTATTTGGTCATTCTTCACAGGTTGTATTATTTCTTTTGCCCTTCATTATTTTTCATTTCAGATTTGATATGATTGTATACTTGTTGATCATCTTCATTGCATCAAAAAGATTTTGGAATTCATTGACTTTCATTAGGCATTTGTGCAAGCAACATGTATCAGACTTTAAGGTCAAGAATCTGTCATGTGAAATTAAGTGTTTTTAACCCCTGAAATGGTCCAGATAGTACATTATATACATTGTCATTTAATTCTCAAATCAGCTTTCTTTAAAAGATGGTTATTATACTTCTGTTTTCAAAAGGAAAGATAATAGAATAAGTTATAATGGGAAGGTAAAGGCAAGGGTACTCTATGCTGTCTGCACAGAGCACTTGCCACGATGCAGCTTTCTAAACAGGAAGCCACAGGCTTGTCTCTGATATCTTAGCAACTAAAACAAAGGAGGAAATAGTGCTGTTTCTTTTCCTTTTTGGTTTCGTGAGACAGTTTCTCTGTAACCCTGGCTATCCTGGCACTCTCTGTAGACCAGACTGACCTTGAACTCAGAAACCTGCCTGCTTCTGCCTCCTGAGTGCCAGGATTAAAGCCACCGTGCCCAGATCAATGCCTTTAAAAAGTGTATTTGTGTTGGTGTATGTGTGTGCGTTTTGATTTTGTTTGTTTTGTGGTGCTAGCTCAAACCCAGGTGCATGCTGGGGAAGCTCTACCCACTGGATTACATTCCCAGCTCCAATACTTCCATTTTTATTATGGAAAAAAGATGGTTTTACAAGGACTTTGCTTAAAATTATGAGCAGTGTTCTCAAAATTAACAGTATGGAGAACCATGGGGTTTCCTGACTTAATTCAGGGACAAATTTTTTTCCAGAAAGGGAAAGAAAATCTTGACTGTTTGGAATAATCCAGGGGAAGAACTCGTAGAATACCATAAGAAGTGAGGAAATGTAAATAGGGCTGTATACCTTACTAAGTATTGAAGTACAGTCTCCTGTGTGTACCTAAACTCTTCGTTGCTTGTTCCTTTTATGTATTTGTGCTTTACTTTTGTTGAATTGGGATTTAAATTGTTACATCAAAATTAAATGGTAAAACGTAAATCATCCCGGTTCTGTTACAATACACTGCTTGTTAATACATCCAATCTAGCATGCAATTTATATTATTTTGAAAGGATGGGTGGGTACCTTTGTAAAAGGGTTGGATGTATTCTTACTTAGAACATGACTTCACTCTTGAGAATGTAAGAGGTGGAAAACTGTAAATACTTTGTTTCATATCACTGTCTTTTTTATACCAGCTTTTATTATTTGTACAGTTCAACAACAACAAAAAAAGATAATCTCATTTGAAGAACCTGTTAAATAGTGGTTTAAATTTTTGTTTCCCTTTAAACTTTTTTTAAAGATCTCTTAATGTTTTCTTGAGTATAAAAGAAATAAACATTCATTTAGTAAAACATACACACATCTCATTGACTGTAATCCTACTAGAAAAGCATTCTTAGCATCTTATACTATATTGCATGTATGTAAACATGCATTTTATTTTTCAAAAAGGAATGTATTCTATGTACTGTTCAGAAATTTTATTTAATATTCCATTTTCTATAATCTGGAACTTTCCTGTTTTTTTATTATCAAGCAATGCTATTAAAGATCACACAACAGTCTTACCCTTTTCTTAGAAATACACTGTATGCAAGAAATTGATGAGTCAAATTAATAGGCAGTTTTAAACTGATAACTATGTCTAATAAATCAACTGCACTTTTCAATTCCAGGTTAGTGGATTTCACATTGCATTTTAAACCCCATTGTCTACAAAAGACATGCTTTCTGTCCATTTTATAGCTGTTATTTTCATTTACTTAGATATGTTGCTGTTGTGGTTTTCTTATGACTGTGTTTGATTTACTGCTAGTGTATCACTACACAGCAATACAATTATGTTTTACGAATGATAAAAGAGACAAAGCTAAACATAGATTCTTTTCAAAGATAATTCTGAGCTGGGCGATCGTGGCGCACACCTTTTAATCCCAGCACTTGGGAGGCAGAGACAGGTGGATCTCTGGGAGTTCGAGGCCAGCCTGGTCTACAAGAGCTAGTTCCGGGACGGGCACCAAAGCTACAGAGAAACCCTGTCTCGAAAAACCAAAAAAAAAAATAATAATAATAATTCTGGGGATAAGTGGGAAGTTCCTTAGAGGTTACCACAGTGCAATTTATGAAGAAGTGTTAAGTAAAGAAGCATTTGTGATGCGGCTTCTTTCCTACAGGTCTTTTAAGAAGGATCCCCTCCTACGTGTCTTGAGAAGGAACTTAAACACTCAAGATTAAGAATGTTACCAAAAGGGGCTAGAGAGATGACTCCGCGGTTGAGAGCACTGTCTGCTCTTTCAGAGGACCTGGGTTCAATTCCCACATGGCAGCTCACAACTATCTGTAACTCCAGTTCCACAGAATCTGACACCTTCACACCAATGCACCCAAAATAAAATTAAATACATTATTTTTAAGAAAGAATGCTACCCAAGGGCCTGGAGAGATGGCTCAATAGTTAAGGTAGTTCACAACCATCCATAACTCCAGTTCCAGAAGATCTAATCTCTTCTGACCTCTGTGCAAGCATCGTGCACATACATATATACTGGCAAAATCTGCATAAAATTAGATACCTCTGTCCTCTGTAGGCTCGGCACTTAGCACACCCATATGCAAAGCTACATATGCATACACATAATTTAAAAGTAATAAAAATCTAATTTTTTAATGCTTTTTCTGTAATGAATTATATTTAAATTATGACCAAAATGATTATAGATAAAACATTTTCCCATGAACTTCCTTTTGATCTTTATAAAAATTGAAAATAAGTGACCCTACAAGGAATTTACCAACTATTTGTGTACTTCTTGCTGGAGTTGGGTTTTCCCCCACAACCAACCACTACTAGAAACTACCTCAATTTTAAAACCCATGTTATGTTAATACACTGAACCTACCAAGCATCATAGCAATCTGAGGCGCTGGAGTTTGGATTGTTTACTGTCAGGTTAACTTGGCTGTCCTGTATTGCCACTGTTCTAAGAGTGTCTTACCATATATCGCTAAGCGAGAAAAGCTCAAAATCAAATGTTTTCTACCGAACGGTATTACTCTCATGCCATAAGGTCAAACCACTACTGTGCCAGTAGATTCTACCATTTCTCCATATTTGCTTTTTCCATACTTGTGAGACTACATAAAAATAAATTGGAGATATCACACCAAGTAAGCATTTCAATGTATTCTCTGAATGCAAGCGTATTTGTACATTTGACATAACTAATGTCAAAGCTAGTAAGTAACTTCATGTCTGATATCTAGTCTGTATTTGAAATGACCTTATTTTCCCTAAGAATACCCAATATAATGTTTGCTTTAAAAGTATCTAATCAAGATTTATGAATTGTAGGTGTGTGTGTGTGTGTGTGCGCGCGCATGCTAGACTAGTCCATCTTTTAAAGATACTGTCTTTAGCCGGGTGCTGATGGCACATGCCTTTAACCCGAGCACTCGGGAGGCAGAGGCAGGCAGACCTCTGAGCTCAAGGCCAGCCTGGTCTACAGACTGAGTTCCAGGACAGCCAAGGCTACACGGAGAAACTCAGAAAAAAAAATGTGTGTGTGTGTGTACTGTCTTTAGAGGCTGCTAGAATGTGAAGTACCCCACTTACGAAGACATTTCTGTAACCCTCTGTATCTGTATTATATATTTATTAAATTACCCCACAGTTTAATTGTTTAAAACAACGCATTATTAACAACTATCTTAACCCAGCAGTGCCTTGTGTGTTACAATACAGACTTCCTAGACAAAATGTGCCCACGGCTATAATAATCAGGGAGGTAACTGACCACTCTGATTGCGTCTGAGGCCCACCCTATAGGAAGGAACTCATGCCTGGTATTGTAAACCCGATCAAAAGCCTATAGCTGAAGAGGTCATAGGCACTGACCTAACGGGAGGCGGGGGCTACTACCTTTGTGCTGCTAAATGGATATGGGGCCAAACAGCTTTTTAAATACTGTTCTCAGACGAGTGCTGTTTTCAGCTTCGATCAAAGAGGCTTCTTTGCTTAGTGAAAAGCAGACTTGTGGCTGCTCAAGGTGCGGAGAACAGGTGACCATTGTGAGCTTGCCAATCTCACAATCACTTACCAAAGCCTGAGCAGTAACTTTGCTCCCCTCTCCTCAGGCATTGGAGGGTGGAGACAGGCAGATCCTGAGAGCTCACTGGCTAGAAACTGAGGTTCTGGTTCATTGAAAGTCTCTTAATAAGGTTCAGGGTGATAGAAGAAACAGCCAGCATCAAGCTCTGACCTCCGCAACATGCGTGTCTAGGCAACTGCACCTGTACACACGGCTGCACACACACACACACAGACATCTCACATACACACACATCACACATACACACACATGAAGACACAAACATACTTCACATACATACACATCTCTTACACACAGCACACACACATCAGACATACACACACATGAAGACACATCACACACACACACACTTCACATACATACGCACCTCTCACACACAGCACACACACACACACACACACACACACACGAAGAAGAGGGGAAGGGATGAGGAAAAGAAGACGAAAGCTGTCTTTCTAATTGGGTCCTCATGGCCGACTCCTTCATAACTCTCAAGGACTTTCCAGGAAGAAAACCTGACAAGTCCTTTTAAAAAAATGAATTTTCAGCTTTATTAGCTCTGCTAGTTAGTTTTAATGTCAAGTTAATGCAGGCTAGAGTCATTTGGGAAGGATGGCAAACTGTCCCCACCAGATGGCCTGTGGGCACCTTGTGGGGCATTTTCTTGATGGAGGAGGGGCAGTGCTTGGGTGCGTGGTCCTGCATGGTATAAGAAAGCAATCGGAGTAAGCCAGTGAGCAGCATTCCTCCGTCTCCTCCATTTCAACATCCGCCTCCCAGTTCCCATCTATTTGAATTCCTACTATGATTTCTCTCAGTGAGGGACTGTGATGTCAAACTGCAAGCCGAAATAAACCCTTTCCTCTTCAAGTTGCTTCTGCGTGGTGTTTTATCACAGCAATTGAAACCTTACCTAAGACCAAGCCTTCTGACTAGACAAGATCCTTTAACAAGAAAAAGCTCCCTCGTGATCTGAACACAGTAAAAAGAGTTTGCTGTTGTTGTAACAGACTAGGGCACCTAAAAGGGACCGCAGAAAATCCAAATGTCAACAGGGGCAAATTAGAACATGAACAGGATTTCCTGTTTTGCACGAAAATGAAACATGCTAGAAGGTCTCACTAAAAAGCAGAGTGAACAGAAGAGACTTCCAGGATATGACTGTCAACAAGTAGATCCAGCAGTCAAAAGTTGCTTCCCCTTCGCTCCTTCTAGACAGTTGAAGGATCGTGACTGTTCTATTTCTGTGCCTCATCCTATGACTGCTATCCAACTGTCGGCACTACAGTCAGTAGGCTTGTCTCGAATCAAGACCTTTTATCTTTACGGAAATCGCAGCTACTCTCCTCCGTTTCTCTCTGCAGGCCTCATTGTTGTGGCTGTGTTGCCTTGGCTGTCTGTGCTTCATGCTGGAGAGAATTTTACAAGGAAAACCAACACATGAATCTGATGTTGTTTGCTTTATAGATGGAATGCAGTTTTTAAATTCTAGTGAAAACAGCACAGTATAGTGGTGTGTTATTTGTGTTTTAATAAATGAATAAAGCTTGCTTGAAGAGCAGAGGACAAAGCAGGCCCTTTAGGCAGCCATACAGACCAGGGAGTGGTGGCACACACCTTTAATTCCAGGATTCAGGAGACAGAGGCAGACGGATCTCTGTGAGTTCAAGGCTACTTTGGGCTACCCAGGATCCAGAAACAGATGCAGGTGATGGTGGTTCACATCTTTAATCCCAGTGTTTTGAATTCACACACTTTAATCCCAGCACTAAGTAGGTGGAAACAGGAGCGATATAGCTGGGCGGAGAGAGGAGTATAGTATAAAAGGGAAAGAGACAGGAACTCAGAGGAGTGTGGAGTCTGAGGATTCTTGGAGACAAGATCTCGCCCTTTCAGTCTGAAGATTTGGTAGAAGTAAATGGTCTCTCTAGTGGCTTGGCTGCCTTGCTCTTCTGATCTTTAGGTTGAACCCCAATATCTGTCTCTAGGTTTTTATTATTTGTGCTACAGCACAGGACAGACATTTATCTCTTCAATGGGAGTCATAAAAAAAAAAAACACCAAAAACCTCTCCCAGACTGTCACCAACTCAGCAAACCGAACTGACTGCCTAACCCAGGTCCTGCCAAATGACAGAAAGTAATGTGACTAATAACTATGCAGACAGTTGACATATAATTGGAGTGGCCCCAGATTTAAGAATATTGTGGAAACAAAAACAAAACCAACAAAGCAAAAACCTGGTTTCCTGACCTCTTCAGGACAACCCATTAAAAGTGATCACCACATTTTAGACTTACTAAAAGCAGTGTTACAACCTAGTTAAAGCAATCATTTAAGTTTTCTTCTAGTTGTTGAAGACTTACTATGTATCCATGTATTCCAGGTTGAGCTTGAACTCACAGTCACCTGACTCGGTCTCCAACGTGCTGGGGTTACTCTGTATCGTAACACTGATACAAGCTTAAACTTCTTGAATTGCATGAGCAGGCCCAGTGCAAAACACTGTTGAGAGAGCTACCGAGAAGGAATTATAAATATGAAACAATGGAGAAACATTGTTTTTGTTTGTCTGTCTATGACACTATGTAGCCCAAGCTAGCTTCAAACTTGGTGTCTCCCTGACTGTGCATGCCCCTCTTGTCCTGCCCCCAGTGCTGCTATTGCAGGCACATGCCACTGCACTTGGGTAGGCCTTACTAGAAAGTAGCTTACAGTGTGGAGCAAAGCACAGACCAATTCTGCCTAGGACTTGAGCCTCCCTTCCTGCAACATGTTTGGTGTTCATTCTTTGGAACCATATAAACTTTCTTATTGGCCTGGGGTATGTCTATGCTGCAGAGCTATGGCCCAAATGGTAGTAGAAATCCTACCAGAAAAAAATAACTATTCTCTTCTGGGAATGTCCTTCTGAACACCAGTTTCCTGGAAAACATGTTTCCTGGGCCAAATAATTCGGTCTATTTCTAATGTGTGGTGAATTTTCGTAGACTTCCCTTGTACTTACTATTCTTAGTTTTATGGATTGGTGGAAGACTCATGGAGTAATAAAGTCCCAGTAGCTAACAGAGATTTTTAACTTTCCCTGTCCAAAGGTTATTCTGTTGATTTTGCTCAACCTTTGTTCCAGTCCCATCTGGAAAACATCAAGGTTTTCTTTTGAAAAATAACAGGAAGACCCATCTGCCTAGTAGAAGGAAACGTATGAGCCAGCTCTCCTTAAAGGAGATATTTTCCACTTCTGTTAACATCTAAACGTAAAAAAAAAAAAAGACCCAAGTTAATTAGGGAGCTCCCGGGGACAAAGATGTTATTCTATTTTTTTTTTTGCGACAGGGTTTCTCTGTGGTTTTGGAGCCTGTCCTGGAACTAGCTCTTGTAGACCAGGCTGGTCTCGAACTCACAGAGATCCGCCTGCCTCTGCCTCCCAAGTGCTGGGATTAAAGGCGTGCGCCACCACCACCCGGCAAAGATGTTATTCTAGATCACAGCTTTCAAACTAGGGGTTGTGTTCACTGGAAGCTAAATCAAGTAAAAGGCTCGCTCCACTTCCTGGAAGGGACCTTATGAGGTATTGATGTTTTTTTTTTAATTTTTAAAGATTTATTTATTTACTATATATACAACATTCTGCCACCATGTATGCCCGCATGCCAGAAGAGGGCACCGGATCTCATTACAGATGGTTATGAGCCACCATGTGGTTGCTGGGAATTGAACTCAGGACCTCTGGAGGAGCAGCCAGTGCTCTTAACCACTGAGTCATCTCTCCAACCTGTTATGAGGCATTGTTAACTTGTGCTACTAGACACTAGACACCAGACACTGCTGCATTTGAAAAACTCAGACCTGCATCCTCATCAGACAGCCTCATTATATTGATTGATAACTCCATGTTTTTCCAACCAAAAAAATTTTTTTTTAACTAATTTGCCTTGGGGGGAGGTAGGCCTACATGCCACAGGGCACATGTGGAAGTCAGAGGACAATTTGGTGGAGTTAGTTCTCTGCGTTAAGTGGGCTCTAAACTGAACTGTTTTCAGGCTCGGCAGCTTATTCCAGAAGTGCCATTTCGCTCGCCCCTTAACTAAAAAAGGAAAAATAAATACTGTTACATAGAAATACTGTTATGTAGAAATGTATCTATTTATTTCCTTCCTTTCTTAGATACAGTGCTGGGGTTCAAGCCTGGGGCCTCGTGGATGCTCAGCAAGTACTCAATCCCTGAATTACAGTCATCATAAATATTGTATATGCTTACGGGGCAACAAACGTGATGTTTTTGCACACGCACACATTGTACTATATTTAAGTCTGGTGAAAACATGTTTATCTTCTCAAACATTTATCATTTTGTTATGGTAAAAAGTTAAAAATCTTTCTTTGGATGCCAGAGGTGTTTTTTTTTTTTTTTGCTTCTACGTAACTATAACTTTTTTCTATCCACTGACCAACTTTGCTCCATCCCCACCTCCCTTCTCATCATGGCCTCTGCTAACCACCCATCCTTACCTTTTGTGAGGTCAGATGTTTAAGATTCCACATGAAAGTCATGCTGTGCTTGTATTTCTGACTCTTACGTATTCCACTTAATGCAAAGATCTCCCATCCCAACTCACTTCTACCTTTGACTTCAGGGCCTGGAAAAGAGACAGAAGGAATCATGTGCTCAGCTATTTTTAGCTCAGAGACTCCCTGTTCTTTTGACTCTAGCTCCATCCATTGGCTTATGAACTGTCTTGATGTTTTATGATCCATTTTACTGTCTTTCTTTTGTGCAAAATTAATTTTAGCTTTGTTGATGCTGGGTTCAGACTCAGGGCCTTATTAAGTAGGAACTCTACCTCTGATATACACCCCAGTCCAAACAAAATGACTTTTTTTTCTTTTCATTCCTGTATTCTACTTTCCTTCTTAAAGACTCATAGCTGGCCTTTTTAAAAACCCTACTGTGGAAGACAATCCCACGATTAGTTAAATACCACCATTCTAGGCAATAACATGCCTAAGTAAACCCGGACATATTGGATGTCACCATCCTCCTGCAACTGACAATCATTTGTGATATTTATCATGAATTTTCCCTCTTGTCCTTCCTTTATATAACCTATAAAAAGACACTTGTAGATATTGCCTGCCAGATTTTCTTATCTCATGTCTAAAATGTCCTGTTTTTCTGTCTGATCCTCTGTCAGGGTCCTGTTTTTCTGTCTGATCCTCTGTCAGGATTAGCTGTTACACTGTATCAAGAGTCTGTTCCTTATGGACTTAGGAACATTTTACAAAATGTTAGTGGTTAAGACTGAGGATGCCACTCTTATTCACATCCTAGATATGTAAAATATTTACAAAGAACACACATTATGTAATACACACCTGTGGTGGTTTGAAAGAAAATGGCCCCTAAAGGGAGTGACACTATTAGGAAGTGTGACCTTTGTGGAGTAGGCATGGCCTTTTTGAGAAAATGCATCACTGTTGGTGTGGGCTTTGAGGTCTCCTTTGCTCAAACTGTGCTCAATGTGGCACACAGTTAAATTAACTTCCTGTTGCCTGCAGATCAAGATGTCAAACTTACAGCTCCTTCTCAGTACCACACCTGTCTGTAGGCCACTAGTCATGATGATGATGATGCACTGAACCTCTGAAACTGTAAGTCACCCCAATTAAATGTGTTCCTTTGTAAGAGTTGCTGTGGTCACAGTGTCTCTTCACAGCAACAGAAACCCTAAGGCTGAAGTTGGTACCAGTTGGGATATGATAGACCCGATCACGTTTTTGCCTGGAGGAATTTGGACATTGGTACTTTGGGCTAGCAAAGCAGATGAATCCTTAATGAGCCGTACTAATTAGAGCATGAAAGACAGTGTTAACTGAGAGTCATATGAACTGTTAGGGGCAGGGCTCAGAGGTTTCAGAGGAGAAGAATGTTAGAGGCCTAAAGACAAGTCTTGTGATATTCTGGTGAAGAATGTGGCTGCTTTTGCCCTTGTCTGAAGTTGGCCTGAGACAAACGTGAAGAGTGTTGGATTAATTCAGTCAGCAGAGGAAATCTCAAAACAGCCTAGTATTAACTTTGTCATGTGGTTATTAACTCTAATTAAGATTTCTCTCTTCCTTCTCTCTCTCTCTCTCCTTCCCTTCCTTCCTCCTTCCCCCCTCCCTTCTTCCCTTTCTTTCTTTCTTTCTTCCTTTCTTTTGTTTTTTGAGACAGGATTTCTCTGTGTAACAGTCCTGGCTGTCCTGTAACTCACTCTATAGAACAGGCTGGCCTTGAAATCATAAAGATCCACCTGCCGCTGTCTCTCAAGTACTGGGATTAAATATATGAACCACCACCACCACCACCTGACTTCTAATGAAGATTTATAATGAAAAGGAGCAAACTTAAGACAGAAAAAAAAATACAAAATGTATAATTTGAGGACAAGAAGTAGAATGGAGTTAAATCCTGTATTCAAGGAGATAAACAGATTAAGAAATGAAATAAAGGGAGTGGTGACCTCAGGGCAAGACCCACCCAACTAAGCTTCCAACTTGTGAAAGGAATTAAGGAAAAATTTAGAGTCAGGTGTGGCAAGGCAAAAGGCTGATGGATCTCCGAGTTTGAGGTTAGCCTGGTCTACAGATCCAGTTTCAGGACAGCCAAAATTAGCCAGTGAAGGAAACCATCAAACACAGAAAGCTGGCAAAGTTGTGATTGAACTAGGCGATCATGTTCTAGTTCTGAGAAGAATTTAGCAGATTAGGCCACGCCACGTGTTTCCAATTTTAGAGTCGAGGATAGAAGAAAGAAGTTATGGAATCCCCCTCTGTGACTAAGGAAATCCACTGGGGCCAGGTGTGTGGCAGGGGTTTCCCTGCATGGAGGTTCAGAGGGGCCATTGTGTGCAGCTGTGAAGTTGAAGCCTGGATTGCCTTGGAGAGTTCAAGATGTTGGAGATGCCAGAACCATGGATACCTGCTGAGGGGAGCCGCTAACAGGGAGTGCAACTAGCCCAAGAGAGAGGTGTTTTTCAGTCAACAAAGATGAAACGAGTTGGTGACCTGAAGAACACTTTGATGTCAGACATGGAGATGCAGAGTTGGGAGTTTGCGCAGCTCGTTTTGGGTCTTGCTTTGGTCCTGTGTTTTCTTTTCTTTTCTTTTCTTTTCTTTTTTTTTTGTTTTTTCGAGACAGGGTTTCTCTGTAGTTGTTGCCTGTCCTGGAACTAGCTCTGTAGACCAGGCTGGTCTCGAACTCACAGAGATCTTCCTGCCTCTGCCTCCCGAGTGCTGGGATTAAAGGCGTGCACCACCATCGCCCTGCTGGTCCAGTGTTTTCTCAAGATGCTCTCTCCCCTACATCCTTTGCCATTATTTGTTGGAAGTATGTTCTGACGGTTCAGCCACACAACATGGCTGACACTTCTGGGTTCCAGGGCCACGCATGTGTAGACAAGCCCCCAGGCAGAAGTGCCTATTGGCCCTGAGAATCTTTTTTTTTTTTTTTTTTGGTTTTTCGAGACAGGCATGACCCACATGCAGCATGGTTGCGTCAGCTACATATGATGCCGTGGCGTGAGCCCTTGCATGCATGCATGAGCTCCATCATATGCGTTTGATGCAGCCACATCATCCCCCTGTGCGCATGCCCTAGGTGGCCTTTAAAAGCTGGACACGCCATCTTCAGCTCTCTATCTCTGCACACTGACCTCACCAGGCCTGTACACCCCCCTCTAATAAACTCCTAAGCAGGTTTGTTGCGTGTATGTGTCTCCTTCTCTCTTGCGTCAGGTAATCTCATATGTGATCTGCTTTTTTATTTTGTTTTTATAGGGGATTACAGATAGATTGCATCAATCTCAGAAGAGACTTGAACTTTAGTCTTTTAAATCAGTTTGAGACTGTTATAGACTATGTGGTCTTTTGAGGTTTGTAGTGGCATTTCATTTGTTTTTTTTTAATAAATAAAGCTTGTCTGATGATTAGAAAAGTAAAACAGCCACACTGGCCAGCCAGCCTTACAGACAGACCAGGCAGCAATGACATGCACCTTTAATCCCAGTAGCCCCCCACCCAGTGAATCAATGTATCTGTCTCTTGGGTGTACCCACTAATGTATTTTTTTAATATTTATTCTTATATGTATTGATGTTTTGCCTGCATGTATGTCTGTGTGAGGCTCTGCGGTCTCCTGCAATTGGAGTTACAGACAGTAACATGTGGGTGCTGGGAAATGAACCCTCTGGAAGAGCAGCCAGTGCTCTCAACCCCTGAGCTATCTCTCCAGGCCCCAGTAATGTATTTTAAACTTGCCTTGACTATTTGGTCTGTGAAACTTAAAAAAAAAAAAAAGTTGGAACATGAAGTCTGGAGTAACCTAATCCTCAGGCCATGGTCACTCAAAATAGTGAGTGACCTTTGAGAGGAGAGTTGTGATTTTTGTGTCACAAAATCAAATCCACAAACCTATTCAAATTCAGACTTCCCAAGTTGTGTATTTATAGTGTGTTTCTAGTTTCGCCTCTTCTAGATACAGAGACGCTTTGCCAAGAGCTGCAGGTTTGACTAGACGACACGTCAGAAAGAGAAACAAAGTAGCTCCTCTCCCTAGGCCATTTGAGGAACTTCCACTGAGGCAGTCAGACCTCACTTCCACAGGTGGCCACTTTCTTGACTCTAATAAACTCTTGAGCTCACATTGCTAAACACTGCAATACCACAGCCAGAGCTTTTCTTTTTAAACGTTTTACTCTCCCCGCCCCTACATTTCTTTAAAACTAACATGGAATCATGCCTCGAAATTAGTATTAATGGGAAAAGATATCCTTGAACAAATCTTTAAAGTACACTTTTAAAAAAAGCCCAAATGAGGTCGTAGTGAGAGAAAACATTTTTTTCCGCCTGAAATTCTTTTTATTGTTACATCGTTGTTGGTATCACCCGTGGAACTTGGAGGCAACGGAAAATTACTCAGGAACGTATCTGTAAGCTGAGAGACACTAAAAAGAGCTACCCGTAAGGCAAAGAGCGCTTGAAAAACTCGACTTTCGGATCTTCGCAGAGGTTGAAGAAAAACAAACAGCCCGATTGGCTTACACGTCACCCCAAAAACTCAAGCCCACCTCAGCACTGGTTACGGCAGTCCGCCTCCGACCTCCAGAAACCACACACCGCCCAACGCGCCGGCACCGGAAGTGACGTCAAGCCTGCGCCAGCCCAGCCAGCCGCTACGGAAGCGGTGTTCCGTTGCTGCAGAGACGGCCGGCTGTCGCCGATGCTTGCGGCGCGGGGACCATGACGGGGAAGAAGTCTTCCCGGGAGAAGCGGCGCAAGCGGAGCGGGCAGGATGCGGCCGCTGCGCTCGCAGCCCCGGACCTGGTGCCCGTGGTGGGCGGTACCGCGGGCAGCTGCGGGAGCGGTGGCTGCTGCGGGGGCGCGGGTGGCGGCGGAGGCGGCGGCGGAGGAGGAGGCGGCGGCGGCGGTGCGAGTGTGGCGGGCGGCGCGGAACGGAGCGAGCGCCGAAAGCGGAGGAGCACCGACTCGTCCTCCAGCGTCTCGGGCTCCGTGCAGCAGGTGCGTGCCTCGCCTCGCGCCGTCCCCCGGAGCTGCGGCCTCTTCCGAAGAGCCGGGCTGTGGAGCCGCGCGGGCGCGCACAGGAGCTCATTGTTAGTGCCCGGTTCCCCCGGGCCGCCGGTTCGATTCTGCGTCCGGTGGGACCCCTCCAGGTGTTTTGCACTTCCAGTTTCTTGATTTACTGCCCAGTACACCTTCCCTATTAAACTTTCGTGGCTCTTTTCACTCGTGGTTTTGCCGTGGGATGGGAACTAGTTGCAAATGCCGGTGTAAGCACTGATCATACCTTACCGTTTTAACGGATTCTGGTTATTTTCACATCACACATGAAAAACACAAACAACTGAGACCCAAATTCGGGAGTTCTACCCACAGTTACAACTGCAAGCATTTCATATTTCTTAACATTTGAATTCAACACCTGGTCCCAAAAGATGTTTTTTATGCGTCATCAACCTGTAGCGAGACCACCATTTAAACAGTAGTTTGTAACTTACTATAACACGAAGGTTTTCTTAAAAGTCATCTAAAACAGAAGTAAAGGCAGAAGCTGAAAGCCCTTCGTACTGTCACTTGCTATGCATACCTTCTGTTGCTATGCTGTACCTTTATAGCTGGGTAATATGCGCACGTTGAATAGGGTTCCTCCCATACTTCGTGTGTTTTAGGGACTCCCCAGTATCCACATACCTTCATTGATTAATATCTAGGTTTTTAGTTTTCTCGATTTTTACATAAAATACCAAACTGAACGTTGTTCTTGGATCTTGTGCATAACTTACATAGGCATAGAGCTCTTACAGAAGTGAAATTGCAATGTCAAAAGTATAGTGTTTAAAAAAGCAATGAAGTCCTTTGCTTTGCTTCCTGGCAACATATGATATACTGACGAATTGCTCTGTGCTCACAATTCTTTGCAGATCTTCACTAGTGTATGTTATCTTCCTAACACTCCACCCTCACTGTGTAGCCTTGACTAGCCTAGAACTTGCAGTCAGGACTCAATCTTAGTGCCTTCCTCCTGTCTTTGTCCTTGGATCACTGGCATTACAGGTGTGTCCCACACCTTCGTCTCTCTTTTCTTTTAGAGAGCTGTCGTCAGACTAATGGACCAAGTGAATATTACCTTTTTTTTTTTTTTTTTTTTGACACAAGGTCTCACTGTCTAGTCCCTACTGATCTGGATTTTGTAGAACAGACTGGCTTCAAACTCAAAAACAGGCCTGTTTTTTTTCTTTTATTCGGCATTTCTGTGAGAAGTCTCCTTTGTATTTATATTAACCTTTTGTGTAGCAAGTACAGGAAATGCTACAACTTTGTTTAAGGTGTTCAGGAGCCTTTGATTTCTTTGTAGCCAGAGCTGATTTCTTTTGCCTTCTGAATTTTGTGTTTTGGAAGATCTTAAAATTTATAAAATAATTCTGTATTTTTTTTATGCTACTTAACAACTTTCATGTTTATTTATTTTGTGTATGTGTGTGCCACAGCAACTGTGGAGTTGGAGGACAATTTGCGGGTGTTGAATTCATGGATTCCAAGGACTGAGCTCAGGTTGTCAGGATGGCAGCAAGCACCCTTACATGCTGAGCCACCTTACTGACTCTTCTCGTAGTTTTTTAAAGATTTATAAAAAAAGTGTGCCTCCCATTTGAGTGTGTGCCACATGCATGCAGGTGCCCAGAGAGGACAGAAGAGGGCATAAGATCTATTGGCGCTATATATAGGTGATTTTAAGACCATTGTAGGAACTGGGAACCGAGCTTCTGTCCTTTGGAAGAGCAGCAAGCTCTCTTAACTGCTGAGCTATTTCTCCAGCCTCATACATTTTAACATTACAATTTTAAATTGGGACTTGTGGGTGCAACTGTCTATATGATTTTCTTCTACCTGGTCACACTGTTGGGCTCTTAATGGCTTTCTGTAATATTTCTGTTCTCACTGAACGTTTTTCTTTTTTAGCATTGTTTTCATTGCTATTCATTGCTAGTCATTTTGTATTATCAAAACCTGATACAGTGCTGGATAGTAGCAGTGACAATGGGCATTCTCTTCCCATTTTGTTTTTAAAGTTAGACTTGCCCCTTCCTCTCTTCTTCCTTGCCTTCTGTACCAGACCCAGGGCCTTGAGTCTGCTAGACAACTGCTCTAGCCCCGAGCTACACACCCAGCTCTAGTGGGAACAGTTCGAATGTACCAGTAAGTATATTTGTGACAGCTTGCGAAAGGTGACTTTGGTCAGGTTAGGGAAATTTCAGCTGGTTTCGTGGGTCTGTTTTTATCATGTGGCTTCCTGACATGCTGTTTATGTGATTGTATCAGTTAGTGTAATTTTGCTGTTTAAGTACTGGCAAGATAGTTGATACTAAGTGTATATACTGTCTTAGAATAAGCCCTGTTTGGTGTGTTGGATTTATGTGTAATATGAAGTATTTTTACTTCGGGGTAGATATTTTTGTTTATTTTTGAGACAGAGTCTCTCTATGTAGCACTGGCTGTCAAGATACTACTTAGATCAGGCTGGCCTCTAACTCACAAAGATCCACTTGCCTCTGGAGTGCTGGGGTAATAAATCCTAATTAGACTAGCTTATAGTTTTATTTTTTGTTGTGGATTGAGCTGGGAAATTTTTATATATTCCATAGTAGTTTATAATATTTTCCTTATGTGCCTATTAGAACTTGACCATTGGCAGGACTTTACAGGCTTAGTTGGTTTTGTTTGTTTTCAATCAGGGCCTCACCATATATCCCTCACTATCCTGGAACTCATTGTGTAGGCCAGGCTGGTCTTGAACTCACAGAGGTCTATTTGCCTTGCCTTCTCTAGAGCTACAATTAAAGATGGCCATCATCTTGCCTACCCTAAAAAAACATTTTTATAAAAGAAATTTTAAGAGCTAGTTAGATTGCTCAGTGATACTGCACAAGCCTTTACATCTGAGTTCCATCCTTGAAACTACTGTGGAAGGAGCAAATCTATTCTCAGAAGTTGTCCTTTGACCTTCATGTGTGAGTATAATGCTCACACATCATATACTCATAGCAAACAAAATTTTAAGTTGAAAAAATAAAAATTATTATAGATCTTTTGTGCTTTCCCACCCCATTTGGACTTCCATCTTCACTTGTTAATAATGTGATATGGTGTACTGTAGGGGAAGGAGGGAGGAAAGACAATCTTATACAGAAGATACACAAAAGTCCTGCCTCTATGAGCCGAGGGAAGGAGGTTTGTATTTGAGTAATTTACAGAAGGTCCTTGTGCCGAGAACACAAAAATATGAGCACAAAGGGCCAGGTGGAACATAGTATCACAAGAGCAGCATGGAATCACTTAATGGTTTTAAAGTAGGATGAATAAGGACTCATTCTATAAAATTCTTCTTGTAACTGAAGTCTCATACTGAATGTGGGGAAGCCAGCTCCATGGCTGTTAGAATCTAGGAAAGACTATGGAAGACTTTTGGAAGTAGATTTGGGAATACTGACTAGTAATGGAGGGCAGGAAGTATAAATGTCAGAAATGTCTTAAATTATTGAAACTGTTTGAACCTTTTGAATATGATGAAATCGTACAACAGTTTAAAAATGATAGCTTGTGGTTGGAATAAGACTTGGTAATTGTGGTTTGTAACATTTGCTGCTGTTTTATTTATATGAATTTAAGTAGAATGACAAAGCCCTTATAGCTTTTGGATAAAAGGTCCCTGAAGAAATCTTCTAATTCTTCAAGTCTAAAATTTTAGAAAATAGTCCCCATGGAGTATATTTTCATTTGTGTCTTCTGAAATATGTTTTTCTGTTATTACAACTTCTTGTGTTAACTGCAGTGTGGAGAGTAAAATTAAGGAGTGATAACAACTAAATTTTATCTTCTGACTTTAGATATATAATTGTGTAAACAAAAGGAATTTTGTGTTTAATGAAGAATAATTCAGTGACAATAGATGGTGTCATGCATAACACTTTCGAGTATTTTAAATAGTGTTATTTAATAATTCCTTATTTCTTTACTTATAGGAAACCAAGTGTCTTTTGCCTACTCTGGAGAAAGAATTATTCTTGACAGAGCACAGTGATGTTGAAGAAGGTGGACTGGATCTGACTGTTTCATTAAAACCAGTTAGTTTCTATATATCAGACAAAAAAGAAATGCTCCAGCAGTGCTTCTGTATAATAGGAGAGAAGAAGTTACAGAAGATGCTTCCTGATGTGCTGAAGGTACTTGGCTGCACTAGTGGGCTGCACACACGTGGAGACACAACCTTCTAGTGTTGCAGTCTTTTCACTGAGTGTAGTGTGTGATTGGTGCTCTAATCTAAAACAAGCTACTTGCAAGGAAGAGAATTTGGAGAACCTTAAATGGCCTTTTATGTTCAAGCATTTTTTTTTTTTAAAGAAAAATGTTTAGGCAAGACATTTGTTGACCCCATGGAAATAATGCTATTCTTTCTCAGTAATGGTACTAATTGGAGTTATAATGGTATCTTTCTAGTGCTTAAGAATAGCATGCTGCTGTGTAACAGTTACAACATAGTTTATAGTAGTTTGTGATTCATCAGGTTTATAGGTATTCTCATGTATGCATTTCTGAAAACTTTAGGGAAATATGTGGTATTCTGATTTTGTGATTATAGGAAGCCCAAGCAAATTGTAAGGGCAAGTATCTTATCTAGTCACTCCCTGAAGATTTGCAATGCTGTAAGAATTACCTAAGATAGAGTAGTCTGCAATTAAGGGTATTTGGAAGATCCTTCTGATCAACGTGACTTTATATAGTCTTTCAAATCTCTGAAATATTCATGTCAACTGACAACTTTTCAGATTTCATCCCATAAAAAAATTTATGTGAATATTCTTGAGGCTTTAATTTGTTTGATTATAAGATTTGCTAATTGGAATTTTTCTTATAATTGCAGTTTTCCAGTTTATATTGGAGCTATAGTACATAAATGCAATTTTTTTTTAAATGTCATTTTCTTTAGAACTGTTCAGTAGAAGAAATTAAAAAACTATGCCAGGAACAATTAGAGCTCCTGTCTGAAAAAAAAATCTTGAAGATTCTTGAGGGTAAGAATGAATATTTCTACATTCTGAAAACTAATTAATTGGTTCTCTGCATAAATATTGAAGTTTTTTTTCTCTTGCTTGAATGTGACTTTAATTTTATTATTGAGGAATCACACAAGAATATCTTTACTTCTGTTTATACTGAAAAATATAACTTACATATCAGAATATAATTTCTAAAAAACCCCAAATTTGGTATATAGTTTTCCCCAAACAGTATGTAGATAAGGCCATGTTTGTTCACTATAATAAAATGAAATTTTAAAAAATAAGAAGTGCTGTAAAAAATCACCAAGAAGTTGCATTTTCTTTAGAATAATTAAGACATTTTTTGTTTTGTGGTCTTAATAAGCTATAATGATGAACTATTGCATATTTCTCCTGGTTCAGTAAGACCCAGATGCAATATTAGGGTTATTTGTAATTTTTTCAGTATTTTTGTCTCCCAAACTACGATCATTCTTTGATAACTTATAGAATTTTGAAGTTTCAATTTATTTTTTTCTGTTTTTGGTTTGATTTAGACCTTTGAGAGGATTTTCTTATTTGTATCACAGAAGAAACAAAAAGCAGATATTTTCCATTTACAGAGACTGATTTTTTTTTTTTACTTATTTTTTTTTAATGTGAAGTAGTAGGGTGGAAAGATTGATCAGTAGTTAAGATTGGAGTTTGGATCAGAGTAACAATACCAGGTGGCTCACAACTGCCTGTAACTCCCCTGTGACTCCATCCCCAGGGGATCTGATATCATCTGACTTTTGCATACATATGTACACACACACACACACCACCACCACCACCACCTCCACCAACAAAAATGAATGTGTGATTCTGGAAATATGTACATATATATGTATGTAGTTTCTAATTCTGTACATACATGTTTTTGTGTGTTTGTAATAAAGGGAAGACAAATGAAAAAATCAATTTTAAATATAACTGGAGACTGGAAAAATGGTTTAGGGTTAAGCGTACTTTTGTAGTATCTGAGTGTGGTTTCCAGCACCCACAGTGTAATTTATAACCATCTGTCATGCCACTCTGTCCTGTGTGGGCACTGCACACATGTACCTAGTCACACACAGATACACACAGACATATATAAAACAGGTAAAAATCAATCTTAAAAAAAAGACAAGTAATAGAAAAATATTTTATAACTTTTTAAATTTGTATATCTTAAATATAGCACTTTTTATAGACTGATAAAACCATTTTATAAAAGTGTTTTCAGTAGCTCATTTTTTTTATAAGGTGACAATGGTTTGGACTCTGATATGGAAGAGGAGGCAGCTGATGGCTGTAAGGTGGCATCCGATCTAATCAGTCAGTAAGTTAAAACACAAACACTTTCATTTTCATTTCTAAATTGTTATTTTTTGAAGATCCCTGACTAAAAAAAAAATAATGTGTGTGTGCTTGTATGAGTGTATTGTCACATGTTGGTGGGGGAGGCTAGAGGACATCAGATCTCTTGGAGCAGGAGGTAATTGGTTGTGAGCTGCCGGAAGTGGATGCTGGGAGCCTAACTTGGATCCTCTGGAAGAATAGGAAGTGCTCTTAACTGCCGAGCCATCTCTCCAGCCTCTCTTTGACGATTATGGTTGTTTTCCTAAGTGTGTGTGTGTGTGTGTGTATGTGTGTATATGAGAACCTTTATATACATATATATGTGATAAATGTTTTTGATCTATTTATTTTTACATGTGCATTTATTTATATGTGTACTACTGTAAATATATATAATTGGAATATTGTGATGATGAGAAGTACTTGAGATTTTGAGAATCACTGTCAGCAGGCAGAGTGTAAGTGCATGAATAAGTACTACGTGTTCAAGCTGAAGTCTAGAGTTTTTCATGTTTAATAGAATATTATTGAGTAAGTATAACTCAGAGGGACAGTTTACAGTAAAAGTGTAGAGAGGGGCTGGGGAATTGGCTCAGCAGTTAAAAGCACTAGTTGCTCCTCTAGAGGACCCCAGTTCAATTCCCAGCACCCCCATCGTTGCTCATAACCATCCTTAATTTCAACTCCATGGAACCTGATGCCCACTCCTTACCTCCTTGGGCACCAGGCATTATGTGGTGCACTTACATGTGGGCAAAGCACTCATAAATAAAATAAATCTAAGAAAAAGAAATTTTCGTTTCGTTTTGCTTTTTCAAAGACAGGGTTTCTCTGTGTAGCTCTGGCTGTTCTGGAACTCACTTTGTAGACCAGGGTGGTCTCGAACTCACAGAGATCCGCCTGCCTCTGCCTCCTGAGTACTGGGATTAAAGGCGTGCGCCTCTGCCACCTGGCATTTTAAATAAGTCATTTTAGTAGCTTTTGTTTACAAACACTCAGTGCTAACCCTTATATAATACAGAAGTGTACATTATTCAGTTTATTTATTTATTTATATATATATATAAATTTATTTAGTTTTTAGTACCTTTAAGTTTCTTCTCCACTTCCCCTTCTTTCCTTCCTCCTCTCTCCCCTTCTGTTCTTTCCCACTTTTTCTTATAATTTTAATTCCAGGAATTGAACCCGAATCTCACACATGCTAGGGATCATTGTCCCACCAAGGTATATCCCTAGCCCTCAATTTCTTAAATTAATTATTTTTTTCTTGATGTTACATTTAGAAACTTGAATTGAGTTTTTGCTTGATTGCTTTTATTTTCCCGTTATTCACTTCCCTCCATTTTTAGGTATTGTTAAGGCTTAATGCTTTACTGTCTCACACCTGAACAATATTGCTACATTTTTTTCCTTTTTAGTGTGGAAGCCATTTAGTGGTTGCTCAATTAGAATAGAAATTCGGTTCTTTTAAAATTACAACAAGGGGGATGAAAAGTCTTCTAGAAGACTTGGTATCTTAATTAGAGATTTTATTGCTGTGAATAGAAAGCATGACCACGGCAGCTCTTATGAAGGAAATCATGTAATTGGTGGCTCCATTACAGTTTCAGAGGTTTAGCCCATTATCATGAGAGTACGGCAGCATTCAGGCAAATGTGGTGCTGGGTAGTAGCTGAGAGTCCTGTATCTTTCATGCAAGAGGAAGTTGACTGGAACAGTGGGAGGTATCCTGAGCATAGGAAACCTCAAAGCCTGCTACCACAGTGACACACTTTCTCCAACAAGGCCATACCCACTCCAGCAAAGCCACACCTCCTAATAGTGCCACTCCCTGTGAGATCATGGGGGCCAATTACATTCACACCATGGTACCACTTGGGTTTGACTCCCAGCTTCAGGGGGTTCAACATCTTCCTCTAGCCTGCATAGTACTACTCTTGCATATGGTGGCCAGAGACACAGGCAAAGAAAACACCCGTATACATTAAGAAAACAAAACAAAACAACCAAGAAAGTTAGAACAAGGACTAGCTATGGATTTTAGCTCAGTGGTCAAGTTCTTGTTTAATAGGAACTAGACCCTGGGGTTTAGCCCCTAGAACCACAACAACAAAATTCAGTATCTAACTTTTGGATTATGATGATGAAAAAGTTTTACATAGGTACATAGGCAGTGTCCTCAAGAACCCACTGTATGATCAGACAGGTCACGTGAACTTTTTGTCATGTTCTGTTAGGCAGACAAAGCAATTGTAAACAGAGGCTGAACATCTGTAACCCAGAGCTCTTCAATCCAGGCTCTAGAACTTTGTGATTTGTATGTTGGCACTCGAAAATGGTTTAATTTCTGGTTTGAGATTTTTATTTAGTTTAGGGATCTTCATCAGGCAAATTGGTATACAGCTGTCACTAAATATAGACCCTGTGAGCCTGGAATTCTACTGATTCAGCAGTAGATAAGGGACATGTCACCTGTACTTCACACATTGTCATTGCTGTTAGTAGTGGTGCTGGTACATGCCAGATGATTGAGTTCTTTGAAATTACTGGTTAATACTAGCTTTTATTTTTATTATTTGTTTCTTGAATGACTTTTTTTTCTACATTTATTTTTATTTGTGTGTGCATTTGTGCTTGTGTATGTATCTGTCTGTTGTGTGTGTGTCATATTTGTATTTGTGGAGGTCAGGAGAGGGTGTCAAGTGCCCTAGAACTAGAGTTACAGGCTGCCTGATGTGGTTGCTGGATCTAAATCCAAGTCCTGTGGAAGAACAGTATGCACTTTGAACCACTCAGTCATCTATCTCTCTAGGACACAAGAGCCCCTATGTCTCAGCCTCTTAAGTAGCTGAGATGCCAGATTTTATTACTAAGAATGATGTAGGGCCAGTGAGATGAATCACTGGACACGGCAATTGCTATCAAGTCTGATAACCTGAGTCCAATATTGGGGACTCATATGTTGGAAAAAGACTACTCACTCCCCAAAATTGTCTTTTAACCTCTTAGTTGCGAATGAGAAGACATCTTGGAGTGTAAAGTGAAGGTCCTGGGAAAGGGAGAGATTTGGAGAGAACCAGCTTTCTAAGCTCCTGCTGCTGACTTCTTTCCTTCCGCTTCTTGGAGCAGAATAACCTGCATCAGCAAACCTGTAAACCTAAGACAGGAAACTAAGGTTTTCAGACAGAATGAAGGCAGGGCATTTCATTTGCTGCTATTGAGCAAAATTGGAGGCACAGAATAAAGACGGGTTTTCCTTTTCTCAAAGCTTGCAAAGGCAGCTTAAGAGGCCTTTGCTGATAGTATCCTTTTGGATTTTTCTTTGTACTTTGAGGGTCAATTGAGCTCTATTCATCTGAGGGAAAGTGAACTAGTGGGTAGATTCATGTAAACCTTTTTCCTGGCTTCAGCAGAAGAGTCAGCTTGGCATATTTGGTGCTTAAACTTCCCAAGTCCTATGACCTTCTGTGAATGCTCATTGTGTGACCAGGCTGCGTGCCGAGCAAAAGACTGAAAGGGAACTCAGTAACTTGTATTCAGCACCGAGTTAATAGAATCCAGGAAATAAAGCTTTAACAAGATAATAGGACTGCTCGAGGAAATACAGTTAGAGTAAAATGTAATTTTGGGAAGTAACGCTATTCTATGTCTCTTAACTCAGTAGGATGAGTGGTAAAAAAATTGGTTATGACTGGGAACTGAATCATTGTCCTAAACAGGCAGGATGGGCAGATAAATGCAGAATGCTACAGAAAAATGTAAAAATATATTAACTCACAGTTTTAGGAGACCTATCATGGATCTACTGGGAAAAACAAAAAACTACTTGTTTGGAGTTAAAAGTTTGCCTTAAGACCCTAGAGGGAGGAATAATGAGAGAAGATCTTGTGGGCTAAATTTGTTTGTTGAGGCCTTACTCAACAGTGGTTCAAACTGTAACCTATTTAGAGATAAAAAGAGGTTCTAAAATGACAGTGAGGTTTTTAGCATGGGTGCTGATCTCATCTGTGTTCTGATATTAAGAAGCAAGTCAATACACTGAAGACACTAGAGAGTAAATTGGGGGGTTAGAATTGAGTAGGGGAACTTCTGACTGGTGGGTGCTGTTTTCTTCCAGGGCATGGTTAGGCTGAGGGTACCCAGTATGCCTGAGGTTGCCCACAGAAGTTTAGCCAAGCAGCTCTTACGTCTGCCAGACTAAACAGCAGAGGAAGAGTCAACTTTACCCTTGACTCTGAGTCTTCCTGTTGTACCTCATCTTTATCAAATCTAGCAAGAGGCAAGCTGAGAATGACTTCTGTTCCTAGCACCACACCGCCAAGTGTAAAGGGAACATTTGGACATGAGAGAAAAAAGCTTATGATTAGTCTAAGAACGTTCTTCACATTGCTAAGAAAAGTAACAAACTAAAAGAACATTGAGAAAATGAGGCAGCAAAGGCAAAAGGTCAAAACTAAAGAGATAGAAAGCACCCAGACCTTTAGCCTTTCATGAACTCTGTCTTTGTAAAGGCCATACTATAGAGGATCTGAAGGAAGTAAGCGAAGAACAGTTAAGATTAGAAAGCAAGGGTATGCCCCATAGGTATATGTGAGCTTAAAACAAATTAAAATTCACATGTGGTATTGTATATACTACCGTGGAATGCAAGTAGATCCCCACAGAATTAAAAACATGGAGATGGATGTAGGAGAAATTGGAAAGTGAAGAAATTTTGTGGAAGAAGCACCAAAACAAGATGGATGCATTCACACCTGAACTATTCCTTAGACAAGTCAACATGTTTAGTGTATTTACAGCAAATATTTAATAACTGCCACCTCTTACTCTACATAGACAGATAGATCTGTACATATAGTATCTAGAAAAAGATGAAAAGATTTTCAGTTTACCTTATGATTTCTGCATATTCTTAATATCCAAAATCTTATAAGTAGTGCCAGGAAAGCATACTTTAAATTTTAGGCCATTTTAACTTGTGAGTGTAGGTTTGCAGGTGTAAGAAAATAGAAATACTAACATGTAGAATCCAGCAGTGTATCGAGTGAGTAATTGCACTGCTCATCATGTAGAATTTTACTAAACAATCTAATTAGAAAATCTGTTAGCTTAATTTATATTACTAATTGAAAGAGATATTATATGACCATATAAGTATGTATAGAAAATGCAATGTTTTTGGAAATGTTCAGCATCATTTTACGTGTATGTAAGGTGTAGTACACAGTGTTTTGGTCCATTATGAAATGAATACTAGACAAACAAATAAGCCTGTCATGCAAATAACCTTGCATGGTTGGTTTTTTTTTTATTTTTTATTTTTTTTTATTTTTTTATTTTTTTTGCATGGTTGGTTTTTGTGTCTTGTAACAACATCTAAAATCTAGCTCAGTAAACTTCCTGTGTATATTGTTTTAGCTATAGTCCTCACATCATGCATTAGCTCTCTAGATTTAGTCATTCTGTGTAACTACAGCTTTGTGCACTTTGACCTATACCTCATTTTCTCTTTACCCTGGTAAACACTGTTTTATTCTGCTTAAATGTAGTTAAGTTTTAAAAGATTTGTTGTTGTTTTTTTTTTTTAATGACTGTTTTGCCTACATGTATGCCTGCCCCATGTGCATGCAAGACCTGAAGCAGCCAGAAGATGGTGTCAGAATTCCTGAAACTGCCAGTTCTAGACAATGGGTTCTGAGGTTCTTGGAACAGAACCCAAGTCCTCTTGAAGAGCAGCAAGTGCTTAACTGTTGAGCCATCTTCCCAGCCCCATATTGGAATCTTTTAAGATTGCATATATGATTGATGGTATTTTTTGCTTTTCTTGTTTGTTTTTTGTGGACTTTTTTGTATTCTTTCCCTCTTTTATTTTTTGAGATGGGATCTCACTGTGTATTCCTGGCTGTCCTAGAACTCATATAGACCAGACTGGCCTCAAACTTGCAGAATTCTCACCATATAGAACTCACAGCCTGCCTCTGCCTCCTGAGTTCTGGGATTAAAGGTGTGTGCCGCTAAGCCTGTTTTTTTTTTTTGTTTGTTTGTTTTTGTTTGGCAAGCAAGATTCTAGTTAATCTTCTTACAGATCCTGTGGGATAGCAGTATGTATCATTTTAAGTTTACATAGCAGAAAACTACAATTTGAAGAGAGGGGATAAGTGGTCTTATTGAAGACGTAAACATAGAGGTGAGGGTAGGAACAGAGAGACTTAACTGGGGCCTGGGATCAGCAAAGTGCTTAACGCATTGCCTAAATGAAGGCAAATCATTTTAAAATGTGGAGAATTAGAAATTGTTGAAGCTGTCTGGTGGGGGAGATTTACCACACAGTAGTAACCATACACCTTCATACCCACTATGGGGCATCAAAGACTCATGTATACTTGGAGAGGCAAGAGTGAAATGAAGAATTAGCCATCTGGCTGCTATTTTATCATCTTCAGTATCATCATTTTGAAATGCCATTATTTAGGAGATTAAACACAGTTTAAATTGAAAGCACCAGTGAAATGACATTGCAGTCACATTGTGTCAGTATCTCTATGAAAAAGAGTACATAGTCTTTATTTTTTGTCTAATCAAATTAAGACATGTAGACTAAGGAAAAAAAGAGAAAATGTAACAGAATTGAAGGTAAGCAGACAAATGGCTGTTTTCTCACTTTTATTCTCCTTTCCATTGAATTCGTGTGGATTCTGTGCTTACTTGTACCAAGTAACTGATTCCTAATGAGGGGAGATGCTATTGTGATCTGCTTAAGCTGGTTACATTTCTATGAAGGAAACACATCACAGACTATAAATGAAGGATTAACTGGATGAAGAAATGGATTTCAAACAATCTCTATGATGAAAGAGAACAAGTGGAGGATCTCCCCAAATGCTACACGTAGACTGCCCAAATCACAGAAGTCTGAGTCTGTGGAGTTTGCAGAGAAAGTTGTACCAGGGGCTGTGACACAGCTAACATGATTTAATTCCCAGTAGAAATCAGGACAAGTGATTAATGCTTAAAATTCTGTGTGATACTGCAGAGAGAATGATTTTTGCCCTGTCTATTGCTGTTGTCTTCAAGGAGCAAAAACCAGAATTTTAATGACAAGCTGAAGATGGTTTGCAGAGGAAGTTCCATGATTTACAGTCTTCCCTTCTCCTCTTTGGGCTCCCCCTGTGAGCAACACCCTCTTGCTCTGATTGAGGGAAAGTGCTTCTAGGAGATCATGCTTGCTTGGACTCATAGACTTGAACCTGCACCAAAGGCTTCCTCTTCAGTCTTTGGCAAGCTGCTTAATCACATTTATTTTTAAAAGTAATCAGAGTTGGAGAATTTATTAAACATATTTAACACAGGCCTAACCATGAAGATTCGAAAAAAAAAAAAGTGGTCAAAAGAAGGGACACACTCAAGTGTGGGTATGGGCTACTCAAGGAAGGGTACATTATTAGAGTGTGTGTTTGTGTGTGTGTGTGTGGTTTGCGTGTGTGTGTATGATTTGCAGGAGTCTACTCTTCCTTCCACTGAGGTGTCTGGGGATTGAACTCAGGTTGCCAGGATGTCCTGCAAGTGCCTTTACTTACAGAGCCACTTCACTAGCCCTTTAATCTCTTCTGCTCTTTTTTTTCCCAGCTAAAAAAAGAGAACAAGGATTCTTTCTCAGAGTTGAGGAAAAAACACAGTAAGACTTTTATAGAACTTATCAAGGAAAACAGCAGAATTTCTATACAAGACAGTGTTGTTTATCTTTCCTTTCAATAGAATAGAAAAACATTCTATGTGATAGCATCATGAAATAAAAGATGTTACTAGATTCAGTGTTCTGAAGTATAAACATGCTAAAGAGTCTGCCCTAGTGCATACACACACTCACACAAATTAAATTTGGATTACATATCTATATATGTATATACATTCAAACTCATGTATATATGCATACATATAAAATATATATATAATGATTAGTCTATATATTCTAATTTAGCCACAAAGCATTTGTTTTTTGGAGTCCATATCATTCAGGGAAGGTTTCCCTTAAGAGAGCATTGTTCATCCAATTATGCATTCATCCTGTATTCTAAATCAGAATGTTTTTAAAGAGATAACTGTATTAGGCTAACCAGTACTCCACTCCTCAAGTATTTTAAATCTCTCTGTGTTAATGAAATGATAAATACAATAATACATGCCTAAAGAAATGCTTCGCACTTAAGAGGGTACATTGCTCTTCCAGAGAACCAGTGTTCTCTGGTACACATCCAGGTCACAGCCACCTATAACCCCAGTTCCACTGTTGTTGATATGCTGGTCTCCAGTGCCACGGCACTCACAAGCACACAGCTGCACATAGACACACAGACACAGACACATAATTTAAAATAATAAAGATATATTTCTTTTCTTTCTTTTTTTTTTCTTGGAAAAAAAAATTTCCTCCTCCTCCCATCCTCCCATTTCCCTCCCCTTCCTCCCACTCCACTCCCCCTCCCCCCACTCCTTTCCCCCTCCCTCTCCAGACTGAAGAGCAGTCAGGTGGAAAATCCAAGGTCCTCCCCCCTCCATCTAGGTCTAGGAAGGTGAGCATCCAAACTGGCTAGGCTCCCACAAAGCCAGAACATGAAGTAGGATCAAACCCCAGTGCCATTGTCTTTGGCTTCTCATCAGTCCTCATTGTTCAGAGAGTCCGGTTTTATCCCATGCTTTTTCAGTTCCAGTCCAGCTGGCCTTGGTGAGCTCCCAATAGATCAGTCCCTCTGTCTCAGTGGGTGGGTGCACCCCTCGCAGTCTTGACTTCCTTGCTCATGTTCTCCCTCCTTCTGCTCCTCATTGGGACCTTGGGAGCTCAGTCTGGTGCTCCAATATAGGTCTCTGTCTCTATCTCCATCCATCGCCCGATGAAGGTTCTATGGTGATATGCAAGATATTCATCAGTGTGGTTGTAGGATAGGGCCATTTCAGGTTCTTTATCCTCAGCTGCCCAAGGCACTAACTGGGGACATCCCCCTGGGCACCTGGGAGCCCCTCTAGGTTCAGGTCTCTTGCCCACCCTAAGCTGGATCCCTTAATTAAGATATATGCTTCCCTGCTCCCATATCCATCCTTCCTTTATCCCAAATATCCCAATTCCCCAAGTTCCCCCCATCCTCCCCTTCTCACATTTCTCTCCCCATCTCCCCTTACCCCTATCCCACCCCACTTCCAAGATCCCAATTTTTGCTCGGCAATCGTGTCTATTTCCCATATCCAGGAGGATAACTATATATGTTTTTATTTGGGTTCACCTTCTTATTTAGCTTCTTTAGGATCACAAATTATAGACTCAATGTCATTTATTTATGGCTAGAAACCAATTATGAGTGAGTACATCCCATGTTCATCTTTTTGGGTCTGGATTACCTCACTCAGGATAGTGTTTTCTATTTCCATCCATTTGCATGCAAAATTTGAGAAGTCATTGTTTTTTACTGCAGCGTAGTACTCTAATGTGTATATATTCCACACTTTCTTCATCCATTCTTCCATTGAAGGGCATCTAGGTTGTTTCCAGGTTCTGGCTATTACAAATAATGCTGCTATGAACATAGTTGAGCAAATGCATTTGTAATATGATAGGGCATCTCTTAGGTATATTCCCAAGAGTGGTATTGCTGAGTCCTGGGGCAGGTTGATCCCGAATTTCCTGAGAAACCGCCATACTGATTTCCAAAGTGGTTGCACAAGTTTGAATTCCCACCAGCAATGGATGAGTGTGCCCCTTCCTCCACAACCTCTCCAGCAAAGGCTATCATTGGTGTTTTTGATTTTAGTCATTCTGACAGGTGTAAGATGATATCTCAAAGTTGTTTTGATTTGCATTTCCCTGATCGCTAAGGAGGTTGAGCATGACCTTAAGTGTCTTTTGGCCATTTGAACTTCTTCTGTTGAGAATTCTCTGTTCAGTTCAGTGCCCCATTTTTCAATTGGGTTAATTAGCATTTTAAAGTCTAGTTTCTTGAGTTCTTTATATATTTTGGAGATCAGACCTTTGTCTGTTGTGGGGTTGGTGAAGATCTTCTCCCAGTCAGTGGGTTGTGTCTGGCTTATTTTATTTCACTTACTGTATTCGCTTCCAGGCTCATCCATGTGGTTACAAATGGTAGGATCTCATTTTAAAAAGCTGGATACATACATACATGCATATATGTATAAGGAATGTGTGTATGTATGTGTGTAATATGTATAAATACAATATATTATTATATGCTACTATTTCTTTATTCATTTTTTATCATAGGACTCAGGTTGTTACTATATCTTGACTGTTGTGCATAAGACTGCAATGTAAACCAAATGTGAATATATCTATGAGGTGCTGATTTCCTTGTCTTTGGGTATATATAGAATTACTTTTTTAAAAAATTGAGAACCTTCAAACTATTCTATAGTAGTTGTACAATTTACATTTCTACCAACTGCTTGCAAGGTCTTCTCTTTCCTCCACATCTTCACTAATACTTATCCTTATTATTCTTAAATATATTTTTAAAATGTCATTACTTATTTGTGTATGTATGTGTGTATTGTGTGTGTATGTGCATGTGGGTGTGTATTTTCTCTCCTTCTAATTTTGGGTTGTAGGAATTGCAGTCAGATAGTCAGGCCTGAAATGTGGGATTCTTAAATAAAACTAAAACCGCAGAAACAATAAAGAAACATTTGTGTGAGAATAATAGAAAAGATTGAGTAGGACTAGTGAGTTGATTCAGTAGAAAAAAAAACTATCTGCATAAGCTGACCAACGTGAATGTGATTCTTAGAACCCAATATAGGTGGGTGGAAATTTTATATAGTACTTTATTAATGATGTTTCCCAATATCAATTAAAAGTAGGCATTGTTGTGGATTATTTTGCTCAACTACTGACTAATGTGATTACTCTGATCATGGTCAAGGTAGGCTAGGATAAGCTGTGATGTTCATTTTGTTAGGTTTATTAAATACACTTTAAGTTAGCAATGGTTTTATTTTGCCTTGTGTTTTTTGAGACTGTCTCAGGTAGGCTCTTCTGGCTTCTTACTCTAGCTGAGGTTGGTCCTGCACCTTGTAAGTGCTGGCACCATCATATCATCCCAGTATTTTCAGTTTATAATGGGATTGTAAGCATCAGTATTTTGCAAGCAAGGGATAACAGTCCTTTTATTAGGCAAAGGTGGACTCCAGAGTAGGTGTGGAGGTGAAAATTGATGTGCTTTGAAGATGGAAGAAGTAGCCATAAACTAAGAATATAGATGGCCTTCTTGGGGGTGAACAATACACAGAAACGAGCTTTCTCTTGTAGCCTCTTGAAGGCATGCAGCGATGTTTACACCTTGGCTCTATTTCCCCGAGGTTCTGTTTGGATTGCTGACCTGCAGAACTGTTTGGGAGCAGATTTATCTTGTTTTAATCCACGAAATACTTTGCTACAGGAACAACAAGAAAATAATGCAATGTACTTGCTAAAACCTGGGCAATAAGCCAAAAGTTATATATAATTTTTTTCTGAAATGGTTTCTAAGCAGCAACATATCAAAATATGGATTTTCTTTCTTTCTTTCTTTCTTTCTTTCTTTTGAAAAAATATCAGGTTAAATTTTCTGGGAAGACAAACATTGTTTGGAGTTATGTGTTGGTATCTTTGTATGACATGTATATATCAGTCAACTGCATAGTACCTTGTTTGCCTAAATGTGTAATGTAGTAAAGTATCTATAAATGAAGTTCCGATTATAGGAAAAAATGCATAAAAGCCAGAGACTAGTATAGGAAATGTATCAGTTTCTTAGCTTCCTAGTGACTAACGAAAAGAGGAAATTAAAGTATCTTTGTTCAGTTTATGATACTACTTTTTAATTAGTTAAATTATTTAAATATTTATTTTTATTTGATTTGATTTGTTTTTCTTGTGTGTATATATGTACCATGTACGTGTATGCAGTGTTCTTGGAGGTGAGAAGCGGGCATTAGGTCTTCTGGACTTGGAGTTACAGATGACTGTGAGCTCTTGTGTAGGAGCTTAGCTGAACTGGGGTCTTCTGCAAGAATACTGAGAGCTCTTAACTGCTGAGCAATTTTTCAGCCCCTGTTTTCAATGAATGTACAATGCCTGAGATATTGTAGTTCTAAAATGTATCTTGGTATTTTTACACTGTGAGTGAGTGAGTGAGTGTGTGAATGTGTATTTGAGTCTGTGTTTGAGTCAAAAGTGTTATGTAGCCTAACCTGACTTTGAATTGAGTTAGCTTTCTAAGTGCAGATATCATAAGTATGTGCTATCTTGTCTGGTCCTTTCACTTTATACTTGTTTTGTATTATTATTGGCATCATTATTATTATTTATTACTGTGTCTGTGTGTGATGTGTGAGTGTGGATGTGCTTGTACTATAGCATGTGTGTGAAAGCCCGGAAACCTTTGTGGAGTGGGTTGTCTGTTTTTGCCTTTATGTGGCTTTTGGGGCTTGAACTTAGGCCATCAGACCTACATGGCACGTGCTTCACCTGCTGAGCCATGGCTTTATTTATTTGTTTATTTTTTTTTTTACTTTAATTTTTTTTTATTGAGAAAAGGAGAAGAAAAAAAAAAACAAGTTTCCACCTCCTCCCAGCCTCCCATTTCCCTCCCCCTCCTCCCACCCTTCTTCCCCTCCTCCCACACTTCTCCCCCTCCCCCCACTCCTTTCCCCCTCCCTCTCCAGTCCAAAGAGCAGCCAGGGTTTTCTGCCCTGTGGTAACTCCTAGGTCCTCCCCCCTCCGTCCATATCTAGGAAGGTGAACATCCAAACTGGCTTTGCTCCCACAAAGCCAGCACATTAAGCAGAATCAAAACCCCGTGCCATTGTCCTTTGCGTCTCATCAGCCCTCATTGTTCGCCATGTTGAGAGAGTCCAGTTTTATCCCATGCTTTTTCAGTCACAGTCCAGCTGGCCTTGGTGAGCTCCCATTAGATCAGCTCCACTGTCTCAGTGGGTGGGTGCACCCCTCGTGGTCCTGATATTTGTTTATTTTTGAGACTGTTTTTGAGACAGATGAGTCTTAGGTTCCCCAAGCTGTTTATCTGGTCCCCCTTTCTCTACCTTCCAAATCCTGAGATTGTAGGTATGTTCCTCAGTACCAGACTTTTATATCCCTGTTTCAGTGAACAAATGGTTTTCAAATGTCTGAATGAAGCATCAATACTATTAAGATTAAATGCATCTTAAAGGGCTGTGGAAAATTTCTTGCTAGATCTGCACAAGACCTGTGGTTCATTCCCCAGAATTGTGGGGGAAAAAGAAAGTAACAACTAAAAACCTAACATGAGAAACAGTTGTGTTTTCTTCAAATGAGCAACACAGGCTTTTTTCTTTTTATTGCAGCTTTAATCAGAAAGGACATAATGTTAACAGAATTGAGAGACACAAACATCTTCAGCAAGAATCAATGGATCTATGTGTGGTGTTTAAGATGATCTATTAGTTTTCTTATAACATGCTAAGGAGATATGGAAGTACACAAAATTGTTTATGCACAAAATGTAAGAGTTCCAAAATTATCTTTACAGTTCTGTTAGGTCGTTGTGTAGACAACTTTAAACACAACTGTGTTTCTTCTCTAAGGTCAGTCATTGAAATGCTTTTCTCTTTCCAGACTATATTCTCCTGCTGAAAGCTTATTTTGATATTTGTCACTTACATTATTTTTTTTAAGGTTTTACTTTTCATTATGTATATGTGTGTTTGTGAGTTTGTACAACTGCAGGTTCCTGCAGAGGCCAGAAGCATTGGGTTCCCTGGACTTGAAGCTGTAGGCAGTTGTGAGCCACCCAATGTGGGTGGTGGTAATAGAATCCCAGTCCTGGAAGAGCAACAGGTGCTCTTAATCTCCTGGCCCTCTCTCCAGCCTTGCCTATTTCAAAGTGGGTTTATTTTACTTCCAAAATAACAACAAAAAAGGTATTTATGAACAAGTTTGACACTTGGTTATTTTGAAATTCATAAAAATTTAAAGTTGATGTCCTGGTTAGGTCTTTTTCCTTCCTTCCTTCCCTCCCTCCCTCCCTCCCTCCCTCCCTCCCTCCATCCTCCCTTTCTTTGTCAGCTTGACAGAAACTCAAGTTATCTGGGAAGAGCAACTTCAGTTGAGATAATATCCTCATTAGACTGACTCATAGGCATGTCTGAGGGGCATCTTCTTGAATGGTTATTGATGTAAGAGGCCGTTGCTCACTGAGGCTTGTGGGACCTGGACAGGTGGTCCTGGGTTCTGTAAGAAAGCAGTCCGAGCAAGCCGTGGGGAGGCAAGCCAGTGAACAGTACCTGACTTTCCTTCATGATGGATTGTGTGCAGCTAACTGTGAGCTGAAATAAACCCTTTTCTCTTCACTTGTTTTGGTCATGGTGTTTTGTCAGAGCAATCGAAACCGTAGCAAGTGTTTATAATCTTGGCTGAGGAGGCTAAAGCAGGAAGTAGTAAATTCACAGACAGCTTAGGGAACATGTAAGACCCTGTCTCCAAAACTAGATAAATAAATAAAATAAAAAATAGAAAAGGAGAAAAAAAAAAGGAGAATGAGATTTAAGACTTCTGACTATTTAATACCCACAGTTTCTAAATCCCTGTAAGGAAGCGAACAAGCTAAGATACACTGTATTGCAGTAGCTAGAAACCTTACCATCTCAACTGTCCTAATTAGGGATTGTCAGAGCTTATCACATAACATAATGCAGAGCCTGGGACTAACATGGTCTCTCCACCTGGCAATTGGCTGGAAGAGGAGCTTTTTTACAGTTAAAGTCGCACTAAAGAGAAGATTGGCTGCTCTAAAGAATGTGTTTGTAATGAAATTTAAGTCTTGAATAGCATAGTAAAATAATCAGCATGGGGATTTTTATATGTAAAGGATAAAAATACTAACACTTTAGGGAAATCATCGCAGTGTTTCAGAATTGTTATTGCTAAATACCTTTTTATGAATTTTAAATGAATGTGTTTTATTGCAGAAGATGTCAGTGGAAATGAATTTGTATTTTCCTATAGGTAATGAGCTATGTGGAAATAGTATTGTAGTTTTAGATGATAGGAAATTCTGAAATTCTCAAAATAAGATGTAATGAGCAATGAGGAAATAGTATCATAGTTTTAGAGGGTAGGAAATTCTGAAATTCTCAAAATAAGTTTTATTGCAGATTATGTATGAGACTCTGGGACTGTCCCAGCCATTTCTAACTTTTTTCCACAGAGGATGTGCTTTGAATTAGGTATCAAATTCCACTTTCTAAAATTTATTTATTTATTTATTTTTATTTTATGTGCATTGGTATTTTGCTTGCATATATGACTTGTGAGGTTTTTAGATCCCCTGGAACTGGAGTTACAGACAGTTGTGAGCTGCCATGTGGGTGTTGGGAATTGAATACAGGTCCTCTGGAAGAGCAACCAGTGCTCTTAACTGCTGAGCCATCTCTCCTGCCTTCAAATTCAACTTTTAATGTTAACTTTTTAATATACAAAATATGCTTAAATTTTGGGAAAAAAATAGATATAAAGAGACTTGGTCTTTTCAAGAATTACTTCATTTTCCAGTGAGTGGCTCAGAGATAAAAGCCTCTGTTGTTGCCTGAATTCAGTCCCTGGAACCCACAAGGTAGAGAGAGCTGAGTCCTGTAAGGTGAGTTCTGATCTCCACATGTGCATTATGGTAGAAGTATTACTCCTCCCACACAGTAAAAATGACCTGAAAGGCCCAGAAGATGGTTTAGCAGGTAAAGGCCTCTGCTGCCAAGCCTGACAGCCTGAGTTTGATACCAGAGCCCACATGGTAGAAGTAAAAAATCTGACCCCACAAGTTTCTGACCTGCTTGTACATGCCTGACATTACATACATTGTGCATATGCATATGGCGTGAGAGAGTAAGATATTGTAAAAGGTAAATTAAAAATTTGCTTCTTGTCTTTTAATTCCAGCAATGAGACATTCATTTAACACAGTATCACAGCAAATTAAACAGGACATGGTGCATTAGTTCCTTTTCTTGTTGACGAGACAGTGATCAAATGGCCAATCAGAGCAGCTTGAAAGGCATGTTATTTTGGCTCACATTTAAGAAGCTACAATGATGGGAAGGCATGGTAGCAGTAGCGTGAGGCAGCTGGTCACACTGCATCCACAGTCAAGCAGAGAGACAGGGGCTAGTGCCCTGTGCTTTTCTCTTCATTCAGTCAGGGAACCCAGCACATGGGATGGTGCTGTTTACCTTTAGCATGGGACTTCCTTCCCCACTTAAACTTTTCTGGAAATACCTTCATCTACACAACCCAGAAGTTAAGTTTCCATCTTGATTCTAATTTAGTCAAGTGGACAATGTAGATGAACTATCTACATGGAGATCCTCCCTCCCTCCCTCCCTCCCTTCCTTTCCTTCTTATTCTCATTCTCTTCTTTTTTTAGTTTGAGACAGGGTCTCACTGTAGCCTTGGCTAGCCCAGAATTCCCCGAGGTCCCAGAGATCTACCTGCCTCTGCCTCCTTGAGAGCTGGGGTTAAAGGTGCTACCACACCCAGCGCTCTCTCTCTCTCTCTCTCTCTCTCTCTCTCTCTCTCTCTCTCTCTCATTTTTGGAGATCCTTAAACTTTAGTATGGTTAGAGGTATCAGTTGACTCTATTTAGTCACTAATTTGGAGATACTGGTTATTAGTTTTACTGCATTAGTTTAATGTAATAACTAGGGTTCTTTGTCTATAAACTATTCCACCTTCAAAACAGTTTTCCAAATATTTGTTACTTGAGAAGCTAGAACAAGAGGATGGTGAGGTTTGATGACTGCTTTGCAGGGTTTAGTTTAGGAATTATTGGGATCTTTTATCTTAAGAGCAGCAACTAGAATTGGTTTGTGACTACTTGTCAGTTGTTAAACCCTAGCAGTGTTATGTTGTGGAACTCTGTTGTTGTTGTTGTTGGTTTAATAAGCTCTTATTTATTCAGTTATTAGTCTGTTTACTTGCAAAGCTCAGTTGGCAGCCAGCCGTTGGTGGCTCTGTTAGTTCTCCTGTTGAGCAATCATAATACAGCTGCTTACTACCTTTTGTTTCTTCATAAGAACGGTGATCTCTGTTTAGTGGTTCAGCTCAGCTGTTAGTAGAGGGCTAAGAGTTTATTCCGTTAGAGAAATTTCCCTTGACTATGTATAAATAAATGAATGCTGTTTAACCAAATGCCAACTGCTCTCAATAGCTTTTTAACAAAACTTGAACTTGTTAGAAATGGAGTCTTTCATAACCCACTTTTATTAAACTTAAATGCAATGAAGTATTTGAGTGCTGTGAATACCCTTGAGCTTGATTAGTAGGCAGCACAAATTTACATTACAACCAAGTATTTCTGCCAGTGGATTTTTAAAGGGGGGCTAAGATAGACCTGAGACCTGGGCTTGTTGGGAATGATATATTTAGAAAATTGACCTGTGATTCAGTCAGCTACTTTCACCACTCTGGAATGTATGACATTGTTATGTTTAATTGTATTAAGAATGGAATAATTTTAGCACGTAAAAAGACAGTAGTATGATGAGTTCTTCCAAACTTACCATCCACTTTTCTCCTCTCTGGTATTTTAAACCTCCAAACTTTTTCCAGTCTGATTCTTTTGAAGCAAATTGTGACCCACTTATTTAAAAATGGGAAGCAGATAGACACTTTTCCAGACTCTCCCAAGAATATTCCTTAACATATGTTCTAGTTAGTGTTTATGTCAGCTTCACACAGACTAGAGTCCCTTGGGAAAACAGGTCCTCAGTTGGGAAACCCCATCAGAATGGCTTGTAAGCAAGCCTGTGAGGCACTTTCTTGATTGCGATTCATTTGGGGGGGTCCTAGCCCATTATTGGTGGTGCCACCCTGAGCAGGTGGTCTTTGTATATACAAGAAAGCAGGCTGAACAAGCCGTGGTGTGCAAGTCAGTAAGCAGTGCTCCTCTGTGACTTCTACTCCAGTTCCTGCTTCCAGGTTCCTACCCTGCGTTCCTACCCTGACTTCCCTCAGTGACGGGTTATGACCTGAGAGCTGTAAGATGAAAATAACCCTTTTCCTCTCCAGTTCGCCTGTGCTCGTGGTCTTTTATCACAGCAACAGATTCCCTACCTAAAATCATGGGCTGAGCTTTTCAGAGGCCGTAGGTGGAATCCTCATTTAATGGTCTGTATGGTCTACCTACTGATGACATATGGAGAACTTTGAAAGACTTGAAGATTATTTGTTGTTTTGGTAACTATCTTAATTTTTTTTCCTGTTTTTGGAATCACTGAAATCTAATTGTTGTGCTAGATTACCATTTTTCTTTTGTCAGTGAATTGCCTCATCTTGTTCATACACTGGGTTAGATGACTAGTAAGTATTTTACCTTTTGCCTAATCTTTCCCTATCATCTTTTAAAAATACTTTATTTTTTTTTTTATTTGGTTTTTCGAGACAGCGTTTCTCTGTGGTTTTGGAGCCTGTCCTGGAACTAGCTCTTGTAGACCAGGCTGGTCTCGAACTCACAGAGATCCGCCTGCCTCTGCCTCCCGAGTGCTGGGATTAAAGGCATGCGCCACCACCGCCCAGCTAAAATACTTTATTTTTTGAAATTAAAATACAATTACAGTGTTCTTTCCTTTCCTTCCTCCAACCCTTCCCATGCTCCGCCTCCATCTTTCTCTCAATTCATGGCCTCTGCTTCTTTAATTGTTGTTACACACACACACACACACACACACACACACACACACACGTATATATGTTCTTAAATATAATAAATTGGTGTGTTTTTCCCTGGGAAGGCTGTTTTTCCTTCTCCCATCATTTCTTTGTTGCCTGTGGTTCTCTGTCTAGGGTTAGGGCTCCTGAGCTCTTCCCCACTCCCGTGTTAGCATTCGTCTTGATGTTTATATTTAGGTCTTGTTTAGGCAGCTATGCTGATGAGATTTCTTGACTCAATCTCAGGAAACTTCCTGTTCCTGTGGGTCTTATAATCGTTCTACTCCTTCCCCTCTAGTCTCAGAGCCGTGGGTGGAGGAGCTGTGCTGTAGACTGATCAGTTGGGACTGGACACCACACAGTCACTTGTTCTCTGCATTTTCATCAGTTGTGGTTTTCTGTCATGGTTTTCTTGATGAGGGGTTGAGTACTAAACTTAACCTGTGGGTCTGAGGCTATTTAGACTGTAGTTAGGGATTAGTAAAGTGATAATTGTAGGTATTCCTTCAAGACCCATGACTTTGCTAGTCCCAGGTAGATGGCTAGGTTTCTAGTACCAGGCATGATTTCCCTCTTATTGAACAGGGTATTAAATCCAGTTACAGAGCCAAAGTATATGTGTCACTAATGCCCCCTTAGGGAGTTAGTGCTGTGCTGTTCACTGTTTTAGTCTGTAGGCATCACAGCCAGGTAAGTCTGTTGGTTGCTTCCATCCCTCAGAAGCTTGCATGATGCCTTCTGGTACTATGAGAACTCATCCTCAGGAGGGTCTAACCAGCTCAGATCTTCTGTCTCGTGTCTGAAGTGAAAGGTATATTAAGCAAAAGAGGCTTACCTTTAACCTCTGGGAGGCAACCAAAGGCAGCAGCAATAAGGCTGTGTTTGGGGATTTTCTTAGATAACCCTGAACAAGAACTCAAAAGTAGGGTTCTCCTACCTGGTTATTTATTATTATTATTATTATTGATATTGTTATTATTATTATTATCATCAGTAGTGTCTGAATCTTGGAGGGAAGCATTGTCAACACAGATGGGGAAATGTTATTTAAACAATATGTACATAGGTATACTCAGGCTTGGAGGTATTATATGTAATTTAAGTAGATAGATAATAGAATTCCTTATAACTTTTTCAGATATCCTTTCTGTTAGTTCATTTTCTCTCCTCCTTTTTCTGTATTAATCTCCCTCTGTCTCCCTAATTAGAGCCCTTGTTTTTCCCATTTCTCCCTTAAAATCACTTGTACCCTACTATTCCCCTCTGCTGTTCCCTCCACATAGCCATGGTTCCTTTTAACTTTACCATCACCTTTTTGAAAATCAAAGTTTCTCTTTCAGCTTTATCTTTATTAATCATCTTTTTATTTCATTTGAAAAACAGATTGACTGACATCAGTATTGTGCTAAGTTGGTTGCCAGCAACTCTTCTGTGGTGACTGGTCTCTGATAGAAATATGCTTGCAGCTGTTTGCTTCCCAAGACTAACTCATGCCTGTTTATAGTATAGTTATTACAGTTGTGCATGTTAGTTAAATGTAAGTAAATATGTAAATAGAAATATGAAAAAAGTATGTAATCACTTGCTTTGAGAATACTGAAAGTTGTGGTCAGTTAGTTATGGGGAAACACTGAACAATGGGTGACACTGTATAAATAGATATAAATATCAACTTTCTTTTTGAAATAGTCTTATTCTGTTGCCCAGGTTGACCTCAAACTCAGGTTCCAGAGCCTCCTTTTTCTGCCTCCTGAGTCCTGGAATTACATATATGTGCCACCACTGTGCCTGACTTTAAACTTTGGTGGCTTTTTTGTTTTTTGTTTGTTTTTAAATTGAGCTCAGGGTTTTGGTTTCTTTGTTTTTATTTTAAAGAAACCCAAACTAGAAATGTGGATATTGGTTATATGAGTAGGCAGATACAGATAAAGTGATTGTGTGAATTTGTATCAGAGATGACAGCATGGCTATATATGTGTATATATGTATACATACATACATGATTTATATATAATATATAATTTCATATATGTATATATGAAAATTGGTGAACTGAAGAGGCATTTATGTGATTTACATTAATATTAGATGTTAACTTGTTTTTTGAATGCTGGTGTTACAGGTAAGAGCCACTCTGTGTGTATGTGTGTGTGTATGAATTTCTAAAATTAATTGCATTTTCTGCTTGTTTTAGCTGAAAGGGATTTTTACTGTTGGGGGCTTTCTGTGTGTTTTAAAGTCATGCTATGAATTGAACCGAAGGCCCACACATGCTAGGCAAGTACTCTACCACTGTTTAACACTCCTGGCCTAGTTTTTAATTCTTTTGTTAAGATTTTTTATTGTATTAATCTTTATTAATAAAAGAATTAAAAACTATTTAATGCTGACTTCTTTAATAGTAAAGAATTAAGAACTATTTTTTACAAGCATGCAGAAAAGTAGACTAGTATAATAAATGTCTGTATTCCTGTCACCTAGTTCTAATATTTGATATTTCCTATATTCTGTTCCCCTGTTTTCTTATATTTTTGTTCTTTCCTTTTTTTCTTATATTTTTAATAAATTAGATATTTTGTAAGTATTTTTTCTAATTTCTAGAAAATGACGCATTTCCACAAAGCCCTCATACTTTTATTGAATGGCAATAGTTCGGGGTCATTTTCCAGTACCTTATGACGTCCATTTCATACTCTCATTTTCCTGCTTGTAAAGTCATTTAGAAGTGCCCACTACTTTTCTTTTCTAATTAATATTTTAATATACTGTGGAAAGGGCATTGATCCTATGTAGTATCTCTTACTGAGTGCTTCTTCATGCTTTTATCTGACTTGTTCCTGTGTTCCTGTACCACCTTCTTATGAGGTGGAGATTATTGAAGTCTTTTAGTGCTCTATGTCCTAGTGTCCTATTGTCAGTATAAAAAGTTGTACACGGAATGACTTACAGTAACCCATTCATTACCTCTTTCATTGTGCTTTGTTTTGTTTTAGTGGAGCAGGATCTCACTATGAAGTCTAGACTGACCTGCAAGTCACCGTCTTCTTTCTGCTATCTCCCGGGTGTTAGAACTGCTGGGGTTCACTATAGCCCAGTACTGCCACACCTGGCATAGCTTTTTAGCTTACAGTTCTGGAAGTCAGATGTAAGCATTGCTTTTACTGGGCTAATGAGGTGGAGTCAGCAGGGCAGACATGTTTTTGACATGCAGTGGAGTCAGCAGGTAGACATGTGACATGCAGTGGAGTCAGCAGGATGGATATGTGACATGCAGTGGAGTCAGCAGGTAGACATGTGACATGCAGTGGAGTTAGCAGGCAGATATGTGACATGCAGTGGAGTCAGCAGGATGGATATGTGACATGCAGTGGAGTCAGCAGGGTAGATATGTGACATGCAGTGGAGTCAGCAGGTAGACATGTGACATGCAGTGGAGTCAGCAGGGTAGATATGTGACATGCAGTGGAGTCAGCAGGTAGACATGTGACATGCAGTGGAGTCAGCAGGGTAGATATGTGACATGCAGTGGAGTCAGCAGGGCAGACATGTTTTTGACATGCAGTGGAGTCAGCAGGGTAGATATGTGACATGCAGTGGAGTCAGCAGGTAGACATGTGACATGCAGTGGAGTCAGCAGGTAGACATGTGACATGCAGTGGAGTCAGCAGGTAGACATGTGACATGCAGTGGAGTCAGCAGGATGGACATGTGACATGCAGTGGAGTCAGCAGGGTAGATATGTGACATGCAGTGGAGTCAGCAGGTAGACATGTGACATGCAGTGGAGTCAGCAGGTAGACATGTGACATGCAGTGGAGTCAGCAGGTAGACATGTGACATGCAGTGGAGTCAGCAGGTAGACATGTGACATGCAGTGGAGTCAGCAGGATGGACATGTGACATGCAGTGGAGTCAGCAGGATGGACATGTGACATGCGGTAGAGTCAGCAGGGCAGATATGTGACATGCAGTGGAGTCAGCAGGTAGATATGTGACATGCAGTGGAGTCAGCAGGGCAGATATGTGACATGCGGTAGAGTCAGCAGGATGGATATGCCCTTGACTTCATGTCTACTAGGTGCTGCCTATTCCTTTTGGCTCGTGAACTCTCTCTTATCTTCCAAGCATGTGATGTTGCCTTCTTTTCTATCTCTGACTCTTCTGGGATCATCAGGGGGACATCAGGGTAATACGTGAAAGTAATTCTCAATATCTTTAAGCACATTTACAAAGTCCCTTTTTCCATGTAAACTGCATTTATATAGTTTATGGAATTGAACATAGGAATTTATTTACCTAAATAATAACAACAACAAAGGGTGTATGTGTGTATATGTGTATATGTTTTTATGCATATAATTTACAGTATCCAGGACTTTAAAGTCATAATAAGAACCTTTGTATTTTATCTCCTTACCTTGCTCAGTCCACCTGTCTTTGTCATTTTCTTTAAAGTATTACAATAATGAAGCCTACATAATCCTTCTAAAAACAACGCCTATCTATCTATCTATCTATCTATCTATCTATCTACTTACCTATCTATCTATCTCTCTACCTACCTATCTATCTATGTATCTATTTTTTAGGCAGATCTTATTATGTAGCTTTGGTTGTCCTGGATCTCACTGTGTATACCAAGCTGGCCATGAACTCACAGAGATCCACTGCTTCTGCTTCCCAAGTACTGGGATCAAAGGCTATTCTCTGCAGCCCCATATGTATTTATATGGCAGAAAGAACATCTGACACAAAACACTACCTGACAGAAGTAGAAGGAAACAAAGGGTCTCAGGAGAGAGATCCTGCTGTTGATTGTGGAGAGGAGGGAGAAGTGGTGAGCTTCAAGTGAAAGGAATGCAGCTCCACATGCTTGAAAAGATGCTCAGGGACTCAAACAGCTCTTTATACTCATTCAGTGTGTCTGTGTGTCTGCACATACATGTCCTGGGATGCATGTGGAAGTCAAAGAACAGTTTATGAGAGTTGGTTTTTTCCTTCTACCATGTGGGTACTGGGGATTGAACTCAGATTGTCAGCTTCTCTCCATCACTCCTTCAATCCTGAAGCTTTCGTGCCACTAAAACCAGTGCCACATCAGAGATGCTTAAATGTTACCAGTTTGGCTGCTAGTTTCAGATACAGCCTTGGCCTTCTCTTTAAAGTGAGAAGACAAGAACATGGGCATGAGTTTAAATATACATGAAGTCTAAAGATCTTACTTAGAAATACATCTTTTTCCTAACTTTTTACTCTAGTCCTGTAAAGTAGGCTTTTGATTTTTGTTCATGCACTGCCTTTATTGAAAATTTCCACTTTTAAAATAATAAATATTTTATCTTGGGAACATATGCTAGTTTTTCTAGTAAGAGAGAATTATTTTATTGCCTTGTGGCCAAATTCTAGGTAAAGCTGGAAATGGTAGAACATGTTGGGAGACTGAAGCAGGAGGATTCAATTGTGAGTGTGGGCCGCGTAGCAGCAGTGTACTTAAAAGAAAACAAACCACTTGTGAATGATGGCTGATTTCCTACTTTGATATAGACAGAGCTGTGTAATTTGGGTTATTAGTAGTGGTGTTGCCACTTGGAGGATTGTTTCTGTAAGCTGTAGAGTTCGCATAAAGGTAAAGTGGATGTTCAGGGTTTAAGGTAGCCTCATTTTAAAGAGACTCCCACAGTTTACTACCAATCTGACATTTGGCAAACTGTTTAAACTTTCTGGCCTTAATTTTCTCATCTGAAGAATAAAATTCTACCTCATAGAACATTATGATGACCAAATGGGAAAAGGAGTGAAAGTCCTTAGAATTGCCATATGGTAAAGATAGAAAAAAATTACTGTATTATTTTGCAGTTTTTATTATGAATCTCTAACAATAACTTACAAAAATTTTACTTTACATTGATGAATATTGGGAATTTTCTGCATTCTTTTTCTTATGAGGTCTAAATAAAGCTGTGAAATGACTTTTAATTTTTAGTTATTCTTTACTATTTTATAAAAAACAGCTCATTGCTTATGTGTCTTTTTTCCCCTTGTTAAAAAAATGATGTTGTGGCTGAGTGTGGCAGTGCATGCTCTTAATGTCCAGTTTGGCAAACGTTTTATGGGATAAGATGGCCATGAGCCTGTTGGAGGTATGTGTAAAACACTATGTTCTACATGTGGAATGTCCTCCATAGCTCATGTCTAAACACTTGGGCCCCAGCTGGTGACACTGGGTTGGGAAGTTGTGGAACCTTTAGGAGGTGGGGTCAGACTGGGAAGTAGTCTTTGGGGGTTGGGTTTTAGGGTTGCAGTCTGGCCCTGCTTCCTTATTCATATGCACACCCCACTCCAGTTGATACTGTGTAATAAGCAGCTGCTTTATGTTTCTGCTACTGTAGACATGAGTCATTTCTGCTGCCCTGCCTTCCTTGCCGTGATGGACTTTATCTTCTTAAACCATGAACCAGAATAACAGCAATGAGAAAAATAACCAGCATAAAAAGTTCTGTTTCTATATGCTTATATTAATGCATTAGAGAGTTTTCTTCTCACAACATTCTCTGTGAGTTTGATTCTCACATACATGTAATAAAGAACTGACTATGCTTTTAGGCAGCAAAGAATAATAAAATTTCTATTTTGTTATTTGGACACAATTATGGCTACATGTGCTCTATAAATGGTTTTTTTTTTATGTTATAACAATTAGTATTCTACCTACCATAGTTTACTCTGAAATAGCAGGTAATGTTTTCAGAAAACCTTAAGTAAAGTATTATGGAATCACTGACAATATCATGATTTATAATGTTAAGATAGAATCTCACACTTTATGAATCTCACACTTTATGGCACCTACAGGTTCTGTTTCTTGTTGCATATTTAGATACCTTGGTTAGAGTAGGATTGAATGTTGATGTCATTTGTGCAAGGGATACAGTAGAGACAAAACTTGATTTATTTGTTAATTGGAAAGGTCCTTTTAAAGAACGGGTTATTTTGATTCTTTGTATAGTGTTGGAAGGTTTCAGCTGACTGCCAGTTTTAAGGATTTGTGAGTCAGTGGTGACTCTAATAGAGCCCTAAGCACCCCTAATCACTGAGGCATTTCTTTAGCTCCATATACAGTCTTTTGAGACTGGCTTTAGTAGCATAGTATATCTGGGGCTCATACATGTTTCTTCTCATTGCTGAGTAGTTCTCCATCCTGTGACTATATCAGTTTTTAATCCCCCAGTTGATATAATCTAAGAATAATGGCATTTAGTGGTGTTTATACCTTAGTCTCCAAACCCTGAGAATATATTACTTTATATAACAAAATAAACTTTAGATTTAAGATTAAGAACTTTTTTAAAAAAATTTATTTATTAAAGATTTCTGTCTCTTCCCCGCCACCGCCTCCCATTTCTTTCCCCCTCCCCCGATTAAGTCCCCCTCCCTCATCGGCTCGAAGAGCAATCAGGGTTCCCTGACCTGTGGGAAGTCCAAGGACCGCCCACCTCCATCCAGGTCTAGTAAGGTGAGCATCCAAACTGCCTAGGCTCCTACAAAGTCAGTACGTGCAGTAGGATCAAAAACCCATTGCCATTGTTCTTGAGTTCTCAGTAGTCCTCATTGTCTGCTATGTTCAGCGAGTCCGGTTTTATCCCAGGCTTTTTCAGACCCAGGCCAGCTGGCCTTGGTGAGTTCCTGATAGAACATCCCCATTGTCTCAGTGTGTGGGTGCACCCCTCACGGTCTTGAGTTCTTTGCTCGTGCTCTCTCTCTTTCTGCTCCTGATTTGGACCTTGAGATTGAGAGAGACTACCCCTGGACCCAGCAATACCACTCTTGGGAATATACCCAAGAGAGGCCTTATCATACAACAAAAGTATATGCTTTATTATGTTCATAGCAGCATTGTTTGTAATAGCCAGAACCTGGATTAAGAACTTTTTGATAGGGGACTTATCCTAGATTATCCATGTGGGGCTTCTATAATCATCTGAACTTTTTTTTTATTTTTTATTTATTTTTCTTGCACAGGGGCCCTGCTAATCTTCTGTGTATCATTCCAATTTTAGTATATGTGCTGCTGAAGCTAACACCATCTGAACCTTAAAAGTGGGAGAGAGACAGAGAGAGAGAGAGACACAGAGAGAGAGGGGAGTAAGAAAGGTATGACATCAAAGGCCAAGGCTGGTAACCACCTTCAGGGAAACAGGAATTTTGGTTCTACAGCCACAAGGAACACAGTTCTGTCCAGAACCAAAAGGAACAGAAGATGAATTCATATCTAGCCCCCTAGATCCATTTGTTTATATCTAGTCCAGCAAGATCCATACTGTTCTGCTGACTTTCAGAATATTAATATAGTGAATTTATGCTCTTTTTTTCCTTCTTTTCTTTTTTGAGATAGGGTTTCTTTGTATAATAGTCCTGGCTATCCTGGAACTCAACAAATCTGCTTGCCTCTGCCTGTCAAGTGCTGGGATTAAAGGCATTTGCTACCATGCCCCGCAAATTTTATGCTTTTTAAACTATCAAATTTCTCATGATTTTTTATGACAGTGTTAAAAAAACTAATGAAAGCATAAGATTACGTCTCATTTTTAATGATTTTAAACAAAGCCACTACTAACATTTGAGTGCGAGCTTTTGTGTATTTTGTTTAAAGGAAGTAGGATCAGGACTGCTGTGTCAGTTTTGCATCCTTACTTGCTACCACTGAGAGTTCATTTGTTAGTTGCTTTGTGGTTTTAGTGCACATTTCCCTAATAACCGTGGAGTTGGATTCGAGATGCTTTTTCTATTTGCTGTCTAAGTCTCCTTCAACTGAAGGAATTTTAATACTTTATTGTTTTCTATTATAATTATCTTAGTTGCTTTTATGTTATCATAACAAAAGCAACTTAATGGAGAAAAATTTTATTTTAACTGTGAGTTCCAGAATGGTTATAGTTAATCATGGCATTAAACACATGGCAATTGGAGTAGGAGTGGAAGGAGCTCCCACAGCACTCGGGAGATATGTGCCAACTTCTCACTGTGCCCTTGAGAAACCTGACCCAGGATGGCAGGGTACAGGGCAGCTGTCTCCATCCCTCACCTAGAAGAGCTAGCCTTGCACTCTGGAGAGATGGGTCTACCCCTCACTGTGGGTTTGGGAGACCTGACCTAGGATGGCATGGGTGCAGGGGAGCTGTCGCCACACCTCACCTGAGGGGGTTGATCCCAGCTGAGGCTTGGACTGACCAACTCAGCCACCACCCAGGCCACATTCAGTGCTTTGAGTTGACCCACTCCAACATCTACCCCAACTGTGACCTGCTTCATCTCTCGAAGGTACTGGTCCTGTGAAACCATAGCTGCAGGATCTCCATGACTGCAACAGCAGGATATCTGAGGGAGTTTTGGTGAGGGTCCAGTATGTATAGTGTACCAGAAACCAGAGGCCTTGGGCATGACCAACAACTCATTACAATGAACATTTGCAAGTAAAGTTCTTTGGACGAAAGGGCATATGTATAATACGTGATACACCACAGCCCCCAGTGCCACTAAGATGAATGAAGAGGTGATGGAGAGGCAGGAGAGAAGGAGGAGTGAAGTGGGATGTTTTTTAAAATTAATACTTTTATTTTTTTTTATTTTCTTTTGTGGGGCACTTTAAAAGTGAAGGGTAGATATGGAGGAATTGGGAAATGTGAGAGATTGGGATGCATGATGTGAAATTCCCAAAGACTCAATAAATTATGTATTTTTGTTTTTTTTAAAGGAGTAGTGTCATATAAAAGAAAGTTGGATTTATGTCAGTTTGAGAACTATGAATAGGGCTACAAGTAGAGTCCTCTTATAACAAGGCCATTGATTATAGATTAAGCTGTGTTAAAGAGAATTCAGGTGAAGGAGGGGATTAGAAAAGTAAAAATGAAATTAAGCTTATTCTTGTTTTAAATAGAATCACAAAGTTCATTATAGAATTCTTAGTCTAAACTGGTGTTGTTGTGTTTTCTCCCTTAGGCTCTCTTCTCCAGTTGTTTGCTCTAATATTCTTAGTTTTAAAGTGCTTAATACATTCAAATATCCTTTAAATATAAATTGCATTTTTTTCTTTTTAGTTTTTCCTAGTTTGGCCAACTAGCATATTTTATCATCGTAAAGTAGACTTAGACCCCTCATGAACCTAGAAAGATGAAATTATATGCATGTTATAGTTTTCTTAGACTTTAATATGTCTTTGTGAATCTTATTTTCTTTACTGTTTAGTGAAAATGTTTAAGTTGTGTTGAAGAACTTAGCCTACGTGGCAATTGTAAAATCTACATCTTAGAAAAATTATCTAGTATTAGCTTTATTTGTATTTATTTTATTTTGCCTGTTTATTTTTAGACAAGGTCTCCTCTGTAATTCAGGCTGGCCTGATCCTTTTGGCAGTCTCCTTGTCCCTGCCTCTTTGAGTACTAGGATTACTGGCATACATCACCATGTTCTGCTAATACTGACTTTTAAATTTTAAATCATTAAGAGCTACTTCTAATTTTAAAAAATTCTGTCTTTTCATGTTTCTGCCACAGGGTGGTGTACTGTAGCTACTTACGGAAATTCTGCTGTGTGTTTTCAACAGTCTAATCAAACCTAGCTAAAAATAGAATTTTATATATATTCTCATTGGGAATGCAAATAAATTGTTTGTAACAGTAGATAATCTTTAAAGAGTCTTATTTGAGAAGTATTTTAGGGACTTTGATCAGTTTTTATTGCATTTTTACTTAAATATTTTATTTGGAAGTAATTTTAGACTAAATACATTGTAAAAATCGGACTAGTAAAGGAGAAATCTGTCGAACATTTATGTAGATTACTTTTTATTAACATTTTATCCCCTTACTTGCCTTTTATTTATATATACACATACTTTAAAAAAATCCTTAGTTTTTGGGTGTGCGTGTATGGTGTATGTGTGTTTGCACACATGTGTGAAGGTCAGAGAACAAGTATTTCCTCTTCTTTGTTTACATATCTTCCAAGGATTGAACTCAGGTTCTAGTGCTCGGATGGCAAATCCCTTTACCTGCTGAGCCATCTCTTACTACGTGTGTAAGTTTTGTGTCTGCGTGAACATTTGAGGCTTAAGTCAGATTATGATGTGACACATTATCCCTAAATGCTACATTGTGTTTTCAAAGGGGTATCACTTTCAGGAAATTTGACATTCATAAAAGACTTTTATCCTGTCTGCGATCAGTATTTCAATTTCTCTTTTGATTCAGTTCATTTCAGCCTTTATTCCCCCTCTAGTCAGGTTATTTGTAATATTTAATTGTCATGGATACATAGATTCCTTTGACTTGAAAGCCTTTTGTCTTTCTTTAAAAAACATTGAAATTCCCTTAAAAAAACTTTTACATCTTTTAGTGATGGGATTCTCAGCTAGACTGCAGAGATTTTTATTGGGTCATCTTTGGAGTATTGTATGTCCTATATACTTTATATACTATATAAAGTATTTATGTCATATATACTTTTTACCAGTGATACCATATTTTGTTGGTGGTTATTTTGGTACATTAATATTAATTAACTTAATTGATACTTAAAAATATAAGAATTACAAATTTTAATGGAATGCTTTGTCATATTTTGATACAGATTCATATTTTAGTGATTTTAGATACATGCATGTGTAGAATTATGTGCGATTTGAGGATGTATAAAATGTTTCCTTCAGAGGTTGACCAGTGCTTAGAGTATATAATATCTGAGTTTACTGGCATGCTCAAGGTAGAACATTTTAACTTTATTCCTTACAAAGCTCTGTGCTTTGTTCCTGGACTACCAAGGAGAATTTTTGATGCCCTCCTTGGGACTTGCCAGTCATTATTGTGAAAGAATAAAATCTGAGTAGGGGACATTAGATTGCAAAGAAACATTAAAAATGGAGTCATGGCAACTACAAATCTCATAGAAGTTATTTAGCGGAGCCAAATAGATTTCTTTTAGGTAGATATAGCTATTTCTGCCTCCTCCCATGTGGTAGAATTAGAGATGTGCCACCATGCCTGGTTCCAAAGACACGATTTTATAGTCTCTGTTTGAGTTTGGGTTTGTATTATTTATTTTGTTTAAATACAAAATAAACACTTACTTGCTAAATACATTGATTGTAAAGAATAAACTGGGCAAAGGAATACTTGCAGCTCCGTTTTACTCTTAGGTTACTTGAAAGACTTATGCTACTTGTAACTGGGTAAAATAGTTTTGTGACTAGCAACATTTTCTACATTATTTCTATAATGCTTCTTTCAGGATAGCAATGAAAATTCTCAGAAGGAAATAGCTACCTGATTTGAGAAGATCAATGATTATTTCACTTGAATATTCACAAATAGTGTCTTGACTCTGTTGAAAAGGTGTTTGTAGCATCAGCACTGAGATGCTACAACACAGTTCAACTCTGCTGCAGGATGTACAGAGAAACTTTTTGTATGCTCTTATATTTAATCTATTTACTTTGAATTTATATATACATACATATATATGTATATATATATATATATATATATATATATATAAAACATACCAAGTGTATTTTTCACATACAGTAGACACCAAAGCATTTGAGGTATGAAATTAGAAGACTCTAAAGTGATTTGAGTGCTAAAATGCCCATTATATTTCACTGTGAAAACTGGAAAGTTATTGGATACTGCTGTGAGTTTTGATTTCTTCCATCAGCTACCCTACAGAGTTTTGGGAGAAAAAATTGCATCCATGTTCCCCTAGATTTTCTCCTTGATTTTACAAAGAAGTACATCACATAAATTATTACTTTATAATTGCATCTTCTGACACATGTGTACACGGTTCTGAGTCCCCCAGTATTAAATTATACCCTGGGGCTTGGAATCCATCCTGTTTCCCTGGTACCTAACATAATTCTAAGAACTTGGACATTAAATGATTGAGTACAGTTTTTAAAGTTTTTATTTTTATTGCTTAGGCAAGACACCTGTGTAGATTCTGCTTCATCCCTGAGAGAGAACAAACAACCAGAAGGTTTGGAATCAAAACAAGGTATGGATCAAATATTTAATTTTATATAGTTTTTACCAATAATAAATTTCCAGTCTGAAAATTCACCCCGTTTTACAGAGAAGGAAATGGAGTATCCTATTTGTCCATAATCATGTCTTCTTAGCTACTGGGTGACCTGAGTTTTGTGTGGTTGACTACAGATGCCACCAGAAAGGTTTTACCATCTTGAATGGTTTTTATTTTAGTGATTTCTGTTGTGTATTTTCAGTTGCAAGATGGAGGTAAGTTATCTGGGTATCTTTGGGTTATATGTGGAACAAAGATGATAACTTTATAGGATAACTACCCCTCCTCGCTGTGCCAAGATATTTTTCATCATTTACTTCTTCTTTAGAGAAGAATTTGCTTTCTTTACATTGGTTTTGCCATAACCAGCTAGTAGATATGAAGTGGTAATTTTAATTCATCTAAGTCTTATAGATTAATAGGGCTAATAATTTCAATGCTTTAAAAAATTCTCCTCTCAGCTGGGCAGTAGTGTCGCACACCTTTAACCCCAGCACTTGGGAAGCAAAGACAGACAGATCTCTGTGAGTTCGAGGCCAGCCTACAAGGTCTACAAGAGCTAGTTCCAGGGCAGGCTCCTAAGCTACAGAAAAACCATGTCTCGAAAAACCAAAACTAAAAATAAAAAATTCTTCTCATCTTTATTAGAAAAATTTTATTGTTCAAATAAACTATAAATTGTTTTTCCTATTCATTGAAATAATTACTTAAATTTTCTGTAAAACTTGAGCTATAGGAACTCAGTACAGACAAGGAGATTTTTATTTCTTTTAGGTAGAAGTTCTGAAGCTTCACTTTGTTACTGATAATTGTTGAACAATGTAAAAATGTATGTTTTTTTAGTTTGTTATATATATTTAATATATACACAGTCTACATTTTAAAAAATGCATTGGTGTTTATTAATATTTCTGATGCTCTTGGGAATTGTCCAGTGCCTTTTAGGAATTTTCTAGTATTAGGCTCATAAATAGCCAAACAAAATTATATATTTGTACTTTGACTACTGAATATCCTCACAGATAGAAACTGAGATTTGGTTCATCAGCATTTCTTTGTCATAGAGAGAAAAGCTATAAACACATTGTTTTCAGTTAGTATAATTATGATCATCTAACCCTCTTTACACTTCACATATAATTAGACCATAGTGCTTTTGTATCTTTCCTTTTTATTTGTGAGACAGAGCCCTACTTTGTAGCCAGGCTGGCCTTGAACTCATGATCCTCTTGCCTTTGCCTCAGGAGTGCTGTGAATAGGGATATAACCACTACACTCACCCTGCTATTATCACTTTCCTTTGTTCCTTAAGTTCTTCGTATCGATTGAGCAGAGAGTGTGAGTATGCTATTAGATTATCTAGCAGAAAATAATATCTTATGAAGAATAGAAAAGACTAGAATAAGATGGGTTGATTCTGCTTCCAGTAGAAAAGAAGCCAGAAACTGCAGTGCACAATTTACACCAAGGTGAATTTTCTAAGGGTAGATGTATTTTGACTCCATATTCAGACTCCCAGAGTTCTTAAGAACCCCATTGCAATATCAATAGTTTGTTTTGCTATGATTTTCCTACAATAAGTAACTACTCATTTGAAAATCAGCTATGGAAAAGCCAAGTAGTCATATTCCAGAAAAGCTATGCATTTTGTATTTAAGAGCTTAGAGACTATACTGAGTTTCCTATATAAGCATGGGAAGCACACTGTTTGCAAGAGGCAGACATAAGAAAGGTGAGGTCAGAGCATTAAAGGGCTACTGTGCAAAACAGTTTGTGCTAAGATTGTAACTAACCTGAAGAAGCAGTTGTATTTTCAGCATTGGTTTTGCTATTGGTTTTGTTTTGTCTTTTTTCTCATGAATGAGCATGGAACCCAAGAAAGAATTCACATATGCTAGGCAAGTCGTCTACCATCCAGCCCCACCCTCTTTTAAAAGAAAAACAGAAGTTGTTTTTAAGAAAATGTTCATAAGTAAAATAAAATCCTTTGCCACCTAGTAGGATAAGAATGAATTATCCGAAAGTTTTATTTATGCAGAACATCTTTTGGGTAAATTCTAGAAAAACTTGAATGATTAATATTAAATGGTTAATCCATTAAATTGACAATTCATTCCAAGGAGTGATATATATTCTTGACTGGATCTGTTTCTCTGTGTTGCCTTGGCTGTCTTGGAACTTGCTTTGTAGACCAGGCTGGCTTCTAACTCACAGAGATCTCCCTGCCTCTGCTTCCTGAGTGCTGGGATTAAAGGTGTTAGATTTTTCAAATGTTATTTGTTGTAGGAAAATCACAGCAAAACAGGCTATTGATATTGTAGTGGAGTTCTTAATCTGGTCTGAACCAGATTGTAAATAACTTCATGGGGTTACCTAAGAAACTGTGGTTTATTAGGAAATAGAAATCCTGCAGATTCAAAAAGACAGTCACCCTTTTCTAAATGAAAAGTTTATTTTCTATTTGTGATTTGTGAAACACTGAAAATGTAATGTTATATCTGGAACTTTTCATACATAGTTAGCCATTCTGTTCACAATAAGCTTAGTAAAAATAAAACATAACACCAGGCAGTGGTGGTGCATGTTTTTAATCCCAGCACTCGGGAGGCAGAGGCAGGTGGATTTCTGTCAGTTCAAGGCTAGCCTGGTCTACATAGCGAGTTCCAGGACAGCCAAGGCTACACATAGAGACAAACCCTGTCAAGAAAAAAATAAAACCAAACCAAAACAAAAGAACATAATACTCCTTGGAAATACATTGTGATTTTAATGGCTTGATCATTTAAATTTAGATCATTCAAATTTAGTTTGTTCTAAAGTTCAATAGACCAAAATATGAAGAAGCACTGAATTTTCTGTTTGTACTTTGAGGATAAATCTTATTATGACCTATTATTTTTATATGGAACAAACATGTAGTTGTGTTACTTTGAAGATTTTTTTTCAGTTTCTAAAAGGCTGAAGTATTATTTGAGTAGTTATCCAGGTAGGACTTGGACATTCACTCACAGTTAAGCTGATATATCTTTGTCAAGTGCTGATAGGAAATTGTGTGTTTGAAACTAGCAGTGCTAAGGATGAATGTTGAATTCATAAAATAACCTCAACTGTCCTGATGCTAATAACTAGAGATCTACTTTTACCATGAAAATATTTAGATGTAGGTATGATATTATTTGATTGATTGGAACTGTAGCAAAATTAACTCTTTTGTTGGAAATCATTTCTTAAATAATCATTTTCAGCCAGATGGTAGTTATATGAGGAATATCAGTTACAACTGTGTGTGTGTGTGTGTGTGTGTGTGTGTGTATACATGAGTATGCACCTGTATAAGCTTACTGTGAGCTTTAGATCTTAAGGTTTCCTAGAATATCAGTTATTGTATTGCTGAAAAGACTTAGTGCTGCTTTAAAAATAGACATGATGTATTTAAATTAAAAAATGGATCTTTTTGTGCTATAGATTGGAAAATGAAAAATTCTGCTTAATGAATGTTTAGAAAGCATTGTTAAACTTTTAAATCCATCTTTGGTAGTATAATGAGTTATTTTCCTACAGACTTATTTATGAGGACTTTTCAGCAATATTAAAATACAGGTCTGTATTTAAATTTTTTGTCTTGTGGCTGTGTGTAGCTTACAGATATTGTAACTTCAAAAATTAAAGTAAAATCTATGCTTGCATTACTTTAAGCTGTAATGTTAAAAAATTAAAACATTGCTTGAGAAAGTAGATATTTAGGTTATTGTGAAGAGTTGGGAGTTTTATTGTTATATTCTAAAACATTTAAAAAGTTGTTAAATAGAAAAGTGATTAGTTTATTCTGCATTTCTCATAACTATAAAAGTAGAGTAGACAGAAATATCACTGCACAGAGTTTTGGAGTTTATTTCTAGTTATCAGAGGTATCATTGGATTGCCTGGAGTTCTTAAAATGGAAGATGCTTGACTGAGAATTGCATAAGCCACCACCTGGTGGTGCTGTTGTATAGCAAACTCAATCAATGCTTGACTGGCCCTTTTCTTGAAGTTTCTTTTAAATTGTCAGATTTTGTAAAGACTAGTGCCCACTACATTGTTTGTACTTGAGCAGAGTGTTGAATGTGTTTTCTTACTTTGTTTAATGGTAGGGCAAACTATAAAACTTTTTTCTATTATCTCTCTATTTTTTTTTTGTTACATTAGAAAAAAGGTTACTTGATTTTGTCTTTAGTTTATTTGATGATTATTTGAAATATGTTTACTGGAATCTAGGTGTTCAAATAAATAATATAACCGGACAGTACATATAATTATCAGTGTCACTAAGGCGTTTGATGTATTTTACTTGAAATCTTATGCATTCTTTTTTTAAGTGAAATTGGGGAAATACATATATACATAAAATATGCACATAAGATTTGTGCTGTGATTAGGCTCAAATCTTACCACTAAATCTAGTTGGCAGCTATAGCTCTAGGTTAGCTTTTGAATTCATGAGTTAATGAATACTAGACAACATTAAGGATTGCTTGGCAGTGCTGGAGAGTGTGGCTCAGTAGAAGAGGACTAGCCTAACATATACAGGCCCCTGGCTTTGATCCCCATCACTGAAAAAAAATGCTAATAAGAACTTCAAGAATTTGAAAGTTGGGCTTTAATAAGAATAAGGCTGGTTTTAATAGGAAAAAATGTTTGTCAGTGGCTAAGCTAAGTGGTAAAAACTTTTAATTTTAAACGTGCTTTCAGTCTAGTGGTCACCAATAACATAGGCTTAATCATATTTCCAGAATTATAGGAGGAAATGCCAGAATTTATATAGTAAATTAATAGTATAAGCTAATAATTTTTAAGTATTTTCCTTTAATCTTTTTGATTATAAATGTACATATGAAATGCCTATGTAATTATAATGGTATAAATATAAGAATATAAAATTTAGCTAGGTGGAGGTGGTACACGCCTTTGATCCCAGCACTCAGGAGGCAGAGGCAGGCGGATCTCCTTGAGTTTGAGGCCAGCCTGGTCTACAAGAACTAGTTCCAGGACAGGCACCAAAGCTATACAGAGAAATCTTGTCTCAAAACAACAACAACAACAACAAAAATAAAACAAAAAGGAATATAAAATATGTGTACTAGAGTAGGTGTTTAATAAGTTTTGTTTTATAGACAGACTAACAGACTATAAACTGTCAAAGAATTGCAGGGACTGGAAAATGGAGAGATGCTATCAGTTGCTCATAACTTTCCTAATTCTGTGACCCTTTAACACAGTTCTTCATGTTGTGATGACCCTCAACCATAAAATTACTTTTCTTCTTCATAACTGTAACTTTGCTACTATTAAGAATTGTAATGGAAATATCTGATGTACAGGATATCAGGTATGTGACCCCTAAGGGAGTCTCGACCCACAAGTTGAGAAGCAGGTTGTCTAGTAGCTAGACAAAGGGAAGAAAGTGTCAATGAAGTAGTTTTTGTCTCAGATTAAGTTCTAGAGATCTACAGTATAGCATCATGATTACACATCAGCATATAGATTGGACTCTTCAAAATATCCGAGAGAATAGATCCCAAATGTATTATGGGTAGTGTTATTGTAGCCTAATTTAATTATGTTACAATACATAGGTATAGAAACACCATGCTGTCTGTCATGTTTCTTTTGTGTGCAAGTCATACCTTTTAACGGGGGAGAAATAATTGATAATGGCTTATTTTTTATTTCTAACATTTTAAAAGTTATTTTGTTGTTATTTAGCAGAATTAAGCACAAAAGTTGGTGATGTCATTTGAATTCTTAAGATGAGAGGTAGAAAAAAAACAACTGATTCTTGATCTTGTTGCCATTGTTGATCTAATGTCGTCCTACATTGGGAGAAACTAAAATAGGTAGATAGAAAGCAAAGGGCGTGAAGGAGTGGATTTGCAGGTTCAGAGGCATCCAAGAACCAACTGAGGAGGTGCATGCTTGTAATCCCAGCGCCGTAGGCTGAGGCTGCAGGGGAGCAAGTCCTGAGCAGCCTGTGCTACATAGCAGGACCCTGTCTCTAAAAGGGAGTGAAAGGGTGAGTTTTGCTAAAAAGAACTTCACAAGTATAGATGAAAACAGTTATGGAAATGTATGGGAAACCAGATACCACCAGAGGCTTTTATTTTTAGACAGGAAGAGAAGGGCCATCAGCTAATGAAGTAGCATTTGTTGCCTATACATTTTAAATATCTTCTCTCTATGTATTGCCACAGAAATCTCTGGATTGGCAAACGAACTTCTTCTTAGAAGACCTACATGCGTTTGTGGTGTGAGTGTTAAAGAGCCATAGGAGACTGAGAAGAAAGTTGTACAAAGACGTCTGCAGTTGGGAGCACAGGGCGTGTGTACTATTTTATTTTTTTCAAGCCACGTCTAGTTCCTTTTCTTCTGAGCTCTTGTTTTTATATTCTCAACTAGCATTAACAAGTAAGTAGTCATACAGATTCTGACTGCAAACTTAACAGCTTTGAAGGCTTGGTCAGGTAAAAAGAGATTGTGGTGTAGGCTCACCTGGCAAGACCTATCTAGTTAAGACCCTCTTTCTTTCTACCCCAAGGAAAAAAAAAACTGTCCTTGTTTTTCATTTCTTTGAAATTTTTTTATACATCATTGCCAGAAATGGAAACAAACAGTGTTCTTCCTACTTTAAAAAATTGTGATTGTTATTCTTACTATTTTTGTGAGATTGGATCTCACTATGTAGTCCTGCCCAACTGGAATTCACTGTATAGACCAGACTAGCCTAGAACTCATAGAAATCTAATCTCCTCAGCCTCTCAGATACTAGGATCAAGGGCTTGTGCCATCATGCCCAGCCTCCCCTAAATTATTTGTTATTTTTTTTTCTTGGTATGCTATAGGCGTTAGTTATTGAGGCAGGGATCTCAGTTGAATCAGGAGCTCAGTGATTGGCTAGGTTAGTTAGCCAGCATGTTGTGGAGATTGCTTGCCTTTGCCTCCTGTGTGTGACCGAGTGACCTGTGAGCGACCACAAGTGACTGCCATGTTTGACTGGCTTTTGCATGTGTTCTGATGATCCAAACTTTGGTCCTCATACTTATTTGGTAAGTGCCTCTTTCCAGCTCCCCTTTTCACTCTTTAATCAGCTTTTTCTATGGGTAATAGTTGAATGAAATAATGAAAATTACATTTTTATAGTTAATTAGTTTTTGTATCTTTTGAAGTGTAAGAATTTTCTACATTAAAAAATTGTCAAGAATTTTGAACACATATTGCCTTATCCTTTTAATTGGAAATAAGGTTATATATAGTTTATAGCTCAGGCTGGCCTTGAATATGGTTCTCCTACCTCAGCCTCTGAATATTGGGATGATATATAAGCATGAGCCACCATGCCTGACTTGTTTCATGAAGAATGAAATTACAGAAGGGTTGACTGAGTATATTGAGAAATATTTACTTCCTTATGTCTTTAAGTTCTGCCATTTTAAGCATTTGATTTTGTGGTATGTTTCCTAGGATTCTTAAGGCAGGTATTTCAGAGGTTGCACAGCACAAGTTTCCAGCAGGGATTTGGATCCTGTTTGATATAGTCGGTACTTTAAGTCATTAAACACTTCCCATCTCAGCCTAATGAAGAGGTAGGACCGTGGCTGTAGACCATTGCATCTGTCTTAGCTATTGTTGGTGTGTATAGGTGTGTGCATGCGTGGGTCAGAGGTCAACCCTCAGCTTGTTTTTCAGGTGGCACTTTTTTTTTCTTAGACAAGAGCTCTCATTTAGCATGGAGCTTGCCAGTTTGGTTTGATTGACTGGCCAGAAAGTTCCCAGGGATCCACCTTTCTCTGCCTTCCCAGTGCTGGGATTACAGTTGTATGTGCTACCATAACTAAGGGTGTTTTCTTTTTTTCTTAAAAAAAAAAAAAAGCATGGTTGTAGGGATAGAGCTCAGGTGCTCACACTTACATGACACTTTACCAGTGGAGCTGTCTCCCAATTCTGTGACTGTTTCTGCATGTGACTTACATTCCTTAGTTCTCAGACCTTTGGATTATCAAAATAGCACATTAATTGGTAACCCAATACCAAATGGTCTGCCCTGAAAAAATACATACAAGTGACATCATACAGACCAAGCAGGATGTATTTATGTAGAAGTATATGTGTATATACGTATACACAGTGAGTACATACACATATATGCATGTGACAACCATCAGTGAAAAAGTTATTGAATTGTAGGTGAGCAAGGAGAGCTATGTGGGAGAGCTTGGAGGGAGGAAAGGGAAAATGATGGAATTATATCACAGTCTCACAAAATAAACAATGTAAGTTTTAAAATGAGTTTTAAGTGTCTTTGATTTGTATATTTAAAAATTCTGGAACTGATCTCTTCATCTAACACGTTGTTGTTTAGTGCTAGGCACTAGGGCTAAAGAGATACATGTCCCTGGCCTGGAAAGAACTTAAAAAAGGAAACAGATGTAAACTGTTTTCCTTCATCTGTTCTTGACATCTGTTGAGACTGATGAGCTTTGCACTGTCAGGATTTGCTCTCTATTTGTACTCAGGTTCTGTTGTCCTTTGATAGTTATCCTCTACCAACCATTCTCTCCCCTTCTTTTGAGCTGTTGCTGACAGCTAAGTCAGTGCTTACTGCTCCTCCTGACTCCTAACTGCATTTGATCCATTAATGATTTTCCTATTCTCAGTATGGCCCTCCTTCACTCCTGACTTTATAGAATGAGTGCTTCAGGACTCTGAACTTTTCCATATCCCATAGGTGGTGGTCTTAAGTAGTCCCAAGACTGACAGGAAGAAAGCCTGGCTGGCTTTCAACAAACACTCCAAGCATTCTTGTCTGTGCTATTGGTGTTTGCTGTATAGTTCATCACATGGGTCTTCCATATGCCAATTCTATCTGGCCTATATAAACTAGTTAGTTTACCCCCTTCCCCTTTCCAGAGCTCATAGACCTAATATACCTTGGCTTTCCCAGGGGTTGATGTCAGGCTTGCTGGACTGTAGTTTCAAAGAAGTTATCTTCATTTGTTAACTGGCACTGCGCTGCTCAGAGTATAAGTGAAAATCTGTCAGTTGTGACTGGGCTTCAACACTGTGATCCAGATGTCTACATATAAGACTTAAGTTCATTTACGTGAATTACAAACTTTAGGCAAAATCAAAGAGCTCCAAATCTGTGAGGCGCCCCAGTCTACTGTTGTTGATACAGAACTGATTAGCATCTGATTCCTATCACCATTGCCTATTAAATACTGCTAGTTAATTGTTTACAACTTGACAAATATTTAGGGATATCCACGTGCTAGTTGAACATGGTTTTTACTCTTAAGTAGCTGTCTACTTTGTAGTACTTTTTATTCACATCTGATTATCCTACTTAAACAGAGTGCTTCATTAGACAGTTATTTATGTCTTAGTTCTTTTAAATCTTCAGTACTAGTTCATAGACATTGGACTTAAGTCAATATTTTTGAATAAGTAAGAAAATAGACGAATATACGTGTGTGCATGCGCCGTTGTGCAGGTCAGAGGGCGGCTTGTAGGTATCTATCTGTTCTTTCCTTCTACCTGTGAATACTGGGGATTAAACTCAGATCACCGGTCGGCTTTGGTGAAAAGCACCTTTACTGGTTGAATCATCTCACTGGCCCATAGTCTGTACATTATTCTTTATACAGAAGACAAAAGCAAAGTACTCTAGCTTTGTAACAGTGTTAGTATCGGCTTATTTCACCTGCTGTTCCAGTGCCTTCTCAGAAAAGCACATTGTTTCTGAGCTTGTTTTTTCTTTCTGTCCTTACCAAGATGGGCCATCTGTTGTTTGCTTCCTTTAGTCTTTGGCTTTGGTTTCATTACATGTGAAATAAGGCTCTCCGGTCTTCTATGTTGATGGATGATGGTCTCTTTAAAATGTGCTTATAATAGTCACTTTTCTCTAGGTCACATTTCTTTTGATATTTTGTAATTTGGGTGATGTTTATAGAGTTTAATATAGAGCCCTCTTATGCCCCTAAACTGTCTTTCCCCATGCCTTCTCTCTGACTATTCTGGGAAAAAACAAAAACAAAACAAAACCCCAAATCCATGGGATACTTTTGCGATTTCCACCTTTGTTAACGTGATAATTTCCCAACCCCCCACAATGGGTTCCCTCTACTTCTTTATGTCTCCTGAGGAAAAGAATGACTGTAAAAAAAAACTGACAGTGGCCATTATTTTTACTACTTCTTCAATCAAAATATTCTGAGTTTTAGGGAATGGATTGCATGTTTAATGAAATACTGTGTCAGGTTTTTTAGCATACTGATAATGATTGCTTGCTTTATGAGTTTATTAAAAGAACCTTTATATTTTATTACCTTTCCCTGTGCTTATATATATTTAATTAAGCAAAAGCAATGTTTTAGGCAACATGTCCATATGTGAAATAGACAGCAAAGCTGAGCACAGACTATTCCGACAGATTGTGAAGTATTAAGATGTTGCTAGCAGAGAGAATGTGTGTAAAATCTACCAATTAGTATTGCTATATGCCCAGGGGCATAGAGCTAACCACATGAGCATGGATAGCCTTAGCAGGTGATTGCCTGTAGTTCTTTAACTAGGTGTGGGACCTTATGAGCCCTTCCCCGTTTCATTCTGGAGTGTGAACTGATGTGGTCTTGTGAGGACAATCGTTGTTGATAAATCATGGGTATAACTTCCCTGTCATGCCCAGAAGATACTGTTTATAGCAGTCCTCCTGCTATAATTTCCATCTCCTTCCTTGATGTTTTTGGTGCCTTGAGTGTAGGGCTGTGTTATAGATGTCCCACTTTAGGGATGGGTACCCTGGAGTTATGTATACTCTGTGCTTTGACCAGTTGTGGGCTTCCGTAATAGTTTCTAACTGCAACAAAAATTTCCTGATTTTCTTTGTTGAGATGAGCTCTCCTGTGTAGACCAGGTTGGTCTTGAACTCAAGGTCTCTCAGCCCTGTCCCTGGAGTTTATGATAGGTGTTTATCACCACCCCTTGCTTAATTTCTTTATGTGTACAAGTGTGTATTCCTGATGCCTATGGAGGTCAGAAGATGGCATATGATCCCCTGGAACTGGATTTAAGGGTGTTTGTGAATCACTGTGCCAGTGCTGGGAACTAAACCCAGGTCCTCTGCAGGAGCAACAAGTATTCTTAACCACTGAGCCATCTCTTCAGCCCTATTCCCTTAACTTACTTGTAATTTTTCTATTTTGCCAATGTATTAGGTTCCCTCTTGTCTCACAAAAAGCTAAAAGTTCTAGTCAGTAAAAAGTAATATCTTTTTTTTTTTTTTTTGGATGTATGTAGACCAGGCTGGTCACAAACTCCTTAGTGTTTCAGTTAAAGGCATGTGCTACCATGCCTGGCTTAAAAGCAGTATCTTTTAAATTTACATGTTCTTAATTAGAAATTATGTTGAAAAAATTTTCATGTATTTGTTGGTTCTTTGTGGTTTTTAATTTGTGGAAAGCCTGACCCGTTGCTTGCTACCCACACACACACTCTCTCTTCTTTTTTTTTTTTTAAGCTTTTTATTGATTCTTTGTGGATTTCGTATTATGCATCCAGATCCCACTCATTTCCCCATGCTCTCTCATTTGCCCTCTGCCCTTACAACCTTCCCCCTCAAAACAAAATTTAAAAGAACTGAAAACCAACACACACACACACACACACACGCGCGCGCGCGCGCGCGCGCACTCATGCACTCACACACGCACACTATCCTGTAGTGTGGTTCAGAGAGTCACACAGTATACTCTTTAGTCCATACATCTTTACAGGTAAGTGTTCATTGCGATGAGTCATTGCCCAGGCCTCTGGCTTCTGGTGCAGTATTGATGCTGGGCCCCCACTGGGACTCCTCTTGGGTATTCTATTACTGTCCTGTGTTGGTGGAGGTTGGTCCAGCCCCTTCACATGCTTTAACAGTTCACAGATGAGGTGAATGTTGGGTGGGCCTGAGGGGAAGCTCACCACCCGGGTGAGCTCTCCAGTGCTGCCCCGCTAGCTCACCCAGTGCAGCAGACAGCAAGGAGTGGGGCCAGTTCCCTTGTTCTGTTGTCCTCAAGGCCTCACATCAGGCTCCCCTGCACTCATCCTGCCAGGGACAGCTCTACTGCCTTGCTACCCCTTGCCCTTGTTTGTCATTGTTTCTCAATGATACATATCTGTAACTATATATTTCTATACTTTTCCTTTTTTACAAAATTATTTTGGTAGTGTTTCCTTGAATTCTATCCGTATCTCAGAAGTCTTAACTTTTTTTTCTTTTTCTTTTTCATTTTTCTTTTCTTTCTTTTTTTTCTTTTATTTTTTACCTTCCTGTCCCAGGCATCTTCTCAGGGCCTTTCGTGGACTAGAGCAGCCCTTGCCGTTGGGCTGTACCCCTAACCCTAGGACTTTAATTGAAACAAATTTATTGTTGCTTGTTTGTGGGATTTTCATATTTACATACTTAGTCTTTTTTCTTTGGAAGGACTCATATTTGCTTGTCTTCTCTTCAAGTAATGTCCATTTTTGTACTATTGTTTAGGTATTTCTCTCCTGTGTGACTAGTTGCCATTTGTAAGAGTTGGACAGCTGTGTAAATGCTCATTCTTGTAGGCTTTGTCTCTTGGCTTTATGTATTAATGCAGCATTGGAAAGCTTTACAGGCAGACTAGTCTTTCATGTTACAGATAAGAGCTCAATTAACAACTAGAATATAACAAGACCTTACAAGTGCTAAATACGCTAATATAACTTAAAATAGCCTTTTCACTTTTATGAGTTCCACTGTGGTGTAACTCGTGCTGGCACCACTGTTTTTTTGTGTTTATTTGCTTTTATTGACTGTCCTATTGAAAACACTTACGAAAAGTCAAGTTTATGACATGAAATGTTTTCCTCTTACTTAATTTTATGAAACCTTGCAGTTTTCAAGCTGTGAAATTTGTTGCACATTATTGTAAAATACAAATATTGCATTTTAGTTTTGTCCATTCCATAGTAAAAGTCTTTTTTTTTTTTTAAATTTATACCCTTGATGTTTCTTGTGGGTGTGTGTCTTCAGAGCATTCTCAGTGTTGGAGACTGAACCTATAATCCTCGGCCCACAAGTATATGTTAAACCGAATGGATAGTGGTTATTTTCTTCTCCTTGGCAGTAAAATGTTTAAAGTGTGTAAGGTGTTATATTTAGTGTCAAATATTTAGCCTTTATGCTTTTATCCTGTGCTCATATCTGTCGCTCATCAAATAATGTAAACAAATATTACTCTGTTAAATCAGAGTATTCACCTGTGTCAATGATTACTTTGAGTAATTGTTGATTTTCTGTCTAGATACTGAGTCTAGATGAATTGGTTTATTATTTAAAACTCTTTAGTGCTCATGTTCAGCATTTGGGATATGAACAAACAGGTAGGATAGAAAGAGGATAGCAAGGACATGAACGAAAGAGAAATCGTGAGAGCATACGGACCGGAGGACAGTGTAATAGGATGTACATTGGCACAGAATTGGCTACAGCATCAACTATAAGAGAAAAATGCTCAGGAAATCCCTGTATTCTTTATTACTTTTTGCTCTCTTCCCCACTCCCCCACTTTCACTTTGTCTCCCAGCACTGTAGCCTAGCCAAGCTCTTAAGGTCCTTTAATCCTTTCCTGTAATCAGTTCATCCCACTCTTTATTTACATTGCTTTTCTCTGAAGAGCTCTGTAAGGTGTGTATTAAGAGGTGTCACCCATCTTACTGGAGGAGCAGAGTTAATATAAGGAGTATATCATAGACTCTGTTTCCTGTGAATAAAGTTAATTACTACAGCTCTGTAACATCAGCAACTTGGGACTCATTTTTTTCTTGTTTTTTTTTCCCCCTGCACTATTTTTGATTAGTCTTTTATAGTTTTAGTTAATAGTTTGAATTTTTATTTTTACTATTTTAATTGCATATTTGATATTTTAATTTAGGTTTATTTGTACTTTATTTTTCTTATTGTATTTTAATAACCTCTGTTTATATTGTGCATATATCAAGTCTTTTTTTAAAAAAAGATCTTTAATAAAGCTTGAGTAATTAAGTGGATTTAAGTACTAGTGCTTTTGTAAAGTCCCAAGTATGTCATTTGCCTGCAAACCGAGTTTTGGGATTCTTACCATAATTCACATGAGTATGTCTATTATGAAAAAAGTTTGAACATAAATTTCTGAAAAATAATTCTAAAACGTTATTAAAGTAGATATTACATTATCTGCTTAAGCTCTTTCTAGTGACGAGATTTTATTTAAAGGGACAGAAATAATTTACGTTTTAGATTGTTACTCTAAGACTCTTGTAAGTTTATGTGTAAATTTGAAGTTGGTACTTTTTGGAATTCTTGCATGATTTCAGTTGGCACTCACTTTGCCCTGAAAATGAGCATGCCCACAATTCTTGTTGTGTTTGCATAATGCCAGAGTGAGAGCACAGAAGCATAGAACCCAACTTTAATGAGTTTGAATGAGGCATTTAAGATAATCACTTCTTTGCCTTTTCTCCTTTCTGATAAACGATGAGAGCAATATTTTGGAAATGTGTTCATATGTTTTCAGGTGATGATTTTAAAAAATGAGTTGCTGACTGATTGTACTGAAATGATGAAACTTATTAATAGTAGAGAGGCTAATGGTATTGATAACTTCAATTAATGACTTCTACAAGTTACTTTCAGTTTTGTGAAAAACCACACATGTCAAATCATTTTAGGTATGTAATGCTACAGAGTTTTTGTACCTATGGTATACTTACAGTGGACAGATGCACCTGTGAATGCCTTCAGCAATACTGTGTTGTAGAGAACTCATGTTACTTGGATTTGATAATTTTGAATGTGAACAGAGAACACCAAATTTCTTTAGTGATAGAATAGATGTATTGTTGATAGAAAAGCAAAGGTATAAAGCAGTATATCTCTTTCCATTTAAATGTTTGAAATACACTCAAAGATTTTCTTTGAGCTTGGGACTGAATCTCTGAAAATTTTGATCCTGAATCTCTGGTGGTACTGATTTTATAAAGCATTTGACTATGTAAGCTCAGGGGAATGACTCTTTAGTTGTGGTTGGGCCTTAAATAAGCCTATATAAACAGGTTTTAAAAATTATTCAGGTGAAGTGAATGTGTGTGTAACTTTGTACTTCTTAGCGCCAGATGGGCATTTGGAATCTTCCTGCTGATGGAGTTAAAGAACATATTATGATTTGAGTGTGCAATGTTCCGCAGACTCATGTCTTATGTTTGTTTTTATTTCAAGTTAGAATATTTCTATCAAACGTTTTGTAGAAGAAGAATTATTCATTTTGCTGTGATTTTTTTTCTTGCTGTTTGGAAATTCTTGCTTCTTTGGGAGATATTCTTTGGGAGAATGTTCTTTAGAATCTATTAAATTGCAACCATCTTACACATTCTATGATTGGCTACAAAAAATGCTAGATTGACTGGTTTTTCTACTTTAATTTTAGAGTTGGCAGTGGTTTTGTAATTAGAGTGCTATAGATTAAGGTTGGTAGAGTATATGTTACAAAACAAATGAGGTAGAATTTTTCTCCTTCCTGTTCATTCTGTTAACAGTTGTTTTCACTTGCCATTCAGTATTTTATAAATAAGTTTTGTTCTTAAACCAAACGTGTAAGAATTAATTTTTAAATAAAAACATGCTTGATACTTAAAATATAAATAAATTCAGATAATAAGTGGTCGCTCAACATTGTAAATGATATCTAAAGTTAGGTAATATTCAGTGCCAAGGCCAAGACAGTTACTTGAGCATCATAATCTGCATTTAGATTAAATTCTTGACATCAGCGTTTCATAACATTAAAATGCTTGTATACCAATTTCATTAATTTATTGATTCAGAACCAAGTGCTTGAATAAGTATAGGAGAGGATTTGGGATAAGCGATGTACAGAATATCTAGTTTCCTGATGACATTTTTTTCTTTTTTCTAGTCTACAAAGCAAAATGTATCCTCTAGGATAAAATTGTATTTCCCCAATAATGTTCTATTTAAAAGGTTTTCAACATGAGTCCTCATTTTGTAATCTATAAACTTCATTGTGGTATAAGACATTATGACACTTTAATTAGGAAAATCGATCAAGGGAACTGCATATGATGGGCCAAGTTTCCCAATGGTCCGTGTTTCACCAGATTGGAATGAAAACTATCTAGGATTTACATGAAATATAATTTGTTTTTCAAGTTGAAGAGTCAAGTAAGAAGTGAGTGCAATAAGAATTACAAATGAACTTGGGCCTTAGGAGTGTATCCCCACTCATCATAAGTAGAAGAAAATGTTGACCCAGAGCTTTGGGTTACATGGTTCTCCCCCACTCCCTTCTTTTGTTTGTTTCAGGCAAAGGGGAAGATAGTGATGTACTCAGTATAAATGCAGATGCTTATGACAGCGATATAGAAGGCCCATGCAATGAAGAAGCCGCTGCTGCTGCTGCCGCCGCTGCCACTGCCGCTGCTCCAGAAGCCCCAGAAAATACAGTCCAGAGTGAAGCTGCTCAGATAGATGACCTGGAGAAAGATATTGAAAAAAGTGTGAATGAGATTCTGGGACTGGCAGAGTCCAGCCCAAAGGGACTCAAAGCGGCCACCCTGACTGTTCCTCCACCAGAAGATGTTCAGCCTTCTGCGCAGCAACTGGAACTTCTAGAACTTGAGATGAGGGCAAGAGCGATTAAGGCTCTCATGAAAGCTGGTGATTTAAAAAAGCCAGTCTAGTTTTTCTGACTTGAATTTTGTGTGTGTTTGAATGAAGCCATGTCATATAATTTTATATCTGACATTTATTTGGGGTCTCATGTGATATTTCTCTTGTAAAACTTATTAGGTAAACTCATCGTAGGCTGAAAATTATATATATTTTTTACTTTTATATTATAGACTATAGATGTGTGTTTAAATTCATGGCAGATATAGTTGGAGACCATGGATATTTCCTTTAGTTCTCTCTGTAAATTGATACCTTGAAAGCCAACAGGAAGGAGTTGGAATATTTTTTTCCTTTGTTTTTAAATGTTTGGGCAACAAACTCAAAAGCTTTAAGAAAGATTGACCAAGCATGTCTCTTAAGGCTACCTGTATTTTTCAATATAATATTAAATTATTGCTCCTAGATTTGTTAACAATTTAAGAACTTTAGTTTTGTGTATATATACTTTGAAGATATGTGCTGTTTGAGGATGCCTTTTGTGGATGTGAGTTTCCTAGCTAAAACTAATGAATTGTTTTGTTTTAAGACTCAAAGATCTGAAATTGCTTTAAAAGCTTTTTTAATAAAGAAAAAAACTCAATTTAAGGCTATTTTTTTAGCAATGTAAAATTAATTTGTTCATGTTGAATTCCAGCAACAAGCCATTCTGACCTATGTTTGGTGTTTTGGGGGGTAATTTGTTCACAGTTTTTCCTTCAATTAAAAAAAAAATAGATTTTTATTTACATTCCAAGCTTTCAGGAAAAGGGTAATATAATATGATACAGGTTTTCATTTGATGTCATTGTTTGAAGATCTGATGTATAGTTCATAAATCCCAATAATAAAAGGCTGTTATTCTGGATATGAAGACTTGATACTTTTCCAAAAGCAAAATTGACTTTAAGAACCTTTGATAAGTTGATATTGTAATTAAGCTAATTTTGTATACTTTTTAATAAACAAGTTAGCATCTTGCTGCAATTATAGATACCTTTTGCTTCATTACTAGTTACACTTGTTCGATACCAAAATAAATTTTGGTAGGGTACCTTAAAATAAATGACTTTTTTTCTAAAATAGAGATTTGGAACTCTTTTATATTTGCCAACAAATATTTTGGTATACTTTATTGATAAGCCATGCTCTAGTGATGTAATATAGGAAGTCTCTTCACACAGTTTGCAGTGATTGTCTTTGATCAGCTGACTTAATTATATGTTGATTTGGAGAGGTTTTAGGTGCACAGAAGACATGTTTATAAACCATTGGTGTGGATTTATTGCTTCTGAAAACGTCTTTAAGTAATCCTTTTATTCTCTCCCCTCCAATTTTAATGAAGCACAGAAATCTTTGTCACACGAAGCACTTCTCTTACTCAAAACATAGGCATGGTTTCAGTAATGTGTGCTCTTGTCAGTGCTTTAATATGAACAAGCTTTGGTTATGATGAAATAAGTTTTTTTTTTATCCTAACATAAATGTTAAAATAATGAAGCAGTACATAATAACTATTACTGCTTACTAATTATAAAACAGCAGTTTGCATTTCTCTGATTAAATAGACACAAATAGAAAAATCTCTGAATTCTAGTTACTGCTCATAAAACTTGTGTGCCAATTCTATTTGGTGTGTTTGTTACTGTAGAGGATATTTGAAGTAGAATATGTGTGAGAAAGAATGAACTAGACATGTTAATGATTATTGGATGCCTGACTTTTTATTTTTTTTTAAAAAAAAAAAAAACGCTTGTTTTCCACATTGAAAACTGAAAACTTTCTGAAAATGATTGGCTGTAAAAAAAGATAGGAACTTTTGTGTTAAAAATGTGTTGTAACGGAATAAAGACCATGTAAATTCTATGGCCACTACATAACCCCCAACTCAGGCACAGTCACTCAGTGTCTCTAAGGAGGTTTTTGAGCGTGAAGTAGACTGATAAGTGAAGATGTGAGAACTACCTCTTCATATATGTAACTCTTTTGTAAAATGAGGAAAATTCTTGAGTTAAAGTTATATAATTAAGTTAAAAGGACCCAATTTTTCCATTTAATGTCACACAGTTTTAACATGACTAGGAAAATGACCCATGTGGTTTTTTTGGGAGGGAGCCTGATTATGTCCCCTATTCTGGGGACGTGATCTCTTTTGTTGTACAGTCTGGCCCTATATTACCCTCCTACTGCCTCCAGAGCTGGGCTGATGGTATGTGCCACCATGTCTGGCTTTAACCCAAGTCTTGAGTACTGGTGATAGGTTCTCAGCATTAGTGAGCAGTTATTTGAAGTAAAGAGTCTTTTTGTAGAATGCTAGCAATTCCTTAAGATTACTAGGCTGTTTATTATTGTAAGTCTGTTCTCAGAGCTTGTTTTGAGTCAAGCATTGGACCCCAGGTCATGATCACTTATCTGAATAGGGGAGTTCTTCATAGTTTGAACACGAATACAAATTACAGTAAAATATACATTTCTATTTCCATTTTCAAGGTGGACAAACATTTGTAAATCTACAATTTGAGCAACTTAAAAGATGTTAACATTTCTCAGTTCTATTTCTTCATAAAAAGTTGGAAAGGAAGCGAGTTATTTTTTCCTTCGACTATGCCTGTTTGTCTTACAAACTAAAGATCAGTGCTTTAAAATTTTATCTTTCACTATTTTTTCCATTTGTCAATTTATTGCAAGATAGTATAATTAGTTACGAAGTGTATACTATAACTTGGTCATTTTAGTCAGTCAGCAAGTTGCTGCAAATTGCTTATTCAAAAGCCGTCACCAAACAGCTTCAGACGCAGATCAAGGATCTGAAGTACCTTACTGGAGAATGGATTTAAGTCACTAAATGAATCTGTAATTTCAATAGCTAACAATACAGGAGGAGTTTTGACACACAGAGCGGGTCCCATTGAGTGAACGGTGTCTGGCTGTCTGAGTTGATGTGCAATGCAGTTGGCAGTTGCCTCCTTTCCCTGCTGTGTCGAGACGCTCCGTATCACATGCTCCTCCCCGTCCACCATCGTGTCCTGTGCAGGAGTATGGTATAGTCCAGGGGATTCTTTACCTTCTGTATTATTTAGCCATGTACAGCCATTCCTGGTAAGTGCCCTCTGTATTATTTAGCCATGTACAGCCATTCCTGGTAAGTGCCCTCCACGGCCATGGTGATGTTCTTCTGAGCATTGGAGGTAACCCTGCTTCCGAATCAGTGCTTGCTGTGCTCTTCCATGCCTGTTGTATCTTGAATCCCTTGGTGGGCACTCGCTTTACTTCTAGTTGATTTTTTTTTTGCTTACTACGTTTATTGATAAATTCTCTAATAGAGGCACTATACTTTTTAATCACATAGACAGTTAATCTACTATCGATATGGCAGGGAAGGTCTCTGGGTTATTTGCATTTTTTTTTTTTTTGATAGAAAAGTTTTAGGATAAAGGAACAGGAAGAATTCCTCAGAGATCAGCCCCGTGTGTACTTTTTCTTCATATTGAAGAAGAGGTGGTAGATAGGCAATACTGTTTATCCCAAGTTGTCTGTGTTCTTCAGACTCTGTAGTGGCATGCCGGGCCCCCCAGAACAGCATGGTTAGCGAAATTGGGACCCATTCCCAGTTTTTCACTTTGTACCTTAACAAGTAGACTTGAAAAAGAGTTATTTTTTTCAGTTATATGTTTGTGTGCTTGTGAGTGCAGTGCCTACGGATCCCTGCTGAGCAGTTGTAAGAGCTTTATGTGAATGCGGAGAACCCAGCTTGGATCCTTTTCAAGAGCAGTTTATACTCTAACCGCTCAACGCCTCTCCAGCCCCAAGGAAACCTTTTGAGATGAAAAAGTTTTTTTTTTTTTTCCTTCCAAGACAGGGTTTCTCTGTAGCTTTGGAGCCCGTCCTGAACCAGTCTTGTAGACCAGGCTGGCCTTGAACTCACAGAGATTCACCTGCCTCTGCCTCTTAAGTGCTGGGATTAAAGGGGTGCGCCACCACCACCCAACAAGATGAAGAGTTTTGAATTAAAATTTTTTTTAATTAAAAATTGATTTATGTGTCTGGGAAGCACACACACATTCAGTGGTGTTTGTGTGGAAATCAGAGGACACCCTTCCAGGAGCCATTTATCTCTGTCTACCTTTTGGTTCCAGAATTGAATTAGGTCTTCAGCGTGGTAGCTTTCAATTTTGTCCACCGAGTCCTCTTGTTGGCCAGAGACATGGTTTGCAATGTAGTCCACGCTTGACCTTACCATTAGCTCAGGCAGGCTAATGCCTTTTGTTGCTTCATCTTCCTAAGTACTGGAACCACAGGCAGTCCTGTGGATTCCAATCACTGGGTCCCTTTTTTAAATGAAGTGTTATTTCCAGTAAGCACTCGAGTATATTTCGTATGTAGTACTTGAAGTACATTATTTACTTGAGATGTAGATCCATGGATGAAGCACCTGTCAAACAAACATAAGGACCTGAGTGTGAGTCCCTGAAACATGTAAATACTGTGTGTGGACATCCCACCTGTCATCCCAATGCTTCTAAGTTGGAGACAGTTGCCCACCAGAACAAGCTCTCTACCTAGACTCTGCATTGGTGAGTTCTGAGTTCAGACTGGGAGACCCGGCCTCAGTAAGTCAGAGAATGATGGATGGAAGGAGATTTCCATGGCTAACCTCCAGCCTCGCATGTGTGAACACATATGCAGACCACACACGTGGTTGAAAAGGTAGATGCCTTGTGATTTAATGGATGAGAATAAAGAGCAAGAGTTCAGATTCTGTACTGAGCTGCTGTGTAATCTTGTCCAAATAGCTGCAGAGTGAGGGAAACATGTAAACAGCTCCTTGCAGCTATAATAGTCTGTAATTCTAATATAGTAAGACCATATGATTTATGAAACAGAGCTCTTAAGTGTTTCTTAGCCCTTCCATTCCCTTCTGCAGTTCCAAACAGAACAGCTGTGATCCTTTGTTCTTTGGGACTCCTCTGTATGAACTGCAGTCTAGCTGTGACTTTTTTCCTTTACCCAGTTAAATTCTTGGTTGTCAGAATCTCTTGGTGTGTATACTGCTCAGAATTATTCACTTTTGCCTATAAACTTAGGTTATTTTCAACATATTATTTATCATAAGTAATTTCAAGTTGAGGTTTTTATTTAATTGGATTTTTTTTCCTCATATGTTCTGGTCATGGTTTTCCTTCCCACAACTCCTCCCAGATTCCCATCCAGCAAACTCCACACCCCTTTTTTTCTCTCTTTAGAAAACAGGCAAACAAAAACAACAAAACCACATAAATAGAATATAGAGAAAACCACATACACACACATACAAAACAAAATTCATAAACACAAAATTGGAAACGACAATATACATTGTTTTTCCTCCCAAAGCTTACAGTGAAAAAGAATGAAACAGTTTCATTTTGTTTTGTCCTTTTTATACCCAGCTATCACTACTCAGAGAAAACCATGTTCAAGTCTTTTACTGTTCCGTAGTATTTGTATCACCCAGACACCGTGATTCTTATATTATTCTGTGATATTTCTGCTTTAGGTTTTATCTGCTGGTCTACTATGGACTAGGAAGATTCAATTTTAGTTCTTATACTGCTTTTCTAGACACCATCTTCCTTCACCCTTCTCATACAGAACACCTCACTTTTTCTGTTAAAGTTAGCATTTGGTATTTATAATAGTTTGGCTATGTAATTGCTCTATAGCTGGATGATGTGACATGTATGTGGTATTTCCTTCTTTGGTTCATTTTTGTAATTATTTTGGAATTAATATGATTGCCTTATTGCTTCATTTTCTCAGGGTTCTGTATTTATACCCCAATATTAGTTCCAATTAGATTCAGAGACACAGTGGATTTTCTTCCTTCCTTCCTTCCTTCCTCCCTCCCTCCCTCCCTCCCTCCCTCCCTCCCTCCCCCCTCCCCCTCTTTTGCATTTCTACTGACTCTGGATTGATTGGTTCTACCTGCTATTGGATCTCCATTTTCTGAACAACCTGTCCTCCTCCTTAGTTTTTGGTCCTCATTTTGATGACATGCCTACTCCGGTAGCTTCCTTTGAAAGACTGCATGAACACTATAATGTTTTGGTTCATTGGTGTGACTCAGTATGATTCAGTTCTACACAACCTTCTCAAAACTTTATATGAGAAAGAAATGTGGGCTTGACGTCATCAGAAGCACCGTGCCCGTGCCTGTCGTCTTACTCAAGCTCTTGAGAGTCCATTTGTCAGCTGATGTTTGATCCTTAATGCATGTTGTCTCTTTCCCTTTGGAAGCTTTTCGAGTCTGATCTTTAGCCTCTGTTCTGCAATTGCCTGATGAAGTGTCAGGGGGAGGATTTTCATACATTCACTTCTGGGAAGCTTTTTAAGTATTACTTCCTGGGTAAGTGTTTCCTGTGTGTTTTGGTTTTTACCTGTTTTTCTGCATTATCTTATTTTAAATTCTTTTAATTGCTTTTAATTTTTATCTTTTTCCTTCCTCTTTCTAGTTTCCTTTGCCAGTATTTTCTGTGATAAAGGAAAAAAATTCTAGTTTTAACTTTCAAAAGATTTTGCTGCTGTTATCTTGTAAATGTTCCCCTTTTAAGGCTGACAGGTGGTGGCCCATGCCTTTAATTCCAGTTCTTGGAAAGTAGAGGCAGGCGGATCTCTGTGAGTTTGAGGCCAGCTTGGTCTACAGAGCGAGTTCCACGATAGTCAAGGCTATAAAGAGAAACCCTGTCTCAAAAAAACCCAATATATACATATTGTGTATATATATATACATATATATATATGTATATATATATATACACACACACATGTATATATATCCCCCTTTTAATCTGACATGAGATATTAGTGTCTGTAAGGTAGTGGCTCCAGAATGGAACTTGCATTTCAGTTGGCTGGGCCGGCCAGACTCACCTTCATCCTAGTAGAGCAGCCCGTGGTCCTTCCAGCAGTGTGCCAAGACAGTCGTGTGAGGTGCACATATGGAGTCACTGTCAATAGCCTTGTTTATTCTGCACTTTTAGTGGTTTAACTGTCATATGTTGGGAATGCCTTTTCTGGTTCCATGTTATTAGTATTCCGTAGGCCTCTTGTACCTAGACAGACATTTTTCCATTTTCTTCTATGATTTTACTGATAAATTCTCTACATCTTCCTTATGGTTTATTATTTTCTGTGCACTTACTTTGAAGGTTAGAACTTTTCATGGTGTCCCAAACCTCTATTGTGTCTCATTAGTATTTTAAAAACTGTTTACAGCTGGGCGGTGTTTGCACATACCTTTAATCCCAGCACTCAGGAGGTAGAGGCAGGCAGATCTTTGTGAATTTGAGACCAGCCTGGTATACAGAGTGAGTTCCAGGATAGCCAGAGCTACACAGAGAAACCCTGTCTTGAAAAAGCAAAACAAAACAATTTTTTTTCTTAGGTTTATTTTATTTATGATTGCTTTGCCTATATCTAAGCGCACCACATAATGCCTGGTGCCCAAGGAGGTAAGGAGTGGGCATCTCTCCATGAAGTTGAAATTAAGGATGGTTATGAGCAACGATGGGGGTGCTGGGAATTGAACTGGGGTCCTCTAGAGGAGCAACTAGTGCTTTTAACTGCTGAGCCAATTCCCCAGCCCCTCTCTACACTTTTACTGTAAACTGTCCCTCTGAGTTATACTTACTCAATAATATTCTATTAAACATGAAAAACTCTAGACTTCAGCTTGAACATGTAGTACTTATTCATGCACTTACACTCTGCCTGCTGACAGTGATTCTCAAAATCTCAAGTACTTTTCATCATCACAATATTCCAATTATATATATATATATACACTAATACACACATAAATAAATGCACATGTAAAAATAATAGTTCAAAAACTTTTATACACATATATATGTATATAAAGGTTCTCATACACACACACACACACTTAGGAAAACAATCATAATCGTCAAAGAGAGGCTGGAGAGATGGCTTGGCAGTTAAGAGCACTTCCTATTCTTCCAGAGGATCCAAGTTGGGCTCCCAACATCCACTTCAGGCAGCTCACAACCAATTACCTCTTGCTCCAGGAGATCTGATGTCCTCTAGCCTCCCCCACCAACATGTGACAATACACTCATACAAGTGCACACACATTTTTTGTTGTTGTTGTTGAACCAATGACATTTATTGGAGTTACTGAAAGGAATATGGGATAAGGAAGTTGAATACAATTGCTATTGTGAAGCTTGAACCCCACAATGATACAGCTTAAGAATACTGAGTATCTGAAGCATACTGCACATCTACATGTGGAAGAGCATCCTATTTTGGTGGCTCAGTCTGTCAAATCCTCTTTCAAGTGACATGATTTTTCTTGAGTTTCTTTGTTTGAGTTATGGATACTGAATATTGTCAGTTTCTGGGATTTCTTAAAACTCTTAGGGTATATTTCCTTGCTAAACCAGCTTCCCTTCAGGATGGATCATTTCATTCTTCAGGAACCTGTTAGGCAATATCACCTTTTCCAGGCACCTCCACTTTGTCTTCATTATGAAGAATACTGGGTAAACAGGTAAAAATTTTAACAACAAATTTTTTACATTGTCACATTTTCAGAATTTCGCCCAGAATAACAAATTTAGAAATGAAAATGAAAGTGTTTGTGTTTTAACTTACTGACTGATTAAATTGGATGCCACCTTACAGCCATCGTCTGCCTCCTCTTCCATATCAGAGTCCAAACCATTGTCACCTTATAAAAAAAAATGAGCTACATGTTTATAAGTTGGTTTTATCATTCTATAAAAGTGCCATCTTTAAAAGATATACAAGTTAAAAAAAGTTATAAAATATAAATTATCTCTGCGAGTTCGAGGCCAGTCTGGTCTTCAGAGTGAGTTCTAGGACAGGCTCAAGGCTGCACACAGAGAAACCCTGTTTGGAAAAACAACAACAACAACACAACAAAACCAAAAAAAAACCCTCAAAAAACAAAAACAACAACAAAAAAGAAAGTTTCCATTGGGCTTAACTGAATGACCCAGTTCCTCCACTTTGTTTCCATGTGGTCCATTGTGTTGGTGTGTTGCTGAGGCTTTCCCCTCAAGCTTTCTTTTAACTGACTGATTTTCGTTTCCGGCATCATTGCTTTTCTTCAACAGTTATACCTCTTTACTGAATTCTATTTTCATATCTTGGTTTGGCCTCTGCATTTCATTCAGCTTATTGTTTTTGTCTTCTTGGGAGTATGTTTATATACTCTTTGAGTTGTTTGAATTTAGTTAAAATCCCTTTGGAGTCTGTCTCTGGAAGGCCTTCCAATAATTCTCACTAGAGTTCATAACCTATGAGTAACTTTTTGGGGGGAAAGTTGTGTTTTTTTCTGTCTTATTTCTTTTCTTCTCAAAACAGGGTTTCTCTGTGTAGCCCTGCCTGTCCTGGAGCTCACTCTGTAGACCAGGCTGGCTTTGAACTCAGAGAGTCGCTTGCCTCTGCCTCCCAAGTGCTAGGATTAAAGGTGTGCACCACCATGCCTGGCTTTGTGCTCCTTTCGTTTCTGCTCTGAGACTTGTCCATCTGAAGGAGTTTGTTAGGTGCATCTTTGTTTTTGCTCTAATAACATTTTTCTTTCATTGGGTATGCACGGTGTTGACAAGGATTAAGTTGTACAAGGACTGAGCTGTTGTTTTCTCTTGTGAAACTGGTTTAAAGGCTGCAGGTTGTCCTCTTGGTTTTCTTGTGCACACTCACCTCCCGCTCTTCTCTGCTGCCCTCTGCTGTGCTCTCCAAGTCAGTTGGCAGTTGGAGCCAGGAGCTCATGGAAGCTGGAGGTGTGAGGAAGGCCTTGGATCCAGAGCCGCAAGACCTACCTGGAAGTGAGATTCTGAAATAGAAGGAAAAGGTAGCCTGCATGGTGGGAAGGAATGGGAATAGGAGACTCCACAGTAGCGAGGCAGAAAATAGGTCTTGATTATAAAGTAGAAAGTGCTTCAGATTTAAAACCTACAATGTATAGATTTAAAAGGACCAATGTTTTAATGTTTTTTTTTAAAAGTTTAAGAGACTAGAATTCATTGTCACTGTAAAAGGTAAGTTGTTTTTTATTTTTATTACTCTACTGCTTTAGCATATCTTCTCTTTAGCATATCTTCTTATCAAAGTTAAAAAAAAACTGAGAAGTCTTGTAATAGATTTGCCCCTTATAAACACATTTGCTGTGTGATGGAGGAAGGTCATTGGTTAAAAAATAAAGAAACTGCTTGGCTGGCCCTCATAGGTTAAAACATAGGTGGGAGGAGTAAACAGAACAGAATGCTGGGAGGAAGAGGAAGTGAGCTCAGACTCGACAGCTCTGGTCTCTGGAGCAGAGGCCATGCTTCCCTCTCCCGGGCAGACGCCATGAAGCAAGCTGACAGGTCAGACATGCTGAATCTTTCCCGGTAAGACTGGTTCTACACAGTTTATTAGAGATGGGTTGATGGGGATATCAGAATTAGCCAGTAAGGGCTAGAGCTAATGGGCCAAGCAGTGTTTAAGTGAATACAATTTGTGTGTTGTTATTTCTGGTATAAAGCTAGCCGTGCAGGAGCCGGGCGGGACAAAAAGCAGGCCCGCAGCTCCTACTACAGCTGTGGGATTTTTGAATTTAATATTTAGAATCACCAGAATAGCAGATTTATATTTATGCCTACTATGTTTGTTGGCCTATTATAAAATAGAAGGAAAACTAAAGATCATCCACCCCCTAAAAAACTCTGCCTAAAAGAGATTCTAGAAACATCCATAAGCATGATAAAGTTTTACCTTTCCTGGTGAAAAAAGATAGCTTTTTTGCAAGATTTTGCTGTTAGTAAATGTGAAAGAAAATAATATATCAATGACAATAATATATCAGATTGCAATTTGATTATGGGGACTTTTACTTATTATTATATGAACCCTTTTATTTCTACAAAAAAATCTGCAACGTATAGAGAAAGAAAAAACATTTATTGTGTTTTCTTATTTGCAGCCAAATTTAAATGTTAAAAATACTGTATTTTTTGTCAAATTTAATATTTATAGTTCTTTCCTGCTATTAACATTAAAATATGTAAACTGAGTGTTTATGTATTCTGCAGGCTGTAAAAAAAGTTTTTGCTGTGCACTAGTTTATCAGATTGCTGCTCTAATCAGTGGAGAAAATAAAACACCAGCTACATACCATATGGTTACAAAATTGCGGAGAACAGCTCATCTGCCTTCCTTACTGCTTTGCTTGTTCATAGGTAGCTGCCCTAGCCACCTTAAGATTCATCCTTCCCACTCTGTCGGTAGGTGGGAAACCTGTCAGAACTGGGAACGCTTCTTGCCAGAATATAAATTTTAGTCTATGTGGAAAAAGCCTCTCACGTTGCTTACAGGTTTTTATGTTGAGTAAATGAAACCATCTTTACCAGTTCTGGCAGAATATGCTACACCAACATTTGACAATATAAGGCCTGGGTTTTCATGATTCCACTGATGTATTAGCCAATACTGATTGTTTTTGAAAGCTTGATAGTCCTTAATGAAGGATAAACATGTTGTTGATAGTTATTTTGAGCCCTCAAAATTAACCTTTAATTGCGTTTATTGTCATGAAATTCAGAAACTTTTAAATTATAGTTTCTCTTAAAAGTAAATCATCAACGTTGAACACATTTTATTGCTAATTGGTTTGAAATTATTTGTGAGCCATTGGTAGAAAATACAATTTTGATTGGTCTGTGTATAGTTCTTATGGAACTTTGTGAACAGAAACTTTGCGTGACTAGTTAACCGCCTTAGCCTGCTTTGAAGCGGCCCTTCCAGAATAGCCATTTCTGTCTGCTCTTCTTCCTGTTTTGGCTCACTTCACTGGTAAACTCCTCTTTGTACATTATAGCTTTCCCCCTTAACTGGTCATTGAGAAAAAAAACTTAAAAATAAAAAAAAAATCAAAACAACAACATCAACAACAATAACAACAAACAGCCACATGGTGGGGACTGCGCATGCCTTCAATTCCAGCCCTTGGGAGGCAGAGGCAGGCAGATTGGATCCCTGAGGTCAGTGTGGTCTACAGAACTAGTTAGTTCCAGAACAGCTAGGGCTGTTATATGGAGAAATCCTGTCTCTCAAAACAAAACAAAACAAAAAAAAATCCCACGAACAGCTTTCTTTCTCAGTCTGTAAATATTAAGAAAGAGTCTTAGGCAATAACTTGTTCAGGAAGAGAATCTGAGCTAGGTTTTTAAAGAACATATTTAAAAAGCTAGGCATGATAATGCATGCCTGTTATCTCAGTGTTGGGGAGGCAAAGATAGGCAGAATCTTTAGGCTCTCTTACCAGTCAGCCTAGCTGGTCTAATGGACAGTCCCCAGACCTATGAGAGATCTTGTGTTTAAAAACAAGGTGACCTCTGACTTCTACATTCATTGAAAACATATGTGCATGCATACTTAACACCCACATACGCATCCACAAGGAATTTCATAAAAATATAAAGAAAAATATCTATCATGAACTTTTTCTGAAAACTTGTCTTTTAATTTGTGCTTGTGTATGTGTGTTGTTTTGTTTTTCGAGACAAGTCCTATGTCACAGTCCTAGCTGTCCTGGAACTTACTCTTTAGACCAGACTGGCCTTGAACTCACAGAGATCCATCTGCCTCTGCCTCCCGAATGCTGGGATTAAAGGCTTGTGTTACCACTGCCCGGCTTATCCTTTAATTTTTAGGTAGGAATTTTATATTCTTAGAACCAAAACAGTACTTTTTTTAAAAAAAAATTAGATATATTTATTTGTGTGTGTGTGTGTGGAGAGAGCAGAAAACAGTTCGTTGGAATGGGTTCTCTCCTTCAACCATGTCAGCTCCAAGCATTGATCTCAGCTTCTCAGACTTGGTGGTAGGGGACTTTATCTGCCCAGGGATTTTTCACTTTTTTAATTCTACATGGTAATGTGTGTGTTTGGGTTTGTGCACATGAGTGCAGTGCTTACAGAGCCCAGAAGGTGTCTGATTTCCCTGCTGGAGTTACAGGCCCTTGTGAATTGCTAGATGTGGGTGTTAGAACCTAACTCTGGTTGTCTGCAAGATCAGGCTGTGCTCCTAACCACTGAGCCATCTCTCCAGCCTTTACGTTTGTTTTTCTGTTAGATGAGATCTAGTTTTAAATATCAATACATTTAATGTTTCTTTTTTGTGAGTAGACCAAACTCATTTTTAATATTCATTTTGAATTGCAGATATATATTTGGATTTGAAGAATCTAAGTTTTTTCACATAGTTACTTAAATGTGGTTCTTTTTTTTTGTATCTTCTCCCATAAATGGATTTCGGTTGTCAAAAGTACATGAATATTCATTCATTTTGAGCTGCAAGAATTTTTTTAAAACCTTTGTTTCCTTAGTTCCTAATTTCTTTTTTTAAAAATATTATTTATTTATTTATTTATTTATTTATTTATTTATTTATTATGTATACAATGTTCTGTCTGTGTGTATGCCTGCAGGCCAGAAGAGGGCACCAGACCTCATTACAAATGGTTGTGAGCCACCATGTGGTTGCTGGGAATTGAACTCAGGACCTTTGGAAGAACAGGCAATGCTCTTAACCTCTGAGCCATCTCTCCAGCCCTAGTTCCTAATTTCTTTGCAATATTATGGGTGTTACAGCTGTCTTGTATGAAAGAGAATATTATAGAGGATCCTATCTAGATATAATTTAATGGTTGTCATGATTTTTCTGGATTTCTAAATCATAATCTGTTAATTAAATTAGTGGTATGTAAACTTTTTCACTAAGTAAATTATATATTGATGTGTGTGTACACATGCAATCGTATTGGGACTCATTTTCTAAGTATATAAGAAATGAAACAAAAAAGGCAGGCTACAATCTGGAGAGAACACATTTGCACAAAAAAGAAAACCATATGGCTGGGCAATATCCTTATGATAGCAAGATGTCCCACATATAATTAAGAAATTGCAAAATCTTAGTATTCTACAATATATGTAAACTATGGTTGCTTATCCTTGAGGTCCAGTGACTGTTGGAGGCGAGATGTGTTGGAGACATGCAGAGGAAGTATGTCCAACAAGAGAAGAGAAGTAAAGGCTAGCAGCGTTCCGCGTGTATCCTAGCATGTATCACATGATAAGTGATGTTTCTAATGATGAGTCGTCGGCAAGATGTAGGATTCATGTGGGATTTTGGCAAGTAGATTTCATTGCAGAAATATTTTGTTGAAACTACCCGAGCTTCTGTTCTTGATTTGCTAGGCAAATGTGACATCAACTTGAGGCAGCTGTTTGAAAACACACTATTAAATGCACTTACACGTATTTGAATTTGAATTGTGCCTTGGCTGCAGTCACATTCTTTAACTTTGCTGGAAACAATGGGATTCTTTTCAATAGAACAGAATGAAAGGAGTGTAACAACAGAATGAAACAATAGAATGAAAGAAATAAACTTGTGTACTTCGGGTGCATAGTCCCTTGCTGTCACTTAAAGCGTGTGTTTATTATTGAAAGTTCCTAGAAGCCCACAGCTAGCGAGCTGGATTTGGTACTTAAGAGGTATGAATTACACAAATCATAGTGTTTCATGTCTTTAATTCCAGTATTCAGGAGGCAGAATTCAAGGCCAGCCTGGTCTATGTAGAGTTCAGAAAACAGGGTTGAGGAGATGGCTCAGTGTTTTAAAGCACTTGCTACTCTTGCAGGGGACTCAGGTTTGGTTCCCAGCACCTATGTGATAGTTCACAACCATTCATAGCTTCAGTTCCAAGGAATCTGATGCTCTCTTTTGATCTCCATGGGTACCAGAAACATATATGATGTACATACATGCAGACAAAATATTTGAATGCATAACATAAATCTTAAAAAAAGCAATGCTCCCCATACCCCACAAAACAAAAGCAAAAAAAATGAAAGTATAAATTCAATAGGAAACATCATTCAGAATAACTGCTTGGTATATTTGGCAGATAAGTGACATAGTTAACAAACACTGCTTACAGCTCTCTTGCTCTCTCGGATATTCTTTTCCACGGAAACAGTTGCTATTATAGGTCTGGTATTTATAATAATATGAATAAGAGTTTGTGTGTGTGTGTGTGTGTGCATGTGCGTGCACATGTATGTGTGTGTGTGTGTATGGTTGATTGCAGCTACATGATGAAAACCCTCTGGAGGCCTGGTCAAAGTGAAATTTTATAATGCATTTTTCATGTAACAAGTATGTGCAAAATACCTTATCTGTAAGACTTTGCCTCCACAATAGTTAAGAAGCCATGCTCTGCTTACTTACATGAGCTTACTGTCTCGGGCTTTCAGTGAACATTCTATCAGTGCCTTGTTTTAAATGTGGGGTTTGTGTTATTTTGAAATGGATGATCCCACATATGTGTTCACAGCGGTCCCTGTAAGCATTTCAGGGTGATGAGTGTGACAACATCAGCAAAATATTAAGCCACAATGAACTTGAAATGTGATTTTCATGTTTTAAATGTGTGTATTCTTTTTTGTAAAAGGTAGGGTTGTAGAGTGGAGAGAATTTCCGATTTTTATGTTTAATTGCACTAACAGCGTGTGTTGACAAGTCATAAATAACAGCCACTCGGAGGGACTAAATAAATTGGTTTCCACAGGCAGCGATTCATCTTCTGTCTTTCATTGCCATCAGGCTAAGAGACAGCTTCTTTCTGTCAGCTGATAGGAAAAGTATTTGATAGTTTAACAGCCCCATTTCTATTCTTACAATAGCTATCTTACCTTCTGAATCAGTTACATTTAAAGTATTTAAATGCAGTAATTAAATCTCGGACTTGTACTTAAAACTTTGCAAATTTGTCACTACTCGGTCTGGTACTTTTAGGGAATTCTGGTGGGGTGGAAGAGTGCTGGGCCAGCAATGCTCCTTCGTGGATTTCTATCACTTTCATCTCCATTTTGTTGATATTCCATTCACATATGTAAAGGTCGCCCTTTAAAAGTACAGTTCAGTGACTTATCCAGAATTATGATATGTTGTTATCTAAGTCCAGAAATCATTATAATCTGGAAAATATGCTTTTTTCTTCTCCCAGCCTCTGGCAACACTGATATTATATTTATACTTGGGCTTGCCTACCAGGACATACAAATAGAAGCCTGGAATAGCTTTTTAATTTTATTATTCCTCTGCCCATATTGTCACATGTATCTGTACTTCATTATATTTATCCCCAAATAGTACTCCATTAGCAGCAAACTCTAGAATTTTCTTTATCGCTAATTAAGAAAGAACTGATTACAGTGTGGTTTACTGCATTTTCTTCCTATTATGCTTTCATTTAAGAACATTGAGATTCTTAGATTTGTCATTTTATTTCTCAGGTCACATTTGGAAGACTTAGGGCCATCATTTTTTCAAATATTCTTGTGGCCCTTCATTTTTCTTTGAGCACTCCAATTAGACAAATAGAATGGTGATTTTAGCAAATCTCACTAATGCTCTGTTCATTTGAAAAATCATCTATTTTTTTAAACTCACCAACCCAAGCTGCTGTTGACCCCATTTAATGCGTCTCTCATGTTACACACTGTGGTATTTCTTCTAAGAAAGTTGAGAGACACCTGTGTATATTGTCCATCTCTGTATATTGTCTGGACTTGTAGGAATCAGTTCCAAACCTTTTGAACAAGTGCTTTGTCCTCTTAATTCTAGCAATTGTGCCAGTTCTGGGCTTGTTTAGGTTGTGTTGGTATGGAGAGTTTCCGGGTTTCTTTGCAGACCTAACATCTTTTGATTGAACGCCACTCATTCTGCATGTTACTTTGCTGGGTGTACTGCATTTTATTTGCGTAAGTAGTCATGGACCTTTTTTTATCAAGACGTAGTTATTGTAAAGAGTCTGAGGTTTTCTGTTCTTGCTTTTGATATCTGGCAGGCAGAACTGTGTCTCATTCAACCTAGGGCTAATTATTTCCTGGAACTGAGACACCTTCAGTCTTACCCCATTAAGCATTAAGACTCTCTACCTGGCTGCGTGAGTAGGGACTGTGCCTGGCCTTGTGGGGGCCACGGCTACTCCATCCCTTCCTTGGCCTCAGGTTGCTTCAGCGCTCAGTTGCATGTTTGTGGGGATCTATGAAGTCGCTTCGGCGCTCAGTTGCATGTTTGTGGGGATCTATGAAGTCGCTTCGGCGCTCAGTTGCGTGGCTGTGGGGATCTATGAAGTCGCTTCGGCGCTCAGTTGCATGTTTGTGGGGATCTATGAAGTCGCTTCGGCGCTCAGTTGCATGTTTGTGGGGATCTATGAAGTCGCTTCGGCGCTCAGTTGCGTGGCTGTGGGGATCTATGAAGTCGCTTCGGCGCTCAGTTGCATGTTTGTGGGGATCTATGAAGTCGCTTCGGCGCTCAGTTGCGTGTTTGTGGGGATCTATGAAGTCGCTTCGGCGCTCAGTTGCGTGTCTGTGGGGATCTATGAAGTCGCTTCGGCGCTCAGTTGCGTGGCTGTGGGGATCCGCGAGGTCGATTCGATGCTCAGTTGCATGTTTGTGGGAATCTGTGGCAGGTCTTGTTCTCTCTTCCTGTGGCTTTCCCCTCTGCTGCGCTTCCCTGAGAACTCTTGTTGCTCCTGTCTTTCTGAACTTAAACTTTACTTCCTCAACTGAGGGAGTGATCTGTGCTCTATGTGGGGCCGGTTCCTCTGCTCTGCGCCCTGGACGATTTCGGAACAGTCCTAGGCCATACCTTGGATGTTTCCTTCTTCCAGGAGTCCGCCTGTCCTCTGTGTTTGCTATTGCTGCTGAATTCAGGACTGCTGCTTCAGTGATCTCCTTTGGGTTTTGTTTGTTCCTGTGGAGGAGTAAATTCATTTCCTGTTACTTCGTTTTAACCAGAAGTGGAGCTTCCTTCATTCTTGGTATTTTCACCTAGTGAAATCCTGCCTTGCCTGCCCTTGCCCCTCGTGGCACTCGGGTGCTGTTCGATTGATTGCCTTCTGGCCTCCGTGTAAGTCCACGGTATATAAACTGCTACTTTTGTGTGTAATATGCCAGTTTTTGGACTGCCACCCCTAATATTTGCTTTATTTTTTTCTTCTCATGTTCTGAGACTTCAGTTACTTATACATTAGCCTTTTGGACTTTATCACAAAGATCCCTGAGGCTTTGTTGAGAGAAAAGTTTTTCTCTTGTTCTGATTAATTTACTAGACTTATCTTAAAATTCACTAATTCATTCCGATTTTACTTCAGTCTTGCTGATAAGCCTCTACAGTATCCTTTAAAGTCTTTTAAATTGTCCGTTGCAGTTATGAAATCTCCATTTGACTCTTTTTTGCGTGTTTTCAGTGTTTCTATTGAGACACCTGTTACTTCCCTGGTCCAGACACTACTTTACTTCATTCAGTAAGCATGGTCGAAGTAGCTGTTGCTATATCTTTAATAGTTCTAATATCCAGGTTGTTTGTTTACCCTTGGAAGTCTTTAAAATACGACAAATTAATGTAATTTGAATAGATATATCACCACCTCTCAGTTAAGCAAAGGAATAAAGGAATGCTGTTAGCACTCCGGAAACTCTAGGGTTTTTGCATTTTATTTCTTTTTTGCATTGGTTTTTGATTTGTTTTTGAAGAATGAGAATACTTAGTGTGTTTACTATTCTGTTTTATGTTTATGATTACATTTATCTTTATGACTATGTTTACAAGGGAGATAAATTGTCGAATTCTTGAGAAAGAAGAGAACTAGTAAGGTGCTAGACCATATTAGTCCCCACAGCTTCATCCTTAGAGCCACAGTGAGGGCCTCCACACTGCCATCAGAGAGGCTAAAACTGACAACCTAGCCACTCAGGCTCTTTTTGGAGCTTTAGCGGTGTATTTTGATGCCTACACGTGTACCTGTTTAGAACTGTGTTTCATATCATGCTAGAAGAACAATGACAGAAAGGTATATATAATATTTTTGTTGGTGGTGGTTTTTTTTTTTTTAGTTAGTTAGTTTAGTTAGTTTGTATTTTGAGACAGGCTCTCATGTATCACATGCGGGCCTGGGAATTGTTTTGTAGCTGAAGATGTTTTTGATCTTATTGCCTATACTTGGAGTATTAGGATTACAGGTGTGTATCACACACCCAGTTTATACATGGCTAGACCCAACAGCTTGGGCCTAATTCTGCATGTAAGCTCTCTGCCAGATCACTACATCCTCAGCCTAAAATGTTCCTAGTATTCATAAAGTAAGAAGTTTGAAAATATTCCAAATATCCATCAGTAGTACAGGGAGCTTGTGTTCTCTTCATATATTAGAACATTAATATAGCAATGAGTATTAGCAAACAGCTGCATCTCATAAGGAAAACTTCACAGCGGTAATGCTGAGGAAAATAAATCTTACATGAGATGGACTACCACAAGGACCCTTTTATCAGCAGAGTGACGGGTAAATTGCTATGCTTTCTTTGTAGCTCCTTCTAATAGTATTATTTATGGATTGTTCTGTATGATGCTTCATAGAGAAATCCCTTTCTTATGTCTTACTCTTTTAGGAATATTATCTATTTGGTTACATTTTTAGCATACTAAAATGTAATTATTTTTCTATATTCCACATTTAGGAGAATATTGGACTTCTTCATTGAATTCTGAGTTTAGTTTCCATGAGCACATCCTCGGCTGTCCTAGAGGCAGTATGTATCTCTCTCGAGTTCACTTTCATATTGGAGTGATTTAGTAATATTACCTGTGTGTTGTGTAAGCGGTCTTCTAGACGCTTTCACAGGAAAATGATTTCAAGACTTTGCAGAAGGAGATTTAGGATTATTCTGACATTATACTTTTTTTTTTTTAAAGAAATTGTCATTGCAGCTAGTGAAACATGCAGAAGCAGAATGATTGTACAAGAGTTGTGGACCTCATCATAAAAACACCGATTAAAAGCTGGGCAGTGGTAGTTCCCTAGCTGTCAGTCCAGAGTCCACGAGCTCCCATTAGCTTGTGTCAGCTCTCTCTGTGGTTTACCCAGTCATGATCTTGACATCTCTTGCTTATATGACCCCTCTTCCCAGGAGCTCAGCCCAGTACTTGACTGTGGATCTCTGCGTCTGTTTTTATCAGTTACTGGATGGAGGTTCTATCATGACAATTAGAGTAGTCACCAATCTGATTACAGGGAAAGGTCAGTTCAGGCACCCTTTCCACTATTGCTAGGAGTCTTAGCTGGGGTCATCTTTGTGGATTCCTGGGAATTTCCCTAGTACCTGGTTTCTTTCTAACCTCATAATGGTTCCCTTTATCAAGATGTCTCTTTCATTGCTCTCCCTCTGTCCCTTTCTCCCAACTCAGCCACCTCGATCCCTCATGTTCCCACCCTCACCCCTCCCCTCTACCACCCTTGCCAGTTTACCCAGGAGATCTAAACTATTTCTCTTTCCTGGGGTCCTCTAGCAGCTGGTTGGCCACCCCCTATTTCTTTTAACAATGAGTTTTGACTTAAGTCATCTGTTTTTCCTCTTAAATATTTTCTCCAAAAGAGATAGTTATGCTGTTACAAAATTTAAAAATCCCTTATGGAACTTCTTCATTGGTGATAAAATATTATGCTATTATCTTGTTTTTTTTTGTATTAAAGAAAGAAAATTTGAAACACTTGGAATGACAGCAGCTTATGGCCCTTATTAAACAGTAAAAAAATGAAAATGAATGTACAGTCTGTTTTATGGTTTAAAATAATGTTTATATGATGACTAGAAAATACAAAGGCAGATCTAGTAAGTTCTCCCTTAAAGTATAAAAGTACAGTAAGTTCATTTAAAATTTATTTATTTATAAATCAAATGGACAGGTAGGCCATGAATCTGCTGCCATCTTCCCATAATAAATAAATAATTGAATTAAAATAATTGAAGAATATTCAAAAATAGTTTTCCAGTCATAAAACATATTTTCTTATTTTGATTCTCAACGTGCTGTTTTTTTTCATGTAGTTCAGGCTAGCCTGGAACATGCTGTGTTCCTATGGTAGTCTTAGACTCACGAGCCTCCTGCCAAAGCCTCTCAAATGTTGGTATTAGGACATGAGTATTTCTCTGATCTTGGAAATACAGAAATGTTGAAGTCCTCGTCTTTAACAGGTGCTCTTTCCTTCCACCTATGAACAGAGTCTATGACTGATCAATAATTCAGCAGTTGTTTTGGCTCTAAATGAAAGAGATACCATTCCTAAGAATTTATTATGTATGGTTTGTTTTTTTTTTGCCAGTGAGCGAGCAAGACAAATACATAGCCATCAGTGCTGACTGGCTGGTAATTTCTGAAACATGAAGGCGCGGCTGCTCGTCAATAACAGAGTTAAGGGAATCATGGAGAGTTTGGCAGAGATCAATCTCTAGATGGATGAGTGCTCTGTAAGCAAATAGCGGCTTGGTTTCCAACTTTTAAGGACGCCCTTGTCTCTAACCAAATGCTTGGGTAGCAGTAGAGATGGCAGATTTTCTACAAGCTAATAGGTGAGCAGCTGAGCATTTTACATGAGGACACATTGTATTTTAAGTGGGAAGCATGGAGGATTATCCTTCTCTGTTAGGCCTAGAAAAACACCTTTCCCTGCTATCATGGAATTAGCTATGACTGTTCAGTGAATTTAATTTAACAATGGTGTCTTGGTATGAGAAGTTGATATAGGTTTTGTTGATGACTTTCAAACTCTGTTATTAAAACTTTGGCAGCCTTGTTATTTTATTTCAGCCATATTTATAAGGTTATGTTATGTGACATGTACTATGTATATGTTAGTTTAATTTGCTTAAAATCATACATACATAAAAGCATACAGGGGCTGGAGAGATGGATTAGTGGTTAAGAGAACTGGCTGTTCTCCTAGAGGACCCAAGTTCAATTCTCAGCACCCACATGGCAGCTCATAACTGTCTGTAACTCCCAGATCTGGTACCCGTACACAGACATACATGTACACCAATGCACACAAAATAAAAAATAGATTATGTTTTTAAAAAGCATACATATATATTATGTTGTTTGATACCATTATTGGGAACACGTGAACGAACATCTACTCACCAAGATAGGGAACTGACAATAAACCAAAGTAATGATACCACTGAAATTCAGCTTGATGAACCAATGATTTTTATTGGGGCTACTTGTAGGAATATGGGTGAGAAGTAAAATGACTCAGTGTCAGTTTTATTACCAAGAACCTACCCCAGCATGGTTGACATCTCACAAAGACAGAAACCTGGAGCATACTTGCAGGCGGCTTGATGTGTTAGTGTGGTTTTTCCAGGTAGCTCAACTGGTCTGAGGGTCTTCTAGGCAGCTTTTGTCTGGCAGTCTGCTCTTTATATTTGCCTGTGGAATAAGAGGCTAGTGCACCTTGTCAATTTCAGGGACTTCCTAAATCTTCTGAGTTGTTTACTTCCTGCTACTTAACAGTGTTGTAATATGAGCAGCCACTCTGTAGTAGTGTGGAGCAGCGGGACACTCCCGGCCGCCTGGCTAGCTTATGCCCCGAAATAATAACACACAAACTGTATTCTTTTAAACACTGCCTGCCCCATTAGTTATAACCTCTTATTGGCTAGCTCTTACTTATTGATCTAACCCATTTCTAATATCCCTGTAATACCACGAGGTGTGGCTTACCAGGAAAGATCTTAACCTGCATCTGTGTAGGGTGGGAGAATCATGGCGACTGCCTGACTAGGCTTCTTTCTCCCAGCATTCTATTCTGTTTACTCCGCCAACCTAATTTTCTGTCCTATTAAAGGGACAAGGCAGTCTCTTTATTTAACCAATGAAATTAATACAAAACAGAAGACTCTCCCCCATCATAACAGGCTCCTTGCAGGAGGGAATTTTATGCTTCTTTATTTTATTTCTTTCTATTTTTATTTTATGTGTGGTGTTTTGCCTGCATGTGTATCTGTATACCACATGTGTCCTGGTCCCTGTGGAGGCCAGAAGAGGGCACTGGATACCCTGTGTTGTGGATAACTGTGAGACTGCATATGTGTTTTACGAATAGAACCTGGATCCACTCTTTAGAACAGTTTTAATGAGCTTTATTTTTAACATGGAATGTTTATAACATGTTTGAAGCACGATTAATAAAAACTCAGAGAGGGAAATTGTGGTTCAACTTGAAGACCAGAAAAGCAAACCAGCCATCCACTGGCTCTTATCTCAACATCAATTCAAAAATGGTGATCCTGCCTCCAGGAATCTCAGAATGAGACTGAGCCTGAGAGCTGTCTCCTCCTGTTTTATAATCCTCTCTAGGGCTGAGATTAAAGGTGTGCATCACTGGGATTAAAGGCGTGCACTGCCCAGTTTCTATGGCAACTAGTGTGGCTACTGGGATTAAAGGTGTGTGTTACCACTGCCTGCTCTGTAAAGCTGACCAGTGTGGCTGTTTTACTCTCTGATCTTCAGGTAAGCTTTGTTTATTAAAATAGAATGAAGAGGCACTACAGTGTTAGCAGTCCTTCCTGCCCTTTCCACATTTTTTTTTTTTTTGTAAATGCCCCACAGGGACTAAAAACTCATAGTGTTGTCTAAGACTTCCTGTGTCCTTCTCTGGAAACTGCCAGGATTTCCAATTCTTTGAGTAAACAAGGAGATGATTCAAAAGTGAGTAAATGTGATTGAACTTTCAAATGAAATACAAACCTGAATGATTCCTTTTCTATCTCTGAGGACAAGGAATGAGGTGTCAGGATGATCTGTGAAGTGCCATTGGCTCTGACACATATAGGCCAGGCAAGAAGAAAATTTTAAATAGTTAAAATGTTATGTCACATGTGTGGGTGTGTGTACACACACGTGGAGACCCGAAGAGAACAGTTGTGTGTCTTCTATTGCTTTCTGCCTTGTTGGTTTGAGATGGGGTCTCTCACTGAATCAGAAGCTTGCTGTTTTTGCTATGCTAACTGACCAATGACTTCCTGGGGTCTGTTTATCTCAACTCTACTATGCTGGGGTTACAGGTGTGTGCAGCCATGTCCAGCTTTTTACATGGGTTCTGGGGATTCAGAGTGAGACCGTCATGCTTTCACAGAAGGAGCCCTTACTTACTGAGCCATCGGTCTCCCCAGACTCCTCATGCACATTTTTATTTTTATTTTATTTATTTATTTTTTTATTTTATTATTTTTATTTTTTTTTAATTTATTTATTTATTAAGGATTTCTGCCTCGTCCCCACAACCGCTTCCCATTTCCCTCCCCCTCCCCCGATCAAGTCCCCCTCCCTCATCTGCTCGAAGAGCAATCAGGGTTCCCTGACCTGTGGGAAGCCCAAGGACTGCCCACCTCTATCCAGGTCTCTTAAGGTGAGCATTCAAACTGCCTAGGCTCCCACAAAGCCAGTACGTGCAGTAGGATCAAAAACCCACTGCAATTGTTCTTGAATTCTCAGTATTCCTCATTGTCTGCTATGTTCAGCTAGTCCGGATTTATCCCATGCTTTTTCAGACCTAGGCCAGCTGGCCTTGGTGAGATCCCAATAGAACATCCCCATTGTCTTAGTGTGTGGGTGCACCCCTCGTGGTCCTGAGTTCCTTGCTCGTGCTCCGTCTCCTTCTGCTCCTGATTTGGACCTTGAGATTTCTGTCCGGTGCTCCCGTGTGGGTCTCTGTCTCTGTCTCCTTTCATCGCCTGATGAAGGTTAATATTCCTGAGGATGCCTATGTGTTTGTCTTTGGATTCACCTTATTTAGCTTCTCTAGGAACGTGAATTATAAGCTCAATGTCCTTTATTTATGGCTAGAAACCAAATATGAGTGAGTACATCCCATGTTCCTCTTTTTGGGTCTGGCTTACCTCACTCAGGATAGTGTTTTCTATTTCCATCCATTTGTATGCAAAATTCAAGAAGTCCTTGTTTTTTACTGCTGAGTAATACTCTAATATGTATATATTCCATACTTTCTTCATCCATTCTTCCGTTGAAGGGCATCTAGGTTGTTTCCAGGTTCTGGCTATTACAAACAATGCTGCCATGAACATAGTTGAGCATATACTTTTGTTGTATGATAGGGCCTCTCTTGGGTATATTCCCAAGAGTGGTATTGCTGGATCCAGGGGTAGGTTGATCCCGAATTTCCTGAGAAACCGAAACACTGCTTTCCAGAGTGGTTGCACAAGTTTGCATTCCCACCAGCAATGGGTGAGTGTACCCCTTTCTCCACAACCTCTCCAGCAAAGGCTATCATTGGTGTTTTTTATTTTAGCCATTCTGACAGGTGTAAGGTGGTATCTTAAAGTTGTCTTGATTTGCATTTCCCTGATCGCTAAGGAAGTTGAGCATGACCTTAAGTGTCTTTTGGCCATTTGAAGTTCTTCTGTTGAGAATTCTCTGTTCAGATCAGTGCCCCATTTTATAATTGGGTTGATTAGCCTTTTACGGTCTAGTTTCTTGAGTTCTTTATATATTTTGGAGATCAAACCTTTGTCAGTTGCAGGGTTGGTGAAGATCTTCTCCCAGTCAGTGGGTTGTCTTTTTGTCTTAGTGACAGTGTCCTTTGCTTTACAGAAGCTTCTCAGCCTCAGGAAGTCCCATTTTTTCAATGATGCCCTTAGTGTGTGTGCTGCTGGGGTTATACATAGGAAGTGGTCTCCTGTGCCCATGTGCTGTAGAGTACTTCCCACTTTCTCTTCTATCAGGTTCAGTGTGTTCGGACTGATATTGAGGTCTTTAATCCATTTGGATTTGAGTTTTGTGCATGGTGATAGATATGGATCTATTTTCATTCTTCTACAGATTGACATCCAGTTATGCCAGCACCATTTGTTGAAGATGCTCTCTTTTTTCCATTGTATACTTTTAGCTCCTTTATCGAAGATCAGGTGTTCATAGGTTTGTGGGTAAATGTCAGGGTCTTCTATTCGATTCCATTGGTCGACTTCTCTGTTTTTATGCCAATACCAAGCTGTTTTCAATACTGTAGCACTGTAATAGAGTTTGAAGTCAGGGATGGTAATGCCTCCAGACCATCCTTTATTGTATAAGATTGTTTGGCTATCCTGGTTTTTTTGTTTTTCCATATAAAGTTGATTATTGTCTTCTCCAGATCTGTGAAGAATTTTGATGGGATTTTGATGGGGATTGCATTGAATCTATAGATTGCTTTTGGTAGAATTGCCATTTTTACTATGTTGATCCTCCCAATCCAAGAGCAAGGGAGGTCTTTCCATTTTCTGGTGTCTTCGTCAATTTCTTTCTTCAAAGACTTATAGTTCTTGTCAAGTAGATCTTTCACTTCCTTGGTCAGGGTTACCCCAAGGTATTTTATGCTATTTGTGGCTATCGTGAAAGGTGATGCTTCTCAGATTTCCCTCTCTACTTCCTTATCCTTAGTGTATAGGAAGGCAACTGATTTTTTGGAGTTGATCTTGTATCCTGCCACATTACTAAAGCTGTTTATCAGCTGTAGGAGTTCTTTGGTAGAATTTTTGGGGTCGCTTATGTACACTATCATATCATCTGCAAATAACGAAAGCTTAACTTCTTCCTTTCCAATACGAATCCCCTTGATCTCCTTATGTTGTCTTATTGCTATTGCTAGAATTTCAAGCACTATATTGAAGAGGTATGGAGAGAGTGGACATCCTTGTCGTGTTCCTGATTTTAGTGGGATGGCTTTGAGTTTTTCTCCGTTTAATTTAATGTTAGCTGTTGGCTTGTTGTAAATAGCTTTTATTATATTTAGGTAGGACCCTTGTATCCCTATTCTCTCCAAGACCTTCATCATAAAGGGGTGTTGAATTTTGTCGAATGCTTTTTCAGCATCTAGTGAAATGATCATATGGTTTTTTTCTTTCAGTTTATTTATATGGTGGATTACATTGATAGATTTGCGTATGTTGAACCAGCCCTGCATCTCTGGGATGAAGCCTACTTGATCATAATGGATAATTTTTCTTATGTGTTCTTGGATTCGGTTTGCCAGTATTTTATTGAAAATTTTTGCGTCGATGTTCATGAGTGAGATCGGTCTGTAATTCTCTTTCTTGGTTGGGTCTTTTTGTGGTTTTGGTATCAGGGTAACTGTAGCTTCATAAAAGGAATTTGGCAATGACTCTTTTGATTCTATATTGTGAAATACATTAAGGAGTATAGGTATTAGTTCTTCTTGGAAGTTCTGGTAGAATTCTGCATTGAAACCATCTGGTCCTGGGCTTTTTTTCGAAGGGAGATTTTTGATAACCATTTCTAATTCTTCGCGAGAGACCGGTCTATTTAGATCATTCACCTGGTCTTGGTTTAGCTTTGGTATATGATACTTATTTAAAAAAATGTCCATTTCTTTTGTATTTTCCAGTTTTGTGGCATACAGGCTTTTGTAGTAAGATCTAATGATTCTCTGAATTTCCTCTGTGTCTGTGGTTATGTCCCCCTTTTCATTTCTGATCTTATTTATTTGCGTGTTCTCTCTCTGTCGTTTAATTAGTTTGGATAGGGGTTTGTCGATCTTGTTGATTTTCTCCAAGAACCAGCTTTTTGTTTCACTGATTCTTTGGACTGTTTTCTGTGTTTCTATTTTGTTGATTTCAGCCCTCAGTTTTATTATTTCCAGTCTTCTACTTCTCCTGGGCGCGTCTGCTTCTTTTTTTTCTAGAGCTTTCAGGTGTGTTTTTAAGTCCCCAATGTATGCATTCTCCGTTTTCTGTAAGTGGGCACTTAGTGCTATGAACTTTCCTCTTAGCACTGCTTTCATTGTGTCCCATAGGTTTGAGTATGTTGTCCCTTTATTTTCATTAAATTCAAGGAAGACTTTAATTTCTTTCTTGATTTCTTCCTTGACCCAGGTGTGGTTCAGTAGTTGACTGTTCAGTTTCCATGAGTTTGTTGGTTTTTTGGGGGCAGCGTGGTTGTTGCCTTCTAACTTTAATCCGTGATGATCTGATAAGACACAGGTGGACACTGATATTTTTTTGTATCTGTGGAGGTTTCCTTTGTTTCCGAGTATGTGGTCAATTTTTGAGAAGGTTCCATGAGCTGCAGAGAAGAAGGTATATTCTTTCCTATTTGGGTGGAATGTTCTATAGATGTCTGTTAAGTCCATTTGCTTCATTACCTCCAATAATTCTCTTAATTCTCTATTAGGTTTCTGTCTGATTGACCTGTCCCTTGGAGAGAGAGGTGTGTTGAAGTCTCCTACTACTAGTGTGTGAGTCTCCTACTACTAGTGTGTGTGGTTTGATGTCTGCATTGAGTTCTAGTAATATTTCTTTTACATAAGTAGGTGCTTTTATATTGGGGGCGTATATATTCAGGATTGAGACGTCCTCCTGATGAATTGTTCCTGTTATGAGTATAAAGTGACCGTCTCGGTCTCTTCTGATTGATTTTAGTTTGAAGTCAGTTTTGTTAGAAATTAGTATGGCCACACCTGCTTTTTTCTTAGGACCATTTGCTTGAAACACCTTTTCCCAACCCTTTACTCTGAGTAGGTGCCTGTCTTTGTGGTTGAGATGTGTTTCTTGCAAACAGCAGAATGTTGGATCCTGTTTTCGTATCCAATCTTTTAGCCTGTGCCTTTTTATAGGTGAATTGAGCCCATTAATATTAAGTGATATTAATGACCAGTGGTTGTTTACTCCGGTTATTCTTATTGCTTTTGGTAGTAGAGATTGTGTGTCTCCCTTCTTTGAGATGTGCTCTTGAAGGGTCATTAGATGCCTGGGTTATTGTAGGCAGTGTTGGCAGTGTTGGATTCCTTGGGTTGCGATTTTCCTTCTATTACTTTCTGTAGGGCTGGATTTGTGGCTACGTATTGTTTAAATTTGTTCTTATCCTGGAATGTCTTGTTTTCTCCATTGATAATGAACGATAGCTTGGCTGGGTATAGTAGTTTGGGTTTGCATCCATGGTCTCTTAGCTTCTGCAGAACCTCTATCCAGGACCTTCTGGCTTTCATAGTTTCCATCAAGAAGTCAGGTGTAAGTCTGATCGGTTTACCTTTATAAGTTACTTGCCCTTTTTCTTTTGCAGCTCTTAATATTCTTTCTTTAACCTGTATATTTTGTGTTTTGATTATTATATGGCGAGGAGATGTTTTTCTTTGATCCAGTCTGTTTGGTGTTCTGTATGCTTCTCAAATATTTAAATGAATATCTTTCTTTAAGTTGGGAAAGTTTTCTTCCATAATTTTGTTGAAAATATTTTCTGGGCCTTTGAGCTGTGACTCTTCTCCTTCTTCTATTCCTATTATTCTTAGGTTTGGTTTTTTTATTGTGTCCCATAGTTCCTGAATGTTTTGTGTTGAGAATTTGTTGGCTTTGCTGTTTTCTTTGATCTGTTCGTTTATTTTCTCTATGGTGTCCTCAGCATCTGAGAGTCTTTCTTCTAGCTCTTGTATTCTATTGATTATGCTTGTTTCTGTAGACTCTGCTCGTTGGCCTAGATTTTCCATATCCAGCTGGTCCTCAGTTTGTATTTTCTTCTTTGCCTTCATTTCAGTTTTCAATTCTTGAACTGTTTCCATTACCTGTTTGATGGTTTTTTCTTGGTTTCCCAGGGTATCATGTACGTATTTACTCATTTCTTCAAACTTTTTGTTATACTTCTCATCCATTTCTGTAAGGGCATTTTTTACATGTTTTTTAAGGGACTCTATTATCTTAATAAAGTCAATTTTTTCCACTTCTTCTGTGTTAGGTTGTTCAAATACTTCTGTTGTAAGATCATTGGGTTCTGATGTTTTCATGTTGTTTTTCGGGTTATTGGGTGAATTCTTGCCTTGGCGCCTGCCCATCTCCTCCTATTGATCCTATCCAATGGGTCCTTTAAAAACCGGATCAGGTTTCCCTGCTGGCCAAGGGCTCCGCTTACAAAATGCCCTCACTCTCTTTCGTGGTTCCTGCTGCAGGCCAAGAACCCTCTCACCCCTCCGAAGGATCTTCAGGACAGGACCAGGCTCCCCTTGTGCCAGTGACCTGGCCAACCAAAGGCCTACCTCTTTGATTCAATTGTAGTAGGGCGATCTGCTCTCCTTATTGCACGCCTGTCCCCGCTGCTTGGGTCTGCCGCTGCGCTGGTCCCCGAAAGCCTCTTCCTGTATGCGGTGTTGCTCCGCCGCGTCTGGCCGCTGCCGCTCAGCCTCTGTGCGTCCAGCCGCGCCGCCGCTCCGCCTCTTCTGTGCGTCCAGCCGCGCCGCCGCTCCGCCTCTGTGCCTATTTATTTTTTTTTAATTTATTTATTTATTAAGGATTTCTGCCTCCTCCCCGCAACCGCTTCCCATTTCCCTCCCCCTCCCCCGATCAAGTCTCCCTCCCTCATCTGCTCAAAGAGCAATCAGGGTTCCCTGACCTGTGGGAAGCCCAAGGACCACCCACCTCTATCCAGGTCTCGTAGGGTGAGCATCCAAACTGCCTAGGCTCCCCCAAAGCCAGTACGTGCAGTAGGATCAAAAACCCACTGCGATTGTTCTTGAGTTCTCAGTATTCCTCATTGTCCGCTATGTTCCGCTAGTCCAGATTTATCCCATGCTTTTTCAGACCTAGGCCAGCTGGCCTTGGTGAGTTCCCCATAGAACATCCCCATTGTCTCAGTGTGTGGGTGCACCCCTCGTGGTCCTGATGAGTGAGGTAAGCCAGACCCAAAAAGAGGAACATGGGATGTACTCACTCATATTTGGTTTCTAGCCATAAATAAAGGACATTGAGCTTCTAATTCATGTTCCTAGAGAAGCTAAATAAGAAGGTGAATTCAAAGACAAACACATAGGCATCCTCATGAATATTAACCTTCATCAGGCGATGAAAGGAGACAGAGACCCACATGGGAGCACCGGACAGAAATCTCAAGGTCCAAATCAGGAGCAGAAGGAGACGGAGCACGAGCAAGGAACTCATGCAGATTTTTAATAGCCCTCATACAGCGGTTTCACCCTTGTAGTGCTTTTTATAGACATGTTTGTGTGTTTGGAAAACCTTTTTACATCTGGATAAATTTTATAGCTTTTTACATCTAGAAGTTTTATTGGGTATATCACTTCACAGGGGCAAAAACCGCCATGGGAAATATTAGATAACTAGGATAGATAAACTCGACAGAACTGTAGAGAGTTGAGTCTCTATTATAAGGTACTGCTTCTTCTTAAGCAGTGTTCCTCCTGAAAGAATTTGTGCTATCAATAAGAAGGTAGACATATCCACTTTTCTTATCTGTACATTTCTTGTGTTTGCTAAAGGCAATATTATTTACGCTATTATAGCCGAATAGGGCTATGGGCACCGTTGGTACCTCCTAAAGTAGAAGTATCTAGAAAAAAAGAAGAAAGTTTGACACTGAAAAGGAACTAGACACTGGAATCTGACCTTTTATGCAGTAAGTTGAGTATGCAAGGATAAGAAATATGAGCTCTTCTTTTTTGTGGGGGAGGGGAGAGGGGAGACAGGACTTATGTAGCCCAGACTGGCTTTGAAGTTGCTACGTAGCAGAAGATGACCTTGAACTTGGTCCTCTTAACTTGCAAATGCTGGGATTGCAGATATTTACCTCATGCCTGGTTTAGGTACTTCTGAACATTGAACCCAGGCTTCATGCATGCAAGGAATCACTTTACCAAACAAAACCACATGTCAGCCTCCTGACTGTCTTGTGCACAACTGCATGTATTGGGCATGTGCAGAGAGACAACTGAGATACAAAATAGAATACTTCAGTGTTCCAGATCCATGTTGTGAGATCACATGATAAAAGATTTTATTTCAAGCACCTGATCTCTAATTCCAAATATCTCTAGCCAAAGATCCTAAGTGAATATATAACAATATGGAACATAGAAATCTTAATATTTTTTTTGTATTCATCAAGCTATATTATAATAAGCAAACCTAAAAGAGATCATGAAAGAACCAATGTGCAGATGGCTTCTCTGAGCAGGCCAGGGAGGGGTCACAATTTTTTGTTTATTTTGAGCCAAGAATTCTTTATCCTAGAAACCAGACAAATGACAGTTTGCTTCAGCTGCCTTTTAATGATCAAGCACTGCAGACTAGCATGGTTATTCTGTATGTATGTGAGAGGAAAGAGAATATTCAGTCTGGAAACTTCAACTGGAGAAGAGTGGGAATCTAGAGTAGGCTAATCTAGATTCAGAAAATGCTAGGAACCAAACCCGTGGAAGTATCTTCTTTCCCTCTCAATGTGTGTCTCACCTCTCCACGTGGTTTTAATGTGCATCTTCCTGACAATTCATGGTACTTTTCATGTGATCCCTGCTCACCTGTGGATATAATTTTTGATTCTGAATATTTTCCCCATTTTTAAATGGGGTGTTTGTCTTTCTGTTGTGTGGTTGCAGCTCCTGCCACAATCTCGACCCCTGTCCTTTGTTGGACACGCTTCATCAGCGTTTTCTCAGAGGCTTGCTGTCTCTATCATCACTCTTCTTTTTCTTCATGATGTCATTTGATGAGCTGAAGTTTTACATTTTATTGGTTTCTGTGATTTAGGCACATATTCTCCTTTGCTAAAAACCTTGTACCTTTAATGTTTAGGCATAGCTCATTTAGTTCTTATTTCTGTCTTGGTGATTTTCAGAGTAGATCTTCTAAAGAAGTGTAAAATACTAGCCAATTAAAATTGCTTTTATTTAGGAACAAGTAAGATTAACTAGATCATGAGAATCCTATTAAATGTCTCTCTTGAGAAAATGTATGCAGGCATGGAATTATTAAAAAGACCAGGCCATTTTCATAGTTCGACTCTGCCTTCCAGCATGTGCTTTAAGAATACTAAAAGTTCTTCTGATGAAAGGGGGACCTTGATTTGCTTTAAGCAGAAGAGGTTCTGGACTGTACATATTTGGGTAAAGGTCAGATTAGCACAAGGAGTCCCTCCCACGGGGAACCTGTGAGGGAAATATGCAGGCTGCTTTCCTCCTCATGGCCCCAGTGGTCTTCATACTTGTTTTCTCTACACTTCTAGACTAAAATAGTGTGACTGGCCACACTCCTTCAAGCTAAGATTGTAGCTTGTGTCTGCGGGAGGCATGGTGATTGATTTTAGTTGTCAACATGATTGGTTTTAAAGTCATCTGGAATCAGACGTCCAGATGTGTCTAGCTTCCAGAGGGGCTTAACTGAATGCAGAGACCTACTGTGAGATGCAAGCAGCATTATTCCATGAGCAGGGGCCCTGAAATAAACAAAAAAGGAAGAAAGGAGAAACCAAGCTGAGCACCAGTGTTTCTTGCTCTATTTCCTGTTTCATTCAAGTATGGCGAGGTGAGGAGTTGCAGCCGAGGACCACTTTGCCTTCCTCACATGATGGACTGTACCCTCAAATTGTGAACCAAAATTACCCCTCCACCGAGTTGCTTTTCAGCTTTTTTGTTGGTTATTGCAATTCTGAGGATTCATCCTAGCCCAACACTGAGGTGTACTTCTAGGTCTTACGTAGCCTTTTGTTCTCAGTAGTGAGAAAGGTAACTAAGATGTAGGTGTGGTTCCCATCTGCTACCTAAGAGGAGATGCTGATGAGTGAACAGACCATTGGATATTCTCTTCAACAGAGGGTGGTGCTCATTTAAACTCTCACATAACATTTGTTCTGAAAATAGAGTTCCTGAAACTTAAGTCACTGTGAATTAACTTTTGGCAAGGCCGAAACAGAGGAAGCTTAGCAGAGCATAAAGCCTCAGAGTGTTGGGAAGCCACACATGGTCACAGTTCTGCATCAGGTCTCTGCATATTGCTTCCTTTAAAATTTGCAGTGAGATTCTAAGTTTTTCACCTTTTAATACCTGGAAATGCTGACACCGTTTGGCCATTTCTTCAAGTTGTCTAGGCAGTACACCCAAGTAAGGTAAGAATATATTTCCCAAATCAAGGAACATTCCTGTGGAAGATTGGACTGTTGCATTCAATATGTTCTCTGAACTCAGACAAACCACAGACCGGTACTGGTTGTGTTTTGTGCCATTTCCACTGGTGATAGTATCCCATATTGTGATGTCTTCCCAGAAGAATTTTTTTCCTTGACTTAAAAAAGTTTCTAATATAAAGGTTATATTATCAACAAATGCTAGTTTGAAAGAACCAAATAGGATTTTGAAGATTACCCTTCTTTAACAATGCCTTAAATTTTTATCTCCTTATCCATTCCGCATTGCTTTCTTTCTCAAGACATTATGGTTTATTGTGTCTCCAACAGGTACCTTGCATGTGATTTACACAGTGAATGGCCCTGCTTTCAGAGCAAGTTAATGATATAATATCCCCATTTATATTCAGAGCAGTCAACACTCTCTAGCTCTCAGAATAATAAAAGCACCTGCATTTAATATACATGGAAGAATGGGAAGGCAAATAGCAGATAAGGCACAATCAGGTAAGTGTAATCAGATAAAATATCACAATATTATAGTAGATCAGCATCTCGTAATGACTTGAATTTTGAAAGACTGACAAACAGCATGGCCTAAAGCAGCCAGGCATAGTCATTCTTAGCAGCTCTTTCCAGAGCTGATTGCTCCTCTCATGTGTTTTCTGGCAGATTAAGCAGGTAGTTTCTTATTTTAACTCTTCTAGAACTACAATGTCACACAGCAAAACATCAGCAGTGTTCCTTCTGAGACTGTATCAGAAGCAAAACCAAGTGACACACCTGGTAGGGAAACGTTCCGTTCCCAGCGGTTATCTCAAATTGATCCAAATCAATTTTATTAAAAAGCAAATAAATATTGCAGTCTGGGACAGAGCTTACGTTTCTACATCAATCTTGGCCTGCATGAAATTGACATTTTCTTCTTCCTTTAAACAGCAGAGAATGGTTAGGTGACCAGAACCTGTTCTTCAAGGGCACCTTCACATTTGACCATAGCCATCTGGTAAACCTAGCTGTACACCTTAGTACCCCATGAGCCCTAATGTGTCAGAACCCCGTGGATTCCAGTGGAAAGTACTGAATTTGCCAAAATCACAACTAAAAAGACCCAGTTCATAGGGTGGGATGTAGCAGTTTTCTTTGGCTTTTAAGTTACTCTATGTTGGAGACCACTGATCTTTTCATGTAATTCCTTTCACCTGTCTGGGTGTTAGCAAAGCCTGGGAGTGTAGGTTGTGAGACATGGGAGAGCCCAGGTCTAGAGGGGCTGCAGCAAATGTGTGTCCAGTTGAGAGTTTGCTCTAATGTTGGTGCCCCCTGGCTGCCTCCAGAACTGAGAGCATGTTTCTAGATCCATCTATTTGCCTGCAAATTTCAAAATGTCATTATTTTTTTCCACTGTGAGGTACTCCATTGTGGAAATGTACCACATCTTTGTCCATTCTTTGGTCCAGGGGTATTAGGTTGTTTCCAGGTTCTGGCTATGACAAACAATGCTGCTATGAACATAGTTGAGCATATGTCCTTGTGGTATAATTGAGCATTCTTTGGGTATATACACAAAAGTGGTATTACTGGGTCCTGAGGTAGGTTGTTTCCTAATTTTCTAAGAAATGGCCTTACTGATTTCCAAAGTAGTGAACCAGTTTACATTCCTAACAGCAATGGACGAGTGTTCCCTTCACCCCACATCCTCTCCAGCATAAGCTGTTATCAGTGTTTTTTGATCTTGGCCATTCTTATAGGTGTCAGATGGAATCTCAGAGTTGTTTTGATTTGCATTTCTCTGATGGCTAAGGATATTGAGCATTTCCTTATTAAAAAGAACATTGGCAACTTTAGGGGGGTTATGATGTCATCAGTCCCTTATATGTTCTATATTCTTTTTGTTCTCCCAGTAATACAGGCCAGTTAGAATTTTGATTTAAATTAACACAGAGGGGTGACTTAATCTACCCAGGAAATTTTTCATTATATTCTGATTATGATTTCCTTTCTATTACAATGAGTGTAAAAGAATTGAGTTTCAGAAGGTTTTGAATGACTAGAATAGAAAGTATAGAGGAGTTTGTGGAGAATCAGAGATTAATTATAACCCTGCTTTCTAAGCATTCTGTTTTGTATGTTTATTTCCATATAATCCATCACCGAATGCTTTGGGGAGATGGGCTAAGATTTGCATTTTACAATTGCAATAGTGAGTCGCTTCAAGGTCACAAGATGAAATCTAGATTATCAATTTAAACATGAATTGCACAATCCTGGAAGTTGAAAGTGCCTCCCCCACTTTCCATTTTACTCCTTTGAGACTTACAGGGAAAAATCAAAGAAACCCATTATTATTATTTGAAGTTGTCACTGTCTGAGTCCGGGCTGTGACAAGCAATGCTAACCACGTTTAAAAAACTTGTATCACTGGTCTGATTTATGGTAGGCAGCTTAGGCAAAATGTGCTGGAGACCATTCCAGCTTTCTGATTGAAAACATTTCTGTTTCTGCTTTTGTGTACATGATGGAGATAGTGCAGCCAGCATTAATTTCTGCTTACACTGGCGTGTCTCACCCTCAGGGCGTCCTCTTGCAGGCTTAGGTTGCTACAGTGAGGGCAGTTATCAAGCTACCCAAGGAGTGGCCTGATTATTGGTCACCCCAGTTATGTAGAATGGACTGTTCCATTGTACAGCACACTGCGCTGCAATTGGGTGTGAAGCGTGAGCCTTCTTGACCGAAGACTTTGGCTTATACATACCGTATTTGGATTTGTGAAGTCCTGACCCTTTTTGTTTGTTTTTGAGGCAAAGACTCACGTGTCCAGGCTGGCCTCAAACTTGCTGCACAGCTGAGGATGACCTTGACTACTTGTATTCCTGCTTCTAGCACTGAGTGTGAGAATTACAAGCATGCACCTCCATGCCCAGTTTGCCTAGTGCTAGGGATCAAACTTAAGGCTCCATGCGTGCTAGACCAGCACTCAATCCGTGAGCACAGCCCTCCCCCGAAGTCCTGACCTTTTAGAAATGACAAGGAAAAGAGTAAAACATCTGTGAAAACATGGAGGCGTGATGTCTCCCTAGAAACTGTATGTAGTTCTTTCCTTTTAACTACAGCTTTGGGTTGAAGATTTTTGGTGACAAAAAGTTACCATTTAATTTCATTTCCAATGATATTTGAGTCCTATACCCTGAGAGAAAGGCTTGATTTTGTACATTCTGAATGTGAAGGTGGCCCTTCTCACGTTTCAGAAACCAGAGATGGTGCAATCTTCTGTCAGTTTTCGCTGCTCATTTCTTGGAAGACATTGAGTTTTTGATTTCGGCTTTCTGGTGTTAAAGGCAGGATCAGCCCCTGTGAGGTGGTATCTTGATTTCTTTTTTGAACATAGCTTAGATCTGTTTGGTATCAGAATATCAGAATCAGAGTTTCTAATAGTTTTTAATGCCAGAAAATTGATAATTTCCACAGCCGTGGTCAGAGACCTCCGGTGCAGGGAGCTCACTTGTGGAGGGGCTGTGAGGGTCAACCTGGAGCTGTAGGTGTAGGCGGGCTCTGAATGTCGCTAGCTGTACCTGGGACGAAATCTAAACAAACAAATTAAAAGTAGAAGGAAATTATTATTTTTATGCTATTTTTCTGTTTGTTTTGAAGACAAGGTTTCTTTATGTAGCCCTGACCTTCTTGGAACTTACTCTGTAGACCAGATTGGCCTCAAACACAGAGGTTCACCCGCTTCTGCCTCTTTGAGTGTCAGGATTAAAGGCATGTACCACCACTGCCTAGCAAAACTTTCCTTCCTTCCTTCCTTCCTTCCTTCCTTCCTTTCTTTTTTTTTTTTTTTTATAAAAAAGACTTATATGCATGAATATTTTGACTGTGCCTACAGAAGTCAGAAGAAGGCAACAGATACCCTAAAACTGGTTGTGAGCCACTGTGTGGATCCTGGGACTGGATCCTCTGCTTTTAACCACTGAGCCATCTCTCCAGCACCCTTTTTTCCATCCTATTTTAAATAATCTCATTTAATAACTTCAGGTAGATTTCAGAAATTTTGTTATTGTATAATATGACATAATGATCCAATTACAAAAAGTACTAAAGTATATGTTGAATTCTTTTATACTCTATATGTGTGTACGTGTATGTGTGTATATGTGTGTGTATAAGTTGAACACGTTCATTCTTCCTTCCATTCATTCCCCCTTCTAATGAACAAGTATATTTCATTGGAGATGAAAAATGGCTAAATATAAAAAATGATCAGTGGAGAAAGTCATCTGAAAAAATAGTAACTTAGCTGACTAATGAGCATTCTGATTAACATATTCTTCACATCTATCAGTACCAAGGCTCAGTATGCCTCTGTTCCTCTCCAAATTAATAGTGACAGGCACCAGGACCCGATTAATATTTGAGTAGTCTGATAGGCATAGGCAAGCATGCTGCAGAGAAGAATGTCAATCAGGGTCAGAGTCGCCTTCCTCTCCTGTCTGTTGAGCAGCAATTCTCTTCAGGCTCTTCTCAGCCTCAGCTCTCTGAGATTGCCTATTCTCTCTCACTTCTCGGGCCTACTGAGTTCTGTTCTCATTGTTTCTAAGATGCTCTGAGCAAAGTGTGTTCACTGGATGTGTAGATTACTCACAGGCTCCTGGATGGTAGTGTCTCTACCATTGGACACATAGTCGGCACTGATGCAATATTTGCTGAACAAACTCTCTTTTGTTAGCATGCAGCAAAATGATGTGAAATCATAGGGAGCTTTAGATGTGGAAGATAGGAAGTGCTTGCATTTTCTAGTGTGTTACAAGGCACAGAAAGTTGCCTATGTTTCATAAATGTGGGTAAACGCATTGACTTGGTGATGGTAAGTGAATGGGACGGTTGATGGAGGAAGGTCATTGGTTAAAAAATAAAGAAACTGCTTGGCTGGCCCTCATAGGTTAAAACATAGGTGGGAGGAGTAAACAGAACAGAATGCTGGGAGGAAGAGGAAGTGAGCTCAGAGACCCCATGCTCCCCTCTCCCGGGCACACGTGATAGCTCTGCTCTCTGAGGCACACGCTATGAAGCTCTGACCCAGGATGGACGTAGGCTAGAATCTCCCTGGTAAGCCACCTCGTGGGCTACACAGATTATTAGAAATGGGCTAGTCCAGGTGCGAGAGTTAGCCGAGAAGAGGCTAGATATAATGGGCCAAGCAGTGTTTAAAAGAATACAGTTTGTGTGTTGTTATTTCGGGTAAAGCTAGCCGGTGGCGGGTGCTGGGTGGCGGAATGCAGCCCCGCAGCTCCCACAAGAGACGGTCGTGTTGGCAGAGCATGACAGAGCATGTTGGTGGAGCATGACAAGAGTACAGTCCCGGTGTGACCTGGCCATAGTTCTAGGACTTACTCTTCTTAGACCACCCTCCCTTAATTTCATTAAGTAGACAAGAAGAGGTAATCTTACATGAATTCCAGATCAGGCAAGCTTTGAAACGCTGTTCATGTTTTAATGATCTTTTCAGGGATTGTCTGTCACCACGAAGAGCTCCATCCTGTTAGCCCCCATAAAGCTTTTGGGCAGTCCTCTACTTGGTTTCAGTCTGAGGTCCTCTGGGTACTTTTTCTTTGTTTTTCCTGTAGGAATTTCCTTGGGCTGCAGAGAAATTTGAACCCAGTGTGGTATTAGTTGGTCCCATCCTTCCCATAGGTGGCCTCGTTCACCTCTCCACTGCTCCTGTTGCTCGCTTTGCCCCTACTCAGAACTCCTGGCCTCTCTCCTGCCACCTGTCACCTGCAGCTGGCCTACAAGAACGTTTAAAGCCCTTTGCCCTGTCCTTTCTCTGTCAATGTGAAGTCTAAGGTCCTTTCACTATGGGTTCACCCACCCCTGTCCCTACTGTCATGGCATGTGTCCATCTTGAGTATGGTAGTAGCAGTAAGTACCGCCCGTTGAAGGTGTACTATATGCCTGTGCAGTCACAGGCCTTTACTTTGACGGTCTCGGAGTCTGCCCTGTTCCTACAGGGTGGCTGCTTTAATTTTACAGATGAGGAAGCATCCTCAGATTGCTTAAATAACCTGTCCCGATTGGTGCAGTTTCCAGTGTAGCAAGACAAGTGCCGGCCTCTGCATGTCGTCAGTTCTTCCTCATTGTCTTCCTGTCACCTTTCGTTTCAGAAGCAATACTGCGTCACCACGTGGCAAGCATGTCACCATCCTTACACTTGCCACTGCCCTGCTTTATTTGCTATTATTTATGGTTTGTTTATATTATACAAACTTGAGCTCTCAGAAGAGTGTGCTTCCAGCCCACATTCTAACATGTTGATTCTACAGGCATTTTTGTTCTTTTAGTCTTTCATATTGTCATTTTAATTACTAAGTTATTTTCATCAGATTGGTTTATCATAATTATATAAAGTTTAATTTTTGTTGCTACTGCAGAGCATTTGGAATATTTTTATTTTGAGATAAATTATAATATTTATGTTCCTTTTGAAAATAGGTGGTAATGTTGGCTTTCAAAGATTTTTTTTTAATTTCCAAAGAACTCCCATGTACTTGTCTCTGTTTCAATAATAACATTTTGCACATATTGTTTTAACTAATCTCCCTTTATTTCTTGAGAATATTAAAGAAAATTTCAACTAAATACTTCAGCACCTACTTTTTAATGCATAGGGACCTTTCTAAGGCCATCCAATTCTCTGTAACTGCCATCTCAAATCCAAGTGTAAATTTACATGAAAGTAATGGATAATTTCTTTCATTTGGTTTGTATAAATTAGGGTCCAAGTGCAGGCCACACACTGCCTACAGTTTGTTGTTATGTGGTAAATACATATCATTAAATAACACACACACAGTCTCCCTGTGTACCAGGCCTTCATCTGTGAACCTCTTGTCTCAGCCTCTGGGGTACTGAGATTACAGGTGTTTGCCAGCCCCATTTATAAACGTTTTGATACCTTCAGCGGGTTAGACAGAGAGTGGTCCTGTATCTCACCATCTTAATACTGACTGTGTCCTCAGGATGCTCCTTAACATCCCTAACCACTGTAATTGTTTAATTGCTAGTTAAAGATAATGGATTTAATATGAATATAGCTCAGTTTTTAATGAAGAATACTAGGTAAATGTATTTTCAAGTTGGGGCCAAATTTAACACCCTTCTGAGCACATTTCACCAAACCATATGCTCTTCTTTTTCCCTTTAAAATCGGAGCTCTGGATACATGCACCCCCAGAAAAAAGCATTAATGTTGAGGATCCCACGACAGTGCTAAGAGGAACGTGAGTGGAGATGCTCATGGCAGGAGACTGGAGAGGACAGCTGTGAGGGCTTTAGTCAACAAGGCGGCTTCTCACTGGGAGCCAAATTCACACATCTGAGGCTTTCTCTTTCATTTTCTGGGGCAGGCTGTGAACCAGAGAAGCTGAATTTAACTTTGATCTGTAAATACATTGTTTTCTCACTCTGTAACTTCTAGTTGTCCATTTGCTGCTTGTATTACCATGTGTGGTATAGACAACAGCGCGAGGTTACTCACAGAAGCCGAGAATCTGAACATGGAGGTGATTTAATAGTAAACTTCCTAATGCCGTGGCTTACAGTTACCCTGTGTTCCTAAACAGTTGCCCAGCCTAAGCTTGACTGCTAACCATTCTTCTTCATTTCTCGTAAGCAATGGCTTTGCTTTGTTTTCATTATTACTGAGAATGAAGTCTCTCTCTCTCTCCCTTCTGTCTCCAGATGGTTCTTTCAACCTAAGAAGCAATTCTTTTTCTTTTAAAATGTCTGCAAGTATTTGAATTAAAACTGGTAAGTTACATCACTTTTCAGTATTTCTTCATTGACCTTATGGTACTTCTCATTGCTTTGATAATCCTCTAATATTTTCACCATGCGTGTAAGTGGTCTGTGTGCCAGGAGTAGTGTGAATTCAGAAGGCGTGGACGTGTGCAGTAATGGCGTGTACTACTGCGGCTGGGAGGAGAGAGCAGCATCGTGGGATTTGTTTGTGTGTGTTTCTTCCCTGGAACAGTAGAGAGAAACGTGAAATTGAATGGAGGCTGTTGCTGTAGGCTTGAGTTGATACAGAAAACTACAGTGGTTTTAAAGATCCCTTTAAATGTTCACATTGGATATTTCTTAGGGGTAGAAAACCCCAAGTTTAAAACACACAGTTTTATTAGACTGCCAAACCCTTTTGTATTTTTCTTTTGTTCTTGGTGGAACTGAAACCTCTGAGTTGTTTTTTGTTTGTTTGTTTCTATATCAAATGGACACACAGTTTCTAGTCTGTTTCAGTTTTTCCCCAACCTCTCCTTTTCATTAAATTTAATAATTTTAATAGGAATAATAAACATGTAATGTAGGAATGATTAAGCTAATTTTTATTTGTATTTGTAATCTTTCTATCATGAACTATAGTCTCATTTTATAATGAATATATATATATATATATTTATATATATATTTGAGACAGGGTTTCTCTGTGTAACAGCCCTGGAACTCACTTTGTAGACCTGGCTGGCCTCAAACTCAGAGATCTGCCTGCCTTTGCCTCCTAAGTGCTGGGATAAGGCGTGTGCCACCACTGCCCAGCATTTGTACTGAATCTTAGGTTCAACACTGTCACAATATTATCTCTGGGTAAATGCTAAAAAGCCATCGTGTTAAGGCCTTAGAATATCATGGCAAAGCATGAATCTTTGCTGTCCGTTCTAAAATGCACATAAGAGGCCCTGCAGCATGTGGCTTTTCCCTGAGTTCCTCTCTCTCATATACATACACAGACTGTAGTAAGTACAGAAATTCATCAGATATAAGTGAATAAATTTATCCACTCTTTCTGTGATCAACCCTGAACTCTGATTCTCAGACCCAGTATATGGAAATTATACATACGATGACTCCTAAAAGTGTGGATCTCTCTGACTCGAGATCTAGCACGGCAGAGTTCTTAGAAGAAGAAAGATTCTCTTCCGTTGTTCTATTTGCTTATTAAGATTCTGTCTTTTTCAATGCCTTTCTTATGTAGACTTCTCTGCTTTGTTTGCCATAAGATCTCTGTAGCCTATGCTGGCTTGGACTTCACAGTTATCCAGGCTAACCTTGAACTCGTGGTCCTCCTTCCTCTTCTTCCCAAATGGAATTGCCGGTGTAATTATACCTGCTTCATGGACTGGGTTCTTAATTTCTGTGAAGTTATACCTCTGAGAAGAACTTTTATGTGGTCCACGGACACAATTTTCTCTTTGTTTTATCCTATCAAAGTGCTATCGAATAGTCTTTTTTTTGTGAATGTATGTCCTTTGTAAGCTGTGGGCTCCCAAGCAGTGCTGAGTCCATATTCATTTCTTTCTATTGAGTAACAGCTCTGGTTTTAGGCAAATAAGAGAGTAAATTTCTCTCTGTTTGGATGAAGTTAAAATATAAAGCTTTGACTATCAGACATGAATCATAATCCTGCTTAGACTAATATATTATTTGAGTATATCAAACACTACACGATTAATCTTAATCATTTCCATTCTTTTAAAATATCAGCAGTTAAAAATTACATATCTTATTATTAAAAATGGTTTGAGCTGAGATGTAATCTCCCAAATGAAGGAATAAAAATAAGAACAGGATAAGGCAGAGAACCATTTTTCTTTCTAAAAACTTGAAATAAATCGAAATCAAAAAAGTTACACATTGTTAAATAAATCAGAGGACTTTATGACAGCGCTAATATTTTATAACAGGTTTTTGACTTGATTTATGTATTTAAAATAACTAGCAAAGTATTCTTTCAATGCTAAAACATAAATTACAAATGGGAAGCCTTGATTTATGTTAATGGTGGATAGTGTATGGGATGAGGCAAGTGATTGCTAAGTTTTGCAGTATTCCCTAGATGGGGCGATGGAGGCACAGAGCACAGAAGATGCTGTCTTAGGCTCCATTTGTTGACTCGTAAGTGCAGGCTGTCTTAGGAAGTGAGGGAATCTTGATAGGAACTTTCACTTCTGTTTCAGATATCCAGATGTTTGTGAAAGCTGCTGGAGAGGTCTCAGCTACTCCATGTCACCATGGCAGACCAGATGTATGCAGAAGTCTGCAAGGAGAGTGTAGAACTTGGAGCAGATTGTCTTCTTAGGTAAATCTCAGGTCTCTGATATTTCCCTATAATGTGTAGGTCACATGCCATCCAGGCAGCACCGCTTCGCATTTTCATACGTCAGCCTCAGGACCAGCCTTTTGTTCGGTTTGTGTCGTGAAGCCATCTTCCTGATCGCTTTGTATGACTGTTTTGTCCTCCAGCTCTCTCCTTAAATATGCCTGCCCCAGAGAGTTCTTTCTGGATCTCTGTACCTACTGAGACCCCTTACCCATTGCCCTCTTTACTCCCTGCCACTTTAAAAAGAATTCTTTCTTAGTGCTCTCACATCTCATGGTTTGCCTCCACCACAAATTATCTGTGGTGGGGGAAAAAAGTCCGCGTTATTAATTCCAACAGCAGTACCCTAATAGCAGACAGTAAAGATGCTAGAAAATTATTAGAGAAATGAACAAAGATCTGTGAGATTGCATTTGGAAAGAGTACCTTAATTTAGAAAGGGTAAGAAGCATTGCTTTGCTTTAAATGAGCACAGCCATACGCCCAAGAGATGTCTTTCCAGATGCCTGACTGCTTTCTCATTCAAACAAGTTTCTTGTGATGCTTCAGTAGGCAGACTGTCGGTCTCACAGCTGGAGCCCAGTCCTTCCCACAGAGGCTCTCAGTCCCCCTTTGTCGGCAGGTGCAAACAGACTGGCACCCTATGGACACACGCTACTGAAATGAACCAGGACGGCTCTGTGCCTCCAGAGCCCTGCCTGTGCCTACCCCTCTTCCTTTTCCACCCAGGAAGTCAAGTTAGCAGGTAAGCTAGCGAGGGTGAGCATAAGGCCTTACAGGGACCACCTTAGGTAACACAAACTTATCAGTAACAGGCAAGCAATAAACCAGTTATAAATATTAGCAGTGAATTACTTGCTACAGTTAATAAAGGCAGAGTGTTTTTGCTGTCACAATGACGTGATTTTTTTTGAGTGTATGTTTTAGCAATTGAACTTGAACTTCTGGGATGCATTTTATTGTTTATGGAACTTTTAGGGAAGAAAGCAATGCATGTAGTTGAGTCTAAGTGGGAGAAGAATGCTTGGGAATAATTGCCGTAGAGCCCTTATGGATCCTTGATAGGTGTGGTTTCAGAATGATAAACATAAAGATTATTGATATTTAAAGTGAGCCAAGTCAATGCAAAGGTCACACGTCTTTCACTTATAATGCAATTTCATTCAGTTAAAACTAATTGATTTGTTAATATTTTCTACCGTGTATTTAAAATACACTTGGTAATAAATTCCAAGTTCTTGAAAGAAAGAAGAAAATAACAGTACAATGACTTTTGTGTCTCTTTTAGTCTTATCTGGAGGACACTGGTATAGGCCAGGAAGTTCTGGGAACAAGATATATTCAGGAAATAAAGCTGCATGTATGTGCTCCGTTGTTTCAGTTCATACCGTGTCCATATGCCATGTAGATACAGACACATATTTACTTCTAGGCTACACTGCTAGTGCGCCATGAGTCCCCATATGTTTTTCACTTGCTAATGTTAATATCTTACGTAGCCACATGCATTTACTAAACTAAGGTATTTGCACTGGTACGTCATTAAGTAAGCTAACCTTCTTTTTCAGACTTAATGAACTTTTCAAATAATGGGCATCTTTTTTCTGTTTTGGGATCTAATAGTATTATATTTACCATATATGTATTTACTAAGGGATAAAATATAAGGGAAGAGGCAAAGACTTTTATGAGTACTCAGGCATCAGTACTGTTAGCATTTAGCATATTTTCTTCCTAGCCCATGTACATTAACAAACACCACACACATTTTTAGGGCAGGCTTAACACCTATTTTTAAATATTTTTGTAACTCTTGTTTTAAATATTTGTGTGACAAGATCCAACGATGGGCCCTCGGCTGGCCTGGAACTTGGGCCTTCTCATCTCAGTCTCCCAAATGCTGGAATTCCAAGAGTGTGCTGTTACACCTCGCCACCCACCTATTTTTATATCATCTTCTCGCAACATGTGGATTCCAGGAGTGGACTTAGATCAACAAATATATTGGCCAATATGCTTACCCATTGAGCTGTCTCACCAATTGTTTTTAATTACTTAGCAAATCACAAATATTACCCTCTGTAGTTTCAGTTTGAGATACTTTTATATGTCCAGTTTTTAAAATACAGGTATTCTTTTAGTTAACATTATTTGTTCATTGTTCCTTTCCATTTTTTTTCTTGCAAGTGATACTGCGATGATTTTTCGTATACATGAGTTTTGGGTACTGTCCATATTTTTACAGATCAGAAAGAAGAATGTATCATGTGAGAACCTAGGTACTCCCCCAATTTGTTTTTTATTTTAAAATCAAGACTAATATATTTAAACTAAACCGAAAGCTTTAAGTTTGAAAGTGAACCTGTTTCCCTGCGGGAAGGGAAGCCCTGGGAGGTCCTTGGGCCTAGGCAGCACTGCAGGAATTGTTCGCACACACCTAGGTACAGGCAGCTGCAAGCCTAGGCTTTGCAGAGGCATTCCAAGCGGTCCTATCATCACAGCCGATATGCTTGGCTGTGTGATTAGGAGTGGCATTGCTTGGGCATTTCCTATGGTTGGCCAGTTTTACCCTAAAAAGGGTTTTGCAATTTCTTGGTCCCCAAATAGTAAGCTTTATTTTTAGGTAACAGACATCAGCACCAGAGAAAAGGACTCTGATTGTCTCTGACATTCAGAACAGATAGTTCATCTGCTCCTAAGGCATGAGTCCTATAGTGTCTAGGCCTCTTGAGCTGTAGTTAGAGGATATTGTCACACATGAAGCAGAATCAAAGCAAGGAATCCAGATGTCTGTCTTCCCGCCCCTAGAACCAGAGACAGTAACAACTGGACATTGCGAACTCACTTTTGGAATAAAGACATTGCTCTGCCTGGACTAGAATGTGGAGAGTGGGGGCCAGGATGGCTTCTGAAGTTAAGTAGGCTTTATATACCCCGAATCCAGTACAATTAGAAACTCTTTGATATTAGGTAACTGAGGCAGCTCCTTAGTCTGAGCTTTCTTGACACAGCTAGATGTTGATTTGAATGTCTTGTGAAAGTATCTGGTGTTACGGTATCTGACATACAGTGTGCACTTAGATGAAAGGTTACTCAGTGAAGGACGGGTGAATGTGCTCCCTAGCTGTTTGAACATCTTATGTTTTAAATAGTTATATGGCTATTTGTAATAGAAAATACAATAAATATCAAAGAAATGACTTAAATATCCATTTAACTCTCTTTCTCTCAGGGTTGCAGACACATAAACAGACTCTGGTTAGAATTTATTGGATGAACAGTCAGATCCTGAGATTTAGGAGTTGAAGCAGCGAGCAGTTTGATGATACGAGCTGTGGATCCCTGGGGCCTCGGAAGCAGATGGTTATGGATCTTTCGCCTGGACTGTTGATGACTTTATTCCTCATCTTTAGTGACCTGTCACCAGTTGCCAGGAAGACAGGGCTGTGTCCCACAACATGGACACAGATATCACTTCTCTGATTCAGGAGAACTTCACAGGGCAAAGGGAATGTTGGGTGACTAATGTATTTTAAAGTATTTTGTATATTTTACTTGAATTATTTATGTAGTATAGAGAAACTAATTTTAGATATGACAGATGTTATTAATTTAGATAACAGTTTACCATAAAAGAGAAACATAATATTTATGTGCTGGGCTGGAGGCGGAGCTCAGTGGTGGTGTGCTTGACTAGCATGCATGAGGTCCTGGGTTCAATTCCACGAAAACCTCCTCCCCTTTAAAAAGAAAGCAGAAAATATTTACAGGATGAAATTTCAAAACTTCACTAAAAGTTTTTAAAGGTTTTGTTGAGGCTTGATTGACATATTCTGAAGTCCACATATTTGAAGTCATGGCTTAGTATATTTTGGCACTTATGATGCACATCCTGACAACTGCCACCATAATGAAGACAACAAGGTCTTCCACCCCTGGATGTCTCCTTGTGCTTTTCTGTTCCTCCCCTCAGTCCCTGCTGTCTCTAAGCACTTATGTCCTTAGACTGACTCGTATTTTCTAGAGTTCCCTATAAATGGGATCATGCAATGCATATTCTGTGATATGGCTCTTCTTCTTAGCACAACTGCTTTGAGACTCATCCGTGTTGCACTATATAACAGTGTTCTGTTTCTTTATATGAGCAACTCATACTGAGTAGATTATACAGCTTGTTTATTTATTAGTTGGCAAAGATTTTACTTATTTCTATTTGGGGATGTCATCAATAAAAATAAGAATTTATGTACAGGTGATTTTTTTGATGTGTTTTCATTTCTTTAGGGTTAACTAGAAGTAGAATTACTAATTGCCAAGCAGCGGATGTATTTAGCTGCCAGAGAAATGAAAAATTAAAACCATAATGACATACTTATTCAAATGGCAGGATGAAAACATAACTAATAATTTCATATTATTATGCTCAGTTTAATAGATGGAAAAACTGAGGCTCACATTTGAAGAAGGCGCTAAAGTCTCAGGTTGGAAAGATGGGGACTCACGTATCACTTAGTTATCCCCTTTTCTGTCAGGACAGGCTTCCCTAGTCACAGTGACCATTATGGAAGTTCTAGCGCAAAGTTTTGCTTATCTACATAATCTAACATATAAAATATATGAATTTCTAACATCCAGCTTTGTCTGGATGCCTGTTGGAAAAGTATTTAAAGTATGGAAAATATATGAAAACTTTACTGGTCCAACAAAGATAGAGTTCTGTTTAAGTATGACCTCTAAAAATCAAGTTGTTGTTTTTTTAAGGGTCTTATATAGCCCAGACTTGCTTCTACACTGCTTTGTAGCTGAAGCTGGCCTTGAACTCCGTTCCTTCTGGCTCCATCTCCTGAGTGCTGAGATCATAAGCATGCACCATGTCACCCAGTTTTATGTAGTTCTGGAGGTCAGACTCAAAACTTTGTGAATGCCAGGCAGACACTTTACCCTCTGAGCGGCATCCTCAGCCCTTGGCTGCGTTTTTATCTGACAGATCTCAGCCTGACCCGCTCTCTTATTTCTTAGCCATTTGATCTTAGGCAAATTATTATTATTATTATTTGCTTTTTATTAAATAAACACTTTAGGCTTCAGTTTCCTCTTTTGTAAATTAGAGATAGTAACCCTCATGCCAGTGTTTTAAGGGCTAGAGCATCTGATACATACAGTTTACTGCTATGTCCTATAGTTATTAGTCTCCCATCACTGACGTTACCATGCCAGTAATAATATATGACCATCATAAGAGTAGGTGTCTTAAGCTTTGTACTCACTACCAAGATCAAAACACCAATTTATCATTAGCGAAGATGAATATGAAGGACTTGTTCTCTCCTTTAGGGAATGGTAATTCCAGGACAGACTATGACAGTTTACTCCATAAGAGTGTTAAGAAGTAAAGGAAAGTCGTCCATTAAGCGAAAACATTGAGACCTTCTTATTAAGAACTAGCTATAGTTGCTGTTGAGCCACATCCTCAAGGAGCAGATACACAGGGACCACAGAATACAGAGAAATCAAAGTCAGCATGATAAAGAGCAGGATGGAGCACTGTCCCTGTGCTCGGATGATTGGAACCTGCTTGAAGTTTTCTGGACTGATTTTTTTTTTTTTTTTTTTTTGGTAGATGTGCTTTGTCCGCTGCTTGCTGTCACACCACCGGCTCTTTCCCAGGCCTCTGGGATTGTAACTAGGGCTACTGTGGTGCACTGTCTCTGTCCCGTTAAATCTGAACAATGCTTTTGGTCAGTAGTTGCGGACTTCAGCGAGGCCTCCTCCAAGCACTTGGATGTAAGATTGTGAAGAGAGACAAATATGCTGCTTTACTGACTGCCTTCCACAATGTTTGTTCACTCAAGTAGTCCAGTATAAGTTGGTCCTGCAGAGAGCCTGCAATTCTGCTGCTTGGTACCATTATTGCTATGCAAACTTTCCAGAAGACAGGCACTGAGAACAATTGTTTCTTCATGCTGGAAAAACTGTACCCTGCTTTCAAAACAACCAGGTCAGGTGAATGTTATGTCTCAGCTATGAATGTATGAGTCTTTCTTACAGTACAATCTATATGGCTTTCAACTGTTCTGGTTTAAGCATGACATTCCCAGCTTGACCCTTGGATGACAAAGGAGTAGAGATTATGATGTACAGCACACATCTTGTACCTTGAACTCTAGTGTTGACACACATCATTTTTGTGTTGCATTGTTTGACGCTATCATTTTGCAGCACAAATATAATTATTTATTTTTTTACAATTTCACTTCAAAGTCAATGCATAACACTTTGGAGTAGAGAAGCAACTCCAAGGTTTGCAAAGTGTGTCCACAGCATACCCAGCGATTTTTTAAAAATATGTGGGTAGCGTACAACTTTAATCCCAGCACTCGGGAAGCAGAAGCAGGTAGACTTTGTGAGTTCAAGACCAGCCTTGTCTACAAAGTCAGTTCCAGGACAGCCAGCACTGTCATAAGAGAAAACCTGTTTCAAAAAAAATTAAAATGTGTTAAAATATGTCTAATAATATATATATATATATATATATATATATATATATATATATAACATTTTCACATTTCAACTGGGCACTCAACATATTAAGTCCATTTATGTTTTTATATAATCAACTTTCTTCATGTCATAAAAACATAAAAATCTGCACCCATTTAGCAATAATGGCCCACATCTCCCAGAAATCACCATTCCACCTTCTCAATGGATTTGACTTCTCTGCTCTTTTTTTTTCTTTTTAAATCTCATTCAGTGGGTTCATTCAGATCTCTTTTCTGATTTTCAGTTTCAATTCACACTGATAAATCAGAAATGGTATGGGTACCAGAAAAAGGAACCTATATGCATTGTTGTGGGAAGGTAAAATAGACAGATCATGGAGAAGGTAACTAACACTAAAGGCTTTTTGAAAAACGTTTCAAAATCTACTATTGCAGAAGTAAGAGAAATTTAAGTGGAATTACCATGTAATGGGGAAGACAATGTCCTGTTGAGAAATCATATACAACCAAATACAACACCTAGCACCAGGAATAGCTTAAATCTCCATTGAGTCTTCGGCTGAAGATATTCCACAGATTCCTCTCCAAACATTGTTGGCTATTGCCAATGCTGTTAGTTACTCTCTGTAACCTGATGGTAAGACCCAGTTACTAAATTACCACATATTTATGTCATCCAAGATGGGGATATTGAGCTGGCTAGCTACTGACTAGCATTCATAGTGCGGAAAAGTACTATACATGTTACCAGAGAAGAAAAGTAGTCATGAACCTAGCCATAAGCCCTGTGGGCTACAGTAGTGACCTGCCTGCAAGGTATAGCTACTGGTGTAAGATTGCATAAAAGTTATAGGAATAACCGATGGTCTGAATGAGAATTGCCCTCATAGGCTCGTATATTGAAATGCTTGGTCCCCGGTTAGTGGAACTGTTTGGGAAGGATTAGAAGGTGTGGTCTTATTGAAGGAGGTTTATACCTGGGAGTGGACGTTGAAGTTTCAAAACCTACAGCAGATCCAGTCTTTTTCTCTTTTTACCTGCAACTTGTGGATCAGATGTGAACTCTCAGCTTTGCTCCAGTGCCAACCTGCTGCTTGTTCTTCACCATGATGTAAGTAATCCCCCAATTAAATGCTTTCTTTTATAAGTTGACTCGGTCATGGTGTCTCTTCAAAGTATTAGAACAGTAACTAAGAGTAATTAACAGTAACCAATTGTTTTTTAAAACTTGGCTTTAAGGCCCACTCCATGACATGGAACCCTTATTTGACACTGTAAATGAGGCCAGAAACCTGAGGCTAGACAGGTCATGGATCCCAGGGAGAAACCTACTATTATTCTGCCTAGGGAACATTGAAACAAAATGGACCTTGATAACATATTACTGCATCCATAGACCTGTGCCTTTCTCAGCTCTTACCAGAGAAGCTTCTTCTCTCATTAGATAGGGTTTAACACAGAAACCTACAACCGGTCAATGTATAGAGGGTGACTCTGCCCTTACGGGATGTCTATTACATCCTTCCCCTCAGGACTCAGGGATTTATGCAGAAGTGGAGGTGGACAGTTTGAAAGAGCCAGGGATGGTGATGACTCCAAGGAAAGAGCATCTTCCAGACACAACAGGGCTGACACAGATATAAACTCACACAGTGTGACAGCAAGTACAAGGCCAAGCCAGACACAAACCTCAGCACAAAGAACGGGAAGTGGATATAAAGTTTTACAAGAAGCTATTTGCAATTGGTAGCTGATGGGCGAGGGGAAAAAAAAGCGTTTTCTTTGATGGAATGATACTGGGCATGTCAACTACACTCCATGGCAGGGCGAGTTCTCAGGAATCACAAAACCAACACAAAATCACAAAATACAGACTGTTGTTGCTGCTGCTGTTGTTGTTGTTGTTGTTGGTGGTGGTGGTGGTGTGTGTGTGTGTGTGTGTGTGTGTGATTTTTGGTTTTTCTTTTTAGGGGAGAGAAATAACACGAAGCTGGAGGATAGGCAGGTAGAAAGGACTGGGAAGTGTTGAGGGTGGGAAAAGACTATGATCAAAATATATACATGAAAAAAGCTAGAAAAGGCATGATGGAAGTCAGCGTGAAGGTTTCTCAGGAAACTCAAGTTAGAGCTACCATATAACCCAGCTCTAGCACTCTAGGATATAAACCCGAGAGAGTGTGAGTTAGCATACAACATGTAACCAGCTAAGCTCAGGAAGACAAACACCACGCTTTTTCATATGCACAATCCACATTAAAAAAATACACAAATAATGTTTTAAAGACATGAAAGGGGAAGGGGGATTACTTCAGTTCTCATGGGGATTACCAGTTCTATCCATTTTCCTGCATATTAAATAACTTCATTCTTCTACATGACTGAGAAAGCTCCACTATGCATATATGATCCATATTTTTCTTATCTATTTGTCTGTTGATGGACACCAAGGCTGATTTCTTATCTTGTCTATTATGGATAGTGCAGCAGTAAACATGGAGTGCCACTTATCTCTTGTATGCTCATTTAACCTTAATGGGGTGTGACCGTGAGCACAATATAAAATACATGTGTGAGAATATCATAATGAACGCATAATTTTATATAACAAATGTACATAACAAAAGAAAAATAAGCAAGAATACACAAAAAGTTACCTAGTTCCCTGACTGAGCAAGAAAATTCATGCTGCGTGTTGGGCGAATCCTGTTTTTTATCTTAACGCCATGCAAGCATTTGTATGTGTGCTTTGCTGTGTTCTGATTCCATAATAATAAAGCAACCCTCTGGTTATGGTGTGTTTTTTTTTAACTTACATGAAACTAGCAATTTCCAAGCCTTCATTCAACCTTGTTTATGCTACACAGTGTTGCATTGAGGTTTGAGGGGTAATACAATATCTTAACTCCAGAGATTAAACTTTAAACCTCTTCCCACAATCAAGTATGTTTTGACACAGTGAGCAATCTGCAGGTAGCTGTTGACCTAGGCCTAACCCAATCCTCTGGCTATGATTAGTTCATGGGCAGGTGTGATTGCTAACTTTAACAGTCAACCTGACATAGCCTTGAGGTATTGTCCAGATCAGGTTGACCTGGGGGTGTGTCTGGGCGGGGCTGTCTTGATTATATTCATGCATGTAGGAAGACCCCGCCCATTGTGGGCGGCACCATTCCCTGGATTTCTGGTTTCTGAGAGCTGGAGTGCTTGAGCGTCCACAGAAAGCACTAGAAGCATGCCTGCATTCATTTCTCTCTGGTCTTGACTGGATGCGATGGGACTGTTTCAAGCTTCCGTAGCCTTGGTTTCTCTGCAGCCATAAAATGTAATATGGAATCGTGAGCTAGAACGAGCCCTTTCTTCCCTAAGTTGCTGTTCGGCAGGGCGTTTAATCGCAGGGATAGAAATGAAAGCAGGACAGCCGATATTTACTTTGGTCCAATCCAGCTGAAGTTTAGGACTCTTATTTGGTGATTGGACAGAAGCCTGCCTCCTCTTACTGAATTCCAGCCACAAAAGTAGGAGCCTGCCAATGTAATGGGAATGTAGAGGATTGAAATCTCATTCTTGGTGATGCTAGGTCAAGTCTTGCCTCGAGCCCCCCTACAACTGATCTTTTGAGTTCTATAAATCAATTTCGTCTTTTTAAAATTATTTAAACAAACCTTGCATTGGCTTTTTCCAATTGCTTGTTTTTAAGCACACTCTAACTAACCATCTGTGAAATTCTTTCTACAGGATCATAAAACAGTGATTAAATGGAGTTTGGCACCTCTTTCCCCACTCCCTTTGATACTGATTTCTCATTGTGAGAAAATACCTCCTTTTCCGTCCTTGCACATTAGTTTCTTTAGCTTGTTTGATGTGATAGGTTCATTTTCAGGATCCTGGCAAGCTAATCCTTAAGGTTATGGGACTGCTCGGTGTTGACCTTCAGGGTGATGGGTATTGTCCCATGAGGTTATGTTGGGAGATATTTTTTTAATTGTTTTTATTGCACTATACATTTTTATCCACTCCCCTCCTTTCTTTCCCTCTCCCCTTCTACCCTCTCCTAGTTTACTTAGGAGATCTTGTCTTTTTCTCCTTTCTATTTAGATCCATGTATGTCTCTCTTAGGGTCGTCTTCTTTGTCTAGGTTCTCTGGGGTTGTGGATTGTAGGTTGATTTTTCTTGGCTTTATGTCTAAAAGCCATTTATGAGTGGGTAATATTATATTTGTCTTTCTGAGTCTGGGTTACCTCACCCAGTATGTTTTTTTTCTAGATTCATCCATTTACCTGCAAATTTCAAGATGTTATTATTATTTTTTTAAACTCTGAGTAGTATTCTATTGTGTAAATGTACCACATTTTCTTTATCCATTCTTTGGTTCAGGGGCATGTAGGTTGTTTTCAGGTTCTGGCTATTGTGAATAATGATGCTATGCACAAAGTTGAGCACATGTCCTTGTGGTAAAATTGAGCATCCTTTGGGTACATACCTACTAGTTGTATTGCTGGGTCTTGAGGTAGATTGTTTCCTAATTTTCTGAGAAATCGCCATACTGATTTCCAAAGTGTCTGTACAACTTTGCACTCCTACCAGCAATGGAGGAGTGTTCCCCTTACCTCCCATCCTCTCCAGCATAAGCTGTCATCAGTGTTTTTGAGCTTGGCCATTCCAACAGGTGTAAGATGGAATCTCAGAGTTGTTTTGATTTACATTTCTCTGATGGCTAAGGATGTTGAACATTTCTTTAGGTGTCTTTCAGCTATTTGAGATTCGTCTGTTGAGAGTTCTCTGGTTAGGTCTGTACCCAACTTTTTTTTTTTTTAATTGGATTACTTGTTCTTTACTGCTTCTTGCTGTGATGGCACTCTCGGGATAGTTCGTTTTTCTAGTTTCATTGGCTTCTCTAAAGTAACAGCCGGTTCTAGTCACACCTGATCACCAACACGACATCTTAGTCCTGGTCACATTATCTGGCTCAGCTTCCTTCCACTAAAGTCTGAACCCTTTGTGTGTTATAATGAAAGCCATATTGGCTAGCACAGTGCTTAGCATATAATGGGTTGACTTTAAATGTGAGGAGCCTGTGTAATGCTGACTTTGACATCTCAGAGCCTATCAGAAGACGCCATCGAAGGCTTACACTCTTACTAGTCTTGCTTTTCCACTCTCTTAGTCAACTTACTTAGATACTTTACAGCATCTCACACAGTAGTCAGTTTTTAGAACTAGATGGACTTAGTGGTGTTGGTCTGTAGTCTCAACCACACAGGGGTTTGGGGAAGGATCCCAAGTTCAAGGTCTGCCTGGACTACACATGAGTTCTAGGACGGTCTGTCAACTTAGTGAGACTTTATCTCAAAGGAAAAAGTTAAGAAAAGCCTGGGGATACAGCTGGCATAGCAGTTGCCTGGCATGTCTTGCATCCTAGCTTGGTTCAATCCCTAGAAATGTACACATACATACACACACACACACACACACACACACACACACACACACACACACCCCTTTTCACAGTGTCCAGTACCAGGAGGTGAGACTTTTCCTTTCCATAGGGTGGAAGTTGAAGAGAGGACAAGGAAGTGGGCGTCTGTGTTTTCTTTCTTCAGGTGCAAGTTATCGAACCCACAGCCTTATAAATGGAGAGCAAGTCCCTTTTATTGCTGAGCTACATTCTCAGCCCTGATCTCATCTTTTGATCAGGGTGCTACTTCTCTGACAACTGACACGCTCTTGCAAGAACCACTTTGACCTACTCACAAGGACAGATGCTTACAGCCTTTTTACCTCTTAGAGGGGCCATCTCTCCACACAGTTACAATGGGACTCAACGTTCTAAAACATGAATGCTGGGTATATATGTTCAGACCATGGCAGCCACTCTTCCCATTAAACAAGGCACTGGGTAAGAACTTTCTGGTAATGTTGTGTCTCACTGTTTTTCTCTTCGTATTCCCGTCAGGAAATCCATACACCAGGCCACATTTTTGATCCCAGCACTCAGGAAGCAGAGGCAAGCAGATCTCTGTGAGTTTGAGGCCAGCCTGGTCTACACAGTGAGCCCCAGGAAAACTAGAGCTACACAGTGAAACTTAGTCTGAAAAAAACAAAACAAAACCAAAAGAAATCTATGCATCATTTCTCTTTCCTCTGCTGGGCCTGGGTATATGGCCTGAGCATGGGTTTGAAATACCACAGTAACAATGTGTTGTTCTCACCTGGGGTACGTATTCAGTGTTTCTTTAAGGACTAAAGATGCTTGCAAAGCCATTGAGAGGCTGCGGTCATACAGAATACCACAGTGTTTATCGTTTCTAATTTTATCCTCGAAGTTCCAGGCTCCTCTGATACAGGGAGAGTTATAGATTAAACTATATTCACCTGTCTTTGGGAACTGTCCGTGGACACAAACACCATCAATTGCTGCTAAACGAGGAACATTTTGCCTTGGCATCACCAAGATAACTTGGGATTTGAATTCACAAACATTTAAATGCTGTCACTCTAAACATACGATGGCCTTGACTTGTATTTTCTCATTTTCAGTGATGGGACCATTTTTTTTTTAAAAGAAAAACAAAACCAAAAACAAAGCATGGTGTCTGTGTGAGCCGGTTCAACAGAGTGCCCTCAAAGTCCTGAATAAATTATAGGCAGATTTATGGGTATTGCTCAGGGCCATGGTAGATTGACTGGGTTAAAAAAAATGGGATCTATTTATCCTGTAGGTCTAGCAGGTCTTAGGTGTTAGGGAAAAGAGGTTCCTGAGTGAAAGCTGCATTTCTCTGGTCTTACAGATTGCTTCCTGTATATAGAGAACCGTTTGCAGAGTAGAAATAATTCATTCACCTTAAAGTGACACGTTGTCTAATTGGTCACTCAGGAAAACGCTGTCAGTGTGAAGCAGCTAACCTTCTGCAAAATCATGGCCGTAAGACGGCTCTCAATGTCACCCTGGATACTTCAGACAGGAAGAAATCAATGCCGTCCCGGATGAGTGGGGCCTGTTTACATGCTGGGTACATTCAAGAACACTTTTCGTGGTTAATGTTTCCCAGCGTTGGTCACATTGGCTAATACTACGTTCTCATTAGGCAATGACTGGAGATGAGAGCTCTGAGCTTCCGTTTTGCTTGGTCACTTCCAAGCACGTCATTAGATTTACTGCTCTGTGATTTTCCATCTTGGTTGATAAAGGATTGTCTTGTGAGCTGTGTTCATGAGGGGGGAAAACGCAAAGATGGGTGAGAGATAGGTTCTGCATTAAGGAGCCGTGTTTCTTTAAGTTGGGGCTAAGATGTTAGCAGGAGTAGGAGGGTTTGAAAAGTATTGCTGGGTGACTACACTTCTTAACAGAAAGATCAAAGACCCTGGAGATTAGCAATCTGGACTGTGGATAGCAAAGGGGAAGAACCGTCCTATTTCCTGCTGAAGGGAGTTGCGCACTCTTGGTTCCTACAGTGTTGATTGTCTGCCTCTCCTTCCCGCTACTTGGAACTTCTCTCCCAGACTTCTCTTCGGTGGGGTTGATCCTCAGGGTGACGGCTGTCTTCACTGTCCCTATGTACTCAGCGTGTGCTACTCAAGCCAAGCATAGAACCACCCACACCATTTGGTCGGCGATGAGCCTTTCGGAAGTGAAACAAAGGCAATTTAATCCTCCAGAATAGGATTTTCTTTTCCTATTTTCCATTTCCTACAGATCGCTGAAACAACTGCAATTCATATGTTGTCCTCTAATAGGTCACCTGATTGGCAATACAAAGGGCAAGAAAAAAAATGAGAAAAATGTGAAGAATATTATTTAGCCTACTGTAAACATGCAAAACACTTAGAAGAAATTAATTTGTCTTTATATTTTGACCTAATATCCATTTGAGATAAGAAAAGAGTCCTATTTTAAGTTTTATTATTTTTACATTTTATGTGTATGAGCATTTTGTTTCTTGTGTCACTTGCATACAGTGCCTACAGAGGCCAGAAGAGGGTGTCAGATCACAAGGAACTGGAGTTATAGGAGGCTGTGGGTGCTGGGAATGGAACCTGAGTTCACTGTAGAGCAGCAAGTCCTCGTACAGGCTGAGCCATGTCTCCAGCCCCTGGGCAGAGCCTTATTTATTCTGTAGTCCTAACAGAGGTCAGAGCCTACTGGGTGCTTGGGAAATGTTAGTGAAAAATATGCCTAATTGACCAGTTGATCAGAACCTTTAAAAACAGTTACTATTTTTATTATTTTAAAGATCTATTTATTTTATTTTGTGTGTATAGGTGTTTTGAAGCCTTCTATATTTCATAAAGTGTTTTTCTAACTATAAAAACAAGAAATGTCTATTGAAGAAGATAAGGACAATTGCAAGGAATGCATATACTAAGTATAATTATCAGACACAATAATTTTTCTTCCACCTTTTGGGGGGAAGTGTATGTATTTTCACTCTGGGCATAAACACGAGCAAATCCCTTCACATATTGTGAAAATGTAGTTCTATTATCCCGGAGCTGCTAGAGCCCTGACGGTGGGAGTATGAAGAATATGGCATAAAGGGCATTATAAGAAATAAGAGGCCTAGATTTCCTGTGCAAAGATGGTTAGTAATCTCACGTCAGCCCAGCCCCCTCTGCTTTTCTGTCCTACTAGGAAGAATGACCTTGAAGGTGTGTGTGTGTGTGTGTGTGTGTGTGTGTGTGTGTGTGTGTGGTGGGGTTGTATTCTGAGCTGAGAGAAAGGTCTTGGCCACAGTCCAGCTCCACTGCCCGGACACAGAAGAGAGCCCTCTGATGTCTCTGGAATGATTTAACTTTATTGCCTATTGTCTCTCTCTCTCCAAATTGCCTTCAGGATGAATGTCCCAGCCAGAATCCATATAGAGGACACCAGCTTCCCAAGCACCTTCCTAGATACAGATGCTCTTTCTCTTTATGAAACATCCTTCAAATTGACCATTAATGGAGGCTGTGTTTTGCACCTTATGAAGAGGAAATTATACCACATTAGAAGTTCTGCTCTCTGGCTTAGGCCGTGAATTAGATGAGGGTTATAGACTGGAGTGCTTCCCTACCAGGCATAGGACTCAATTTCTTTTCATTCACGTTAATTTCTCTGTATCACTGAGTGCACAGGCATTAAACTGTTAAATGCAAGCAATTTCCAATTGTCTGACACAAATAGAAATCTTTAATGAATAATAATAAAAAAGAAGCCCATGAATAAAGCCAATATGCAAAATGGGAGAACCTGGTAATCAAACTTTCTCTTTGTAATGGTTTGAAAATCTTCCTTTCTCCCCTTGAAGTTTCCTTTGAAAAGAAAAGGCTGGAGAGCTGGCTAAGTGGCTTAAGTGCTTGCTTTGTAAACACAAAGACATAAGTTCAGATTCCCCAGAATCCCCATAAAAACAAGGCAGAAGGCTAGCACCCAGAGAAAGGAGATAGGCATATCCTGGAAACTGGCTGGATAGCTAATCTAGCTGGAACCAGATTTTCTCGGTCAGTAAAAGTCCTTGTCTCACAAATATGGTGGAGAAATGATTGAGAAGACACCCTAGCATCAACCTCTGGCATCCACACATACATCATACACGTGCACATATGCAATCACGCAAAAATAAAATGAAAATAGAAAAGACAAAGCAAGTACACTCAAAAGGAACAAAATGGAACAGAAGTGAGTAACACAGTAAGCAAGAAGTAAAAGACTTCGTCTGGGGCTTCCATGGTGGATCAGAAAAACCTTCCCCCTCTCTTTGGCTCTAGCAATAAAGTAGTTTTGCTGCTGATAAGAAAGGAGGTTTTAGTTTAGGCATCTCAGTAACAACAATCTAATGTCTCCAGCCCTTTCTGGCCTCTTAGGGGTGTTGTCACATTAGGAAAAAGGAAGAAAATTCTTTCTTCCTCATTAGCCCTTCATTCCAAAGCATCTGGTTCTGTAGGTTTGCATCCAGTATAAACTGAGACTTAAGCTTCTATCCCAACTGGGGGGTCTAGCCACCAGTTTCTGCTCTCACTAACTTCACAGAGGGAGCGGTCAAAGGAATTTTGTTCCGAGACATGCATAGGCGGGAGCAAGCTTCCCCACAAGCGGTGTGTCTGAACAAAATTGCTTCTGTTTCTGTCATCATACTCCTTATCTCCGAAATGGGCAATAAATAACTGTCTGCCATGATTTCCAATATCTCAGCAGCAGAGTTTAGAACAAATGAAAATTCACATAGAGAGGAGACTGGAAGGGTAGACACAGTAGGGTGACAGGAGTTACTCTTTGTTTTGTCTATGCCTTTCAACATCCTAAAAACAGACAAGTATTATCTTCGTAAGAAAATTGTGATTCCTACTGTTTACATGCTTTTGTGTTTAAGCTCACGTAGATTAAAATAACCTTTGACATTTCTTCTCCTTTTCCTTTACCCCATAAAATGTTCCCTTCCAAACAAGGAAGAGTTAAGGTTGATGCGCTTTGAAAGCAAAGGACATACAGGTTCATTGGTTTCTAGTTGTTGCTGTAACAAATGCTAATAAATGGTTTGCTGGCTTCAAACAGCATAAATTCCGACGTGAGGGCAATCTAGCTCCAACATCTATGTTGGTCGCCAGGGTGGATGGGGCTGCTCTGGCTGGCTAGGCCGGTATCCCCTTCCTCCCTCACTGCTCCATGTGTGCCCCTCCCAAACAGAGGAGGACAGGCCTTCTGTTAAGGGCATGCAAGCTGTGTTCCCCTGCTAAAACAATATAAATTCTTTCCGGTGCACTTCTGGAGGTCAGAAAACTTAAATTTATTTTATGGCACTCATGTAAAAATGTAGGCAATGTCTGCTCGTGTGTGGAGCCCTTGAAGGAGACTCTGTTCCCTGCTGTTTGCAGCTAACGATTGCTTGGCTGTGCTCCTTGCGGTTTCGAAAGGCCTTGCTCCAGTGTCTCCTTCCATCACTCCTCCTTCTTTCTTTAAGATGATACTTGTAAATCTATTGGATGGTTCAGATATCCAACGTAGCCTACCAATTTCCATGCCAGGATCCTGAAGAAAACATTTGAAGCAGGCCTGACTGGGGGTGTGGAATGTGGCTGGCTCCTACAGCCCCATCACTCAGGAGGCTGAAGCAGAAAAATCGTTGCAGTTTGGGGATTTGAGTCCAGCAAGGACAAATCAATAAGATGTTGCCTCAAAAATAAAAGGAAACTGAGACTGCGGAGTTGACTCAGTTGGTAAAGTGGTGGCTGTGCAAGCTGAGGACCTGAGTTTGAATCCCGGCACCCACAGAAGCTGGGTGCGACAGCACTCAGTGATGGGGCCTGAGAGCTGGGTGGATCTCTGGAGCTAGTCAGCCCAGCTGAATTGACGAGCTCAGGAGACCCACTGCCAAAACACATCGGTGGAGAGTAACTGAGGAAGACACCAACGACTGATCTCTGGATTACAGACACAAGTGCACACACCCCAGATGTGAACACACATAAAACAAAGTAATAAAGTATAATTTGCACGGTCCATTTCCCACAGGTGACTAATGGAACTTTTGGACGAAGCGATATAACTCATTCCATTCCATGGAACCAAAATGAGAGGGGAAGGATGAAAGAAAAAAGCATGCAAGGGAAATCAACAAAGTCCCTCACCGTGGAAAAGCATAGACTCTTTCCAGGATCTCTGCTCTGTTCTTGCAAACTGACTCTATTGGATCAGCTGCCTGAGAGGGAACACAAAGTGTGTGGGTTTGGTGTGGTCTCAGAAGCTGATGTGGCCTATTGAAAACACCAAAATGACTCTACCTAGCAACGAAAAGCTAGCAAAATCTCTAAAGGACCAAATTCAGTCTGAAGTTATTACATCTCCTTTGAAATGTCAGTTCCTAATGTTTAAAGGCCCGGGGGAAGCCTCAAGTCGCAGGCTGAGCTTTGATTCAAAGGGAGCTTCCGTTCTCCGGTTTGGTACTAAAAGGGTGCCTAGAATAATTTTTGGAACAAAAAGCAAAAAGGTTCAAATTATTATTATTTTTGTTGCAAAAATGCCACATTATCGAAGTAGCATCAGGGATGGATATTATCGTATCTCATCTATTATTAATGAGGTTCTGCCTTAATATGGTTATTATAGGTGTGAGCCTTCCACCTAGAAGCTATCGCTAACACAATAACAACCCGAAATAATGAGGTGCCGGCGTGATGTTTCTCTTTTGTGAAGTTTTATACCTAGGGTTGCCTTTCCCTTTTCTTATAACAACAATGCTAAACTGTGGCATTTTAGACAGAGACAGGTGTAGGTTTTATTCGTCGTATAATAGTTTCTGTTTTGCATCTTTACAGTTCAGATTTACTGCAGAGCAAAACAAGAGTATTTTTAAAACTACCGTTTCCCCTGTGATACTGACTTAGATCTAGGGAATTCAAATGTCTTTCTATACTATGTGCTGAGAGAGAGGGGAATGGGAGGGTAGAGGAAAGAAAGAACAGCTACACATCCCCAGCAGTTTAGTTTCCGATTCTGTCCTTTACAGCAAGCTATTACAAACAGTTGTGTTGAGGTTTGCTCCCCAAACCCTGCTTAGTCCTCAATACCATTGAATTCGACTGGGTACAGACAACACTAGACTGATTTATGTTTCAAGAATACAAATGAGTTCAGAAATGAGAGAATGAAGCTCAAAAATTCAAGTACCTGGCAATAGCAAAACCAGTCCTGAAAAGGCCACACTTGGCCAGGTCTATCACACCCCACTGACTAGAACACGGTTTCCCTACTCCTTTCCTCTTGATGCCCCGTTCTTGAAGTTTCCATCCTCACGGTACACCATGCCATCTGCTCTCCTGGCCTGGCCTTGGACAATCCTCTATGATCTTCCTACACAACATCACACTTTATCTCTTGTGGACATTTAGTGTTGATGGCGGGTTATTACCTTTGGGACCTCTCCTTTCCTTTGGCTTCTTCAGCCCTTGGTTTTCTGGGTCTCTGTCTCTGTCTTCCTGTCTCTGCCTCTCTGTGTGTGTTTGTCTGTGTCTCTGCCTCTCTGTGTGTCTTTCTCTCGCTCTCTTTTTCTGTCTGTCTGAATCTGCAGCAAATTGGCTTCTCCCTCCTTACACAGCTGAAGATGAAGTAGAACTTCTGAGCATCTCATCTCTGTCCCTCAGGTGCAGGGATTTCTGACATTTGTCACCACACCTGGTTTTTTTATTTATTTATTTATTTATTTATTTATTTATTTATTTATTTATTAAGCCTGCAGGCCAGAAGAGGGCACCAGATCTCATTACAGATGGTTGTGAGCCACCATGTGGTTGCTGGGAATTGAACTCAGGACCTTCGGAAGAGCAGGCAATGCTCTTAGCCACTGAGCCATCTCGCCAGCCCCCACACCTGGTTTTGCAATGCTTAGGATCCAACCCAGGGCCTGGTTTTGCTCACTAAGTACCTTCCTTACCAATTCAACCATATCTCCAGCCTCCTCATGATTCTTTTTGCTTGTTTGCTTTTTGCTTTTGTTTTTCCTTCTCTCCTATTTGTTGTGCTGGCTTAGGTGACACCAGCCTTGTCTCTACTAATGAGACACAGACCCGAATCTTTGCCTCCTTAGTGGCTGGCTACCCCATTTGTCAACCTGTGCTGGCCCAGTTTTGCGCAATGGTACCTCTCTCCAGCTTCCGTCCTCACCTGCCCTTGCTGTTCTGCTTGGTGAAGGAATAATACTCTTCTGGAAATATCTCTAACTAACTTTACGATGCCTACACTCGCCTCACTTTTCTGTGAGATTTTATTTTTGTCCCTTGCCTATGGCAGTATCTAACCAGTCTTTCTGCCAGTCCGTACAAGACCACCTTGGCGGAACCGTGATACTGTTGGTAGTGGTCCTTCATGCAGTAGTTCTCCAATGAATGCTGCTTTATTATTCCTATCCGATAACCTGAGAGACTTAAACTAGATAGTTTCTGTATACAGCCTTAGCCTGAAGTTATGTCTCAAAGAAATAAAAGGACATAGTTTTTATTTGAGTTATGCTTGAAACCTTATCATTGATGAGTCTAGCCCTCGTTCCAAATAGTGATCCCAAAGTTGAGGCTTATGTGCCCTCTAAAAGTTTCTTTCTGCCTCATGCTTGACCATTGTCAAGCATCTACACTCTAAAGCTGACAATGCTTAGATTATAAAACAAACCTTAATGACAGATAGGACATTGGGCAACTTTCTATGGGGTGAATTATTAAAATACCACTCCAGGGATGGAGAGTTGGCTCTGTAGATAAAGTACTTTCTGGGCAAGCATGGGGAATGGTGTTTGGGTCATTACACCCACTTAAAAGCTAATTATGTTGGTGTGCACCTGCACAAAGACAGGCAGATCCCCGGATCTCATTGGCTGGCCAGTTCAGCCCAAATGGCAAGCTCAAGATTCATTGAGAAATACTGTCTCAAAAACAAAAGTAGACAGCAATAGAACAAGACATCTCATTGACCCCTGGCCTCCAAATGAGCACACAGTCAAGTAAACACACACACACACACACACACACTCATTTTTCTATTTATAAAATATGCTGTAGGGTCAGTTCTGCTTCCAAACAGTGTATGTCTCCGTAGAACCTTGTTTTAATCCTAAACTAAAGAGTTTTATAACATACTTTCATGTGCAAGTCCTTTATAGTTTTTTCTTGAAGCAATATGAGCCTTCATCTCTCCAATCTCTGACTTCAGCCAGCTGTAGGACCACACCTGCATTGCCTAGGCTAGACTTCCCAAAGTCATTGCTAGATCTGTTCATGGGAGACGCAGGACTCTGCTGCTTGTTTGGTTTTGGCTCAAGAATTCCTTGTCTGCCAAGCTTTTCTCAGAACAAATTTCACATGCCAAGGAGGTTTCTACCCAATTTTTCTTCCTTCCTCACACGGGGCCTGACTATTCCAGCCTCCCCAGGTGCTCTCTCCCCTTTCTCTTGTAGTTTGTCTCATCATGAGGGTTCCTCATGTCTAGTGACTAGTATTCAGGTGAGCTGTCCTAACATTCAGTCTGTACTTGTTATGATAGGGAGTTTATTTCTGTTCTGGAGAAAAAAATGGAAAATTCGATTTGGTTTTTTACATTGCTAGCGGTTGATTCTATTCCTTCTAAAATTCAAGCATCAAAACCAAAGAGACAATGTAATGGTCTTTAGAGTGGATCTTTTAGGAAGTAATTAGGTCACTAAGGCTTCTCCCTGGAAAATGGGAGTGTTATGGGTTCCTTTCTCTTGCTGTGACAAATGCCATGACCAAAATCAACTTAGGGGATGGAAGGGTTTATTAGGCTTACACATTCAGGTCACATTCCACCATTGCTAGAAGTCAGAGGAGGAACTCAAGACAAGACTGCTGCCTATTCCAGGAAACATTTTCTCTAAACAGGAAACTCCCAACCAGGGAAGCCATGGAGCTGCTTGCTGCCTTGCTCTCAGGCTCATGATTAGTTAGCTTTCTTATAGCCAGGGATACATGCTTAGGGATTGTGTCATCCTCAGTGGGCTAAGCCCTTCTAAATCAATAATAATCAAGTTACCCCTCCAGACATGTCCATAGGCCAATCAGAATATATATATAAAATCTTCTCAATAGAGGTTTTCCCCTCAATGATTCTAGGCTCTGTCAAGTTGGCAATGAAAGCTAGCTGATAATGAGAGCTTTTATAAAAGGGCTCATGTGCCCCTTTGCCCTCTTTCTCTTGAGGGCACAGCATCCTTCCCCTCCAGGCGATGCTGTGCCAAGTTTCCATCTTAGAACAAGAGCTTGCACCCTCAGCAAACAATTAGAATCCTGTTGACTGGACCTTGGATTTTCCAATATCCAGAACCATGAAGCTTACATGTATACTCTTTGTAAACTTCCCTGTTTCAGGCAAAACGAACAAAACTAGGCATCATTTATATGTCTGAAGTCTGTCCTACTTCTACCAGCTTCTACCCTACCACCTTTTCTTTGGAAAGTTTCCCCCCAAATTACCAGAAAATGCATCATATTTATGAAAAGAAATAAATACAGCTTACAATCCTTCATCTCTCATATAACCGTTGCTTTCTGATCTTTTCTACAATCAACATGCAATTCTTTTACTGCATCAACAAAAGTTGGTCCTGATAATGATGTAATAGATGAGATGGCAAACATTCCAAGAGCCAGATTAGTACATGGGTCAATTCTGTAGCAGCTTGTCAACTCTGCTCTAATAGGGCAAAAGCAGCAGAGATGACCACAGAAGTAAGGTTCTGTTCTGATGAAGAAAAACTACCAGTAGCAGAGTCCTGCTTTGGTGCCATGATCTATCTGTCTGTCTGTCTGTCTATCTATCATCTGATACAGCATCACACTGTAGCCCAAGTTGGCCCCAAATGCTCTATAGCCGAGGATGACTTTGACCTTCTGAGCCTCTTGTCTTCATCTCTTGGCCCCAAATGCTCTATAGCCGAGGATGACGTTGACCTTCTGAGCCTCTTGTCTTCACCTCTAGAGTCTGAATGTCGCCACTCTTGGTATATATGGTGCTGGCAATTAAACCCAGAACATCCTTCATGCTAGAGAAGCGCTCTGCCAAATGAGCTGCAGTCTCAGCCTTAATTTGTGGATTCAAAAAGAAGACCTTGTTAAAAGATATAATCTGGCTGGACAGTATTCGTTTTATGTCTTTAATCCCAACACTCAGGAGGCAGAAGCAGACAGGTCTCTGTGAGTTCCAGGTAAGTCTGTTGTACAAAGTGAGTCCCAGGACAGAAAGAGCTATACAGAGAAAAGAAACCCTGTCTTGAGAAAACCAAATGAATGGATGAGTAAAGAAATAAAAATAATAAAAAATAATTTAAAAAACCTAACTTGTGTCTGAATAGGGATTTTCAGACCTTACCCAGAAGGCCTGTAGAGGGGAGTCCAGGGACTTTCATGAAGTGGTACCCGGAGCAGGGGACTCTAGCAGGGTCCTGTAGAAAGTGTTTCCTTAGCTCTGTTGGGCCGGAGGGACAAGCCATAGAATGTGTGAGAAGCTCATGTTGGTGTGAAACGCTTTCTCAAGGACTGGCTGTGACGTAGAAAGCAGGAGAGTAACAAAGCTGACGGGCACGTTGTGATCTTTCGTTGCTCTCAGGCATGAGTTAAGTAGGTTGCAAACCCTTCCTAATGTGCTTTTCCCATTTAATTTTGTGGCTGCATAAACTTTCATAGCAAATAACGAGTCGGGGCTGTAGCCAAAATGTTACAGACTCTTTATGTATCAGGAGAGCCCGCAGAGTACAGTTCTGCATCCTAATAGCCTGCTTCAGCAGGCACCGGCTGGGCTGAGCAAGCTCATTTTGGCTAGAATAGGGATTCTGCAGAACTCAGAGGAACCCACCAGAGAGCTCCTTGGCCTCACTGCCATCCTTCGGTCTCTGTGGAAGCATTTTTCCTGAAGACTTGACAGCTGTTCCTCTTGGGCCAGAGTGAATTTGTCCCTCAGCTAGCATTCAGACTGTGCCTGTCTTGATTTGAGTGTTGAAGGATAAATTCTTATTTATTTATTTATTGAAGATTTCTGCCTCCTCCCCACCACCGCCTCCCATTTCCCTCCCCCTCCCCCGACCAAGTTCCCCTCCCTCGTCAGCCTGAAGAGCAATCAGGGTTCCCTGCCCTGTGGGAAGTCCAAGGACCACCCACCTCCATCCAGGTCTAGTAAGGTGAGCATCCAAATTGCCTAGGCTCCCACAAAGCCAGTACGTGCAGTAGGATCAAAAACCCATTGCCATTGTTCTTGAGTTCTCAGTAGTGAAGGATAAATTCTTATCTAGGAGTTCTGCTCCAACATCCACGCCGGTACTCCTGTTCATTGACTACCTGCTCTCTAGCCCGTCTGCTGCCGTGGCTCCATGCCTGCTTCCTGGCAGGGTGAGCCTACTACAGAGGGCTGGAGTTTCAGTGCATCCTGTGTGAAGGGGTACCTGACAAGAGAGGGAAAAGGATGCAGGTAAGCCTGAGAGAGCAGGCACAAAGCGGCTTTGTCTTGCACTGGTCCTCAGTCTTAAGACTCCTGGACTCTGCTGTGCTACTCTAGGAATGTAGCAATTTAGAAACCTGGATGTGAGCGCTACCTTGTCTCTGGGGGATGGTGAGTGCTGGAATCCGGCTTCAGTGCTCACAGTAGACTCCAACATCTAGCAATCAACACTCAAGATGGAAAGAGTGCTGAGGAGGAAAACATAAAACGATACTACATAGTGTTGTCCCATTTGTGTGTGTGTGTGTGTGTGTGTGTGTGTGTGTGTGTGAGAGAGAGAGAGAGAGAGAGAGAGAGAGAGAGAGAGAGAGAACTTCTGGAAGAGTAAGTAATGGGATTATATGTACTTAAATTTTTTTTCATTTATTTTTTTCTGTTATCTGCAGTTTTTAAGGATATATCGATAACAAAAAGGCAAAATAAGACAAAAATGATTGTAAAATACTAGGTATAAGACAAAAACTTATTGAAGGATCTAATGTCTTATTGAGAAATAGTATGTGAACCGTCTCTAAATTGCCAGGCAGTTGATGCTGGGGAAGTTCAAGCTGGAATTGCAGAGGACCAAAGGTTCTGGAAGCAGAAGAGGTGCTTGTGTGGCAGCTGGAGCAGAGAAATGTACAGTGTTGGTTCTGAAATGGTGGGGTGGGGAGGGTATTAAAGATGGCAACCATGTTAAAAATGGCAACGGTGTCTGTGATTCTCAATGTGTCTTTTCTCTCAAATGATTGAATTAAACTGAGCCCCTGAGGCTTCTGTGAAATCTCCGGAGGTTTCCCTTGCAGATAGAAAATCATTTCAAGCAGATAGCAGGGTCTAGTTCTCACAGGACTCAGGATGATGAACCAAATGCTTTTGTCTAGGAGGAAACGATAATCCTAGAAAGCACACCTGAGGCACTCTGGCATGCATTTTCTTTATTCTGTTTCTCAGCTGTTGGCTTTATCAGTGGCTGGATAGCTCCATGGCAGTACCAGCAGCCATCAACAAACCTGAAGGGGGTTTCTGGCCCTCTTGGAAAGGTTGCATTGAACCCCCCTCAAGATATTTCGGGGTACATTATTCACTTAGGATTTTATGATTGAGGGCTTAAACTTTTGCCTGCAGTCTGATTGTATGTATGCAATAAAGCATCAAAATTCTGGAGTATAATGGAAGTCCAACCCACTAGTGGCTGGCACTGGGATCAAATCCATATCCCCAGACTCCCACTCTAATGTGTACATGGAAGCTCCCTCCTGTGAGATCTGTCATGTTTCCTCCCAGGTGGGCTGTAAGATCTCTGTGGACAGGGTTTCATCTTCTGATTCATTGTCCCGTACCTAGGATAGAAGAAGCAAGGTAGTTAGGGGAGTGGAAAATAGGATAGAAGAAGCAAGGTAGTTAGGGGAGTGGAAAATGCCTATGACATAAAGAAGTAAAAATGCAGCAGGAGCCCCATCAGGTGGTGTGATTTCTATCTGTGTGGTTCCAAAAAGCACAAGGAATTTTAAAATAAAAAGGTTTAGATTTTATTTTATTTTATTCTCTTTCTTTTTATTTATTCTATGTGTCTTTTACATCTTGTATCTTGATCCCACTCATTTTCCCCATCTGTTCACATCTACTCTCTGCCCCTTAACAGCCAGCCACCTGGACTAGAGTGGGCCTGGGATGGTGAATTCCACGGGATCAGGAGTAGATCCAGACCAGGGGCATTTGCAGAAGCAGGACTGCCAGAGACCTAGGCTAGAACAGGCCTGAGGCAGTGAGCTCCATGGGAGTGGGATTGAGCTGGTGATCCAAACCAGATTGGGCCTGAGACTGTGAGCACCAGTGGAAGCAGGAATGGACCTAGACCAGCGACATTTCTGGAGGCAGGACAGAGTCAGCCACCTGAGCCTGAACAGGCCTGGAATGGCGAACTCCACAGAAACAAGACTGAGCCAGCAGCCTAGTCTGGAGCAGGCCTGAGACAGCAAACTCCATGTGAGTGGGAGTTGATCCAGACCAGAGACATTTATGGAAACAGGACTGAGCCAGCAACCTAGGCTGAAACAGACCCGAGACAGCAAATTCCACAGGAGCAGGTACAGGGGAGCAACCACTGAGGGAGTGGGCCGGAACCAGAGACCTCTGCTGGTTCAGGCATGAGTCTGGAACCTTTGATAGAGTAGACCTGAACCAGGACCTCTGTGGGTCCTGGCGTGAGTCTGGGACCTCTAAGGGAATAGGCCTGAGCCAGGACCTCTGTGGGTTTGGGTGTTGGTCTGGGACCTCCGAGGGAGTAAGCAGGAGCCAGAAACCTCTGCTGGCCTGGGCATAAGTCTGGGACCTCTGAGGGAGTGGATTGGAGCCAGAGACATTTGTGGAACCAAACCCGAGCCAGGGACCTTCGCAGGAGTGGATCCAGACTAAAGACATTTACAGAAACAGGTCTGAGCAGGCATACTAGGCCAGAGCAGGCCTGAGACAGCAAACTCCATGGGAGTGGAGCAAACCCCGGGAGCACTGAGCAACCCCCAGGAACACAGAGTGACCAGTGGGGTAACTGGAACTATGGCACTGATTGCACCATGAAGAGCAACCATCTGAGCCTTGGACCCACTGGCACCTGGAAGACTGATCATCAGAGTCACAGACAGCCTCAACAACACCAATTAGAGGAAAAAATGGAAAGACAAGGTAAGAACACACACAACACCACCACGAGCAACACGACACCAGTAAAATCTAGTGACCCTACAACAGCAAGACTTGAACAACTAAATATAGATGAACCAGAAGAAAAGGACCTAAAAAATAACTTCAGGAGAATGTTTGAGGCCCTTAAAGAAGAATGAGAAATTTCCTCAAAGAAATGGAGGAAAAGATAAACAAAAAATTGGAAGACATCCATATCTGTCACCATGCACAAAACTCAAGTCCAAATAGATCAAAGACCTCAACATAAAGTCAGCCACACCGAACCTCATAGAAGAGAAAGTGGGAAGTACACTTGAACGTATTGTCACAGGAGACCACTTCCTAAATATAACACCAGTAGCACAGACACTGAGAGAAACAATAAATGAAACCTCCTGAAACTAAGGAATTTCTGTAAAGCAAAGAACATGGTCAACAAGACAAAACAACAGCGTACAGAATTGGAAAAGATCTTCACCAACCCCACATCAGACAGAGGTCTGATCTCCAAAATATGCAAAGAACTCAAGAAATTGATCATCAAAAGAACAAATAATCCAATAAAATGGAGTACGACCTAAACAGAGAACTCTCAACAGAGGAATTTAAAATGGCTGAAAGACAATTAAGGAAATGCTCAACATCCTTAGTCTTCAGAGAAATGCAAATCAAAAGAACTCTGATTCCATCTTACACCTGTAAGAATGGCCAAGATCAAAAACACTGAGGACAACTTCTGCTGGAGAGGTTGTGGGGAAAAGGGAACACTTCTGCATTGCTGGTGGAAATGCAAGTTGGTACAACCCCTTTGGATGTCAGTGTGGTGATTTCTCAGAAAATTAGGAAACAACCTTCCTCAAGACCCAGCAATACTACTTTTGGGTATATAACCAAAGGATGCTTAATCATACTACAAGGACACTCAACTATGCTCAACTATGTTCATAGCACCATTGTTTGTCATAGCTAGAATCTGGGAACAACCTAAATGCTGCTCACCCGAAAAGTGGATAATGTGGTACATTTACACAATGGAGTACTACACAACAGAAAAAAATAATGACATCTTGAAATTTGCAGGCAAATGGATAGAACTAGAAAACACCATATTGAATGAGGTAACCCAGACCCAGATAAACAATTATCATATGTACTCACTTATAAGTGGTTTTTAAACATAAAGCAAAGAATACCAGCCTACAAATCACAATCCCAGAGAACCTAGCCACCTATGAGGACCCTAAGAAAGACATACATGGATCTAATCTACATGGGAAGTAGAAGACAAGATCTCCTGAGCAAACTGGGAACATGTGGATCATGGAGAGGATTGAACAAGAGGGGAGAGATAGGGAGGGGAGCAGAGAAAAATGTGAAGCTCAATAAAGTCAATTTTAAAAAGAAAAAAATTGAAAATGCTAGTAGTGCATCTTAGTGGTAGAGCACACAGCTTAGCGGTGACACACCAGGCTTAATTCCCAGCATCACAATGGACAAATACATAAATATGGATCTATTGCAATTTTTATTTCATGTCAGATGTACATTACACCTCATTTATTTCCCATCTGCCCTGAAAACCTGAAGCTATTGCTTTGGAAACAGAACTTGATCTCGGCTGCAACAGGTGGGAAGTAGCTCTGTAATTCTCAGACTAGAAGCCTTTCTTTGCTAATATCTTTCTAATTATCATGTAGAAGTAGCATCCCACCATAATTATTATCAGATAATTAGACCTTAAAATGTGTCTTTGATAACACCTTTGGCATTTAATTATGTAACTGGAAATGTACGAATGTCATTAAGGGGACATATGACTACAGTAAAGTGTAATTAGATCTCATTTTTGTTTCTTGATATCCCATTGATTATGATAATAGTTTTCTAGCTTTTACAACTTCTTTGGGAATGGTCACGTGAAATTGATAGTCTAAGGATTAAACATAGATTTTAATGATGTTTAAAAGGGAAATCATAAAGAGGGAAATCGTGAGAAGACGAAATGTGGCTGGTTGTTTCTGATGCCATTTAACAAATGCTGACAATAAAGAAATAAATGGATATTATAAATAAATAAAGGGATATTATGAAGAGAGAAATCGTGAGAAGAGGAAATGTGGCTGGTTGTTTCTGATGCCATTTAACAAATGCTGACAATAAAGAAATTGCTTGTTTCCAAGTTCTTTTTTTTTTAAAAAACTTAACAAATGAAGAGCTCATACCATAAGAAATGATTTCCTGCTGTTAGGAAACGGAAAAATAACCACCAAACTATTCTTGTTGTTTTGAAAGAACCAAATACGTTTCCCCAAAAGTTGTGCACATTTTAATTGCCCTGGCACCCATTCAGGAAATGCGCAGTGAATCTTTGTGTTGACTAGGAATCCCTTTTTAGAACAATGTAGTCAGTTTTATTTCTTTGTAGGAGAACTAATGACCAGCTTGAAGGCTATTTAATCTAGTAGGACTGGCTGATAACTCTAAAGGCTTTCCAGGACAAAGGTCTGTCCCCTTGTATCTTGAGATCATCTATAATGTCTAATCATGTGGTCCATAGGTGCTTAATGAATATTCATTGCCTGCTCAGCTAGGAGTTTGGGGAAAATAGGCTTTCTGTCGTGTGGACAATGAAACTTAGCTTGAGAAACCAAGCTACGATTCTGATCTGGGGAGTCGGCTGGGTCATTCTGCCCACAGAAGGGGCTGGCGAGTGGGGAGAAAGATGGTATCACAGAAGGGAGGGATCTCTGTCAGCAAGACCAGGTGGAAAAGAGAGTTCCATAATATTTCTTCCATTCTGAACTTATACGACTAATTTAAGATGGATAGATGAGTCGATTTATGGAGTTTTAACTCCAAGTCCTGATTTGTCATAAAAATGTGAGAAATTAGCTGGAATTTGGGTACCATCTGAAATGTAACACAGATGAGCAAGCTCATCGCTCAAAGTCAGAGAGAATGGAAGACATCGTTGTATAAAAGCAGCCAAGAGCGAGGCATCTATCACTAGCTGTAAGTTTGGGTAAACACAGTTCTCAGTTTTCAGTTGAGATCAAATGAGGAAATATTAGGTTTTACTTTGATGCTGAAGCTCTGCTAGTCACAGAATGGTGACTGCCCTGATGCCACACAGCATATGGTTACACATAGAAACTGAACACGTAAACATGCTTCCCCCTTCTATTTTTTAACAAGGTCTTTCTTATCAAATACAAACAGCTTTGATTGAGTATTTGAGTGCACCAAATTGCATCTGAGATGAGTAGCTCTTGTGTAAAAGACGAGTGTATAGACAACACATCCACTCCTAAACCTGTGCTGGTGGATGGATGTGGGGGACCATGATGCGATCTGGGTCTGGCTGAGATACCTGTAGTCCTATTGGTTCATCCAGAAGATCTGATGGCTAGGTGGGTGTCTCCTCTTTCCCTCGCTGCTCTGTTACATTCTTCCTGAAGCTGTACCCTTTATTAAAGAGAAGGATTTCTCCTGATAGATGGAGAACATTCTTTGGTTCAGGGTATAACAGGAGCTGTACTTCTCCACCAAAACTTCAAAGCAAGTTCTCGAAGAGCTGCGTTGGTAACCATGCCCTCCTGTAAAACAGAGCAATCGGTATCTGCAACACAGGGCTTTTAGGAGGAGAGAAAGCGTTTGTAAAACACGACCTGGTATTAGTTAAACAGCACATATATTTCCTCTTTTGACTGTTTGGAACTGAGATTTGGATTCTGTTGCCCATGAAAAGAGAAACCATAGCTTATTAAAAAAAAAATCTCCTCCTACCCTAAACTCATGATATCAGAGGCTGCCAGCCAAAGATGGGTAAGTTTTCTTTGCCTCCTTTCGACCTAAGCCAGAAACATGAATGAGGCAATTCATGTTCTCATGATGGGTAAGATTGGAGTGTAATAAGGAAAGCCTAAGACAGACGTGGCTCTCTGAGGGATTCCGAGGGGGTCCTTAAATTAAAACAAAAAAAGAGGAACCCATAAGAAGAGAAGAAAAACCAAAAAGGACAAACTAGGAGTCACAGAAGCTGTGACTGAGCCTTGGCCTTGGAAGGAGCGATTGCTTTCATTCTGGGGAAGAAAAAAAATCTTGTGCCTGGGTGAGAAACCAGAAACCTGGTCTAGCACATTTCTTTTTTTTTTTAAATTTATTTATTTATTAAAGATTTCTGCCTCCTCCCCACCACTGCCTCCCATTTCCCTCCCCCTCCCTTGATCAAGTCCCCCTCCTTCATCAGCCCGAAGAGCAATCAGGGTTCCCTGCCCTGTGGGAAGTCCAAGGACCACCCACCTCCATCCAGGTCTAGTAAGGTGAGCATCCAAACTGCCTAGGCTCCCACAAAGCCAGTACGTAGCACATTTCTTTTATGGATTTATTGGTCTTGAATGAGCCCCTTAAAGCTAAAGTGAAACCAACTGAAGTACTTGTGAGGATCAAAGGGACCACCACGAGAAGAGAGAGGGGAGGGGGACAGCTGTTTGAGGTGGACGAGTGTGACTTGTGATGATACATGTGTGGAAATGCCATAATTAAATGCCTTTTTTTATATGCTAGCCAAAAATTAATAAAAAACAAAGAGATTGAGCTAATCTCTCAGATTCCTTCCAGAACAGTGATAACGGAAGGGAGGAACAGCAGCATTAGGATTTGGAATCTAATATAAAGGGACATCTCTACATTTGAATCCCAACCCTCTGTGTCTGTTTCTCTTTGTAAAGTAGTATAAAGATCCATATCTTGACAGTTATTAAGGAAAATAGAATGCCAGCATATGAAGGTATCTTGTGATGTGATAGTGTCCCTTCTATGTCTCCCTCATCTTCATCTCAGCCACTTTACATACCACAGACGGCAGCTCAGGCTATTTAGCCGGAAACAGATAGGCAAGTGTTGCCTAAGAGCGAAGGCCTTCCTTCCTGTAAGGCCTTACCTTCCTGGAACACTCTGACGTAGCTTACGTGGGGCTTTCCTGTCTGCCTTTCTGGCTTCCAGATACCTTCACTGAGCTTACTCCTGGGTTAGACAGCCAAATTCAGGCACCGTCTGCAAAAGAATACATGCTACTGAAAGAACGAAGGGCTCTGAGATCGGTACCTGGTGCGTGCGTGTGCGCACACATATATGCATGCTTTGTATTATTCAGATCATTTCAAATGAAGTATTCGTTTCTTGGGAGAAGCGAACCACTTAGCAGAGGGTGGAAGGAAGCTTAGCCAGGTTGGTTAAAGTCTAACCCCTCCCCACTTCCTACTTATAGCCCACTTCAACTACTTTCAAACAGTTTCCTCATCTCCAAAGAGGGTTGAAGGAACAGTAATCACCCCACAGAGTCACCGCAGAGGTTCAGTGTGCACTGGCTGGTTTTAAGTCAACTTGACACAAGTTAGAGTCACCAGAGAGGAAGGAGCCTCTGTTGAGAAAATATCTCTATGGGATCCAACTGCAAGACATTTTCTTAATCAGCCATCAGTGTGGGAGGGCCCCGTCTTTTGTGGATGGTGCCATCCCTGGGCTGGCAGTCCTGGGTTGATGGGACAGCAGACTGAGCAGGCTATGGAGATCAAGCCGGTAAGCAGCACTCCTACATGGCTCTGCCAGCTTACTGCCTGCTTGAGTTCCTGCTTTGATTTCCTTCAACAATGTGGAAGTAAAAGCTGAACAAATCCTTTCCTCTCCCAGTTTACTTTATGGTTATGGTGTTTGGTGACACCAACCTAAGACTATCTAGCTAACAATGGAGACCCTAACTAAGACAAAGTGAGATGATATTTGTGACATACTTGGCACCTCATAGGCACAAAGCAAGTCCTTTTCTTTGGGGGTTTATTTTTTATTTATTTATTTTTTTAATTTTTGAGACAGGGTTTCTCCGTAGCTTTTGGTTCCTGTCCTGGAACTAGCTCTTGTAGACCAGGCTGGCCTCGAACTCCCAGAGATCCGCCTGCCTCTGCCTCCCGAGTGCTGGGATTAAAGGCGTGCGCCACCACCACCCGGCTGGGGGTTTATTTTATATAGTGTCTTGTTAAAGAACGTTTACTAGCTTAGAACATGCAGCTAAGCTTCTGCCTCAGCTTCCCGAGTGCTGGGATTACAGATGTGTCCTGCTAACCAAGGTGAAGTGTTTTAAGAAACAGAGATAAAAGGGTAATTTTAGACAAAGCACCTTTTTTTTTTTTTTTTTTTTTTTAGATAAAGTGAGATACACAAAAAATTAGGTAAATTATCTTAGCTGCCTTACCAAAGGGGAAATAGGTCCTTTGACTTCTGCAGGTTTCTTAGGGCCAGGCCCCCTTGTTCTAGTCTTTCAGAAGTGCTTAAGAACCATTGCAATGGGGTGCAATACACTATATTTATTAAACAAATTATATTTTGACAAATTTTTTATTTATAATATTAGTACCTGTTAATGATCAAGGAAGACGATTTCCATTATTTTCCTCTTACAGAACTGATGCTCTCCCCTTGCTTTAGTGGAATCAAATGACACTGGATGGCGGTTGCATTCACTCGGTCTGATGAAAATTAAGCACGTGTCTCTTCAAGCTGAGTATTTTAATATTTGTGTGCGTTTTCTGGGTGGATGGAAAAGTCCCAATCCAGAGACCGCTTATGAGTACTAGAGAGTATCAAAGAGACTTCACCTTTTCATACAAAGGAATCCATTGCTAGAAACTTTTGCAGGTAATTTGGTACAACTGAACTTCCGCTTTTAACCTTTCGCTCTGATTGATGTGATTAGGTCACTGGAGGAAGTGGCTTCAAGAGTATGATTAAAACACTTTGAGGAAATCATTTCTGTCTTAAGTACCTGGTGTGTATTTGGAGGTGGGAAGTGTTTGTCCTTTTTCATTAGATAAAAGGCCAGGAAATGAAGAAATATTGACTTTTAGACATTGTCCTGTGCAGAAATGAAAGATCACGAGACAGCAGGGCTTCTTCCCAGATGGATGCTGGGACAGGGCTTCCAGAGAGAATTTCACCCACTTACCAGGATTTTCCTCTTACCACATTCTGGCCATTTCTGATTATACATTTCTCTTATTTCTAATTCTTCCTCTAACAAAACTAAGGCTTGGGGTCAATGCTACAACACAAACTCAGCGCTCCTGTCAGCTATTCCTTTTCCTTTCGTTAATTGAGTCAATTTTCTTTCTCTGCTTTCTACCAGTGCTCATCTCTTTAACTGGAGCCTCGGAATGGGTGACTAAGTTTAGCCTGTTGGGACTAGAGGAACTGCTGCTTTTGTCCTAAAACCCTGGTGGCCGGTCCTGCTCAAATCCAGTTTTGATTAATTATACTCCAAAAAGAAAAGATATTTTCAGTGTTGCCTTTGTGCCTTAGAATGTATTCAGAGGATCCTAAATAGTCTTCAAAAAAATCTATGTAACTTGTAGGTATTATGTATCACAACACCTTATTATAGGCAATATATATATATATATATACACACTATATATTGTATATGTATGATATATGTATACACACATATAGTAGAGGAGTGTTTAAGGACACAACTAAGTGTAACTAGACTTGTAAATCTGAAGAATCTGAGCGATCACTCTGAACATTTTGTGTCCTTTGTCATTTTCTTCAGAGGAACAGGCTCCTGTGCCACTACCTCACGGTTCAAGAAGATACTTCAAGAGGGAGTAGCTTGTGGGTGACCTATCTGAGCCCACTGGTTCGCGGAACAGTGATTAACATTTAAAATGCATGTGAAGTAGACTCCTAATTAAAGTCCAATAATCTAAGACTTTGAACCTTTTCGCCATCTTTGGAAATAATCACAGATGCCTGCTGCTTATCATGAATGGCAAAGGACCGACTCTCCCTCCACCTTTCTGCCGACTGCAGAAGCAATTCTCCACCGCGAAGAGCTGCAAATCAGGCATGTTGCAAAGTCAAATGTCTCCTCCTAGCTGTAACTGTAGGCAAACTGTCTTGATTACAGGGAGAATAAAAGTCCATAGAGCTCCCAGTCTAGGCGGATTTGCAAATATGCACCACAATCAGAAAAGGTGGGTTCTGATGTAGATGGAAGGGTCATGGAGGATGCTCAGTGGCATCTGAGACATGACGGTAATAAGGGAAGTGATTCTCCTTTCGGTCTTTCTTCTTTAGTTTTGTTGACTCTGTGGGAGAGTAAACACGAAACAGGCCTGGTAGCAGTGCTGTGTACCTGTAGTTCCAAAGTCAGAATCAATCAATTTATCCAAAGGACATGAGAAGATTTAAATGTTCAGGAACTAGATGTTAGCAGTATGTCAAGAATCAGTCAATGCATTTGCTCACACACACACACACACACACACACACACACACACACACACACACAGAGAGAGAGAGAGAGAGAGAGAGAGAGAGAGAGAGAGAGAGAGAGTGAGCTGGGGGATGGGCAAAGTTTCAGGGGAGGAAAGGAAGGGCAGGGAAAACTGACATTTTGTGCTTGGTGAGTGCTAGACTCTTAGGTACTCTGTGTGTTTGTGTGTGTGTGTTTGTGTCAATGGGCATCACCCCCAACTACATTGTTAGCCCTGTCTTACTACCTATGCAGTAGCCAAATGAAGTAGGCAGCATGAATTCCCTGGTAAGGAATTTGAGAAGTTGGTATATGTGAGTTTAACATTTTACAGTTAATCTTTAACTCTAAATCTATCTGATTTGAAAATTCATGGTTTTTGTACCTTCGAAGTTGCCTCTCAAAATTGTTACCTCAGGAAATGAACTTTTAGAAAAAAGAATTTCAAACCTCTGGTGGCATAATTTGACTAATAGTTTCTTTTTAAAAGGCTTGAATATTGAAGACTTGGTCCCCTGTTAACATGGTGCTATTGACCAATAGCTGGCCCATGACTATAAGCAGAGATTGCACCTTCATTTCCCAGCCACCCAGACCCAAATAATCACACACAAACTATATCAATCACAACACTGCTTGGCCAATGGCTTAGGCATATTCCTACTTAGCTCTTATATCTTAAATTAACTAATTTCTGTTAATCTATGTAATACCACGAGGCTGTATCTTACCAGAAAGATTCTGGTATCTTTCTCCTTTGGCAACTACATGGCATCTCTTTGACTCTGCCTACTCTCTCTATATATATCTCTGTTTGGATTTTTCACCTGGCTATATATTCTGCCCTGCCATAGGCCAAAACATCCTTTTTATTGACCAATGGTAGTAAAACATATTCACAGCAAAGAGAGGGAAATCCCACATCACATGAGGACATTCATTTCATTAGTGGGCTACTCTGTTGTTGGATTTATAACTGAAAGGACTATTAGTTAGGGCCTAGTTGAAGGTAAGTCACTGGGGGGGGGCTGCCTTTGGAGGGTTTGTCATGCCCCTATTCCCTGTCTGTTTTCTCTCTCTGCTTTCTGGCTTCCATGAGGAGAGTCACTTGACATGTCCTTCTGTCATGGTGTTTCTGCATGATCATGAGCCTAAACCAATAAAGTCAGATAGTTGTAAATTGAAACATGTGAAACCATTAACAAAATTAAATCTTTGCTCCTTTAAGTTGAATGGTTTTTTTTTTTTTTTTGGTATTTTGCCACAGTGATTATACTTAAAAAAATGAAGCACAATGCAAACAAAACACCAACAAACATTCCTAGAGACCAAGACAATGTGGTTATAATGGCTGTTTGTTGGGTAAGCAGCAGCTATCAGGGCCAGGCTACTATAGCCTGGGACATAACACAAAAGGATTCCTGCCTACATCAGAACTCAAGAAAGCTCTCCAGTGTGGTTTAGTCAACCTCACAGTCTGCCTGGTAGATACAGACTGGGGAACTTAATGTGTATTTGTCCTTTTCTTATTCCACAGGAGGCAGGATCCTACTTTGTGATCCAGGCTGACCTGAACTCATAATCCTTCTGCCTCAGCATTTTGACTACTGGGATTCCAACAAGGCATCACTATGCTAAGCTAATCTTTCTTTCTTTCTTTCTTTCTTTCAAAACAAAAAACACAGCCAGCCAATGAATTTATCTTTACCTTTGGGAAATCATTCATTTGATGGTGATATTTAATAAATTCATGTTATTTCCATCAATATTCTGTTTGTAAACAGAAAAGTGATTATGAACACACTTGTGCTGTTAACTGTTCTCTAGCTCCAACATCTGAAGGCTCTGATGGCCGTGGTTTAATTTTCCATTTCGATGAGATAAATGTTTTGGGCTCACATATAAAGAGTGAGGTATGATTGCATTTGTCTTTCTGTGCTCGAGTTATTTTTCTTGACCCAGTATTCTCCTGTTCCATCATTGTTGCAATGAATGATGGGGTTTCATATTTTCATATTCATCCCCCTCTCTCTTACACACACACATCTCTCCTATTTATTTTTTTTCAGTACTAGAAATTAAGCCCAGAGACTTTCACATGCTAGATAACTACTCCACTAGTAAGTTACAGCCCCACGGGTTGCGTGCTGTTGGGAGTCTCCTGTGTGTTATCGATTGCTTCTTGTAATGTCCTTTAAGATGTCCTCTGTCCCCAGATTTGTTTATGTTTTGCTAGACCTGCAGTCTCATGAGGTTCAGAGCTGATTTCTCGGTAGGACCCCTCCCTAGCAGCACCGTATAGGACCCACACTTGCTCATCTACCTCTTTGCTCTGTGACCGTAACAGCTATGGAGGAGCAGGGCTTCAATCCATCAGCTCATTAGGAGTCATTATTTTTTCCCAGTCATAAAATGAATGTGTCTTCACCTTAAAATAATAAATAATATAACATGATATAAAAAAAGTTATAGCCCCAGTCCTCATTCTTTTATGGTGAATGAATAATATCCTGCTGCGGGAGGGCCTTCCGCTCCTTGAGCCAATAGCTGCTAAAATATCAGCCCACTGGGGCGTGGTCTATTTATCTTAAAAAAGGAGCGGCAAGCCTCGGCCAGCGCTCTTGGTTCCTGCGCTTGGTTCTGGCTCTTGCTCCGGCAACTAGGCTCCTTTCCTGACGGTTGGTGCTTTGTGAGTTTCCCCCCCCCCCCCCCCCAAATAAATACCGCTTTAAATCCTAACTGGTGTGAGATTGTTTTGCGCATTAATATCCCATTGTGCATTTATGCTACATTTAAACTAATAATTAATCGGTTTGTGTGTGTGTGTGTGTGTGTGTGTGTGTGTTTGTGTATGTAGGTGAATATGCATGTTTAAACACTTACACTTGTGTGGAGGCCAGAGGACAACCGTGGGTGCTGCTCTTCAGGATTTCTCACTGTGATCCAGGGCTTTCCGATTTGAATGGGAAGGCTGGCTAAGTAGCCATAGAATCTTCTTGTCTCCTTCCCTCTAGGGCTGAGATTAGCTTTGTGATACCATATCCTTTTAAGTGGATGCTGGAGATTGAACTCAGGTTCTCATGCTTGTATGGTAAGCACATTACCACCTGGGTCATTTCCTCCGCCTCCACATTTTCTGTTTCTGTTCATTCACTGATGGACACCTAGGTTGTTGCCAAGTCTATATATATGAACAACGCCGCAGTAAGCTTAAGAAAGGAGATGCCATTTTGGCATATTGATACCTTTGCATGTTTTTTAAATTACAAATCAAGGCCCACTCCATCAGACACATGGGAGCATGTGTACCTGTGCACATAGACATTCTATCACATGGGTCCTGAAGACCGAACACAGGTCATTAGGGTTGGCAGCAAGCGACTTTACCTACGGAGATGTCTCACCAGCCCAGTGCAGTGATGTAGGTGTGTGTAAAGCATTCACTTTAGCTCACATATGTGAAAACGAAAATAATAACAGTATTTACCTCATAATGTTATAGTAACTATTAAATTTATATTTATATGCTTATAATATATGCACATGGCTCTAAAAATCACAAGCTCCCTATAAAGCAGTGTTCATATATGCAGAGACTATACTCTGCATTTCTTGGTCATTCTACACACACACACACACACACACACACAAACACACACAAAAAAAACCCCCAGAGGACCCTAAAGCTACAGGAAATGGCACTACCATAAGCTGAGAGAAACCTAGGTGTCTCCACCACTGTGTAGAAGAAGGGAGCCTATTGCCCGCAAACAACTGCACGGGGGTGACATGGGAGTAAGTGGAGTCTGATCTCGTTTATTTCTCTTTACTGTGGTAAATCATTATCTTGAAGCCTACTGTTAGCAGTAGCCAGCACTGCACTAATATCGTTTCAGAGTTCCTGGTGTTTTTAAGGGGCATGAAGGTCACTAAGTATCTTTTCCAGACTGTAGGTGTTGTTGGTGGAAGAGTCTGCCAAGAAGTTGTTGATGCCCATACCCGACGGTTTTGTTCTTGAACTTATGGGAAGCAAATGAGCACCGGATACATAAAGGCCACTTCCAGTGAGTCACTTTTCTGATTCCAGTTGAATTCTAATTAATATCACAGAGCGTTAGCAAACTAAGTAAGGAGCAATTATTAGCTATCAGATTCTCGGTCTGGGAGAGAAATGATAGTACATTGTGCATAATTTTTGCATCATTAAAAATTAAATCCCATAAGCGTAATGACTCAAACATCAGACTCTGACAGTATCCGCAGATGATAAACTGGGGGATGTAAGAAAACAATTTACTATGTAATGGTGCAATATTTTCTAGTTAGACAGAATTTCTTCAAAAAAGACAAAAATATATTACGTATCAAATTGTTTCTAGAGATGGCAGAAGGAGAACAGTTATTTAATGTAGTTTCCTCTCACATTCAAGTCTACACACAGAGGATTGGTTGTTGTATAGAGAACTTTTATGCATTTTCTATTTTGCAGGAGGTAATTTAGTGAGAAGAGCGTGGCTCTCGTTGTCAAATAGACACATGTTTGAATATCAGGTCTGTGACCTTTGTAATTGTATGAGTTTGCAAGTTTCCTAATATTACACATTTCCAATTTTGTCACCTACCGTCTTGTTGGAGAGTTTTTGTGCAGATTAGTGAGCGGGCATGGTTAGAGCAAGTGCCTTTGCATCTAGCACAGCGCAGACAGTATAAAATGACAGTCCTCTCTCTTTCTCTGCCACATTGAGCTAAATGGAGTACCTCATGTTTCTAGGTTGAACTGCAGTAGGGACAAAAACATGTTTGCTGAAATCTCAGAGGAGTTCCTGAAGACCCATCTGTGAGATCTGTGAATGCTAAGCCCCTTAGTGACACCATCAGAGTCAGCCTCCCCGGAGGATCTGAGAAAGGAGTTCCTGGAGCATGTGCCTCTTTGTTTGCTTTCGCTTTGCATTTGCTTCTTTGGTGACTACAGGCTTTCAAGGAACTAAGATGTAGCTTATATCCAAGCCTGTAACAATATTGAGACATGTACTCGTGAAGACAAGACACTTGGGTCTGGTACTGATTCCAGAGCCATAGCCCTGCAATGCCAATTCCTTGCCAAGGAAAATTCAAGAGACTTCTGGATTGCTCTCCTCTAGGGTCTACGAGCTATCTAGTTACATGTTTTTGTCTCAGTTAGCAATGCCATGAATGGGCTCCATCTCATTGTGCGGGCCTTAGATGCCATCAGAAAGAGCTGCTTAATCTCCCCACATTCATGCTCCCAGTATACCCGGTGGACTATCTAACATGTCTTATATTGAAATGGAAGTTTCATGCTTGCAAATAAATATTTTGGCGTCTGAGATTTCTGTCATTTACTGATTGCTTTTCAGTTAGTATAGTTGTGTGTTTTGGGACTGTGTGGTACTGAAGAACTTACATTTTTATTTATATTTTATGAGATGGAAAGAAAAAGGGAAGAATCATACATCAAATGGATTGAAAAGAGATGAGACATAGCAGATTTGTGCCAGACAAAATAATAACAAAGTTAAAGAAATTTGGCTTGAGAATGGGCATCCAAACTTCCTCCATGCTCTGTCATTCCTGGTTTGTCATCTGGCCAGCTTGCTTCAGCCCTTTGACCTTGGGTTTTATGTTCTGTGATGCGGTTGAGGAAAGACATTACATAGATGATTTTACCCATCTTGTTTGTGTCTTGAAACCATTAATGTAAACACCTAATTCTTCAAGTGTCTGGGGAAATCACTGCTGGAGGTTTAAAAGTATGTTTCTAGTACTTTGAAGAAAGAGGACTATGGGTGGAACACCAAACCTGAAGATGATATGACCTCTTGCTAGGGATAGTGATGTAGAATATGAATAGAATGAACTGTGGAACTTTAAGCTCAGTATGACCTAACCACAGTGGTCACACAGTTGTTCAAAGAGGAATCAGAAAAAGTGTGTCCATTTGTAACCGCTTCTGTCTGGTTCACAACCTTCGTAGTAAGAGATAAATAAGTAAACAGGTTTTTAAAAGTCAGGCTAATTTGCCAAGTATTTTACATGTGCACACATGCACACAACCGTGAAAGCTATGATCGGATAGCAATAACTTAATAGGATCATCCAGCAATAGATCACAGGAAGGCCTGAAAGCAGTGGGCTTTTAGACTGGGAGGTGAGACGTGAGGATACTGCCTTCTGTCTTTGAACATCTGACGTCTTTTTGTGTCTTTGAAGTTTTGTTTTTTTATTATAATATTAATGGAGAGACTAGAACAGAAAGGGGAAGAGAGCACACATTTATTCTTTCTTGCTCAGAGTGAGAAAATTGTAGCTTTCAAAAGGCCAAAGCCGGAGAATTTGGAAAGGATAGGAAAAAAAACAAAACAAAACAAATGGATGGTTGAGATAAATGGAGATTTCATTTCTTGTTTTACTCTGAGAATATTTATCAAGGGTCTATTATGAGCCAAACCCTCCATCCCCACAAAAGAAAAGTGAATGGGAAAAGATGACATAGTGTCTATAATCTATCCGACGATGTGTGGTTGCAGTAACAATATGTGAAGTTTCTTTTCTAGGGAGCAAGAGAACAGGAGTGTGCAATGGGGTGATGGAGGCTTGCCTGGGAACGAGGTTGGGGAAGTGATAGCACCCGAAACCATACGGAAGAGAGTAAGAGACTCTGGAATTTAAAGAGAAACATAATATGTGGTAAATTAATGAGGAGAGAAGTTGCTGAAATTAAAGAGAAAGACCATGGTGAACAGGAAACGCACTGTCAGGGCTAAAGGCCTTATCACAACGATTGGGCCTTACCGGGTTAGCATGTGCCAGCTTCCCCTCCAATCAGAGGTGGGGAGGAGGAGGAGAGGCGTGCTTATTCTTGGTAAAGAAAGAACTTACGATTTTTTCATAACTTACTTTTTTATTGCTGTAAGCAATTCAGACGATCGAAGATGAAAGGGAAGGATCTCTGACTATGCTGTTACTTGGTTGAGATGGTCTTCTAAGTCTGTGTAACTCCGGGACATTATACTCACTTTGCACAAAGATAAATGGAAACTCAGAAATTTTAAGGACTGCTTGGCCAAGGCCATACAGCTGGTAAGTGTATTCTGATCCAAGTCTATCTGCTTTGCCGGTGAAGATGAATGAAGCAGATGCGATTTAGTCAGGAGACCGAAACCGTACCAATCAACGCTTCTTTAAAAGCAAATGTTGAAAATTATATCAGTGACATTAAAGGGTGGGGAATGGTGGATCTTGTGCTGGGAACACGTATTACCTTGGGTTTGCTCCTCAGCCACCAGGTGGGGAAGCCTGTACAAACAAGTACATTCACAACAAAGGCTCACAGAAGTAGCATCTGCGGGAAGGAACCCCTGACCTCGGGACTGAGGGACCAAAGGACTCAAAGGAAATCTAGTGCAGGCTGCGTTGGTGTCTGCGGAGTTAAAGTTGAGGAAACGCAGACTGGAGTGCTGCTACCACGGTGGGGTTTTCTTGCCAGAGCCGAGAAATTTCACAGTGGTGATTGATGCCCAAAGAAACGGAAGGCGAGGACCCAAACCCCCTTCTCCTCCTCCTGACCTCTAGTTTCCTTTAGCGCCCCCCTGTTGGCGAAAGCCGCTGACAAGGAAGGAAGGCTTTTGAGAAGTTCAGCCATAGGACAACAGTAGCCAGAGAGGAAAGCAGGTCCGAAGCAGGAGCCTAGCTTGAAGACAAAGAGATGGTCAGGACTGTGGGTCGCCATGCCTGTCCCCAGCAGTTCTGAAGGGTAGTGCGCCTAACAGAAGGAGTAACAGATTTTAATACTGGTTTCGGAGAAACTGACATGAGCAGCCAAGTTTCACTAATCTCTGTGAATTTGTGTAAAACTTAAAATTACAAAATACATTGCAAAGAAGCATAGCCCTAGCATGTAAGTATATACAGAACTACTTTAATTGGATATTAAATAAAAATGAATATTAATTGCCCTGTGCAATGAGGTAGAAAAAAAGCAATTAATTGTTTAGCTACTGAACACTCAGTATTGAGACATAAGGGCAATTCACTTAAAAGCATTGCTCAGAACATATACTTTCCCCCCATGAAATGTTTCTCTTTTCCAAAGACAAAAGAACAGAACAAAGCGAACCCTTCCCACAAGAACAATGCTTGTGAAAAAACTAAACAGAAATGAAGAAAGAAAACATGCCAAAGCCCAGAGGAATGACAACTCCTGGTTAACCGTAAAAAATGGAGAATGTAATTGAGACAGATGACCAGATTTAGAAAAAATAAACCTCACTATTAAAATCTAATTAAATATTTGCATTTCAGCATTAAGTTTCTTCTCGAAAGTTTTATGAGCAGCAGGGTGACAGTGAAGATTATTGACTATAATTTGCCCAAGTTTTTTAAACGAAATTAGTTTTGTGCAGTATATGGAAGGGCGATTCCGCCACCCTTACCCAGCGGCTGCTTTATTATTCTTTTAAAGTGAATCATTTATAACTGTTCTCTCAGGTCTTTTATCAGCCACTTATCTCCTTCAACTGGACTTGTGACGCCGAGGGATAAAATGAATTGCTGGCTAATATTGTGGGAATTAATCAGACCGCAACAGCGGGAGAGTAATGACTTACTTACAGTGAGATATTTGCATTTGGCAGAGAAATCAAAACAAAAATATAAGGACATTTAATCTTTGGTTTCACCATGAATGCTGGGACATGTTGACAGTTCAGGGAGATAAAAATAAAAACAAAAATTGTCTTTAAATTTTGGGTGATTACCTAAATCAGAAGTAAACATTCTGAAAAGGAAGGTGTGTGTATATATATATATATATATATATATATATATATATATATATACACACATATATCCAAATCGTATTGTAAAATTAATTTAAGAAATTGATTCCTAATTTGAGTTCAGTGACTCAAAAACATTGAGAGTATTTCCTGTGACCAAAAGCCGCATTCTTCCATTTCTATATCTGCAGCTAGCATGTTAATGTTCACCAAATACACAGATTCTTTCCTCCTCAGAGAGCGTATTGTGTTGTGTAAAGCACATAGACTATAAGACACCCACATTTAAATCCACTTCTGCTCCTTAAATGCCCTTTCCTGGTCATGCCATATCACTTCGTGAACATAATTATTCTTGGGAGTAAAAGAAGAACAGCCATTGTATCTTGAGCCTGCTGTGAAGAGTGGAGATCTTAAAGGAACCATCATGCAAGGCATTTATTTAATGAACGATAGCAATGGTTGCTTTTCTGTCGGAGAGAATATCAGGTTCTGCTTTCTGTGGTCCCAGAGTGTTTTCTACATAGCAAAGAACAAAGCCCATGCACTTGGCTGCAGCTTTCCTGGTTGGAGCTGCGAGGACTCCAATCTCCAAGTCTGTGCTTGCACTAGTAGAGCTGCAGTCAAGGAGAGGGAGACCTTGGGAGGATCTTGTGCATCTTGTGTATTCCCCATTTCCAGAACCAGTTGCTGCCTCTTTGTGTAGACAGACTTGTCAGGGACGGAGACTGTGTTTTAGTTTTTACTGTTCTTAAACAAAAAAGATTTATTTTTATTATATGTGTGTGTGAGAAAGCAAGAGCTAGTGAACAAGAGAGAGAGAGAGAGAGAGAGAGAGAGAGAGAACACAAGCAAATGAGAGAGAGAAACAGACAGAGAGACAGAGAGAGAGAGAGCGAGCGAGCGAAAGCAGGTGACTATGGAGGTCAGAAGAAGGTGTCAGCTTCCATGAAGGTTGTGATATGCCTGATAGAGATGCTAGGCACTGAGCCCTGATCTTCTAGAAGAGCAGAATGTGCTCTTAACTGCTCAGCCATCTCCCCAGACCCTGTTTATATTGCTGAACAATCATCTTCAAGCTGACACATAGTAGATTGTCAGTAAAGACTAAATAAAATGTATAACCAGGGGGAGTTTTATTAGTTTCATTTTTGTTGATGTGATAAATACCACTCCTTACAAAAGCTGTTTAGGAGGGGGAGAGGGTTCATTTCAGCTTAAACTTCAAGATGGCAATCCATCACTGTGGGAAGTCAGGGTAGGAGCTCAAAGCAGGAGCCTGGGGCAGAAAGTATAGAGGTGTGCAACTTACTAACTTATGTTCATCTAGTTTTCTTTCTTTCTTTTTGCTTTTTTGAGACAGGGGTTCTCTGTGTAGCCCCGGCTGTTCTGGAACTCACTGTGTAGACCAGGTGGGCCTTGAACTCACATAGATCCACCAGCCCTCTGAAGTGGTGGGATTAAGGGCGCACACCACCACCACTGGGCTAACTTTCTTCTATAGTTCAGGAATACTTGCCTAGTGATGGTACTACTTACAAGGGGCTGAACTCTCCCACATTATTTTGTAACCAGTAACATGCTTGCAGATATCCTCACAGGCCAGTCTGGTGGTGGCAATTGTTCATTAGAGGAACCGTCTTTTCAGAAGACTGTAGGCTGTGTCAAATTAATAGCAAAGGATTTTTTTTATATTCCAAACTCCTGGAGGATTTTGTTATTCCATTCCCAAGAATTCTCTTACTTGACTTTACTATTTTGCCAGTGAGCTGTTCTGTTGGCCTTTTGTCGGAAGTCGATTCAGAAAAGAATCTAGGAATGGAAGATAGATTTTATCTTTAAACCAACCATACAAGGAACAAAGTCCTACTGGATAGTCATCTGGTTTCTAGTCTGAAAAAAGAGCATGCTCAAAGACGGTAGTTGCCAGCCACAGGCCTGGGATCAGGAGAAGCAATGTCATGAGTTTGCTGTCTTCTTTTTCTAGTTCTCTTTTATATGCTAAAGTCTTAACCCTCTTGGTGATTTTCTTGATGTTCAAAAGCTTGGACTGGAGGAGTGGTAGAAGGTTGAAGGGTCAGGACCTGCTTCTCATTCTTTCCATTAATATAACTTACACACCACTGCGGTGAAGGATGGCTCTCTTGATTCACAGAGTGACACTAAGGGCCCTGAAATATCCCTCTTATAGCCAGATGCTGGGCAAATGTCTCTCCTGTAAAGTCAGTGTCCAGCTCTATCCCAGCAAGTATCAAACTTGAGAGTAAGCTATGCACAAGGAATTGCCTTCACTTTTGGTGAACCGCGGACTTAATGTGAAACTCTGATTTAAAATTCTTAATGGTGTCAGGGAGGTGGGGCTCATCTATTCTCTGCTACTTCATCAAACATCTTGAGACTAGATAATTTCTAAAAAAGCTTTAATTTCGTATCTCAGGAGGGCAGGCAGTTCAGTCTTCAGGTGTTGGCCTCTGAATGGTGGATGGGGAAGGCCTTTTCCATGCCATGTTCCTTAGCTTCTTGCAAGAGAGATTAAGAGAAATTCAACTTCCATACTCAAGTCCTTCTATTTCTGCATTAATCTATTTGTAAAGGTGAAACCTTCATGACCTAAATGGCTCCCATTAGGACACACCTCCTAGCAATATTGCCTTGAGGATTTGCTTTCCAACACATGCCTTTCAGACAACACATTCAGACTACAGCATTAGGTTATTGTCCCAATCTTCCATCGTCTTTTCATATCATACACAGGCACAGTGAGGGCAAAAGGAAAGTTTTCATCATGGTATAATCTAAAGAGTATATGATAATTATTGGACATTGATTAATCTTCTACAAAAAAGAAATTCTTGCTGATTGCAAAAATTAAATAATATAGCCAAGCCAGTTGCACTACTCAGATTGATGAGGCATGACACATCCTTCCAGGAGGCTCTCTGTACAGCGAATCACAGGATAGCAAGTCTAATGGCATGTTCTGCTCACCTGAACAGTACACCATAGCTATCTTTCCATTTTGTTAAATCTAATTCTTTATAACATTTAAGTTTGTATTATGGAAAGCTTCAAAATCTACAAAAGCACCTATCATAATATCCAACCTGTGCTATGTATTACATGTATTACATGGCGTGTAATACTTGGCATATTAACACTGTCTGCTATCTAATCATGTTCTGAGTCCACTTCTGACTCCTCCTCATACTTCCCCATCAATGGGTCCTTTAAAGCAAGTCCCAAATGTCATGCTTGTTTTAGTTTATCAGAAATACCGCAGCAAATTGCCACAAACCAGGTGACTCACACAATCAGAAATTTATTCTCTATGACCACGAAGCCAACAGGATGAAATCAAAGTGTTGACAGGGATGGTTTCTTCCAAAAACTCCAAGGTCAGGTCTTTTCCATGCCTCGCTCCTTAGCTTCTTGGAATGGAGACAATTCTTGGCTTGTAGATGTATCATTCCTTTCTCTGGCTCTGTCACACGGCCTTCATCTCTGTGTAGGTCGGATGTTTCTCTGTCTCACAACCTGAAACACAGCAGCCGCTGAGTTTACAGCCTCCCCCACATATTTTAAAGAGAAATCATTCGTCCTACCTGCACCTCAGAACTCATGTTCTGTTGTCTGAATAGTCCAGTTTATTCTGTTTTGTACTGATGATAGTACTGGTCATTTCTAGATTTCTAGTTAAAAGCATTTGTTTTTTTTTTTTTTAACTCCTCAGCAAGACAGCTGGGTCACAACTACTCAAGTTTTCAATCTGATAAGCTTTGCCAAGCTGTCTCTTAAGTTATTTCCCAGGTGTGCTAATTTACACACTCAAGCAGTGTATGAGTACACACCCAGTGAACCCAAACTTTGTTCATTTTACCTGGTTTACCAATTTGATAGGTGAGAAATATTTTATATTTTAAAAATTATAGTAGGCAAGGATGATTTAAAAAATAAAAGCATGGAAGAGTGGTGGAAATCAGAAAGAAGAGCAGCTTAAGAATGCTTCAGTGCTTGAGCTCACAAGAGATTCAGGAAAAAAATCATTTCCACAAACACCACTTGTATCTAGAAATTCAGGGGAAAAGCAGCAGAGGAGTGCTATTAATCTTCTATATGTAGGGTATATACATTACACTGTGGGGTGCTCAGAGTGGAAAATGAATGCCCTGCAGATCAGGGAAATAACCTCTTTAAGTTTCTGTGGACAATTGTAACAAAATGTTCAATCTAAAGGAATTATTGCCCATTGGAGGTCACGTCTTTAACCAAGGGGCAATACTTTTTCCAATTGCTTATTTCACAGCCAGGTTGTAGACTCTGCTTTTGTTCATTTAGAGAAAAGAAACGAAATGTCATTTTAGATATTCTGCCGTTCCATTTGCCGTCAGTCAGACCTATTGGGTTAGCTAACGGAATTATGTGGTACATGGTCAATTCCCTGCCGAAAGATCAAATGGCTTCGGAGACTTTTAAATGGCCAAAACAATAGTTTACGATTTCAGAAAGTCGGGCCTTTCCCTGTATTTTACCCTCCTCCATTAGTGGCTTTGATTTACAAATTACCAAATTTTTGTTTTGTAATTATCAAAGTAGTACATGTTTATTTATAATAATTACTCTATAAAGTACTACATATAGTAAATTGTGAATGCCCCTTCATGTCAGCATAAGAATAATTTGGAACATATTTCTCAGGTTAGTCCAGGAAGAATTATATAAAACATTATTAATATATTTTAAAAAATAAAATTGGGTTTTTATTCTCCTGAAATTTCATTAAAAATCCCTTATTCATACACATTGTGAATTTTCATCATGGAAGTATGGCTATATTTTATTTTAATAGCTGTAGTACACACTACCGGAAGACATATCATGTTTAGTTGTTTCCCTATTGATTTGGGTTGCTGCTGGGTTTTCACTTCTGCAGAAAAGAAGCTTCACATTTTCATGTACAATATTCTGAAAGCATTTTCATAGAACAGATACATATATGATCAGTTGCTGGCTCCAGGAGTAAAGTCTGTGCACTTCACATGTTGAGAGGTAGACTTGACTAATGCATCTTCTTTCCCCCTAAGGAAGGTTCCTTAGGATCTAACCCACTTACAGTGGACTGGAGGCCTAAGGTCTGTTTTACTTTGGATTTTGTTTTGGTGACTTAGATAATATCTTTGATTACATGAAACCAAGACTTCTAGAGGTCCCTGAACTCTTCTATTTCCAATTCTGGAGTTTCTTTGTGTCTATGTCATCTTTTATTGCCCAAGAGTCAATCTGGTCCAGGAGAGGTCTTATAGAACCGAGCATCCAGGAGATCTATCTGCCCCACTAAAGATTTTGCGATGTTCCATTTAAAGAATGATCAGTGCTGGAGCCTGAAAGCAGCTCGTGGTGTGCTTGCACTCCTGAAGGGCACTTTTAGCACAAATACACTTCACCTAGAAGACCGCATGTCTAATGACAGCAGGAACTGTTCACTGAATATCTACTGTGTAGGAGGTGTTATGCACAGTTATCTATGCTTACGGTAGTATTTTCCTACCCATTTGGTAGACCTAAGGTTCAGAGAGAAGAAACTTTTTCACAAAATGACTGAACAGCAAACCTAGGATTTACATGCATTGTCTAAACTCAAGGGCCACCCAGGAGATCTCTTCCCTTTCCCTTTCCTAGGGAAATCCATGTGTCCCATCCCACTTCGGGCCCTTCTTATTACATAGCTTCTCTGGGGCTGTGGATTGTAGCATGGCTATCCTTTACCTTACAGCTGATATCCACTTATGAGTAAGTACTTACTGTGTTTGCCTTTCTGGGTCTGGGTTACCTCACTCAGGATGATTTTTTTTTCTAGTTCCATCCATTTGCCTTCAAATTTCCTGATGTCATTGTTTTTAACAGCTGAGTAATACTCCATTATGTAAAGACCGTATTTTCATTACCCATTCTTCGGCTGAGAAGAATCTAGGTTGTTTCCAGGTTCTGACTATTATGGACAAAGTTACTATGAACACATTTGAATAATTGTCCTTGTTGAATGATTGAACATCTTTTGGGTATATAACCAAGAGTGGCATAGTTGGGTCTTGAGGTAGATTAATTTCCAATTTTCAATATGGAAAGCTTCATATTGATTTCTGAAGTAGTTGTATATGTTTGTACCCCCTCTAGCAGTAGGGGTGTGCTCCACTTGCTCCATATCCTCTCCAGCATAAGTTGTCATCAGTGTTTTTGATTTTAGCCATTCTGACAGGTGTAAGATGGAGTCTCAGAGTCATTTTGATTTGCATTTCCCTAATGGCTAAGGATGTTGAATAAATCTTTAAGTATCTCTCAGGCATTTGAGATTCTTCTGTTGAGGATTCTCTGTTTAGATCTGTACTCCATTTTTAAATTGAGTTATTTGGGTTTTTGTTTGATGTCTAGTTTCTTGAGTTCTTTATATATTTTGGAGATCAGTCCTCTGTCAGATACAGAGTTGGTGAAGATTTTTAGGTTGCCATATAAAAGGTATTTTTAAATAAGACATTTCTTACCTTGCGTCTTTTAAGTATGTGAATTTGTCAGTGTTAATTCAGTTTCAAAAGACTTGTTTGTTGTCAAGTTTTCATACTGCAAAAGTACTGAAGTGGATCTCTGTATGTATGTACTGTTTTGTAATTTTGTAATTTTATTGTATTTTTCTCCAAAAGGGATTAAAAAGATTTATATTTAACTACTTACATTTATAATATGTGTGCATATGTGTGTGTGTGCCTGTGCATGCATGTGTACACATGAAGACAAGTGTTCATGGAGGCCAGAGGTGTTGGAATTTTCTTTTTTAAATTTCTTTTTTAAAATTTTATTTTACATTCCAACCATAGTTCACCTTCCCACCCCTCCTCCTGCCTCCCCCTCGCCTCTCCCCTAGCCCACCTCTTATCTACTCCTCCCAACAGGAAGGGCTTCCATGGGGAGTCAACAAAGTCTGGCACATTAAGTCGGGGCAGGACCAAGCCACTCCCCTTCATAAAGGCTGAGCATGGCATGCCTCCATAGGGAATGGGCTCCAATAAACTAGCTCATGCACCAGGGGTAGATCCTGGTCCCACTGCCAGGGGCCCCTCAGAAGTCCAAGCTTCACCACTGTCTCCCACATACAGAGGGCCTACTTCAGTCCCATGGAGGCTCCAGAGCTGTCTGTCTGGAGTTCATGAATTTCTATGAATTTGGTTCAGCTGTCTCTGTAGATGTCTGAGATGGAGGCATCCTTAAGGTTAGTTCTGAGGTCTGTTGGAGAAAGATATAGCCATTCTGTGCCTCCCCCTTAACATCTGGTCATTGGCTGGCACTTGGACATTTATGGGGGGTTCATCTTTTCATGGTGTTCTCCCAACATGTGTGTCAGTGTTCAAATGTCCTCTCTCTCTCTTTTTTTTTGGATTTTCGAGACAGGGTTTCTCTGTAGCTTTTTTTGGTTCCTGTCCTGGAACTAGCTCTTGTAGACCAGGCTGGCTTAGAACTCACAGAGATTTACCTGCCTCTGCCTCCCGAGTGCTGGGATTAAAGGTGTGCGCCACCACCGCCCGGCATGTCCTCTCTTCATAAGGACACCAACCCTATTGCATTGGAGAAACACCCTTCTTTCATATGACAGTATTATAACTAATTACATTTGCACCAACAATACTTCCAAATAAGGCTACACTCTGAGGTGTAACATATCACAAGCTAGTAGAGTATGTTGTGGCACCATTATTTCCCCTAGAATCAGAAAATGGCTCTCAAATATTTGTCTGGAACATTCACCATTGTTGAGAAAACTAAGAATTATTAAGAGAAGCAACTTTCCTCAGATTTCTAGGGTCCATGATATGATTAGGTCCATGATATGATTAGCCCCTAACTTTTGGTCTAGTACGTTCTCCACAATATTGTGAGTGCCAGTGTCATCAACCAGGCGGCACAGCAGGTATGTAAGCTACCCCAGGATCCGCAGTACTGCCTAACAAAACCATTCATCCCTCTTGCACAAAGGAGCACACAAGCAAAAGGAAAGTGGCTCACTAAGACCACGCTTTCTGCAAAAATGATGCACCAAGACACAACCCTGGCTAGTAAGAACACCAGGGCCCAAGATGGCTCTCATCTTTGATTGCTGTCGGTAGTGCAGCTCAACTTCACAACCCGAGACAATTGGCTAGTTGGCACAAAGGAGAAGTTTCAGTAAGCATGAGTCCTTGTTGGACTAACTAATTTGATAAAATGAAAACAAAGGAAGCCCCACTCCGCACCTGTTGACTGTGTGGTGGGGCTTATTTTTGTTCCTTGTATCTCAGTTTTTAAAATGCCACATTGTGTAGGCATAGCCTTGAGAAAGTGCCAGGAGATCTTTCAAGTGTTGCTGTCCTATCCAAAGCCACAGTGGGTGCTGGAACTTTCGGTAGCAGGAGTTAAAGGTGGCCATGGGAGCTAGAAACTGAGCTTTTTTTTTTTTTTTTTTCCCACACACTCCTAACCACTGAATAATTTCTCCGGCTCTTTCCCTGGGGGAAATTTTTAGAAAGAGAATTGCTGAAGAATATGCTAAGTCAGAGCATATATATTGTCAGACTGTACCAATCACACCAACTCTTGTAGGCTATAAGATTTTCAGAAATTACTTTGAAATCAGAAGAATTCGGTACAGATCCTGGTTAGCTACGTCCTATGTCTTCAAAGGCTGTCATGTCAGTCAAATCTGGTTTCAAAGCCCTAATGTCTGAAATTAACAATGCCTAATATATAGGTGGACAGAAATAATGTTCATTTATAAGAGACTAGGTGAGTGTTTGATGTATACCAAGAGCATCTATATGATAGTTCCTGGATCCGAAGAAGGGGCTGGAGAGCTAAGAATACAGAAACCACACAACTTATCCTCACACTGAAGCACGTCTGGGCCTCTGGTTTATTTGACCAATGATCATTTGTACAGAGGCCTGAGTGCTGGCCATACGTGTCTCTGTGTGCTATATCCTTCACAGAGTCCTAACACTTGCCCATTTATCAGAGTTGACATACACAGGCAAACACTCTATGTTCTTGAATGGCCAGGGTTGGGAATGCATTTTCTTTTTTACAACACAAGGCCTTTAAAAAGTTGTTGGTGATCTATAATCTGGGGCTGTTTCATGAAATCCTAGATTGCTTGCAGTGAGATAAATTGGATCTGCATAGTAACACATTAAAGGCAGGGACATCTGCACAGTTTCCCCTGCTGCTTTCTAACTGGTCGCTTCCTTTAAAATCTGCATCTGTTACATAGCTCCTAAGTAAATGGTGCACATTTTGCTTAAAGACAGGACAGACTGTAAGGACTAAATTTTATTTTTTTTCTGACCATTAGTGCCTGTCATCAAACAGATTGTGAAAACGCACACATTTTTGAGCTATAAGCAGGCATTTTGTATGCATTCCCACAAGAGACACATTTAATTCTCTTAAAAAATGTGTGCGTACATTTATTTGTTAATATACATATCTATTCTTCTAGTTAGGAAATATTTTGTTCTTCTCAGTGGGAAATTATGAATTTATATATTGTTATATGATTTAAAGAAGTGATTTATAAAACTATCCTTTTTTTTTCCCTTTCAAGAGTGGTGTAATTCTAATAATCATTGAGGTTGGGTGATTGGCAAAGCGAGAATGCTGTAGAATTCTCTCTGTTTGGTCATGTTCAGAACTTGTCTAAATACAAATTAGACTGTGAAGATATGTTTTCAGGAGTGTAAATATACCCAGTGTCACAATGTTCTGTCTGTAAGGGAACTATAAAACTCCACATTAGATTGAGAAGAGCTCCTAAGTGCTCAGTGCAAAATCAAATGGCTGAGCACAGCCATTGTTCCGTTAGCCTTTGACGAGAGTCAAGTGTTTTTGTGGTCTTATGTACAACTGCACCGTGGAGAGCTGGGGTAATTATTTAGTACTGTAAATGTCCAACATAAGTTTTTTTTTTTATCTTAATCTGGTTTTGTTTGCCCATCTTTTGATTATTTGAGTTTTCTGTCTATAGCACACTCGTGCTTTCTTCCTGTATTAAAGGAATACTTAGCTTTTCAAATGACGCGTGCTAAACTTAGAACATGAAGTTACCATTCACTCTGGTTTGAGTATGATTTCTATATAACTTTGAGAAATATCTGATTTCTCTGAAAAATCTGTGTTTTTGTTTTCCATAAATAGAATTGATGTGAAAAGTCAGTTCTTCTAGGACTTTGGTGAAGATTAAAATAGAGTGAATAAGGTGTTCTTTACAAACCGTAAATCTGGAGGATGTTGTAATTGTGTCTTCAGAGAAGTTATAAGATAAGGAACACGTTGCTAACCAGAGTCCAGCATATACACAGGTCAGGATAATATCTTTCATCTGTGGGAATAGAGTTTGACATTTTCCATATCAAGTAGTAGTTTTCAAAGATTAACACACCCCTGGGAACTTGTGAAAAATTCTGACTGTAGACCAATTCCCCAGGAAGCTGATTCAGAAACTTTAGGGTGAGGGCAAGGATTAGCATTTTTTTAATGAACATCCCCGATGATTCTGATGTAGGTAGCCCAAAGATGACAGCTTGAGAACATAGCTTCTAAAGTGTAAAATGTTATCCCTTTGAAAGATTTTTCTAGTTTGAAAGAAGATTCGGGGGGGGGGGGGAAGAAATATATAATCCAAAGAAACAAATCAATCAGAATAAAATTTCAAATATAGCATGTAGGATAGAATTTTGAATTTTAACTCCCAAAAGTCCTACAAATGGCATCCTATAATCACAACGAAACTTAAATAAGGACATACTTCTAAAAAATTGTCTTCCTGCGTTATATTTATGACTCTCCAGGTGATCTTGTATCTATGTGGATGGAGTCTTAAGGGAATGTTCTGTGGAGACTTTATTTGTATTTTCTGAATTACTTTGAGTACAATTATTGTTTTGTCAGGAAACCATAGCTTTTCCTTTAGATAATTGACTTTAGAGGGGCTTGTTGCATTGTTAAATGTGATTTTTATTTAGACTTAGGCCTAAAACATTTCCTGTGGGGAATACATCTTTAGCTTTGTAATGGAAAAATAGGTTTTGATTAAAAGAAAATTGCTTTATAGTCAATTTTTTACAAGAATTGGGACAATTGCATTAGGCGAGAATGCCCTGTGTGACTACTTTCCAAATGTTATTTACTTTTTTATAATATAACATTATTCAGTGTTCTCTTTATTTTCTTAAATTTGCCTTCTCCATTCAGACTGTTGCAGTCTGATTTCCTAATTAGGCAATACTTAAACCAAATAATATGAAGGATATAAAAGTGTTTTGCAAGCTATAAAAGTATAAAAACGTAAGAGGTTTTTAATGCTGCAGAGTTTTGCTCCTCTATGCACCCCACAAACCATCCCTAGATTCTTGGTGGTTTTGTATGAAGGATATTGTACACACACACACACACACACACACACACACACACACACACTATCTTTAATGTAGAGAACCATGCAAAACTCCCCTTCCTACTATGTAGGATGAAGTGAGCAATGCCATTGTACATTTCCCTTTGTCTTCTGCATATTTATGCGTGTGAAGTGGCACTTAAAGCCACGATAGGCATCTTAAGGAAAAACACCTTACTTGTTATCTTTAATACTAGCTTTTGGAGATTGACTAGGCATTTTAATTCGTATGGTGATTTTGGCAATGACCTCCTTTCAAGGTACCCAAAAGAATAGCGTAAAGACCACATTTCCTTTCCATGGCTGTGGGAACAATCACGAGGATGAATTTATCCCCGATGCCTCAGATCAAGGGACTCTACTGAAGTATTCCTCTCAAAGTGTATGAGCAGGGTCAGTAATACTGAGACACTCAGACACAGAAAGAGGTGTTGTTACTGTAGGAAGGACAGAAAAGGCAATAGAAAGAGCAGTGCTGTGTTACTCCAGCAACAGCTAAGCCCACGAGAAAGCAATGCCTGCTTGGCTGAGATTGGCATAGTGGAAGGACGTAGAAATAGGGGATGAGGCTCGCTAGATGGATGAATAGATGGTTCAACTTCTTTTTCCATTGTCTCCACTTGGTGTATCCAGCATCAGCCAGTTAGCAAGGAAGCCCAGATGATGCAGCCAGCAAGGATCACAGTAGAGCAGATGAAGATGGGTGGAGGTGAAGCATGCACAGCACAGGGTAGCAAAACGGTATCGGCATCAACACTGAAGATCACGTCTCCTCATCTTCTCACTTTCCCACCTGCTTCTTTTCAGGTAAAAATATTATAATGCAGCACTTTGGACTGTGACTGATTTTGACTGACATTCATGAGCATGGTGATTGATTGACCTAAGAAATATTAGCTGATCAATTTTTTCATATGAATAAGTTGGAAGTTTGAAAATTGAAAATGACATAAAATATTTTATGGGTAAGATTGCATTTTGAATTGCTAGAAGGATAGTTTGAGTAATTTTTAGGCAGGGTATCTTAGTAATATAATGATGTTTAATATATATATATATATTAAGATATATACATCTTAATAATATAATGATGCTTATCACATTTGTGAACATTTGAATGAAGGTACTTCAAAGTGATGTTCCCATGTAGTTTTTGATCCCAAGGTTTTATTTTTTTGTTTTCTTCTTTTTGTTTTGTTTTTTCTCGAGACAGGGTTTCTCTGTAGTTTTGGAGGTTGTCCTGGAACTAGCTCTTGTAGACCAGGCTGGCCTCAAACTCACAGATATCTGCCTGCCTCTGCCTCCCGAGTGTTGGGAATAAAGGTGTGCACCACCAGCACCTGGTTTGTTGCTGTTTCATACATACACACACACACACAAATATATACATATATACACATACATACATATATACATATATATGTTTAAATGTGTCTCCTTTGAAGTATGTTCATCATTAAGGTTTTGTTTTTATTAAAAGAAGCACCATTAAAGCTATTTAGCTTTATCTTAAACCTGAGCCTCGGAAGTTATTATCAATATAGTGAGTGAGGAATGGCATGAAGAATGGGTGAAATTTACACCAATAACCAACATGGTATGATAACTCTAAGGATGCAGATGTAGCAGTGGTGTGCAAGAAGACACCTTGGCACTAACCGACAGCTTTCTAATTGAACTAAATCTGTTTAGCAAGAGGGAGACCACTGGAAAACTAGCTAACTAATCCATACTAGTGAAGTCACGGTTATTGGATGTGAAACAGGAGGCCACGGATTTAAAGGAGAGTGAGAAGTGGGCCTATAGGAGGGCTTGGAGGGAGGAAAGGGAGGGGAGAAATGTTAAAATTTTGTTATATCTTCAAAGATAAAATTTAAAAAAAAAGAAAAAAGAATGAGTGTGATTAAAAAATTCTGGTAACATAAGATTTATGCCAAAATGGTAGAGGAAGATTTGCTAAATAAAGAACGTATCTTGTTATTTTCATATTTTATTCTACCCCAAATTGTGAGCAGTCTGGCAGAAACCAATCGTGGATTTTCCCTTTAGATACAAATCAGTTAACTACTAAGTAACTAACTTGCACGCTTGCATCTTGTCTCAGTTAAACAGTTTGGGTTGACAAAAGAGGAAAACATGGGAGTCAGCATCAGCATTAGATGTAAGTAGGGGTCGGAGGTGACTGAGCAGAGGCTGTTGGGCTTGGTGGCATGATTGATGGGTACTGTTGGTAAGGACGATGCATGCAGAGAAGATGTGTTGCTAATGACCATCGTGGTCTGCAGCAGATACTGGCAGTTGGGTTGGTACTATCACTGAGATCTGAGAGTGGTAGAAGTACTGGACACTGTAAAGGCAGAGCTGAGAAGCTGGGAGGGGAGCTGGCTGGCTGGAAGGTAAGGATGTTGATGTTGTTGTAAGAGGCAGTGAGGCTACCAGCAATGCTCAAGGTGATGATAGGGCTTAGGCGGAGAGGTGATATCTCATGACCTTTACATTTTTTAAAATGTGTCTGTGGTTGAAAACAAAAAACGAAACTCAGTAAATTTACTTGCAAGGAGATTTATCACACTAAAGGCTCACTTTGCAGATGCTCTCTAAGCACTTCCTTAATTACCGATATTAGCATCACGCTGAGCCAAAAAGCACCACTCCTGTCAATTTCAACACAATGCACAAGTTTTTCCAGTAAATATTACTCAACTCCAATTACTGAAAACTTTTCGAATAAAACTGACTTCTCCCATTCAATACGATGCACTTGTAATATTTTTTTTTTTTAAGCATGAAGATGATGCAGTTCACCTGGCAGTTATCTTCTATCTCTGTTTCCAAAACACCTGGAATTGCATCTTCTGAGACTTGGTATCCGTCTCCTGCACTTAACTGCCAAGCAAAATAATTTCGTTTTAGTCAACCTTCTCGTTGCTTCATAGCATAAGCATGCATCATTAGATACTGAATATACAAGCCTGACTGTCCAGTAAATATAATATATGTTCCTATCCCACTTGACTGAACATGTGAAATTGCACAAAAATGCTCAGAAAAAAAGTTTCTATTTTGTTTGTTTAAAGTTAGCTCTTGCCTTCCCCTTAGCAACAGGTGACTCATCTACCAGTTCGGAGAATCACATTAGATTATAAAGATCAGTATATAATCGACTCAACAAACTCATGTTACTTAAATAACTGGAATAAGTCTTCCAGTTTGGTATAGCCCAGCATATCAAGTATATAGAAGTATACATTTAATTATTGGTTTATATCTATTGAATATAGCAGAAACTTCATATGCATAGTTTCTTGTCATATTCTCTCCACTTAAAACACAAATAGAAAAAGGCCTAGGAAGTCTTACTACTATTTGGTTCAGGTGGGTTTTGAATTCAGGTACCTGACAGAGTATAGAGCTTTATTTGAATATTTATGAAAGTAATATAAATTGTATCACCATATTTGGGGATTTCTGAAACTTAGTTCTGTATACTCTCAAAGTTACTGAGCTTTAATTTAATAATTTTATTTCCCATTACACTGCATTTATTTCTTTGTTGACATGTTCATTGTACACAGTTTTGTGTTTCTTATAGACACTTTCATGCAAATATATTATGTACTTTGACCACATTCATATACATATATGAATATATGTATAACATTGTGTAAGAGCATTGTATAAAGTCTAGAATTTAAAAATGAGAGAAAGTATGGTATTTGTCTGAATCTTTTTTCACTTAATATAATGATCTCCAGTTAATCTACTTTTTGCAAACAGTATAATTTCTCTTTATGGCCGAATATATATACCACATTTTCTTTATTCATTCTTCTGTTGACAGACACCTAGGTTGATTCTACAATTTATCTTCTGTGAATAATACTGCAATAAACACAGATGTGCAAATATTTCTTTGGAATGCTGGTATAGAGTCCTTCAGATAAGTGTTCAAGAGTGGTTTATCTAAGTCATATTATATATAGTTATATTATATAATATAGTTATATATATAATATATAATATAGTTATCATTTTAATTTTTAACCCCCCTGGGATGATATTTACAGTGGATGGATTTATTTATATTCTTACTAGCAGTATATAATCCCCATTTTCTCTGCACCTCCATCATCAACAGCATTTATAGTCCTTTCTTTCTTTCTTTCTTTCTTTCTTTCTTTCTTTCTTTCGTTTTCTTTTTCTGAGACAAGGTTTCTCTGTAGCTTTGGAGCTGGTCCTGGCACTTACTCTTGTAGACCAGGCTGGCTTTGAATTCACAGAGATCCGCCTGCCTCTGCCTCCTGAGTGCTGGGATTAAAGGTGTGCGCCACCACCTGCCTGACAGTTATTTGTTTTTATAATGATAGTTATTCTGTCTGACCTGGGTAAGATGATCTCAGTGTTGTTTTTTGTTTTGTTTATGTGTTTTTTAAATTTCCCTGATGGTCAAGGATGATGAATATTTTTCTTATGTTTATTGGACTTTTTTATTTCATCATTTTAGAACTGTCTGTTTTATTAGTCTCTAGAGACTGGGCAATTTTTTCTTGGTATTTAGCTGAGTTCTTCTTCTTCTTTTTTTTTTTTTTTTTTGGATTTTTTGAGACAGGGTTTCTCCGTAGTTTTTTTTTTGGTTCCTGTCCTGGAACTGGCTCTTATAGACCAGGCTGGCCTCGAACTCACAGAGAGCCTTCTGCCTCTGCCTCCCGAGTGCTGGGATTAAAGGCGTGAGCCACCACAGCCCGGCTTAGCTGAGTTCTTTATATTTTCTAATTAGTAGTTCTTTTTCAGATATATAGGTTTGTCTTAGTTACTTTTCTGTTGTCATGGCAAAATTTCAAAAAAAAAGTTACAAAAACAACTTACAAAAAAACAAAACAAAAACACTTAATTGAGGACTTGCTTACAGTTTCAGAGGGTGAGTCCAATATCATGATGGGAAATAAGGCAGCAAGTGGGCAGGTAGACAGGCATGGTGCTGGAGCAATAGCTGAGTGCTTACACCTAAGCTAAAAACATTAGGCAGCAGGAGGGAGGGAAGTAGATACACACACACACACACACACACACACACACACACACACACCTCTCAGACAGACAGAGAGAGGGAGAGGGAGGGAGGGAAGGAGCGAAGTAGATAGATAGACAGAGATAGATAAATAGAGCTAGATAGGGAGAGAGAGAGAGGGAAAGAGGGAGAGGGAGAGAGAGAAGAGAGAACACTAATTAGGAATAGGCATAGGCTTTTGAAACTGCTAAGCCTGTCCCCAGTGATACACCTTCCTCAAGAAGGCCACACCTCCTAATCTTTCCCAGACAGTTCCGCCAACTGAGGATTTAGCATCCAAATACTAGAGTCTCTGGGTGGCGGTCTCATTCAGACTATCACATTATCTCACAGATTTGTTTTCCATTCTTAACTCTCTCTTTACTAAGACAGATTCTTCCTGTTTTATCAGAGAAGCGTGGCATTCCATACACTTTCATTTGTCATTGCTTTGTTTATTTTATTTATTTAGCTATTGGGGTCCTTTTCAGATAGTCCTAGCTGATGTGCGGATCTTGAGTTATTTTCCTTGTTTTTTTCTCTGAAGTTACAGAGTTTCAGGTCTTACATTATGATCTTCTATCCAGTTTAAATTCTTTTTTTTTTGTAGGAGGTGAGATATATCAATCTATTTTTGTTCTTCTCTATGTGGATATTCAGTTTCCCCAACATCATCTGTTGAAGATGCTGACTTTATACCAACGTATTCTTTTTGCCATTTTTATAAAGAATGAGGAACCTATATCTCTATGGCTTTTTATGTGACTCCTTATTTTAGCCCGTTGGGTTATGTGTCTGCTTTTTCTTTGTGCCATTACCATGCTGTTTCGTTATTGTGTCTCTGAGTCAGATCTTGAAATAAAATGAGGCATGACGATAGCTCTCTCTCTCTCTCTGTCTTTGATTATTCAGGATTTTTTGTGCTTTCACATGAATCTATGATTTTTTTTCCATTTGTATGAAGAATGCCACTGAAATTCTGATGGAGAGTGCCTGGAATCTCTAGATTGCTTTAGGAAATACAGCCACTTTCACAATATTAATTCCTCCAATCCATGATCATGGAAGGTCTTTCCACCTTCTACTGAATTCAGTTTTGAACCTATACTGTTGTTTCTGAAGTTGACTTCTTTATTTTTTTCTTTATTATTCTCTAATACAATACACCCTGATTGCAGTTTCACCTCCATGTATACACACACACACACACACACACACACACATAAATATATGTATATATCAGGATATATATCATTTCCTTTCAGAAAAGAGCAGGCCTTCTATGGACAGAATCTTAACACAGCATAACAAGATGCAATAAGACTAGGCACAAACCTTCATATCTGGGCTGGATGACGCAACCCAGCAAGAGGAAATGGGTTCCAAAAGCAGGTAAAAGGGTCAGAGATGACCCAACTCCTAAGCTAAACAACTAAAAAATATATGCAGAGGACCTAGTATAAACTCATGCAGGCTCCGTGATTGTCCCTCCAGACTCTGTGAGCCACTATAAGCTCTGCTTAGTTGATTCTGTGGGGTGTGTTCTCCTGGTGACCTCAACTTCTCTGGCTCCTACAATCATTCCTCTTCCTCACGGTTCACCAGATCTGCCTAATGTTAAGTTGTGGGTCTTTGCATTTGTTCCCATGGGCTGCTGGAGGAAGCCTCTGATGATGACCGGACTATACACTGATCTATGTGTATGCAGAATATCATTAAGAATAATTTCATTGACTTTTTGTCCAGTTGTGTTGTGATTGGCTCTACCCTAGGTCTCTGGGACATCCAGCTGCAGGTTCCTGGCCATCTAGACAGACATGGGCATGGGCTCCATCTTGTGGTGTGAGCCTCAAGTTAGATCAGTAATTGGATGACCACTCCCACAAGCTCTGAGCCACCATGCCTAACACAGCTTGCAGGCAGGACAGATTGTAGGTGGAAGGATTTGTGGCTGGGTTGGTGTCCCAGTCCCACCACTGGGACTGATTCAGATTCCATATTCTTCATTACTAGGAGTCCTAGCACTAGGGTCTCCCTAGGTTCCAGAAGTTTCCACTGTCCTAGGTTCCACACCATACCCCAAGGGCCAGTCAATTCTAGTCATCTCTCCCTATACTCTCTCTCTCCACCCCCCTTCCTGATTCCTCCTGTTCTCATCACTCCCAGTCTACCCACAAAAATCTATTCAATTTTTCCTTCCCAAGGAGATCCATGTGTCTCTCCTAGAGCCCTCCTTATTACTTAGCCTCTCTGGGTCTGTGAATGGTAGCATGGTTATCCTTTGCTTAACAGCTGATATCTACTTATAAGTGGGAAAGTATCATGTTTGTCTTTATGAGTCTAAGTTACCTACATTTTTGTAGTTCCATCAATTTGCCTGAAATTTTCATGATGTCATTTTTTAGTAGCTAAGTAATTTTCCATTGTGCATATGCACCAGATTTTCTTTATTCATTCTTCAGTTGAGGGACATCAAGTTTATTTGCAGTTTCTAGCTAATATGAATAAAGCTGCTATGAACATAGTTGAGCAAGTGGCATTGTGGTAGGACTGGGAGTCTTTTGGGTATATTCCCAAGAGTGGTATAGCTGGGTCTTGAGGTAGATTGATGTCCAATTTTCTGAGGAACCACAGGGTTGATTTTCATAGTGGCTGAACAAGTTTGCACTCCTGTCAGCAGTGGAGGAGTGTTCCTCTTGCTTCACATCCTTCCCACCTTGAGCTGTCACTCGTGTTACTGATCTTAGGCATTCTGACAGGTGTAAGATGGTGTCTCAGAGTCATTTTGATTTGCATTTCCCTAATGGCTAAGGATGTCTGACACTTCTTTAAGTGTTTCTTGGCCATTTGAGATTTCTCTATTGAGAATTCTCTGTTTAGATCTCTACTCCATTTTTATTTGGGTTATTTGGTTTGTTGATATCTAGTTTCTTGAGTTCTTTATGTATTTTGGATATTAGCCCTCTACCATATGTGGCGGTGGTGAAAACACTTTCACATTCTATAGGCTGCTGTTTTGTCCTTTTAAGGGTGTTCTCCGCCTTACCAAAGCTTTTCAGTTTCATGAGTCCCATTTACTAATTGTTGATCTTAGTGCTTCCACTATCAGTGTTGTTTAAGAAGTTGCTAATGTGTTCAAGTCTATTTTTCTACTTTATCCTCTATCAATTTCAGTGTGGCTGGTCTAATGCTGAGGTTTTTGATTCACTTGTACTTGAGTTTTGTTCAGAGTGATGAATAAGGATCTATTTACATTCTTCTAAATGCTGACATCCAATTAGATCAGCACCATTTGTTGAAGATGCTTAACTTTTTCCCAGTATGTATGTCTGGCTTCTTTATAAAAAATTCACATGTCCATAGGTTTATGGACTTATGTCTGGGTCTTTGATTTGATTCCTTTAATCAATGTGTCTGTTTTTATGTCAATACCATGCGTTTTATTACTATAGCTCTGTAGAACAGCTTGAAATCAGGGATGGTGATACCTCTGGAAATTCTTTTATTTTTCAGGATTTGAACCTATATTCTTAACTATAATGGGATACTTCCTGGCATATTTCTATTGATGTGGAATTAAGTTCTACTTTATCTTTCTACTGATAAAACCAAGTATATGGAGTCTTCTATAAATCTTCTTATTGCAGAAAAGCAAAGACTGCTAGAGAGGAAATTAGAACCATATAGAAATATTTTCTTCTGACTTAGAAATTTTCATTTCTTTTATAATAGAGAGATTGAATGGATTTAGAACTCTCAGGTACTATACATAATCATGTGATTATGATTTAGTTTCATAATCCCTGAAGACTGGAGGATCAGGACCAATTTTCCTTCTCTCCCAAGTAGGAAAAGAATCTGCACTAGCCATCTTAGATGGTAAAGCTTTATAAAATATACACACCCTCAGTTCGCTGTGTTGAATTTTGACTAGGTTGCCTGTCTTAGATCTCCTACTTGTGAAACCATTTCCCATACTTTAGCCTTATTAAAGCATTAGCCATAGTTCTGTCTGATCAAAAACCTTGTTTACCCTTTTACCAAATAGAGTAAATTTACTATAATTTCTTTAATATTTAAGATTCTTATTCATTTGTTTAATCTAGACATCCGATCCTATCTCTCAGTACCCCTCTTTTGAAGAACCAGTTTGTTGTTATATGTTGACCGAAATGTGAAAATTTCCTTCAGAACTCATGTTTTCAATGTTTTCTGACTGGTAGATCTATTTTGGGAGGTTCTAAAAACTTTGGGAAGTAGAATTAAGATGGCAGAAATAGATTCTTAAGTGTATCTCACTGACACTTGAACTATGATTTTGGTTGAGGTCTCTATTTCCTCATGTGTCATGTAATAAACAACCTTTGCCACACATTCCTTCTCCTTTAAATCTTCACCATCATGCCTTTCCTGTCATGATGGATGAAAACTCTTGAATCCATGAGCTAAAATAAACTTTTCTCTATGAAGTTCTTCCTGTCAAGGTAATCTTTCTCAGTGATGTAAAAGTATTCTTTCCTTTATGCTTTGAGCAGTGTCATGGTTTGGACATGAAGTGTCACCCTCAAAAGCTCATGTGTTTAAGAATTTGGAATATTGAGAGGGTATTTTATCATGAGGACAACAACTTCATCAATAGATTAATGTATTAACATATTAATAACTGAATGATAAGAGAATGTGGATCCAGTGGGAGCCAGTAAGTCACAGGGTGTACCTTTGACAGGTGTATCTTTTTCATGGTCCTTTATTGCTTTGTTTGTCTCCTGGCCTGTATTTTCTTTTCCCTCTCCTGGGTATTGTAAAATGAATAGTGTTCCTTTGCCATGTTGTATGATATTGTTATTTCTTCCTTATCAAAGGCAATGAAGCCAGACGACCAAGAGCTGATCTTCAAAACTATGAACTAATAAACCTTTCCTCTTAGAAGTTTACTTTCCCAGATATTTTTTTTCCCCACAGGAATGAAAAGTGACAAATACAAATTCCTTGTTAATTGCTTACTTAAATAAGTTATTGAACAGTGTTATTGATTGAATTTGTTCTCTCATAATTAATATGCTCACATCCCAACTCCCAATGTGACTATAAGTAGAAGTAATCCTTTACAAAGGAAATTCAGGTTAGATGAGGTCTTCATTATATGGCCCCCTCTCTCACACACACATATGTATATATGCACAGATGTATCAGTGTTTTTCTTATTGCCATGACACACTTGGCAAAAGTAACTTGAAGAGAGGGTTTATTTTAGCTCATGGTTGGAAGGTATAGTCAGGCCACCATTGTATGAACACATTATGGTAGGAATGTGACATACCTGGTCACACTGCAGCTGAAGCCAGGAAGCAGAGGGAGATCAATGCTGACATTCAATTTGCTTTCTTTTTTTTAATCAGTCTAGAATGGTAGGATAGTGCCACCCATAAGGTGGGCCCTCCAACTCAGCCAAGCATTTCTGGACATATATTACAGGCATGCCCAGAAGTTTATCTCCTAGGTAAATCCTGAAGGCACAGTCAGGATTATCCATCACAACATATCCCCAAAGAAAGGCCTTGTGAGGATGTAAAAGACAGCAGACATCTGAAGGTCAGCAAGCAGCTTTCTCCAGAATTCCTTCCCGCTGGCCCCTGACCCCAGACTTGAATTGTTCTGTTTAGGTCACTTGGTCTTTGGTATTTTGTTATGGAAGCCTGGGTAGACTAAAATAATACCCACTATGGGGAAGAACGCTGGTCTAAAGGGAATACAGATACCTTCATTTTGGTTCTGAGTTTGGATCATTGGCCACCAAGTTTTCCCTCAATCTGTTTCTCCCAACTTGAGCTATTCTCTTCCAAGAAAATTCCCCTACTGGAGAATTTCTTGTAATCTCAGATCAGGGTACACTTCTGACCAGTGTTCCCAGAGTTATAAAAGACAGTAGGATTTGGATCCCTCCTCTTTGTTGAAGGTGTCTATTTGGGTTGCCAAATTCAAAGTACAAGTGACCCATTTTCTGTTAGCTGTATGACAATTAATATCTAAAGTGAACATCAAAATGATTGAAATGATCTTCTATTTCAGCAAGAGTGGTAAAGAGAAGGGGAACGGCTAAAGAAGGTAAGCTGATAAGGGATTCACCTCTGTATGCTATGAATATGTTTTATTACCATTGGTTAACAAAGAAGCTGCTTTGGCCTACCGGTAGGGCAGAATATAGCTAGGCAAGAAAACTAAATTGAATACAGGAAGAAAGAAGGTGGAGTCAGGCAGATACCATGTAGCCGCTGAAGGAGAAAGATGCTGGAACCTTACCAGTAAGTCACAACCTTGTGGTGATGTGTAGATGAATAGAAATGGGTTAATTTAAGATGTAAGAGATAGCTAGGAATATTCGTGAGCCCTAGGGCAAACAGTGATACAATTAATATAGTGTCTGTGTGATTATTTGCGTCTGGGGGTTTGGGAAATTAAGCATGGTTTCCATCTACTGTAAGCAATGGAATAGTATATTTTTGAGTACATTATTTTCAGAAAGTAGGAGGGAAATGAAGATAACTATATAGAGATATTTTAAAATTGTTTTTATTTAAGGAAAAATATCTATTTTCCACCTCATTCTAGTTTTAAGTTTTATATTGCTTCTTTTTTTTATTTTTTTTATATTTATTTATTTATTATGTGTACAGCATTCCTTTCATGTGTGCCCGCAAGCCAGAAGGGGGCACCAGGTCTCATTATAGATGGCTGTGAGCCACCATGTGGTTGCCGGGAATTGAACTCAGGACTTCTGGAAGAGCAGTCAGTGCTCTTAACCACTGAGCCATCTCTCCAGCCCTTATATTGCTTCTTGATTGAAAAACAATGATCCTTTTCTATAATCATAGTAGGAAATTAATCTGTTGTCTTAATCACAATGTATTAGTATTATGGTGGGCAAATTGCCTCTGATATGGCTGTTACTAGGACTACCATTAAAATTGTACGATAAAACCTCATTAGTGCCATCTTCATCCTTGAGAACTCAGCTGAATTGTTTTTTACACCTCGGCAGGTACAGTCTATCCAGGTCATGAGAAATTATGAGACTGAATTATACTTCTAATATAGTGCTGCCTCAGCTTGCAAATGTTTTGCAAACACAAGTGTGATACTATAAGAATAGAAGTGTAGCAGATTCCCAGGGCAGATTAGTAGAAAAGGTGGCATGCCAGGCTTTATAGGCTGGGGTGGATTTCTCTAGTCCTGCTAATGGTGGCCTGTCAGCACAGAAGACAGGGTGTTCTCACTGTCTTACTCAGCAAATAGAGAGACCTGTGAGCTCTAGGGATCTTTCTTAGGTCTGGAATTTTGAATATACATCAGCACACCCAACATTTTTTTTAATTAAAACATGTGTTCTGGGAATTGAATTTAGATCCTCATGTCTTCAAAGCTCACACTCTACCAGCTGAGTTAACTGTCTAGGCTAGGAGAGATAACTTAACTAGGCTTTGACTAGTATAGTATAATAGAAGCAGTATTGTGTGTGTTCCAGAGTGTAGACCTCAAGAAGCAGTATAGGTTCACTTTTCAACTTTTTGGTGTCTTGCCTTAAGACCACAATATAATGAGGAAGATAAACCACTGGGAGTGAACCAAGGTACACTTGCCCATAATAATACTGACTTCCACATGTGTGTGTATTGTCAACTCAGGTTTCTTTTTCTAGAACATTAATTGTTCAGCCAAGGCATAAAATCAGGAAAAATACTAACTTAACCAGTTTGAGGGTGATTGTTATGCAAACAAGGATAATCAAAGCTACGGTCTCCATTTCTAGCAGTCTGAGATTAAGTTCCTTTGATGTAAGTCAGTAAGTTGGATTGGATATTTTGCTATGTTTTTATTGGAAGCACAAAACCCATTAGTAGAATATTCTAAGAAAACAGAAAAACACGGACAACTCATTTGACTGTGCAGAGTCTTTAAGAATATGACTGAAGTCTAGAAAGGTAAGCTAGATTGAGACGGAGGGACTACTTCTATGTAACAGAGATGAATATTCAATTAAGCTGTTAACCTATGAAAGGACTGTAATGAAAAGGGAAGTAGAAAGAAGAAAATGAGCCTCCACGGACACTGGTAGAAGCTCAGAGTGGCTGATGAGATACCAGGAAAGAGCCCAGATGTTTTCTGAGCAGTCTTCTTTTACAGTTTAGAATAAAACTCAAACTTTATTCTCACGGACTCTGGATGTGCAGAGGCTGAAAACTTCTTACCAAATTCCTCAAAGGGAAGTTTTGCCAAACATTCAATAAGTGCAGCTGTTTTCTCCCATGAGTATGCTCGCCACTGTACAGAGGCCGTCCGGGATAATGAGGTATCACTCTAGTAAGGACGTGAACCACGTGGTTATTCTGCATGCTATTTGGTCTGTGTTCTCCCATGAGCATGCTAGGCACTGTACAGATGTCGTCTCTGGGTAATGAGATATCACTCTAGTAAGGACATGAACCACATGATTATTCTGCATGCTGTTTGGTGTTGGGTCTGATTATGATTTTCCACTTTTTAGCAGATCTATGGGAAATAAGTGCCTATAAGTATAATAGTTCATTAGAAAACACCCAAGCCAGAGGAGAACAAATGTCAGTGATGAATGAAGTTTAGATTAACTTTCAAGAGAAGTACAAAATTGGCTACCTCATAGAAAGCTTTCTATCTTTCAGAGACTAGATGCTAAAACCTTCTGAGAAGCAGCATACACTTTTCTGTCAGCTCTACATGCTGCTGTCCCAGTTATACCATGTGATCTCCACATTAGCAAATCACCTGCGGAGGGGAGGGAGCCAAGAGAATATGAAGTGGGATGAGTATAACTGAAGTACATTGTATACATGTATAAAAATGCCATATTGAAGTCCCTTATCTTTACAATTATTTTATGCTAAAACTCTCACCTACATAGGTAAGACTGTCTTCCGTCTACATCTCCTCTGTGGCTCTGGTCAACAAGGCAGGTCACATCTTCATGGAAGAAACAGGGCTATGCACCATTCACGACCCCTCTTCACTCATCTGGAGAATATTTTCTGGGATCTGGAGGCTATCTTTGACTTCATTGTTTTCTTTAGGTGCCTGTGTTTAAGAGATTTTCTCCTTGTCTTGCACTTGTGAGCTTTAAGATAGGTTTGTCAATTCTATCCCCGCCAGCCACAACACCAACAAAGGCTCCATTGGCCACCAAAGTCACCTTTGAACCTGAAGGCAGCTTCGGTCAGGTGCTCTCAGTCTCTGGGTTGTGGGCCCTTATTGGTAAAGAGGATTGTGTCAGCTTTACCCATGTCCCCAGGCTTCTCATCCAGACAACCCATAATGGCATGGTGCCCATAGACAGAACATTGTAGATATTGAGGGGAAACTTCTCCTTCTGTGGTGATGAACAGCTCAGTTCCTTTCTTAAATCAGTAGGGATCCTGGAAGACCCACTTCGCAAGAGTTCTGAGTAATGTTCTTCCTTTCATTTGCAGTGAGGCTCCTCAAAGTCCACTGCACATGCACACAGACACACAATTGGCACCTTTCCTTTCCCCTTAGATCACACAGCCCACAGCTGAAAGAGAAAATATATTAACTTTGGAGGGGAGCTATGGCGCTAGCTTAAGACGCTAAGCTATCCGCACACAGAATGTGGGAACCAAACCACATTTAATTCATAGATTTGACACCAGTGACCTCTGTTGATACTTTGTATGTTATAGGCATACATTAGGGTTGGAGAGAAGGAAGAGCAAAACTGTTGCCCAGCCTGACAGCCCGAGATTGATCTCTGGGACCCATCTGGGGGGAAGAGTAAACCAATTCCCACAAGTTGCCCTCTGACCTTCATATGCATGCCAACACATATACACAGAGATGGGCACTAACAGTAAATAAATTAAAATGGTAATGAATGAAAATTACTTTCAAAAGTGTATTAGTATTATTATCTCACTAGCAGACATCTTCTCAGGGAAATACTTTTAGCCTACAATTGATGCTGAGAAGGGAAATTTAATCCATGCACACTCTTGGCTCTTTTTTTTTTTCTTTTTCAAAGGCAAAAGTATGAGCAGGGAAGGGGACAGTGAGGTTGTGCTGACAAAGTCCCCAAGTAGCTAAAATCTTAAGGGATTCTAGCTCTTCAGTTCTGCCTGGCTGAAGACAGGACATTTTCTCCTATGATGTATATGTCACTTTCTATTAATTCTGCGAGGTCTGTCCCTTTAGAAAGCAGAGTAAACAGTGTATTGGATTAGATCTCTACCGTGAATAAATCTATTTTCTAGCAAGTGTAAAAAATGAGCAGGGCCAAAAGCCCCCAGAGCAGAAAATGTCACAGTGATTGCTAATACATTACTGCACAGAAAAGGGGCTAATAAAACCCCTATTAGGATGTCATACCTGCTTACGACTGAATTCTCCAGAAAGTTTATTTGATATGTCTAAGCCAATTATCAAAGTCTTAGTGATAAGAAGCAGCTTGATGGGCCTGAATATGTCAGAACAGAATGACTAAATCGTGGGAATTCATGGGCTTCTGCTTTGAATAATTAACTTGGCTCTTTGTAGAATGCATACACTTTGGAAACTAATTTTCTCTTTTCACAAAGCATTCTGCCCTTGTGCTGCCTTTGAAAAGTAAACTGTTTAGCTGTAAGGTTATTCCCTTTTCACTACATCGGTCTGTGCTTCCTTCCCTGTCGCACGGCCCTGCCCTTCCTCTTGCTCTTTGTCTTGGTAGCATCATCTTGGCAGGGCTGCCGTCGTCCTCAAATGGGTATGTGATATGCCGTGATGACATTTCCTCTAAGTGGAATTTAATCATTTTTTTTTCCTGCAGTGACATTATCGTGCATTGCCTTTTCTTGCATTTCGCTAGGACTAAAGCACCAACTTTATTTTTAAAGGATTTGAAGGCATTTTTATCCCTTTCAGAAGAGCAGAAGCATTGGCTGCATAAATAATTCTGTAGATAAAAGCCAGAACGGATCTTAGTTGATTTGTAGGCCATGATTAGAATCAGAATGGTAGCTAGTTTGTGCAAACAACCAGACAAATCAAACGACCCTTTCTGTCCCATGGTTTTCTCTGCTGAAGGGGGACAAACAGAGCCTTTGCTTTGGAAAGGGTACATGAGATTTTCTTGTCTCTCAGCTAAGTGAGGCCATTCTGTGGGTTAGCATGTGTGTGTGTGTGTGTGTGTGTGTGTGTGTGTGTGTGTGTGTGTATGTATGTATGTAGGGGGATCTCTTGTTCTCCTCTAGCTTCACAGATCTCACAGTGGACTTCTAGGTCCTGCACTTTGATACCATCCCCTTGAGACTTCGCCCATTTGACGACAGTAGGCTTTTTCTCTATGAAGGCTGGTTGGCTCCTCAGAAAGAATCCCTGGAGTGGAAGGTGGGTGGTTGGATGAAGGGGAGTAGGAAGGGAGGGGGCAAGCATAGAAACTGTCAGGAAATTGGGAGTTCGCCTTGTTACATGATGTGGGACTCCATGTTTCTTTCAGAAGGCACCTGTGTTAGGCAAATACTATCAGGTGGCTGCACACCTGGAAACACCTCCCAACGATGACTGAGAGAGAATGAGAACGTTATTGAAAGGGATTCAGCGCAGTTTGGGCTCTTTATTCCTGTGTGAGAGGAAAAAAGTTCCTTCCAATCCAGATTCTAAGGAACATGTGTTTTCTCCTCAGAGGAAAGAATTACTTTGCATTTTGACCTTTTCAGAGGGCTTCCAGTAAACCTTAGAGGAAGGTTTAAAGCTTTGCTTAAAATAAGCTGCGAAATCAAGTTTCCGCATGTGATGATTTCCTTGCACATTCGCTCAGGAAAGCCTGTGAAACTGGCTAAGCTCAGTGGAGTTGGTGATGAGTTGTAGAGATTTGCAATCTGTTTCTCGATAGAGGGCTACACAAGCATATGTGGGAGAAGATGTCGATTACGACCATCTCTTCTAGCTCTCCTCAGAATGTATAGGCAGGGCTTGGGAAATGGCTGAGTTAGTCAAGTTCTTGCCTCTCAAGTGTGAGGCCCTGAATTCAGTCCCTAGAATTCACCTAAAGAAGCCAGTGAGACAGTTGGTAACAGGATTGGCTAGTCTGATCATCCTATTTTGGTTTGAGTTTGAACACTGGACATCATCAAGGAAAAAAAAATGACCTCCCTAGGTATGCTTGGGTATGAATATATCTCCCTTTCCATATTTATAAATGAAAGAAAATTTAAAAATGTCAACTGTGGTGGTGTTTTCTGGCAAGCAGAGACACAGGAAGTCCTCTTGGTCAGCTAATCTAGTCTAATGGATGAGTTCAAGGGCAATGAGACACCCTGTCTCAAAGGAAGTGGACGGCATTCCTTAGGATGACGTTGGCGGTTATCTTCCTGTCTTTGCATGGATGTTTATACATGGGCATGCACACTGTCCACATGCATCTACATGAGCACACACATGCACATATTATGTATATAATAATAACTATATGTGAAGTTTGAAAGGCTTTTGTAGAAATGGCTCTCATCTTACTTTCTTCCATTCATTTACATTTAAAAAATTTATTTATTTATTATGTATACCATATTCGGTCTGTATGTCTGCAGGCCAGAAGAGGGCACCAGACATCATTACAGATGGTTGTGAGCCACCATGTGGTTGCTGGGAATTGAACTCAGGACCTTTGGAAGAACAGGCAATGCTCTTAACCACCGAGCCATCTCTCCAGCCCTTACATTTTTTACTGTATCCAGTGAATTATTAAATATACACCAGAGGAAGCAAACAAAGAAAGCCAAGAGCAAAGGCTGTTGGATTCTCCATCAATGATAATCATGAAAACCTCTAGAGTGATTCTTTGGGAGGGTAAAATAAGAGCAACTGCTTGAGAATAAAATTATTTTTTCTCATTTAAAAATACGCTTTCGGGAGAGAGTTGGTGATGATCATAAAAAGCAAATAAATAATAAAATTTCACAACTCCAAAAATGATTAAGACTCACTGCTTTGAGAAGTTAGGTTCTAAAGAAAGCATCTCACATCTGTACAACTGTCTCTTATACATATGCTAATCAGCTCCACTGGTAATTTTAGCTTTTGGTTTGTTTTCTTCCTGTCATTATTTTACGTTCTTATTTGCTAGACTCCATATGCACATCCATGGCAGTGGGTGGCGGCAGTGGTGCTCCTGCACAATTGCTTCCTATTCAAGTCTGGGAGAATATGGTAAGAATATGTAATGGTCCTTTGCGTGAAGAGAGTTTTCTTCATGAGGCAGAGCTTGGCGAGCACTTTTGAGTTATAAAGGTTTTGGATGAGCAGAAGAAATGAAGGACTAAAGTATAGATTTATATCTCCAGTCTTATTAAACATTTAAATACTTCTGACCATGATGACCTGCTGATTCCATTTCATCTTTTAACAGATGGTGTGAAAATGAAATACGTAAAGGACCGCGTTGTGGCAGATTTACAAAAATCACTTATTCTTGTTCTTTTTGCACCTGGAGATTGAGAGAAACACTTTTCAACTGTAGACTCTCCCCAGACTTCTTAGGCCAGGTCTAAAGCAGTTATCAGGGGCCAAGAATGATCTTGCATGGCAAATGAGGACAGCCAGTCAATCCTTCTGAGAACAGGAACATTACAACCTGCTTTGAATTTGCAAGGCACGGGAACCAGTCCCCATGCAGACTCCTGTCCGTTGTGTGACACAGACCCAGAGGTCTTCAGGCGGGGCCAGACACTCTTCCAGGTTTTACCATTTCTTTTATTGCCTCCATTAGGCAATCAGCATCACATTAATTGCTCTGACTTGGTCTTTCCATCTTCCTGCTTCATCTATACTCAGTTTCTTATTGTTTCCTGTTGGGAGCAGTGAGACTCCAGATCCCGAATTTCTTGTAATCCCCTGATCTGAGTGCCTACAGCTGCTCTGAGCATGAGACCTTCAGGAGTTTCTGATGGCTGGAGGGTGGTTTCTGGTGGGTTTGGCTGGGGCGTGGCTATCTCTATATAATCTGCCCCTGAACACAATAAAGGGGGCATTCTTGGGGAATTCAATGGTGACCCATGTCGCTGTCTCTCTGTCTGTGTGTGTCTGTGTATTTTAACCTCCAGCCCCCACATGGGGCACGGTGCGTGGAACTTTCATATACTCATTTAGCTTCTGCCTGGGTCTCCTGGTCCTGTTTCTCACTGGCAGAAACAACCAACAGCTAGAGAATGGGTGCCTGTTGATGCAGATGATGTTAGTGAGTCTCCCAAGACACTGGGCAGGCTGCTAAAGGGGACAGAGATTCTGAAGATGAGGAAAATGTCCCGCACACACAGTCTATTGTTTTTGGGCTCCTTTGTCCACTTCTGCTTTCATGAACAGAATTCTAAGCATGCTTATTCTCTTTAGCTAATGTTTCTCAAAAGACCAGAGCGCTCTGGCCATAAATGGTGATTATTATCTTAAGACATTCAGTTATCTAGACCTTGACTCTTCTTTATAAAGGAAGTTTTATGCTTCCCCATCTGTAGTCAATGACTTTCTTCCTGAGGGTCAGTGTTAAAGCATCTGCCCAGAGTAGCTGTCTCGGGTGAAAAATCACTTTAGGGCAGTTGGTGTTGCTGTATAAGACCCTCCTAGGGTTTGATAAAGTGGAATTTATTTGGAGAAAGAGCACTCTCAAGGATCCTGGGAGACAAGGGTTATCACTTCTGAGAGGCATTACTCTCTTGCCTGAGAAATGCTGACTAGATTTATTTTAGTTTCAAGACTTCAAATATATATTTCAATAAATAAGCTTGGCATATTCGACTTCAAGACCTCATAATGTCCATCTTTGCCTTTTGATACTTAATTTTATTTCTTAAACTGTCTTAATTTGGACCGATGAGACGATTCAGTGGGTCACAGCACTTGTGTACAGACCTGATGACCTGATCCCCAGTACCTATAAAAAGTAGGAGAGACCCTGCTTCAGATACTTTTCCTTTGACCTCTACACACATGCAGTGGCATGTTCATGTCCCATCCCCTGTCACCCCCACCCTAATACTAGTACTACTAATAAATTACAAAGAAAAATTAAAAGCTGTCTTAATGAACATTATTCATTTATTTTGTTAAGTTAGAGCCTACACTCACAAAAGCCTTACCAATTGGAATTTTCCATGTGGTGGTTTATATTACTAAATACATGAAATATATCTTATTTTGTTTATTCTATGTTTGATAAGCTAAACATTAAGGTACCTGGGAAATGGGAAAGGCTAGTGCGTGCCTGTTTTCACAGGTATCACAAACTAAACTAATCAAACCGTGTTCCTGAACTTTACAGGGCTTATGGTTGTTTAGGTTATTGAAGAGCTACTTAACCCTTAGAAAGAAATTGATAATCAGAACTTGGATATTTTTGACTCAGGTTGTGATAGAAATGAAGAAAAATAATTAGGTTTAAGTTTAGGAGGTACTTTGGTCTTTTCTGATGCTACAGCTGAATACCACAATATGAGTAATTTATAATGAAAGTAAAGTTGTTTCTTAGGCTCTGCAGCAGGGAAAGTTCAAGGCTAAGGGACAATATCTGGTGAGAACCTCTTCACTCTTGGAAGTCCCAAAGCAGTGCTAGAAGTTACATGGAGAGACAGAACAAGATCGTTACTTCCAATTTCTCTTTCTCCTCTTATAAAGACACAAATACCAATATAGCCATGACATTGTAGTCTACCCTAAAAGTTTTTCTTAAAGTCACTAATATAAAATTAGAGTTCAATAACAACATTAATTTCAGAAAGCCCACAAACACATAGAAATTAAACAGTGCTCACCTGAATCATCAATGGGTCAAGGAAGCAATAAAGGAAGAAATGAAAGACTTCCTAAAATTAAATGAAAATGAACACATGACATACCCAAACTTATGGAACACAATTAATGCTGTGTTAGAGGAAAGTTCATAGCACTAAATGCCTACATAAGGAAGCTGGAAAAATCTCACACTAAAAAGTTAACAGAACACCTGAAAACTCTAGAACAAAAAGAAGCAAACTCACCCAGGAGGACTAGATGGGGAAATTATCAAATTGACAGCTGAAATTAACAAAATAGAAACAAAGAAAACAACACAAAGACTCAATGAGACAAAGTGTTGGTTCTTCGAGAAAATCAACAAAATAGATACACCTTTATTCAAATTAACCAAAAGGCAGAGAGAGAATACCCAAATTAAGAAAATCATAAATGAAAAGGGGGACATAACAACATACATGTAAAAAATCCAGAGAATCATTAGGTCATATCTCGAAAACTTGTACTCCTCAAAATTGGAAAACTTAAAGGAAATAAACAACTTTCTGGATAAATATCACTTACCAAAATTAAATCAAGACCAGATAAGCAAATTAAATAGACCTATAACTGCTAAAAAAAATAGAAACAGTCATCAAAAGTCTCTCAACCAAAAACAGACCAGGACCAGATGGTTTCAGCTCAGAATTCTACAAGATTTTCCAAGAAGCACTAATACCAATATTCCTCAAATTGTTCCATGCAATATAAACAGAAGAAACATTGCCAAACTCTTTTTATGAGGCTACAATTACCCTGATACCCAAACCACATAAAGACATTACTAGGAAAGAGAATTACAGACCAATCTTACTCATGAACATTGATGCAAAAATACTCAATAAAATACTGGCAAACTGAATCCAAGAATACATCAGAAAAATCATCCACCATGATCAAGTTGGCTTCATCCTAGAGATGCAGGAATGATTCAACATGAAAATCTGTCAATGTAATACACCAAATAAACAAACTGAAAAAATAATCCCACACAAATATCTCATTAGATGCTGAAAAAGCCTTTAACAAAATACAACATCTCTTCATGATAAAGGTCTTGGAGAGAGCAGGGATACAAGGAACATATCTAAACACAATAAAGGCAATATACAGCAAGCCAACAACCAACATCAAACTAAATGGAGAGAAACTCAAAGCGATCCCACTAAAATCAGAAACAAGACAGGGTTGTTCACTCTCTCCATATCTATTCATTATAGTACTTGAGGTTCTAGTTAGAGCAAATAAGACTACAAAAAGAGATAAATTCAGAAAAGAAGTCAAATTCTCACTATTTGATGATGATATGATAGTTTACATAAGTGACCACCCAAAAATCTCAAGATCCAGCAATACCACTTTTGGTATCTACTTAAAGGATTCTACAAAGAAGACCCTAAGAGAGACATACATGGATCTAAGCTACAGGGGAAGTAGAAAAAGACACGATCTCCTGAGAACATTGGGAGTGTGGGGACCATGAGAGAGGGTAGAAGGGGAGAGGAAAGGAAGGGAGGAAAATGGAGAAAAATGTATAGCTCAATAAAAACAATTTCAAAAAAATTAAAATAAAATACTTCCTAGAACAAATAAGAAAAATGAGAAATTACCATAAATAATATTTTTGGAGTTTGCCTTTTGCCATTTTTAGTTTAACATATGTTGTCTTTTAAAAGTGGTTTGCTCTATTACAATTTCTTCCTATTTGGGAGGCATAGTCTTCTGTGGACCTGTGACTTAGCCATTGCTTTAAAAAATCTATATCTACTGGTCACATACTGCTTTGCAAAACTTGCCTAAAGAACAAATGACTTTAAGTAACCCTAGGATCATTTGGAATGCCACCCCATTATATCATAAAGATTGGGAAACTACCTTGGTATTTGTAATGCATATGAATTATATTATATGTTTATATATTAGGAAATGTAACTTTGACTCTAGCTGACTATACTCTGTAATGCATAGAATTGGGTTGGGACTTTGTGCCCTTGGCTAGGGTTGGGACATTGTGCCTACTTCCCATTTTCCAGACTGGAATTTTATCTGGCTTGAACTTGTGCAAGTTCTTGTGTTTGCTGTTACAGTTTCTATGAGTTCATACGTGCCTCTGCCTCTCTGTGTTGTTTCCTTAAGGTCATTCATCACCGCTGGCTCTTAGAATCTTTCCACTACCTCTTCTATATAGATTGCTAAGACTTAAGGGGAGGGAGTGTGGTACAGACTTCCATCATTTAGCGCTCAGCATTCCAAGGTCTCTTATTCTTTATATGTTGATCCGTTGTGATTTTCTCTGTAAAGTACCATCTACTACAAGAAGCTTCTCTGATGAAGGTTGGGTAATGCATGGATCTGTGGCCATAGCGATATGATTTTATGAGTGATTTTATTGCCATGTTCATTTAATAGAATCATAGTGGTAGGTTTTCCCCTAGGCCCCATGATCTGTCTAGCATTTAAGTAATGCGGCAGGAGAATTATCTCATATCTTAGTTTGGGTTTCCATGACCCACAGCTACTGTTACAAAGGAAAACCTTTCATTGGTGCTGGCTTACAGTTCAGAGGTTTAATCTCTTATCATCTTGTGGGACATGGTGGCATGCAGGAAGACATAGTGCTGGAGAAGGAGCCAAGAGTTCTACATCTTGATTTACGTGCAGTGGCAGAGGAGACTCTGTATTGAGTGTAGCTTGAGCATATATGAGACCTCAAAGCCCTTCCCTAAGTGTGCCACTTCCTCCAACAGGGCTGCACCTATTCCAGCAAGGCTACACCTCCTTATGAGTCAAGAATTCAAACACAAGCGTCTATGTGGGGCACACCTATTCAAACCACTACACTGTGTTTAAAAGAACATACAGCTCTTCAGAAAACCAAGGAGACACCACCAACTGTGACCATATAGGTTTGGTCAGCTTCTGGAAATCTTGAAAAGGTAGCTTTACTTTACTGAGGAAAATCAGATTTGGGCTCTGGCCACTAATTTTGATTACAAATTCATCTTTTGTTTTGTTTATCTTACTTCATACATTTATGATGTAGATTGTGTGAGTGACTAGCAGTCAGGGTAACTAAGAGTTCACTCAGGGTCACTCCTGGTTCCATCTTACGTCAGTCATCTGCAGAGCAGGCCTAGTTGTCAGTCCGTCACTGGGCAACCTTCAGGAAAAACTAAGTTCACAGTGTAGATTTTGTACTCTGTTTAAAATAAGTCCCAAACTTGTATCATTACTTAGCATTTCTCTTCTTGGAATCTTGGGAAGAGTGGTCTCAGCTCATTTGCTTATTGTTAGCCACCTCCTCCCTCCTCCCCTCCCTGCCACCACAATCTCTTTCTTAAAGTACTTTTGTATGCTTGCTTTTTTTTTTAAATGTGATACTCTCATTATGTAATTAAAACTTGGATCATGTGGGATTTGAAAAGAGTGATTTCCCTTTAGAGACATGTAGTTGTCCACATATCACTGTTTCTTAATTTTCCATATTATCTGCTTGGTGACAATTAGATGTCACTATAGCGACCTGATTAAAGTTTACAACCCAAAGAAAGGCTGGAGAGCAAAGAAGACTCCAACAAGGACATACTGGATTCATAGGTATGGCTCCGTCTACTGCAGTGCAAATCAAATGAGTGATTCCAGACGACTTTCTCAAATCACGAACTGAAACAAGAGCACAATCATTCTCTTGAACACTGTGCGTGGACCAGGTGAGAGCCCACTGATGGGGAAGGGAGGCTCGCAGCTGCAGCAACAAGGCCCAGTCACCACCCCTGCTTTCTAATAACCTCTCCAGGACCCAGAAGCTTTGGGAAGCCGGAAGATGTTTGTTTATTTAAAGAAGCTCATTATATAAGGATTCTGCACATATCCCTTAGCAAATCCCAGACAATCTTGCTTTAGAGCCTTACAGATTTATTTTTTTCTCTTTAAGTCTGCAAACAGACCTAGTAGATCAGCTCTCCTCTTTCCCTGTAGCTTGGGCATCTAATGCCATATCTTCCCTCCAAAGCTCTCTACTCCAGTTTGTACTCTGAGCCCTGCATTTTAATAAAGTGACCCTATTTGGATAACTCACCAGGGTTTGGAAGGGTCAGGCAAAGGTGGGGACCTTTGCTCATGACCTTCAGCTTATGTCCCCATTGGATGAGCGGCCTGGGTTTACTAACTAGAGTGGGTGGCAATGACCAGAAACTCCCAGATGCTTAGTACAGATGTGACACACGGAGGGATGGATGGCCAGGATGGTCACTGTTTCTTCAGATGGTCCTGTGCTGTGCTGCCTTTCTAGCTACTTTGAACAAGTGCTGTCTACTTAGTCTGGGCTACATATATCAGAGAATGACACTGAAGCCGTTGAAACATGTTACAAATCCTGTCTTCATTAATGTTAGGACTTTTCATCTATCGACACAATTATTTGTTTACTGTGTTTGTCTTTCACCCTGGAATTACTTGGGACTCTTGAGAAAACAGGGCTTTGTCTTTGAAACTTTGAATTTGTTAGCCTGGCACTAGAGGTATGCTGTGATTGTCAAAGCTCCCTGGGGAGTTCCAGCATTCAAGCTAGACTAGGACTTGTTTCTGGGGAGTGTCTACTACATTTGGGGAATGATCATATCTTTTGCTCATTATAGATCTATTTCTGTACTTAACTCAGAGCCAAGTGTCCAGTTGTTATTCAATAAATTGTTGAATTGATTAATAAAAGTTTGAAAATGAAGCAGCATTAAGCTTTCAAGGACAGGACAATGAAAAGACATTAGAGGAACGGGGCTTTTTCTGCAGATGGTTCAATCAGATCATGAGGACCATGCTCACATGGCTGCCAGCGTGGCCTTAAAGGACCCCTGACCCCGAGACATCTGGGTATCCTCTCAGGGAGCACAGGTCTCCTAGACCCCGAGAGTTTGGAATTGCTATCCACATCAGACCCCTTCAAGATGGATAGCCTAATGGGCACATACTTAAAACTATTGGAAAAATGACTTTTGAAAGTCAGCAGCTCCATCTTTTTTTTTTTAAGCTTCCAATCAGAAGGGGAAAAAAAAATGAAAACTTAGAAGTTTTTTTTTCTTTCTTTTTCTTTTTAAAGCTTAGGAATTTTGTATGAGAAACTACTTGGCTTCATTAGATGAGCACTAGGGGAGGTGGAGGGAGAGATTATTGATATCTTCCATAAATGAGGAGAAAAATGCTCACATAGGAGTAGATAGACAGATAATTAAAATATGAGCAAAAATAAGCAAGAGAAAAAATTCAAGACATATTTTATATGATTTACTAAAAAAATGAATTTTTTTTCCTTTTTTTGGTTTTTTGAGACAGGGTTTCTCTGTGGTTTTGGAGCCTGTCCTGGAACTAGCTCTAGTAGACCAGGCTGGTCTCGAACTCACAGAGATCCGCCTGCCTCTGCCTCCCGAGTGCTGGGATTAAAGGCGTGCGCCACCACAGCCCGGCTAAAAATGAATTTTTTTTAAAGGAAAAAGTTGGGGTTTTACTTTCTTATTATTTTCTTATGATAACACTTGGTATTGATTGAATATGGGGGGGAATATAGTGTATCTGAAAAGATCTGACTCCAGCAGTGAATCCGAGCAGAACATGTGTTCTGACTGCCCCGTTCTCCCCCCCCCCCCCCCAAGTTCCGGTTTTGCTGAGTGACCTTAGAGTTCTTTCCTTCCTTCTGGCAGCTCTTGACTTGTCTTCACGTGGAACTGTGAACTCAGCAACATATGCTGGCCCCGTGGCTGGCTCTGGGGTGAGAGGGCAAACCTGTGGACAGCTTAGGGACAGGAGGCCACACCAGATGCTACTTGCTGCTAAGGGTTACCAAGGACACCGCTGGGAAAAGGACTTGGACACCAGACGGTACCTCTGCCTTTTGTACATTGTCACTCTAGGCGAGCCTGCTCCCAGTGAGCTCTTTTATCTGCCTCAACTCCTTCGGAAAGGCAGGGAAATTTAACCAGGTGGTCCGTCTCATAAGGGAAGTGAGAATTCTTTTATTGTCTCCCTTATTCAGTTACCCAAAGGTCAAACAGTGTCAAAAAAGCTAATCCACAGGGCATAAAAACTATGTAATAAATATTTCTACGGAGATTTTCATTTTTAAAAAAATTATGCCATTTTGATCACGTATCTTATGTGACAGAAACTTTAGTGGCTCTCTTTCTATTTTACTGATTTTTGTGTGTGTGTATTTTTGTGTGGGTGCCCATATACTACATGCTTGTGGAGACTGAAAGACAACTTTGAGGAGTTGGGTCTTGTCTTTCACCTTCCGAAGCAGAGTCTTTTATTTCTGCCCCAGGCTGTGTACTCCAGCCTAGAAGGCCCACACGCCTCTGCGTGACTCTCCCACCTCTGCCTCCCAGGTCCCGGCAGGAGAACTGAGATCACAGTTGCAGGCCTTCAGTCTGGCCCTATGTGATTTACAGACACTGAGCTCTGGCTGTCAAGTTTGGACAGGCCTGGCCTCTGGGGGGCTCCCTGCCATTCATAGTTGACTGAGTCCTCATATGTTAGCAGGGATTGAAAGAACCTCCATGGTATCGGAACGATTATGATCTAGAACTAGAAAGTAGATTGGCGGGCTCCTCCCAGGAAGGCGTCTTTAGTTACTGGTAGGAAGGATGCTGTTGGGAAGCCCTTGGTTTCATTACAAGACACTATAAGTAGCTAAAGGTAAGCATAGCCTATTAACTGATATCTAGATTTCTCCATTACCTAACTGAAGCTCATGTCTTTGGCTTTTCTGGCTTCTCATGTTGGATGACAGTGTCTACCTTTGTTGAACTCACTGCAAGCCCCTGAAGTCACTGCCATTTTCCTGTCTTCTGTTTCTGCATATACCATTTCTCCTGGCTGGAATGTGCCATTTCCATCTTCCTTTACGACTGCCCAGCCTCAGCTCCATCCCTGTAGGCGCTCCCACTCCCTTTGCAGTGTTTGTTCTTCATGCATGCACCAGTTACAGTACCCATTACATTGCAAGGCCATTCATTTACTTACATATCTAGCTTTTCACCAGACTGAATTGGTGTCGTTCTCCATTCCTGTCCTCACACATGACAGGTTCTTCATGAACCATTGCAGAGGTCAAGCGTTCTCCTGCAGGGCTATTTTATGTGGCTGAGAACATCTCTCCCTAAACCTTCCTCAGTATTATCTTATGCAGGTTAAACAGCACTACATAATCTTTCTCCAGTGAGCTTTTGCTCCTCTTTCTAATCAGCTTTGTTTCATTTTTTTAAAAAACTTCATATTTAATCTCTCTTCATTATTTAAAAAGTAGTGGTTCTTTCTGGCCTTGGAGCACAGTTTAGGTATAAGATAATGAACAGAATACTGGAATGATGTGGGCGTGTCATATATCAATCTGTTGATTTCATTGGTTAATTAATAAAGAAACTGCTTGGCTTGATAGGTTAGAACATAGGTGGGTGGAGTAAACAGAACAGAATGCTGGGAAGAAGGGAAGTTAGGCAGACGCCATGCCTCTCCTCTCCAGGGCAGACGCGATGAAGCCCAACTCACAAGATGGACATAGGCTAGAATCTCCCTGGTAAGTCACCACCTCGTGGTGCTACACATATTAACAGAAATGGGCCAAGCAGTGTTTAAAAGAATACAGTTTTTGTGTTGTTATTTTGGGGCATAAGCTAGCCAGGCAGCTGGGAGCCGGGTGGCAGGAACGCAGTCCGCTGCTCCTATTACACTGGAAGGCTTATTAAAGAATGCAGGCCATATTCTTTCCAACGAATTTAAATTTTTTTTCTTGCAACTGACCTGAATGCCCCCTTTGAGGAATAGCTTTCATGGTACCAAAGGTGCCATGCAAGCTTCTAAAGGAGCTTCTAACAGTCCTACCCAGCTCTGATGTCTAGGAATCACGAGGACCAGTATAGTGCTCTAAGTGTGACAATATGAGTGCAATAGTAACACAAATACCTTGATGATAAACAACTCTGTGATTGGACTAAAGACCCATTCATTGGAAACCTAGCTAACTAATCAGCGCTGGAGAAATCACGGCTACTGGGTGGGGGAAGGGAATCTACAGCCACTAATTTGCTAGACCAGTGTAATCCCTAGTGGTGGTTCTTCTTCTTTCCTTCACAACTGTTTTAGTTAGCAAATCTTAAGCGAGCTAAAGTCTGATCTTTGCTGCCATTATTTATCCGTGACAGGGTCTCATTATGTAGTTCAAGCCATCCTACTGTCTCAGTCTCCTCGATGCTGGGATTAATAGGCAATGTTGCAGCTTGCCTGGAAAGTCTTTATATTTGAAGTTAAAGTAGTGATCATTTCCAAACGATACTCTAAATAGATAGCTAAGGATTTAAAAAAAAAAAAAGCTTTTCTGGAACTTGAGTGGTAGGGAGCTTGTAGACAGGAAAAGGGCAACTACATCCCTCCTCCCATCCCCGAGCAAGCATGGGTGAAACTGTTTTACAAAGTGTGTTTGTTTAAAGAGAGAGAATGTTTGGCGCTAAAGTTAGAAAATTCCCTTCCAGCCTGGAAATCAGTGATTTCGAATGTCAAACATAACGATAATTTGATTTCTACCATTATTTTGTGACTACCACATTAACAATTTGGAGGAATTGCATTACAAGTTGCTTCATCCACTGATGTAATAATCAAATAAAATGCCTTCTAATCCTATTTATTCAGCTTCCCTCTGTTGTTTTTAGTCTGCTTTGAGAGCCCTGTCAAATTGAATTTGCCATCCTCTGTGTTTGCCAAAGTTTATTATTTCAATTTACAGCAGCAGAGCTGTTCTAACCTGGTCTTTCATGTTCTCGGTTGTGTTAGCTATGATAGTGTGCCAATCTGCACAAGAGAGTAATTACGGCGGGGCGCTTCCCTTGCCTCAGGAAAGCAAGGAGCCATCTTTCCGACATCTGGAGGGATCCTGTGTTGCAGCCTCCAGGCAGAATCAAGACTGGGGAATTTTTCTCTTCTTTACTTACTTTAAGAACCCTCAACAAAACACCATTAAGATATTTTCCCAAGCTCACGAGTAGAATAATTTCGAGTACGGCATGGGCTATAGTTGAGAAAAGATGCTTTGGAAAGAAGGAGACCAAAGGGTCTCTAAAAGCATCTTGCTTATTAGCTAGAGAGAATGCAGGGCAGGTTGGGTTTGCTATAATACCGGGGCATTCAGGTCCAGAGTGAGATTTCCACAGCATCCCTGGAGGGCTCAGGTAATGTCTGCAGCCTGTTCTGAGGCTGGTTCAATAGATTAGCTGCTCTATCTCAACAGACTGGGTTCAGTTTGCCCATCTGCGGTCTAACATTGTGCCCCAGGGCCCATCTGCGCTGTGAGGACAGAAAAAAGGGAGAAAATGACCTCTTTATTAAAACTAAATATGATAGTGACAGTATCTGGTATTGTATACATTCTAGCAATGCAAAATATTCACAGAAAGAAATTTTCACTTCCTAGTTTTAATTCTCTGAGTTCCCTTCATATATAATGCATATGTACATACACATACATAAAATACAGAAAAAAACTGAAATTTAGTTGTGTTATTTTTGATATTTTTGTGAGTGTATATAGATTTACTTCATCCTTTAAAGATAAGAATCATATTCTCAGGTGACTTTTAACTGAAACCCAGACAACTAGTCAGCAGGTAGGTTTCTGTGACATGTCCTCAGCAGCTTTCGTTTCTCACCATGACCTTGACAACACTTTGGTTTTTAAAGGTAAGCCTCAAGAAGTTAGGAAGCCATGCATTCTTTTCACTCAGTCTCTGACCCTGTTGTAGAAAAGAAATGAAACAGAAATCAAGTTGGTTTTCTCCCCGGCAAATAGACCAATATTTTTGGAAATGAAGCGCCCTTTGTGACTGGGATCAGTGTCCACGAGAACTCAGCAGAGCGGACCCTCCTTCCATGGGCCTTTTCTCTAGCCAGCTCAACCGAGCTGGGATAAATGAGCCATCAGTACGTCTGGCCTGGCTGATTTGTTGATACACCCGACTAGTGGGAAAGTTCTTCAACTAATTCACTTACGATAAGGGGATGGCTTCTCAAAGGCAGAGCGGGGAAAGATCCCGCGCTTCTCAGTAAGCCCGTCCAAATTGTCTGCAGACCACTCAAGGATGAAATTGAGTCTAACACTACAGCGTGTATTACTAAGAATCGACTAGCCAGTAAATATTTAAAGGGTCTGAGCTAAGCTTCTCCATCATTTACCTGCATTTTGTTGGGATGACAAGAAGTCGCAGAGTGCACTTGTGAAGTAAGATTAGGGGCTTGAAATGCGTCTCTGGAGATTAAGTGCGTCTTTCCCGAGGTGCCCTTCATTGTGGGGAAATGATAGAGGGGAGACTTCCTGAACGGTTTTCCACCTGACTGCATGACTACGTGTTCAGAGAACTATATAATTGTCAATATACTTAAAAAAAACATTCCTGTGTAAATAATTTGCTTATTTAAACTTTACAATGTGTAATATTTAAACCCTTGTCAAGCAATAACTCACTGGTACAGAAAATTATAAAAGTCTACCAGCAGGATTAGGGATGTTAAGGCTGAAGTTGACTGATGTCTGGTTTTCTTGAAGAGGTACAATTTGTGAGAAAGAATCACAAAAGCAGTAATTTGAACAACTGTATGGGGAACCCCAAATCTCTCTCAATTTGTTCTGTTTTATTTTGAAATATTTCGAAAACAAGGTATAAAGTGTCCATATGTATATGCATACATGCAGTATGATTCCTTTTTAAAGTAAAAATTTAAAAATGGAAGTACTCTATGAGACCTGTCATGGGTTTGAGCATGTTACTCATGTATCAAACGATACCATGTCATTTGTGTAACCAATAACAGAAAGGAGGCCCATCCATCCCTCATGTGTGGGGACCAGAGTGTTGAAGGAATTTCCTAGGAGATCAGTATTTGCCATCACATTCGTCATGGGTTGTAAATCCAAGCCTAATTTACAAGAGTTTAAGGCCTTTCACCCAAATATAAAAAGTGACCCATTAAATTTAACGAGCCTGCTTTATTGGGACTCATCTTGTAAATATGCCATGTGATTAAATGCAGTGAAAGGGAGATATGGGCAGTATTTAAATTGCAGTTGAGAGTGTGTGTCATAAGAGATAAAGACTGTGGAGTTTGCAGAGAACTCTGAGACCAAGATCAACTGGATATGCAAGGGACAACAACAAAAACATCAAAATAACACTTAGAGCAGTATATTTCTGTCACAGTGGCTGTGTTAGGGCTCCGGGGAGGCCCTTTATAGAAAGCTACTGCTCTGGCCTGGGTACAGACCTAACACTCCGAGTTATCCAGGACACGAAAGAGCCAATCCAGTTTGACGAGTCATTCACCTGACTAAGGAGTCACAGCGGCCCATCTTAAGCCATGCTCATGAGATAGGAGGAATAATTACCCCCCTCAGAAAGGCACACACTCTTCATTTCCAGAATTCCAACCCCTAGTGCGGAGCTGCAGCCATTTTGCTTTATAAGTTATTAGACTGCTGTTTTGAAACAATCATTAAATAGATCTACCATGTAATTCAGCTATTACACTTCTGGGTAGATGCCCAAAGGAAGCAAAGTCTTCATATTGAATATATACATATTTACACATATCTCTGCATGTTTTAGCACTCGTCATAATAGCTGAGACTTAGCATCAGTTTAGGCACCCATCAACAGATGCATGGTTAAAGGTATACACACAATGAAGTGCTAAAAGGAAGAATGAAATCCTGTCTTTTGTGGCAAAATGGATGAAACCATAGAGCACCATGTTAAGGGAAATATGTAGGTCACAGACAGATAAGCATAGAACACTCATTGATATATAGATGCTAGAAATCGTGGCCTAGATGCAGAATGGTGAATAACAGAGGTCGAGAAGAGTGTATGATAGGAAGGAAGGCTGGTGTAGGGAGACTGAATTTAATCAGCAAGTAACGCATGCATATATGGAAACACAAACAGGACCACACTAATCTATATAATCAATACAAACCAAAATAAATTTAAAAAGGAAAGTAAAACATTTACATTTCTTCATAATGTAAAAGATAGATCACGTTGCTAGAAGGATGAGTAAACTAGAGACAGACCACTGGCTCCCCGAACCAAAAAGACGCTTGGTTAGACACTGCTGGGTTTAGAGTACGCAGAAGAATAGCCATGGAGTTTAGTGGTGTGTGTAAGAATGGACTCTCCAACTCTAACGAGCATTTCCAATGTGAACCATAGGACCCCATTCCTCATCAAAGACATAGCAAAAGCAGGAGACCATGTCTACCCTACCAGGTGTCTTAGGTACCCAGCTATGTGACCATTAACCAACCTCCCTCTAATGTCCTTCATTATTTTTCCATTTAGTCCCCTGAGCATTTATCAACCTTTCCTGCCCTCCTTTCTGTTTTAGTGGAGTTGAGTTCAGTCTCTTCCCCCTCTTGCAATAGTCTCGGGTCAAGTGCAATTTCTTTTATAGCACTCAGTAAACATCTGTTGAATTTGAGGAATTTCATCTTTCTGTTCTGTCTTGCAGTGTTGGGGATTGACTCTAGGGCCTTGTGTACATTAGGCAAATGCTCTGTCACTTAACTACATCCCTATGCCTTCAATTTATTGGTCTCAAATATAACGTCAGTTCTGGAAACAGTAAAAGGCTTTATGAGACACACTAATGTTGCGAGTGATGCTACAAAGCAAAGCAATCTAGCAGATGGCTCCAGGTGCTACACCCGGAAGTCAAATACAGCATAAAAAATGCAATAGCAATCTCTTTAATTTAAAATTACTAACTTATCTTACTTAGAATAATTCAGAGTGAATTAAGTTACATAAAAATGTCAAGCGCTCAGGAATGTGTATGAACTGGCAAGGTGTAGTCTTTGCCACTTGGTCTTTGTTTCCCATGCATTCACATTGTTGGTAGCATTCCCACGGCTGCCATTTGGAGGCTGACCTACATTCTGCAGTTTGTTTTCTTTTCTTTTTTCCTTCCTTTTTTTTTTTTTTGAAACAAACCCATGACGGGTGTTACAACTCCTTGGTAGAAGAGAAACTAGATACTATATTGCTTACACCCAGTCTTGAGATCCTTTTAGTCTTCTAGAAATCTTAAGTCATCTTTGGCATCATAATTAGCGAGAATGTAAGATTTAACTGACAATCTAACAAAAAAAGCAAATTTCTTGCTTATCTTGTGTTGGTGTGTGTGTGTTGTGTGTGCGTGTTTGTCTATGTGTGTGATGTGAGGGTATGTGTTTAGTGTGTGTGTATTTGTGGAGGATTACAGCCACATAGAATTTTATAATTGATATAGCTCATTTACATGCATTGTCTGATTTAGTTCCCCAAACAAGCTTTACAAGACATGAAACAGCTTGATCAAATGATTTAACAAAGGTTATCTGGCTGGTGAGTGACAGAGTAGAAACTAGAAGGCGATTTTAATTTCATCTAGTTAAAAAAACACAGCGAGCTTATTATGGATAGTGCTATATTAGATCTTAGAGACAGATTGTGAACAAAGACGGGAACAGACAGCAAACAAAAATATGTTTATAACAGTTGTGATACGCACAATGCAAGAAAAGTAAAGATTGCAATGGGAATTTATAGGCAAGCCATAACCTTGTTTGTGTGTGAGGTTTGGATAGAAAAGCTGGCCCAAAGATGGTACATTTTTCTTCACAGATCATGTCCAAATCCTTTATGAGTTCAACATTACTGGACTTTACACACTGGTCAGAAAATCCTAACACTATATGAGAAAATGAGATTTTTGATTTGTTTTGTTTTTTCGAGATATACTTTCTCAGTAGCTATGGAGCCAGTCCTGGAACTCGCTCAGTAAGACCATGCTGGCCTCAAACTCACAGAGATCTGCTTGCCTCTGCCTCCCAAGTGCTGAGATTAAAGGCATGCGCCACCATCATATGGAGGTGAGAAAATGAGAATTTTAATGAGAGGATGGTATGCTCTCAATCAAGTTAAATATTTTTGAAGTTTTACCCTTTTCAAAGCTGTGAAGTATCATTTCTTTAGTAAATGTATTTAAATAATTAAAAAAATATGATACATCATTTCTCCCTTCAGTTACCCCCCTCCAACTCATCCCATGAAGCCTTTCTCTACTGTTACTCTCTCAAATTCATGACCTCTTTTTTGTTTTTTTTTAAAGATTTATTTATTTTGTACACAGTGTTCAGCCTCCATGCCTGCAGGCCAGAAAAGGGCACCAGATCTAATTACAGATGGTTGTGAGCCACCATGTGGTTGCTGGGAATTGAACTCAGGACCTCTGGAAGAGCAGTCAGTGCTCTTAACTTCTGAGCCATCTCTCCAGCCCCATGACCTCTTTTTTTTATTAATTGTTATCACAAGCATTTGTGTTCTCTCTCTCTCTCTCTCTCTCTCTCTCTCTCTCTCTTTCCATATTCCTAACTATACAAAGAGAACCTGATTAGTCCCTATAATGTTACCTGTATTTATATGATCTCAGGGATAGCCACCTGGTATTTGTAATCAGTAGGAGACTCTTCCTTGGGGATGATGATCTCACCCACTGTCAGAACTCCTTTGTTGTCCATAGTTCTTTGTCTAAGGCCTCATGAGCTGTCCCTCTTCCATGTAAGCATGTCCATTGGTGCCATCATTGTTCAGGTTTTGTGTAGGTAGCCATGTTAATAGTTGTAGCCTTTCTGATAGTTCTAGAAGACAATATCACAACAAATCTCCTGCTCCTCTGGGTCTTACATTCTTTCTGCTCCCTCCTTTTCAATGATAACTGAGCCTTAGATACAGGATTTGTGTTATAGATGAATTCAGTTGGTACTGGGTGAAAAGTTTCTGTACCCAATAAGCCTGTCTGCTGACACAGCAATCCAGATCAGACCAAGTCAAATTGAATGAGAAAAAGCTCAAGTTTAATGGATACAATGCTCCTGGGTGATTTTCTAGCCCCCCCAGAGAGGAGATGGGAAAGAAAGGCTGGAAAACCATGTGCCTGCGTTTTGGGGCGCAGCTTAAATACCCTGTGAGAGTGTTTTTGAGCATCTCTGGGGGAGGGGGTCATCATTTGGCAGGCTTTCTGAGATGTGGCAGGGTTTGGAGAGAGATGGGATGCGGGCTTGGAGTGGAACATCCACCAGAACATTTCAGACTCTTTGGGGCCGGGGTGAAGCTTCCAGCAGAGTTCTGGGTGCTGCACAATCTCCTGTTATCTTCATTTTGATTGGTTGTAGTTTTTTGTAATACTTTCTGTTACAAAGCGAAGTTCCCTTAATGAGGGCAGAGAACTGAATTTTTCTGCTAATGTAAGGGTAAATATTTAGAATGTAGTAAAGAATTGGGCTGGATTTGTAAGGTGGCAGTTGTGGGTTCTCTTTCAAGATCCATGGCTTCATGAGCCCTGGGTATTTAACTAGGTTTCCAATATCTGGCATGGTTTCCCTCTATTGAATAAGTCTTAAGTCCAATTAGAAAGCTATTAGCTATCATCAAGGTCTGCATGCCACTACTACACCTCTAGGGTTATCTTGCTATGCTGGCCATTGTTGTGGTTATAGTAGCTGAGTAGGACCATTGGTTGCACCCTGCTTTGGAAGTTGACGTAGCTCTTTCTGCTATCATGAAAGCTAGTTGTCAGGGGAGGCTTGCAGGTCAGATCCAGTTTAGGTCCTTTGGGTCCAGTGTCCGGAGTGTATGGTATCTTCAGCAAAGGGATTTACCTTACCCCTCTGGAAGGCAATTAAGGACAATAGCAATAGCTTATAACATTGTGGGTGTCTTTTGGATAACCTTGACCAAAAGCTCCAAATGGGGCTTCTCAGGCCTGGTGTTGGGATTTTTATTAGATGTATGACTTTTGGGAGGACCATTGCCAGCCTAGATGGAAGTTTTTTATTTAAACTGTATATGCATGCATATAGACTTATATGTATTATACATAATTTTTGGTAGGTAGGTAATAACATGGTTCCTTATGACCTTTTCAGATGTCCTCTACCCTTCTTCTTCTTCTGTAATTGCCTTTCCCTCTTCTAATTAAAGTCTCATTGTTTCTTCCATTTCTCCTTCAAATCGCTTGCCCCTGCTATTCTCTCTTCTATTGCTCCCCTATCCCATTGTCCCCTCTTTCCTCTCCTGGTTTCTGCAGCTACTCCATCTGAAGACTTGGAGAGAGAACATGCGGCATTTTTCTTTCTTGTTTCTCGTTCTACCCATAAAATACCTTTTCTTTTACACAGCAATTGTTCTAGTTTGCTTTCTGTTGCTGTGATAAATACCATTGCCAAAAGCAACTTGAGGAGGAAAGCATTTCTTCGACTTATACTTCTAAGTCCTACTCCATCACCGAGAGAAATCAGGGCTGGACCTCAAGCAAAAAAAGAGGCAGGAGGTGTGGTGAAAAGCTGCTTACTGGCTTGCATTCTTTGGCTTTTGCTCACCTAGGTTTCTGTCTAAGGTTAGACTCCCCACAGTGGGCTGGGTCTTCCCATGTCAATCAACGTTCAATAAAATGTCCTGAGAACATCCTCACAGTCAGTTTGATGGAGGCAGCTCTTTAGTTAGATACCTTCTTTGCGGGTGACTGTAGGCAGTGCTAAACTGACAAGCGAACAAACTAAGCAATCTGATCATGATTATGGTAAGTACAGTTTTTGGTAATAGTTTGAGGCCAGAAAAATTCTGTATTAGTCTCTTGAATATCATTAAAGATGATTGAAGAGATTCATTAAAATTATTTAAAAAAAATTAAAAAGGTGTGTGTGTTTGTGTGTGTGTGTGTCTGCAGCTATAGGTGCCAGGTATTGGGTCCCCTGGAGCTGGAGTAGTTTGCAGTTAAGAGCCATCTGACTTGAGCTGTGGGAAGTGAACTCTGGTTCCGTGGAAGAGCGGCAAGTGCTCTTAACTGCTGAGCCATTTCTCCACAATTCTATAGCATTTAAAATTTTTATTTATTTATTTATAATTGTTGTTTATCTTTCTCACCCTGTATATATTAAGAAAATTTTAATTAATAGCGTCCCAAAGTCTAGGGTACAGTGTTCTCTAGCCTAGCATGACCCTCACCTCCAACCCTTGCTTTTGATTTTATGAATGGGCAAAGATCTTTCACTAATGTAATACATCAAAGGCACGAGGGAGCATTTTTATATTTATGTGGGAGATAGACAGGGTTAAAAATAACATGACAAAGTTCTTGTGCAAAGGTGCTTGGTGCTGTCTTGGGAAATAAGAATAAACAGAACATTTCAACGCGTGATTCTGTATTCCGGCTAGGACGTTTCCTAGCAAGTGATTGAGTCAGTCTTTCTATAGGTGAGGGTGAGAGGTAGGGCAGGAGAAATTGAAAGCCGTTCTGACAAAGAGAAGGCAGAGACTGGCTGGGGTGAGAAGGGAGAAGCTTTTTGATCCCTGTTGCTCTTTCTGTGGAGAATTTCTTTCTGTCTCCCCTCTTGGCCTTGCCTGTATCTATCAATAGAGTCTGTGTATGTCTTAGCCGTGCTGAAAGCAGCCAGACTGGCAGAACACCCTCCCTCATTGGAATGTGTCACCGTTGCAGAGGGTAAAAGCAATCGATGGTCCTTCCTGACCCCCACCCTTCTGCCTGCCCTTATAAATACTTTTATTTGCATTCTGTCACTGTGGTTGCGGCTTCTCCCTTTGCTTTCGCCCTTTCTACTTGAAAGTCATTAATCTGCAGATGCAACTAATTAGCCCTTTGCTGTTCCAGGAGCTGAAAACCTTGCTCGCTCACGGTCCTAGTTTATTGGATGCCAGAAAGCATATACTTAAGGATCAATGGCTCCTGCCAATAGCGAGAGTGCTGCGCATAATTAGACGATTGCCCCGGTCAGCTATAAAATACGAACTGCGCAGAGCGCCTAAAAATCCGGCTCACCATAATGCAGTTACTTAAACCACCGACTTACATTTCTTATTTTTCCCAAGTAAGTTGTGCCCATTCAGGGAGGTGAGCCGTCTCTATCCATCTTCTTGAAGAGCGAGGCACAGAAAATTAGGTGAAATTGGACGCATTTTAGCCCTGACATTTTTCTTTTTGGAGAAAGGTTGAACTCAGGACCTCAGGGTTGGTCTAAGATGGGAAAGGCCAAAACACTTTATCTTATTGTTTTTTTCAGTAGAAAAAAAAATAAACCCAACCCTCTTGATCCCAAAGAAAATAAAAGTAGAAACTAACACATTTTTTTTCAGGTGCTCAAAAACTTACACTTAGTTCCATGAACCCACTATTCTTAAAAAAATAAAAGAAGATAAAACAAACCACAATAAAATAAATGACATGCCTCTGAAGAAATCTTCTTCTTTCTTTAAAAAGAAATAATTTTTCTGCAGAGTTAAATGTAAATGTTAAAGCTAGCAAGATTGGAAACCAGGCTTGATAATGAATTAAACCAAAAGAATAATTTTTTTCTAGTCATGAATATTGCATTTCGTTGTATTGTATCTCTGTGTGTCTGTGTGTGCTTGTACTGCTTATATGTATATAGATACAATGAGGCCATTGCCCCAAAGGGACACCAAATGTTAAGAAGTGACAGCCAGAAGGACATGGAGAATATTCTATTCAATGAGAAAAAAGCTATCTGCCGTTATCACTCCCGGAAGTGAAGCACTAGGCTTTTGGGATGGTAGGATCTTGCTGAGAAGAGATGAACGTTGAAAGATATCCTGCCCTCACCAGCCATAACTTCTAGCTCTCCAGGTTTGTGTGATCCCAGAAACCCTTTTCAGGTCCCTGCAACGTGTCTGAGCTCTGCTTAACAGTTGTTGGGAGCTGGGTCCTTTTAGGCCCTGTGCTGAGAAGTGATTCAAGATGCTCTCTGTCTTTACCTTTGGTCAATGCAAATCATTCTTTATATAAAGGGGAGTGGGCATGACCATGAACAAATGGAATTGTTTCCTTCTTTCTCAGATAAGTAGTATGCTTTTTTTTAAAAAAAGGTTTATTTATGTGTATGAGTATTTTGTCTGCATGTATAAATAAGCACCATGTGGATGCCTGGTGCCCATGGAAGTCAGAAGAGGATGTCAGATCCTTTGGTACTGGAGCTACAAATGGTTGTGAGCAGCCATGTGGGTGCTGGGACTTGAACTTGAGTCCGCTGCAAAGGAACAAGTGCTTTTTGTCAACCAAGTTGACTCTCCAAACAAAGAGACAAGTAATATTTTAAAATCATCAATAAAGATGACCTTTCTCATATAATGTCTTACAATAACAAACTTTGGTAGCATTTTTCCTTTTTTTCTCTTTTTTTAAATCTCACCTATACATAAATAAAAAATTCTCTCTCTCTCTCTCTCTCTCTCTCTCTCTCTCTCTCTCTCACACACACACACACACACACACACACACGTGAGAGAGAGAGAGAGATCCTAGAATTGGATTATAGTGACAGCCTTATATTGTATGTTGTCTTCATTATATCTGAAAGGTTGTGCTCCAGAATTATGTGCAATGAACACCCTTTTGCTTTCTCTCTGGAGATAAAAGAGGATACCCAACTTTTATGGCTCTTATGCTCATATGTAATCCTTTCAGTGTTAGGAAATTCACAGACAAACTGTTATCAGCTGCTTCTTGGATTATTTTGTTCTCTGTATGGAGAAGACAAGGCTTATGAAATAGTAGAGAAGTCAAAAGCATATAGTAGGGCCAAAGCCAGTTTTGTTGCCAAATACCAGCAGATTGCTGGTTTATGGTAACAGCTGAGGTTTAAGTTCAAGTTATCCTGACTTGAGTCTAAATGCAACTTTTTTACCTATGTGATTGTTACGCTCACTAAATCCTAGTTTCTGCCCCTGTAAACACAAGGGTGATAATCTACACCTGGCTGGGTTGTTAAGAACGTACATGGCATGGGACACAGATGGACCTAAAAGTTATTAGTGAGCTAGGCAAATGGCACCTATTTTTGCTGTTACGGCATGCTGTCAAGCTCTCTGTTAACCTCCTTTAAAGAACTAAGACCTAAGACAGGGTTTCTTCAACTTTTCACATTTGCAATACTTTTTCACTAGAAAAATAACTTTTGTGACACCAGGAGCAGAATAGTCATATGAAATAGGTATACAAATCAAACGTTATTCATAAACATTTAAAAAATTCTCATGTATTTATGTAATTTACCATTTACTAAAGAAAACGCAAATATACATACTAAAAATTGACTATTGATCAGTATAATTTGAAATTGGCTAAGTTAGGCCACCCTATTCACCCTATTCTCTTCTTTGCTGTCCTCAGGGAATGGATCTTGTTAGATGGGTCCTGAATGTCTATCTCTTACTTTTTAAAATTTATACTATATGGCTAAAAAATTATTCAACTCAAGCAATATTCAGTATTATGATTGAAAAGCAAAGAGGTGAATGCTGTTAGCATTGACTTGCTTTGAGTAGGACGAGGACGACTCTGGGCTGTGGAACCCAGGAGGGAATGCTGACATCACCTTGTGGGCATTGTTTATCCGGGACATCTCTCTAGCGAGCTGGTGCTGCCTCTCTACCCTTCATTTTGGTCACTTTGACTTTTGCTGTTTTGCTTTTTGAATTTTCTTTCTAACTTTCCCCTTTTCTTATTGCTGGCATTTCTTTGTTCAAGTTCTAGTGAATTCAGATCAACAAACAATCATAGAATAACTGACCATAGTTTATTTTCTTTTTGAAGCAGGATCTTGTGGTACATCTCAGGTTGGTCTTGAACTTCTGATCCATCTGACCCATCCTCCCAAATGCTGAGGTTATAGATGTTTGCCACAACAACAGTTTTAGTTGAACACTTTTTGACTTCCAGTCACTCTAATAATGACACATGAAAATTAATGAGCAGTCCTTATTCTTTTTTTTCACTCTTTTTATTGTTTTTATTGAGCTATATATTTTTTCCACCCTCCTTCCTCCTTGCTCCCCTTCCATCTCTCCCAATTTACTCAGGAGATCTTTTCTTTTTCTACTTCCCATGTAGATTAGATCCATGTATTTCTCTCTTAGGGTCCTCTTTTTTGTCTAGGTTCCCTGGGATTGTGAATTGAAGGCTGGGTTTTCTTTGCTTTATATCTAAAAGCCACTTATGAGTGAGTACATATGATATTTGTCTTTCTGGGTCTGGCTTACTTCACTCATTACGATGTTTTCTAGATCCATCCATTTGCCCGCAAATTTCAAGATACCATTATTTTTCTGCTGAGTAGTACTCCATTGTGTAAATGTACTACATCTTCTTCATCCACTCCTTGGTCGAGGGGCATCTAGGTTGTTTCCAGGCTCTGGCTCTGAACTAATGAGAGAAGTCCTTATTCTGAGAACTCTGTGAAGACCTTGCGTTCCCTAGGTGTCGTCTTAGCACCGTTGTCTTCCTCACGTCAGCATCCTCCTCACGTCAGCATCCTCCTCACGTCAGCATCCTCCTCACGTCAGCATCCTCCTCACGTCAGCATCCTCCTCACGTCAGCATCCTCCTCACGTCAGCATCCTCCTCACGTCAGCATCCTCCTCACGTCAGCATCCTCCTCACGTCAGCATCCTCCTCACGTCAGCATCCTCCTCACGTCAGCATCCTCCTCACGTCAGCATCTTCCTCACGTCAGCATCTTCCTCAAGCACTGGGCTAACCACACTGCGTGAATCATTTGATTTCATTTTCCTGTGAGGATCCTATTTCTTGAATTACCCCAACGTATATCCCATTAGCGAAAGCATTTTGTTGAACTCTAGTTCCTCCCAGGAGCCCTCACTTCCCTCTACAGCAATAATTACCCGTATCTCCAGAGTTTCTTTCTGTCGACTCCTAAGGAAGCCTGGGAAGCCTGGGTGTGGCTATGTTTTTGACCTATCTACATCTGAAATTAAAATGTGCTCTCTATGTATGTGCCAGAATGTGTCCGTGGCTGGCAAGTGTCAGGCTTGAATGACCCCAGACTTGTTTTGGGTTGACCCAACAGATACAAATGTGGACTATGATTGTGATCCTCAGAAGACTTCTGCCTCTACTCAGGAGGTGGGAATTAACCTAAAAGTTGAGTTACTGCCAGAAGGGTAGTGAGACCATCTAGCTTGAGACCATTAACTTTTAACAACATGATATACTCTAAAGTGACATTCAGAAGGAATGGCTCAATATTTTGAAACAAAAAAGACTATTATAAAGAATCTCATTAACTTTAATAGGCTGTTTACAATAGCCTGTGTCTACATAATTATGGGCTCTCTCTATACAAAGTAAATTTATTGGTCATTTACTAATATGTTAGATACACACGCTACCCAACAGCTTCATGTTTAGGATGAAAGCCTAATTTGCATTAGTACTGGGAGTTAGCTGGGGATCCTAAAGTGTCAGTGTAGGGGAGATGCCCTATATCCACCAGGAGAATTGGAGCAGTTGGTGAGATGGGAGCAGGAGTTATTGTTTCAAAGATTCTGTTTCAAAGAGATTTCTTCTTTGTGGGTGAGGATGAGCGCAGTATGGGTCTTTACCTAGAATCACCCTTCCAGACATAACAGAGATTCTGGTGTTCTATCATTCCTACATTCAGAGTTTAATACTGAACCAGACACCTTCAACCTAATAAAGAATACGAAGGCCACAACAACGGAGGACACTCTATTTGAAATGTCTAACATGTGCCGTGAGAATTCACTAGGATTTTGCCGACATGCCTAGATCTCCTTACAATTCCTCTATAGGACTGGAAGTTACTTACATTTAACAGATAAATAGGTTAAGGACTGGGAAGGTCATGTAGACAGTAGGCCTTTGATATGGTTGTTAAGTGCTTCTTATTTTTAGACTGGAATGGTTTCCAGAAAGGCACCTGACTCCTATGGGTCTCTTTAACTGTTGAGGTCAAACTTGTTTAATTCAGGAAGAGTTGTACTTTTTTGGTGTTGCATTTATTCCGCTTGGAAGTGGAGCTGTTACGTGCTTCTAGATGAAAATACAGCCATCTCTATGTGCAGACATGGCTTAGATTAAAATTCGTGAATGTTGCTGAGTTGCAGTAGACACAATTGAAAAAATGTCAGCCCTCTTGCTCTGTCTTTAAGAGCAATGATTAATGTTCCATTGCAGGATGATCTATGTGCCCATAGATTACTGCCCAAATCAGGGTGTCTGCTTTATGACTTATTGTTTGCCTGTGATCATTGAACATTTTAGTTAAAGATAAGTGAGGATTAAAGCACTTTCCTTTTTGTCTTGGCAAGATTTTTTTTTAAAGGAAGAGAAAACCTAAGAAAAGTCAGGTAGGAAAAGGATTGCACTGAGGCTCGGCTGAAATTAAACAATTATAATCAAATTAATCACTTACCTGTGAGCATATAAAAAGTTTAGCAGATACTGAGCAGTAAAAATCCTAAGAACCTCTGTCGTGATAGATAGCTAGGTATCAATATTGTTCTGTATATCACAGAATCACAGAGATGGGTGCATTAGCAAATCATGTAATTTTATAACTCTTGCAAAACAACTAGAGGGGAAAAGAATGAATTTCAGGTATGTAAATTAGAGGAACTTAAAATGGATATGCATTATTGATCCAGCTCCATTTTGCGGTGTTTGCTATTTGTGTGTGTGTGTGTGTGTGTGTGTGTGTGTGTGTGTGTGCATGCGTGTGTTTTCCTGTGGTTTTTATTCCCCATTGTGGCAGAAGAAGGAGAAGGCAAGCTGGTCTTTTTAATTTATTGCATTACATTAGTTGCACGATAAGATTCTTTGAAGATGATTGTCTTGTGAATTCCAGTTCCAGATCAGTGGACATTTGGCTGGAAGGATTTATATTGTGTGCTCAGAGAATTGGGCTTTAAATCAGTGTTAGTGGAGGCTACAGAGGGCTTGGATTTTACAGCTGCAATAACTAACTCACTGGGGAAGTGTATATGTGACCCTTTTCTGATATTCTGAGGGAAGTGTGTATTTGATCATCATTGCTTTAAATTCTAAAAAGCAATACAACAGAAACATTAGCTTTCCTGTGGCCCTGGGTTTGTTTCTCGTGGCAAAAATGATTCCATATAAAGAGGAAATAGTTGCATTACTTAGCAATTTGTAGGAGAATTGAACTTTTGAATCCACCAAAGAACACTTAGATTGAATTATATCAGGATCAGGGAACATTTTAAGCCGAAGGTAGCTTAAGTCCCTTTGAACATTTCTCTCTCTCGCTGTCTCTTTCTCCCTCTCCCTCTCTCTTCTTTATTTTTTATTTTTCTTAAATGATGGCACAAATATTCCCTAGGAAAATAAAAAAGTGTAGATTTACTTTATCCATTTATTTATTAGTTTATTTACCCAAGCATTTATTTTTCAAACAAGCACCCACAGAAGCTAGGTTCTGACTTTTAGGGTGCCTTGCTTTGTACTGGGAGTAGCCTGACAGGAGTTATGACAGAAAATGCAAAATTCCTTGGGAGCACAGAGGGAGTGAGAATATGGCCCTGAAGAAAGGCCATATTCCTAAAACAAAGAGAAAAGATTCTATATGATGGCTTGATCTTCTTAACCTTCTAAAGTCTGACTAATGTTGGTAAATCTTTCTGCTTTGTGTGCTAGACAGTAAGATACAGTTTAAATGAGATGTTAAAATTTGTTGAAAATGACCCAAAAGTATATAGGGTTCCCTGGATATGGTCTCCTAATGACAAAAACCCAGCTACAGCCATCCAAACATTATTCCTTTGCCATAGGATTAAAAATTTGCTGACTTGACTTCTTAAAAATGTTCATTGGTGCATTTACAGCTGTCTAGTGCACAGTTTGGCAAATCCATTTTCCAACACAACAGCCTTTGGCTGTCTGTATTAAGCCTGTGGTCAACTATAACCCATAGGCAGTTTTTGTAATCCACACAAAATATTGCAAACCGTTCTGTATCCCAGTAATTGATTTTTGAATCTGAAAGTAGGACTTCATATTTAGTCCTTTAAAGGTCTTTGACTTTGATTTAATTCTCCAGTTTAAAGATAACTTTTATATCTTGATTTTGACATCTCCTTTATTAGTCATTCTTTACCAGACTGTGGCATCAATAAATTTGTTTAATATTGCCTATATCTCTATATATAGATCATTGTTACACATGCCAAAGGAAGCAGATGTGAGGAAAGGGCATTAGCTGTCCTCACGAGTCACTTCTTTTGGAATATGTGTGTTTAAATGTAAGTCAGTTTAGCCAGGCAGGGAGGCATCTACTCTCCCCCTCCCCACTGTACTAATACTCCCTCGAGGCAGGATGAGAATGAGCTTAAAAACAGCTTGGGTTATACAGTGAGACCCTATTTCAAAGACGGGGGCGGAGGAGTCAGCTTGAGCACTAAGCTCATTGTCTTATTATCCAGATAACCCCATAAATGTTATACCTACCTTGATCAATTTACCACGAGAGCCCCTTTCTATCTACCTGTGGTGGTTTGGAAAAACAAAAAAAGACCCCTATGGGGGTGGCATTATTAGGAGGTGTGGCCTTGTTGGAGGAAATGTGTCACTGTTGGAAGTGGGTTTTGAGCTCTCCTATGCTCAAGCTATGCCCAGTTTGACATACAGTTCTCTTCCTGATGCCTGCAGAACCAGATGGTGAACTCTCAGCTACCTCTCCAGTACCATGTCTACCTGAGTGCGGCCTTGTTTCTTGCTATGTTGACAATGGACTAGACCTCTGAAACTGTAAGCCAGCCCCAATTAGATGTTTTCCTTTATAAGTGTTTCCATGGTCATGGTGTCTCTTCACATCACTAGGAATCCCCACTAAGACACCATCCAGTTTCTCGTTTATCTTTGCTATTGAGGTTTAATGAAATAGCAAATATTTTTATTCTCTGTGATAGTTAACCTTGGTTGTCAACTTGACTGGATTTGAACTAACTAAGCAGAATATCTCTGGGCATGCTTGTGGGGTTATTGAAGTAGGGAAATGCACACTAAGTGTGCATGTCATCTTCTGGCAATGGTCCAGATGTGCTCCAAATTTTCCCTTTGTGTCTTATTGGTGAGTTCATCTACACTATTTATGAATTCATCCACCCTGCTGCTGCTTGGCTTCTTTTCACTGACATCAGAACCTAACTTCTTAGGTCTTTCCACATGGACTGAAGGTCAGTAGCTCTTTGGGACCGCATCAGCACCAGACTGCTGAGGTCGCCATCCCCGTGAGGTCAGTAACTGCTCGGTTCTCAGCCTCTCCAGGATTTGTTTAAATCCTAATGAAACTCATTGGGGAAACAAAAAACTTGAAAGTAGAATGAGAAGCTGATTGGGAAGACAAAGGGGACAAGAGAGAGCAACAAGGGGGAATATGATAAAAATGTATATGTACATTTATGAAAATGTCTAAAAATAATGAAAGTATTCTGATTTGATAGAATATGGTGGTTGCCCCACTTATAAGCTCATGTGAGTGCTTGGGACAATCTCCACAATGGTGGCATTTCTGGTGCCTTTCCTTGGACCCATGCCTTTTCCTAAATGTCCTTAAATCAACTATAGCTTAACAATTTTCTTCTGGGATTACATTTCGAGGTGCCTTGCAGAATTACAGTTTTCTTTTGGCCTGGTTTGTGCTTACTGTGCACTAGGCATCTCTCCAAGTGTTCTATGTGTGTCATCTCACTGGTATATCATCCTAATTCTATGAGGATTAGCACCCTCCAATATGCAAGCAAGGAGTGAGAGCTGCCATAGGTTTAAACCTTTCCCAAGGACCATGAACTAACGCAAGGCCTGAAAAAAAAAAATCCAACTCAAGCAGCTGGACTCCCGAGCTTTTGTATTTTTTAAACTAATTCCTAGAATGTAGCTTTAAAAAAAAAAATCTTCATTTGAAATGTGACACCAGGACCAAGTTCCAAATCCAAAACCATCAACAAAACCCACAAATCTTTTTGTTTTCTCTATTAATAATATTTGAAGCCACATGATAAAGTTAAGATAATATGAATTGTACAGGGTGCTAACGAGAAGTGCTAAAATTGTATGGCTTAAAGGACATAGCTAAGTAAAGAGCATCTACAAAACGTTCAACAGACAGGCCATGAACACACCCATAGGTGTGTGTAGGGAACATTCTCCCAGCTTAGGAACTTCTCTGGCTTCTAGCTCAGCTTGCAGTATTTGTCATCATCCCCCCACCCCCACTTTCTTTTGGTCTTAGGATGGGGTAGGAGCACTAGACCAGAATGCCTGTAAGCATAGGATCCTTTCTTTTATAAAAGGCATCCATTTCACATTGTGAGAGTACGTGTGTGTGTGTGTGTGTGTGTGTGTGTGTATGTGTGTGTGTGTATGTGTGTGTGTGTGTATGTGTGTGTGTGTATGTGTGTGTGTATGTGTGTATGTGTGTGTGTGTGTATGTATGTGTGTGTGTGTATTTATGTGTGTGTGTGTATGTGTGTGTGTATGTGTGTGTGTATGTACGTGTGTGTGTGTGTGTGTGTGTGCGTGCCTGATGACAAAATATTGAGTTTAGCAGTAAAACAAAGAAGATGGACTCTGAGATATTTTATTATGTCTACTCTTTTATTTTGTTTCTGTATTTATATTGCCTGGCACACATTAATGCTTGATAAATGTCTGTCAAACGAATGAACACATTCCCACAATAACACATCCACAGTTCTGGAGTGAAGAGGAGGGAAAGTTAGCATGTGTTTTTATCACAAAGGCTCTTTGTCTCTAGTGAATATTTTGGTTCAAAAATGCTCAACGCTGCAGCTTTTTCCTCTTCAAGGATGTTACCTACCGTGGAAGGGACACCCCTCTCTCACTCACTCCAGGCACGTTCTTCATTTTGAAACACATAACTTATTTATTATGTTATGCAAATGCAAGTACAGCCAGTGGTGCCATGCTTTGTGAAAGGCAGAAAGAAAAGGCCCTTATAAATACAAAGAACCTGGACCAGAGAGCATTTTATTACAAGCCTCGCTCCTTCCTTAAAGACAGTAAACATGATGTATTTCTCTTTGCGACTGAATTTATGAAGATAGATGGTTTTCTCTGTGGTTGTTTTAACCGGATTTGCCTTGCAGTCTGAGGCAGAGCTGCAAACCCACACAGACACATTCATTGCCATCCCTAATGACAGGACGCCATGTCTTATGTATGACTGAGCGGGACTTCACAAAGTGACACAGTGTTCTACCATTGGAATGGCAATGACTCCTCTATCCCTGTAGCTGTGGAAGGACCCCCGTATTTTCCTTAAGAGAAAGTTTGGGCTGCTTTAATTCCTACGACTTCTCGTGGTAAGCTTCTCAGAGTCAGACTGAGAGGAAAAAAAATCTTTTGCTGACACTTTTTAAAAATGCCAACTTAGGAATTGGTGGCACACAGCTTTGTATTTGATTCTCATTCATTCAGTCCACACTTTGGCTTTTTGCTGAGCCGACACAGAAGGGAGAGAGGAAAGCCAGGGGGAGAGGGAGGAGGTGGGAAGCCTGTGAGCTCCATGCGTAAATGCCTTTCTCACTCAATGCTCCCTTCAAGCCCGAGTGCTCATGCACAGCCACAAGAGGGAACGGGCTCCATGGTGTTAATGATGACAGCGCGCATCGTTGGCTATGCAGATCACAGAAGAAAGCCATTGTGCGGAGTTCCAATTCCATCAGGATCATTTACCTTCTGAAGGATAGAAAAGAATGCATTGAAGATCAAAATCATCAGCCTTATTTGGCTTCATCCAAGATTTATGGCCGCTGCTTTCAAGGGCAACTGAGAAAACCAACTGCAGAATTCACATCTGTACCATTTCTTGTCTTTCAATATTTTATAAATGTTATGAGCAAAGTCAATCTCTGGGGACATTAAAATTAAACAACCTCTGTCCCTTCCCTATATTGGAGCCAGCACACATATCAATAATCTCTGTGCTTAAATATTCTCATTCTGGACCACATCTTTTAGAAGAGATGTTTCAGAACTAAGCCTGAACTTAGTTTACTGTTAATTTACTAGGGGTTATCATGATGTGGGATTCATGCCTTTGTGGTGTGAGAGGCATTAAAATTTGATTTAAGTTGTTAATAATAAAGTGCCTATTATTTCCAACTTTAGATATGAATTCACATTAGAAAAAGCAAACATTTAGTGGCTATCAACCAACATTTGAAATGAAGACATACTGTCCTTAATTTAAGTGCCTTGATATGCGGCCAAAAGAAAAACAAAGATCAACTCTTTGACATGATCTCTGAGGAAGTAAATAGTGTTGTTTTGGTTCGCAGAGATGCTTTGATTAATTTTGACAGCAAGAAATATATCTTACATCCATATGATGAAAGACCATAATATAAGTGAGGCTGATACAGTGGCTCACAAATTATCCCGAGGATCAAGCATCATGGGCAAAAATTGATAAGGCAAATTAGCTTTCTATTTGCAGGATTCTCATGGGTTCTGAACTTTTCTTTTATCATAAGACATTTTTAGAGCGGTCCTGAGTGGCGTCATTCCTACAGATCTATGTGGTACTTTCCATCATTTGCAACAAATTCATACCTTTTGAAACTAGATCTGCCACTGTTATGACTCTTAGTTGCTATGCTCTTTCTCATAAGGAAGGTAAAACATCAAATGCCAGCAAGGAATGGAGCCAAGCTCACTAAATGCAGTCTTACTCCTGGGAGATGTTGAACAGTGAATGACCAGCTGTTGCCGAAGTGAATGGTGGAGCCAGAGGGATCCCAGTTCAAATCTGTGTTCTGCCTGAGTAGCTGGATCACCTTGCACAAGTTACTTCACATCTCTGATGTTAAACTCATTGTCTTTCTTTCTTCTTCTTTTTTTTCGAACTAGAGATATTGGTATGCCCTTCATTTTGCTGCTGTGAGGATCAAATGATTTAACATAACTATTTTGTGGCAAGAGTTTGGTACATAGTAGAGGTTTGATAAATACTGAATTTTAAAGGACCCTTTGTTATTAGGATTTAATGTGATACTCACAAAATGGTCATAGGTGTCTGTTCCATGTATTTATCTTTGAGAGGACACTATTCATGTGAGGGACTCAAATGAGAGACAAGAGAAAAGGCGGGGGACAAGGAAGTAGAGAAAGGAGAGAGAGAGAGAGATAGAGAGAGAGAGAGGGCGTGTGTGTGTGTGTGTGTGTGTGTGTGTGTGTGTGTGTGTGATGTGACTTAGTTGGGGCCTCATCTCAGGAGGCGGTTGGACTACAGGCAATCCTTACCCATAGCCCCAGTGCACTCTTCTGGGCCTGTGTGCTTCCTTCTGCCTCTGGTTTACTCAGCTTGAGCTACTTAAGTTTCTGGATAGTTTTCAAAGCATGCTGTATTTCTTTCTCTTTCAAGCTCTTTGTATTTACTGTGCCTTATACCTGGAACAATTGTTCTCCTGGCTTTAGCAGGAGGAAAGAATGGATTTACTCACCTCTTAGTCTTTATACCAACAAGAGGGACTTGTTCATTCCCCCTAAGGTAGCTCCCTCGCTACCATTGTCTACACAATAGTCTTTCTACTCCCCTACCCTTAAGGGAAAATCATAATTCCTGATTTTTATTTATTATCTTATATTCTCTCTCTACTTTCTTGCTTTAGCTACCTTGCCTTGTTAGTATAGACACTGTTACATGATGATGACGATAATGGTGATGGTGGTAGCCATGGTGATGACTATGGAGATGATATGATTGCTACCGAAAGAATAGTGAGCAAGTAAGCAACTCTGCCTGTGTGTGTGCTGCCAGTGTCCTGTCCGTATGTGTGCTGTCTACTCCTCCCCTAACTGGATGATGTAATGTGATGGTTAATCTCTATTTTCAGCTTGGTTGGAGGGAGAGACACTTAGATTATCTGAGCATGCACATGAGGGTATTTCTAGAGATACATGGTGACTGAGGGGGGGATGTGGGCTGCACCATCTAATATTCTGGATGCTCAAGGGAACAGACAGGGAAGGTGAAGTCCAGTTAGTCTAGACACATTTTCTTTCTGCTTCTTGGTTGTAGAGTTCTACTTTGTCCTCTCCTCCCAGTTATGGTGTTCTGCTTCAGGGAAGGTCCCAGCTGTGGGGCTGCTTGCCTCTGAAACCGTGGGCTAAGATAAGTGTTTATTGCAACAGTAGGAAGTCTGACATGAATGGTCGGGGCTGCCATTTTCTCATATGGAAGGTATAGGAAATGAGTCAGACTAACCGCATGAGTTATCTAACAGTACGCTAAAGACACATGGGTGAGCGTGAATTCAACGGTGGGAGCAGACATGGGCTGCACTTTTCATTGTCTTAGGCAATGGGCTTAGGATGAACTGCCCCATGAAACAACAGCTTGGCATTTGAGAGAACAGATTTCTTTGATTTTGCCCCTATCCTTCCCTTCTGATGCAGACCCTAAAAGAATTCCTCGACTTTCCCTTAAAGTTCCAAGATATTTATTCCAGAAGTGTCTTTCCTATACTCCAGGAGGTAAGGGGAAAGACATCTGTCCTCATTTTATTAGTCCTTAAATTAGAGATGGCAAGAAGACTTTGAACAAATGACTCTACAAGATCCCCTTTACCATTGGATCTTGTGTTAGGAATTTTCACCAATTGTATTTCTCTGCGACTCTGCTTCTTCATCAACTTTAGGGTTACAATTCACCTGTTTATCAGGACGTTTATTTCTGAAGGGCCTTTGTCATTCAATATCCATCTTAAACTCAAAAGCTTTTGTCTTATGAATCTGCATTTTGGGAAAGAGGTCTCAGCCAGGAGCCTAATGACGGGTGGCAGAAGAAAACTTTTCTCCCTGATGTTGGATGAACGGGAGCCTGAAAACGACTGTAGCTTGGTCCTGAAGGGACATTAGCCCGATGAGCATGTGGCTCTGGCAGGCCTTACCTTTCTCTCCATTCCCTGGCTTTCTAAAAGCCATTAGATTACATTCCTGAAGCTAGCCACTAAGGTCCATTCCTTTCTTTGACCACTTCTTCCTCCTGAGGCAGACTACCAAGGGCCAGCAATAAGAATCCCCTTTTGTTTCACCTAGTTAACATGTCCAATTAAAATTAAGCACCTTATCCTAACACAGGGTTCCCCCCCCCCCCCCCGTTACCTTTATCAGTTGCCATTTCTATGTGTCACATGTCCTCTCTATCCAGAGGCAGTCCTTTGTCTCTCCGGGACAAATATCCCCGACCTTCTCCCTTCTTCTTCCACTTCTCCCTTGTCCCCCATCTCTGTTACCACCACATCCTAACAGAGACCATTCTAACAGAGACCTCCCCCTTCTCTCTTTTTAAGAATGACAACTGCAGGCCATTTGCTGCTGTTTTTCTGCCTGAGTCAGAAAGTACCTCCTTTTTTCCCCCCAGCTTAATGAAGGCTCTCTCTTTGAAACCGGGTGTTTGGGTGTGATTTGTATCTAATCCGGGGTCTGGATGGGAGCCCCTGCTGTGCAGGAGTCCCTTTCAGGTCTTTAGCTCCTTACTCCTCTCCTCTGTCCCTCACCAGCCTGCCCTACACTATTACCTCCTTCTGGTAGAGTGGCAACAGCTTCTAGGGCTTCCGAGTTGCTAAGAAGTGGTGACTGGATTTTCTAGTATTCTTGTTGCTCAGATGAAATATTGGGAGCTCTGAAGTTCGTCTGGGGGAAATAGTAGGACTCTAGGAGAGGTGTTCGTACTTCTGAGGGAGGTTAAGCACAAATCATTGGTTTTACCCTCTACCAAATGAAACCATCTATAGCCGCCACGTGAGCTGTGCCGCGCAATGGTGGAGAGCTCCATCTTTTCATCATCAGCTTATTTCCTGCCGACAGGGTGCGTTTTCAGCCCAGCAGGCCGATGTTCCTGGGGCTTCTGCCGCAGTTCCTTTGTTTATGTCTCAGACACTATTTCCCCCGTGTTGAAGACGCAGCACCCTTCCTGGACCATCAGCTCTTGCACTGAGAGGTGTCCCCTAGGACTCTGGAGATGTGTGGGTGGTGGCCCTCATGTTAAGAGGCTGTGGACAGCTGTGATGGAGAGTTAGCTTTCGTGTTTACCCTTTGCCATCTTCTGCTGCCCGAGCTGTCCCTTCGCCGGCTGTCAGGTGCCCCAGCCCGTGTCGTGCCCAGCTTTATTTCATGCTTGATTTCAGGATGACCACTGGAGGGTGGATCCACTTCTGTAGTCAAGGTGTGTGCACTTTGCCACAGTCATTTTCCACGAACAGGAGGGGTTTAATTTTTCCTTTCAGGTTCTAGAGGATTAAGATGAGTGTGACTTTTAGGATACTAAGTATAACTTAACGATTATACCTTCTAATTGCAAAGTGTTTAATGTGATACCGATACTAACATACTAATGTGTTCGTGAGTTTAGGTCACAAATGTTTCCTGCGTGAGGCCTGCATACAGAGGCCTGAAAATAGTGACGAGCTTTGGAGTTACCACACTGCTCAGCAAAGCCAGGAGATTCTCTGCCCTGGTGGTGCCACAGCCTAGAATGGGAGAAGGCTGTCCCCAAGCACATGGGTGTAAAACCACAGCTTTGTCAGATATGGGAGGAAGCAGCCATAGACTGATCTCAACCGGGAGGTTAGGACCAGCTTCCCGGAGGACAGGGCTCTGAAGGAAGCTGTGAAAGATGAACCAGGCATGAGGAGGACAGATTTTATGAAATGCCCTGTCCTTTGTAAGGGGGTCCCCCACTCACTAGTCCACTCTCACCCTCCTACTAACCAGGGAGTGCTTTCGCCAAGGGAAGCTCCGTGAGAGGCCTCAGGGCAGTCATGGCACTGGCAGAGGTCCAAGAGGAAGCAGACACCTGTCTTCTGGCACCTTGGTGCAAACTATGCTCCGCTAGCTATTATGCAGGCAAATTGCGGTCTTCTAGTTTCGTTAGCCTTCGGCATTCTCTCATGTAAAGTGCTTGCTTGTTAATGCTCTTTCCACAGAGCTGTTGGGCAGGTGAGAGGAGACCGCATAATACATTAGCCAACATTCATTGTTCCATTACGCCCTTCCTTTGTGACCGGTCCTCTCTCTACTGCTCCACACTTGGAATGCTCTGGGGGAACAGAGGCATCTGTGAGAGAGGGAGAGTTTGGAAATCATCCTGAGATCTTGTACATATATTCATTCTGGTTCCTCTGCGTGGATGTGTGACTTCAATATGTCCTTTCCGATAAATCAGGGTAGGACACTGAACATTTCCTCTTAGCTGCCTGGCAACCACATCTGCTAGCTTTCCAGCTAGTTGTATGATGCTCAGTCTAGGACCAGAATAGGATGGTTTTCTTTCTGAGGCTCCCATTTAGCTCAGTTATAATCACTAACTTATTACAGTTCTTGGGTACATTTGTTTCTTCTCTGTTAAAATATGATTTTGACCATTTGATTGTATGGATTTATTATTTTAGTTTATTTTAAATACCAAATGTGAGTTCCAGGAAAAAGATCACTTGAAAAGGATGGACTATAGAACCAGAGGCTTTATAAGAACCATACTTACCAGATGGATAGCCTTAACTGTTCAACTTATGTGGTCCTTGGTTTCTTCATCTGAAAAATATGGAGATAAATAGCTTCCTTATAGATACTACTTAGCCAGGCACGCTAGCCCATACCTTTACTTTTAGCATAGAGAGGTAGAGACAGTTGGATTTCTGATTTCAAGGCCAACCTGGTCCTCATAGGGAATTATAGGACAGTCCAGGCTCTACAGTGAGACTCTGTATGTATGAGACACCTATTCTCTCTGTCTCTTTGTGTCTCTGTCTCTCTCTTACACACACACACACACACACACACAGACACACACACACACTATCCAAATGAACAACACTACACAGATGTTGGTTATACAGGAGACCCTTGTTATATATGACATGAGGATAACAATAGTTCTATTAATGTGGTTTGAAGGCTTAAGTCCCATATTGTTTGTAAGATGCTTAGCACAGGATCTGATAAATAATAAATGCTGGTCATTATTATGATGACTGAAATATTATGTAAAAAGCTGAATGGACTATAAATAGAACAAAGTTTGTGCGTGTGTGTGTGTGTGTGTGTCTGTGAGTGTGTATGTGATAGGAGGCTTAGGATGTTCTGGAAAATATGGTTTCAGTAGGTTATGATTTCTGAGCCATTATTATATTTTATATGAATTACGTCAACCTCGAATCATCTCCATTTAGAATGTCACTGGGCGATGTGATATCTTTTCTGGCAGGCTTCCTTAGTATTCTTGATTAGACTGCAAGACCAAATTTGCAACTATTTATCTTTGTTCTTCCTACCATCAAGTATTCTACACCGGTAGTTTTTCTACTAAACAAAATGCCTGCTAATCTTGCACAGAACTGGGACAGAAGGATAGGTTTTTGACAGATGAAGTTGAGATGTAGAGTTTTGAAGACTTATGTCATCAAAATGGCGTGGCACTTCTGAAGGGAAGTGAATACTTGGTACTTATGATACACCCATGAGGAAACATAGTGGGAGATGCAAGGACAGGGGCAGAAGACATGGGCTGTGCAGGAGGATTAGGAAGCTGGTTCTTATGGGGAGAGGACAGTATCAGAGCCGACAGGAAGAAGGGGTTAGAATAAGGACGGTTTGTTGGAGCTGTCAGAGACACTGACTAGATATCGTGCAGAAGTGGGTAGCACTGCTACTTTGAAGAGAAAAAATCGGAAAGCTCACTGATGCGTGTGAATGCCTTGCAAACCTGTAAGGAAGGGCATCGTGACAATGGCTTTCTATTACAATATTCTTCCAAACTGTGACACCCAACGGAACCCTCTAGCCAAGGCAGTGGTCACTTGAAACCTAGGTTTTTAAATTAGCAATTGAGGACATTAGGAGTTGAGAGATAAAGATTAATTTTTAAGAACATAGCTGTTTCTGGGTACTTGTAATTACCCAAGAAAATAACTCTATATGTAAAGGTTCTGAATCATAATGAACAGAGAAAAAAAAAAACCCTGTATCCATTTATCCATCTACCTAACCATCTATCTAATCACCCACCCCCATCTATTCAACAAATAATTGCATCATTAAATGATATTTGTCTTATATTTTGGCCCAGAAAGTAGCGTGAGAAAAATATACATGGAAGATAAATTCCATCTCTTTCTTCTTCCTTTCAGCTTCCCTTATTCCTTCTTACTTACTTTTCAAACATTTTTCTTTTGGTTCTGGGAGTTCACTCTAATGGGATACTATTGAGCAGATAAACCAAGTTGTCGCTAAGTACTCTAAAAAGTAAATCCACTGTCTCAGTGGGTGGGTCCACCCCTCATGGTCCCGACTTCTTTGCTCATGTTCTCCCTCCTTCTGCTCCTCATTGGGACCTTGGGAGCTCAGTCCAGTGCTCCAGTGTGGGTCTCTGTCTCTATCTCCATCCATCACCAGATAAAGGTTCTATGATGATATGCAAGATATTTGTCATTATTGCTCTAGGACAGGGTCATTTCAGGTTCCCTATCCTCAGCTGCCCCAGGAACTAACTGGGGACCTCGGCTTGGGCACCTAGGAGCCCCTCTAGGGTCAGGTCTATTGCCAACCCTAAAGAAACTAACTAACTAAGAATTGTGGCTCACCAAGGCCAGCTGGACTGTGACTGAAAAAGCATGGGATAAAACTGGACTCTCTGAACATGGCGAACAATGAGGGCTGATGAGAAGCAAAGGACAATGGCACGGGGTTTTGATCCTGCTTAATGTGCTGGCTTGGTGGGAGCCTAGCCAGTTTGGATGTTCACCTTCCTAGATATGGACAGAGGGGGGAGGACCTAGGACTTACCACAGGGCAGGGAACCCTGACTGCTCTTTGGACTGGAGAGGGAGGGGGAAAGGAGAGGGGGGAGGGGAGAAGAATGGGAGGAGGGGGAGAAGGGCGGGAGGAGGGGGAGGGAAATGGGAGGCTGGGAGGAGGTGGAAACTTGTTTTTTTTTCTTTTTCTCCTTTTCAAAATAAAAAAAAACAAAAAAACAAAAAGTAAATCCAGATAAGGCCCTGGAGCACAAAGAAGGAGTTTGGATGTCACTGTATGTATGCTGGGAAGGAGTTCTTGGGACCTTCAAGTAGGGGTCAAGCAGGATCCAATTTTCTGGCTATTGGGGGAGAATTGTAGTTAATGAAGTCTGGTGGTTCTTTCGGCTTCAGATCTGTTCATTTCTTTTAGCTTTTTGGCTGATTTATTTTTCTTGTGTAGTCGTGTAGGCACGTGTGAAAGTCAGAAGGTAGCGTGCGGAAATCAGTTCTCTCCTTTCACACAATTTCTAAGGTTAAAACTCAGGTCCTCAGTAAATGCTTTTATCTACTGGGTGGCCCAGATCTGTCCATTTCTTATATGTTAAAGGAACAACCATTCCTCTTTTGTTATTAGATGACACACTACTAAATCCAGATACAGCCCTGTTTCCTGTCTTTCAGAAACATGGAATGAAACATTCCTAACCTGTATTATCACTAATTTGACTATGAACAATCAGACCAAAAATCTGCATTTGTTTAAGCAGTTGAAATTTAGACAAATGACAATTCATTTCTTGAGTGATTAAGAATTTCTTTTACTGAGAGATCCATTGACTGCTCAGGGCAGAGGGGAAGTGTGGGAAAGATGACACGCTTTTTAAGAGAAAATTTATTATTGTGTCTCTGTGTGTGTTGTGTATGTGAGAGTTCAAGTCTGCATGTAGTATGACATGTATGTGCAGGTCAGAGGACCACTTTCAAGAGCTGGTTCCCTCCTCCTCCCTTTACCTGGGTTCTGGGGATGGAGCTCAGGTTGCTAGGCTTGTGCAGCGAGACTTTCATTTCTCATTAGTCCCAAGAAGAGATCTCTTGATTGGATTGCTGAGTGTTGGTGTGTGTGTGGGGTCCTGGTCTCCAAGCACCCTGATTCAGAGTTCTACAGAGTTCAATCTGGTGCTGGTAGCCCCTATGTCATGGTCACCATTAGGCTGTGAAACTCTTTCCCTACCTGGGCACTAAACTTTGGGCCTTGTTTATAAAAGGACAGTAGAAACAGAAAATCTTCTGTTGACATTCTGATATAGAATTTTGCTCACTGATTTTTAAAAATTGTGTCTCTATCTCTTTACCCTACCCCAGCCCATGCCTCCATTTCCTTTATCTCCTCTATCTCCTCCATCTCCTTCTTCCTTCTCCCCCTCTGCTCTTTGAGACAGGGTCTTATTATGTAGCTCTGGCTGTCCTCGAATTCACTATGTAGAACAGGCTGACTTTGAATGCACAGAGATCCTTCTGTCTCTGCCGCCCGAGTACTGGGATTAAAGATGTGTACCACTATGATCAACTGCACTTTTCTTTTTTACTGGAAAGGCTAAATTAACTTGATTAAATGGTCTCAGTCAGATAAGAGCAGATATATATCTAGACCTTAGGTGTAGGGTAAAAGGGAGAGCCAAAGAAACACACCCAGATCCTGAATCAAAGCCAAAGTAACACACATTCCCAATTTACTCAGGAGATCTTGCCTTTTTCTATTACCCATTCTTCAGTAGAGGGGCATTTAGGTTGTTTCCGGGTTCTGACTATTACAAATAATGCTGCTATGAACATTGTTGAACACATATCCTTCTGGTATGATTGAGCTTCTTTGAGTATATACCCAAAATTGGTATTGTTGGGTCTTGAGATTTTTTTTTTTCATCTTAGCCATTCTGGCACTTGTAAGATGGAATCTCAGAGTTGTTTTGATCTGCATTTTTCTGACCGCTAAGGATATTGAGCATTTCCTTACATGTCTTTTAATCATTTTTGATTCATCTGTTGAGAGTTCTCTGTTTAGGTCTGTATACCATTAATTAATTGGATTACTTTTTCTTTTGATGATCAATTTCTTGAGTTCTTTGTGTATTTTGGAGATCATCCAAAATGTGGGGTTGGTAAAGATCTTTTCCCATTCTGTATACAACAACCCTTCATGAAAAAGTTCTTGGAGATAACAGGGATACAAGGAGCACACCTAAACATAATAAAGGCAATATACAGCAAGCCAACAGCCAGCATCAAACTAAATGGAGAGAAACTCAAAGTGATCCCACTAAAATCAGGAACAAGACAAGGTTGTCCACTCTCTCCATATCTATTCAATATAGTTCTTGAGGTCCTAGCTAGAGCAATAGGACAACAAAAGAACCTCAAGGGGATACAAATCAAAAAAGAAGAAGTCAAACTTTCACTATTTGCTGATATGATAGTTTACATAAGTGACATCAAAAAGTCTATAAAGGAACTCCTTCAACTCAAATACCTACAGTAATGTAACAGTATACAAGATTAACTCAAAAAAATCAGTAGCGCCCATTTATACAGATGATAAATGAGTTGAGAAAGAAACACCACCATTCACAATAGCCACAAATAACAAAATATCTTGGATTAACTCTAACCAAACAAGTGGAAGATCTATATGACAAGAACTTTAAATCTTTGAAGAAAGAAATAGGAGAATACATCAGAAAATGGAAAAATCTCCCATGTTCTTGGATAGGTAGAATTAACAAAGTAAAAGTGGCAATATTACCAAAAACAATCTGCAGATTCAATGCAAAGCACATCAAAATTCCAGCAAAATTCTTTACAGATCTCGAAAGAACAGTACTCAACTTCATATGGAAAAGCAAAAAACTCAGGATAGCCAAAACAATCCTGTACAATAAAGGGACTTCTAGAGGCATCACAATCCCTGACTTCAAACTCTACTACAGAGCTACAGTACCAAAAACAGCCTGGTATTGGCATAAAAACAGGCAGGAGGATCAATGGAATCGAAATGAAGACCTGGATATCAATCCACACACCTACGAACACCTGACTTTTGACAAAGAAGCAAAAAAAAAAAAAAAAATCAAATGGAAAAAGGAAAGCATATTTAACAAATGGTTCTGGCATAACTGGATATCAACATATAGAAGAATGAAAAGAGATCCATATCTCTCCCCATGCACAAAACTCAAGACCAAATGGATCGAAGACCTCATAAAAACAGCAACACTGAACCTCACAGAAGAGAAAGTGGAAAGTACACTTGCACGCATTGGCACAAAAGACCACTTCCTAAATATAACCCCAGTAGCACAGACACTGAGAGAAACAATTGATAAATGGGACCTCCTGAAACTGAGACACTTCTGTAGAGCAAAGGATGTGGTCAACAAGACAAAACAGCATTCTCCGGGTAATTGAGCTGCCCACTTTGTTACTGTAGCAGTTAATATTGCCAGATTGAGTGCTCACGTCCCTGAAGAGACAATCTTTGTAGAGATTGTCTTGACCATGACTGCAAGGGATTATTTATCTAGGTTAATAGAGATGAAACGGCCCAACCTAGATGTGGTCAGTACTAGTTCATGGGCTGAGGTCCCAGACTAACTAAAAAGGAGCAAGCTAGTTGAAAGAATTCATCTTTCTCTGCTTCCTGAGTGTGGATGCGACATCACCTGCTGCCACACGCTCCTGCTGCAGTGTGGCTGCTGCCATGACCTCCTGCTCCCTGACTTCCCTCCCTAGTTGGACTGTATCCTTGAAGTGGGAGCCAAAATAAATCCTTCCTTTGCTCTGCTGCTTTGGTCACGGTGTTTTACCCCAGGAGCAGGAACGTTATAACATAGCTACCGATAGTGTAGATTACAGAACAAAAACTAGAAATCCAAGAAAAATGTTAAGCGCACTTATCATCCAAAGCTGATAAGGTATCTGTCTCTCTGTGTTTCCCAGTTCTGCTGCACACTGAACTCGAAGGGTGTATCTCTGTGTGTGAGTAGTTACATACCGAATTCAGGCTCTCCAGGACCGGTTAGAGCCGATGGGAGAGGAACTGTCACTCTTGTGTGCAGCTGCTTTGCGTGGTACTTTTTGGAAATAAGTGACAGACGACGTCCAAATTTCCTGCCAGCCACGATTTCCTCAAAAACTGTCCTGTTTGTGGCAGCACTTGCCTTAAAAGCCCTCTGCACATTCCATCCGTTTTTTTTTTTTTTTTTTTTTTTTTTTTTTTTTTTTTTTTGCTTTGATGAAGCTAATCCTGGGTTGGCCCCAGGCTTCTTGCTGGATGTGCTTTGTATGACAGGAGAGAGATGAAGAAAAACAGCCTGTGTAGAAGGGACAAAAGGGCTCAACTCTGCAAAAGGTTCCCTCCAGCCAGGTGCAGGTGGGAAGGAATCTTTATGTCCTGTGATGAGCGAGGAGTCTTAAAGTCCAACCTACTAAGACGACTCTGTGGGGAAGGAAAATTGTGCAGGGATGGGGTGTTTTTCTTATTTTTGTGCCCTGTATTTGAAGAAGGAGTGTTTGACCTCTGAAAAATACCCACAAGCCCCGAGGGGCAAAGGCTTGCCTTCAGGAGTGGGTTGGGTCAGGGGAAAGCTCAACTTGATACTGGTTGATTTCACCACAAGATGGCACCCCTACTTCTAAATCTTTGATTTTGGTTTTAGTCCCCAGAAGAAACCTTGTTCTAATCATTGCAGAACAAAGGCAAACTCGACTTAGATTTCTGAATATGTGAAGGCTGACTTTACGTCCCACGTGGAAGCGTGTCTTAATGCTTCAGACAGGGCTGTTACAGTTATGGTGTTGTAATGAACGGAGTGGTTCCAGGTTGGCCTTCATCTCTGCTTTGCCTAGGAGCCTGATCCCCTTCCTCCCTCCCTCCGGCTTCATGGAGGGAGGCTAGCACATACAGCAAGGCTTCTTAAAGTAACTATGGTAGCCGACCAGGAATGAAAGTTTTCAATCTGTCCTAGCCTGGCAGTATTAGGCCAAACAAAATAAAAATGAATAACTAGAGAACTGGAATGAAAGGCATAAAATACAATTACAATTTTATCACTTTCAGTAACAGCTGGCATAGGATTCCATTCAAGTAAATAGAGTCAAAATAAAATAGAGAGAAGCAAAGCAAAGCAAAAGCCACCATATAGTAGGTGACTAATCTAAGGAACTGCAGTTGTACTTAAAATTTTAAGACTAGCATTCATAATAAAATAGTAGCTATCCTCCAGATTTGCCTAGATGCACACTTTGAAACGTATAATGCTAAATGCTTTAAATATCTTATTTCTGCTTTTTTTTCCTTGTTTTTTTTTGAGACAGGGTTTCTCTGTAGCTTTTGGAACCTATCCTAGAACTAGCTCATGTAGACCAGGCTGGCCTTGAACTCACAGAGATCCACTTGCCTCTGCCTCCTGAGTGCTGGGATTAAAGGCATCTGCTGCCTCCCCCTCCCCTGTTTGGCTAGGTTTCAACTTCCAAGGGGCCAACTCCCAGCCTTCTTCTTGGGAGGATTATTCTAAAGAGCAGGAAGTAACTGGCAGCTCACATCTCACCCCAGCAGGTGAAGCTTTTGTCCCTTGCTTCTTCTTGGGCCCATAACTAACCCTCCAGGATCTTCACAGAGGACCAGCCTCAAAGCCCTACTTGGGACAAGCTTTTCCTGCTGATTTGCCTTCTTTGGTCCTCCTCTCTCTTTTGTCAGATAGAGCTTCCCCATCCTCTCGGGAACGCTTCTCTAATAAACTGTGTGTGCAGCATCTTTGTTTTCTTGCTTGATTCCCAGAACCCAGCACAGGGCACTATGAGTTTAGTGTACTTTAGGAATAGGAATGACACCCTGTATACATTTATCTTCTGCTTTCAGAAATACTGGCAGTCCCCTCTTGGTAACAAAAGCCTACTTCAGGCAACTTCAGGAAGGGCAACTTAATTTAACTTTTTAGAGACTAGATATACCAGAGACATTTAATGCATGGATCATTTTTAAGACATAAATTTGGAAATACTTGATGTCTATGTTGTTTTACATAGATCTGTGTCCTTTTTTCCCCTGCTTTGATTTCAGTGAATTTGAATTTGATTGTTTCTTTTTCCCTCTGATGTGACTAAAAGAAGTTTCAGTTTTGCCCTTGATATTTTGCAAATATTTACATCCACATTAATCTATTTTAGATCATGCATTCCCTAAAGCCATTCGGAGATGGTGGCTTGTCATTTAGCTTTGTTCGAAATGAAGAAATATGGCAAAACGGAACAGATTAAAATATTCAGACTAATCTGTAGAAATGCTTTTCTGACTGCTGAAAGAACTAGACAATATTTAAAACGGAGAGCAATTTTGCTACCTTCAGGATATAGGTACGGCCGCGTCAGTTATACCTCATTATAGACACGTGTTACAGCCCGCCCTCTGCATTCTGCCATTTGCTCTCACAGCCCTGAAAGCGAGGTATTGTTTTCTTCTTGCTTTTAAAAATAGATGAAGCATAGAGAGAGTAAATAAGGTTTCCAGAATTGTAATTAGTTAACAACGGGGCTGTTATTTGCATCTAAAGAGATCAAGCTTCTACAATTGAACAAAATAGGCAAGCGAAATATTAGTGGACCCTATCAGCATTAGGAGAGGGTCAAGAAATATGGGCAAGTGAAGTAGTCATTTGCCTGTAAATAGCATCATTTTGGTATTTTTAAAAATAGTTTAAAGAACAAACGGCATCTGTCTTCTATCATCTTTAATGATGTCTTCTCTTCAGTGGCCTCGGGCATCTGATGTCCATGTCTGCTTTAGTTTTCAGTACAGGTGGGAGAAGTATACATACTTAGCCTTATTTGAAAAGTAGGACAATTAGAAAAACACAAAGCTAACATATTCAATGTTGATAAGGAAGAAAGTGGAAAACAACAGGATTTGGACCTAGAAAACACACACATGACATTTATGCTTTCAGTAGAGTGCTGAGCCAAAACTTCCCTGTGGTGGACAGATCAGCCGAATCTGAGTAGGAATACATTAGATTGCAGTTAATATGCCCTTAGAGTGTTTTACTTCCTGTTGGTGATTTGTAGGTCTGTAAGAAGAAGAAGCAAAGCCATAGATATAGATAGGATAGAACTTGTAATGCTTGAGGTTAAAGAAGACTCTTTTGCTCTTATTCCTCCATATCCATATTCTCAGTACAACTGATTCCCCGCCTAGAGTTCACCTGAAAGCAAAATTATGGTTCATTCTTTTTGATCTGGGCAACCACGGATTCTAGAGGTTCGCCATAGCCCAGTGTTTCTCTGCATCTGGCATGTCTGTTCTGCAGAGCAAAGGGATTCATAGACAAACACTACAAGACTCAACGTAGACCATACAATTAATCATTCCAGGTTTCTGATTTGTTTCTCGAAACTTGCTATGTTCCAGTAATGGGAAAAAGACAGCTTCATTTATCACACCGTACCACATGCTGCTGCTCAGCACCCTCCCCCGGGTCCCTCACCACCCTGAAACGTCTGAACATCTGCTGTGGGTACGGCAGCAGCAGTTTCTTCATGTTCCCTGCCCACTCACCTTTTCAGAATACCCATTTAAAAGTCTTCTACTAAACCGGAGACCAAAAGACCAAAATTCTCAGGGAGATGATCAATTACTGAGTTTATGACTTATGGTGCCATCCTCGGTTCTTTGCCAGTGATTACATTTATGTGAGCATGTGACACATTGCCTGATGTTATCAAGAGCCCTGGCCTGGGAATAAGTTGTGCTGTGTTTTTGTTTTTCTTCCTGCACTAAAGATTTATTTTGAGTTTCAGTAGGCTGCCTTACCTCTCTGGACTTTTGCTACATCATTTACTGAGAGATCCAGCTTAGAATCATGTTTCCAAAATCTGGATGCATATTACAATTAAGTAAAATGCACAAACTACTGATGCCTAGCTCATATACCCAAAACGAATTCAGAATCTCTGCAGGGGCAGAGGCCTTGGTATTGGTTGTCTTGGGGTTCTGATGTTTAATCAGGTTTGAGAATCAACTAGCTTAGGTGATATCTAGGGATCCTTTAGTCTTTCAAATAATATTTATTATAATATATATACATGTACACATATATATTATGTAATATATGTGCATCTTTTACTGCAAGTTTCTTTTTCTGTTTTTATTTTTTTAAGGCACAGTCTTATATAAATCAGGTTGGCCTCTACTTCTTAGTATATCATGGGTTGATGTAGGGCTCTTTGTCTTTCTGTCTTATTTTCTTGACTGCTGGTATTAAAGGCATGTGCATCCAGATTTAGTTCTCAAAATTTTAATTACTATCAACTGCATATTATCTCATTTAATGGGATATCAGTTGAAAGCATCAATAGAATGAATCATTTTAGCAATAAACATAAAAGCATTTTCTTTTTTAGATGGAAAAGTTCTAATTTTTTTAGACAGTAATCTGGAGATTTGTTCCTTTGTGGAAATCTGAACTTTGTGAGTATGGATGTTAGTTGGTAAGGAGGTGAAGGCGTAAGTCACAAACAATGCCACACCAATTCGGGGTTATGATTATTAGGGTGGTATTTATTTAAAGGGGAAAAAACTTACAGATCACTGTCCCAGGCAAGAGCCCTCTTCGCAACCAGGAAAGGAGTCTAGTCGCAGGCCGAGCAGGAAGTGAAGAGAGAGAGGAGAGGGAAGTGGCCGCTTTTTTAAAGGGAGAGAAACCACGCCCCAATGGGCTGGTACCTCAGCGGTGATAGGCTGGAGGAGTGGGAGGACCTCCCGCAACAAGGAGGTAGATCTGATGGTAGAATTTTACGAAAATTTTTATTTCTGGCTGCTTTAACTTTTGAAGTAATGGCAAAACAAGGTCATCAGAATGGTTGGAAAAGGTGATGTTGAAGATGATCAATAAGATCATCAATAAGATCCTCCCCAGAGACTGTGAGAGTAAAAGTACCCTGGAAAGTATGATGACTAATATTAGTAAGACCTAGAATTACCTAGGAGACAAAACTTCAAGCAAGTCTTTGAGGGGTTATCTTGATTAGGTTAAGTGAGGCAGAAGGATCTACCCTAAAATGGTGGGTGGCTCTGTTGCCTGAGCTTGGCTCCTGACCTGCACAAAGAAGAGAAAACTAGATGGGCAGCAGTATTCATTTTCCTCTGCTTCCTGACTGTGTATATGATGTGAGCAGCTTCCTCAAGCTCCTGTTGCCATGGCTCCCTGCCATGATGGACTATGCCTCCAAAATGTGAGCCAAAATAAGCCCCCCTTTCTGTTGCTTTTGTTAGGGGTTTTTATCATACCAATAATAAAGCAAGTAAGATAGAAGTGTGAGACGGTTGGCAGGATCCTAAAGAACCATCTTTGGTTGGAGGCCGTGAATTCAGAGTTAAGATGTATGGTTACATGTTTCTTGTTGGTGGAGGTCTTGTCAAGTTTGGAAAGACCCCTTGTGTCTTCCAGCTTGATATGACCTGTCAGATCTTGGGTCAGTTGTTGCTCTTTAATATCTGAGATATTAAATATTAAATATTTGTCTGGATCTGGCCAGATCAACTTCCAGGAACCCATAATTAATTCTTTTCTGAACACAGAGAGAATGCCCCTGGAATATCTGATCTCTTCTGGACTGACCAGTCTATCTTTTTGAGTTGGAATGGAAGCTTGTGCTTAAGAAGAAACCTAAGAATCTTTAACTTTTTTTTTCCTGATGGAAACAAGGCTGTCATGCTGAAACAACCAAACCAACTTTTCTCTTTCTACAGACATGTGACATGATACACATGCATAGTAAAATTACAAGTCCAAGTTTATATGTATATATATATATATATATATATATATATATATATATATTTAAGATGGATCAAGGAAAGAAGCATTTAGTCATGCAAGTGTCATCGAAAAGCAGTAAACTTTCAGACCAAGGTGCAGAAAGTAGCAAAGTTCAGGAAAAGTCAGGCTTCTTGGCGACCCTTTCCTGAGATAAGGCAGAACGAACAAATGTGATTTTTACATTGTTCGTTTGAGCCTCAATTCAAAGGGATTGGGAGAGTGGGTGCCCGAAGGTGATCAAGTGGGAGTAGTCAGAGTAAAATGGACTTTGCGCTCTTCATGTTGAAGAGCTTCTGCATAATGTCTGTGGATTTGGCTTTGAAAAGTAGAGAGGAGGAAGCAGTGCTATGAGCCCAGCAGATTTATCAAGCTGAGTTATGTCAATGGTATTATGCTGTTTCCAAAAAGACAGTAGAGCCTGCGGAATTCAACAGTGTCTGTCACCACTTGACATATTGGCTAAAACAAAAGCAGATTGAGGAAATGACTCACAATAGTTAATTGTTTCAATAGTTAGTCTTTCCCATCTGCACAGTGTGCTCAGTTTGATGGGAACTTTGTGGGAAATTAATGTTTTTAAGAATCATCTGCTCTCTGAGTTGTTAGTAGCTTCATTTTAATATCTAAGATCTCTAATAGCCTTTTTGGCTTACATCAGACTGCAAAGTGTCTTGACTTAGAGAATAGGAAAGGAATAGCACATTTTGTAATGGGGAAAATGAGCAACAACTTAAAACTTGCTCTTTCAACTGACCAATGTATCATACATTTTGCCTCTGATAAGATCAAAAGCAGAGAGAAAAATTGTCCAATATTTCACAAAAAAACTATTTTCTTATGTTGAAAAATTTATTTTCTCTTATAAATATATAGCACAGATAGTGTCAGAATCCATGAGATTACTCAATAAAATCAACCTTTTCTGATCAGTAACCATGCATTTGTAGTAATTAAATTTTGTAGCTCTGTAGCACCAGTTCATCTTTGGTAGCTGTAGGAATGAATTCTCTAGTTCCATTTTGGTTACTAATCTACTGACTAATTTGACCAATGGAAGAACTTTATAGATACAAAGTGTGGCGGTCCCGTAAGACTAGGAAAGTCTCCTTAAGGGAACTGCCAGTGGGGATAAAGCATAAATCTGTGAAAATTGATTCTTCTGGAAAATATTTCTATCATTTGTTTTCTTGCCGAACACCTAAAAGCAAGTCTATACTTCAGTGACACTGAGAACCAATATTTTCAGGAAAGAAAGAATTAGGACTGTCTATCCCTTATTGCCTACGGAAAGAGTTCTGTAGTGTTAGGGAAAATAGTAAGTAGCAACATGTTTTTGTAGTGGCACGGATACCTCTAAATGGATTGTCTATAAAGAATAAAGATATTCTGTTTCATAAAGAGCACAATAAACCTGTGATGAGACTTCAAGACCAAAGAGCTGTGCCAGAGAAGAGACAGGCTTTGTATAACTCCTCCAAGCAAGAGCCAAACTGTTATTCTACGACATAAGCAGGCTACAACTCACACAAATGAAGGATACTCTGATAGAACATTCCAGTGAAATAGCTGCTCCAGTAGGAAGTAAATTGGCCATCCTGCCCCTTGTGACTTCTGAATATTAGCGGCTGGAAGAAATGTACACCCTGTAAAACAGTTGGTTCAGAGTCTAAAAATACGTAGTTCACTGAAGACTGACATAAGATTAGAAATATATTCAGTGTTCTTCTGTCTTTAAAAAAGTCATTAGAGCAGCAAGAGAAAGTAGGTGGGGAGAGTGGCGGGACAGAGCTGTGAGGATAATGCCCAGTATCCATGTGAAATGCCTCATCTCATCGGTCCACAGTTGTATCCTGTGAACTGAGAACTCAATGATCTAAAGTAGTTCATAGAACTCATCACTCCCTGTTGTCCTTGGAGGAAAGTTTGAATCTGTGGGTTCTATCCCAGCCTAAGAGGACTACTGTTTGAGAGGCAGGCTTGCAAGTAGAGTAATATTCCGTCTTTGGAGATACCAGTGACTCTGTCACCGTTCTTCAGCCTGACAAAGGGAACAACTTCCTTGTCCTCTTCTGCTACGAAGAAAACCCTTTTGTTTTGTATATTGCATCTGAACCTTTCACAGTATAGCAGCTATGAATCACAAAGACCATTAGTGAAATAAGTTTGCTCTTGTAAGACAGATGAGAGTCATACTTCTTTTTCTTCCAGGGTCTCTGAATTTCAGTTCATATTTCTTCATGTGAAAGTAGCCTTTTCTATCCTCCTGGATTTATGGTAAGCTGAGCAAGCAGTCCTGGATTAAGCCCACATATAAACAATAGATTTGGACAGCTCAGCTTTGGTCCCAAGCTTCATTACAATTCTCCTCCACTTTATTACAATTTCTTATTCTTTGGTTTTTTTAACTTATTTTTTTTGTATCGAAGATCACATTTGTGCAAGGCTATGCCAAATTGGTATCAGTCTATGATTACTATCCTGCTGACACAAAGTGCTGAGTCAAAGTTTGGGATGTTTTCAACAGAAAGAAGACAATATTCAGAATATAGAAACTGTGATTGTGTTCTGTGGTGTCTTGTTTTTGCAAGAAGTAGAGTAAGATCCCGAGTCTTCAATAGCAGTTAGCTTTATGAACGACATGGTAGGTATAAGTGAGATGAAGTGGGGGGGAGTAATGTTGTATTCTTGAAGGGTTATAGGAAGTCTGAGTTATTTATTATATTAAGCTTTGTAATCAGAAGAAATGATTATTTTTGAAAAACAGTTAATAAAGCAGAAGGAGGTTTTAGGAGAGGTGTGTATTAAAAGAATACAGGAATTTCAGTAAGTGTGCCAATGTTTCCACAGGTGAATACACTTTGTAACCTGCCAGCAGCTCTTGGAAGTATTTATGGGAGCCCTCATTTGACAGATGGCTATTTTGAGGTTCAGAAGGTTTATTCAATCCATGTATTCTATGAAGCTATGAACCAAGTCCAGGTATTGAAATCAAACTCTTTGTGCTGCTGCTTGTGGTGAAGAAAGGAGTTGTTTGGATTCTGTGTGCCTTTTCTCGAAGAGCATTCAGGAAGACGAACAAAGAACAATAGCGGTGAATGAGACCCCCAAACAGGCAAGTATCTTCCACGTGGGCTCTGCAGAATTGGGAACGTTCTTGAAGCTCAGAAAAAAAAAAAAACTTGTATTGAACAAAAAATAGAACGCTTGGCAGTTCAGAGCAAATATGCAGGCAACAAAAGTGATGTAAAAGTTTGAAGTCATGTAACGTGGTTGTTTTCCTCAGGGAGAAAATAAGATAACATCAGTCATACTGCATGCCATCATCTGACTAACAGGAAAACCTCAGAAAGATGCGTAGAAGATATGAGTTGCAAATTTCTATATCCAAAGATAAAGTGCGCATAGCAGGGCTTGGAGGACATGAATAGTTTTTCAGAAAGGATATATTTGTCATTTCTTGAGTGCTGTTGATTGTATAATGACTTTTATTCGTATAACTCAGTTTTATTTCATCTATCTAATACTTCTGTTTAACAACGCAATTGAAACACAAGGGGAAAGATGAATTATCCTAGGTGGAAATCAATTATAATTATAATTATAAAGTACAGTTTTCAGATGAGAGTCTTTGAAAATCCATACTCCAAGCCATGCTTCCCCCCAGTGTCCTTTGCTTCACTTTTAGAACTCCAAAATGTAACTGTCTCAATATGACATTAATTTCTTCCGAGATCTCTAGTGAGGTTAACTATTTTAAAAGAAAGGTTGTGAAAAGGCCACACCTATGTATGCGGAGAAAGCTGGGGAACATTTCTAGGCATGTGCGCTGGCCTGGTTCCATGTTCAGGGAGAGAGTTGGCCGTGGAGGATCAGAGCAGCACATGGAAAAGAATGCCTTTAATATATTCAGAACAGAGAGCTTTTCCTTAGTGTATCTCCTATTGCTCCGGTTCTTCTCAAAAATACATGGCAGAAAACAAACAAACAAACAAACAAACCCACTGCGTTGCTTTTCTGTTTTAATTTCCCAGGACTCTATATTAGAACACAGTAATTAATGAAAATTATAAGATAAACATTGTAAAATTTGTATTAAACTCCTAGTATCTCACTTTAGCAAAAGCGATTTAAAGCTGTATAGACTAAGTGTATGTGCTTGTACGAAGGCCTCTCTCAATGGTGGTATCTAAAATACGGAGCCCTGTATCAAAAAGGTTGTTTCCCTATTCTAGCGATATGCCTTGAAATGTAATAGTCACCTTTGAATAAGTACAATTTACTCAGTACATTTACAGTTTTGAAAGAGATATTCTAGATAATGTGACTATCAAAGTTAAGTACTATCAAGTCATGTTTATGGAAAAACTTGGAAACATGATTAGAAGTACTTGGTGAATAATATTTTTTGTCTTGGCCTACATGATATAATTAACTGGGGGGTGTTCTTTGAGGTTTTTTTTTTTTTTGTCGTAATTGAGTATAACCATAAAGAATTTCAAACTGGGCTAGGTGATGTGGGAAAATGAAATGCTTCTTCGCATTTATAAATGAACACAGTTTATAAGAAACAGATTATTCTGATGAGAAGAGTTAAATGGGAACCACAGAATATCTAAGAGGTGATTTCTCAAACTTTTTCCAGATTAATTCAAATATTGGAGCCTTGGGTTGGAACAAATTAAACATCTCATCTTGTCTTCCCTGTGAAATACAATGCCAGTCCCCAAAAGCTATTGAAATGAATAAAAAGAATTTTGGTGAAAGAAAAATGGAGAACCAGGTGGGAGAATAATGGGCCGTAAAATATACGGATACAATTACTGTATTTTTTTGATAGTTACCCAAAGCAAATTTGAAAGCAAACCGATCAGTTGAATGCAGCAAAATTTTTTAGGTACAAACTGGTGGTGGGGATTAAATAGCAAAACAGAGTAAGACATAGTGTAGTGGTTTGATTTAAGAGGAAGGTTCTTATAGGCTGAAGTATCTGAACACTTGATCTGCAGTTGGTGGGAATACTGAGGAGGTGTCGTCTTGTTGAAGTGTGTCACTGGAGGTGGCCTTAGGCTCTAAAGACATGCTATTTCCAGCTGCTCCCTCTCTGCTCTGTGCTTTCAAGTCGAGAAGTGAGATCTTCGTTTGCTGCTCTAGCAGCCATGCCTGTTCCTTTCCTGCCTGTTCTTTGCTTGGTTTCACAACCTTGAAAGAAATTGGAAATCAGAGAAGTGGGGGTTGGGGACTCGGGGCTGAAGCAACCAAAATTTTAGTCAAGAACTAAAACCTGGGGACAAGAGCTAAAGCTGCCAACATTAGAATTCTTATTCTTCTGTAACCATAAGCCCCAATAAACACTTCTATAAATTGATCATTGTATTCCATCACAGCAACTGAAAGTAATTAATACATGCAATATTTCCCCAGGAACATCTGCTCTCTCTCTCTCTCTCTCTCTCTCTCTCTCTCTCTCTCCCGCCCCCCCCCCCCACCCCGTCTGTTTCTGTGTGTAAATGGCTGGGTAAGGTAGAAGATAGATATGAGTGAACTCTTACATACATTGTTGCAAGACATGGAAAGATGGATCATTTGTGGGTTACAACCAATAATACCTTCTAACCCCACTAAATACCCAAAGAACAAATGTTCCTTGTAACACTTATTCCCACAGTTACCACCAATTTCATGGACAATTCCTCTTAATACTAATATTTTCATTGCATAAAGATTCCAAGGAATAATTGGAAAATACAGGGAGAAAAAAATGAAAATCACCTTTAATTCTTTCTCCCAAGATAACGGTAGTTATTTCCTCTCTTTCTCTGAGTATTTCCTTTTGGGTTGTTTTCTCTGTGTGTGGATATATTATATGTGTACTTGTATCTATAGTACATATCCCCATGCAAATACATTTAGGTGTCTAGATGTCACAAAAGGACAAAATTAGATATAAGTTCTGTTAGCTTAATTTATATATTGAAACATATTTCAAATATTTCTCCATATCACTAAAATGCCTCTGAAACTTTTAAACTGTACAATATTCTGTTTTATGAACATGTGGCTATTTTAAGAATGCTTTAATAATTTTGCTTTAAGAATGCCCAGTAATACTTCAATTGATAAAATTTAATGTATATTTTAAAATTACATTCTTATAAATTTCTAAAACTGTCAGAGCATAAGAAAGGAAAACACTTAAAAATTAGGGATTCATATAAAATATAAATTAGAAATAAAAGAATCCTCTTCTTGACCTGTAGTGAGCATGCTCAGTGAGAAGTGGGGGTCAGGGATTCCAAAGAAGGCCGACATTGGCTGGTCCTGAGCGGCAGTTACTGGCTGAGAATGTGGAAACATCTCCCCACCCCCATTTGAAACTGACACAGGCAGCTGCAGAGGACAGTTTGATATTTGGGATCTTGGAGGAATGATTACGAGGAACATGAGCTACTTTAGGTGAAAATTATTTTAACTTTCAAAGTCAAAAAGGACCAATAAATAAGATACAATGATTTTTACTTTTTGCTCTTAATTAGGCCCCACACACTCCCAGATCTCAAGCAAATCTGGCTGAACTTTCTATAAAATCAGATTGGACAGTGTAGGGAGAGGAAAAGAACTAAATGGGACTGGGAAAGAGGAAGCCGCTGAGCTTCAAGACGGGCCTCAATTGCTTTTGAGACATGCACCTGTGGTCTCTGCAAAGGCAAATCTCTGGACCAGAAGACACACTCGAGTTTTTGTTACTCCATTTTCATCTGTCCTGTACCTGTCTTTTTCTTAGCAAGAAATCTAAGATACTTCACCCAGCTCATTTTTTCCTCTTAGGTCTGCAATGGAGAAAGGTCTGTGATCTTTTTCTCTTTGGAATGTCTTTCAAATCCCATTTCCACAGCTTTAGCTCTTGTCCACAATTCTAGTTTCTTTGCTCTCCAATCCCTGCCCCCAACTCTATGATTTCCAATTCCTTCAAATGGTAAACCACACAGAAAACTTACTTGGAGACTGTGAACTCTTCCAAGTCCAAAATTTCATCATACTCTGCTTGTATAGCTCTTGTGTTTAAGAAAGTGACGGCCACCTGAAGTTTAGGCTACGTCACATGGCTAGGGAAAGGACTGCAATCCATACCTGGGCCTGTTATCCCTTGGATGGCATTAGCTGTCTTCCTCACCGTACTCTCTCTCCATAAGTGGGGATGACACCTTCTCAATTAAATGGTCTCAAAGTATGTTTCAGCACTTTTTTGAAATTAGTTCTGTGTCATAGCATGTCACTTGTTGTTAGGAATCTTACAAGGGGAACACTGATTGAATGAAGAAAAAGAGATGCTTTTTTTTTTCTTTTTGAGGGTGAAATAGAACTTAAGCTAAGCCTTAGTTGCTATAACAGGATTTGGTCAGCAAGAGATCAGGTCAGAGGCCATTCCATATCATGGGAGCAACCAGCAAAGGCACTGGCACAGAACTAAGCAGATAGTATTTTGATTAATGAAGAGATGGGTCTGTCTGTAAAAAATTTCATGTGGTCTTTGTCTCTGGGAACAATCATCCTTTATAGCAATGCTTCCAGTTCGACTCTGGAAATGAAGCTTAAACAGCCATGGATTTGGATGCTAAGGACCACAGAGAAAGAGCCCTGCCAGCATTCAGAGGACAGAGAGGAGGCAGAGAATCACTAGGGTGGGGTCTTATCTTCACATGGGGTGTGAAAATAGTTTGGTACTGTGAGAAAATTCCTGTCCTAGATCACAGTATTAATTTCAGGGGCATATTGGGATTTTGGAATGGCTCTGGGTTTTATGGTAACTGTAACTAGGTGTACACCCTGGCCTCAGCTTTAATTCAAACTAGAAACGCAAAATGGATTGGGAGGAACTGGGGCATATTGGAAAGGGAATGTTTTTTTCCTGAACGATAAACTTTATATTTAAAGGCATGTTGTGGAATCGGACCCGGTTGCTTAGCAACTGGCAGAACAAAAGCCCATAACCCCCAAAGGTTCTTGGCTTGGCCATGGTCAATTAGTGACATGCAATTAATAGGATTATTTGAAAAAATATTCAGCAAACTTAAAGTAATTACAAAGCACAGGAAATGACGTGTCAGTAAATGAAGGGAATTCGTTGGAACAAAGCTTTGCTACTTGCATTTAAGCTGAGGGATAAGGCAAAAAAGAGGAGCCTGGTCTGTATTTGACCTACATGTATGTACAGGAGAAGCATGGCAGCCAACTGCAGGAAATGGTTTAAATTTCTGCTTATGTGAACGTGGTCAATTGCCAGTGGGAATATTGTATACATCCTCTTCCCCATTGGGCCTCGTCTCTGCATTATCTCCTGGAATTACTGCCCTAGTATCCCAGCCAGCAGCAATACAATTTACTCCAGGAATTTAATGGCCTTTTTTGAAGTGTCAGTACAGGCTGAGTGCAGACTATACATGACAGCCTGCTTTTTAATTTGAAACTGGAGTCTCTCTCTAAGAGGAGGACCAGCTCCTTCACTACTGCCTTCGACAGAAACTAATATTGAGAATAGTATCCTCACTGATGTCCTGACATCAGAGGCTGCTCTTTGCAGGCTTTTTGAAGGGTACCTTAACTGGGGTGAGTTTAGAAGTTTCAGGAGGTTCCATGCAAGGCAAAGAGCCAACTGCCTTGATCTTGGCCCAACCTCCCTTAGGGCCTCAACTTCTATTTCAAGAAGCTGATCCTTTTCAACTCTTCTTGCCTCTCAGCCTTTCACCTTGAAGATCTTCGCACATGATCATACTGTGGCTTGTCTTGTACTTTTGACCTTGGTGCCTACTGTGTCCTTAAGTGAGAACCAATATTTAAGGAACTGACTCTCTGCCAACTTACACCCAGATTCTACTCAGAAGATCAATTGAGACATGCTTCCTGACAAGCCAGGGGTTGCCCAACAGGGCTGGCTGTGGTTGTGGGATGGCTGCCTGAGCTTTGGGGTCAGTTGTCACTATCTTGCCCTCTCAAAGGTGTTAAAGGAGGGAAGGAGCTGAGGTTAGAGTCTAACATGGAGTTCCCTTTCCTTCTTCCTAAAGCACCATCAGGCCTGGACCTCTCGCTCTCAGAAGTGGGGACTGCATGCTGGGACTGGCGGGATACCGGAATCAGAGACACACGAGGGATGGGAACCCTCTGTGGGCCACTCAGGATTCAGTGCCCTATCCAGCCCATGCTGGCTTTCAAAGAATATTTGGTCTGCTTCATGATTAAGAGAGTAGATGAGAGTGAATTATTTATTATTCTATCGAGCATTGTGTTATGGCCATGGTTTTCAGTGTACTGCTCTGTTCATTGTGCAGTTATTAACCTAGTAATTCTTTCATTGTCCTTCACTTCCGTCTTTATGATTGACCCTAAAACTGTACAGTGTTTATTGGAGTCTGTGGCTTACAGCTTACCCTCAAACCAACTCCTGCTGATAACAAGTGTGTTGTTCAGTTCCTCCCATTACCTAAGATGGGGTCTTTATTCTAATAATGGGTCACGCTGTCTTGCTCCCATGCCTTCTGTAGCTTTCATGTTTCCTATTAGCACAAGATCTGCCAAGATCTTCTTCAGGACTCCTGACCCTAGGCCTAAGAGCTGGATGTCTACTGCTTGCTGCCTGGTGACTCTGCCGCTGAGGGCTGTCCCAAGCTGTCCCGTCTGGCTGGCCGGTCTCCCATGATGTCCCTTGGCTCAGCTCCCTTACTTGCGACTGATCACTGAACCTCCTCCCTCTTTCCCTGCTGGGATATCTCTGGCCATTGTCTGCTACTGGGGAATGGGCTGGTTTGCTTCTCATACTCTGGCCTTTTCTGTCAGGATCATCATGCTGCTGATGGAGTCCCATTTCTAAGGAAATGGATTTACCCTGCCCCCTGCCCCTGTTTCCCACCCAACATCTCTGCAATGTTCTGCTTTGGTATCCTTTCCATATGTTTATTTCTTCAAGCTGGTTTTACTCTTGGCTCTGGAGCATGAGTAAATATATATATATAATTTTTTAAAGAGACCAATCCTAAGTATGGGAAGAAGTTTCTGAAGGAGCCTGGGTGTCTCTTTGTGAACATCGCATGCTCCATGGGGCACCTTGTGTGTAACACAGGAAAGCACCTGTCTTTCCCAGTGATTTTTGGCTGCCCGCTATCTGAAAAGTAGGCAGGAGTAACAACGCTTTTGCCTTCAGGTGGTTTAGAAACAGGGACATGAGATGTTTCACTAGCCAAGTTTTTCCTAAGTGATATATTTTCTAGCCTTCATTCTTGCTGCTTTTATAATATAGGAATGATGGCCATCATGATGGGGTGGAACTTAGCAGCAGAAAAACAGGAATTTAAAAAGACTCCTTTTTAAATAGTAGGGCTCCTGACAAAGCCTCTGACTGGGTGATCCCCATTCGGGAATTATTGCTGCATGTTTACGCAAAGATTGGCACCGAGAAATTTATAATTTCATTGGGAGATAAACTTTTCAATTATCACTGATAGGTGGGGAGGAAGTTAGGAATTGATTAGTTTAATATCGTGTTCAGATGCCTTCCTTACCTGAAATTTGGTTAAATGATAGTGATATGAATATTACTTTTTCATGGCCTTTTAGGATTTCTTTTTTTAGGATTCATGTGAATATTTCCCCCTAATTTTACTTTCACCTTAAAAGGAGGGATAGCACTTCATTGCTCTATTTTTATTTTATACACTCACTTCAGGCCAAAGTATTGGGGACCTCTGAGTGCCAGCCTCGGTTGGTGTCCTCTTTCGGGCTCAGCGCGGGACTTAGATCTGAGGGTGAAATGAACTCTCTACTACGTACTTTTCTGTATCAGTTTCTTTATTCTTTTCTGCTGTTCTATTCTGTGAAATTTCCAGTTTATGTACACAAGCAAAACAAAGGTAATTCTCCTAGCTTGGATGTCCCCTTATCTTTGAAGGTCCCAATGTGATCTATATGAAAGACTCCTTTCTTGACTGTGTGTCCTGCCAAATGGAAGAAAGTTACAGGGAGGGGGCTTCTAATGGATCTCAGGGAACGAGGTGGAGATTAGACTGTGGGAACCAAGGTTATTGACTGTGTGACTAAATTTCCCACTGGAGGTCCCACAGAGTGAAGAGGATGACCCAATATATCAGTAGATGGGAAAGAATTGTACCCAGTTATCCATACCCTGCTGAATCTTGCCCCAAGGGAGAGAGCTTATGGCTTCACAAGAGATCTATTGTGAAAATCAGTCTATATGCAAAAGGAGGTGGGTCAGCGCCTTATGAACTGGGCTTTTCTTCATCAGAACACATTTGTTCTGGTGGGTCAGCCTCCTGACAGCTCTATCAGCTGAAATCTCACTGCATGGTTCCTGTGAACCGCAGCACTAGGGAAGAGGGGGGTATTTTAGATCAAATCTAGGAGACAGTTTATAATGGCACAGTATACTTACATATCCAGCAAACACCTAGCAAGCACACTGTGCGTCTGTGCCCACAGGAGGGAACTGCTGCATTTGTGTGAGAGGGTCGGTGGTGTTCCTTTTAAGGTCCTGGGTAATCAAGTCCTCTTCTTTCTGCTTTCAGGGTGGTCTTGAGCTGTAAGCCATCAGTGCTTCTGTGTTAGCCACAGTCAGGGGCCGTGGTGCTTAGGAAGGTTAGCTAATGGAAGTCCTAGTACTGACCTAGCAGTGAATCTTTGCCACTTCACTGCGTGGGTCACCTCAGACAGAAGACTCCCTTTCGCTGGCTATGCAAACGAGTGCTTCCCTAGTGAGGAAGCTTGCGAGCACTTACGAATTTTACATATATTTAAAAAAAAAAAACCCCAACAAGGTAAAACATTTCTTAATCCAGGCCAGATTAGACAGTGACTCCGTGTTTTATCTGTGGAAGTGGAAGGGGTAATCCAATTACTGAACCCAAAGCGCCCAATCTGCGCATTTTAATGCAGTCTCTCCCTTGCCCACAGGCCAGGTGTCGGGTGTCTGATTACCAAGTGGTTTTGAAAGCTTTTCATGGTTTAAAGTCAATGTCCTTTGGTGGACGGACATTCTGGATTAGAAATTTGCAGACTTCCCTCTGAATATCATTGAATGGTTTTATTTGGGTTGTTTGGGGGTGGGGAGCCCAATAATGCAACACAGACAGATAAAGGCAAACTCTTTTAGATTCTTCCAGCACAATTTTGGTACCTGGTAGTGCAAGGAATGAATGTTGGTTAATAATGTCTCAAACTTTCCACACCACCAGTCCCCATTGAGACTCTGTTGGATAAAAAGAGTCACGCATTTAAGGAAGAATCTAAGGATGTGTGGCACCCAAAGCGAGCCCTCAGGACTGCATGGAATATTCTTGGTGATTTTACGTATGTGTTTGGTCTCATTTGGCTCATGCCCTCTTGGGGTACTATCACAGAACAATCATTGTGATTTAGCCATGTTCAGAATAAAAAAAAATGCTACCGTAGGCTACAGAAATAGAGTAAATATCAGCTGTGTCAACATATCCAAAGGGCAGGTCATTTCTTCCATATGACATACGGAAGTGCAATTGTGGGTTCAGAACCAGCCCACCATCTGAACGAACTCAGACCACGATGCCAGCAGGCTGAGGCCAGACTTGCGTCTACATCCACCTCCAATCTTCTGTATAGTACACAGGCTTCTCTGAACCAAGGTAGGCTGAGGCCAGACTTGGGTCTACATCCGCCTACAATCTTCTGTATTGTACACAGGCTTCTCTGAACCAAGAAAGGCTAGGAAAGTTCAGAGCGAATGCTGAACTTGGTACTGTCGACGCAGTAACTCAGAAAAAAAGGATAGAATGATGATGGATACATTTTACCGACGCTTGGAGCAGTCCAAAATTGATCCAATGGTCTCCACGAATAATTTGATTAGTAAGGATAAAGAAAGAAGAAAAATAGGTTTGCTCCTGCAGAGAGATAAGGATATGCTGGAGAAGAGCCAGAGACATTTCAAAGGACACAGTGTAAGGACATGGGACAGAGGTCAAAGGAAGTTAAGTGGGAATGTGTGGGGTATTAGAACTGTGCAAACTGTCTGAATGGGGCTGTATATATGCTTCTAGTAACTAAAATATAAATGTATTTCAAAGAGGCGTTGATATGTCTTTCTCAGAGTAATTTTTTATTTTTATTCTATAAGTAAAAAGTTTAGAACAAACGGAGTGACTTTTCTGTTATGTAGGTGAAACAGAAGAGAAACACATCACGAAAGCAGTAGGTATAGATATCTTTCCGAAGAAGAAACATCAGATGGATGGACAGTAGGCATATGAAGCAATTACTCAACCCAATTTAGGAAGACATAAATCAAAACTATGGTGAGGCACCTAGCTATTTCTCTGTAAGGATGGCTATTCTCAAAAATGCTAAATATAGGTAGGAAGCACAAACAACAATGTATGGTGACAGAAACCCATGGACACTGGTAGCTGGAATGAAAATTAGTAAAGACTTTATGGGGAGGACTACCGAGGATCCTCAAAAAAAATTAAAAATCGAGGATTCTATGAAGCTGAAGCCCCATTATCGGGTATTTAGCCCAAGGGCATGAAACCAGCATGCCAGAGCTATCTGCACTCCATGTCAGTATTTAAAATCTTCAAGAGATGGAAGCAACTCAAGTACCCATCAGTGGATGAAAATGGGGCCCATCCACATAGTAGGATATTACTCAGCCGTTAGAAAAAAAATGAAGCTATGTCATTTGTGATGACACACTTGGTACCAGAGATGATCATGTGACATGAAATAAGTTAGGCACAGCTGAGCAAGTGCCACGTGATCTCATTCACATATGGAATGCAAAAGTAATCCCGTGGAAGTAGCATGGTAGCTATCAGAAACTGGAGAGAGTCCACGGAAAAGAGAGATGACGGGGGGAGGGTAAAGTGGGCGTTAAGTTACAGTTAGATCAAGAAAGTGTAGTATCCTACCCCGCTGTAGGCTCATCATGGATACTGTGCATCCTCAAACCTTGAATAAGAGAATTTTGAAAGATTTTTTTCTTTTGCAGAATGCACAATTTTGAAATATTTCTTTTTATGAATCATAAAAATCAATTTCCCTTTTATATATTCTCAGGTGGGTATTTTTTTTTTTTTTTTTTTACCATATGCCCCTTGTCTTCCTTTCATAACCTGTGCTCCGGAAAGGGACCCACGTTAGCCACTCTGTTAGGATGTTTGAACAGATGACTAGCTGTCCTAGAAATTCATCTTATAGAATAACAAGCCTTATTCTACTTCAAGGAATGTTACTCACTGGAAATCTGGGGGAAAAGGACTTTTGTGGGCACAGTTCTCTTTCCATAAACAAAGAATGATCCCACGGTTAGTGACCTCCTCACCTCTTTTTTCTGCTCTGACTTTTCAGGTGTCAGTGCACGATTGCACTGGGTCTGCTCTCCTTTATCCCATGGATCAGTCTTTGGGTTGGTAGATAAAAGTTCCCCCTGAAGCTTCAAGAATCATACGCATCTCAGGAGCCTTTCACTGAAAACTGCCACTGTGCACAGGGGAGGCTCAGACATGGGATGACTAGTTACTTTTACAGGCAACAATCATGTATTTATTTGGATCCATGAGCAGATTAAAACACTTGGACAAGCTACACTGATGAGTCAGACGTGGTCCATGTGTCACAGAGGCTTTAGCACGTTTGATCTGAAAACCCAATAACCGACAGTGAAGTTCTCTTGGAACTCACAGTGCTGGTTCATCCATTTTTTTACTCTGTAGAGCACTTCCAGACCTGACGAACTTGCATCCTTGTTACATCTTTCTGTTGTAGAATTAGATATCATTTTGCCCCCACCCCTTTTCAAGGTTAAAGGAAAGGAAAGTAAGTTGGAGGTCTTATAGATGACAGTCAAGAGAAGCTGAACCATGAGTGTGGCTATCAGAGAAACCTGGCTCCTCCGGGTGAGGACTGGGCAGGATTCTGAAATAAATTTGGGAGTTCTATATGGTAGCTGGTTGCTGTACACTTGATAGCAGTAGGGTGATCAAATGATGTTAGAGGGACTGGGGCACTCAGTAACCAGGGTGATAAGGGGCTTGCTGATGATATTTGTGACTGTGTATATGGTTGTAATTCATCCTGGGACAAGTACAACTCCTTCTCGAGGAAACGTATAGCCTTTATGGCAAAGAAAATAATTCTCTATAAAGAAGGTGATGATTCAATCTTAAAAAAAAAAACCAATTCTGGGCACATGTTAGAACTCTAACTCAGACCTTGTATTCAACATTGAGTCTCTGGACCGCTATTGCTCTCATCTTGCATCTGTCTGTCATACCAAAATACATCCAGCCCCACCAACATATTGGTACATCTGGGAAAGGAACTTCCACAGTCGAGGTAAAATTTATATCCCAGCCAATATAAACAGAAGAAGCAGTATTAACTAGAGAGCTGTATTCCTTGAGACCTGCCCTCCAAAGTATTTACTGGAACTGAGCAGTTTTGCTCTTCTCACAGGGAGGTTGTCTGTTTCATTGTGGACTCCCCCCACCACTTCCCCGAGAATGATAACTTGGGCTTAGACAAGCATCTGGGAGGGGAACTTCCCCAGTGGCTTTTATCTTCCTTAGGAGTGCTATTATCTTTCCTCTGTTCTGCTTTACTCCTAAAGGAGCAGTTCACTTCCTCAGCCTTGTGCCTTTTGGAACTTGGGAAGAAACATAACTGTCCATTCGTTACCATTTACTGTCCTTTCCCAGGGGAAGTATAGAGGTCTATAAAGAATATTCCAGAAGCCTGCTACTATCAAGAGCCTTTTGAGGATCTGGATGGGTCCATTGCTTCTGTTCTCAACTTATTACTAGCTTAGAACTTGGCACAGAGGCCCTGAAAAGGGTAGGAGGCACCACGCTAGACTCGTTTGTCTCTCCCCTGCTAGAAGCCCATGTAGATGCTGGGCAGATGTGAATGTTCACATCTCATCCTTCTTGCTGAAGCCTTGCAACACTTCCCTCAGGTGCCCTTACCAGTGCATTCTCACCCCTAGAAATGTTGAGGTTGGCTTCTTGAGTGTTCTTTGTGCCCCTCCTTGACAAATCTTTTTGCCTGTCTCCTAACTCCTTTGCTTAGCTCCTTTTCTTTCTGCTGCTCTTCATACTCTCTTCTCGGTAGCTGGGGATGTGTATCTTCTGCTTTGTGCTACGGATCCCTTAGAAGTTAAATGAAGAACCTATGTTCACTGTCCCTGATGACTCCTGTCTATTTTCAGTGTCTCTATCCCATGATCCTTATTGCATCTACATATAGGACCACTCTTCTCAGTCTGAGGACCCCCTAGAGGTGTTTTTTTCATTTTATTATTATTATTTTTTTGCAGTTTAAAACTAGCCTAATGCGAAGTAGAAGTTGAAGGAGGAAGCCAACTGGGAGGAGTTAAGTCTCTCCAGGTGGTGTTGATAACGGTGTGAAGCCATAATGATGGCCCAGCCTACATTCCTTAGCTCTTTCTAAGAAAACGGGTAGAACTGTTGTCCAGCAACTGTCATGCAGGAACTGTTGCTTTAATGATTTTCTTCCTGTAAGTTAGCCTTAATATTACAAGAGGATTATATTTCCAATATAAAGATTTAGCATCAGTGTTATAGAGAAGTTGATGAAGCACCGTTAGCTGTTAGGTCTTCTGCTGACAATTTAAGTATTGGAAGAATTTCAGCTTTGATTCTGCCATCTATGCCTAAATTTATATAGCATTCTTTTATCAGTCAGAGGACTACATTGTGTGAGCTAATATTATTTTTATATAGAATATAAAAGTTAGACCTGAGACTTGATTTCTCAGAGTTGCCTCTTATGTCTAAGAGCAGAGGACAGTACCACAGACACTTCACTTTAGGGCTTCTTTTTTGTCAACTATGTTTCTCTTCTGTAGATGAGCATGTACAATCATCTCTCCTGGAGGCAAGAGGAATGATCCAGATTCATTTTTAAAACGACTATTTTGATCGACTTGTATGTTTTACACAAAACATCCCAATTTAAAGACCAGGAGGGTACTGGGGAGAACCCCTTGAAAGCAGAGTAACAGGACTTCAAATGAATAGCTGTCTAAGATGTGTAGATAGGGCAGGAGTCACTTTCACAGCATCTTGTCACCAGAATCCTCTTCTTTTGCTCCCAACATCGGCATCTTTGTCTGTCCACCTCAACGAGAGAGCTTTTGCCTGGGATTTCCTTAAAAATAACACACTCCAAGAACTTTAGGGATCTTTACATTGAGAAGTACTGTGGGCTGGGTATGGAACTGTTCCAGTCTCACTAAGGCTGGTTTGAACATTTGATGTCTGCTGTTGGTAGAATCTAGTTAGAACATTTTCCATTCTCTTGACTCCACCTTATAAACTGCCATGAGGGTGCTCACACAGGCACTTCTATGGCACTAGCCTCTTCTCATTCTGATCAGAGTTATGTCCCCAATATATATATTTTTCTGATCTAGCTGGTCTACCCTTGTTAGAATGGGTTTCAGAGCAGATAAAACTTTCCCTACCTGGACTCTGAGAGGATCCAAGGTGTGCCTACAACATGAAAGTCCTCTAGGATTAGGCAGGCATGTAGACAGGCAGTGGGGGGGGGGGGGGTCTGAATTGATAAGCCAGTCTAGGCCTTCTTGACAATCCAGTCCAGGTCAGTGTTTTTATATTTGAGGTTTGATGCTTTCCTCTTACTTGTGAAGCCCAACTGCTTTTAGGGAAGTTTGAGGTGAAACTTTTCTCTTTTCAGAGAGAGAAATCTGCCACAGGCTCCTGGAGATGTGGCTTCATATGTTCTACTCGTACCACCATTTTATCTGGGTTTAGCTGACCTTTTGATGCATCGGCATGTCTTCCCTTCTTGGAATGTAACCAGGAAGGATTTGCAGAGGTCATACTGAGAAGCAGCTTTATAGTCAGGAAAAACAAATTCCCTTTCTTTTATGGCCCAGAGTTTTCCCTATATTCTTTTCTCCTGAGGGAGCCAGGACCACAGTTTGCTGTATCTATTCTAAGTTGCTAAGGAAAAGAAAGACCAATTTGAGTTTTTAAAAATAACACAAATTTAACAAATGTTTCCTGCTTACAAGGAACTATGTTGAGTTCTGACTAGTTTCCCTTCACCCTATGGGATATATGAAGACTTTGCTGTCATTCCTTTCCTTCCTTGCCTCTGTCTTCTAGCATAAAATAGGAGGCATCTTTTAACACAACAGACCCAGACAACTATGGTTATGATATTCCTCATTTTGAGCTCCACTGGCTTTCTTTTTCATAATTATGTTTTACCTGGGCCAAGCGTAGGTTTCCCAAATGGAAACATGAGGTTTCCAGTAACGGGAGGAGTTGGCTTTATGCTTTCATTTGACACATTTTTTAGGAGTGTTTTCATAGAGCTAGTACAAACAAATTTTTAAAGAAAGGGACCCTCACTCTCTGAGGAGGTTCTGCCCATCTAACAGTTGCCCATTTTCTGTTAATCACTTGACCCATTTCTTCAATGTTGTTGAAAGTAAAGAAAAATATGTGTAGAAAAAGACATTTTTTTGATCTATTTATGAAATACTTCCTTATTGAATTGATTTGAATGTATTGTCTTAGAGACATAAACTAGATATTTAGGATCCATGACACAGGCAGTCAGCTGAATCTTAAGGGAGATGGATTCTTCCTACTTAGAACTGATCCAAATGTATAAGAAATTAAAATGGACCTTCTGACTACTATGTCCCTCTGGGATGCAAAAATGAGTATTCTAAAGACATTGTAGAGGGCTCCTTGCTGCTCTGGAAGCTCCCTCTTCTTGGTCTCAACGAGAGCAGCCTGCTTAGCTCTTGGTACAAGGGCTAACTCAGGGACTTGTAGTAAGGATATGCTTGTCCTCATTTTAATGATATGTTCTGCACATCATTTCACTTCTTTTCATGGTAGGAATACTGTGGATTTGGAATTGTTTTAGTCCCAGTATTGTTGGCCTGACTGTTTGGTGTGGGGGAGGGGAGGTTCTGGTTCTCTGGTGATTGGAGAGGGAAAGCAAAAAGTCAAATCTTTCACTTCATAGAGAAATGACCTTGTGACCTACCCCGAGGGGGCTCACAAGGAAGTCACTGCACAGAACTGGCCTATTACCTTCTTGATCATGTTGAGGTCTTGATCTTGTCCTTCTTTCTGATCTATCTGGTCTGCCCTTGATGTTGCAATGCACTCCAGGTACTGAGAGGGTTCCAGGTGTGTCTAAAACACAGAAGGCCATGAGGAACAGCTAGGCTTGCAGAAGGGGGGTCACTACCCAGGGTGACCCATCAGGACTGTCTTCTCTGTCTACCTGGGTCAGGTCAATGTCTTTCTCTTCCTTGTGGGGGTCCACTGACTTTAAGAACTTTTAATAGAAACTTCTCCAGGGAGAAAAACCTGTGGGAATTTCCTTGTAAAGTGGCTTGATATAGTCTAGTCCATATCACTCTTCATCATCTGGATTCAACTGACCTATGGCGTATTACTATGTCGTTCTCCCCTGGAATGTACCTAGAAATGACTTGACGAGACTGTACCTGAGCAGTGGCAACCGTCAGGAAAAGGAGTTTTTCTTCTGTTATAGTTTTTGGATGCTGGGTATATTTTGAATTCCGTAGAGGGCCAGGGTATTTTCTTCTGCTCTCCTGGTTTTGGAGTCATGGACTAGGTAATTTTGAAGACCACCTGTATCCAAAACACTTCCAGGTTTTTTGAGTCTCTACTACAAACCATGTAGGTAATATCTGGTCATAGAATTTACTCCTGGGAAATGAGGAAGTGCCACATTCTCTTCTACGCTCTATCTTAAGCCTTCAAGGGTGGGATCTTAGGATCTCTAAGCCTGGAGCGCCACCCTTGGCAGGCCTGTCATAGATAGTTTATTCAGTAGTACCAAAGCGGTACTCAGGTGTGTCCTCCCGTATGCTTTACCCCAATCTCAACACTACCCTCCCACCCACTCTTACTCAACCATCATATTTAGGTAAATTTGTTTTATTTGAACTCAGACAGTCTTCACTGGCCCTGGGGAGCATGCCCCAACTGCCCCTCTATCATTTGCTTCTTCATTGCCAATCATAGTTTGTTCGTTCTCCTGCGTGCTTGAATATTTTGCACTTCACTCCGGGAGGCTTCCCAGCATTGTCTCCACACTGGAGACACCCATCAGATGCCCCCTCTCCCAAAAGAACATTGAGAAATACTGTGGACGCTTTACTTGAGCTTAGATAAAAGGCCTAGAAGCAATTCCTGTAAACTGTTGAAGTCAGCATCTTACATCCATCTCTCCTCTGAATTCTTCACATACAAAACTAAAAACATGTTTCAAACAGGAAACGTGGAACGTTGCATCAAGCAGCACCATGGCGCCTATCATCGATTAGAATTCCCCAGTGTGTACACCTTGTTAAAGAGAGAGTGTTACTTGCATTCTCTGCTTCTGTTCAAGGCATCCTATCACTGAAGATCTGATTTTTATTTATTTATTTATTTTTTAATTAATTAATTTATTAAAGATTTCTGCCTCCTCCCCGCCACCGCCTCCCATTTTCCTCACCCTCCCCCGATCAACTCCCCCTCCCTCATCAGCTCGAAGAGCAATCAGGGTTCCCTGACCTGTGGGAAGTCCAAGGACCACCCACCTCCATCCAGGTCTAGTAAGGTAAGCATCCAAACTGCCTAGGCTCCCCCAAAACCAGTACATGCAGTAGGATCAAAAACCCATTGCCGTTGTTCTTGAGTTCTCAGTAGTCCTCATTGTCTGCTATGTTCAGCTAGTCCAGATTTATCCCATGCTTTTTCAGACCCAGGCCTGTTTTTTTTTTTTTTTTTTTTTTTTTTTTTTTTTTTTGTAGAGCAATGAAGGACAGAGCTTTAGACATTGTTGATCTCTGTGTTTGCTTTTTCAGCAGCCCCGGGAGGCAGCTGACTCTTAGGAAGCAGAAGTCGTACTTTAGTCTACTGCGTTGTGCTGACAGTGATGTCAGGCACAAACTTCTGCCATGTTCAGTGTTGCTAAAGAAATCTTCAAAGAGTAAGGCCTGAACGCTTTGTCAGCCTTATTCATGTGCGGTCATACTGGAGTCTTTCTGAATGGCCATCGCCGGTGCTTGTATTGCTTGATCCATTTCCCTGGGGATGCCAAGGTATCCCCAATTCACCCTTAGTTCGGAAAGCTTGCCAAGAGGCTTTTTTTTTTTTTTTTTTTTTTTTTTTGGCCATTGGTGTGGCTTTTCCCATATCATCTTTTTTCTGAGGCTTTTCTTTTGACAGGGCTCTGTGGGCAGCAGCCTGGATGGCTTCTGGGGAGTCTCCTCATATGAAGGTCCACTTGTCCCTGTAGTTGGTGTGTTCTTTCAGACGATTAGTTGGTAATGACTCATTTCCAGTTGGGATGATTTGCTCTCTTTGGGGTGGGGTGATGATAAGCAAGTGTTGTCATCTCGATAGGAACAAATGAGATGAAACGTAACTCTTACGCCATACTGCAATTTAGCAGTGCTTATGCGTTATCTTCTGTTCTCACTGGAGGGGCCTGAGGATTGCGTGGCTTTAAAGGAACACATTTACTTCCTATGTTGTAGGTAGTAAGTTCCTTTATACTGGTGAGGAATCTCTATAGAGACTACTGATGTTCTGGGCCATTGCTGAATGTATACATGATTACCTTCCTGGTGCAGCGGAAATCTTTGGTTTCTTCTCTGCATTTCTTTTATCTTTTGAGCCATGCTCTCCCTTCGAGTTTAAATACTGTTTCATAGTTGCTTAGCTTTGCCAGGAGCTCAGAGTCACCCTGCTGTGTTCAGGGACCCCTCTCCCTCTGCCACCTTTCTTCAGCTACTGTGTTTTTACTGTTTTGGATTCGCATTGCACCAAACTCTTAACGATGTAAATATTTTAAGAGCAAATGTAACAAACTTAGAAATTATTTTTGCATTTTTATTTCTCTCCTTGCCTCATCCATAAATGAATGGTATATTTATGTAGTTTTACATAGTTGAAAAAACTTTGCTGTCCAGTATATTCCGTTGTATCTGGATTCAGTGGAAACTGAGCTATGAATATATACATATTGATGATCAGACCATGAGACTTCTCCATTTATGTTTGCCAATGAGAGACTTATTTTTAATAGGTTAAGTCCCTGTCACTCTCTGCCTTTGTACCTCAGTGGGACCACTCTTGTTTGCAGGTATCTACAACCACAAAAGACTGAGAACAAGCGGTTCTCTTATGCTTTTTAAAATGTTCTTCCCACATCCTGGAAGAATGAGTCTTCCTTCTGAGGAGTCTTCCCATGGGTTCCATAAACCCCTTGTAATAGTACTCTTAGGGAAAATGTTATAGATAGCATATTCCCCAGCAGCCCAGGCGATGGAGTCTGAGAGGCAAATGTAGTCACATTCATTTTATAAGTATCTGGTTCTGGCTGGGAGATAAGTGTGCCAGTGGGGGAGCAAATTGTCCTACAATCTAAGACATAGAAGCTTGAATATTAGATGTTAAATATTCAATATTAAATAATATTGAATAATAAAGGTAGGGTTTATAACAAGGGCTCCTGGGACACAGCTTGCTCCTTTTCAATTTCTTTTTTGTGTTCACGGACCTATTTGCAGCTCTCATCTGACTTGCTTCTTTTATCTCAATCTAGGCAAAACTATGACTAGTATCATATACCTTATTCTCAGTATCGCTGGTCTGTTTCTTAATAAAGAGAAATCGTGTTTGATTTAGTTTTATATTTAAGCATATATGTGAATATTATAAAGGCATATATATATATATAATATATATAAGCACATATACAAAACATTCTAATATTGAAAAGCTTAGGGAGACAAAAAGAACAGTGACATTGGGGTTTCCATCACTGCTGATGTCTGTGCACATGCCCTTCTAAACTCCTGTTTCATTCCGTTAAAACCCACCCTATCCCCCTGGGCTTTGGCACATGCACACTGTTTTGTAATAACATGAGCACACCCACATGCCCAACAGTCCTTTATTTATGAGAAGCATTTAGAGCTTATTACCTAAATACTGTATATTCGCTATCTTGCTCTCTACACCCTCTATTCAATCGGAGGCACTATCCCTTGTAAAATCAAGTGTTAAGTTATTTAATTCTGAACAATATGAGTCTGGTCCTAGAATGAGATTAATGCCTATCCTATCAATATAGCCATTGAGTTTCATCAATTTGTGTGTTATAAGTCTCTCTGGGATTTGCTCAAAATCTCACTGGCATGGCCTCATCTTATGCCTTCACTAAATCGTACCTTGTTTTTAGTTCCCACCTCAAGTTATCAATCTTTTATGCCCCATCAAAACCATTATGATGCATTACTTTTTTTGCTTAAAACCTTTTGGAAATTTCGTATTGCAGACACGATAAACTCCAGGGTGGTCAAGCCTTTACTGAGGGGATCCCATCATATGTCTCACTGCTCCTCTTCTCAGGAATTTTCCATCTGTATTCATCATCCAATGCCTTCATAATTTGTCCTTTGTGTTTTCTTTCATTTTCACCCAAACTTCTAAGTGTCCCTCAGCTTCTGAGAATTCTTATTGATCCATCACATATCTGACCATTTTCCTGAGAAAGCTATTTTGGAGACCATTCCTTTGGAAGCTGGAGAGACTTACAAAAGGACGGCTACATAGTGAACAGGGGGCACCTGTAAAGTTCTAGTTATCACTGCATAATGGCAAAGGCTTTCACACGGAGTCCAAACCCACACCACTGAGACTAGGAGAGCTGATGACAGCCACTCTTCCTCTCTTTCAGGGTGAAGTCAAATTCTTCAGTAGATGGGAGGGGTTCTCTTAAGAAAACCATTGTTCCAAAAATTATCTAAAGCATCCCACAGAGATGAGATACTATAATGTAATGAGATGAATTAAAAACATAGGTAAAAAATTGGGACAAAGGGAAAACAAAAGTAACTTGAAGCTATGGAATGATTATTGGCCTTCACATTATCTGTTTGGCAGAGGAGAACTACAGGCATTGACTCTAAGCATTAAGTTATCCAACTTGAAAGAAGGAAAAAGAATTAGTACTCTGTGATTAAGGAAAAGTACAGTCATTCAGGAGTCTCCTGAATTCCATGAGAAATTTTTCCTTTTCACTTTTATGTACTATACAAATGGATCAAGACTAATTTGCAGTCACTGATTTCTTCATATTGAAGGATGTTCATCCACAACACTAGCACCAACTCCTTTTGAAATTTTTCATTCTAAAGACATCTATATCAGAGGCAGTATTAAGCCTGCACCAGGAATCAAGTCAGCTATACTCACTCTTGAGTAAGCAAGCTAGAATCTCTTGACCCAATCGTCAGTAGTTGTTGCAAGGCTTGGAAACAATTGTCAAGAGAGATTTCTGATATCCCCCAGATACCCGAGGGTGCTATTGTATGACAAAAGATACTTCAGTGCATTCTTATTCAGCTTTGTCTTCTTAAACAATGAGGTTTTGATAACCACTGCAGAAAGACACAGAGATCCATCTACGTGCTATCAGAATGTTCAAACTGTGTAGTAGGTAGTCATCTGGGTTTAGCCTGAGGCTAATTCTCTTGCTGTAGCAACTCTTCCCCAGGTGACTAGAACTCTCCATTGATTAAGGCAATGTGAAGGATCCAATTAAAGGTCTCCAGTTGATCCTGTGAATAGCTGGTCCTGAACTGTATGTAGTTCAACAGTAGTGACACTGTGAGTTGGAGGTTGTAAGGTTTACATCATTGAGGTTTTGAATCTCTTTTGTACTTGGAGAGGTTAACACTGATACTGTCACATGAGTTGATAACTACAACAAAAAGCAAATCATAACTGAGTCTGAGAATGGATATCTCCAATTAAGTGAAGTTAGGTAGCATAGTCACCAAAGAGATTCAATCGTTTTCTCCTTCCTTGCTTGACCAATCAAGTATTATTCCTTTGGCACTTTGACAGAGAGGAAATTGTAAAGTTTATCCTGGAGTACAAGAATTTTAAACTCGCAGTTCCAGAGTGGAGAGGAGCTCTGAGAGCTGGATTCCATGTAAATCATCTGCTTCTCTCATTCTGGCCTGGGACTAGCGTTCACGTAAGGGAACTAGCCAAAGCCTCCCGATAGAGTAGACTTTAGATGGCTCTTGAGGAGAGCTGGAGTCTGATCCCCTGAATGATCCATGGCTGAATCCATGTCTGTAAGAGATCTGGTGAGCTGCTACATGGATAGTTAGTTGATTCCCCCAAGAGGTCTAGACCTCTTCCCAAAGTACTGTCTCAAATCTGTATTAACATGACTGTACATCTGCTAGTTTACAGGTACCTGGGCCTTCTAGAAAGAAAAGCTGGAGATATTTATTTTGGGAGTTTTCACAGTCTTTTGAGTATTTCTGGTTAGGGGGATATCTTGAACTCTTTGTTTCTGAGACTAGGAGGTTAGTTATTCTGGACCTGAATTCTGTCCTGTTTTAAAATTCTTTAAATTGTATTCCCCTACTGTTCCTTTTCCAGCCTGTGTCTTTTTTACTAGAACATTATTTCTATGAAATTTTTAAAGAAGGCATAAACTTCAGAGCCAATTTGGGAGTGGATTTTATATGTTCAATAATCTATTGTGTTCCAGTGACCAAAGATGGCAAGCGTAACGGGGTATGTATGGGAATAAAAAGATTTTGAAACACACACACACAAACACACATTTTGTTTGCCAGTGTCATTATATAGTTTTCCCCCAGCATGGACAATGACAGAAAAGAGACCCAGAAGCAGTTTGGGGTTTAGATCCTTTTCTGGAACACTTCTTTTTCGGCTTATGTGTATCTTTCATGATTATAAAAGACATCAAATATTTCTGACATCCCAGACTCAGGATGTGAATCTACTGGACTTCAAGGTACCTGGATTGATTTCCCCTTGTGGGTGACCCAGATATTGGTCAAATTACCTTACTGTAGTTTCCTGCTAATGCTTCTCCCTTGCTTGCTCATTTTGGGAACCTGTGGCTAGGCATCTTGGGAGAGTTTTTTTTTTTTTGTATATCTGATACCTTTATTTCCTGCCAGATAGGTTGTCCTTTCTAATTAGGACAACTTCTTGATGAGAAGTTCTTGTTGAGGCTTTACTTCTTTCCGGAGTAGGATTGTCCTTTCCATTTTTAAAACCAGGGGATGGTCCTAATGGAGATATTTCAATCCTGGCAGGATTGCTACAGCTGTTGGAAGTTGGTGGGAGTATCTGGGGACTGGGAATGGGGGGGGGGTTACAGCCAATCATTCCTCATTTCAATGTATCCCCTGCTCAAGCAGATCTAACTTTGGCTCAAGTATGTAGCAGTGGCATTTAATGAAAACCTATAGGAACTAGTTTTTTGGAAACTGCTCTACTGCTCTTGATCCTTGCCCTTGGCCTTGGTCCTGGCCATCCCAAACTACTACCCTATAAGGTGAAGTTGTGACTCATTGTGTGTCTGCTTAGAGGACTGAAATTCAAGTTGGAGGACAGAGGCCTGCCTTTCTCATAGTTCATTCTTGGGGAGTTGACAGTGTTAGAAACTCAGGCTCTGGGCTTCTCTCAGGCTCCAGTGTTGATTTATTAAGGGGGCTTCTCTGCTTACCTATTTAATAGCTTGTACTTTTGATTCATCCATCAGTCTGTGATCTGTACATTGCTCCTGGGAAATCAGAGGGCCATTACCATAATCTCTTTAATAGAAGTCTGTTCTAATATAAACTCTCTGAGGCTCGGAATGTCCCCTTTCTTTCTTGGCTCTGAGCTGTGGTCACCTTGCAGAGTCTTTCCCCTTTGCTTTCAGGATCCCTGAGAATGGAATGAAATCAATATGAACACTGCTTCAGTGCATTTTACACGTCAGGCATTGTGAAGGGGATTTCCCAGGCAGATGCCATCTCTGGCGATCCTTTTGTGTAGTGACATGTCCGTATTTGGAGAATGAGAGCTATTGGCCTCCTTGTGTTGGCGCTAACTGCTGGTTGGAAGCAGGTCTATGATCCATTGCTAGAGTCAAGCTCCTAGAGTTAAGGCCTTCTGTCTCCATTTTCCTGAGGGAAGGATTTAGAATTCTTACCAGAGTTGTAATATACCTGAAATTTTAAACCTGCCTGATTCCCATCTCCAACCCTGGGCTCAGCATTTCTGGGTTCCATTGTTTTGTTTTGTTTGTCTTATTTTTTCTGTCACTTCCTTACTTTTTTTTTTGTTTCTCTTCTAAACATTCTCAGCTTATCCCTGGCGCTCTATTTAAGAGACTTTCTTTTCTGAATTTAAAATATAATAACATCATTTCCCCCCTTCTTTCCTGTTTCCTGCATACCCCTGTGCTCTCTTTCAAATTCATGGCCTCTAATTATCATTGCATACATCACATATGAACATATATGTAGATACACTTATGTAGGTTCAGTCCATATACGCTTACTTGTATGTATGTGATTTCAGGGCTGACCATTTGGTATTAGATAATCAATCTGTGGACTCTTTTTTGGGAAAGAATGTTTCTCCTCTTCTTAGCAGTATGTAGTTCTTGGTCTAAGGTTGAGAGGTCTCATGAAGATTTCCCTTTCTATGTTAACTTGTATATTGGTGCTATCATTACTCGGGTCTTGTTTAAGCACCAATGTTGTTGAACCTAAATTGATGAAGCTTCTTGGACATTTCTAGGAGATAGATTCATAGAGCAAACTTCCTGTTCTTTCAGCTCCTACAATTGTTCCTTAAGCTTTAAATTCAGGAGTTGTTTTGTAGATTATCAGTTGGGGCTGAGCACCACCTAGTCACTTCTCTGCATTTTGGTCAGTTGTGGCTTTCGGTAAGGTCACCGTTTGTTTTCAAGAGTCATTTCTTTGATGAAGGGTGAGACCTATACTTACCTATGAGTGTATAAGGATAAAGATTTAGAATATAGTTAGGAATTATTCTGGTTTAGTAAACTGGCAGTTATAGATTCTCCTCCAAGATCTATGACTTCACTATACATGGTCCACTCCCAGTATCAAGCATGATTTCCCTCTTGAGCAGGATGTAAGTCCAATTAGAGTACAGCTGGTTGCTGCCAAGATTTGAAGGCCACTTAAGATTATTGGGCCACAGTGGTCAGTGTCATGGGTTGAATGATTGACTGCTTTCCTCCCTTAGAAGCTTGCGTGGTACCTTCTGCTAAGCTAGTCTAGAGGGAAGACTTTTCTGGTCAGAACCAGGCTACTTTCTCACATGCAAGGGACGGTGAGGCTTGTGGAGACAGCAGTGAACGTATTCCACGTGATAGAACAGAGATCCCTCAAATCCTATTATTTCTGGAATTCTGGACAAGGAAATTAAACCTTTGTCTCTTTAAGTGAAAAGATTAACTCAGAAAACCCAACTAATGTTAAAAAGGCTGATGGCATCTGACAGACTGCTTTTTGTGCCACCTCAGACACACAGAGCTGTGGGCATGATCTTTAGACTTGCCTAGTTAGTTTAAGCGAACAGTGCAATTTCTTGGTACTTATCCAGAAATCTGGAGTGGGTACCCAGCTTCTGGAAAATCAGTTGGTAACTGACATAGTCTTTTCTGTATAAATCAGTTATCATAGTTCTTTCTCGACCTGTTCAAGATTTAGACCCTTTGCATTTGTAAATGCACAGATCACATGGAAAAGTCCCATTCTTTATTTTTACCTTAATATCATACATGTATATAACACAGATTGATTATATGTTTCTCCCCATCACTTTCTCATGTTCCCATCTCACAGAACTCCTTTTCAACCAGCTCCCCTTCTTCTTTCATGTCTTTGTGACATGTATGTGTATGTCCCTGTCCCACTGGCAAAAACTTGGGTTCAGGACTATTCACGTAGGTACTATTTTTGTTTTAATCCACCTATGGACAACTTATTAGTTGAACAAAAAGAAGCCTTCTCCATCAGAACCAATCATCAATGGCCAGCAGCTTCCAAAGGACGGGTGGAAGGAACTTCAAGGACCACTTCCCATCCATGGCAAAATCCTGATAGATCCAATCTTGTGGAGGTCTTACGCAAGTCACAGCTACTGTGAGTTAACGGGTGTGATTGTCATATTAGGTTCATTTTTCTTACACTTTTTTTTTTGCTTGCATTTTTTCCTACTCCTTCTTTTAAAAACTGATGTCTCCTGAGCCTAGGAGGATGTGAAACAGATGCTCCATTTAAAGCTGAACGCTTAACAGTCACTTATTTTCTGGTAGAAGTCAACAAAGGGATTTAAATTCTATAGTATTTCTTTATTATTAGTGTACGTGCATGTGTATGTGTGCACCCATGGTGAGTTTGTGTGTACTGCATACACGCTAGCAACGAGCAAGAGGAATTATTAAAAACTGCACAACCGTGTGCTTCTGATCTCCGAGGAGGCAGAGCACCCCGAACAACAATTCCAGCAAGCTTTTATAGGCAAAAACCACAAGTGTCAGTCAGGGGGAGTGAGGGCAGCTGGATCACAACAAGGGTCAACCTTAGGACATAGTTGTTTGTTCCAACCAGTTCTCGGTAAACCCCAAGATGTTGTTTCTCAAGCTAGGCAGGATATGCCTGGGTGGGGAAATGAGGAACTTGGCCAGGTGCTTGGTGCAAAAAGGAAATACTTTGTTCAAATTTTATTTCTTGAAAGGAAAGGCAAAAGGGTAAAAAGTAGGCAGCCCAACAATGGGTCCATTCTCAGGCCACAGACGGTCGCCAGCAAAATGTACCTTAAACTGGCACAGTGGCAGGCCCCAGAAGGTGCCCCAGTCCCAGGCCTTAGAAGGCGTTCTTCAAAACTTAGTAGGTGGTTTTCAGACCAACACCATGGAAGGTGTTGAATCCCGGGACTTAAGTGTCCATCCGCAGGCCCAAGGAAGTGTACTGCAACAGGCCGTAGGTGGTGTCCAGCCCAAGGCCCTACAAGGAATACAGCCTGAGGTCTTAAGTGTCCAGCTGCAGCCCAAAGGAGGTTTCCACCAAAAGGACCCGGAAGTTGTCCAGCCCCAGGGTCCTAAAGATGTATTCTTTCTTTTGGGACAGAGCCCACTGGGTCCCAGGGGCCCAACTCCTCCGGCTGGGCCCCCCTCCGGCTGGTGGGCCTCTTCTAGGTTTATGTGGTGACTGCTGTCTGCTGCTAAAAGAGGCTTCTCTGACAAAGGTCAAGAGAAACCCTTATCTATGAGCATAACCCTGAAAGACCCCAGCTTAGCTGCAGTAATGCCATTTTGCAAGGCTTTCACACAAACAAGTATAAGTTCAAGGTAAAGTCAGTACTCCTAGACTGCCAAACAGGATATCTGTGGTCAGACATCAGGCCTAGGAGGGGAACGAAAAGTTCTGAGAAAAACTACATGTGCCCTAGATAGAGTCAAGTCAGCTATTATCAGATCTTCATGTCCCCGAGGAACTTGTCCTCAAGTAAACCCATCGCCTCATTCAAACTGACCAATGAAATCCCTGTAACCATGCATCTGCTTCTGGATGCCTGCTTCTGCTGCCCTTTTTCCTATAAAAAGACCCTTACCCAGCCTGCTGGTGCACAAATCTTCCAAATAGACTCTGACGCCCACAGGTACCTGTGTATTTCTCAAAAAAAAAAAAAAAAAAAAAACCCTCTTGCCATTGCAGCCAATGGTCTCGGACTGTCCCTTGGGTTTAGGGGTCTCCTCCTAAGGGAAGGTCCTCTCTGAGGGTCTTTCAACCCTAAGTATTTCAAGGCAATTTGATGGTCATATTTACATTGACCAAGACAACAGTTGTAGCTACTCTTTCTAGACCTAGGGCCTATCCAGTCATGGACCAGATGTGTGGTACCAGACACGAATTCCCTGTGTGAAGTGGAATCAAGTTCACTCAGAAAGCATTTACCCTGCTTTCTTTCATGGAAGTCATGCTACCGTTGCACTGTGGGTGCATCTTGTACGGTAGTTTGGATGAATAGTACATTGGGCCCACAGCTGGATAAAGCTGTGGATGCCTCCCCTACCCACAGCATCGTACATAACATTTTTACAGCACTATGGATTTAAGGGCCCTTTCTTTGAGAGATTGGAGATCATCTATATGCTTCTTTCTATGAAATAAAGGGCAAGTTTTTCTTATATGCCTTCCTAGGAGAAAGCATGAAGACCAGCTTCTTACCTGGCAGCTTCCTTTTCCATTTCACAGTTTTTCTCTTTCCTTTTCAATTCAAAGAAGCGATAGTGTTTGGTATGTAGTCGACTTGCCTTGTCTGTGCTGTTTCCAGCCTAAGTAGTCTTTAGAAACTCTAGTCTCTGTTACAGAAGTCACTCAGGTGGAGAGAGTGCATATGTAGACACTGAAGAGAAAGGGGCTTGCTGATTAGAGCAGGGCCATTTGTGAATTCTGTTCTTTCTCAGTTTGGCCATCTCCCAAAGATTAGGGTCTAGTCACTCACTGTGGGTGTCTTGCTCACTCTTACTTTCTTTGCATTGTGAAATCGTGTATTTGCTTCTGTATTTTCTGCTGAGGGAAACTCAGCATAGTCACCTCTGTCTCAAATGAAGTTTTTGAAAAATATTAGAAAATTTTCTGTTATATAGACTCCTCTTTAAAACATCTCCTCATGCTCAAGGATAAGGGTATCCTAGGACGATGTCCCGGGGCCTGGAGGCTTTTGTCTTTAGGCTGATATTTCCTTTGTTTTTGATGTTCAGACACTAGATTAGGACAGAATGAACAAAACCTCCGTAGAGGTGATCTACGTATCATCTAGGTATTCAAAAACCTCAAGAACCCTGTGGTCCCAGTGACTCCTGGCTGACCTTTTCTGAAGGCCACTTCTTAATTGTCTCAAATATTCCTTATTTTCTCTTTAAAGCAAAATTCCCTCATATACCTGTATATTTACTGTCTTTTGTTATGTATTTGCATTTAGTTGGAAGGTTTTTTTTTGCTATTTTTGAACAATCTAAATTCTTTTCAAAAATTTTCTGAGATTATAAATTAATTGCAACATCTCTCCCTTCTAACCCTCCTGTGTAACCCTCCTCACACTCCTCCAAATTCAAGGCCTCCTTTTACACCATTACTGCATGCACATTCCTAAATAGAACACAATTTAATGATAGGCTATCATTGATGGAAGTCAGGGCAGGAACTTGGATGCAAGAAGTGAAGCAGAAGTCACTCATGAAGGAGTGGTACTTATAGGCTTTCTCACTTTGCTTGCCTAGTTTGCTTTCTGACGTCCCCAGGACCATCTGCCCACAGTGGGTTAGACACCTCACCTACATCAGTAATTTATCAAGAGAATGTCCACAGGCTTGCCTAGAATCTGATGGGGGTACTTTCTTAGCTGAGGTTCTTTTCCTCTTTGTACATAATGCTAGCTGTGTCAAATTGAAAAAAAAAAACCAGCTAACTAGAAAACTTGGTCAGAATGTATTAATGCTTTAATTAACGGCTTCGAGACATTTTCACTGTGGTTTTCTAGGGTGATGAATCTGCCATTCCCATTCCATTTGGAGAAATCTTTCGTGTTCCTCTAGTCACTGAGGGAATCTGAAGGGAGAACAGACCCCATGGGTGCCCTAGAATAAGATGGTTGAAAAGAAGTTTCTTTCCAAACAGGTTTAGATTTATAAAGCATAGAATCGAGGTGAATGACTGGATAATTAGTTTCCTCACCTTTCTTCCTTGTGTGTCATTTTCTTGTTCCTTCTTTTGTCTCAGAAAGCGCGTGTCTTTTTACCTATGCGTCCAGGAAATGCCTGTTGTTTATCTTCTGTCAGTAGCTTAACGGGGGAGTAGTTGTCTTAATAATTCACTTCACAGAGGCAAACATTCCTGCCTTTATTTCTCTGAGAACTTTCTCAAATAAATAGATAAATAGTCAAACATTATTTCTCTCTCTCTCTCTCTCTCTCTCTCTCTCTCTCCCTCTCTCATCACTTAGTTCTCTGTAGTAGGAGAAAATCTGGCTAAGTGTGAGGATGTGAGGGAGTAGCATGAGAAAGGTAAGGAAGAGAGCCAGTCACACCGACCTAGAGCCTAGCGCCCAACTCAAAGCACGGCGGGATCTGCAATAGGAAAGGGATATAGCTGACAGAAGAGAGAGATAACCTACGCTGAGGCCTAGCGAGATCTCAGGGAAGTCCTAATAAAGAGAACGGTAGACGGAAAATCCTTCTATTGTAGGTTATGTTTGCTATCCTTTACCTACATGCCTGTTTGTTTGGGAATGTTGGAAATTGTACCTAGGGCCTTGTACATGAAGCATTTTATGACGGAACCACATCCCCAGCCCGCAGTTGTCCTGTTATAGAAAAGGAGAGGAAGGAATAGAAACAAAAGGAAGGAGAAAGTTGGCTTGTATAGGAAGGTACACCCATGCTCCTGCTTTGCCAAAGATTGGACACATAGAGTTGGTGTTTGGGAACCAGCCACTCCTTTGATCTTTTTATCCATGTTTTCCCTCATGATTAAAAAAAATAATAATAAAATCAAAGATGCCCCTCTGATTGTTCTGGAAACAAAGAATAGATGTAGGAAATAAGCACAAAGATTAAAGAGCTAGTCAACAACAGGGGTTATTTGTGACTGTATTACATAAATAATTTTAAAATATAGATGAGATCCTCCTTAGCCGGGAAGCCTCTGTAGATGGGGGGGGGTCTCAGCAGAAGGGCCACAATCAGCTATTGGAATTTTTCAAAGTTGATTTCAATGTTAATAGCACCAAACCAGTCTATAGTCATCACAGCTAGATGCTCAGAAGCCTTTTTCAATGACCTCTCACAACTCAATCAAAGAAGCTAGGCATGGGGGTGTTGCCAGTTGAACTTTTCATTAGGGTGAAACTTAACCTCTTGTAGGGAGAGCCACCAAATTGGCATGTTACACTTTTTATTTTTGCTACAGTGAAGATTTTTAGATGGACTTACATACACATTTACATTATATTACTAGATGGCAATTGTTGTCATAAAAGGCCAATAGTCCAGGATATTTTGAGTAGTGGGATATAACAGAAAGTACATTACCCCTTGAATTATTTTTTTCTAAGTCCATGAACTTTTGTTACTTCTATTTTTTGAAGGGCGATGAGATTGCCTTTTATCAATAGACAGAAGACAACCTGGTGGCAATTGTGTCTATAGTTGATAATGCAGGGACTTAATTATTTCTTAGTGGGAGACAATATTTGAATAGTTAAGTGCCTTCTCTATACCATGTCCTTACTACCTGCCACATTTTAGTTTATTCAGTGGTCTAGCGTGGCGTTTTTAATCTTAATTTTATAGACAGGAAATATTTGGGAAGATTAACTAATATGCTTGAGTTCCATAGGTGTTAGTTGTAGATATAGATTAATACCAGGTAGTTGGAATAACATTTCTTTCCCTCCAAGCACTGCAATGCAAAGACACTCGTGACATTAAATAAGGGAAGTAGGGCAAAGAAGACCATATACAGTGACACGCAAAGTTCAGAACTAGAAATGTTTGGTTTGGAGGAAGATTATCACTCTTAGTAACCTTTCAGTTTACAGTAAACTTGGAAGAGATAAGCAGAATTCTCTGAGAATTTGGGTGGTACCTTATGTGGTTGTAGTTCTTGTACTGCTGTTCCAATATACGGACTCGTGGTGATATAGCCCATCCATTAGTGATAGCATTCATAGTAAATACGGGACTTCCATTCTAGACATGGTACCTAGAGCTTTATATGGAAGAATGAAATCTGTCTAGTGGTTTATAAGGCTGCTGCTATTACAGATGGGAAAATAAACTCAGAAAGACTGGATGATTTTTCCTGAGATTCTTGCCTAATGGGACGGAAGTAGTCCAGACCCATTTGCCCCAAATTATGGTATCACTCTCCAATGCATTTTCCTTCATTTTGCTTCTAGCCTCAGACAAAAAGAAACAGTAGTTTATGCATCTGGCTGCCAGTAAGGGAGAGCTGATTGTGGTGGATAAGCAGCCTTTGGAAATTCTGAGAAGCCCAGACTGAGTAGTAACATTCAGATATAATATGTTATTTTTATAGAACATATTGATTGAAGAGAAATTTTCTAAAACACTTTGATTTGATGAGAGTAGTTTGTCCTCAAACTGATGAAGCTATCTTATCTGATAGTAAAATAATTAATGTGCAGCCACTTAAGTTAAGAAAAGGAAAACTGAAAGCATTGTAAGAAATTGAATTTATATTTGCAGAATAGATTTCTTCAGTGTATTTATCTTTACCGAGCTCAATGTCATTATAACCAAATTATCAGAGCACTCTCATCTTTTATATAAATGGAATTTCTTACCTCATTAATGGAATAAAAGTTATATTCAATAGGCAAAATGTATACACTCTACTTTTAGTGTTTCTTGGAAGGCTCATTATACTACAAAACCCAAACTGCTGGCACATACTCGAAATGCCTCGGCATTCAGCAGGCATTTATAAAATTATTAACACTAGTTATCTAGGAGAGGTTGAGACTCTGCTAGGGTAGTATACCACTACTGAATATGATCATTATCACTATTTTACAAGTTTCCCAATGTTGTCTAGTTAGAAAGTAATTATCTCTACACATCCAGACAGTGAATTCTATGAGTTTGAAATTATTTGGTCAGGTCCAGCTTCAGATTCTTCAGATGAAGACTTCAACAAAAGGAAAGACACTGAGAAGAATCACTGCATCTCTTCTTATCACAAACTGAATTATTTTTCTATAGTCCATGGTAGAAAACATAATCTATTGAGTTTTCTGTACAGTACTAATATAAATTGAGATTATCCCCAGTTCTAGGATAACATAAAGAAAGTTTAAAAGCAAGATCCCAAATGATCTGTTAATTTTACCGTGTCTCAGAACAAGAATATTTATAGGTTAAAAAAAATACCCAACACTGACAAAAGTAAAATTCACCCTATCTGGCATCTGCGGAAAACTGCCAGGCATGCAGGGAAGTTGAAGAATGTAACCCAAATGAGAAGAAAAGCCAGTCCATTGAAACTGATTAGAACTAACAAAGATGATAGAGCCAGCAGACAGAGAACTGAAAACAATTATTACAACCGTATTCCATACGCTCAAGAAGAAAGATGCGTGATCTGATTTGACAAGTATGGATATGGAAAACATATATATAGGAGATCCCAAAGTAGGTAAAAAGACAGAAATAGAGACTAAAGTTAAAATTGCTTTTTAGGAATATTAATGGTGTGTAACAGGACTCTAGACTTTTAGATCATGGAAATATTTTACATCTTGGCCTGGTGGTTTTACATGGGTGTGCTCATACCCTGAGAATTTGTGTTCTTTAAGTTGAATAGCAACCATTTTCTCTGCTTGTTGCTTCTTACAATGTAGGTCAGCCAATATTAATAAAGAGATATTTTATTCTTTGAAAGGATCAAAGTGGACCCATATTCTCTTGACTCTGTAATATAATTCTGATAGAAGACAGAGATTAGCTATTATGGAGTAGTTAGATGATAACTTCAATGTAAGTTTAATCTCTCATTTTAGTTACATTAATACTGAGGCTAATGAAGGCAGGATTTAGCTGTCCAATGGTAGCATTATGACTTACTAGTTTTTGCCCATGAATTTATAATGAAGATACAAGGCAAAAGCAAAAGCAAGCAAGCAAGCAAGCAAGCAAGCAAGCAAGCAAATACAAACCCCAGACTCCCCAAACAAAAACAAACCCTAAAACATAACAAAAACAGCGTGAGGTTACTTAAAGTAAAAGAACTCAGGTATTATTACTGGAGAATCCTGTAAGAGCGCTTTTGTAGTGTAAATTTTGGATATTTGATGGTAGTGGCCAAAGATGGAAGATCTATAATCATTAGATGATGGTTTCTAAATAGCTGAGTGTCAGCCTTAGCCTGGTATTGACCATGGTCCGCACTGCGGATGGTTTCTCTTCTCTGAACATTGGGAAACACTGCAGCTCTCCTTTGAAAGAGCATAGGTTGTCATTTCTGTAGGACAAAACTGTAAGATTTCTCTTCACTTGTGCCTACCAAGTGTCTAGGCCAACACTTAGGGTCACAGCAACAGAAATCAGTCCTTAGTTCTGCCCACAGCCAGTGACTTGCCTGCCTTCTTTCTGTACACATCATCATTCTGTATTTTTCATGAATTTTTCAGAACATAATATTGGGTATCTCTAGATGATCATGACTGGGACTTTTTTCCCCTTGAATTTGCTATTTTGTGCCCATTCGCTTTTCTTCTTTCTGGTTGTCTGATAGTAATATCACGGAAGCTGTTGTGGGTGGGTTTATTATAATGATGTTTATCGTCTAGAGGTCTCTGTGAGGCTGTTATCTGTTCCTTCTCTTGATTTGGGGATCGTGCCCATGTATCTTTCTCTGGCCAATGGGGCTTGTATATCCCTTGATAGTTTTGTTTCTTCTCTGGCTCCTCTGCTTTTTGACCCAAGGACATAGACAGAATAGTTTCTTGGGTTAGAACTCATGGGGGGCAGTTTAAGCTATTACTGGAGTCCTGAACCAAAAGTCTTGACTTCAAAAGCATTCCAGGAGACCGGGTTTAGCCACTCTGGTAATGTGATTGGCAGAGAGGCAAGTGGTGGTGGAACACAATACAGTTAATCAGTATTGCCCAACTTTGCCAAGGAACAGGAGCTCTAGGCACTGGCTCTGTGGCGATAGAGTGGAAGAAATAGAGTAGGACCGCAGAAGTCCACGGAGCCCAGCAGACTTAGTCAAACTGTGTGACATGAGTTTACATGATCTCAACACTGATTTTGTGGGGCGCCGCCAACGCGTGAGGGTGGTAATTTGGTGTCTGTGTTGGGATGGTTGCCTGTAAGTTTCAATGTTTTTGGAATTTCACATAAGCTGGGGCCAAGGAGGAGGGTGAACGAGCTAACAAAGCCAAACAGTCAGGACATTGGTTGTGTTTTCCTTGGGGAAAGCAAATGGCAATGCGAAAAGGGGCCCTGCTATGCTGGAACTCTGGAGGTGTGCTCAAAGAACTCCAGAGCTCAGATCCAAGAGCTTGAGGGAACCCTGCTGTCAACCTGCACTCTACTGAGTAAGCAAATGCGGCTTGCTAGGAAACACTGGATTTTACATATGCGCTTTTTTTTTATCACACGGCATTATGTAGCAGTAGATAATCTATGCTATAAATTATGTCTATAAATTGCCTATTTTATAAATCCCTTAGAATCCATTTTAATGTGGATTCAATTCGTTGATCATTCAGACTTTTAATCTTTCAGGGCTACTTGTTTGCTACTCTAGGAGAGCTCAGGTGCATTCTTCTCATTCACATTTTGCTGTCCTTTTTGTCATTGAATATTTAAGTTGATTTCTTTATACACTTCTTCATCAACTTCGTGATGCTAAATTTGCAGTGACTTTGTTACGTGTAGAATTTCCGATTATCTTTTTGTAACATGTTTGTTTGGAGGACAGGGTCCCACCGATTCTCCTAATGTGACTTTGAACTCATGTCCAGTCTTCTGCCTTAGCATCCAAGTTTCTAGCCATGAGCGATGCCAAGCTTTTCTTTTATGGGTGTTTTATGCCGGTTTCTGTCTCATGTCTTTTACAGATTTATTCCTTTATTTATCTCTAAAAATATAAAACACAGGGCTGATGAACAGTTAGGAAAGCACTAGCTGCACAAACGTGGGGGACCTGCATTCTACCCCCAGCAGCCACACAAGAGTCAAGCCCCGCAGCCCTCTACCTAGAGTCCCAGTGCTGAGGAGGCAACAGTAGCATAATTTCTGGGGCTTGTTAGCCAAACCAGCCAGTTCAGGTTCAGGAAGAGACCCTATCTCAAAATACAGGCAGAAAGAAATTGAGGAAGATTCTTGATGCCAACCTCTGGCTTCAAAATGTGTGCTCACCTTCATGCATAGGCACGCACGCGCACATCCTCCCCCCCCCCCCCCCCCACATGCGCGTTCTTTTTTAGGGTAGAAGTTAGTAGGATGCTGGGTGTTTTGATTCAGGATGAACTGCTATGTATTTTCAAGTTTATTTGCAATTTTCTCTTTTTCTTGATTCCGATACTGCCCTTCTTTGCCATTGTTGTTTTCAATGGTTTTCCTTGCTGGGTAGCTTGGTGGGGGGTGGTGGTGGCAGGGGCTTCAGTTCGCCAAATCTTATAATGATGGCTCAGAGGTCTTGCTTTACTGAAATATAGGTCTATCCCTATCGAGGTATACATGGCAAGATTAGGAAGAGCCAAAGAAACAGGACAGATTTAAAGAAACCAAATGCACAGACTTCCTTAGGACTATTGTCTTCCACAAGAAGACACATCTCATGTGTTTCTTTCCCTAGCAGTGAGACAGTGCAGAAGCTATGATGATTATTTCTGCCAAGGGAAACCCACTCGCCACTCAGTGCCTGGCTGAGCTCCCTGGAGGCACTTTGAAAAGTTGCCCTAAAGGTGACTGGACGGAGGAGAAAGAAAGCCGTCCTTTCAGTCCTGAAGAATCCAAGGGTTTCAATTCAGGTGTAGACCACATTGGCTGCTCGTGAGTTGCTGGAGGAGAAGCCTTCCCAGGACAGTTTTGGGTGTCCAGCAAGTTTGAATCGCCTGTAGACAGATTACTCCGCTATTTACCACTCACCCAAGGCCTTCCTTTTTTTCTGACATCTGTTTTACTTTTCCTTTACAATAATAACCATCATTCCTTAATTTAGAATGATTTCATCCCCAGGCACTTAATTACATCTGCAAAGACTTTTCATTTTTTTACCCAAATAAATCACATTCACGAGTTTTAGGAAGTTAGGAGTTGAACATGAATTTTCAGTGGTGGGGGGGCACTATTCAATCTATTCAATTGATTACAGTGTCTGAGGTTTTTACTGGGGAAAGACCCACACGAGCAGCCCTGTGGTTTATTACGTACTAAAACACCACACTCGCAGAAGGAAAGCCGTTGTTTACTATAAATTGCATTATTGTAATAAACAGTGCAGGCAAGTACCGAGTGTCACCCACTTGCTGCCACACAAGCGTTCTGCTTTGTAAGTAGAAACGAGTACTGTTAGCTGCAGGCCAGGAGCATCCCACACATCTTTCTTCAAGGTGGAACTTTTGGATGGAACCCTTTTTGAAAGCCCTTATTCTCCGTATCCAGAGTACAGAGTCAGGCAGCAGCATGACTGGACACTCTTTCATTTGAGAGTAAACACATCTCCACGGGAAGCTCTCTCTAACCCCACACAAGCTACGCAGTAGCCATGAAGTTGTTACAATTCATGGTCCCATTGGAGAGTGTGCGAAATCTTCAACAGTCCCAGAGTCTGAGTTTAGTTCATTGATCAGAGGAATATACTATGGCTCAGGTGATCATCATAGTGTCAAAGACTGAAGCAACCCAAAGCAGGCGCTATTAGGCTTCGGCTAAGGGCTAGATATGAGCAACTAGGATCTTGTTGTTCAGAACTTCAAAATGTCAGTGGCTTTTTTTCTACTACAGTAGCAAAACCAAGACACAGTTATGGTAGATAACCACATTGAACGTCAAAAGTAAGAGGCTCCGCTATCATCTCTCCTGCTCTCTGTCTTTTTTAAAAAACCTTTTTTGGAGGTTCCAAATTGAGCCACTCTATAATATGCTGGGAAATCATGAGCCTTTAAGGGTCAGACGTTTGATTTGAACAAGAACGCATTAGCAGCCTGAAAAAGGCGTTTCAAAACCACAAGAGTGGATTTCCATTCTTTACCTATTTTCATGTTTTCTCCCTATCTCACAGAGGCTCCAGGAGGCAAAATCCACAACACAGCATTAGCTATGAGGAGTTGTCCTATTTCCAATATTCAAAGTGGTAAATTCAATTGAGCCACCCAGGCATGGCAGAGAACAAAGGGGTTTGTAACATGATTTTTTCCTTTGAAGCTTTCCTCTCTACAACATTTATGACATAATCTTACCCTTACAATTCATTTTTATCACGTGTGTGTAAAATCGGCATGAAAGATGAAGTCATTTCATTTTTCAAGGCACGTTTTGCTTCACCCCTAAGCAGTGAATTCAGCATTTACAGGGTTAAGGTTACAGCTACTAGGGGATATTTAATGGCATGCAAAGACGTGGGCATGGTACAGTTAGGCAGGGGAAAGAGCTTGGACTTTTGTTGTGGGGTAGAGAGCAGTTAACCAGACAATTTTTACTCAAGGTTCATCTTTGGGAAGATTTGGGCCTCTTTTGTTTGGAGAAGAACTCAAAAGTCAAAAACATTACTTGGGCATCTTCTTTGTCTTCATCTTAGCTAACATGGCCCAACGAAACCAGTGAATCCAAAGATTTCACGTCTCTTGGGGGTAGTATTTAAAAATTCCTACCAATAATCCACCTTTTAAAATAAATAAAAAGTCAGCTATCACTTTGACCATGGATGATTCCCTAACCATCCAAGCACTAGAATTAAGATCAGGTCTCTTTCTTCTGCTTTCCCAAATGATTCCTTAGCCACAGTGAGTGACATGTGTGCTAGGGAGTCCCAAAGCCATGGTGGTTTTAGTGATCCTCAAAGCTATACACACTTGGAGGTTGTGGGTCCACTCACAGAACCTAGCATGTAGTTTAAATCATAACTGAAGTTCATTGTAGAGAAATATGTGACTCAACCATCATAGAAAAACCAGTGACTTCTAAAGAAACACAAATACTCCTTTTCTTACTTGAGGCTCATCAGATGAGTGCTCACTTGTGTGTTTTATTAGTGAAAACTGTAGAAATCCATGTAGACTGTTTGAACCTGAAGGATTATACTACAGCATCGATTAAAAGACCCCCCCCCTTTTGGAGTATCGATTGTGTAGACACATGCAATTTAGCTGATATACATGAAACAGTCACTTAGACACTGCTTGTCATGTAGGCCCACAGGTAGCTAATATCAGGAAGAGAGCCTGACATTAGTGTCTACATTTTATCCCTGTCTCCTTTACTTTGGCTCCAGTCATTTTCGGTTCTTGAAACAAGAGAGCCTCACAGGACACATCTCCTTCCACAGATGAGGGCAGTTCTCTATGAAGGGGACACTCTGTTCACAATGCCCTGAGAATCACCTTGTCCCCTCAAGGAGCCAGGACTTCCATGAACCTTTGTGTGAGGTTGAAATTGAGACAATGACCATAGAAACTGCATCTAAAGCAAGACTGTTTAATTATGTATCTATCTGTATCATTCCTTTGACCCAGTTCTCCCTCTAGTTAAGCCTTAAATTTCATACTTGTACCTCTCAGTGACAAATTTAGCATCATTTGACCTCTGCTTCTGTTCATATTTCCAAAATGGTCACAATGAATAACACTCATCTTTTCTGTTTTCTACTACTACCTGCTCCCTTTATCCCTGGGTGCATTTTTGTACATATACAAATACAGAGGTGTGCATGCATGTGTGCAGACTGCAAAATAGGCACTGGATGCCTTCCTCTATCATTCTCCTCCCCCTTTTATTATTATTATTATTATTATTATTATTATTATTATTATTATTATTTGAAGCAAGGTCTCTCAGTGAACCCGGAGCTCACTGATTCAGCTTATAATGGGTGTCCCGAAAGGCCAGGGATCTTCCTGTCTCTACCTTCCCAGCACTGGGATTACAAATTCCGTCTCACCCAGTTTTTTTGCACGAGTGCTGGGGAACTGGCTGTGCTATCTCCTCTCTCCCAAGTCTAGCTTGTTAGGCCCACCAGAGCTCAAGTTTCTAGCTTCAGATCTCTGCTTACATTCTCTGTGGTTTCTGGCCATGGGGAGGGGAGCAGATGCTCACTGCAGATCTAGAAAAATAGAATGATTAGGCTCTCTTATTCGCGTAACCTGAGTGCCAAATTTCTAGATGCCAGTCAAGGACACATCTTGTGAAAAGAACTTGTTAGGTGGAAACTGAGGCAGGAATCGTGGGGAATAAAGATTTATACTAAGACCATAAATGAACATTTATTCACTCAACAGACAAACAGGGGTTGTATTTGTTTTATTTCTGCTACCATGATAAAAATTCTCTGACGAAAAGCAAAAAAAGGTAGAAAAGGGTATATTTATTTTTACAATTTTAGGTTACAGTCCATTGTTGCATAGATGTCAATCAGGAACTTCAAGGAGTCAGTCACATCCAGAGTCGAGGGCAAAGAACTGAACACACTTATGCTTATTGCTCAGTTGGCTTTCTCTACTCTTCTGCAAACTCAGAACCCAACAGCAGGGAACAGTGCTGTCCACTTATATGCCGAAGCTTCCAGCATCAATCAGCACAATGAAAACTATTTCACAGAAATGTCCATGGTCTAACCAGGTCTCGACAGGTACCCTCGTTAAGATGTTTTCCTAGGTGATTCTAGATTGTGTCAAGTTGACAAAACTAATCATGAAATGGGGCCGAATTGTCTTCCCATGCTAGGGCTTCTGGTATGTACTGAATTCCCACATTGGTCTCTTATCTGGCTTAGTAAACTTTAGGATGTATGTTATAGGCTGGATGTGGTAGTTTTCCACTCAACTAAGATTTAAAGAAAGACAGAGTTAAAGCAAGAGAAAAGCTGTATAGGATTTAACAGCCATATTAACTTTATCCCTCTCAATCCCTTCTCTTGATTTTTGAAAATTCGTTTTAGGACCGGCATGATGACTCAGTGGGTAAAGATGCTTGCTACTGAGCCCAGTGACTTAAGCTTGATGCTTTGGCCCACTATGGTGGAAGGAAAGAACCGACTTCCACAATAACTACAAGGAGAAAATTTGTTGGCTGAATAAGGCTGAAGTTTTGCATTCTTTATATATTGTTTCTTTTGACCGGAAAAATAGAACTGTTCTTGCCTGTCTGGGAAGAGAGGTTTTGAGAAAGATATACAAAAATTGTGCTTTTTTTTAACCATTAAAGAACATTGAAAAAAATGTCCAATTTTGACTTATACGTGATAAAATGTATTTGAGGAAGCAAGGCCCGAAGGCCAGTACAAAAAACAAGATAGTGATGGAGTCTAGAGGAGGAGTTAGCTAAGAAAATCAAGACCTATTGTTAGACTTCCACTTGAATGTGTTTGAGTCCCAGCTTTCATAGTTTTCTAAATTGCGTTAGCCTTTTTAACGACAGTGTTGAGGACTGTTAGTTCTTGTCTTAGTACTTGATCAGAATCCCGGGCAAAACAACACAGCACCGCATAGCGCTGCTGTTCCCACCTTAGCTGGATACTAGCGAACCTAGGGCCTCTCTGTTTTGAAGTTCCTCTCCCAGGCCCGAGAGTTTAGTTGTCTTTGTATCATGTGCACAGAGAAGACATGCTCTCTGTTCGACTGGCTTACATAGAGGGGGAGTTCTTGCATTTTGTCAGAGCGGGCTGTACCCCCAGTGCTAAGTTGCAAGCCAGTGTGACCCCTAAAACTAGGAGTACTGCAATTGGTTCAGCTCATTTTTTTCGAATGGGAGGGCTAAGGGCTGACTCTTCTTTTCAGATTTGCTGAAAGACGTAGTTGAATGACTGCTCGTCAAAGAGGCCAGGGAACCTGGTGTGTCGAGTCTTCAGCACATGGAAGGAAGGCATGCACAGGTCCCAGCTCCACAAAAGAATTAGAATTAAGAGGTTGGATGGAGGGAAAGGGAGACGAGTAGATTTCCTATCTATACAGAGGGTGAAGTTAAGCTTCTGTTTTACATTTAAATTTTGTTGTTTTAGTAAAGGGTAAAGTACCCCTTTGGATGTAGCTGCCAATAGAAGATCATAGGTTGGTGCTCAGCCTGGTGTAGAAGAGGGGTAAGAAGATCTCTTGAGATCTGTTATCCAATATGAGTTATTCTCTTTTTATAGTTTTTTTCCTCCTAGATTTAGTTGCCTTTATTTTTTTTTTAAGTTAGTATAAAAGCAAGATAGACCTTGAATTTCAAAAAAATCTTACTTATCTGGTATAGGACTCAGAAAGTGGTTACAAAAGTTTGAATTATTGAATTTGTAAAGGTAGGTAAGGGCCTAAGAGAGCCGGGAGCAGCTGAAGATTCTAGGAACTATGTAGAGGAGACAAGAGTCAGAAATATTTATACAAAAACAAGCTGGTAGGGTTGATTTTAATCTGAAAAAATTGGTTCAGATATTAGTAAGAATTTATTGAAGAAAGCACAGTTTGAAGTTTCATGTGAAAATCAGTGATGTTGTCTTTGACTGTTGCCTAAGTATAAAAGATGGCATTGATAGTATTCTGATATAAAATTTTGATTTACGAAGATGAAATGAGGATGAATCCTTAGTTGGGAATTTAGGGGCACAAATTCACTAGTTTGTGAAACTAGAACCCTTTATTTAATCCTTAGAAGACCTTTCTGATGGGTGGGTAGTAGGGATTAGAGTATGGGTAACACAGAAACAGATATCCCAAGATAGTGTAGAAAGACCAACGACAGTACATGAAAGTCAGAGTGCAGGCATTATCAGTGTTAGTCTAGGCAGAAGATGGGATTCACATAGCTGGAAATTCACAGACTTCCATATACTAATGCAAGATTCGAACCCTTACAGACAAAAGATGCCAAAACAAAGTATGCTTTGAGGTATAGTCTATCAAACCGAGTGATTTCTAAATACAAGGTAAGTTTCTAAGTGGAATAGTTTTAGAAATCCAACTGAAGATGTTTGTCCCAAGATGGAGTTAGGAAAATCTCATAGAGTGATCTATGGGCAAGCTCTTGGGCATTTAGAGGGATGAGCAAGCTGAATAGCATTTCTGGTATAATCATACATAGACTTCTCCTCTCTCATACATATGGAGATTTTAGATTTTTTGAGAGGAGCTTAAAATCATCTCTAGGTTTGATGTCAATTGTATATGATTCACTCATGGGCTGAGAACTTTATCTGGTTGACAATGTGGGGTGTGTGTGGGGTTAGTTTGAGACGAGAGAGATGGCTACAGAGTGGGAATTCTATATGCTTAGCTGTAGTTGGAGTGGTGAGAAAAACTTTTTGTATTTTTTGTATTTATATTTTTCCTGGTAGGTCTTTAAGTTAGACCTGACCCCCAGGTTTAAGATTTAAGGTGGAGTTTCATTAGGGTGCTGATACTGGTCAGCATGGCTCCTGGGGGTGTTTTTTTTCTTTTTCCTTTTTTCTTTTTTTGGAAGCTCTAAAGAGTTCTCAAAGGAGAAGTTCAACACCAGGTGGAGGAGGAAAATGCTTAGCCTCAAAGTAGCATAAGTGTATAGAATTTGGATGTGACTCCATATCTTAGAAGAGTGAAAAGCAAGAGTTAGAGCTAGCCTTGCTGAAGCTCAAGCAACAGTGTGGTGAGGAATTGTTTTGAGGTGGACTATGCATTTCCTATTTTTCCCAAAGACGGAAGGGGATAGTCAAAATGGAAGAGGTAATAGCTAAAGCTTGTGAGACATGTTGAATTATTTGAGGGACAAAGGCTGAACGGTTACCTCTTTGGAAGAAGTATAGACTCCAAATCTGAACATTATGTCTTGAAAAGTGCTCAAGTGCCACCCAGGGCTCTTTCTGTTTTCACAGGGAAGGCTTCTAGCAAGACTAAAAAGGGGTGAGTAAGGACACACGGGAAATGAAAAAGGGAAAGAGATTAGGGGTGTCTACAAGAGAGGTTGAGGGAACATATGATGGTAAAGCAGACAAGGAGGCAAGGATTTTCACTAAAATATACCTTGTTAGAAATGATGATAATGCGATCTAACACTTTATATATGAATTAAGGACAGAGTGACTGTGCACTGTGTTTGTCCACAGCTGCGTATAATTTGTCCATGGGTGAAATCCAATTGCTCTCTTGATTCCTGAGTGGGCGAGGAAGTGGGTGGACTGAAACATCGTTGAGGATGGATAGGGTACAGAGAGAGGACAGCTTTGGTGAGATCTGGGAATGGCATTCCCAGCAATGGAGAGGGAGACTAAGGAGCTTGTGGAGAGGCTTTCAACCGATGATGGGCACTAGATTGTGTAGTCTGCTGGGTATTCCCCTGTCATGACCAGCAGGATGGATGATTTTTCCTTGGGAAGAAAACTAGAGCCACTCCTTGTCAGCTTCTCCCTCCTCTATTAGGTCCTCCTAGGTTGTTTGGCTATATTCATGGATAATCGATTGAGTATCAAGGGCCTCAGAGGCTGTAAGTGGGAAAAGGGCACCCTTCTTTGTTTCATTATCTGATCCCTATTCCTGTGTTTCTAAACATTGCCCCTTTGATGACCCTTTTAATGGATAACAGCAACCTAGGTTGGAACCTGGGTAACCTCTATTAGCTGTAGAATAAGAGGTGTATTTAATAGGTAAGTCTTTAGATTTTAAGAATCTTCCTTTGGTCCAGATCACTGCACATGAGTTCAGTACAAGGTAAGCATATTTGTAGTCAGTATAAATGCTAAATTGTTTACTTTTTTCCAGGATAAGGGCTCATAAGCAAAATCAATTGTGCCTTTTGGGCAGATGTGTTCAGGGGGTAAGGGTGGACCGTCTATAGTTTGGGCCATGATTGTTACTGAATATTAAGAATAAAATTGCTGCAATCTATGAACCGAGTGTGTTCTGGATTTGGAAATATGGAGTCTGTTAAGCCTATGGTGGCTTCCTGAGGTTATTCTAAAACTTCCAGGTGCAGATACGCAATGGGTTCTATTATGGGGAAGAGGGATGCAATTTAATAAATTTCAGTAGTGCGCAGAAGGTGAATTTCATAATAGGAGGGTCTGGTATTGAGTGGGTCAGATAAGTTACTCATAGGGTACCTCTGATTATTACATAGAGTGGGTATAATTGACGAGTACATACATAGCTTGATGAGGTAAAAGAAAATATGTTACCCATATGTAAGTTTGTCATGCCAGCTTGCTTGGGTCAGTAGCACAATGGCCGCCACTGCATTAAGGCATGGAGGTCATCTTTTAGTGGTGTTATCAAGCTGTTAGAAAGGAAGTTATGTGTGTAGTTGTAATTACCCTTTGATATGATGTGAAGAGGAAGTAATTGCTGGTTGAACTGAGCCTTTGTGGAACAACTGTGTATCCCTGTTGGCCTAGGAAATTTAGGAGAGTGATGGGAACCTAGAGTGCATTTGGTGGGAAGGACTATAGAGGAGAAGGCCATCCCCATACTGCACAAGGGTGCTATGAGGAAGGAGAAGGAAGATCTTAAGCAAGGGTTCTCCTACAAATATGACTTGTTTTAGAATTTTTGGAAATGCACTGCCCAGGTATGCTGCTAGCGGTCATGAGTGTCAGGATGACTTGGGATGAAAGAAAATGACCCTGAGACTCAGGGAACAGGCATATGTTGAAAAAAGTAAAACATGGAGTATTACACAGCACAGTACTGAAGAGGGTCTATGGGTTGGGGCAAAAGTCTAGAGGGACAACTGTCTCATTAATGATCTTAGGGTCTTGAGTTAGATAGTATGCTCCATAAGGCTTCTTGCCATGGAAAACAGGAGTATTACACAGGGTAATTAAGGAAATTAGCCTCTCGGAACTTGGAAGTCAGAGTTTGGGAGTTCTTTGAGAACCTTGGATTAAGGGGGTATTGAGGTTTGCATTGTAAAATAGTCTTTCAATTTGATGAAGACAGAATATATGATGTTCTGATTGGTGTTGATGTGTCTCAAACAGAGGAGCCTGAGTGGTTATTAAGGTGAATGTTTTGGAGGGCAGAGAGACTTTTACGTTCTGATAGACCATAGTTAATTAGCATGCCAAGAAATTAGTTTGAGATGATTTGGGGTCCCAGTGTAGTCTGGTGTCCAGCTTTGAAATACCTGAATTAAATAAAGGAATTGGGTAGGAAAGCTAAAACCTGCTTTCCTATAGCAAATGGTAACCTTTCAGAGAAGAGAGGGTGCTATTTGACTCCAACTATTGAGGCAATAGGCAAAGAGGAGTGCCTAAACTTTGGGCAGGACAGACTAAGCAACTTTACCGCATAGCAAAGCAATAAGATACTGCCCACGGAGAAATCTACTCTGGGGTCAGCCAATTAAATGGTACAAGATGGCACTTGTTATGATCCTGTGATATGTCAGCTGGTTTCATGTAGTAGGCCCAGAAAATTTGCTGCTGGAGAGAGCTGGGTCCCTTTTGCCATTAAGGTTGGGTGTGGGTGAGTTTGACTTTTCTTTTAAGGGAAGGACTCTCTTTTAAACTCTATAGGCTGGGCAAGACATAGGAAGATGGGTCTTTAATTGGGAAAGGGGGGTTATTGTTCCAATGGCCAGGGTAAGTATACCTTAAACATGAGCTAGAATGTGTTTGGGATTGAAAGAAGGTTGATATCTGTCTCTTGGGATAACTTTGAAATGGGAGATCTCCAGAGATAGAGCTGCTTTTTATCCTAGGAATTTCTTTGGCCTCTTTTCTGTTTTTTTCCTAATCCTGTGCATCCTACTTATTAAATAACGAAGAAAGGCATGAGAATTTGTTTTGTGGGAACTGTGGACATTTTCCTGGTTTTCATAGTTTGCATCTGCTCTCTGTTGCTGACTGGGAGATGAAGTGCATTCTTAGGATGAACCTTCCTTCAGGGGAGTCTGGATTATGACTGCTATATTTTTGAGGGGTTTCTGAGGTTAGTAGGGGAAATGGGTTTTCACTTGTTTCCCATTTAACTTCTCTAACATTATCAGAATTAATGAGTTTGGAAATAGTCCTTTTCATGTCTTCTACCAGGCAAGAAAGCACATGATCTTTTCGTTTGGTCTGGGGCAGTAGGCTAGAGAGTAGTTCTATCTTGGGTCTTTCTTTGGGATTGTGGCGCCTCATAGTGATGTGGCTATTGATGGTTTAGAGCATTCCTGTATAATGCTGGCTTAAGTCAAACACGTGATTACTCTTCTGGAGTGACTGAGCATGAAAGTAAGTCATGTAATTCCATGTTAGGCTATACGAGTGTGAAGAATTCAAATTCTGTTGTAAATTGTGAGGGATTAGTAGGGAAAAGAGCCCAATTCAGTTTCAATTTGAGAAAGATTAGATGTGGACAACAGCGCATGATTGTGAACAATGTTCTAGGTTCCAACTACTTCTTGGCAGGCAGATGATTGACAGGGCTGTCTAGAAAGGGGCAGGCAAAGAAGGTGTGAGCAGTGAGGCAGGGTACAATGCCGAGAAGCTCTGGGGCAATGCCAGATAGAGACATGGAGGCTGCTGAGAATTGGAGTGAGGGGAGGCCACCTGGTCAGTGAGGTCAAAGTCACAGACCGTGTGTAGGAACTGAAGGGGGGAAGTGAATCAGCTGGGCGAAAAAAAGGAATGTGTGGTAAGCAAAAGGAGGATCTGAAACGTGAGCAAGTTGGAGTAAAACAAAAAATGGGGCTCTTCAGACCATTTGCCAAGATGGCAATGGTGAAGATTGGGTAAGGGGAGGGTATTGTGATTAAAAGAGTCATTGTGAGGGCAAAAGTCCTTACTATCCAGTTTGTATGTATAGACCAGGTTGTGTTGCAATAGAAAATCAGGTATCTGGACTGTCTTGCTCTAATGAGAAGGCAATGAGGTTCCTTAAAGACATTTCAAGGGGGAATCCTCTGAGGCACTGATTGTCACATGGGCACCCAGAGGGAAGAGAGAAAAGAACAGAAAGAGCACCAGAGAGGACACCCTCCAAGGCATCCCGAGGAGAGGATTTAGCCCTGATTGGTGAACAGAAGCCAGAAAAGAACATCCTTAATCTGCTAGCATCTTCTTGAAAGAGGGAAAGGGTACAAAGAGCCAATTCCCGAAGGGACTTTGTGTCCCTGACAAGCCAACCCATTCAGTCACATTGAATAAGAGGGGCTGACCCAGTGACAGGACTTTTGGTAAATGAGAAATGAAAAGGAGCAGCATATTTGAAAGGGTTTTACTGTTTTGTCTTTCTAGATAACAGACTGTCATCCTCTCCGCTTTTGGTCTAAGCTTAGACTAAAGCTTCTGAAGGATGGTCATTGGTAGCCAGAAGATCTGGCAAGATTGGGTGGTATTTGGGGTATGTGGGAAGAGGAGTGAGAAGAAATAAGGCCAAGAATGTCAGCAAAATATATGCTTAGATGCTACTGCCACCTCAGAGTGAGGAGGTTTTCAGAAGGGAGAACAACTGGTCTCTTCCTCTTCCTCGTGGGCAGCCATATTTTTTTTATAGTGCCTCGAAACTCACCAAAAGGTAGTCCTGGCTAGGGTGCATCGTTGCACATGGGAAGTAAGACTTCAAATGGGTTAAAAGGATGTCTCAGTGTATACCGTGATGGACAATATCAGTCTGGAATAGCATTCTAGAAGCGTTGGAATCCCACTGGACCACAGCTCCAGCTAGAGATTTATCATTATCTGTGGTCTGATCGGCACAAGTGAGGGAAGGTCGAGGATGTCAAGAGGTCTCCCTGTGCAGTTTCCAACAGTATTTGGTAGGAATCGAGGCCGGAGTCGTATGAAACCAACACGGTGTATTTGACGCCAGGCAGAGGCAAAAACATAAAATGTCAGGTCTTCTTATCAGGGGCTAAGCTTTATGTAGGGTCGACTTTCTGTGAGAAGGACAAAAGATTGAACAAAGCAAGTAGCCACTTCCAAATAGTCCCCTGAAAGGTGGTTGCAGAGCTAATTTCAAGAAGTTGTCAGCAGAGTGATTGAATTTCCCTCATTTGTCCCTTATCTGGCTCAGCAGACTCTGGGACAGATGTCATATGCTGCACAAAGTACTTTTCCACTTTTTAAAGCAAAAGAGATGCCGCTTCCGAATTTATAGAAATGTTGGCCAGTTTCTCCAGAACATTCTAAGTTTGCTGTCAAAGATCTGAGCATTAACTCTTTACAGTTCCTAAGGAAGGCTGGCTGTTAGTACAGGTCATAAAGGTTGTGAAGTTGTATCTGACTTAACATCCTCTAGTTTTCTTGGTTATACAGGTGTATTATACATAACTTGGCCAAGCTCATCTGGAATAGCCGAGAAAAAACATTTTAGTCTATTTCATGGCAAATAATTGCCACTTTTGGCTGGTGACCAGCTTATATCCTTTACAGTATATGGTAGAATAGGAGAGTCATTTTGTCTCTTGCTTATTTTATAGTGTTCTTTTAAAGAATGTGATCCACCATTGTTATTGGAATGAAAGCATAGTAGGATAGGGAGACTCAGAGTGTAGACTTAAAATTCCATGTTAGCTTGAAGATGCTACTTTTTATTTCTCACATAATAGCAAGTTTATTTAAATTTACAAAACCTTTAAAAGATAAGTCTTATTTTAAAGGCTCATGAGTATGCGTGAGAGTGTGTATATATACCACATGTGTGCGTGCATCCACTGAGGTAAGAAGAGGGCATTGCATGACCCAGAGCTGGCATGATTGGTCACTATGAGCTGCTCTGTAGATTCTGGGAGCTGAACCTGGGTCTTTTGAGAGAGTGGTAAGTACTTTTGACCACTGAGTTATCTCCCCAGTTCCCATGCCTGTTTTTTTTTTTTTATTAACATTTAGAGCTGAGTCCTTGGGCCTTGGCTGGCCTTGAGGATAATTTCATTAAAAAATATTATACAGTAATTAAAACAACATTTTACTCATACTTCTGGCCTGTTGTCCTTGAGTCTCCTCCTCTTTAGGGTACATCCTCCTTGAGACTCTTTTAGTAAGTTTCTTTATCAGTGTCTCTTCCTGAAGGATTGTGGTATAGCTGTTTCTTCTGGGCATAACATGATGATTGTCTGACATGGGATAGAGATTGCTGAGGTGACGTACAGAATATGTTAACCTCTATAATGGTGGCCATAAAATAAGCAAAACAATACAGATAGCTAGGTGTATGGCAATGGTAATGGGCCTGTGAGCACTCCACTAGCAGAGGGAGCTGGGGAGTCACTGGATTCTTAAATGTCTTTGTTGGTACTAGAACATACAGGAGGTGGGAAGCTGACTGAATAAGGGTATTATGCTGTTTTCATGAGGTCATTGCCTTATGTTGAGGGGAGATTTTTCCAATGATGAACACATATTTCAATTGCCCATACTCCTTTAAGTAATCCTTCATTCATACTCTCAAAACCAACTTAATTGAATAAACTTACTGGCCTGCCAAATTTGTCTTGTGTGGAATCATTTCTTCGTTCTGTCATCAGTACCCTATCTGGGGTGATTAGATATCTGATTATATCTTTTAAGGAAATGTATAAACCAGAATCCCTCATAGAATCCCAATAGCATCTTGGTCTAGATGCCAAAGGTCTCCTTTGTCTTTTTGATCACCACAAAAATAATTTGTAAGGACATAGAATGTAGTGTAAAGTGCAGAGTTTCTTAGAGAGTAAGTTGCACTGCCAAGGGGTGAGAGCGGACAAAAGTCAAAGAGATCACTGTCCTAATACACATTAGGCAGGTTTTTCCATATAATCTTTTTTTTAACTTTTTTTTTATTGAAAAAAAAAACAAGTTTTCACCTCCCATTTCCCTCCCCCTCCTCCCACCCTTCTCTCCCTCCCCCCACTCCTCTCCCCCTCCCTCTCCAGTCCAAAGAGCAGTCAGGGTTCCCTGCCCTGTGGTAAGTCCTAGGTCCTCCCCCCTCTGTCTATTTCTAGGAAGGTGAACATCCAAACTGGCTACAAAGCCAGCACATTACGTAGGTTCAAAACCCCGTGCCATTGTCCTTGGTTTCTCATCAGCCCTCATTGTTCGCCATGTTCAGAGAGTCCGGTTTTATCCCATGCTTTTTCAGTCACAGTCCAGCTGGCCTTGGTGAGCTCCCAATAGATCAGCTCCACTGTCTCAGTGGGTGGGTGCACCCCTCGTGGTCCCGACTTCTTTGCTCATGTTCTCCCTCCTTCTGCTCCTCATTGGGACCTTGGGAGCTCAGTCCAGTGTGGGTCTCTGTCTCTATCTCCATCACCAGATGAAGGTTCTATGATGATATGCAAGATATTCATCAGTATTGCTATAGGATAGGGTCATTTCAGGTTCCCTATCCTCAGCTGCCCAAGGAACTAACTGGGGACCTTGGCTTGGGCACCTGGGAGCCACTCTAGGTTCAAGTCTCTTGCCAACCCTAAGGTGGCTCCCTTAACTAAGAATTGTGCTTCCGTGCTCCCCTATCCAACCTTCCTTTATCCCAATCCTCCTTTTTCCCCAAGTTCCCCCCATTCTCCCCTTCTCCCTTTTCTCTCCCCATCTCCCCTTACCCCCATCCTACCCCACCCCCGAGATCCCAATTTTCTCCCCGGCAATTTTGTCTACTTCCCATGGCCAAGAGGACAGCTATATGTTTTTCCTTTGGTTGTAACCCCAACAGCACAGACATTAAGGGCAACATTGAATAAATGGGACCTACTAAAACTGAGAAGCTTCTGTAAAGCAAAGGACACCGTCACCAAGACAAAAAGGCAACCCACTGACTGGGAGAAGATCTTCACCAACCCCGCAACAGACAAAGGTCTGATCTCCAAAATATATAGAGAACTCAGGAAACTAGACTTTAAAATGCTAATTAACCCAATTAAAAAATGGGACACTGAACTGAACAGAGAATTCCATATAATCTTAAAAGGCTGTCTAGAACAAGCATCTTGTTCTGAGGGACTTGACTGATTACCTCGATTATTTCTCGAACAAGGGAGAAATGGAATTAGAAACCCTCCTGATACATGGCAATCTTATAAGGGTTAGGCTTTCTGTGGTCAGATTTAGATTGAAGCTTAGAATGTCCTGTCTTCCTCTAGAACAGAAATGACTTAGATTACACCCTTCTGGCCATTTTAGTGCTTTGCTTTAAAGATATTGACAATGAAGATAGGGTCCATGTCTAATGTCCCTCAAGCATGCTAACATCTAACTAGTTGCCTAACAATATTCAAGAGGAGAGTGTTACTCTAGAATAATTTAGGAGAGGGATATTGGATCAATATAGCTACTTATGGCGAAAATGTCCTAAAGAGGACAACCAATGGGACCCTTATCTATGGATACATGTTGCAGGACCATCTAAGTGTTGGTGGACTATGATGAGAGGAAACAAAATAGGCTTCAAAGACTATAGTAGACAATAGATTACAACACATATAACCAGTTTTTACCTTGAAAATCTGGAGCTGTAATTCTAAACCTGTTACAGAAGTGGCAATGTCTGATGGCCTGCATTCCTGCATCTGATTTTGTAGACTGTGCACAACAGATGAGACATTCGTTGAATTATCAGGAATATCCAAACAGAAGCCAGAGATAATTAGGCGGACCACAATGGCATGGTTCTTCCCATTATTGTCTGAAGGGTTAAAGTGGTTCAATAAGTTGTCAGGGCTGTATTAAATATCTTCCTGAGAGGTAAGTTTCTTCTCTGGCTAAAACCAAGGCTTCACTCTTTCCCTTTCTCCGTGGTGTTCCTGGGGAAATTTTAATTCCTTGGGGTCCATTGTAATTGTCTGATAGCCAAGAAGAGGATGCAAGTGTCTATTTAGAATACCACATCTCTTCTCATGGGTAACTACATAATTTGGAACTTCTCAGTGGATTTCTACCCTCATGATCCACTCAGTATTACATGATCCTAATGAATAAAGGACAGACATCCATCATGGATATCAAATATCATTGGAATACATTGAAGGAACTATGATCTCTTTTTTCTAGTGTAATGGTGTTATCTGATTTAAATGGCCTTTTGTTGACATCGTATATAACCACCCCAAATTTTAAAATGCTCCTCATGGTATCTATGATTATTTTCTACAATTGTTGTGAGAAGAGAAGGCTAGCACATCACTGTATTTGTCTTCCTTGAAAAGCTCCCTCTGTGTCCCTTCTGACTTTTGAATGAATAGACCATTTGAACTAAATTTGGCCTTACGAATGTATGGTTATAACTGATACCAATCATCTGGAAGAAGAGATGCTCACGATGAAATGCTGAACTACCTGGGCATGAAAAGTTGTACCCAACTTCCACAACTGCCTTGTTTACTCTCTGGAGTGTAGCCATAAGCTCCTGTAAAGAGGGAGTTTTCCTCTGAGGTTTAAAAAGGCAGAAAGAAAAGCTGTATCAGAACCAAATAGAGCCAATAAATCCCAGGGGTTTCTTAAAGTAGGGAGGAGCAAATGAAGTCTTCATCTTTTCCAAACCCTTCTGTGTGTTGACTTTGCCAAGGATTTGTGGGAGGTGTTTTCTCTGAAGGGCCTCTTATCTAATGGGTCTAAGGAAATGACTCGTACTTCAGTGACTATTGGCTGAAGGAGTGGAAGGTCCTCCTGCAGCACCACCTGGCTGGAAATTCTTGAGGCCTTGATGGATGTGAAAGACACCAGAATCAAAGGTCCTGAGACTCCCTTTACTGTGAGCTTTAATTAGCCCTCCTTCTCTTAGTTGAAATGAGCTTTGTTTTTCCAACAGATTAGTCAGACTTTGTAACTCTTAGTTTTGGATAGTTTTTTTAAGCCTGGAGGGCAAGATCAGCATTTGTACTTCAGCTCTGAACACAGAAAAATATGCCCACAAAGCACCTTGAGTAGATGTAGGCCCAAAGCTGAGCTGAGCTGGAGGAATGCTAAGGAAGACTATCATTGACATTGCCCTCCAGGTTAGATGAATCTCCTGGGGAACATTTTTGATGAATGGCTTTGGGATCTGATTAGTATTGTAAACCTATTCCCAGAGATCTAGCTATGGACTGAGTGATCTGTGAAGCTAAGGAAGGACCATTATTGTGAAGAGATCTTGAGAAGCCAAACTGAGGAATTCTTTCCTTGAAGGGTGATTTAGATACTGCAGTGTCCTTTTCCAAGCAAGCTAGGAAGGGTGCTCTCCATCCCATGAAACACACGGCTCATCCATTTTCATCTCCTTGATAAGGAGTCTATTTGCCAATCTTGACCTGAGTACTGACTGCACCTGTAGGTCTGGGGCCCTAATTGAGCTTCAGGCAGGAGAAAAAATTGTTTAAATTGAAGAAAACCATGAGAGTAATCTGATTATAGCCACAGAACCTATGATTTCTCTCCCTGGCAGGTCAGTAGCTCACTGGTGGGGATTAATAGGTCGGGACATAGTGGATTTTACTTCTCTTCAGGATAAGTCATCATGAGGTTATTTAGATTGTATACTGAGGATATTTTGGGCTCTAATTTTTGCCAATAAGTCTCTGTTTAGTAACAGGAATGGGCATTTAGGAACAACAATGAAAGCACGGGTGAAACATAAACTTTTCCATAAATAATATAAAGACAGAGTAGAATGTTTGGTAATGGGAGGATCATCAATTGATGCCCATAATAGGGTTGGATGAAGATTGATTAGAATGAGACTCCTTAGCCATGGAGAAAACTTAGAATCCCACCTGTGATATCTGTATTTACTCAAGGATCCATTGAGGGTGAGAGTTTTGTCAGAGGGTGCTGGATTTCTTTTTCGAAGGGTAACATTTGGGGCTCTGGTCGAAGAAGAGTCTTTTGATCTCTGAAACAGTAAGCTCTCCAGTGCCATTGGGGTTTTTGTTTTCTCTCTTTCTTTCTTTCTTTCTTTCTTTCTTTCTTTTTCTTTTCCTGACTGTTGACAGAAATAGCATCTGTTTTCTGTTTATTTCCTTTGAGAAATTCCTAGTGTCGAACCTTGAGTTCTTCTACAAGGTACAGAGAGTAAAGTAAACCTTCTGTTTGTCTCTCTGTTTTTTCCTTCCTTTTTTCTATTTTCCTTTCTGTTTAGAACACAAAATTTGCTCTGTCAATTGCTGAGAATCTTAGGCTCCATTACAATTTTTATGATTTCCTTTACTGTCAAGGGATTAGTTAGATAGGGTGTAGTCTTATACAGCATTCCAAAAATGCTCTAAAAAGATAGAGTTTTCATTAAGCCCCTCGTAAAGAGTTGCTAATTTGACGTGGATTTGCTCATTTTCATTCACTACTGTTTAATTTCTTAACACATCGATAACAGCATGTTGGCACACTCAACACATCATCCTAGGTGTTACAATCCTATCTCAGGGAATCTATCAAGACTGCTTCAGGACCTGTGGGAGATTAAGGATTTATTGTTTGTAGGAAATTTGTACATCATCTATTCCTTTGAATCACCAAAGTTCTTTCAGAATCAGGCTCTATCCCATAGTAACATTGATATCTTTCCAAAAGTAGTTTGTATTTTGGTAGACTTGTAAAAAACCTATATATTTATCAGAATAATTAGAGAAACTACCTAAATCCTGCTTGAATTTCTCAAAGCCTTGCATAGAGAAAAGATATTCTGCCCTAATGAATCCAAATCCCCGAGAGCTTGGAGGAGATACATCTGAGCAGCTGCATTTGAAACATTAAAATTTTGAATATAGGGCACAGAACCTATTTTTCCAGTAGGTGGTGATGTTGCCAAAGGTTTTAGTCCTCTTAGATTTATCAGGAGGAGGTTCTAGCAAAGGAACTTCTTCCAAATATCAGAGGAACCCCTTCAAACTGGGTTCCATCTTACCGGAGCCATTGTTTATAGATCAAATTTATCATTTTTGGATAAATTCTGTTTGAGGTCAAGACAGAGTCTTAAGGTTTTGTGATTAATTGTGAAGGATATAATCAAGAGGCAAACCAATAGAGGTTGAAGGGCAGTTACCCATTTGGGGAGCTCACACAAGGAGTTTATGGAAAAGGCATCTCTTCTCCCTAGCTGAGCATTTGAGGGCCTCATTTTGTTTGAGCCTGAGAGTTGTATATAGCATATTTTTCTTCTAATTCTTAAAATCTTTAGGCAGCTGAAAGCCACCTACCTTCTCCATACATTATTTCAAATTTGCTTCTGGTCCCTGGTGCAGGTATGAATGCTCTTTTCTGCTACAACAGAACTTTCTTCCTGAAAGGAACTGGAGATATTGAGCTGGAGTTGGAAGTGGAGCAGGAATCCAAAAAGAACTGCAAGTCCAGGCTACAACATATTGGAGGCAAGTGGCCATAGGAGAGTCTAATTTCCTCTTCAGGAAATTTAAATGTAAAACTTAAATGTAAAAAATTGAAATGCCCCACCCCAAACAGAGACCTAGGCTGAGTGTGGTACTGAATCAAGTTCTGTGAGTTAGGCTGAGTGTGGTACTGAATCAAGTTCTGTGAGTTTAAGTCCAGTCTGGTCTATATAGTGAGTTCCAGGCCAATCAGGGGTTCACATTGAAACCTTGTTTTGAACAAAAGAAAAAAACAAAACAAAAATAAAACAAAGAGATCCCCTAGTTAGGGGTCTCAATCCAATGTGAGAACTACTGCGACCTAACCACAGAGTTACAGGAGCACGGGATAAAGGTAACACATGTTTTAGAACACAGCAATGACTATCACACTAAACCGACCTTGGTTATACTCAAAGGAAGATAAGGATATTGGATTTCCCCAAATGAATATGTGGTCTATACGGAAAATAGCCACAGACCACACAGGGAAATTAAGGAAAAGAAGCACATGCATTCCTCCAGGTGAATCTTTCACTAGCAACAAAAATAGCAAAGGAGGTACCAGAATGTCACACATTCAGAGCACATTACACGAGTGTAGCTGATATGCTGAGAACATAGCTGAGTCTGGTGAGCGCAGGTGCTCCACGTGATGGGTATACAAACCGGCAGGAATGAGTGGCCTAAGTGTGCACTTCTGGAGTTAGAAGGGATCTCTGTGGTCCACATCGTATCAGGACTAAGATGAAGGAAAGCTAACATATCACTGTGTTTTCCATCTGGGCGCCAATTACCTTCTTTGTTCTTGAAATATCTATGAAAAGTAGATGAGAAACACAGAATACGTCATAGAAGATAGGCAATACTTATTGTAAGGCACACTTTCAAGGCGTGAGTGCTCACAGTGGCCCAAGAGACCTCTGTCCCAATCTACATCTTAGGAGACTTCCATAGTACTTTTTGAGGGACTTCTAAAATAAACATCTTTTCCTGAGTGGCATTGTTCTGGTCAAGTGATTGACAGTCTTGTTTGGGTTGTCTCTTGAACAGAAGGGCACAATAGTGTCTTTGTTCTTGATCAAAAGGTCTCTTGCTATATGATACTATAAGGGTCATGAGAGCTAGGTTAGTAGTTAGGTATTAATAATACAAGATACTTGCTTTCCTGGGATCAGAGGTATCACACAGCCTCCTGACCAGTAAAATCTTGATCTCCTAGTCTGTTTCACAGGATGTTGACCGCATAGGGGCAGCTCATCCCTAGTGTTCTCCATTCCTGCTCACAACTAGCTACTTAACATTATGACTTAAAATGAAATAATAAAACCAGATATTGGGAAGTCTATCAATTCCCAAAGTCATTCTAGTCATTGTAAGGAAAGCAACATACATGACAATTATTAACCTAGTTTTCCTATATTAACCTAAATGGTTCTCATTATATATACCAACAGCACATATGTTTTGGCAACTCAGCATCTAGCCCCCAATTCCTTCTTGAGAGGTCATCTCTTTTCCATTGTACAAACTGAACCGAGGGCACAATAAGTCCAGATGCATGAAGTTTTACTGCAAAAGTCAGGGTTCTAGACACATTTTCTTTTGAATACATCCTGTTACCACCCTGAATGAAGGTGGGGTGGAGGACGCTTGCCCTCTGCACCCAAATGTTGAGGGCATTGAAGTAAGGACCAAGGAAAAGATTGCCCCTTCCTGCAGCTGTCTCGCCAGCAGCTCAATAGCTCTGGCTAAAGTGGCATTAAGTGTTAGTCTCTGGTGCCAAGGACTGAGTGTGGCACTTCAGGCAAGACGCAAATGGCCGTTGCTAAATTGTCTCTGTTGCTGATCCCATGACTTGCAAGTTTCCATAACCTTCTGCCTTCTGCCTTTTAAATGAATGGCACTGTAATACTGCTTGCTATTGTTATAAATCAAAACTTATTTTTTTGTTCTTTTTATGTGAAGAGATGCAGCAGGTATGTTGGAGTTGCTGGCTTTTAAAATCACAAAGCAGGACTAGAACACTGAAAAAGTATACACGCATGTGCATGTATGTGCACCCCCCACCTTAAAAACATATTTCATACTGACAAGATAATTGGAAATTTGGTTCTGTCAGCTTTATGTCATCTGGAATTTTACCTGATTTGTCAATTGTAGTTGTCAGATGGATCTGGACTTTTCCAGAATGCTGTGAACGATATAATTCAGAGGCCGTTTCAATCTGGCATGCCTCATAGGTTTTCTTTGAAACAAAGGAACATCATTCATGCTCCCTGATCTTACATATTTTACTTGTTTCTCGCTAATATGTTAAACAAGTAGTTTTTGCAGTTTCCCTTAATTCTTCAGCGTAGCTATGAGTGCTACCATCTACTGAACACATCTCTGTGTTTTCAGGGCACACATACTATACAGTTCAAACCTGCATACATTTCCATTTGTATTGACTTAAGAGGTTATAAAGCAGTTTTCTTTAAATCTTCAAACGTGAATACAGATTTGGGGGCTTTTACCAGGGGAAACTATTTCCCCCACTCTCAGCACTCCTTAGTTGCCTGTGATTCTTTCTTTAGGGTGTAGGCCTTGAGAGTTTGCACCCCTCCAAGATAGCATGTCTGTCGCTGTCATCCTTGTTCAGGTCTTGTCTAGGGAGCTGTGCTGATGAGACTTTGTGAGCAGAGCTTCCCTAACATTTCTAGAAGGTAAAACCTCACAGCAAACTTCCTGTTCCTCTGGCTCTTACAATCTTTCTGCCCTCCCCTCTATGATCCTTGTTCTCCAATCCCAAATGACCAGGACTAAAATAATGTGCATAAAAGTTGCATTAAGACAAGCTGAGAAGTTTGTATTTACATATGTATTATTAGAGAAATAGAAGTGAATTTGTAATAGGGCTATAATATTGCATGGGAAGAATTGACGGGAGGAAAGAAGAGGGTTAAATGATGTTGTTATATTCTATTTTATTTTTTTTTGTGGGGGAGAGGATTTTGAGACCGGGTTTCTCTGTAGCTTTGGAGCCTGTCCTGGAACTAGCTGTTGGAGACCAGGCTGGCCTCAAACTCACAGAGATCTGCCTGCCTCTGCCTCCCGAGTGTTTGGATTAAAGGCATTAATTTTTTAAAAAAAATATTAAAAATTGAAAAAAGTGAATTCAGTTTATTTCTACCTCAACTTGTGCTTGGAGGTGGCTTTCAGAATTAGGTTTACTAAAAGCTCAAGGTAGTCATAGAAATAATGCTATTTCCCTCTTTTAAATGTCCCCTTTCCCCAAGACAGTTGATACATAGATACAAAGAGTATTTTTCTATGCATGGGTCTCCACTGGAGTAGCTGCAGATGAAGAGGCTTTATGATTATGATGCTATATGGGATTGGGTGTCGGGGACACCTCGAAGATTGATGCCTAGGTACCAGAACGTCTGGCCTCTACTCAGGTTCTGGAGAACGATGCTTAGTAAGAAAGCTGCTGTCTCGGGGTAGGGATAGATAATTGACTTATGTGAATGTCAGTTTTGACTAGAGATTTTTCCCATTTTCTGGGCACTAAAAAATCTTGGAATCAGGACATCTCAGTCCTGACTGAGAATATTTCCTCCATTCTGGCAGGATTTGTGCTGATCAAAATGTGAATCAAGTAGAAAGATGTGACCTTGCACAAGAGCTTGTAGGCTACGTTGCATATTCAGCGGGAAATAAGGTGTTAGGGAGAAAAATGAGTCATGATTTGCACACCTACTGTGCACAGATGGCTAGACGGGAAGGTGTCCTAGTCATACGTGTGTGTGTGTGTGTGTTGTGTGTGTGTGTGTGTGTGTGTGAGAGAGAGAGAGAGAGAGAGGGGGAGGGAGGGAGGGGGAGAGAGAGAGAGAGAGAGAGAGAGAGAGAGAGAGAGAGAGAGAAGATTAGCTCATGCAATTGTTTGATAAACAATTGTTGAGGCTGAGTGATGTATCTGGAGATGTAGCTCACTGGCAGAGTGCATGCTTATATGCAGGAGTCTCCAAATTCACTTCATACCACCAACACCAAAAGAAAGCCAAAACAATAAGAGAGAGAGAGAGAGAGAGAGAGAGAGAGAGAGAGAGAGAGAGATCCCAAAGTCTAGAATGAGCAAGCTGGATACCAGGACAGCCATGGGTGTAAGTTCCAGTGCAAATGAGAATACCTATGTTTTGGAGAGCCAGCAGTGTGAGCCAGAAAAGACCATTGTTCCAGCAGAAACATTCCTTTCCCTAAGTTTTTTTTTTTTTTTTTTTTTTTTGTAGTCAGGTCTTCATATGATTGGACCAGGCTGTGCACTAGAGAGGACAGTTTTCTCTCAGTCTGAGTAGATGTCAATATTCTTTAGAAGCACCTTCACAAATACTCCGAGAATAATGTCAGGCCAAATATTCTAGCACCCCATGACCAGGACAGGTTGAAAGAAAGTTAATGAACAAAATGTAAAATTCAGTTATTTAGTACTTATTTATGCCTAGTAAGTAACTCACCCCTGCTCCCTTCTAAGCCTGTGTGAAGTTTTTATTTTCTGTCCAGTACTTGGTAATCAAGTTCAAGTATTCTCTGGCCTTTCCCTTTATGTTGCCTTTTTTCTTTTTTCGAGACAGGATTTCTTTGTCCTCAAACTTACTCTATAGACCAGGCTGGCCATGAACTCACAGAGAACCACCTGCCTCTGCCTCCCGAGTGCTGGGATTAAAGGCGTGCACCACCACCACCACCCAGCCTACTTTGCCTCTTTAAATTTGACTGACCCTGAACTCTTACTATGATAATCACCCAGGTAATTCATTTTGTCTAAGTCTCAAAACTTCCCATTCACTTCTTGGTAAACCTTAACAGTGTGTAAGGTCTTAGGTTTAAGCGGGACACCAAGATAGATTTTCCTTTTGGGTTAAGAAGTTAATTGCCATTACTACCCTGGAATCAGAGACAACCTCACTCCATGCATGTTCTATAAGCTCTTATTCACTGACTACATTGTATGGGACCTCCTCACCCCTACTCTGAAACCTATAAGATGGGACCTCAACACACACTCTGCCTCATGGGATTGAACTCTCTTGAGAACCCCCACTATATTATTCTTGTATAGTATTAATAACTCCCTTAATTGACTTTGCCGTAGGGGAGCACAGACTGAGCGTCCCCAGCCGAAACCCAGCAAATGAGTCATAAGCTCAAACATGTCATCAGGACAATTCTATAGATCTAGTTTTCTGGAATCTCTAACGTTGGACCAGATCAGATGATTTTATTTAAGTTTCAGCTCACATGGCAATAGAAAAACTAAGTGTTATGTAGTAGATAACTCCAATAGGAAGTCCCTTGCAGTATAAGAAGAGAGAGCAAGAGGACAAAGGACAGCACAAGAGTGATGTGTGCCTTTACCCAAGAGGAATGGACTTGCCACTTCCATGATAGGTGTTTGATTATGCAGCCGAAGAGAGGGCATGAGGTTCATGTTTAGGTGATAGGAATAGTAACAGGAAATTGTCCCATGTCCTTCCCCATGTCTTGTACAAAGCCTGGTGGGGTCTCATGCTGTTGAATTCACCACATGAATTTTCTACAGAACTTCTTTCTCTTTGTGTTAAAATGGCTCTAGAAAGCAATTGGGCAAAACTACCAATAAACATTGAAGCCCAACTTCACATGGATTCAAAAGGTTTTTTAGAACATAGGCCCATCTTTTCCTGGTTAGTTTGAGTTAGATTTAGCAATCATGGAAAGATTTTTTTTTCAGAATAGCAAGAATGAATTGTAATGTCCCACAAAGAAGAGAAAAGCTTTATCAAGTGCTGACATACCACAGATGCCCCTGGAAACTGACTTAATATGCCCAAGTTTGAATCTTAAGTGTTCCTTGGATAGTATGTGGAATAGTGATTCTCACTGTTTTCTGGCAATGTTTAAATTAGAGTTAGCTTTTGTTTTGTTCTCAATGAAGGGCATTGCTTAAACTCTCTTTCTGAGATACTTTTGGATGCATATGTATGTGTTTGAAATTGGCCTTGCCTGAGATGGTACTAATATCCTTGTTGCATAGGGTAGCTCTGAAAACAAATATTAGTCAGTCCAAAGTGCCCACAAGGCTGAGACTGAGGGGTCTTGGTTTTGGTTTAAACACATGAGGTTTGCTTAGTACAACTCTTGGGGAGGACCTTATCTTGTCCAATGCTGCCAAGACATTAAAGTCAGGTCCATTTTTATCTAGTTAGTTCATTTTCTTTTTTAATGTTTCCCCCTTTACATATGAATAGACTTCTTTAACCTGGGAGTCATAGACACAGGTTGAATTATTTTACTATTACTAGACACACAGGAAGGATGGGCTATAAATAGATTTTCTAAACAGTTTGCTAAGCCTATAAATGTCTATGTAAGTGTGACTGCTTTAGACTGCTGCTTTTCCTTATTGTGATCTCTTAGGAACTCGGTTCATAGGGACCGTTCCCCCATTATGCCTCTAACAATCAGATTTATGTAGATGATAATGCTTCTGGTTGTAGCATAAGGCCCATGTCTACTGGTATTGTCATTATGCAGGTCTTTTATAGGTAACTATACTGATGATATTTCATGGGTGCAACTTCTATATCATGTCCAGAAGACGCCATCATGCACCAGGCATCTCCTGGTCCTCTGGCTCTTAGAATCTTTCTGTCTCCTCTTCTACTGTGTTCCCTGAGTCTTAGGTGTAAGGGTTGTATTGTAGATGTATCCACTAGGACTAGGCAGCTCATGTTCAATTATGTACATTTTGATGAGTTGTGAACCTCTGTTTTAGGCTCCATCTGCTGCTAGGGGTGAGAGATACACCTATCTATGGATATAAGAATATATATTTAGAATACAGTTAGAAAGTATAAAATGGCAGTTGTCAGTTCTCCTCTTGGGTCTATCTATGATCTCCCCACCTAATTGTAGTGGGTTCAGCTCATAGTACCAGGCAAGAATTTCCTCCTATTGAGCAGGTTTCAAGTACAATTAGACAGCTATTGTTTACCACTAAGATGTAAGTATCACTGCTAAGATCTTTTATATTTGATGCTTGATAACCTCTAAGTTTCTTAGCCTAGGGAGATATTATTTATTAAGTGCCTGATGACTAAGACAGAAAGAAATTATCTACCAAAATATTACTTGTGCTTTAGTTACTGTTCTGCTGTGAAGAGAGACCATGACGAAGACAATTTATGGAAGAAAGCACCAACTGGGGGCTTTCTTACAGTTTCAGGGGTTATTCCATAATCACAGCAGGGAGCATGGTGGTAGGCAGGCAAGCATGGCACTGGAGCAGAAGCTGAGAGCTGGTCTGTAGGCAGGAGGCAGAGATAGTGAGCCCGGACTTGGTGTGGGGTTTAGAAACCTCAGAGCCCAGGCCCAGTGACACACTTCTTCCAACAAGGCCACCCATCCTAATCTTTCCTAAACCATCCATTAATTGGAAACCAATCACTCAAAAGTGCAAATCTTTGGGGGCCGTTCTCATTCAAACCACCTGAACTTTGAAAGTCTATTTTACTAAAGATACCTTTTTCTTGATCATCCCCCCCCGACATAGTTGTAAATTTCCCCTTTGCTCTAAAACCCTAGAGAAACATCATATTTAATATGGTCACACTAACCGACCACTATCCCCCCAATAAGACAGCTTTTATTTCTCTTCAATATTTTAACTATACCTTGTTTCCCTACAAGTGATTTGATCTCAGAAGTCTAGAACCATTTAAGTTAGTGAGAGCCAGCAGGATCAGTTATGCGCGTGTGATGATAATTTGAATGGTTAAAACCAATTGCTCTCTTATTTATCTTTGGAGACCGGGGCTGGAGAGAGGAGGCTTTTGACAGGATGCCCACTACCCCCACGTCATCGCTCAGTGAGAGGGTGAGCTTTACTGAATTTAAAGGTCAGCGGCACAAGTGTCCTGTTGCAGCTGAGGACCCACCTCTGAAATCAGCTCCGTAGGAATTTTCTTATTTAGAAAGACTTCCTTTGTGCAAAAGTTTCCTTTGGCACTAATCAAAACTTTAATTTATTCGGAGATAAGAAAAGGGAAGATCTTAACTACTCTGATGTGAGGGATCTGAAGAAATTAGGAGTGAGCAAGATAAATATCAGAGTGTCAGCACTACACACATATCCTAATGGATAAGATCTTTGCTTCTGTTATTTTAATTTTCTCTGCATGGAATCAGATAACCTACGTGACTTTAATAATGATGATGCAAAGTTGCCAGCTCTCTAGGTCTCAGGAATAAGGGCCTAAATGACTTTGAATTTTACTCAGCTCCAAAAAATAGAGATATTTGTTCATTCATTTGTTCACTCATTCATTTTTTTCACTCACACACTCATTTATTTATGAAAGTCCGTTACATAAATATGTACTGTGATGGCTTACGGATATGAAAGGACAAGAAGCAATACAGAATGCAAGGCAGAGTAAGAAAAAGTATGGCTGTAGTGATAGAAGCAGACCCGGGAGCAGTGCCTAGGCATTCCTAGTGATGTCTAGAGCCTTTCACAGAGAAAGCATCTAGCTGGGATCTGGGCAATGAGGAGTATATTCTCAACCAGATTAGATGGGAAAGAGCATTTAAAATAGAGAATGAACATGTAAAGAAGATTTAGGTATGAGAAATAGCAGCATGCTTCCTGAGGATTATATGGTCTGACTTTCTTCTTGGGGATTATCACTGGATAAGGCTAGAGAAGCAAGCGGGAGCTAGATGTGTGCCATGTGCAGGAATGTGGGCTTGATTCTGTAGATGACATAGTCCCTTTGAACTCAGAATCATCTCTCTGCTTTATCAAAATAATATCTAATAATTCCTTGGCAAGGTAAACACAGGAAGATGTGATGAAATGGACTAGAAGAAGAGAAAGAGAAAAGAAAAAATTCCTTTATGCAAATAAAGACAGAGACTTTGCAGCTGTTGCCACAACTAGCTACTTCTCCAAGCAATGGTACTACTGGGCACTCGAATAAGGGGAGGTAAGTCAGTGAATACTTGAGAGAAGAGTGTTTTCATTCAAATCACTGAGATCATAATGGTTTGAACACAAGGCTAGAGATGCTGTCATTAGCAAGATGACAGAAGAGAAGTTCATATTATTATTAAATTATTTTTACCATTCCTTCCCACAACATATCGACCTTGATGATGACCCTTGAGAAAGATGGCTTTTGTAGGAGTCTGACAGTCCCGTAGAGAAGGTCCAGTACACTATTAGAGCAAAAATTTACAGTGATATATGTGTGCCTGTGTGTGTGCACAAGTGTGTGTGCCTGCGTGTGTGTACACCTGTGGTAGTATATGTGTATGTTGTGTGCCCGTGTGTGCTGGTATACTTGCCCATGTGGTGTGGGAGGTAATGTATGCTATGAATGTTTTATGGCCACCTGTTAATAAAGGAGCTGCTTTCAGCCAGTTGACTTAACAGAGTAAAGCCAGACAGGAAATCTGAACAGAGATGTAGAGAAAGAATACACAGAGTCAGGGAGATGCCATGTGTTGGAGGAAAAAAGACATCAGCCACCAGCCATAACTTTGCTTCAAGCCTTGTGGTAAAATATAGAATAGTGTAAATAGGTTAATTTGCGATATAAGAGTTAGTTAATAAGAAGCCTAAGATAATGGGCCAAGCAGTGTTGTAGTGAATACAGTTTCTGTGTCTAGGCAGTCAGGAATGAACAAATGGCATCTGCCTACACCCATGAGTATTCAGAGGTCAGCATCAGGCATCTTCCTCTATTGTTTTCCATCTTATGTTTTGAGACAGGATCTCTCACTGAACCAAAGCCTACTGTTCTAGCTAGACAGGCTGCCCAGTGAGCCTTGGGAATTTGCTTGTTTCTTCTGCTCAGTGTTGGGGTTCTACTACCTCTTCCACAGGGTTCCTGTATCTCCAAGGGAATAGTTTGGATGGAGACCTCCAAAGTAGACTCTCTCTCTCTGTGTAATGTCTGTCTGTTGGTCCCTGCATCAGCTCTCATCTGCTGCAAGGAGAAGCCTCTCTGATGAGGACTAGACCAGGAACCAATCTATGAGTATAAAGAATATCATTAGGAATCATTTCATTGAATTTTTAAAAACCAGTCATGTTTGTTTCTACCTTAGAGTTTCTGGGCTATCCAGTCTCTGGTTGAGCATGGGCTCCTAGTCATGAACTGGCTTCTGGAAATCAGACACTGATTGGCCACTCCCATTTCTGTGTCACCATGGCTTCAGCGCATCTTGCAGGCAGGAAAGATTGTAGATCAAAGGTTTTGTGGCTGGGTTGTTGTCTAGGTTTCTCTTTCTGTAGCCTGGAGGGTACCTTCCTGCACCAAAGAAACTAGAACATAGGGATGAAGGCTCCATACAGGTACCAGTTCTACCTCTTCGTGTTCAATGACCTACTATGTGAATATTTTTTTCAGCAATGGACCCTCACACTCAGTTTGCAGAGAACAACCCTCTGTTCTAGCATCAGCCTGGGTTGTTCAGGGATTTCCCAGGATGCCACAGTCTAACAATTCAATGGAATACAAGCCAGTCCACACTGTAAGTTTTACCTGGCTTACAAGAGATGCGAGGCCAACTCAGACTTTGTGTCTTCCATTACTAGGAGTTCTTACTAGGGTCACCTTTATAGAATCCAGGAAGTTTTCCCCTTACTAGGTTTCTACACTATCCACAAATGCTTGCTGTTCCAGCCACTTCTCCTTCTACTCTCTCTCCTACCTCCATCATTCTACCTGATCCCTCTCATTCCCATTCCCTTCCCCTATCCTCGTCCACCTGCAAAATCAGTTACCACTTCTCTGTGAGATCCATGCATCCCCTCTAGAAACTTCCACTCTATCCAAACTCTCTAGGTCTATGTATTGTAGCTTGGTTATCATTTACTTAATGAGTAATATTGACTTTTAAGTGAATACATACAATATTTGTCTTTCTGGGTTTGGGTTACCTCACTCAGGATGACTTATTTTTTCTATTTACCTAAAAATTTTATGATGCAATTAAAAAACCCAACTTTATAATATTCCATTGTATAACTGTACCACATTTTTTTATTCATTCTTTGGCTGAGGGACAACTAGCCTGTTTCCATTTTCTGGCTATATGAATAAAATCACAACGAACATAGTTGAGCAAGTCACCTTCTTGTAGGATGGAGTATTCTTTGGGTATATGCCCAAGAGTGGTATAGCCAGGTGATTCTCAATTTTCTGAGGTTCTGCCATATTGATTTCCATAGTGACTCTACTAGTTTGCACCCCCACCAGAAGTGGAGGAGTGTTTCCCTTGCTCCACATCCTCACCAGCATGAGCTGGCACTTATATTATTGATCTTAGCCATTCTGACAGGTGTAAAATGGAGTTTCAAAGTAGTTTTGTTTTGAATTTCCCTTTTGGCTAAAGATCTTGAATATTAACTATTTCTTAGCCATTTGAGATTCCTTTATTGAGAATTCTTTGTTTAGATCTGTACCTAATTTTTAATTGGATTATTTGTTTTTTTAATATCTAGTTTCTTGAATTTTTTATATATTTTGGGTATTAGTCCTCTATTGGATTGGAGCTGGTAAAAATCTTTTTCCATTCTGTAAGCTGTCAGTTTGTCTGCTTGACAGTGTCTTTTCTCTTATGGAAAGTTTCAGTTTATTAATTTAATTATTAATTGTTGATATGCCTGTGCTATTGATGTTCTGTTCAGAAAACTGTCTCCTGTGCCAATATATTCAAGGCTATTCCGCACTTTCCGCACTTTCTCTTCTATCAGGTTAAGTGTGTCTGGTTTTGTGTTGAGGTCTCTGATTCACTTGGACTTGACTTTTGCACAGGGTTATAAATATGGATCTATTTGCATTCTTCCATATTTTGAGCAGCATCATTTGTTAAAGATGCTGTATTTGTCCAGTGTTAATTTCTGGCCTCTTTATAAAAATCATGTGTCCATAAGTATGTGGATTTATGTCAGGGTCTTCAATTCCATTTCCCTGATCAATATGTATCTGTTTTAATATCAACACTATGCTTATTTTTACTATTACATCTCTGTAGTACAACTTGAAATCAGGGTGGGTGATATCTCCAGTAGTTCTTTTATTATCTAGGGTTGTTTTAGCTATCCTGATATTTTTAATGTGCTGGAAGAAATGCTACCAACCATGAATACTTGGCAAACCTGTGAGGAAAGGAAGGAGGGCATTAGAAAGAAGGATGACAAACGTTCTTCCCACCATACAAAGTATAGAAACATTGAAAAAAAGAGAGCTCTTTCAGGGGAGTGGTTGAAACAAAGTGTCAGAGTGCAAGGGAAGTCACTGAGATGTTACAGAACAGGGAGACACATGGTGGCTAGGCACATAGCACCTATTGCTCCATCCCTGAAGACCATCTCTGAACCAAATGGGGTGTTGTTCAGCAGGGAAAGGATAATCATGAGGCTACTGGTATACTCACACTAAAGACTCCTTAGGCATTGACTACGTGAAAACGCCAAGGTCTGCCCAGGCCCGAATCCCAGTTTTAGGAGTTGCCAGGTTACCACACTTGCAATTGCCCTGGAGAGAGAACTCATCTGTATTGGTTGGTTTTGTATGTCATATGTCAACTTGACACAAGCTAGAGTCATCAGAGAAGAAGGAGCCTCGGCTGAGGAAATGGCCCTCATGAGATCCAGCTGTAAGTCATTTTCTCAATTAGCAGTCAATGGGGGAGGGCCCAGTCCAGAGTGGGTGTTGCCATCCCTGGACTGGGATGTTCTATAACAAAGAGGCTGAGCAAGCCATGGAAAGCAAGCCAGTCAGCAGCACCCCTCCATGCCTCTGTATCAGCTCCTGCCTCCAGGATCCTGCCCTGAGTTCCTGTCCTCATTTCCTTTGATGCTGAACAGCAATGTGGCAATAAAAGCCGGACAAGCCCTTTCCTCTCCAACTTGCTTTTCAGTCACAGTGTTTTGTTGCAGCAACAGAAACCCTAACTAAGGCATCATCCCACGTTTTGCTCTGCTCTACCTAGGCTGTCATTGCGCGGAGCCGTCTAGGTACACCACCCACATGTGACCTCAGGAGAATCAGCTCAATGAACTCAGCATATTGGCTGACACACTCCCAGGAGTCAACCAGAAGTCAGCCAGGAGGCCTGTCCAGCCCCTCCACTCTCACAGTCCTAGAAAGATCCAGGCGGTCAACTCTCCTTCTGCTTGGCCCAAAAGATAGCAAGACCTCTGCTCAGAAGGTAGAATGTAGTTCTGTCTATCCTACTCATGTTCTAGAAGCAGTTAAGTGCACCTGTACATTTACCTGACACCCCAAAAGTAGCCAGGTAAGTAGGCCTGAGTGGTTTGGAGCCCAGAGGCCTTGATACGTGGCTTGCTGGTCTACCTCCCAACCTGCAAGGGAATGAGCAGAGCTTGAGCCCTGCTCCCAGAAGAAGCAGTTAAGTTGTTTGATGTCAGGAGATTGGCAGATGGAGACACTTGGTCCTGTTCATTCTCGGCCCCAGGAAGCAGCTGGGTAGATAACTGTGATAGTGTTATTGTGAATTTGGCATGATTTAGAATCGACTGAAACATAGTCCTTTGGGGATACCTGTGGTGTATTATCTTACCTGCCTTAATTGAGTTGGTTCCCACCCACCGTGGGTGTTAGCATCCCTTGGTTGGGATTCAGAACTGTATGAGTGGAGAAAGGAAGCAGAGAGGCAGCATGCATTCTTTGCTGTCTTCTGAAAGTAGAGGTGATGGGAGCAGGTACTTCAAGCTCCCGGCTCCTTGACTTCTCCAGCGGGATAGGGGTACCTTGAACCATGGGTTGCAATAGCACCTTTCTTGAGCTCCTGTCATTGCAGTGGCAGGGAAAAAAGCTAAGAGACCAAAAGCTTTCTCTTCCTATTGGTGTCGCCTTCCGACAGTCAGGCATCCCATCCCGCTTCTGGGCAGACAGTGATGAACCAACCATGTGAACCCTCTAAGTTGTTCTACTAGTGTACCATCTATGGAAACTTTTGGGTGTATCATGCCTGTAGCTGAACATACCACACCTAGGGCTCCTGTGAATTTGCCTTGCCAAACAGAGCTTCACCCCAGCTGGCAGTACAATTACAGACCCTGGCAATCTAGGCCACCAAAAAAGCCACCAGGCATCACCAGCATTAATTGTAGCTTAAGAGGCTCCACAGATACTGAATTAAGACACTTGCATGGAACACAACACAGTACATATATAGTCAACTCCCCAGGGCGTGTTGCTTATATAAAGTCCTTTACTACGAGAAGCACTCTATAAAACCAGGGGAGACAGCTGATTTAAGAGATTTAGTCCATCTTCAATTTCATTGATCACTCACGAGTCCCTTGCTTATTTGTAGCTGATCTCTTCCTTTGCATTCTCCCTGGCCTGGATAACAAGAGAGGATGCTTCACCGACTCAGGCATAGTCACAGAAGTAATATGAGCCATGCTCATTTCAAACACAGCTCAGCGGCCTCTGAGGCATTTCTTCCAAATCTTTCTCCCTCCAGTGCCTTCAAGAGAGGAGTCCTTGACTCCCAAGTCCTCAGCCCTCCGTGTGTCCTCAAATCCACTGTGCTGTTTGTGTTGGAATCATAACATGACATAAATCTCTTTTCAATTAAAAAGCTTATCCTGGACTTTTCTATTTCCAAATCCTTTTATTAATAACCTTCAGTAAAAAGAGGCTGTAAGGACAAACAACAGACAGGCCCCATTTCTCTAGGAGGAGGTGTGCTGAAGAGAGATGACAGTAACTGGGATGGAGTTTTCTTACATTCTTGTCTTCTCAGAGGGAAGAATTCAGTCAACAGACAGTTGAAACAAGGATTTACTTAGGAAAGGGAGGTAAAACGCCAGAGACCAGGAGTGGGTCAGCCCCGGGGAAGGCAGGAGAGGGTCAGCCCCGGGTAGGTAGGGGTGGGTCAGCCCCAGGCAGATAGGGGTAAGTCAACCCCGGCAGGTAGGAGCGGGTCAGCTCCGGGCAGGTAGTGGTGGATCAACCCCGGACCAGGGCTGCATTATTGGATTATGTATGCATCATGGATTTGATTTTGAGATGAAGTCTCATTATACAGCTCTGTACGGCCGGGAACTTGCCTTGTAGACCAGAATTGACTTGAACACTGATCCTTTGGTTTTTGCCTCTTGTTATCATGGTTATAGGCATTGCCTCCGTACCAAACTCTATATTTTGGATTTAAGGAATTTCATATGGTCCCTGCCGTCTTATGACGTCATCACTAGGTTTCTCACCTTGTACTCCTGCCTCGGTTTTGTACCACACTTTTGCTCATGTGTCTGCCTGCCAAGTCTGTTACTTCTTCTCATGAGGACTTAAGTGAAACTGGGCTGGAGGGGGGGGGGGTGCAAAAACCGCTCTGCTAAGAAACGACAATAATGGTTTAATGAGCAAGGCAGGTTTCCTCCTCACTGAACATAATTCGGGACAGAAGAGTCCCTGCAGTTTTCAGTTCTCTCTCTCTCTCTCTCTCTCTCTCTCTCTCTCTCTCTCTCGCTCTCTCTCTCTGTCTCTCTCTCTCTCCCCCCACCCCACGATCAGAATGCTCATTCATGCACACGCGGCAACTGCGAAAGTGCCCTGCTGCCATTGCCTTGGTTTCTGATACAGTCGAGGGAGTCTAACTGTGGCTTCCAGATACCTATCCACAAAGGGCCTTTTTAGCCATCTGGTAGCCCAGCTACCAAATATAACTGGGCTTTCCTATGTTACCTCCTGCCTAAATCCTTGCCTAGCCTGTTAGATCTAACTACAGAAGAGGCAGACCCAGGTAGAGTTTGTGTGAGGGCTGGGTGCATTCTTTTCCCCTCTGGCACATAGAGATACTTCTTTCCTCCTACTCATGTCTACTTAGCTCCCTACTCTAACAGACATGATGTAGGTAGACTAAGGGACAACTCAAAGTCATCTGGGGTGGGCATTGCCGAAGTTCTGTCCTAACGCAATGATGAAGGAATGGATTGATTCTGTGAGCTGACAAACATCAAAACGTAGGAACCGTTGATCTGCTCTGCCCTGAAGCCATGAACCTGCCATTCTAATGTCGAGTAAAGAAAGCATTCTTAGCTTTGATGTACCAGGACTTACAAATCGCAGTTCTGGTCCTGGTCCTATATTGATTTTTGCTTTTTAGTTGTTCTTGTTGCATTGTTACCTATCCTCTTGGGTTCTGGGATTTCTGCCACTTCATTCTGAATCGGTTTTGTCTGCTTGGTTTCCCCTCTGAATGAGGACGCATGGAAGGGACACTTTTCAAACAGTATGGAGTCTTTTCTCTAACAGTGACTACAATGATGACAACAATGACAATGGAAAACTATTGGTTTGTGATAGGGAGTGACACAGAAGAGAGCCTCGCTGTCATTCACACTATGGCATTTCACATAAGCAAATACATTCTCTCCATTGGCTGCTGCTGAGCTCCATGGCAATTGTTTGCTTTAGCTATAATTGCACTCAATTCTTAGAAATAGAATAATTGCTCTCTACAAGCGTTTGAGGCCATTTTTGCCTTTGGAATGTTTCTTTGCAAAAAGAACATCTCCATGATCAATTTTTATGCACCCAGACACCAGCCTGACAAACTGTTTAAGTGATTATGTATACAGAGAATATAGATGAGCGCTCAATTCTCTATTTCAACTTCTAGACCTTGAAAGATAAATATTGACTGCATCAAGGACTTACTGTCTTGATAATAAGGATTTATTCTCTAGAATAGGGATCACCTTGCAATGCTAGTTTCAGTGAGAGTTTAACGTGAACTGTGGTTAGATTTTGTTTGTACTATAACACATAAAGCTTGCCTGAAAAACAGAGTGCAGAGCTAGCCACACTAGTTAGCCATAGAGGCCAGGCGGTGGTGGCACACACCTTTAATCCCAGCACTTGGGCGACAGAGGCAGATGGATCTTTGTGAGTTCAAGGCCACCCTGGGCAACACAAGATTGATCAGTCTAAAAGAGACACAGAGCCAAGTGGTGTTGACTCACACCTTTAATCCTAGCAATAGGGAGGGGGAGATAGGAAGTGATATGGCTGGGTGGAGAGAGGAATATAAGGCAAGAGAAGACAGAAGCTCAGGATTCAGTCTGAGGTTTCTAGAGACAGGATTTATTCTGAGGATTTGTAGAGACAGGATCTTGCCTCCTTGGTTCTGAGGATTTTGTAGAGGTAAGAACTAGCGGCTGGCTGCTCTGCTTCTCTGACCTTTCAGCTTTCACTCACAAATATCTGACTCTGAGTTTTTATTATTAAGACCAATTTGAATTTACGCTACGGAGAACCTATGTCATTTCATTTATAATCCAGTTTTTTTTTCAGTTGATGTTGTAGCTGTTCTTTGCACACCTACAATTTACTCTATAGGGACTGAAAAGCTGAGACTAAAATGTAGGAGGCTTCTCCACCACAAGAGATCAGGTGAGACTGAGATATCAGGAGGAAGAAACAGGAGGGAAGAAGAGAGGGAGAGAGAAAAAGGGAGAGAAAAGAGAAAGACAGATACCGACAGAGATAGAGGTAGACAGACAGAGTCAGACAGAGTGAGACAGAGAAAGAGTAAGACACACACGTGAGAGGAGAGTGAGCGATTGAGATTTCACATAAACTATGTGCTTTTCAACTGTATTTTGCATCCCAGACGTCATTTTTCTAAACATCCTAAGAATTACTATAAATAAAAAGTAAGAGCTTTAGAAGGCCAGAAATTATGTTTTTTCAACCCTTTACTAGCTACTTCAACCTTTTTTAATGAAATCTTATTTCTCTAGCTCCTTCTTGACTATGTTCAGTGGGGTGGGTATTTTTATATTAGATGTCTCACTTTATTGCTTTTAGGTATTCCATTTAATCATTTAATGGTATAATAGTATCCTCTAGTTCTCACAGATTCTTCTTTTCTTTCTTGGTGACAAAAAATGGCAGGAAATGAACTTTTTGTTTTCTTGAAGTCAAAGGGCATTGACATTTAATTGTTATCCCATGCATGTTCCTTATTCCTTATTCCTTAGGTTATAAAGACAGGAACTCTGGGGAGATGAAATTTCAAATCTGAGCTTCAGGGAACTTGAAGTATAGAACCATATGCAGTATACTTTCCTCCCAGCACCTTCCTCTGTCCATACAGCAAGATGACAAATGGCAGGTAGTGGCTGTTGCTGTGTCTGCGTGTGGGTGTGCATATGTGTGTACAGGGAAATTGCAGAAAGGAGAGAAAGCATAATCATTCCATTCTTTCTCACCTGTGAAGAGAAAATCATGCCGTTTATGCTAAGCTGCACTTATCCTCACACCCTGAGAACACTGAGCAGCCAGATCAAATGTCTCTGGTTTGGATACTGAGCTGAGAGGCATCTGTCTCCAAGGGCAGGGCCCATCACACAGCCTCAGTTTAGATCACACCTTCCCCATCACCATGACTCCCCACGGGAAAGTCTTGAGGAGGTTTCCTCAAGTTTGAGGAAAGTGACAGGGCAATGGTTGACCTTTTATGGAACATAGGGAGGGACATGGAATTGGAATCAGGAACCGGGGGTCAACAAGACAGGTGCAAGTGCGTAAGGGGTAATGAATTCCTTCCTGTTCGACATCCCAGGCCATTGGGGGAAGAAATCTCAATTTTATCAACCTCAAGAAGACTTTTAACAAATGTTTTTCATTCTTCAGCTTCTTCTCCCCTGGTCTATAAAATGAGTAGGTGGGATCGTGTTAGACTCCAAAGTTCTTTTCAGGTCTCTGCGGTCTGAGAATCTAAAGCTTGGTATCAAATTTAAAGAGTTCAAATCAGATTTGAGCCGAGCAGAGGAAGAGAAACTGTTGTTATTAAGATTCTTTGTAACATCCCTTTGAAATCATTTACCCTGAACTTGAAAGTGATTTACTTTCTTAAACACTAGCACAGCTTTCAAACCAAAGGGCTTCACACCAGTATATAAGGTGGCAGGGACAGCGTGTGACAGACTGGAGTGAATACTTTGTGTTTAGGTGGGTTTGAACACATCTAAGGCAACTCTGACTTTGATAAAGAATGTCTTTTGGGAGAGTTACAAAGATGAAAGCACAAATTTGTATGGTATAAGATTATGGAGCATTTTCTGACTTAGATATTGCCCCAGAAGCAATGCTGCTGAAAGGAACCATGCTTACTTAAAACAAAACATACAGAAGCTGCACAATTGAACCCTGAGGATATTAGAACATTACTAGTCACCAGGAAGACAAAAACCAAAGAATCATTGATCTTCTAGTTGGATGAGATTTTATTTTGTAATGATATTTGTTACTGATCTCTGAGCTCCTGATCCTCAATATATCTTTCAATTTCTCTCTTCACTGCCATTATTAAGCAATAAACAGTTTTGATTAATCAAATATTCTAGTCAATGGGGACCTGCCATATATATTGTACATAGAATGCCAATTAAAAAGAACCTTTTGAAATGAAAGTACACACTGGTGTTATATTCATTCAGAAAAACCCAAGTGCTGCTAACAAAAGAGAAAATTGATGTTGGGCAAAGCAGTAGCTCTCTGAGCCCCATCCCTGACAAAGCTTCTGCAACAACACAGAACAAAACATGTCTACTCTACGTTGAAATGAGTATAGTAGTTGAAAGACTATTGCAAAGAGCTACACTTGAGGAGATAAGGATGGTGTATACCAAGATAGGAGTGGTGAAGATGAAGTGTAGACTGTGTTGAAAGATACCTAGATGGTAAATTTTGTCAGATTTAGGAATGTGGTAGTGAGGGCAGAGTGTGGAAAAGAGGAACTAGACATTAGGTTAGAGTCTGTGGGTGAAAATGCAGGCTTTGTGGAAAACACGGCAAATCTGCCTAGAAATTTTGCATTCCAGATGTACATGGGACTCATGGAGGTGAAATGCCTACTGGCAGGTAATTAACCAAGTAATTGCATCCATAGTTCATGAATGGCAGTGGAGATTACAGGAGTGAGTGGGATTTCTCTGTGTCAGAGCCCACTCTGGCAAGAATCAGCAAGGGGTGCCTAGGAGGGGATGTGGGGAAATGGTAAATTAAGAGAAACAAAGACAGAAACGTAGGATAGACCGGGAAGACTGAAAGCAAATACCCAGCAGCCCCAAGTTTATATCTCAGCCAGCATATATACTAATTACAGGCAGAAGGCAGAACAAAGGGCAACACAGTCAACTAGCCACCTCCCTGTACTGTCCTTGGGAGGAAGCTCAAGCAGGTGCGTTATCTCAATTGAAGAATTCGGCTAGTAGCAAGCAGCTACCAATCACTAAGGAGTAGTGCCTCCGGCTGGCGTACACTACCCCAAATCTTAATAGGTAGTGTGTTCTTTCTTATTGGCTAAAATTCTCTATTCCAGGGGCTTAATTAGAACTTTCTCACAGCCCTCAAAGCTATTTGGAGCAAGCAGAGCAGGCAATCTTGAACTCAAATGACTTCTTTAAGTCAGAAATGACTCCAGATGGAAACTGAGTCATACATGAGCTACCACTTCTAAGCAACACTACAGGAAGAGGAAACTACACACAAGTTCAATGGACTTCCTCTTAAGAATACAAAGCAGGTTTGATTGGAATATTGGGAGTAAAATCTGGAACATGGGTCTTTTAGTTGGTGAGGAACGAAGGTGGAGAGAGAGCAAGGAATGGTAGTGTGAAGATCCCAGACAGTTCATTTAAGACCTATAACTCCTGCAAGAGACACTTTCTTCCAATCTTCTAGTTTCTATGAAGGTGTGTCCCCAGTATTTCACACCATCTTCCCCATGTTTTCTTGGTCTGTTCTTCCTTGTTAGGAATAGGTATTGGAATTCAGTAAGATTTGGGCTTCTCCAAACCTCTCCTACTGTGAACTCACACTGATCCCTTGGGCAACTGATCCTGAGTGGGTAGAAAGCTAAGCTCTGTTATAGTATGAATGTGAAATTTCGCCAGTGTCATCTGTTTGGAGTCTTGGTTTCCATTGGGTTGTTCTGTTTGGGAAGGTGGTGGAACTGTTAGGAGGTGAAACCTTGCTGGTGGAAGCGGTCACTGGGGGTTGGCTTTAAAGTGTTATAGCTTGAAGCTATTCCCTGCTTTCTACATATGTGTCATGGCATACATGCACCCGAATTCATATGTAAGGATGAGCACACATGCTCAAAGACACATATACATCATACACCACACACATACACACAAGATTTTTATGTTACAAAAGAAAACATGTTGAAGATTAAGGGAAAAGAGGAATAGGTCAAATCATAGTGTCCAGAGGAAAGCCACAGAGCTGAGAATATTTCATCAGCATACATCGGTCTTGAAGGATAACTGCCCCTTCAAATACAAACAAACCAGCCAACAAACAAAATAAAACACGAAGTTGGGTGGGTAGGTAAAGGGTGTGAGTTGGGAGAGTAGATATGATCAAAAGATAGTCTATAAAACTCTCAGAGAACTAATAAAATTACAAAAAAAGAAAAAAAGATTAAAATGCTCTTGGGCTGGTGAGATGGCCCAGCATAACTAGGCACTTGCTGCTAAGTTCAATTCTTTTTTTAAAAAATTTATTTTATTGGAATATACATTGTTCTCTGCTCCCCTCCCTGCCTCTCTTCAACCATCTCCCATGGTCCCCATGCTTCCAATTTACTCATGAGATCTTGTTTTTATTACTTCCCATGTAGATTAGATCCAGGTATGTTTCTTTTAGGGTCCTCATGGTTGTCTAGGTTCTCTGGGATTGTGGTTTGTAGGCTGATTTTCTTTGCTTTATGTTTAAAAACCACTTATGAGTGAGTACATATGATGTCTTTCTGGGTATGGGTTACCTCACTCAATATGATATTTCCTAGCTCTATTTGCCTGCAAATTTCAAGTTGTCATCATTTTTTTCTGCTCTGTATTACTCCATTTTGTAAATACACCACATTTTCCTTATCCATTCTTTGGTTGAGGGGTATTTAGGTTGTTTCCAGGTTCTGGCTATAACAAACACTCCTGCTATTAACATAGTTGAGCACATGTCCTTGTGGCATGATTGAGCATCCTTTGGATATATACCCAAAAGTGGTATTACTGGGTCTTGAGGAAGGTTGTTTCCTAATTTTCTGAGAAATTGCTATACTGATATCCAAAGGGGCTGTACCAGATTGCACTCCCACCAGCAATGTAGAGTGTTCCCTTTGCCCCACAACCTCTCCAGCAGAAGTTGTCATCAGTATTTTTGATCTTGGCCATTCTTACAGGTATAAGATGGAATCTCAGAGTTGTTTTGATTTGCATTTCTTTGATGACTAAGGATATTGAGCATTTCCTTAAGTGTCTTTCAGCCATTTTAGATTCCTCTGTTGAGAGTTCTCTGTTTAGGTCTGTACCCCACTAATTTTATTGGATTATTTGTTCTTTTGATGACTAATTTCTTGAGTTCTTTGCATATTTTGGAGATCAGACCTCTGTCTGATGTGGGGGTGGTGAAGATCTTTTACCATTCTGTAGGCTGTCATTTTGTCTTGTTGACCATGTCCTTTGCTTTACAGAAGCTTTTCAGTTTCAGGAGATCCCATTTATTAATTGTTCCTCTCAGGGTCTGTGCTACTGGGGTTATATTTAGGAAGCGGTCTCCTGTGACAATGCATTCAAGTGCTAAGTTCAAGTCTTAGCATTCATGGGGTAAAAATAAGGAGAGAACAGTTTTCAGAAAGCACTCATCCTGTTACTCTAAAGACCACTGCAAAATGGAAACAAAAGAAGTGGGAAAACCCAGAAGGTGTGAGTGAATTATGAAAAATGTATGAAAGACAAAACATGATGAAATATGGTAAACATACCTTTAAGTTTATTATAACTAAAGATTATTGCTTCATACAAAGGACTTTTGTGTTTTTTTTGTGTGTGTGTGTGTGCGTGTGTGTATGCAAGCATGTGGGGGCCAGGAGTTGTCACTGTGTAACTTCCTCAATAACTCCCCACTTCATACCTGGAGCTCACTGACTTAGACTGCTAGCCAGCGAGTCTCAGGGGTCCTCTTGTCTCTCCTACCTTCTCAGAGGTTGAATTTCAGGTGCTGGTCACCATACCTGGCTTTCTACATGGGTTCTGGGTATTCAAACTCAGGTCCTCATGAGTATGGGGCAAGCAAGTGGTGTCAAAATCATACCCATAGTTCTTTATTAACATTTATTTAATTTATATTTAGTGCACAGAACACTGCTAGGTTTTGGAAAATTTATTTTTGCAACAGATTTTGCAACTAAGACGCTGCCTCCAAGGCTAATCCCATCTCTCCCTGGTATAGACTCTGTTAGAAGAAGTTATTTATTAAGAGATCTTTTTTTTTTTTTTTATTTTTTATTTTTTTATTTTTTTTTCTTTTTTAAATTTATTTATTTATTAAGGATTTCTGCCTCGTCCCCACAACCGCTTCCCATTTCCCTCCCCCTCCCCCCGATCAAGTCCCCCTCCCTCATCTGCTCGAAGAGCAATCAGGGTTCCCTGACCTGTGGGAAGCCCAAGGACTGCCCACCTCTATCCAGGTCTCGTAAGGTGAGCATTCAAACTGCCTAGGCTCCCACAAAGCCAGTACGTGCAGTAGGATCAAAAACCCACTGCAATTGTTCTTGAATTCTCAGTATTCCTCATTGTCCGCTATGTTCAGCTAGTCTGGATTTATCCCATGCTTTTTCAGACCTAGGCCAGCTGGCCTTGGTGAGATCCCAATAGAACATCCCCATTGTCTTAGTGTGTGGGTGCACCCCTCGTGGTCCTGAGTTCCTTGCTCGTGCTCCGTCTCCTTCTGCTCCTGATTTGGACCTTGAGATTTCTGTCCGGTGCTCCCGTGTGGGTCTCTGTCTCTGTCTCCTTTCATTGCCTGATGAAGGTTAATATTCCTGAGGATGCCTATGTGTTTGTCTTTGGATTCGCCTTATTTAGCTTCTCTATGAACATGAATTATAAGCTCAATGTCCTTTATTTATGGCTAGAAACCAAATATGAGTGAGTACATCCCATGTTCCTCTTTTTGGGTCTGGCTTACCTCACTCAGGATAGTGTTTTCTATTTCCATCCATTTGTATGCAAAATTCAAGAAGTCCTTGTTTTTTACTGCTGAGTAATACTCTAATATGTATATATTCCATACTTTCTTCATCCATTCTTCCGTTGAAGGGCATCTAGGTTGTTTCCAGGTTCTGGCTATTACAAACAATGCTGCCATGAACATAGTTGAGCATATACTTTTGTTGTATGATAGGGCCTCTCTTGGGTATATTCCCAAGAGTGGTATTGCTGGATCCAGGGGTAGGTTGATCCCGAATTTCCTGAGAAACCGAAACACTGCTTTCCAGAGTGGTTGCACAAGTTTGCATTCCCACCAGCAATGGGTGAGTGTACCCCTTTCTCCACAACCTCTCCAGCAAAGGCTATCATTGGTGTTTTTTATTTTAGCCATTCTGACAGGTGTAAGGTGGTATCTTAAAGTTGTCTTGATTTGCATTTCCCTGATCGCTAAGGAAGTTGAGCATGACCTTAAGTATCTTTTGGCCATTTGAACTTCTTCTGTTGAGAATTCTCTGTTCAGCTCAGTGCCCCATTTTATAATTGGGTTGATTAGCCTTTTACGGTCTAGTTTCTTGAGTTCTTTATATATTTTGGAGATCAAACCTTTGTCAGTTGCAGGGTTGGTGAAGATCTTCTCCCAGTCAGTGGGTTGTCTTTTTGTCTTAGTGACAGTGTCCTTTGCTTTACAGAAGCTTCTCAGCCTCAGGAAGTCCCATTTATTCAATGATGCCCTTAGTGTCTGTGCTGCTGGGGTTATACATAGGAAGTGGTCTCCTGTGACCATTTGCTGTAGAGTACTTCCCACTTTCTCTTCTATCAGGTTCAGTGTGTTCGGACTGATATTGAGGTCTTTAATCCATTTGGATTTGAGTTTTGTGCATGGTGATAGATATGGATCTATTTTCATTCGTCTACAGATTGACATCCAGTTTTGCCAGCACCATTTGTTGAAGATGCTCTCTTTTTTCCATTGTATACTTTTAGCTCCTTTATCGAAGATCAGGTGTTCATAGGTTTGTGGGTTAATGTCAGGGTCTTCTATTCGATTCCATTGGTCGACTTCTCTGTTTTTATGCCAATACCAAGCTGTTTTCAATACTGTAGCTCTGTAATAGAGTTTGAAGTCAGGGATGGTAATGCCTCCAGACAATCCTTTATTGTATAAGATTGTTTTGGCTATCCTGGGTTTTTTGTTTTTCCATATAAAGTTAATTATTGTCTTCTCCAGATCTGTGAAGAATTTTGATGGGATTTTGATGGGGATTGCATTGAATCTATAGATTGCTTTTGGTAGAATTGCCATTTTTACTATGTTGATCCTCCCAATCCAAGAGCAAGGGAGGTCTTTCCATTTTCTGGTGTCTTCTTCAATTTCTTTCTTCAAAGACTTATAGTTCTTGTCAAGTAGATCTTTCACTTCCTTGGTCAGGGTTACCCCAAGGTATTTTATGCTATTTGTGGCTATCGTGAAAGGTGATGCTTCTCTGATTTCCCTCTCTGCTTCCTTATCCTTAGTGTATAGGAACGCAACTGATTTTTTGGAGTTGATCTTGTATCCTGCCACATTACTGAAGCTGTTTATCAGCTGTAGGAGTTCTTTGGTAGAATTTTTGGGGTCGCTTATGTACACTATCATATCATCTGCAAATAACGAAAGCTTAACTTCTTCCTTTCCAATACGAATCCCCTTGATCTCCTTATGTTGTCTTATTGCTATTGCTAGAATTTCAAGCACTATATTGAAGAGGTATGGCGAGAGTGGACATCCTTGTCGTGTTCCTGATTTTAGTGGGATGGCTTTGAGTTTTTCTCCGTTTAATTTAATGTTAGCTGTTGGCTTGCTGTAAATAGCTTTTATTATATTTAGGTAGGACCCTTGTATCCCTATTCTCTCCAAGACCTTTATCATAAAGGGGTGTTGAATTTTGTCGAATGCTTTTTCCGCATCTAGTGAAATGATCATATGGTTTTTTTCTTTCAGTTTATTTATATGGTGGATTACATTGATAGATTTGCGTATGTTGAACCAGCCCTGCATCTCTGGGATGAAGCCTACTTGATCATAATGGATAATTTTTCTTATGTGTTCTTGGATTCGGTTTGCCAGTATTTTATTGAAGATTTTTGCGTCGATGTTCATGAGTCTCGGTCTCTTCTGATTGATTTTAGTTTGAAGTCAGTTTTGTTAGAAATTAGGATGGCCACACCTGCTTTTTTCTTAGGACCATTTGCTTGAAACACCTTTTCCCAACCCTTTACTCTGAGTAGGTGCCTGTCTTTGTGGTTGAGATGTGTTTCTTGCAAACAGCAGAATGTTGGATCCTGTTTTCGTATCCAATCTTTTAGCCTGTGCCTTTTTATAGGTGAATTGAGCCCATTAATATTAAGTGATATTAATGACCAGTGGTTGTTTACTCCGGTTATTCTTATTGCTTTCGGTAGTAGAGATTGTGTGTCTCCCTTCTTTGAGATGTGCTCGTGAAGGGTCATTAGATGCCTGGGTTATTGTAGGCAGTGTTGGCAGTGTTGGATTCCTTGGGTTGTGATTTTCCTTCTATTACTTTCTGTAGTGCTGGATTTGTGGCTACGTATTGTTTAAATTTGTTCTTATCCTGGAATGTCTTGTTTTCTCCATTGATAATGAACGATAGCTTGGCTGGGTATAGTAGTTTGGGTTTGCATCCATGGTCTCTTAGCTTCTGCAGAACCTCTATCCAGGACCTTCTGGCTTTCATAGTTTCCATCGAGAAGTCAGGTGTAAGTCTGATCGGTTTACCTTTATAAGTTACTTGCCCTTTTTCTTTTGCAGCTCTTAATATTCTTTCTTTAACCTGTATATTTTGTGTTTTGATTATTATATGGCGAGGAGATGTTTTTCTTTGATCCAGTCTGTTTGGTGTTCTGTATGCTTCTTGTATATTTAAATGAATATCTTTCTTTAAGTTGGGAAAGTTTTCTTCCATAATTTTGTTGAAAATATTTTCTGGGCCTTTGAGCTGTGACTCTTCTCCTTCTTCTATTCCTATTATTCTTAGGTTTGGTTTTTTTATTGTGTCCCATAGTTCCTGAATGTTTTGTGTTGAGAATTTGTTGGCTTTGCTGTTTTCTTTGATCTGTTCATTTATTTTCTCTATGGTGTCCTCAGCATCTGAGAGTCTTTCTTCTAGCTCTTGTATTCTATTGATTATGCTTGTTTCTGTAGACTCTGCTCGTTGGCCTAGATTTTCCATATCCAGCTGGTCCTCAGTTTGTATTTTCTTCTTTGCCTTCATTTCAGTTTTCAATTCTTGAACTGTTTCCATTACCTGCTTGATGGTTTTTTCTTGGTTTCCCAGGGTATCATGTACGTATTTACTCATTTCTTCAAACTTTTTGTTATACTTCTCATCCATTTCTATAAGGGCATTTTTTACATGTTGTTTAAGGGACTCTATTATCTTCATAAAGTCGATTTTTTCCACTTCTTCTGTGTTAGGTTGTTCAAATACTTCTGTTGTAAGATCATTGGGTTCTGATGTTTTCATGTTGTTTTTCGGATTATTGGGTGAATTCTTGCCTTGGCGCCTGCCCATTTCCTCCTATTGATCCTATCCAATGGGTCCTTTAAAAACCGGATCAGGTTTCCCTGCTGGCCAAGGGCTCCGCTTACAAAATGCCCTCACTCTCTTTCGTGGTTCCTGCTGCAGGCCAAGAACCCTCTCACCCCTCCGAAGGATCTTCAGGACAGGACCAGGCTCCCCTTGTGCCAGTGACCTGGCCAACCAAAAGCCTACCTCTTTGATTCAATTGTAGTAGGGCGAACTGCTCTCCTTATTGCATGCCTGTCCCAGCCGCTTGGGTCTGCCGCTGTGCTGGTCCCCGAAAGCCTCTTCCTGTATGTGGTGCCTCTTCCTGTATGTGGTGCCGCTCCGCCGCGTCTGGCCGCCGCGCCGCTCCGCCGCTGCGCGTCTGGCCGCCGCGCCGCTCCGCCGCTGCGCGTCTGGCCGCCGCGCCGCTCCGCCGCTGCGCGTCTGGCCGCCGCGCCGCTCCGCCGCTGCGCGTCTGGCCGCCGCGCCGCTCCGCCTCTGCGCGTCTGGCCGCCGCGCCGCTCCGCCTCTGCGCGTCTGGCCGCCGCGCCGCCGCTCCGCCTCTGCGCGTCTGTTAAGAGATCTTTAGAATACAGAAGCACAGGTCCTCACTTAGATTCTACTGGAGTATGTCTAATCCCCTCTTTAATTGTATTTTCCATCACCATCTCATATGCTGACATTGTCTTTCTCCTGTTAAAATTTTAAAACATAATCGGTTTCCTGTGCCAGGTAATGTTAGCGGTAGGCTATTGTTTTGGACTAGTCTCCTGCACAAGGTCTTTTAGGTCAGGAGACATCTGGAGTCACTTTGGCTAAGTGCTTAGTATCCAAGTACATGTAAAGGGCCAGTTTTCCTAAGGAATAGGAGATTTTAATGCAGCACAGCAGGGAATCCTCTTTTAATTAATCTTATAGATAAATTAAATTCAAGCTTGCCAATACAGAAGCTGGAGAGAAGTATCAGTGAGATACCTTGTCTCAAAAGAAAGAGGCAGAGAATGAAAGATCAGGACACCTCTGTGTGTGTTCACACATGCACGCACACACACACAAACCTGCAAGTGTTCTTAAATCACATACACAAAAAACATACATAAACACACACACACACACACACACACACACACGCACACGCATGCGCACCCCCCCCAAAATGAAACATAAACAAAAGCAGGATCGATAATACCTCATTTGTTCTATTTCTGATTTCTATAGTCTATAAAGCAAGACTTCTCTGCTGAGTTCATTACATAAAAGACTCTTAGGTTTTCTTTGCTGTTATTTAATCTTTTCCTTTTGACACATGTATGTGCCCACACATGTGTTTATATATGTGTATGTATACACACACACACGTATGTCTGTGCACGCATGTGCATGTGCACCTGAAGGTCAGAGGTCAATATCTCATGTTGTTCCTTAAGCAGCACTCACCTTAATTTTTTCTAATTTTATTTTTATATAAGTAGACACTACCAATTTCATTAAAAAGGTTTCATACATTTCCACCGCTTCCTCTTTCCACTCCAACTCCTCCCATGTTTCCTGCTACTCCCTCTCAAATTTGTGGGGTTTTCTTATTACTTATTATTACATATATATGAATAAGCCATCTACAAATGTGTCTAGGAATTGGATAATCTCTCAGAGGACTTTTCCCTGGAAAAGGCAGATTATTCCTCTCAGAAGCCATTCACAGCCTGCAGCTCTTCATCTAAGGGTGAGGCCATGTGAGATTTCCCCAGCCGTGTTGGCAGCTCAGATGGTGTTTTCATTGTTCACGTTTGTTTAGGTTTCCACAATGTTCAGAATTCTTGGGTACAACTTCCCCACCCTATCAGGAAGACATTATCACATGGCAGCTGTTTTCATGCTGTGATTCCTATAATCTTTCCACCCTCTTCTTTGGTACTTGCTGGACCTTAGGGATAGGGGTTATAGATGTAGCAGTTGGGGTTAACTACCCCACAATCAGTTGTTTGCTGAATTTTGACTGATTGTGGACTTATGGAATAGGTTCCTTGTTTTCTGAGATGTGGTCTCACTGATCTGGGACTTGGTGATTGAGGACGGCTGAATGGCCAGAGAGTCCCAAGGGTCCTCCTGTCTCTGTCTCTCCAGTGCTGGGAAAACAGGCACATGCCACCAGATCTCATGCTTGTTTGTCAAACTCTTACTAATTGAGAAATCTCCTCACCCCAATGACTTCATCTCTTGATGCCTACTATTACACTCTTACAATGTCTAATATAGCTCCATTTATACTATATGTATCTGCAGGTGTATTTATCACTTTCTCCTGTACCATCCAATTGAAATCTCTGATGAAATGGAGAATACACAACACATGTTCAATAATCAACATGTTCATGAATTCGTTAATGAAATACTTCATAGTTGGTTTCTGTATTCATGTTGGCTCTGGAGACAAGGAAGTGGACATATACTATTGTTCTCATGAAGCTCATCTTTCTATAAAACTCTTAAGAAGTCAGCAGTCAGTCTGTATTTATACTTTTCAGAGTTCTCATATGAAGAAGGAATAAAAAGATTATTCTATATAGGGCTTGACCAGTTTAATTAAATGGAGACTTTATTTCATCTTGTTACCCCCTAGACTATATACTTGTGTTAGTGGCTATCTTTCTGACCTATGTGGAAGTATATGATTCTAATTTTCTCTGATATAAACAAATTCTGAAAATTCACAACATACAAAGGCAAGAGCTGTACTGGCTTCTTAGGTTTACTGTAACAAATTACCAAAAATAGCAGAACTTTCATCTCTAGGGTCTGAGAGTGAAAATGAAGGTGTTGTCAAGGACATGCTTTCTTGACAAGCATACAGGTAAATTTACCTGTGGTTTCCAGCTCAGGTAACTCCAGACTTTCTTTGGCTATTCCTTGGGTCCCTAAATCTACTTGTCCTTATCGACATCCTATTTACATCATATTCCAAAACAATTATTAGAATTATAACTGTATTCTATGTGTGATGCAAATCACAAATAAATATGTAAGATACCTATTTTAATTCCCAGTTTATAGTTTAGGAAACTGATTTCCAGAGAGTATAATGTTCATAGAGTAACATATTCTGTAAAACTCAGAAATAGCTCTCTTTCTGGATTTGTCTGATGTCAAAGTCTGTACTCAAAATCATTTGCTCATTTGCTGACATGTTTATACTCTTCCTCTTAGGAAGTCTTTCACATTGGCAGAGTTCAGTAGCAGCTGAAATATTTTTTCAGACTTGGACACTAAGAAATAAAATACACAGCCTTTTGCCCATTTTGAGTTCATCTTGCATTCTATTGGTTTTTTTTTCTTGGCAATTCATCTGAAAATGCCAATTTTTTTTCATGTATATTCATCTGCATCCAAATTTGCTTGCCATTCCAAGTTTCTGCAAATTTCTCCTTGAGCCATCCTTGAGAATCTAAAGGAAACATACATCTGAGTGGCCTTTGCTAATATCTGCAGACTCATGAGTGCTGTGTGGGTAAGTCTGGATGCTACATCCCTGGGCGTGGTTTGGGAGTGATTGAGCTTTTAAACACAGTATTTTTGGCAAAGGAAGATTATAAGAAAGTTAAATAATCCATCACTAGCCAGTTTCGTAATTTCATTTTCTTCTGTACTCAGAACAACGTGGAATAAGTTTTTCCAACTGTTACTTCCCCTGTAGTTAACCTGCCTCCTCTATTTAAATCTCCTATGTAATGATCTTGTGAACAGACCATATGAAGACTCATAGCAATACTTTGAGATCATTCACCAACATTTCCAGCTATCCAAATGCTTAGTAGAGTGGTCCATACATATTTTGGGTGGGTAAATATAAACATGAATAGGTTGTTTTTCCATCTGTCAATTTGAGAATAAAAGTCTTTATTTTCCTTAGAAGTACCTCATCTCTCTGTTCTTGTTTTTTGTTTTTGTTTTTTTGTTTTTTGGAGCACTAACAGTTGGTTTGGGCTTGCCTCATCTACCTCGTGTAATGTAGTTTATAGATTTATCTCTTCTTCATGCTAGTCCGTGTTCTGCAACTGTGATCAGATACCCGAGATGTTCAACTTAAGTTGAGGGAAGGTTTATTTTTATTTAGTTTTGTAGGTTTTAGTCCATGACCTATTGATCCCATTGCTTCTGCACTAAGGAAAAGGTAGCATATCATGATAGGGCCACAGTACACTTCACCATGACTATGAAACAGAGAAAGAAAAAAAAAGAGAGACCAGGGTTCTATGATTCTCTCCAAGGAATGCACAAAATAACTTTTCTTCATTCCATTTGAACTACTTCTTCAAGTGCTGAGGACCAAGCCTTTTACCATGTGGGCCTTTGGGATGGACACATACAAACAATAACCATTTGAACAAACAAAAGCAAATATCTTGGTTTAAAATGATTACTATGTATAACTCAAGAACAATAATGCAAATATCCAAATTTAAGAACAAAGAAGGGTCGGGGGAAAGAGCTCAGCTGGTAAAATGCTTGGGGATATGAGTTTCATAGCCAGAATCAATGTACAAAAGGCTGAACATGATGGTGTGTTCTTGAAATCCCTGCCCTGAGGAGGTAGGAACAGTATCTTACTCAGCCTTCTATTACTGTGAAGGAATTTCATGACCACAGCAATGCTTATAAAAGAAAGCATTTAATTGGGGCTGGCTTACAGGTGCAGAAGTTTAGTCTGTTATTAGCATGGTGGGAAACATGGTGGCATGCAGGCAGACATGGTGCTGGAGGAGCTGAGAGTTCTACATCCAGACTGGCAAGCAGCAGGAAGAGAGAAAGCTGTGCCTGACCTGAGCATTTGAAAGCTGGAAACCCATCCCCAGTGACAGACCTATTCCAAGACTTCTTAACCCCTGCCAACTATCCCTAATCCCTAAATGACCAAGTATTCAGATCTGTGAGCATATGGGGGCATTCATAGTGAAAACACGATAGACAACATATTTCTGGTGAGGATATGAAGAAATGGAAACATCTGTAGACTAATGGTGACAATGTGAAATGAAATGGCAGCTTTATGAAACAGTGTGGTGTTTTCTCATATACTACTTCCATGAACAAACACTAAGACTAGCATTTTCCACAATATCCCAAACCAACCAAACGGTTCATCAGTCAAAGAATGAATGAACACAATATGGCGTACCCACACAGTAGAGTATTGCTCAGACATAATGAGGTACTGGCTATGCTGATGTACCTTGGAGACATATAGTATATCATGTGTCTTCACAACAGCCAGATGCAAACAACTATTATCGTACTCAATTTCATTCACCAACGATGTCTCAAAAAGCTGAATCCATAGAAGGCACATGAGTAGTTCTGTGGAGTAGGAAGAAGGGGGATGGGGAGGGGCTGTTGAATTAGTACTAGACTCCCTTCTGGGGTGAGGAAATGACCGAGAATGAGATTATCATGGTGGGCTACATATTGTAGTTACTAAATGCCATGGAATTGTCTACCTTAAATTTACTCTATTGTATATATTGTGGTTAAAGAATACAATGTCACCATTTATACAGAGACAGTAAAACATGACTGTGACGAACAACAATGAACTTATCTGTCACCTGGAAGCTCCTCATGTTGCCTTTTTGTGGCAAGAGTAACTAAAATCATTCATTTAGCAAAAGCTCAGAGCACAATAAGACCCTCGCAACTACTGTTGTGTTTCTGTGCATCTCCAGCCAGGTCTGTTTGCAGGTTGTCTGCTTTGTGTCTTCTGATCTACAGCTCCTTACCCCTCACCATTTTATTCTCCATTTCTACACATTCGGTTGTTTCTTTTAGGTTTCATGAATTGTGTATGTTGAACTGGGGAACCTTCCCTCAATAAAAAAAAGAATATCCTGAAAGGGAACTCATTCAGATGAAGAGCCATTTAAGGCAAAGAAGACAGGAACATGAGAAATGGATGAGAAAGCCAGGGACTCAATAACAGACCTATTAATTACAGAATAAGCAGCGAAAATAAATTTCTTTATCCATCCTAACTTCATTGGGTCTTTAAATAAAAAAAATTTGTTAAAATTGAGAACCTTTGGTTGGAGGAAGGATACGTTATGTACTGGAAAACATCAAACATAGAAGGCTATTTGAGGTGATCTGTTTTTTTTTTTCTGAAAATAATTAAACACTCTATTATATACTGAGCATTGTGATTGGTGTCACTAATAAGCTTTTCTTTTTTGTTTAGTATTTTTCTCTTCTGAATAATTTTATAATCTTCCTCACACACATTCACGAGTGAGAATTAAAGTGACAATGATTTAAGTGTTTACCTGGAGGAGGGGACACATCCCAATCTATTTACCTGTCCAGAGGAGACCAGGAAGCAGCCCCACGGGACAGGCTTAAAGTGATGGCAAACATTTTAGCTTTCTGAGGTCCCTCTCATTTTATCGCTCTATATTTCTGTTTTATCCAGAGTGACTATTAGAATAGGAACTGCTAAATGCAAACAGATGTTCCCTATCTGATATTTCCAGTGTGATTATTAAAGGAATCTCCTAGTTCTTGGGCCCTTGTTGAGGTGAATTTAATAAGATTTGAAAGAGGTGCAGCGTGCAAGTTAGAGACATTATCATAGACATCAGAAACTTGTCTATGGGAGGAAGGGCCCACAGTGAACCTGGCTACTATTGGTATGTCATTCTTTCTCTACCTCTGGATTTGTGGGTTTAAAGTATGCTCCCTTGTGTTTGCTGGGAAGGTTTGATTCAAAAATAAAGAAATCTTAAATTTTCTTTATTTATTTTATTGTCTTATTTTTGTGTGGGCACGCATGTCAGAGGACAGCTTTCAAGGGTTGGCTTTCCCTGTCCAGGTCCTGGCATTGAACTCAAGTCATCAGGTTTGGTGGCAAGTCCTTTTACCTTCTGACCATCTCACTAGGCCAAAATAATCCATTTTATTACAATATAATGATGATACTGATGATGATGATGATGTCTGTGTTGGTGCCACAGAACAGAGGTCAGAGGATAATAACTTCGTCGAACTGGTTTTTCTGCTTTCATCTTCATATGGTTCTGGGGTCCCAGCATAGGTCACCACACTTCTGTGGCAATCACCTTTACTTACTGAGCGATTCAACTGCCCCCACTTCCTTTCTTCCCCATTTTTTTTTGAGACTCTTCCAGCTTTTGTGGTTAGTGTCATGGATGCTTGTCTTGTGATTTTTACTTAACATAGCTGCTGTGCATGGGCTGAAAGGTAGTAGGTTTGGGTTTTCCTGAAACTACCTCTAACACTGTGTCTTTTCTCAAAGTGCAAAAGCAGGTGATAAGAGCCCCTCTTAAAATGCATGATGCTGGAAAACAAGGGTGGGGAAGCAGTGGGCCCAGGGCCGGTCTTTTTAGTGCCCAGAGGTGAGCCTGAATTTGGCCCACTATTGGAGTGCCCCAAACCACCATAACCATGTGAGAACACTGGTCCATGATGTCTAACAGCTCAAGTCTCCTCTTTCTTTTGCCACCTGCTTCACAGCATTGGAACTGAAAGGCTGGTGCATGGCTGTAGGGGACCCTTGTTCTCTGAGTTGGCTCCTGGCTAGTGCTTCTTCTGGTGGCTTCTACTGTGCTGACCCTGGGTTTATGCAGTGTGGTGTCTACTGCATGTCATCCCCAAATTGCTCTACAGTAGTGAATAGATAAGACCATATATATTTCAATTCCCAAATAGGGAAGCATCTTTTTTCTTATGTTCTACCCCAGACACATGGCATTTAGGGTCTCAAGATTTGATATTTAATCTGACCAGAGAGCTTGGTAAATCCTCTATCATTGAACAACCTTTATAATAAAAATAACTATATTGAAATTTGATTATTTCATGCTGAGTCAAGCGGACTTTCCGTTTTCCCCTTATGATAAAATTGAGGAAGAAGAGAAATTTTAGGGACTTTAAAAATCTTTAACCTCCCTGTCACAAGGCAAAGATTCAAAGACAATGTGTCTCATCAGCTTTACAAAGAAACATCCTTTTACTTCTTTTTGACTCATGACTTCACATTCAAAGTAGCCCTTAGATATTAATTAAAATTTCAGACTCGACAGATGATCTCAATGGTTTTTTCTTTGTAATTGTTTCATTTTCTAAGAAATGTTTAATTTGATACCATCAGCTAAGATCCTGAGCTGAGAAAATGATAATTAAGCAAACAATATTTGAAATTCATTTTCATAATCTCTTTTCTTGTTCAGTTATTTACTGGTCATGATAATTTGATTGGTGCATTACTGGCCAAAGATAAATATGACTTGAAAGGCTGCCTTCTTGAGAGGCATGTGGAAGTCTTCTTTTCCATGGCCACACCCGAGGAAGTGGGAAGGATGGGCAATTGTGGGAAGAGGTTGAAACATTTAAAGAAGGAGGATGTGCTTATGTTTGTTGGATAATGGAATAGTTTGGCTTCAGGATCTATCTATCCTTCAGACCTCTAGATTTAAGGGAGTAAGACTGTGGAGGTACCAATTTCCTGATTTCAAGCAATCGTTGCTTACAATTCTGTTTTTAATAGAATAAAGAGGACACAAACAAAGCTAAATACCACCTTTTCCTTTTCTTCTATCCTTTCGTAGCTGATGTTACTCCATTGCTTGTTTTACGTTATTAAATATGCTCTACTATGTTCATAGCAGCATTGTTTGTAATAGCCAGAACCTGGAAACAACCTAGATGCCCTTCAGTGGAAGAATGGATGAAGAAAGTATGGAATATATACATATTAGAGTACTACTCAGCAGTAAAAAACAAGGACTTCTTGAATTTTGCATACAAATGGATGGAAATAGAAAACGCTATCCTGAGTGAGGTAAGCCAGACCCAAAAAGAGGAACATGGGATGTACTCACTCATATTTGGTTTCTAGCCAAAAACAAAGGACACTGAGCCTATAATTAGTGATCCTAGAGAAGCTAAATAAGGAGAACCCAAAGAAAAACATATAGGCATCCTCCTGAATATTAACCTTCATCAGGCGATGAAAGGAGACAGAGACCCACACGGGAGCACCGGACAGAAATCTCAAGGTCCAAATCAGGAGCAGAAGGAGAGAGAGCACGAGCAAGGAACTCAGGACCGCAAGGGGTGCACCCACACACTGAGACAATGGGGATGTTCTATCGGGAACTCACCAAGGCCAGCTGGCCTGGGTCTGGAAAAGCCTGGGATAAAACCGGACTCGCTGAACATAGCGGACAATGAGGACTACTGAGAACTCAAGAACAATGGCAATGGGTTTTTGATCCTACTGCACTTACTGGCTTTGTGGGAGCCTAGGCAGTTTGGATGCTCACCTTACTAGACCTGGATGGAGGTGGGTGGTCTTTGGACTTCCCACAGGTCAGGGAACCCTGATAGTTCTTTGGGCTGATGAGGGAGGGGGACTTGATTGGGGTAAGGAGAGGGAAATGGGAGGTGGTGGCGGGGAAGAGACAGAAATCTTTAATAAATAAATAAACGGAGAAAAAAATACTTCAAGAAAATTAATTTATCCTTATGAAAAATACTGAACAAAAAAGTGAATTCAATTTTCTTATTTACATTATAAATATTACTTTGTTTTTGATGCAGTTTTACTGAGTAGTTCAGACGAACCTAGGCTATACTATATAGCTAAACTGGCCTCAGAGTTCCTGAGATTTCCCCCTGCTCAAGGGTCTCAAATGCTGGGATTGCAGGCATATGACTTGGTGAAGATTTTAACTGATGGCCAAGGTAAGAAAAACTGGTCTAATATCCATTATTGATAAATTTATTACACTGATTTTAATTTGAAAATGTTTTCCAGCTACTAGGCTAAATTTTCTCGTCTCTTTTTCTAGCTGAGTCTGACAGTACCACCAATTTGAATGAATTAGTATAGTTGAAACGTGTGTGGGGCACCTCAAAGGTTGATATGCCCTTCTGGGTCTTTACTTCTATTGTAATAAAATGGCAACGTGAGCTCCAATAACTGTATTGGATCTTGAGGATCGTGGCTAGGTACAGGAGGAGCAGAGCCAGTTTGGGGACCATCCCTGGTTCCTCTGGAGCTGCCACAAAGACAGCCTCATAGCTCTTTCTCTTTGGAATTTTGATTGTGAATAGGAAATAAAATTCTGAGTTGTTCAAACCAGCTTTAGTTTTTATTTCTTAGTTATGTGGAACCAAACCAATTTCACTTTTACCTTTGAGATGAATCTTCTGGTGACTTTCTGTTTCTCTACATCATTACATTGTTTTTAAATCTATTTCGTACTCACAGAGTTCCCACTGCACAGCAGGCATACAGCCACTGTTCAGCCAGACAGTCTCTACTGTCGGAAGCGTACTATGTAATGAAAGTACAAGAAATAATCTCTGTTTTCTATTTTTACTGCCTTTCCCTCTCTCCTGACCTCCCTGAATTGTGACCTCCATATATTCTTTAATTCATGCCTTCAGGTCAGAGTAAGAGGCCGTATAACTTTATTGTTTCCTGGGATGACTTTCAAAAGTCATTGACAGTTGTGACTTTCAAAATAAGGAGTCTGCACCTCTGACTTCTTTCCACCATAAAATCCCAGACAAGTTGAATGCTAGTGTCAGCAGCCCACTGTCTTTAATTTGGGACTCTATTCTTCCGTCCACCGAGGTGCCTGTGGCCCTGTGAGGGGTCTGTGCGCACGCACCTGTAATGTGTGTGAGTGTGTGTGCCTGCAAATGTGCACAAGTGTGCTTGTATGCAGACACTGGGCTGAATACTAATTGTGTGCTCCTTTTGTGATTTACCGTGGGTTAGGATTGCTTTTGTCCTTACCAGGTCTCTGCTAAAAATCCATATTTGTTCCTTAATTGCTTCTTTTTTTTTTATGAGTCACAACCATTTTATGGCATTCTTAATTAAGTATTCTCTAACTCACCAGTTGTCAGAATGATAGGCCAAGATCACTCTCTCACTCAGAGTCCAGTCGGCAGGAGACGCTATGGAAGATGTCCTTGTAATTGACTCTATTGGCCACGTGGTGTCCAGAGGCACAAAAGAAAGCTCTGCCTAACCCATTGATTGGCTCCCTCCTTCTCTTTCCCAGAGCCTGTAACTTTCCTACAATTCTTCATTCCTCAGTGGTTCCTGTTTCTTTCATACACAGCCTTTTAATCTCAAGCCTCCCCCTCCCCTTTACTACGCTGCAGCCCCTTTGTTCTGCAGGTGTTGCTTGTGATTGTAATGACCGTTCAGTCGCTACCATGGCAGCCAGTGTAATCATGGTGTGTCTAATGCATGTTCTCCAGGGAACGACCTGTGCCTTTGTAGGGACTAGATCTTTGCATTCTATCCTTTACTGGTACAGAGTAATGTTTCCTGTTATTTGATCACTTGATTTTGGGTCCATGTCTTTGCTAATTTTTTTTTTTTTTTTTAAATCTCACTAAGGACTCTTGTAGAGATTTCAGTGTGACTCAGAGTAGAGTCTGAGAATATATCTTTTTTAAATAACAAGTCACTGGATGTAAGATACAATATTCTGGCCATGAAAGGAACCTGAGAGAGAACAGCTCAAGTTTGCTTTAAAGACAAAATAATTTATTGATTTTAGAAAGCTTAACTCACACTGAAACAGTCTGAAAGAACCCCTGGCACTGACCATTAAATTCAAGAAATGATAGATCTTCGTTATTGGCACAGACATTAAGTGTCTTGATATGCAGAGCCACAGTCTGATAATGTTGCTAAATTTGGGTTCATCGTGACAAGATATTGAGAAATCCATGAAATTTATGACACATGAGGGCAATGTGATGTGTCACTTAATTGATGAAAAAATCCATCCTGTTTGAATGATGTTATGAAAACTGCCAGCAAAGAAAAAAAAAAGAGTCCAGAGTTCAGAACAGAAGGGCGGAAGCTTCAGAAACAGTAAGAAGCTGCTGCAATACTTTCAAAATGTCATTGTCCTCCCCCAGAGTCGGGGGAGGTGTAAGTTCCTGCATTCTGGTTAGGAAGCAGCTGCATTGGTACAGATAACTTGGCCATCCACAATGAAACCCCAGGGCTCCCTTGACTTAAGCAGCTCCCTGCTCATGGCATCCCTGTTCTTTCAGCCCTCCCAGGAGGGGATGAGCAGCAGAAAGAGCGGTGCAAACAGCTGAGGCAGTGTGTTCATCTAGTGAACCTAGGAGGTCTGAGGTTTGGAATGCTTGCTCTCTTACATTCCATGCTTCTTGCTTGGTGTTAGCATTGGGAATTTGGTTTGCGTTTCATGTGGTTTTCCCTCTCAGATACCCTTTCTCCCATGCCTTTTTCTTTTTTAGACATTGAAATCAGTTTTGATAGGATGCTAGTTACTACGAACTGACTGCCGGGTGATGAGTATGCCTGGCTGCCTGTGTATTTTGTTACAACACATCCACACTACCCTGGAAGCAGTTTGCTTCTTTTGAGCACGGTCAGATGGCAGCAGCCTTCCGAGCAAGGCTTTCTCTCTTTTGGAGTTTTTGTCCTTTTCATCATGCCGCCCAAAACATGGGAGTTCTGAGGCTCTTCTACACAGATCAACAGAGAAAAAAAATGATTTCCAGTCCAGGTGAATGCATGGATTGTTTCTTTATTTGGTGCTTCCCCAGAATTCTGGCATTTCTTTCCTTGGAGGGTCTCCCCTGAAGACTCAGTGGGGGCTCCTTTGCGGCTCTAAGGTTCTGTATCTATGCAGCTTCCTTAACACTCTGTCCTGTGAACATTAGCTGCCATGGGTTTCCCTGATAACAAGCCCCAGCTTCCTCAGCTTTGGCAGAACATGGGGACAGCCTGGTGGCTGGCACCCCACTCCCTGAACTTGCAACCCGGTGAAATCTGCAGTCAATAAGGTTTAGTGCTGTGCCGTTCACCCTCTGTGTGACCTTGTCTGGGGACCACCGGCTACTTGATGAAAGCTCTCTTCTGCTCGTTTGAAACAGTTGTTTCAAATGTGTGTTCAAGTTGTTTCAAGTGTCTACTCTCTTAATAACACAGTTTCATGTGGTCGTGCCAGTCAGTCCTCTGAGTAAAGTCTCTCTGCCCAACAGGAGCCTTGCCACAGTGTCCCAGGATCTGAGAGGGAACATGAAAGAGGTAGCTCGTCCTGTGATAAACTCAGGCCCGATTGTGCTACCCCCTCCCCCCCTCCCCCCGCCGCCCCGTTTTCTCTCCTCACTCTGACATGGCTTTGAGCTGGATAACTATACCATTCACCCAGGGACTCACGCATCTATTCACTATTGACTAAGAAACATTTTTTTTTTCTGCAATGCTTTTCATTAAACTTGATTATTGGAGTAAGGAACAAGATGGAAGTGAGGGTTTCACCTTGGGAGCCTCAATTCCAGTGGAAAACAGCAAATGATCTGTAGGATTAAACTTGTGATGGGTGCCGTGACGGAGAAGCCCAGGAAGGCCTATGCCAGGTTGCAGGGTGGGCTCTACCTCACCAAATAATCAGAAAGATTTCTCTGTGGATGTGACATGCAAATTGGGGCTTACTAAGAATAATTGCTACTTTTTGATAAAATGCTATAATGTTCTGAAACTCTTTTCCATATTCAACATAAACTTTAATCATAAAAATTTCCTGCTAAGACCATTTATTATTAAGATTTCAATTGTAATGAGGTGCTTTGTCTGTTTGTTTTGTTTTGTGTCTTTGCCTGTCGTGTTTGGTTTTACCAAGGCTATTCAATTTCTGGTTTCTGGCCGTCCTGGCAGTGTCAATCATGGGCTCCTTTTCTGGCATGGGCTTCAAGTTAGACCAGTGATTGGTTGGCCATTGCCACAAGCTCTGAGCCACCATTGTCACAGCACATCTTACAGGCCGGACAGGTTGTAGGTCGAAGGTAGGCTAGGTTGTAGGTTGAAGGTTTTGTGGCTGGGTGGGTGTTCAAGTCCCACCATTGGGAAAACCTTGCCTGGTTACAGAAGATAGCCGGTTCAGGCTCTGGAACCCCCATTATTAGGAATTCTCGCTAGGGTCCCCCTCATAGATTCCAGGAAATCTCAACTGTACTAGGTTTCCACATGGGCTCCCAAATACCCCCAACTCCAGTCATTTCTCCCACTCCTGCCCTCTGTCCCACCCTCTCCCACCTAACCCCTCCTGCTTCCGTTTCCACCCTCCCAGTCTACCTGCAAAATCTATTCAATTTCCCCTTCCAGTTGAGAATCATGCATTCCCCCTAGAGCCTTCCCTGTTACTTAGCCTCCTTGAGTCTGTGGTGTGTGAATTGAACATGGCTCACAGAATCAACTAAACAGAACTCGTAGGGGCTCTCAGAGCTTAAGTACCAAACACGGAGCCTGCATGGGTCTGATCTAGATCCTCTGACTATACGCTGTATAGTGTATCTTATTACATCTTGTTATGCTGAATTTGGTTGATATCCCTGGGAGGCCTGCTCTTTCCTGAAGGAATCTGGGGAAGAGGGGAGGTAGGAGGAGGTACAGGAGGGAGTAGAGGGAGGGGAGGCTGAGGTCAGGATGTATTGTATGAGAGAAGAATACATTTAAAAAAGAAAAAAAAAAGATATCAATTGCAAAGAAATACATCAAAATGGAAAATGTACATATAATTTACTGACTCGTGAGACATATTAGAAATCGATGATCAAATACTAATAATAACTTATTTTGCATTGTAGGCATTTTTTTACTGTTTGGATTCTCAAAATTTTATGACATGAAACTATACTGCTTTTATTGCTAGACAAACAATAAAAACAAGAAAGAAAAGCAATATATTAAAAAAAGAAGTATAACTTTGATACAGTTTTTGATTAGGCGAATCAAGTATCACATAGTGACATTGTGTGTCCTGTGGCAAGACACCAATGCTCTTGAAGACACATTGCAAGCATTCAGCGGGTCCTTCTACTGAGAAGATAGATGGCAAGTTACCAAGAGACTTCGCTTCTGTAAAATGTGAAGCCTGCTGTTAAGACAGGTCTTGAAGGTCACAGGCAGATGCAGGAAGTAATCTGGTCCTGAGCCTGCCTGTGGATGCTCATGGGTATAGTTTTGCTGTTGTGAAAATAATAGCAACTCCAGTTCTGGAAGAACTGTGTTAAAGGGAATGCGGATGGGGAACAGCTTTGGGATTGGATTGTTTTTAATGTTTGAAAATTATTATTCTGCAGAGTCTCATAGTTATTTTCAGGTACTTATTTAACATATTTTGAGCATCTTCCCCCATATCTCATGTGCTTTTTTTGGTCAAATTGAGCACCTGGAAAGAAGAAAACTTAGTTGAGAAGATCCCCCTAAATTGACCCAAATTGGCAAGGAGACAAGTGTATGGGGACATTTTCTTGATTAAGAATTGATGTGGGAAGCCGGGCGGTGGTGGCGCACGCCTTTAATCCCAGCACTCGGGAGGCAGAGGCAGGCGGATCTCTGTGAGTTCTAGACCAGCCTGGTCTACAAGAGCTAGTTCCAGGACAGGCTCCAAAACCACAGAGAAACCCTGTCTCGAAAAACCAACCAACCAACCAACCAACCAAACAAACAAACAAAAAAAAAGAATTGATGTGGGAGGGTCTAGCTCACTCAGGGTAGCTCCAAAGTGCCAGCCCTGGGCAGGTGGTCCTGAGTTACACACAATAAAGCAAGAAATCCATAAAGAGCAAGCCAGGAGGCAGCATCTCTTCATGATGACCCATCCCTTCATTTCTGGAGCTCATTCAGAAAGGGATTGTGCATGGACATCTTGAGGTTCTTTTCCTGCTCTTTTCTCTGTCGGTTTCAGTGTTTCAGGTCTAACATGAAGGCGTTTTATTTATTTATAGTTGATTTTTATGCAGTAGGGATCTGGTTTCATTCTTCTACATGGGACACAGTTTCCCCAGCACCATTTATTGAAGACTCTCTTTTTTTCCAGTGTATATTTTTGGAATCTTTGTCAAAATCAGGTGGCTAAAACTAAGTGCATTTTTTCCTGAGTCTTCTGTTCCATTTATCCATGTATCTATTTTTTTTGTTTTTCTTTTTTGCCAGTAACATGCTGTTTTATTACTACAGCTCTGTAGTACAACTCGAAATAAGATATAATGATAACTCTGTTATTGGCCTTTTTGCTCAGGATTGCTTTGGCTATCTGGAGTTTTTTGAACTTCCACATGAATTTCAAGATTTTTTGTGTAAAAAATGGCATTGGAATTTTGATGGGGATTTTGAATCTGGAGATTACTTTTGTAGTTTGGCTGTTAATTTGAAATTAATTCTTTCAATCCATCATGTATGATCCTCTTTTAAAATAAAATTTTCAGTAAGAAACATGACTTTCAAAGCTTAGAGTTCTTAACCTATACATATTTCTCTAGAGTTCTGCATGCAAATCTCCATGTGGGTCCAAATAAAGGAATATAGAACCAATGTGAAGTTTGAACTATTTGTTTATTATTTAATATTTATTTATTTATTATGTATACAATATTCTGTCTGTGTGTATGCCTGTAGGTCAGAAGAGGGCACCAGACCTCATTACAGATGATTGTGAGCCACCATGTGGTTGCAGGGAATTGGACTCAGGACCTTTGGAAGAGCAGGCAATGACCTTAGCCACTGAGCCATCTCTCCAGCCTGACTATTTGTTTATTGTTTGTGAAGGAACTGATACATGGCTTGGGTAGTTTTAACTTACATTTTTGGTAAACTTTATTAAAGCATAAGTGGTTTACCAAAACATATATATCTAATGCACTTAATTCAATGAATCTTGTCATTCATGTCCATCCATAAAATCTCCAGTGTTTGCTCATTTCATGAATGAAGCTTCAGATTCCCCAAACCCCATGTTCCTTGCCCCTGGAGATTCCCTTCTGCACTCTGCACCTCTGAGTCTAAGCATTTTAGAGACCCTGTGAGTGGAACTGTGCAGCCTTTGTCCTTCTATAATCCGCTCACCATTCATGTTTGTGCATCCTTGGAACCCAGTATTTGTGCTTCATGGATAAGAGTGACTGAGAGTACTCAGCTTGTGAAGGGTTCTGTGATTTCACAGTGAAGGTACAAACATTCAGTGGCTGTCAGTTGATGTACACGTGACTACTGGTAGATATTGGTAATGAAAATAGAGTCAAGAACTACAGCTTACTGCTCATTAGGCTAATGAAATGGTCAGAAGATTGTCTGTCATTATCCCAAGTCTTATCATCACTTTTCACAAAATTATGAAAACCATTACTTGATATAAAGAATCTATTTGGCAAATATTATTCATTTTAAAAGGAAAACCCATAGATTTTGAAAACTGAGATAGATTTCATGCAATTTGACTTCATAATTTTTAATCAAAACCCACATGTCAGTACACTCACAATGTGTATCCATCACCCCATTCATTCTTAAGCATTTTTATCATCCTCAAAGGAAATCACATAATCATTCAAACAATCACTTTATTGTGTCTTTCCCCCAAACAGCTGCTAGCCGCCAGCATACTTTCTTTCTGTCTTTATGGATCTAGCCAATTTTTGTATTCTCTATATAAATACAAATAGCTTGTGGCTCTTTTATTTTGACTGTTTTCACTTAGCAAAAATGGAAGACTTCAAACTAAAAGGTACTAGAAGAAACATGGTGAAATTATCAGCCCTTGGTCTGGGGATACATTATTTGGATGTTAACCCAAAGGCATGGAGGGGACACAATAGACAAATGGGATCTTATCAAATTTGAGACTTCTCACAGCAAAGGAAACAAGAATGAATCAAACTTACAGAATGGTTGAAAATATTATATACCAAATATCTGACAAGGGGTTAATATTGAAAATTCATCGGAAATTCAAGCAAGTAAGTAGCAAGTAAACAAACAATCCCATTAAAATGGGCAAATGACCTGTATCGTTGTTTCTCAATGGAAAACCTTCATGGCCAACAGGTATATGATAAAATGTTCACGATCACTAATCATTAGGAAAATATCAATTAGAGATACAATGAGACACTATTGCCTATAGTTAGGAGGATAACAGATAGTCTTGGCAAGGAGGTAGAGGAAGGGAAACCTTGCATACTGCTGTTGGAAATACAAATTAATACAACAATGACTGAAAGCAGTATGGAAATTTCTGAAAAATTTAAGCAGAACTATAAAAATTTACCACTGCTCAGCAAGGACCCAGCAATCTCCCTCCTCAACATGAAGTCAATATGTCAAAGAACTATTCACACTAGCACATTTGTTATCTTAGTCGCTGAAGCCTGAGATGAAATCAACTGTCTGTCAGGCACCGAATGAACGCAAAAACAGCAGGGCCCTCAAAGGACTACTCTTCAGCCTAAAGGAAAAAGGTCCTGTCGTTTGGCATGGCAATGGTAAGTTTGGAGGAGACTAGGTTAAGTCAAATAAACAAGGCAAAAAATGATAGTCTCATTCATTTGTAGAATCTAAGCAAGTTGACTTCGCAATGGAGACCAACTATATGATTCGTATAATGAAGTCACTTCTCTCATATTATTAAGCATCCCAAAATGATGCCAGCAGAATACTGGCCAAGCATAGGTTTCTTCTAATTATGGGGTCTTGCACAGCTACACCAATTGCAGAGACATGGACTTCTTTCCTACTTGGGATCTCCACATCCACTGCTAGCCACAAGTGAGGAAATCTCCAAGATGCTCCAAGGTCATATGGCTGACGATTGCTACATGAAGGACCCTGCACAGTCTCTGTCTTTTGGGCTGACAGTTTTGTAGTGATGAGCTTTAATCTTTTTACTTTATTTAATAATTTTTTATTGCATTTTACTTATTTTGTGTATGTGTCATAGGGTGTGTGTTTGTGTGTGTGTGTGTGTGTGTGTTTGTGTTTGTGTGTGTGTGTGTATCAGAAGACAACTTGCAGGAGCTGGTTCCTCTTTCTATCAAGAGAGTTCCAGTATCAAGTTTAGATGGTCAGATTTGGTAGCATGAGCTTTTAAACACTGATCCATCTTGTTGATCCTGTTCTTTTTTTTTTGTTGAAAAATAAATAATAACTGGAATAAATGCTGCCAAAGAGTTATGTGCTGCTCTGATACTTTATAACAAGGAGACTCACAATATTTCAGTGGCTGAGCATGTCAATAAAGGCACTCAATCTTATAAAATTGAATGTGGTCTGATTTCAAAGATGCATGGAGAACCCTGTTATGTCTCAGCATTCTTCCTCTATGTGTCTGTTTATGTTAGGATTTAAGGATTTGAGACACCAGCTTCCTCCTATCAATTTACATCTAAATAAGAACTAACTGATAGAAGTCAATTTTTTAAAAATTTGTTGATGTCCTAAAATGACCTTTTATGCTATCATTTTTCTAGCCATCTTACCTTGAGCACACTGATGTTGGTATTAATGGTTGCTAGTCACATTGAACTTATAACATAAAGCATGTCAGCTCAGAAAGGGATGTGCCGCCCACGTGGCAGCAGCGGAGGAAGTGAAGGGAGAGGAATACTACTGAAGAATGGCGAGGACCCAGGTGATTGTGTAAATGGAAGTCAAGCAAACCAAGGACGGATGAAGAGGGGAATAAAGGATGGATATGGAAGGAGACAGATGAGCTGGTTTTGGTGGAGGAGATGGTCTAAGATAAGGTGGCCCTTCATTCTCTTAGCAAAGAAGGACAATGCAGACTCTCATTTTCCATTTCAGTCCATTTATTTCACCATCAGTGGTCTGTATACAAATTGTGGATCATAGCATAAGCAGAGTACCACGGTCCACTGCACCCTGGGATGTCTTAGACAGATGGGTGAAAAGTGAGCACTTTGACATTTCAAACAAGCTTTCTCTTTGTTGAGATGGAGACTTGAATTTCTCTGTAGTCGAACCTGGTTTCCAACCTGACTGGATTTAGAAGTAGCTGAACCGTTAATAAAACACATCTGAATGTGGGTTTCACAGCATTCAGGGGGCATTGATGGACTAGAAAGGGAAGAAGGAGAAAGCTGAGCAAACACTCTGCTTCCCAGCTTCATAATAGAAGCTGTTCTGGGATTCTTCATCCTTCCCTGTCTCATGGACTTAAGCATCTGATACTGTGACCTCAGAGATGTCCTTTTCCTGAAAATGACTCACTGGTGTGTTTCGTTGTAGCAGTGAATGTCTGACTGAAACAGGGAGGTGCTACTCACTCCTCATGCTGTCTATGTTTGTACATCTTTGATTGTACTGAAGTATTCTTTCTGATCTGTGAATGTTAGTAATTATTCTGAAAATATAAACAGCTACTTTTATTGAGCCAGCATTCTATCTTAGAGATGTCTCTGGCTGTTGTCATCTCTGTGATGTTAGCAAAAGAAATTTAAAACATTATTTTTTTCTATGTATAAAATCTATATTTAGAATGCCTTGTGTCTATAAACAGTTTTTGTTTGTGCCTTTTATACATACAATTCCATTTCCTTACTGGAATTCACCAGCAAAAAAAGAGAAACTATTTTTTTCTCAAAGATCTATTATCTACCTACTGAAGGAGTCCCGCTGCATAAAAAACAAAATAAAGCAAAACAAACAAACAAAAAAAAAACCTGTCTAGAGTTCTACATAATTCTAATCTGAAGCCTGGCTTAGCTTGCTAGGGCTTCTATAAAACTAACAGTAGATAGTAGGCTTAATCATCAGTAGTTGGTATTTCATATCCTGGAGACTGGCACTAGAGGATCAAGATGGCACAGTTTTGTATAAGGTCTTTGGAGTCGTTAGCTTGTTTGCAGTGTCTTCTCTCTCTTTTTCTGTCCTCAAACACCCTTTCCTCTAGAAATGTCTGTCCCCAGAATTCTTCTTTCCTTAGGATACTGGCCTCATTGTGTTGAGGTCCTCCTTAATGACTTTATGTGTTTATTTGCTTTAGTTATATTATGAACCTAATGACTCCATCTCCAGAGCCACTTATATTCTGAGGTATTTGGAGTTAAGACTTCTTCTACCTGGACATTTTTGGGAGGATACAGTTCAGCCTATAATGATGTTCTACACATGGAAACTTCGAGGTTTTTAAAAAAGCATTTGGTCTTTATTATTTTGAAATTATTCTGTTAAAACTAAGGCCAGGGTTTCTCACGTACAGCAAATGATGCAGTTCTAGAAGATACTGACGCAGATGAAAGAAGAGAATCTAGAAGCCAGGCCAAGGAGCATAGCGAAGGGAACTCTTCCATGTGGTAGTGGAAATATGGAGAACCTAGAGTCAGTCCTAAGCCATGTACTGGGAATGGCAGATGTAATCAGAGTCAGTGGTTGAATTTTATATATCTGTAAGGGTCCCTGATTCACATCTAGTTTCTTAGTTTGCCCTTTCCTATGCATTAAGATGCTCTATATGTCTTTCTGTTATTCATTTTATTCTCCTTCTCATGGATTAATGGAAAGCTTTCTTTACTTATGTACCTGGAAACTAAATGAGACTGTTACTGGGCGTGGTGTCCCTGAGACCAGCTGGAGTTCTGGGTTCTTGGATATTTAATCAAAGAATTGAGAAGGAATTCACAGTTGATAATAAAAAAATAATGGCCAAGGGGAGGTGCTCGCTCTGTGCTCTGGCCTCTCCCCATGCTTTCCTGCCTCAAGTATTTCCTTTAGGAAGCGTTCTCTAGGATTTGCAACATCGGGCCACAGATTAAAAAAGGAGGAAGGGGTCTAGAGTGGTGAACCTGGAACTAGACTCTAAAAGATGCAATGAGAAGTAAGCACAGATGAGCAAAGTGTACGTTGTTAAAGGGCTTCTAGGGTCTGAGATAAACATTAACCAGCATCACGTGTCTCTAACAACGTCTTCCCTTCACATAGTTAAGCTCTCCAGTCAGACAAGTGGATCAGTTCATTTGAGCGCCCCCCCCCCCCCCCTCGCCTTTTCTCTGTATCTTAAACTATAGGGTAAGTGGAAGTGATCAGGGCTAACAGCAGACATGGAAAGGATCACTCCAAATAAAATATTAACTAACAGAGCTCTGCTGTGTAAGTGGCTTGATGCACGGTAAATTGCATTTGCAGTTGGCCAAATGGAACGTGATATATGCCGGGCACAAGAATAATAAATACAGAGAGAGATCAATTGAACTGAACTCAAGTGGTAGGGCTTTGAAAGACGACTTAGAGTTATATCTTCCAAACATGGCTGAAAAAAAAAGGACTCAATTAAAAAGTAAATTGGAAAACTATAAAGTAGCTGACACAAATACAAGGTTAAGTTTATGGAAGTTATAAATGCTAAACAGGTTCCCTTTCCCATTCCAATATCTGCCCACTCCCTGCCTCTCTTTGCGTTTTCCATTTCTTTTTATGAGTATTATTACTCAACAGGAGAACAATCAGTTATATCAAAGCCATTCATTGCAAAGCTTGTGTCAATAACTTTTATTGAAATGGGATGAAAACAGAGGAGTTTGTGTCCACAAGCATGAATAAATAGGACCGAAAAGCAAATTATTATGCTATCACAGTACCACGAGAAGCCTTTGAATTAAAGGAGAAGAAAAGAAAAAGAATCTCTCCCCATGGAGAGAAGAGAATTTGCCTCATTTCAATATCTGCTACAGTTATGAAAGGGACAGAGGACTCCATGGCTTTGAACAGTCTTTGAGAAGAGAGCTTTGGGTTAGGCCTGAGGTGGGCGGTTCAATAAGGGCTTTGGGGTGGAGGATAAAGGGAGGGGCTCCAACTAGGGTGATCATAAGCAACCCTTTAGGGGATTTTTATTTTAAATGTAGATTTTTGTGTCCTTGTGGAATATGAACCTCCTGGGGCCTGGCAGGGAGTCAGATAGCAAATTGTTATTCTGATTTCAGGGTTCAGAAAGTACAGACACGTTACAGCCTAGTGCCATGGTCTTTTCTCATCAGAAAGATGTTGAAATTGAGGGAAGGAATGCTGCGGGAAAAGAATGTCTCATCTCTCCCTCAGCCTCTCCTTTCCCTTCATGACATGGACGCCCGCCATGCCACTAGAAAGTAAACTCTTCTAGATGTCCCAGGCAACCAGGGCATGCATGAGTCAGCAGTTGAGATTTGCTGGGAGCGAGCATATGTGAACATATTCTGTGTATTTAATGATTTTTAAAAAGTCAACCATCTAAAACCTATATCTCTATTTTTCATGGAAAATGGACTAGGGAGCAGAGGGAATGTGGGAAACTGATAAAGAGTCAACTTCACTTACAGACTGAATAAATTCTGACCATCTAATATCCAACGCGGTGATTAAAGTTGACAACAATGTATATTTGAGGTTAGTAAATAGAACAGATTTTACAAGTTCTCAGCATGCATACAGTGATAACCAGGTGAGGGGGGGGGAATCTTCCGATAAGCTTGAGAATGGCAATTATTTCACAATGTATATACATAAAATCACTATGTACCTTGAGAACAATTGTCCTTCCATATCTGATAACCCTGTATTGGTGGATTCCATAAAGTATAGATAGAACGTATTGGGGGAAAAACCTTGCATCTATGCTGAAAATGGAGGCTGTTTGGGCCATTTCTCCCTGAACAGCCCAACAGAGTAACTCTCTCCAGCTTTTTCCATTATTTTAGCTATTATAAGCAGTCTCGAGATGAATTGATGTATATTGGGCCCTATAAACTCTTGCCATTTTGTGTGAGAGACTTGATCATCTAGATGGGATTCCTGGAAGCAATCCCCTGGAGGAATCAAGAGGAGGCCGCTGCTCCCGCTTTTGTCAGTCATGCCTCCTTCAGCTGAAACAGAAATGAAGGAGAATGAGAAGGCTCATAAAATTGCATTTCAGCAGATTCCATTGACAAATACTTGGTATGTGCTGCCACATTCTCAGAGCTAGCCTAGTTCTTTCATTTACATTTCCTGCCTGGCTCCTCTAGGCTTTTAAAATTGCCACCCCTAATTCAAAAGTAGCAATCATAGTTGCTTGCCTGACTTTGAAGATCCCTCTCTGTGAGTTTTTTCCCTCCAGCCCCCCAGCCCTTCGGTAATGAGCTGTTTGATACCAACGGGTGCTTGAAAGCAGTACGGATTCAGATTCAACAGCCATTATCAAACGTGTTCTATATGCCAGCCATTGCATCTCCTCTAAAAGATGCTAAATATTACCTGGTGTGCTTATGGCTTGATGTTAACTCTAAACTTGCTGACAGCTTCTGTCGGCACCCCCAATCCCCCATCCATGCTAATTCTTATAATAAAAATTTGTGACCAGATTGCCTGAGCGAAATCATCTTCACCTCCTGAATTTAACCCAGGAGGATACAGCAAGATGCCTTTCCCTACAGATACCATACCACTCCCACCTTAAGGCACTCTGTTAGCAAGGCTGGGTGGCAAAGACCTCTGAGAGCCATAGTCACTGCTGATAAAAGTAAGATGCTTATAAGGGCAGGGAAGGTTCAGCTGCAGGCAGTCTGTGGATGGCTTTGGGAATTAGGCAGCACTGCCTGTGTAGATAGTGGTCATGCCAAGCTGGTACTCTAGGCCCGGAGATGGTACTCAACCTGAGGTGATAGGAGATGCTGCCCTGGGCACCTATTCCCTGTGCTTTCTCGTGTCTGCCTTTCTTCTTTGGTCTAAAATCCTATACTTTACAAATAACATTCTCCTTCCCCACAAAAACTCCATGATTCTCCATGAATATCAGGCTACACATTGGAATAAGGACTTGTCTTGAAAGGACAGGATGATGGAGAAGGAGATGTGGTGAGTGGATGCTGAGAAGGATGGGGGAAGAAAGAAAGTGAAGTGATAATTAAGGGCATAAATAACATGTACATGCAAAGATTACCAAGGGAAGCATATCAGCTAGAAAGGTAGTCTAAAAAATGTAAACCAAAATTAACCATGCCAAATCTATTAAAATATATATAGATATATTGTTCTATTAATGCAAGTAACATATACAATTCTGTATTTTTTTTTGAGTAGCCATATTTCCAAGGAACAGATGTTAGGAAATATTTAATCTTACATTTTATGCTTCCAACAAGGTCAATACAAAATTACTAGTGCAATAATTATTTTTATATATTTTCATGTAAAAACTGTTTAAGATTGGCATGGACCATATTAGACTTGGAGCCTATCTCACTCTGGACTCAACACCATATTTAAGGTAACTGATAGAGGCTAGAGGGATGACTCAGGGTTAAGAGTACTTGCGTCTCATCAGAGGACTCAAGTTAAGTTCTCAGTCCCCACATGGAAGTACATAGCCATTTGTAACTTCAGTCAAGGGAACTAATATCTTCTTTTGACCTCTACAGGCACCAGGTGAAGCCAGGGCACACAGATATAAATGCAGGCAAAGCATTTACACAGATCAAATAAAAATAAATGAATCCTAAGGAAAGTGAAGGATGTGCTCAACATCTGGGGTCAGTGGCCCCGGTGGTTGAACTCTTTAGCGGTGGCTCACTTGTGGCATGGGGTCAGGACTTCTCGAACCCTGAGTAATCACTATGTGTAAGATGTTCTGTAGGAAGAGGATGCATAGCCTTGAGTGCATTTGTCCTCCTCAGTTGTGGACAATAGTTGTATGTGTGTGTGTGTGTGTGTGTGTGTGTGTGTGTGTGTGTGTGTGTGTATGTGTGCCATTCAACCTAGAAAGGGGCTTATACGATACAATACCCACTCTTCACCCATGCATATCATTTCTCCAGATGTTCATTTTTTTTTTGTAGGCTCCCTTCAAAGATTCATGTAGACCTGCCCAATCCTAGGCTCTTTCACATTTGCATCATGGTGTCTTCTTATCTATCAGCATTTACTGAAATATGACAGGCACTCAAAGCGGAATCAAATCTGGTTGTCGGTGGTATATAGGCAAGCATTCTTTTAATAGTAACACATTATTGCATGGTAAACCTTAACGTAGTTACCACATACAGGAGGCTTCACAGGTGTTACAGCTTTAGAAGATAGTAAAGTGGGTATTTAAGTGGACACTTTAGTTGAATTCTGGAAAAAGTAAACAGTTGTTTGTGGCCGTCCTGCAGATAGACCCGATGCCGCACCTCGGTTAGGTACCGTTCTCTTGTGTGATGTCCATCTTCCCTTGACTTAAAACTCTGACACACTGACAGCTCCATTTATATCTTCAGCTTAAACCTCTCTTGGAGTTTAGGCTTTTATAGCTGACTGACTGCTTGACAGCTCCTCTCAGATGCCTCACAGTTTCTTTCAATTTACTTGGTTCAAAACTGAACTTTTCATCTCTCTTACTTTAAAGCCGCTTGTCTGCTCGTAGTCACTTTGGTGTACCTGTACTGCACTGTCCAGAACCCTTCCTTCCTGCGTGTCCGTGTTCCCTAAAAAGACCATTCCCCCCTTTTCTTCCAGTGCTGGAGGTTGATCACAGGACCTATGAGTTCCCTTGAGTCTGTGTTAGCCAATATATTGCTCGAGTCTGTCTTTGCACCGTCTCCATCATCAGTACTTAAGGTTCAGCCAGGAGCCTGTCCCTCCTGCCCTGACTTGGTACACTCGTCAGTGCTCAGCTTCCTCCCCACTCTTCAGTCTGCCATTTGCCTAGCATCTGCTTTGGTTTGGGAGTTTGGGTAAGGTTTCAAGTGCTGAAGAGACAACACCCAACTATGGCTCTGCTAAAAGGTGATGGGATATTTACACGACAGACCTTCATGGGAAATCCTTAGGTCATGAAGTAGCTACCCTGGTTGTTCACAAGAGTGAATTGCTAGCAAAAGCATGGCCTCTCAGTTCCTTTCTGTTTTCCTGTTGATTGCATCTGTCTCCTGCATATGCCCCTCCTACCCACCAGAAGAATGCTTCCCACCTTACCAGAGGCCAAATGGGTGCAGCTGTTGGGTCCTAAATGTTCTCTCTTCACAAGTGTATGCTAAAATAAACTTCTCTTTATTTGAAGGCAGACTGCCTTAGGTAATTTGTTACACTAACAAAAAGAGACAAATGTAACAATCAACTTTTTTTATTTTTTATTGTTTTTATTGAGCTATTCAGTCTTCTATACTCCCCTTCCTTCCTCCACTCTCCCCTTCTACCCTCTCCCATGACCCCCACACTCCCAATTTACTTAGGAGATCTTGTCTTTTTCACCTTCCTATGTAGATCCATGTATGTCTCGCTTAGGGTCCTCTTTGCTCTCTAGGTTCTCTGGAGTTGTGGACTGTAGGCTGGTTTTTCTTTGCTTTATGTCAAAAAGCCACTTAAGAGTGAATACATATATTTATCTTTCTTGGTCTAGGTTGCCTCACTCATTATAGTTTTTCTTTTTTTATAGATTCATCCATTTGCCTGCAAATTTCAAGACGTCATTATTTTTTTTACTGCTGTGTAGTACTCTATTGTGTAAATTTTCCTTATCCATTCTTTGATCTGGGGGCATTTAGGTTATTTCCAGGTTCTGACTATGACAATGCTGCTATGAACATGCCCTTGTGGTACAATTGAGCGTTTTTTGAGTATATACTCAAAAGCAGTATTGTAGGCTCTTGAGGTAGATTGTTTTCTAATTTTCTGAGAAATCGCCACACTGATATCCAAAGCAGCTGTACCAGTTTGCACTCCCAACATCCTCTCCAGCATAATCTGTCATCAGTGTTTTTGATCTTGACCATTCTGACAGGTTTAAGATGGAATCTCAGAGTTGTTTTGATTTGCATTTCTCTGATGGCTAAGTATGTTGAGCATTTTCTTAAGTGTCTTTCAGCCCTTTGAACTGTTGAGAGTTCTCTGTTTAGGTCTGTACCCCATTTTTTTGTTGGATTATTTGTTCTTTTGATATCAAGTTCCTGGAGTTCTTTGTATATTTTGGAGATCAGCCCTCTGTCTTATGTGGGGTTGGTGAAGATCTTTTCCCATTCAGTAGGCTGCGGTTTTGTCTTGTTGACTGTGTCCTTTGCTTTACAGAAGCTTCTCATTTCAGGAGGTCCCATTTATTAATTGTTTCTCTCAGTGTCTGTGCTACTAGGGTTATATTTAGGAAGTGTCAATGCATTCAAATGTACTGTCCCTTTCTCTTCTGTGAGGTTCAGTGTGGTTCAACCAATTAATTTTTAAAACATAAACTTGATAATATAATTACCTTTTCTTTTGCTCATATAATAGGTAATTATTGGATTCCAACTAATTCCAAGGTGTTCAACAGGGACCAGAAGGCTACTTTAATTTCTTCTTTTAATTATATGTTGTACCATTTCGTTTCCTTGCCCAGTGATCTCTAAAGAAATTGGGCTCTTTTTGGGGGCAGGCTTCTATTGCTTTTTAATCTCAGGGCCCCCAACTTGTTGTGGCTTTAACTATTCTTGTCCTGGCTTGTTCGGTGATGGGCTCGCTCTAGGTGTTACTTTGTCTCTTCGTCTTTGATTAGCCTAGCTTACAAACTCTTGGTAATCTTAGATTTATTTATTTGTTTATTTTTAAATGAATAAGTTTATGATTTCAAAAATATTTTTCAGTAAATTATTAAGTGGAAAGAATATATTTAACAAACTATGAATGCCTTTCAGAACAACTTTGCTTCCCTTATTGATGAAGAGGGGTCAAAGCTCTGTTTCTGTGTGACCTTCCTGGCAGTAGCCATGCCCTGCGTGGTGGCTGTGCTGCGAGCTATCGTCAGGTCTACGAAGGTTCAATAGGGGGACAGTGCATCTCTGGCTGAGCCCGGGATGCCTTAACTTGTTCCCTTCAAAGCAGGGCGGTTCCTGAGAACACAGTTCACATCCCCACACAGGCGGCTGGTGCTCCACAGTGCTCTGCACTGCTCCTCTCCTCAGCATAAACTTAAACATGTGATCCGAGCTTCGGCTTTTCCTAGTGTGCTGGGTAGCCCAGCATAGCTAAATGGTGTGAATAGGCAGGGATTGGACACATTATGCTCACTCTGCTCACCAGGCTTCATTCTCAAGAACAGCAGGTTGCTCTTCTACTAGAATGGAGGCTTGTCATTCCATTGCTAATGTCCTTTCCTGCATGTGTTTTAATCATTGCTACTCTTATTCTAGACACACTCTTGTTCTTCTCACCCCTCAAACTTGGCTTTGCTATATTGCTGAAGTCTTGTAAGTTTGGCAGCTTTTCATTTGATATGCTTGGTACTTTTAGGTACAAACAAATTATAATAAATAAAAATATAAATACAATAAATAAATTATATCATCTATGTTTACATAAAGAAGATACCTGTGTATATCTTTGTCACATTTCCAGTGATCATAAGTCTTGCTTTTTTAAGCTATTGATACATTTTAATCCTTAGGATTTACATATAACCGTGACAATAATAAGTACTTTTTAAAAAGATTTCTGATCTTAGTGAAATGCTTTATTATTAACTAGGACATTGATTGACATACCTAGTCTTTACTATATCAGGGATGACTTCCTTTTTTCCCATTTTATAAAATATTTTTTTCAGTAGCTTATATTCCAGTGAATGACTGGTTGCCTTTTTTAAAATTTTTAAGCATTTAATTTTATTTAAAATAGTTGACACAAGAAAGCATATACATTTGTTGTGTATAGCAATATGTCCCAAAGTAAGTATATATTGTTGAATATTTAAATGATGTTCAGTCACATCTGCTGCGGTTCCCACTTCAGTGATGAGACCACTTAAGCTCTACTCCTTAGCAATTTTAGTAATACAATATGTTATCATTGATTATAGCCATGGTGTTGTTCAACAGATGTCTTAACCATTCTTACATGTCATTTTCTACATTGCCACCATCTCCCTTTCCCAGATTTCTGCTACCCTAGCTGTGTTCACCACCATTCTGCTCTACTACTAAGAGAAGAACCTGGGTCCTGTGCAGGAACAGTAAATGTTCTTAACCACAGAGAATCTCGCTAGCTCATGCATAGAATTATTCATTTGAATTCTCTCTATATTTTCAATATTAACCTGCTTCAAATGCATGATTTGCAAATATTTTATCTTGTTTTGTAGGTTCTCTTCATTCTGTTAGCTGTTTACTTTGCTGTGAAGAAAGTTATGGTTTGATGAAGCCCTATTTGCGTAATTTGTCCTTTTTTGCCTGTGCTGATAGGCCATGACTGCAGAGATTTTTCTACTATGTTTTCATCTAGTAGTTTTGTAGTTTGTATTCTTTTGAATGCTTAAGCAATTTGAGTTTATGCATATATTTAGCATGAAGTAATGTTCTAAGTTAATCCTTTTACATACAGATACTTAGCTTTCCCTACACCATCTATTAAAGGCACAGTTCCTTCCTAATGTGTATTCTTGCTACTGTTATAAAAGACGAGTTGGCTGCAGAAGGGTGAATCTGTTTCTAGACTCCCTATTACACTGGCATTAAGTGTCTCTTTTATGCTGATCCTCTGGTGTTTGACTCTGTTTCATACTTTGAAATCAGGTAGTATTATGCTTCCAGCTTTGTTATTGTACCTCAAAATTGCCTTGAATATTTTTTGACATTTGTGGTTTCTTATGCATTTTAGGATTTTTTTCCTACATATGTGGAAATGTCATTGGAATTTTGATGAGGAGAACTACCTCAATTTAGGTACAATTCATTTTCCTGCAACTTTTGGTTCTATTTGATAAGTAAGTATGTTTCAGGCCCATGGTTTTATATCTGAGACCCTGCTGAGTGTATCTGTTCTCCGGATTCCCCAAATGGTCCTATGTGCATTTGCCTTTCAGCCACTTCATCACAGTCTGTTCCTCCCAGGGCCTCCTCGAGGTGTTGATGTCTTTTTAGACTTATGGATGGCTAGCTCTACAGATGTGCTTATTTTCCTTCCCAGAAAGAATATATGTAATTTTTTAGTGAATATACAGTGAATAGTCTCTTGAGAATATGAATTCAATTTGAGGACAGTCTTGATCATAATGAATGACATCCTGAGGCAGAGGATATGATATCCAAGCTTCCCATGTACCATGGATTCTTGGGCAAGATCTAATTCTCAAATTCAATCTTCAAACTTTAGAATCATGAAAATAAATGATATTCTTGACAAAGCATAAACATTGAGCTATGAGTATGCTTTAAAGAAGTTACTATAAGAGATTTCGAGTGTTCATAGCTTCAAAATCTGTGAAGCAAAATGAGGAAGTGGCTCCAAAGCTTGACAGAGGTAAAATACGACCTGCCTATGGGCATTAGTGGCAGAGCTATTGCCCAAACCTAGATGGTTCTTACCTGTAAACCGTATGAATTACTCATTTTTTGACAATCATAACACTGTAATTTTGGTTTGGTTTTATTGCCATGCCAACAAATTTCCCTCTGGAGTGAATAAACAGGCGACTTTCAGAGTCTCTAAGGCTTCTTTTGGAACAACTGGAAGCAGAAAGAAAAGATTATAAACTTTTATCTTTATCCTTGCTACCATAAAAGCATAAACTTAAGAGACATTTCCACCTGCCTCCAGGGTATTTATCATTGACTGTCCCCCTAGCTACCTTCTTTTCAGCATTGGTTTTCTCCTGAGATGGGTTTGTTTCCCTTACTACATTCCATGGCTAAGGCAGGAGTTGCCCACATTTCGGAACCCCCATGTGTTCCAGAAACAGTGCTGGGATCTAGAACCGCTGGTTGCGCAGATGCTTTTTCTAACAATATCTATGTTTTCATCATTTTCAATAAGATAGAAACTTAAGTGCATACGGGACAGTTTTTAGGGACCCTCTCTAATTGAAGGCACTCTTTGCATCACCCACTTCCTTCCTTCCTGGGATGAGGAGATTTGGTCCTAGGTGACCTTTGGGAGAGAATCCTTTAGGGGAAGACAAAGAAGACCAAAGAAGTGTTATCCTAGCACCATGGAATATTGACTTAGTCCTGCGCTACCTAGCTCTGAAAAGCTTCTTAAGAGACAAACATATTTATCCACCTGGTCCACATTGTTTACCATTTGCTGCTGTTACTGTACTTCCGTTGCCCTGTTAATTTAAGTTAACACACGGTAAAATGCTTCTTCATTATCATCTATTTTTTTTTAAATTTATTTATTTATTAAGGATTTCTGCCTCGTCCCCACAACCGCTTCCCATTTCCCTCCCCCTCCCCCGATCAAGTCCCCCCCCCCCCCATCTGCTCGAAGAACAATCAGGGTTCCCTGACCTGTGGGAAGCCCAAGGACTGCCCACCTCTATCCAGGTCTCCTAAGGTGAGCATTCAAACTGCCTAGGCTCCCACAAAGCCAGTACGTGCAGTAGGATCAAAAACCCACTGCAATTGTTCTTGAATTCTCAGTATTCCTCATTGTCCGCTATGTTCAGCTAGTCCGGATTTATCCCATGCTTTTTCAGACCTAGGCCAGCTTATTTGGTTTCTAGCCATAAATAAAGGACATTGAGCCTATAATTCATGTTCCTAGAGAAGCTAAATAAGGTGAATCCAAAGACAAACACATAGGCATCCTCAGGAATATTAACCTTCATCAGGCGATGAAAGGAGACAGAGACAGAGACCCACACGGGAGCACCGGACAGAAATCTCAAGGTCCAAATCAGGAGCAGAAGGAGAGGGAGCACGAGCAAGGAACTCAGGACCACGAGGGGTGCACCCACACACTAAGACAATGGGGATGTTCTATTGGGATCTCATCTATTTTTTTTTGTTGTTGCAATTTTGAATGTGATTCTTGCGCTTCTATTCATGTTGGACTTGAACTCTTGACTCTTGTAAGCTTCTTGACTCTGCATCCAGAATAGTTGGGGTAAGAGGTGTGTGACAGTTACCCATCTAGCTTATCATCATTATATACCCTGGACCAGACGTTCACATTCACCTTGTTACTGGCTCCTCACTGAAGCCTAGGCTTCTCATTTAGAGATGTCTCTTTAATCTGGCCACACTCCTTTTTGACCATTAACATAAACCACCATTTCTCATCATGATAACAACCGTAGCATAGCTTCCTCCAATTCTGCAATCTTTCCACCTTGTTTTCCAAATAAATGAAAAACCATCATTTAACAACAACAACAAAAAAAAACAAAAAAAACCATCATTTACTCTTTATACACCCATCACTTTTCTCACGAGAGAAAACAAACCTCTGTGAATGACTGTCACTCAGGACCTTCTGCCAGGTTCTACAAACTATGACTGCAAGGTCTTTTTTCTTGCAACAACAACTATTCAAGATCCCTTTTCAGGGCTCTTTTGTTTCCCCCTTCTTTTTATGTGTCTTGACTGTGCTCTGGGACCTTCTGCCATTCTTTTTATTTTCTGTCTCTGAAACCTACCTCAGCATTGTTTAAAACCCAGCTTGTGTTAGGAACAACAGCTGCTTTGAGGGAGTGCCTGTCACGTGAGCCTGGAGAGTTGGGATGAACTTCCAGCACACACAGAAAAAGCTAGTGTGCTGATAAGAATTTGGAATCCCAGTGCTGAGGAGGTGGGGCTAGGCAGATGTCTGAGACTTGCCTGCCAGCTAGCCTATCCTAATTTGGGAATCCCAAGCCCCAGGAAGAGATATTATATCAAACAATATGATAGATGGATATTGAGAAATGACATGCAAAGTTGACGTCTAACATCCATAGGCATGTGAATATGTGAACCCACTGGAACACACAAGCATATACATTCACATACACAAATATAGCTTTTATCTTGTAATGTGAGTAGGGAACATTTCGAATTGCCTCCCAGGGCCAGACTTTGTGCTCTAAGTCTGATGACAGATGAAGTTGGATAGAGGTGAGGCTGGCTTCTAATCAGTTTCCAGAAACAACCTATAACTGCTGTAACCACAGTAGGGAGAACAGGACATCAGATAGGAACCAGGCTGTTGGGAAGGAGAGCTGTGTAAACTTATTGATGATCTCTCGGAAGAATGAAAATAAATTGGTATTCTGTCAATTATGTGTGTATCTCTTGGTTAAGAAACAGTAGTGAGAATCATAATAGTAGGATGATAATAAGGAAACTATTCCTTAGTGCTCAGTTTTCCCAGACGTCTAGCCTCATTCTTACTAATGATTATCTCAACCGTGCGAGGTTCAATGATTCATGCACTCATTTTCTGCTATGCTTTAGCCCCCCCGAAAAAACAAAACTAATAACAAACAACAAACTTGATAGCTTGAAACAACAGAAATGTGTTTTCATGTCGTTCTCGTCAAGTCTGAAGTCAGTGTCTAGTCTACCGTCACTCTGGAGGCTGCAGAGCAGAATGTCTTCCCAGCATCTGAATGATCCAAGAGGGTTTTTTTTTAAAATTTATTTATTTATTAAAGATTTCTGCCTCCTCCCCGTCACCGCCTCCCATTTCCCTCCCCCTCCCTCATCAGCTCGAAGAGCAATCAGGGTTCCCTGACCTGTGGGAAGTCCAAGGACCACCCACCTCCATCCAGGTCTAGTAAGGTGAGCATCCAAACTGCCTAGGCTCCCACAAAGCCAGTATGTGCAGTAGGATCAAAAACCCATTGCCATTGTTCTTGAGTTCTCAGTAGTCCTCATTGTCCGCTTTGTTCAGCGAGTCCGGTTTTATCCCATGCTTTTTCAGACCCAGGCCAGGTGGCCTTGGTGAGTTCCTGATAGAACATCCCCATTGTCTCAGTGTGTGGGTGCACCCCTCGCGGTCCTGAGTTCCTTGCTCGTGCTCTCTCTCCTTCTGCTCCTGATTTGGACCTTGAGATTTCAGTCCGGTGCTCCAATGTGGGTCTCTGTCTCTGTCTCCTTTCATCGCCTGATGAAGGTTAATATTCAGGAGGATGCCTATATGTTTGTCTTTGGGTTCACCTTCTTATTTAGCTTCGATCCAAGAGTTTTTTGACTTGTGTCCCCATCACACTACTCTGTGCTTTGAGGTCACAGTGACTTGTCCTCCATGTATTCCCAATCTCCCCCCACTCCCTCAGAAATCCAGGGCCTGCTGTGCAAGCACTCCACCACTAAGCTATGTCCTCAGCTCCTCCATTTTCCTTTTGTGAGGATATACAACATTATATCTACAAGTTACTGAATACCCAAGAGAAGCTGTCCCTCAATCTAATCACATCTTGGGCCACATAAGATAATACATGCTGTCTTCACACATGAACTAATATCCACAGGTACCAGAGTTTAGTGAGTGCCCATATCCTTTAAGGACAATCATCCTAGTCACTACAATTTATACTCCACAGGAGTAAAAATTATATTTCAGAGGAGTTCATTTACAGGCCTAAGGTGACACAGTTAGCGAAAGGACAGGCCACCACTAGAAAACGCGTCTCTCTTCAGAGTCTATGCTCTTTCTACCAGATTTGTCACAGTCTTGCTTAATATCGAGTTTATCACTGGATTTTCAGGTTGGAAGAGAATACCATATTTAAAAGCAGAGGACAAAAGTCCACTGTAACAGAATACATTTTTAAAGGATTATGTAAGCCCTAGAAGGGTTACGTAAGAGGAAAACTCCCCAAATATCACCTTTTGTGAAAAGCTACAAGAGTTAAGCATCCCATTATACAGCACTCTCAATTTCAGGTATCTGGGTGAACACTCTTAAGCCTTTGAAAATGGAAGAATAAAGTGACTATCATAGCAGGAATAACTTCTGAAAATGTTGCACATTCGTCTAGATCATTTTCTATATGCAGTGTATTTTATGGAGTGGAATTACAGCTAAAGCTACATGTAATATCTAATGTACAATTATGATACGTCTCCATGCTGGTCACCCAGTGACAGAGAGAAACAGGATAGAGTAGATGACATGTTATAGTTGGTAAAGAAGATTTAGAGAAGTTCTCAGCCTCTCTTTTGCTATTCATGTTTTCTTACTTAATTTCTTCTACCAAATCTATAGTCATCAAATAATATACACAGTCATAAGTAAATAGTCACAATGCAGGGCTTGCTATATGCCTATCAGGACACCTCTTGCTCACTCACTGAATGGTAGATTTCCAACTTCAGCTGTACCAGAATCCACAGTGTGGTTGAACACAATGACAAACATGACCTACATGGTGTTCATGGTCACCCTCAACGAACAGAATGTGCTCACTAACTTCACACACACATGCTCCATAATGCTTTTTGTGGCTTCTGTGTGGTATAGATCTGAATGGAAATAAATAATAGTGAACTCCAGGTAGTGATGCCTCAGTCTGTAAGGGGAAAGGAAACCAGAGGAAATTCACAGAAGATCAACTCTGAACCATCTTCTAATTTAACAGTTGTAGCAGTCCGGAATTGTGTGTCTACAAGTTTCAAAGCAAGGGGGCTAAAATTTTCCTGTCAGGTTTCTCACAGAAGAGAATATGAATCTTAAGCAAAGAGGTACAAAAGAGTTTGGATATTCTTCACATTTTATTTTAATTATTTTGTGAATACAATCCAACTGCATTTTTTTTTTTCAGTTTTGTTGCTTTTCTTTTGAGACAGGCTTATCTGGAACTATCCACCTAAGCCCAGCCTGTCCTTGAGCTCACAGCCATCCTCTTGTTCCAACTTTCCCACTGCTGGGATTATAGGCATGAGCCACCATACCCAGATAACTCAACTGATTTTATTCAATGTTTTTCTTGAGTCCTGTATCCCATTTATGTTATCAACTTGGGCGTAGAAGGGGTGCACTGAGGATCAAGCTTTGGTATGGACTCTAAATTTTTTTGAAGATGTAGGCCCTCTGGGCACGTGAAGAGGACAACACGCTGGGTTGGGTTACCAGATTTCTTCAGAAGATGTAACTCTTTTGTGAGAGGATTCTGAAATGAAGGCATCTATTCTGTGCCTCCAAAGTAGTGCACAGGCTCAGAGTAACATCAGTTCCCTTTCTCACAGGTCTCGTTTATTTATCTTAGTATTGTTTATCTTTCTTAGTGTGATTAGAGTGTGCTCAGCTCATGCATACCTGCTAATGACCTGAACCTTATATTAATGCTTAGTCTCAATGAGCAGCCTGAGTCTAAGGCACACGTTATTTGTTTGCTAAAGAAGCTGTTGAATTGAGCAGAAAAGAATAAATAACGGTATCTAGAGGGAACTATCTCAGAAATATTGACAGTGTGTGACACTGAGAGGAGCTGTGGGCACTGGCATGACTGGGGGAGCGTGGAGACTCTGAAGTTCTCGTGGCATTCCACACAGTTAAGTTGGCACTCTCCAGGGAAGGCACATCCAAGTAGAGAAAAAGATGAGTCAGGTATCAAGGAGTAAATGGCTTAATTTCATTGGAAATACATGGGATAACTTTGCCTAGGGAAGAGATTGATGTCTCCCTTGCAGAAACAGCAAAGTAATCAGAAAAGGTTGTTCATAACAGAGATATGTAAAAAGGGGCACACATTCTGAACTTCGAGGCTCTGAAAACAAAGTTCCAGAAGGAAGTTTACTCATCTCCTTTGCATCTCAGCCTCAAACCCAGGCAACTGAGAATTCACAAACCAGACTTGCTCACAGTGATTTCTGTGTTGTCAAGTTCTGGACTAAGAACATCAGTTCCATGATTCTATAGAGATGTGTCAGCTTAGAAAGTCCTGTGCACATTCACCTCCTGTCCCCATGATTCAGGGAGACCGAATCAGTTAAATGACTAGTGATAAATGACTGGGGTCTGGAGTTTCACATGTGAGCCTTCCTATAGCCCAGCATCTCTATTAGCTTTCTTTTTTCAGTATGTGGGCAATTAATACTGAGGCTGTGTTTGTAATTGCTATAAGAAATTTTTCCTCCAAGTGAGTATCTTCTTTGTGTTAAAGGCATCTTTGGAGGCCATACACTGATTCTTATGAGTCTTCCATTTCTCAAAACCATTTGTACAAAGTTGTTTATATTGGACTTCAGAGTATCTGACGATTGTATTCATAGTTGAGCCCCAAGACTAACTTAGTCAAACCGCATTAATCCCTTTTAATTATTTGTTTCCCATCCCTTATCACCTGGAACCAGCAATGTAATTTAAGTTGTGTATCCAATCTCTTTCCAATAATTCTTGTCCCTTAAAAGACTCAACTCTAGACCAACCAGCAGAGGATTCTGTCCTGCGGTCACTATGGTTCCATTATGAAAAGGGGCCACATTACCACCAAGGACCATGCAGATAAATACCAACATCTTTGAGGCAATGCTGGGCCACATAATCAGAAATGAGGATGAGAAATGGGATGAGGATGGTAGAAAAATCAATTCAGAAAATTACCTATGGGTAATTTGAGGGGAACTTACCAGTTTAAGACTTGGATTCTGTCTGGGTTGTTCTGCCTATGGGAGAATTTGATCCAAGCTAAATGGAGCAAATCCCCAGAATACTAGCAGACACTTTTCACATCTTATCCTTAATCCTTAAATCAATGATTGATAAGGACATCCTGATCGAATGAGATACTCTTGCTCCAGCCCTTCAGAAAAAGTCAGTTACCTCTTCAGTTAACACCCAGCAAGCTAAGGCAATAGGCACTGCTTTATAAAATGGGATTGAGAAAGAACGCTCAGTTTGCTTTTCTCATTTGCAATAGTTGCCTCAGAGTTGAAAGTTGCTTCTTGGCAGAAAGGGAGGGCTGTAAAGAGAGCCTAAGGTTTGTTTCTCGAAATTGTATACAAAACAAAAGGAAGCTGTTTTTTAGAGACCAGAGTGGGTTTGGCAGCAATTACATTTTTTGCAAAATGTAAATAAATAAAAATAAAATAAATAATGCATTCTGTTTGCACAGTCCCTGACAAAGCATGATGGAGGAAGAAAAAAAAATCCACTTTATTTTTTCCTTTGGTTTTAGGGTGGCAAGTTTCATGACAGAAATAAAGTGAGTCTGTGTTCTCTAAGTAATTTATTAGTGCGTCTTGGGCACGGCAGCGCTAATGGGCTTGCTGCCAGGTGTTCCGAGCTGCAGTTTGTCATGTCTGACTCTTTAGTTCTTTCGAGCAATTGAAGAAATGGCCTTCTGCAGACTGTCAGTGACAGATTCTAGCACACTCACATAGATAAAGCTCAATTAGCTCCTGGAAAAAAAGTCTTTTAAAAATGCAATGAGCTGCACCATGAAAGAGAGGTAGACGATGTCACCCGAAATAAAATAACATGTCACCATCGAGGGAAGGACGTGCCCACAATGAACGAGTGGTCTTGCCAGACAGTTCTTCATCCTTAAAACAAAGGATGATCATTACTAATCACTTCAAGTGGTAGGAAGATCTCTGCTCTAGGAGTTTGATATGGTCAGAAACTCTGGAGGTAGCATGTCATTCCTGCATCCATTTATTTACTCGTCCACCCATCTCTCCTCCATCCACTGATGACCAAGGGCCATGCGCCATAAACAGCAAGGAATCCTAGCATAGAGTAGAGCTATCAAAGTGGCTTCTCGGGCTAGCCATGGAACTTAGCTGCTAGAGTATTAACTAGCACACAGAGGCCCTGGTTTTGATCCAGAGCACCATCTAAAGCTAACATGACCTTGTACGTCTTTAATCCCAGCTCCCAGGAGGCAGAGGTGGAAGGATCAGAAGTACGTGGTAATCCACAGCTACAGAGTGAGTTCAAGGCCAGCATGGAAACATGAGACTCCGCCTCGAAAAAAACCAAAGCAAAAACAAAAACAAACAGCAAAACTCACAAACTTGTGTTGCTCAATTCATGTAATAGTTTAAATGTTGTGGTTACATTTTTTAAAAAAAATCAAGGCATTTTACTCATAAAACTATCCAGCCTTTGACATCTCTTAATATATGGAAACACTTGACAAAGTGGATATCTATTTCTTTAGCATAAAACTTGACCCACAGTGCTTATTAAGTATCAGCTGCACTCCGAAAGGGAGGCATGGCTTACCATGCCCATCACAGAAATCCATGGGCTGGCCTCTGTCATTTGCTTTGCTCATTCTAGTCTGAACAGGATCCTGGTTTGAATTCACAGAACTGTTCTCCAACAGTGATTCTTTGGTCTTTCTGAAATAAAATTACATACTTTTTTAAAACTAAAATTCAAGAATTTCGGGGCTTGCTGGATGTGATGGCACATGACTTTAGTTCCAGTATCAGGAGGCAGAGGCAGGCAGGTCTCTGTGAGTTTAAGGCTACATTGGGAGTTACAGGACTGCTAGGGCTATCTAGTGAGACTCTATCTCAAACAACAACAACAACAACAATAAAATATCCTGGGTCCTGATCTTAAACAAAAATAAAACTCATGGCTGTAAAGCATGCTTATTCTTTAGGCCAATTAAACTGGGACTACTGGTCTCCAAGATTAAGTAGAATCATAGTCTTTAAAAGCAAATGTCCATCTTAAAATCATAAATAAGACTCTTGTTAGGATGGAATACAGAAATATGTTGTTTTTCCTAATCATTTTACCTTACTCTTAATGGCTATTCCCCCCACCTTGAAAAATATCGGCTAACCGAAATTACTCCACTGCGAAAAACTTAAATGACTTACTGTCTGTCGCTGGCTTAGGCCAAAATTTCAATTTGGAGATAAAATCCACTACATTTTATGAACTAATTTGTTCTCTGTGCGAGTGTTGAACTTGATAGCTATATTTGTTCCTGGCACTGCTGAATCATAATTACAGGAAATGGTCTACAGCTAGAATTCAATTGGCACAAAGCCTAAATGAATTAATAACCACTCTGTATGCCTTCCCTCCCTTCCCCCAGGCGAAGCCTTCTTTGGCTTCTGACAGCCTTTGCCAGGAAGAGTCTGTAATCTATTATGATAACAACAGCATAATCCCTCACCTTTGTGTGGGCGTCTTAAGAGTTCTGAAAGTGTGCTCTCCGCTATGCTGTCCACTGGATGAGAAGGGGGCAGATAAAGAAATGAAGCTAGGTTTATCTTGCAGATGGCTGCAGAGGGAGGAGCTGGTCCCTGGGCTTTAGAAAGTGAAGTTTGCTTTTGTTCTTTTCCAGGAAGTCCAAATTAATTCATTCATTAATTAAAAGTCCAAATTTACAATGCAAACTTTGTTACCTATTAAAATATCCTTGTAGACTTATTCCAAGTAGGTGCCACATCTTGCATAAATAAAGCATGAAGTATCATTCATCAATCTCTTAAAGTCTTTCAGAAGCTGGGACAGTAGCTCCTTTTCACAGACTCCAGAGTCATGACTGTCGTCACCACATTCTTAGTGAGTAGCTCAATTTGCATGGTTGACTTGAGGCCCTAAGCCTTTTCTGGATAAGGTGGGTTTTTAATGTTTTTTATTTTTGTTTCTCATCTGTATGCAAGTATCTGGAAAGAAAACAACAACAGCTGTGAAATTATGACAAATTCCAGGTGATGTCGTCATTCATGTTTAATTTTTGTTTTCTTTTGTCTTCGTCTTCTCATGGATTCTACCCCGACCAGTTTCCCCTCCCTTCATCATCTCCCACCCTTCCAGAGAGCATCTCTCTTCACACGTTGCCATGACGGATTGGAATCCTCAGAAGCCCTGGTTGTTCTTTTCGGGGTGGTAGTGGTGTCACCATTACAAAACTGTGTTTTTGACGGCTTAGTGTTTGAATTAATTATTACAATTGGGAAGGAGGTAGAAAAGGAAACCCTGAAGGACAATCACAAAACCTTTCCTTGAAAACTACCCAAGTGGATGATTGTGTAGACTGTAAAAACAGGTCATATTCTCTCTGCCATCTCTGTTTCCTGGACAACTATGACCCTTGTACTTCTGTTTAAATTTTGATGGAACCCTCAACAGTTAAAAATAAAGGCACAGGTATCCCTGGAGGTCCAAGCTTGTCATCACAGGAGAGTCAGGAGAACTGCAAATTCAAGTCTTGTGTAGTCTGTGGAAGCAAGTTCAAGATCAGCCTGGGGAATTTAGTGAGACTGTCTCAAAATTCAAAAGAGAGTAAAAGAGACTGGGGGGGGCATTTGGCTAGAAGGTGGCACTCTGAGTTCAGTCTCCTGGGAGAGAGGGGGAAGGGAGGAGGCAGGAAGGAGGAGGTATGGTCTGATTAGTTTTGGAGTCATTCTGCGCAATGACGCCTTAATTGTCAGTCACCACCTTTTGACTTTCAGAAAAATTAAGGAAACTTAATTTCATATTTGTGAAATGACTTTGTGACCATATGTCATATATTTTTAATTTTAGGACGTTGTTGGCTAACATGCTTATTCTTTTAAAAGTTAGAATATGAATGTCTGCAGACATCTTAGCTAAGGTTAATTATTTTCCAAGAGGGAGCAGAGTAAGTAGAACACCGATGAGGAAAGTTAAAGTCGAGCTCTCAGGCCTGCCAGAGGACAGAGTTTCAAGTTAGCCATGGCACTGAAGACAGGAAGGATTTCAGAATGGGGGTGGAGATCAAGCCTAATGGGAGCCAGGGAAAGGAGGGCATGGTACTTAGCTTATAGAAGGTGCAAGTGTCTATGTCTATGCTATGTCTAATAGCAAGTATTTGAGACTGATCTGAAATTGCCCCTGTCTCTGAACACCCACGAGCATGACTTCCTGGGGATTCCATTTCCTCAGCTGTGAAATTCACACCCTTGGAAAGGCTAAGAGTTGGGAAAATCAGAAACACCACCTGCTACACAGTGGATATCCTATAAATGGTACAGTTTTTCCCTAACTTAATTCTTCAGTAGGCCTTCTTCATCAGAGAACAAAAGAGACGCTAGCATTGCTGGGACACTCAGAATTACTTCCTCTGGTTCTAAAGATCATCACCGTAGTTCTTTGGTTGTAAGTAGAGTTTAGCACAGCAGAAGGAAGGCCAGGAAAATAATTCTGTACAGGCTTTGATGACTATGGAGATACCCCGATGCTTAGTATAACTAACATTTAAGCACTTGCTTTGGGCCCCAAATCATCTAATGAGGTTATATGCATTAATTTACATAATCCCAATAACAGTCCTTGACCAATTTATAGAGGAGGAAACTGAGGCCCAAAGAGGTTTCCTACGTTTGCTCAAGGTTAGGTGGCGGATGTGTGCTGCACACCAGATAGCTCACCTCTGGAGCCAGCTCTCTCATCTGTCTCTGGTATGAAAGGCATTTTAACCAAAGGAAACGCATGCTTTGCCCTGTTAGTGCTCTGGCTGAATTGCTGGAGTCAGCAAACTTTTTTTTTGCCAGAGAAAGCTGTTCTGCGGATGTCAAGAGGAAAGTGAGGTTATAGGTCTCTCCCTGTCTCGGGTGTATATTTATTGTACAGTAAGATATATTCTAAATTATTCACTTTTTATATTTTATGGAAATTTTAGCTTCTGTAAATCTGACTTGGGTTTCAGTTAGAGTTATGTGTAATAAAATCCTTATAAAATCCATTTACAAGATTAATGCTAGATGTATGGAAGAAAATTAATTCTGGGTCTTTCATTTTTCTCAAGTTTCTGGGACCTTCTAGTTTTATTTCAGAGGTTGGCTTGGTAGCGCATCTTTCTTTCACACCCCTTGGGTACTGGAAGAGCAGCTGAGAGGCTTTCTTTCTGGCTCTGTGGACACCGAGTTTCTTTTGAAAGAGGTTTGTAAGTTCTCAGGTTTGGTTACTTCTAAAATTTACATCAGAATGTTTTCTTCTTAGGCTCCAGGTGAACTCAGGTCTCTATCACTTCTTGGCTTGGGAAAATCGCAGAAGCAGCGAGCCTCAGTTTTTCAGCTGAAAAGTTAGGCCTGGTGCGTTTTATCTCACAAGTGGTTATTCGTTAAATAAGTACCAGCTGGATCTGAAAACAAACAAGTGTGTGGAGAAGCAGATCAAATCAAGGAGTCGGAAGTGTTATGTTATCATGTGTGGATCAATGGATTTAACACAAGAGACCCTGATAGAGAGACAGCTTTACTAGATCATCCCTCAAAAGGGGAATCTTCAGAGATTAGGGATATGGCTGCAGTGTGAGAACCAAACACAGTTCTAATCTCCAGCATCCCAGTACATGTGAGGCAGGTGGGTGTGGTGGCCTGCCTGTAATTCCATGGCTTAGTAGGGGCAGGCATATCTAAACCAACCAAATCAGCCAGCTCTGGGCTCAGGTCAGAGACCTGCCTCTATATACATGGTGAAGAGGATCACCGATGACACTTGCCATAAACTGCTGGCTTTCATTGCACATTTGTGTGTGCAGTTGTCTTATTTAGCATTAGCTGGATTCTCCCTTTGCATGAGATTTCTTAGGTGCTATGATTCATAGATGAGCAAGCCACAACTCCCACTCCCTATAAAGGTTTTACGAACCATGCAGTTTGTGCCCCATGAGAACTGGTCTCTAGTGTGGTCTTTTACTGGAAGAGCTGGCTATCTCTATGATAGTTGGAAACCTGTTGAGATCTAAAGAAGAGAGTGTATTCCCTCAGGACACATGACTTACAGTGACAAAGGCCTTAAAGCAAAGGGCCATTATCCTAAATAAGATATTTGGATTGTTGGTCAAATACAAGGCATTGGGAGAATCAGAGAAAGCTTGCCAGGAAAACAAGGTTGAAAGTGGTTGGTGAATGCTGGGTATAGTGAGTGGTTCATGCCTATAATGCCAGTACTGGGGAGACGGAAGTAGGAGAATCATGAGTTTGAGGCTATTCTGGTCTGCATGATGTATTTTGTTTCAAAAACAAAGAAAAGAATTAAACAACCCTCTTGAAAAAGGGACTATTAAAGAGCTGTCTAGCCTGATGTTGGGGTTAGAGCTAAAGCCTTTTGATTCAGATTCAGAGTCAAGCCCAAGTTTTGCCTTTTAGAAAGATTATGCAATTGAAAAGTCATTTTCCTTCCTTGATGTAGTTTTCAATTTGTGCAGTGATGGCAATATTGTCTAGCCTGTGAAGATGAAATGAAATGGCATGTGTGCAAGTTTTCTTCCTTACAAAGCACAGGTTATAATTGAGTGTGATATGCAAATATCATTAGCAGATCATTAAGCAGCATTCCCCTGTGTCAATCTTCTTCTTTTTGTTATTTGAAAAGCTTATTATTAAAATTGGTCGAGCGGGGGGGAGTCATATCTTCCTGTTTTCTCTGGCTGCTTAGGTCAAAAGTGTTTCCCTCAGGATCTACAGAGTATTTTCTATTTATATTTCTCCCTGTATCCCTGCCTTACCATGTCTGTCATATGTTTGTATGTATGTATGTATGTATGTATGTATGTATGTCATAGCCAACAACTATGCAACTAGTGCAGAATAACTATCCATAAAGAAATATGAAATATCATATTTTATATTTTCCCTCACCCTACTCAACTCTAAACTCATCTCTGTGACTTCTTTCATCGTGGAGAACAGGATCTTCTTTAACGACATTCATTTCTTTCCCTCAACTCAGGGTCACAGTTGTTCATCTCAAGGACCAACTCCACCAATGAATCTTTGTCTGAGACCCCCACTTTTCTCTCACCTCTTTCTATCCATTACAGTTCAGTGGACGGTTGTACACCCAGACGATGCTCAACCCATCTTCACCCAATAAGTGAAAATCACTCTTTGATTTAGGGGAGGATTTGCCAAAGGATCTTTTGAAATCATCTGTCCCTTGGGAGCATAGAGCATCAAAATTCCCAGTTGTTAGCACACTGCACAAACATAGTCTTACCTGGAGTCTCTGCAAGATGTAAACATGCAATTAGTCAGGAAAGAAGGGAGAAGTGACAGCCTGAAGTGCTCCATGATTACTTCCGGCTTGCAGCCATGTTACAGGTAGAATTTCTGTGCAGTAATTAGTCTGTAGGTACATCCAAATAGTACAGGAAAATTAATAACCACAATCTTTGAGGTTTATGCACTTTTAGTTAAGAAAGCTTTACTTTTTGGGTCTTTTTTTTTTTTCCCCGGAATTGCTCATATTGTCAGCATTTGCTGCTGCGGGTGTATAGACTTTCTATTTTGGTCAGCCTCCACAGGAAGTTTAACAATCAGGCACAATCAAAAGCAAACCCTTCTCCTACTTGAGAAAGGTTGGCAGGGCAACGGGATTGAGCCATTCTCATGGGGTCGCAGGAAAGAAGCAAATAGTGATAAATGCATTCATACATGAGACAGATGAGCCTTTCCCCTCAGTCTCATGCTCGTGTTGATGAAGAAACACAAAGCTTTCTGCAAGCATTGTTTCCTCAATGCCCAAAGACACAAAGCCTCATCAAAACGCCCCTGTTAAGTCAACAGTGGCTGCATGGCATCAAATTGGATGGCTATTACTTTCTGGTGTCTAGCTTTCACCCCCCCCCCCACACACACTCTCTCTCATTTGTTTCTTTGCATTTTGCTCCTTATGTATGCTTTTTGTTAGGATGCTTGATGAGTAGCTGTAATTTTATGTCATACTGACAAGGGCCTGGGTTACTGCTATAGAGTTATAACAATAGCAGCAAACAGTCATTCAAATCCCACTCCCAGAACGCGAAGGGTGGTGTGTCTGTGGGATGCCCTGCAGTCTTTCAGCTCAGGCTACTTGGGAGTGCAATGGCCATAGCACATCCAAAGATGACTTGTGAAGAGAAAGCCAGCTTCTTCCCATGCCCACAGCAGTGCTTCCACTAACCCAGTCTTATCGTTCCGGGCTGCAGCAGGAAACCGTGTTGTTCTTCCTTCAAAATAGGATGGAAAACAAAGCAAAAAGGAAGGAGTCATGCCCGACCCATACAGCTCTCTCAGTTCCATACTTGTTTATACAGTTCATTCAACTTAATTGTTCAGGTTTTTAATTTGAAAGAAGAGTTCTTCCTCCTCCACAACCTGGATTGTAATTCTTCCTTTTTTTTTTTTGAATTTGGACTTCTGTTTGCCAATACACTTAAAAATTGTTTGAAATATTTTTAAAAATCAGGGGTGCATATGTTCATAATGGAATGCAGGTACTTGTAGGTGACCAAGGGGCAGAAGAGGTAGTCAGATCCCCCGGGCTTGGGTGATTTGAGAAGCCTGTTATGAGCTCAGGGCTTCTGTAAGAGAAGTATGAGGTTGTAACTGGCTATCTCTCCAGTTCCTCAATATAATTTTTTTACAGCTTAAACTCAATCATCTTCTTTGTGTTCTCTCTCCTTCCAACCTCCCTCCACATACATGCAGTATACCTATTGTCTGTGCAACCCAAAGTACTAGTTCATCCTCATATATGATTTTTTCAGAACTTCTTAAAAGAAATATTTTTCTATATTAACTTCACCTTTTCTGGGCTTAGCTATCCCTGACATACATTATGTAAAAAGACCTCCTTAGACAAGTCTCCAAGGCAATATTAGACAAGTTCTTTAGAGAAAAGCCAATAAAAGGCCATGTAATCATAAAGAAGGTTTGTTGGATTGCTTTGTATTTTAGGTGCTAAATAGTTCAATAATGGCTGTCTATTTACAGGAAAGATAGGCAAAGACTAAATTTGCTGCTTTAGCCAAGTAGCTGGAGGCCCCAGAACGAGGTGGGAGGGAACTGGAAGGCAATAATACAGTTTTAATCAATCCCATTCTAAAGGCTTAGAAGCTGAAGATGCTGGGATCTGGCATTCATGGACAGTGGCAGAAGCAATGGGTGTACTCCTCCAGGAAGAGTGGAACTTGTCTGCCCTGGTGTACTTTGCTTGAATTGGTGGGCATGGCCTGCCGAGGTGGACTTTGCTTGCACTGGTGGGCATGGCCTGCCGAGGTGAACCCAGCCTTCTGCCACTTTCGTTCTTTCTGAGCCTCCAGCCTATGGATTGGTGCTTCCCACATTTGCGTCATCCTCTGTCATTTGTGACTGAGAATGTGGTATTATCTGACATGTGACTCCTGTCTGGAAATGCTCTCTCAGACAAGCACTGCCAAGTGCTAATTTAATCTCCCAGTTAAGCTGATAGTCACAATGAACCATTCTACTTTCTTATCAAGGTCACCACTTGTCCACTCTTCCTTTCCCCAAACTAACACAATATCTGTAATTTGTAGCTCTTTTAATCTCCTTCCATGCTCTTTCTAAACACATTTTTCTCCACTGAATGCTACAGAATCCCAGTGGGCAGGGGTGGAAAAGAAACACGCAAGACCTAAGGAGAGGAAGTGGAAGAGTGTTTTGACGTCATCATCTCTGAACCATGAGACAACTGCTTCCATCTGTCAGTTCTAGAAGCCGAGAGTGATCTTGCAAACCCAGCAAACATTTTGATAAATTCATTTTTCTTCTTCAAAATCTCCACCGATTTCTGCTCCTTGGGTGTGCAGTGCTTTGGCTCTCCATCTTTCTCATTCAGCTTCACCTTTAATTCAAATTCCCTTCAATGCCCTCCAAGCTGCCCTTCTCTTTGATATTATCTGATTGGTTTTTTTTTTTTTCTTCTTGTTTCATCCCTAAAGGACAACTTCACCAGGTAGGTAGGTGGCAGGGATGCTGGTTTGGGGATCTATAAAAGACAATAATAATGTGAGGACTGAATGCTTGCGTATGCCAGGGAACAGCCATCCTAGTGATGTTAGAAGATTTTGATGGTGCTGGAGCAGAAAGGTTGTCTACGTGGTAACCACAATTAGCAACCAAAACAGAAGAGAGAGTAAAGAAGGGGGAGCACTGAGGGGAGCAGCACAATGCCTAGCATAAAGCCATATTTTTAATACTTTAACATGTACTTTTACAGCGACCAAGCAAGTCTGTGTATTCAGATAAACGTAACAAGCCCCTGGGCATTGTTTAGTGGAGTGTGCTTTAGGCCTGCTCACTTCCATCTGTAAACTGAAATTGAGACTCTGACCACTTCTCAAAATATCAGATGTAGTTGGTTTTTTTTTTAATCTCATAAAAATTTTACTTTTGAATCCTAAGCCAGGGTGGAATTTAATCACAGAGTTATAAACCCTCCAAGCAAGGGTTTATCTGGAATTGCCAACATAACCTCCGAGTTCAGCAATGCAAATGACACCGCTATAATAGAAGGAATAAGAAAGCTTTCAGTATGTAGTCTGAGAACGTGAACACATTGAAGGTGATTTATGAGCGGGCCGACTAAGCATTTAAATGCCTTTCCTTGCAATGGTCTATTTTTCAGGACAACATGCTCTCTCGTATAAGATTCTACATTCCATGACAGCACCGCTCCTGACAACATAAGCCCTTTCTGATAGGACAACATTTCCCATCCAAGATTAAAATCTTGGAAACTTGTCAACAGAAAAGGATGAGAATATGAGGGAAACCGCAGCTATCAAAGAAAAATGCCTGGCAAGTAATTTCCGTAATGGCCAGCTTCCAGTCATTTTCTCTCCCCATTCACTCTTAAGTAAAGGGGTTGGCCTGAAGGTCATTTTAATATTTTGGATAAGTACAGTTACAAACCAGAAATTCATGAACGCAAGAGAAAGAAAGTCATTTGATACCACACAACCCAACTTCTTACACTGCCTTTCCTATTTCCATTTCTAATGCAGACTACAGGGAATGTTTTTCTTTTGATGAACAGTGGCTTAAGCAGCGAGTTGACAATAAATCCTTGAACTTCACGGGGCCCTAAAAATTAGAGGATCAGAGAGTCTTAAGTTTTCTTAGCTTTATTTCCATATTTTTTTTCTGTGTTACTTTATTTAATCTTCTGCTACTCCAGAGATGGAAGGAATGACCTCCTAGGTCTTTTCCATTTTTTTCTTCTTATAATTCTCTCTTTCTGTTTAGAATGTTGGGTGATCTCTCTAATTTCTGGCATGCCCTTGGCTAGATTGGAGGTGAATTGGGGTGACTCTTCGTTTTACCAGCAGCACAGGATGGAGTATTAAAAGGCATTTGGGGGCCAAAGAGTGCACCTAACAACGTTGAAATCATTTTCACATTTTTATTATTGGAATTGTCCTGAAATATTTCATTTCTATTAAACACTGTAGTAGCTAGAGTGAATTTTAAATTTGAATTTCTTAGGTTTCTTTGGTGAGTAGTAACTTTGTGTGGTATACATGGGCATCTTCCTGTATGTGTTTGCACATACATGTGGAAGCCAGAGGTCAATGCTGCTGTTCCATCCGCAAATGCTTCCTGTCTTCTTCTTCTTACTGCGATAGATACTGACACCAAACATGACGCTCATTGACTGGACTAGGCTGGCTGGCCATCTACCTGTTCCTATCCTCTCAGTTTTGGGGTCACAGACATAGGCTGCCACACCCAACTTCCATGTCAGTATTGGGTAGTCTAACTTGGATTCTTATGCTTATAAGCAGGCACCTTACTGAGTCACCATCCCAGCCCCTCATTGCCTCTGTAATGCTCCTTTCTTTCTTGAATACACAGAATTTCTCTTATCCCCAATCTGAATATTTCAAGTATATTTGTATACACTTCCATGTTTCTTTAATCAGTCAGATGTCATTCAGCATATCATTATTAGCCATGAGCTGGTCTCTGATAGCCAGGTTTTGTCCCCTGTCCTGGAGCACACCATTGCAAATCAGACATGCATTTGTTCTTGTAAAGGAATGAGATGTGCCAGGCAGCCACCGAATATCAGAGTGACAGTCCTAGGAGAGTGATAGACAGAGGGGAGGGGGGCTCGTGAAGGGACCATTGAACTCAGTCTCAGAGGTAGGACAGCCTTCCTAGGCCAGCACTTTTGAAGGCATGGTACTTGCATGGCTGCATTCTCACCACATGGGAACTTATTAAAAATGCAAATCCTCAGGACCCATCCCAAGACCTACTAAATCAAAAACTCTGGGGATGGATCCTCCATCTGTTTTGTAACAAGCCCTCTGGGTGATTCCAATACACGCTCAAGTTTGAAAACCATTGTCCCAGAAAAAGTAACAACTTCGTAAGAAGAAGATGCTCTATTTGGCATGGGACTCATTTACATAATTGATACCTCCTGATAATTAAGTCATCTGGTAACATCTCCTATTGTTTTATTTGTTTTTAAACTGTAAAAAAAAGAAAAGCAGAAATAAAAAAGAAAAAAGAGCTTCAGTTTTTAACAAATTTGCTTATTTTTACTTTGTTTATAGAGATGAATGTAAACCAAATGGCCCAAATGTACAACTCAGGCAAAAACCAATCACTTCAGAATTAAACAATACAGACCAACATCATTCAAAACAAGAGCAAAGCAACAACAATTTCTTTAGAAACTAAATTACCAACTCCTGCAGAGCATTATGGCTAATCATTGGGCGTGTGAATGTGAGATTATCTATCCTGCATCCTGTATCATGGAGCGACCAGGAACATTCTTATCAGCTATTTCTGGGAGATGAGAGTAAACCAGACATCTAGATCAGGTATCTTTTTCAATCACTCTCCACCTTTTGGGACAGGGTCTCTTCCTGAACTTGGAACTTGCCAATTCAATGCAACAGGCTAGCCAGAGACCCACACAATTCCAAGACTGGGATTGCAGGTCTGTATTACTTTGTCTTGCTCCTTATGTGGGCATCAGGGATCTGAACTCAGGCCATGATGCCTACTTGGTAAGGACTTTCCCCACTGAGACATCTATCATCTATCTCCTTGATTCATAAGTCTATAATTTTATAGGAATATGCATATTTTATGTGTAAGAACCAGCTATTTATTTTATGTAGAGTTCTTTGAAAATTAAATGGTGTGTTGCTTAGAAGTACATGGGACTTTTTATACTTCCCGTAAACCTGGTTGCATTTTTTGTATCTGATACATTATTTTGTATCTTATTTAATAATGTTCTTTAATACACTATTTTAACATGCCACAGTTTATACCAAAACATTTTCAGAAAGCTAGTGGGTGGCTAAATTGTGTACTAGAGTTTTTTAAGTCATCATTAGTAAAGATAGACTTTCAGGCTTGAAGAGATGGATCAGTGGGTAAGGAGCTTGCCTTGAACGAACAAAGATCTGAGTTCACTCCCCAGTATCCATATAAAAAGCAGGGTGTGTGCGACTCTGGTTTCGGGTGTTGGAAGCAGGAAGATCTTCAGAAGCAGGAAGATCTTCTGAAGTCTAGTAAATGGGTAATTTTTTTCCACTGGGATAATCTGCATATAATAATATATATATGTATATACAATGAATGAGTTAGTGAGTGAGTGAAGAAATAAGTAAATGGATGGATAATATGAAAGTCAGGGTGTGATAGCGCATGTTGCTGACCTCTGCACTCAGGAGGCAGAGGCAGTCAAACCTCTGTGATTTTGAGGCCAGCCTGGTCTCCATAGTGAGTTACAGACCAAGAATACACAAAGAGATCGATCATCACCCCACACAAATAATAAGGTGGAGAATGATAGAAAATGACCTTAATCTCTGGCTTTAATATGAGCATACATGACATGGCGTGTATACCTGCATAGACAGGTACATACAACACACGAGACAGAGCGAGAGAGAGGGGGGAGAGGGAGAGGGAGAGAGGAAGGGAGGGAGGGAGAGAGAGGGGGGAGAGGAAGAGGGGCAGAGGGAGGGAGAGGGAGAGGAAGAGAGGGAAGGAGAGGGAGAAGAAGAGGGAGAGGGAGAGGGAGAGAGGGAGAGGGAGAGGAAGAGGGGGAGGGAGAGGGGAGGAGGAGGGAGAGGGAGAAGAAGAGGAGGGGAGAGATTGAGAGAGTGAGCTTTCGCGAACACAACACTAGTAAAGACATTCCTAATCTGTCCTTCTCATTCTGATTTATTGTAATCTTACATTGCTAAACATTTGCCAGTTTGACTCTTAGTCTTTTGTTTTATTCGCCAGCCCTAGTCTAACCACACTGTTACCAGATTTACTTCTGTACTATGCATATAAATTATATTATTCTCACAATTAAGCTGCTCAAGTTGTCTTCTCTGGTAATAAAACCTTTTATGATCAACTCTCCACTAGGTTTTTATTTCAATTGTTTCACATTTCAATTTCCCTCTTCTTTAAGCTGTATGAATCTCTTGCCTTTGGGGGCATTGTCTACCCTGTTTCTTGGTTTTGTGGTTTTGTGCCAGCCATTTTCTTTCCTTCAAATGCCTTTCTTTCTCTGGCATCAGTTAGTGTTCAGCATCATCTCCATGATGTCTTTAGTAAGCTAAATCCGCCATATTGCTTTATCCCATATTAGAATTTTCTTGTGGATATATGTACACGACATGTAAATAAAATATATAGACAAGTTATAAGTGCACAAGTCATCTTCATAATACTAACATTGCTGTGCAAGAAAGCAGTAAATAACTTTATTTATAATGATTTATTTATTCACAAATAACCTGAAGCCCATGTGGCAAAATATCTGGAGTGTGAAGGTAGAAGGGATTTGGATGTGAGTTCTTGTTTTCTCGGTAATCTTTTAAATGTTTAAAATATTTATTGACTTAAAATAAGTTGAAAAAGATAAAATAACATAGTTAGATGATGGATAAACAACCAAAGCAGGGCTGTAAAAATGATTCAGTGGCTATGAGCGTTTGTCACTAAGTGAATGAAACAACTTATCCTCTGTCCTCCACAGGGCTACATAGTGTAGATAAAATAAAGGTAAGCAAGCCAGGTTCTAAACTCCTTCAGAGATTAAAGCTACAATGTTTTAATTCTTCCACTCATACATGTGTTCCTAGCCACACTTAAGACCTATGTTGATGAGGAAGCACATCTCCTCTCAGTTTGGCCCATCTATCTCAGACTCCATGTCGCTTCCAGCACATGGAAGGTGTCAGAATACTTACAGATCCTCTTTCTAACATTTCATCCTGTGTTTGAACTGCAATAGGGTCTCTCTTAGTGCATGGAGCCAAGAGACAGACTCAGTTTGCCTAGGGCAGAGAAGAAGCTCCCCACACTGATCTCTGACTCAGTCCTTGTCTCTCAATGACTAAGTTCTTTTTTCTTTTATTGAATATATATTCTTTCAATACAGTATATGATTACACTTTATTAGTATATTTGATTATAGTTTTCCCTCCCTCTCCTCCTTCCTGCTCCTCCTTCCTCGCTTTGCATCCAAATCTACCCCCTTTCTGTCTCTGTTTAGAGATCAAACAGGCATTTGAGGGATAATAACATAAAACAAAAAATATAAAATGAAAAACAATAAATCAGAACAGGGCAAACCAAACAAGCCAATAGAAGGAAAGAGCTCAGGGAAGGACACAAGAAATAGATACAGTTGTAGAGACCCAAGCCTTCTCATAGTCAACATCTTCAAGTTTGGACAAACACTTTGCAAGACAACTTACAGAAATGGATCTATTGAGTACGTACCGTGTTTGTCTTTCTGGGTCTGGGTTACCTTTCACTCATAAGGGGAGAATACTAGATGTAAAGCAAAGTATAACCAGACCACAATCCACAGATCCAGAGAAGCTATGTAACTTGGAGGACCCTAAGCGGGACACCTGAATTGCCCTGGGAAGGGGAAATAGATGAGATCTCCTGGGTAAACTCCTCTCTCTCTCTCTCTCTCTCTCTCTCTCTCTGTGTGTGTGTGTGGGGGGGGGTAAGGAAAAGGGGATGGGGGATGAGAACATGAGCGAAAGGGATGATTGAATTGATGCAGTGGGAGGGTAAGGAAAGAGATATCTCAGTAGAGGGAGCCATTATGTGGTTAGGGAGAAACTTTACACTAAGGAAATTTCCAGGAATCCAAAGAATGACTCCACCTAAGGCCTCTATCAATAGTGGGGAGGGTGCCTAAAACGGCCTTCCTCTTTAATCAGATTGGTGACTACCCTGTCATCAGAGAGCCTTCATCCAGTGTTGGTGGAGGCCGCTTGTTTGTTCCCGGATACTCAGAACTGAAATAATTACACAGAAACTGTATTAATTACAACACAGCTTGGCCTATGAGCTTATGCATATTTCGTGTCTTCTCCCTGACTCTGCCTTCTTTCTCCTCCTCTATCTGCTTGGACCTCCTTCCTTGCCCTATTCCGCCAAGACATTGGCTGAAACAGATTTCTTTATCAACCAAAAGAAGCAACACATAGACTGAAGAACTTCCCACACCAATCCAGTAATTGATGGAAGCAGATGCAGAGGTCCACATCCAAGCACCAGGCCAAGCTCCAGAGTCCAGTCGAAGAGAGGGTGGAGGGATTATGTGAGTTGGCTTTTTGAAGCCCATTCCCTGTGGTGGGATGTCTTGCTCAAGGGGAGGGGCTTGGTTCTGCTTCAACATGATGTACCAGGCTTCATTGACTCCTCATGGGAGGCCTTACTCTTTCTGAGGAGTGGATGGGTATGGGTTGTGGGAGGGGAGGGGAGTGGGGAGGAGGAGGGGAGGAGGAACTATGGTTGGTATGTAATATGAATAAAAAAATAAAAAAAACATATGCAGCCAAAAACTAAAAAAGAAAGAAAGAAAGAAAGAAAGAAAGAAAAAGAAAAAGGATTCATTGAATTGACAGTTGGTGCTGTTTATCTGCTTTCCTCTGTTTGGTTTCTGAGTTATAGGAGTTAACATATGAGTTAACAGTTCTGCCACTGGCTAGTATATGAGATTTGGAAAAGGTATTGTGTTAAAACATCCCATTTACTATGGCTCATTACCTAGTCATGCTGGATGCTAATTTTCCACTGACTGTGATCTGTGCAATTGTGGTTTGATCAGGACTCTCTTCCCCCTTCTTGCGTTCAAGTGTGTCAGGAGAACACTCATCAAATCTCCTCTGAAGTCTGGATTCCCTATTTCTCTCCTGTTTCTCTGCTCTCCCAGTGTGGTAACTCTGTCAGTAGGAAATGAGGTTCCTCTGACAGGGCTGTTCTCAGTGAGCTCTTGCTGAGTTTGCCCCCTCCTTTTCTGAGTACTTGCAAGCCATTGTTTAGGGAAATTGTGCTAGGATGTTGCCCTGGATTGATGTCAAACTCAGTCCTCTGTAGTTCACGAATGCACATTTTTTCCTTTGTCTAAATCTAAATGATACTTGCTGAAATCCGATTTTCCAGCAACTCTTTTCCACAGAGAGATTCTTTAAATTCAGTGATAGCAATTCAGCTACATCTACAAGTGCTCAGAGTCCAGTGGATAGCACTCCATGGGCTGGGAGCCAGGGACTCATTTGGGGCCACGCCTTTTAACCCCCTCACCTATTTAACAATGCATCTCTCAACTATTTGAGTGAGAACGAAAGAGTTAATGCTCTTAAATTGCAGTTGGGGTCCTGTTTGGTTTGATGGCTAGTATCAATATGAATGATATCAAAAGAACAACCTGTTATTAGAAGGTGTGAAGGATGTGCAGTGCTGTTTTTAGATAATTCAATAAAAATAAAGCAGATTAATCAAGTTGAGGGAATTAAGTCTTCAATGCCTCAGCCCATATATTTTAATTATGGAGTAAAGCTGGGCTTCAAAGAACGCAATCTAAAAATATCAACCTTTCCGCTTGTATTTCTTGAATACTCCCGAATATACCCAGACTCTAGAAATAGCTATGATCTTTACTGATTTTCTCTATGGCAAAGTCTTAACCCAGGCAGAGGCTAGCATAACCTCCTATTTATTGTAAAGTTACTGTTGAATTTGAATACCAGCTTGCCAATAGTGGTGAAGCTCTGTTGCTAGCCAACTTTTGAGGTTAGCTGGATGGTTGGGAAAGGAAAGGTCAGGGAGGAGAGGAGCAGGAAGAAGAGTGAGAGGAAGACAATGGTGTTTTGGTCCTTGAGGTCTTTCATAACTACCATTTCCTGTGCCAAAACTGCTGTGATGTATTTTGGTTATCTATTCCCATTGCCTCCCTGCAGATTTGTTCTGGAAGGAAGGGCGCACAGTGATCCTTTCACAGGTGAGTAGACTGAATTCCAAGACATGGAGTCGTGTGCTCCAGGGTCACACCTCTGCTGAATGGCAGAATCAGGATTTCAACCCCACAGCATCTGATTTCAAAGCTGTTCCCTTTTCATTGTAGGACACTGTCAAAATGGAAATAAATCTGGACTCAAAGGGACTTCTCCTTTTGTCCTTCTAAACTGTCTTTTAATCGAACGACCAGGGAGAACACCATGCCATTTTTCAAATAGATTGCTAGTTAACTGTATTTCCTCCTTTTATTTTATAGGAAAAGTGCAGTGTAATTGTTTCCATACAGTAATATCAACCCATTACCGTGTGTGAATGGAACACATTTTCACATGACATTTCATTTGGGACTTCATACTATCCAAGAAACAAAATCTGCGAAGGCTCCTTTTCGGGACCTGGTTACTTTCTACATCAGATCAAGAACTGGAAGCTGCCTGGCCCCAGTTGAATTAACTTTTCTGCTTTTTAGTTCAACAGGTGCAACAGAACAAGGTTTGTGAATGAACACTCAGTCTTGGTGCAGAGGATAAGAAATGAAGTAATAGATAGAGTTGGAGAGGGGACACATATATGGGGCACAGTATCCCCTGCCATAACAGATGCGTGTAGCTGAGCAAAAGCTCTTTGAAAAATTCTAACAAGAAGCCCAAACACGAAATTAGAGCAGGGAAACTACAGAAGTCAAACATAGCACCCACAACTTGAAGTACAAGGAAGCACAAGGGCCTTGAGAGAGCACACTCTAGGGATCCCCCTGCTCTCCTCAGCCTTTGTGTATGTGCTCTTCAGGGATCTGTAGTTCCTGACTTGAGTAACTCTAGTTACAAATACAAATGGAGGAGACGGTGGGAGGCAAACTTATGAAACTCCAATGAATTACCCCATTCTAGTGGCCACAAATTATAAAACAAAACTACAGGTCTTGAATTTGGAAAGGGGGTAGGGAGGGAGGAGTGGGGGAGAGTTTGATATGGGCAGGAGAAAGGAGGCAGATTAGGGAGAGAATAGTTGGAGTGTATTAACACATATACAAAATTGCTGAAGAACTAACTTAATTAGTAAGAAATAATGTCAGGGAGAACACAGGCAGATAAGTAAGGGTCACGTTTGTACCAGATAGCTGAGTAGAGCGCACCAACTGTGGGTCTTGGCATATTTCTGTATTTCTGTTGTGTATATGTGCTTATGATGCCTTCTTGGAGTTTGATTTAGTCAATCTAAACATCAAAATTTTGCCCACAGAGACATGTAGACGGGTATTTTGATAAATCCAAAGCCAAGCTGCAAACTAAATAAATGAGTGCTTCGTATTTATCTACAGTATATCTCTCTCTCCGAGTGCTATTGCATGGATCTTCCTTTAGCTGATGCAATAGCCCACTGTTCTGCTTGATGGACTATCCCTCTGCTGGAGCAGATTAAATAAAGGCTGTCACTGTGAGCTTTATCAGATGGGCTTTACAAGAAATCTCTGTATTCATCATGATGATCAGGAAGTGTGGATTTTGGATCTTGCTCTGTGTTAAGCAAGCAGGTTTGAGTTAGAAGAAATGTTTTCAGTGTAGCTAGTTTCCATGACAAAACTTTTCTGTATAGATGCTTTCTCATGGTATGACTGATATTTAAGAAATCCTCGGATTTTGTCTTCTCCAAGATAAATTGTGGGCATCGATGATGTTAATTTCACAAGGAACTTTATCAGGTTATGTAAAAGAATTATGTTGTTATTAGTCTATGTCAATTTGACTCTGGCATCCAGTGGTATAGTTCAACACAAGACTAGATCTTGACATATAGCTCAACAATAGAGTGATTGCCTGGCATCTATAAAGCTTGATGTTTTATCCCCAGAACTGCCCAAAGAAGGAAAAAGTATAAATGTTTCTTTTAAAAAGTTCCTTTTAGTTGTGTCAGTATTGAGTAAAGCACATTGCTTTCCACATTGTGTGTGGGTGGGCCTTATAGAGTCAGGTGAAGGTCTTGACAGCAAGTCCGAGACTGATCAAAGAAGAAGCAACTCTCTCTCAAAATTATAACTTAGAAACTTCACCTGAGTTTCCTGTCTCATAATTTTAGACTCAAAACGACGCCATCATTTCTCACCTGAGTTTTTAGCCGGACAACTAGTGCTGTGGCTTTCACATACAAATTCTTAGGAGCCGTGAACTCAGAAGTGTTTTTTCTTTGAATCTCATTAATTTTCAAGTTCTCCCTTTGCCTCCGTTTTTCTTCTTTTCCCTCTTCTGTCCCTTTCCTACCTTCCTCCTCCCTCCTTCCTTTCTAGACAGGCACATATCATTTTGTCTGTCTCACAATGTCAGCTTTGTCTGTGACTCTGAATTGTGACTAACCCCGGGGCTAAATGCTGTCTGGTGCACTTCTTCCTGGCATACAGGCCTTGGTTATGTGAACAGCTATTCTGCATAATCTTTTCTGGTCCGAGATTCGTCATTCATATATGGCATTGTTGGAGTCAGTAATCTGTAAGCTACTACCCAAAGCCCCATAATATATGTTGTCAAACTCTTCAAGATAAAAACTGTCTTGATGGGGAGGGCAAACAAAGCAACCCCCCTAAACAACTTCCCATTGAGAGTCTCAGAGTGAATTAAAGTTTGTGTGTATATTTGTGCCGGTTTTAAATTTCCTGTTGTGACTTACAACATGTCTAGTGTGCTCCCTATAAGTTGATTCAAACACAGAGAAATTTTATAATGTCCCTGAAGAGTTTTCACATTCAGTGAGAAGCATGCTCTTATGCCTGTCATATCGCAGACAGGGAATTGTTGGCCCAGTGGGAAAATTCAGACAAGGAGAGGTTGAGAAGGAAGCCACATTCTCTGGGAACCTCGGTGTTTTGTGTGCTGTGGGTTTCACAGGGGAAATGTGTGATGGGAGCTGGGAATTATCAAACTGAAAACAGAGTCTCAATTTAGGACATTTTGTTTGTTTATTTTGTAAGGAGAATGGAGTGTTCTTTTACTTTGGGGAACATGGTAAGTTTTCACTCACAGAGGTCTTCTTCCTGTGGTGAAACATCCCTCCCCTGGGAACTGGTGCCTTAAATTTGCCCCTTTCTGCTTTATTTTCAGCAATAGAACCTGTCATTATTGCTATATATTCATTCTTTTATCTGGTGTTTGGTTGTTTTTCTCACTAGAATATCATGTCCCTGAGAACAGATATGTCATCTGCCCTCCTTGGTGTTAATATCCTGAGAGTCTATGACTGTTCTGAAGGTGCACTGATAGTCAATAAGTATTTGTTGAAGATAAAAAGACCTGGGAATAAATTTCCTGTGTTCCACCTCATTGACAATAGCTATTGTTATGCCCCCGAGAACAGCACCAGAACTAAACTGCTTTCCTTTTTTCTTCGTTTGGCTGAAGTTTTGGAGGAGAACATGATAGGACTTGGTCTTTCATCTCTCTGGGAAGAGACTTAGAGGCTTCCCAATCGCAACACTAGGGACTGGTGAGGAGCTTTATTTCCTGGTCTTGGGTCTTCTTGGAGAAAGGTGTGAAGGTTGAAGTATTCAGAGCTGGAAGGATTAGACAATAATGGGTTTAAATTATAGGAGTGGGCTGTAATTCTTGGATCCTAGAGAAACCTTCTATTGTTCTGTAACAATTACTTAACTATTACTCCAAAACTTAATGGAGATTCATATGAGTAACCATTCTGAGAAAAGAGGGTCCAGGGATTCCTTAGCTGTATGGTTTGGTGGTCAAATTGTAAGCCAGGGATGTGACCAGCTTAGAGGGAGTAGAGGACCACTGCCAGGCTCGCTTATGCAGCTGTTGGCAGAAGGCTCCAGTGTTTCACTCTATTGCAATGGGATTTCTACTGCAGAGCCACAAGACAGAAATATAGGATAAATGAGAGGGGAAAAGGGAGGAAGAAGAAGAACATAATGTATATGTAGACAACAAGCTACAGAAGATGCTGTGTTGTCTTTAACACCTGAAGTTGGAAATTTGGAACTGGAGAGGTAGCTCGGTATGGAAAGGCATTTGCCACCAAGATTGACCATCAGGTTTTATACCCAGAACCCATGGTGGAAATATGTGCATAAACACATACATACACACACACAATAAATAAATAAATAAATAAATAAGTAGAAAAATGGAAAGAAATGCAGCCCATTATTTGTGTCATAGTCTATTTCTTACAGCAATAAACTATATTACTTTTGAGAAGCAAACTGTACAACATTGTGAATGTCACGCCAGGATGACAGTACAGTTACATGTCTCCCAAAGGCTCATGTATTAGAACCTTAGCCCCAGCATTGTGCTCCTGGGGAAGCCATAGATCCTTGATGAGCTAGCGACTTGTGGGAAACTCTGCTCATTTACAGAGGTTCTCAAAAGGGATTCTGGTACTTAATACTTTCTTCCTCTTTTAATTTCTGGCCAAGGCAAAAACAGCTCAATCCCCAAGGACTCCTTGTAACTGACTCTGTGTGGTGATTTGAAAGAAAATGGTCCCCAAAGGGAGTGGCAATATTAGGAGTTGTGCCTTTGTTGGAGTAAGTGTGGCCTTGTTGGAAGAAATCTGTCACTATGGAGCAGGTTTTGAGCTCAAGATACTGCCCAGTGTCTTATTCCACTTACTGTTTTCTTCTGATCAAGCTCTAGCCCTCACTATGTCTATCTGCACATTGACATGTTCCCTGTCATGGTGATAGTGGACCAAACCTCTGATCTGTAAGCCTCCACCTCACTTAAAGGTTTTCCTTTATAAGAGTTGCTACAGTCATGGTGTCTCTTCACAGCAATAGAAACCCTAAGAAAGACACTCTGTCACCTTCCTAGGATCCTAAGTCAACACCATCCCGTGCAATCATGCACTAGAACCAAAAAGACTGTATGTGAGTGGAAATAAAGATTTTTCTCTTCATGAGTTAATGGTCTTAGGCATTTTGTTACAATGACAGAAAGATAATACAGGAACCATCTTAGAGACTGGCTACTACATTGGACAGTGTGTGTGCGTGTGTGTGTGTGTGTGTGTGTGTGTGTGTGTGTGTGTGTGTGTGATGGTGTGATGGTATCTTCCATTCTGGAGGGTTTTCCCACCAAGTATGTTTGCTGTGCTTTCCTTCTTCTCATAATTTGATCTCCTCTCTTATTTTTAAAATATACCATATACATTTATTTTTTATGCTCTGTGTTTGTGAACACTATGTCTAAAAATTTTGTTCATTTGAATTTATTGCCTGTTGTCTTATCTGGCTGTCACTCAAGGTGTCTTGATCTCATTCTTGTGCCTTTTCATGGTGTTTTATTCTTTTTCGGACTTCATCCACAGAAGCTCTCTGAGAGCAGATCTTCTTTTCCGCAGAGGATAGCATTTGCTTCTGTCAGGCTCCAGGGGACACTTTAGCCCAGAACCATTTTGAATAAAATCGTTGCCTTGTAAATTTTTATATTGCCTAAGTAATGTGAATTGAAGCTAAAACTGCATAGAGATTACCTTATGTTTGTAAATCACGAGGGGAATTTCTTGCTTCAATCACTGTCAATTTGTGACCAGCAATTACCCTCACACTGTCACAACCTGGGCTTATTTATCGTTTACCCTTATACCATGCTGAGTGCACTTGGGATTGTAGCTCTACATGGAAGGGTCTCCTATTCCCCTCTCCCCCCAACCCCACTCATCTTTCCTGCATCAGGCATTCATCTTTCTTCCATGCTCCTCACCAGTGGGGTGACTGAATCACAAGTTCCCCAGCAGCAAAGGTGTTCATCATTCAAAATCACGGTTTGAGTTCCTACCCTTGCCTAGGTCCTACCTCTGAGAATATGTTGTTACTTCATGTTAGTTCATCAGCACATTGCAAACATCTTCTTAAAGAATCACACTTTATCTAGATCCTTAATCATTTCTTTTTGGAAGGCTAGATCATTGGATCTCATCCTCTGCATTGCTAGATATCACTTTCAATGGCTTTTCTCCTGAGCTTTACACACACACACACACACACACACACACACACACACACACACAGAGAGAGAGAGAGAGAGAGAGAGAGAGAGAGAGAGAGAGAGAGAGAGCCTAGAATTGGATTAGAGTGACAGGCTGTATGTTGTCTTCATTATATCTGAAAGGTTGTGCTCCAGAATTATATGCAATGAACACCCTTTTGCTTTCTTTCTCAATGGAGATAAAAGAGGATACCCAACTTTTATAGGACTTAATGATAATTTTTATAATAGAATATGTTGTTTTTGTTTAAATTTAATGTCTTCATTTTTTAAGCATATCTTCTGATGTCTCAAAAATTTCAGAAAGCATAATGATCTGAATTAAAAATCTGAACCATTGTTCTTTGCAAATACAAGATGGGCCCAGGATGTGCTTTTAAGCCTAGGATTTCTTTTTCATTCTTGATATCATAATTCATCCTTCTTGATTCTGTTGGTTACATTAAATATCCAATTTTAAATCTTGTTGTCTAATTGATTTAATGATTATAAAAGTATTCCTGATACCCAACCTAAATCTTCTTTTCTAATTTATTCCCACTACTCCTGGCTATATCTTGAATAACTAGAATTGATGAGACACTGCGAAGTAATTGATTGCTAATGTATTGTAGTACTTTCAACTGCAGTGAATTTTCCTCGTCTTAAAAATACTCTCAGTAAACTGCTTTTTGCAAACCCTTTGTTTTTATTCTTATGGCTTCTCTAGAACATGTTTAGTATTTTCCCCGAAGATGCCATATGGAGGTATAAACTAATAAAGGCTCACCTTTTGCTTAAATGTTTTCACCCTCTCTTCTGTGGTAGAGTTTGTTGTATTTGCAGAAAAGGCCTCCAGACTTGAGTGACCTTTGGGAACTGCTTTCTATATGGTCTTCTGTGGATGTAATTTGAATATAACAGGGCTTTGACTGAGCAAGTTGCTCACCAGGCTCCAAAGTATTCTCAGTTGCACCTTCTCTTTGTCCTTCTCACACTCTTTGGTTGAGTTCAACCCTGTATGTCCATTGGTAATTCTTGTAGTACTGATGTGACTAAAACTTCTTGAATGAGAACTTTGATACTTCCTCCATTTTCTACGGACTGTGCTGGAAAACTTAACAATCTGTTTGTGATTGGGAACGCCATAACATTTAGACCCAACACAGTGATAGTGATTTCAATTCCTAAATTGTGGAAAGTTCATCAGAGCACATAGGGTCTAACAGCAATGTAGCTGATTGGTTGAGACTCAGACGAATGCAGACGTGAAGCTGGTTTATATGTTGTGTGTATGATTAAGTGTGTGTGCATGTGTGTGTGTGTAGGTCAGAGGTCAGTTTTGATTGTTTCCCTTAGTGGTTCTCAAACTCATTTTCTAGAGACAGTGAGCCCTGAGCTAATGGATTTAGCTAGGTTGGCTGACCAGCGGGGTCCTGGAATGTGCCTGTTTTCTCTTCTCCAGCACCAGCAGACAGAAGCACTGCAGGGCCTGTTTTGTTATTGTGAGGACTGAGCATCTGAACTCAGGTCCTCAAGCTTTCATGGGGAGCACTTAACCTGCTGAACCATCGTCCCTGCCACTTAAAGACAAAGTAATTTTAGGTTGAGAACATCATCTACAAGTTCAGGAGAGCAGCAACTTGGGATACAGTGTGTGGGTTAAGAAGACAGAATTGTGTCCCAAGGGAACCTGATGTATTGTAGTTAGAAAGGTCTCGAAAGAGATGAAGGGTTCATATATTGGGACTTCTATATGTATTTGTTGTTGAGGATGTTTATGAGTTTTATAATTTTGTTTAAAGAATAGCTCAGTTGGAAATAAAATAGTTGTTCCTTTTATTTGCCATAGGTTTTGGTTTGCAAGTCACTCCAAAATTCAAAAGAAAAACCTATTGTTTTGTTTCTCCCATTGAGACATATTTTAAGGCCCAATTAATGAGAGATGATCTCATGGGAGCCCTTATTTTCTCCTGGTTTAAAAAAAAATGCAGCATGGTTTCGGAGAAATAACACTGTATGGACCTGAGAGTTCTGGCTCATTCAATTCTTCGATGCTTAGATAACCCAGAGGGGCTGTTAAGCATTGCTTTTCAGATCTGTGCGACAGATAGGTAGACATGTCACCCAGCATAAGCAAAAGGACAGGATGAAGATGGCAGGCTTGGGGTTTGGAAGCTGAGTATTAATTTGTAGCGTGAGAATGGAAATAGGATATATTTTTAATTTATTAATTTCCTTTTTATCTTCTGTATTAACCTTTCGAAGAATACATTTTAAAATGGTGTATGATATTGAATGTCTTTATAGTAACCTAGAATTTTTTGCATTCATCTTCCTTCTGATGAGGTCTGGGAAATGTTGCTTTGTAAGAGTCTTTTCTTGGCATTGTATTAAAACATGACTGTGGCATTTATAAAATTACCTCAGAGCAGTGCCCAGAGGATTTATAGTTTTACATATATATATATATATATATATATATATATATATATATATAGCCTTTTTCTGCTAATGAGCAGTATGTGGGAGGCAAGCAGAGTCAAGGTTATTTAGTTATGTTTTGTACATAGTTTCTGTTGGCCAATGTGGGATTTACTTCATTACATTCTGAATTTTCTGGATGATAACTATATTAATATAAGAAAATATTTTTCCCCTTCTGGGAGCTCAGTTGGAATCACTATGAGTTCTTATTGTGTTATTAATTTATTTTTAGATAAATTAACAGAAATATTCCACACCTCTTTTCCCTTTTGTCTCTTTTAGGCGGGTTGCTAACTCTGGCATGCTGGAAGCATTTATTTAAATAACACTTTTTCAAGGAAGGACAAGTGGACAGTAAGAAACAAGACAGAGTAGTGGAGAGGGGAGCAGAGACAGGAGGAAGAAGAGAGAGGAGGGGAAGCAGTGGGAAAGAGAGAAAGAGAACATAGGGAGAGGAGGGAAAATGTAGGAGATTCCCTTTCTTGTCTTTTCCACATTGCAATTTATTAGACATATTCACGGAGCAGAGCCCTGAGAGTGAGAGGAAGAGATGCTGACTTACTGGTTACTAAGCAAGAAAATTCAAACTAACTCACGCCTCTGAAGCAGCCTGAGACAGCAGCTGTAAAGAAAAGTAATAGGACTAAACCAACCGGGCACATGGCCATAACTTGTATTTTGCATGAAAGTAAAACATATTCATGATTTATGTTCTTCTTGATTAACATCTTGAGAGGTCTATGTGTACACACATAGGCATACTTTATTTACAGCTTTGTTTTGGCATCTAAACCACCTTTTGAAATACTGCAGAAGGTCAATGAAGCAATTCTAAAGTTGGTAATAATAGAAATTAAAAAGGAAAGGAAATAGAAGAAGGCAGTTTGCCACAGAGATCAAATTTTATTTTATTTTCTTCTGCCTGAAGTTTAACACAAAAGATAAATCTTTCCAGACAGCATAGGCTAAAGAATATATCATATCAACTTGTAAGTTATTAACTGAGGGTTTTTTAAAAGACAGATATCATCTCAGTAACTGTTCCAAATGCTTTTACTTTATTTTAAAGGCTGTTCTTTCCATTATTAATGCCATACCGGATCATAGAGCCATTTGAGACGAAATGAGCTTCTCTACATCCTGGAAATGCGTCTGCAGCGGCTACTGATACTTTCTGACTCATTCTAAAACATACTGTAATTTTTGGAAGATGCTTTATCTTACTGTATATGCCCTGCTGACAGTTAGAATCTAATTTATTAATTCTCTATAAGTGGAAAGCTTATGCTCCTATAAAGTAGTACCAGGATTTGTCAGGATTGGCTCAAATTCCGTGTGTTATAATGTAACATTACTACTCAAGACTCTGAATAGCTAGCATAAATAATGTCTAGACAGGGTTAATGTGGTTCAGAAAGGATTTTATTCTCATTTAAACTAAAAATATCTCTCCAACAGTATTTGCAGTACTCTTATTGAAAGTGGGGACTTTTACTTAATTGGGAAGAGGGTATGCAATCACATTCATATATGGTATCAAAGCTCACCTGCCTAGAAATACGATATGGATATAGGGAAAGTGATGTGGGATCCCTCTGATAGGAGACCAGTTTGTTAAGGCCATTACATTAGACTGTGCAAGAATTGATTCAAGTATAAGGCAAAGAAGCACCTTTAACTTTTTTGCTTTGGAACCTGTGAGTCATTTAGTCATCTTTCACACCAGATGAGATTCATCTTAAGGCTCACAGAGAGTAGGGAGGTGGTCGCTTGTGTTACTCCTGTGTGCCTGTGTGATGTTGATACTGTTTACGCAAACAAAGTAGATTGGTGTTATCTGGACTCCAGATTTATACTCAGAGGCTGTAAACATGCAAGAATACTGATTTTAGGACTTGTCCTGATTAGATTCGAACCCACAGGTCTTCATACATAAGGACTTGAAAGGAAATCTAATACAGAAACCCAATGCTGAATAGACTTGTGTTCTCTTCTTACCCTTTTACTGGCTAGCACTGGCTATGAGATGATATTGCACTCTTATTCCCATATTAAGCCTTGCTCTCTGCAAGGGTTCACAGAACTTCCGTTTAGATGAAGATTAAGTGACCACTGAGTTTGTTATCTTCCCGTGGGAAATTTGGACTGTGGCAGCAGTCAACTGAGAGGGGTCTAATGTTCACACAGTGCAAGAGAACCCTGCACTGCCTCTCTCCCCAGTGGGCTCCCATATTCTTCAACTGCCTTGATCATTATATTTTTCTCCTGGACATGTGTAACAACGACAACAAAAACAAAACCCTGCCCCGATCTCTACTGCGACATTAGCAGAAGCATTGCATGCCATGACCTTCATTGCTGTTAGAAGGAGAACTTAGCACATGATTTGCTTAACATGGCTTTATTAGGGATTTAAGGTTTTGAGGTTAAAGCACTGAGTGAATCCAGTTTCTGATCTGATAAATTTGTGTTACAGAACTGGTGCTCTCCCTCCATCCTCCTGTGAATTGGGCATGAAATACCCATTCACGGATTTGTGTGTTGTACTTTACCATTGTTTTGTCCTTTCATGCTCTTTGGCAGAAATTTGTTTTTGAAAGAGCTTAGTGTTGCCTGTAAAATGTCGATGATGATAGAACTTTTCTGTGTTCATTTTTCTTAAGGGCGTATTCCAGGGAGCAGAAAACTTGCTAAAGGAAGTGATTTAATGTTAATTTTTTAAAAATTTTATGTCAGATTCAAGCAGGATGACAAAAGTGGGCCATTATTCTAAGGGACTCACAAAGGATACTCTTTGTAAAGTTAAAGTAAATCAGACTATGTCTTGGATGTTTTCAAACCCTGCCACACACAGTCTTTGCTCCTGTAATATTTTGGTTCTGCTTTGAATGATTTCTTCTATCTCATGAGATCATGGCACTGGCTAAAGTGTTGACAGCTAAGAAGGGCCTGCTTTTCTGCTCCAAGATGACCGTTTCGTAACACGGGGAACATGTTCCTCCCTGGATGACATGTGTGTGACAAGTGTACTTTTTACTATTTTGTGCAGAACTCCAAGGCCAGCATTTAGCAATTACAGTGCCTAGGAGATCAATATCCCCCTTGCCTTCTTATAGCCCAGGCATTAAGGGCAAATCTCTAGAAGGCCTGATCTCCTCTGTTGGACCTTTGGAGACTCTAAAGCTACATAAGCACGAAGCAGGAGATTTTTCCTCTTCCATTTCCTGTCATCAGTGGAGAGTCTAAATGAAGAGGTACAAATGGTTCTTTCAAGAATTTGTCAAAGCAAAATCCACATTAGGAAAGATTTACTGGTTCCCCCTATCAATAGAAGAATCTCTCTTGATATTTCTAAGCCTTTATCTTCCCTTCAAAGAGCACACTGTCCTCGGCTTAAGTTTGCAAGGTGCATGGTTGTGGGGAAGATTATCTTCACAGGAAATGGAGATTTAGCAAGATATACTTCTGGGACAGCATGCTTTAGCAAAATAGATATTTCCCCAACTCAAAGAAAGGAAACTCAGTATTGAAAAACAAAAACAACTTACAAGCAAGTGATTCCTGGGAGAATGAGGAGTGCAGGGGACTCTTAGAGAGATGTGTTTTCTAATGTTTGCATTCAGGACATTACCTAGAGAATAAGTCTTTCCCCTTAATGTTGTTATCTTTAAATATTCAGTATTGATTTCTGACTATTCTTTCTCACAAGTTCAAGGTTATGTACTCTTTAACTACTTTGTATGGTGTCTGTACTTGTGAAAAAATGTGTGATTTCCTTTCCAGGGACTGCCGTGATCATCCTCTTAATATTGCCTGTATAATGAGTCTGGGAACTGTAACCCTAAGGCCACACCTCTCAGTCTCAGTGGCTTGTCTCTGGGTAAACCGCATCAGCAGAGCTACGACAACAGTTTAGGATAAGAACATGTACATTATTTATAAGCATATAAGACTAAATTTGGCTTGCACGTACTTGAAAATCTTTTGTCTATAAATTTTCTCATGAGTAAGCAATAGAAGAATGGAAATACCTTAAGCCAAGGGTAAAAATACCTAGTACACGCAATTTTTTTGCTATTGTGTTTTAGCATTTTGTTCTTTACTTCTTTATCAGGTAGTATAAAAGTGAATTGGATTTGAATTCTTCCTCTAGCCTCAAATCTAGATGTTTTCTTTTTTTTTTTCTTCTAGGACACTTGCTCTCTACTCTGTATGCTGAAGGATATCTTTAAAGAATTCCAGAGAAAGTCACACCTGCATATTTTCTTGCATCTGGTACTTTAAAGTTAGTACTTATTATTTATCTGTTTTCTGAAAGCTTAGTGGCCCTTTTACTGAGCAAAGCAGGCACTGGGGATGGCACTGCATTTACTAGAGCGACTATACAATGCAAGATCACAAAGTCATATCTAAGCGGAAGCATTTTGAATGACACTGAGGATGGATCTTTAAAGCATGAAGGGTAAATCTTTAAGTATATAAATTTAAAAATAAATTATGTATGGTGTCAGAGTATTACTGGATAGAATGCAGAATATGACAAAAGGATCTAGCTCTATTACAGTGTATGAAATCAGTATCTCTAAAGGGGAGAGGACCACATTGATTTAAGTAACTATGGAAATGACTGGTATGTGTAAAAATAAAAGCAAATTGAAGTGTGTGTATAAGTGCTTTAATTTATAAAGTTGTTCTCCACAAAGGAATCGTTATGAATGCTAAAATTATTGTGCATATACAGTAGGATTAAACAACTGAGTGATGGAATCAGATGTCTCATTGTAGAAATGAGAAGTAGCAGATGAAAAAGGTAGGAGGCTAGACTGATATATTGGTAAATAGAGTAAAGTTGTAAATAGCAGTATGGACTCAAATATATTTGTATAACTATATACAGAAGTATTTATAGCTATATGTGAGTCCATGAGCTAGTATAATTACATAAATATTCCTTGCTTGACTTTGAGATTCTATTCTCGGATGTGATACTAATTGGAAGGTAATTATATCATGAAGGTGGGTTCTATGATGGGATTAGTGCCCCCATAAGACTACATGGAGAACTTGCTTCCTCTCTCTTTTTATTTACCGTTTAAGAACATAGCTGTCCCCAAGCCAGGGAGTGGTCATTCACAAGAATACACCCTCATCGTAGACTTCCAGACACCACAGTTATGAGAAATAAATGTTTACAATTTAAAGCACTTAAGTGATGGTATTTTTATAGTAGTCTGAAACAAACAGGACACTCTTTTAATTGAGAGTTTATATGCAGTGGCACCTCAGTATACATGATGATACCTGGAGCGTAGATCTAGTAATATTCTCCAAAAAAGAAGCCAGAGATCCTTGGGTAAACAGCAGCTTCTAGGACTGGGACAGGGATTGTACAGATGAGCCTAGATCAATTTGTAGTAACAGAAAGCAAGGGTTCAGCCCTAATCCCCAAGAAAGGTTAAAAGAATGTAAGAACCATTTAATAAAGTTTCCAAAGCAATTACATTTTGAACAATGAAATGAATTAGTATTGGATTATAAGTCAAAATATAAAATATTTATATGGACACTTGTATTGGCGCAAATGAAGGCAGACAGAAATTATAAGAATATTTTCAGCGGGATGGCTTTGAGTTTCTCTCCGTTTAATTTGATGTTAGCTGTCGGCTTGCTGTATATAGCTTTTATTATATTTAGGTATGACCCTTGTATCCCTAATCTCTCCAAGACTTTTAACATAAATGGATGTTGAATTTTGTCGAATGCTTTTTCAGCATCTAATGAGATGATCATATGGTTATTTTCTTTCAGTTTATTTATATGCTGGATTACATTGATAGATTTTCGTATGTTGAACCAGCCCTGCATCTCAGGAATGAAGCCTACTTGATCATAATGGATAATTTTCCTCATGTGTTCTTGGATTCGGTTTGCCAGTATTTTGTTGAGGATTTTTGCATCGATGTTCATGAGTGAGATTGGCCTGTAATTCTCTTTCCTGGTTGAGTCTTTGTGTGGTTTTGGTATCAGAGTAACTGTAGCTTCATAAAAGGAATTAGGTAATGACCCTTCTGTTTCTATATTGTGGAATACATTAAGGAGTATGGGTAAAAAATGGGGCACTGATCTGAACAGAGAATTCTCAACAGAAGAAGTTCAAATGGCCAAAAGACACTTAAGGTCATGCTCAACTTCCTTAGCAATCAGGGAAATGCAAATCAAAACAACTTTGAGATATCATCTTACACCTGTGAGAATGGCTAAAGTCAAAAACACCAACGATAACCTTTGCTGGAGAGGTTGTGGAGGAAGGGGTACCCTCATCCATTGCTGGTGGGAATGCAATCTTGTGCAACCACTATGGAAGTCAGTGTTTCGGTTTCTTAGGAAATTCGGGATCAACCTACCCCTGGACCCAGCAATACCACTCTTGGGAATATACCCAAGAGATGCCCTATCATATGACAAAAGCATTTGTTCAACTATGTTCATAGCAGTATTATTTGTAATAGCCAGAACCTGGAAACAACCTAGATGCCCTTCAATGGAAAAATGGATGAAGAAAGTATGGAATATATACACGCTAGAGTACTACGCTGCGTTAAAAAACAATGACTTCTCGAATTTTGCATGCAAACGGATGGAAATAGAAAACACTATCCTGAGTGAGGTATCCCAGACCCAAAAAGATGAACATAGGATGTACTCACTCATAATTGGTTTCTAACCATAAATAAGGGTCACGGAGTCTACAATAGGTGAATCTAAAGAAGCTAAGTAAGAAGGGGAACCCAAGGAAAAACATATAGTTATCCTCTTGGCTAAGGGAAATAGACAAAATTGCTGGGGAGAAAATTGGGATCTTGGGGTGGGGTGGGTTGGGGGTAAGGGGAGATGGGGAGAGAAAAGTTAGAAGGGAAGGAGGTAGGGCCTTGGGAAATCAGGAGGATTGGGATAAAGGAAGGTTGGACAGGGGAGCACGGAACCACAATTCTTAGTTAAGGGAACCACTTTAGGGTTGGCAAGAGACCTGACCCTAGAGGGGCTCCCAGGTGTCCAAGCTGAGGTCCCCAGTTAGTTCCTTGGGCAGTTGAGAATAGGGAACCTGAAATGACCCTATCCTTGAGCAATACTGACGAATATCTTGCATATCATCATAGAACCTTCATCTGGTGATGGATGGAGATAGAGACAGAGACCCACACTGGAGCACTGGACTGAGCTCCCAAAGTCCCAATGAGGAGCAGAAGGAGGGAGAACATGAGCAAAGAAGTCGGGACCACGAGGCGTGCACCCACCCACTGAGACAGCGGAGCTGATCTATTGAGAGCTCACCAAGACCGGCTGGACTGTGACTGAAAAAGCATGGGATAAAACTGGACTCTCTGAACATGGCGAACAATGAGGGCTGATGAGACGCAAAGGACAATGGCACGGGGGTTTGATCCTACGTAATGTGATGGCTTTGTGGGAGCCCAGCCAGTTTGGATGTTCACCTTCCTAGATATGGACAGAGGTGGGAGGTCCTAGGTCTTACCACAGGGCAGAAAACCCTGACTGCTCTTTGGACTGGAGAGGGAGGGGGAAAGGAGTGGGGGGAGGGGGAGAAGGGTGGGAGGAGGGGGCGTAGGGGGGGAGGAGGGGGAGGGAAATGGGAGGCTGGGAGGAGGTGGAAACTTGTTTTTTTTTTTCTCTCCTTTTCTCAATAAAAAAAGAAAAAAAAAGAATATTTTCAGCTTTAATTAGGGAAAGACTCACAGAACCCGTAGTTCCAGCGGAGAACAGGAAAGTCGAAGGGAAGGCATGTACGCAATCTTTATAAGTAAAAAAATCCTCGGGGGACCCCGCCACACAAGCAAGGTGATTGGCTGGGTCTCCCCTACAGACACTTTCATATAAGAAGATGACTGAATAAACAAACATGTAAGGGGAATTGAAAAAAAGTTATGTGAAATAATAGTTAGGGTTTCTATTGCTGTTAAGAGACACCAGGACCACAGCAACTCTTATAATGGAAAACATTAAATTAGGGCTCACTTATAGTTCAGAGGTTTAGTCCATTATCATCATGGTGGAACATGGTGACATGCAGGCAGACGTGGTGCTAGAGAAGAAGCTGAGAGTCCCATATCTTTCAGGCAACAGGAAGTAGACTGTGTTTCACACTGAGCAAAACTTGAGCAAAACAGACATCAAGGTTTACAGTGACACAATTCCTCCAACAAAGCCACATCTACTTCAACAAAGCCACACTTCTTAACAGTGCCACTCTTATTGGGGCTCATTTTCTTTCAAACAACCGCACATTTCAAGAGATTTATATAGCTATGTTGCTTCCAAGATGCAGAACAACATCTTCTGTTCCTTTAGTATGAGTTACAAGTTGTCAAGTGTTTTCAAAGAAAAGGTTTAGACAGTGGTCGTTCCACAGTGCAGAAATCTGACAAACATTGTCTTAGGGAAGTGGTCAAGAAGAAGATCACATTGAAAATCATATAATAATCTATAATCCTTTATATTTATGATGAGAATTGCATTTAAGCACTCCATCCTTCTCAGAAGCCTGAAAATACTAATCAAAGATATTCTGCAAAAATTCCTTCACAAATTATCATGATCACCAAACCCAGAAAAGACTTCAGAAATTTCCATTGTCTCTAGGGAGAAAATACAGCATGGTCTCTTAAATGAGTTCTGCAAACAGGACAAAGGAATTAGGGAGAAACTAAGTAAATTTGACTTTAGGATGATGTTAGCTAATAAAGTGTCCATGGTGGCTCATTAATTTTGATAAATAATATGCTGATATAAAATCTTAGTAACTACCAGAAACTGGATGTACTATACACAGGAATTGTCTATACTACCTTTACAATTTTCCCACTAATGTGTTAATATTTTAAAATTAGTAGTGTCTTTTTTTTTTTAAAGGGATAGTATCTCTGAGGTTTGTTGACTTAGGTAATCATCAGGTAAACAACTCAGAATCACAATGAGATGTCATCTAACTCCAGTTATAATGATGATTATTAGAAAGACTGAAATGCGCAAATGCTGTCACAGAGGTAGACAATGGGGAGCTCTGACACACTGGTGGTGGAATTGTGGGTCAGCTGGCCTGATTATTTCCCAGAGCTTGCTGAGGATGGAATGATAGGGCATGAAAATATTTTGAAGAGAGAGCTGTACAAATGCAAGGTTTGTTATGATCTATTGTAGAGTAAATGTGTTTCCTCCAAAAGTATATGAAAACATTTTTACTTGTTCAATGAAAGCTCAATGTCTTCTTATTTCCTGGTGTGCTCCATTCCAGACATTGCTCTTTGCTTGAGATAAACTGATTTATAGAGCAATATTAAATTAGAGTGAGAAAATGTGAATTAACGAGGTTCTTAGAACCAGTTGTCCAGTGATTCTGAGATCAAAATTTCAAAGAAAAAAAGAGAGAGAAACAACACCATGTATTGGGACAATAAAATGAAGGCAGAAGATTCATTGCCTGGAGAACGAGAGTCCTGTTAGCCAGACATGGTGTTTCTGAGCTAACTCAGATTTTTTAGTGAGGATTTCCTCTGGATAAGCCTGTGGTCATGGGAGCTCATAAACTCACTACTTGAGTCTTTTGTTATTTGCTATTTACCAGTATCTTACTTCACTCAGCTATGTAACAGTTTGAAACTATTTGATGATCTCTTTGAAATAATGCTCATCTTTACACAGTGAGCTTTAAACAATAATAAAATGTGCTAATGCTTGTGAAATACTGAGAGGGCTGTCTGGCATAAGAAAAGTTAGTTCTCTTCTCAGTGCCACTCCTGAATGTTCTGAATAGGTTGTGTGTTCTTAGAGTCTTTTTTTTTAAATATTTATTTATTTATTATGTATACAGCATTCCTTCCATGTATGTCTGCAGGCAGAAGAGGGCACCAGACCCCATTACAGATGGTTGTGAGCCACCATGTGGTTGCTGGGAATTGAACTCAGGACCTTTGGAAGAACAGTCAGTGCTCTTAACCTCTGAGCCATCTCTCCAGCCCCCATGTTCTTAGAGTCTTAAGGACTGATGTTGGCAGAGGCCTCTTCTTTGTTCCTGGCTGCACAGTACAGAAATAATCACTCAGAAACTATATTATTTGCAAAACTGTTTGGCCAATATCTTAAGCATATTTCTGGCTAACTTTTATATCTTAAATTAACCCATTTCTATTAATCTGTGTATCACCATGCAGCTTTGGCTTACTGGCAAAATTCCAGAGAGTCTGTCTTTTGCAGGTGGCTACATGGCTTCTCCTGGACTCCACCTACTCTCTCTATCCTCTCTTTGCTTGGAAGTCCTTCCTTGCCCTATTCTGTTAAGCCACTGGCTGAAACAGCTTTATTCATTAACCAATAAAAGCAACACATAGACAGAAGGACTTCCCACACTATTTCCCCTTTTCTGTTCAAATAAAAGGAAGGTTTTAATTTTAAAAAAGTAAAATTAAATATAACAAAACAGGTATAAAACAAGAATTACAGTTTCAATATTTATATCTTCTTTATCTTCTACCATAACTAAGGAAAACTATATCTATTCTTCACCTCCATTAAAGACTCCAGAAGAATATAACTTTACCTAAGTAAACAGATAGTGCATTGTAAGCAGCTTCCAAAACTCTAAAATTGACAGAGCTATCTGTTTGCCTGGATAGTCATCTGCAGTTCTTCTGTAATATTGCAGACACCCATCTTCAACCTACTGGCCCATAGTATCTGGCAGACTTTTCCATGAAGACAGTTCCACCTATATGGGCAGTTTGTCAGTCACTTTCTTCTGTGTCCTGCAGAATGTCTGGCAGACTCTTTCACAAAGCAGGAATCCTGAAGGACTGCCTCACCTTCTTTAGGGAGCTTCTGTATTCATTTTTTTTTCTGTGAGTCCTGCAAGTCCAGTAAAGCAGTCATGGAAAGAACAGTTTCTTGCCCAAATGGCTAACAAACTCTATGAGGAGCTTCTTTGATGACCATCATCCTCTTGAAGTAGATTGGTGCTGCCAGGAGCAGATGTGTTGAACTGTCATGAAAAATCTTAAGTTCTTAAAATGTTTTAAATGCCATATTCTGTACATCTTTGAAAGGTTTGAAGATTATCTATCTAATTGAAATATATCTCTACATACCTAGAAAACCTAAAATGATTACAAACTGTCTGTTATAGATGACTATCTATTAACTTGTAATTCTTAATTATATATTACATTTTTAAATTGGCAGGACAAACACAATACCTTAATGTAGAAATATACATATAACAAAACTGGCCTAAAATTTTTATCAATAGACCAAGATTCATACCAATACAAATCTCTATAGCATATCCCCTTTAAATATAAATGAACATTTATAAACAATATTTGTGAATTTGGGCATAGTTCTCTCCAAACTGCTTCCTGTTTTTTGTTGGGTGAAGTAATTTTTTAGGGTATTCACAGTGACCTTCCAGGGGGTCTTGGTCCATCAAACTACATTAGTCTGGAAAGAATCCACAGGTTCTCATCTTCTGTGGAAACAAAAGAAAAACCTCTTTTCCAAAGCAACAAATCCTTAGACCCAAATTTTAAAGTCAAAACACCTTTAAAACATATGTTGGTTTAGCTTAGCAGCCTGTACAATGAAATGTCTTTCTGTACTTAGCTCATTCACAGTCAAAAAATTCAAAGAAAATACAATAACATACATAATCCAGACTTTCTGTATATATTTCATCTTTACATGGCTTTATTTTTTCTATGAGTGTCTGTACTCTCTTTAAAGATTTTGTTTTAATTTTTAAAACCATTTACTTCTTTTGTAACTGTCTATATTCTTTTTCTTCTCTCTCTCAAGTCTACATACATTTATCCAACATTGTGACCCATTCAGAAGTCTTTTTTTTAATCTGAATCTGTCTTTATTGCATATCTGTAATCCTTTCCTAACCAGGACCACTTCTTAAAATGGCAAGTAGTTTGGTTGCAGCAGCTCTGTATGTTGACTCTGCTTCTCTCCACCTTTCAATATGGCAGGGGATCCTGCTGGTCAATGTCCCAAGTCTGGGATGTCCTGTTCTTTAGCCATGATGACAAGGCTTGGGGTCATCTATGTAGAAGTCCCCTCCCATTTACCCCATGTTGGGTGCTGATATGTTGGGAAAAGTTGCTTGTTTATTCCCAGTTGCCCAGACCTGAAATATAATCACTCAGAAGCTATATTATTTGCAGTACTGTTTGGCCAATAGCTTAAGTGTATTGCTAGCTAGCTCTTATATCCTAAACTAACCCATCTCCAGTAATCTGTACATCACCATGAGGTTGTGGCCTATTGGCAAATTTTCAGTAGGCTCCAGCAGAGGTGTCTGACTCCTGCAGCAGCTACATGGCTTCTCTTGACTCTGCCTTCTTTATCCCAGTATTCAGTTTAATTTTCCTGCCTAGCCTTACTCTGTTAAGTCACTGGCTGAAACACTTCATTTACTAACCAATAAAATCAACATACATACAGAAGGACTTCCCATACCAGACTGAGGCTAGGAACACTTTGAATGTGCCCAGTTAGTTTTAACATTCAGAGAAGCCAGCATATGAGTGTTTCTTCTACCTTAGAAGGTAAAATTATCTTTGGCTGGACACAGGTCCTTAACTTGCACTTAGCTTGTTTCCTAACTGGTTTCTTTAGAAGACATAAGAACTATTTAACTCTCAATGTGAGACCTTTTTTTTCATTTAAAGGTTACGTGGAGTTACCTGGCTTGTAGAATTGAGAAGCCAGTAGTGTGGGATAGAGGTCTGGATTCTGTCAATTGTATTTTAAATAAATGCTGATTGGCCAGTAGCCAGGCAGGAAATATATTTGGGACAACCAGACAGGAAGTAGAGGTGGATCAATGAAAACAGGAGAATGCTGGGAAGAAGGAAGCCCATTCCTCTGCAGTCGTTTCCCAGCCACAGAAGAAGGAAGATATGACTGTCTCACCGATAAAGGAACCCAGCCATGTGGCTAAAATAGATAAGAATAATAGGCTAATGTAAGCTATAAGAGTTAATAAGCCTTAGCTAATGGGCTAATCAGTTTTATAATTAATGTGTGATTTTCTTGGGATTAAATGGCTGGAGGACCTGGCAGGAGAGAAACTGAACAACAAGCCAGGGTTTACATTAATTTAAATACTGCAGTACATATATGAAGTACCTTACTGAGAGAATTCTATGTACCACAGATACAGTGTTTTCTTGGCAAGGGCCTAAATAAAAAAGGAAGATGATATTCGATCTATTTATCTTTATAAATATGAAATGACCTTAATTTTCACACATTGAATTAGAAAGTGTTGGGTGGTCCATTTGTTAAAGAGATCCATGAATGTTATTATAAGAATCTAGTATTGGTCATAGTATTAGTCATGCATTATATATTTATATGACTTTTGGATGAGTTATACAGAAAAAAATTATGTCCACTCTTTCTCTTTTTTCACAAGTATTTTAATGATAACTCTGTTATGCCCAGATTGCAGGGATCCCTAAAATACCACCTTTGAGACTGAATCCCATATGTAAAAGAAAAGAGCCTTTATTCAAGTTCGAACTTGGATTCTCTGCATGTCCAACACATTGGCACGATCAGAGAGCCTCGGGCTCAGTTGAGGTAGGTTTTTTTTTTTTTTATCATAACAGAGGTTAGGTGAGGAATTTCTAAGGTTCAGGACCCCTGATTGTCTGACAGCAGTGTCTTGGTAAAAGAGGATGGATATATACTGGGCTAAGAGACAACAGGTGATCCTATCTACAATGGGAAACATTAGGAATTTCCTTTGGGACATTAGGTAATTTCTTCTTGGATGTTTCATTCCTGGGTGATACCTTGGTGATCTCAGTTTGTGATCTTTTCTGGAGCCAGATAATCTGAAACTTAGGCCTCTATTGAGCTTGTCATGCTGGGCCCTAAAAATTCCTTGTGAATAACATGTACTTACAGCTGATTGGACTTGTAATTGTCCCTTTACTTGTCCAAGTTAACAGTTTTACAATAGCAAACACTGCTTCTTCTATCTCGCCAAATTTATCTTTAGATCACAAGGGTGATGATACTGAAAAATGAGTATTTGTTTCCTGTAACACCACGAGGTGCACTTACCAGGAAAGATCTTAACCTGTGTCTGTCTGGAGTGGGAGAATCATGGCAACTCACTGACTCAGCTTCTTTCTCCCAGCATTCTGTTCTGTTTTCTCCACCCACCTAAGGGTTGACCTATCAAATGGGCCTAGGCAATTTCTTTATTAATTAACCAATGAAAGCAACAGATTAGAAAGAAATCACTCCCACATCAGTTTCGCATTTTAAATTCTCTAAATGAAGATTGGGTGTTTTGTGTGTGTGTCATAGGCAGTGTGTTATGAGGTTGGAAAACCTCTCATCTATGTGTCCTCTGGTAATTCCTGTGATATTTTGTGCTTCCTTCAGGAACCACCTTCAAGGAGGTCACTGGTGTTAAGCAAGTCCAGTCTGGACTCTGTCAGAAGACACAAAGTGAGATCCCCAGTGTGAAAGTCATCTGAGAACATTTCAGTGGTGATGCTCTGAGGTACAGGTGTGAAGTGGTGATGATCCGAGGTACAGGTGTGAAGTGGTGATGCTCTGAGGCACAGGTGTGAAGTGGTGATGCTCTGGGGTACAGGTGTGAAGTGGTGATGCTCCGGGGTACAGGTGTGAAGTGGTGTTGCTCTGAGGTACAGGTGTGAAGTGGTGATGCTCTGAGTTACAGGTGTGAAGTGGTGATGCTCTGAGGCACAGGTGTGAAGTGGTGTTGCTCTGAGGTACAGGTGTGAAGTGGTGATGCTCTGAGGTACAGGTGTGAAGTGGTGTTGCTCTGAGGTACAGGTGTGAAGTGGTGATGCTCTGAGGTACAGGTGTGAAGTGGTGTTGCTCTGAGGTACAGGTGTGAAGTGGTGATGCTCCGAGGTACAGGTGTGAAATGGTGTTGCTCCGAGGTACAGGTGTGAAGTGGTGATGCTCTGAGGTACAGGTGTGAAGTGGTGATGCTCTGAGTTACAGGTGTGAAGTGGTGATGCTCCGAGGTACAGGTGTGAAGTGGTGATGCTCCGGGGTACAGGTGTGAAGTGGTGATGCTCTGAGGTACAGGTGTGAAGTGGTGATGCTCTGGGGTACAGGTGTGAAGTGGTGATGCTCTGAGGTACAGGTGTGAAGTGGTGATGCTCTGAGGTACAGGTGTGAAGTGGTGATGCTCTGGGGTACAGGTGTAAAGTGGTGTTGCTCTGAGGTACAGGTGTGAAGTGGTGATGCTCTGAGGTACAGGTGTGAAGTGGTGATGCTCTGAGGTACAGGTGTGAAGTGGTGATGCTCTGAGGTACAGGTGTGAAGTGGTGATGCTCTGAGGTACAGGTGTGAAGTGGTGATGCTCTGAGGTACAGGTGTGAAGTGGTGATGCTCTGGGGTACAGGTGTGAAGTGGTGTTGCTCTGAGGTACAGGTGTGAAGTGGTGATGCTCTGAGGTACAGGTGTGAAGTGGTGATGCTCTGAGGTATAGGTGTGAAGTGGTGATGCTCCGAGGTACAGGTGTGAAGTGGTGATGCTCCGGGGTACAGGTGTGAAGTGGTGATGCTCCGAGGTACAGGTGTGAAGTGGTGATGCTCCGAGGTACAGGTGTGAAGTGGTGATGCTCCGAGGTACAGGTGTGAAACTGCATTCTTATGATGGTATCTCTTCCATGAAACCGTGGCAGGTTTAGACTCTGAGAAATAAAAGCAGTGTCTTTGTAAACGAACACACATAGAAGCATACATGAGTAGAGAATGACAGATCACATTTTAACTGAATATATGGTGGCACCAATAGAGATCGTATCATTCAGCAAATCTTTTACAAGAAGGAAATTGATATTCTAGGAAGAAAGATGATGGCAGTTTTAGTGACTAGCCAGTATATGGAGATAAATGTGTAGATAAATACAGATACACTTTTGTAACATGAAAGTAGTTAGATACAAGTAATTTCCTATCAATATATTCTGAAATAAAAGCACACTACTTTTTATTGAGCTTCTGTCTAAGAGATTATCTTTTATTATTATCTTTACATTGAATATACCAATTGCACAAAAATATTTTTAAGAAAATCCAAATCATCTTGATTACTTATCAACTAAAACTGATAAAAGGGGCTCCACAAATTGCCTGATTTCTCACACTCTGAGAAAGGTGTTTGAATGTTTAGAATAAACCACATAGGCTTGCCTGTTCTTCGTGTTAGGTGGATGTCCATTAATTAACTGAAAGGAAGAAAGCTAGGTTTGTATTTAAAATTCATGAAAAAAAATTTCATTTGGACTTATGTGTAGTTACTAAATGCAAGGCCTCACTTACCCATTAAAGGAAAAAATCAAAGAAGATTCATTGCTGCAAATGCTTACAAAGTCTCAGTATCATTATAGTTATGTCATTTAGTCCTCAGTGACCACCTTTGCTTTGTGAAAATAGCATCTCTATTTATTGGTGGGAAAGCTGGGACTGAACTCATATAACAAAACATGAATGATTACAGCTGGACCAAAAAGTCCAGAGTTGTCTCACAGTGCAGTCAATTCTCTAACTTACTAAAAAGGCTTTGTAATGTGCAGTTTTCTATAACTCTTCTATTTTTCAATTGTCTCAATGCCCAAGTGTAGCGTAAGAAGAAGGAAAAATGGGCAAAGCCAAATTCCCTGTAGAGGAGGCATTCACTGCAATGGCATGTGCTGGTCTGTGTGAGTATGGCTTCACAGTCCATCTCAACCCTGTGCAGCTCCATTCAGCTCAAGATGTATGGGAAGAGTTTTATGCTTCCAACAATTAGACTTGACAGAGCTATTGTTTCTCTCTTATTTAATATCCCTCAGCTCTGGAGCCCAGCCAGTGTCTGTACTCTGTCTCTAAATTTAATTCTTATTCCTTCTACATATCACTTAGTTGTCAGAAGACAGCAACTTAATAGCATTTGTTGCTCTGGCTTAGGCGTTTCTGGGTTATGTCATTTCCCAATTGACCTGCTTAGCTCAGAGGGAATAAAAATTTTTTGTCTAATGGTCTTGGGGGCTTCTATTATTAGGGATCTTCTTTCCAGTTCCTGGGGTGTTTCTGTAAATGCCATGAGATGACATAATTTCTAGATATTATTGTTTCTTACAAAGGCATAAGGCCATTATAAATATGAACTGAGTCCAGAATAAGGATATTTAGAGGGAAAATTATTTAAAGCTGGTTCTTGTAACTTGTTAGTCTGAAAAGTCTAAAGCTTCAAAGGGGATGGAGAGGAGGATTATGGAGGAGGGAAATAAATTTCTAAATTGTATCATTTCAATTCATTCTAATTCAACTCTGCAAACAAACCCCTGTCCTTAGTGTGGGGCAGGTATTGACCTAAGTGCTGAAGCAAAATGGCTTTCCTGTGTGTGGTCAAGTAAAGCAGGACTAGTAAGGTGCATAATGGAGAAAGTCACTTCATGTCCCAAGGCCTCAGTTTCCTCATGGGCTGAAAGCTGTTCTTTCTCACCATTCTCCTTTGCTGATGCTAATTATGAGAAGGTAATGTATCATATTTGAAAGGTTATTTGCTGTGAATTCTCCATGCATGTTGTAGTCTTGGCTTTGTGACTATTTAGCTCCTAGAATGGATGTGTAATTTAACTTTCCTTGGTCCTATCTGAGTCATTGACACGACATTTAAAGTTTTCTTTTTAATTTATGCTTCATGAGACTGGATACAATCTCCTTTGTCATATTCACGTCTTGCACAGAGTCAAGCAATCAAGTCACACATTTTGTTGGGCTTAATTGTCTTTCTTTACTCAAGGGGTGTACTGCTATAGTTTAGAAACTGTTACTACATACATATGCAATGGATTTCTATTGCAAAAGAGAGATCTTAGACCAGAAGGAGAGTGAGTATAAAATTCTTTTTTTTCCCTTTAACATGAATATCTCTTTGAGTGTCTTAGAGAAATTTCTGGCAAGATTTCAACTGGTGTGTGATTTATGCTTGTCAGCTTGCAGCAAAGAAAAATTTCATTAAACTAACATTTGTTGAGGTCTGTTGTGAGCATATATTACTGTTTGCTAAATATTTTGGTCTCCTTTTTCGTGGTGCCCTCTCTGTAAGAGGATTCCTCACTTGACTGGCATTAAGCCTTGCCATGTGGCTTATCCTAGCTGGTAAAATATGAAGAGAAATAAGATGGATCATTTCCAGATGGAAAAATTACAAGAGACAGTTGTTTGTTACTGTGCTCCTGTTTTCTCCAACAATATTGTCAGGGGTGGGTGGGGTAGGGTGAGTGTCATTTTGGCATGGAATCTATAGAGCTATTTTGAGAAAATCACGTATATAGTATGAATGAAGGCTTACTGTTTGTCATTGCAATATGACAAAATTTCTTTTTTAGTTGCACTGTAATCTGGTCTACTCTATATTATGCCTGCAATTGAAATGATACAATGTCAACCAAGTCAAGTTAATCTCAGGTCCTTTGGAATGACTCTGTGAGGACGTCATGATAATGCACAGTCTATATTGTAGGAGAAGAAATATGCAACAATGGGTATATTGAGGAAATAAAACCAATTTGTGATTGGAGAAAGCCCTCTTAATATGTACTTAAGTTGATAGTTCATAAATTCACAGAGGTGAGGCTGGCCAAGGGAGAGGAGGAAGAACGTGGTAGTGCAAACAAGAAACTTTAGGTCAAGAGGTGAGACAGGTCACGGGAGCATGGAGCAGCATGTTATTGAGTATGGCTACAAGGTTGAGCAAAGAGAGGACAGGAAAGGACTGTGGCTGATGAGATAATGTCACCAATAACATCAGCTTTTATTAGCTCTGTGAAGAGTGCTTTTTACACATTTTCCTCATTATTATTATTGTTATTTTAATTGGGCCATATAGGAGTTTAATAACTTGCCTGTTGCCTCACAGTAGGAGTGTGATTTTACTGTGTGACACATGGGAACCTTATGATCAGACCTCCATTTCAGAAAGATACTCTGGTTCTGGTGACCAAGTCAGCATCTAGTTCTGTTTTGAGGGAGGATGGGGCCCTAACTTCTGCAGCCCAGCCTCCTGACTCCATGAAGTGAGTCAATAGCAGGCAAGGAGACAGCTGGGGTGATACAGGGAAATGGTATATTGAAGGACTTGCAATAGAATATGTGAAGAAATATAGGCTGTAGGTCTCAAGATCATTAAGATTTGGTAGTAGTTTTAATAACAATATAAAAGTAATAAAATGATCCCCAAATGAACTCTTAGGTCTAATTCAAACAAACAGTATGCTATTACATCACTATTTTGAGAATTTCAATTTGCTTTTGAGTATAATATAGATAATGTACTGAGTAAATCAGAGACAAAGCCAAAAATCGGTGAAGCAGATCTAGCTAGTGGTCTGTGCACTGTTTTCTTTTTGTTTTCTGAGGCTGGATAACAGTGATTGTGATTTGTGATTTTCTTCATCATAAATGGGGTCATCTATTGACCGAGAGGGGAAAGAGCTCTTCATAAATGACAGTGACATTTCTGACAGTTGTTTGTCTTCTGTCCATCAGAGGTCCCCGGAGACCAAGACCTGACTGGAAAGGTCCCTGAGTCAACATGGCAGAGGCTGTGATGAATATGGATGCTATTCAGACGTCAGCGGGTCCCTCCCTTTCAACAGAATTCAGAGAGAAGTTGAGCTGACTGTATCGTTGATATTTATAGTTTGCATTCTAAAGTCTCTCCTACATGCTATTGTCAGAGTATCTGGCACCTTATCTTTTGCTCTTCCCCTTGCTATTTCCCCTTGGTTGTCTTTCTTCTTTGCTTATTTTCTTGATTAGCTTTTCCTCTTCTTTTGAACATTGTGTGGTTGCAGAAAATAACATGGTAAGAAACAAACTGATTGCCAATATGCATGAGAAGATTTATTGCAACAGAGAAAGCAAGTCATATTAAGAAAAAGACAGAGTGCATACTAATCTTTTGGTTTGGGTCCATAAGACACAGGTTTGGGTGTTTGGGAACTCTTATTTATATGCTGTTAAAGCAAAGCAGTTAGGTTAGAGAAGGAGATAGAGGGATGATGGACCAAGATTTATGGTTCAAGCATCCACAAATACAGCTTGGCTCAGCTTTTCCCTAAGGCACAGACAAGGCTGTAGTTTTTGAGGTGCTACTGCATCTGTTGAGTACCACTATGTTTTTTGAGATATTATTATTGCATCCTTTGAGGTAACCCAGATTTTTTTCGGGTGTCAAGGCGTCTTTTAAGGTACTACTCAGAAGCCAGCTTGGTACAGGTTTTCAGTGCTGTTCTTCCAAAACGAACTACCCAAACAGAGAAATTTTCAGTAAAGACTATTGCAGGTTTAAGGATAGTTTCCTGAATTTTCTTGAAATAACCAGTAATGAGTTGCCAGCTTAGATAGCTCTTTTTATAGATCTTGCAACAGCTGGATCAAAATCTAATGAAGATGTTTGCATCTGACAACGGCAGGCCTACACACTCCGATTCTGTTTCTTGAGTGCACAAATGCTTTTCATTTGGGAACATGAAAGGCATATTTAGCGACAACTGATGGTTCTTTGTTTTTTAATTCCCAATAATGTCTTCAGTAAGTGCTTTTGTTAACATTTTTGCATTATACAATAGGTGACACAGGAAGATAATCGGTGTGCTGAAAGCAATTAAAGAGTTTATATCCAACTTGTTCTGCCTATTAAATGGATCCATTCGGCATGGAAGCACATTAGCATCTTTACAGTGGAACGGATTGTGGAAATAGGTTATTCACGGGGCTTGTGCATCTTGCTCCTGCTGCAATAAGACGTATCTTCAAGATTGCAGCAAAAAGGAATGAGCCATTTTTCTCCCCTTTAGAACTGTAAACAGAAGTAAAACTATTAATAGATGCTGTAGCTAATCCCAAGAAGCTGCGACTGAGAGATTAAATAATGTCGCAAAGAGAGGAAGCTGGAATGAAAGGAGGGGAGGGAGGGAGGAGGAAGAAGGGAGGGAGGCTGTTCCCTGATCACAGAGCTGAGTTAGACAAGGACAAACTGAAGGACTCTGGCTGATCTTAGGATCAAATTGTTACAAGGGGAGATTCCTGCTCTTAGAAGTGTAAATACTACTTTGTTTCCCCGGTACTGTTCTAATAGGGAGGGTTGTGCTTTATTTTCCAAAATAGTAATCAAGATGACTTTAAACAGAGGTTGGATGCCACAGAGATGCAGCTGAGCCCGGGGGACAAATCTGTGAACCAAAACCTCTATTTACTGATAAAAGAAATAGAGAATTGAGAAGCCTTTGGGTAAATGTACAGTATGAGACCAGAGCCCTAGTTTTTACTGCCAAATAGAAGGAATTATAGCAAAAGGGATTGGTATATAATTAAATTTTGAACCTCGCACACTGGAAGCGATTAGATGGCCCTATATTTTATTACTGCTAATTCTCTGGGTGTATGGTTGAGCCTCTTCTCGACGCTGGCTTTGAAGCATCGTGATTCAGCACCTCTGGGCAGAATCATTACATCTCTTCATACCTTAGTAGGAACTGTGAGCTTTGTATTATTGGTACCACTCAGTGTGGTTCAAAGTGTGATACCTGGTCACTACCATCATCATCTGGATACCTAGCAACCCAAATTCTCTGACTTTATCCCAAGCCAAACAATGCAGAACCTCCAAGGGAAAATGTTTTAATACATAGTCGGGCTATAGGCAATTTTTATGCTCATTAAAATTCATCATTGAGAAGTTTGGGTCCAGGTTGTTTGAGAACTGTCTGATAATCACAACCCTATCATAGAAGCAGAATGGAGTTTGATTTAGAGTTGCTTATTTTTTTAACCATGCTACAAACTTGTTCTTATTTTAGGATCATTGAAACATCATATCATTTATAGGGACTGGAGATTAAGAAATCTTTGAAAATGGTCTCTTATTAACGAGTGTAATTGAAAAATTTTGGAATTTGTGAGGGTAGGGATTTAAAATAGTTTTCTTTTGCTGTGATGGGTGTTTACCTGTATCTTTGAGCCTATACTGGGCCTCCTTTTGGTGTGAAAAGAGAAATAATGACTGGCATATGTGTGCCAAGAGGAGAAGGGATATGACATGGCCTCCATCCATTTCATGCGTAGACACAGTAGAGAGGACTGTCAATCCTCTTTTAACATCCTTATCTTCTACTAAGTTCTCAGGCAAGGACGGGATCATGACAAGTTATAAAAGTAAATCACATTTATTTATGTTGGCAGTGAAATCAGTAGTGAATTGACCTAGCTCTAGGAATTCACTGTGAGCATGAAAATACAGATCAGCACCTGGGGAAACATTCTTATTGCTCTCTAGCCCTTTTGATGGTCATTCTGAATCCCTGAATAGGCCTTAGCACAGGCGTTTGGTATTCAGGCTGCATTGAGTACTTAGAGTCAGGTGCTCATTAGTAAGTAATTGTTTTTTACTGGCGTTATTTTTTTCTTTTGTTTCACTTTTCTCATCTTTCTTGCTAGTGTAAGTTGATAATTGACCTTGAGCTTGGCATGTGATAGTCATTCAATCAAGACTAACGTTCATACTAAAGTTAATATCATCACTGTATATTTGACAGATTGAATAAAGAGTTTCAAGGAAAGAATATGTGTGAAGGGAACCTCTGGAGCCATACAGACAGAGGTTTCTACTTTGGGTCTGTTATTTCTTATTTTGTATGTGTTTGGACTCATGATTAACTTCAATAAATCCAAGTTCCCCTTGGTAAAATAGTGAGAATGGTTTATATCTCATAGAGTTATTATATAGATTAAACATAAACTTACCATACATTCAGTTTATGCACGATCACCTGGGTTTATACCTATTGGCTTGTGTAATTACTTGTACAACTTTCTTTCATTCTGAGTGGGTCCTAATTTGGATGAAAAATTATATTTACAAATAAGTTTTATATATATATATATATATGTATATTATTTAAACAGCACATATTTTCTTCATGAAACTTGAAAGTCCAAACATTCTGGGCTGTGCCTATATTTGCTATAGTATCAAAGAAACTATACCTCTGTGTCCGCTCCTTTGACATTAGCAAACTTTTACATTAGTAATGGCAAAAACCCAAAGCAAAACTTGCTGGTTATATTTGTAGACTCAAGTGTTAAGTCTTTGGGGGTAAGGAGAGAAGCTGAACCATTTGTATATTATTTAGAGTTTTCCAAAGAAGATTTACAATATGGTAACGTCTTGTACATATTAGGAATTGAAGTGGACATTTTTAAGCCACATCTTATAATGGGGTGCCTTAGACTCAGAAGCCAAGCAACATTTTTAAGCTCAGACATATTACCAGAGAAGATACCAGTAGTCAAAGTTGTATTTTTCTTTCTCTTAGGTAAATGCTTTTCCACAAAAGTGCGTATATGTCATTGGTGATGAGCAGTTTTAATAGCATATTGCATATGAGTTGAGCAATCTGTTCAACCTCATTCTCAGCTCCCTGTCTTTGCCAGGCAGACTAGAAGTTCTCTGTGTTAAGGAAAGAGGATATGTCTCAAACCAACTGGACACATTTTAGATTTTAATGTTTCTCACTATCCTGCCCATCATAGATGTATCTTTTTATAGTTCACCAAGCACTTCTGATATTAATTGCTGCTATCCTAAAGTTTCTGACAAAAATCACAAAATTAAGATTATTAGGTAACAGAGGCTTTATTTGGGTAGATGCCATGAGAAAAAGAGGAGAAATGGAAAGAAAATCAGGAATGATTGTCAGGTGAGACTTTCAGCTCAAAGGGATGAGGACATTTCTAAGGAAACCTAATTTTTGCTTTCTCCAACAACTTTTGGTTAATTCTGACCTGCATTAGGTAGATAAAGATAAATGTGAATTTTGAATTATATTTAATCTTCATTAAAGCAATTATCTCTCTTAATGAAGAATTTGCTGGGTTGTGGTTGTGCAATGGAGTATAAAATCCTTAGTGAATAAAATCAATTTCATTTCAAGCTAGCTTTTCTGTCCATTAATAAACAAGACATAAAAAATATACTTGCTGTGAGTCATGAAGGCTGCTCATAGCTCACGGAAAGCCAATACAACCAACAACAGGACAGTTGGCTCTCCGTTGCTCCCCCTTCAGTTTTCAAACTAAAGGAGAACATTCATCATAAGGAAGTTGTGCACGTTTTCATACTGGAACAGTTTTTACCAGGCCTCACGGTGAGACAACAGTGGGTTATGTCTCATACCCAATCTACTGTCTGATAGAATAGTGTTTGCATTGTAAAATGTCTTTCATCCAACGTCTCTGCTTTATTAATCAAGCAACTCTGAAGTTGATTCTGGCAAGCTTATGTTTCCTAAGTATGAAAGTTGCTTATTTATTTCCATGCTGTTACAGTGGAAGGAAACAGATTGGGTCTAAAAAGCAGTGTACTGTAGTATAAAGCAATTAAGTGAGCTGTGCATGCCCTTCAGGGGAAGGATAATGGGAAATTAATGAGGACCAGCTAGTCCTCATTGCTACTGGTGTAAGAGAATTGAACATGTCAAAAAGGATAGAAACTCATCTATATTTTAATGTAGACATAGGAGTTTATTATTTCAGATAAACTTTAAGATCTAGCTCACATGAACTAGTTGATAATTATAAATGGCTTCACCTTAAGAATAAAGAGATGCCAACTATTTAAATGGATTGTTTAACATTCAAAAATCTGTTGTCTCCAAGAAACACATCTCACTTACAAAGACACCAAAAGAGCCACAGAGTGGAAGTCACTGTATCAAGGAAATGGATGTGGGAATGATGATGGCAGAGCTAATCTGATACTCAAGAAAGTAGACTTCAAATTAAAGATTGAGGAGTAGACAAAGTATAGGGAATAATTCATCAAGATGACAAAATAACTGTAAATGTATCTGTACCAAGTGTTTGGGTTTCAATTTTATGAAATAAATACTGATGGGCATAAAAAGTTCTAAGTTTTTAACATAATAATGATGAATGACTTTAGTAACCCACACACATATTTGGGGTGATAATACAAACCCAAAACTTCAGAATAAAATTATGTAATATATCAAATAGATTTAAAAAATTCATGCAGAATACTCTGTCCAAATATTAATATCCAGAATTTAAAACAATTTCTTATATCTTATTAGGTAACAGAATTAAACTAGAACTCAATAGCAGCATAATCACAGAAACTTAGGGAATGAATAGTGCTCTCTTCAATGATCAATGGGTCCTTGAAGGAATCAGGAGGGACATTTAAAAATTCCTGGAATTAAGTGAAAATGATAAGTATCTTAAAGGGGTGAAAAGCAACCTCTCAATGGGAAGGTGAAGGATAAGTGATTTGCTGATAAACTTACTTCTCTTCCTTATCAGATCTTAAACATAGCAAAGCAAAATCACCCCTAAACCAGAATGTCTTTGTACCCCACCCCTGTAGTGTCCCATAATGGGCAGTACCACAGTTCAGTCAATGGAATACGTACCAGAGACAGTGAGTTCTATGTTATTTGTTATTAAATTGCATTGTGCATTTTATGTGCTAGGCTTTGTGCCAAGTGCTTGCATTATTTAATAACTATTTTCAGACATTTCCTTCTTCTCATTTTATCTGGGAGGAAACAAAGGCACAAGGCAATTAAACAACCTATCCAAACAATACAGCTATAAGAACCAGTACCGTGTCATCTGGTTCTAGAGACCACGCTTTTGACAGCCACACATACATTGTTCTCTCATCTGAATGTGACCAGGGTCACATTAAATGCATCAGTTAACACTTTAATTCCTTTATCCATAAAACAGGGGAGGTGATGCCTCCTGAATTCCTACTCATGTGCCAGGATAGCTATGATGTCATTTATCCCTCAATTATTTGCAGTGAAGGCCAATCCTCTAATATATGAAGAAGCTGGCTCAGATACATTTTGTAGCTCTAAGATCACAAAGAGTGTAAGAGATAGAGCATTGCTCCAGGCTTAGATTTTCCTGAGTATAAGAATATGCTGCTCCTATTACATTGTTGTAATGTTTTCAGGGCTGTTATAAGGCAACAGATGTAAAGTATTTAGCACTTCCTGAATATGTTCAGTATGAGTAAAATCTGTTGAGGCTTAACAAATTGCACAGAAATTATTATTATTATTATTATTATTATTATTAATTACCTTGATCTGATGCTAACAGAGCAGGAGATCCTAGCAAGAGGACACATATCCAGCATGTTATCTACTGGTAGCCAATGGTGATACTACTATACCTACTGCCATGAGATGGAAAAGGATACACAAATTACTTAATTACAGAGTCATCGATTATTTTTTTCCAGGATTCTTGGCATCTGTGAGCATTAAGGGGCTCAAATGGTAAGCTAGTTTTTGAAATCTGTCCTTACAGTGAGAAAGCAGCATCATGGTATAAAAGATGTGAAAATATTATGTACTCTCTTCTCAAGTCAAGCACCACATCGGAATGATTGCTGCAGGTTAAATTACAAAGAAATAAATGACCACAGTCAAATTGGGGCCTTATTAACCCTATCAGTCATTCTATCATTTCTTCTCTATCTCTAGCCTATATTTTCCTCAAACTGAAATATTGAATTCACAATTTATCTTTTTAATTAATATGTATGTGATTATAAGTAATGCATGACATTGTTTTTAAATAGTTCCATAAATAAATAAATAAATAAATATATACTTATATCTCAGTTTATTCTTTTTGCAGCTAATCATCTCAAGTTAGTGAGTTAACTGTATTAATATTTCAGCAGCTCATATCTATATTGCATTTCATCCCTCAAATATACGGAAATTTATTGACAATTCTATTGGGGGTACCTATTAGTTATAGTATTGTCATAGAAAATTGAATGTTGATTTCCAACTCCATTATTAGAATTAAGTAAATATAAATGGAACTGCTGTCACAGGTGAACCATTAAGTTTTCATTTCCCTTGTCTCTATCTTTGATTGGTTTTCCAGATCTTTTCCTGTGGTTTTAGTGGCCTGCTGTTTTACTAGCTGTAGTTAGACTTCTTTGTAAGACTTTCTTTGGACCACCAGCCTCCAAAGAATGACATGGAAAATTATTATTAATCATGAAAGCTTGGCTTTTAACTTAGGCTTGTCCCATTATTTCTTATAACTTAAATCAACCTATTTCTATTAATCTATGTTCTGCCATGTAACTTTCAACCACTCCTATATTCTATATGTCTGGCTCCTTCAGTGGCTTTCTGGCATCTTCTGCCAAGACCAATTCTAATTTTGAGTTCTTCTCTTTGCTCAGAAGTTCCGCCTATTCTCTCCTGCCTAGTTATTGGCCACTTAGTTCTTTATTAAACCAATCACAATGACATATCTTCACAGAGTGTACAGATTTCTCTGCAACGTTTCCTCCTTTTTGTCTAAATAAAAAGGAAAGGGTTTAACTCTAACACAGTATAAAGATATACAATAAGAACACTTCATAGGTATTGTCTAAATAAAAAGAAAGGTTTAACTCTAACATAGTAAAACTGTGTGCAATAAAAATTATCAAGTAAGAATTACAATCACAATGTCCAGTGCATTTGTATTTGGCAAGTTCAGAGAAATCACGCTACTATGCATACTACTGTGATGGGTCCAAAGTGTTGTAGCTAAACCACATCCTATTATTCCTTGTGCTATGATACTAAAGATATCTTTTTAGACCTTACTCTTAAACAACTTAGGCTTTTATGTCTCTCAACATTATAAAATTCACATCCTGTTTATAAGCTTCTATTCTAAATTTGGTAACAAAGATAATGGTGTAACTCTCTAGTCTTCAACCCCATCAGAAACCCAAAAAGAATAAAATACTGCCCAAGCAAACAGGAATTTCAGAACAAGCAACTTCCAAAACTATAGAAATGAAAGAAACAACTGCTCCCTGGACAGTCACCCAAGGTTTTTCAGCCATGTTGGGGCATTCATTTTTTTTTTTTTTTGCCTACATGCCTAGAATATCTGACAGGTATTTTTGTGAAGCAAGAATTTTGAATGACTGTCCTACCATGCCTTGTCAAAGTTCACCGGTTGCCTTCTTTTGTGTCCTGCTTGCCAGCAGTAGAGACAAGGCAGTTCTTGCCCAGGAGCTAAATTTACACAAATGAAAGCAGACTCATATAGGGATTCTTTGATGTTTATATCTTCTCTGAATTAGATTGGTGTTGCCCGGAGCAGACTTATCTAGCTGTGATGAAAACCCTTCTGTTATTAAATCATCTTAAATGCCGTTTTCTGTAGATCTTTGAAGTGTTGGAAGACCATCTATCTAAAATATCTCTCTATTCCTTTAAAACATTCCTAACATGGCTACAAATTTCATTGTTATAGATAACTACTAACCTGCATTTCTTAATTATCCTAAACAGTTTACAATAATAGCTTTCAAGGACTTGAAATTTACATTGCATTCTCAAATGAGCTGCATAGGTACAATACCTTAAGCCAGATTATAAACATATGTATAGTATATTATAATGAAAATAACCTTAAATTTGTATAAATAAACAAAAAATACCCTAAACAGGAGTAGAAACATATATAGGATCTGTCCAGAAGACTACTTCACTGATTCTGGGCTGCAGCTGCTCTTTGCCTTTCCTTGAGTGCCAAACTTCATGCTTACATGTACTGGCTGGGAGCTGTGTTTACCTGTCCAAGATCTGGACAGTTTTTATCTAGTGCCGAATAGTATACCAATTGCTCAAATGCTTAAATGCTTGACTGAACAGCCAGGACTCTTGAAGGTGACACATCTCTGTATGCCATGAAGACTGGAACTGCATGAAAGATTGTAGTTCCTAGGAAGCCACTTTTCAGCTCTTTTAGGTCTTATGTGGATTTATGCATTGCATGTTGGTCACCAAATGTAGTATTTTTGTTGGCTTAGCTGCTGCTCAGGAATCTACTGATATTTTAATTATCATTCGTAGCTCCACATTGGGTGCCAAATGTAGCTGGACTTTCTTGTTGGACTTTCTTTGCACCATCAGCCTCCAAATAATGACAGGGAGACTTTATTGTTGTTGTTGTTTTTCTATTTTTTTCAAAACAGAGTTTCTCTGTAGCTTTGGTGCCTGTCCTGGAACTAGCTCTTGTGGACCAGGCTGGCCTCAAACTCCCAGAGATCCGCCTGCCTCTGCCTCCTGAGGGAGACTTTTTATTAATTTTGAATGCTTGACCTTAGCTTAGACTTGTCCCACTAACTCTTAGAATTCAACTCATTTCTATTAATCTATGTTCTGTTATGTGGCCTTTTACCTTTTTTCCATTCTGTTTGTCCAACTGTCTCAGATTCTCTCAGTGTCCCACTGGTGCTTTCTTTTACAAGACTGAAGAGCATACCAATGTGTATATCTATCACATTTTCTCCATGCATCTAGTCATCAATGGAGACTTAGCCTGTTTTTGTTTTCACTATTGTGAATAGTACTGTCATATGCTTGGTTGTGCATTTATCTTTTTGACACAATTTCATTTGCTTTGGGTACATATCCAATAATGGGAATTGCTAGATCATATGCTAGTTCTATTTTTAATTTTTTGAAAAGTTCAATACTGTTTTTCGTAATGACTGTTTTATTTTTATTCATGCCAGTAAAAATATTTCTCCATTCTTCACATCCTCATCAGTCTTTGCCTTTTTATTTTAGATGATAGCTATTCTAAGAGGTGCAAAGTAATACTTGATTGTATGTTAATTTGCGTTTCCTGATTAGTCATACCCACCATTCCCTCCCATATATCCATTTGTCCTTTATATTTCTTTTTCTGAGAAATATCTATCAAAGCCCTTTGCCCTTTAAAAAATCTTTTTGTTTTTAAACCTTGGCATTGAATTGGGTTTCCTAGGTAATGTGAAGCTAATCACTTTTGTTTTGAGTGACTTCTTTCATACACTACAGTTGTGTGGGATTTTTATTGGAAGTGTAAAAACTTGTCTTGCATGTCTATCATATCTGCTCATCTCTGTCTGAGTGAGGCTTTAGCCCATTTACAATTGATATAAATATTAAAATGGTTGAATTTAAACTTACTGCTTGGTTCTGGTTCTCACCTATGCTTTGTTTTCTTGTTCTCTTCCTCTGTTTTCTTTTTCTTTTTTTTTTTTTGATTGTTCAGTTAGTGATTTCATGCAATCTATCTTTTCAGTATGACATCTCTTGGTAAACTATACCATTTTATATTTTCATTAAGTTGATTTTGGACTTTTATTACATATCTTAAATTTTTTATAGCTTACCTTGAAGTGTTATACAACTTCATGTGCAGTATAATTATCTAAAATTTCTTTCCTTTCATTCCTTAGGTTATTAACATGCTTATATTAATAGTGGGATTCTAATGATCTAATTTTTATTTTCCCATTCTTGTTTTACACCTGCCTTTTCAATTAATCACTTTTTTATGTGAATTATGCATTGGGTTTCTTTCTTTATTCATTCAATGGCACTAAATGTAATTATACTAAAGTTATTCTAAGACTTCTCTGTTATTTCTACTTTATTTGGGCTGAATTTATCTTCCTCTTTGTTTAGGTTGTCACTGCTTCTATATGCTCTAAGTGGGCTTTTCTATTTTTAACTTCTAAGCCTTCCCCTATCATGTGGGTGAGATTTTATACCTCCCTCCCCCCGCCCCCGAATCTCCAGTCCCAGTGTTACACTGATAGCTCCTATGTTGTTTTCATGTGGGTCATAAGGAAGATCCAGTTTCTGGACCAGAAACCAAGGTTAGCATTGCTAGTCTCTGCATCTATTTCCTCCATGTGCTATGTGGGTATATGTTTTATTGATTTTATTTTGGAGACTTTTCAACAACCTTATATTGTGAAAGCACTTTATCCTGCTGTTTCTTCAGGGGGCAAGACTGCTACTGTAGCTCTGAATTTAGCCACTGATTCCTAGGCTATTCCCTGTGTGGAAAGTGTGCTGTTGCTTCCTATTATTCTGCAGGAGTTAAGTGCTCTGTAACTTTTTCCCTTTGCAGACTTGGTGCCCAGTAGGTCCCCAGATTCAGCCCATCACTGAATTTCTGTTCAATTGATGGGGGGAGAGTCCTCTGTTTTGTGTTAATTTCATTGGTTAAGTAATAAAAAATGCTTGGCCTCATAGGTTAAAACATAGGTGGGAGGAGTAAACAGAACAGAATACTGGGAGAAAGAAGCTGAGTCAAAGAGTCGCCATGATTCTCCTATGGGAAACAGACGCAGGTTAAGATCTTCCCTGGTAAGACACCTCGTGGTGTTACAGGGATATTAGAAATGGGTTAGATCGATATGTAAGAGCTAGCCAATAAGAGGCCAGGCAGTGTTTAAAAGAATACAGTTTCCATGTAATTATTTTGGGTAAAGCTAGCTGGGTGGCGGGACGTAGCCCAGCCCTGCTGCTCCTACTACAACATTCAATTTTTGTGAAAGGTATTATATCATATAAAAAGCCTAATTATGTCCTTAATTTTAATTTAATTTTAAATATTTTATGTTTCAATTTTTGCTTTGGACTATGCAAAAAGTTCAAAATATAAATGCAGGATCATATTCACTTATAGTCTACTTCCCGTTCCCCTCTTAGACATTGTGACAAATGCTTTCATTCTCATTATACAATAGAAAAGATCAGAAAATAAGGGGCACAAAAATGTGGGTGGGATGCACTTTATTTTATTCCTAAAGACTCTCACTTATGTTAAAGAAATGCTTCATCTTTTCCCCAACTCCATAGAAATTTTCCTTTTTGTCTAAGTGTTTGAGAAGAAAAATAATCATTTATTGGCCTAGGATGACTTTCTCTGTAGGATGAGTAATAGTGGGTTTTGATTGATTGTTTGTTTGTTTAAGTTACATTTTATATTTAAAACTGAATTGGATACTTGAGCCAGGGAAGCAGGTAGGCTATCTGCAGATGTTCATCTGTTCCTCATCTCCTCCAATCCCATTCCACTAGTCTCACCCCAGTCCTGTAGAAGAACACTTATTGTAGGTCCCCTAATCCTGCCGCATCTCCAGTGGTTCACACAGATATTCTTCTCCAACCTTCCTCCCTACTCATGATGTTATCCCAGCCCCCAATTGCAGCCAATCAATCAGCCTGCCTTGTGGTAAGTAGGCCAGTAGAACAGTTAGGCAACCTTCAGAGTTCCACACCCCCCTTTTTTCATACAAACTTTTAAAGGTAATATACATGTCTGCATTGACACAAGTATGGAATGTGTGCTGTACGCAAGTTAGCTAAAGAAGATTTTATGTCTTATGTTTGAGCATGTAGAAGGTATCTGTCAACAAGAAAACAAAGCATAGGTGAGAACCAGAATCAAGCAATATATCTCCACTAGAGTATTGCTCCTCAGATTATTCCACAAAACAGAAAAAATATTGCCAAATTTGTTTTATGAGGCCATAGTTAACCTGATTCCCAAACTACATAAAGACCCCAAAAAGAGAATTGCAAACTTATTTTCTTTTCGAACTTAGAATCAAAAGAAATCTCCAAGAAAAAAAAAAAGAAATCTCCATAAAATATTTGCAAACCAAATCCAAGAAAACATCAAAAAGATCATCCACCACAATCAAGTAGGCTTTATACCAGAGATACAAGGATTGTTCAACATACATAGTTAGATAAGTGTAATTCACCACAAAAACAAACTGAGGTTTTTGCTTTTCCATATGAAGTTGAGTATTGTTCTTTTGAGGTCTTTGAAGAATTTTGCTGAGATTTTGATGGGAGGAGGAGATGGAGGGAAACCATAATCAGGATATGCTATGTGAGGGAAAAAAACCTACTTCAATGAAAAGGGAAACAAAAAGAAATTCTAATTACAAAGAAAAAGGAACAAACTGAATTGGAAAAATAATTCCATTACACAGTCCTGCCATTCTTTTTGCAAGATAAGGCTGTTCACTACTGTGAGAAATAGATCTAGGACTTCGCTGCACATTCTGGTTCTCGTGTAGAACTGGCACTCACTTCTTAAGGCCTCTGCACTCCCCATTTTCTTTTAGGGGAGGTGCAATAGCAGGGGGAGGCGGGAACCATTGTCAAAATATATTCTTTTCAAGTTAGAAGAAAGAGTTCATGCACTTCTATTATGTGCAGTTTCTGGGATAATTCAGAGATGTAGGGAAGGAAAAGACTCAGCTTATTTTTTCCCCCCTGAAAACTCTTACGTTCTTATGAAAGCTCCTGAAGCACTACATCTGCACCAGGCTACCTGATTTCAGAGTTGACTCTGTCTCTGCCTTTGTGTCTGAAGCAGCAAGGTCTTCTAGATAGATTTCTTTTGAAACAGATTTTGCATTCATGGAATTTAGGCCTTGATATTTGAATTCTAGCAGTTTATGGAAAATGGTTTAAAAAATGGATCAGCAATATAGTTGTCACTAAAGCATGTAACTCAGTGGATAATAAGAAATTCTGTAAGACTGCCTGAACAATTAGCCTTTTTTTTTTTTTTTTTTTTTAATGATTAGCTAAGAGTCAGAACTCTGGAGCTAAATTGCTTAAGCTGAAATGACTATTTCACCTCATAACTACAAGGCCTTGAGAAGTTTACTTAAACACTGTGCTTTAATTTTCTTTAGATTGTAGCTATTTAATATGGGTGAGGTTTTTGTTAATCAATACATGCAAAGTAGTATCTACAACATTGCTGATAGCGTTGGATTTTGAAGACTTTTAAGTCATGTACTGTTTAAAATAGTTTGTTCTAGGCACTAAGGACATGCTGGAAGTCATGATAGAAATGTTTGTTGCCAACAGAAATTCCATGACTCAGAATATATAGTAAGTCAATGAGACAAATAAAAGAATTTCATTTCAGTAGTAATATATAGAATGAAGAAAATAAAACAATTCTCACAGTTCTTAATATTGAACTTGAAATAGTTAACTGAACTTTTATTCTATTTTATGTTTTAATACAATCTTTTCTCATTTTGCATAACTATCCCTGTTCCCACTTCCTCCCCTCTTCCTCCCCCACCCTTCCCCTACCCATTCACTCCTCAGGAAGCATAAGACTTCCCATGGGGAGTCAACAAAGTCTGACACATCACTTATAGGCACCACCAAGGCCCTCCCTCCTATATCTAGGCTGAGCAAGGTATCCCCCTCCCTAAAGAGAATGTGTTCCTAGATGCCAGTTCAAGCACTAGGGATAAATCCGGGCCCCACTGCCAGTGGCCCCTACAGACTGCCCAAGCTCACAACTATCCCCCACATTCAGTGTGCCTAGTTTGGTCCTATGTAGGTTCCCTGCTATCAGTCCAGAGTCAGTGAGCTTTCACTAGCTCAGGTCAGCTGTTTCTGCGGGTGTCACCATCATGTCTTGACCTCTTTGTTCATATTATCACTCTTTCCTCTCTTGGATTGGTCTCCAGGAGCTTGGCCCCAAGCTTCACTGCTGATCTCTCTATCCACTTCCATCAGTTGCTGATTACAGGGGAAGGCCAGTTTAGGTATTCTCTCCACCGTTGCTTACAGTCTTAGCTGGGCTCATCCTTGTGGATTCCTGGAAATTTCCCTAGTGCCACTCTTGCTATCCCTTAATGACTCTCTACTCAGTGGTGAAAAACAATGACATCTTGAAATTTGCATGCAAATGGATGGAACTAGAAAAAAAAAACATCCTGAGTGAGGTAACCCAGACCCAAATAGACAAACACAGTATGTATTCACACATAAATGGATATTAGACATAAAGCAAAGGATATAGACATAAAGCCTATAGTTCAAGATCCCAGAGAAGCTAGGTAACAAGGAGAACCCTAAGAGAGACATACGTGGATTCCCTTGGAAAGGGGAAACAAACAATATCTCCTGAGAAAATTGGGAGGGGGGGAGAAGAGAGGCTGGAAGGGGAAGGGAGTAGAGAAGGGAGGGAGGAGGAGAACACGGGGGAATGGGATGCTCAAGAAGAGGGAAGAACAGAGAGTGAAAGAAAGGAAAGAACTTCCATTTTATAATTAAACAAAATAAAATGTACAGCCCTTTCTGTTACATCAAAAATTCTCAGAATTCTAAACAGTTTGGTATAAAGATATGAATAATTCCCAAACTTAAATGTAATTCTGTGTGTGCCATACACTTGTGTTGGAGGAAGGTCTTTTTCCTTTTGTTGCCGTGTATCACTTTTTTATTTTTGCAAAGATTTCTTCTTTTAGTATTGACTCTGATCATTTGGAGTATAGCATTCCAAATGTGGATGAGATCATCAGTGGGCTGCAGCCAAGATGAAGGTCAAACCAGTAACCTGTTTTACTTGCTTTCTCTCGTGTTATTCAAATTACCATAATGGAATGGTGTTGTGGTCATGGTATCTTATAACTGATCAACCCGAAGATGGAAATCAGTCCACGTGACAGAAGTTAGATTGCTTCTGGAGTGTATTAACTATGTAAAACATATACTTCAAACAAGATGGGGTGATTCACTTTGTCTTTTCTGCATTAAGTCTGGACTAGGTAGGTTTCGATTGATATACTCCTAAGCTACAAAATGACAATATTTCCACGTTCACAATTTATTACCAGAAAAGTCACTCAGATGCAAGCCTATTCACCACCATTATAATAGGCAATAAAGCTATTTATTTCAGTAGTAGTTTGAAAAGGGTCTGTAGATATCAGCTGTAGGCTCCCATTTTTCGACATTGCCTGGACATCTTAAATGTTCTTGTGTTTTCTAAATGGGAACACATGCTTAGAAAACCTCAAACGCAGAAAGTACAGTGTGAAGTCTTATATGGACTACCAATGCCCTGCTGGGCATGCAGGTACTTACCTGGTTTAGTTCCCTTTCTCTTCATTGTGACTAAACACTTCACAGGTAGCAACTCAAGAAAGAGGGCTCAGTACACCAGGTCCAGGAAGGTGTGGTAGGGTTCTTGGTATCTCATCACTGTGAACGATTTGCTTACATCTCAGCTGATTAGGAAAGAGAGAAACTGGGGCCAAAAGTAGAGTTGGGAGAGGACCCTTAAGGCTTTTATAGGCTTGAACTCCTAAATGGTCTACTATCTCTTCAAATATCTCTACCATCTGGGGACTAAATGCCTGTGTGGGACACTTCACATTCAGACCATAATGCCACCTTTCTATACTACTTACATAGAGCCAGCATCAGTTTTCTCTAATGATTTAAACTGTCAACACTACTGATAGGCCAATATAAGAGGCCCCATGCTTAAAATCACATTTCATGTCTTACTGAATATTAGTAGTATGTAGGTAAGTCTCTGATTTCAGAAAAAAATTCATTCTAGACCTGCTGGAGTTAACTCCTTTAGCGAACCAGTATTATAATGAACTAACTCTAATCCCTTCAAGGTCTCCCCAGTTGGCCTCTGTCTTTAGTATAGAAACAATTACTACAGATTTCTGAGTAAATGTACTACATAGAATATTAATTCAGTTCTGCTTCAAGGAAGTTGGACCGCACAAATACAGAGTGTTGGATTTTAACTGGTTTCTAATAAGCTTTTCAAAGAGAAAATTAAAACATTGTGGGAGACTCAAAAGCAAAGTGCTAATCTCTCGCTATGACTGAGGGTTCTGAATATGCCATGTGACATGAGTCCATTTTATTTTCTAAGGCCTAAATAATACAAAATTTTCCATGTTTAAAATTTTTCCTAAATTACATTTATTTACTTGTCTTGTCTGCATATGTAACTCTGTGTGACAAGATGCATGCATGTGTTTGTGTGTCTGTGAAGGCACACTTGTATCACAGTGTATGTGTACATGTGTGTATAGGTCAGAGAACATCCTGAAGGAGTTAGTTTGGGTTTCATCTTCTATCACGAGGATCCCAAGGATCAAACTCAGGTTTTCAGACAGGTGCCTTTACCTTCTGAGCCATCTTGCCAGCTCTTTTTGATGTTCTTAATGACAAAATACTTGGCAAATAATTCCATGGCATTTTTGTAGATAAGATTCAGGATGAACTTACATCTTAATGGCAGACAAAGTGTTCTTGTTCATTAGGGCATGAATCTGGAAGAGACAGTTGGCATTAGTCAAGGATGCAAAGATGTAGTGGTATGCTAAAAATTCTGGCCAAAGTGATTTGAATTAGCTTATAATTGGTCTCCATCTTTCATTTAACCATAGGTAATGTTCATCAACTTCTAGGTCTGAGACACTCTGTTAGACACTCTCTCCTGCCATCTCATTAAGCTCTCAGCCCTGTGAGTGAGCACATTTCTAAGTGCTCACAAAACCCACAAGAGCTCAAATAACTTCCTCCATGTTACACAGCTTAGAGGTGGTGACGACAAGTTTCAAATTCAGGCAATCTGATTAGGCCTCTCACATATCATCTTCAGTTTCCAGTGAAGAATTAGAGAAGCTTGACTGATGATCATTGCAAAACATTTTAAATTCATAGCACACTCAGTGTGAATAGTGCAGCTGTTGGAAGATAGGATGCATTTGTTTTCTTCTGTTTTGGTTTTTCTACTCTTTAAAACTCCTTTTTTTTCATTTATTTATTGTGTGTATTTGTGTCTGTGTGAATGTGTGCATCATAGCTCCATATGTGTGGAGGTCAGAAGACAACTTAATGGGAGCTGGCTCTCTTTCCACCATGTGGATTTAGGGACTGAATACGGGTCACCAGGCTTGGTAGCAAGCATCTTCACTCACTGAGCCATGTGACTGGCCCTCAACATTGTTTTAAGAATAGCCAATTAAACCTTGTTCTGATAATGTTATTTCTTTGCTAAAATTCTTTGGAGCACTCCCTCCTCCTGACTCCATTGTTTTGGTCGAGTTCTGTTCTCAGTTCTCAGCAGTCTTCCCACTCCTCACACTGGCCACTTTAGAGATATTTCTGCTTGTGTAAACTCATCTTGGATTTGCCTGTTCCTTTGCAAATTAAACTATTGAGAATGCATCCCTTTTTAAAAAGGCCCAGGTCAAATGCTACCTCCTCCAGGAGTGGCTTAAAGGCCAAGAGAACTATATAACGAGAGTAAAAGTTATTGCCATGATTATTATGTATTAATTATTTATGTGGCAAAGGATACCACGCGCTGATTCTTCAGTTCAGCCACCTGCTGAGTCTCAGTCCTGCTTTCTCACAAGAGAAATTGGACCCATGTGCTGCTGCCCTTTTCTGTAAAACGGGATGAGAAACCAGCACAGTATGCCAAGGAAGTTGCAAGAAAGTCCCCCTGTGATCAGTTGCTTGTGTTAAGATAAAGCTTCCCTGGACTGTAGTAGTGATGGATGGGAGGGGTCTGATGGATTGTCCTGTGTGATTTCCTCAAGGATACAGAGGAGGATAGATGGATTTTTTTTTAAAAAAACTTTATTTATTCTTTGTGGCTTCACTCCATGCATTGCGATCCCATTCATTTCTCTGTCCCTTCATTTCTGCCATCTGCCCTTGCCACGTCCCCCTGAAAATAAAATAAAATAAAATTTAAAAGAAAAAAAGAAAATCTTATTGCAAAAGCTGTAGTATGACACAGTGAGTTTCACATTATAACCTCTGGTCCATATTTCTTTACTTGCAAGTGTTCATTGCAGGGTCATTGGTCTGGCTTGAGACCTTTGATATCTGCTACACTGTCAATGCTGGGCCCTCACTGGAACTCCTCTTGGTTATTTGATTGTTGCCCTGTGTATTGGAGATCCTGCAGCTTTGGGTCTGCAGTACCAGACCCTTCCCATGCTTAGCAGATCATAGATAGGGTGGATGTTGTGGTGGGCACACTCATAGCCCTGTTTCTGGGCTTGGGTGGTTACAGGGTTGGTCAGTCTGCCAGCTCTCCGGTACTTCCCTAGCTAGTTCACCTTCAAGGAGCAAGGGTAGGGCCAGTTCTGCTTTCACACCCTCAGGGCTGGCTCACTCATGCCTACACCACCAAGATTAGCTCTACTGCCCAGGCGAGGTGCAGGGGCCACTCTCCCGAGTGCTGCAGCTGATGAGGGGCAGGGTCAGCTCACTGGATCTCAGAACCACAGAGCCAACTTTCCCACCTGCCACAGGCAGTGAGGGATGGAGGTAGGGTAGGGTGGAAGAGGAAGGCATCTCTCCCTCTCCCATGCCACCCTATGACAGATGAGTGCCAGGGCCAGATCTCCCACGCTCGTGTTTTTGGGATCAGCTCACTCCAGAATATTACAAAACTTTAAGGTTTAAACTCCATAAGTTTAGAACCACTTATGGAAAAGACCTCATCTCAGTTCTAAGAATACATGTGACCCTTGTTTTTACCTATTTTAATATCTGCCAGGGGATCTTCTCAATCCTAACCTATCTTCCAGGCATGTTGGATTTTGCAAGTGATGGCTAGCACCAATCTATTATAAGATGTAGGACAGAACTAGTGCAGGGGGACAGACACACATGCTATTTATACTTGGGGTCCTTGCATAATCTCTACAGTGGCCAGAGGCCATCTCACGCACAAAGAAATGGCATCCATACTGGATAAAAGCTAGGACTCTCATACTTGAAAGCCTCATGCTTAACAGGAGCCAGTGCCTGTGGCGACAGCCCCATAGTTAAAATCCCCAGTGTCTCCACAGAGGACAGGTTACCATATTCAGATAAGTCCACTTGATCACACATCTGGGCATTGTGCTGTCTCCAACTATGTGAACTCTATTGTAGGAGACACAAAGGTCCTTGTGCTCACAGAGAAGCACTAGGAAACCCTGGAATCGTAAATACGCAGAGTGGTTCCTCCAAAGGAATACATGACTTGTTATCCACCAAGAAGACTGGGAGCAGACATGGTGGTTGATAGTTTAATGACTTTTGTGTTTTCTGTGTACCTGGTACCACACCGAATTCTCTCCCAGACCCTTATCATGAGCTTGCTTTCCTCAGTCAATTTATAGAACTCATCTTTATGGTAGATGTCACATGCCCTTTACAAACAATTTTGATACAGTCACAATCAATTTGTGAAGTGCTTTATTGTACACATGGGATTGAGTTAATTATCACCAAATTTTCCCCAAACTGTGCTGTGCTTAAATATGCCTGAAATAAATTACTCAGGGTCAGTCTCCTGAAGTTTGTACCGACACAGTTATGTTAGTTAGTTTTAGAGAATTGAACTACCTTTCTGTCTCCTATGGATCTTTACTCTGCTGGCCGCGGTGGGGGCAGAAACACCCACAGCGTGTCAGGCGTGTATATATAGATGTATGTGTTGTTAGCAGTCACAAGTCAATGTTGGGTGTCTTCTCCATTTTTTTCCACCTTACCTTTTGAAAGGTGTCTCTCCCTGACCATGTAGCTTATCCGTTTGGCTAGACAGGCTGGTCAGCAAGCACAGGGCTCATGCTGTCTCCAACTCCCCAGTGTTGGCCTCACAGGTGTGCATGACTCTGTTTGGCTGCTTTATGCGTAGGCTGGAGTTAGGCTTCTGTGGCATGCACTTTATTGACTATGGGGCATCCCTAGCTCTTTCTGTTTATTTGTTAAAATGGTACAAATTATGAAAGATATTTTTTATCTACTAAAGCAGTTATGCGTTTACTTCTTGGTTAGCCAATTGATAACTATATATTAGAATTAGGTTTTTCCTAATAAGGTACCCTGTTCTATATTGTTGACCCTTTAATTTCTCCTTTCAAAGATTCAACTAAGTGTGGCTCAAGAATTTTTGAAAATTAATCTAAAGAGCACATTTGAATTATCTATGACCCAGACACTACACTGAACACACAGGGATGAAGGGATATGTAGGCACACCTTCCTGTTGCATGCCTTTGGTAGATACTCAGTGTCTCTCCAGATCTCATTGTTTGAGCATCTTCCATCTCATTTTCTAGTTAGGCCTATGATATATACATGTGTATTGAATATACAGAGACTTAAATCTTATTATGTCCCCAAACAGTACTGTGTACCAATTGTTTATGTAGCATTTTCCTTGTGTTAGAAAAGGTAAAGAATTCTGAGATGATTTAAGATATATAGCAGAATATTCACAATTTATATGAAAAAGTCAAACATTGCATATATGATCTTGTGTATCTACATGTTTCAGTATTGCTTGGTGTCTTGAGTCAATCCTATTTTGATATCAAAGGATGAATACATTCCTAATTACACTGGCTGATTTTGTGTGTCTATTTGATGCAAGCTAGAGTCACTAAAGGAAGGAGCCTCAGTTGAGGAAATGCCTCAGTGAGATCCAGCTGTAAGGCATTTTCTCATTTAGTGAATAATGGGCAAGGGTCTAGTCCTTGGCGGGTTGTGCCAGTCCTGGGCTGTTGGTCCTGGGTTCTTTAAGAATGTGGGCCAAACAATTCAGTAAGCAGTTCCCTTCCATGGCCTCTGCACAGCTTTTTCCTTCCAGGATCCTGCCTGTTTGAGTTCCTGTCTTGACTTCCTTCAGTGATGAACGGCGATGCTGAAGTGTAAGTTGGTTCTTCCCCAACTTGTATTTTGATCACGGCCTTTCATTGCAGCCGTAGGAACCCTAAGACACAAATTAATACTGATAATCTAATATTAGTCAAGAGAAAAGAACTGCGTTTCAAGTGAGGTTTTAGAAAATGGGAGTAAATTCATAGATTAGTGACTGAGACTGTGAAAGACATAGTGATGACATTAAAGGAGAAATAGGAAAGCCAGAATGAATCCCGTTAGAGGACAATAATGGCATTTAACGTTTTGGGGCCTTTTATCAGAAGTGATTATTTTGACTCGTTTTTCCCAGAAGAAAAAAAAATTACGTAAAATGGAAAGCTAAAGAAATACTTTAAATACACTTTCTATTTATTAATAGACATTTTAAATTTAAATGTGCTCTTTCATAAGCAATGAGTCTGTCTCAATATTGATGCTAAAGGTGGGGGCTGCATGACCTCTGACCTGTGTAATGCTTTCGGCACTGGTTGAGTAGCTGGTCTGGAAGAACTGAGATTTTTTTTTCCAACTTTGAAGCTACAAATACAAGATTAAAGAATACATTATTTGCCATAATACATCTTTTTTTTTTCATCTTCATCTTGTCCGTAATAATTCTTTTGAAATTGATACAGTAGTCAGAATTCTTACTCCTCCAAATTCTTGGTTCTTAGGGTATTTGTTTTTAGACAGGATGGAAAAACTGAGCTGTTACAACTTGATTGCTCATTATTAAGTTAGTTTAGATTCTCTTAAAAGGGAAAAACGAAGGGAAGAAACTCAGAAACTTTGGTTTCTGTCCACTGGAAATAATTTGAATTGCTATAGATCACTAAAAGTCTTACAGAGAATTCCTAAACGGCTGTGTTCTAGGTGATCACAAAGACTGCTGATACTCATCTTTTAACTAAAAGTGAAATTTGAATTCACGAATGTAAGTGGGGAACCAGTAGGATGGTTCATCAGGGAAATGCACCTATTCTACAAGCCTGGCCACCCGGGTTTGGTCCTTGGAAGTCATATAAAGGTGGAAGAGAGAACTGACTGCCTCAAGCTGTCACTTGGCCTCCACACATGCACTGTGGATTACATAGCTGTGCTCATGCACACACGTTACACGTGTACATGTAGTAGTTACCAAGAACGCTAACAGTTTTTAAATAGCGTAAGCTGAATTTGGAAGATGAGACTAGAAACTATAACATAGCTTGAATAAGTCATTCTGTAAGTGTACAAGTCATGTGATAAATGTCCAAGGGCATTATAATGTCTAAGCCCATGAAGATTTTAAGTGCATTTTAGGAATTACTTTATCTTAAAATTTTTATTTAGGATTTTTTATTTTGATTAGCATAGTTGTAGTGGTTTATAAATGGCAAACAATTTTCAGTAATATAGTTATATGAATATTTTTGTATGTTTTGTTGTGCATAATTAAAAATGTCTACACATTTTCTACTTGAAGAATGCTTATGGCAGTGCTAAGTCATGTGATATGGCTTTATTTTAGTTGTTCATGCTTTTTCAATGAATAACCACAGAACTTGGATTTAAACCACCAAATAAACCTCAGCCTAATAAGGCTTGGTTTTTTGAAAGTAACTTGACAATCTTTTCTGTGATGACCTATAGCAATTGCAGGATATTATTGTAGTTAGAACCATCACAGTAGCCGGGTGGTGGTGGCGCATGCCTTTAATCCCAGCACTCGGGAGGCAGAGGCAGGCGGATCTCTGTGAGTTCGAGACCAGCCTGGTCTACAGAGCTAGTTACAAGACAGGCTCCAAAACCACAGAGAAACCCTGTCTCGAAAAAACAAAACAAAACAAAAAAAAAAGAACCATCACAGTAGCTAAGTATGGTCAGCATTAATTCAATTATATGGTCCATTGTATTCATTCATCTGTTCCTTCTCCTGTTCTGGGAGAATAGAATACATTCTCCTGCCACACTGGCTTTGGGATTGCTCATGAAAAGTGTGCCAAAGTGATGGTGTGTGAGATTCAAATAGAGTTTCTGCTACCTGTTGTGCACTTCTGCGATCCTCAGTGAGAACATGTCTAAAGAAGGAACTATCTTTTCGCTGCATGTCCTGGGTAGAGAGTCACCTGGAGGAGGACTGACCCTAATGTAGATCGTGGGGCCAGTAACAGCTCTCCTGACCAGGTGAGTTCAACCTCCTGCAGCAGAACCGCTTGTACCCTGAAGATTTCTGAGACCCAAGTGCTGGAAACCTCCGGGAGTTTGAAGTAGTTGTGCCTTATCCATTAGAGCAAGCCTTGACCCGTGTGAATTTCTTTTATCTGGATGTTCTAGTTCTTTTTTTTTGTTGTTGTTGTTGTTTATATTTATTTATTTATTTATTATTTTAATTATTTATTTTTTTATTAAAGATTTCTGTCTCCTCCCCACTACTGCCTCCCATTTCCCTCCCCCTCCCTCAATCAACTCCCCCTCTCTGGGAAGAGCAGTCAGGGTTCCCTGCCCTGTGGGGAGTCCAAGGACCTCCCACTTCCTTCCAGGTCTAGTAAGGTGAGATGTTCTAGTTCTTATAAGCACTATTGTGGATGGTTTATTTCTGTTATTTTGGTCTTAAGAAAAGCATTACAGTAAATTATTACCTTGTAACAATACTATAATAACTGAAGTAAAGTGTTATTGATATCTCAGTGCTGTAAACAGAGACAACCTCAGATTAAAAAGTCTTTCATCTAACATGAAGGTTATTGGTGGTTTAATGGTCATAGGTATTGAAATTGCATGTTTGACTTCAACTGTATATTCATCCACCAACTAAGAAAGAGGCTCTTAGTTACTTTCCCCCCAGTGTTCACTAAAAGCCAAGACCAAATATTCTTTATGTTGTGAGGGGCCAGAGTGTAACTGGAAGCAGATTCTTTAGCTTTGAAATATGAGAAGCCCTTTTGGAGTATGCCTGTAGAGTTGGAGGTATATGTGCAAGCGCATAAATTTTGGCTCTTGATGAATTCTAAAATAAAAATGTACACCGAAGTTACTTTGAAAATGCAATCTGTGTTATTGAATAATATGTGGCAAGCATATGCAATAAGTAGAGATGGGATGAGAACATCGTTCTGTTACACTTACATTAACTCTAATCACATTTTGTAGCTGATGCTCTCATGAGGGCTGCCAAATAGCATTTTAGGTAAATGAAGAACTGGGAGATATCGCCTTCCAAAGCAGGCACCTCTGCTGTCAAATAGGTCATTACCGAGGCTATGACTCCATTAGGAAAATGGTGGCCAATCAATGTAAACCTTAAGAGCTCAAATCCTTTGTAATTGATTGAGAGATTCAGTGACTTTAGAGCAATTGAGTTTCAGATGTAAGAAGCCAATCTTTGGCCAGATGGCTGCCATGAACTCTAGAGGGAGTTTGTGAATTTAATGAGAGCAAGGACTACACAATTTAAGTCACATGTGCTAATACTGAATGAAATATGCATATCAGTTTTGAAACTGCAGCCTGGGATGTTCAAGCTTTCATTTACTCTGTCTTAATACTATTTTTTTCCTCTCTGAAGGTATGGCATTGCTTATAACACAAGCTCTGGAGAAACCTGCTAATGCTACTCACAATTAATGGAACTTTAGTCTAATTTCTGCTTCAATGACCCATTACGTGCTGTAGGATAATTTAGAGGTTTTATTTCAGAAGCATTTAGCTTGTGCAAGCAGGCGATATTTAGGTTTACTCTGTCTCTTAATGGCTTCTGTAAAGCTAATGTGACTAAGATACGGGAAATGAGGATAATTCATGGGTAGATCAGACATGGTTAAGAACTGTCACAGAAGAGCTTCAAAGTCCAATAAAGTATGAATGAGATATTTTAAAACAATTATAAATTGGAAGGGATAAATATAAAGAGAAGCATAGATGCTGTCATAATTCTATTTAATACTGAGTTAACTTATTGTAGATAATTAAATAAATACTTATAAGACTAAAATAATAAATAATTCTAACCAATATTCTGAGCAAAGATAGAAATAGCTGGGCAATATTAAATGAAACATGTACAGGCCTATAAGGCTTAATGATGGGATAAAGTTTGTATGATTAACAAAGTATATTTATAGAAGCCTAGAAGCTATACACTGCTACACATCTAGTCTGTATGATATATTCCATTGAATATGTGTTCTATTGCTAATGGAAGCATCACTATTGGGTACATGAGGGAATTTGAATATTATAGAAAAGCCAAAAGTGTATTGAAGGATTATGGAGCCAAGATGTAGGCAGACAGATTCACATTCAGGTATTTCCTGATTATTAATGAAAATGCTGAACAGTTCTTTAATTTTTTTAAAAAAGACTATTTTTATCTTTATATAAATCCAAACACACACACACACACACACACACACACACACACACACACACTCGCACGCTTGCATGAGATTTTTGATCACCATATTCATGTAGGCACCTTTGGAGGCCGAGGGCATCGGACGCCCTAAAGCTAGCATTAACAGGTGATTTTTGAGAAACCTGATGTGGGTCTTGGACTGAGCTGGAGCCTCTCCTAGAGTAGTGAGCACTTTTAACTGCTGAGCAGTCTCTTAAACTCTGAGTATTAATTCTGATGGTCTTGCGGGACAAAGGCAGCAAGATTCCATGATCTGTCAGAAGTAGGACCCAGGTGCTGTGCTTCCAGCTTAAAGACGCACATCAAGAGTACGGGTGACTGGGAAGTCAACCAGCAGCCTTAGGTCACGTGGGAGGCCCCTGTAGGCTCAGTCCTAGTTTAACAATGGAAGATGATTTCTTGTGGCTCAAAATACCTAGCTCAAGAAACAGAAATACTTTCTAGACATGGAGAATATTATCAGAGGCTTGAAATTATTTCCAAAAATGTCATGCCTATCATTTCTTAAAAATAGGCCTGGTACACAGAAAGATACTGATAGAAACGAAACTATGCAGAATTATCCAAAGGTTAAAGTAACTAAGCCTAATATATTCTAGAAAATTAAAGGCAGGTTTGAAAATTTTAAGACACACTGACTCTAACTGGTAGAAAGGGCAGGAGTTCTAAGAAAAGAAATAACAATTACATAATTAAATGATTAAATCTCAATGGTGGCGACATTGCAATTATTTAACTATACATTTTATGTACTTTTCTATTTACTATGCCATATTTTACAATTAAAAAGAAAAAGAAATATAAGGTGTAACATGTTTTATCAAACTCCAAAGATTAGGCTAAATCTCTGATTTTGCCTTCATATTTATCATTTCTTAGTAAGCTTACCAGTTAAAAAAATATTTCACTCTCCAGAAGATAATCAGATCGTTAAGAGGGCTTTAAGGGCTCATAGTTGGGAAATAAGAACCAGCATATACACTTACACGGGCATGACCTCACCTTGTGGCTGTTGGGAATGTGTGAGAATTATTTCCAAGGTTCCTGCACACAGGGATACCTGTTTCTGAACCTTCTGTTTCAGCCCCTAGTGCTCATGCCTCTTGAAGGTGATACTCCTGCTTGGTGGTATTGCCTCAGGCAAGACACTTCCATCATAAACTAAATGACAATTCTAAACCCTATCTTCTTTAACACACGTTTCTAGGGTGTGTGTGAGTGGGGTGCTGGGTCTGAACAAATCAAATATTCCATTATTTTTATTATTATTTTTGCTTCTGTGCATTTGAGGAGAAACTGATGCTCTAGTCATACTGCTTTATAGACAGTGGTTATTTATTGATCTATTTACTTATTTAGTAATGCCTGCCTGATTCTCTGTCCTCTACTGTCTTTGGGAGCATTCATTCTTTCCCTTCCAGAAAGCTCTTTATGCAAATTCCTCACTTTCCATCCCCTTCCCCATTCAGAGACTGGAACCCCGATGGATATTGAGAGAAACAGATTCGGCCTTGTTATAGAAAAGACAGGCTTTTATTTGGTAACTGGTGCTATCTAAATAATTCTTCCTGAAAATATGTATCTATTCAGAGGTTGTTCACTTGGTTCCATTTTTAGATCTAGAAGAGGCTGATATATTTAGTTCTCACCTTTTCTGGTTAGAAAAAAAAAATTGTTCCCCTCATTAGGCACACCGCCACACATCATAAACGATGAGACTCTTTTCTAACCCAAATAAGTTCCGTGGACAGCTGTTTGTGTCTGCCGATGACTTAGTATCCAACAAAACGAAATCAAGCCACACTGGCCAGGCCATGGGCAATCAGCTACCTACTGTGCGAGGCTCACATGTCTGATCTCCTCCAGCTGTGCACATCACATTACACAAATGGCATGAAAATGAAATGGAGCATATTCAGGGGTCTGGGGCTATAATCCACATCGGCAGAGATAATTCAAGGAAGTTTCATGTTCACTGTGAGGACAAAGAAGCAGCCTGGCTCCCTGGGCCATGGTGAAAAGACCTGCCAGGTAGTAGGTACAGGCAGATTGTGGCTCAGTGTGATCAGGCCTTGGCCAACGTACAAAAAGGGTTATCCAACAAAAGAGATGGGCTGCCTCAGAAGTCGTGATTTCTGTCAGTAGAACTGTTTAAAGCCTGCGCTGTGGCACTGCTCAGAGAGGTTAGAGATGCGGTCTGGACGCAGTGTTTTGCAAGTTTGACCTTTTATGTACTTGTCCCAGAAGTCACAGTTTTTTTTAAAAAAAAATATGTGTCCCGAGCTGTAACCAATTCATACACAATGTTTAGGCCACGGCACATTCATCTGTAGGAGGAACCAGCTACCTAAACTCTGTTTCCTATGACAGGTAAAATGGATGAACAAATGTTTTAAAGATTGATTTTTAATGGGTCTGTGCTGGTGCCTAGGGATGTCAGAAGGTGGGTCGTCACCCCTGAAGCTAGAGTTATGGGCCATTGTGAACTGCCTCATATGAGTCCTGGGAACCCAACTCAGATTTTCTGGAAGAGCCATCTGATCTCTTACATGCCGAGCCATCAAGCCAGCCCCAAGAATAACGGTTTTGGACCAGTTGGATACAATGCCTCACCAGTAGCCGGGGAGAGAACCGTAAGACTGAATTGGTATTCAGAGTGGACAGGCCTCATGAAACAGCATAGAGCTCTTTTCACTTTTATTTTTACTTTATTGGCATGGTTAGCCCAGTGCCTTGTTGTTGTTGTTCTTGTCATAAATTCTCTTTGCATTTGCTAGAAGCCCTTTGCTGTTGAGTCAATGTGGAACCTACTACAGTTTAATTTAGAACTTGATGAAGAATCTGTGCTCTGAGTGTTGTGCTGGGGGAAGAAGGAAGAGAGGCTCGGAGCCCTTGTTTTCTGAAAACTGGTGCTGGGTACAAAGGCTTTCACTTTACCAGAGTTAAGTCTTTTAATAACACAAAAGCAGAAAGCGCTCCCAGCCCTCTGTTTTCTGTTTTCTGACCCACTTGGTGTCAGAAGTTAGAGAAGCTTGGTGTTTCTAATCAGTTTTATCTCAATAATCTCTGACTTCGGAGACAGCAGTAACAGGACTAACTGGGCAGAAAAAAATTCCCTGGAGAGCCATTTCCATTTGTAAACCTTTGGTAAGCAGTTCAGCGTGAGGCTCTTCAACCCTGGAGGAATCATACCAGAGTTTAATAAACCCGAGCCGGAGAAGACTTAGGTCTGCAAGGTTTTATTTGAAAGCAAAAATAAAGACAGTGAGTTGTGGATGGGGGTAGGGGAGTGGGTTAGAACTCTGACTGCACCGTAGAACAAAAGGCACAATTATTTTAAATGTTTGCTCAGTTTAAAAGAACAGTTATTTATTTGGGGATTCTAAAAAACATTTCCTGAAGATTCAAGTCCCCTGCCATCTTAATCATCCACGATGGAGAAGTAATTCCTTTTCCAGGATAGGAAAGGAAAGTCAGATACGGAAATGTGAGTGTGTTTAACCGCATTGTCCCCAATTCTTTCCTCCTGGGACTGAAGGAATGACTCACATTGCAAATGAGCAAAACAACAAACAAACAAAAAAATTCCAAACAGAAGTTTCTGATGCTTTGGAATATTTCTGGACTATTTCTGGAGTGCCACTGCTGGGACTTTCTCTTCCCTCCGAAGTTTCTGCCATTTTCACGCCAGCTCCAAATGCTATGAGCCCTGGAATTGCTGCTTTTGTGCTTGGGGAGGGGGGGGTTTGCTTAGATCCTCTTTTGGAATGAACAAAGAAACAAACAAGCAATGTATATGCATTTAGCAAGCAACTCAGAAGTCTTGCACACATTCTTTTAAAATTATCTTCCAAAAGAAAGGTACAAAGGAGAGAAGAGAGAAGGATGGGGGACAGGTAGGTGATGGATGAATTCTAGAAAGAGAAATTTGGAAATCTAAACTGCCGCTGCCACCTTGCTGTATATTAGAGATCAATTAGTTCTTATAGGCCAGGCCATTTTATTCAATTAGGACACTTGTCCCCTTCAGCAGGTCTCAAGGGCTGGGGTTCTGCATTTCATAAACAATCTGCTATTCTGTAACTAGGAGTGATTAGAACCAGTGGGGATTTTTGTTTTTTGTTTTCTTTTTTTAGATTTACTCATCAAGATGTGGCAGGTCAAAGTGATCAGAATATAGGAATACATGAAGGTCATTTTGACAGAGAAGTTTATTAAGCTAGTGAATTTACAACTGGCATCAAAAAGCTGCGTCAGCTTGGCTCATCACTGACATGCTTTCAAATGTCGTCTTGTGTACCTTGACACTGGTTCTGGTACATGTGTAATATTACGAGAGCAAGAACGTGGTGAGTTCTCATGTCCTGTCAGCCCAGACGCTAAGCACTGTCCAGGTCAGTCACTGTGACCATCACACAGTGTGTTCTCTTCGCTTTCAGTTTTTTTAGACTGAGGCTTGGGGAGGGGAAGGTGTTTGTCAGAGAAATCGTGTGGCACCCAGTAGGCAGAAGAGCGCAGGCTGGATGCCAGGCGGGTGGACTTCAGGGATTGTGCACATCAAGTTATTGTTATTGACCAACTGATGAAGACAGGGAAGGCCAAGTTACCTTCTTTATATCCTGATGCCTGTATACGTGTTAATAGGATCATCCACTTGTTCCCAAGGTTTGCTATCAAAGTCTACGACTTCTTACAAAGCACGTTCTTTCCCTTAGTAATAGGCCATGTGCACTTTAAAATGAAACTAGACCAATAAATGTGTTCCAGAGTTCCCTTCTGGCAAGAGCGTTTTATGAGCTTAGTTCAGGGCTAAGAAGAGAAGACATTTTATCTTTGCTATATACCCTTCATATTTCTTAGTGACCTGTTCTAGCTCTGGCAGAGCCTGGGAAGAGGTTTTAATAGAAGCAAACAAACCCCAAAACAAGTTTAGTTTTGAAATCACTTTTTTTTTTTGAGACAGGGTTTCTCTGTGGCTTTGGAGCCTGTCCTAGAACTAGCTCTGTAGACCAGGCTGGTCTCGAACTCACAGAGATCCGCCTGCCTCTGCCTCCTGAGTGCTGGGATTAAAGGCGTGCACCACCACCGCCCAGCGGAAATCACTTTTTCACATGAATTAGGGTTAGACTGTGTTTTAGCACATGATGTTTTGCTCATGTGCATATAGATATATGTATTTTTACATTGCAAGTATCTTGAATATTTTCTTCCTGTAGGTACTCACGTGCACACACGCACACACACACACAGTAATTTTCTTAGCCCAATTCATTCACAGAAGTATTTAATTTATTCATTTTCTGTTGTAAGACATCAAGTCAAAGGAAGGGTCTTTTATGTTCTCAGTCTTCTTTCTAAAAACTTCCTTTTTAAAGTTTTTTTTTCTCTTTTAATATGACACCACTTTGCCAGCTCTTTCTGAAATATTTATTAATTTTGGCTTGAAATTCAGCTTCTTTTGCATCATTTTGTGTTTTAGTTTTTTAAAAAGAAAACAAACTATCTCTTTTCATTTTTATATACCATCCCAGTTCCCACTCCCTCTCCTCTTCCCATTTCCTCCCCCTCCCCCTCCCACCTTCCATTTACTCATCAGAGAGGGGAAGACACATTGCTTTAAAGAAGGTCCAAGGCCCTCCCTACTATATCTATGCTGAACAAGGTATCCATCCAAAGAGAATGGGTTCCCAAAAAGCCAGCACAAGCAGTAGGGATAAATTCTGATGCCACTACCAGTGGCCCCACAGTCTGTTCTAGCCATACAACTGTCACCCACATTCAGAGGGTCTAGTTTGGTTCTATGCTGGTCCCTTCCCAGTCCAGCTGGAGTTGGTGAGCTCCCATTAGCTCAGGTAGACTGTTTCAGTGAATGTACCCATCATGGTCTTGACCTCTTAGCTCATATTTTCACTCCTCCCACTCTTCAACTGGATTTTGGGAGCTCAGTCCAGTGCTCCATTGTGCATCTCTGCCCCTGTTTCCATCAGTTGCTGGTTGAAGTTTCTATGGTGACATTTAAAATATCCATCAATCTGACTACAGGACAAGGCCAGTTCGGGCACCCTGTCATCTATTGCTTAGGGTCTTAGCTGGGGTCATCCTTGTGGATTCCTGGGAATTTCTCTAGTGCCAAGTTTTTTGCTATCCCTATAATGAATCCCTCAATCAAAACATCTTTCCTCTTTATATTTAATTAACTGATATTCTGTCCCCTTCCCCTTGCAAATGCTTTTTTTGGGAGGTTTTTCTTCCTTTTCTTTGTAAGAGAATTATGGTTTGAATCTGAAATGTCCTCCCATGGGCTTGTGTGTTTGAACACTGGATTCCCCAGCTGGTGGTTTTATTGGGGAAAGTGTCTGGGCTTTTGGGACTTGGGTTCTTGCTGAGGGAAGTATATTGCTGTGCCTTGCCTGGTCTATGCTCTTTGCTTCCTGGTCTTCTGCATGCTTCCATAGTCATGAACCCTAACACATCCATGAGCCAGAAGCAGTCTTCCTTCTCTCAAGTTGTTTTATGTCAGGGATTTTGTCCAGAAGAGAGGAAATTACTACGATGCACAACTCTGTTTATCTTTTCATACAAACTCAGTTTGGGCAATCTTCTACTGGTTTGCTTCTAAAGAGCAGGTTGTTGGGTGCATCCATCTGGAACCCACACTACCTGGGCATATCTCTTTAATGACTTCTATGCAGGCCAAATTCTTGTCCCAGTGTCGACATTCTTCACTGGATGCTGGGCTTGGTGGGAATAACACTCCATGTTTCCCCGTTTATAACCTCTAAGACATCAGTGCAGAGCACAGTATACGGCAGATAGTGGGTGCTATTAAATGTTTGCTGAATTAATAAATACTTAAAGATTCAAGTTGCCTGCATTTACATCTTTCCTCTTGGAACTCTTTTCTTTCCCGACCTCCCACGGCAGGTACAAATGACACCACTTCTTTGGGAATCAGTCATATGTTGTTCAGATCATCCTTTTCACGTTACTGCTGTTTAAATCTTATTATGCTATTTAATGCTTGGTCCACATTTCCATCTAGAATTTGAGCTCCTTGTAAGTAAGAGAAAGAATTTATAAGTTTGGGTGTCCTCAGAGTACCTCAAATGATGCTGTGGTTAGCTCAAATGCTGGCTTAATAGGATTGGTTCGTGAGTTGTTTAAACTCTTTAAACAGCGATGAGAGAGAACTCCCCCAAAGCATAGATTTCACTGCCATTGCCTTTCACTCCCCATTTCCTCGCACATTAGGAACATGGTGTGATAGGAAGACTTTAGAGAAACTTTTATTTCTCAAAGGAATCTTAAGAAACTCCAATGGAGGGAGGAGTGGAGACTGTATTTTCTTATAGAAAGGTAAAATAGAATGACAATATAGGACCTCAGTTTCCTTGCTTGGAGTCATCCATATGTTATTTAGCTTTCCATTGCTATGACATAACACCAAAACCCATCAACTTGGAGCTTGTAAAGTTTTGTTTTTGTTTTTCTTCCAACTCATACTTTCAGTCCAGTTATTTTGTCCTGATGCTTTGGACCTGTGGCAAAGAAGAATTTAATGGCAAGAGCACATGGTATAACAAGTCTTCTCATCTATTGAAGTCCAAGAAGGAGAAGGAGAGGGAGGAAAGCTGAGCAAGACAGCTAGGGAGAGAAAAAGAGAAGGAAGAGGAGGAGGAGGAAAGAAGAAGAGGAAGAAAGCTGTGCTTTCCAGATTCTAGTGATTTCACTCCCTTCTGCAGCATCCCACCTCTTTAGCATCCTACCATCTTTTATGTGCTCCATGATAATTACCAAGCTTTCATCAAATTCTAGATACAGAGAAAAGATGGCTAACATCCCGATGTTTGTAAGGAAGGAAACCAAGACTTCAGAAATGAATACTTCCAGAATTGAAGGAGTTGTAGATTACCCGGATAGGTTTTTGGTAAATGTGCAGTAAGAATAAGTATGCAAAGAATTTTGCAGAGCCTGGTACATGCTGAGTCATTACTAAAAGTTAGCTGCTGTTATTGTGAACATTCAACACATCACAATGACTTGGAGGAGCTCCAAAGACAAAAAGGCACTAGGAACCTGTTCAGTTGACTTACCTATTTTCTTAAATCATATCTCTAATGAAAACATTTATAAACAGGTGTATTGTAGCTACTTTATCTATCAACTCATATGAAACTATAGACATTCTACTTCATTTTACAGTCACAACCAAGGCACACAGATTTTCCAGGCCACAGATAATAAATTCCTGGAGTTATGATCTATCTTTCATAATAGAGTCCATGTACTTAACAACAATGAAACAGAAGGTACCTTTCTAGAAGGAGCTATTGCCCCCAAATTTAAGCAAGTTTCTAAATTTAGAGAGTGGATAAGTGAAGTCTCTGCTTTAATGGCTTTCAAAGTGTAGAATGGAAGATAGACAGGTTAGTGAAAGTCTGATTTATTTAATAGGGAATGTAATCAGGAGGATCTTCTGTCCCAATTTGCTTGAGATAGTACTGGGTGATGCCTGCCATCCAGCAGAGTTATTATTAGTGTTGTCGTCTATGCTCAACAGTGTGTTGATTTGGATGGTAAATTATATGGTCTCAGTAGTACTCATGGAAGGCACGAGGCATTTTGGGAGCTTAAAATAGGAAGCTTTGGCATTCTCAGGTAGTGCTTCACATGGCTGTCTTAAAGATGAAACACAGTTAGGTGGGTAGAAGAAAGGTATTTTAAGCAGAAGAAAGTGTAGGTAGTGAAGAGTGGTCAGAATAAGCAGACTAGGCAAGGGCCAGCTCACGAAGGGATGTGGCTGGGAAAGGTACATCTCTGTGTCCCTCAATCAAGAAGTGGCTTCTGCAGAGCCTCAGGATGGGATGGGGTCCTTTTTGAAGCTCTATCACCATCCTGCTAGGGTAGAATCAAGAGCTAATGATACGCTGGATGAAGAAGCTCACGCCTTCTGTTCAAAGCTCTAAAAGCAGATGTTCTGACCTTAATTTCTCTTATAAGGTGACTCTAGGCCCAGGGAATGTTTCAGTGGTGCTGAGTTTGTCAAGGGTTTTTATACCTACGTGAGGTATGTCATATATTGTATAATAAAGTGGGCATGGAAATAACTAAAAGAAGGTTTTTATTAAACAATTCTCTGCTGTAACACTAGAACACACACATACACATACATACACACACATGCATAGACACCACACACACACACACACACACACACCGTATCCACCCCATCCTACACCACACACACCCACACCACACACACACACACATGTACACACACACACACACACACCATACCACACACTATCCACAGAGCCCTAGGAAGGGAACTGAAGTTTAACATTTTCTGTCCTTTATTGTTAGAGATGAAACATAATAATAGCCACGACTAAAGATACATTCAAAGGGTTAAGGAAAAAATAACCACACTTGGTGCCCAGAGCTTGCTTACTTCCTGCAATTTCAGGAGATACTTTGTGTTTGTTCTCAAGACTCTAGAATTCCAGTCTGGAATCCTGGGCCTGCTTCCAGTGCTGACACAGGTCCTTTCCTTAGGGTTTTTCTCCTGAGAGAAACCAGCCATTAGGCATGCCAATGGGTTTTATAGGTAGTCTTGGGGTGTCTGTTTATGTGAATGGTGGCATACAACATTGTGATCTAAGAAAATATTTAATTTAATGGAAACACACAAGAGTATTCATGGATTTTCATAGTATAAAACAAAGCTGGGGGACTAAAAATCAGAGCTGGTATGTCCAGTGATGCCATGCCCGGGAGTTCAATTTCAGAACTGAACATTTGAATCTAGTCTTTCAGGTCATATGAAGATAAATTTGTCATGATCATGAGGTACAAGTTATTTTCTTTAAACAGTTATTCGCTACCATATTATTGAAAAAATTATTCATACTGCTTGCATTTGAACTGTTGGCCTGAGTATTTCAAATTTAAGGATAAACTTGGAGCCAGGTCTCATGACTATGACAGAGAAGCCTGAGCCACTGGAGAGAGGACCGACTACTACATATTTGCTGGCTACTTGTTAATTAGCAGGCCCTCATTAGTCTGGCATTGCACTTTACACTAAATTATATAACTTGTGGCTTTTGACCTGGATATAGCGGCAAATGGAACTGTATCAAAATTTGTGATCAGGTCAATTGCTGCCATGTAGATTCTGGAAGAAGAATACATAGCTGTAGTTCAGCACTTTCTGGTAAAACCACTAAGGGATAGAATCACTGGTAATTGGATACCTTTGCTGTCCAGACCCTGGCTAACACTTTGGCCTTGTAGCAGATACTATCATTCCAGGGTTAAAGAGGTAAAAATGTTTGGGAAATTTAACTTACTGCACCCAGTGTACCCTAAAACAGGGTTGACTTTATGACCTCTAATCAAAACTGTGTTTCTAAAGCCTCTTCCCCCCCCCCCAACTTGATTCTCTATAAAAAGATTTTAACTACAAGCAAAAAAACATCCCACCCAGAAGTTAAGTTGGGCTTTTGTGAGGTGACTTTTACTGTTTTTCTCATTTCGATTGCCAGCCATCTGTCTCTCTTTCCCCTCCCCTGCCTACTGAGTAAATCACTCTAATTATTAACTTTGTAAATGAACCTCCAAATAAGCTATTTAAGTTTATTCCTGTTAGATGGGACAACAGATTCAAAATCCAGTACCACCTGGGGTGGGAACGTGTTAGATTTCCATGCTCACGCCTCATGCATGTTTTATGCCTTAGATTAGTGGCTAATGTGGCCATTGATCATCTCATGTCATAGACGCCAAAAACCTGCTGCTCTGAGTGAATTCTTTAAAAACTTGTTTCCAAATCAGCATTCGAAGTCCTAGCAAAGGTGTCTGCTCTGAAGAATAGGTCATATGTGCTTTCTGGTGGGAAGTCAAAATGTTTTTCTAACTATTTGTCTTCTTTGTAGATAATAAACATGGGCTAATATATCATTGGAGTAAGTTAGATTTGAGAAATTGCCAAAGTCCGAATTATTTATGAAAATGTTGGTTTAGAGGCATTTAAAAAAAATCCTGTATATTTTCTTTTTGTGCTACTTATAAGAAAAAAAGTTAGAAGTTATCATTGGAAAACTTATACAATTTGTTTTTAAGTACATAAGCATTTATTTATTAAATGGGAAATTGAGCGTTGAGGACTGCCGACCCTCAGATGCTGAATTTTCTATGACCCCTTGCCTGCTGGAGTAAACAGCTTCTTTTTCTGTGCTTGCAGCTTCTCTGGGCATGAGACCCTCATGAGTTCCTGATAGCAGGGGAGTAGTTTCTGGTGGGCTTGCAGCTGAAAAATCCCAAGAGCTAGGGTGTGGCCATTAGTCAAGGAGAGCCCTATATAAGCTGCCCTGGAAGACAATAAAATTGACATTCTTGTTTCAAGAGTGACCCATGCCTCTGTGTGTGTGTTTTTAATCACCAGACCCTTGCCTGATCGTGGTTCCAGGTGGTGCAGGTGATGACATTTTTACTCAAGTTGCATTGCTCAGCCATTAAGGAAGTCTAGAAAAATGTTTAATCCATTCATATAGAAGAAGTGGACCCTAGAGTTTGGAATCTCAGAAGCTGTGATTGCCAGCACAAGACCTATGTAAGATCAAGCTAGTCAACATTTCTGCCTGGGGGGTGGAAGGGAGGGCTTGGGAAATCCCCGTTCCCTGCTGAGGAACAATTGACAGCTGAGGGATGCTAGGGGAATGGAGAGTGAACTGTTTTTAGGAGCATGGACCCTGATAGGTCAACCACACCCTAGCAGATGGCCCAACCTTCCTGAGTAGATGAGCAGCAAAACTTGGACTCAATGAGATCATTCATTATTTTGGGAATAAGGACGTAGAGGGTGGGCCTGAGAGAAGTTAGAGGGGGAATATTATCAAACTACGTTGTATACATATATAAAATTTTCAGAGAATTAAGAAAAAGATTACATTTAAAAGAAATTTCTTACCATCCCTTCATCTGCTTTTATTGGAAACAAGAGGCTCATGATAGTGCTTACCTTCTGGCTTGGCTGAGAAGGCACAGAGGCAGCGACTATTAAGCGTTTAGGAGCATATCTGCCACTTAATAAATATTCCTTAACGAGTTGTAATTGTCTGATTATTCTTCCATGTCAGCATCATCTTAATGAAAATATAATGAAGGAAATTTTCACCGGTGAAATGAGATGACACTACTTGCCTTGTCTTCTCCTGGTTAGGAATAGAAATCGCCTACAATTCCCTCGGAAAATTGGAGATGCTATACCATGGTTAGTATTCAAGAAAGACCTTTCAGTTTCTGTAGCTTCTCACCAGTGGCCACAGGGTACATCTGGGTGGGGGAAAGAGTAAAGCACCTGGTGAGAACAACTCTAACCTGGGAAAGGACATCATCCTTGCTGTCTAGGATGTAGGGATGTCAAAATCACGTTTTAACTCTGTGGGTCATGTGCAGATATATGTAATTCTCTACCACTGTTTTTAAAGCAGAAAGCAGGAAGTTGGTCAATGCCAACTCCCCCGCCCTTCCTTCTTCCTTCTTCTCTGTATATTTCTTGGGAATTTCTCCAGGAACAATGGGGCAGCAGAGTGGATCTGCTGTCTACAGAGTGCAAGACATGCTGGTCCTGGCTTGCTTTCAGCTCTCTCCCTCTTACGGCTACATCCAAAGAGCCTGGAGAATGCCAGGCAGCTGTGTGAAGCTCGGGATGGCTCTCTGGCTGCCAAAACCCTCGCGAGTTTTAGGCTGAAGAACCGAAGTTCTGGTGATCAGGGAATATTTGTTTCAATAAGAAAGTCCCCAGAGTATAGTGGAATGAGCTCTGACTAGTGAGACTTGGACTGCATGGGTTGGAAAATTATGTCTTTAAAGCATTTGCTGGGCAAAGTTTTCTATATACATATGCTTTGGGCATATTTGCTTGACTGTTTAAGGGATTGCATTGAAGCTATTCAGCAAACCTACAAACCCATCGCAGAATGAAATGAATAGTTTTTTGTTCTTTACTTGTGTGAACATTTCAATGGGCTTTAGAGTTTTAAAAAATGGTACCTTTTCAGAATTCCTGTGGTTTTCCTGGATCCTTCTTACTTCTATCTACCAAATGACTTCAAAATTATGAATACATGTAATCTTTTGAACTGGCTCTTTGAAAAATAGAGATTGGATAGTTATATAATTAAGAGAAACTTTGTTTATATATTTTATCCCACATAGAACATATAGTTAGAATCGTTGCTATCAAATCAAAACTCATTTCACATTCAGAAATGCAGGGTCTTAGTCCAATGTTCTAAATATTAGATATGCTCAGTATCTTGACAAATAAATAAGGTCAGACTTCAGTAAGGAATCAACAGGATATTAAGCTTAATAAAAACATATTCTGAAACTTAAGGTGCTGAGGATATACAAGCTCATACAGACAAAGAAAATGCTAAAATTAATTAGATTATGGTAGGAAATGGGGCACTTTAAATGAAAGTAGCTAATCAGAGGGAGAAGAGAAGAACCTCAAAATCTCACTCATATGTTAAATATAAAATAGCAGTTCTCAATGGAAGTAAGAGTGGAATTGTGGTTTCTTGAGGTTAGGAATAGGAGAGAGTGAAACAGAGAGGGGGGCATTGAGGGAGGTAGAAGGGATGTGGAGAGGTTGTCAGTGGATGCATCATCACGGGCTGGTAAAAGGAAAATGTTTATTATGATATTGTTTGGTGGCATGACTATGGCATATATATAACAATAATATATGCAGGTCTCAGAAAACTAGGAGAATTCTGAATATTTTCACCATAAAGAAATGATAACCAGGGTATAGAAATATATTTAACCTAACTTTAATAGTGCATATCTTATACATATATTGAGATGTCAATACATAATTAACAGGACTCTGAATTTTATGTTTTTGATATAGCACTTGAAATTAAATTTTAAATTAAAAACTCAGTCAGACTAAAACTGTGGTTGAAATAGTTATTAGCTGGAGACTAGAATTTGTCTCTCGTATTAAAAGGTGGACCAGTAGCATGGAGTAATGAAAAACGTGATAGAGTGTGGGCCGTAGAGACAGACGGCCACATAAGAATCCATGGATTGTTTCTGTTTATCTGCAGAATCTTTGGCAAGTAGCTCAAGGTCCTGCTTTGTAAAACAGGCATAATATTATCTGCTTCTGAGAACTGTATGTATGATAGAAAGAAGTTCACACGAAGGTCTTGGCCTATAATTGGCCTACAGTAAACGCCTAATGAAGTGGCCTTTTATTAGCATAGGTTAGGAGATAGTCATCTTCAATCAGGACAGTGCTCCAAACCTTGTCTTCATCTCCATAATGCTGTGTTTTCTGTAGCTGGAGATCTGAGTCAGGGCCATTGCTCCTAATGTCTGACCACAGAGATGTGAGCATCCCACCCAAAAATCTACTGAAGATTCTTTCCCAGCTCGGGAGTACAGATGAATTAAATGAAAGCAGCCCATTCCTTCAGTAGGTCATCTCTGGAAGTGATATTGGTCATATGGAATCCATTTACTATTAATATGGCAACATTGAATAGACTTTTGTTCTTTATAATGAGAATATCATGTTCTTTCTTGAGAAACCAAACATTAGTATCGCAAACCAGCTGTCATTTCCGAAAAGAAAAAGTCAGGAAATTACATTTCTCCAAGCTGAAGATTTGAATGTAGAACCAATGAAGAGATAAATGAGAAGAATATGAACACTAAGAAGAAAATGTGGAAGAGGAGGAATTTGCCAGGGACAAATTTCCTATGGGTGGAAAAATAAAGAGAGAGTTGCTCAACAGAAATGACAGCAACAAGAGCGGGACAGGTCCTTGCCTTTGAGATGATCCAGGCCAAGATGTAGAAAGGAATAACTCAAAACTGTGCACAAATTTTGGAAGATGGCCTCTGACCCAGGTGGATGTCTGATAAACTGCTACCTTATTTGGAACAATGTGTTCCCTGCATCATCTCTGTCATCCTCATAGCCTTTGGTTGATAACACAACCATAAGACCAGCTAAGCCAGTGGTGATGGACAGGTCCTTGAAGACCGGAGTGCTAGGCAGCATAGAAAACATTCCTATTATTGTACCACACTGTGGTACCCAGAAGCTATGATCACAGTTCCTCCAGTCTGCCAATACCAACACTGCCTGGGGCACAGAAGCATGTGGAATTCTCTGTGGGAAACTGGTAAAGAATGAATTTACCACTACATATGTTCTCATGCCCAGACAAAATGCTGAGTTTGTTTATTATAATACAGAATGAGAAACTTATTTTTCATGCAGGATGACATAGATATCCTCTCTCTGGGCTGGGTTTATATTTGCTCCACACTGCTGGTCCTTCCACTATGGACTGCTCTCCCTGCTCATAACAGTTGATGGTATAGCTATTGTCAGGTCTCCCGGATTCCAGAAAACCGGACTCTTTACATTAACTGACCATGGACTACACAGTTCCTTGTGCTTGCCTTTTGAAGCAGTTACACATCTGTTCTGTGGGTTCAATCACGTAACTGGTGACTGTTATGGACAGAGTTTTGACTGTTGCAGACCTCATGTCCCTCCTGAGAACTGTCACCTCCACTCAGTTACCTTTAAGCTTGAGCTTTCTAGAGATTGCTGGAAACTTTTAAGGAAGAAGAAACTCTAGGGAAGATTAATTTATTCATTTTTAATTCATGATTTGAAAACAAATCACAAAATAGGCTTGTTCAGACAAATCTAAGTAAACAAAAACTCACACCAAACAGTCAAGCAAAAGGTTAGCTTTAGAGAGCACCTCTTTGTCTTTCTGTAACTGTCAACATTTTCTATATTTCTACTCTCTTTTAATCCAACTACCAACCTGTAGATTAACTCTGGATCAAATAAAGGCACTTGTTGCAGGAGTTTTTTCTGCTCCTTCAGTCAATAGCCATTGAGATACCAGCCCACTGGGGCATGGTCTCTCTCCCTTTAGAAAAGCAGCCACTTCCCTCTGCACTTGCTCTGGCTTCCTGCTCCTCTTCCGGCTACTAGACTCCCTTCCTGATTGAGCAGAGGGCTGTTGCCTGGGATGGTGATCTGTAAGTTTTTCCCCTTTAAATAAATAGCTTCTCTATTGGTCATAATTCCAAACTGGTGTGGGATTGTTTGTGACTTACGCCTTCAGGCACTGATACATAGATATAAAGAACTGCCATTTAGAAATATTTGCGGGGGGCTGGAGAGATGGCTTGGCAGGTAAGACCATTGGCTGCTCCTCTAGAAGACCTGGGTTTGATTCTCGGCACCCACATGGCAACTAACTAGGATCTGTAACTCTGGTTCCTGAAATCTGACACTGTCTTCTGTCCTCTACAGGTATCAGGCACAGAAGTAGTGTATAGACATACATTCAGGCAAAAAACTCACACGCATAACCTGAAAATAAGTAAATACTTGAAATGAGAAAAAAAATTAGACTTTCCGTTGGTTTGTGGCACTGTTAATAATGCTAATTTCAAAGGTTCAGATAGGAAGTCCTCAAACTGATAAGAATATTTGAGGATTTTTCTACTACAAAAACAGTCAACACAACAACGACAAGAAGGACAACAAAATCACATCCTCATTCATATTCTTATCGCCTTCATTCCACAGGCTTGCCGGTGATTACTTTGGAAGCTATCATTCCATCAGACATGCTAAGTATCTCAGAGAGGGTTGAGAAGATGCATTCCCAGCATGCCGTCTACTCGCCAGTTCACTCCTAGAATATTGCTCTTCGGTGTCTGTGACAGTTTAAAATGGTGTGTCACGAGAGGGCAGCTTGAAAGAACAGAGAACTGGTGAGTTGAAGAAAAGAGGTTTTCGGGGAAGATGGGTGATCTTTGCAGAGACTTGGAGGTGTGTCATGGTAAAGGCATTTGATGTATTTTTTGCTACTCCGAGGGATTCTTTTCAAGACTAGGGGATATAAATATCAGTGCTGAATGGAAGGTGTCCAAAAATTCTATGAGTGGCCGAGAGAGAAAATGAGTGTCCTTTCTTCTGAACTGCTTCAGCACACACTGCCTAAGCCCAGAAACTACATCACTGATAATGGCTGAGCTTAGGGAATTTGCCATAGGAATGCCTCAATGCCCTCTGGCCTCTGTTTCTGCCTCTCACATGCAAGAAGATCATGGAGAAGTTGCAGCCCTGGGTCTCAGCCCACCTATCTCATAAATCTATGGGTATTTATGGATATAAAATTAGCGAAGTGAGATCTCAGGCAGATGTTAGCATTTATTAACTACTATAAAAATGCTATAGCAAGGATTTCAGTAGAGTAAGAAGGATTGGTAAAATTCCTTCCCATGCTAAGACTATTGTACTAGAAGATGTGATCAGACTGTTAACACTGTGAGGGACCATTAACCCCATAAATCACCACATAAGATAAGAGGGTCAACATGATGTATCTCACCGAATCAAGCACAAGCACAAATGGAGATACACAAATACAAGAAAAGAGGCTTATGAAGATGGCTTAGCAATAATGAGCACTCTGTGGTCCTTTCATAGGATCCGAGTTTGGTTCCTGGTACCCATTTTGTGGCTCACAACCACTTGTAACTCTGTGAGGATCTGACACTCCCTTTTGGCTTCCTTACATGCCAGACATACATGTGGTACATAGATATATAAACAGGCAAAACAACTATGCCGATGAAATACAAATTAAAAGATATTTGTAAGAATATAAGCAAAGGGATGGTCATAAATGTTGTAAGGCTGGTACAGTAATGGTTGTTCTGAAAAAGACTTGTTTGAATGTTAATTTTGACAATTTCCACTGCCCATCCTCTCTATGTATCACCTACAGTGCACATAAACGGCATAAGGTATTTTGTGTGAATTTTTGAGCATGTTTTTTTAAATTCCATGTGAGTAAACAAGGCATATTGTTAACAATACAATTTCAGCTAAATTGAACTCCTAGTATATTGCCAATGGTTTATTATTATTCGCTGAAATACATCTACCCTGCTAATGCAATAGCGTGGCTTTTTATTATGTGTTAATAGTTTAATAGTCTAAATTAAGTGCTATTAATAAAGTGCTAAAACTAATGGGTCTCATTTGTAGTATTCTTTGGTTTTCCTCAGCATTTTATTAGTAAAGTCGAAGGATGTGATGTGACAAATAAAAAAGAATACAAAGCAAAATCACTGCGAAGAATTCAGTATCAGTGAAGGAAAAGCTTGAATAGTGTGGCACTGTTCCTGGCACATGGCCACAGCAGTCCCATGAATATGGAAAGACCAAGGAAGTGAGAGATAGACAGGCTCCTTTCCTTAATTTTGATTTCTAGATCAAGCTGTAGCTATAAAGGCAGAACTAAGCAGAGACTTAATATTTGATAAATTATGAAAAACAAGAGAAATGCGGTGTTTCCTTTTCAGTTTTCTCCCATAGTGGGTGATCACTTCCAATTGTTCCTTTCTATGGAAGTACTGATATAATTCCTATAATAGATAGAAATATGAATGGCTTCTCATTTTACAAATGTGAGTTGGATGCTCTCCAATAAGCACATCCTCATTTAAGGGTAACTAACATGGGTCTAGAATCCTGTCCTTAGATCCAGAAAGCAAAGTAATACAATCACGGAGCGAGGAAAGTATAACTTCATGAGATTCATACATGATGTGAGATTTCTCCACAGTATACTTAATGTCAGGGCATGGTTCAGTTAATCCTCTGAGAATGCAAACGTTTCTCATACTGCCCTGGGACCCAGAGGGAGGTGCACAGATCCTGCTGTACTCAGCACTGGTCAGACAACAGCTTTGGTGAATTTGATAAGATTGTTAAAAGTGCATTTCATGGTGATGTTTGATCAGAATGGAAAGGAAACTCACCGCTGTTTATGTTGATGTCTACTTGGGAGAAAACTGGCAATGGAGTTATGCCCAAAACCAATGTTCTAGCTTCATTTCTGTTGTTGTGATTAAAAAATAAACCTTACAAAAATCAATTTAATTTGAAAAGGAGGCTTTTTTATCTTCATTTTCAGGTTACAGTACACTGTTGTGGAGAAGTCAAGGCAGAAACTTCAAATAGTCATGACATAGTCATAGTCAAAAGCAGGGAGAAATGAACACATGCTGTAATTGGTTGTTCTTTTACTCATTATTGTTTGAGCTCTTTGGCTCTCATCTCTTTAGGAGCATCACCCAGCTCCCAAATAAATACACACACAGATTTTTCTTTTGTATACCTGACTTTAGCTTGGTTTGTGTCTACCAGTTTTTCCTAACTTCAATTATCCTGTCTATATTTTGCCTCTGGGCTTTTATCTTCCTATATACTATATAACTTTCTTTACTTCTTACTCCTTGGCTTGCTGTGTGGCTGGATGGCTTGCCCCTAATGTCTTCCTCCTTCTCTTTGCTGCTCTTTGATCCTCTCTTCCCAAATTTCTCCTACTATTTATTCTCCCTGCCTGCCAGACCTGCCTATCCTTTCTCCTGCCTTGCTATTGGCTGTTCAGCTCTTTATTAGACTAATCAGGTGTTTTAGACAGGCAAAGTAACACAGCTTCTCAGAGTTAAACAAACGCAACATAAAAGAATGCAACCCATCTTTGTATCATTAAACAAATGTTCCTCAGCGTAAATGAATGTAACACATCTTAAATTAATATTCTACAAGAACATGCATGCTCACTTGCTTGCTTATTCTCATCTGGATTCTTGTTCAGGTCAGGATCTCCCCCTAGGGAGTGGTGTCACCCACTGTGGACTGGGCCTTTGCATATCAGTTAACTCAATTAAGAGAATCCTCACAGGCATACTCCCAGGTCAGCTCAACATAGTCTCTCACTTAGAGTCTCTTCCCAGGTGTTCTAGGGTCTGTCGAGTTGACAAATGTAACCGTCACAACTAGCAATTGCCCTGTTGAACATTTCAGAGGCTATCACGAGGAAGAAGATCGGTGTGATGGCTACGCTTGGTTGTCAACTTGACTACATCTACATAAAATAAACTTAAACACAAGCAGCTGGCCAGGCCTGTGAGCAATTTTCTTGCTTGGGTAATTTCAAGTGTGAAAGACCTACCCCAAATCTGGGCCATGTCTTCGGTGGGAGCCCACGTGAAAGAACATGGAAGGCTTTGGCTCTTCACTTTCTTGTCTTCAGTCTCACTGACAAGTTCATCTATTCCTTAGGTAATATTAGAGCCTATTTCTTTGGGAATCTAACATAGACAGAAGATCAGCAGTTCTCTGTGAACCCCATGGGACTCCAGCACTAGATTAGGACTGCTGAGACCTCCAGTCTCATGGGCTTAACTACTGGATACTTGGTCTTTCCTTTGTGAGATAGCCATTGTTAGAGTAGCTGGACCAAATCTGTAAACCACTCTAAAAAAAATCACCCTATTTAAAAATTGTTTCTTTTTTGGGGGAATTATAATAGAACTGCATCATTTTCTCCATTTCTTTGCTTCCTGCAACTCCCACCACACGCCTTTCCTTGCTCTTTTTCAAATTCACGATCTCTTTTTTCATTAATTGTTGTTCTCCTCCAAGATGCATGGCTTCACTAGCCCTGGATAGTTGGCTAGGTTTCCAGTACTACGTATGGTGTCTCTCTTGTTGACTGAGCCTTAATTGTGCTCAGTATTTTTGTAAGGTTTTTATATATATATATATATATTTTAAAGATGTATTTTGACCATTTTAAATTATGTTTACAGGTATACACATGAGTGTATCAGCATCCTTGGAGAACAGAAGCATTAGATCCCCTGAATGGTATTGCAGGCTATTGTAAACCACTCTACATTGGTGAGGGGAACTGAACTCAAGTCCTTCACAGGATGTGTTCTTAACTTCTGCATCACCTCTCTGGGCCCTAAACATGTGTTTTTGGAAGGCTGTACCCAATTACCTAGATTGCTACTTTTCTTGTTGATTTATTTTATTTATTTATTTTTCATCTATTAGATTTTTTTTAAAAACAACAAATCCAAGTTCCCACTCCCTCCCCTCATCCCATTCCCTCCTCACATCCTCCCACCCCACCCCCATCTAACCCTTAGAGAGAGTAAGACACATTGCCTTGTGGAAGGTCCAAGGCTCTCCCTACTATATCTAGGCTGAGCAAGGTATACATCCAAAGAGATTAGGATTCCAAAAAGCCAGCTCATGCAGTAGGGATAAATCCTGGTGCCAATGCCAGTGACCCCTCAGTCTGTCCCAGCCATGCAACTGTCAACCACATTCTGAGGGAATAGTTTGTCCTATGCTTGTTTCTTCCCAGTTCAGCTGGAGTTGGTGAGCTCCCATTAGCTCAGCCAAACTGTTTCAGTGGGTGAGCCCATCATGGTCTTGACCTCCTTGCTCATATTCTCATTCTTCCCACTCTTCAGCTGGTCTTTGGGAGCTCAGTCCAGTGCTCTGATGTGGGTCTCTGCCTCTGTCTCCATCAGGTGATAGATGAAGGCTCTATGGTGATATTTAAGATAATCATCAGTCTGACTACAGGGCAAGTCAAGATGAGGCCCCAATTTATTTATTCTTTTTTTTGTTTGTTTTTTGAGGCAGGGTTTCTCTGTGGCTTTGGAGCCTGTCCTGGAACTAGCTCTGTAGACCAGGCTGGTCTCGAACTTACAGAGATCCACCTGTCTCTGCCTCCCAAGTGCTGGGATTAAAGGCATGCACCACCATCGCCCGGCTTATTTATTCTTTTAAGAAAATCTCCAGTAATGTTTCTTACCTGAAGATATACTTTGACCACATTATCTTTATTTTTTTTTGGTTAATATTTTATCTTATGTTTTTGGATAATTTTACTTTCAATTATTCTGCATTCTCATAGGCATAACATTTAAAAAGTGCAACACGGTAAGTTTAGCTATATTTTAAACATGTAATTTACCTTAATTTGGTGTAATTACACATTTAATTGGCTTTAAAATACATCCTAGAAAATACCAATAATCAATGTTATTACTTTTTAAATCCTCTGATAATACTACAAATTTAAATTGCTCTAATTTCACTTACCATCCTAATCTTTAAAATAAAAGAACAAGAGCATCACCTCCGTATTTAGGCAGCAACCGCTACAACTGCCCAGAGGTTCACACTCATCTTTAAATATCAGATTATTTCATTTTACAAAGAGCCTGGGCATATTTGAGTTTGGCCCTGTACTCTGTACCAGAATGCATTGCTGTGAGGAGAGCTTCAGTGAGCTCTTCCCCCTTTACCAAGAAATAGAGCAAGGTCAAGATCTGATGGGAAAGGGAATCAGAGGCTCTAATTTTTAATTTTTGCCCATATTTTAAATTAGAAAAGATACGGTTAAATGTTGAATGTTAACTTCTATTACTGTCTATATTTCAATTTTCAGTTACCTTAATCCCTTTCCATTCTGTATTCCATCTTAAATGCATTTTTATGTCCATGTATGTGTATGGATTTATGAATGCACGTGCAGAGAGGCTAGAGGTCAGTGTTGGGTGTTTTTCCTATTGCTCTCTACCTTCCTGGTATTATTTCAGTTCTGTCTGAGAAAATTTAAAAAAAAATATTTCTTGCATTTCTTTTGACGAATTAGTTTTCAAGTTTATCATTGCTCATTTGATGATACCAAAGTCTTTTCCTACTTCTCTCTGTTCTCCTTAAATATCTGTTTCTTTATTTCAGCAATATGACCATATGTGGATAGACGGCACTTACAAAGCCTAGTGTACTTTCTTAACGCTGTGGGTTATATTTCCTTTAGAACATTTGGGACCACTAGTGGTTTATTTATTGTTCCATTACTGTGTTCTATTTTACTAAGACTCCAATAATGCCACCGTTATGTGAATTTTCCGTTAGTGTATCTCTAGGTTCACTTATATATAAACTTCTTGTCTTCTGCTTTGTCTGCTATTTGTACACACATACACACAGAGTGGGGGGGGGATTTACAAAAGGATATAAGCGGCCGTTAATTTCCAAGGGTGTTTCTCACCTTCTCCTTGGATGAAAATAATAAAGTTATCTAACAAAGGAACCCCTTCAAAGTAATTCTAATACAAAAAATGCAAATGCTTATAGAGCACTCTACCTGACCTGCTGAATGTCATGGCTGGAAACACTGCTGAATGAAGACAATGACAATTGCTTGACTTCAGGTAGAATCATATTATTGAAAATTGAATTTCCAGGAAAAAAAAAAACACGTGCTGCTTTCTAGAAGGACGTTCACTTCTTTCTGAAACTCTATTGAATCAGGTATGATTGGTTAGCATTTTCACTAGTTTAAAGTAACTTGGTCTAGGACTTTTAGAGGTCAGTAGCTGAAAAGATGAGCCATCAGACCACACGAGGCTCTGTAGAGACCACACTGAAGCCAGCTTTCCCCCACACTTACCCCTCAGATTGCTCTTTAAATGGCTGAGAAAACTCTTGTTAAAAGAATAAGAGGTAACAATAGGCACTCCTTATTTCTGTCCCTTGAAGCCAAGGGAGGCAAGTTCAAGCCCAGAGATGATGAGTAAGGCAGGACTGTGGGTGAGGGGCAGGTGGGGGTTTAGAAAGGTGAGTTATTATGGGTGGGTTGGGTTGGGAGGGGGTCAGGACTTAGGTGAAAACAATAGTTTGGGAGAAAAGGCTGGGAAAGGGAGGCTCTGTGAAAGGTAGATGTTAGGACTGAAGGTAAATAGGGACACCATAGACTATGGACATCTCTCTAGAGGGGACTCAGTCTCACAATAGTCTTCAGCCTCTGGGAGGGCTCTCCAGGTGTACATAAACCTGTGTAGGCATCAGGCTTGCAGGTGGAAGGCAATGAGGCAGCAGTGGCAGCTGTGGGTGAGCCTCAGGAGGAATGGGAACTAGTGAGGAATTACCAACACCTCTTAGGTGGGCAGGCACCCCACCTCCATCAAGTAAAGGGCTGGGGGTGAAGGTGGCTTTCTTCTGGAGTGGGTTAGGTCTGAGGTGATGTCCAATGGGTTGTTTTAAATTGGTTGGGGGTTAGGTGACGCTGGTTTTTTTCCTTTGGAAAAAATGCTATGACAGTATCTTTTGTGTTTGTTGATGTCACTCGTCTGGCTGCTGGGGGTGGATTTGGGTTCTGAGACCTAAGATGGCTGTGACAGTTCTACTTGCAGCACCTGTGAAGCAAACACAAGAGAGGAGACCTGCTTCAACTAATTAAATCATAGTTCTTAAATTAAATTGTAATCCCAAGAGTCTGGTGGGTGGCATGCATTTTCCAAAATCTCATTTATTGAGATAGATTTGTTCTTTCCTAAACTCTCTGAACATGTTAAAATCCCACCTCCTCAGACAGGCTCCTTAGTGATATCTTTCTTTGCTAAATTTAGCCACCTTGGATGTGGAGTGTTGAAGAATCCTCATGCTTATATTGGACACTGCATAAAATCTGTAGAGACTCTAAATGATCTTAAGCACTTCCATCAGATATATGGATGCTTCATTTTATTAGATGACAAAGGGGACAGAAGAGAAGAAATGACTCATCCCAATCCAATCTGTAACTAACTGTGCTAAACTAGGTTTGGGTCTTGGCAAGATTCTGCTATTGCTTGTCTCTAGCTTACTATGCGTTGACAGGTCATTTTCTGCTCAGCACCAGCAACAGAAATTTACCCTACAATTCTTGAGCCTTCAGTCATAGACAGCATGATTCCATGAGTTATGGAAAGACTTGAAATGTGCCCGATGGACATCAAGTCTCTTTTTCTCCTACACTAGAGCTTTTCATAAAATTTTTGCTTAGTTCTTTCCCTCATGCCTTGTCTCCTGGCCAGGGGGATCAGATTCTGCTCCCCAAGGTCATGCCCAAGATTAACATATACTCCCAATGATAAGACAATGTCAGACCATTAATTCATTTTTGGATGTTTACTGGTGCAATTTATTTCCTCTGTTACTTGCTCTTTTTACATTTTGTGAATTAAAACCACAATTGCTATAAATTATTTGATACTTATTATTTTCCTCATTAGAGAACATATGCCTATGACAAATAGCTTCATAATTCTAAAGAGTAGAAATACATATCTATTTTGAAGATAATGACTTATTTTCCTCTGCAATATGTTTGCAATATTATAAACTGAGCTTGCAGCTTTGCTGTGGTCAGGTTGACCTTGAGCAGAACTATAACCTTGTCTGTGATACATTTATATTATTAGTTGTTACCTTTTTCACTTTATATTTTCCTAGGTATCCTGCAACATTCTAAATTCAAGAGTCTAAAATATTTCTCTTTTTTTCTTGGCCAGAGATCCCTATCATTTGTCTTTGTAGATACATCCAGATTCTTCTGTCTTGCATTCCTTTACAGCAAAACTAGCTTGGCTTATGTTTTTTATTTTAGGTTCCCTCTATGGAATTGGGTAATAACTTACATGAGTTACATTCAAAGAGTTGGTGACAGAATTGGCTGCATCAAAATCGTATTTCTACTTTAATGGAATTTGCCCATAGCTTTTGCGACTGTTTTTTATGTGGGTGCAGCTCCCACATGAAGGTGACGAAGCAGAAGAGACAGGGAAGTGTCTTCTTTTTCACCGTTCAAATAATGCAAACACTTAGCAAGTTTGTATTTATTGATCTATTATAGAGTCAGCGTTTATTTAAGCCCCAACCACGTTGGCAGCCATCTTGAAGGCCACTAGAGGAAATATAAAGATGAGCAAGACAGGTGCTTCCTATGAAGAAATTTGTAGTTTTGTAAAAATATAAAATAAATATATTATGTTTATACTAATTATACTATGATGCTTGAATGACTACAAGTCATGGAAGAAGAGAAAAAATAAGTCATATAATTCACAGAGAAAAGGCTCTCTTGACAATCAGATACAAGACTCCTTTGTGGGCAAGCAGGCTTTCAGCAATATTTAAATAAGTAGGGTTTCTAGTGAGGATGAATGTGAAAGCTTTCGACACAAAAACACATCATGAGAAGCCCAGAGAAGCCCTGTGGTTCAGCGTAATTTTCACTAGAGGATTGGGAAATGCCAGTGGCTACATTTGTGGGCTTTGGAGATTGAGTCTTTGGTCATGTGTAGTGAGCGTCTTAGTCTGAACTGTCCTGGAACATCTAAGGCACTGTGCTATTATTGAGTCTCTGGAATGCTACACCACAATTAAAAATACAAATCTGTTGAAATGCATAATTTGGATAATTATGCATTATTTTCAACAAATTATGAAATATTTTCAACAAGTAACAGAAGTCATGCAAATAAGAGTAAATGCTGTACTGTTTTTTCTATATAAAGTTTTAGAACATGTGGAAGAACCCATAGTGGCAGAGAAGAGATCTGTGGTTCTGGGAAGAGAAGCATATAGGAAGGATAGAGAGACTTGAAGGGAACGCTAGGAACCTTTTCTCTGGTGATGACTGTATTCATTTTATTGAGTACAGATATACTTCCTTCAAATACTCACGTGTCACAATTTATCCAGTCATGAGACTGATGGAAACACCTCTTACATTTTCTAAAATTGAACACACAGACCCTCAATGAAATTATCTCACCACCGACAAATTCTAAGTGACTTAAGTAGAGAGAGCAGAGTCTTAGGATATTCTTCAAGTGGCTGAATAATTTCCTGACCAGTCATCAAATACTTGTTTAGTGGATGAAAAAGTAGTTAAGGTACATTACTACTGAGCTATGTAAGATTTTGGTCTAGCTTTGATTGTGCTAAAGTGCTGGTTTGGTCATCGTGTTTTCCTGAATCACATCCCCTTGCTGTAAAGCCAACTATAGCATGAATGTCCTTGAAGAATTATTTTCCATAAAAGGCATTTCCAGACCCAACCTCAAATAAGCTCAGGTGGATCCACCAATTTTAATAGGAATTTATGTTAGAAATGAAAGCCATGAAAGGTTAGTAAACATCAGGAGACAGATAAACATCTTGCTTGTAATATTTAGAGATAAGTTAGCGTCGAAAGGAATCCCACAGTGCATAATCCCATCTGGATATGTGCATCAATGTTAGAGTGAAATTACCAGCTTCTGCTTTGCCAACTGTTTATGATTACAAATGATGTCCATCGCATCAGTGGGGAGATTCATTTCACTCTCTTAAGTTTTCGAGAACAGACTCTGAACAGTAATAGAAAGAAAACTCCACACTCTGCCTGTGCAAATCTCCTACAAATGCTAGGAGTGTCGTCATTTTAAATTGCTATTTATTCATTTTTGCCTTAGAGGTCAGCAGTCATTCAGAAGTTTCTACTACAAACATTTCGGCTCAGCCATTTGAGGAGTTTTGCGGGTGTTAAATCTGGAGTATGACTGGGTACTAGTCTGCCTTTTTTTCCCCTGGTGTCTTCATTGGCAACACTATCATACACTAAAATGGTAAAAACATATATTACCGCAATCCCACAAACTGCCTTCTATACAAATGTAAGCACAGAGGCTGAACTGCTTCAAACGTCCCTGCTCCTGCTCTTTAACAGTAGTTTATATTCGCCATTCTTCCCCATTTCTCTGATTTCCTGCTTCGCCTGCCAGTTGCCTTCACCTTAAAATAGATGTTCGAGCAGCTGCGGGTGCTCTCGATGACAATTGCTTTTGTGATTTACTCAGAATCCTGACAATTTTTAGGTCTGGGAGAATCAAAAGCCGGAGATCTCCGGGGATATTGCTGTTCGGGATCATATTTAATCTCTGTGCTACCTTCCCTCAGTACTTTTCTGTTTCAGTACACTCCCACAAGAGTTGTGAAAGACACCCTCGGCCCCCTCCCACCCTCTGACAGGTATTATCGTGAAGCTCCGTTCTTTTATTTCATTTGGTGCCCAATACATCTCACAACTTTCCTAGACTGTGTTCTCTGAGAATAATAGATACTCCTGCAGCTAGCAGAGTAGAATTTATCCTCCTGCACTGATATTTTAAGTTACTCTTAAGCTTGCTGTTGAATATTTGAGGCTCTAAAAGAGTGATCATTAACTCTGGCCCTTTTTGGGTTGACAGCAGGAAGCTGAGTAAGTTAAGAAGGAATAGTTGATCTTAGGCCTTCAAAGTCTTAATTCATTATAAGCAGAGAGGGACTCGAAATTCGTAGAACTTGTCAGCGTGGTCTTACAATTTCTTGAAAAGAAAGAATTGCATTGTCTAACTTGAAAAAGTCACTGCTTGCCGGCAGGCACAGTACTAAAGAAAAAAATATCTGCTGTACGTCAGTGCTAAGTTCCCAAATATCTATAGATATCAGATATTTGACCTTGGCAGAAATGTGAGAAAATGGGTCAAACAAGAGATGTATTGGGATGACTAATCGTTGATGTTAACTTGATCCACCAAGGAAAAGGGAGTCTCAAATCAGGAGAAATGGCCTCCATCAGATTGACTTGTAGACACTGTCTTGATTGCTAATAGATATAGACGGACCTAGCCCTTGCCTCTGTTTGTGTGTGTGTGTGTCTCTCTCTGTGTATGTGTGAAATTGGACTAGTAAAGTCTATTGTCTTTAAGATTGCTTCGTCTGATATGAGAGCAGCTGTATTTTCTTGCTTCTGCCTCTCATTGGTGTCAAATATCAATTTCTGTCCTTTCAGTATGTGTATCTTTGGCAATGAAGTCAATTTCTTGTAGGAAACATATGATTGAAATTTTTTGTAAGAATTCATTCAATTTTCTGCTTATCTATCTATCTATCTATCTATCTATCATCTATCTATCTGTCTATCTATCTATCTATCTATCCATCCATCATCTATTTTTCGAGACAGGATCAGGCCTGGAACTCATTACCCCATGCCTTAGTCTTCTGATTGCTGGGATAGTAGCATGTGCTGCCATAGATGGCTCATTTTTATCCCTCATGAGACTTTAAATTCAAAATAATAAGTAAAACTGAAATTATCCTGATATTAACAGCATGCTCAGACACTATGATTGATGTAAAGAGTATTTTGGTGAACAAACTATTCACGGACTGACTGTGTCCAGAGAAAAATTAGAAGAAATTGGGAATCTAATCTAGTTTTGGAGTCAGCAGAGGCTTTCCCAGAAGTGACATTTTAACATTTATTTGGAAGTTGCGTGGGCGGCGTGTTGAAGATGAGGTGAAAGAGGGGAACGAAGGGGAAAGGATGATCTCAATCTATGGGAAGAAGAAATGATGCGTGCGGGATGATTTGTACGGTGATGTTGCTCTGACTCTGTGACATTTCTATTATGAAGGGTGTGGGCTACTCAGCCCATGCTTCAAGGCCTGCTGGAAATTAATTGTCTGCCAGACTCTCACTACTTTCATCTCTCATTACTCCCTGCCGTCGACTTTAGATGAGGCTCATCAAATTTTAGTTCTCCTCACGCATTCTTCTCTGCCAACCCATACCATTTTCAAGGGACGACAATCGTACCTCCTCTGTGGAGAATGTCGGACTCTTCACGGGCCTTTCTTTGGAGTCTTGTTAACTGTATCTCTCCACCCACTGGCACTCACACTCGTCTTCGGCTGCACGATGAAAACTGGCCTCTGCTGCTGGTTTCTGTGCAGTCTGCATGGATTATCCAACAGTAAGGATGTGCTGATACATGGTCTTTTCCTATCCTGGAATACCTAGCTTATAGCCTGGCTTTAAACTGTTTTGGTGTCTAAATGATTCGAGTCGGTTTGAAACTACTTTCTATGTCTTTCTTTTCATAGATGCTTCCCATTTGAGGACCAGTCAAATGTAATCATTCCTTCACCTGCAAGTTCCAACACTGAAGGTGACCCTGAAAAATTCATCAGAGGAATAAAGCCTTTCTCGTCATTTCTGCCGCTCTGAAGGTCTTTGAGTAAATGGTGGCCGAGGAAGCGAGGCTATATGGCCAAGTGCAATATTAGATCTACTTTCTGTCTCTTTGGTGAACTTTGATGTATTACATTTTACATTTTGGAACCAATTTCTTTTTGATGAATCCATGCTCTCAGCCTTATATGGTGAACTATTGCATTAAGGACATTGAGATAAATGATCAGGTATGACGGCAAAGTATTGCCCATGGCGTGGGTAGCTTCTTCTGTTGTCCTTGCTCCTAGAATGCTTTTGCCTTTTCTTACTCAGTGCTGGATGGTTAGCTATGAAAAGACACACAGAAATTTCCCCATGTGTGTAGACTATATTCAGCAAATCACTGCGACGAGGGCTTCCATTAAACACAGTTTTAACAAATGTGCCACATATCAGTTGTTCAGAGCCTGGAGTAGAATGAATAACTGCAGATAGGTCGTTGATGATGATGAAAACCCTAACCCAGCCAATAAAAACTTGGAAATTTTCAGTTCAAATACTTTACAAAAGTGTTTTCTCAGTTTTTCTAATTTTGTTCTTGCTTTCCCCTCTAGAAACTATGCTGTAAAGTTCTATTATTTTTTTGCTCATGTATTCAACTGACATATGCTGAGATCTTTTGTATGCTAAGTAATGAGAATAAATTGTCTTTGACCTCAAGACCCTAAAGCATTGATACTTCTTTTCTGTGATAGGGCAGATATTAAATATTTGTGGCTCTGAGGGCCATCAATTCTCTGCCACAATTATTCCATCATTTTAATTGTTGTGTTTCTGTTTCTATGAACTGTAGCCTTTCCTCTTGGCTGGAAGAGGCAAGCTTGCTGAGATTTAGAAAATAAAGGAAAGTTACAAGGCTCAGGAAAGGAGCACCTGAAACTTAGAAGATGCTCTAGGCCCTTCCTCAATTGTGCAAGTGGTAACAAAAGCTAGAGAGAGAGAAGACTGAGTTGCTGAGTCGCTGAGTGGCATGGAAATGGTGTAGAGATCCAGGGATGTGGCTTTCATGAGTCATCGCCACTGGTGGGTGGGCTTTTCAGTGATGCAGCTGCGTTTGAGTCATCCATGCTCTCCTAAGTGGCCCTTTTCCTATAGTCTTATAAGGAAGTTCAATACAACCACTGGTTCACTAAGCTAGACGTCAGTGTCCTATATGGAATGAATAGATAGATGCGTGCTCATTTCTCCCCAGGAAAAGTGATGTAGCCGTACTACAAAGAAAGCCATTAATCACATTCAATCTGTCTGGCATAAGCCTACCCATTATTAAAACTATTGAAGTATCCAAGTGAAACACTACACCAAGCCTTTTATAAGCATAGCAAAGAGAAGTTATTCCTTCTTCTGTGTTCAAATGTATTCTGGGTAGTTCTACTTGGGGCACCTCTAACATTGACTAGGCTGGTGTGTTTTCCATTTGTGACAGGTGGTTGTCTTAGTTTGGGTTTTTATTGCTGTGAAGAGACACCGTGACCACCACAACTTTGATGAAGTAAAACATTTAATTGAGGTGGTTTGCCTACAGTTTCAGAGGTTCGGTCCACGATCATAATGACAGGGAGCATGAAGGCAATTGTGGGGCCGGAACTGAGAGTCCTGCTTCTTGCAGACAACAGGAAGTTGACTGAGATACTGGGCAGTAGCCCGAACATAGAGGTTCTCAAAGCCCTCCACCTGAGAAACTTACTTCCATCAACAAGGCCATACTCACTCCAACAAAGCCACACCACCTAATCGTGCCAATGGAGGCCAATTACATTCAAACTACCAAAGTGGTCGAATGTCTGAGAAAGCACCAAGAAATGGGCTGTTCAAAAATGTTAGCTGAACTGGCTTCCTGGATGGGAAGTTTAAAGGAATAGCGTGACAGGCGGAGATGATAGGGCAGTGGTTTCTAGGTCTGAACTTTGGCCAATAAGGTACAAGTAGGCTCGAGGGTTTTCTAAAGGGGAACACTATGGTCAGATTGACATTTAGAAAGGTAACTTATAGTTGGACATGGAAGTACAAGCATGTAATTATTACCAGCAGTAGGAAGGTAAATTCAGGATCATCAGGAGTTCAGGGTAATTCCCTGCTCCATGGTGAATTTGAGATCAACCTGGATTTCATGAGACCTTGCCTCCAGCAGCCAGAAAAACTGGTGCTGGAGAAATGGCTCAGCAGTTAAGGGTGGACGACTTGAAAGTGACACTGCGCCTATGTTGAGGGGCTCACAAGTTTCGGTAATTCCAGTTCCAAAGGGTCTGACGCCTGATTTTGTTTCCTACATCACACTCACACAGGTGACACACACACACACACACACACACACTCCCACACACACTCACACACACTCACACACACTCATACAGGTGACACACACACACACTCACACACACTCACACAGGTGACACACACACACACACTCACACACACACACTCACACAGGTGACACACACACACTCACACACACTCACACAGGTGACACACACACACACTCACACACACACACTCACACAGGTGACACACACACCCACACTCACACAGGTGACACACACACACACTCACACACACACTCACACACACTCACACACACTCACACACACTCACACAGGTGACACACACACTCACACAGGTGACACACACACTCACACAGGTGACACACACACACTCACACAGGTGACACACACACACTCACACACACACACACACACACTCACACACACTCACACAGGTGACACACACACACTCACACAGGTGACACACTCACACACACTCACACAGGTGACACACACACACACTCACACAGGTGACACACACACACACTCACACAGGTGACACACTCACACACACTCACACAGGTGACACACACACACACTCACACAGGTGACACACTCACACACACTCACACAGGTGACACACACACACACTCACACAGGTGACACACACACACTCACACAGGTGACACACACACACTCACACACACTCACACAGGTCACACACACACACTCACACTCACACACACACACTCACACAGGTCACACACACACACTCACACAGGTCACACACACACACTCACACTCACACACACACTCACACAGGTCACACACACACACTCACACACACACTCACACACACACTCACACACTCACACAGGTGACACACACACACTCACACACACACTCACACTCACACAGGTGACACACACACGCTCACACACACACTCACACACACACTCACACACACTCACACACACTCACACAGGTGACACACACACTCACACACACACTCACACACACTCACACAGGTGACACACACACACACTCACACAGGTGACACACACACACACTCACACAGGTGACACACTCACACACACTCACACAGGTGACACACACACACACTCACACAGGTGACACACACACACTCACACAGGTGACACACACACACTCACACACACTCACACACTCACACAGTTGACACACACACACACTCACACAGGTCACACACACACACTCACACACACACACTCACACACACTCACACAGGTGACACACACACTCACACTCACACACACACACACTCACACAGGTGACACACACACCCACACTCACACACACACTCACACAGGTGACACACACACACACTCACACAGGTCACACACACACTCACACATACACACACACTCACACAGGCGGCACACACACACACACTCACACACTCACACACACTCACACAGGTGACACACACACACTCACACACACACACACTCACACACACACACTCACACACACACACTCACAGAGAGAGAGAGAGAGAGAGAGAGAGAAACACAGAGACAGACACAAGCATAAAACAAAACAGAAAAGGAAGGAAGGGAGGGAGGGAGGGAGGGAGGGAGGGAGACCAGGAGAGTAACAAGATGCCAGCTGATTTGGATGGTGGTCAATGAACAAGTATTGGTACTAACATCATTCGAGGCCAAAGAGAATAATAGAGGCACAGCTGCAAAGAACTCTTAATGGAGTCAGCTGTCTTTCCCAGGCATAGTCTCGACAATTCTTAACTGTCTTCATTACCTATTTCCATCACCTGTCAATAATTCCACTAGATAATGAATCCTCCAGTACCCCCACGATGTTGTCTCCTCTCAGTGATTGGACTGCCAGTCAGGGACCAAGACTTTTCAAGCTACTGATTTCTAATGATGCCCATCCTATCAAAATCACAAGGAGAAAAGAGTCTGAATAGCTCCACCCACATGTGTACAAATTTTGGGAGCCTTGGTTGCTATTCTTTTAGTCACATTTAGGCAAAAAAAAAAAAAAAAAAAAAATCCAAGTTAGTAATTTAGAGTACTGAACACAGTTGAGGGATTTGTTTCATGAAAGTTTATCAAATAACTTGACGCTTCCTTAGAATTTCATTTCGTTGTTGTTTTACCTCCCCCATTCCCTATGGATTTCTGCTGTGAAATATTTTATGACTCCTCCTAATTCCATTTCATCCTCATTAGTTGTGGCCTTGGATGTTGTAGCCTTTTACTAGGACCTTACCTGTACTTCCAGTTGCACTTGCCTAGTTTGCATTTCTTCTAGTCTTGCTTGTGCTTAGTATTTACATAGGGATCTTTTCTTCTCTAACAGGGAAGACTTAAGGGTCTGTGTATACTTCGCTTTCCCTGAAGCCCTTTCTGCAATGCTTTTAATTAATACACGGTCAATTAAGAGATTCCCGGGTAGAAGAAAGCATCAGACTTCCTGCAACCCAGAGATACTATAAACAGTGGGCTATTCAGCTTGAGATAGCCACGACATTCGTGGGAATGAGCATCATCTCCTCTCACTGTCAGTGGGGTCTGGTTCTGATAGCCAGGGAACAATTGAAAACAGACTTCCTAGGAAAAAAATGAAAAATTCCACAATCTCTGCATTCTAAATATTGGAAATGGTTTACCTGTGGGGCCTACAAGCTGCAATTTGCATCTTGGTTTATGTGAAGGATGGAAAGCGCAAGTCTGTGAGTGAGGCTGCTGACACAGCGGGGCCTCTGTCAGCGGCACAGGGAGCCAGTTCAGGGACTGAGGGCCATGATGAAGAAATTAATAATCCACTTATTATTCAGAACAGTGAATGGCTGCAGGCTATTGGCAAGCAGTTTAGCAATTATCTGATTAACTGCTAATTTTTTTTTTTTTACCAGGAAACCTCTTCAGGAATACACTTTTGTGTGATGTGACACAGAATTGCAAGGAGCTGGCATTTTGTGCAAAAAGCTGAGTTGCAGGTAGGTGGGCTACACTGAGACCCTCGTGAGCCGTCACTCTTTCAAACTTGGGAGCAAATGGCCCTTTTTGCGGCTGTTATAACTCTTCCTGGAAATATCAGCTTCTCTATGGCATCGTAACTCAAATTTAATATGAGAGTCGACATGGTTTTCTTTTTCATGTTGAGATCTTATTTAGAACTGGAGGGCCGGGCATCATCCTTTCAGTGGGAGTTTAGAAAATCCATTTGCATCTCTCTCCTGGTGATATCCAAGATGTATCAGGGCCAGAATATATCTAGTCTTGCTTCATGCAGCAGTTCGTTTCCTGATCTAGTTAATCATAATAATGCACTGTCGTTTTAAAGCCAAATAATGACTTTGTGAGATACAAATCATTTGCTCCCATTGCTGCTTCTCTTTGGGCTACTGATCTCCAAGAAGGGACCCCCAAACTTAACAGACCTGAAATGTCTTGAGGGCTTGATTGAAATTCATCAAGACTAAACTGGGTGGGTTGATAGGAAGGAAAATTTTCCAATATTTAAAATAAACCCAGCTCTCAGTTACATTAAAATAAAGTGAAGGTGCTTGTTTTTTGACTGGTAGTGATCACTAGAGTCATAACCACAAACAACAGCCTTTGCTGGTATTCCTGATGCCTCAAGATTCTCTAGAATTTATCTGTAATGATGCTGCAAAGCTGTTCCCGATTTCTACTGATACTATCCTAGAATATTCGAAGCAAATTTTATTCTACCCTTTGATCCCTAGCTATAAATTTGTTCTACTCACTCTATTATGCAGTCTGTGAAGGAAATTGATTTCTCAAATGTAAACATTTGTTATATACATACATACATATATGTGTATATATACATACATACATACATACATATGTGTGTGTGTATATATATATATATATATATATATATATATATATATATATATATATTTACAGTGGGATAATCACTGGCGGCAGGAACAGGCAAAGGTTAGCCAAGAGACTGTTCACATTAAATCCTTTTGCTTTGCCACAGTCCGTGAAACAGAGATACACAGAAAGCCAGAGATTTTCCCACTGAAAACGGCATTTAAATGAAAAAGTCAGACCCTCTGTAGAAGTATTACAGTAGCTTTATTTCGAGAATTGGTTAAAGAAAAATCTTTTATGAGGATATCAATTACAACACTGCTAAAAAGTCAATTATGTAGTAATTGAAGGATAAAATAATGGATTTACTCTAGGTAAATTCAAAGTCATATTTGAAATGTAGCTCTTCATTATTACAGCCTTGATGTATGAAATTAATTTTATCTATATAATGGTATTCATTAAATGCAAAGGGTTAGTGATAATTGTCTTGTACAAATGTAAAAACTACAGTAGGAAAATAAAGACACGATAGAATTTTTCACTGAGCACTATTTTTCGAATTCCTAACCCCATTTACTAATTAACTCCTTTTGATCACTTGCTTAAAATGAACACGGTTATCAAGCTTGGAACTTATATATTCTTGCTCATATACATCAAGGATAAAAACAGGATTTTGACTTTGTCGATATTCAAAGCTTCTTTCTGTCTTAGAGTGTCTTCACTGAGAACAGTGGGAAGCAACTGTTAGCTGAGAAGTCGAGATATTGTATGGACATCATTCCCATCATCCTGGCATGACTCTACTTTCCTGTCTTTGTGTTAAGTACCCTGCCCCCTCTAGGGGAAGTAAGGAGCTTATGGGGTAACAGGAAAGCTTATTGGTGTGGTGTCATACAACGGTTAAAGAGAACACAGTCATGCTCTTGTTCGAAAAGATATCTCTGAGTAATCAGGAAGTGATTGGAAGGATGCTCTCCAGGGCTTGCAAAGCTTGACTAATAATACAGTGTGTCTTCTGAGAAGTGACCCTCTGTTCTCCATCCCTAGTACGTTCTTTTTCATTTTATGAAACGAAACCTAAAACATATTAAATTAATTAGTTATATATGAAACCAACTGTGACATCCAAATGGAACTTTCATTTTACTATTCCTTAACAAACTAGTTATTGTGCTGGGTGGTGGTGGCGCACACCTTTAATCCCAGCACTTGGGAGGCAGAGGTAGGTGGATCTCTGTGATTTAGCTGCCAGTCTGGTCTATAAGAGCTAGTACCAGGACAGGCTCCCAAGGCTACAGAGAAACCCTGTCTCAAGAGACAGAGTTCCACATTGGAGCACCGGACTGAAACCCCAAGGTCCAAATCAGGAGCAGAAGGAGAGAGAGCACGAGCAAGGAACTCAGGACCATGAGGGGTGCACCCACACACTGAGACAATGGGGATGTTCTATCAGGAACTCACCAAGGCCAGCTGGACTGGGTCTGAAAAAGCATGGGATAAAACCGGACTCGCTGAACATAGCGGACAATGAGGACTGCTGAGAACTCAAGAACAATGGCACTGGGTTTTGATCCTACTGCACGTACTGGCTTTGTGGGAGCCTAGGCAGTTTGGATGTTCACCTTACTAGACCTGGAAGGAGGTGGGAGGTCCTTGGACACCCCACAGGGCAGGGAACCCTGACTGCTCTTTGGGCTATTGAGAGAGAGGGAGTTGATTGGGGGAGGGGGAGGGAAATGGGAAGCGGTGGCGGGGAAGAGACAGAAATCTTTAATAAATAAATAAATAAAAACAAACAAAAAAAGAAGAAAGAAAGAAAAAGAAACTAGAGAAACTAGTTATTGAACATTTGCCTACTATCTAGTCCTCTGTTATCTCTGAGAAGATTTGAAATTAACTTACTGATATAAATTATTATTATCCTCTATTTTAGGCACTACAAAACTTATAGATCTTAAAAAGTATGCTGAACATTTCGGGTATTAATAGGTGTCCTTATTAGCTTTAATTGTTCATTTTGACACAGTCTAGAATCATCTGAGAGTAAAGCCTCTATTGGGGAATTGTCTAGATCAGACTGACTTATGGGTGTATCTGGAAGATTGTGTTTATTATTAATTGATGCAGGAAGACCCAGACTACTCTGGGGGTCACCATCTCTTTCCTGGTAGTTGTGGGCTTTAGAAGAAAGCTCGCTAAACCTGAGTGAGTAAGCAAAACAGCAAGCAGCCTCTTCCATGGCTCCTGACGTACCCTTCTGGCTCTGGGTGAGTTCCTATATTGGAGGCAATGTGGGGTGAAATAGCAAGCACACATATCTTTAGATTCCTGTCTTGAATTCTTGCCCTTACTTCTTCCCTCAATGATGGACTACATTCTTAAAATGTCACATGAAATAAAACCCTTTCCTCCTCATGTTGCCTGTGGTCAGAATGTTTCATAAGAGTAATAAAATAAAAATAGAAATATGGGCTATCAACGTCTAATACCCAAGCCACAATTTTAGTGTAAGATATAGGATAAACAATGTCATATCAGATTCCTTTTAGGTTGTAAATGAGTACTCGCAGGAGATTTTCTTAATTGCTGTCATCCTGAGCTTTTGAGATTCCACGAGAGTACTTTGCACATGTCAGGAAACCTACGATTTTTTAGTAAATGGAATAAAAAATTTCAGATCAAGAATTGGACTTAAATTCTTTTTACTGTATGAATTTGTGGGTCTGAGTGTTGAAGCCCTGCCCAGTGTAATCGCCAAGAAACAGACAAGAAGAAAGTGTGTGAGCTGAGGTCAGGTATAGGATGTCTAAAGACACATGTGTTGGTTTGCATCTCTGTACCCGTGATCAAATATTGATCAAAAACAACTTGAGGAGGGGATTATTTATCTTAGACGTTATAGTTCATCACCAAGTCAAGTCAAGTCAAGACAGGAATTGATGCAGAGGCCACGGGTATGCTGCTTATTGGCTTGCTCTGCATGGCCTCCTCAGTTTTCTTATGCATCTAAGGACAACCTGCCAATGGGTGGCACTGCTCACAGTGGTTGGATGCCTTCCACATTAATTACATGCAAGAAAATGCCTTACAAAAGAAGGCATTTTCTTAGCGGAGGTTCCCTCTCTCCAGGTGACACCCATTTGTAGCAAGTTGACAAAGGAAAGTCCCAATAACCAAAACCTAAATAAAAATAAACAAGCAAAAACCAAACGAAACTATTCAACACGTGCCAGTGAGTTTGCAAGCAAAGGGAGGAAGTAGGTTTCTATCTCAAGCTTTCCTGAATCCTGGGAACTATTCATTGATTGCTTTATAGCTGACAATTGCTGTCAGGTGGAATCTTGGTTTTAAAAGATAAAATGAGTGATAATTTGAAATTTCAGACACAATAGTAATGTAAAATTTCAATTTCTCAAGGCAAACATTTACACTGAAAAACTTGTAGAACTAGGAGTTTAGTTACTTATCTCAATTATCACAAAATACCTGCTGAGAAGAAACCTAAGGGAAAAAAAGGGGGGTTATTTCAGCTCACGGTTTGACAGTATGGTTTGTTACACAAGATGTCATACCAGAAGGAAGGTCAGGCAGCTGGTTATATTTGACAATCAGAAAGAGAGATGAACACTGATGCCTTGCTACTTTTCCCCTCTTTACACCTTCAGCCCATGTGATGATGGTGCTTCCTACCTTTAGTTGATCTTCTCACCTCAGCTAACTCAATCTAGTTAATTACTCATGCATGCCCAGAGGCATATCTCTGTGTTTATTCTAGATCCTGCCACACTGGGATTGTTAGCCATACATTGGAGACTGTGATTATATACCAAATGGTCAATCATGAAATCATATATATATATATATATATATATATGTATGTATATATACACACATATATGTGTATATATGAAATATGTGTACATATACATGCGTATATGTGTATATGCACACACATATATAATGTAATTGGATTGAGTAGGTAGCATTTACATATTTAGGAATGTATGCATGTTTGTATGACGTAACAATGATTATAGAAAAAGAAGCCATGGATTATAAAGAAATAAAAAAATGATACATAGAAATGAGTGGAGTGAGGAAAGGGAAGAAGGAGATGATATAGTTATTTTTTAATATAAACATTTTAAAGCATTAAAATAAAAAAGAATCACTGGAATATGGAAAGAGTATAGAATGCCATCTTCTGCTGACTCTGTTGTTCTGCTGTTGAATGGTTTTAAGGTTCACTGGTCTTATGCCTTATACTTCTAAATTTTTCTCGTTTGTAAAATTAATGACATAATTCCACGGCAAGGCAAAACAATCTGTTTTTAAATGAAATGGTCCTTCTAAGCTGTGTTTCAGATGGGTGACATTTTGAGACAAACTGAGGCCGATACGGCAATTAATTTTCACAATGTTCTTTCATAACCAAATAAAGGATGCTATTATACACAGAACTAATGTGAGGTTCCTAGATTTTGTACTTTATACGCCAAGTGCCAACCAAGTATGTTGTGTGTATTTATGGCAATGGTTTGAATCCTTCTTTCTCTTTGTCAACCTGCCAAACAGATTTAACCCTGTGTTTATTGTGTGTCTTATGAGTTTTTCTAGATTTGCCCATGTTGGTGTAAAAGTTACATGCTTCAAAAAGATCAGAAGCTTTTTTGAAATACTGAATCCAAAGTGATCATGAAAACGGCTTTCATGTGTTCTATGTGTGTTGCATAGATCTTTATAAATAGTTGCTTTGCGGTTATAAAACTCACACTTGGTACAAGATAGGAAATACTAAATGTTCCCTGGGCTTCTCTCCAATTTTTCATTGTGGTAGGTATTTGGTTGTAAAGGTGTTGATAGAAAGCCTGGGGTTTGCCACTTCTGATTTTGTGAAGCAGTATTATGGTGATGGATCATTCATTATAGAGTTTTTAATTCAATAAAAAATAGATTGCACTTACAATTTAAGATTTCAAACATAATATTTCCAGATGGAGTGGAGAGATAAGAATAAAATGCCCAAGCTTAAAATAATTGAAGAACAATCAAATATACTTGAATGATAAGAAAATGCACCTGCACAGTGACCCAATCATGTGGTTGGAGACCCATGTGCAGCTAAGTATCTTTAGCCTTCCAGCCTTTATAGAGTCAAAAAAAATTGAAACCTGCATTAAGTCAGGACTTCTAGGTGCTGAAGACAAAGTTATGAAAAAAGTGTATTACATTTCTGAAGTTCAGAGATTCAGAAGAAAGAAAATCAACAAATGTAAAAACAAAGATATAGTATAGTTGATTGGACTATGGTTCAAAGTAAATCATTGTAGTAAGGGCAACTATAATACGTGGCCCTCAGTGTCACTTGGTGGTATCAGCAGAGACTTGAAGGAAATAGTGGGCATGATGCCAGCAGTTGCTTCAGAAAAGGGGGTTGGGCAGGGGACCAAATGCAAAGGCCCTGAGGTAAAGTCACAAGGAGATGGCTGTGCTGTAGAACAATCTTTTTCTACACTATGAATATGTACTACACTCATTGGTTAATAAAAAGTTGATAGGCCAGGTGCATCCCCGGCACCCGGCTGCCCCCCACGGCTAGCTTTACCTGAAATAATTACATGGAAACTGTATTCTCTTAAACACCGCTTGGCCCATTTCTATCTAGCCTCTTCTAGGCTAGCGCTCGCACCTGGACTAGCCCATTTCTAATAATCTGCTGTAGCACACGAGCTGGCTTACCAGGAATGATCTTAACCTGCATCTGTCTGGAGTGGGAGAATCATGGCTACTCTCTGACTCAGCTTCTTTCTCCCAGCCTTCTGTTCTGTTTACTCCACCCACCTAAGGGTGGGCCTATCAAATGGGCCTAGCAGTTCCTTTATTGCTTAACCAATGAAATCAACAGATTGATATATGACACTCCCACATCAGGGCAGGAAAGGAAGTTAGGCGGAAAAGCAAAACTGAGAATGATGGGAAGAAGGAGAGAAGAGTCAGAGAGATTCCAGCCAGCTGCTCAGGAAGCAATATATGCTACGAGACAGATAAAGCCACGATCTACGTGGCAATTCATAGATTAACAGAAATGGATTGATTTAAATGCAAGAGTTAGCTAGTAATAAGCTGAGCTATTGGCCAAGAATTTATAATTCATATTCAGCCTCTGAGTTGGTTATTTGGGACTAGGCAGATGGGACAAGAAATGTTCGTTTACACTGCTGTGATTTCCAAGTAAAGTGCAGAGCAAAGTCATGAGGAGGAGATGGAGGAAGCAGAAAGTGCCAGAGGTTTGAGAAGTGCAAAGATGTGAGCCACTTTTCTAAGATCTTGAGATAAGCTCTAGGATATAGAGCCTTAGATTCAGGAAGGGTACCCAAAATCTTTGAGGCAATGTACCTATGAGTATCATTGCAAAGGCTTGGAAGAAAGACTACAGGATAATCTTGGTGTTTTGTAAAAACAGGTAATAGAAATGAGGAATGACAAGGGAGTTAAAGGTATAAGAACAGCAAAGAGAAGGTGATGCTAGATAATTTTATGTTGCAAATCTGGTCACATATTCACTGACACTGATAACCAGATTTTTCTCCCACTCTCCAGTGCCCATCAATAAAGTTGTTGATGCCACAATTCCACATGTAATTGGCTAGTTGTCTTGGGTTAGGATTTGCTAGTGGATCCCATAGTAGAAGTCTTGGCCTATTCTTTATTAACAAGAGGATCACAGCTGAGCTAATGTGACCAGGAGGAAAGCATGGCAGGAAGGAGAAAAAGGCAACTTTACGCAATTTCCAAATATGGTGTAAAGTTCATTTGATTCCCAAGGAAAACTCAAGATTGCCTGGACCCTGTATTAGCGTTTTCATACCTTAGGTTCAGCAATTCTTAGCTAAAAAGCTTCCCAAGTGCAGGTGCGTTTCCAGCATCTTAGTTTTCTATGCCTGTTAGCTGAGTGGGCTCCATAGCATGAGGACTTTTGGAAGCAGAAATTCCCCACATTGGAAGCAGAAACACACCTACGATGCTGCCGAAGGATCTGGGGGCCATGTGAGTAGAACACATTGGTTATTCTGTTAGCAGTGCATACTGTCATTTCTAGTTCACATACATGGCCATTGTCATTTATATTGTCCATCTCTATGATCTTTCTATAGCCTGCCTATCCTCCTCTATTTTCTATAAGAAATTTAAATATTATAATCAACTTCAAAGTTTTTACTGAAATATCTCATTTTTCTCTCTACCATTCTTAGGCCTATAATTTCATTCTAGAGTCAAAAGAAAACTCTTTTCAAAATATGAGTTGTGTTGTTATCAATCTTTGGCTTAACACAATTCATATTTTACAGAAAGGCCTTCAAGGTTCACCTCTATCTTATTCATTTGTTCACCATTTTCTTCAGCCAAATTTTAGTTTAAGTTCATTGAACATGCCAGGCTCCACTGTAGAAAACCGAGGCTTTCTCAGCATGGAGGTCTCGTCTATTTCTTCTAGCGCAGATGCTCAATAACTACAATAGTTCCAATGCCACCGCTATTGTATAGTGCAAATCAGTTCCCATCATGGTTATTTTATAAATCTCAACTTACAGGTACTTTTCTTATAGCATTGTAAGATCTGATAATGATTTTTTGCTTATTGGTACATTTTCTTCATTGCAGTGCAGCCTCATGAGGGTGGTGGCTGTGGCATCACTGTGCTTCTAATGGTACTTGGGACCCAGTAGGCAGCCAATGATTAATTCCTGGACTAGTGCACTAATGCCTAGGTGTGCTGGCTGCTGTTTTTTCTTGTGCTCAGCATACTTAAGTAGGAAGATTGACTTCCTGTTAGATATTCCTACTATACATTAATCTTTTCTGAAATTGGTTGAGCCTGAGGTATAAATTTTCATGACTTTTGGAGGTTCAAAACACAAAACCCACCGCTACTGTGACCTTTGCATAACTGACCATGAAATGAAATGGCGGTGGCCGTTGGAAGACTGTGATACGTTTTACTTTTTTGCTGAATATGTAATCATAACTCAGTGGACAGTTTTGGGAGTTGTTACAATAAAAGTCAACTGTATGTTCACATATATGCTTCTCAACATTAACGGCTTTAAGATATGTGTTTCCCGGTGCTTTGAAAATGACTTTAGCTCTGGGAATTTTGAAGGGCAAATTACAAAGTTGTATTCTGAGATCATATATGATGCTTAGTAAAAACTGATTTGGGACCAAATCATAGTTCATCCAGATTCATTAAGCTACATTTCTAGAGATGGCTGACGAACAGTGCAAATAGTCCAAATAGTTTAACATGTGACAAGTTGAAATAGTTAGAAATATTACCTCTATTCTTCAAAAAAAAAAAAAAACCCAGCAGGCTGTAATCCTTGCATGAAACTTCTTCATGCCATCTCTAAAGATGAATGAGTTTTACCTATTCTTTTACACAGACTATATATTTGCCAGTAAGTGTGAGTATAGATCATTTTTAAAATATGATTTTACTTTAAATGTCTAGAGGAAACATTGATCCCTCGTTTTTCATTTCCTACTTGTGAAGCTGATTGATTTCTAAATTACTTTGCTACCATGCTCTAATTTAGGATTTAAAACCCCATCATGACAAGGATTTGATGTTATGAGGAAATTTTAATGCCCAGTGCCCAAGTTACTTTTCTTATTAAACTAGACACTTGGGGAGGCCATCAGCTCTTTTCACTGCCAGAAAACCAGTGGAGCATCACAGCTGCTCTCAATCTAGCCAGGATCTGACCTCGCATGAAATTTCAAGAATCTTGGCTTTTGATATGGAAGCAATATGTTTGTTTATGACTCTCTGAGCAAGGCAGAGGCCCAGAGGCTCCTGTGAGCTATTTTGAACTTTTTGAGGCTTCAATAGCATTAACGCCTGTAAGAAGCTGACATTGATGAAAAATGCCCACAAATTCCACTGAGCAAGCAGTTAAAAACAAACAAACAAACAAACAACACTTGGCTGAGGTATAAGTTAAACACAATAAATTCACTCATTGTAAGTGTAAATTTCAATGATTTTTCTAAATGTTGTGATTTGTCATATAAGTCAGTTATTAGAGTACTTTTTAATAAGCTCCTTTGTGTCCATTCACACTTAATCTCATTTCCTAACCAGAGCCATCAATTGCTAATTTACTTTCTGTAAATTTGACCTTTCTGGACATTTATTATACACAAATTCATGTCATAAGTCACGTTTTGTGTCTAGCTTTTAAAATCTGCATCATGTTTCTGAGTTTATCTGTATTGAGGGTTATTTGTATCTGTATCAGTGCTTTCACAAATAATTATTTTATTTTTATGTGTATATCTGTAAAGTTTTTATGTGTATATATGCGCTACTTACAGGTACTGCCCGGCAGAGGTTAGCAGAAGGGGCCAGAAGCCCTGGAACTATACTTATACCAGTGGTGAGCCAACATGTGGATGCCAAGAATGGAACTCGGGTCTAGAAAGTGCTCTTAATTGCTGAACCATCTCCCCAGCTTTGGATGCTTTGATTTTATTGCTGAGTAGTGTTCTATTGTATAGATAACCATAGAAAAGTTATCTATAAAAGTTAATCAGCACTTGGGGTGTTTCCAAGTTGGAGCTACTATGATTTGTGTTGCTATGAACATTTGTGTATAAATTGGTAAGGATCTTCACCTTCATTCTCTCGTTTCTAGATAGTGAAAAAAAATACCAAATTTTTCCATGGCAAGATGAAGAATTTGCAAAGATAAGCCTGAGATAAAAGTCTTTAACTAGCTTATGACTGAAACAGGGCTTAGTGTCTCAGGCCTGTAATCTCAGTACTTGTGAGACTGAGGCAGGAGGATTACCACAAATTCATGGTCAGCCTGAGCGAAACAAAGAAACAACAACAATAAAAAAACCAAGTTATAAGACTCCTATATATCACTAGACTGCCAGTAAGTGTGCAAATACAGTAAGAGGGTTACAGAATCTTTTTGTCTCTTAAACTTTTGAGTGGGGAGACTGCTCTGAAATGTGTCTTTAGGAACAGTGTAACAGTTTCAGGGAAATCACAAAATTGTCAAAGCAAGGAGACATGCAGAAGCCTGAGTCAACAACCTTCCACAGCAAAATGTTCACGCGGTCATTTTGGTTTTCCTTTTTGGTTGAGGCACCGAAGGCTTGTAGCGTTGCAGTGGGAATGAGTTACCAACATTCTAAGCTGCATGGGTGTGGAACTATACAAAATGTGCTAAGAAACTATGAAAGCAGTCCTGTCGATGACCAGCCATCAAAGACAGGGATTGGAAACTTGAAAGAGAAGCAAAATAGCCAGCTGAAGAATTTTCCCCACTGTATTGCCTTTGAGCCTTCCATTTGTCAGCTCCATTGATCAGGGAGAAAAAGGGAAAAACCCTTTTCATTCCAGGTAGCTAGACACCTCTAACTTTACCTTTCAACTTTAAGGGGGGCCTGGGATTGCCTTGATGTATATTTCCTCGGGCTTTAGTGTGAAGGAACAGAGGGCTCCCTCCTAGACTGGTACAGAGAGCCTGTGAGTAATGTATACGAGCTTCTTTAGGCTAAGTAGGGGATGGGCCTGACCAAATGTTATTTTCAGAAGGACCTTGCCTAAGAACATTGTCTAGAGCAAATGAATACAACGGTAGACATTTTAAGTCACACGGTTTCCCAGAATCTCCGAAGCTGGAGGACAGTCTTAAGCAGCCAAGTAGAGATGAGCCATTGTTGATGTCTGTCACAGGCTGTCAGTGGAAACGTCCTGTCCGAAGCCAACACAACCCATGTAAGAGAAAGAGTCCTTCTACAGCTTGTTACTGCCAGGGTGTGCTAGAGAGTGCTGGTATAGAATCCTGGGTCCTATTCCTCCACTCTCTTATCAGCTCAGTAAGACCCAGGGAAGTTAAAAGATATAACCAGTACTTGGTAAGAGAGAGTGTGCTTTAAAGAAAAAACATAAATTGTATACTTGACTCTAATTGTACAGAAGTCTTTGAAGTCTAAAGGATAGCTGACCTGGAAAGAAAATAGAAATTTTTGGTTATAGGAAGGGAATATGTAAAGTATGGTCAATATGCATGATGTTTTTCATTATTGAAACAAAACTATGATTGAGATAAAAAGGAAACTAGAGAAGTTATCATCCATATGTCACAGGTTAGTGACAGGACTTCCATGAAATTTCACATAAAAGGGAAGAGCACTGGCAATCTATTTAATGATGGAGCGGTGTTAAATAATAAATAAATTCTCTGCTCTCTTCCTATCTTCACAGCACTTCTGGGTCACTCAGTACAATGTTTTTGGATATATATAGACAGAGTGTTAGAGGGCATTAAACTCACAAAATAAATTATAACCAAACTTCAAAAACACAAAAAACTCCAAGACACATCATCATTATAGCATTATTATTCCACAAACAAAAAGCAGACACTAAACAATAGCTCCATGTTAAGAAATCCAATTTGCCAGTTATGCTTTGAGAAGATAGAATTCATGTCTGAAAGTTCTAAAGACTGTCTCAGTCAGCAACAGAGAGCAGAGTCATGATGGTATCAAAGAAGTGGAATGTTGGCCTTTTTAAAAAGAGACATTTACAAGAAGACTTTGATATCAAATAAGAGGTTCTCACAGCACCCTTTGCTCATCGTACTTGACATCATAGGTCCCCGGAGAATATCCTAATAGCTTGAAGTAGCTAAGGGTCCATTCTTACACACCTCAGCACCAGAGACCTCATAACATGTGTAGTGGGGAGAAGATAATTTATTCACCCAGCTCCAAGGGGCTATAAGTAAGTTAAGTAGAAAAATCTTGAAGAAAAGAGAGATTAATACGCCTCACCTTACTGCCAAAACTTTGAACCAAACAGCGTGTTTCTGTATATTACTCCCCCTAAAACTGAAAAGAAATGAGAAAGTTCTGACTGTAAATGTCAGTGAACTGCTATGTTACAGGGTTAGTTTTTTTTTTTAAAAAAAAATACATATTTGCAACTCTAACTGTAGTTCAGTAGAGATCTGGGGAGAAACTGGGATTTTCTAATTGAAATTTTGATTTGCAGTGAGCATGCTAAGGTTATTATTAGAAAGCGGGAGAGGGGGAGAGGTGGGACCAGTTTGCGAGAAGACACAGTTTTCACTTTCTCTTTTTAAAAAGCATGTGAGTCTACCCAGTGCTCATGTGCCTCCCCCAGTGAGGATTCCTGGATTCCCTGGGTGAGGAGGCTTCTATAATGCCCATGTTTGTATCACTCAGTATCCTTGGATTTTTCAGGCCAACACTCTGAACACAGGTCTATCTTCTTCCTGTTACAGTCTATTCTTAGCAAAGATTAAATCCCTTTAGTCCCTGTATGTGGTGAGTAGCCCCCAAAACTGTATCGAGCACATAACCAAACATGACATTCAGTATCTCACTTAATTCTGGCAGAGTCCAGTGAGAAAGATGATTTCATAGGTGAGAAGAGTCTGAGATACCCTCACACTTTCCTAAAGGCACAGGAGTTACATAGCGAATCAAGATTAAATATAGGCCTGTTTTACTTGAAATTTTCCAATTTCTATACTAACAGCTAGAAATAGAACCATGGAGCTTCCACAATTCGGACGTGCTACATGCAACGGAAGACCATCATTGCCAATCTAACCCAATCCCAAAGACTTCGAGGGCGGAGAGCTAGCCCTATCGTTTGTGTCAGTTTGTTTTATAGAAATTCTCATGGAATGGACTATGTTTAAGTATCGATTTCTTATTATAAATTATTTTAAAACTTTGTGCCTGGCGGTGGTGGCGCACGCCTTTAATCCCAGCACTCAGGAGGCAGAGGCAGGCGGATCTCTGTGAGTTCGAGGCCAGCCTGGTCTACAAGAGCTAGTTCCAGGACAGGAACCAGACAGAGAAACCCTGTCTCGAAAAATCCAAAAAAAAAAAAACAAAAAACAAAAAACAAAAAACAAAAAAAAACAAAAAAAAACACAAAAAAACCCCCAAAAAACCCCAAAACTTTGTGTTTGTGTGTGTGTGTGTGTGTGCGTGTGCGTGAGAGAGAGTGTGTGTGTGTGTGTATTTGTGTATGTGCAGGTAATGGGTCAGAAAATGACGTCAATTGTCCTGCTTTCTCATGTTTCACCTTATTAACTTGAGACAGTCTCTCACCAACTTACAACTAGGCAGGAGCCTCACAAGCACCAATGATCCTTCTGTTTCTTCTGTCAGCAATGCTGGAGTTATAGGTGAGTGTGGATACATGTGACTTTTCCCATAGATGCTGGAGATTTGAACTCAGTTCCTTATGCTTATTTATACCTTCAGTGCTCTTTTTGACCTACTGAAGAAGTTGCCCACTCTTGCAAATGCTAATTATTTCTCAGAACCCCTAGGAATGAATGCATTGATCCTATTCCATATCTTTTTTCTATAATTTGTGCCTTTAATTCCTGAGGAACTTACCTTACTTACTGCCATGCATTTTAACTTCAGGGATGCGTGTGCGAAGTGAGCTTGCTTGTCCCAGTTAGTTTTTTACTTCATTTACGAATCTCCTGTCATCCCTAGCACTGTTTGTTTCCCATGAGTTTCCCTGGTGCAATCCCAATGCTGGGTTTATCAAAGTCCATGCCTTTCGTCTTTATCTATGTCAGTGGCATTAACTATTCTCTCTAACCTTAATTTGTCTCTTTTTGGATTCATATAATCTGGCTTACACCACAGAGAACTAGTATCACCTCCTTTCTTCTTTATCTTTAGAATCCATCATATTTTGGATTAAGGTTTTGCCACCATATTTACATTTCTACTAAGTGCTGAGCATAAGGAAGGGTACCTAGCATCTGTGGCCATTTATGCACATGAATAAAAGAGATAGTTACTTCATAGTGCCACCGAGAATAATAAATGCAATGTTTATAGTGAATGTGTCCCTGTTCCTCCCTCTGTTTTCTTTTCCTTGCTTCTTTTTTTTATAATATCGAACTAATATTTTAACTCCTTTTGCACTTCTTTTTGATTATTAACTCTTTCCATGGTCAAAGAATCCTATGTTCTGCACTGATGCTCCAAACCTGGCTTTTTTTTTACATCCTCTTACTGATTTTACATTTAAAAGAATAATTAAACCAATATTAACTTTTAAATATGTATCAGAAACCAGGCAAAAATACCTCACTCGCTTACAGCTAGACAATTGAAAATGGAGACCGGGGCCGGGGAGGTAGCTCAGCTGATGAAATACTTGCCTTGCAATTATTGGGGCATGACTTTAGTTCCCAGAATTCCTATAAAAGAACTGTGTGTTCACACATACTTATACTCGCAGCACTGGGGAGGAAGAGATGGGCAGATACCTGGGACTTGCTGTCCAATGATTGTAGTCTACCTGGAAATTTCCAGGACAGTGAAAATTCTTTCAAAAAAAGTAGATCACATGAGACGGCTCAATCGCTGAAGACACTTGCTTCATAGTTGCAGCAGCCTGATGTAAATTCAGTCTCTGAGCACACATAAAGGCTGAAGGAGAGACCAACTGAGACCAATTCCAGAAAATTGTCTTCTGTTTTTCATACATGTGCCATGGAATGTGGCATAAACACCACACACACACACACACACACACACACACACACACACTTGCACACAAATAGAAAGCAGAGCCAGGGATTGTGGTGCACACCTGTAATCTCTGCACTAAGGGGCTGAAACTTCAAGGCCTGATTAGACTATATTGTGAGATGTGAGAAGGGGTGTTTGTGTAGGGGCAGAAATGCACCTTCTGGGTTGATGAATCCTCTATGATGCTGTGTTTCGTAAGAGGGTCAAGAAGCTTTGCCACTCCCTGTCATCCATACATTGCTTTATGCATCTCTTCTATTGGGCCAGTTCTGAATTATTTTCACATGTGGAAAACTGAATATAGACAAAGACCCTATACTGAAAATTTTAATGGTAGATCATAGGCCTAAAGTAAGCTCTTAGAAAATAACATTAGGAGAAAATATCTTGATTTTGACAATACATATAACACTAAAGACATCACACATGGGAGAAATAATAAGTTATATTTCATAAGAATTGAAAATTTCTGCTCTGTAAAACATTGAATAAACTAGAAGATGACTTTGAAGGTTTAGAATATTAGAAAATATTTTCATAAGACATGCTTATTAAAGGAGTACTACCAAAATGTTCAAAAGATGCATTACTCAGAAAAGTAATAATGATAATAATGATAATAATAAAAATGAGCAGCCCTATTTAAAGAACACAGAGATCTGAATGGATACCTCAATAAAGAATCACAAATGCCAAATAAATGTGTCGAGGATGCTGCATGTCACACCCTACCTGGTAATTTAGATAATTGCATATTCTGACAACTGAGATACAATTATGTATGTATTATCTTGGCAATAATCTATATCAGAAACAACATTACATGCTGGCAAGCATGTGGATCAAGACATGGATTAATTTTATCCTGAAATGCAGAATATACAGCCACCTTGGAAGACAATTTGAAAGATTTTTTAACAAAACTAAAGAGATTCTTTACACACAATTACAATTCAGCAGTGGTCATCGTCGGTAATTGCCTGAAGGAGTTAAACAAGATGTCCATAAGAAAGCCAGCCGTGGATATCTGAAGATGCTTCATTTACAATTATTGAAACTTGGAGTTAACCAAAGTAGCCTTCACTGGGTGAACTGATAAATTGGGATATCCAGATAATTGACATTATTTGGTGCTATAAAGAAATGTGCTGCTAAACTATGAGAGGACATAGAGGAATCTTAAATCCATGTTTAGTAGATGAAAAGTTCCCACACTATATAATTTCAGGAAATGACACGTTGTAAAAATCAAAACTATAAAGACAGTAAAGAGGCCAGTGATTGTTTGGATGGTGAAGAAGGAAGGATACACAGGACCCAAGAATTTTTAAGGCATAAGCTGTTTTTATGATACAATTTGACAGATATATACACTGTTATAGATTTGTCAAAACCCACAAGATGTATAATACCAAGAGGGAACCCTAAAAATAGCTGTGGACATGAAGTGAACAAGGTGTATCCATGTCACATAGCACTGTGGTGTGGCTTGTTGCTAGTGTAGGAAGCTGTGAGTCTGTGGGAGCAGAAAAGACATGTCAACACCATACTTGCTGATTTAATTATGAATCTAAAAGTGCTCTAAAAGGTATATTAAGACATACAATGCACATTTCTGTCATAACATCTAAACTCAATTGTTTTTTGACCCATTAGTCTGAGTGTGGGTAGAGTGTCCATACTGCATCATTTTTGTTGTTGTTGTCAATATCATCAGTGGATAGAAGCTTTTATTCCTGACAACACCTTCTTCCTTTGATGAGTAAACTCATAAAATGACTTTAGCTATCACAAGAACCCTACAAGGCAAGCAGACCATCTGATGTTTTCTCTGGTTTATGAAGAAGTTAAGTGCCTTGTGATAGGTTGCAGGAATTGTAGGGTAGAGTTAAATTAGACTTCTGACTCTCTCATGCCTGTCTCAGGCTCTTCCCCTAACACTCTGCATGAAGAATGCGTTATTCAATCATTTCCCAGGATTCCTGGGGAGCATAGTACATAGTACAACTTCTAAATATTACTTTTGATTGAATAACTGATTCAGAGAGACGAGTGTGATACAACAAGATATTGTAGGCATTGTCACTTTCATGTAAAAGTAAATTTTCATGGGTCAGATACAATAAGCTTTTTGTTCTTCTTTAAAAGCTATCAACATTCCCTGTTTTCTAGGAACACAAATTCTAAGCTTATTGATAGTTAAAGCACAGTAGGAATATATATGTTCAGAAAAAGAAATGCCGTATCACTCCCCATAATAGAACAGATGATGATTCAACAAATAAATTTTCAAAAATTGCTGTCCAAGGAAGACTATTTTATGCATCCACAAAATAAAGGCGTTCTGGAAGTGACTATTTCGATTCTCAACTCTGCATATTGCGGTAGGTCAGCAACTGGTTCAAACCAGAAGCAATTTCCTTCACAACACCGTCTGAAAATTTCTGAGAGAGATGATTGTCAGTTGTAACAGAATTATTTATTCCACTGTAATAGAACATTCAGTGAACACTTGGCAACTTGGTTAAAGTCTGAATTTCCCAGCCTTCTTTAGACATATAGGCGGCTGCAAGACCAGGGTCTAGCTCAGAAGAATTTATTTTAACTGCATGCACATGCTTCCTGCTGTTTTGCAAAGGGAGATCTACTTCCCTTTTTGAACTGGGGTGGATTTGTGAATATGAGCACCTGAGCAAACCTGTGACCCACAAGACGGAGCCATGTACTGAGGGTGGCAGAGCAGAAGTTAAAAGTCCATCCACTTTTTAGTGTTCCAGAAAAACAGATTCTCTAGTCTCTAAGCTTCTATTGTTTTTAATCTCTGTTACAACAGATGAACCAATTGGTGTTTAGTACAGAATTAGTTTCAAAACTATTATAGGCAGCTGTGTTTGTCACATATTATTCTACAATGAACACTGATGATTATGCATTGATGATTAAACTTTCTGGAGTCGAGTTTTACATTTCCTGATGCTTTAGATTGAGAAGTCTTACAGTGGGTGGGGGGGATGAAAATGGAGGGAGATAAACTACAATAATTTGAATATTCTGCTTTATTTCATTGTTCTACACAACTGTTTTGTGTAAATATAATAATATTTTTATTTCTAAAGAACCTTAGTATATCTTGAAATCTGGAATGATGATTCCTCAATATTGTTCTTTTGCTCATGGTCATCTTGAAGTTATGGGATCTTTTGTAATTCTATATAGATTTTTATGGTTTCTTCTATTTCTATGAAGAATGTTTTGAGGTTTGGTTGGTTTTGTATTGAATCTGTAAGTTGCTTTTGGTAGAATGATTATTTTTAAATATTAATTTTACAATCCATAAGAATGTGATGTTTTCCCATTTTCTAGTGTCTTCCGCAATCTCTTTTTTTCAAAATTTAAAATTTTCACTATTGAGGTCTCTCACATCCTTGTTTAGGTTTATTTCTGGATGTTTTATTTGTTTTGTGACAGTTATTAATGGGAATATGTCCATATTTCTCAGTTTGTTTCTTCATTTGTATATAGAAAGACTACTGATTTTGGTAAGTTATGTTGTATCCTGCCAATTTATGAAACTGTTGATCAGCTCTAGAAGTTTTCTTTTAGCATGATTAATAAAAACCCAAAGACAGAAATTGGGGTTCAACCTGAAGGTCAGAAAAGCAAAACAGCAAGCCATTGGCTCTTACCTCAACTTTAGTCTGAAATGGCGATCCTACCCCCAGGAATCTTAGAATGAGACTGTGTCTGAGAGCTGTTCCTCCCATCTTATATTCCTGTCTAGTGCTGGGATTAAAGGCGTGCACCACTACTGCCTGGTTTCTATGACAAACTAGTGTGGCTAAGGGATTAAAGGTATGTGTCACCACTGCCAGGTGTGTAAAGCTGAATAGTGGGGGCTGTTTTACTCTCTGAAATTCAGGTAAGCTTTATTTATTAAAATACAAACTTCACAATAATTCACAGTCATTTAAAAATTGTTTAATATTCTAATATGAAGACTTAGTTTTTAAGTTATATAGGTATTAAGTATTATAGGTCAATAATCATCCATGTTTGTCATACTTATAGTTAAACTAATCAGGTTCTTTAGATACATAGAAACTATATTCTGCATACATAGGTAATCTTCAACCACTTCAAGGAACTGTAGAACATGGCATTTAAATAACTTGGGGTTCTCTTGATGTGAGACATGATTGCTCTTGGCAGCACCAATTTATTCCTGAGAGAATGTTGAGCACTGAAGACACTCCTCTTGGAACTTGTTTTCTTCTTGGCAAAACTGGCCTTTGGGCAAGGAACTGCCCATGCCTCGACCACTGACAAAATGCATGGTGTTCAGACTGGACAAGCAGGATACAAGGAAAAAGACTTCGAAACCTTGTCAAGACAGGGTAACACACTTTTGAAAATCTTCCTCCCTCTGAAAATGGTCTGTCAGTTGCTCTAGACCTTAGCCAAAGTTGGTTGCCCCAACACTGCAAATGAGACTTTGGGTGATTGTCCAGCTAGCCTGTTTTCTGTCATCTACTACACATATTTGAAGCTGCTTGATTGCACTTCCTGCCTACTCAAGTAATATTATCTTCCTTCTTAGGCCTTCAATGGGGTTGAAGATTAGATAGTTGTAGTTACTGTCCTCTTAGGAATTTAGCCAAGCCATTTCTAATACAAGACTTAGACTCTTTAGGATAGAATGATTAATGAAACATTTAGCATATGTTTCTTGCTTAATATTGTTTACGCTAGTTATAATTCTATTTTTTATACTTGATATATGTTCTTATTGTATATAGTTTTGTATATGGGTCTGGAAAGACGATTTAACAGTTAAGAGCACTTTCTGTTCTTACAAAAGTCCCGGGTTTGGTTCAGATAATCCACAAGGTGGCTCACAACCATCCATAACTCAAGTTCCAGGGGATCTGATACTCTCTTCTGACCTCTGTGGGTAAGTAGCATGCACATGGCACACAGACATACATGTCAGCAAATCAGCCATACACATAAAATAAAACAAATAAACCAGAAAACTACATTATATGAATTTCCCAAATAACTAATAAAATATTACACTAAAAATGGCAGTCTTGTGATAGCGTGTTTTCCGGAAAAGTAATTCACCTGTCAGTGCCTCACACTGCTTGAGATGGTGCCAGTCCCCATTGTATCTAAATCACCCTAAGGCCACACTTCCAGAGCTTTCCTAATTTAATTAGTAATTTGTCCTGTTATGTACACAGTTTCATCTTAAATAGCTTTTCTAAGAATTATTTTTCTATCTTTGAAAATGGAAGTGAATAACATTTCTAAATGTCACAAGCACTGCTGGCCTCCATCTGATGCTCTAACAATGTTATTGTCTTGTGATGAGAACAAAAAAATCCAGCACAACTATGATCATATAAAACGGTGATGCTATTCCTCTCTCTCTCTCCACTTCCGCATAAAGATCTGAATCAATTGATAGGGCAAAGCTGTCAGGCCAAGGGATAGAAATGCTTGCTGCTAGTGCTCAAACACAGTCATGTTTACAATCTTGGGTTAGAATTTTGAGCCAGGTATTCAGACTGCAATAGGCTTTAATTTAGGTTGCCATTTCCAGGAAGGGGAAATAGGTGTACTGTCAAAGAGCTTTCTATTAGCCTGTATCTATTTGGGTGTGTGTGCTGGAGCTGAAAGGAGTAAGCACTTAGGCTGAGAACCTGGAGATTTAAGTGTGCCATTCTTACATGTTCCTCTCCTTCCTACTGCTTTCTCATTATTCTTGACTTTTTATTTGCTCTTCAAACCTCCGCTACTTAATGAGTTCACATCTTCATCCAATTTTCCACCAGGATGCTGATTTCCTTATACAGGAAGTTCATTAACATGTACAAATAATAACAACTGAGGGGTGGTGCAAAAATGTTCAAAGCAGCAGGTTGGCTCCTTGACACAAGATTTTGTCTTCAGATCTGTGTATTATTTTTGTTTCAAAAGGAAGTTCAAGAAGTTGTCTAGAAAGAGAAAAGCAGGGACGAGCTGGGGAGTATTGTGCAAACGTGGGTTCTTTTGGATTTAAGAACAACATCCACATTGTAGCATGAGCGATGTGAAGTGTATAAAGTTCTGTTAAAAAAAAAATACCCTTTCAGCTCTTTGAAGTCTTGCCCCTAGCAGAGGAGCTATTGGCAGTTGGAGTCTACTGTTGGAGTGGGAGTCAGTTTTCTTCATGGATGTTTCTCCAGAAAGTTTACCCATTCTCCGGTCCATGTTTCTGCACCTACTAACATGCTGGAAGTACATAAATGGACTCAGTGGGCTTCACGGAAACACATGTAGTTAAGATGGAGAATGCTGGAGAGATAGGAAAGAAATGGGATGTAAGGAAGACAGGATACGCATTTGACCGAAACACACTGTATGCGTGTATGAAATTCCCAGGCAATTTGAAAAAGAAGAAATTTAGAAAGGGATCCACACTGATCAAGTCTTTTCTGAGTGACCATGGGAACTGTGCAGCAACCAGAATCAGCCCTAAAGCATACAAGTTTGGAGTTTTATATGGCAGAGAAGGGAGAATATGGGAGCACTGTTTTCTCTAATATAACTGACCAATAAATGGGAGAAAAACATAGCTGCATCTTTTAAACAGCAGTTCTTCACATGGAAAACCTTTGTCCTCTTGAGAAACATCTGTACTTGGGTCTGAATATCACTACTTTAAGTTTTAGCCAGGGACTGGTAAAATATCTCTATTATCTTATAATGGGATTATGAACAGGCATTAGCATTTATCACTGCAAGCCATACTTCCTTTTGAGGCATATGTGTGTCTTTTCTCTCGGTTTTCTTTCTTATTATGTAGGAGGAAAGATGTTCACCTTATCACAACCAGAAATAGAGGGAAAGTACAATATACAACTGACAGAGGCTCATCCTCAGTTACCCTCTCTCTTTCTGAACCTTCTTTCAGTCCCAGGACAATATACTACTTTTACAGAAGCAGGTCCTCAGCTATACTCTCTCTAATGAGACCTTTCTAATGGTCTATTCAGCCTCAAACTCACTGGGAGATTAATCCAATCCACTGATAAAATTAGCACCTTCACGATCCAGACACCCCTTAATAGAGCCATCAGCTAGGGCCAACGCCTTCAACACATAAGTCTTTTGTCAAAGGACACTTTCCATCCCAACCATAGCATGCTGTTTCTCTCTTCTCTGAGACGATGAACTTCCTCTAGGTTTGTACCCAATCTTCAACTATTGGCACAGTTTGCCTTCTCCCATTCTAGGCTCCTTCTCTGTCCTTGGGATGTTAATAATGATACTGAACACCATCATGCTTCAGTTGAAGTGATCCATCAGTTTAACCTTACATCTTCCACGAACCTTTCTTGAGATACAGCCCCTCTGAGCCAGGATTTAAAGTCAGTTTTTAGAAATCACTGTGATGGGTTGCTTGCTAAGGTAGGGGAACTTTGACAGCTGTGGCAGAAGGCTTCTGAGGATAAAATGCAGAGGGGGAATAGTTGCAACCATTCTTTAAAGGAGAATCGATGTTTGTCAGCGGCCCCACCATCTTGTATCAACATTGCTTCAGTGGCTAGAACTAAGTTAACTTGTGATAAATCCCTCTCCTAGGACCCCTCGGCTGCAAAATAAGTTAAAAGTAACATAAGAACAGCAGTTCTGATGGGCTGTGTTGACCAACACCAGGAATATCATTTTGAGACTGCTATTTCCTTCACCTCCAGGGATCATTTAACTGAAATTCCTTGTTAGCTTAGAATTATTATACACAAAGCATAAGAAAATATTTGTTTAATTATGTTGCTCAACAAGGTATGATTACAGGTTTATAGCTATTAAATGACTTCTGTAAGTTTTCTCTATGGCATATCAAGAAACTCCAACAAACAAAGGCTGTGTATTCTATTCCTTTCCTGTACAGTTCCCTCCATAATACTCAGTTCTTACAGACTTTGAAACTTAACATATTGGGGTCTTTGCTAATGTCCATGCTTGGAATCTGATAGTAAACAAGGAAGAAAAGTCTGTGATTATAGGAGATAGAAAGATAGAGTTCAGGTTGAACTCCAGAAACACCAGGGAATTGCTGTATTGCTTCTCTTGGAAAATTGAGAAGAAAATGGATTCAGAAACTTTTTTTCTTTCAGTTTCCCCTTAAATATAAAAAGGCAATCTAATCATGACTTGGAACAGTTTAGATAAAATTTCCTTGACATGTACAACTTGGGGATTTCTCACAGTCTTACCTGGTACCTTACATCTTAAGACAAGACATGTAGCAAGTCAACTGCAATCACTTACCTGGCATAAGACATCAATTACATTACTATGCAAAGACTTCCCTCCAACAATGGAATGCTGTGATTCATCTGGGGAGATAGTTACAATTCAGATTCTTGTCGGCAGGTCTGGTGCAGAGTGGGCAACTAGCTCTCTTTTACCAAGGTAGCTGATCTGTGTGCCCCCTTTTTTTTTTTTTTTTTTTTTTTTTTTTTTTTTTGGTTTTTCGAGACAGGGTTTCTCTGTGGCTTTGGAGCCTGTCCTGGCACTAGCTCTTGTAGACCAGGCTGGTCTCGAACTCACAGAGATCCGCCTGCCTCTGCCTCCCGAGTGCTGGGATTAAAGGCGTGCGCCACCACCGCTGGGCGTGTGTGCCCCTTTTTGAGTAGTGCTCTAGCTTTTCTTTTGGACTCACCCAAAGACTTACGGTTAAAATATTTGGTCCTCAGCCTGTGATGCCAGCGGTAAACAGTGGTCTAGGAGAAAGCAGTTTGCTTTAGCACATATTCCCTGACTGATGTTCTGTCTTACCCACAGGTCTCAAAATGATGGCCATAAAGTGATCATAGACTGAAACCTTCAAAACCGTCAGCCAAAATGGAAACTACCTTTCTAAAAGTTATCTCAGGCAATTTCGTATAGCATCAAAAAGCTAACACAAGTAGCATCCCAACAGAGTGAGCCCTGGGAGCAATTCAAAAAGTGAGAAATTGTTAGAAGGAAGAATGATTTTTTTTCCACTCTTAGAAAATGTGATTTGGTGGCTGAGAATTCTTGATGGGTAGGTAGTGTGGGAAGGAGAGAGACATGAGTGAAGTCCAAAATTAATCTAGCTTGATTTCCTTCCTTTTGAGAGGGCTTTAAGTTCAAATAGACAACTGTTGGTTGCCACTGACATCAGAGTGCTGCTTACTGTATACATCTGGCTATGCAGGCAATAGTTATGCTTCATAAGGGTTGCAGCAGGACAGGCCTGTTCAATCGCTTCCATTCCTTGGTAGCTTGTACAGCATTTTCTGGAACCATGAAGCTAGACTTCAGGAAAGAGGCTTTCAGGCCAGATCTAATGCCAATCATCTGAATCCTGTGTGCCAATTGTAGTGTGTTCAGAAGCAGGGACCCACCCTCAACCATGAAAAGCAATCAGGAGCTGTATCAACAATCTATATTACTTTGCAAGTCACTTGGACTATTTTGGCCATCCCTTTACTGTTTGAAGGGAGGTTTCTTGTGTCTGGTACTGGAGTTTCTGTTAGTCTATGGTGCTTGTAGAGAGTGTTGTTAACCCAAGTACTTAACTTACTTTAAGGTGAGTATATGCCGTATATAAATACATACAGTGTACAATTTTAGGTAAATGTAAAATACTATGATTATTTGAGACTTTAACAAGCTTGTCATTTGTCTTTCCTCTTTCAGTACTGGTAGTGAAAATGAAGCCAGCTTCCTGGCAGCAGTGAGGTCATTGTCCATACAAAAACTCTACTACCACCTCATTGCTTGACCAGCATAATCTTACTATATTCTAAATCTTTTCCTTAGTCCCACAGATAAATACAACTGCCATTCCTCATAAAGAAGCTTCTGTCATAGAAAATCACAACAGGACATTTTGCAAAAATTGATGGATCGTAGGGATCCAAGTCCCAATGGATACATCTTCACCATAGCTCCTGTGTGTAGGCTCAGGGAAATTTTCAGAAGAGGGGGCAGAAAGAATGTCAAAACAGAGTGTGTGGGATTCTGCTGTGAAACACCATCTCCTAAAAATGGCTCACACACAATTCTGGGAAAATAGATATATAAGGGGACATGAACAAGGAAGGGGAACAATTTCACAGGGTCCCATCCCTAGGCAAAAAATACAGGCAACTAAGGATTGCTGGGAGATGGAGAAATAGCCTCCCCCAGGGATGAGTCCCCTTATTGGTTGTTCAATGTAGAGTGGCCAGCCTTGAAACCATATACACACAAACAACAGAAACAGACTCTGCTTTCTGTTGCTCTGTCTGTCTGTCTGTATGTCTATCTGTCTCTCTTTGTTGGAGGAGGCCACTAGTTTGTTCTTGGCTTCTCAGACCCAAAATAAGCACACAGAAACTATATTACTTGCAATACTGTCTGGCCAATAGCTTAAGTGTATTTGTGGCTAACTCTTACATCTTAATTTAACCCTCCATTAATCTGTGTATTGCCACATGGTTGTGGCTTACCAGGTAAAGTCCCATCCCCAACATCTGTCTCTGGCAGGCTACAAGGTTTCTTCCTCCCATTGTCTAGTTTCATTTTCCCCACATAGCTCTACTCTGCCCTATCAGGCCAAGCCAGTTTCTTTATTAACCAATGGTATTCACAGCAGCATAGAGAGTCCCACATCGTCCTCATCATCTTCATCATCATCATCATCCTCTCTCTCTCTCTCTCTCTCTCTCTCTCTCTATATATATATATATATATATATATATATATATATTATATATATATATATGCAATAAATATAATTAAAGAAAAAGACTATCAATTTAAGAGAGAAGGCATGGGAGGAGTTTGGGGATAGGAGAGGATAGAGGGAGGAAGAAAGTGATTATATTCTATTTCAATTAAAAGCATTAAAAATAATAATAAATCCATCTTAAAAAGGGAAATTACAAGAAAAGAACTTCACAGCTTGGATAGTAATGTTTCCTTCATCCTTAATTAGGTTCTTTGACCTTAAATCAGCATCTCTGTTGAGAAGAATATGTGAGTATTATGTGAAGATTAGCATCCAAAGAAATATGTACAGAAATTGTATACGTTCTGTGTGATTTTGTATCAACTTGCAAGGTTTGTTCTTACAAGTGCCTCTTGCTGTGTCCCCAGGAGAGTACACATGAAGTTTTCTTTATGAAAGGCTGTTCTCTCAGAATCCACATATAACCTGTCCTGGGACTTCTTTTTTTAAATTGAAGACTATGTTGTACTGTGACACACACTGCCTATGCCCCTCCTCCACATCTCTTGAAATAGGGACTACATAATTTTTTTATTAACTGTCAAGTTTCTACCTCAGCCAAGTGTGGCATAGCCGATTCCCCATTTTTGACTTTCTTTGAGGGGATATGGATGAGACAAATGCATTCCAGATATTCATTAGAAGAAACAAACACACAAGTCTCTTAGGAAATCAGTTTTGACATGTTTTAAACAAGTCCCCATAACTGGGCAAGTGAACTGACAACACGAGCCGACTGGACACAAATAGAGCAGTCCTAGTCTCTCTGTTTCTTTTTTTGGACTTTATCTCTCCTGTTGAGTGGAACTGCTCCTCCCATGGAGTCTGTGATGTTTACCTAGTGGAAGGGCCCAGGCACTCCAGAACACACACCCTCTGCCAGCCTCCTGTTTCTAAATAAGAGGCAATGACAAGCCCGTTTTTTTTTTTTTTTTTTTTTTTTTTTTTGGGTCGTGTCAGTCATAAAGGCAAAGGTGCCTTCGGAGAAGGGTTAGAGAACATCAGTCAGGGAAAGAGTAAATTCTAGTATTGAAAAGTGGTGTGTTTTTGCGTGCAATGCCAGCAGGCAGCTCCTGGCTATAGACTTTTTTTTTTTCCGGGATAAAAGCCTTCCTAGCAGAGTTCTAGGAGAACTAAATATTGCATGCATGTGTTACAGCAGAAGTCGGCATGGGAGGCTGGCTTGAGGATTTGTTATTAGGCTGCTAGTTTACAACTTAACGTTTTTCATTAGCTTGCTCTTCTTTGCCCCATTTCTACTCGAGTTGGAACCTTGTGTTTGCAAATATTTCTTAGAAGTTATATTTCTTGTGTAGTTTTCCTGAAGAAGACTGTGTTCTCAGCCTTATGAGTTCTGTGGAAGATCTCTTTCTAGCAGGGGAGAAAATAGAGGCTTCTTTAGGTTAGTAATTTGGGTGAAAAACAGGTTGGATTAGCAATTTGTGATGTGTATCCAAGAAATAAATTTCTGAAAAAATAATGAATATTTATCATTTCCCAGGAACTGTGGGTACAGGTTCTGACATGCTGTGAGGATATCTTTGTTCCATGGTGTCTTGTCTGTGATAGAATATTGAACGCTGGGCATTGGAGTATCTAAAAGTTCGTTTCCTCACATCTGGTAAATTGAGGTTGTCTTGGCTGTGTGCCTAGCTGGGCTGAACACGTGGCTCTGATTCCTGACAACAGGTGTTCTGTATTCTAAAACCAAGTGTACCACGTAAGATACTGTCTTTTTTTTATAAACTATGAATATGTATAGAATCACTTCCTCACGTTCTATTGGTTAAAGTAGAGTAATAAGATCAGCTCAAGTTCAGAGTCCTTCCTGTGATGTATGTCCACTGCACCTCTTAAAAACATGGTGGGTTCTGTATGTCTATATTGCTATAGTCTTCATTGGAGACTATAATCTGTCAAATGTAATTGAGGAAAGTTTACAAATATTTTGGTACTAGTGTCTATACTTTATAGTTATAACTAGAAAATGAATGGAAATTGTTCAGTTGTTACAATCTATCATATCCATGCACTGTTTTGAAATATTTCAGGTTCTTTAATATTTAATAATTGTTTTGTGCCTTTTAAACTTGTCTAAGTCAGAACTTGTAATGTCTGCATGATAAAAATGAAGATGCTGACATTCAGAGAAATGTAGCAAACTTAAATTCCCCAGTGTTTAGTGACTAATTTTAAATCTCGGGTGTGGCATTCCATACTTGTCACCTAGATTGAATCTACAATTCTGCTCTTACACTAATTTATCTCTTATTTTCGACTGCTTAACATAATAAGATTATAGTAAAAATCTTTCTATATTTTTTTGATTTGTTAACTTTGCTTGCAATTTCGACATTTGTTGATAAAGGAATTTTGAGGCTACATTGTTAAATACTACAAATCTGAACATCTTTATTAATGTGATGACTTTTTTCTTATTTTACTATTCTTCATGTCACTTAATATTAACCTTGACTGTGTGTTAGATCTAAATATGATACCCTAGCTGTACTGGTAAAAAATAAAACACTGCAGGTCCCTGAGTGGCAGCAGTGGGTAGTGGGCCATTGGGACAGCAGATTGCAGGCAGGGAGCCACGTGGCAGGTGAAATACCTTGGTGGGTCAGCTGGTCCCAGGCAGGAAGTTACTTGGCAGGTGAGAGACAGATGGATAGGCACACCATGCAGAGTGAGGTTGGATATTTATTTCGTGGGTTATAGAAGGGAAGGGGGAAAAGGAGAGGGAAGGAGAAGGGGAATGAGGAGAGAGAGAGGCAGAGAGAGAGAGAGAGAGGGGGGGGATGGGAAAGGAGAGAAAGAGAGCACAGGAGCAAGCAAGCAGAAGTTACCTCTTTGGGAGAGAGATGGAAAAGCTCAGGCTGGAAGCAGAAGGAAGATCCACTTGCCTTGGTGGATAGGAAAGGAGTGGGTGGGGCTTGTCTCTTAAAGGGACAGGACAGAGCATTGCACTAGCCCTGTCTATAAATATTTACTCTCTTATAAAGCATCCCTACTGACTATTTTTGATGTTGACATTCTGATCATTTAAAGCATTTATCCTTATCATTCCAACTCAATCTCCATTGTTTTTCTCCTAGATAATATTAATAGACTCTGCTTCCCACATCTGCACAACTAAAGACTACCGGTGAGATATTTTTACCCTGTGTCAGACTGTGAAGTACCTCTATCCAAACCTCCATGGATAGTCTGCTCTCTCCTCCTGTTTATGTTTCACTTTTTCTTTAATATATTACTTTTTATTAGTTGTTGAATGATGCATACATGCATATAATATATTTTGGCCATTTCTGTGACCTACTTAAGTTCTTTTTTCTTAAAACAGACTGAGTCCAACTTGTGCTAGATTTATATAAATAGACACAACACACACATATATGTATGGACTAATTTATATACAAGTATGAGACTATCAACTAGAGTGTGGTCAACCTAGCAGGGCCATATACATGAAGCAAACTGAATCTCCCTCCTATAAGTCATCATTTGTCAATAAGCTCACCAGACATGGCTTCTAAGACAAATTTACAGCACCACTCATCTGTTTCCTTTTGAGGACCCAGCCTTAAATTCAACCAGAAATTACTTCCCTAAAATATAAATTATGTCACTTTTGCACTCATGGTCATATCTTTCAGGTTGGAAATATTTGTAGCTTGTAGAGTATTACAGATAGAGAAGACATTTGATCATGGTTTTCTTCCCCTAGATACTTGATTAACACCCTCCAGTACTATGAAGGATAACTAGTAGGAAGAAAGCTTCTCAGTAAATATCAGCTCAACTTCTATATGTCCTGTGATATAAGTTCATGCTGTCAATAGGGTCTTGCTATCAAGTTCTCATGAGCAATCAAGAATATTGACAATAATTTGTATTATTTTGAGAAACTTATGGATACACCTGGCAACAACTTGCGGTATTCCACACTACTCAGAGGGATTTTTATTTGGGACTCATGACTTCTGAAAAAGTCATTATCTCCTATATAGTATAGTGTCAAGTAAATTTTTTTTCTGTGAATTTTTTATTTTTATGTGGCTTATTTTTACTCTATCACTTTATTTTATTCCTTCTCTTTAAAGACTTTACCCCCTTTCTTTAAGGGCATTAACTTTACTTTTTTTTTTATTGAGAAAAGAAGAAAAAAAAACATAGACAAAAAAACAAGTTTCCACCTCCTCCCAGCCTCCCATTTCCCTCCCCCTCCTCCCACTCTTCTCTCCCTCCTCCCACCCTTCTCCCCCTCCCCCCACTCCTCTCCCCCTCCCTCTTCAGTTCACAGAGCAGTCCGGGTTCCCTGCCTGTGGTAAGTCCTAGGTCCTCCCCCCTCCGTCCATATCTAGGAAGGTGAACATCCAAACTGGCTAGGCTCAAGTAAATTTTTTACACACATATTTATGTATGTACATGTGTATGTGTTTATGGGTAGCTTCTAAGGGAAGTAGAAGATCTACATACAGCTTTTCCCCCAAAATTTCCTTCCATTGTTTTTTTTTCCAGATAAATAAAATTCCTTGTGTGTAGTAGTGTACTTTCCTAGCAGGTTTCTCTGCTAATATTTTGCTGTTCTATAATACAGGCTGCTGTATATTGGTCCTCTAAAGTGAATTTCATTTCTATCTCTACCACAGTGTTAACTAATCTCACATAATCAAAAGTTTGTCATAAAATCAGTCCATGGCTACTTATCACTTTTTCTAATAGTTCAACTAGACCAAGTGTGTTAACCATATGAAGATAAAGATTGGAGGTTTTGTTTATGCTCACACTACAGTGCCGTGTATGATACCAAGAAGACAACTTTTACCCCACAGCCATCTACAGTATCTGCACATCCTTTGACCTCAGGCTTACCACTGGATTCTGTGACTCTAGGCAAAAAAGAAAAAGAAATAAAGAATGAATACCATTATATACATGTCTCTTGGGGCTGATCCTGGTAAGGGTGTATCTTCATTTTGTCTTCATTCCACTGGTTGGAACTCAATTTGCAGCTACTCCTGACCCAATAAGAAAGGTGAGATGTACAAATTAGATTATGACCAAGAAAAGAAGGGAATGTAAAAGTAAGATTTGTTTTAGAGGATTTCATAATATCATGATTTGAGCTCATATGAAATATCATTCCTTCCTACCTTGCAGAGATTAATTATTCTTGCTTCCATTTTTATGCCTTATATTTTGAGTTTTGAATCAAATATTCACCATAATCTTCCTAGCATTATAGACAGCTGTGTGTATATTTTTATTCCATTCTAGTTACTTGAGGTGAAAGAATGATGAGTTTTGTTGTGCACATGGCTAGCACAGACTTCCATACTTTGTTTAAAGGCAACCCATGTTCATTTGTTGTATGAAGTAGAGAAAGAGCCATAATTCAGAGCTGTCAAAATAATTTTCATTTTATCATGTAATCTTTCTATTGACTTCTTCCGGAAACTGAAAATCAGTAATTGTGGACTATGCCAGTGCTTAGATAGCTGCTTAAATATTTTGTCTGGTCCTTCAACACATACATTCTGATTGTAGCTTGGTAGAACCTTTGCCACCAGTTTTGACCATGCTATTATTCCTCAGGAGTTATAAAATAGAGAGGGGTGTATACTCAAATCCAAACACAATGACATCTGTGTAGGGTAGTTTCTATAGCATTTTGGGTCACTATCATTAATGCTGATTTTATGCCTCTAAAGTATATTTTATTATAGACTTTTGAAGGTAACTTTAATCCTGGTTTACTGACAAATAGGAAAGACAAATGCCCAAAATAAAACTGATAGAGTGTTATCTTTGGAGTAAATAAAAACAAATTGTGCATACCCTACCCTAACTAATTATTGTATTTCTGCTTGAGAGAAAAATGATGATAAATGTCTAAAATAATTACGTTACCTGATATTTGGAATTGGAATGGAGTCTCATGTTCTTTTCAAGTTAGGGTAGTCAAAATGACTAAAATAGTTTCACTAGGTTCACACACACTTGAAATGGTTGTTAATTCATGGAACACCCAGATACTTCATCAAATTTACTCAGGTTGTGTCTATGAAGATATTTATCAGTAAGAGTTTTAATAAAATATTTTTAAAACATAATTTAAAAAGAGTTTTGACATACTGCATAGGTGGATAATACTTTTCTTAGAAGTCATTGGTTATTAGATGAAAATGCCAGTACCAAATATGGGACACTTCTTTGAGAGATATAGGTCATGGAGGCCTCAGACTGTCTCCAAACAATATATGTATTGCTATTATTCTTGATTGTTCACCAGGATTGGAATGTAAGACCCTAATACACACATCTTGACAGCAGGTCATAGAAGTCAAGCTGGAAGCTAGGCATGGTGGTAGAAACCTTTAATCCTAGTACTTAGGAGGCAGAGGCAGGTAGATCTCTGAGTTTGAGGTCAGCCTGGACTACAGAGTGAGTTTCAGGACAACAAGGCTTATACAGAGAGACTCTGTCTGAATAGAATATCAAGCTGCAACTAAGATGAAATCTTCTTACCCCCTGTCCAGCTTTCATAGCAGCTAAGATGCTTTGCAAGCTTCTGAGGGAGAGCAGGAACTGATGGTTATACTCAGATATTATACTTGCAAATTATAATAACAGCTGCAGGAAAGATGCATCCACAGGTACAATTATTATGGTAGTAACTAACATCTTTCTGGATAGATTTGAATTCCATTTCACAGGAAAACTTATGCCTGATTCTCTAAACCTAGTCCAGAGCCAATGGCTTTAAAGGTCATAGGTCCTCATAGCTCACAAGGAACGTATGACTGTTGCTTTGCTAACTTGACCCGGTGTCATACTGCTTTCTCTTTATTTTTATAACCATATATTACTACTGATCTCAGCGATCCCCTGAGAAGCCTCTTTTTGCAATGGTTTATGGTTACTATAGAGAGTCAAAACTTGACAAAACACCAAGAACAAGTGACCGCTGAGTACTTGATCCCAAATAGAACTCCCCTCCAAGTTTCAGGGAGTAATGTGTAGGAGAGAGTGCAATGCAAGGGCTGAAAGATAGGAACGGTTGCTGCAAAAGATGTCGTTTGCATGTGATATTACCATTTTATTCACGAATCCCCTTCAACTGTGGTTATATTCCCAAGAATATATATATATAGGTTCTCCATATTTTACCATTGGTAAGGTAGGGGATCATGTGACTCCATCCTTCTACTGTTGGTAGTTAATAGTTGCTGGGGAAAAGGCTGCCATTTTCTTCACTTACTTCAGCCACTGGTACATTTCTCATGGTCTAGTAGCTAATCCTCTTTCTAGAGTCATGCCAGCAACCCTGATTAAACCCAAGGGATCATGGATGCAACAGACTTGAAATTAAGATGACGGTTATTTTGAGGAAGAATAAGAGGTTGAAAAGAAGGGAAAAGAGAATAATGAGTGAACATGACTGAAATTCATGATATGTATAAAACTGTCAAAATGTAAAATAATATGAAAAGATTTAAGAAGGAAAATAATGCACAAGCAATATTAAGACCACGAAAATAGAAATAATCAGGTAAATGCAATTTTTGCCATCATAGAAGAGTTTTAAAGAAGTCTAATCAATAAATACAGAAACCATTAAAAAAAAAGACCAGCTTTAAAATGATTGACTGTGTAAAATAGATGCTTTTCCTTGACATGGGGAGCCCCCCACAAGCCATTCAAGGTATGAAGAAAGCAAAAATCCTGACCCTCCAACGACAAACCAAAGACTTCTGATTAACTGCCTTGAACTAAAATACTATTTTTTTCGTATTCCTGACTTTGAACTTGAACTGCAAGATCAATTCTTTCAGTTATTAAGTCTTTGTACTTTGCGTATAACTAGATCGTGGACCTTGAGCCTCATTACTTAATATTTTGATATTTTTCTGACTTTAGAAACACAATGAGCTAATTTCTTAATATTCATACACACACACACACACACACACACACTTACACACACATCTATATGAATTAGGTGACATTTAAGAAACATTAAGCAAAAAGCCGGGCGGTGGTGGCGAACGCCTTTAATCCCAGCACTTGGGAGGCAGAGGCAGGCGGATTTCTGTGAGTTCGAGACCAGCCTGGTCTACAAGAGCTAGTTCCAGGACAGGCCCCAAAACCACAGAGAAACCCTGTCTCGAAAAAGCAAAAAAAAAAAAAAAAAGAAAGTTATTTTGCCGGGCGTTGGTGGCGCACGCCTTTAATCCCAGCACTCGGGAGGCAGAGGCAGGCGGATCTCTGTGAGTTCGAGACCAGCCTGGTCTACAGAGCTAGTTCCAGGACAGGCTCCAAAGCCGCAGAGAAACCCTGTCTCGAAAAACCAAAAAAAAAAAAAAAAAAAAAAAAAAAGAAACATTAAGCATTTTGATGAAAAAAACTCTGTTGGGAGATTCTGCAGTTTTAGGTTAATGTACATTAATGGCAGCTGTTTGCCACCCTTATCCCCATCTGTTTCATAAGCTATGGCTTTTGTTGCTCTTTATAATTCTGATGAATACATATGATAATTACAGCTTTTAATACTGTGTTTGAAAACATTTCAACTGATATCCATCCATAAGTGAGGTCACACAAGGGACAACACACCTATAGTGCTTAGACAGTAGACAGTTAACCGATTATCTTTAGGCAAATACATAAGGAGAAATTACAATTGGGGGTGCAATCCAAAATGGAAATGTAAACTTAAGAGTTAGAAATAAAATATAATTGCTAAATAATTCCACTTGATTAGCAACCTGTTCTTAAGATAAGTAAAGATTTTGTTAAGAGAATGACAGTCAAAGTTCAAGTGATATGCGACAGTATACACCGTGCAATCCGGATCTCAATTAAGTATGTTTCACAGTGGGTGGGAGGCTATTTTTCTCCACAGAAAGAGAATAGAGCTCTTCCTAATGATGAAACTGATTGTGTTCTTAACAGCCTGTCCAGAATAGAGAATTTCTTCATGATATTTGTTGTCTAATACTTTATTTTTCCATGTAGCATATTCACGTAATTATTGATACAAACTCTTTCCCCCCAATATTATTGCTGGGTTGTTGCTCCTATATATTAGGCTAAGAAACTATGCTATTGTGCACAGACACAAAGAAAATGAGAGTGGCTAGGTTGAGCTGGTGTTAATTTTTTTTTCAACTTCAAGTGATTGTGACTTGGATTAACACTGACATTATATTCTTAGCATAGATAGATCTGGCCTTGATAGATAATCTATTGATTATACCCTGAGGATACGGCTAGAATTTTCTTCAAATGCTTGTTTAGCCCCAGGCTTTTTATGTCATATTATAGACAGGACTTGGAGACTTGGGAGGCTGGTTTGAAGGTCAAGGCTCATCTGATTTCAGCACGTGCCTGTCTTTGACAGATAACAGAATCTTAATGGAGGAGAACATCCTCTCTCTATGCCCTTCCTTGCATGAAAATATGTATGTCAGGAAATTTTCTTGTGTAAAATATGTATCTTTCAGCTTATTAGTTATTTTCAGAGACAATTCTCCTTACTTGAGGTTTTTCAAAATCAGATTGCAGATTGCAGTTTTTTCCCTCATTTTTCTTGGGACTCACTCATGTCAAATAACGCCCATCCTATTGTTTGTAAATAATTTGCTATCCATGCTTTTAATCATACACACAATTGTCAAAATAAAACACTGAGTCCAACAGATACTAGCAGGTTTGATAATATGTGAATATATGGCAGAAAATATTTAGCCTGGCAATAGCACATTGAAAGACATCTTATACCACCAAGTCAAACCTCCAGTGCCAGGAATGAGTTATATCTCATTGAGTCATTGGCCAAAAGAACTTCATGAAACTTCTCCCAAATCATACACTAATGCCAAAGTTACTGCTTACTTTTTACAATAATATGGTAAGGCACTGTTGCTTAAGGTAACACTTATACATGTCACATAATGAAACCTAGAGAAATTGAGGTTTTACCTAGCAAAAAGCTTCTTCCCTACTGGTATATTCATGGTACCAGATCTTACTCTTCATACTATTGAAGGAAAAACAGTTACTTCTTAATTTAAAGATTATGAATATTTAAGCACTCAGAGAATTTTGATTGGAGTAATCAACTTCAGATAGGAATGATATTGTCTGGAAACTATGTAACTGTATGCATGCTTGTATTTATGTCATCTATATTTGTCAAAAATGTCACAGGCAGAAGATAATAATGAAGGCAGACATAATTGTGATGCTGGAAAACAAAAGGAACATTTGATATTTTGATTGTTTTGAATGTGATGGTGCCCAAAGCTACTTGAGACTTTGAAATCAGAAAGCTTCTACCTTGCTGCTTTTATATATTAGAGAATAGGAAAAGTTAGCCATAAGATTAGAAGAAGTATACTATAAGCAGCTCACCTCTGAAATCTAAAGATCCTTAGTGCTGCGTTAAAATGTCTGTCAGAGTTAGTTAAGAACACACACACACACACACACACACACACACAAATATACACACACACATAGCCTAACAACTGGAAGCTGAATGATCTGGGTAGGATGATGACCTCTTGACCTCTGTGAGGAAGCAGGGTTTGCAGTTTAAATTAAGACAAATGATCTAATTTCAGAAGAAAAAAACACTCACCACAATAGCACAGCAAAATCTACGTTATGCAACTTGTTATTCATAATTTTCAGTATATAAATATAAAATTCAAGAAACAACTTGATTTCTATTTAAAAGTAAATTGACATAAATTGATTTTGTAATAATTGGAATATAGGCAGAATTGAGAAAGGACAGTTGTAAATATTTTAAGCTATTTCTGAAGATACATATATAATAAATAAAGTGATAAAGTATTTTAGCAGAGACACAGAAACTATGATGGATAGTATACACTCTGGCATGTTCACTCTGCATTATGTGGGCCTGATATATATACCAGAATAGCAATAAGTGTGGCTCAACCCATATGTAGATAGTACTATATAGTGATATATAAGTGGACATTTCCTGTCCTTACTGCCTGGTCCCAAATAACCAATTCAGAGGCTGAATATGAATTACAAATGTTCAGCCAATAGCTCAGGCTTATTACTAACTAGCTCTTATATTTTAAGTTAACCATATTTCTTATTCATACTCTACTACATGGCAGTATCTTTATTAGCATGGCATGTTCATCTCCTGCTCTATTTGTGGGTAGGAGGTCTTTCTGTATTTGTGTTGCTTTTATTGGTTAATAAAGAAACTGCTTTGGGCCTATTGATAGGCCAGAACTTAGGTAGGCTGGGAAGACAGAACTGAATGCTGGGAGAAAGAAGGGAGAGTCAGAGATATGCCATGGATCTGCCAGAGACAGATGCTGGGAATTTTACCTGGTAAGCCAATGCCACATGGTGATACAAAGATTAATAGAAATGGGTTAAATTAAGATGGAAGAATTAGCCAATAAGAAACTAGAGCTAATGGGCCAAGCAGTGATTTAATTAATACAATTTCTGTGTCGTTGTTTCAGGGCTAAGCTATCCAGGCGGCTGGTACAAAGAAGCAGCTCCTCCTTCCAACACCTTTGTGTCTGGTTAATGACTCCTCTGACTCCACACTTTTCTTTCTTGTAATCCTTAGGTGACCTTGCCTATGCTGTCTGCCTGACTACTAGCCGATCAGCATTTTATTAAGCCAATAAGAGTGACAAATATTGGCAGTGTATAAGAGGATTATTCCACAGATGTGGTATCAAAGGTTTGAAAATCTCTGGTATAGCTTCAATATATAACAAATACAATGAAAAGCTATGCCACATTGGATGTAGGAGAACAAAGACTGGGTATGTCTAAAAGTGATTTAAAATGAAGTGTTATTATGAGAAAGAGAAGGAAAATGAATAGTGAATTGTTGGCTTCATGTACATGAAACTTGGTTAAAGGTAAAAAGAAGAAAGAAAATTGGATAGAAAAAATGGAATCTAAGCTATATGGCAGAAGGTCAGAGTCTGTCTCATTTATGGCTATACCTTCCTGCTCCATATGGTAAATAATGTACAAAGATGTACTTGATAACTACTTACCCTTTTAGTATATCTAGATTCACATATCACTTCTGGATTTGTTGTGGTTTTAGTATGAAATGTTCTGCTAGCTGACATATTTGAACACTTGGTTCCCCAGAAAGTGAAACTATTTTGAAAGCTGCTATGGAACCTTTGGGAGGCGGAACCTTTCTAGAAGAAGTGACTTACTGTGAACGGGCTTTGACATTAACACCTGTCCTTTTGGTCTACTCTCAATTACCTCACAGCAGAAGCAATGTGGCCACTCATGTTCCTGTTGCCATGTTCTCCTTGCTGGCATGGAATATTTTTTCTTAAACTGTGAGTAAACACTTTCTCCTTTAACATGTTTCTGTGATGTATTTGGTCACAGCAATGAAAACAAGAACTAATATAGGACCCAAGCAAATGAAAATCTACAACTACTAGTTTTATAAACATACAGAATGCTTGGGTGAGTGGTGTATGCAGGGATATCTATGAGATGCTTAATGAGGTACTCAGTAGAGCCCAGTAATGGGCAATTCTTTAGGAACAAAAAGAGGAAATTCAGCACATATTCATTTCCACTATTTTTGATGCCTGAATCTATACTTGAATAATTATTATTTATACTTGAGATATTTGGAGTAGGTGCATGTGAGCACTGGGATGGTGGGGAGCAGGGGTTTGGTGCCTCTAGCTTTGAGCAAAATCAAGTTACATATCAACTAGTCTTGTGCCTTTTGAGTACTTGGATGAGTATAGGTTAAGTACATGTTCTGTTGGGAAGATATACACTCTTAAAAAATAAAAAAATTTGTAGAGGCAAGTGGGTTTTTTATACTGAAATTATATTTGTGGGTCTAGCTAAGTTCCTGGTTTTCAGAGATCCATTGGCATTTAGTTTTAAAAAAGTGCAATTTTTTTGGTGTCTTTAGGATACAGGTAAAAGAATGTGGGAAGAAAAATTTTGCCTGTGGTGGACTGGCTTAGAGACTCATGACCTGAATCACATATCTGTTTTTTCCTAATCACATGTGTGGAGCTGGGTAAGGTTATATCTTCTTAACTTAAATTAGTCACATATAACATAAAGTTTTCTCTAGCCTTTTTCTAAAGTATGAAAAATAAAGACATTGCCACATTTTGCAATTATTTTCCAATTATTTTACTTATGATCATGCAATTATTCTAAGAATTGTCTCAGCTATTGTGCACCCTTAGTACCGCTTTTATGTTTAAGCAAAGACATGCATGGTGGTAACATAGACTTCCTTGTTTAACCTTGTGGTTATCTGACAAATTGAATATTTGAAGAAAAAAGTTCAAAGAAGGGTAGCGTCAGGAACCCTAGGAAGTTGAGCTGATACTGGGGAGTTTCCCCCTACTCCCCAGGAATTTTGTTGCTTCGCTATTTTTTTAGAGCTATGAGACCTTATTTATTCAAGCAGAAACTTCTTCATGAGCACAACTTTGTATTAGATTAGTGGTTCTCAACCTTCTTAATTCTGTGGCCTTTTAATACAGTTCTTTGTGTTAACTCCAACTGTAAATTATTTTGTTATTACTTCATGCCTGCAATTTTGCTGCTGTTGCAAATCATAATATACATATCTGGTATGCAGTATATCTGATATTCAATCCCCAAAAGGGTCATGATCCTCACGCTGAGAACCGCTGTGCTAGATGCTGGGACTAGAGAAGAAAAGACTAAAGACTACCCTCTTGTACTTGTCATTTGGAACCTATCCCCTGTTGTTTAATATCATTAACTGATACACATTCCTAAAATGGTAATAAATGCCAGTGTTAACACAAACTGGGAAAAACATCCAGTACTGAATGAAGAACTAGTCTGTCTTGGAAAGAAAATGGCAGCAGACAAATCTGTTTGGAAGAAACCTGAGAGGCTAGGAGTCTATGAGCCTGAATCTCATTTTATGCCTCTAGGTAGAAGGAGCCAACACATTGGAGCCAAATCCATCCAAAGTCACCCATTTTTATATAAAGCCATCTCCCACAGACATAACCGTCATATGCTGCAATGTTCCCTGCCAAAAAATTAATTGGCTCGGGCTGACTTTGAATTCATCCTAGATTTTCACAAAATTTGCTGAAAGGTTTGTCTACCTCAGGAAAACTTACATCAACCTAGTTCCAAGTTTCAAACTTTTTCACTGAAACTGAACAAGGCTTTTCTAGTTTCCAGTTTGATAAGGAAATACTGAATACTCTAATTATGTAGCCTCAGGGGAACACAAGGAAGACAGACTCAAAGAGAAAATTCTCTGAAACTGATAAAGAGGAAAAAAAAAAAAAACCACACACACCAGAAAAGCAAGTAAGAATCAGACTTAATTTGAAGTGGCATTTTCTTTGAAAGTGTTTGTATGCTGCAATGCCATCCTGTAGATGTACACTTTCTGGGTTCAATTTACTAAAATTCAGTAATTTTCGGATTTTATATCAAAAGCTATATAGAAAGTGAACCATGAATAGAAGATCCAAATCATAGCCTTTATCTACTGCTCTCTGTCTTTCAAGGTCTCCCATCTTTGTCTCATGTTTACTGAAATCTATGATGAGTTAGCAGAAAATGGAAAAATAACTCAATTGGAAACAGCGCTTGAGTCATGTAAAGAGCATGCCATACATTTGAGATGGCAACGAACTCACCAATTTACGTGTGAGTGACTCAGCTGGCAGCATCGGTCCTGATATTCGATTTCAGCCTTTTTATTCAAAATAGAGTTGGGTAATCAAACCGACTCATCTCTTTTACTCAACCTAAACTTTAGGTCCCAGGATTTCGGAAGACTCAAGTCAGATTGCTTTTGCTCTCAACTCTGACTTTCAAGATGTTTCACATTCGAAGACAACTGACCTGCTTTCTTTGAAAATGATCTTATTTCTAGTTGAGAGAAGCTTATTTTCTAAAAGTGTACTTTTGAAACCAAAGTCCCTTTGAGCTTCTCACTGAGACAGAATTATCTGGGAATATGCTGTTTCTCCATTACTGAAGGAGCTCTTAAATACTCACTATGTGCTGAATCTGAAGAGATGTATGAGAAGAAGGCTTGACTCCCCTCAGTGTGAGACTAGTGCTCCCGTCGGAAGCCAGAGTGGGCTGGAATGTGCTGAGCATATGGATGTGGCTAAAGCAAAGATTAGCGGAAGAAAGAAAGACTAACAGCAAAATGGTGGTCATGTGTCTAGATTCTTAAGGATTCACACAGCTTGAAATGGAGAAATAAAGATGCCAAGCCCCAGACAGAGAACGATGAAAGGGAACAATTAAAGAGGTCAATACGCTTGGTAAGGATATAGTCACCAAAATTGCTTCTGTTTGGGTAGCAAGTGCTTGAGTCTTCTGACAAAGCATATTGGTTCATTTGCTAAGTTGGTGAGTGAGAGCAAGGGCAAAGTGACAAGAATTACTGTTTGGTTCATTTGTCTTGGTTTTCTTTTTCTTTTAAGAATCATTTGTGATTTTTGATAAGCATACAACCATGAAAAGAAGCAAAAGAAGAATGGAGAAAGAAAACTGAAAGAGAAATAGGACTGGCAGTAAAGAATCTTGGCTCTGAACTCAAGACTATTTTTTAATTTTGTTTCCTTTGGATCATTCTGAAGTTTTACTTGTAACAGATAATTTGCAGTTATTAGCTGGATAAACAATAGAAGGGGTAAAATATAGATTATATATATATATATGGTACATATTATGGATATTATGGTATTATTATTTCATCCTTATTGCAATCAAAATCACAGAATAATGATGGTTGGTGTCTAAGGAATCTCTTCCAAACCAATGAAGCCTTCTGAATACTATTCCACCTTTAGGTAAAGGGGGATTATGCTGTACTACTTCTTAAAAACGCTATTGCAGACTACTACTGTTTCTCAGGATATTGTTACTTTTCTCAAAATCAGGACGTTAGCTAAAATATTATGTGAGACCATAAGTATTTTATAGTTATAATCATATATATTATAATCCAACATAGTAATTTTCATAATTGTAAGGTGACATCTTTTCCTACAGATAATTGGAGGCACATGGGTAATCAAAAGCAGTCAGAAATGTCTATTTCTAGCCATTCTAGAAACTACCTTTTCTGATTTAAAATTATAACTTACTTTTGCAATTTCAAAAATATTAATTTCTTATTAGAAGCAAAATTGTTCTGTTAAACGCAAAATAGGATTTCTTTTCCTTACTAGACAGAAGGTATAACTGCAAAGAGCTGCTGCTAACTTTGGAACTGTAATAGTTGCATTATTTTTGATTTATTATCAGTATCTGTTTCATCAAAATCATTTTCATTGTTTCTGTACTGTCTCTACCTGATTCTGTTGTCCATATTTACTCATTTATGCTTCCTAGACACCTCATTATATAGACTCTTCTTACTGTCTCACTTGGGATTATTCAGAGGAGACCTCTGACATTCCCTCTTGGCAGTGAGTGACCTGGTTGGGATGAGAAATCAGAAAGTCCTGCTTGTACTGCACGCTTTTCCTCATGATAGAAGACAGAAGTTGCAGAATCCCAAACCAAGATTCAGGAGCTAGCATGCATTAATTGCTTATAAGTATAAGGAAACATATTTACATAGTACCATGTCCAAAGATTAAGATTGTGGAGTTATTGTAACTAGGGGACTTATTCTTCCATCAAGGTCAACCTTTCAATTTTCAAATAGACTTTTTAAAAAAAATTTCACAATTCTATAATCGTTTACAATGTCTTATGAGTATATCTCTCCCCATTTCCTTCTCTTATTTCCTATCTCTTGATGTCCTCCTTCTTCCTAACTGGTCTCTTAGCCTTTCTCCTACTTTGTAGTGTGTGTGTGTGTGTGTGTGTGTGTGTGTGTGTGCGTGCATGTGCGCGTGTGTGTGCATGTGCCTGCATGCCTGTGCAGATGATCATGGTGACAGTGAATTGATAATTACAATGACTGTGTCATGTCCAGCAAACAGTATTTTATAGTACTCCTCCACATCCTCATACTCTGATAATCTTTCTGTCTCTTCTTCCAAACAATTCCCTGGCCCCGAGAGCAGATGATGGATGGGACGAAACACTCAGCAGTTGTTTATTCCCATCACTGTGACCAGTTACAAATCTCAGTCAAGTCAATGTTGAATGCTAGCCTGGCCATACAATGTGTTTCCTGACTCAGCAGACAGCATAGCTATGAGGCAGAGGAAGACACTGACATCCTGCATCTATAGAAGTTGTCTAAGTTTTCTACCTTCTCATATTACTGATTTTTGAAAAGTGCACTCATTTATTTCTGCTGGAAGAGAGTCTTATAAAAACTTGAAGATAACAAGACCCAAGTCCTATGACAGTGCTTGACAGGTGAATCTGAGGTCTGAGTTTTTCTCAGTAGGAGACCAAATGATTCAAAGAACTTCCGTCTTTTCTTAATACATGTGTCTGCCAGTTTACTAGGCACAAGTAAGAAAAAAAATCCCAATTACCTATTTTTGTGTTTAAATTTCAGCTAAATTTGAAACACTACTTATTAAAGCCAAAAGTTATTTCTTTGTTATTATCAAGACATCTGAATGAAAGCCTCAGCACTCGAAAAATATATTTTTAGTTTCTTATGTAGTATTTTTCTTTTACCTGAAAATAATTCCTTTCCTCAATATCGCCACTAGAATGTATTAAATTATTTTAGCCTCTAGTTAGAGTTTGGGTTAGTAACATGCACATTGGAAACTGAGCAAATAGAGAAATGGAATAGCTTTATTCAGGCAGAATCCAAGTGAATGAGTAAAACTCACTAGAAGAGAAATTATTCTTCACATTGAACTGGCTTCTAAAGGATGAGAGTTGGCGAGGATGCTGTGAAAGTCTTAGGACGGTGTGTCTTTCTCAAGTGGCATGTTTTATCTTCTCTTCGGTTCGTTTCTACGTATCCTTTACCTGTTTCTTGCACAATAGTTCTTTGCAAGATTTTCATGATTCTATTTACTGCTTGGTGGTTGTGCTGGTTATTTGTCAGATTATTTAGAAAGGGGGAAAGTTAAAGATCAGATAACTTACATGTTGAGTACTGGTGAAGGTCCTTTTGCTGGTTTTGAGATAGTCATCTTCTCATATGGGACACGATAGAGAATGGATGTGAGCGTCCCAAAACTCTCTAGGGCAATAATATCATCACAGGGGATCCATGCCCATGTCCAAATTACCAATCAAGGGTCCCATTTCCAAACACTATTCTGCTAGAGCAAAGGGCTTCAGTTTGTGAACTTAGGAAGGTATACATAAACACACAAAGAATTCATTTTAAGAGATCGCTATATAGCTGAAGTTGGACTCAAGGTCCTTTTGCCTCTGCCTCTTAAATGCTAGCATTATAGACATGTACAAATATGTTCAGTGTCACCATGCCCAGCAGCCATTTGTTATTCATCAGATCTGAAGGACATAATATAAGTTATTTATTCTGGATCACTGGTGTGACATTCAGAGTTTATAAAATGTTAGATTTATTAGTAATATAAACTCATTTGCATAAGTTTATGTTACAAAGACAAATGGCCTTGGATTATAAATGTGAAAAATAGTAAATCCATTTATGTGTTTTAACCATACCTAAGCACTAATGGGAATCTTTTAAGATTAAAGACATATCAAAACCATGCCTATATTACTTAAATTATGTAGCTGATTAAGTAATATGTATAAATAAATATTTATAAAATACATTCATATGTGACTTTTCAAAAATTTTTTCATTTTATAAGCCAACTTTAGTTCTTCCTCTGTCACGACTCCACGTTGGGGCAGCATCTGTCAGGGAACAGCATTGATGGGTTCATATGTTTCAAGTTGGGGTATGTGGATTAGAAATGTTAGGTAGACAAAACAGGCAAACAAAAGAAATGGAAAGAGACACAGAATAGAAAGGCAACCCATGGACACTGAACTTGCCCACATTTATTTCCCATATGCTTATATACCCCAATTCAAAAGGTGGGGGAGGACAAAGGCAAAAGGCTGCTTTGTCATGATGCAAAGAACAAAAAGAGCAATTACCTCGTCAATACTTGAAACATAAAGTAACTATATCCTGGGTTAAGTACACTGTTATTTATTTAGGCAGGACATACAAAAACAACACCATAGGCCAAGCAACCCATAAGCAGCCACATTTTGGGTCAAACCTGTCATAACCTTGAAAGAGCCAGAATAGGTTTGAACTCTCTGTTGGAATAGATCCACATCCATGGGGCCCGATACACCTCCCTCCCTTCCCTCCCACCTTCCCAGCTCACCCTCCATACACTCCTCAAAAAGAGTAAGACCTTCCATGGGGAGTTAACAGAGACTGGCACATTCAGTTGAGTCAGAACCAAGCCTCTCTCCCCTGTACAAAGGTTGAGCAAGATTTCCACCTTAAGGATTTGGCTCTAAAGGGCCAGTTCATGGACCAGGCATAGAGCCTGGCTCCACTGCCAGGGGTCCCATAAACAGACCAGGCTATACAACTATTGCCCAAATGCAGAGGGTCTAATTTGCTTCCTTGCAGGTTCCCCAACTCTCAAACTAGAGTCTATGAGCTATCACAAGTTTGGAACAACTGTCACTGTGGATTTCCCACCAGTATCTTGATTCTCCTTGCTCATATAATCCCTCCTCCATATCTTCGACTGGACCCCTGGAACTCGGCCACTTGACTGTGGATCTCTGCATATGCTTTTGTCAGTTACTGGATGAAGGTTATATGATGACAGTTATGGTAATCACCAATCTGATTACAGGAGAAGGTCAGTTCAGGGACCTTCTCCACTATTGCTAGGAATCTTAGCTGAAATCATCTTTGTGGATTCTTGGAAATTTTCTTACCACCAGGTTTTTCCCTAACCCCATTGTGGCTCCCCCTATTGAGATAACTTTCATTGCTTTCCTTCTCCATCCCTCCCCAAATTCTACCATCCCCCATTCCCTCCCCTTTATGACCCTCCTCCCCCCCAGTTTACCCAGGAGATCTATTTTCTCTTCGCAGGTTGATCCATGTATCCCTCTTAGGGTTCTTCTTGTTACCCAGCTTCTCTGGAGCTGTGGTCTGGTTATCCTTTGCTTTATATTTAGGATTCACTTATGACTAAGTAAATACTGTGTTGTTCTTCTTGGGCCTGGATTCCCTAACTCAGGATGGTTTTTTCTAGTCCCATCCATTTGCTGGAAAATTCCATAATGTCATTTTATTTTCACAGCTAAATAATACCCCATTGTGTAAATATACCTCTTTTTCTTTCTCCACTCTTCAGCAGAGGGGCATGTAGATTGTTTCCAGGTTTTGGCTATTATGAATAATGCTGCTATGAACATAGCTGAGCAAATGTCCTTGTGGTATGATTGAGCATCCTTTTAGTATATGCTGGGTTTCGAGATAGATTGATCCCTAATTTTCTGAGAACCCACCCATACTGACTCACAAAGTAGCTGTATAAGTTTTCACTTCCATCATCAGTGAAGGAGTGTTCCCCTTACTCCACATCTTCACCAACAAAGGCTGTCATCAGTGTTTTTGGTCTTAGCCATTCTGAGAGGTGCAAGATGGTATCTCAAAGTAATTTTGATTTGCATTTCCTTGATGACTAAGGATATTTAACAATTTTTAAATGTTTTTCAGTCATTTGAATTTCTTCTGTTGAAAATTCTCTGTTTCGATCTGTACCCCCAATTTTAAATTGGATTAGTTGGTATTTTGATATCTAGTTTCTTGAGTTCTTTATATCTTTAGGAGATCAGCACTCTGTCAGATGTAGGGTTGGTTATAATCTTCTTCCATTTTGTAAGCTGTCATTTTGTATTATTTGCCATATCCTTTGCCTTATCGAAGCTTTTCCATTTCAGGAGGTCTCATTTATTAATTGTTTTTCTCAGTGACTGTGAATTTTAACTTGTGCATATAATTTATCAGCTTTTGATTTTAGAACAATTATTAAGGCAATTTAATCTTCAATATCCCTCTCTGGTAACATGGGACCAAAAATCCTAATTCTAATTAGATGATATATTGAAGTGTTTAACAAGATTCTCTCCAATCTAACAGATGACCAAGTAAAAATGGTGGTCATATTTTTGTGTTTGTCATAGCAAAAGAACAAACAATTACATTATTTTATCATCTTCATTGATTTCAGTTTCTTCGTTTGTCAAATGCCACTCATACTCATTGTCTAAGTGTTGGTTATGGAGGTCAAACAGGATAATGCCTCTGAAAACTCATCATAAAATGTGAAGTGTCATTGCACTAAATCAAATAAGTGCTAAATTGATTTTTTTCTTTCATTTTGCAGGCACAGAGTAGCGGCTATAGACAAAGTCCTCCTTCAAACCACAGTGGAACTGGAGTTCTGCAAGTGACACAAAATGTCCCCAAGCTTCCTTCCTCCTCACATTTTCATTTGACAATATTCTGTAACCAGGGTTTCTTTGGCTTCTCTCTATCTCTGTGTGTAGGAGACCCAGTCAGCCTGGAAGTAGATTCTGCCAATTCCTCACAGGAGCTGTTGCCTTTCTTTCTTTCTTTCTTTCTTTCTTTCTTTCTTTCTTTCTTGATTGTGTACACAGTACTAAGCCCTGTTTTATCAGTTTAAACAGGTTTGCTACATGACTGCACCTTCAAAAATACTGAAAGTGCATTTCAGCTTGAAAAACAGAACAAAACCTACCCAAGAACATATTTTATTTTAAAAATTTTCTGTTAACCCTTTTTTTCTGAGTGGTATATCCACCCTCTTTTGTGTATGTCTCATGATTCAGTCAGGCTGGGCTTGGTCCTTTAAACCCCACTCAAAGTCTTTTTTCCGTCTGCTATTGACATTTATGAGGTCATATTAAGGTTGAAGATTTCAACTTGATAAAATTCTGCCCTTAAAAAATACAGCCACAGTTGTTTTCAAGATTTTTTTTTCCTTTCTGAGTTTAATAGTACAATTTAGTGCCCTTTAGAGGCACTAAACATTATACAGCACTAAACATCACATAGCAAAAATCTATAAATATTATATTTATATTCATTTCTAAGTGAGGAGATTCTATGAAAACAGAAAATATCTTGAAAATGATTTTGAGTAGTTTTTCTTAGCAATGTCCTTGTAGAAGTGTTAAGATACCATAACAACATATACCTTAAATGAGGGCAGCTTATGTTGGAGAGGATGTGGAGTTAGGGGAACACTCATCCTCTGCTGGTGGGAGTGCAAATTTGTACAATCACTTTGGAAATCAGTATGTTGGTTTCTCAGAAAATTGGGAATTAATCTGCCTCAAGACCCAGCATTACCGCTCTTGAGCGTATATCCAAAAGACACTCAATCACACCACAAGGAGACTTCCTCAACAATGTTCAGAGGAACATTATTTATAATAGCCAGACCCTGGAAACAACCTAGATGCCCCTCAACCGAAGAATGGATAAAGAAAATGTGATACATTTACACAATGGAGTATTATTCAGTTGTAAAAAACAATGCCATCATGAAATTTGTAGGCAAAAGGTAGGACTAGAAAAAGCCATCCTGAGTGAAGTAACCCAGGCACAGAAAGACAAACATGGTATGTACTCACTCGTAAGTGGATATTAGATGTAAAGCAGCAGATAACCAGACTACAATCCATAGCTCCAGAGAAGTTAGGTAACAAGGAGGACCCTAAGAGGGACACATGGATTGCCTGGAAAGAGGAGTTGAATGATATCTCCTGGGTAAACTGGGGACAGGAAGGGGTGGGGGTGAAAAAGATGAGGGATTAGTATCTTTGTCAAATTAAGGCCATCCACATACATTTTATCATTTAAAGGTAAAATGTTGACTGCCCTTCTATAATAATAATAAAGCAGGCATTGACTTTGGTATAATCTCTATTAATACAGAAACAGAGATTCTTGTCAATGCAACGATAGAAGAAAAATAAGCACATGGATTATGAAGGAAGTAATAAATGCTCTCCTTTCATTGATAATAAACTCATTTATGGAGAAAGTTCTAAGGAACTCTTCTATAGCTGACATGCAGATTTGCTAAAATCCCAAGATACAAACACACACATTGCATTTTACACACCAAGAAATGAAAGCCTAAAAAGCAACACTATTTGCAATATTTACAAGACATAAACCAAAATAAATATATTCAACAAAATATGTATTTATTCAAAAGAAATTAAAATACTTGTTATCACAAAGACTAGCATATGGGCATTTTTATCGGTTCTATCCACAATAATCTCAAACTAGAAACAACCAAGTTTACTGGCAAATGAATAGATAAGCAAATTGGGACATATACAAAAGATGTAATGCTAGCAGACAATTAGAAGAGTGGGCTCTGAATGTATCAGGCCACGTGGATGAGCTTCACAGTTATTCTCCTGGATAAAAAGTTATGCACTACAAAGGCCTTACAGCTTGGACCCATGGTTACGAGGAAGAGGTCAGTCACCGTGATCAGGAATATGAAGAGGACAGATGGTAAAAGTGAAAGAAAGAACTTTGTCAGGTGACAGTGACGCTCTAGCCTCTGATTATGAAGGTATTCATTACAACTCACTGAGTTGAAAATGGGTCTATTTGCCTATGTGTAAAGGATGGTTCAGTAAGATTGATGTATAGAAAAGGAAGTATTAACCTTCTACTCAGAATTATTCATAGAAAATCTCAGTTTAAATTGCAGAGACACCAGTACTTCACTGACTGGAACCACACAGTTGTCATCAGAAGGTAGGGGTTGGATTCCAGTCCCTGTATGCTAATCAGAACCCGTTGAGTCTTTTAAGGGAACAAAGCATGAAGAGACAAAATTCTCTTTGAATTTTGAGAACATGTCCAATTTACAATCAAATAAAAATGCCATGGGACTAAAGCCAAAGAATATCTTAGATTGGACTTTGTTTAGCAATCTAAATTCAACCAGCTGGAATTCTTTGAGCACATCCTTATTCAACATTCTGAAGTATTTGATTTTTTTTTTAAAAAAAAGATGTACTTACTCTGAAACACAAAAGAAAATACAATTTTCGTCGTAATAAAGTATATAAGGATTATTGTAGGTTTCATAAACAGTGAGAACAAATTGCAAACTGTCCCTCCACACTTTGGGACAGATGTGTAGCAAGTCTGATGAAAAGAGGATGTAAGTTGACTGTGTATGTGGAGCTATTGCTAATGACCTCGTGAATAGAAACATACAGCTCATTGATACCTTGATTGTTAATAGCAAAGGGATACATGCCCATGGAGGTTTTCTAACACTGTGGCATTCTATCATACATTTTTACTGTACTTCAACAAGGTTGTAGGTTTTCTTTCATGCTTCTTAATCTATATTTGAAAAATCATCCTTTATCTTCCAAATAACATGCATGTTTGGAAAGCATGGACTCCTCTGTTTATAGACTCAATACCCATTATGCTATGTTCATTTGTTCATAGATTATTCATGCCACTAAAAATTCTTTCCATGCTAGCACTTGATATGACAATGGAAGCTGAACATTGGTCTGGCTTCCACAAATTTGGGGAAGTAGTTCATTTTCTGTATCAAGAGAAGTCATTTTCTTTAGGGAATTGAAAATCATGTCCAAGATATAATTTCCTCATAAAGAGATTTAGAGGGATTCCTTTATCCAATAGAAGCAATGTTTCAATTAATTTATCCAAAGAAAGCAACTTCTCATAGTGAGCACACCATGAATTTTCAAAAGGAAACCATTCGCCAGACACTTGAGGCTCCGCTGCTCACATGTCTGGTTGACTATATGATTGTTAAATAGTTCTTCTGCTAAGCAAATTTCTCAATGCTGAAATATTATTTTCCTCTTAAACATATTGAGAGACAATATAAAATGAAATTCTTATTATCAAAGTCTACAATTTTCCTGAAAATCCTCCTAAATATGCCTCAAGGAAGGATAAAAAATAAAAGAGAAGAGGAAAGTTACACATATCGGAGACTTGTTCGCTGCATATGTGCTTAAAGACTTGTGCTAATATGGATCTGGGATTTGGCAAGGAGCTCTGATCAATTCAGTCAGACTAATTATTGATCTGGAGTGTAAGAGCCTCTTCTCAAAGAATCGTGATGTAGGAAAGGGTCACATCTCATTGGATGAAACAGAAGAAGAGTTGGTGCATCTAAATCAGAGTCATATCAACTAATTAAAATGAAGGTGAGATGTCATCTTGCCTTCATTTTGCGTATAAATACCCCTTTCTTAGATAGAGTTGAAATATGAAATTGTCTACCTCAAAATTATGGATCTGGGAACACTGAGTGACATGGTATTCAGGATCAAAGATACAGTGCAAGTTAACTGACATTAAGTAGGGAAAAATAAAATAATCGACTTCTAAAATGAGAATAATATGTATTAATTCAGAGTTTGGGATTCTTTTGATCCTATATGTTAATGTTTTTATAAATAAGTTTTTTAAAATAATTTTTTTCCTGCAGTATATTCTGATCACAGTTTCCCTTTTCCCAGATCCTCCCGAACCCATCAACCACCAACTCCATGACTTCTTTCTCTCTCCCTTATTCCCTCCCTTCCTCCCTCCTTCCCTCCCTCCCTCCCTCCCTCCCTCCCTCCCTCCCTCCCTCCCTCCCTCCTTCTCTCTCTCTCTTCCTCTTTCTCTCTTTCTCTAGTCAACAAACAGGCTAACAAAACAAACAAACCAGAATAAAAAAAAAAAAGAAAAAGCACAAAACCAGACACATATACACCCTAAAGCAAAGTCAACGAATACTCTAAATCAGAAACCATAATTTACAAACAAAAGGCCAGTAAGAAAAAAAAAGCCCAAACAAAGCCATAAGAGATAAAAAAGTCTATACAAATATCCTTAAGTTCATTATGAGTTGGTCATCTACTGATGATCATGGGGCCTACTTGTACGCGTGGCTAATATTTCTCCTTAGAACAAAACTAATTTTTACTTTGTAAGTAGATGTCAGTTGGAGATAGCTTCTTGGTTTGGGATGGGGTTCCATGTCTACTTCTCTCTCACCCTGTGTGCTTGAACATGTGTGGGTCCTATACATGCTGCCTTAGTCTTTGTGATGAGTTTATATGTGTGCCAGTCCTACGGGTCTGGAAGATACTGTTTCCTTATTGTCATCAGTCCATGATGGCTCCTACACTATTTCTGCCTTCTCTTCTACATAGCTCTCTGAGCCCTGAGAGCAGTGTAATGCTGACATTCCATTTAGGACTGAGTGATAGAAAACCTCTTTCTCCCTACATATTTTCCAATTGTGGATCTCTGTGTTAGCTCTCATCTACTGCAAGTAGAAGCTTCTCTGAGAGTGACTGTGGAAGGCACTGAGCTATGGGGATGGCAGAGTGTCGTTAGGAATCATTTTTGCTATGCTCCTTTAGCAGCACAACAGTATTTGCTTTTCCCCTAGTTCTAGGGTTATCTATCCTCAGTATCGTGGCCACATGAGCAGTGTCAGACATGGGTTCCATCTCATGGAGTGGGCCTTAAATTCAATTAGAGAGCAGTTGCTCACTCCCATTGTATTATTGCTTTAGCATTTCATGCATTCAGGTTGCTGCTATTGCAGGGTTTGTAGCTGGGTTGGTGACCTGCCTTTTCTGTGAGTGTGTGCCACTGCTTCTAGTACCATAAACGTTAGTTAGTAGGGGTATAGGATATAGTGAGGCACAAGCTCAACTTCTCCGTGCTCAATGACATATAATATTGTCTTCAGCAATAGGGCCTTACCTATTACTTTGTGCAGATCAAGTCTCATCTATAGCCTGAGATCATTGGGGAATCTGTGGGGTCCCTTTAGCCAATGATTCAACCCATTTTAACTCACTCCTGGCACTGAAGTGAAGGTTTCATTTGGTAATGAAAGTTGTCTAGCAGGGGCATTGTCTCTCCAATGATTTTGTGACTCCATGCAAATTTCATGTGTGTGTGTGTTTATACATAAATGTATGTATGTTTGAATTTTTTAAGAAGCTTCTACAATAGTAGGTTTCCATCTGATCCCTCAAATGGCCCTTATTTTTAGTTGTTCCTTTCCACACTCCCTCTCTTAGCCTCTATTTCCCTCCCTTCCATGTTCAGTCTTCTTATTCCTGGTGTCTCCATTATTATGCCTTCCACTTTTTCTTCTTTGATAGATTCTGTACTCCCACCCAGCTCCTTACTTTATTACTAATATCTTTGGCTATATGAATTGTAGCATGCCTGTTGGCAGCTACATCTACATATAAATGAATACATACAATATTTGTCTATGAGTTTGGGTTACCTCATTGAGGATTATCTTCTCTAGCTAGGAATGTTTTAAGAGGCCCTGCTACAAGAGAAGCGCATAACGATCTTATTAGTGAATACTTAGAAATGTCAAATATAATATGCAGTACTAGATAAACCAAAATGAGAAAAGATATTGATGTTATTGGTAGTTCTTAAAATGTATTTCATGAAATTTTATAAGCAAATAATTAACGGGTCTTCTTGCCTAAGTGGATACTTGTGAGATTACATGTAACCTCTCAAACTATGACCACACTAATGGGGGGGCATTTGTGTATGTATGTGTTTTTGAAGTTACTGATAGAGCAGAGATGAAGGAACATATCCTTTAAGTGGCATATTTGAACCAAATTTATTCCTCTGGTGGTACAAATATTTAAAGAGGATATTATACTTAGAATACCAGTATACACTCATTAAATATAACAGTACACTCATTAAATATAACAGGTGGTCAAATGAAGGAAGTCATTTTAAGCCAACTGCATGTTTTCAGGAATGATATGACTTAAATTTGGTAATAACCAAATGTGCAGTCATTTGGCTTGGAGAACAAGTATAAGACTCTAACATTAATAATCATCATTTTGTGAGTTTTGAAATTATTTAGACTTTTGATACTTAAAGTCCTGGTAAAGATTGCTGTTACAATGAAAGAACATAGCTAGGCCCCTAAAAAATCCAGTCAGTCTATATACACAGATTATAACTGAGTAAATTAATTTAGAAGTACATCCTTTATTTCTTATTTAGTAATATCACCACCACCACCACCACCACCATCATCATCATCATCATCATCATCACCATCATCATCATTAATAGCACCAACTGCAACTCTCTCTCTCACTCTCTTTCTCTTTCTCTCTCTCTCTCTCTTTCTCTCTCTCTCTCTCTCTCTCTCTCTCTCTCTCTCTCTCTCTCTGTGTGTGTGTGTGTGTGTGTATGCCTATGGAAGGATTTTTAAAATAGTGTTAAAAATGTCTTTTTCTTAAATGATATACACAAATATTTGGAAAGCCTCTCCCCACTTAAAAATCTGATTTGATTGAGAAAATAACCTCCACATACTAGAGTCACACTGGTATTTCACCTCCTACCACATTCAGAACAAAATCTTGAACATTAGAAAAGTAGGTAAGTAAAAAGATTCCTGAATAAGAATCTAGAATTTTACAAATTTACTAAAGGATCAGAGCCTCCCATAACCTATTTGCTGCTAAGAATAGACTAAATTATGTTTAAATTATGCAAATTGTTATTCAGACTTTGCTACCCGTTCTATGAATATGAATTATTTTCACATAGAGAGAATGTTATTTTTCTGCAGGTAATATGAATGGCCTTGTCCTAAGAAATGATGTCCATACTATTAATTCTTAGCTTTGTTGTAGTAGCAAGTAGCATCATAATTTCTATGTCTTAAATGTAAATATGTAAATTTGTGCTTCATGGTACTACAGCTCACCTATATCATCTTTCTCCTTATATCTTGTTATTCTAGAATACAGGGTGACAGATAAGTCCATTTCTCCTTTATACAGGCTATACCATTCTCTTTGTCTAGAAAAGGAAGTAAGACCAAAAATTGAACCACTTCATTAAAAACAACAACAATAAAAATATACAAGTAAACAAAAAATTTCCATCCATTTTGAAATGATATGAATCACATCTGGCTATATCTACCTGAAGAAAGTTGTATGATCAAGACTGAAATGAGGCTAAGCAGAATATTCTAAACTTTAAGCATAGCGACTCACATGGCAAAGACTTCCTCAGAAGATTAACTGGCAAAATGTTCATAACAGTCTACCATGGATTCACATACTGAATGTATAATTTCAGTATTATGAGCATGGAATTTTAGTTAATTAATTTTAGTAATTAATTCGCTTGCACTGTGTTATTGTAAACTAAGTGATACTAATTTTATGTATTTAGGTTATCATGTAACTGTATGGTGAAGTATTTGCCAAGGCCAAACCAGCCTACCTATGTTATCAGCTCATTTAGTTACATGGCTGTTTTGTTACTGTTGTTTGATTAGATTTTAGTGTGAATATGTGAGATACATACACTCCCTTAGAAAGTTTTAAGTGTGAAAGACAACATCATTAGCTCTATTCAATATTCTGTGCTTTAAGTCTCCAGAATTTGGGGGCTAGAGAGATGGTTTAGAGTACTTTTGGATCTTTGAGAGTCTCTAAGTTTAGTTCTCAGCACCTACATGGGGAAGCTCATAATGGCCGGTAACTCCAGGTCCAGAGTATTCAATGCCCTCTTCTGGTCTCCACAGGTTCTGCACTGACATGAAACACACACACACACACACACACACACACACACACACACACACACTTATAATTTAAAAGTAAATATGAATAAAATATTTAGAACTCTAGAATTCTTTTTATAAGAGAGCGTCAGGACCTTTTTTGTCAACATCCCTCCCTTTCTTCTACCACTGAACTCCAGAAATCTATCCCATTTTAGACTCTTTTATCTCTTTTTATAGTTTCACATATTAAAAAATCATAAAATATTTGTTTTTGTGTCTGTATTTTCAATGCTACAATTTTGTAATTGATTTGCAACCAATAAGTATGTTTACCCCAGCTTGTTTTCCTTATTTCAAGATTGCTTTTTGTTTTTGTGATTTTCTCCAATCCTTTTATTTGCATTTTCTGTTACTGTTTTTAAAAAGTCATTTGACATTTTAAAGGGATTATGCTGATCTGTACATTTTCTACTTAATGTATGAATCTTAAAAATTGCTTTAAATCCTTTTATTCATGTTTTTCCTTTGTCTTGTGTTATTTACCTATTTGTGTATTTATGTTCACAACTTGATGAGCTTTGTCAAAATAATTAATTTGAATTCTTTGTCAGGGCAATTATTCATCTCTATCTCTTTAAGATTGGTTGTTGGAAAGCCTTTTTATTTCTCAGCTCCTATTTTTTCCTTGACTTTTCATGTTCCTTTACTTTGCTATGTGTGCATGTTAGAAGCAGCTGTCTGATCCAATTTTTATTTGTAGTTTTATGTAAGAAATGCATTCACACCTGGCGTTTACTCCTTTTGTGCTCACTCTGCCATTCTTGCTTCTTTGTGTGTATGTGTTTGTGTATACATGTTTGTGTGTGCATGTATATGTTTATTTGTATATATGAATTCTTAAGATTGAATTCCTTCTCTTGATCTCCAAACCAACCTGAGTGCTAAACTCTTCTACCCCTTACCTAAGACAGTGTTCTAAATATTCTTTTTCTTGTCACCACCCAATAACATGGGGTTCATTCAGCAGATCTTATGTTTACCAAATCCATTTGCAAATGCATTTAGCTACTGTTTAAGGAACACATGTTGGATTTATCCCAGAATTTTTAGGGTGGAGAGTGAGTTATCAAAAGAGAGAAGGTACCCATAGTTCTTTTAGGATGGTCCATAGGAAAGAAATCCCTAGAGATATGTGAATGAGCCCTTTATGGTGTTCAAAAAGTGGTTAGTAGAATGGAAGATTTTTGTTGTTTCAAATATTAGTTATTGGAGATCTCTATCTAACACCCGTTTCTAATTTTTTTTCTAGCGTCTTAGCCTTGGTTATCTCTTACTATTTTGGAGGTAGTGGGGAGAATGATAAGAACAAAGTACAACTCTTTCATAGGACCCTCCATAATTGGAGTATCTATGTTCACTTAATATAAAACATTAAATTTTCTTGTGGTTTGAGTCATAAACTAAGTAAATTACCTGGCATTGAGTGAGGGATAGCACAGATAAGGAAACACTGTCGTTCTTACTGTCTTTGGTATACCCGTAATCAGATAATTTGCAGGAAAAGTAGGTTAAGTCTTCTTTGCCAGATAACTAGATACCTACAGGAGTAAAATTGCCTATGAGAGGTTGTCAAAATTAATGAACTTTGGAGACATGTTTATAAAGAAGTCCTTTCTTGCTATCTTGCTAATGCTACTCTGTGGAATATTCCTTAACACTATGTGAATATATGTCACTGTGATTGGTTTAATAAAGGAGCTGACTGGTCAATAGCTGAACAGGATAAGATTATATGGGAGAAACAACCTGAGAATGTTGGGGCAAGAAGAGTGGTGTCTGGAGTTGCCAACAGACACTGAGAGAAACAAGATGGGCATGCAATACTGAGAAAAGGTATTGAGTCACAAGGCAAAGTGTAGATAAGAAATATGGGTTGATTTAAAATGTAAAAGTTAGCTAGTAACAAGCCTGGGGCATTGGCTGAGCATTTGTAATTAATATAAAGTGTCCACATTGGTTATTTGGGAACTGGTGGATGGGAAAGGAAAGTTCACCAATGCTAGCACTCTTGATACCTTTTATGAATTTCCAAATCAATGAATCTGTCATAATTATAGTTATCTGTGCTCTGAGGACACTGGTGAGTATATAAATTCTTATCCTGAGACTAAGTAGGTAGCTCTTCTTTACAAAGATTGCCTTGATATACATTTGCTATGACAGAGTACAAATAAAAGTTTTAAAACAGCATGAAAAGTGGTTTACTGGCCTATGGTATGATACTCAGATTACGTTTTATATTACTTCTCAGAAATCTGTTTGAAACAATCACACATTCTTACAAAATTTACTCAAATAAAACACATTTTTATATAACTGATTTTATTTTATTAACTCTCACTAAATTATTTTGTTCTTAAAAATAAAAATTTTGTGGAGCGTTGAGCTATCAGTGGGTAAAGTACCTGCCACCAAGGCTAACTACCAAAGTTAATTTCCTGGGGCCCACAGTATAGAAGGAGAGAACTGATACTTCCAAGATTCTCTCTGACCTCTGCACATATTCCATAGTGTGGCATGTGCAACCCCTCCAAAACACAAAATAAATGAAGAGTTAAAAAGCTAATATAGAATAAGAAATATGCGAAGGGAAACTGGATGATATAAAGGCCTCCTATATTCATAGAGAGGCATAATTAATTTATAAAATAGTTATATTAATAAAAGTGATCTATAGATTCACAGTCTGTTAAAATTTCAGATATTCTTTATAGAAAGGGAAAAATCATTCTAAAACAGAGGGTTACTATATAGACTATATAAAGAATGCCAAATCATTCAGTCAGTAAATGAACTAAAGATTTAGAAAGTTATCAAAAGAAGAAATAAAAATGGTCAACAAATAAGCACTGTCAACAATTTTAACCATCAAATAAATGCAAATTAAAATGTGCTTGTGATTCCATCTTATCTCAGTCAGAATGACTGCATTAATAAAAGAAACAACAATAAATGCTCATATCATTGGAGGGAAAGATGAACCCTTGTGCACTCTTTTGTGGAGTTAAACAAGTGCAATTGCAATGGAAATCCATGTGGAGGTTTCTCAAAAACTATTAATGACTATGCTTGGGTCTTTAAGGATACTGTCAGCATGTCACAGAGATACTTGTAAATTCAAACTTATTGCTGCACTACTAACAATAGCTATTTACAGACGCAACCTAGATGTCCATAAAATATAAATTATCTAAGAAAAATTCACACACATATGCAATAGAATTTTATTCTGTCATGAAGAAGAATTAAATCATAACATTTGCAAAATGGATAAAGTTGAAGTTCATCATGTTAAGTGAAATAAACCAGACTCAAAAGGAAAAGGCATCACACATTCTCTTTTCTGTATAAAATCTATGTATCCTTTATCTATCTATGATGGAGGAAGGTCATTGGTTAATTAATAAAGAAACTGCTTGGCCTGATAGGTTAGAACATAGGTGGGTGGAGTAAACAGAACAGAATGCTGGGAGGAAGAGGAAGTGAGCTCAGACACCATAGCTCTGCTCTCTGAGGCAGACGTGATGAAGCTCCGACCCAGGATGGACGTAGGCTAGAATCTTCCTGGTAAGAGCATCTCGTGGTGCTACATGCATTAATAGAAATGGGCCAAGCAGTATTTAAAAGAATACAGTTTCTGTGTAATTATTTCAGAGCATAAGCTAGCCAGGCTGCCAGGAGCCAGCAGGTGGCAGGAACGCAGCCTGCAGCTCCTTCAACACATCTATCTATCTATCTATCTATCTATCTATCTATCTATCTATCTATCTATCATCTACCTATCTATGTTCATTGTCATCATTATCATCATCTATCATCTGTCATCTTCCCATCCACATATGTATGTGTGTGTGAGTGCATGCAGGTGTATGTGTGTATGTATGTGTAGGAATGAAAATAGAAGGTGGACTGTGGAAGTGAAGGAAGACATCCAAAGAGAAGAGACAGGAGAAATAAGTCATGAAATACATGTAACAGTAATACAGAATGGGGTAAAATAAGGGAGGTGAAGTACAGCATAAAAAGAATGGAATAACGCTGAGGAAGAGTTATATTTGTAAGAACAAAGGATAACAAAATATATAAATATATGTAAGAAAAGCCAAAAAGTAACCCATTGATTTATGCTGACTTAAAAATTCAGTTTTAAAAAGAATTAAAACATCATTGAATGGATCGCAGAACAGTCCCCATCTCTATACGGGATGCTATATCAAGAAATCAAATCTCACTCCTGTGTAAAATTAGCTCAATCCTTTCATGGTTTAATAGAACTATTTTTTTTTTAGTTACTCTTTGACCTTTCTGTATACTCTCAGTAAAATTACTATGTGTTGTGGGAACAATTGTGTCATTAATGACTAGGATGCAGAAGGCAGGGGTGGAGTACCAGAGACCTTAGAGAATCAGTACTTTTTTATATATACACAACATGAAATATGAAATATATGTGCCATGGGTGGAGACCATAAGAAGAGATTTGCAAACTACATTATGGTTGTCAAGCATGAAGATAGAATTGAATATTTGTCTAATAAGCATTTATATTTCAATGAGCTTACACTAGAAAAATATTATAACCACCTATATAATGTGCACTAAACCAATGAAACAAAATCACAGAAGGTTTTATTTTCCCTTGGAGATCTGAGCTTTTACCTGCTGTCTTCTCTTTTTAGCCTGAATAGATTATTTAATTCTTTAATTATTTTTTTATTCAGAAAGGCCACTAAAGACATATTATATGTTTGTTTATTTGAAAGTATTCTGTATATAACCTTCTTTGAGAAGGATAATTTTGCTGGTGCAGAATTATATTTGGCCTGTTTCTGCTCTGTGAATTTGGTATTTCATTGTCTTTTTGGTTCCAATTAATTTTATATGAAAAGCCAGTTTTCCTTCATTATTGCTACCTTGGAAACTGTGAGTCATTTTCTGTAAGTTTTCTCTTCTGATTTTCAGTAGTATTTTGGCTAACATGTGTCACAATACTTGTAATAATAAACCTTATTTACCTGATTCTTGAGGTTCTTGCTAGTTTAGATTTGTTTTTAACTGCTTCCTGGCATGCATGGCTTGTCCTTAATTCTAGTTCTAAGGATACTTAGAATTACAAGAGGTCCAGCCTAGGACAGATAGCAAGACTATCTCTAAAGATAATTTTGTTTGTTCCTTTGGAGACGACTTTATTGTAATTTCATTAGCTCCACCCCAACTTCTTTCTCTTCCTCATTATTTTTTGAGGCAAAAATATAGTAAAATAAAACAAAATCATCACATTTAAGTTAGACAAGGCAAAAAAATTGAAATAGACTCAATATCAGACACAAAAATCAAAGGCCAACTCATGAACACCTTCAGGGACCTGGTACAGACCTCAGTAGGTGCTGTGGCTGCTGCTTCAGTCTCTATGAGTTCATATGTATGGGCTTTGATCAGTTGTTTTAGAGTGCCTTGCTTTCCTGTTGTCCTTTATCCCTCCTGTCTTTTCTTCTCTATCTGCCCTTTCTGCCATGAGGTCCCAGGAGCTCCCAGGGAAAGGGATTTGATGGAGATATCTCATTTAAGATGAGTGTTCCAAGGTCCTTCTCTCTGTCTGTGTGTCTCTGTATTTGTTCCCCTCTGCAGCAGGAAGAAGCCTCTCTGATGATGGCTGAATAAAACACTGATCTATTAATATAGCAGAGTATCATCAGGAATTACGTTCCATGGCCCTAGGTCTTTCTCCTTTTCCTAGAGACTAAGTCTCTATGTATTATCATATGATTAGATGTTGTCTTTCTTCTCTCACAAGAGGGAAATCTTTTGTAATCACCTGCATCAATCTGTTTACCTACTTATTGTATACTTCCAAAAATTTTATTTATTAAATGATAATGAATCTGAGTCTTAGGAAAGTCAGACTTATTTCTGAATAAAAACATTGAAAAGAACAGAAAATGTGTAAGTATGTGCATTTAAAAATGTTGAGTTATGACTGCTTTAAGTACCACAAAGTATTAACGCATGCATAATAATTTCAATAAGAATGACATAGAGATTGAAGTGTATATGTTGTAATGTTTTAGAAGTATTATTAAACATTAACATAGATTATAAAAGTGTTTAACAGAAGAAAAATATTCATATTTTTTGACTTGGAAAACGTCTATTAAGAATGAGTGATGTCCAGACACACATGCAAGCAAAATAGTCATGTATATAAAATAAAAATAAACAAAATCTGAGGCTTTATAAAAAAGACTAAGTGAGCAATGTCATGTTGACAAGCCATGACTTTCTTTTTAAATGCATTTGTTTGTCATTAGGTGATAAAAAGATGGGATTTTTCTTGGATTCTGAACAAGCCAGTTGCTGTGTGCTGAGGCAACCATATATGACAGTCTTGTGAGTGGGTTGAGAAGTAGATCTTGTGATGCCTGTTAATACCATGGAGGGAGCTTAGAAGTGGACTTCCAGCCACAGCTTGAAAACTAGAGCAGAGATGACATCTTACTGGGGCTGGGAGTTTGACTGTATCCTCTGTGAGGATGCAGATCCAGGGTCATCACTTCTGGAACTGTGACTTCTAGAAATTGTAAGATTAAAAAAAAAGTTGTTGTTTTTTTCCTTGTCTAATACATTTTAGGATAATTTATTGTACTGCAATAGATAATCAATACAGCTTTTTAGAATAGTATTTTTCTGTTTTATATCTTTATAACTTATGTATGCCTGGTATTAAGTATTTTTGTACGATGACTCAATGTTAGGTTTTACGGGAAAGAACTGAGATCTGGAGTCTTGTTCAAGATTTCAAAGCTCTAATAAATTGAGTTAACATGCAAATTTATTTCTTCTGATGGTAAAAACAATTCCATCTCCACTGCAGTTCTGTTTCCCATCACTGAATGTGGCATTAAGAGGATGGCAGTGAAGCTATTTAATAGTACTGCTTGTAACAGTGGTTTGCAATTTTCTATCCTAAGTATCCAGTGGTTATTATATCAAATAATGACTAGTATGTAATATTAAGCAGTTGGGCTCTGAGCTAAGATTTTTTTCATCTTTGATAATGAGATACAGTATCAAATTCCTGAATTTATATATTACAAGATATACAAATTACATAATAGAAAATATATAAACTCTCTTGATTTTGTTAAACTAACTTCTTTCCATTTTCACACATTATAGTTCTGAGTTCAGCTTGTCATATCAGCATTAACATAGCCATCTGTACTAAGGTGACATTTTGTGCTATCCCTATGGTCATTGATTTCACCGTGCTATCCCCAGAATTTTTCAAGTCTTCATTCTAATTGCTGTATGTGTGGATGCTGACCCTGATTGGCACAGGCAGTTGAAATGGCTTATGCTGAGTGATTGACACTGGCTGTGTGAATACCTATCTTTTGAGCCCACACCATGTCACGGGCTGTCAGAGTTAGCCTAATGCCCAGGCTTTTTAATAATCACAATTACAAAGTAGAATGCTCACCAGTCAATTATAAACTAATAAGTTAGGCTTTATGTTTAAAAGCTACTCTAAGGACTCTGTGTTTCAGTTCAATATTCCTTTCTTCTCTTTTTGAAGAGTTACTATTCGACTTCATATTTTTCAGATAAAATCAGTATTTGAATTAATTATAAATGAGTAGAAACTATAAAAACCTTCTAAAATGCCAAATATTCTCTGTATTCAGATAAGACTGTTGATAGATGGGAATCCCTTTAATAGAGAGAAAGCTTTGGTGGCTTCTGGGGGAGATTTCTTACTTATAGATGCAAGGGTCAGAAATGTCGTATCCTTTTGTGAAAATTCTGAATTAATTCTCAGAAGGTGTTATAATTATTCGATCATTGGATTTCAAGAAGTTGACAAAGAAAAAGAAGGGCCAATCTATAGTTGGAGTTGCTCATCTACAAATTGTGTTAATTGAAAGTTGATTTATTTTGTGTGATTCCCTAAAAAGAAATTTCTAGAAAGTCATGTGGTCACAGTTTAATTTTCCTTATCTTTTTCTCTTCCTTCTCATTCTTTTCACTTTGTGGTCTTGAGTGTCAGCTTTCTTCCTGTTAGTAAGAAGTTTCTCACTGTTCTAACATTGTAAAAATTAAAAATTTTATACATAATTCGCATATCATAGAGATAATAAACAGCTCTACAAGACAAATGTTGCTGATTACTTTTGAGAATCAAGTCTCAGGTCAGAGCTTCCATTTCATTATAGTTCTTGACTTACTGTGACGTGGCAGATAATCTTCTATGTCAACTTGGCTGGATTTAAGATTGCCAATAAGACACAACTTTGGTCCATGAGGGTTCTTCTGAGAGCTTTAACTGATAGAGGAAGACTCACCCTGAATGGGAAAAAATTATTCTCAGCTTCTATTACTATAGTTATTTTGTTGGAAGAAAAAGTACTTAAACCACAGTTTGCAATGTACGTATGTGGGGGGTGGACAGAAATATTGACACAAGGTGGGGAGCTTCACATTTCCCTGTTTTGTCATAAATGGACTCCCATGGATATTTACAGCCTTGGGACTCAGTTTCAATGCATGCCACTTTCTCATCTTTTCCAGACTTCCCTTTTCCTTCCTGTTTGCATGTGTGTGTAGGTGATTTTCAAGCACATGATGGGTGTATTGCCAAAGAGTCTATGATTTCTACCATATGAACTTTGATTTTATTTGAAGAGACCTATCTGATTTCTAATGGGGATGTCAGGCAGAATATGATTGACGTATGGTTTTGCTAACTCATTTGGAAATCTTTTTCTAGTCATGCTTACATTCAAAATAGAAGAAAACTGTTTGGACTATGAAAGCATCATCTGCCAAACAATGGTACAGTGAGCCCTTCCCCAGGATTCCTAGAGAAATAATTGGGTACCACTATTTGGTTCATCAAAGACATTACAACACACTATTTTAAACTCTTTATCTGATCCAGTGGTGTTTGGGCATACTTAATCACCAAATTGTTTTTATCTATAAGCACTAATTCCCCCTTGATGAGACACATATATCCCTTCATAAAATACCTCCAGATAGGCTGGGCAACAGGAAGTGCACAGAAAGCTAGCAATGATGAGTATCCTTCTGACAGCCCATTTGTTATTTTCCCAAAGCTCTTGCCAATCTTCTGAGGTTCTCAAGGTACCTTGGCTTGTAGCATCTTCATCTCTGTACTTTAGAATTCAAAAGACATTTATCGGAAAATTATGGCCTTTCAAGAAACACACTGTTGTACTGTTTTGAGATCAATTAAGAGGTCATTTGTTTTTTTTTTCTATATCTAAGGTTGTACATTTTCTTTTATTTTCTGTAAGAGAAATATCTTAAGCTCCAAGAGGGATGGATAAAAAGAACAAAAAACTGTAGTTAACAAATTTCTTTCCAGTAGATACCTAAAGCATTTAAACAATGTTTGTGTGCGTGTGTGTTTGTGTGTACCTATGTTGTGCAAAGCACACTATTAGAGACAAAGTGGTATATTTACACATTTGTACATAAAAACCTATTAAATGAAAGCTGTGATGGAGAAATACCCAAAAACATTCAATAAAGCTTCCCAACCTGAATATAGGGTTACCATGACAACAAAACTCAAAAAAGAAAAACCTTCTTCATATAAAGTTGCTGAAAAAAATGCCCATGGTGGAAACAGCATGGAATACTCAAATTTATAACTACTGAAAAGGAGTACAGAGAGAGCTCTCCAAGGCACCGGTAAAGCCTTAGGGTGAACCTTTTAATATCGTCCTTTACAAAGAAGAAATGACTCAAGCCATCTCCAAACCATTCCCCCTATTCTCCTTTCTTCTAAACCATCCTGAAGATTTCCATGCTATTTCTGAAATAATTTTTTTCAAAGAGACACAGTGCTGATTGCCGTGGTCTAATGAGGGATGTTAGCAACACTGAGCTTAAAATAGTGTGGAAGTTCCCACACATGGTGTGGAATGCATTCCCGTGCAAACACAGTTGTAGTTGTCAGATGGTTGCTGACTCACTGCCTTGGGTGTTCCTTGGAAGCCCAGAAATATGCACAAACATATTCTGTTGGAGAATACTAAAGCAATGCCCTTGAATAGCTGACTTTCAACCTTCCTTTTCTCTCTGAGAAGGACAATAAGTGCATGCCCATGAATGCATGTACCTGTGGTTTTGTCACGCATACCTAAATGTGTGTGTGTGTGTGTGTGTGTGTGTGTGTGTAGACTATATCTGTGTACATGCATGAATGTGTATGAATATATTTTATTCTACAAGTCAACACAAAGTAATGATTTTATGGGGACAGCAAACTTATTGGTGCTTTAGAATTTCCTCTCAACAGTGTTCTGTGAAGGGAATTAAGAATTCAGGCCTGCCAATAGCTAATATTTATCATTTCTCTTACCTTTTCTATATACATATAAAGGCAAAATTTAAAAATGAAAAATTTTGAACACACAATGTTCTTGATGTGAAGGTTTTAGGGTCAGATAGCATGTGTCTAAGTGGTGAGAAGAGTACACATCAGAGGCTTTGGCCTCATTTTGGATCCCATCCCTTGCTTTCTGAAGGTAATTTATGACTGCATCATTTGGCTAGGCTTTTTTTTTTTTAAAGTTAGAATATAGAACTGTTGGATTGATTTTTCCTATATGGTCATTTGTTCAGTTGCTTACGCTTTCCACAGCTCAAGCCTGCAATGAATAGTTCATCAAATGAGAAAAATGTTGGTTCTTGTAGCCTGTTTTTGGTTGGAAGGTGAGTAGCAATCCTGTTGTCTCCCTGTCACTGCTACCAAACTGCATGCGCATAATGGCAAACAAGGAAATTATTTTCAGAGAAGATTCACCTGTGAGGTGGGTCAGGTAGGGTTTTCGGGAAACATGCCTATAAAGCTCCATAGTATCTCTCAGGCAATGATTTTTCTGTGAAAATATCTATTACATATGGTGTTAAGTGTCCATTCTTCCTCCCAGCACCCTAATTACTTTTAACTGCAAACCATTCTAACATTGCTTGTTTGTGTAAATGCTTTAAATCATCGGCTCTCAAACTGTGGGTCACGATCCCTTTGGGGGTTTCAAATATCAGCTATCCTGCATATCCGATATTTACATTATGATTTACAACAGTAACAAAATTACAGTTATGAAGTAGCAATAATTTTATGGTTGGGGTCACCACAGCAAGAGAAACTGTATTAAAAGGGTCAAAGCATTTGTAAGGTTGGCAACTGCTGCTTTAAGTAATAATGTCCAATGGCTAAACTAAAACATGATCATCATCACCATCACCTGGAAATTTGTTAGAACTCTAAATTTTAAGCTCAACCCAAGGTCTACTGTACCACAAACTCAGAGGATAAAGTTATGAATCTTTCACTATTTTTTATTATTCTGATAAACCCTAGGTTTTGACAACCATGACAGGAAAACACTGGACACAAAGGCTGGCTAGTTAGCATTCTATTGCTGTGGGAAAACACTATAACCAGAAGCAACCTGGCCACAAAAGCATTTATTTCCCTTACCCTTCCATATCATGCTCCATCCCTCATCAAAGGACAGGAACTCAAAGCAGTAACTTAGAGGCAAGAACTGAAGGAGACACCAGAGAAGAATGTTGCTTTCTGGGTTGCTCCTCTTGGCTTGCCTAGACTGCTTTCTTATATCATCCAGTATGATCTGCCCAGGGGTGACACCATTCCCAATGGGCTGGACCCCTCCTTCATCAATCATTAATCAAGAAAATGCCCCACAGGCCATTCTGATGGGGATATTTTCTCAACTGAGGTTTCCTCTTTCTGAATGACTCTAGTTTTTAGCAAGTTGACAGAAAACTAACCAGGACAATGATTTTTAATATTTTTAATAATAATAGGAAGGCAGAAAAAAAGAAAGTTGCATAGAATCTTGCAACCAACAGAAAATATGGGGGAAGATCTATGCTATGATTTGTTTCATACATGGGTATCAGAAAGATTAAGCTTAACACTGAATCAATGAGAAAAAGAAATACAGTTTGCCTTCTGAGTATCCGAATAACTGATTTTTCTCTAAATACCAATTGAGAGCTATAAATGGTTTCTTTGTGTTTGTGATGCACAATAGCTTGGACATTGTGTACCTTTTACAGGTAGTCCCGGCTTCGGCTCCTGGTGAACTAGGGAACTCTCTGTTAGCTCATGGAAAATTGACTCAAAAGAAGTCATTGTGTAGGGGGAACTGTGAGTGACAGTGTTTTTGTACTTTTGGAGAATTCAGGAGGAATTCATTGTTGCAAAAGCAGTCACATTCTCAAGTCCCAACTTTACACTACAAAGGCTAATCTTCAATTCTTATACACAACTCACATCCTAACAATTGTACGGGCCATCTGCACTAAAATAGTATAAAATAAAAATAATATGGAATATAACTGTGTGGTAGTTTCCCTAAAAATTAGGTACATATTAACGCTATCTGAAAAGTTTTAACATTTCTGACACCCATCTCAGACAAACTTAATGGGAGTCTGTGCAGGAGAACATAAGACAGTGTTGATAAAAACCTTTTCAAATGATGCTGACGGGGAGCCGCATTAGACAGCAGGTGTTCTATTGCCTTGGCCTGCAAACAATGGTCCCTGGAGTGTCTTGGAAACTTTATACAAGTGTGTAACATCAGGTCCTAACCCTATTAAACTAGATTTTGCATCTAACAGGATGATAGGTTGATTTGTATGTACATTAAACTTTGACAAGTACCAGTCCTTTGTTTCAAACTTAAAAACTAAGCACCATTAACCAAGATTTGTGATATGTGTGTGTATGTTTCTTGATTTTAGAAAACTCCTGTTTTGCAACAGTTTCTCAACATCAATGCCCTATTTTCATGTCACTAGAATATTCGAATGGTTTTCAAACACCTTTGATATATCGTTTTTTAAACCTTTTTGCAACAATGAATTTATCTTGAATTCTCCAAAAGTACAAACACACACATCTTAAAATACTGAATAAAAATTGAAAAGTAAAAGTCTATATATTCTATTTACTATTTTATGGTACACATCATACTCTATATGTATTGTTCAAACAATACTCTGTTCAGTGAGCCCCTGCCTTTTAGATTCAGTCACCAGTATATTGGGAATAAGTTTCAATGGTGGAGAAAGTAGCTACTAGCAGGAAGTCCAACAGGGTACACATTGCATATAGATAATACAAATAAAACAGAGTCTGACATTTTATCTTTAATAGTCTTCTTAAAACTGTCAATATTAAATTATATTTGTAAAAACTCATATTCATTTCTGATCCTCATATGAGCCAAAAATACATCAAGGAGAAGATGAATCCTTACAAAATAACCTTGCTCTCCAAATATTAGATATAGAGAAATAGTTCTAAGAGATTATTCTAAGGCAATTTTACATACCTAAAAGGGTTTTAAAACACAATATATTAAAGGTGTTTTAAAACCACTCAAATATTCTAGTGATATGAAACCAGGGCGTTGATATTGATAAGTTGTTGCGAAAAGGGAGTTTTATAAAATCAAGCTATCTATTTTTATGTGCTATTGAATTTTATGGGCTTATAATATGCATCCATAGTATTATGAAGTGAAAGGAAATTGTTTGAGGTATCTTTGGACTGTCTGTCATGGCTTCACTGTGGCCGAGCAGAATATGGCCTCTTGTATAGTGTGATACAGTAAAAGTGCTGGTCAGGAAGAACAAGGGCGGAGGTTGCAGATTTGGGGCATTTGTGAGGAACAAGTCCTGGTTTCCCAAAGACATTTCGGATGGTTGCCTGTGTCATTCAATAATTTTAGCAATGTTTGGTTTCCTTGTTTCAAGAATGTTCTTACTGGAGATATGTAGTTCTATACACCCATCACCAACATTGTCATGGGCTAGAGCAAGACATTCTGAAGAGGTCAGTTGGTGTAATAGTTAATTAGGCTGTCAACTTGGCACACCTGGGAAGTGGAAACCACAATGGAGGAATTCCCTACATCTGACTGTAATATAGATGGAGCATTTTCTTAATTGACTTCTGGTGTAAGAGGACTCAGTCCAGTGTGGGCGGTGACATCCCTAGGTGAGAGCACAGTATAAGAGAGCTAGCTGAGCAAGCTGGAGAAGCTCTTAGCTAGTGAACAGTGTTCCTCCTTGGATTCTACTTGAGTTCCTGTGTTGACTTCCCATGATGATGGACTAAACCTTTTCATCCCCAAATCTCTTTTAGTCAGAACATTTTATCAATGCAACAAAAATTAAACTGGAACCTCTGGGTTATTCTATGGAACCTCCCAACAATAGACACTTTCTTCTGTGGTTTAGCTCAAGTCTAAATTTATGTGGGCCCTGCTTTTGCTCTAGACTCTCCTCTCTTCCTTTGTCTTTTTTTCTCTGTTTTCCTTTTTTATGCTGAGTTTGTACACTCCCTGATCCTGTCCACTTCTGCTTCTTCTGCCGTGTCATGTTTTGACACACACAAACTGAAATAGAATTCAATTCTATTTCCCAAGCATTTCCACTACTGTCCTTTCTTGGCACATGATAAAATTGTGCTCAAGCCTTCTAGGTGATGACAGTTGCTCACACTGACTAACAACTATGTGTTGGAACCTCAAAATCATGTCACAGTGAAAGTCTTATCTTCTAATAGTAATCTTTTCTGTAGAGAGATTCTGTTTTCTTAGCCTCGCTTTTCCCAGTTCTGGGTGTGTTCTGGGCTAGGTTTCAGGCTTTAGCATTGTCATAAATCTTTGGAAATGTGGCATATAATTAGATTCATGTATATGACAAGCACAAGGCTGAGTGCTGAAGGTCCAAGGTTGTGGAGAGACAAGTGTCCTGGGCAGAAGCATCTCATGGTCCAGGGAGTCTTTTCAACCAATGGCTTTTCATGTTGTTCTGTGTGTAGCAGGCATGCTTAGTTTTCTCTACTCTTGTTTTCATGAGCATGAAATTTTCTAATATAGTCTCATCTTTCTTTTCCTTAATCATTTTGTCTAAGGAAATATCTCAGGTGATTGGTACATTTGGAAAGAAACCCTTGGTTTTGTTTGGTGTCAAGGTAAAACCATCCCTTTTGTATACGTATGAATACATCTCTGGTTCTGGGATCCTGTTGTAGGAACAGTGATAGATACCCATGCTAGGTTCCAGTCTCCAGCTTGGATTGTATCCATCGTAAAGTAGCAGTTATTTTGGACACTTGTTTTTCATTCATCAGTTGTATTTTTCCATTTGTTCAGCACCTGGAACAGAGAAGATGTATGCTATTTCCTGGGGACTGCTTAGAGAGTCCGGTACTTGGCATTCTCACCACAATGCTGCGAGGACTGAAAGTCTTCAAAATAAGGGACCAGAGTATAATCTAGAAAAGCATTTGGATCACAAAGGCCACTCTGACCTTGGCAGGCCCCAGAGACTTGTATTAGGTCAGAAAGACTTTTATAGTTGTGTTGTTTACTTTGACTGTTATGCTCTAAACCGTCCTCAGGTTCATTTGTCCTTGACAATTGACTGTGCATAAGAAGCTCGTAAAAGCACTTGGCTATGCAGGAGTTCAAGGAGACAGCATGCGTGCTGTGTAAGTGGACTAGGTCAATGCTAGCCAGTCTTATTTGTGAAGGTGGTCTAAAGAGGCCTTCGGGGATAGGGTACATTGGTGGCAGGAAATGCAATGACAAATAGGTGACCTTGTCTCTTGCTCTGTCTCCCTGTGCATGAAAGAAAGTAATAGTGTGGACTGTGCCCCATCCTCTAGACAGGGTTTCATGGTGGAGTGATAGCTCAGGTGGATGCAAAAAAAAATGCTATTAGTCAATTCGTTATTCCCTCTGCAAAAGTAGTATTCACTTTTAAACACTATTAACCCATACATACATATTAACCCTTGTACCATGTATAACTATGCCTTAATATTGATATATGAGCTAATTGCAGATTATCTAATGTGCCCATAGTTTGTATATCTAGACATACTAGAAATAGATACTCCAGCTTGGTCTGAGTTTGTTGTCTGTGGCTTGATTAATTACATGAGCCAGAATCTATTTAGAAAAAGTCTCCGAACTGTTTATCAGAGTCTGTAAGAGAATACTGAAAATTCAGACTCTGCTCTTGGTAGAACAGCTGTGTAAAAATAAGAGAACCCTAATTATTGCACCTTGGGATATAAACTAATACCTGGTTTGCTTTATGTAGGTGGGAGTGGGGGAAAATAATTTCTATTTTTGTATTTTCTATGGGCTCTTAAAATTGTGTCTATGAGCTGGGTGGTGGTGGTGCACACCTTTAACCCCAGTACTAGGGAGGCAGAGGCAGGCAGATCTCTATGAGTTAGAGGCCAGTCTGGTCTAAGAGAACTAGATCCAGGACAGGCTCCAAAACTTCAAAGAAACCCTGTCTCGAAAAACCCAAAGAAAAAATTGTGTATATGAGTGTCTCTCCTTCATGTATGTATGTGCAGCATGTACATGCCTGCTGCCTGCAGAGGAAGCCAGAAGCAAGCATTTTGTGAGCATCCGTGTGTGAACGGTTACTGAACCTCGATCCTTTGCAAGGGCAGTGAGTGCCCTTAATAATAGCTTTCTCTCCAGATCCCTGTGGGAGATTCTTAAACCCATTCTTTCCATGTCTGTACACTTGCCATCTGCTTTTATATTGGAGAGGTGGTGATAGTTAGTAGATTAGTTAATTTGGGAAGTCTAAAGTGGGCTTGCTTAGCGAAGCCTAGCTCCTTCTCTTGGGGACGTACTGGCCACCAGCAGCCATTTCCTCTGCTCTCACGGAGCAGGCTTCCCGGGCACAGGCTTGACTGGTTGATTTGCTTCCAAGCCTTCCTGGGAACAGAGTACTATTTATTAGAATGCCCTGGTTATCTATAGAGTAAGTGGTGCTATTACAGATCTGCTTAAAAGATGGATTATCAGATTACACTCTTTTTATGTAAATGCAGCCTCAATTCTAGTTGTTAGTTAAGACTTTCCAGCGGATTTATTTTGTTTGGAATTACTAAAAGGTATTATAACTCAGTGGCTACAGATGCAATACATTGTTGAAGGCTGTTCTCTAATTTGGGAGTCTGGCATGCTCTTGCTGGAGTCAAAGCAATTGAGCAAACTGAGGAGACAATCCATACTACCATTACATACACGGGATAATAGAAAGCATGCTGGGAGTTTATTTTACAATTGAGTGTAAGGCTGCAGTTAGATTGCTCACTACGGATTTTAACATAGCTGAAAATCCATCCTCCGGAGAGATTTTATTTTTATTTTTTTATATTCCTCCTGAAGATTCCACGAGGCTCTTTGACTCTCCGAGACCTCTTCTTAGGTGTTCTTTTTCATTTTAATGTTGTCTTAGCTTATCAAATGCCATCATTCATTAACCTATACAATAATTTTATTATACTACTGTGTGCTTAAAGCCTCTCAGTTCATTTTCTTTGTACTTGAAAATACGCATTTTTGCTTTGTCTTCAAAGATGGTAAAGAGCCTGAGTTTGGAACACAATAATGGGGTTCATTTGGTTTTGATTAGCGGTATTCTTGATAATTAAATACTTTCTGTAATTTAAAAATTGCAGTATATAAGATACCATGGTGGCAACATTAGATCATACAGCGTGTTTAAATCTCATGTTTTGTGCTTTTTTTTTTTTATTCTGGGTGGTACTAAGGTCAGTAACTGAACTCTAGAATCCCTACCAAGCTAGACTTAACCATCCTTCTTCAGTAGGATACTATAATAGTCAAACAATAGTGAAAACCAGAGACTTAGTCACTGTGGCCACATCAAAAGAGAAACAAAGAGGTTTAGTGACGCCTCTCCCTTCCCACTTCATCTTCCCAGTGCTAAGATAGTTTAGTTTTAAATAGAGCCTAAAAGATATGCACATTTGAGCAGTCTTGTCTATCTATCATCATTTGGACTTCATTTTCTCCTGGAAGGTGGTCTGATGAGTTGCCAGAATTGTGTTGAAATCAGAGATAAGTTCCTTCTCTGGCACCGGTCTCACGCTTTTTCCTTCTCCTTGAATAAGAGTAAGGGGAACACTAATTTCTTGGAGCCGTTGTCTCAAGAGTTTGAGCGCCAAAGGGCGTGGCACAAGGTTCCCTCCTTACATCCTCTCCAGCATGGCCGCAGCAGTTACAGAATGAAAAGCATTTCAGTTCTTCAAAGCCTCAAGCAGAGCGATTTCACCAGCTCCCGTGTAGGCGAATGTGACCTCTTCAGCCTTCTAAACCATGCATTCTGCCAGCTGCCTTGCCCACTGTAGACAGTCAAAATGAGGGTCAAAGCTAAAAGTCTCAAAATAAAAAGGTTTAAGCCAAAACTTCTTTTAATAGAAAGTGAATAGTTTTTTTTTAAATGAAATCTAGAAATATTTTATTTTGGGTTGTAGTGTTAGATTTTCTTAGGGGTCTCCTGCTAGTTCTCTTTTTGTCCTGAGTAGAACAGGCTGGGTCCCTAAAATCTTAAGCCAGGGTATTTAGCTTCCTGTATTTTTTTTTTAACAGAGAAGTAAGCCGTTTTTCCAACAGAGGGCAGTGTTAGCTAGAACAATAAGCATTCACCGAGTCCACGTTTGGAAGTGTCCTCTGCAAGGCATTGAAAGGACACGGGAAACAATTTCTTTCTTTCATTCCTGGTTTTGTAGCTTTGACCACAGTTGCCATTTTTAAAAAATGAAAACTATATAAAAATTCTCCTAAGAGTCCCTGACCTCCATGGAAGAAATAGAGAAAATAGAGGCACCATGTGCCGAGGGAAGGTTCCAGTTATCCTGGCTGGACCCTCGCGGCCTCGGCTCCAGCCTGTTGTGTAGATGTCTGGCTTTGAAATGAAGGGAGCTCTATGAGGAGGCACCACAGGCCACATCAAGGTGGGATTCCTTTTGAATACCTTCTGACCACGCTTCTGGTTTCTGATGGAAAGGGAGCTTGGTTCAGTTTGTAAAATGGGATATGCAGTTTGGGATACTTGATTTTTAAATATTAAAAGATGCTCTGTTTTCAGAGCTCCGTTCTGTTATGATCTTCTTAGCCAGGGATCATGAAATTATAGTCAGTTAATGTCAGAAAAGACATATTGTTAAATGTTTACTTTCTTTCTGTAATTACAAACATGAGCAGCTTATCCTATGCACGTTTTAAGACATGTTTAAGAGGTTGTCAGAATTCACTTTTTCCTACAGAAGAAGAAAGATTGGGAGAGCAAATTAAGTAACATCAAACCACCCAGCTGGTGGCAGAAGGAAGCACTGAACTTAAGTCTCTAATGGGAAAGAATGGGCTTGCCCACCTCTCAAGATCCCCTGACTTTTGTCTAACAGACTGACGCTGGAGACTACTGGATATGAGTTATTGCAGTGCACAATGATAGAGAATGGTGCTTCAGGGTACTGAGACAGACATACGTGTGTTGGTGTTACCATGTGTGTGGGAGGGGAGCAGAGAAGTTGTACATGTGTACACACAAAGGTAAGTCAGAGAATAACATTGGGTATTGGCCTGTAGGTTTTATCATCAGACAGGTTTAAATAAACCAAAAAAAAAAAAATACCTCACTAGCCTGAGCCTCACCAGATAGACAGCTGGAAGTAGTGAGGCCCAAGTACCCACCTGCCTCTATTCCCAGCACTGGGATTACAATGCAAGTCACTACATCTGCTTTCCATGTTGGTTCTGGGGATCGAACTCAGGTCTTTATGGTTGTAAAATAAGCACTTTTCTGATTGAGATGTCATCCTAGCTTCCTCGGACCTAATCTTTGCATTTTTTGCTGTCTTTAAGAATTGTATGTTTTAAAATATATATTTGAGCCTTATCTGAAAAGGTCAAAGAAGCACTCCCCCCCCCCCCAAAAAAAAGACGTTTTACCATGAAGAAAGTGAAGCTGTGGAAGTGGATGCAGACAGACGATCCTGTTCAGATAGCTGGTTCTGCTGGTAGAATTATATGTAACTTTAGCCCATATTTTGTGCAAAACTCAAACATTCCTGTTTTTATCAGGGCTTTTCATGGTTGATACAGAAGCAATGAAAAGCCTGGAGAAGAGGAATAGGTGACCTGCAGGGCAACTTCTGAAGGGGCGTCATCCAGACCATGCGAAAGAAGTAGCCATCCAAAGAATCAAGAGGGCATTGCTTGAAGACTGGCAGTTCTTGAGAAAGTCCTGGTAACAGAGGCCAGGCCATGGGGTACTGTGCTTCTAGAGAAATAGACATGATCTCACACAGACCCTCTATCACACACCAGTCCCTGGACGGAGTGAGGCTCATGGCAGCAGCCCCTCCACCGCGCCGCCTGTTTCCCACCCCAGTGTGGCTTGTCTGGCAAGGAGTGTTATTAGTAGCACAGAGAGACTCTTGTCTTTTTTTTTTTTTTTCCTTTCCATTTCTTTTCATAATGAGTAAACAGAGGTTCTGGCAATCAAAGGTGACGGCAAACACGAGTGTCTTCAAAGCTGTCTCGGAAATGAACACCGGGGCGCTGTAGCTCATAACCCTACACAAAACTGACAGTAGCCAGCTGTTTCTGAGCTAAACACTTTCCTAAAGAGCCAAAAGCCAGGAGGCAAAAAGGGAGAAAGCGAAAATAACTTCTCTCCTCCCAAACCACAGATGACAGATCAGCCGGAAAGGACCCTGGAGGAAACAGGAGTCAATGAGGCAAAAGTCCTTGCAAATGACCCTGGCTGCTCCTCTCTACCGCTGCGGAGATGATCCACCCGAATGGCCTTTTAGCTGTGCAGCATCAGAACCCAGTTTCTTCCGTTATCATACTACGCACTGGCTCTCAATTGTGAAACAATTAGATTTTATAACACTGATCTCAGATTTGGGGTATTTTCTGATAGCATTTATCTTCCTCTGTTTTCTACATCTGTCTCTTTCTCTAAATCTGGGAAAGGCTTAAAACTGACCCTGAGTCTCACTTTCATGGGTTCTGTGGACTTTCTAGGCTAACCCTGGGGAATAGTCTTCTCGGGGATAGATATTTCCTGTTGTTTAATGTGTGATCCTCATTGATTTGGGTGTGTGTGAATGGGGGAAGTCTCTCAATAAGTATATGACAGAGTTGAAATGAAATGAAAGGTAATTTCAAGACTCAGTCTGATTTCAGTAGTCTTATGAGGGGACTTATGATGTGGGCAGCCATTTTAGGGGTGATCTGATGTGGGCACACATTTACTTAGTAAAACACCATAAGCTGTCCTTTCCAGCTGTACTTGGAAAAAGACCTAGAATTATTGTGGAAAAGGGTTTGAAATCGAAAAAGTGTTATAGAATAACATGATATTTTTTTTAAATAAAAATCACTCTTGTGAATTTATTAGGCCTGGAGATGTGACAAAGAGGGCTTGTTTGCCAAGCATAGGTCTAGGACATCATTCTAGACTGGAACTGAATTAAAATTATGCCGTCAGACATGGTCCTGTGCCGACTCTGGTGAAGGAGCATCTGAGCACCCGTGTCTGGTAGTCACTGTCCTCCTGGTTACTCTTCAGTCTCCAGACTAGTTGCCCTTTGGTAACCTTAGATCTTCATGTTCATGTATGAACTGGCCGTGTAGTGGCAGTGCTTTTGGATTTATGAAGATAGACAGTAGCCAAGTTTAGTGACAACAAATAAGGAGAGAAAATCAGGCCCAGAAGCAGGAATGGGGAGAAAGTAGCAAGACATCAGGAAGTGCAGAACATCTCGGAGAGAACTGAGAGGACCTTTAATCCCCTCCTCACCTGAAAGCCACAGATTCTCCAAGACTGTGTGGAGCGGCGCACAGTATAAGGAATGGGAAATCAATTCATTTTATTTGGCTATTAAGGATAAAAATTGGACCTCTGGGGGTTGTGCCTATATAATTATATTTGTTTGCCCTTTTGTGTGGAACTCAATCGGGTATTGTATGATGCTTTCCTTTAAAGCTCGAGGTGGGGTTGTTTGCGAGCTCTGCGTATTTGGGGAGCTAAAGACGAAGTAAAGCCGGCATCATTCAGTCTGCACACTGGGGCTTTAGCCCTCATGGGCTATTGTGTTTGAAAAATCGTAAAGTTTCGCTGGTCAAGAATCTGCTCATGAAACCTTCTTTTCCATTCTTTCTGAAGGGAAATTTACTAATTAACAATTGTCATGGTAAAGACTGAGTTAACCAGACCTCTGGTTAGTATGCCAAAAGTGCAAAAGAAATAAAGTAAGGAACAAATTGTTCACACGCATAGCTTCCAAAGTCTCAGTCCATGGTCATCTCATGCTGCTGCTGGGCAGCATCATGGTAGAAGGCTTATGGTAGAACGCAATTATTTACTTCATGGTTGCCAGGAAGCAGAGAGAAAATACAAGACCAGAATAGGGCAAGATATGGCTTCCAAAGACACACGCACACAGTGATTACTTCCTCTACCTAGATCCTCCCAGCTGAGGTCTTCAGACCTCTTAAATTACAGCACTTATTGGAGACCAAGTCTTCAACACACAAACCCGTAGGGTAGATTTTCATAGTCATGTCATAAAGATGTTGTATATATTTCGTCTTTCCCTTTTCATTCATTCATGTTTTAGGGTCTGTGTGACTCTCAGGAAATCATTTGCTGTTACCATAATTGACCTAGCAGAACAAATATATTTTACAGAGGCACCATGTTCCTCAACCTGACTATCCAAATTATTAAAGCAATGGATGGTGAGAAATTGGAATTTCTTCAATATTTTTATGCCGGGAGAAGAGAAAACCTGAGAAAGCCAGAACTCGAACTTTTGTCCTAAGAAGAGATTTTCCATATTACTGACAACATGATAGATAACCCTTCTGGAGAGGCTGACCCCTTGCCAATAATGGTTGGGTCTACTTATGTGACTCTGGCTTTCTACTCATGTCTCAACCTTACTGCAGAACAAAAAAGGACTTAAATGGTGAGGCCACTGGATGTCTTTGTCCCTTTTTCCCAACATGGCCATATTGAATACTTCTCTGTTTCCTGCTTTTTTTTTAAACTACTAAATTGGCTGTTTTAATTGGCTTATGGAAGGTGAATGATTGAACCTTGCTTGCTGAGGTGCAGGCTGGGACCCAAAGTCTGGTAACATTACTGGAAAAAGCAATGGAAGAAAAGCTTCACGTTTCTCAATGCTGGATAGTAAGAGATAGTCTTTTTGTGTTCTCCAAATAGTCAAAAATATGGTAAGACGTGTGAATTACCTCTTTGAATGTATTATGAATTCAAGGCCTTTCCTCATCCTTATACTTACTGTGTTCTCCTTTTCATTATTCAGTTTTGCTCATAAAATAAGAGGCTTGTCTTATGGTAATTTCTGAACATATATAACACACTAGAAAAAGCAGTTATATTGACTTCTCAGTTGGTTAGATTTATTTTGTATCTGAACCTTTATTTGCTTCAATTTCAGGTAGATTACATGTCTTTCATACATAGTGAGCTACAATCCCAAAGTTTCCTTCATTATCAATGTTTGAAAATGCTTCGTTTTTTTTCATGCTTTTTGTCATCTCAGATGTGCTGACATTTGTCATTTGTTAAAATAATATTTCTTGGCTATTTATTTTTTTCTGCTCTTGTTTACACTTTGTGTTTTCCTTTCAGTAAGATTTTGAGTGGAGGAGAAAAGAGTTATAAACTTGAGTTCTGGGTGCTTTGTTCTCCTGGGAATCCCAAGAGACTGTAAATACATTACAATATAGCTGGAAATGGTGTGCTACCTCATAGATTTGTATGACCTCTGAAACTGAGTCTATAATCCTTTAGCACAGGTTTTTCTGATAACTTCGTTTGCCTCTAGAATGCAACATAAATGTGGTTTTCAAAATTGGCCTTGGATACAGGAGCTGCAAAATATTTCTCACTTGGCTCACTCCAGGGGGGCGATTTTTGCTATCTTATTAGAAATAAGAGCAGAGATGCCATTGCATCACTGAGCTAAAACCAAGAGTAGAATAGACATTTTCAGCAATAAAAGCAGACAGACCCCATTCTCCAATTCTACCCCTCAATTTCAATTTCCTTATTTAAGGCACATTGCAGCTTATAAAATAAGCAATTATCCACTTTTGTTTCAGCAGTTAGCAAGCGGAGGTCAGAGACTGGAGGTTCAAAGACACAGGTTAAGAGTTTAGATGAGGAAGAATCTCTAAAAAATGAGCCATACCATAACATAGCTTGTCTCAGGGCCTATGAGGACAACGTTGCCCTAAATGATCTGTTCTTTATTGTCTAGTAACACACACTATCATTAGAAAGTCTAGTACACTCATGAGTATTTATTTGACCCTCAGGTATGTAGTAGCTACTAGCTGGTTGGCAACTAGGCTGTTTGTGGACTTCTTCATTAAACTCTTAGCTCTTTGAGGTTATGGATTGTATCCAACTCATCTTGTACCTCTAATGCCTAAGGTGGTGGTTGAATTATATTGCATGCTTACTAAGTGTTTGAACAATGAAAATAAAACTACATTTGGTTTAATTAATGGTTATAATCAAGTAACATACCTGAGTTATGAGAATGATGATGGTAGAGCAGTTTCTTGCTAGACAATCATACTTATAGATTCCTCTCTCAATGTCACACTTGCATGCCAAATGCTAGATAAGATAAATGACTGGGACAATTAGAATGTTTTATTACATATTTTTATCATGTCAGCTACTTGTTCCAAGGCACTATAATTTTACTAGAGGCCACTTTGAAAACTTAATGTTTTTTTTCTTTTTGTTTCTGTCTGAAATTATCTGACCTATTAGTTCACAAAACCGTATTAACTCCTGAACCTGAGGATTTAGATGCAAGGTTCTGCCCTATTATACAAACACAATAATTTTTAGTAAAATAGTTAATTATATTAAATTATATATTCTGCCTAATGGGTAAAATGATGTAACTCTATTAAAAAGAAAGGTATATCTAAACTAAACCATAATGAAGTTGAATTAATGTGATTACACACATATATCTATGTGTAGTAGGAATTATCAGACTGGTAATAAAATAACAAACAACATATTTAAATTATAAGAAATTTTATATTTTTTATTCTAGTTATTACTAATGATCCTAAGATTCCATCTGTTTCTAGAGGAAACCATGGGAGACAAGAGTTTTGATATAATTTCTTAATGTATTGACAGAAATCATAATGAAAATATTCTTAGTTACTTGTTCTAATAAGTTAGCCCCCACCGCCAGTACATCACACCTCCTGGTAGATTGTCAAGAGAAGGAGCAGACTCAGACGATTAATATTTGTGAATGAAAATAGTGAGTTCCACCCATCTGTAATCCACATTCACCGGTAACACTTTAGGGCATGATTTAGCTAAGCAGATTAACATTGAAGTTGAATTTGGCAATAATAGCCTTGTAATTTATTGTTAAGGAATTTTTTTTAATTTCAGCAAATCTTTCCAAAGCTGATACCTAAGTATGTGTTCTTATGAAGTGAAAACTCAATTTTCTGTTGCTCGTTAATTTATAAGAACATTATCAAAATAAAACATTTAAATAATAGTAATGCATACAGAATAAAATGAGAGAATTTTTATCTCTGCATTCCCCCTCCTAGATAAAACCACAGAGAATTTTTTTTCACATTCTAATCTCATATCTTCATGTTCTACCTTTGAAAACACTGGCACATTTAAGAACAGGAAAGTTGCTTTAAAGTATGCTTAAAAAAAGAAAAGAAAACACTAAAGTTATCATTTCAGAGAATAGCAAACCCAAACTACTTTTTTTTAACGTGCCCTTGCATGTGTGTGTATGATTACTTATACCTGTGACCTCTTTCATATTTTTTAAAAAAATTCTAACTTATTAAGTTCACTCATTTGCAAAATTAAAGTAAAACACTACACAAAATTGTTATGGGGAGTAAATTATGTGCAGTTCACAAACAATGGACAAAATGGTTGCGGAATCTCATGTCATGAAACTACTAGAAGAAAAATGGGATGGATGCACACTAGTTTATTTTGTTCTTCCTTGCTTTTTTTCTCTCTATGACTTCACCTGTCTTCTCTTTCCTCTCCATGATGACCATGTTAAGAACTGATTTCTGTTTCATTTCATATCTACTTGCTTTGAAGATTATTATGGCAGAGTAGAGAGAAAATAGTCAGTTGCCCAAGTCATTGAGGCGTTGTCATTGGCTAGGGGTAGATGGTAGGTCATCCTGTTCATCATTTCTTTTAACTTTACATTTTTATTTATTTTTAATTTTTTTTGTGTGTGAGTATGTATATACGTGAGTATGTAGGCTGGCCTCTTATCGCCATGGTGCACATTTGTAGGACAGAAAACAACTAGTAGTAACCAGTTCTCTCCTTCTACCTGTGGATCAAACTCAGGTTGTCAGGACTCGAGACACATTCATGTCTTTATCTGCTAAGCCATCTTGATGGTCTCAATCGTTTTTTTTTTTTCTGTGTCTGCTCATCTATTTCTTTCTGATAGACGGTTTGCTTAAATAATAGCTTGTCTTTTATTGTTTTTATCTTTGAATAATTAGATATTTTCTTGGACAGCTTCACATACGTGTATTATTCAAATTCATCAATCTCATCCTCTATGCTCTCTCATCTCCCTCTTCTCCCTTTTTCCCTGCAGCCCCTTTCTTACACCCGTGCCTAGTCATTTGGTTTGTGAGCTGCTGAGTTTAACCATGGCCATCTATGTGACCATAGTTTGAATCTACTCACAAGAGTTTGATGGATTTAGCAGTAAGCACACAGGCAAAACCACTGATTTTTTCCACTTTCCCAGAATCTATTAGTCGTTCAGCAGCAAACGATAGGGTCTGTGAGCTTCTTATAATTGTTTCTCAAACAGTGCACCATCATCTCATGTGGCATGGCCTAGCTGAATGTGGAGGCCATAAAGTATTTGGCAGTGGTGAAAGGTTTCTGAATGTATAACAAGTATAATTAATTAAATGACAAATGAATAATGATCCCGTGTTGTTACTGGAACTGCTCTCCCAAGCTGGATCACGTGACTTTACTGTAGCCCTGGTCTCCAGTAAAGAGCATCTGTACTTTGCACTACACAGGCCATAATGACGTGCAACACCAGAATTCCTGGTGTGCATGAGGCGTGTGTGGAGAACTGTAGGGCACAGGGGCTGCGGACAGAGCAGAAATCTAACTGTTCAGGCTTTTTATTTCCTGAAGAATCTGGCGATAAAATAAGGTACCACCAAACCTTATACTAGTCTGAAACCATTTCTCTCTAATCCTTTTTTTATCAGATTGATAATATATGCCAAAGCATTCGTGTCTGAGTCATAATGTCATCAAAATGTCAAAAACAAAACCGAATTGGAAACTGTCACCTTTTACAATTTTTTAACATATATGCATTATTTGTATACAATAATGACCTCATTATGACATTCTCATATATTTATATATTTACAAATATGGCAAGCCTTGAAAAGTACAGTCACACTTGTTGGCTCTTCAGGAGATTTGGTCTCTGAGGCAGGAGTCCAGATTCTAGGGGAGCAGAAATTAGCCGGTAATCTCTCTAGAGACTTATCAAAGATGCTTCCATTTTATTCCGACATTTAATCTGCCACAGAAGCTGTTTATTGCTTCATCTTTCTGAGTAGAGAGGACACTGTCACTTAATTAACTCACCATTTGACTGTGTGCTTAAAACTGTCATGTGGGAAATAAATTTACTGCTGTCTTATGATTAATAAAATGCTAAAGTCTCTTTTTGTAAAGCCATGTACCTGGCACCTGAACAAAAGCTACCAGGTTTGTTGAATGCTATTTCACTTGGAAATATCCTGACTGTTAGGGAAATAACTGTGCCTTCTTTGTTCTTTTTGTATATTTCATTTTAAAGCATAGGAATCTGTACATGTTTACAGATGGTGTAGTTGGACTACATAGGCAGAGATATTTCATATTTTACAGAATAGTAAGTTACCAGACCAGCGGGTCGACTTTGTTGAATCATAGGATTGATAATTGAATATTTATTGAGTGGTTATTCCTGTTGGGAGCTGACCTAGGGTCATTTACATGTGTCGTTCACAGTAAACCACAATAATTCCGAGTAGACATCAGTCTTCCCATCCTGCAAATGAGGAAGCACAGTTCCTACATGGATTTTACACAAAGACACTTGTGTTACTATTGAGACATCAACTTTAGATACTGGAGTTTCACACCTAAGTCTGATACATCTATTATCTTAGTTGGAGAGGTGCCTTGATAAACATCGAGTGCTTTTCCTCGCAGTTATACTTGAGACCTTGACTACTTTTTAAACTTTTTTCCTTGCTTCATGCACTCCCTCAACTTCAAAAGGACTTGTGCCGGGGATGCTCATGGTCATTTCTGCATTGTTGATTTGCAAGGAGACCATCAGATCACAGCAAATGTTATACCTATGGCTAGGCTATTACAATAAAAGACAAAGTAAGATAGGTGAAGGTTGCAGATCCGACGTAGGTAGTAGAAACTGGATGAATGATACTGGGACTCTTTACCAAGCAGACTCTCTTAGAACCTCCAGCAGCATCTTGTGGGGGATAAGAAGTATCTCCCAGAGAACTCAGGGAGACTTAGCATTGGTATTCATCAAGATACCCTGAACAGTATGCATCAGTATTTCCGAATTCCAGAATGGAAACAGATGCTCAGCGTGAAACACATTGTATTAAAAGTTTAAGCAGATAAAAAAATGCTTTTATTATTTAAAGGAAGCTTATGTCAAAGTGGGGAACCATTAGGTTTCAGCTGCCATTCAAAGGCATATAAGCAAGCGTTACTAAAAATAGTAATCCTGCATTTTTTTACCCCCTCCCCCTGACTAGGATTCAGATAATCTCATTGAAAGACCACAGTCAAATCTCATTTTCATCTGCAATTCTCACTGTATTATTTGCGATGTTGCTAACAACCCAGGTATCCTATTTACTAAATACACCATTACTCTATTCTACACATAGTTCTCCTTGGTGTTCCTGGAAATTGATTCAGCAATGGAAACAAATTCATATCTTGAGTATTAAGTAATGCATGATACAAAACTATGGAAACATTCACTTAAGGGTTTGCCTCTGTCCCTCCCTCCTCCCTCCTCTCCATTTACCCTTCTATGGGCTTCCTGTCATGTATTTACTGATCACCTATTGTGCTGGAAAATGGTAGGGTGGAATGATCAAGATTATAGACACTGAATTGGGACATCTGGGTTTAAATCCTAATTCACCAGTTTCTCAACCTTAGGCAAGCTTTTTGTTTCTCCTTGTGTGTGGTTCCTGAAGAACACACTGTTAGCATCCTTTATTTAAGGAAGACAGTGGTTCCTAGCTCGTTGAATCTTCTCTCTGAATATAGAACTGGAGCAGATTGTTGACCAAGGTTTTCTGTCCCTCCTAGTCCTACAGCTGTTAAGTCCCAAAGAAACACACAGAAGTTTATATTAATTCCAAAACTTATTGGTCCATTAGCTCAGTCTTCTTATTAACTCTTATAACTTATATTAGCCTATTATTCTTGTCTGTGTTAACCATGTGGCTCGGTACCTTATTCGGCAAGACAGTCACATTTGCTTCCTCTGCGTCTGGGCCATGACTGCAGACTGCATTTTCCTCTTCCCAGCATTCTTGTTGCCCCACCTCTACTTCCTGCCTGGTTTCCCTGACTATATTCCCTGCCTGGTTATTGGCCAGTCAGAATTTTATTAAAAATAATACAAGTGATGGGATAAAAGACCATTGTCCCAAGGCAGCAGAGTATTCTGGGACAGGGTTGAGTAAGTAATAGGAACTGTCAACAACACTTGAGATGACTTTTAATTTGATGTACAATGTTCTGTTCGAAGCCTGAGAACAATAAGGGGCAGAAAGGGGACAGTTGGTTTCACTGTTGTCTATAGCAAATGATCAAAGAAACTACCTTCAAGTATACATATGCCCAGGCTCATTTAGCTGCCCGTGACTAGACCAAGTGAGTCATCAACAGGCACCGAGAGGCAGGCTTTCATTATGTGATTTGACCTCTGAACTTCCTGATTGATGGCTAGCTCCACTTTCTTATGCTTCTTCTTTTTATTGTTATTTCTTTATACTTTATGCTATTCACTTTTCAAATCATGTTCACAAAGAAACACATATAGGAAATGATTTCTATTGAATGCACCTGTCACAATAATGGATGTGTCGTTATTTATGGGGTGGAAAGGAATGAAAACTACAATTTACCTGCTGTATTGTAGATTGCTAGCATTGTTTCTTGTCCATAAAATGCATTGTCCTCTAGTTTGTTTAGAGTGAAAATATTTAAGCTAACTTTATACAACATGTAGCTATTAAAATTATCATTTTTTTGTGTGTAATGTCATCTCAAATGCACTTGCACAAAAGGAAACATATCCAGGCTCCTCATTTTAGAAGGAACATTTAGGACTTTCAGTCTCTGTCTGTCTGCCTGTTTTTCTCTCTCAGACAAGCACAGCTGTATCACATATGTGTGTACACACCACTACTACGAAGGCATTGCCCCTTCCTCTGTCACTTTTGAACTAGCACTCATTCCAGGCATTCAGCACCAGGCTGTGGACCCTTCAGAATCCAGCCTAAGACTTATCATGTCTCATCTCCTTGAAATAAACACGACTGACCCTGAATATAGTGAATGATTGTGGTTGAGGCTGCTATTCCACATTCCTGCTTCGAATAGAGGGATGGGTTTCAGCAGTAAAAACACTTTCACAGTTATCAACAAAATCAGCTGATATGTTCCACACTAAACTGTATCTTTTTTTTGTAATGGAAGAAAATAACGTGGCTTTAGGAATGGCCAGCTGATAATATGGTAGTCACTTCTGTGTGTACTACACAACATTTAAGGCTTGACTTAAATAGCCCTTGTGGGGTTCTTATCTAGAAAAAAAATCTCACTATGTGAAAAGAGCAGAAGTATTAGTGTGGGAAGAACCATAAGAACATGAATAAATGTAGTCTTTGATGGAGGAGTTACTTTCATTGGTTAATAAAGAAACTGCCTTGGCCCATTTGATAGGCCAGCCCTTAGGTGAATAGAGTAGACAGAACAGAATGCTGGGAAGAAGGGAAGTGAGCCAGATGCGATGAAGCTCCGGCCCAAGATGGATGCAGGTCAGACATGCTGAGTCTTTCCCGGTAAGACACCATCTAGTGGTGCTACACACGGGTTAAGCAAGATATGAGAGTTAGCCAAGAAGAGAATCGATATAAAGGGCCAGGCAGTGTTTAAAAGAATACGGTTTCCATGTTATTATTTCCAGGGCTAAGCTAGCTGTGCGGGAGCTGGGCGGGACTAAAAGCAAACCTGCCCGCAGCTCCTACTACAGGTCTTTATATACATAATGCAGATCACAAGGACCTAGGAGATAACAGAACATATTTTTCCTAGTGTTATTATTATTAAAGCCTCAAATGTTATCAGTTTTCTCTCTCATATGTTTAGGAAAATAAGGAATATATGGTTGCTCTGTAAAAGCCTCTAATACAATTCTGTTTTTGATATGGATAATTCAAAATGAAAAAGAAGAAAAAAACTCCAATCTGTTTTGGTAGAATGGTATCTGTTTGAATAAGCACAGCTCCTTACCCAGCAGTGGCAGTGGGAGGAACTAGAAGCTGGCGATGGCGGTCAATATTTTAGGGAGATGGCATTGCACTGTTTACATTTATAACTGAGACTCCGGGTCTTGTTTATGGAACATTTCGACACAAGGCTCATTGATTCTCAGATTGCTGAATCACAAAGCAGCTGCTTCCCTTAGAAGCACAGCTATTTCACTCACTACTCATTACCTCATAAACACATAATTTCTCAGCCGCCGTCTCCGACCCACAGTTCTTGCCCTGGAGGTCATGCCTAACAGGGCAGAACAGCACTTCCTGTGACTTGCCTGCCCATATGCCAGTGCTTTGATGTCCTCAGTCCCTGTTCATCACTTCCATGCCACTCATAAGAACAAGTTTTTCATGAGAATGAAAAGGGATCTGGTTTAAATCAGCTCTGGATATGCATTTTCCTAATATTTAAGTGACGACAAACGGAAGCCGATTCAGCACGAGATTGACGATGATGGTCAGGTGAGGATGGGGTGGGAAATGCCTCACAAAATTCTATTAAGTACCTTAGAATAAAAATAAAAGAAAAAAATAGAAACATTGCAGCCTCTTTAACTTGACTGGGCAATGTTCTCGTGAAACTATGACTCATCTCCATTTTCAGACATGATGACTTGATGACAGAATTTTGAGTTGCGTCTATGGTAATAAAACTGTCTCAGTGTGTGTCCTATGTACATGCCAGGTTGTCTGCCATGGTACTGATTTGCATACAATGAAAGCATAACCTCAAAAGGTTTGCTCGCATTTTTCCAGGGGCCTAAAGGTCACTGGCTGTCCCCGTGGACCAGAAGAATCCAGATGGCACTGCAGGGCCCTGGCAGCCTGGAGTGACTGAAATTATTTCTGGGGGAGACTGGACAGGCTTTCTGTATGAGAACTTGGCTCTGAATAGCAAAGGAGGCTAAAATGATCAAATCTGTCTATGTTTGGAGGAAAGTGGGAACTGTGGGAAATTGATTGCAAATCAGAGGAATATTAGATCTGTCACCCCAAAGTCTATGACACTTTAGAATATGCACCACAGATCCAGCATCTATAGATAGAGATGGCTGTTGCTTTTATTATTAATTTTAATATCAGCGTCTAGATATTGGCACATTCTCCTTATCCACAGAACTTGCTCCTTCCTTACAGGAGAATAGTAGTACCCACTCAGTAGGCTTACATTAAATGAGAATTTAGATTCCAAATCTTCTAGACAATAGTGATACACGGCATGTGCTAGGAGAGCTACAGGGTTCTTTACTCTTAGGGCTTCTTTATAGTCAGTAGACATCAGTGTTTATCTCAGACTCTCTTGATGCAAAGATGCAAATGTCCAAATGCCACCGACCCCACATGTGAAAAGCATCATGGGAAGGGTGTTCTTGATAACCTAGCATCAAAAACTATGGCCATTTATGGAAATGTCTTACATGTGTTTTGAGGGAATATAAAAGTATAATGAGAAATTTAAGGAGAAAATAACTAAATGTGTTAACCCTTCAAAATCCATAGAAGAAAAATACTATATAAAGCAGAATGCATCATTGTTATCAAATATCTTTTCATCACTTTTTGAAAGTTATCAACATAAACATACTTGAGGCTGCTGTGCCGTGTGGGCTCAGGGCTAGGGCAATGGTAAAATAAAAACAAGATAAATATAATTGATATTCACTGATTTTATGTTACTATCAAAACAACCTGCATTAATGAGCACAAAAATGTCTTTTAAAAGGGACTAAAATTATCTCTTTACAGTCTCAAAAGTGTGTTTCTCCCCATGGAAATTTTCTGAGAACCAAAATAGCGCATACTAATAGTTATCATTTACAGAGGCCACTATGCAATGATGCTTTTTATTTCTAGTCCCTATGGCAACCTTGCAAGGAAGATTTCATTATCCCTGTGCTCCTGATGGGGAAATTGAGCTTGAGAAGGGTCAAATAATTGTCCCAGGAAAATTTTGCATACCACAAGGGATAAGTGTTGCGTCTGGAATGCCTTAGTTGTAATCTGACCAGGTCCCTTGCTATTCTGCCCATAATGGCAACATTAATATATTCAATATATTTCAGTATATTAAAAACCTAATCATACATATTATATTCAAGTTCTGTGTGCTTACCCTTAAAGTATTTGAAAAGAGTGAGTGTGGAATCCAATGTGTAGTTACTCATGATAACAATGATTCTGATGTTTCTATCTTAAATGAGTTTCTAATTCAAGAACTTTGCAAGTAACAGAGAGTGAAAATGAGACACTTCCTCCTCACCCCTGAAGAGTCATGTCTTCTCCAAGATTGGCACTCTCTCATCTCCTAGTCCCAGGAGTAGATATCACAAGGCTGCCACTCAACAATGCCCTCTCAATAATGTTTCCAAGCAATCTCTAAATGTTGGCTAAGACAGATGTTCAGTACAAATAAAATGCGTTTGCTACCCCTGCCTTCAAGTAGGACTCTGATACTTTCCTGCTTAGCATTTCTTTGCCTGAGAAAAGTTTTGTCCTTAGTATATAAGCATATAAAATAGATTTACAAAACAAATATTTACTCATAATAAATCATGCATTTATTTTTAAATAATACCTTGGTATTTGTATAACGTTACCACTTATTAAAGATGAGCAAATTTATATATTAGTGAGGTAGATATGTTTATTTAATTTTACATAAAGAATTAAATCTTGGCTGAATATTTGCTATTGCATGGATCTTAAGTGTTTCCCAGAGTTGATCAATATTTTGATTTTCTAATCAACATAAAAAAATATACAGCATAAAAATGGGAGAAGTATTCTTAGAGCTTTTTTATTTCACTTTCTGTTGCTGGAATAAACACCATGACTAAGAGCAGGTTGAGGGAGGAAAGGATTTATTTCAGTTTTCATTTCCAGGACACAGCCCACCTCTGAAGGAAGTCAAGGCAGGAACCGAAGCAGAATCTACAGAGGAATGCTGATTGTTGGTTCACATCCTAGCTTCTGATCAATTAGTTTTCTTGTACAGTAAGGACCAGTTGCCTAAGAATGGCACTGCCCACAGTGGGCTGGGCATCCCTTCTCAGTCATCTCTCATGACAATCTCTCACAGATATGACCACAAGTCAATCTGATCTGGGCAATCCCCCAGCTGAGAATCCCTCATAGAATTCTAGGTTGATTCAAGTTGACAGCTAAGGCTGCTTAGGACAAGAGATGTCTTAGTAGGGTTTCTATCACTCTGATGAAACAATGCCAAAAGAAACTTAGGAAGAAAAGGGTTTATTTTGCTTATACTTCTACAACACTCCTTATTAGCTAAGGAAGTCAGAACAGGAATTCAAGTAAGGCTTTTGTTAACATGATACAAAGGACAACTCAAACAGTTAATCACCCTAACACTCTGAAACATCAAATCATTAGCATTCTGTTGTTTAAGTAGTGAAACTGCTCTTGAGCAGGTACCCATTCCCCAGGTGACCTCATAGTTACAAACAGGGACAGAAGTACATTTGCATATCCTGACCACCTATCATGATGGTCTGAACCCACTTGTATGAGCTTTTTTAATGTTAAAAGAATCAAGCAATCACATCCTGTGTTGGGATGCGCCTCTACACTTGTCATTCACTTAGAGCAACCTCCAACTCTGGAGTTTTTATTTAAGACTAGTTAGTATCGCATTACACTCTACCTATTCTTAACTTCCTGTAGCCCTTCCTTTCCATTAAACATGTTTGTTTGTTTTGTTATCTAGCTCTGTAGACCAGGCTGGCCAGGAACTCACAGAGATCCACGTACTTCTACCTCCTGAGTGCTAGGATTAAAGGCATGTTCCACCACGGCCCGGCAAGAGTTGGCATTTTGATGATTGGTTTTTCTGTGAAACCTCACACTAAGCTGTAGAATATCTAGCTTTACTTGTATTGATTTTGTTCATTTAATATATGTTCTACAGCACATAGATAAGGCCTCATTTGTATAAAGAAATACATTTACTTTTTAATTAAATCTTCAGCATAATTATTCATTGTATAATTAGTTTTCAAATAATATTCTTACTTCCTTAAGTTTTAAAAATAATGTGATTTTACAGTATAGCCTTAAATACTACTTCCATCTATATTTTTAGTAAGACATAGTGTTAAGTGAGAAGCAACATAGGAAATGTTGCGTCTGGTTTTCCTCTATCTGTAGACACAGGGAAGTTGCTTATTCATAGTTCTATCTTTTTCAGTCTGGAGGGATTATCTGAGTTTAGTAATTTTCAGCTCTGTGAACTAAGATTCCTCCCTACACTAATACCCACCATTCTATGGCCCTACTGATGGTCATAAACAGAAGACATACACATAATTTTAGAAAAAAAGAAGAGATTACCATTGAAAGACCCACCTAGCTACTGATAAAACGTAGTTTCAGCAACTTACAAAAAGTTCATGAGTTCTTATGTGACATTTAGAGTTCTAAACAAGAAGGAACATTCTTAGTCTAGGGATTTTTCATCCCTCCATTCTGAGAGGAGTAAGGAGAAGAGGTTAAACAGTCGCACATTTTAGGCTAAGGGTGCTTTTCGGTGAATCTGCTCTTCTGTTTTGATCCTTGGTTAGTTCACTTGTCAAACATAGGGAATGTGTCTGAGACTTAATACATGAAATTTATAGGACTTAGAAGGAACAAGGATAGAACCGCTAGGATAGAGCAGAGAAATACAATTTCAGACAAAATTGGTTGTTATAGCATCTATAACTAACATATACATTTGGAAGAGATTAAATAAAAGTAGGAGAGAATAAGAATAAATTAATGAATATGAATTCAAAAGTTAATATTGTTAACAATAATATTGCTGCTGTTATTGCCAGTGGCATGCTAAAGATTTTCAGCTAAGCTTGTTTTGTTATTACTATTATTACTTTAATTTTTTTCATAGTAACAATAGAAGACTTTCTAAATAAGATAAACTCATAACTTATAACTTTGAGCCACTGAGTGTACCCAAATGGGTATAGGAGGTCCTTCTGTCTATGTGTTGCTTTTATTGGTTAATGAATAAAGAACTGGCTTGGCCAATACCATGGGAGGAGGAAGGCGGAGTTAGAGAGATGCCATGGAGCCACCACCAGAGTCAGACATGCCTAAACACTTTTGGTAAGCCACTGCCATGAGGCGAGATACATATTAATAGAAATGGGTTAATTAATATATTTTCTCTGTGAGTATTTCAGGTCTAAGCTAGTCAGGCAGCCAGGAACCAAACAAGTGGCCTCTGTACTACACCAAATTAGTCATAATTTGCATTTATCTATGATCTCTTTTTCTGCAGAAGTAGTTTTAGCTATATTCTTCCTCTCTACCATGACGGTGGTTAAGAATGAATTTAAACTCTTATGTGAGGCTACAAGTTTTGTTTTTTTAATTCTGTATCTATGTTTACACTTCATTTTATTTTAATGTGCTCTGAGTGTATTCTAAAAATATGTCCCTAACATCTTGGATGTTTTCTTCACTGTTATTTGCTAGACTTCATCTAAGAGATACCAAAGTATGTTGCTTTATTCTCCCAAGTTCTTTCTTACTTTCATAGTTAGTAGACATGAAAGTATTGCTATTCCTTGAATAGAACTGTAATCTCCATAGCTATGGGATTTTACATAGCGCATCCTCTTTGTGTTGTCAAAACACTTTCACTTCTGCTTGGGAGCTCTTCTACCTGCTCGCATCAGCATTGTTCCTATGTGTGGACAAACCGAAATGGTGCCAAATAGGATCCAGAGAAAGATTCTTCACAGATACGATAGATTTAAGTAGGATTAACTGAGAATTCTTGGCCATTTTAACAATCTGGACTGGATATAAGGGAGCTTTGACATACATTCTTCATATAAAATGCCTCATGAAACAACTGATAAGCATCCACAAGATTGTAGACAAGCAATTATTTTTTTGTAACTTTAATCTTTCTTTTATTATAAAGTAAACTAATGTTGGGCTTCTAAGGCCTCCTGTTTGTGGGGCCAGAGGATGTTTTGCAGATCAGGAGAGAGAGGGGTTCTGCTGTGTCTAGTTTGCAGTGAGAACAAGATGAGCACATCATCTTAAAAACTTAGTGTTGCCATCTGAACGCTGGTTTCATCTCCTGATTCACAGACTTGGAAAACACTTCAATGGAAGGTATCTGCCATTTCTAGGTTTTAAAAAGAATTTTTAAGAATGGTGACATATGCTTGTCATTCTAGTCCCAGCAAACTCAAGCAGGAGAATCTCAAGTTCTATGTCTGTCTGGGCTATAGAGTAAGACCCTGTCTTAAGAAAAGCAAGCTGGGGCTAGAGAGGTGACTCAGTGATGAACAGCTTCTAGGGGACCTCAGTCCAACTCCCAACAACCCCATGGCAGCTTGTAATCATATCTAATTCCATTCTCAGGGGATTCAGTTCCCTCTTCTGACCTCAGCAGGCATTGTATGCACATGGTACATAGACATACATTCAGGCTAAACATCCTATACAAAAAAATAAAAATAAAGCTCCATAAAAAACAAACATCTGCAGAAATAGCATTCCTAAAAACTGAGAAATAAAAATGGTAAAGTAGGAAAAACAATAAAAGAGATAGAGGCAGTAATCAAGGGTGACAATCGGCTGATCACCAGCTAACACCTCACTCTGCTCCCCTTTCCTTTCATTCCCAAGATTACAGACAACCACAGTTTCAGAACCATTTTAGATCCTCCATTATGATTTTTTCTAGTCTGTGCTTTCCAATTTCCAGTACCGAGTTTGCAAATGGTGGCACTACAGATCTCCATGCACTATCCGTTAACTGGCTAATGGATTCTTATTGACACTTAGGTTGTCTCAGTGCTTACAGTACCCAAGTGCTTAGCTAATGTGGGGACAGACAACAAAGGGCCTTGAAAGATTAAGTAGGTAGCATCTCCCCAGGGGTTTGCTATTTTTTTGTTTGTTTATTTTGGAGTATGCAGCCCAGATCCCAGGATGGCCCAAAACCCATGATCTTCCTGCATTAGTCCTGGCGGCTATGATTATAGCCATGTACCTTCAGGCCTGTTTACTTGGGAAATAAAAAAAAAAAAAAAAAAAAAAACCACAAAATCGCCATCCATCATTTTAATCTGCTTACCTGATACTCCACGCACTAGGTCACAGTCACATACAGTCATGGGCATCCATGCTTCTATTCCGAGCTTACACTACCACCCTGCAGGCCCTTCCATCAATCCTCCCTTTTGTTGAAAGCACCATGCAGTATTTCAGTATCAGACTGTATATGTCCTCTGCTGATGGCACAGTAGCCCAGAGGGTAAAGTCCTACATCAATGTCCTTGAATCAAGCAATGGAACTTTTCTTATATAGCAAGCATATTCAGCCACAGAGATTCTCTGAACTTAAAGAAATGGATATGCCTGTATACTGGTTCAGTAGCAAGAGTATATGCCTTGGCTCTGTGATCGTATCTTTGAAGTAGATTGGAAGGAAGATGAAGATGAGGCACAAGGAGCATGATGGCTAACAAACTAAGAAACAACTCCAAATACTGAGATACCTTTTTTTCTTCTCTCTGAGAGACGTTCGGGTGGATTCAAGAGGCGTGAGGTGCTCTTGGTAAAGTCTATTGTTGCCTTAAGTGTTTTCTCTGTTGCCGACCAACTTATATCACATTTTAAGAGCAGTGACTTATGTTTTATTGAATTTCCTTGTGTGGAACAAAGCCATGTGCCCGTGGGCATTTGTTTTCCGAACCGTCTTAGCAATTACAGCACATTGTGAGCACTGTGACTTTAATTGGTGCTTTTCCAACTGCTGCCTGGGCAACTAAAACAGTGGCTGGAGGGGCATGGTGGCCTGTTGAATGTGTGCCGCTTCTTTAGTAATCTGATTGCTAAGCTGCGTAAACCAGAAGTCTTCGTTTTAGGCAAACCCTGGAACAGATATTATTCCTAAGCCTTAATTTCCACAAAGAGTAACTATTTTGACCCCTTCCTTTGCATTTTCCTTCAAATGTCATCTTTGTTTCTTTTCACTGAGAAACACACTGTCACTTATATACCAGGAGCCTATCTTTACCCTACAATCATGTAAGTATGTCCAGTGGAGTTTGTGTAGCTTCTACTATCCCATGTGTTTCATTGTTGTAAAATGCTAACCAGAGAGGCTTCACTAATCTTCCAAGGCTGGGAAGCAAAGTGATTGCCCAGTTTTTCTAGTTTTTAACTGCAGACTCTGCATAAATAGAAAAAGGTTAAATATCACCGTATAGTTTAACTATGTTAAAGAATGTATACAGATTTTCATATGTTTGTGATATAACTGTAGGAACATATGCTAGACAAAGGCCTGTCTTCATTAGAATGACATCTGTTTGTTTATATATATATATATATATGGGATTAAAAAGTAAACTTATAAATATTGTTAACCTCCAAAAAACCATCCTTTCTTAAATTTTAAAATATAAAGAATAAAGTCTTATTATATCAAAATATATGGCACTCTTACATATTTGTTCTCAATCTGTTTTATTTAAAAGTAAAAATAATTTTTATTTATCTTACACTTTATTTTGTAATTCCATAGTGTTACATAAATTATTTATTCATTAAGATATTCCATAATGTGCGTACCATAATTTATTTAATAATTCTCTTTGTTGTGATGTAGTAAAGCTAAGTTTTAGTTGGTGATTATAAGTAATAAAAATAATATATTTTTATATCTAATAAAACTGGCACTTAAGGCTGGCACCATCTGAGAATGGACAAACCTCACACACTTTTCTTGATGGCAGTAACTTCATTATTCCTCCTCATAGTTTCACAAAGGCAGTAATAGAATTGCCCTCACTTTAACAAAGAAATGACTGAATCTTGGAGACAGTTTGCAGTTTGATGATGACAACACAGCTCACAAGTATGAAATCAAACTATTTTAGTACCTGATCTCCAGGTCCATGCTCCATACACTACACTCTATTGAGTCCTCACGTGCAGTCATGACCATATCGAAGGAGATGCAAATATAAATTCTCGTCAGGACCGCAAGGGGTGCACCCACACACTGAGACAATGGGGATGTTCTACTGGGAACTCACCAAGGCCAGCTGGCCTGGGTCTGGAAAAGCCTGGGATAAAACCGGACTCTCTGAACATAGCAGACAATGAGGACTACTGAGAACTCAAGAACAATGGCAATGGGTTTCTGATCCTATTGCATGCACTGGCTTTGTGGGAGCCTAGGCAGTTTGGATGCTCAACTTAATAGACCTGGATGGAGGTGGGGGTTCCTTGGACTTCCCACAGGACAGGGAACCCTGATTGCTTTTCGGGCTGAGGGGGGGGGACTTAATTGAGGGAGGGGGAGGGAAATGGGAGGCGGTGGCAGGGAAGAGACAGAAATCTTTAATAAATAAATAAATTTAAAAAATGTATATATGTTGAGCAGTTTTATATGATTTTATACATTGTCTTTCAAAAACACACTATCAATTTGTTGTACCAATTTCTACCTTAAAACAAATGTCTTAATAGATAACTTTGATAAAGTTATTTTCATTGTCCATCTTAAATACAGTATGGAAAAATTCTTTGAAGAATTTGGTGATCTTCCATACTCCCACCATGGTTTCATAAGGGCCAGTGAGATGGTTCATCAGGTGAGGGCTTCGCTGCCAAGTCTAATGACCTGAATTCCCTTCCAGGAACCCAGATAGTAGAAGGAGAGGAATAACTCCTGCAGACTGTCCTCTGACCTTTACATGCATGTTGTGGTACAAAGACACAAACACACACACACTCACAAAATAATTACATAAAATAAATAATTGTAATTAAAAGGAATTGATAACCTGAATGTTGTGGCCTGAATACTAGTAATAACAACATCAATTAAAGAGTGTTGGTGATGTCAATAGCATTATATTAAGTTGTACTATTAATATAGTTTACATATTGCTTTTATGTGCCCTTTTTATGATGAACTTTACTTATCTTAGTTTGTGTATTAGTTTGTTTTCTGGTTGTGATGAAGAAAAAACAGACTTGAGCCAATTTGTGGGTGGGAGGACTTATTTTGGTTCACAGTATGAAGGGTAATAAAAGCCAAAGAGGCATGATGGCAGGAGTGGGAGGTGCCTGGTAAAACTGTGTTTCTATGCAGTTCCTAGTGCTGTGTGCTGGTGTCCCATCCCATAGATAGCGTCACCCACAGTCAGGGAGAGTCTTCCTCCCTTTTTAAATCTCCCTGGCAATGCTCTCATAGCTATGCTCATAGGTTTGTTTCTAAGCTGATTTTAAATCCAGCCAAGTTAACAGCGATGATTAATCATCACACTGAGCAGGGATTACTAACTCAGTTATGTGGTGAAGATGTTTAGAAGTTATGCAACATACAGATCAGAGCTATGTGATCTAAACTGAATATGTGCTAGCCCCAGATAGCCCAATACATGTAACTATGGAAGAAAAGATACCAGTTGAGCTAGTGGGAATTTTTATTGCAATATTACTATTAATTAAGAGTACCATGAACAACAAACACATCTATCGCTTCTTGTTTTCTAAGCTTATTTGGTATTAGGAAGAAGTATCATTATCAATTGCCCTTTCTTAGATGTGTTCTCGCCGGAGATCTCTGATGAACTTCCTCCTCACTCTTTTCCATAATATGCTATGGTCCATTCTGTGTCCTATGATAATTTTCACCTGAGCTCTCCATAGTATTTGCTATGATCTGTCATCCTTCAGGGCATATTATAGATTCAAAAAAACTTCCTATAGATGATGATAAGATGTTAAAACAATCTGGAACTTTCCTGAGAAATTAAAATACATTTTCATCCATTTTAATATTTCTCATTCTGTTTTCTTCTATATTCCATGAAATTTTTACTTTCCCTTAGTTCTGCTATTCTCCTGAGACATCAGCTGTCAAAGTAAAGACAGTATGAATCATGGTCATATGACTGAAGATCACAGAAAAAAAAACTTTATGTCACTGAGGTGGTTTGGATTAGAAGTGTCCTACACAGTCCTGTCATTTGAACACGTGGTGCCCAGGTGGTGGCACTGTTTGGGAAGGTTTAGGTGTTACAGCCTTAGTGAAGGAAGTACATCAATGGGGGGGGGTGAGCTTTGGGATAAACATTCTTGTGCCACTTGTAATTTGCTCTCTCTGCTTCATGCTTGAGGTTCAAGATAATGAATTTCAGCTTCTTATTCCTGCTATCATGACCACCAACTGATGCCATTCTGTTCCAACCATTATGGACTCTAACCCTCTGGAACCCTAAGCCAAAATAAACTTTTTTCTACAAGTTGCCTTTGTCATAGTGTTTCAACACGGCAACAGAAAATTGACCATATCATCATCGAGCTAGTTTTCAAAAGTATAAGTCAAAAGGCCACTGTGACATGCAAGGTGAGCATCAGCCCCTTCAAAAGCTGGATGGCTCTTCCTGCTAATTCAAAATTTTCTGATATCAAGGCCGATTCTGCCACACCTTCATTAAGAGGATATGAAGGTATATATTGCATCATGAGGGAATCTGAGGAAAGTGGAGCACCTTTCTCAAGGAAACCCAAAGGTAGCTTGGGAGATAAGAGGTAGAGACTGGCTCCGGGTTCCCACTGTGGTGAGGTAATGCAAGTGGGGTTAGCACTGTGTTTCCCACTAGTGTCCATGTGGGGAAATGGAGTGGGGCATGAGAACTACCAGCAAGCAAACCTCGAAATCCGAGCAATTTTCGTTGTTGCTGAATTTACCAGGACAACCATACTGAGTCATTGTTATGTGATAGCTTAGAGCTTGGCTCTCTGCTGAGCACCACTAGAAGGTGGAGTTCATACAGATGATGATGCTAACAGAGGCGCCAGAGCTTGGTGTGAAGGTACCACATGCTTCTTCCACTGCTTCCTGCATGAGGGCTTTGGAAAATAGCAGTCATATTTTTAAAACTCTGATCCTGAGTCTCCTTTCTGCTTTGCAAAGGGTCTTTTTCTTGATGTGCTTTGCTGTATGCATATGTTTTCTTACTCAATAGAAGCCTTTCTTCAGCGTCATAAAAAGATATCTGGGTCTGAGGTCTTTGTTTCTAACATTCCACAGATACCTATGCATTCAAATTGTTTTGGATAGAAAATTCTTTTATTCTCAGTTCAAGCCAATAATTCTGTATTTATAATTGTGAAACGGGTTTCGGAAGTGAAATAGATCTCTAATACGTCTTAGACTTACATTTTGAAAATTACTTTTAGTTCAGATGCACACAGATTAAGTATGTATGCAATAGTCATGTAAGTAATAACACGTGACCTTGATGGAAGGTGCATTGTGAGGCTACAGACTCTTCCAGCACTTATTCGTCTGTGTTTTGCTGTAATCCAGTCTTTATTCACTTCCTATATCATTGCTGGCATTATTTTAGTCTTTTCAAAATTCACATTGAAAAATGAACTCAAACAGTTTGCTTCTCAGTGATTTAGGAAGAAATTCTATCCTGTTCCTTCTTTCATCCCTCAGAGCCTAGAAACAAAGACATGGTGATCATTAATATTATAGTGAAAGAATATACCATTTAAATCTGAAGCCACATATGCTAATTATAAATCAATTTCAATATTTGTCGTCTTAAATTCTGAAGTCTTTGTATATGCTCCCTCCTCCTAAACTAGTCCAAGAAAAATGAATGTATTGCCTTGGTGTCTGTGTCTAGCAAGCTTCTCTGCAGAGAAAATTATCTTGTATTGCCTGGGGTCTAGTCCATTATTCAACTTTAGTAAATGAGCTCCTTTGAATTATGTTCTCCCTGTATTCAACTACCTCATCAGGCGCAATCTGTTTCCTCCCTTAGAAGATCTGAAAAGGCCCAACATGGTGTTGGTGTCATCTTGCTTAATCTTCTCATTTCTAGGATGGGGAAGTAGAATCAGGGATAATCTTCTCTGTGATTCATATCCTTAAAACTCTTAAAACTTCCAATCCTTTAGGATGTCTGTTCATCTTCCTTTGCAGCTTTAGCAATATCCTCCCAATTTGTGTGCTAAGGCTTAGCATGAGGTTATTGGTCTTAGGAGTTTTTGACAGAGAGAGTGATATATAGGTGTGCTTTTCCCAACATCTATCTTGTGCCTAGAATTTGGAAAGTTGGAACTTTAGTGCTAAAGATTCATAGAATTTTTTAATTTTTTTTTAAAAATTAGATGCAAATTATTTGTTCAATATTAAGTTCGTTTAACTCCAACTATTTCAGTCTTAAGTGCTTCCCACCATTATAATACTGTTACCATTTTCAGGGACCTTAAAGACTTCAGCTGTCCTTAAGGCTCACAACATGGTATCACCATTGCCTGCCTTCTCTAATTTTCTGCACAAGCACATTGAGATAAGCAGATTGATTGGCTTCATAAAACTTTTTTTTTTTTTTAAAAAAAAGCATGTCTGGATTTGATCAGAGAGCATCATGAGTGCTACAGGAAGATGAATTTGTTTCATGAGGAAAATAATACAAAATCATGATCAAATCTTTTTATTATTGGATAAGTTGTCAGTTTTGCATGTGTCTTTCCAGCTCAGTATTCTATTTTGCTTTCTCCTGCTAGTAGAAAGCACTCTGATCAAACACAAGGTGGTTAAGAAGGGATCTATTTATCTATCATCAAGAGAAACCAAGGCAGGAATCAAGGCAGGAGCTTAATGCAGAAACCATGAAGGAGTGCTGCTTACCAGCTTGCTCCACACGGCTTGTTTCACCTGGCTTACCACCTGGTCTGCTCATCTACCTTTCTTGAACAGGCCAGGCCCAGCTGTGTAGAGATGGTACTATCCACGATGTCAATTAGGATTTGAGAAAATTTCTCCTAGACATGGCCATATGGCCATCTGATAGAGGTAATTCTTCAACTGAGGTTCCCTTTTTCCAGACATATCAAGTTGACAATTAACATTAGCCATCACACCCAGGAAGCAACAATTATAAAACATGATCTTCATAACACAACAAGGTGTACTGTCTTCAATTTTATGGACTTCAAAGAATATCAGATCCAAAATATATAATGATAATTGAAGAATAGGTACTTTTGTAGTTATCACCACTATGATAACAATATCAAAAATTTTATATCATTTTTATGTCATTTTGATATTACAGACAAATTTTCAGATATAATATCTACTTTGAATATTTTATTTCAAGAGAGGTAGTGTTGATTCTCAATAAAGAAGTGGCATCAAGGTAGAAAGCAGAGATGATTTTTAGGTGGGAAGTTTTATTGACTCTAGGATGTACCCAATGGAAGTAAGAGATGCTACGTGAATAGTCAATGCACTGAGCACAGATACCATGTGTTCCTCCTCATCAACCTAGGGAGAAGATTCTGCAATTACCACTTCAAGTGTGAGGAAATATATGGCGTCAAATACATTGCATAAAGGCATGCAGATCATTTTTGCTAGAGCATGGGTTTAATATAAGTTTATATGACTCTCGAGTCCACACTCTTAGCCTCTCTTGTTTATTACTCTTTAAAGAAAACATTCTCGAAGTAGCGTTCAGGGTTCTATAGAGGCCTGCCAAAATTTTCTAATAGTCTATAAAAGACTGATAACGTTTCATTATTTCTTTGACATTTTATAGCATCAAAATAGCGTTTTTATCCATAATTTTTATGTGCTATTAAGTTTTATAAGCTATAAATTTGGTATTAATTGATACTTATAAATCAAATATGTTTTATAGAATACTAGAGATCATTTACTAGGAAGGTTGGCTAATTTTTTTGTTTTTATAAAGTAATGGAGATAGAATTTGGATCCACGTCCTTGACTTCTGAGCTTCTTCAGGTATCCAATTGTGACAAAGCCTGGTCATTCTCTGACAATGCACTGTATCTCCAGAGTCACATTATTTGACTATATGGAAGAAATCTTTGCTCCTTAGAATCAAGAGGTTCCTGTGTGGAGTTTACACACATCCATAGTGGCTGTAAGTGGACTAGACTATGAACAAGGCTTTCCTAAGCCAGACTCCTAAGAGAGAAAATCAAGGAAATGTTTTGATTAAGGATCTTTAGGTAAGGTCCTTCATTTAACTGGACACTTATTAACATGTTTCAATATTCTAAAAGAAGATTTTTAAAATATCTTTTATTTGACTCTTATTATCAGTTATAGAATAGGAAATAATTTTAGGAACGTAAAGTTTGAACTTAATTCTGATGCCAAGTGATAACTAATTAGTAATATACAAGTGAATAAAGTCTTGGGTCAAAGTGATGAAGTCATCTTAACTAATTTCAAAACAGTGATGAAGTAAATGTTGAACACATCAGTGGTAGTTGTTGATATAGTCAGTAAATACCAATGCAGAACTACAAAAAAATAAAATCAAACGAGGCAAAGTGTTTGCATATAGTACTTCCTAAACTGTGTTCATTTCAGAGAGGTGGGTAGGCATTTAAGAAGTAATTTCTGTTAGAATAACAATCCCAAGAAGAAGGCAGAGTATTGAAATAAATAAATATTGTATAATTTATTTACCAAAACAATGCTGTGGTTTAAGTTTCTAAGAATTTTATAGAAGTTTATCAGTTTGTTGTATAACTCATAATACAAAATATTAATTTGTATAAATGTTGTGCTTGCATGTCTATGTGTGCCGCGTGACTGCAGGGAGTCCATCAGATGCCCTGTAATTGAAATGAAAGACTGCTCAGAACTGAGCCCAGGGTCTCTGCAAGAACAGTGGGTTCTGTTATAGAGGATGGGAGGCAGTTGAGGGGAGGAGGCAGAAATCTTTAATAAATAAATATAAAATAAATAAAAAAAAATAAAATAGAAGTGTTATTTTTAAACAAGGCTGGCTCAGGAAGAGGTGGCTGATAATAAAGTGATATTAAGCAAATAAAATAAGAAAAAGAACAGTGGGTTCCCTTATTTTCTGAGCCAGTTCTTCAACTCCCCATAATTCATAAAATTTTAAGTGAGAATGTTTTTACTAGTTAACTTGGCACTTAAAGCAGACTGCAACAATTACTAACCCCAAATAGACATTGAAGCTGGGTATCGTGGCTCAGGTGTCTCATGCCTATGATTCTAACACTTGAGAACTAAAGCAGGGGATTGCTATGACCTTGTGGCCAGACAGAACTTCAGTAGAAAACACATTGGGAAACTGTAGCTTGCATGGGAACATCTATGTCTGTCTATTTTCTGACCATATGAGAATAAATAACTGCATGTTTCATTTCTATAAATGGGGAACGCCATAGATTTTGAATACCTGTTATTGATTGATATGTGATGGATTGATAACATTTTAATGATTAGCTTGGAATATACTTTTTAATTTAAGTAATTGGCTAAAATGTTGGGTATACTGACACATGACTTTAAATCCACCACTTAAGAGATAGAGACAGGTGGCTCCCTCTCTTAAGGGCAGCCTGATCTATATAATAAATTTCAGGTTAGCCAAGGCTACACAGTAAGATCTTGTATAAAAATAATTAGTTAAAATATAGATGCATGATTGCGAACAATGATGCATTTTAATAAGTTTCAATTAGTGATGTGGGAAGACACCAAAGAAACAGCATCTTCCAGACACAGCAGGACTGCTGCACATGAGAACTCAGAGACTGCGGCAGCAGGCCCAGGGCCTGCACGGGTTGAAGCAGAGAGGGCTCCAGTGCAGAGAGGGGAACTGGACGCCAGCTCCTTTTGTTTAAAAGCTATCTCTAAGTGTCAGCCACTCCCAAAGGAATAATTAGTTTTCTTCAATGGAGTCTCTCTAGGTACACAAATCACATGTAAGGGCCAGTCCCATGACCAACAATAGATGGTCATGGCATTTTTGAAGATGTCTTGTCTCCTAATTCTTTGTTTGGGCATTCTTCACAACCTTACAATCTTTTGTTAATATATTATGGTTTCTCTGTGTGTTTCTCAGGCCTTTCACATTTTTCCCCCTTTTTCGTTTCTTTTACTCTGGTTTTATTTTTTTTCTTGTTTATTTTCTAAAGATAGAGAGAAATAAAGAGTGTATGGGTTTGGGTGAGTGGAGATGTGGAAAGGTTCTGAGAGGAAAGAAGGAAGGGGGCACTGTAATTAGAATATATTATAAAGAAAATTATTTTTGATAAAACGAAATTAAAAGAAAAACTAATAACAGTGCTCAATATGCTATAGAAGCATGAAGGGAGTGTCTTATGTCTGCTCTTAAGGAAATCGCAGCACAGCAGGAAGCTTTTGAATAAGAATTCCATCACATGTGGGCAGAGAGAAAGGTGAAGAGAGCCTTCTGCCGCTTGAGCAAACAAAAAGACATCTTTGCGCTGCTGAATGAGAAAAAGAGAACTTTTTAGAAAGAATAGTGACATGGCATTGGCTCTCAGAGTGGAACATTGATCTTAGGTGGGCCTTGAATGGTTCTATGTGTATTGCCTGGAAGCAATGGAGGAGAGAAGAGAAGTTACAGTCTTGAAAGCAGGATCCTGGTGCAGAGGTGGGGAACTGAGATGATTGAGACCTGTTGGCAATGTTAACATAATCAGATAGGGAACATTTAGAGAATACATTTCTGCTCACAGAACACACTATGGAGCTGTGCTAGAGAAATATGGCCGACTACTTAGGGCTATCTGCTTTACTTGGAGTCCAGAGACATAAGGATAAAGTTGCAGGTCCAGACTATGCAAACTGTTTCTATGGAATAATGCTATATGTGTCTCCATTCTTGAGGGCTACGTTAAAATTTACTCATAAATTATATCTAGCAACTTTACCAGCTCTAATATGTACTTTTTAGAGAAAGAACAGCTCAGGTGAACCACTGTCAGGAGTAGTCATATGTTTTAGGTATTCAAAGGTTGGCAGTGTAAGGTGGCATAGAAATACATAATCCATTTACACATTTTTAAAGCACTCACAAAAATTGCAATGTTCAAAATAACCCACAATGAAATGAGAAAATTGCTTCTCCCAGGGCAAAGAATGAACTCCTAGAAGTTTATCTTCAATAAATTAGCGGCTGACAGATGACTAGATTTCTGGGTTGTTGTTTATGTCTAAAGTACATTACAGTAGCCCATAAAAGCTATTTCAAGCTGTAGACTGTGTGTCACATGGCTCCCTGAAATAGGGTAAATTATATTTATGATTTTTTTTCTCTTGGATACTGGTTTGGCAAAACACAAAGCATTTTATGGGTATTTGATAAATATAATGATATTTCTCTTTCTGGAATATTTTCTACTAAACTAATGATTTATAAATTGCGCCATTTGTCAGGCACTGTGATTCAGTCTGTAGTTAAAAGCCAGTTCTGTTATTTTTCTTGTATATCTTTTTGATTAAAAGCAGAAGTATAAGAAACTCCATGTAGAGAACTCATATAAGTTTTGGTTCATTTCTGTTTGTTTTTGCTTTTGGTTTACTTGAGGTAATGCCTCATAGTGCAGATTATGACCTCAAACCGACAGCCTGCCTGCCACAGCTTTCCCATACCAGGATTCCAGGCATGGGCCACCTGCCTGGCTTTCAAGGCTTTGTTTGAAGGGTTTAGCCCTGACAGTAGCATCCACAGCATCTTTCTTACTTAAGAGAACAGAAATTTTAGAATCTAAAACTTTATGTCCTTTTAAAGGCAGAAATCTTTAATTTCCTGACATTCTCCACCTCTGGACTGAGAAACCATTTTCAGTTAAGACGTTTTGAAGGGTTCCTAATCATCCACCGCTAACCATTGTCCCTTTTCCCAGCATTTCCATCTAGACTTTCCTTGCCTCGCATCTTCAATGCTTCCTCTGTTTGCATCTGAAACTCACTGAAACACTGTTTCATAGAAGTTGCCTGCCAATATTTCCAGCATGAATTTTTTGTTATTGTAACAGACCACGGTTATAGATGACAGTTGTAAAGCCCATGCTATTTTCTCTCTGTGCAGATTTGAAATACAGCATGGATCATCACCATGCAGTGAGCTTTGGAGAAGGAAGAAGGTATTTCAAGCTAGGAAAGAAGATACCATGACATTTCAGGAAATGAGATCAGCACGCATGACGGCACAGAATAAGCAAAAGCCAGACATGTCTCGTGAAATCCTATATCAGAGCAAGAATCTTAGTCATTGTGAGCTTTTCCACCCAGGGCCTAAGCTATGTTTGACTTAACCCTTAAACAATATTTGTGTGATAAAGGTACTGAAAAGATAGTTCAACATCTGAGCCAAATAATATGTTTAACATATTAAAAGATACTGCAAGGGCTGGACATATAGCTCAACTTGTAAATTTATGTTTTGTGCATTAGCACGATGACTTTAGTTGGGATTCCAGTATGGCCATGTAAAAACTGGGCATGTGTCATGTGTGTAAACCCAGGAATGGTGGTGAGGATAAACCCAGGAATGGTGGTGAGGATAAAAGGATCATTCTGGAGACTTGCTTTCTCCTCAGTCTTTCTGAAATAATCTCCAAGTTCAGTGATAGTCTTTGTTTAAAAAGATATGGTGGGAAGTGAGAGAGGAAGATGAGTAATATCAATCTCTGGCCTGCACACGTGTATATGTGTGCAAGCATGTAAATACACACATATGGCCTTAAAAGAAAGATAACACAAATATATTTTCATTTGCTATGACTTGTTAGATATCAAAATCTGTTCGATTTCAGTTACTTGATCTTCTAAGACAGCCACTACGTGCATCTCTTTTGCTAAGTACAAGGTAGTGAGTGAATTGATATTCACTCAGCAAATACTCGTCTCATTGTCTCTGTTTTAAGGTCTGTGATAAACAATTTTTTTAATTTATTACCCTTGAGAATAAAAAATAAACACCAGTAATGATCTGTTGCGAAGGAAACAAAGGTTTGGAGAGTGAAACCTAAAGGAAATGCATTAGACTGATGATTGTGACATTCACAACAATTCCTAAAGCATCATGAAGATCTACCTAGAAAGAGATGGAGTGAGTACCAGGAGGGTGGATTGTTTTCACTAGTTACTATTCATAGCTAACTAACAGAAAATAAAGGGGGCTGATTGAGATTTTCTCCTTTCTTTCCTCATTTAATTTTGCAACATTTAGTATTTTAAAATTCAAAACCCAGGACTAAATCCAGTAAGTCCCCGGGGAATTTTATTTTATGTACAAAAAGCCAAACAAGGAAGAGATGATCTCTGGGATTCAAGAGAATGGGGAATGAAATATTCCAGATATTACAGTGCTAAGCACGATGCTGACACCTATGTGGGAAACAGTAGGTTCGAGACTCATAGATTTGGTCTGATTCACTTGTCTGCCTTTTCTTCTGTGCTTTGTATGATGCAAAACAGAAATCTGTGTTTTGCATCGATCATGAGTGCAGTTCCACATCTAACCAAGCGTTGCGGGAAACTTGCTCCAAATCGATTTCACACGTGATTAGTCGTTTTGCATTTCCTTATATATGCCTTACTGAAAATGTCCCTTCTGTTTACAGCATGGCATCCCTTCAGACATTAGATTCACTGCCCCCTGTCCCAGGCTGTCTCTACCATGATCTAGCCATCTTTTCTTGAGTTCATGCATCCCGGGATAGTCCAGGAAGCTGTCCAGGAAGAAATGTAGTTCCCATCCCATGGAATCCAGAAGATTATGTTTGCCCTAGACCTCTACGTGGGAGAGTAAACCAGGCTGCTCTTCTCTTTTGCCTTCTTAAAAGAGTTGCTTAAGACAATCATGGTCATACAGAACTATTTCTTGAGAGGCTAAACTTACTTTTGTAATATAGACATGAAAAAGCAAACATAATCCAGTGTTGTCTCTTTAAAATTAAACTCTCCATGCTGAAATCATTGCAGTAATGTTTGCTCTACTTTCTATTCTCTAAATAAACTGTTTCCTTATTTTGTTGAAATAATACTAAACCCTCACTTATTTTAGAGTAGCAAATTCTCCCCTTAATATTAGTCACAATGGAAGGGTAACTCAGACCCAAAGCTGCAGGAGTCTGCTAGGGCCACTGAAGGGTAGTCCCTTGGAGGTTATCTGTGTCTTTCTTAACTAGCTGGAAACATCATTACTACAAAAAAGGTAACTTCTAGGATCCAGCATTGCAAAGGGGGGAAATCTGGAGTGTCAATTCACAGAGGCATTTTTCTCTACCTGATTTACTTATTTCATATAAATATAAACTTATTTTTTGCCTCTCTCCTGTGGTGATGTACACAGTAGGAGGTACAAATGATGCTGACGGCTGCTGTGAGCTGGAGACAGAAGTCACAGCCAGATTACTTCTAACAGAGATAGATGTGTGGGCTTCTCGGCCATTTAAAGTATTATGAATGCTAGGATCAGACGACTCGAGTCACTCTCTTGCATCACTGACTTTTTATTTTTATTTTTAGTTATATGAACAACTGAAACTATTGCAAAAAGTCCTATTCTAGAAAATCCATGGCAATGCTTTTGGTGGAGTGTTTCTCTTTTGCATTAAGAAGTTCTGGAACTAAGCAGAGCTTTGGTTTTATTTCTGAAATACAAATAATCTCACCTAAAATATGAAGATGTTTTCTTTTCTCAGGAAGCCTGAGGTATAGTGTTTGTGGATTTTGAGGGGAGGGGTGCTGCTGCAAGAAATGTAGTTCTTTGAAGCTTTCATCAAAATAAATATTGATTACTCATTGTTCGCATTTCCTTATATAACTAAAGGTCACATTGAGGGCTGGTATAATGTATGCATATTTTATGTGAGAGAACCAAATTCTTCATTTAAAAACTATTAACTTTCTTGATCTACGATTTTTAGCATCTTTAAAATAATTTTGTATTGTAAATCACAGTATTCTTTATAAATTTGTTTCATGATTTTCATATAAGGATAAAATATTGCAATATTTATTTAATGACACATATATTTGATAGATGTGTGGGAGATGTGTTAACATGTAACTAAGCTTTAAGAAATCTATTTTAGACTATTCAAAGGACTTGTACAGCAAAAAACTGTCTGTAATAATTACAAGACAAAGACCTTGAAAGATGCCATTGGATTTGTTTTGTTTTGGAGATCTACTGATGGCCATGGGGCCTGAGTTTAACAGTGGTTTGTATCCTAGTGAGACTAATGGAGAAAACTGATTTTCTCACTTGAGAGTGGTTATCAATTGGACATGCCTTCTGGGTAAGGGATGGGTCCATTTCTCCTCTCAGCACTGGGACTCCCATCTGGTACAGATCCATGCAGGTCATATGTATATCAAATACTGTTACCTACAACAAAATTCTAATCGATGACAGTGACAGAATATATTGTGAAGAGAGTTTTTTTTATAAAGTATTTGAATAAATACTTATTCAAATTGAGTCATGTTAGTTAGAGTGAGTTACTATTTTCTTCTATTATTAAATAAGCATAATAGTCATACTTAATTTTCCATCTGTAATACTCAATATTAGAAGCACACAAGGCAGCTTTGGAAGGGCTTTATCTTCAATGTGGGCACATGAATATTTGTATTTTAAAAATTATTTCCACTGACTTATGTGTATTACAGTTATCTTTAGAAGATAGACAATAGTTATAAGTTGATGTATAAATATAACTGTATAGTTAAATTGGCATGTCAGTGTTTCTCCCAAGAGCCATAGACCACATACTTTAAACCTCAAAAGCAGACTTCAGAAGCCCTTGTTTGAGTTGTTGGTCAGAATTGTCCAAGAGAATCCCAAAACATTATAGGCAGCTGCCATAGGTTAGTTGATAACCCCCTCAGTGTGCAAAGTAAGCCTCAGTTCCAGGAGACATGACGTTCAGACACAGGACTCAGAGGCTCCTGAACTGGTTTGACAGGAAACCTTTCCCTGAGGATTAGCTTTCATGGGGCCAAAAGGCCACACAAGTATCCATAGGAGAGAAGCACCAACGGTACTACCTAGATTTGATAGCTATAAACAGCAACAACAAGCATGGCACAATAACACGCTGTGCTGTAGTGGCAGATGTACCATGGTGGTAACCAACAATTATCTAACTGAACTTTGGACCCTCCCCACAAGAAGAAGCTCAAGCCTGGTACTAGAAACCTAGCCAAATGCACAGGGCTAGTAAAGTCATAGGTCTTGGATTAGAACCTCTTCCTAACTTTATTAAGCCATCTTACTTAGTCTATACATTCTAAATGTATGTCCTTATTCCTGAAGATAAATTCAGTCCTCACCTTTCACCAAGGAAACTTTTCTTTGTTACAGATGCAGGCCATTGTAGAAAATCAGAATCAATCAAAATGCAGAATTGTGGATCTCAGTTCCAACTAATAAACCTACAACACAACTTCTCCACCAAAGGCTCAGGGATCATTGTGGAAGAGGGAGCAGAACTTGTCTAAGAGTCTGGGGAACAGAGAGTTCACTGGGATTGTGTCTCCTAGAAATGTCAGAACTTACACTCATGAAGTCTCACCAACATGGCTGCCTAAACATTACTTAAACAAGAAAAACACCAACATACATGCTAACATGGATGTGGGAATGTTTGTGAGCACTCTGCTCTAGCTAAAGGATGAGCAGTGACTAAAGAGTGCAGAGAGCAGATAGTCTTTTCCAGAAAAGAGCACACCAGCTGGTCATAGACTGCCAAATGGTCAGCCCTGAAGTCACATACACAAAAATAGCATACAGACTGAACAAGGTGCAATTGTGTATTTAGAAATATATATATGTATATATGTGTGTATATATAGGCATACATACATATACATATTAGGTAACAATTAATAATGAAAGAGGTCATGAATTTAAAAGAAATCAGGAGGACTCATGGGAGGTCTTGGAGGGAAGAAAGGGAAGGGGGAAATGAAGTAATTATGTTTTAATCCCTCCAAATTAAAAAAATTAAGAATATTGACACTAAAATTTTTTAACATTAGGGAGTACTTCTTAAATGTTAAATATCTTTTGCTTCTCAAGTAATAAATGAAACTAGCTTAAGTAAAAAAAAGTTAAAAATCTCATTGATTGTGGAACTTCTATGCATTTGACACTAAGAATTGAGAGACCCATGAACTGGACATCTGAGCTACGTAGCTCACAGTGCATTTATTTTCTTCTTAGGGAAAAGAGAAAAAAAGAAAAAAATTGATTCCTAGATAATTTGTTATGTAGTATTTGGATGAATATTTATGAATAAAATTTGAATGCCAAAAAATTATTTTCAGTGTTGGTGTCTGAATTCTTGCAATTGAGCAATAGAATGTTTGCTTGGTGATTTTGAATTCCAGCTAACTTTCTGACACATATTTACATGCAATTTTGAGAAAACTTCTTTTTTTTTTCTAGTAAACCAGAAGCAAACTTTATTCCAGTAAAAAATAAAAAATTAAAAATAATAAATCTCTACAGGGCACAAAAAGCTTATCAGCTGGCTGAGACCACAGCCCGAGTTCAGGCCCGTAAGGCTGTGGCAAAGGACGGCTTCTGGACCCTTCTTTTTTATAGTAAGGACTAGGCAATAACAAAGGAATTTTTGCAATCCTGAGCTGAAACTTAGACACAAATTGCCTTTCTTTGCAATTTCCATTAACAGGGTTTTTCCAGTTAAACTAGTGTTTGTATTAAGCCCATTGTTTTTCTCTAGTACTTGCTGATTTTGTTTATGGGACAATATATCTTGCTTTTGCTAGATAAACTTTCTTCTCTCTTAATTGTTGAACAATGGAATGATGAAATGACTGAAGGGATTGCAAACCCTACATGTCTGTGTCAGTAGTAATATTCCAATTGTCTCTTGTCTATTAGATTTGCCATACTGACAGTCACACTGAGGACTTTGGTTTTCTGCTTGAAAGAGCCTCCTTTTCCTGAATAGGTTGGGACTACTGTCTCCCTCTCTGCCAGCTTTCCTTGTGCCTCCTCAACCAAGTCTTCAATTTTTTGTCAGACTGTAGAGAGGAGTAACAGAGACAACTAAGTTTTATGGTTTGAAAACTTTGCTACAACCAATTGAATAGGTAACTGTTACTGGAGGAATGACATATAGTGGAGGGAACTGGACATAGAGAAAACAAAGCATGGGCTATAAGCAAGTCAGGGACAAACACATTTTTGGATACAGTGTAAACATTTCTACTGATGGAAAGGCAAATGAAATTGAAGTCTTCTAACAGAGCAAGAAAAAGTATTTGAGTGAGAGAACCAGTTATTTTAATTCTGGTCGAGAACTTTAGCAGCTACATGAAGTTGGGCAGGGTATTTGATGCCTCTGTACTTCAGTTTTAATCAAATGCAAACAGTGTATAGGCACACATACACCATGGTTGATGTTCTGTAAACAGGATATTTGTTATGTGACATAATATTGGCATAGAATGACATTATAAGACAAGAGAGTGTTTAGTTATTGGAAATGTGGAAACAAAGTCCTCAAAGTACTAATACATAATAAATATGAATCATTTTCATAAAAGTGGATATATTAGAAAATTAGAAGTTGAACTGATGACCATTCCTAACTGCAGGCATTTGTCCAGTTTTAATGTGTGTGATAACTAGGTTATTTCAATTACTTTGAAACTTCAGACAATCCTAAAGGTCATTTACTTTCTAGAAATCGTTTGCTCAAGGAATAAATTTAGCAGTGGTGGCATGCTGCTATTTATTTGCTGTTCCAGCGGATCTTTGTGGTGTCTGGAAATAATCGAAATAACTACATTGAAGTTGTGGTCTGGGTGAAAAGTTTCATATCACTGACTTTTATGGTAGACTAGGGTAGCTACACTCAGGTGATAATGTAGCTTTTCCTTAAATATTGCAGAGAAGGGTGTAGTTAGATCAGAAAACCTCTAGTCCTGGAGGTAATTTTAAGGAAAAATGGCTAGAATATAAATTAGGGCCATTTGTCATGGAGATTATAGTTTGACTTTAAAAATCAGATATGTGTGTTCTGAGCTCCCAGGTCTTACTGATCTCTCATGTGCTCAGGAAGCCAGGCTTTCTGCTTTTGGCATGACCAGAAGCGTCTCTGCAGCTTCAGTTCCCCGCTAGATACAGACACTCGTAGATCTCCATCAAGTGAGTCATTCTCTCTTCCTCTTGGAAGGCTTCTGCCTGTGTTCTAGTCTCACACTCCATGAGGGAGAGCTTAGTCTCTTTGTGACCCATTTCTGCTGTGGAGATCACAGAGCCCACATTTCTGGTTGTTTATTTCAAGACCAGATCTTTCTTTTCCTGCTTTCTTTCTCTGCATTTTTGATAAGAGTTTCTAGAGAGTAACTTCAGGTCACAGAGGGTCTCACCTCAGTCATCCCTCTTTGATGTGGATGTCTGTTCTCTGAGCTGCTTTGAACTCTTCCCTGCTTTGAGCTAATCTTCCTTCAGGAAACTTTTTGTTGTCTCCCACAGAAATCAAAATAAGAAAATCCTTCCTGAAAGTTATTTTTCAGAAAATATTTTATATTAGATTATATAAATTCTAAGATGAACTATTGGGCCATTTCCAATTCGATAATTACTAATTAATTCCAAATAATAGTTAATGTAGTGCTTTATGGGTTTTTAAAGAGGAATTACTTAGCAAAAAGTTTCTAATATAGATTCAAGCATAGACATTGAGGTGGGGAGATTCTTCTTTGGAAGACCAAATGGCCAAATGGGTCTTTTTCTAATGACATGCTTATAGTTATTTCATACCAAATAAAAGTGACAAGTTTCTTTTCTAAAATAGGTTATACTCTACTTTAGCAAATGATCAATGTAAGACCCTCCTGTTTAGAAAGTTTGGCAGGAAAGTTGAGTCTCAGTTTCAAGTTGCTTCCTTTAATTTTCCTTTGGACAGTTCCATTTCTTGCTAATAACGTAACTGATAAATGCATATCAGCTGTCTCCTCAAGGATAGTGTAAATCATGAGGTATATATGACATACGAAGCAATGGCCATGTCTACAAATTCTAATAGAAAACAATCCTATTTTTCTTCAGAACTGTTAATTCCTTATCTTGCAGCTGCATGCCCATTAATGAGACCTTTGCATGTAATTCAAATTCCTCAGCTTGCGATGTGGCTACATGCTATGCTAAACGATGAAAAGACTGATTATTGAAAAAGACATCTATGTCTCTGGTGTCAGCTTGTGCTATGCCCTTGCAGAGTGGACTTCATATCCACAGCTTCAACTTATAGAAGGCAGACGATTAAAGCTGGTGAAGAAATCATCGAGAAGGTTACATTTAATACAAAGCTGCGAACTTGCTTGTTTTCTAATTACTGAACTTTCACATTAAAGCTGGGCTCTTGTGGGTGGCATATTTTTCACAGCAGCCTCAACTTGTCTCAAAAGTGGACAGGGTTGCTTTGCTAGAGCATCTTACTACATTAGAGATAGGTTAGTTAACGCAATTAACGAAATGAGCTTTATGATTTGTTTGTGTTTCCTTGAGACAGTTGTCTAGATAGCAAGTGGTGCTTTCTTACACAAATTTCACATTCTGTGTGTATTTGGATTTCAAATACAGGTTCATTCTTTCTCAACTCTCTCTGCTCATGTTGGTAGCCACCTATTCTTATTTCCACTTTCAAGAGGTCAACGAATGAGCCCCTGAGAGGAATTCAGACTTTCCATTGAACACTTTTCCAGCTCCCAATCAAGGGCCATTTTATCTGTGACTTGAACATAATTCTTTAACTCCAAACCCATAGTAAATTTTGTAAAAATATTCCTCTGTAAACTTGTTCAAGAATATGCATTGTTAATATGAAATTAGGCAAATACTACAATGTGGACAAGGAGCCCATTCTTCAACCTGGTCAAGCACTTGGAATAAATAGAGCATCCTTTATAGTAAAGATATTTAGCCCACCACCATATAGTTACCAGAACCAAGATTCTTGCAAGTTTCCATATACTCACATAGAGACTAAGCTCATTTCATTCTTGTCCTCAGACAGCTGCAACTTTGGCTTTGATGAATCTGAGTCTAGATTTCTATCTCATCATTCTAGCACTTAATAGGAACTTGGCATGTGTTCGCATTGAAGTTGACAGACGAAAGCCAATGTCTTCTGTTCTGCTGAATTCTGTTGTCAGTGCTGTGCCCTAATCATCCTTCCGTCCTCATCCTAATGGCCACAATTAGACTCAACGTTTCCAGTTTATGGCTAGTTCGCTTAATTGGCAAGGCAGCAACTCTGCCAGGTTCACTCATCTTTTTGGAGTCAACACAAATGGACAGTTTTTTGTTTTGTTTTGTTTTGTTTTTAAGATGAAAGCATCCTCCAGAGCACTTGGAATCTCACAGGATGTGCAGACTGAATATACGATTCGAGCAGAATCAGAAGTGGTGCTCCTTTCTCAGTTTTTCCTCCTGATACGACGACATAACTGTGAAATTTCACCACCTACACAGCCGTCACCATCTCTTCCCCCAACTATTTGCAGGAAACAATGAGACAAGCTAAAGACGGGCACAATTTTAGCTTTCTTCCTGTCTGACTAAGGAAGATAAGTCCACACTTGACACAGCAAGATTTGAAAAGGGGTAGGTGGAAGAGTAGGCTGGGATAGTCAAAACCAAGCTACTTTTCAAGTGATATTTTTATGCTTATGTCAAATTCTCACCTTCTTTTCAGTTATTATATTTGCTTTCTAAATGTAGATTTTTATATCCAGTATTCGCATTTTATAGCAGTTTCGAAGTATATTATTTATAGTGTAATTAAGATTGACAATAGTCAAGTCCACCCAAGGTCATTGCAAATTATCAATTCTCATTGTACCTGATGCAGTGAGTAAAATTATTTGCATATACATTTTATCTTTACTTCACACTTACTTTACAGATGACTAATAGAGCAAAGCAATGCTACCTGCTTATGTGGATTATATAAAAGAAAACAATTGAAATGATTTATACAAAATGCCTAGTATTGTGCCAGGCACATAGTGAGCATTTAATAAATATTTGTAATAACATTATTAGTAATTATTTATTTTGTGGTTGGATGAGGATCAAGGTAACTAATCAAGTTTAATTGGCTTCTAGCAATCAGTGTGTGACTAAGAATGCAATGGAATTTTTTGGACTTTGTTTTTCAGAGCTATGGATTTAACCCAGTGCCTTGTGCAAGTGTTCAACCCTTGAGCTACACTCTCAAGACATCTGGATAATACTGCCAATTTAATAGATATTTTACACTGTAATTTTAATGCTGTTTCAAAATGCATGTGATGAAACTAGGCTACATTTATAGCAGACAGGGATGTTTTGCTGCCATGTTGAGTTTTGGGCTTGCTTCTCAGGACTCGCTCAGGAGGGAGAGGAGGCCCATTTAATTCTGGCATTATATAGATAGAAGGTCTCAATTTTCTACTTTTAGCGCTATGGCTTAATGAGGGTTTAAGAATTCCACGACACATCGTTTTCTCTATCATAGTACTTTACATACAAAGCACCAGAGTGCCAGGGATATGGAAATCAGGGAGATGTGGGGCAGTTCCGAAAATCCGCTAAGATAGATGCGGAAACAAGGGTTTTAAATGATTCTGTGGACGGAATTAGAGCTAGAAAGTCTACTGTGGAAATGTAAATACTACAAAATTTAGCCTAGAATTATCAGAGATCCTTTCCCTGGAGTTTATTTTATGTTTTTATTTATTCTCTGAGAATTTCAAATACATATACAATATGGTTTCATTTTATCAACTTCCCATGCACTCCAACTTCTCCTAGACCCCTGAGCTACACCCCTGTCCCAAATTCACGTCCCTCTTCCAAAGCCCTCTGAATCTAATTAGTGCTGTCCTCATATGCTTCACTATCGGTCATACACTGGTTCATGGGCATTCTAACTAGGGCCAGTTCCTGGTGGAAGACTAACTTTCCTTAACCAGCAGCTTCTTTTTTTCTTTTTCTTTTTCGAGTTGCTAACAACCCAAACTTGACTAAGAATGAGGCTTTGTGAGCCTCTTTTCTGCATATGCTGGACTCCTGATTGACTTGGTTTTGTATGGTCTTGTACAGATAATCACAGCCACCAGGAGTTCACAGATGCAATGGCCCTGCCAGGTCTAGAAGACTATTTCACAGCAATCTTCCTTAACCTCTGGCTCTTACAGTCTTTCCACCCCATCTTTGTCAATGTTACCTGAGCAACTTGAGGAGTCGGGGTGGTGTGGATGTCTCATTAAGACCGAGCACCCTGCACTTCCTCATTCTCTGTGCTCTGAGAAACTGTGGATCTCTGTATTAACTGCTGTCTGCTGCAAAGAAGCTTCTCTGATGAGCATTCAGGGTTGTTACTAAGCTACAGGTTTAAAGTATTTGGAAGGCAGTTTGATACTAAATCAACACAGTATCAAGCTCTCTCTGGGGCTTAAAGTTATTAAACTGAAATTTTAACCTTCTGCTGCACATGCCTTGTTAAAATATGCCGTTAAGTAGCAAATATATTGGAGAAAAATGTAAAAATATCAAAATGATGGATTCACAGTTGAGATGTAGAACAGTGTGAGTCATTTCCGTCTGCAAAACAAACAGCCCATTATTTGCCTTATGTATGGCCAGATAGCATGAATGAAAAGCAGTAAAATTTATGTTGATTTCATTACTTGTAAATTTACTTTATTCATACATTAAAGCAAATGTGTATACTCAAGTATTTGACTATGGTCAACCTTTAATAAACATAAAAAAGCAACAGGAAGCCCATCTTTTTTATGGTGGGCATAAAATGTAAATTAAAGATTGAAGTGAAAGGAGAATGTTGTAAGTTGTTAAGAATGAATATATTTATTAAAAAACATATTTGTTCTTTAGTCCTGGTAAATTTTGTATGAGTATCAATAAGGAGCAAATATTTCTATCATTTCAGTTTGAACCAATGTAGTCATATTTACATATTGAACTAATAAGTTTACTCCTAGCAACTGCATATTCATTTCTAGGTTACCAAAAGAACAAATTACTTAAAATTGAATCTTTGATTGTCCTAATCTCATGCTGATTCACATGTAGTAATGTATTAGAAAAACTGATTTATGGAACTTAATTTTAACAGAAATTTATTACATAATTCCTTGAAAAGATTATGTATATGTATATGTATATGTATATGTATATGTATATGTATGTATGTATTGATGTACACACATACATATTGAGAGAGAGATGGGGAAGGGAAGAAGGGAGGAAGAGAGAATAGAGAAGCTTTCTCAACAAATTTTAAGAATGTGAAATAAAAACCCCTTACATGCTTTGTAATAGAACTATCAAATAATTCTGTCTAATATTTTATATTCTTTACCTCCATCTTTCCAAAGTTTTTTCTTCTCTTATCTTGGATACCTACAATTCCACTCTCTGCTTTTATGAGTCCAGCTTTTTACTTGAACAGATAAAAAAACTCACCTGACATTTATCTTTCAGTGCATCTGTTAACAATGTAATGTATTTCAGGCTCACCCATCTGTCACAAATGACATGATTTCTCATATACATACATATATGTATATATCATATTATTTCTAATATTTCTTTGTTAGACACTCAAGTTTGAGTCTATGACTTGGCTACTATAAACAACACTGCAGTGAACACAGGCACACAGGTGTCTCATTGATCGTCACGTAACTCTCTTTGGATATATACTCAATGGTGAGATTATTGGATCACATGGTAATTTTATTTTTAATTTTTAGGGAAACTATACATGGATTTACCTTACACAATAGCTGCGCTAATTTTCACTCTTTCCAAGACTGTGCAGGATTTCAACTTGTCAACACTTGCTCTCTTTCATGATTTGATAGTCATCACCCTTAAAAACCAATTATTTCTTAAGTTCATAATAGAAAGAGGACGGTTGCTAACTTTTTGTCTGTGTTGATTCATTTAATTTCTGTAGGAATTCAAAGGAGTCCGTTCTGTTTCTATTGTTGTTCAGGTGATGAAGGTGAAGAAGAGGTTGAATAAATCTCTGATCCCAGCACGAGGGAGGCAGAAGCACAAGGGTTGCTGTGACTTTGAGGGTATTCTGGATTTCACAGTGAGTTTGAGACCATACTAATAAACATAGAAAAATTATATTTATATCCAAAGAAACTATTCTGAGTAGCATGTTCAAAATTACACATTTGGCCAAAGGCAGGGTCAAATAGTTTGCATCAAAAAAACATATTCAAATTGTTGGGCAGTGGGCAAAGAGAAAGATTTGATTTTACAGAGAGGATTTTCCTAATGATATCATTTTATCCCTCTTTTCTTTTGGTGTAGAACATTTTACAATCTGTAATGGAATCACTGAAATGTAAAAGTCCCATGAAGGCATGGCTCTCGTTTCCCATCTATGCTGCTTGCACCATTATTCCCTGAAACATTCCCTTCCATTATGCTCTCAGTCGGTGTATACATGAAAGGAGAAGCTGGAAAACTTTAAGGAAGAACAGAAGAATTTAGAATAAAGTTATCAGAGCAGTAACCATCAAAGCACTATTTAGACAAGTAAAAACAGAAGTGGGTATTTTGTCATAAGAAATCCGTGGCTTTGCCTTCAGTCTCGCTGTCAAGAATAGCAGAAAGGCAAAACACGATGTTAGTGCTTAATTTCAACTTTCTGAACAACTGCTCTAACTTCACTTTCCTAAAATAAGGGCACTGGATAAAGTTTGATTTGTTTACGACATAGTTTCATTTCTCTTAAAGTAATAAAAATGTGTTATAAATTAGACAATCCAGATTTGAATCTTGACTCCATTTTTCCGAATTACATGACTTCTGACCTACACTTTCATCTTCAAGACAGCAAAAGAAAATGCCAGTACCCACTAGAAAAATATCCTACCTCAATTAGAGTGTTTTCTTCTAATACATAGTGAAATAAAAGTCCGCCATTATTTTTTAAAACTCAATATGAGAAACCTGGTGAGCAATATGTGTGCTAGAAGCCTTGGAAAGTAGAAGGTTGCCTGTTGTTCCTCCACAGGTCTATTTCATGTGTATTGTAGGTTTTAAGAAGACCCAATCAAATCGCCCCAAACCAGCTATTTCTGTGCATTGACCACTACACCAGTTCCTTCCCTTACTTCCCCATCTTCCTCTCTTATACCGATGGATGGACAGACAATTGCTCAACACATTACATCTCTTTAAATCAGTCACGATCCTCTGTACAAATCTTTGGATTTCTCTGCTATATTTTGATTTTCTTCATTCTGCAGTTCCAACTTTTATGGATCCGAATGATTGTGTTTCAGAATATTTTCTTCCTAAAAGTCTTCTCAATATCAATACACTTGCTTTCTGTCAGTTTTGAGATATGTGGGTAGCCTTGATTTAACTTTCTTTTCTGATCAATGCTTCACATTTTTGGTCCTTGATCAATTTGCTTGATGTGCTGGTGAAAGCTTTCTGTTCACTTCCTTGGATGACAGAGACCCATCCCCTCTGCCTAACGTTTGTGCAGAATTTGGCTTTGCCTAGATTCTAAGTCTCATAGAAGCCTGTCACTGGCTTTCTTGCCTAATTCTGAACATGACAGGAAGCTGAGACATCTGAAACCCCCTGTTAGGAAATAACTGCGCGAGTGGCTATAAAACAGTATGCTTTATTTGTAGAGATGGGCAGGGGGTGTCTTTCTTCAGTTGCTTTGTATTAAATGAGTTTTCCTTCTTCTTGCTGCTCTCATCTCTATATTTACGATAAAAGTGCCATTTCCCTCTGTCCTTTCACAGTGATAAACTTACTAACAACAAAACGCTTTCTTTCCTCTCTCCTTCTAAAACATTACTATGTGTTGGATAAGCACAGGAATTTGTAATGCTATCTTCAAAAGACTATAGTAACAAAAGAACAGGTTTTCCAGTTAAAGTATTTAAAACAATACCGAGGCATTATTGCCATTTTAGATTAACTATGCCAGAGGCTGGTTTGTATGGTAGTTACCTATTGTTTCAAAGCAAATTATGCCCAAGTTTAGCAGCTTGAAATTATAAATATTTATTATTTCACAGTTTCTTTGAGTCATTTATTAATAACTTCATATGATTGTTTTAGGATGCACCTAGATGTTCTTTCTACATGGTGGAGGTTAGGGGAGAAGGAGGGTAGAGAGGAGAGAAAAGGAAGGAAGGGCAGGAAGGGGCAAGAGCAGGAAGAGAAGAACAGGTGGGAAAAAAGGGAGGAGAAGGTGGCTGCAATGTGTTTCATGGAGCAGTCTTGGAAGGTGGACATTGGCTCACTTTTGTCGCACTATGACTGTTAACTTTAGAAAGTCATGAGTTCACTCACAGGGATGTGACTTAGTCTCTAATGGTTGATAGAAGTGTATGATTCTTGTTTGAATGCTAAATGTTTCATCTTTAGAGTTTGTTTGAGTCAAAAATTAATGCTGTTGTCTCAAACCAATTTCTACACTTGGGTATAGACTCTTCTTCAGGATAAGCATCATTATTATTAGAGTAGCTCCCTATGTTCTATCAGAATTTATCGCCACAGTTCTGATCTTTCAGACTCTAGAAGGAGAGAAGATTGTTCTTAGTTTTCTGAGAAGAGTGAGGCACTCTCCTTTGCAAAGATGAGTGACATGCCAGGTCTTACAACTTCTAGCTAAAGTTTGTCTTTCACCTCAAATCTAGGGAGTGGTAAATAAAATTAATATAAGCACTGCCTGTGGTTTTAATACCCTTTGACTTTCTGGAAAAAAAACTATCAATGGTCTTTGTCAAGAAACCTGCTGTTTAGTGATATCTGTCTCAAAGTAGCTTTACCCATAGTTTCTCATCTATTCTGGAAGTTAAGGCTTCACTCTTTTTCCTTGATTTCTTGACATTCAAGAACAGAACTTATTCTGAGACTGTGGAAGAATGACAAGTTTCCCTAACCACATATTGCAGTTTAAAAGGTAAGTGACTTTCACTTCCTGAAGAATTGAGTATGTCTAAAACAGCCTACCCAGTAGTGTTACATACAGAACACTGTCCTGTCTGCATTAATGATTCATTATAGGAGATGAATAAATTATGTCTTGATGATGCTGTGCAATCTACACTTGGTTATTATTCAATGAGTCATATGATTTTGAGAGAACTTGGATGGTGAATTTTGCTGCATGAATAGCTGACTTGCTCCTAATGTGAGCTGCTACCCATCTCCATAGTTTTGTTCATGTAACTAAGGAAATAACATGTTAACACTTTTATGACTCTACTACCCCAATGAACTACAGTAGCTAGTTTTTCTTTTTTCTTAAATGAAGTTCAAACATGTTTCCAAAGACTCTGATAACTATACACACCGTCAAATGTATCAAGTACTATAATGGAAATAGGTTTGTCTATGAATGCGTGTTGTTATTATAACTGCTTACATCTGGCTTTCCAAAGAAAATGCAGCTAAATCCCAGATTGCTATAAGCAATGGACAAGCATTTCAAGAGTTCTGGCTAGTGTACTTTAATTTCAAGAAACATTGTTTTTATGATGTCTATACTTACGAAGGGGACAGAGTTATAATTCATCAAAGTAAAAAGAAATTTGTTGACATGGTTACTTGAACAGGATTGGCCTTAATCTTGCTATTTAACAGAGGATGGCATGGAATTTCCTTGTTTCACTTTCTCAGTGCTTGTACAAGTATGCACCACCACCCCTGGTTTACGTGGTGGGAGGGACTGAATTTAAGGCTTTGATGCAAGCTAGCAAGCACTTTATCAACTGAGCTAAACCTTCCACTGTATAAAAATAATTTTAATAAAATTATCAATAGTAGCTAAATGCTAAAAAATTAACTAACTGACTATTTACTTGGTCTATGTAGACAGAGCATACAGAAGTAAATATTAAAATCATGCACCCCTAAAGAACATTAATTCTTTCTCCTCTACATACTATTGTTAAATGCATTAAACAAGAGGCTGAACTTTGTTCTCAGTAGCAAACATGGTAACTAGTTGAAAAAGAATTGAAAAGAAAAATCAATAAAAATTAACCAAAGGTACTAAAACATTTTCATAAAAATCAACTGCAAAAGAGTTGAAGATTCAGCTCTGCTTGTATGTAGAAGACACTGTTCAATGGGAGACAATCAAGATTTTAAAAATGCTTGGTCTTGGTGAGTATCTGTTAAGGTTTGGCCTGTATCTCTCACTGTGACATATGCAAATAAAATGGACCAAATCGAATGGTTCCTACTATTGCAAATATACATACTTACATATATATATATATATATATATATATATATATATATATATATATATGAGATGCTGGGCCAAATGTTCCCAGCCCCAGTGCACTAAATTCTTTCAACTGATTTTGGTATGTACTCTATTGTGTATAGGAGACATTAGCTTAGAGAGAGCAGAGTTTGTCTAAGGTTTAAAGTTAGAAAGTCTAGGTCTAAGAATTAATTAGTGTTTCTTTCTAGAACGAATGATTCCTGCTCATAAATAGTGCCCGGTAAACTTGATTTTTCAAAACTACATAACCTTAAGTAAAGTGTTCTTTTTCCTCTCCCAAGCAACAATTTTATTTAAAGTTTCTTTTTAATAAGTACAGGATTTCATAACAGGTATTAAAGACTTCTAGTTCTCAACAGGTAACTCATAATTGTTGGCTCAAAGCATTCCGGATTTTCCATTCCACTCATTTTGAGCCAAAGCTGTTCATGATGTACGCTTATGGACAAGGGTGGATTACATAAACTCTGATAAAAATTACCACCAAGGCTTTTCTACTTCCGGTGTCATTTTGATGTTATTGGAACTTTTTATATATAGAGAAAATATAAGGAAAACAAAATTTCTTGTCATTTAAGAATACTTAGGATTCCTTGATATTTTTAAATTTATTTCATCTATAAGTAAATGTGGAGATGTGATTAGCCAAGAGAAATTTAAACTAGAATGACCTTGTATTATTGGTTCAATGATGAATGACATAAAAGGGATGCAGAAGCCCTTGTTTTACTCTCTGATCCCAGACATTTGTTTATTCTAATGGATTAAGAAAGAAGGTCTTTTTAGTAGGCATGAATCATGGGATGATCATTCAGATGTGACAAAATCACTGTGGCATGCAAAGAAAGAGAGAAGAAAGGGAGGAAGGAAATGAGAAAAGAAGAAAAAATCACTTTGCTACTGTTTTATCAAAAAAAAACCCCAATAACTTCAAAATTACTTATATATCCTTCAGAAATTTTCTACATTGAAGCTTTCAAATACATATCACAGTATTATATAAGAAAGTATTTTATTTATAGAAACTCTACTTGTACTAAACTAGATTGCGGAAGTCCTGCAAGCCATGTAAAATCATACTGCATAAATAAGCATTGGGAAATAACGATTCTTTTGTGTTCTTGAATTTGAAATAAAATTTGTGAAGAAAGTTTGCAATTTGATGATTCAAATTTCAAGAATTTTAATTTAAGATTTATAGACTCCTTGGTCACCATGGTCATTTTGAGGTTATTATTCATTTCTGTAATGACTCCCAGAGAACAATTCAAAGGAGCTTGAAGGCACGTGATAGAGTGGACTGGTCACACCTATAGAAGATTTCAGTTTTCATTCTACTGCGTAGCTGAGGCGTTCGGCCATTTGTTTAAATGCCTAATGGTACTCACCTTCTAGTTCTGGAGTGGGACTGATAAATCCCACCTCACTGAAGTGCTAGGAAATTGCAGCAAGTGCTGGAGGTAAAATTCTTCATGTAGTACTAGTTGAAATAAAAATATTTACATTTCTTGCCCTTCCATAATCATAGACATATATGTTGTTAATTTTTGGTGTTGAGAATTAGTATATAATGAGCATGTTCATGCACAGCTAAGTAAAACGAACCACAAACTACATGCAGTTTAATAGTTCTATGTTTTCAAAGAAAATATTTGTCACAGATTGCATTCTGAGATTTCGTCTGAGAGAATGCTGATACTGGTGACGTCAGATGCCTTTCCTCGGAACGACTCCAGTACCATGGGATAAGCACCAGATTCTTGCAAATAATCTTCCCAGCCTCTTTTCAGATAAGTTTTATTCATTGTCATTTGGAAAACGCTGAAGGGTTACAACTTGTTCATAAATATGTTCAAGGCAAGTGTTCTTTGTTGCACTCAGAAATGTCTACATTTTCCCCTTAGATGTATCCCACAGATATTTCATCTCTGTCATTTATTTCTTGCTCTTCTGATTTACCCAGTGGGAAACTAAAACTCTCATTCTGCCTGGCAAAACTCCTTTTAATTTTCTTTTTGCTAATTTTTTGTTTAACTAACTGACCCTAGAGCTTGCTCCTGGGCAACATTTTCATCAACTATACCTATAATGACTTTATACATTCCAATGTATGGAAGGAATGCATTTCAAATTCTTGTTTAAATATTAAAATGAACAATGTCTCTACAGCATCAATTGATATTTTAAAATGACAAAGTTAAGGTGTCTTTTTCTCTATATGGTTACTAATCATTTCAGAGCTCAAAGAACTATTTTCTTGGTAATTATCTGGAATTTTTTAAAAAATCAAAAGATACATTCAGCACAAAATTCATTTTAAAAATTAATTTTCTTGTTAGGTTTGCTTTTCTTGATGAGATAAGTGGTTGAATATCTTTTTTGAGAGTCTCCCATAGTTCTCATTTGGTTTCCCACTGGGTAATTTTTTTTTTATGATGATGGTCTTTTAAATCTTAGAAACACGATATTTCTGGAACTTTATATTTTTCAGCATAGGTTCTTAGAGAATAGGTAATAAAGAACAGAAAATTAGAGAGGTAAGTAGAAAGAAGAGGAAATCTATGGTTAGAAAAATCCCCCACAGACCAACAACACCAAGGCAAAGTTGTGCACCTTGAAGATGAACTCAGTAGTGCCTATCGTAGGTCAAGGTATTGCTGGAGCTGAATAAACTATCGGAGATATGGACAGTGCTTTGGCTTAAAAAGTCTAGAGAAAATGAATTTATGTCCTTCATTATAGAAATAAGTTCACTAAATATTGATGCTGAAATAGTTTTATCTGAAATCTTTCTTGATTTATGTTATTCTGTATGTCATCACAAGAAACGTGTGATACAAGGGTTATTCCTCTTTGAAAGGAATGAAAATCTTCCATGTCCCTATTGTCTGAAAACCTCCCAGAGGTCTTTTAGCCAGCCTGTGATTCACTGCTTCAGAAAAAGGAAAGGGTCTGAGATTATATGCATTTGAAAAGTTCCAACAATATTTTTCTGTTCTTCTTGATGAATTGGAAGATGTCAAGTCTTTTCCCTGTTAACAGAAGGATATCAATTCAATGGTGAAATGATACTCATATTAATTATAAAGATTAAAAGGCCCATTTGGCAGAAAGCTGTTAAGAAATGAGTGAGCTATCTTTGATAATAAATAGGTAAAATTGGTTAATCATTTATTTAATATGTATAGCTATTGAATGTAATGCATGAGAATAGACTTGGTCCTAAGGACTGATGAAGGTAGATGTATAAGAATTTAGGGGTCATTGTATGAGTTAAACTGGGCTTTAGAGGCACAAGATTTTGGAGTCACAGTACTTTGGGATGCTCTCAGGAGGCTTTTTGAGGGAAATGAAAGATCATTGAGATTCATAAGAGTGAGCTTCTCAATGATTTAGTGACTCAGACTCTAATTGAGAAACCATTTTGATAAGGAAAGTTGTCAAATATAAAGGTGGGAATAGAGTGGCTGGTGGAAAGTGAGTATTCGGTGAGTCTGAAGTCTTCTGTGATACACATGGAAAGGAGGCTTACAATGAGACACACCCACTCTACATTCACGGATGCTGTGCCCTAAGGCAGCAAAGCCCTTAGACATGGTGGAGGTTTGGGAGAAATTATTAAAGGGTTTCTACTGATGTAAATCAAGTTCCTCTACGTCAGTGATAACAGTGGTGAAACTACTCAGAACGTGACACAGAATTCATCATTTCTGGCCAGGAACTGTATTGCTGTGTCACTGAGAGCAATGAAAACAAACCACCCAAACAAACAAATACGCAAAAACCCTGACAGAAACAACTTAAAAGACAAAGAGTTTGCTTTGGCTGACAGTTTTAGAGAGATTTCAGTGTTTCAAGGTGAGGAAGGCATGCTTATAGAAGGAGCTCTTCCTGTGATGATGGGAGTAGGGGATAGTGGATCTTTGCACGGGAAGCAGAGAGATCTGGGTTGGACCAAGTAGAGAGGGGAACCTCCGCAGACTTGACTCCTGTGATCTTCTTGTGCAAGAATTTTCATGTTTTTAAAAGTAATTCAGAATTTGTTTTGAAAATTGACACTCAGAAAATGTAGGGATCTAGGAAATGGTTCCCCTTTTCTTTTATCCCTCTCCATATCTGTTCTGTGTTTCTCTTTTTGACTGACAGCATTAGTGGGGGAGGTTGCTGAGTCTCTGAACTCATGGCTCTAAGTACCTTGCAGTTTTGTTTGAGTCTGTCTAGAAAAATCTTGCAAACCTCTGAAACTTTGTTGCCAAGGCAGCATCAATTTATTTCCCTGCCTATGGGTGTTTCAATCATCCAGTGATGTATAATTCTTAGTGTTTTCAGTACAATGAAAATAATTTAATAATAACAATTAGTTAAAATGAGGCATAGAACAGACTCAGTGTTAGCTTCCAACAACAACCCTGCTGCATCATGATACTGGCTTCTTCCACCTAGTAATCTCAGAGCAGATATCTTCCTTTATCTCAAACAACAAAACACATCCATGCTTTCCTTTTCCTAACCACTCACTGCCCACACTTTTACCCATAAGGACATGGAGGATATAGATGGAGCTTAACGTTACACTTGAAGGATTTCTGGGGTCATCTTATTTTTCTGTTGACAAATAGGAGGAAGTATAGCTCAAATTCACACAGCTAATAAAGCAAACAGCACACCCAGGCTAGTACTCCTGCACCTGTGCTCTCAAGAATCCTCTGAACGTCAAGGACAGTGAAGGCATGCCTTCGTAGCCTGACAAATGAAACATCCTAAGCACTGTTTGGAAGGTATGTAATATTTATACAATTCATAGACATTTTTCATTTTACCCAAGAATGTATTCACCTCTGTTTGAATATCAAAGAGAATGTCCAAATTTCATGTCCATCAGGTGAAACTGTTGTAGCATGTCTCAGTGCTAACGTTATTATGTGTTTTCTATCTCCCGGGATACTACTATGTACTTATATGTCTCCAAGTTGAAATATGAAATATTTGGTTGTCCTTTTAACATGATGATTATCCCTCTGCCACCCACCACAGATATTCAGAGGGAGACGAGAGAGGCTGACCGCAATAGAAGCTTACCTTTTAGGAGTAGGTACAGAGAAAGAGTGCTAATCACAGTTTACAAAACAGAGTTCTACATATGCAGTATGCTGTGCTGTGATCTCATACTCTCTGACTCTAGTGCATTAGAAGCAATGTTGAGCTGAACTAGCTATTTCCTGGGCCTAATGTATCTATCTATTTTAATAGTATTCACATTCGTATATAACAATAACATGGCAGAAGTTTAAAAGTGGAAGCGAAATTCATAATTTTGAGTCATGGGATGAATACACAGGCTGTTGGGGCATTTTTTTCTTCGACGAGGCAGAAAAGGAATAACTTCACAAGCTCAGTGAATTGCAGTGTACTGCCAGTTAGCTGTTAAGGGCTTCTATGCATGGATTCTTCATTATGTAGAAAGCTAATATAGTTAGCAGAACACTTTTTTTCTTTAAATGCACATCAACCCCAAGGATGAAATGCAGTTACAAAATAAGCTGCTCAAGTCCTAGAAGCCACAAATTCCCAATGTTATAACTTAATCTTCTGGAAATGCTCCAAATAGCAGCCCTGAGTTCCCTTGAGTGAAATGCTCTCATTTTCTCCCTGTGTGCATTTAACTTTATTCTTTATTGAATAAAAAAAAAAGAGGGGGATAAAAAAGGACTTGGTTTATTGCTTCTAATAAAAGAAATGTAATTTGAATACTCAGGGATGTAATCAGATCATAGCATTTCAATTGTATTACTAATAAGGCCATAAAATAAATAAGTTGCACACTAAAGAAGCTCACCATGCAAGTGTATCTTGTCAACCTGTCTCATCCGTCTTTTCTTGCCATTTCCCGTCTGTCAGCATTCTTCCACTCAGCTCTTTGCTTGCACCTAGTGATTTTTTACACATCCTTCACTGTTGTCTTGTTATCCTCTCAGTTTAATATATAGAGATAGGAGGAATCTGCTGTACTTTGCTTACACATCTTTCGTTTTGGGGACTCTCAATTTGTCACTTGACCACTCTGCTTGTTCCTTGGTTGCCTCATTCATTAAATCAAGTAAAAATGCGTGAAACTGGGAGTGTCACGTGTTGCTGTTTCCAAACAGTTGGTCGTTTAGCTCCTGGAAACTGTAATGCTTTTTTTTTTTTTTCGGAGAAAACCGCTAATAGAAAATATGAAGCCATTGCTCTTTTTCTTTTATCTTTTTAAGTAAAGTTTGAAATCATAGAAAATATAACTAACTGAAAGGGTCTTTTAATGTTGAGCCTGGGCAGGACAATTAATCTTTTTTTCTAAATGCTATAGGAAGTTTGCATTTGTTTAAAAGTTTGTCTCTGAGTAGACAACACTTATGAAATTTGATCATGAAAATTTTGACCAATATTAAGCTCAATAATCAGATTTATGGCAACTCAATTAATTTGCGTCTATAGATCCTTACTCGACAAATGTGATCAATGTATATAAATTTTATTAAGACAAAGCTTAAGTTCAAAAGTGGTCATAACATTCAGTGATAAACAGACATTGCTATAGCTTCAGTGAGAATTCTTTTTGATAATCTAATTTTGTATTATTCAATGAAAAAAATCAATATTCTAGAAAAATACATATTTTATTTTTATACTGAGCCCTGGAATGATTTTTCTCTTCTACTTCGTTATTGCCTCGTGGGCACTAGAGGGGAGCCCTTTGACAGCAGGGTTGAATTATAGCTCTGGTTATTGACCCCTGGCAGCAAATGAGATGCACCTTAGAATTTACTGAATCATCATGTTTCCCTTGCCAGGAGGATTCAGGACAAATATCTTCTTTTATTTTTATTATAAACATCACACAGTTGCTGCGTGACCGTGATCTTATTCTTTGAAGCAGTGTTGTTGTTGCTCAAAAATCTTTATTTCTTTGGGAATCACACATACCCATTAGTAAAAATGACCTCTGTCTGCTAAGGAATGTAGGAATAACTCTTTTGACTGAGAATGAAAGACATCCAGTAAAATGCTGAACTGGCTCTTTCCTCCCATGAGAAGTCACTTGTAGTTTTCCTGATTTGAAATAAATACATGCTTGGCATCATGGGCATGTGAGGTGTGGGGTCATCTGAGAGACAGGGTTGTGTGACCACAGGACCACACGAAGCATCCTTTAAGCGTGAGACACCACACTTCAGTTCTTAAATCCTCCAAGTCACCTCTTTCGCAAAATGGCAGAAACATGGCATGGCTCACTGTAGCTACTTCACTGTTTCCTTTGGATTTTCAGTCACATGTATATGACAGAGATTCATAGGGAAATATGAACATTTCCAAAATGCTTCCTCTTCTATGTCCCTTAGCCTTCTCGCTGTCTAGTTTTCCATTCTTGCTATGCTCTATTTGATGAACAGCCATCACCTCTGCTTAGAGCAGAGGATACATTAGCTTGTTATTTTAGAAACAGCTGCAGTGTCAGAGACCTCAGAGTCACTCAGTTACCATCTACCATTGCACCCATGGACTGGAAGACGTTTGCAGAAAAATGCTGCTCTACATTTGTTGACTTCCCTTTCGATAATTTTATTCATCATTCTCTTACTAGCAAGTTTTCTCTGAATTGGAACCATTTCCACTGCTTTAAAGATTCTTCACGGTACAGAGCAAACAGATAATAAAAATGCATTTTGTATTTCTGCGAACAAGAAAAGCATGTCTTAACTGTTTCTCCCCTTTTGGCACTGATGGATGGCTCTGGAGCTGTTGGCTCATTTTTGGAGGTCTGTTATTTTTGATTACTTCATTAAATTGAAGGGTCACTATAGTATAAGCAAAGGACTAATCTATTCAAGCAACTCAATAATTAGTTATTATTGGCAAGAAAATGTCACATTTTCTTGAACACAGACTCAACACAAATAAGACTATGGTACAAGCAACTGACATTGCTATGCCTGAAGTTTCAATAGGGAGTTGGAATATTTCAAGTTAAGGCAAAAATTGTATTTTTCAATTAAAATGATCTTAATTTTCTTCTATAAAATCTCAAGGAGACTACATTTAGAAGTGCCAGGTAAATAATACAATTTTTGAGTTAAAGAATCCTGTGCACATTTTTAAGTACTAATTTTATGATAGTCTATACAGTAATCTGCCCTATACCCAATTATATCAAGAGTTTAAGATATATATGAGATTGAGATTTTAATACAAAACAGCATAAATACTTATTTGAGTTTAAAACCTTGGTTATCTTTATGTTTACTCTTCCATTTGTCTTTCAGAGGTGTTGTAACAATATTTAATATAGTTCTCCATTCTTTTCTGAGCAAGAATACCAAGTAGATGAGAAGATTTGTCGAACACTAAACTTTCAGGCAGCAATTGAATGAGTAAAGGATTGGAGTCAGGAAACTGAGAAGCACTCATTTTTATTATAAAAGGGCAGTTTAATAGAATAATTAATTTCATACTTGTCAGTTACTGGATCCATGTCAGATACGGAGAGTTTCTTATTAAGGAAGGCAGACAGCTGTAGCTTGCGCAGACTGTTTCTGCACTGCAAGATTTGTCTTGGAAAATACTCAGACAAAAGAGCTCTTGTTAGATTCTCTTAGAACTGACCTCCAGACTCAGGGCTATTCTGACACGGCTTCTGACTTCTTTAACACTGAATGGTTTCCATTTTGGAAATTGCAACTGAGTTGGACTAAATCTCCTGGCCAAATTGGCCTGAGCTTTGAATGCCCCAGTCCTTAAACATTTTCACTGGAATGCAAGGAGACCCATCTTGAGGTCAGGGAGATTACACAAAAATATTTATGAAACAGAATACAACATACTGAGGCAGCGGTTCACAGTTTCCCCTCTAAGTGCTGAGATGGAATTGAAAAGGGGAGCAGCTACTCTTGAAATATTTTGAGACAAAAAGTGGTAGCATACTGACATTAATCTTCAGTAAGAGCTGTTCTCATGAACAGGCACTTTTTCCTGTCACAAACTTCAGAGGGCAAGCTGAGAACTTGGGTTTTTCTCTGAGGTACAGTAGCCAAATCTCATCATTGTTCTAGACCACAGTCCACTAACGTGAAACTAACATGTTTCTCCATAAACACTGTCGATGAGTAAGTATCATGAATTGGTTGGCTATTTTATATTGCTCTTTAAATGAGCAAACTTTGTAATATGAACACAGTACTTGTGGTTTTTGCTTAAGCCTCATTCAGTCATACTTTCCAGGAATTAGGGGGTCATACTCTTGGGGTTCAGTTGCCCGTGAGCAGTTAGGAGCATCCTGCGGATTAGAGGGACCCCGGATTTATCACTCTTCTGGATTTCCTTTATGCTTCTCCATCTAAATGTGAAGATTTAAGCTCTGGCTAGGAGCTGCGGCCATGTCGACTTTCCAGCTCATTTTCAAAGCCTGCGCTAAGCCAGCAATTACACAGCAGGTCCTTCACACTTCTCGTTCAGATGTGGTCTCCTCTGAGTGAAAACCTGTCATTTTCAGTAGGGCTAAACATAGACACTCTACGGCATACAACCTTAAGTATACAAATATTTTCTTCTTGTGCTTTAAAACAATTTTTTTTGAATGGAGGATTGTTAGAAAAGAAACAGCAATACCCATGTTATGGAGTGTGTGTGTGTGTGTGTGTGTGTGTGTGTGTGTGTGTGTGTAGGTGTGTGTGTGTGTGTGGAGGTGTGTGGGTGTTTGGGGGGTGTGTGGGTGTTGGGGGTAACACTTTAGTTTGCTTTAAAGCAAGTTACTGTCTGTAGAAAAGGAAAGTCTTTGTTTGTAGCTAGGTAAGAATTCAAAGTAACAAGAAGATGAAGAAAATCTTACGAGGTGGAAGGAAGGATCACCAAGACTGGAGGGTTTGAGGGAAGAAAATGGAGATATGAACTCCACTCCCATTTTTCTAATGCATTTGGTACCTTGGAGCTTCAAAAATACATTGAAAATGTTAAGACAAATGAGAACAACTAAAAATGAATATGACTGTAGGTCTGTTTATTGCATGCTATAAATAGGACAGACAACACGGAAAAGGTAAATAAAGTAAAAGCGTGGAAAGGGTAGTTTAATAAAAGGAATGATGCCAGTGGGGGGAGATGTTCAGTGCACACATGTGGGCAGAATTGAGATCTTAGAACACATATAACAGTTGGGCAGATGTGGCAGACCTCTCAATCCCTCAGGGGTGGAGATGGGATACTGGCAGCAGACTCTGGTTTCAGTAAATAAAAGTAAAAATTTCCAAGAACAAATTTAATTAATAAAAAAGTGTATTCTTTCTAAAAGGTGGAAAGCAATAAGGAAGACATTCAATGCTAACCTCTGGCCGCTAAACAAATGTGCATTGAAGGTCTTCCTTATTGCCTTCCATTTTATTTCATGTTCAAGTATGTGTATGGCATGTTCACACATGTAGAATACATACAAACAAGAGACAGAGGAAGAGAAACATCAGAAACTAAAATATTATCTCCTAGTAAACTTCTCTGAAACTTTCTTTTCAGTTCTAGTTCAATAAAATAAAATAAAAATGATAAGGGGTGGTAGACGAAGAAGTTAAGATTCGTTTTGTATAATTGTTAATCTGTTTTTTTCCTCTGCCAGTACCTCACATTTTGGTTTCCAGCTGTTTATTATCCCAATCATTTCCCGCAATAGATGAAGTGCTAGCAGCAGGACTCTAAGATGTTTTATGCTAATGAGGGGAAAGTCTTGGACAAGTTGCAAAGTCTAGAAATATTTTTTTTGAGTGACATGGTAAAATAATCAGAATCTAAATGGAAAGAAAACTTGGGTAACAGCCATTATATTTAATATGCCAAAGTAACTGATTGACATTTTAATTAGATGAGAAAATATAATTATATTTTTAACTCTGAAAGGACCCTTTGCAAGAAGATGGACAATATATAAACAAAGATGCTTATGAGAACACAAAGGAATAGCAAAGTATATTAAGAGACACTCACTTTTCAGTGCTCATGACATGAGTTATTAATTCCATGGATCATGAAGCAAAACTTTTTGAAAGTTAACTTGCATTTACCCTTTTGACAACAGTTTGCATTATCGTGATTGAGTTTTATTAAGTGCATTCTTCCCTGTAGCTATTTATCTTCATTCTGTTATCTCTGGCATAAATATTTAATTTAATTTATGTTGCAAATTTTAAAAATGTCTCTATAAAAACTAAGTTGTACCTCTCTTCCCACTATAACATTGAGGTTTATGTATGGCTACACGCAGCATAAGGTATGTCAGCTTGAAAAGAGGCTTTGTATGACACGAAGATGTTAACCATTTCTACTCCCTGTGGAGATGAGGTGGCAGTGAAAACAAAATTTAAGAAGGGTTGCCTATTTGTGCTGGAAGACATGACTTTGCAGACTCATCTTTTTATTCACAGAATGTTTCCTCTTGTGAAGGTTTTATGTTTAATATTCAACATTAAAAAAAGATGGTGTCATGAAAATAGTTAACTAGGGGCTGGAGAGAAGGTTCAGTGGTTAGGAGCACTGGCTGCTCTTCTAGAGGTCCTGAGTTCAATTCCCAGCAACCATATGGTTGGCTCATTAGAGTCTATAGTAGGATCTGATGCCCTCTTCTGGCATAAAGTTGTACATCCAGACTAAGCTCTCATACACATGAAAGAGAAGAAAAGAAGGAAGAAAGGAAGGAAGGAAGGAAGGAGGGAAGAAAAAAGATAACTAGAAAAAATAGGGACAAGCAAAACTAAACCAAAGTCTTATTCCAAAGGCCATTTATTATCTTCAAGTTCTGTCATGTTAACACCTTAATGCATATATAAGCCTATAAGGCATAAAAGGATTTTAGTACATCACAGTTTCAAAGATAGCCACAACAATACTTCCCATCTCATATACCTTTAAGTATCGTGATCTCTGCTCTGCTATGACTAAGTAAAATTGAGTTCTCTGATTTTAGTGGAATTGCTTTGAGTTTTTCTCTGTTTAATTTGATGTTGGCTATAGGCTTACTGTAAATTGCCTTTATTATGTTGAGGTATATTCTTTGTATTTCTAATCTCTCCAGAACTTTTATCATGTAAGGGGTTAGATTTGGTCAAAGTTTTTTTTTTCAGGATCTAATGAGATAACCACGTTTTTTTTTTATAGTTTGTTTATGTGGTGAATTACATTTATTAGTTTTTGTATATTGAACCATTCCTGCATCTTTAGTATGATGCCTTCTTGATCATGGCGAAGGTTTTGGTATGTTCTTGGATTCAGTTTTCTTGTATCTTATTGAGTATTTTTATATTGTGTTCCTAAGGGAAATTGATCTGTAATTCTCTCTGTTGGGTCTTTATGTAGTTTGGTTGTCAGGATAACTGTGATCTCATAAAATGAATTTGGAAATATTCCTTTCTGTTTCTATTTTGTGGAAAAAAATTTGAGGAGTATTGGTTTTAACGGTTTTTTGAAAATCTGGCTAGTGTGGTTCTACTTATTTTTATTTTTTTAAAATAACACACAAGCTCATAATCAAAAGTGTTAAGTCACCTTTAACTAAATAAAGATCAACATGTATGATTTCTGTAATAAAAAGTTGTCAATGTCAGAAAATTCTCAGACTACTTAGATATATAATCTTGCTATCATGAATCTTGATTATCTTTAAATATTTGAACTTTCATCTTTCAGACTGTTTAGCATTACTCTTTAGTGAAGACTAAACATTTGACTCTGTGTTGAGAGCATTAAATGTTTAAGTGGTAGTAGAAAAACGTTTTTCCCAACAGAATACATTATTAAGAATAATGGGGACTGTGCTAGAATGATGCTCAGCAGTTAAGAGCATCTCTGCTCTTCCTGAAGACCAGAGTTTGATTCCCAGTCGCCACACCTGGTAGCTCACCGCTATCTGTTATTTAAGTACCAGGGCTTTCCACACACACCCATCTGACCTTCCTGAGTATGTGCACATATAGACATGTGCAAACAAATAATAATAATATTCTTTTAAAAAAGTAATTTAGGTTTAGACAATGTGGTAAAAATTTGCCTTATTTTTATGTTATATAAAATCAGATATAAAACCTGTGATGTTCTCTTCTCTGTTTTCTTCATTTACAGCCTCTTTAAGTTTAATTTTCTACACAATATTTTGCTGTTCTGACTAGGGTAAGATGAGATCTATAAGTAATATTTCTAAGCTATGCCTTTCACTGATGGCTAAATATGTTGACTGTGTTTTTAAATGTTCCCAGCCATTTGTGTTGCATCTTTTGATGTAAAATTGATTTTAAATTTTTTTTTTATACTAAAAGACCAACTTTTTGCCGGGCTGTGGTGGCGCACGCCTTTAATCCCAGCACTCAGGAGGCAGAGGCAGGCGGATCTCTGTGAGTTCGAGGCCAGCCTGGTCTACAAGAGCTAGTTCCAGGACAGGAACCAACAGGAACCAAAAAAGCTACGGAGAAACCCTGTCTCGAAAATCCAAAAAAAAAAAAAAAAAGACCAACTTTTTACCCATAAATCTGAAGTCAAAATTATACATAAGTTATTTAATTAACACTCACTACATTGTAACAAGTCTTTTTGTGACCTTCATTTATCTATGGTTCAAGAAATCCCATTTAACCAATGCTTTGTTTATTCTTCAGGAATTTTTGTCCATTTAAAAACAAACCTAACATACACAATGCCCTGGGTTCAATCTTCCAATTGCAGGAAAGAAAAGGCAAACCATTATGTATGTTTATTTATAATCATGCTTTCCTCATGCATAGAACAAACTACATCCTCTATTTACCAATATACAATTTAATATAAATCTACTTTATTCTTTTGATGGCTACATAGCTTTTTCAATATGTACTTGTATTAAGTAGTAGCTATAGACAGTTTCAAAGAATATTAGCTAGAACTCTGGTATAGGAGTCCTAGAATAGTACTAACATAGAGCTAACCTCTAATAGGAGGCTGGTGTGGCCCCTTCCAGGAGAATGTGATGAGATTGGGTTCATGAGCTGGTGGAGTACCTGATATGCTTGAAGTTAACTGGCCATGCAGGAGCCCTTCCCACAGAGAGAGGAGTATCTAAGAAAAAGTAGCACTCATAATTTCTCTTTATGCTCTACAAGGCTTAAAAATGCCATTGCAGATTTTCAAGTTTCTGTCTTAAGATATTGACTCACTTGGTACCCAAATCAAATGTACTGTTAGGTTGCTGGTTAGATAATTTTTTAATTTTATGTTTAGAATCAGCCATGTTACTTCTAGTATTGTTTTGGGAGAGGTAGAAATGTGACCAAGGCAAAGACATGTTTAAGGATCAGACAGTCTCTTCCACAGAAACAGACAATGGAAGTGGCTTGGAGAGGAGGCTTCTGAGTGGTTATGAGCAGGAGGCTAGGATCCTCTCCAATGCTGTCAACAGTGTGGCCGTTCTCTCTGGGTTACACATTATAGCTCTGTGGACGCTGTAGGCATTTACTTGAAACATATCCTTACTAAAAGGCTTGTCTGTCCACCTCTTTTGTTCTTGGTCTCACATATGCAGTGAGGTGATAGACACTGTTTTATAGGGCTGCCACCAATGAAACAGATGTTCAAGGTTATTTATTGGAGGCTGCTTCATAGTAGACTTTCCATAAAAAGAGACATAGATAGCAGACCCCAAGTACAAAATGGCACAGTTATTTGGATTTTCAATTTTCAGGAACCTACCCGTTTTAAAATATATGTTATGGCCCTTAGGACTTTGAAACTAACTCTGTGAAAGAAGAACTGTCTTAATGATAATATAACACACACACACACACACACATCCATATGAACCACTTAAAAAAATAATCACTCCAAACTATGGCATGCATACCGAATAATACAGCATAAAATTCAGGGCATTTCTACTACAAATTCTCTTAATCTAGAGCAATGTCTACTTCTCAGTATTGTTTATTTTCTGTTGATATTGAGTTCCCCTAAATAGACTATTTCCCACCACACCATGACTCATTTGGGATGACTTCACACCTAGTTTAGTAAGAGTTGGGTCACCAATAGGTGGCTTCCTATGCCACCCCTTGTCTGTAGGTAAAGGAGGGCATTGGCTTTCCCTTTCTAACTTGCATATTTTGGTATAATTGCCATACACTTGGTACACAGGAAAAATATGTAAGAGCTTCTGTTTTACAGTATGCATTTAAATAATGTTCTAACTCACATTCTTTCTAGTGTCTTCTTCAAATTATTTATCTGAAAGCATCTAAAAGAGCTGTGTGACAGGTAACAGAAAATGATGGCATCAATAATAAAGATAGATGCCTTAGGGAAAGACTTCACATTGTCATTATACAGTGGGTTACCATCCCTAGGTTTTGATCATTTTACACATAACTGCAAAAGAGTCAGGAAGTCAAAGACAGAAGGACGGAATAACTGGGATGTAAATGACTCTCCCTGGTGAATGGTGGAAAAGAACTAGCCAAGACCAAAGTGTCAGACAGTAAGGTCTACTAAGTTTTTACAGTTACAAACTTACATTATACTTCAATAACTCTTCAAAGTGGATACTTATAGTTGTATTAGCCATGTTAGGTTAACTTCCAGACTATTAATCACAACATTTCAGTTGCTCAATAGTCAAAATACTCACTCATGTTGTAATCCAAACCACATCAGTAATGAGTTGGAAGTAGAAGTCAGAATACGTAAGTTCATTATTTTGTTAAATGGACATAGTAACAAGCTCCTTCTGATATATATAGCTCTATAACCAAAGATTAGAGCAGTACCTTTTCCACACATTTTTCTCAAGTAGGTTCTGGTATAGTAAAATTATGCTGGCTCTCTGCATAGAGGAGTCAGCCCTGTTATCTGCCAGCTATGTGAGTCTGGAAAGTCTCTGGATCTTCTGGACAGTTCAGCTTCTCTGTGCAATTACACTGGATCAGAGACTGGCACTGTCCCCATTAAAGCAAGAGGCTTTTCTTCCAGGAAGGACTGGGTAGTCAACCATGTTGATCATCAGAGACCTGTTTAGGCAGTGGACAGTGGTTAATACAGAGATCCACAACTGGTCAAAATGCAGAGAATGAGTTCCGGTAGAATATTCAGCCCCAATGGGGCATCTGTACCCTACCTCTCCCCTCAAGACTCATGGAGTATTTCAGAAGTGGGAGTGGAGTGATTTTAAGTGGTAGATATCAGGAGGTCTGAGCAAAATAGTGAATGAAGGGCATGGCAATACCTTTAGAGTTGTAAATTCAGGACAAGACTTGACCAAGACAGTCAGCATTACAGTGTAGATGGGGGAAGAGCACCCGAGCTCCAAATCCTACCTGTGGTACTATTGTCACTTGTTTCAGAAGTTTATCATGCCAGTGGATGGCCCCACATACATGTATGTATGGGTAGCACTGATTGGACTCTGTGGGCTATAAAAAAAATAAAAAGGGACATGAAATTGGGAGCAGTTATGGAGAGGATAAGGAACAAATATGATTAAAATACATTGTATGTATGTAGAAAATTCTCAAAGACTAAGAATAAAATTCATGCCGAACATAGCCTCCTTCCATTGTACGAGTCTGCTCCTCTGCTCCCGTATAAGCTCTTGAAGTCATTTACTGAATGATTGCTTACCAAGTGAAGGAATTGTCAGGAACGTCAAGATATGACCATGTTGAGACATGGTTTATCATCTAGTTCTTGCCAGAAGAAAATGCCACTGACTTTTGGCAGGTAGAATGTCAATGTCTGCTGCAGTGTAATTATTAAGAGCTACTGAATAGTTCACAAGTTCCAGGGCCTTCCCAGACTCACATAGCTGGTGTATAACAGGGCTGACTCCTCTATCCAGAAAGCCAGGATGATTTTACTAGACCAGAAACTTCTTGAGAAAAACGTGGGAAAGGTATATTTTTAAACATAGTAGTTTTAATGAAATTGTAAAAGGATATCTTGACAGCAGCAGAGAAAAATCAGAATATTTTATCTCCTCGTGAACAGATTCAGATGTCTAATACATAGATCAAGTGCAAGAAGTGAAATATGTGTGATATGTACTTATCTTAAATTATATATGTCTTTATCTAGAATTTAGTACTTCCACCTAAACTCTTGTATGGCTTTTTGGAGACATTTTGAATTAGGTGATCAAGGTGTTCAGCCAATATTCTCATAGGGTTTCTGTTTATGTAACAATTGGATAGATAAATTGTCACCATACTTTTTTCCCCAGCATCATGATAACTCAGGGTAGGTTATGGTTTTTATGCTGGCATGAAATTCAGCTATTATAAATCTGAGCTATTCTCTCAGCAACCTTAATGCTTAAGCAAAGATGCTGACTGATCGATTGTGTAATGATCTACTGCATTCATTCTCCATAATCCATTTGTTTCACCTCTAAAATCAAAACCTTAAAAAATACGCAGGAATTATTTGTCATTAATTTCTGGAAAATTGCAGCTACAGTATTTTTTTTCTGTGACCTTATATTGGTTAAATTATAGACTGGGGTGTTATAAAATAAAACATCCTAATCTGGAAAGCCATTTATTCTTTAACATCCCAATGACAGTGTCGACAATATATTTTCAACTTCTGTACTCTCTTTGAATAGATATTTTTCACAGAGTCGGTAGCACTGTGAAGTTAGGTTGAAAACACCTGAGTTTGAGATTTGACTCTGTAAAGAATGGTATTACATTTGATAGGTGTATTCATTCATTCATTCATTCATTCATTCACTCATTCCCATGAAGTATCTCCTTAAATGCTTTTCTACTGAATTCCTATAGTGTACTGGTCTGGAATACACAGCCGCTATAAAAGCAAAAAGGTTATCTTTGGATAATAAAAGAGTAGAAATGTACACAGAAACAACAGAGAAGCCCAGAGCACTTGCAAATGGTTAGAATGAAGTATGCAGGACAAAGAAGGACATATTGTCAGACTTTATATAATCATGCTGCTTATAGTTTATTGAATCTTAGCTTACTGGAAGAGTGAAGAAGGCATCTTAAGGTGTGTAATGAAGATGGAAGTTATGAAAGTATATCCTTAACCTGGAGAAAAGTAGAGGAAGGAAGAGACATAAACAGGCCACTGAGATCTACTTCTACGAAGTCGAGTGATTCTGTTTATACATGTATATAGAAGGCTCCATTTTTTTTGTATGTAAGAGCTTGACAGGATAGCAAAGTGCTTGGGATAATTAATACTAACTTCTAGAGGATGTCACCTCGTTGGTAGTGTAGACCATCTTAGAATAATAATGAGTGTACTATTTTTAATCCTTCACTTAGAAAACACAGTAAATGAAGGAAAGTTTTTTCATGCCTATACATATGCTTTATATTTGTTTATTTTTCAGATGGGGTCTTGCTATGTATTTCAAGATGGCTTTGAACTTCTGATCATCCTACATCAAGATCTTTAGTGCTAGGATTTAGGAATGTACCCAACTATGTTGGATTTTTTTTGCTACTTCTATATAAGTATCATACAATTGAAAAGTCTCTGCATAAAGAATTATCACAAAAGTGACAAAAATATCACCTCTTTATTGCCTCTCTTAGCAATCGAGTGGCTCAAAGTGTATCTTTACTCTTACCTACTTGACATACAATGGACCAACAGAAAATAAAGGCATAATTAGTGTGTGCAACCTAAACAATGATGAGTTTTGCAAACAAGGTATAGTATTCATGCTCAGTGGCGAGTCTAGCCTTAGAGTACTCTAAGATGTCAAATGCATTTTCCCTTGCCTCCTTTTCTTTCCTGAACCTCCTTCTTCAAACTGTTTCATGTCTTTTCTTTCTTCTTTCCATGTTTCCATTAAATATCTGTATTACTTTCCTTAACATACCTATTCTTGCCTGTGAGTATCTGAGAAATTTGAAGGCTTCTCACTGATTGTCCTTTTCTTTTAATAGACTTTATTCATTTTTCTAATGTTCTATGATAATGATCTAATACTAAAGAATTTTGTAGGATGGCAGGAGAAGTCAATGTCTTTACTGAGGGAGACAAAACAAACAAACACACAAACTAATACAGTTTAGTCTCTTAAGTCACAAAAGCAACACTTATCTTGTCAAGTCATTCTTCTTAAATTCGAAATGATATACAAACCTTCTCAGAGAAACCTATTATTTCTGTTTTCCCAACTTCAGCTTTCCTAGGACAACAAAATGGTGGTGGTAGAGATATGGGTCTAACATCTTTAAAAAGCATTGTTTGGGAATTTTATAAAAGGATACAACGGGTTTTGATCAGATGTTGCCCTCTCTCCCCCAGCAATAAGTCTCGCTACACCTCTTTACCGCATTCCCTCCCAACTACATGAACTCTTTGCAGACCTAGTGTACATTGGATATATTTAGTTGTAAGCCAACAAAATTCTAGGTGTTAACCTTTCTTGAACTTGCAAGACCTTTGGTTTGATTCTGAGCACAGCAAAGACCGAAATAAAAGGGAACTTCAAGAGGGACCAGAGTTTCTTTTTTTTTTTTAACTTTCTTTTTGTTTTATTGAGAAAAAAACAATTTCCGCCTCCTCCCAGCCTCCCACTCCTCCCCCCCACTCCTCTCCCCGTCCCCCCACTCTTCTCCCTCTCCCCCCACTCCTCTCCCCCTCCCTCACAAGTCTGAAGAGCAGTCAGGGTTCCTTGCCCTGTGGAAAGTCCAAAGTCCTCCCCCCACCATCCTGGTCTAGGAAGGTGAACATCCAAACTGGCTAGGCTCCCACATAGCCAGAACATGAAGTAGGATCAAAACCCAGTGAGTTTCTTCGGGATGCTAAGTGACAATGGAAACCTTACTTTTATAATAACGGGCTTGAGGATTGACATACTGGGTTCCTTCTGATCATATGCAGATACACTGTAAATTCTTTCTGCAGAATTTAAATTTGTTTTCCTACCCATAATGAAACAAGTAGGTATTTTTAATGCTTTAAGGGAATGTCTTTGAGTTTTCACCTTGACACCTTGTATCAGGAAAAATCTGGACACTAAAGGAGAAGAGAGAGACAGAAAACAAGAAGAAAAAAAAGGGGAGATGAACTTTTACATTAAACAATTTTGGTTCGGTGAGAATTATGGTAAATGGATTTAGAAAACACTAACTCAAGTTTCTCACAGTGAGGAAGGATGCGCAGATTATTTGATGCTTCCTGTCCTGGTTTCCTTATATCTACATACTGCAGTACTTTAACATTCCTCACCAATAGGACTTGGTTGAGCTATCACACACAGACTGCTATTAAATAAGAGATCACATACAGCCTACTACTGTAGTACTAGCTCAGTGAAGTAGTTGAACAAACTTGATATTAGTCTGTCTTTCAAATTCCTCAATGTAACACATGGTCTTCATATATATATATATATACATTTTCTAGAGACTTTCAGATTGCATGTTATGTCTTCACTGCAATGATAGGACAGCAGATATTTTGATGCTGGGTTTTCATTTTGCCACTTACTCTTTGGATGAAATAGAGGTAAATTCCCCACCACCACCAATGAGATTCCAAGTCTCATAAAGTCTTCTTCAATAATTCTCAAAGATTCATGGCTACATTGACCTCTGAGCTCTTATTTCTATCAACATTTATTTTACTCTTCATTTTTCAGTTTTATCAGCTATAACTTGGTTTTAAATACACATATCTGGAGACCGAAAAGGTGGTTCAGCACTCGATGCTCATTTGGAGGACAATAGTTTGGTTCCCAGCAGGTCGGTGAGACAACCCACAATGACCTGTAGCTTCAGCTGCCAGACAGTCAATGCCTTCCTTTAGCCTCAGAAGGCACGCACCTATATGTATCATACTACAGGTGACACAGATAAACACACATGAAACCTTATAAAATAGCAAAAATAAATATCTTTCTGCTTTACATTGCTTTGTGTCTCACAACAAGAAAAAGCAGGCCGAGACTCTAAACTACAGACACCAAGGTTACACAATCCTGCCTTTCCTTCTTTGTTTCCAGCTCGGCTTCCCTATGACTGTACAATTGGCTATCACAAGCTGACATTCAAGAAGTCAATGTGCAGGATATCTGTTTATCCTGCTAGACTCAAAAGCAGAGTCATATATAATCCTGTCTCTGTGAGGGTGTGTGTGGGGAAAGGGAAGGGGAGAGGAAGAACTATTTGAAGGATATTAATATCAAAGACTTAATTTGGTCGTTTTGCAGAGTTGAGTTAATGGATTAAACTTGTGGCTGTTTCATGTAGTTTTGTCAGAAAGTGATGTGTCAGAATTTCTACATCTGAGATACTTGCTCTTTTAAGCTGACGGGAAGCATCAATCATAGGTAAAAATTCTCCTGCTGATCGCTCTCTTTTCTCTCGTTATCAGAAAAGAGGAATTTATATGTGATTTTTCAACAGAAATAGGAGTAGAAGAAAGACAGTTCATTTCAAAGACACTTTAAAGTGCCTGGATTTCTATTTAACTTTGAAAACAAACTTAAACTGATATTCTGAATTCTATTAGTGATCATGACTGCGCAAGCCCCCATTATCACTCCTTACACCTTGACTTGGATCTAATAGGAAACCTTCCAAAGTGTGATGCTGTGTTTTGTTGAGGTTCAGTTCTGCAGAATCTGGGAAAGGGAAGGACGTTAGCATTCTGCACACTTACTAGGTGCTCAGTACTGTTCTAATTGGCTCATTGCATCATAGTTTATCTCATATATATTCTTTATTGTAACCGATTGTAGGAGGTGTTGCGTTTTCCATTTAAATAATGAGGTTCCTGAAGCTCAAAGAAAGTAAACCCAAGGTTATTAAGCTAATAAATAGCAGATTTGCGTATCATGTGCCAATGTTTTTCTTTCCCAGCGTTAACTCTGGCATGATCTATTCACAGTCAGGACTTCCCATTCTCAAAACCATAAATAAAACCAGCTTAAATTTATGTCAAAATTTGGAAGTTATGGTTTAAGATGAAAAAGCACACACAGCATTAGAGAGGGACTATTAGCGAGGTCTAATACAAAATGACTTAGACTAAAATTTAGACTAGTTCTTTCTTTTGGTCTTCATTGTTTCACTAATAGCACCATGACCCATTGGACCAGTTGGGACTTCATATTTCTCATGTGCAAAATGCAAATGTTGAACTGAATGATCTTTTACATCCTTACAGAACCTAAATGCTTCATGTTTCTAAATGGGAAATAGTTGAAGTGCAATTTCTGATTTTCAGAAATTACCAATTTACCAATTGGCTAAATTTAGTTGGTTTAAGATTGGTTAAATTACCAATGAAATTCAAGAAAAAACAGAAGGAAAAACAGAAAGATAGACATGAAAAGAACACCAAACGCTAATCATTTATCCACATAATGTTTGTTTATACTTTCACTGACTACCACATAACAAACTTGCTAGGTTGCTATTAAGCCCACTTCAGCGAAAGGAAGTAACTCTGAGAGGTGAAACTGTCCACCCATCTTCTTTAGAGAGTTCGTCTGCAAGGATAAAAATACAATGCTTCACATGCCTTTAGCTGTTTGTACTAGACCCATTCATTCATAAGATTAGATAAATATGGACCATAGCACACATAAAACTTTTGACTTCTGTTGTGTAGCAGTCACAAAAACTTATTTGTAAAGAAATAAACTTCAATTTCTTAAATTTATTTTTTAAGAATTTCATATATATATATATATATATATATATATATATATATATCCCAGCTTCCTTCAACTTTTAGGGCTTGTACACATTCCCTCAAACTTTATATTTTCTCTTTTTTTTCTTGATATTACAGTTAGTGCTTCTTATATGATCATGAATGTAGGACCATCTACTGGAACATGATTAGTATATGTACCAGTAAGGCCACAGCACTGAAGAAAACTGATTCTGCCTCCACCAATAGCTGTCTACTGCCATCTAGGAATAAGGACCTCATGAACTCCTTCCCTATACACAGTGGAATGTTGACTGGTTGACCTTGTACAGGTCTTCTAAAAGCAGTCACAGTCAGTGTGTTCATGAGTGTAAGGACTCATTGTGTCCAGGCGTTTTCTCTGTTCTTTCACTCTTAAATTCTTTCTGCCCTTTGTTTCATGATTTGCCTTGATCCTGAGGGAGAAGATGGTGTAGATGTCCCATTTGAGCAGAGCACTCCACATTAACTTTCTCTCTATGCTTTGTTTAACTGTGAATCTCTATGGTAGCCACTATCGACCACAATAAAAATAATTCTCTGATAAGGGACGGGGATACACTAACCTGTGAGTACAAAGATAAGTATTAAAAAGACAGCTTGATGCTATATCCATTTATCTATAAAGTCCTAGTAGTAGGTTCTTGGTGCAGTAGGTCCTTCTGTATTTGTGCTGCTTTCGTTGGTTGAATAAAGAAACTGCCTTGGCCTTTTGATAGGGAAGAGCTTAGGAAGGAGTGGAAAAGAGAACAGAGAACTGAATGCCGGGAGGAAGAAGGCAGTGTGGTAGACGCCATGGTTCTCCTGCCCGAGATGGACGCTGGTTTGACTCATGCCGGTAAGCCACAGTCAAGTGGCGATACACATTAATGGAGATGGGTTAAACTAATATGTAAAAGTTAGCCAATAAGAGGCTGGAGATAATGGGCCAGGCAGTAATTTAATTAATACAATTTCTGTGTGATTATTTTGGGTGTAAGCTAGCCGGGTGGGATGGAACAAAGGGGCCTGCTCTCCTACAACAGGTTCTTCTGGGAGGACCTTCCCATCCAGGGCTTCTTAAGTTTACAACACTACTCACGAGTTCTTGAGTTCTTTTCTGTAGAGCAGGCTGTGAGTCCAGGGAGGAATATGCAAACATTCATACCACTATTGCATTATTGGCCATATCTTGCTGAGGTGGTCATTATTGCAGTTCACAAGGTTCTCCCTCAGCAGCTCTTATAGCACTTTGCACCACTGTGAGAGTTAGCCAGCAGGAAGGTCCCTACAAGCTTGATTAATCCATATTCTGTGACTAGAATGTGTGATGTTTTCAGCAATAGAATCTTAATATCTAATTCTGAATGTTGACCAAGAGAAATGCAAATAGCCTGTATTTTTTTGGGAGGAGGGAGGGTAATCCCTGTTATTACCCTTACCAAAAAGTGAAAGTGAAAGTCTCCCTCACTGGACTTTTGTTTGTTATCCTATGGATCATCAAAGGAGCATTATCTTGGATATAACATATTTCCCAATATTAGCCCACTTTAAACTACTATGAAGAAGCATTGTTATAACTAACAATTTTAAACATGAATTTCTATAGTAGTGGATGGGCAATTACTCTAACCAAACCTTACATAGTGTTTTTATTTTTTCCTTAAGAAAAATGAGAAGGGTATAGGAGTTGAGTGATTCAGGTTGGAATACAAAACTTCATATGAAGTGTAGTAAGAAGAATAGATGGTTGCAGAGCTAGGGAGCTGAAAGTGATGAACTTGGACAGATGGCATTGTGGTGGAACCAGAGAAGGGGAAATAAAATTGGTGTATCCTAGGATGATATGTATAGGGATGGGGTGAAATGGACTGTCTTGACAAAATACATAGGAAGTGAAAAAAACTAACATGACTACAGACAAATCTTCGGTCTCTTTTGCATGCGATTGGGTGACAGAGCTGTGAATAAGCTGGGTTAGGGGAATTGGCATTAATTATGTGACAGAGTATAATGCTTAGTTAAAATTTCCTCTCAAGAACTATTCATGATAGACTCTTTCGTTATATCGTAGTCTTCCTTAGAACAAAAACAAAACAAAAAACAAAACCCAAAAAACTCCTAGAAGGAGACTAAGTATAAATAAATAAGTGATTTATATTTGAAAGAAATATCATTCAATAACTTATTGTGATTCTATATTTCACTCCAGTATTATACTCTTCCCTTAATACCACAAAATGTGAAATTTCATTTATTGTGGATAACTAGCAGCTGGTGTTTTGAGAAATGAGAAATGCAGTGCTTTTAGCTTGATTAGGAACATTTCTTTGATCAAAGTAGTTGCTCAAAAGGAAAGAGTTTGGTATTTTGGTGTGATACATATTTTAAATTGAAGGTAATTCACTTTTCAATTTCTAAATGGCCAATATGAAATGTTCCTTTTCAGTTTTTCTGTCTTTCTACCTCCTTGATATCTTCTGCATGAAATACCTAAATATATCACAAACTAGTGATATCTCACATGACAAATATCAAGTACATATTTCATATGTCAAGAAATGATTAGTTTAAGGGTATTCATTTATTTCTAAAATGATATTTGCATCATCTCACAGCAATTTCCATTTGAAATTGAGTTCTGAAGAGGTTGACCTAAACCTGTTACGAGAAAGACACAAAACTTTTTCATACTTTGAGAGCATCATCAACATAGTGACTTTGGCTAAATTCTACTATATGGTATGCATGTGAACTGCCCCAATCCATGTATTTGGATACTTGGTTCTTATGTGGTCAGAATATGGAATTGTAGTAGGTGGGGCTGAACCAGAGGAAATAGATTGCTGGGCCTTGAGAGCTATACTCATGTAGTATGTCTTGCTTCAACTTTCTACTCCCTCTTAGGGGTAAATGTGAGAAATTGACTACAAGTTCCTGCTTTCCAAGACCAAGCTAGTCCCAGCTGCCATCTTTCCTACTGTGATGGACAATGTCCCCTCTGAATATGGGCTAATATAATCCTTTCTTTACAAATGCTGATTTAGATAGGTTATTTGTTCCCAACAAAATGTAACTACCACAATAGGTTTTATGCCATGTGCCTTCCAGATACTGCCCCGTTACTCCTCCATAAGATTTCTCTGAGATAGACATTGTTCGAGTCGTGAGACAGAGGAGGCAAAATGCCATAGGATATAAATAACTCTGAGTCATTATTTTTATATAACAAAAACATTTATGCAAGAGAGAACAATGAAAAAGATGGTGAAAAGAGAAGAAAGGGAAAAGAAATGTTACCTCAATGACTTTAGGGTATGACATCGTGCTTTTTCATATAATTCTTGCCAAGAAACATGGCTTTGGACGTATCCAGTCATACTGTTGTAATGATGGCCATCCTTCTGTTACTCTGTACATAGCAAAAGAACATACCCAGTAAGTGATGAAAGTCAAAAAAACAGAAGCCAGCCAGGCGATGGTGGCACACGCCTTTAATCCCAGCACTCGGGAGGCAGAGGCAGGCGGATCCCTGTGAGTTCGAGACCAACCTGGTCTACAGAGCTAGTTCCAGGACAGGCTCCAAAGCCACAGAGAAACCCTGTCTCGAAAAACCAAAAACAACAACAACAAAAAAAACAAAAACAAAAAACAGAAGCCAGAATGTTTCTGTTAAATAATGATGCAGTCAAGTGAATCCATAGAGGAAGTGATATTAACATAAAAATGACCCATGTCCATTGATATCAGGTAGACCCACAAATACTTTCAGAGCGTCTGCTGTAGCCGATTCTTCTCCCTCCATCAGCCTTGGCCCAAGAGGCATGATGCTTCTCCATAACTTCTCACTCATATAATGGCTCCAGTTCTCCTGGCAACTGGAAGGAGGGAGAGCACTCAGTTAATGGCTGAGTGGCTGCTTACTTTATTCAAAGTAGACAAGAAGAGGAGAACTAATGGATAACATTTTCAAAAGCCTTGGATAGTCAGAAAGAGCAAAATGAATACTAACTAGGAAGAGTGAAGTGGGGGTGTCCTGAGCGTATAAGAAAAACAAAATCCAGGTCTGTTCCTGTTCTGGGTTTTCTAATCACCAAACTAAATATTTTTGCAATTTGTGTGTATCCCTTATTGATTCCGGGATCAGGATGTCAAGTATTTCTCAAAATATCACAGGCATTCTACTTTGCAAAGCATGAAAGACTCTCAAATCTGTGCTTTAAGCCAAGTCTCTCAAGTAATTCCACTTAACACTCAGGTTGGAGACTTGGTTATCCATTGTGCATTTTCCTTTAGGGAAACAGTCACATATGAGGGGGAGGGAGGGAGAAGGAAGGGAGGAAGGAAGGAAGAGAAAGACAGAAAGAAAGACAGACAGAACAAAGAAAGAAAGAAAGAAAGAAAGAAAGAAAGAAAGAAAACGTGCATGTCTAGGTGATTATTCCCCAGGTGTAAATTGCCAATGACATTCACAGTTCCAGTTAGAAGGAAACCATTTATGGGGGTTTGGGAGCTCAGTCTTTTTGTCTTTTTGCTGTTCTCACTGCCAATCTGGAATGTATGCTGCCTTCTGGAAGTTAAAATTTAGAAGTCTATCTGAAATTGGAGGGTGGGGGATCTGGCGGGCATTGAAAATAGTTAGCAAAGCGCCTCAGGGTCTTGAGTGCTGGGAGGTCACTCACTCAACCAGACACTTTATTTTTATCGCCTCCCTGGAATATTTAGATCTGATGGCTGCGCCTGCCGGCTGGGCTTCTTCCAGCACACTGTGGGCTGCCTTAAAAGGAAAATGCTTATGTAAAGAAGACAAGTGTGGGAAGGCAGGCATCAGCTTTAACAGACCAAGGAGCTCAGCAGTTCCACCCACCACTTCTTCCCCAGAGCAAAGTCCCTGGAGATGCACTTCTAGCAAGATGTCTGGCGCTCCACAACTCTTTCCCAGCCTTTTCTGATGCGTCGATTTCCTCCTGATAGCTTAATTTTATTAGATCATAGGAGTGCAGTCTGTAAGTCTGAAAACCCTTTAAGGGAAAGAGAAGCTTTCAAAGCGGCTGTTTAATGTAGACTTTTGAAAAGGAAACTCATGGGGGGGGGGGCGGGGGATGGGGAGGAGAAGAGAAGGAAATCTGAAATCTTCCAAATCAGAACCTACTTAGGTCAATTATCTTTCCCTGGATAAGTAAAATATTCATGAATTCTGCCACTATGGTACTATATGCTAGATGCAATAAAAAAAAAAAAAAACTTCTTAAGCAGAACAGAAATCATCGGAAAGTGCACTGTTCTCCTACAGTGATGCTCAGAAAAGCCTGGAGATCTGATGGCCAGCACAGTCTCTCAGAGTAGCAGGAATGCCAGGAGAGGAAGCAATGGTTTTCACTTTCGGTAATGCCATTCAGAATATGATGCCTGGAGCATCCAGCTGGCTACGGTGAGGGTCAAAGGAGCTAGGAAGCCCTGACAAGAGGAAAAGTTTTGAAAAGAGACAAGTCACTCAGGACCAGATCAACAGAAGGCCTCTGTAATTCAAATCGGTGAAACACTTGGTGACCAGGAGAGCAGACAAGACAGCTTACAGCAGAAGGACATTTCAAAGGACAGCTTACCACGCTGTGGGTGACGAGCCAACTCATCTGTTGGCAGCTAGAATCTGTCTTTTTCTTGTGTCCATGCTGTCTTTGGTCCACCTACTCATTCAGTATTTTGGTTTCTACGGAATGTGCACCCTGAACTGAAAACCCAAGAATCGTGCTTTCATTTTGATTGCTGAATCGAGCAAATCTCTAATGCTTACACAGAGACCGACTAGCATATTTCGGGAGGATTGAATACACAGATTTCTCTTGTTAACCTCATATAAGCTAGACAACATCGGAAAGAGTTAGGACTAACCTGTGATTTCAAGAGTTAACTCATACATTGGGAAAAGGGAGTTCCGAGAATCAACCTATTTTTTTTAAAAAAGACCCTGAAAAGTATAAATCCTAAACATTGATGGAAAAGCTGGTTTACGAAGCAGTAATAGCATTTAAATTTCCTCAGGGGCATTTCCCAGCCAGGGAATAAGCTCTCTTCCTCTGGGAAGAATAACGAGAGGGTCATTCCATAGCAAAGATAGCAGAAGATACCTACTCTATAAAACTGAGGAGCAATGAGGAGCATGGTTATTGCATGGAAGCACCAGTCCCTACACAATTATGTCCTGAAGGTTGAGGCTCTTGCATGCTGTCTTCTGTCAGTTATAGGGACATGGATTTCTAGGTGGATGAGTCCAGCAGATCTTAGAAGAATGTTACTTCACTCAACAGCCTGAAGAAATACAAACACACTTCTGTACTTATAAAAAACAAGCAGCGTGGTGGAGAAAAATAATTCAGTTAAGATCATTTGCTATATCTCAAAGCAGGAGTTCAATTCTCAGCACCCAAATCCAGTAGCTCAGAGCAGCCTCTAGCTTTAGCCCCAGGGAATTCAACACCCTCTTCTGGTTTCCATAGTCCCATTAAAGCCTGTGCACAGACATGTATCTACCTCTATTCGTCTATAAATATCAAACTTGGTGACAAGTCAAGTTATCAAATACACAGTTTTAATATACAGAGAAAGAGGTAAATATGTATCTGCCTTATCATATTCTTTTACAGTCATGTGGAAAAGCTTATGTGTGGTTTATTGAGACATACTTTTTGGCCAATGACTCAAAAAGAAGATGCTGGGGCTTTAGCTCCGCTGGTAGAGCGCTTTCCTAGAAAGCACTAAGCCCTGGGTTTTGTCACCAGTACCGTACAAACATAATGGTGACATGTGTCAGCCATATTAATGCTCAAGAAGCAGAGACAGGAGGACCAGAAGTTCAAGGTCACCTTTGGTTATATGATGAATCTGATGCCAGTTCAGATACATGAGACTCTGTCTCAAAAAAATAAAAAAAATAAATTAATTAAAAAATTAAAATCACAAAATGAAAAGAAACAAAGAAAAATGGAAGAAAAAAAGAAAAGAGAGTAGGGGCAGGGAAGTAAAGGGGAGAGGGGGAGAGAGGGGGGTTGAGAGACAGAGAGAAGGGTCAAGAAGGGCACAAAAATGATATCAAGTTACTGAGGTCTTCCTGAGCTCTGAGCTCTTGGTCATTACTGGACTCTATCCTATATGCACAATCATGATAGTAAGAAGCTGAAGATGATAAAGCAGAAAGGTGTTTTGCCACCCACCTCTGAAACAACAGAAACATTGTTAATATTAACACAAGTTTCAGACCAGCTATTGGCAACAGTAATGAACCTATCACATTTGCAATTCATATTATCACCATTCGGGTTATAACCCTGCTATTTCATAACATAAAATGTGTCATTGGTCCCATTAGAGAAAGTCTATTCCAGGATTCATTGTTTAATGTCTGAAGGATACACTTTTTGAGCATTTATAGAGAACTGCGTCTCTAGGGTGTAAAGAGACAGACACCTGAAACATGATACTTGTTCATCACTGAAGACAAAGAGAAAAACGCTTTCCCATTAAAGAAATGTGCTTGGGGAAGTGTGGAGGAGAAGCGAACTATCTGGTAGTAAAGTCAGTGCTCCAGCCTGTATTCTAGTTGCAAGCTCCATATTGTGCTTGTTAATCCTGTAACTATCTTGAGAAGGAGCTATGAGGCTGTTGTTCAAATGTCAAAGGAAGTTGACACTATCTAGTAAGGTTGCCGTGGTGGAGTTATTCTACAAAGACAGAAGTTGGTGCACTGGAACTCTGCCTGAAGCTATGACAACTCATTTCAATTACTTAAAAGCAACATTTATTCAACAAAAATTCAAGAGTCTTTACCAAGTGCTCAGGTCCCTTCTACAACTGCAAATCAAAAACACTAAATAGCCATTCTTCTATTGCAATAGGAGAAATGAAATCATGGCTAAGAGTGTGCCAAGTGGTAACAGAAGGCTAATGGAAAGAAAATCAGGACATGGGAGTGCTAAAGATTTGGGAAAACAACAGCAGCATATATCAGCAACAGCAAAGCAGAGCGAGTCTTCATACAAATGTTCTTGCATTTTACAATTGATTCAAGGTATTATTGGTTTTCCTCTGACATTTGTAGCCTAGACAATAAGACTGCTTTCTGTCCTCCTCTAGGTGAAGTCACAGTGGTATGACAGATTATGCCGTTAAAATGAACGTTGTCTAAGCTTTTCTTAAGACTTCTGGAGCTGTGTTAACAGAACTCTTAGGTAGCACTGACAGTATCATGTTAGTTTTTGGCTCTGTCTCAGGCTTTTCCAACACTATGAAGGCTTCCGTGAAAGCCCCGTAATCCCAGTTCCTCTCTGGGAACATTGGTGGTGCTGCTGCTCCAGTTCTCTTGGACACTTTTGGATAACTGGTTAAATGGGTCTCTGAAGTTTCCCATTTTTCCAGAAAGATACAAGAGCTTTTATGAACACAGAGTCAAAGAAAGACACCTAGATACCTCACACTGCCTCAGGACGGAATTGTGAGTTCCCTTTGGACATATGTATTGCTATGAGCATGGCGTTCAGAGTGCCCTGGGGTTGGAGCAGGCTGCTCCATTTTTGTTTGCCTTATCCTGCCCTTTCTTCTAACTGACTCATGGTTTCAATCCACTAGGTTTTTAAACCAATAAGTGACCTATTCTGTTTCTAATTAAAGAAGACTACCTGTCTGCTCAACAAAATTTAGCACCGAGTATGTACTGCAGTAAGCCCAGAGTTCATTGCTTTGAAAGCTGCAGAAGTGGATAAATGGATTATTTCTCTTAAAGTGCTCCACAATATTTATGGAGATAAGAGCAGATAGCTTTTGCATATACAAGGTGGCCTTGTGCATAGGATGATAACTGTGGTAAGAATTTAAAATTCAGAACACATGGGGGAAATTAAGGCAGAAGTTAATTTGTGAATCTTGAACTAAAACTTAATGAAAATGAGGCACTTGAATTGAGGAGGCTATTCCCAATATGACAAGTGCCATCAGAGAAGGCGTGACTTCCAAGAGCACACAAGGCATAGAATACATGTCAGCCTGGTTAAGTCAGGTAGTTCTGTGGGTGACAGGCAAGGTGAGACAACCTTTGGGAGAGCTTCGTATCAGCAGGCTTAGGCCCAGTCAACAGAATCTAGCTTTGTTTGCTCTCATAGTTAACAGGAGCCTTTTTGTTCTTTGATCTGGAGACTCATTCAGAAAAATGAGAACATGAAAACATTCCGGAAAACATTCATCATAACTGGTTGGTTATGCATAGGTCATTCTAACAAGGAGTCAGACAATCTGTGACCCATGCAACCACCACGACCCTTGATAGTGAGCCTTGTGACATAAGTTTCAGCTCCTGTAGTCCTAACAGATTAAGCTCAGTCATCCATCCCGATGTACTGAGTGTGAGATGAGAGTCGGTCAGGGCAGAGGGAGTTTATGAATCATGGTGTTGTAGACAGGTGAATCTTGGGTGACTAACACACCCATATTCGGAATTAAGTAGGAGTCTGACTCACGGGTTTAAGGCAAAGGAGGAAAATAGAAAAGTAAGGCAGGAATTCCAGGATTTCATCCTGCTTTTAGTGGCCTTCTGGGCCCAAGGGAGGAATCAGTACTCTTTAACAAAAATCAGTTTCTAAATACTTGCTACAAAACCGGAAAGCCTTGGTAAGGTAGACTTAATTGCTTATTTCACACCTGAAATAAATAAGTCTTGTCTTCCCCCTTCCCCTACTGATTTCAGCTCAAATATGGCCTTGATTACAGCAGCAGGTCTTCAGCTTAAGGAGATGGAGACCTTTAAGGTCGCTAGCAGACAAACCTTCACATTTGCTGCCGATAATCTGTGTCCCTAAATGTCTTGTTCAAAGAGAATTTTTGCTTTCTTTCCCTCTCTGCTTCCGGCATTTTATTTTGTTTTTTTTTTCCTCCAAAACAAACATGGATAGATATAAAAAAAATTATCATCAATGTACCAGACCTCAGTTCAGTCATGCGTCCTGACTCTGGGGTTTAATGCTCTCCTGCTTTAAGAGAAAAATGACAAAGTACACTGAGAATTGAAAAAATAAATTTATTTACAATTTTGACCAAAAATATGGATAGAGGACATTCTCTACCTGCCTCTCCCTTCCAGAATAGTGTCACATACTACAGAAAAGTCAAAGCAAAATGAGGGGGTAAGGATGTAGAGAAGGCAGTCAGCCTCTTGGCTTCAGGGGCCCTACTATTAGTCCTTCTTACCACCTGCATGGAAGTGTAAGAGGAGAGAGCCAAGGACCCTAATTTCTGGATCCCCAAAAGCCCTTCCATTTTAAAGAGGTACTAAGTGTTTTCTATTCCATTTATGTCCCTTTGAACATTTTGCATCACTCTGAAATTTAGGGGAAAGGCACCTTGAAAAAAATATGAGAAGTGTGTTGTTTGGCCTGTGACCTACTCCCGTTTTAGCCTGCAGGTACTTCAGGCTTTTCTAATAAATTTCCCAATGAGGTGCAAGAAAGGCATATTTTCCCCCACCTTCCTGATTTTCTAGAAGTCTCTGTCTGCCACCAGGCTTCTGGCCATTAATAGCATGTTATACTTTGCTTCAGAAGCCATCAGATAAAAAGCAGATTCTGTTTTTCATTGCTTTTGCTGGCAAACAAACCCTCCTCTTTTCCTCTGTCCTCCTATACAAACTTGGGTTAAATTATGAGTGCAATGCTTGCATATGTTTTTATTTTGAATGTCATATTAATACATCAAAACAACTGTATAAAACAACGATCTTAATGAAGTGGATTATTCAAACAAATTATCCCTATTTCAGAATCACAAATTCTGCCTCATTGTTCGGGAGATTTCTAAACCGTTATCCATGGGCAGTCAGTCTGTCAGTCTGCAGTGCTCCGTTTCAGGGAGACAGCATCTGTACAAATGCGCTTGTGTACTTCTTCCACTTCCTTGATATGATCTCTCTCTCTCTCTCTCTCTCTCTCTCTCTCTCTCTCTCTCTCACACACACACACACACACACACAAACACACCTCATTAAAAATACAGATGTTGGCAGAGGGTTTGTGGCTAATCTCTAATATCTTTGCCGGCTTGCTGGGCTGGGGCTGACTCTGTGTGTAAGGAGGAAAAGAGGAAGGGTAGAATTCCTTTCTCCCTCTGATGGAGGGGCGGGTCCTAGTGTTCATTGCTGCTGATGCAGAACTCAGCCTAAATGATATAGGACGTGAGGGGGCGGCAGCCAGTACAAAACAGTGAAATAAATTACCATATATATCATGTTCTGGTGGGAAAGATAGAAGTGATGTGTGTAATGAATCAAAGCTGGGAGCAGCTCTGGCGCGTGGTGATAGTGAGGGCGACTGAGTTCCTGGGCTCGGCTGCAGCTTCAGAGGGCTCTGCGTGAGGAATGTGTGAGTAAGCAGAAACCACTCACTGTAATGTGACAAGGGAGGGCATTTGTGAGGGCACAGGAGACCTTTCGCTATTGTAGGGGGGATCTGTTATTTCTCAAGCCCAGCTCTCTTGATTTTCCCGGTGGGGAATGTCTCCCCTTGCTGCAGGCAGCCTTGGATGCACACAGTTAAGGAACCTTTTTGTCCCTGCTGGGGTGTGGATAGGACACACGATCCAGGATGGAGAAGTCTTCCTCTTTTCCCGAATCTAAATTGAGTATAGTGATGCTGCCTTGGAAGCCTTGTGCACTGGCCTCATCCTGGCAGAGCCTTGATGAGATGCCCCATTGGTGTCTACTGTCCACCTGGCTTCTTTGTTGGCCACTGGTGTTCTGCTGCTCTGGCTCTTTAGTATGGAGATTACCCTGTACATTTAAAAGAGATTTATTTTTTTTTTTTAAATTTTCTTCTTTAGTTGACCAATATTGGCTTTTCATTTTTTCTTGCAAGAATATATTTCAGTGATTGAAGTGTTCAGACCCTGGGGTGAGCATACTGTTGGAGTGGGTAGGCAGCCATTTTGCTTTCAACTTATCTGCGTAATTCCCATGTAGTCAGATGGGTATCGGTGAGGGGTGGGGTCATGGAATGGAAGGAGGAGAGAGAGGGTTAATTTAGAATTTGGGTGTTGTTCTAAGGACTTCAAGAAAGGGAAGAACATAAGGTCAATTGTGGAAGTCACGGGGACTTTAGTATCTTCTGACTGAGCTTCCTTGAAAGTCAAACAGGGCGGCCATTATTTAGTCCTAGAAGTGAGAGGTAGGTCAAATAACACTGGCTTGAGACTTGGTACACTGGAGATTCCTAATTAATTGTTGATACTCTTTTCACCTCCTGAGTTCTCTCAGGCTCCTTTGTGAGGATCTAATGAGGCTAGCAGATTAAACAGTACATTGAAAACAAGATACATTTCTTTCAGGGTTTTTCTACAAAGTGACTTTCCGCAGAGATGGCAATGGAAGTGTCTAGAGGCAGGTATGTGTTTCTTCTTCGGGGAAATTTTCCTTTGCGTGAAATATTTTGTTTGCAACAAGCAAAAGAAAAGTCTTCAGAAACTCACTGGCTTAAAGATGATGAAAGCGAAATCTGTTGATGAAGTTCATGGGCCAGGCCTGACTGGAGAGTGGGTACAAATTATATCTCATTAACACGGCTCCATTTCATTAACTCTAAAACTCCAGTTGCTAATGAACAATTAATCCCCTACTCATGTTTTTTTCCAGGACCCAATGAGAGCTCAGCCACGGTGCCTCCCACATCTTCCATCAGTGGGCACTGCAATGTTATCCTGGTGCTTCGGGGTCACCAGTGGACTTTGCCACTACTGGTTTAACACGACAAGAGTTTCTGTCCCTCATTCCTGTCCACTCCCACTCCTGCTGAAATCAGGTTTCACCTCTTAACCTTTATGTTCCAAAGCAATCTTGATTGCCAGGGTCACCTGCATCTCTCTTTATTTATGGATCTTTTTTCTTGATGCTGAGGGCTAGCAAGTCTGCACTAAGGATGAGAGTATGGATCAACAGAGGCCGTGCTGTGACTTGTGGTGTCCTTACACTTTTATATCTATGGTTCCTCTATACAACTCCTTTGTTCTTGTCATTAAATGTATAACTTGTCTCATATACATGCACACACACAGACACGTATGCATTGTGCAATTGCCTGGAAGCTCTCCCAACTTTGCTTCTTTATCTATCATACACGAGTAACCAGTAATTTTATATTTATATCTATCTATCTATCTATCTATCTATCTATCTATCTATCTATCTATGTGTGTATCTATGTTTGTGTGAAGTGAGAAGTGAGAAGATACTTAGTAAGACAGTGTTCTTTAGTTACGTATTCCACATTCCAAAGATATGCCATAACTCTCAAAATCTGGATTCTTTGTGATACATGACATATCTTTTAGGGAAAGCTAAATCAGTAAACATTGTTTCAGTGATTGATCTATCTTTCCTTCAACCTCATCTTGATTGAAATTCTATACTATAATCAAAAAGCGTTATTGCAATTATATTTCTTTAAGGAGTCAAGCAAATATTGATAACTGTTTTTCAATCTTTATTTATTTATTAAAGATTTCTGTCTCTTCCCCACAGTTCCTCTCATTTTCTTCCCCCTCCCCCAATCAAGTCCCCCTCCCTCGTCAGCCTAAAGAGCAATCAGGGTTCCCTGCCCTGTGGGAAGTCTAAGGACCACCCACCTCCATCCAAGTCTAGTAAGGTGAGCATCCAAACTGCTTAGGCTCCCACAAAGCCAGTACGTGCAGTAGTCAAAAACCCATTGTCATTGTTCTTGAATTCTCAGTAGTCCTCATTGTCCACTATGTTCAGCGAGTCCGGTTTTATCCCAGGCTTTTTCAGGCCCAGGCCAGCTGGCCTTGGTGAGTTCCTGATAGAACATCCCCATTGTCTCAGTGTGTGAGTGCACCCCTCGCGGTCCTGAGTTCCTTGCTCTTGTTCTCTCTCCTTCTGCTCCTGATTTGGACCTTGAGATTTCTGTTTTTCTATCTTTAGCAGAAAAATTGGCTGGTATTAATATACCATAATCTTTAGGGGCTGAGATGAAAACCTAAAAGCAAGGTTTACCAGTATATTTCCCCAAAGAGGCACACTTTTAGAACAGAGAAATATAACAGAAATGTAGCTGCTATGGCTAACTTGTTCCAGTGTGAGATCTGTAATTGGATATTGAAAAACTTTCATGTAAAAGAAGAAGTAAATATCAGGGGGATGACTCAGCTGGTAACGATACTAGCCATTTTAGCCAAATAACCAGTTTAGTTACCAGACCTTACCTAAAAGCTCAATGTGGTGGTTCCCATCTGTGCTCTCAGCCCTCCTACCCCAAAACAGAAAGGGAGACAGGTGAGTTGCCCAGAAGTTCTAGTGCCAGCTGACCTGGAGTAAGCAGTACAGTCGCAGAAACAGGAGAAACCTTGTCTCAAGAGGAGACTCAGACCAGCTTCCAAAAGTTATCCTCTGACCATCATACCCAAGCCTTGGCACATACATCAGAATATACACATGCACACACACACACACACACACACACACACACACCACCATATACCACACACACACACTGCATTGATACACAATGATACACAAACATTATACACATGTATATACACACCACACACATACCACATGCCACACACCCACCACATATCACACACTCACATACCACATACACATCACACACGCATACATACACATGCTCAATACACACCACAGAAACATACATCACACAGGCACACAAACATACACACCACACACACACAAATACCACCCACACATCACACAAACACATACTCACACACTTACCATATAAGCACATACTACTTACAAATACAAAAACACCACACACACACAGATACTCAGACACACATACATACACACTACACAATACACAAACACGCCATACTCATCACACACACCACACATACATATTGCATAAACATACACCAAATACATATATGCAAATACCAAACACAAAGACACACTCAGATACAGATAAACCTACCACACACATACATACCACACACTCATACATAAACCATATAGACACACAGGCACACTAAATAAAAATAAATGAATAAATAAACAACTATACACTCTACCATTATTTAAAAACTTTAATGATACACCTTGATATTTCTTTTTTTAATTTGGTTATTTTGAGACAACATATGATCCTTGCTAAATCTCAGGCAAGCAGAATGAAACATCCTGTGTGATGTTATAAGCCCATTAAAGTTTTTCCATAAACTCAATGGTCCTGGATGGGAGGAGGTGTGTATTTTATTCTGATGTTGGTAAAGGAAGTTTTGGCAAATCAAGCTGATCACCCCCATCTTGTGTGCTTTCATCTGGCTTCTTTTCCATATTCGTTCTGGCCGCATTCTGAAAATGCTGAATTGTTGTGTGAAGCCTGCTGTGAGCTCTTCACTCATTTACAAGTTCTTACATCTGCCAGTGTCCTTTTCTAGGAATAATTATGAAATCAGATTAATTTGACATAGATGCTTTTCAGAGCAAGGGACAGAAAATAGCCGACAGTTATGACTGTCTCTGTCACCCTACTGGGATGAAAATGACAGGGACGTTGAAATCTGACAGTGATGAATTCAAATCCTGGATTTGCCAATTGCTTCTTGTGTGTGCTTCCGTTTCCTTAGCTATAAAACGGCAAAATGTTTCGCTAACTCCAAAGATTCTTAGGGAAATTAAAAAGAAGTCTGGGCATGCCTTTCCTGTAAGGTAAGAAAATGAAGTGCTTGACTCCATTTTCATCTTGGATACACACTAACTTTTCCAAGCTACTCTACTGCCATTTGGAAATTTTTGTTTCCTACTATCAGAAAGTATAGCTGTTAGCCATTCATATCTGCAGCACTGAGCACTTTCGCAGAAGAGAAGCCTTGATCATCAGGAGATAGAACATAAATACTCCATATTTCTGTAAGTCGGACAGTTGGACTTACAGAAAGGATATGAGCATTACTTTTTCTCAAGCATTTGATTTATGGTTGTGCGCAAATGACTAGCTACTTGATACACATGTGCACACACACACACACACACACACACAGGCTAAAATTCACTTAAACTATTAGAAATTTACAAACTATATGTGCTTGTGAATATAAGGCAAGAGTGTATATATAGATGCCTAAAGGCAATATATGATATTTTCCTCGTTGTTCCAAAGACAATATTGTCAAGTTTCACTTGGTAAAAATTAAAAATGAAGAGTTGTTGGTAGCATTACTCAAAGAAATATGCATTGTATAATATTAAAAGTAGGATCATTTAAAATATTAATGTATAATAATGGCGGATAGCTACACAGATTGTTATACATTTTGTTTTTCATGACGGGCAATGTCAGAGTTTAAAATCTATGAGTAGAGCTGGACACCGTACTGTCTGTGTGTCAGTTACTCCCGTGGCTTGGCTGGGCATGTTGGGAGAGCCAAAGTGTTCAAGGCCAGTTTTGGCTACATGGTGATATCCTGATTTGAAATTACTCAAAAATAAATTTTCTTTCCCTTCCACTTTTTTTAGTAGGAATTTTCTAAATTATAATACTTAATGTATTATACTTAATGTATTAGTTACTTTTATTTTAGCTATGAAATAATTCCCCTGCAAGAGCAACATAAGAAATGACTAACAGGGGTCTGGAGAGATGACTCAGTGGTTAAGAGCCCTGGCTGTTTTTCTGGAGGACCCGGTTCAGTTCCAGCACCCAGATGGCAGCTTACAACTATCTGTAACTCCAGTTCCAGAGAATCTGACACCATTATAACAATGCACATAAAATAAAGTTAAATAAATTATTATTTAAAAAAGAGAAAGAATGAAAACGTTTGTCTTGCTTTTCCAGTGTGCAATCTGTCACATAGGAGATGTCACTGTGGTGGCAGGAGCTTGAAGCAGGCTCCATATTAAGAAAGGAGATAAAGAAGGATGCCAGAGCTCTGACCACTCTGTCCTTCTTATGTGTTCTCCACTCAGTGAATAATGTTGTACTACAGCTAGGGAAGGTCATCCACCTCATTTGACCTCATCAATCAAATCCCCTACAGAAGTTTTCAGTGTCTTGTCCTTTAGACAATTCTGGGTTCTATGAAGCTGGTAGTCAATATTAATCCTCACACAACAAAATCAAAATGTAAATAATGGGAAAAGATGTACGAAAAATCAGGTAAAATACATGTAAAACTAAAATGTACGCTTTATAATGTATAGCTCTCACATTTTTATGATATATAAAAGTATTTTAGGATTCATGCCCAGAACTGCTGATGTTATTTCTTGGAAACTTTTGTTATTGCATTTAAAATTGTTTTTGTTATTTTTTATATAACTGCACATAGTGCTTTCGAGAGGAGAAAATATTTTAAAAGAAAATAATTTAAACCTTTCCAATGATATTCTTGAATGTGTGATTGCAACTCGAGGATAGTCTTTCCCATTTCCTGTGTGTTTTAACAGTATGGATGTGAAAACTGAGGAAATCTTGTCTTCAGAACCAAGGAAAAGAAGTGAGCAGCTGGCGGAAACATAGACATGGTTATGCTAATGTTTTATCTCTTCCTTGGTAGAAAGACAACTTCTATGAGCTTAGGGGTAGGAGAGAGAGAATCACAGGTGAGGAAAGTGATTGGAAAATGTCTTTTGGCTATGAAGTGCCGTACCACGTTAACCCTGTGTCTACCTTCCCTCTAATAGTGGTCATGTGTAAAATGTAGAGGATAATTAAAAACGGGGGTCAAATATGACTGCGTCAGAGATGGCAATGAGTTAAAAGTGGAAAAGGAGCACAGATTCTGACACACGAGAAAATCCAGTAGCAATTCTCCACAGGCAGCAAATAATTTGTTTGAGTGCATAATTAATAGATTTGTCAGGAAGTACTTAGATTGTGAAATATTGCATGTAGCCCTCGTTCCAGATGGATTAAGATGAATGGGTCCTCCAGCAGCGTATGAAACCTCATTGCTCAGCGGCAAGAGAATTGCTGTATCTAGTGTTGTGTGCGTCTCTGCCTCTTTGCTCTCTCCTTTCTCTTTGCCTGGCTGCCGGGGGAGAAATGAATAGAATGCTTCTAATTCTGATATTGAATGGTGTCCTTTACCTAAAGGGCATCCAAGCAGACAAAATTAAATCAGATACTCAATGGGGAAACTTTCCACTAAGCAGGAATTTAAAACAGAGAAATGTATTAACGTGGTGAAAAATGGTTGAATTAAGCCCATCTGTGGATCAGAGGTGAGACTTGTCAACAACACCCCACAGATGGATTTCATGTGCAATTGCCTGCACATTGGGAAGTGACGCATGCCTCCTTTACCCTTGGAAATGACCATGCAATACATACCTGGGGGACTCTGATATAAATTGACTGGTAAAAATAGCCTGATGAAAATCCAGACTCGACTCCTTTTCAGCATACAGTTGATTTGAAGAAGAAGAAAAATTACCCCTCCGTGATCTGTACTTGAAAAGTTTTGTTAAAGATAAGAATTACAGGCTTTTGTGGTCGGTGGGAGGGTCTCTGAGTCCCAGGTAGCAATCTTCTTTATTTTGGGTGGCCCGATGAGTTACACAAGGGGAACATAAAATAATTTCATTTCTTAACTTTTTTTCTTTATGTTAAAGCAATCATTTTTGGGTGGGGTGGGTAACAAGTTAATTTTACTGTTTGTTGTGAGTTATTTTTGCTTTTTAGGGGAGAGGTGAGGAGGAAACATGGCTTAGCATCTCAGGGATGACACGGTGTCCTCTCTTAATGACTCAGCTCTTCTAGGGCATAATAAGCAAATATTTAACAGAGCTGAGGAGGTCAAAGCTATTTCACGTTTCAAGGATAGGGCACCATAGAACTGATGGCCATTGGTGATTTCTATGGTTTATTTTCCAGGGCAAAAATTTGTGAGTAACACCAATAAAGAGAAAGTTACTTGATCAGTGTCTGAGAACCTTAGAAACCCATGTAAAAATTGCTGAAGGAGTGAGGTCTAACCAGGGCTAACATCTGCCAAGTTGTGTTTATCCAACATGTATTGAGGATTCATTTACTTACTGTCAGAAATAAGATTCGAAGACTATCAAAACCCACATCACTTGTAATAATTTATCTTTAAAATATGTCCCATCACCAGATTCCACTGAAATGGAATCTCTAGATGGCAGCTCTGGGCATTAGCATTCAGCAAGTTTGGGAGTTCCTTCACATGCTAGTATCTTAGAACTTGTGGCTATAGGTTGTATGAGATATTTTTATCTCTCCAGTCCTTGATGTGGGAGTGTTTTCTTTTTATATGTTGCTTTCATTGGTTAATTAATAAAGAAACTGCTTGGCCTGATAGGGCAGATTTTAGATAGGCAGAGTAGACCAAACAGAATGCTGGGAAGAAGGGAAGTGAGCCAGACACAATGAAGCTCAGACCCAAGTTGGACGTAGGTTAGAATCTTCCTGGTAAGTCATCACCTCGTGGTGCTACACACATTAATAAAAATGGGTTAAGCAAGATGTGAGAATTAGCCAATAAGTGGCTGAAACTAATGGGCCAGGCAGTGTTTAAAAGAATACAATTTGTGTGTTGTTATTTTGGATGTAAAGCTAACTATGTGGGAGCCAGGCGGGTCAAAAAGCAGGCCTGCCTGCAGCCCATTACAAGTCCTCACACCTTACTGCTCTAGATCTTGGTCCCTGAAGGCCCAGATATAAGGAAAGCTGAGTTATGTTACAAAATGTCTTCCGGATTTCGTGAAATATTTGAAATTGCTTATAACTTGCTGCTTTAATTTTCTACTCATTTGTTTATTCTACTCAAATTCGGCAATAATTATGGAAAATCTGTTCTATGTCAGTCATATGCAAAGCTGTGGATATTTCAAGAAGATATAACATAGTATTTCTTACAAATTATCCTGGGATCGATGTAGTAACATGGGTCCTGTGTAGTCCAGTCAACATACTTGACTCTTCTTTGGAGAAACAATGTCTGCTTTGTTTTAAAATTTATTCAAGACTTGCCTAGATTTTTAAAAATTCTATCTTTCATCTGTCTGATGTCTGTCCATCCTTCCTTCCTTCCTTCCTTCCTTCATTACTTTTTTCCTTTTATTTATATCTATCTATCTATGGTCTATCTATCTAGAAGACAGGAGAAATTATGTCTTCAGAAAACTCAGTGAGAGAAATTACATCTTTATGTAAGATAATATACTTTTATTTACAGATTCCTCAATGACATAGAATAAGCTTTGGGAGTAAGTTAGTAAACAGGAAACAACAATATTTTCTGGTCTGTTTAGTATAAGAATAAACACAGAGTCTTCCTTTATGTTAAGCTAGGCATTTCAATGTCAGTGATTCTATTCTCCTCTACTTAGTCGGAATCAGATGAAACTCGGATTTTATTCAAATAAATATCACTATAATAATAAAATTATGAGTTTAGTCAAATAAATTACTTTGACACAGACATTTCTAGTAGATTAAGTGAGAATATTCTAGAAATAGAAGAAATGTGGATGTCAGGTGACCCTGTTAATAAATTTGGAGTGAAATAAATAAATTGCAAATGAATTCTAATTTTTATCTCTCCCAATATATCACAACAAACCATATGTAAATGTATTCCCGTGGTGAACCGGAAGGGATGGTTTAATTATTTAAAGTATCAGGTTTGCGATGACCGGAAACCTCAGAACATTTGGTTTGAATCTCAAAATGAATGCATAACTTTATTTTCTATCCTTCCATGTCAGTGGAGTTTCTTGTTCAATTCTCCTGTGCCTGCTACATGCTCATACACACACATACACACACATACACACACGCACACACACACACACATACACACTCACACCTATGCACATACACTTACAGTTAGTTACTCACTTTAAAAAAAAAGTGATACAGGAACAGAATAAACACTAAGGTTTTTTTATTTTATTTTACTTATTTATTTTTTTGGAAAGCCAAGCATTCTGTGAAGTCTGTCAGTTTCTAGGAACAGTAGGTCATAGCCTTAGGAATAACCTTCTAAGAACAGCCAAAAAGCTGGGAAATCCATTGTTTCTTTCTCTTCCATCCTCGGACACAAAGCTTCTCTTATGTTGCCCATTTTTAACTAACTAACCCTGAACAACCTTGAGAAAGTACAATCAGTCGAAAGGGTTAGCTCGTGGCCTAAACCCATTGCACGTGATAAAATCGCATTTTCCAGTCTAAAGAATGAGATGCTGAGGGTGACAATTTCTCTTAAAAGTGTCAAGAAAGACTTTGAAAAAAATCAATAACTATACAGTGGTATATTAAATGTCTATGGAGCAAATGCAATTTTTTGGTATAACTATTGTAAAAAATTTCTGAAATCTAACTAATTTAGGTGTAAATTGTGTCAAATAAGCATGACCGGGGACTCGAGAGGATAGCGAGGCACAGCTGTGCCTTCTGCTCTGCAAATCTGAAGTGCATTTGCTCCTTTGCCATGTTGAGCCTGGTATTTTCCTTAATATAAAAGTTATAGCATCTTTATAAAAAACAGAAGCTATCAATCCAAGGGCCCGGTGTTGTAAGCAACACTTATAAAAGTCACCACTATCTCTGGACTAGTATCAGTCAACCCAGGCAGGACACACTGACTTGACATTGAGTTTGTCAAACAGTCAAAATTAGACATTTGAAGTAATCTTTAGAAAGGAAAACAAGCTTAATTTGAAAATTTTTGACTTTTGGTGTTTTGCCCTGAAGTAGCACATTTCAGTACCCAGAAGTCTTTCTGCCTCCCCTTCCCCCCTAACGCTTATGCTATCTGTCAACTTGTGCACTGCCGTGGGTAGTTCGTGTGGTGAGGGCCATTTGCACAATAACGATCACAAAACGGAACCCTTCCTAAGTCTTAGCACCTTCAGTAGAGTAGTATCTCAGATTCAGGAGCAATGTCCAGAGAAAGCTCCACAGACAGTTCTTAAATGATTAAATGATCTTTTTTTTTTCTGATAACAGAAGTAAAAAATTAGAAAATGTTTACATTTAGAGAAAAGAATATTTAAATATGCCCACCATCCCTACCTCTAGGTGTGTTGGTTCTCCTCTCTTTCTCTCTAGAAGGCTTTCTTCTTTCCCTTGAGTTATGGTTGCTAATTTATGACACTAATATAAAGAAATAAGCCCGTAATCAGTTATTCTCCTGTATTTGAATATTCTGCTCCCTGATTTGTACTCATCTTGAAGGAATGGGACTTGGGTCTTTCTACTTGGAAACAATGGAACACTTCTAATGAGCTGTTTCCACACGAGCCTGTGCTTGTAGCTTCATAATTTGGTAGACTTCATCTACCAACTCCATGCTCATTTTGATAAATATTTTCTAAAGAATAAATAAAATAGCAGATAAGAATTGTGAACATTTACACTTTGCATTTTATTATGATAAAGCTGAATTAGGGATATAATAATAGATGCATTCTTGTCAAAACACACACAACAGTCACAAAATGTATCCATATGCAAGGCCCAAATGAAAATATTATGTCTACTCCATTTTAGAAGTACAAAAGAGTATAGTAACACTGGTCAAATATTATGCCTTCACAATAAGAAGAAATATTATTGCTTCCACTCTTAAGGCTTGTTACTAAATTGATAAATTGGAAGGAGATTTGTACCTAGGATCACTTGCATGATATAAATCTCACTAGATATAACCCTTAGTGCAAAACCAGAACAGATCATTGGAGTAGTAGAAAGATGGCAGAAGATTTCACTGGTCAGAGATCTTGCTGAATAGTCTCAAGCCAGCTGAGGAGAGCTGCAGATAGCAGATGCTGGGAAAGTCATGAGAAAAGGACCCTATACTCGGGAAAAACACCTCCGTCATCTAAACTGAAGACAGTCTTCCGGAGCTGCAAATTAAGAACCACATCCTGTTTGGATATCTTTACTAAGTTCAGACATTCACACATTCACTCATCCCTTTGGGGACTGTCTGTGACTCATAGTAATTCCATAGTATATGCATTTAATAAAACATACCAGCATATATAATAACAGTATTCCTTCTACAAATACATCCTCAGGCTTAATACCATACAAGCAAATTTCTAAATACCTAATATTAAATATGAAACAGTTTCAGAATCAAATGGGAGCTCTGTAACAATTAAAAGGAATCCGGGGGGAGGGGGTTATTCTAATATTATTAGTGCTACAATGGCATTCTCTTGTTTTATCTAATATTTTTCTATTGTGATAAAATAAACTCACACTTTATTATCTTAACCTTTTTGAGTTCATGCCATAATAGTAAATATATCCAGACTGTTGCCCAGTCTTCATAACCATATTTTCCCCAAACTTTCTTTATTTTGCAAAAATGGAAGTCTATGCTCACTAAGTAATAAATTCCATTCCACCATCTTCCTAGCTATGGCAATAATAATTTTATTCCTGTCATGACAACTTTGCCTGTTTTAAGTACTTTAGAGAAGAGGTGTAAGTAGAATAATGCTTATTTATCTTTTGTTTGTTTGTTTTTACTTGTCCTTTTATGACTAACTTTTTTCACTCAGCATGCCTTGCTGTGGTGAAGCCTTCTTCCTGGATTGGGAAGAGACAGCAGCAGGCTCACAACCAGAAGAAAGTCTGTTATTATGGCTGTGTGGTAACAACCTTCCCTTAGAGAAACTTGAATGCTTCAAGGTTATCCCATCTAAAGAAATGATCAGAAAGTTTTAGGATTCAGTATCTTTAAACACTTCCTACATTTTTGTCATTTACTAATAAATGTTAGTTCTAAAATGATAAAGAAAACAGAAAGTATATCTGCATGCATCTGTTACAAAAATATCACCTTTATTACTCTCCCAGGTCTTTTCTGTTAGAACTTTATTTATCCTACTTGCTTCTAAGTTTCTGTTGTAGTATCATTTCATACCAACCTGTAAGAATTTCTTTAATATTTCTTTCAAGATTGGACTAATAATTACAAGCATGCTCAGCTTTTGTTTACTTGGGAATGTTGAAGTTTTCCCTTCACTTTTGACAGTTTTGACTGGGGTAAGGTTCGCTTTGATTGATGTTTTGCCATCTTCACTTTGAATACATCATCTTACTTCTTCCTTTGCTCCAAAATTACTGTTGAATAGCCTGATCTAATACCATTACTGATGATGGTTTATGTATAAAAGCTCACCTTTCTCTTAGCTTTAAACATTCTCTTGTTCTAATAAACAGTTTGATTTTAATTTATCTTGATGTACTTTAGAGTTTTATTTTCTTGTAGTTCTTGAGTTCCTTGGGCATTTAGATAGTTGTTTTTCATGGGATTTGGAAGGTTTTCAGACATTACTGTTTCAATTGCTTCTCTGTCCCCTCTTCTTAGACAGTGCCACAATGTATATGCTGAATGCCCCCCTACAGTCTTGTAGGCACCTTTTGCTTATTCTCAGTCTTTAAGATATTTTTCTTCACACATGGTAGGGTTCTTTGTTCTCTCTTTATCTTTAATTTTCTGATTCTTTTCCCTTCTCAAATCTGCTTTTGAATTTTTTCTGTGGAAGGGTAGTTTCTGTTTTCACTCTTTTTAAGTTTCAGTTTATTGTACTTCCCAGCTAGAGTTCCTTTCTGATTTTTCATGCTTTCTATCTCTTTACAGATATTTGTATTCCATTTATAACTTGATTTACTGACTTCATTTATTCCTTTAGTTATTTGTCTATTATAAAAAATAGCTCATTAAAAAAAATCTCTTTGTAGTGGATCTGCCATCAGCTCTTTTCAGGTCAGTTCCTAGTTTGTTTTGTTTTTGTTGTTGCTATTGTTTTTCTTTTGAAGAGATGATATATTTTTTCCTTTTTCTTTCTATGCCATGGAGTTTTTTTTCTCGTCTTGGAAATATTTACTAAGAAGTATAAACCTTCTTTCAAATGTCTTTCAAATCTTTTGAAAGCCAACCTTTCCTGTGGGTCTGCCAATGATTCCCAAACTTGCCATTTGTAGGTAGTGGCTTTTGAAAGCTGCAGTCTTTGATATTGTTGTCTTTAACATCTGCATCCTAAGAGAAGAATATCAAGGCAGAGGTGAAAGACACACTGATGGATTTCTCTTCAATCCTCTTAAGTTCACTTTACCCAGACAGAGTGGCCTGTAGCCATGGAGGGAGGCGCTTAACAATGACTACCTCCTGTTTGTCCTGTGTGATGAGAGGCATCAGTCTGCTCTCAGGGAAGGAATCCCCAAAAATTTAGGAGTGTCCAGTTCTGTGCATGCTACTTTAGGCTATATCTACATCTATCTATACATAGATATATATGTTATATAATTATATTAGATAGATAGATAGATAGATAGATAGATAGATAGATAGATAGACGGATAGAACTTTCTGTCATGGAAAAAGGTGACAGAAAATGGATAATTGAAGCTACATTGAGGACTGAGGAATAGCAAGTGATTGAGATAAATCAATCACTTTAACATTTAAGCCTTTCTCTTGGGAGTTGTAGCCTTTGAAAAGTTCCAGAACTTCAGAACAGTTCTGTAGGACTGTTTTACCCTGTCTGTTATCAGGTGACTAGATGTATCTCTGGTCTTTTGTTGCATCATTTCCTCAGGGGCTCTTTATTGCATTTTTTGCTTGTTTTGACTTATGAGTTTTTTTTATTGATTAAAATTACTCTTTGACAATTTCATCCATGTATGTAGTGTGTTCTGTTTACTCTCACCCTCACTTTTTAAAAACCTCCCTCTCACCCCTGTTATTTCACTTCACTTCCGCAAAAGTCTCTTTCCCACACCCATACTTTTTAGTTCTATTTTTGTGACCAAGGATTTTAACAGGAACCATCTGCTTGGTCAAGCATTTGGATCTGTTGGAAGCGGGTGGGCTCATAGTTTAGTTCCCAAGTGTAGGCAGTGGCTATTCCTCTGTGAAATCCAAATGTTGCCAATAGTTCATTAGGGAGGATTAGAATCCAGAAGTCCTCCAAAGAAGTCCATGATTATCCAGACTTGTACATGACCAGCACAAGCACTCACGGCTGCTGTGAGATCATGTTTGCAATGGCTGACCCGAAAAGAGCATTTCACAGCCCTTCTACCCACCTTTAGGATCTTATATTCTTTCTGCTGTTGCCTCTTCTAATATGTTCCTGGACTTTGTAAATGTTATGTTTAGGGCTAATCATGCAACAGGTTTTGATTCTGAGTGTCTTGAATGGTCATGAGTCTCTTAATTCACCACAGTTCAATGTGAAGGGAAGTTTTTCTGATTAAGAACGAGAGCAGCAATTTTCTTTCTGGATGAGCACTAGTATTTAGAAGTCAATTCGAGGACATGCTCATTTATCCAATTAAGGGCTTATTGGGGGAACTCACTACCTATGTTCAGAGATTTTTGACTGCGTTCACAGTACCTTGGACATGTTCCCCTAGGAATCCAATCTAAGAGGTTTTGGTTATACCTATAACGTTTTTGCCATTATTGAAATGTGGGCATATCTTGCTAGGCAGATTGGCAATGTAATTCTCTGGATACACAGCTGGGTAACAGTTTTGATACCCTGTACCCCACAGCAGCTTGGGTAACACCTTCCAGAATAATAAGACTTGTCAACATGAAGGATGCTTCCATGTTAATTCCAGCTTGCATTATCTATATGTTGAAGTAGAAATGTATGTTATTTTCAGCAATAGGATCTCATCATGTTGTTCTGGTGGACAATTAAGAGGAATGTAACACCTGTATTCTTTTAGCGGCATCTGAGACCACATCAAAGCCACCACTAATAAGGAGGTACCTCACCACTGGCACTGAGACTTTTGTTCGAGAAACAATGGCTTTTGTTATTCAGTATGCAGAAAATTTCCCTTCTAAATATTTTTAACATATATTTTAATTGGCTGACAAAGTTATGGATTTGCATGTGGCTTCTCTGTAGGTTCTGTCTTCATTTCGCTTAAATCTCCATCACTTCCATCTTTCTTTTTCTTAGGATTTTATTTATTTTACTTCTTAACTACAGTTTTCCCTCCCTCCTCTTCTCCTATTCCATTCCCTATCTCAATCTCCCCTCTGCTAACCTCCCCATCTACTCCTCCTATATTTTTGTTCAGAAAATGGCAGGTCTCCCATGGGTATCTACAAAGTATGGCATATTAAACTGTAGTGAGAATAAGTACCTCTCTTGTATTTTGTCTGAGCAAGGCAATTCAGTATAAGGAATAGGTTCCTAAGTGTGAAAAAGGTACATCAGCTAATAAAATTGGGCTGCTTTGTTTTTGGTCCCGGACCTTAATGAGTTCCACACTCAACTAGGTACCTTTCTCAAACTTTAGATTGCCTTCTTAGGTTTTTCAACTCAAAACTGTTTAACAAAAAAATCTCAGACTAACTTTAACTTGTTTTCAAAGCATGGTTTCAGCCATGATGCACGCTGAAACCTGTGAACACATCTTCCAACATTAAGATTAAAAGAATTAAAACCAGCTGGGCTACTCAATTGCTTTTCTTAATCAGTAACCTAACCCACAGTCTATACGGCTCCTCAAAAGAAACTCATGTGTGACACTCCCTTGTTTTAATTTTTTGTCATCAATACACTATTTATACTACCATTATTATCAATTAGACAGCACAGTTTAAGAAGAAATCATCTTCATAATAATCCACTCGTTAAAAAAATAAGGTGTTTGCCACTTTGAGCCTTTGGTTAACTTACTCAGTATAATTTGTACTGGTTCCATTAATCTACCTGAAAGTCTCATAGTTCATTTTTCTTTACAAATGAATAGAATTTTATTGTTTATTTGTACCATACTTACATTATCCATTCATTTGCCACTTGTCATCTATGTTTTAGCTATTGTGAAGACAACTTCAATAGACATGAATCAACAACATCTCTGTAGTAGGACAGGGTATGTCCTTTGGATATACTCCCAGTATATCCCAGTAGTGGGTCATATAATCCATTTCCAGCATCTGGAGGAAGCTCCGTAATGATTCCATCCGAACCACCTACATGCCCATGAGCAGTAGATAAGGGTTTCCTATCACCCACAATTCAGCCATTATCTCTGCCATTTGATTATTTTCAATAACTGTCATTCTGTTTGGGGTAAGATGGAATTTCAAATTATATTTAGGTTTTATTTTTATGATGGTTAAGAATATTGAATACTATTAAAAGTGCTTATTAACCACTAATATTTTTTTTGTTGTTTTTGAAGCTCTGTTCAGATTCTGAGTTAATAATTCCTTTTCATTTTTCTGGATTTTTTAAATATTTATTTTTTGATATTTAGTTTTTGAATTCTTTATATATTCTAGATACTAATTCTTTATCAGATATATTGGTGACAAGTGCCTTCTCCCATCCAATAGGCTGCATCTTCATTCAATCAACTGATACTGTTCTTTGCTGTACAAAACCCCTTTACTTTCATGTAATGACATTTGACAATTGGTGGCCTTTTGTCCTGAGCTATTAGTATAGTGTTTAGAAAGCCCTTACTTATGATTATTGTATTTCAGACTTTTTCTTCTATCAGTTTCATAGCTTTTTATGTCGAGCTATTTGATCCATTTGGAATTGATTTTTGTGTAGCTTGTATTGGTTTTGGATTGACATTTTCTACACTCTATACTTTTGTGTTTATCTTGGTTCAAGAGCATATCTTTATGGATAAATTGTTCCCTAAATAAAAATGCTATATCTCTGTGTAGTACCTGACAATGCCATTTACCTTGAATCCTGGTTTATCATTTTCCATACACTTAAATTTTAGATTTTGCATGATGCTTCTTTGAAGCATCCAACTCAGGCTTAATACCAAATTTATAATAAATAATATTTTATTTTGAAATCTTTATATATTTATATTTATAGACATTTATTAAAATTAAGTTATTTTATGAGCAAGTTAAAGCCTTGATGCGCTACTGTTAGAAATATAAGTTTTATTTCATAATATACTGTGCCTACAACTTTAGTGGCTATCCAATCTAATATTTCCTTGTTTGGATGACCCATACATAATGCAACCATTTTATTACTTTGACATTTAAGGTTTTTATAAGTTATACATCCTTACAAATATGCTGTAGTGAATGTTATAATATATATTAGTTATTATTTGCTTTTTGTTTATTTTCTGAGGATTTTATGTAGTAATAAATACATACTGAGTAGCAATTTTAAAGTACTCTTGATATAATAGTTTAGGTATGTGTTTATATCTATATGCTCAAATTTAACTTTCTAATATAACTAAACTTTAAATAACCTGAAAAGTCTATTCATACATCTAGAGAAGATAATGAGAAGATAGAATTAGCTCAAAAATAACATTTTCCAACAGGTGGCTATTTCTACACTGAATACCTCTAAGGACAGTCATTATGCAACCCTTTTTGGCTGCTTGTTCCATTACTTAATTTCCTAGCATTACTGTTGTACAGAGTTCATAATATTTAATATGTATTATCTCAAGTTTTTATTTGACTGTAAATATATATCAGTGCCCTCTCACTTATACAATTATTAAATAAAAGCTAATTGGTATACATGCATAAAAGAAAGTTTAGCTCAAATACAAAAAATTATATGTTCAATTTTTTTGCATAAAGAAATGAAACCTTCAAGAAGCAAAATAGAAAATGTTTCCCAGAAATATTATCAGAGAACCTCAAAGAGAAATAAATTATCTAACTGCCCAGCTACAGGCCAAAGCTGGCCAAAGATCAATAATAGTTACAAAACATTAACTCTTCTGCCTTTAGGGAAGCAACTAAAATCTCTACTAGCAATTAAATAGCCCCAAGCAAGAATGTGAACCAATTGATCAAAGTTATAGGGAGGCAGATTTTAGCTTAGTGTAAGAACTTTCAAAAAGCTGGAACCACCGCACATGTAATGAAGTGGTAAATTTCCAAACAGTTTGCATCCTTGTGCAGAAGGCAGATAGCTTCTTATCAGTAAGTTTGAAAGGAAATCCTTGGTCTTTGGCCTTCAAATGTTTTTTTATTAAAAGAAGTTTCATGATGAATAATCCTTATAACCAAAAGCTTAGCTCTTGTTTTGCAGGCACAAATACCAAGGATGAAAACACTGCCTTCGTGGACTACTTATCATTCAAATTCTTTCACATCATGGACTGGGACAGCAGCAGATAAATTGGAGGAGGCACAGTCATTCAGCTGGCAGAACTTATTTATATTGGTTTATGCTTGCGTTTTTAAGCTTGGGTATTTATTTTAAATTATTTTATATTAATAAAATATAACTATATATACAACTGATCAATATCTACAAAGACACAAGGATTCTCTAAGTTCTAACACACAACTTAAAATTCAAATTTTGTGATTAACCTACATTTTTCTTATTCTTTTATATATATTTTATTTATTCTTTGAGAATTCCATACAACATATTTTGATAGTATTTTTTCTGCTCCCAAAACTTCTCCCAGATGTTACTCCATTTCCTTACCGCCCCAATTTCATGTTTTTTTAAAATCTCTCTTCAAAACAGAAAACAAGGAGTCTACTTGGTGTTGACTGACCCTTCTAGCAATGTTGCTCCATTAAAGAAAACTAATTTTTTACTTCCCAGCAGCTAGTAACTGCAAATATCTTCTTGGCCTTAGATAGGACTTGGTGCTTACTTCCCTGTTTCCATGTTGGGGTTTTGTTCTGGCCTAAAATTATGCAGATCTTTCGCATGTAGTCACAGTCTTCATGAGTACATATGTACATCCACCTTGTTGTGTGGAAAACGCTGTTTCCATGAAGTCATTCACCACCTTTAGCTCTTAGAATCTTTCTGCCTCTTCTTCAGCATAGATTCCTGAGGCTTGAGAAGAAGGATGTGATAAAGAATCCTATTAGGGATGAGAATTCCAAAGTCTTTTATTCTCGCCATGTTGTCCGGCTGTAAGTTTCTATAGTTAATTTTTATTTACTGCAAGAACAAGCATCTCTGTTGAGGACTGAGTGATGCACTGATTAGGGGTCATAGCAATAAGTCATTAGGAGTTCTTTTATTTCTGTGTCCATTTAGTAGATTATAGTCACTGGTTATCCCCTTGGGGTAGTGACCTTTCTAGACTCAGGTTATTGGCTTCCTTGACAGTGTCAGGTATAAGTTCCACCTTGTGAAGCAGACCTTAAATTCAACCAAAAAGTGGTTGGTTACTGTCATACAGTCTGTACCACCATGGTAGTAGTAGGCTTGCCTTACAGGCAGGTTTCTATCGGTAGCTTTCGGAGTTCAAAACTGATGGTTATTATTTCTCCTCCAGCAACATGCGTAGCATCATTTTGTACTATGAACACTAGACAGTTCACTAGCTAGGGATTTTCAGTTGAATATCAGCTAGATTTCTCCATGTTATGTGACATAAGTTTCTGGTATCTTCAACAATAAGATCTCACTGTCAAGTTGTGGAGGGTAACCAACAGTCTTGGAAATGGTCTGTAGTGTTACTAGCCAATCATTCAAAAGGCTGTAATTTCTGAAGAATATTAATTCCAGGACTCCCTAGTACCATTATTGTCTAAATACATTTCAATTGTCTTCTCTAATACTCTTCCCTGTCAGTCATTGAATTCTCGTCCTCAGTGATCCTGACATAATTTTTACACTCATTCTACGTTTACTCTGTGTGATGTGGTTTTGGTAATAAATGTTACAAATGTTATCATTATTTCCAATGGATAGATTTGAAGCTTCCCATCTGTCCAGATTCTTCCTCCTGAACCAGTTCTCTGCTACCCAAGGCTTTGAGCTTTCTTCAGTTTTACCATTGCTTATCTATATAATCCATGCTCTCAACCCTTTCTAGATTAACCATCTTTATTTCCATGCATGTAGTATCAACTCTGTAGTTACTTCTCTTACTTTGTTTCCTTTGAGTCCTCTTAGCAAAACTGACATTGTGTTTCTAACTCGCCTTTTCTTTCAGGAAGACTAGCACACCCCGGGTACTTCAAGCACTCTGGATACAGACATAGATGCATCATTAGAAATTTAAGACCAGTCAGGGATATGTAGTAAGACTTTGTCTCAGAACAGAAATCTATTTCTCTAACTACACTGAATGGTATCCTTTAAAGTTGACCGAGGCTAGATAAAAATCTATAGCCTCACCGGACTGTTCTCTTTTCAAATTCATGAGCGTGAATACCAGTGTGCTTAATGCTGCCTGCAATTGTGACAGTCAGATGGCAGGTGCATAGGCCTGGGATTGGTGTCCACTAGGACCCTGCAGCCTGGATCCATAGGTACTGTAAGGGCGCTAGCTATGTTCTTAACTTAAATTGTGAGGGTGGATCCATGTGTGAGACCTCAGGGTCTCTTGCAACGGGTCCCTGCCCCAAGTATATTGTAGCCAATGGTATATAGATTAGCTTGGAACCTAGGGACTGCTTGGTAATGGGGAAGCCATGTCAATTGGGTCCATGGACTCTAGTTTGAAACCTGCTCTTAAGAGCTGATGAGATGAGCTGGCCTAATGTCTAGATACCCAGGACTCAGATCGTGGACTGGAGCTGTGAGGAATGGGTGTGATATCTGAGTTTGTTGCTCAAGAAGACTAGTTAAGTACACAGTGTCCTAAATCCTGGGGCCATTATGGCTGGCTAAAGTTATTGAAGCACAAGGATGATTATACAGTTTATAACCATAAGATCCAGAATATATTTGGGCTTCTACGAGCCCTTTTTTTAATGTCGTGTCAAAATGGCTAACAGAAGTTGACTTAAGGAGGGATAGAATTAATTTTGCTCATGACTTTTGGGCTCCAAAGACGAAAGTGTGCCATGGCTTCTTAGTGAAAACTTAATAAAGAAATGATCCCAGAGGAAGAAGAGAATTGTAGAAAAGGTATAAGTCCCAGGGTTGCTCTCCAATTGGCCTGTTTTCCCTTACTAGCACCTGTCTCATTGCTTTCTCTACTTCCCAGTAACTCCATTAGACTATGAATCCATAAGGAGATTCAGTCAATCATTATGTCAGGACCCTCATGAACACATGATCTCTGAAGAAGACTTCCTAGACTCACCCAGAGATGTGCTTTCCTGGTCTTCTAGTTACTTCTTAATACAACCAAGCTGAAAACCAAACTTAGATGTCACAGAACTATACTGAGATAAGACAAACACTGTGTTTTGTAGAGCATGTACTTGGAACCACTGGCTTGGTAGGTCTAGAACCTGTATTCACTACCTCTGCTTGAAACCTAAAGCAAAGTATGTCTACTTGGACCAAGATAGGTATGGTACACAGTCTAAAGTCACAGAAGCCTGTCTGGCATTAAGTCGCCCTTGAGTCATATCCATGGGAGCTGGCATGGTAGTTGGCATGTGGTACCAACATAATAACAAGGGATTCAAAAAGTCAGCTTGGAACTGTGGCAAACCTGTGACTTGGGTAGTTTTATTGCCTTGATTCTAGTGACAGCCTGGATGCTGGCGTCAGTTGGAGTCAAGACTGACCCCTGAACATATCCAGAATCTGTTTACATCATGGCAGCAAGTGAGTGGTTCTGTTTGTGGAATGAACCTGAGTTTCAGAACCACTGCTGAGGTTGCTCTGTCAGAACTAAAGGACTCAGTGCTTGATATTCAGTCTGCAGTTATTGGTCTGAAATCTGAGGTTGTAGCTCCCATCTGCTGCTGTGCTTGTTAAGACAGACTGGATTAAAGTGTCTAAAGCATGACCCAGTGTTCATTTTCCTTTCCTCAAGTAGGGAGTTTTTCTTTAGCAGTGCTTTCCTGAGCACTAGAGAAGAAGTCTTAAGTAATGTAAAGCTATCCTTTCAACCTTCTCAGGGCATCTTCTAATATTGTGCTATGCCCACATGCTATACCTTGTCTCCTGGCTCCTGATTAGCTTTGCTCTTGTGAAGAAGATATTTCCCATGTGCTGATCATTGTTCAGATTGATGTTCTTGCGGGGGGACATAGGCTTGGAAGTTGTAATTTTCTATCATATTGCTGTCCCCTCAAACAGAAAATATTTAAGAAAGTTTCTCAGTAATTTCCAGTGTCTAGTTACAATATTACTTTCAGTGTATCTACTACAGTCACAATTTTATTCGATTACTTTTTAATATTTTTTTATTTATTTTGTATACAATATTCTGTCTGTGTGTGTTCCTGAAGGCCAGAAGAGGGCACCAGACCCCATTACAGATGGTTGTGAGCCACCATGTGGTTGCTGGGAATTGAACTCAGAACCTTTAAAAGAGCAGACAATGCTCTTAACCTATGAGCCATCACTCCAGCCCCTTATTCGACTATTTTTAAGATAGGCTTTTGCTATTTGTCTCAGTCTGATTTTAAACTCACAATCCTACTGATCCTCTTGTCTCTGCTTGCCGAGTGCCAGAATGACACAGGTGTGCTACCATGCCCATCTCCCAAGACAGTTACTTAAACTTTTCTTGATTGTTGTATCAGCAGAATTGAGTGCCTACTCCCTTGTGGCATTAACGCTAAGTAAAACATTCATTCATTTAAGTGGTATACTACAATTCTTGTTTTAAAAATTAATTGTAGTCTTTCTTATGACATATTCTAGCAAGCTGAACTAGTACCTGCCTATCTACTATAGAGATCAACAGATAATTATTAAATGATTAAACAAATGGGTCAATGACCTCTTTTGAGATGCTGAAACCTTGTTTCTTGTGGGAGCCTGGTCAGAACACTCTTACCCTCAGTCATGAAAGAATGTTCAAGATGGCAATTAATTTAGCCAACTTCACAGGGTAACCACCAGCTGATTCAGGACAAACAGGTAGTGAAAACAGTTAAGTAGGTGCTTTTAGAAGCCTGAGTTTGGACAGTATTTCCTCTGATGGCATAGGCTGGTATATGCTGACAGTGTCCTTCATGGTGCATGAGAATGACATTTTAGAAGCCAGGTGTCACTAATAGAAAATAACACCACTTAAAGGGCTGAAAATTTACTTAACTAAAGCTTTCCAATGAGTAGAAAGAAAATAATTTTTAAAAACTTTTAATTCCACTAACTGAAAATATAATATACTGGCTTCTAAAATTTTAATATGATCCCTGATTAAAAATTTATAATGGGCAAAGTAAATATTATTTTTCTCTGAATGGATTATATAAAAAATGTGTCCTAAGAATGATAATTTCTTTTGTTTGGCTTTTGTGTTTAATCCTCTCAACTTTCAAGTTCTGAAGAAATTGGCTACTAACTGTATCTAATAAGAAATGAAGAAGTGGTCTACATTTCTCCTTTAATTTTGAAATTGAATAAGAGCTTTTATTGTGACTAAATTGGGATGTCTGAAGAGGGCCTTCAAAATAGTTCATATAAAGAAGTTTCTTTTCTCTGTGCTCAATTCAGGAGAAGGTTTTTTTTTTTTTTCTATCTCCTCTTACAAATTCATGACCAGTTACCCGTGGGGGGATTTGGGAGCCTTCAAATGACACGGTAAATACTAGATAAGGCAATTCAACCTTGGAAAGTTTTTACTTTTCCAGTGTTTCTCTTCTGTTTCCCAAAGAGCTGCTGTGTACCCAGAAAAAAAATATCCCTTTGCTATGTAGTTTCTGGTATGATTAATTCTGTTACTATACTTGGAATACAGCAGGAATCAGAAGCCGAGATGCCAGAACAACCTTAAGGAAAGCTCAGTAATTGAGGTAGGGAAGGGGTTACACATAAGCCCGGTTAGTAAGAGGAAAACCACAGGGACCCAGGTAAGGAAGCAAGGGTGAAAGGCTGAAGAAAAAAAAAAAACAAAAAACAAGAGACCAGATGGTCCAATTTGATCTAGGAAGTGAGAAGAACTCTGAAAAAAGCCAAGAAGTGAATTCTGTGCAACCAGGTATTGGGAACTTGGTGTAAATGGGAAAAAAAAACTCTCTGAGAAGAGTTTGGGAAATGCCAGAAAGCAATTTTGTGTGCCATTTAAAGTGTCATTCTGTGTGGTTGAGAGTTTAAGTACTTGAAATATTTCTATGATATAGCAATTTCCTCATATATCAGAGGTTGGGATTGGTACTGTCAATCATCTGGGAAAGAATTTATACAGATGATTGAAGTTTGAAAGCATAGAACTGGATGGATTAGTCAAAGGTGTGAGTGGTATCAGGAGACGCCTTCATTGGTTCTGTGGCAGCACATGAACAGTGCAGGTGTTCACAACCCCCAGGATCCTGAGAGATCAACAGGAACAACAAATGTAAATTTTTCCTAGTTAATTACAGGTACACAGTAAGGACTCACTGTCCCTTCCTCGAGATACCAGTCATTGGACCAAGCCATGGAAACAACATGGCGGTCAACAATGACTACATCCCATAGTGCTATACGGAACTGAACAGCTTTAGGATGTTTCGTTGTATATTTCATTGGAGCATGTAGGGAAAGGACAGTTTGAGAGTGCAAAAAATAAACCCATATTTTGTGAAGTATTTGACATGTTACTTAAAATGTTAATCCTCCAATAAGTCTGTATGCTAGATATTACTGGCACTGTCTAGCCCATATATAGATAGATATAGATATAGATATATAGATATAGATATACTGCATGAATAGAACTATACAATGAATTTTAGAGAATTTCAGCAACTTACACAAGATCTTTTCTAGCAAATTTCTAGTTGAGTTCTGATTTCAGACCAAGTCCTTCCCTATCTTCTCCAAGTGTGGTAGTCTGACCACATTTTAGCTCTGTGGTGCTTAGGATCTATTTTAAGAATATAGTTTGAGGAATTACTGGATCTTAAAGGGACATTTGAGAAGATTTATTCTACCAAAAACACATGAAAAGTCAATACAAGTAATCTTCCTGGTTCAAGTTTAGGGACTAGTTAGTTAAGTAGCACAAATGAACTATGGTAGTATGTACATTTTACAGACAGCCTTTGTAAAATGAAAGATAAGGTAAAAAGGAGAGAAGTCCGGGGCTATTTTTTCCGGTCATGTGCAGATTTCAGAAGCCAAATGCACATAATCCCCATGAAACATTCTGTTTAACTTTGACACAGTCGATTATTGCTGCTGTATTTCTGCTCCTTTGAGCAAGAGAGAGTTAAGGATTCAATAATTCTGGGTGAGCAAAAACAGTCTCAAACAGCAATAGTAAAGGGAGCTAAAGCTTAGCCGGGCTTTCTTCTTCGGTCTTTGAACCACAGTCGTGAGCTGGCAAGGCACCTCTAACTCAGTTAGAATGAAGTCAAGTATTTGAGTTAAAAATTATGAAAATAAGAATTTACAAACACAGTGAAGAGGAAACACTAGGTTGTGTCTTCCTTTAGTAAATTTGAAATAAGACAGGAGTTTTAGATCCTTACATCAGGTTTAGAAGCACCAACTATGCTTAGAGGTTCCAGAGAAGGAAACACAAGGCAAAGAGAATTCACAGCTTGTGACTTGGTGTAAAGTTTTAGACTCAGGAGAAATCACTTTCCTTAACAAGGAGCCTGGCTCTCTCCTTTAAAAAGCCAACCTGGTTAAAGGTTCTTGGATTGAAAAAGGAAAGGAAAAATAACCCTTATAAAAGAAAATGGTGATTTATTACATAACTAAAACCTCAAGCATACTATTTCAGTGTTAACTTTCAACAGAGCAGAGCATGCGTACTTTACTCAGGTGGGTGCCATCCTGCATTGTTCAGCTCTGATAAGGAAACTATCAACCAATCACATCTAGTTAGGGTGTGGCTACCTGTAGCCCAGGTAGCAAAACTGGTAGGACACAGGTTTGCGTGCCCTCTCTCTCTCTCTCTCTCTCTCTCTCTCTCTCTCTCTCTCTCTCTCTTTCTCTCCTGCCGACCAATTGGATTTTGGACCTCCCACTCTTGTAGCATGAATTTCCCCTTTTCAACTGTTTAAAAACTAACTGTTTCTTGAGCTGGTCTGGTTATTTATCGTACCGACCTAATTCGTCAACACAGCTCTATGTGTATGCTTAGTTCTAGCTTCTGTGCTATGTGACCCTAATGAATAATAGCTAATCTGACAGCTCTCAATCTGTGAATCCAGGTTTTCTGTTTGTTTCTCCTCCTCTTCCTCCAGCTCCTCCTCCTCCCTCTTCCATCTTTCTTCACTAGTCTTATTCTTCCTCTAATCAGTTACAGTGACCAGAGTGGCTGGATAAAATAAACCAATGAACTGTCTCCCACCTTCGTGAATCAAAAGATCCATTCTCTCTGAGTCAGAAGGAACAGAGAAACGGTCATGTCATTCCGAAAATTGGGGGCCCAAAGCAGGGGAAACAGATGTTGACACGAACAGGAAAGATCTCGTATATTCTTAGAACAGCTTCCAAGTTTATTGTCACTACACCCAGTACAAAAGGGGATGTTCTAAAGAACTTCAAAATGTTAGGCATATCAAAGTCCTCACTGTTGACACCTGTGGTGGCGGCAGGTAAAGCAGACGGATATTGGATAGCTCCTCATGCTGCTCTTGCCGTGCTGGCAGCCTTGGGTGTGCGTGAGGAGAATCTGAAAGTCAGTTGGCCAAATTATCTCTTAGGGTCTTTCCAAATAGCACATAGTGTCGTGTCTCCTTCCTCCTCAATAGTCTATAACTTCCCCTAGGAAAATAATATGGTCACCTTTTCAGTCTCATTGGTGACTGTCCATTAATTTGAGGGTGCATCCACAAAGCAAGGTTCTTTTGTGGGGTATACACATGGATTTTCCAAATATGAACCACAGAACATTTTCCCACTCCAATCTGTCTGTCTGGAGCCTGGAATCCTTAGAATCAATTGAGAAAAGAAGTCAGCGTTCCACCAAAGGTCCGTGTTAGTCTTTATTGTGGTGGTTAAGTGTTATATGTACTGGACAGAGTCTTTTAGTGCCCCCCAAACACTACGAACATTGTATCCTTTGCTTAGATGATCAATCCACTTTATCAGAATAAAGAGTGAAAACTGGGAAGAGTTTAACCATATCTTGAGCTGATAACCAAAGTCAGCTGTCTGAGCATTAAACAGCCCTGTATAGCTCTCCTTGCAAGTCTTCACCAAGCTTCTGCAGGCAATGATTTCTTCTTCCCATCCCTTCACTTAGTCTTAAGAGTGCAGTTGCTACTGATTATGTCTATTTCTTAATGATACTTGTAGTCTTGATATTTTCCCTCCAACATTCTAAGATACTTGGTTTAACCACCATGGGCAACTTGTTTGCTAAGATTCTAACAATAGGAGTTCGACTTTACTTTGTCATGAGCCACAGGCTATAAACATTTTACACTGTCAGGCATTGTGAAAAGGAAAGAGAAGTACATTGAGTCAACTCCCTGCTACAAATAATTCTGTTTGCCAGAATACCATATGCAAATAAACAATCACTTACGGTTGTGCATTATTATGCATTCCTGTACAATGTAAACAGATTATCTTGTACTTTTTTTTAATTCTAAAGATAGAACACAATTTTGAAGAGAGGGAAATTGCCAGTAGTGCTCTCTTGCATCCTCTTGAATCTGAATTATACCGTTAGGCTTATGGCTTGCAGGGAAGATGGGTAGCATGAAAAGCAACTAATAGATTGAAAGCAACCTTAAAGACAACAAGCTTTTGTGGCCGGCCTGTCAATACGGAAAATGAATGAGTGTCCTGTCTCTTTCGTTTCTAAGACCTCGGTTACTATGATTCCCTGGCATGACACCAATGAATAAGAAGTACTACTGTAGCCGGGCGGTGGTGGCGCACGCCTTTAATCCCAGCACTCGGGAGGCAGAGGCAGGCGGATCGCTGTGAGTTCAAGACCAGCCTGGTCTACAAGCGCTAGTTCCAGGACAGACTCCAAAACCACAGAGAAACCCTGTATCGAAAAACCAAAACCAAAAACAACAAAAAAAAAAAGAAGTACTACTGTTCACTAGCTATGCCATGCATTATAGACCTTCCATTTACAGACAGACAGATAGACAGACAGACACACACACACATACACACACACACACACGTGTGTGTATAGTGATACTTCCAGTATCAAACTAATGTGCTTAGTACTAGTAATAAGGTAATAAATCCAGGAAGGTACTGACATAAAAGCAGATAATAGCCGGGCGGTGGTGGTGCACGCCTTTAATCCCAGCACTCGGGAGGCAGAGGCAGGCGGATCTCTGTGAGTTCGAGGCCAGCCTGGTCTACAAGAGCTAGTTCCAGGACAGGAACCAAAAGCTACAGAGGAACCCTGGCTCGAAAAATCCCCCCCCCCAAAAAAAAAGCAGATAACAGACCAATAGAGTTAAATATAGGTTCAGATGTAACATAAAGAGCTATATTCCTCTGATTATGAACGAAACTATAAAAGCAAACAAACAGCAACAAATCATGTTGGAAAAACCATATACTCTTCAATGAGTTGTTCTAAAAAATTTGGGTAAAATATGTAAAGAACTAAAGCTAGACACCCATCTCTTCCACTGTATAAAAAACTCAAATGGGCCAAAGATCTCACTGTAACATTTGTAGTTTCAAGTTACTAGAAGACAACAGAGGGAAAACACTTTGAGGTCTAAGCATAGCCAATGGTTTTCTGAATAGAACTCTTCTCACTTTAGAAAACATCACTGCATGAAATTAAAAAGCTTCTGCACAGCGAAAGAAATTATCGACACAGTGAAAAAGTAACCTGGCTGAACAGAATGAATCTTTGCTGTTATCCATCCAGTACAGAATCAATAGCCAATGAAGGGTTCTATCAGGCCTGAGTTTACCAAACATAGCACTGAGAGGACACACCCTTTCCCCTGCTTTCTCCCATGTAAACCATAGATTACAACATTAACGCTAACCATCAAGGTCTATTTCTTTATTTGGACACTTCCTGAAGTTGAGTACTGAAGTCCAGCAGTCAAAAGCTCCATTTGGCTCATCTAATTAGCATACCCAATAAAAACATTCCACTGCATCCTAGCCCATTCTAATACAGACCTCCCCTTTACTCCTCCTAAAAATTACATTGGCTGCTGCTTTTTTGACTGAATCAGAGAACAGCCACTTTAATTTTTCTTAATAAGTGATCTCTCTGTGAAAACAGGTGTTTAGGTGCTATTTGTGCCTAATCCATGATTTGGGAGCGAGCCCTTCACTGTACCGGTTTTCCCTTTGGCCAGAATATATAAAGAACTGAATTGATAAACTCCAAAAGAGCAAATGATGCCATCATTAAGAGGCAAACGAACTCATCAGACAGCAATCAGCCAAAGCACACATGGCCAGGAAATACCTGAAGACATGTTCAACATATTTATCAATCAAAGAAAGAAATGAGAATCAGAACTTCTTTGCGGTCCCATCTTAGTCAGAATGCTACCATTAAAAACAAAACAAAACAACAACAACTAAACAGCAAATCTTGATGAGGATATGAGGAGGGTGAAACTCGTACCACTGAAAGGTTTTCACAATGGAAATGAATTCTTTCCCTATAGAAATCAGTGTACAGATTCTTTGAAAAGTTGACATAGCTCTTCTATAAAAGCAAGCCTTACTCCAGTCAAGTCATACTACATCTGGGTTACACTGAAAACAATCAACTTACTGCAAGCATTACCTACATAACAATTTTCAGCACCTCATTCACAACAACCAGCTTATGGAATCACACTGGGTACCAGTCAGAGATGAACAGATGCAGAAAACATAGTGCCTGTAAACAGTGGCATTTTGTCCATAATGGAAATGAGAATCCAATAGGAAATGATAAGTTAGAGATTAAAAAAAAGAAAGAGAGATCAAGCTTGGTGGCAAGCACCTTTAATGTGCAGCCATCTGGCCTATTAAGAAATGTTATTCTAAAATCAGATCACATAAAAAATATTGTTTCTTTTTCGCACTTGATATAGTCTCTTCTTGGTGCCAAAGAGAGCTATTCTACATATAGTTCGGCCTACAGGAAATTCTGAATAAGACTCAACCTAATAACTGTGTAACATCAATTAAACTATTTCTTCATAGTTTATTGCTTTTATTCTACCTTGTTTTTTCCCTCTGGTTCCAAAGTTTTATATATTTTCATAGATTATGAACTATGCAACCTATGAGCTACTGGAATATGTGTGGAAAGTGGAAACTTAACTGTAGAAGATTTCATGTGTATGCAAATCTATCTTCATCATTTAGTAGACAAACACTTTAGTCATGAATGTTCTACTTTGAGTGAATTCTTTCTATTAGAAGAAATTTTCCTTATCTTTGTGAAGTTTATCCTAGGAAATCAGTGCCTAAGGCATAAATAATTACTACTTAGGATTTTCCAGAAAGATAGTTTGTTTGAAATAAATAATAGCAGATGTCAATAAATTTTCACAGTTAAATATTCATCCAGAATTATACAAATACTCATTCCTTTGTTCTAAATATGATTGTCTGGTTGGAGCCTTTTGCTTGCCACTACTCCTTCCCTCCCTTTCTTCCTCCCTCCCTCCCTCCCTCCCTCCCTCCCTCCCTTCCTTCCTCCCTCCCTCCCTCCCTTCCTCCCTCTCTCTCTTCAAATCCTGCCTACTCAGAGAGCCTCCCAGTTCTGCATTCTTGGTTGCTACTATTCCTTCCTCTCCTAAAAGTTGTCAGCCACACAAGTCCCCACCTAAGCATCAAGTTTTTGACCATACTTGGTCACAAACCCAGCTTGTGGTGAGCACATATCAGCCCTTGCCTCCAACCTCCCTTTTTCCCTTTGAAGGTGCCACTCCCCTGGCCCCAATCTTAAAGACCAGAGGACCTGAACAGGAGATGCTCTCAACTGTTATATTTTAATTTGGCTTGGTTTGGTGGTACAGGAGAATTGTCTGTATTCTGTCAATCATGTTTTAAATAAACGCTGATTGTCCAGGCAAGAAGTATAGGCAGTAAACCAGACAGGAAGTAGAAATGATGTAATGAGAACAGGAGAATTCTGGGAAGGAGGAAGTTGATTCCTCTCACTCCTGCCCAGATCACCAAAGCAGCAGGATGTGATCTGCCCCACTAAAAAAAGGTACTGAGCCACATGGCTAACATAGATCAAAAAAATGGGTTAATCAAGATGTGAGAGTTAGCCAGTGAGAGGCTAGAGCTAATGGGCCAATCAGCTTATAATTTATGGAGACCTATGTGTGATTTTCTTTGTGGCTAAACAGCTAAGGATACTGGGCAGGACAAGTATCCTTAGCAGGCCCCTGTTCATGTTACAGTTTGGCTTACTCTTGGGTGGAGAAACTCCTTATCAGGGGGCAAAAACCTATTAATAGTGTAGAGAAGTTGATTTGTGTTGAAGATACAAGTGATTGGCTCTATAATCTTTAAATATTGGGATGATATTCTATAGGTATTAAGAGGAAGAGTTAGAGCTCTATTTTAGTTTCAAGCTAGAGCATGAAAATTCACTAATAAAACTAAGCTTCCCTTCTTTTATTATTCTCTATTCCAGTTACTTATTACCTTTTGATAAATTATTTAGAAACCCACTGAGGTTGCATGGGTTGGCAAATTAGACTTTAATTTTTTACTCCTATAACCATCCAGCTTTTCTCAAACCCTGCTATATACCCTATCCAAATTTCTTATCCTCTCTCACTTTTTTAAAAAATTACCCACTGAAAACAGTTTGCACTGTTCATACTTACACGGATGTGTAGCCATCTTTGTGAGTGTGGACAACCTGTGTGAGATCATTGTTATGCCCAGATCCTCGAAGTCTCCCAAAAACCAACAAGAAGACCAAATCCTGTATGTAAAAAGCAAAAAGCCTTTATTTTATGCAAGTTTGCAAACTTAGTCTCTCCGCATGTCCAATGTATTGGAATAATCGGAGAGCCCCGAGCTCAGTTAGAGTTGGGTTTTTATAGTAGTAAAGGTGGGGGTGAGGGATACCTAAGGTTCAGGATCCCTGATTGACTGACATTTGTCTAGGGGTGTCCTGATGAGTGTGTGCTGGCAGGTGATTCTATCTACAATGATTGGAACGTTAGGCATTTCGTTTGGATAGTCTGATTTTAGGTGGTGCTCGGGTAATCTCAGTTTGTGGTTCTTCCTGCAACCAGGTATTGCGTCAGGTTAAACTACTGAGACACAGGCCTCCATTAAACTTATTGATGGCTGATTCCTACACTGGCAGGTGATAATGGTTGGAAGTAAAGAACTTCCTTTGGGTGGTCTGTTTTCTATTTAGCTTATCATGGCTGGCCTGAAATAAAAAAAAGGTCTCTCCTTCTCCCAGCAGCTTACAGAACTGTTCAGGATGTTTTTATTCTAATAAAATTGACAATCAAGATTAAATATCAAAAATAATAAAACAAATTTCTTAAACCTGAGTTGCTCAAATAACAGAACATTTTATTTTAATTTTGCTCTTTTCCCCACTGGTTGGAAGGCTGGAAATTTGAAGTCCCAGTGTCTGCAGGGATATGCTGAGGACCCTAGAGAAGAATATTTCTTTGTTGTCTCCCAACAGGGTGACTGCTGACAATCTTTGGCATTTTGTGGCTTGATAATGAATCTCTCTTTTCTTGGCTCAATACCGAATCTCTCTCTTCTCTCTCTCTCTCTTTTTGTCCTAATCTTCACTGTGATTCCTTTCTTCCCTATGTGATTTTCGTGTCTCCAAATCTCACTCCATGGAATGGTATCAGCCATTGAATTAAAAGTCTTTTCTGTGGTCTAGCAATTTTCTCTGAATTGCAACATTCTCTCCAGGAGGGAAGAGAAGGTACCTGAGACTCAGGAAGTAAAACAAAAGGTCTTGTGTGGGCCAGTGGAATCTTGGAAGATTCGGGAAGGTCTCTCCTAGCTTTGTAGGAGGAGTAAAAAACTGGGGATGGGGGAGATTTTGACCAGGAAAACAGCAGAGGAGAGAGTATCCCACTGTCCAAGTGTTTGCCAGCTGTGCAGAGACTTCCAGGGTCATATCTTTTGTGAATTGTTCCCTGTGCTAGAGTGGGATTCTCTGTGTTGCAGCTGCTTCTTTGATTTAATTCCAGCTCCTGTCTGCTACCCACATCCCCATGCTCCTGTTAGTAAGCCTAGTGTGAACTCACCGGCTCACCAAACTAGACTTGGGTACAATCATTGTAATTTTAGTCTGTCATGTGTTGTCTTTCTAAGATGAATAGACATGTGTGTACCTCATCTCCCCAAGAAACGTCTAGCACACACCTTCTAGCCCAGAAAGGCTTCACCTTCATTTGATAATTTAAAATCTTTACTTCTTCATAGTATCACGTTTACATGTATTAGGGGTGAGAATTCAAAATAATTTTGTAGGAACACAATTCTATCTGCTACGCACACTGTCAAAGACCTAGGCTAACAATGTGAAGCTCTTAAAGACAGGGTTTGTTGCTGTCTTTAACCTGTCAAATCCTCTTTCCTCTTCCATTCTCCTCCCTTTCCTTTTAATGCCCCTCTTCTCTTCTGAACTATAATTTAATTCTCTACAAGAAATGTATTTATGATGCAACTCCACAACATGATTATTATATAAGAATATTTAAAGGATAACATTTTGTTTTAAAGGGAGGGCCTTGCTCTTGCCTCTAAGTGAAGTGTCAGACTATGTTGACTCTCTATGGGAAACCTGACCCTTTCTCAGAAGCAGATGGAGGTATGGAAAGGAAGGGTGGGGTGGGTGCGAGAAGAGGAGGGATTGGGAACAAGGATAGCTGTGTAAAATGAGAAAAGACTGTATTAAAAATTCTTAATAAAAAGGAAAATGTTAAAGTGATTTATTTTAAATGTTAAGAATTAATAAGTTTTATACAATTTTATAAATTTTTATTATTTTCTCTCACAGTATGTGGAGTTTATTTTTATGTATGAGATGGTACAACGAGAATAAAGGAGAAAGGAGGATGGAGGACTGGATGGAAGTTTCCATTGGTGCAGGTATTACTACGAATAAACTGCAGTTGAGGGTGCTGCTTCCCTTGAGCCCTGTGATTGATTAAAATGACTTCTCATGGAATAGATATTTATCTGCTGCTTCTCAGGATGATCTAGGAAGCAAACAGAAACTAAATAATTTTTGAGACCTACCAGTAACAAGATCATGGAACAGATTTACAAAGAAGGGGAACTTATCTGCTTCCACAGAAAAGTCACAGGGTGGGACCTGATGCTGTGTCCCTGTCTCGTGATGCCTTCAGGGCTGTGATATCTCAAATTCAGCTCTTCCGCTTGGCTGCCTCATTAGGATGATATTTTCAAATAGAAGCCTCTAAACCATGCAGACATGAGCCTTTTGAATAAGATGTCTTTCTGCAAGATATTTCCTGTTTTCTCTTTGAAGTTTAACTGTATGCACCCTGTATGATTTTCCAGTCCACTTTCCTTTCTTAGCAGGGTGCCCATCTTTGCCCTGTCTATCCCACCCCTCTCTTACAGAAGGGAGGGAAACTCTTCTTTGTCCACTGGCCTCTCACTTTGACATTTTTGATGATGTAAATTAAATGAAAAAGATCTCTGTCCTTTCTGGGAAGACCTATCCAAGCAGCTTGCTATCACCACTCTTCAAGAGGTGGCATGTCCCCAGCTGGTCCTCCCCTGCCTTGGCCTGCTTCCTGGAGTAACAGGACAGAGTACGTGTCACTTCACAATGACAATATAACAGAAGCCAGTGTTTGAAGCCACTGAAAATTCATAGCCTTTGAGCCTTTAGAATTACTCAAAAGACTTCAGGGAAATGATGTCTGCTTTTTCAAAGGAACAAAGTCTTCAATCTAGTGGGGCCCTAGGAAATTTCCATGGGTACATAGAACTTAGTATAATATTCAGCCAAGTCTTTGAGTGAGGTATTGCTCAATGCAATGATTAAATTTTTGGCTCTGCAGCTGATTTGATTTCCATTTCGCTCTATATTACATCAGGCAAATATCCAACCTCTTGAAGGTTGTGCCATCTCATCTAGAAAATGGTGACAATGATACATTGCTTCACGTGATTATTGAGAGGATTCAATGAGCAACACAGTCATTATTAATGGGCACAATTTTGCCACCAGGATACATGTGACCATGTCACACAGCATTCCTGGTCTATGACAGGGAGCAAGGTTTAGAAGGTAGAAATTGTGACTTTCTAAAACTTGGCACACTTTACAGAAAAGCCCCCACAGCAACAGAAAACTTCCAGTATAACACAACATACTCAACAGAGTTTGTCAAATAGGAAAAGTGAAGAAAATATTTGCCACATGCAATAAGTAGGATTCAATTACAGTCTGGAATTATTTTTGCAATTACCATATAAGTCAAACTCAGGTTTGTGAGTTTATTATAAAGATCAGTGTTTGAAAGTAAATATGTGACTAAAATCTTTATTGTTCTTTGAGATTATTTCACAATGGCAGTCTAAAACCCTCATGCCCTTTGTGGTTATCTCGGGAACAAGATAAAAGAGGCCGTGAATGTGATGAAGGTTCATAAAAATTTTTATGACAAGGCTTCCAGTTAGAGTAATTACTGTCACCATGCAATGTACTTTAGACAGGGTTTATAAAATCATATGCATTCAAAATGTTATATAAATATGTAATGCATAATCTCCTTGAATAATAAATGTATTTACCCAAAGTATAACTTAAGCGGCTTCTAAGAATCCATTCCAATTATTCAGGTAAACACTAGTGTCTTTATCCACCTTTCTTTTGTTGTTTTGTGCCATCAGAACAAAACTAGAATTATTATTTGATGATGAAGGTGGGAAATGACATCACCTAAAACATGCCCAGATCTTCCGTAGAAGTGCTACTGTCTTAACACCTCATTTTCGTCAGAGTTCAAGGACACTCTGGGATCTTTTCAGGGGCCTGCTCTTTCTAAAAAGAGGGTCTGCACAGTGGAAAGTGAAGGCCATCTTTTTGCTTATATGGGAAACTGTTAGTCTGGGTGAAAACCGTGGCAGACTCTTGACTTTGGATGCTGAAGGCTAATCATCGCACTTTTTCTAGGGACGAATCCACTCATTCAAGGATGAGTGTGGCATTCAGTCTCTTTGCATCTCACCAGCTTAGGAACCATATGAGTCAATGTCTCTGTGAATTTGTACAGAGAATTTTCATTCCATGACAGCACTATCATTGTTTCAAATGACACTTAAACACGCACAAATATGTTAAAATTCTGATTCATTGATTTCATCTGGGTGTGAATATGGTTTTGCTTTCAGAATTTTAGTTTCTAATTAAAATCCAAAACTAAATAGTAATAATAATAATAATAATAAACCAATCCTGGATATCTTAAGCAGCAAATAATTACAGCAATGCATCTTGGCAACATGAGCAGTTCTTTATTTTGTGTCTTTTTCTCAAGTGATTAAAGCAGTCACTCTGTGTTGGAGACATCATTACCCATTTTATATATGAACAAACTGAGACTTAGTAAACATTAAAGGTCACAGAGTCCTTTACTCTCATGAAGGCTGTTAGCCAAAGCATTCTCATGGCCTTCATGTCCTATGACTAGCTAACATCCAAAACCTGACACCGTTCATTGAATTGGTGACAATATAGCCTTTTTTTAGATTTGTCTTTTCTGGATGCCAGGTTCTTTTGCTAGGTTATGGGGTTATTTCCTGTCTTATTGCCTAAGGGATAGTCTTTACCTCTGTTTCTTAAGAGTAGCTATGTGGCAATGAAGGAGAAAATGTTATGTTAGGACATAAATTAGGAAAGAACTTAATAATAGATGTAATGATTAGTGACTTCCTTCATTTATCTCTCCTCCCTAATGAATGAATTCTATGCTAGTTTTACAAATTCAGTTGGAATTAGGAAGTTTATGTTCACCAATTGTCCTCTCTTGTCTTTGGAAATTACCATGCTGAGTCTAGATGGAAGATGGTACTCAGTGTCTGACACATTTTGGAGGAGAAAACCAACGTCTCCAGAAGCAACTGTGGCTTACACACACTGCCACTTTTCATCCTAGCCAGGGAGAGTGCCTGAAGTGTGCAAATTGATGTTAACTCTTTATTGACCCATGAGTTACTGATACCAATAACAACTTGTCCTTCATGGACAAAATGAGCATTTTCCTCTACCAGTTATTAAATAATAAATAACATTAAAAATCTCTAAAGGAAGTCCTGTATGGTCTCTAAACAATGTTCTATGGTATTTCTACTTATCCTTTATAAATGCTCCACTTTGTGCCACTTTTACCTGAATTATGTTGCTTTCATCTGAGCCATATAAACAATCTTGTACTGAAGTATTGGTATTACCACTGTCCTACAAATGAGAAGGCTGTTTGGATTATATAGTTGCTCACTCTATTCCACAGGTAAACTTGGAGAAGTCCAGGACTTAAAGCCAGGTAGTATGACTGTAGTGTTCCTGCTCCTAGCCCTTGTGTCTCCCTGTGCTGAAAGTAAGAGAATTTAAATTTAGTTACTACTCATGGTATCATATCTCAAAATGTTTACAACTCTTGTTAATGAGAAAATTGTTACTCAGATTTTACTGTAACATTTTAGAATATACACACACACACACACACACCTTGAATAAATAGGCACCTAGACATATGTATTTGCTTATAGAGGATGGGTTTTTGAAAGTGGTTGCTAATGTATCATATAGGGATCTGTGTGGTTAGTGTTAAATCCTTCGTACTTTATTTTACATAAGCAATCTGTGGTGTTTTTAAAGAAAAACTTCCCCACAGGCTCAATATTCAGCAAACACCAGATCCTCAGTTACTGGTGTTCCCCGTTGATGTTTAGAAGTCCAAGCTTTGCTTGAGGATGTATGTCACTGTGGATGGACTATGGGCTTATATAGCCTCACCCTACTTCTCGTTTCCTATCTCTGCTTCCTGATTGTGATTGTGGTTGATATGCGATCCCTCAACTTCTTGCTCTTCCAATAGTTTGCAACCATGTCTCACAGGCATGATGGATTCCCTCTCTAGAACCAAAATGAACTCTCTGTTTTTTAAGTTGCCCTTGGCCATGGTTTTATCACTGCAAGAGAAAAGTAACTAATACCTTTCTCTTATCTGTGTTGATACTAGCCTTGCTGTGGATCTCGAAGTTGGGTTCTGGCCTGCTTCCCATTACCATGAGTTATAGCAGTTCTGGTCCCAGGTGGACTGATAAAAGATGAATCCATTTTTCATAGGCTGATCTGGAGCTCAGCTTATGAAGCACCAGTATCCTTAGTTGTGTGTATATTGCTGTTACCTAGTTTCTTAAATTGCTTGAGAAAAGATCAGTTACAATATTTCTTAAAAATAATAACAGTATGGAAGATAAAACTCCACTGTTTCTGTCCTTAAACCTCACAAGGAAAAATAAAATCTGTTTAGTCTGCAGTAATTTGGCAGCTTCAAGTTTGAAATTTCTATTACTTTCTGTTGTTGAATTTAGAGCCAAGTTCTTATCTCTCCTTTTGTCTTAAGACATCTGCACAGATTTTGTTGTATAATTAGTACAAAATGTTCTCTTTGGGCTTCTGTTATTTAACAGAATCCTTTGCATTAAGGTTTATAAATTTGCCATTTTTTCCAGCCTGCAAAAGTGGGGCCATTTCTGTTGAGTCTGTCGTTATTTTGATCATTTTCCATTCTTCAGAAAGGAGACTTTACCCAGTAGCAAATAGCATTTACAATTCAAGAACACTTCTTTTTTAGCTGGTTCCTTTCTTAACCTCTTCTTCATTTCTGCTATTTCTTTTCTCTCTAGTCATCCCTGAGATCAGAATGTTTCTGGGATGTACATAGAAGTGAAAGAAGAGGAAAGAAAGCATTCATAGAAAGGTTACTTTCTAGGATTTCCCCCATGAATCTTAACAGCAAGATGGAACACAGTGAAATACAGAGCATCCTGTTTGCGAAGAGTCTGTTTATCATCTAAAACCAAGTTACAGCAAAGCACTTAGACAGCGACGCCTGGGCGAGCCCAGCGTCTTTCATTGGGGTCTTGCATTTATCTCATTTTGTCTGTTGCTCGCCATCCCACATCTGCTGACTGGTCCTTACAGCCCAACCAAAATCTCATTCTCCATTCATAGGACACTCCTTTATAGGAAATTATGCTTTTCCATATATAGTTTAAATATTGAGTGGATACATAGATTCTACATTCAAGTATTTGGATTAAAATTTCAGATCAAACTGGGTTAACTGAGAGTAGAAGGAGTCAAATGTATTGCTTTAATTGTGCAAGGCCATTCTGCCGTATGCTTCTTGCAAGGGGCGTGTGTGTGTGTATGTGTGTGTGTGCACTAAAGGCACATTTTTTTTTTTTAAGTTGGCTTTTGAACAATTCGGTCGATCCCTGACAGTTTTACAAAAGTCTTCTGTGGCTAACCACAGTAAACAGAATCCTTTTTTAAGTTTTATGGTATAAGTTCCAGTAGTTATCCAGGGTTAGAAAGAAATAAAAGGAAAGAGCTAGTTAAATAGTGGATTGGTCAAGTTCACAACCAGATTCCTGTGGGAAAGGTAGGCAGAGAAGGTGAGTTATTCCTGGCCTCTGATTCCCTATTCACCTAGCATTTCTAAAATTATGCTTTTATCTTCCAATGCAAGTGGGCTCATAAGAGTCAGACGACTCTCGTCATGTGATTTTCAGTTACTCCAGTTTCTAATGTTGATTAATTAATTGATAGCTTTGCATGGCGTCCTCTAGAAGCCTGGTTGATAGAGACGACCCACTTATCTTCAGACCTGATATATTAGTTTTCTGAGTCTATATAACTGAAGGACAGACCTTGAATTGGGATGCAGTCAATAAAGGAAATGTCCTTTCACAGCCTGCCTGCCTGCTCCTTTAGGGACAGTGTCACGTCTCCGTGCTAGTTCCAAATTCCACAGTTGTAATTAGGAGAGAGAACGTGGACCATAAAAATGTTTTGTTGCAGAGTATCTGTCTCCTTCCAGATCAATGTGCAGAGATTTTTTTCACCCATTATTTACTTTTTTTTTCCCTCATGTTTTTCTTCTAAGTTTTAATGATCCCTGCCTGTACATTTAGCTGAGGTTAAAAATATCTATACCCAATCTCCTGGAAACCGGGAAAGGAATCAGCAGGGTTCAGGTGACGTTGGCAAGAGTAAGATGAGAAAGACAAGTTCACCATCACATTTTATATTTTATAAACGGGCTTTATTTTCCTTCTTAGCTAAACACATGTGATGCTCTTTATGCTGATGGCAAGGGACGGCAAACACAAGTATGTTGTTAATTTGTAAGTGTGTTTGATACAAAGAACAAATAAACATAACCTCATGAATATCTAATGCTGCTGATGGCAGCTGACATGAATTTTGGTCATCATTAAGTCTTCTCCTGCAAGGTCAAAGCCACCTGCTTCCTGGTGAAACTGTTGGATGTTTCTTTGATCCTGTTTGAACTCTATCAGAGAGGTCATGAGGTTTCCAAATTGCATTCTGGATTCTGTCCCTTGATTCACCGAATTTCTTGACATCTAGAAGGAATGGCCCTAGGGACCATGATATCTTGTATTAGGAATATTTCCTAACACGAGCTCCCTGATGATGCAAAAATTCCCAATCAAGCCAAATCAAAACAAGCCGAATTAAGAAATATCCAGGTTTAATGAGAGATCTGTGTTCTCAGGTGGCCCCAAGGGGGAAAAGGGAAGCTGCAGGAAGGAGACTCCCGGAAGAAAGGGAGACCACGTGTTCCTCTTTTGGGAGATGACTTAAGTACCCTGGGGAATGATCCAGACCCCATCCCCAGGGAGGGGTCAGGATCTGGCCTGCTGGGATTTGGAATCCAGACCAGGCCTGGGGGGCTGGGATAGATGCGAGGGACTGGGGCTTATGCTCCCAACTTGACATCTCGTTCTTTTGCCTCACGATGGGGACTTCTGCCACAGTTCATTAACTTATGGTAGATAGATTTAATTGTCCTATGCGGAGAGGAGCCCTTGGGACACTGATAAGTATTTATAAAATAAACAAACACGAAAAGAAACAAACCAACAAAAAACCCAAGGAAATCGACAGGGAGGTTGAATATCTCATAGAAAGAACAGAGCAATCTAAAAGTTAATGGAACAGGTATAGTAATAATAGAAATAACATGTCTGCTGTTTTCTCCTTTCTTTTTCATGTTATTGATTTCCTATGCTATAAATGCAAACCCATTTTTCTGAGGCAGGGTTTCTTTGTGTAACAGCCCTGGCTGTCCTGCAACTCATTCATAGACTAGGTTGGTGTTGAACTCACAGAGACCCACCTGGTTCGGCCTCCCGTGTGCTGGAATTAAAAATGTGCACCACCCCCAGCAGGATGCAGCCCCATTTTTTACCCTAGAAGAAAAGTGAGAAATGTTTTTATCTAGTACCTTCTCTAGACACTGAAATATTTTCTTTGGTCTGGGGAACTGGTTCAGTGTATTTTCTCTGTAATTATAAGACCTGAATTCAGATCCCTAGCACCCATGTGACAAAACAGCATGGCTGCATGTGCCTGAAACCCCAACGTTAGACATTGGAAACAGGAGGATGTAGAGAGTCCACAGATCAGTCAGTCTAGCTGAAAGAGCAGGCTTGCATTTAGTAAGGAGTCCTGACTTTAGGTGACATGATGGAGGTGATAGAGGCATCTAATGCTCTTCTCGTTTCCGCATGTGCGTGTACAAGCATGGACATCCACATTAAAGCATACATCTATCTCTCTCACACACACACACACACACAGACAGTGAGAAAGAGAGGGGGGGGGAATGTTAAAAAGTCTATACTGTATGTGCATGTATTTGATTTGGTACTAAAAGGCTGTGTGTACTCATACAGAACAAAGTCTATTTCCATGACAAATATTAATAATTTATAATGCCAACCTTTACTACTATTAACAATTTCCTAACTTTTTGCAACGTTTTATGATTTATCAAACCTTTTCACACATTGCCAGGAGAAAACGTAACATTATTTATTTTAGGTTTAGATAAGAAACTAAAACCAATACAGTGCTAGTAGCTAAGACCAAAATTACAGCATCTGTGAATACAGGTCTATAGAGTTTTGGTTATATAGAAAGAAAAAGGATACAGGTCAAGAAAATCCTCACATTCGCATTTTAATAGCCTCATAATAATAAGCTGCTCTGATTAGTTTGAGAACACTAAATGTATATAGGTGGAATGAGAAAATGATGTCATTATAGTCTGCTGAAATGTTAAAACAAATTAGCTCATTGTAGTACGTAGGAGGACATGATGCTAGAGAAATAAAAATAAAAAATGACTATCCAAAATTTACATCGCATTCATTCACTCAATTATTCAGATTTTGCATAAATAATTCATCTCGGTATGGCGATTAGTATGCTATCTCTAAAATTATTGTCATAGACATCCTAGCGTGATTCAAACCTTTGTTGAGATTTGATGGGGTGGTAGACGTTACCCCTTGTGAGTATGCCGTTATATCCTAGGAGACAGCAAAAGACTCACTGGGAGCTGCAAAGGCAGAGGCCAGAAGCCTCAAACCTAGCTGGGATTCTGCATGCTGCTTCCCAGGTTTTCTGAGAAAAGATAGCATTTGCTGTGTGAAGCATGAACTGAAGTTCTCATGGTGAGAGAATAGGAGAGGTCTGTGCACTCAGAGAAGTGGAAGGGGCCTTTGAATTTAAACTGAGTTACTAACTGAAGGCAAAGTAGTATGTACGGATTGCGGAAATCAGATGAACGGAATTCGCTGGGAAGTGGGGTTGTTGGCCAAGGGTGAGGAAGGGAGCTCCATAGAGGATCTTGTTTCTTTTGCACTTAAGCCTACGAGCAGTAAAAGGTGCTGTATGACTTAAATTGGAGGCATTAAAAGATCAAGGATAATGCTATTGAAAGGATGTTGCTAAATGTCTAGCTCTGGTTAGACAGGCGATTTTACATCCCGCAATTTCCCTGTATAGAGCAACAGTAAGTCAGAATAGCTTTTATATCTCCTAAAGAAGTTGAAGTGTTAAGGGTAACATCCTCCTAAGACAGCATCTATGGCCACATGGCTTCACTGATAAATTTCATTAAAAAAATGCAATGAAGAAAAATTATTGATCTCACCAAAGGGCTTTCTCAAGGAGAAAAAACGACATTTAAAACATTTTGTGATATCTTATGAATTCCACCTAGTTCCGTAGTTCACTGCAAGAAAGGCATAGGCCAATATATTTTATGGGAATAGGTTCAGTATCAACAAAATATAAGCGAACTGACCACACCAATAGATAAAAGTTGAATGTTTCATTCCAAATGACGACTGTCCTAATATTTTAAACGCAATTAAATTAATAAGTCACACAGGCATGTTAAGGGAGGAAAATTCCCTGTGACTATCTCAGTGCAGAAAAGAACTAGACAAAATTTACCAGTTGTTCATAGTAAAAGATAACAAAATCTGGGGAAGGAGGTGGATTTCCTCAATCAGACAGATATCTTCAATTAATACTGTCATTACAACTAAACTGAAGAGCCTGCTGCTCTCCCGAGGTCTTCTGTTCAGAAAACAGGGCACTTTATTCACTTTTGAGAGTTCCTCTGTTCATCTGTAAAACAGGAATTATAATCATTACCAAAAAGTTTGCACTTGTGATTGTGTTAACACATTAGAAAGAGCCAATCAGTTTGGTTGGACTCCATGGAGATCATGATTACAAGCACAGAATTAAAATTCTCTAACATTTTCTGATGAGCCCCCTGAAAACCCCTAGACTACATCTTCCCCTCAATTGTTTATTACCTCAAGTTTTGTATTATTTAGGGCCTGGAAAGTGATTTAAATTGTTTGGCCAGCATCTCTTTTTGACTTGTGTGACCTCTAGCTCTCCCTTCAGGGTTGGGCGGAGATAGTTCATGAAGCTAGACAGATTTGCAATCGGTTCTTCAAGTCCTTCATATTGGCTTAGGTGGGAGGGGGACAATTGACTCAGTTATTATTTGTTACCTTATTGATGGATATTTAGGTGTTTTTCCTCATTTTAGCTCCTATCGACAAAAGCTTATTCACATTGAATATTCATACTCCAGTACTCTCCTCTGTAAGCGATGTTTTTCTTTTTCTGAACACACCAGGGAGAGAATGGGTCACCTCTTGAGTTCTGCATGATATGGACATTAATTTTGATGACTTCTAATATTTCTCACTCCTTTCAATAAACTAATTGGAAAAAAAATAGTCCTTGGTGCTTGATAAAACTTTACAACTGGGAGAGTGGATAGTGCATGATATTTATGCAGAAATTAGCAAAGTCATTATTTTTCAAACTCTTTATATTATTGTGAACACATAAATCTTAATGAGATTTCCCCCTCCCGATTCCCCTTAGGGCTCAGGTGCTTCTAATTCAGTTGTCAAATGTAAAAGTTTACACTAACGAAACAACTGTTCTTTTTTCACATTATTCAAAGAAATAAAAAAATCCTATATTAATTCATTGGTCATGATAAGTCTTACATTGTAATTCAGACACTTCTCTGTTTCTGTTACAATTTTCTCTCAATCAGCAAAGGAGAATTGTGTGTGACTTTTCTTGTGGCGTTTTGAGCTAACATGTATTCATTTCAGATAGGACATTGAGAACACAGTAACTAAACAATTCCACCGAAGTCTAACCTGGTGAACCAATGACTTTATTGTGCTTACATATGGGTACAGGAGTAAAAGGTCACAAACAGGGGCATAGGTGATTCAAAGATAACTGTCATTACCTAAGCTCCCACCTCAGCAACAACTTACAGTAGCTGCATTGCTGGGTTCCTTGAACAACTGGAAGGTAGTTTGGCTGATGGGAGAGTCTCCTGTAATAATTGTGAGTCCACAGTTACACTCCAGAGGATGAAATTGGACTATGATAGTAAAACAGAGTTGTCTTCAGTAGGCATCCAAATTTCAAGAAAAGTTAGTTTTGGAAACTAACATTTGGACAAGAAAATAGCTTTGTGATATCAGAGATGTAGGTATTTTTTCATATCATTGATTGTAGAGATCTAAAAATATCACCTAAAAATGAGAACATAGGTTGAAGTAGCTAAATTTCAGATTTTAGAAGAATTGAGGGTATGTTAGAGGTAAGGTCAGTGTGGTGATTTGAGTAAAAATGGCCCCCATTGGCTTAGAGATTTGAGTGCCTGGTCACCAGGAAGAGGCACTATTTGAAAGGATTAGGAGATGTGGCCTTGTTAGAGGAAGTGTGTCACTGGCTGTGGGCTTTATGGTTTCAAAAAGTCCATTCCAAGCTAAGAGTCTTTATTTTTCCCTACTACCTATGGACCCAAATAGAGAACCCTCAACTACTTCTCCAGCGCCATGTCTGCCTGCATGCTGACATGCTTCCTGCCTTGATGATAATGGACTAAACCTCTGAAACTGTAAGCAAGACCCAGTTAAATGCTTTCTTTTATGAGAGCTGCTGTGGTCTTGGTGTCTCTTCACAGCAATAGGATGTTGACCAAGACAGAATTTAGAAGTGAGATTCAGAAATATTGCTAAATGAGTGAACCCACATCAATACCCTGAACCATAACCTAGGATCCTTGGAGCAAAGCTTGTACTCAAATGCTTCATTGAGTATATGGTCACCAAGAAGCCAGCACAGTGACATTCAGGTAGATGATAATGTCATGGCTTGAGATTGCTTTCTCCACAACTCAGAAGCAATGCTGAAATTCTCTATCCCCAAGAAATCTGTCTGCAAATAATGCATACTGATACAACTATGGCTTGACTGTTAAGATTTAAGTAACTGATATGATTTGAGGCCTTCTGCCTAAAAAGAAATTTCAAATCTGGTAGTGTAAGCGTGGTCATAAACTCATGTCTGCGTAGATCAAAGACCCTAGGGTAGAATCTGCTGTTGTGTCTTTGCTTAAATGGCCATGCTGTCAATTTCCTTTTAAATATTTATGTTTATATATAGACATGTGCTGACCTTACCTTGAGACAGAGAAGCTTCTCCTTAAGGTAGACAGACATCAGTGGGGGGAGTCACATTGAGTCAAAGTACTGAGAGTAAGAGGCTCAGTGCTCTGCTCTAAACAAGACATCTATATTAAGCTTTGGGTTACCAGGACCCAGGGAACACTGCGCAAGAGGAGGTAGAAAGACTAAGAGCTGGAGAACAGCGAGTCTTGCTGTGAAATGCTGTCCTGTTGCTGTGGCACGGCTGGCGCAATCATGAGCTCATGGCTGCCACTGTCACTTGCATAAGACCTATCCAAGACGAAGCCAAACGCAAGTCTTGACACAGGACAGTAGACGATTGATCTCTAGACTCCATACCACACTGAGGAGATATTGGCTGTAAAGAGCTTCTTAGGTAGAGAGAATCAATCAGTCTTGTTGAGGATATGGCCACAGAAGGTTTTCCTGCTATAGTGGATAATCCCAGACACCCACACATATGGGCAGGATTAAATGGACTTAGTGAACAGAGATAACATGAAATTGGGAGGGGGTTGGTGTCGATGAGAGATATGGAAAGTGTGTAGTAGGGGAGAAATAGGGCACAGATCTACTCATACTCATATTTCTTTGCATACATGTATTTATTCCCCCAAAATATTTTTTCAATTCTACTTTATAAATAATTATCTGGAAAGTAGGAACTATGAGAAGGTTTATGAATGTAAAATTGAGCATATATACAAAGAATGGAAATTTATGTAGATACTTAAAATTGCAAGATTGAAAAGTTACCACGTGAATATGTGGTTCAGGTTTGAAATCACAGAAATATATGCAGATTATTAGTGGGTGAATGTATGTTTAAAATACTTTAGCCACCAGGTGGTGGTAGCATTTGCCTTTATCCCAGCACTCAGGAGGCAGAGGCAGGCAAATCTTTGTGAGATAAAGGACGGCCTGGTCTACAAAGTGAGTTAGAAGACAGGCTCCAAAGCTACACAGAAAAGCCCTGTCTCAAAAAACAAAAAACAAAACAAAACAACAACAAAAAGCTTTAGCTGAATTCTTGCTAAATAGGCAAGTCTTTGATCTAAGTATGATCTTAAATTCTCTTGTCTTCGTATTTATCATATGTAAAATGTAAGAAATTGACTTGAATTTTTGGATGTTTTCCCTAAGATTCAAAATCCTTACCTAAAAATGGAGTGAACTAAATGAAATGAGATAGTCCATTTGATAAAATATAACAACATGTCTAAGACTCTTGCCTCCTTCGCCACATTCAGCTATATAAGTAACACCATATTTTATTGAGACGAACTCTCAAACAATGAGTTTAAGCTTCCTGTTAGGGGCCAGTAAGATGGTTCAATGTGCTGCCAAGACCGGTGATCTAAGTGTGATCACAGGACCCGTACGATAGAAAGAGAGAAGTCACTCTTCTGGGTGGCCTCCGGCCACCTCACACATGCTCTGGTATGATTGAATGCTCAGTTACACATGAAATGAATAAACATAACAAAATCATTAAATGTAATCATCAAAATTTAGAATTTTGTTACGGCTCTATAGCATAATGAAAATGAATTTTGAACACATTTCATCTAATAAATGGCAAGGGAATAACCCATTTTCTCATTGGTATTGGAGATATTCCTTTTGTTTGTGATGCATTTTTATATAGACTTAATTTAGTTTTTCACATGCAATTTTAGTGCTTTGATGTCGTTCAAACATTTTACATAAAGCAAGAAGTTTTTATTTGCTATATTAGCTAAACCCTATAATACTAATGGAAAGATAACTTGTGCCAAGTCATTTTAGTTATTAGAATAAGAAAAAGAAACCAATCAAGAGAGAAACTAGCTATTTCTTGAATGAGAATTTGCTGTTAATTATAATGTGCTATTTTTATTTTCTAAGATTTAGACAAAAGATATTTTGAAGCTTTAGGTTTACTCTATAAAAGGGTATTCAACTGCTTTATGATTTTGTCATGCATTAGCTATTTGAATTTAGGACCATATCTGATATTGTTAAATATCTAAACTGATTCTTTAATGGGTAAGATGTGAAGACACTGTTATCTGTGTGGATTATACACATTGAATGCCAGAAAACTAGGAAATGCTCAATAACAATATTATTTCTTTAGAGAAAATTCTTCCCGTGACTTTTTAAGAAAATTAAGATGAAAAGATTTTCAGAAATTGAGAATAACGCCAAAGTAAATTGATGTGGGAATCATTACTATTATATCCTAGTATTTTAATTATCCTTGGTTTCATTTTTTCCCGAAAATACAGACAAAGACATCTGAATTAATGTAGGCATAATTTATCCTTCTATAAACTAAGCAGTTTGAAAGGTGTTCAGTTGGCATGAATTGCCTTACTTTAAAAAATTGATGCATGAAGTCATCCAATTATCCAAGCTGATGTACATTTATTATTTTATGGCATATTTTAAAAAGCTAATTGCCACGTGTATAGAGAATAAGACATTCAAATTTACAGAAATATTGAGTAGTAGAGGGAATATTTGCTTAGATATCATCAAACTTCAGCTCTGCTTTAATCTTTAGCCTTTTTTTCAAATTCATTTATTGTATGAACATGAGTATTATTGTATCAACATGAATATTTCTTTGCATGTATGTATGTGAATCACATACATGTCTGGTTCCCATAGAACCCAGAAGAGGTCACCAGGTCCCATGGACCTAGAGTTATAGAAGGTTGTGAGTTGTCTTGTTGATGATAAGAACTGAACCTGACTCATTGTCTGCAAAAGTAAAACATGTTCTTAACCGCTGAGCTCTTTCTCTCCAGTCTCCAAACTTTTCATCAAGGACCTACCATGTTCAAGGCACCTAGTTTTCTGTCACAAGGTTTACCATATAATGTGGAGCCTGGCACAGAATATGCGATCAACCTAAGTTTGATGGGTAACACCATGAGGAAAACAGCATGGATATCAAAAGAGACTGTGACGTTCAGCAATTACTCAGGTGGATCAGGGACTAAGAGAGAAAACCTAGGTGTTTTCAAGAAGGATCATTAAGACTCAAATTGGAGAATGTGGAAGAAACACTGGTTTTTAAGGACAGAAGATATGAACTATTTCATCTAAAAGATTACTGTGCATTCAGTGGACATTGTATATACTTCTGACAGTACCAAGAGGAAGGGCCTTGCTAACTGTTTTGTTTGAATCACTTGGAATTACAGGGCTTAGAAGAAGAATCAGATTTTTATATAATTTCCTATGGACCTAAGAACTTCATAGTACATCCTTAATGCATTCTTTGCTTGCATATCCTTTTTTTCAGAACCTTAAACATGTGTCCAAGCTACTTTTGTTGCCAATCTAGATGATTGATTAAAGTAGCCTCATTAGTCAATGATCTTCCTTGCTTTTCTGATGTGGGATTCACCTCTGTAAGCTGTGAATACCATTGGTTAATAAAGAAACTGTCTTGAGCCTGTGATATGGTTTAACTTAGTTAGGTGGAGAAAACTAAACTGAATGCTGGAAGAAAGAAGAATGGAGTAAGGAGAAACCATATAGCCCTTCCAGAGACAGATGCCAGAACTTTAGCAGGTAAGCCACAGCCACGTGGCGATACATAGATTAATATAAATGAATTAAATTAAAATGTAAGAGTTAGTTAATAAGAATCTAGAGCTAATGGACCAAGCAGTGGTTTAATTAATACAGTTTCTTTGTGTTTATTTCAGGTCTGAGCTGCTGAGCAGCTGAAATGATCAAGTGGCCTTCTTATACTTTCCCTCTTGGACCACTTTCTTAAGCTTATTTTCAACCTGACAACCAGAGTAATTTTTCTGAAATATAAGTTGTAACATGAGACTCCATAGCCAAACACCCCAACAAAAAACAATTTTAACATTCTTCATATGAGTGTCATTAATATAGTTTTAGGCACTGCTTTTTAGACTCTTATGAGACCCTATAGGAGCTGGTCCCTACCATATCTCTGTCTCCATCTTCTAAAGTTCTTTTCCTTGCTCACTTTGTTCTTCTATACTCCAGTTGTCTTGACCATGCCAAACTAGCTTCTTCCACTAATACTACAGCTTTTGTGTCTAGAATGTTCTTTCCTCAAAGGCTCACTTATCTTCCGCAGGTGTTTTTTTCACATTACATGGTCGTCAAACATTCTATTGAAGTCCTGCAAGCAGTTCAACATTTCTTTCTACAGTGCATTTGAGTTTTACTCACTGTCTTTGAGTAGTTAGGATAGAGATGGAGCCTGAGAAATGAACGCAGTACACAAGGACATGTGGTGAGAAGTCTGTGACACTTGGGGTTTTCTTCAAACTCTCTTATCCCTATTCAGGGATAAAATTTGCACAAAAAGAACCTCACTTGCTGAATCCATAAACTTTAGACACATGCCTCCATGCCCTTGTGGTGCAGCCATATGTCTGCTTCCTCTTGATGATTCAAAGTAAACTACCCTGTAATTTTTAAAAAAAGATTGTCCTGTGTGTATGCTTTGCCTATATGTATACATGTGTAGCTCATGCATGCATGATGACTGCAGAGGCTGAAGAGGTCTTGGAATTTCCTGGAATTGGAGTTCCAGACAATTATGAGCCACCATGTGGGTGCTGTGAACAGAACACAGGACTTTTGAAAGTGCAGGAAGTGCTTTTAGTTGCTGAGTCTTTTCTCTAGTCCCACATTGTAACCATTTTTGTGTTTGATCCAGAGTGTCAACTTTACCCTCACCATGTGCACAGACCCCAAACCTGCCCTTTTCAGGGTGGCTATTCTCATTATTTATTGAGATTTGATCCTGGTTAGTACTTTTCAAGAAAGATGAAGAATTTACAGACATGTTCATTGATTCCAAAATATCTAATTACACTTTAGAAGTATAGCTCTGGGCATTATGGAGGGTTTGGTGTTTATAGGTTTTGAGGCACTGTATTGTGCCATGCTTTTTCTTGGTAGGTCTGGTTTTTCCCCTTTCCTCTCCAGTTTGTTCTCAGTTTTGTATTTTATTATTTGCCTCTCTGAGATCCTGTTTGTCTAAACATTTTACTCACATGACTGTATTTCTTGGCAAATATCTCTAACACAATGCTTTGTGTTTTTATTAGGTTCATGTCCATCCATGGGTTGTTCATGGACATTGGTAAGGATAGACGTGGTCACTGGCATTCATCATATAATGTCACTACCCTGTGGGGATTCACTGAGGAAATGGCACTGTAGTGGGAGTAGTGGGGCAGGGAGCCTTCAGGTACAACTGGCTTCTAAGATTCTTGTACAGCTTAATTTTAATCATCAGCATGACACAACAGAGAATAACCTGGGAAGAGCCTTGATGGGGAATTATCTAGATTAGGTGATTTATGAACATATGGCTCGGGATCGTCTCTATTGCTAATTGAGGTGCTAAAATCCACCCTATCTGTGACATTACCGTTCCATGAACTGGACCCAGAGCTGTGTAAGACTAGAGAAAAGCAGTTCAGTGCTTAGCAAAGCAGACAGCATGGGAATATCCCAGTTGTTCTCAAACTTATCAATGCTGAGAAGCTTTAATACAGTTCCTCATGTTGTGATGATCTCCCCAACCATAAAATGATTTTCATTGCCACTTCATGACTGTGGTTTTGCTAGTGTTATGTGTTATAATGTAAATTTTCAGAGACAGAAATTTGTCAAAGGAGTTGTGACCCACAGGTTGAGAAACACTGGCATACCTTTTTCTCTGTGTTCTTTTTTTTTCTTTTCTTTTTTTCCTTTCTTTTATTTTTAATTGGCTTTTCAAGACAGGGTTTCTTTGTGAACAATCCTAGCTGTCCTGGAACTAGCTCTTGTAGACCAGGCTGGCCTTTAACTTACAGAGATCCATTTGTCTCTGCTTCCCAAGTGCTGGGATCAAAGGCCTGTGCCACCACTGCCTGGCTTTCTCTCTGTTCTTGACAGTAATACATGTGATATGACTGGTTGCTTAAGTTCTTACCTTTACTTCACCACAAACTGGTATAGGAGGTCCTTCTGCCTATGTGTTGCTTTCATTGGTTAATAAAGGAACTGCTTTGGGCCTATAGCAGAGCTGTAGGGGAACAGAGATAGTCAGGGAAAACTAAATGGAACGCTGGAAGAAAGAAGGCAGAGTGAGAGAGTGGAGTTGCCACCACTGGAGATAAAAACATGCTGAAACTTTGCTGGTAGGCCACAACCTTGTGGTGAGATACAGATTAAAAGAAATGGGTTAAATTAATATGTAAGAGTTAGACAATAAAAATATAGAGATAATGGTCCAAGCAGTGATTTAATGAATATAGTTTCTCTGTGGTTATTTTGGTTCTGGGCAGTTGAGACAAACAAGAGGCCTGGACGAACAAGAAGCCTCCTACTACAACAAATAGTGATCATTTCCTAGAACCATCAGCTAAAATAAACCATTTCCTCAGCTTTTGGTCAGGATATTTTAGCACTGCAACAGAAAGGAAACTAGAATAATTCCCTAACATAGAATATCTTCAACTGTGTTTGACAAGAGAGGCAAAGAGGAATTATTAAGGAAATGATGAAAGACAACACAGAGGCCAGGAAGGGTGGCCTTCAGATCAGAACTTTCTTTCTATTCTAGAAAAGCAGAGAATTGCTTTTTTGACACTAAGGTCAATCTCAGCTACTGAAATTACAATGCAATTTATTTAAGTATGTAGAATCAGACATTCATAGTCAAATCTTCAAAGAATTAATGGCTTTCTTGTTGTACATACTCACAAATTTTAAAGATAATGGCTAGCTTTTACTTGTCACTCTGATCTCTGAATATTTTAGGCTTCTCATTTGGCTTCAAAGACATCGTTTTTATGTTCATGTTAAAATTGCCCTGACCAACTAATACAGAATCATTTGTTTTCTTATCATACTCATGATATTTTCATTATGGAATTTAAGAGGAATAACCATAGTAAAATCTGAAGCAATTACAGCATATTTTTTATCCTCCATGAACTTTGCTCCCATCAATAGCAACATTAACCAACTTTTATTTAATAAATGAACTACCAATTTTACTATATTTCTTTAATTCTTTCCCCTAGTAAGTAGTATCAGACAGTTAGTGTATTCAGACACATCTTGATTGGCATTCTGTCATGTTTCTGACATATTCTGGGAGTCTTGCAACAATGTATTTACCTATATGAACCTTGTTTTTGTTACAGATAAATTTATATTTGTCTTCATAGTATACTGTGAGCATTTACTGAGAATATTTATAAACAGCTTAAGATGTTTTAAACTCTTAATGGATGTTGATTTCCTTTATTCCACCACTCACACCCTCCTCTCCTTATTTATTATTTATCTATTTAGTTATTTATCTATTTATTGATTTATTAAGATCCTCCCATTTAATTCATTCAGTATATTACTATTTTCAGGAGCAGGTGTAGGTATTTTTCAGCACCAAAAATATTGAGCTACTCACTAAGGGTTTGTATATTGCATAACTCCACTTCTAAATAAGATTCTTCCTTCTCCCTGGCATAGTTGAGTTAGAGCTTAGATCTGGTTCCGAAGTCAGGACACAGTGTGTGGGAGCACTAGCTTGTTCTTGCTCCTGATTACCACTACCCATGAGAACTAGAAATCTAAAATTCTTTAAAACAAAAATAAATCAATTCTTTTCCAAGGAAAATCGCATTTCTGTATCTTGTTTTACTTGGGTTCATTCTGAATATTAATAATTTTGTTTTCATTTCTCATAAAACTCTTTTCAATACTAGACCTGGATGGAGGTGGGGGTTCCTGGGACTTCCCACAGGACAGGGAACCCTGATTGCTTTTCGGGCTGAGGGGGGGGACTTAATTGGGGGAGGGGGAGGGAAAGGGGAGGCGGTGGCGGGGAAGAGACAGAAATCTTTGATAAATAAATAAATTAAAAAAATAAAAAAAAACAAAATCAGAAAGTAAAAAAAAAAAACTCCTTTCAAAGCTCAATAACTTTTACAAGTTGGCCCAGTGATCATTCATGAAGAACTTTACAAATTCATCAATATCTCTTGGCAATTTTCTCAAAATGTTAGTAATTATAAGTATTAATTATTTGTAGAAATCTAGCTAGAAACAATATTGTTGAAATAGTACTTTATGCTAAATATATGTGATTAAAATTTCTAACCACAAAAAAACCATAGCTCAAATAATTTGGAATCAAGATGAAATCAATAACATTCAAGGATGTCATACTTAATCCCTTGTATGAATATTGTACCCACAGATCCAAACAGTAAAAATATTTAAAAATATTGCATAAAATATTAGCAGACATTTTAGTTTGTTTTTTTTTCCATAAGTACTACAATATAATAACTATATTGACTTACATGGTGCTAGCTGTTATAAAATTTTTTATAGATTATTATAAAAACACAGATGTGTTTAGGGTTTATTCAAATACAAGGGGACATGGGAATTCCTAGAGTTCAGTATTACTGGGTCCTCTGGAACCAACATGTCCCCTGTGGACTCCGAGGGATGTCTATAGAAATCACGAAGTAGAGTAATGCCACTAAGGTGCCTATGCTGTACAGTGAATGGAGTTAACTTTTTAAGTATGAAATCAGTAATGGAGCTAGTGAGTACTATAAAAATGGCCCAGACTGATATGTTTATGCTCAGTAACAAGGGTTTCTTGTGCCTGAAAAACCTGCTCTTTAAAAGTATCAAAGTTAAATTTTGGTTGTTTGATTATCTTTGGATACAAATCTGGGAGCTGAAACACCCGATGTTGCTGTGAAGAATGCTCAGTAGGCATCTACAAAGTCAAAGTCATTCGTAGCAAATGAGTGCACTGGTAAAGGGTATTCCTTAGCAATTTGCTACTAATTGCTTAGAAGATATCTACCATATAAAAAGCATAAAACAGGCAATGTGAGAAACAGAAGAACCATGTGGTGGATTGAAAGAAAATGCCCCCCAAAGGGAGTGGTATTATTAGGAGGTGTGGCCTTGCTGAAGGAAGTGTGTCACTACGGCGTAGGCTTTGAAGTTTTCTTCAAAAGCTACACTCAGTATGACTGCTAGTCAACTTCCTCTTGCCTCTGAGTCAAGATGTAAGGAGTGTCAGCTCTAGTACCAAGTCTGCCTGCATGCTGTCTAGCTCCCTGCCGTGATGATAATGGAGAATCAACCTCTGAAACTGTAAGCAAGCCACTCTGATTAAATGTTTCCTTTATAAAACTTGCTGTGGTCATAGTGTCTCTTCATAGCAATGAAAACCCCAACTATGACAGACCATAGTATTGTTCCTGTTTTTGAGAAACTGATATGTTAATGAAAGTGATAAAGATGATGATAATTTGGTATTTCATCTTACACTAGTCAGAATGGCTAAGATCAACATAATCACTGGCAACAAATGCTACTGTGTTTGCAGGGAAAGGAGAACCCTAAATTCGATGTTGGGGAGAATGAAAACTGGTAAAGTTAGTTTGAATATTAGTATGGAGAATTCACAAACAACTAAAAATAAATCTACAATAAGATCTAGCTGTACTACTCCTTGGTTTATTCCTAAAGGACTTAAAATCCTACTCCACAGACACTTGCTCAGCAATTTTCACAGGTACCAGTAGACAGAAAATGGAACCAAAATAAATATCTTTGAACAGATGAATGGATAATCAAAATATGTTAAATATAGACAGGAGAATATTATTCAGTTGTAAAGAACAGAAGCATAACATTTGCAGGGAAGGCCATCAGTGGTGGCACATGCCTTTAATCCCAGCACTTGGGAGGCAGAGGTAGGCAGATCTCTGTGAGTTCGAGACTAGCCTGGTCTACAAGAGCTAGTTCTAGGACAAGCTCCAAAGCTACAGAGAAATTCTGTCATAAAAAACAAAAAATAAAATCAAATAAAATATTGCAGGGAAATGGATAGATCTAGAATAATATTATACTGAATGAAGTAACAGAAAGATAAATGCTTCATGTTCTCTCTCATCTGTGGTTCCTAGTTCCAAATCTTCAGATGTGAATATATACTATGGAGTAATGATAGAAAACAGCAAAGTATAGAAGGACCAGAGGTGTGTGTGGGAAGAAGCTGAGGGCTATAGCAGAATACAGGTGGTATATATTGGGAAACTATAAAAGTGACAGTATACTAACTGCAGAGGAGGGAAGTCACTACAGAGGGGGAAAGAGGGATGAGGAATAAATAACATCAAACTGCTTGATAAAACCTGAAGGAATCATATTGCTTTGAAATTACTTTAACACAAATAAAGGGGTAAGAGGGAGGAAGGGTGAAGGGAAAAGAAGGGAGGGAGGACAGGAAGGGAGGGAGAGGGCATTTGGGTTGACAGTGGGAAGTTATGCCATTTTGGTTGGCAATGCTCCCCACAAGAACCATATACTAACAAAAACCCTGGTATTAGGCATGAAAAACCTCTTTTCAAGTGGTTGATCAGGGTAGTTCAAAAATATATAGGCTATTATTGTTGCTATTGGTTGTCTGTCAGAGGTTGAATGGTGAAGCTGCACGCTTAAGACGTAGCGCTTGGCTTATTCAAACTGTGTCTAACCTGAAAGTCTACTTCCCGTGATCTAGCTTCTTGGTTCTGGAACATATTCTGCAAGCTGCTCAGAGGAAGGGAAGCAATGGTCCTAGCCAGCTGAAGAGTCCTACTTGCTGAATCACAATACCAGCATTACAATATATACATACAGCTGCAATAAGTGGTACTCATATATTGATGGTGATCAACAGCTCTCCAAATGGACTTAAGGGCCACTACATAGGAGGGAAATCATGCATGGTACTAACATCTAGCCAGCTGTCTAAGACAAGTGTGGTCATGGGCCTCAGAAAAGAATATATTCCCACCACTTTGGTAGACCAGCATAATACTAGTACATTAATAATCTTAAACCTGCAGGTAATAAGTGCTGTACCTCTTATCAAAGAAACTCTCTTGACAGGAAATGGAGATCATTATAGAAAACCATAATTGGACACAACACAAATATCAGCAGGTCTTGGGGAGCCCAGCCCCAATGGAGGTATCTATGTCACAGGTTCTGTGGTTCAGGGAACATTGTGGACAAAGAAGCGGAAGGATTATAAGTGGTGAAACAGTCACTTAGAAATGGCTGCATAAACAACACCAAAGCAATGGCAGCAATACAAGACTTGCCAAGAGGAAAAGGGGAGATTTTCAGTGCATCATACTTAACAAAGAACTCTAAAAATTACTGACTAACAGTAGATGGAGAAAAAGGCTCTCCCAGGAATGAGGCCCTAATGGTGGTCTCATGTAACATTGTGAGCGCTGAAACTATATAACATAAACAACACAAATGAACTCACTGGATTGTGTGCATATATTTGTGTATACATAAATGTATATATATATGCATATATATATGTTTATGTCTTTAATGTAATTATCAAAGAAAAAGAGGCTATCAAATTGAAATGAGGACTATGGGAGGAATTGAAGGGATGGTATCTTGGAGAGGCTTGAGGGAAGAAAGTGCTTTAATTATATTTTAACTAAAATCTTTTAAAACATATATATATATATAACATGAAAGAACATGAACTTAGAAATGAGCTATATTGAGGGATTTGAGAAGTGAGCGGGTGTGTGTATAGTAAAGGCTCATTGTATATACATATGAAACTTTTCAAAGAATCAATAAATTTATTAAAAATAAAAAGACGTGGATAAAATTGTGGTTAGAAGATGCTAACCAAGGCAAAAGTAGAAAAAGAAAAATAACATGCAAAGATGGTACACAGTAAAAGAGAGAAGACAGACTTTATTTGACCCTTATACTATGTTCATGCTTGCATGGAAAAATAATTCTGGCTCATAGTGCCAGCTATTAGGTGCTGCGAAAACTTAAGACTATAGGCAAAGAATTCAATGGAACTAGACTTTAAATAATAATCCTAATAGATCTTGTAATCTAAATAGGATAGGGATTTTTCATACATAAAAGTTGGTTACCCTCAAGTTCTGTAATCAGAGTACTAACGTGAAAAATTAATCCTTAAAATTTAAGGACTAATGTTCTGGAATGTACAGTACATGGAGCTGTAGTAATAAATCTTCTAATGGTCCAACTTCTGAAATTATTGAGTTATTTTCTCTAAATCTCTTAAGAAAGCAGAATTAAGTCGACTTAATTTTTCAGCTTTTTATTTTTGTACCTTTGACCTAATATAATAAGACATAATGTATGTAGTTGGATTTGCTCTCGCACAGGTTGGGATCAGCAGTATTTCTCCTTCCTCTTATTTCTCAGTACTTGGAAAGGAATACTCTCCATACTCTGCACCTCATTGTGTCCATGTCACATTGACTTGTTCTTGGATTCTGTACATTTATTATTTTCTACCATAGTGGTAAATTTTAAATTCTCATATTTTTAACCAAACCTTTTCCTAAAGTTTTGTGTCACAATTTTATCATTAGTTAAGTTATACATCCTTACAATCCGATTAGAACCTAGCCATGAGACACCACGCAACTACAGGAAAAAGTTGGTGGTTTATTAACAAAGATTGAAACTATGATCCACCTGGATTTTCTTCTTTTTTTAAAAAAAAATTATTTATTTATTAAAGATTTCTGTCTCTTCCCCCCCCCCCGCCTCCCATTTCCCTCCCCCTCCCCCAATCAAGTCCCCCTCCCTCCCTCTTCAGCCCAAAGAACGATCAGGGTTCCCTGCCCTGTGGGAAGTCCAAGGACCACCCACCTCCATCCAGGTCTAGTAAGGTGAGCATCCAAACTGCCTAGGCTCCCACAAAGCCAGTACGTGCAGTAGGATCAGAAACCCATTGCCATTGTTCTTGAGTTCTCAGTAGTCCTCATTGTCCGCTATGTTCAGCGAGTCCGGTTTTATCCCAGGCTTTTCCAGACCCAGTCCAGCTGGCCTTGGTGAGTTCCCAATAGAACATCCCCATTGTCTCAGTGTGTGGGTGCACCCCTTGGGGTCCTGAGTTCCTTGCTGTGTTCTCTCTCCTTCTGCTCCTGATTGGCGGGGACCCGAGGGGACCAGTGCAGTGGCAGAAGATCAAACAGCTGGATTTTTTTTTTCTTTAAAGCAACACAAACTCTAGGCTTTAAGTATTCCCTATTTATCTGATTCATCTCTTTTAAGTTCTGGTAATGTTAATTAACCTGTAGAAACAATCCACAGAACATTGAAATGAAGAGTGACTTATTCTCTTCTGTGACGATAACAGCACCTATGTTGTTAGAAATGTGCCTGGTGGATTGTCCTTGTCATGACAGTATTTCTCCGGAGCTGACATGGCCATCTAACTGGGTCCTAGAATCCCACAGCAAAATAGCACAAGCTTTGAAAGCCCTGTCTTCCTATTTACTAGCTTTGTGGCGTTTGGGAGTTTGCTTTATCCCCATGACAACTATATTGTTATGATGATTATTTGCAGTGCACATAAGACATTTATTCTCACATTATGTGCATACTGATAATTGGGACTATTATTAATTAACATTTAGAAGCAAACAATTGTGCTTATTAAAAGGAAAGCAGTATCACCTGCTGAGAAGCGCACTCTGATGTGCACTTTACTGTAGACTTTAATTTTTCATGTATGAGGTGGAAGTGATTAGCGCTTCAATATCTTATCCAATTCTAAGTTCCTTACTTAAATGAAACAACTAAATATATGTTTGTGTCAAAAATGACTGTTAGCCTGACCAGGGGCCAAAATCAGAGCTTAGGCTAATGGGAGTTTTATAGATGTGCTATAAAAATAATTTAGAGATGACTTAATTCGATTGTCTACTATTGCATGTAGAAAAAGAATAATAGTGTTTGGCCACTGTAGTCCTTTTAAAGTTACATTTTCAGATTTCATCTGTCCTGTGCATTAGCGGTATAACTTGAGAATGTTCCCTTTAGAAAATGTGATTGTTAACTTATTCATAAGGTGGTTCCGTGGGTAAAGACCACTGCCACCAGATCTGATGACTTTAATTGGGTCCCCAAGAGGTAAAAAGAGGAAACTTGCTCCTCCAGGTAGTCCTCTGACCTCTGCACATATGCAAACTCATGTTTATTTACACACAGGTAAACAAATACATGCAATGAAGATGTGATTGTTATCTTAAATCTGAAGCTGAGAGAGGAACATAATTTAGGAGTGAGAGTCATACCGAGAAATTTGAGATGGTGTGGACTCCTTTCCCCAGAGACTTTGGAAAGAGAAAATTTTAAGTCAAAGCAAATATGGAGATCAAACATTGCACTCAATTCAATCAATGTAATAGGCAAGGAGATAGGCTGCTCATTAATAATTACTTTAGTGCCAGGTTTGGGTATTGCGTTTATTACTGTGAAATGAAACAACATTTCCTGAGCAAGAGTGACATCATAGGACAAAATGTTTCATTTGCTAATTTTTATTCACTTCTTTTTCCATTTCACTTTATTTATGAATATTAATAAATAATAAATATTTATTAAATTAGTGCTTTAATAGGGTAATTATAGGAAAGTTAGGAATTATTAAGTAGAAAGTAAATCTATTCTTGCTAAAGAATATTTCTGTAAAAATGAGGCATGGCCACAGTCCCAGAGAGGCTTAGGTAACAAGGAGGGCCCAAAGAAGGATGCATACATTTACCTGGGGAGGGGAAATAGAAGAGATGTCCTGGCAGAGTGGGAGAGCGGGGGATAAGGGATGGATGGGGTGGGTTGTGGATGGGATAAAGGGGATAGATGTCTTGACGGAAGGGGGGCATTTCTGGGTCAAGGAGAAAACTGGTGCCAAGAAACTCCCAGGAATCCACAAGGATGACCCCCCCCCCCCCCCAGCTAAGACTCCTAGCAATAGTAGAGAATGTGCCTGAACTGGCCACTTCCAGTAATCAGATTGGTGGCTGCTCTAATTGTCATCAGAAAGCCTTGGCCCAATATCTGATGAAAACAAATGCAGAGATTCACATCACAGTCAAGCACTGGACCAGTTCTGGGAATCCTGTTGAAAAGAGAGAAGAAAGATTGTTCTAGCCAGAGGGTTCAAGGGCATCACAAGGGAACCCACAGAAACAACTAACCTGGGCTCATAGGAGCTCACAGGCTCTGGACTGACAGCGAGGGAGCCTGAATGGACCAGCCTAGGCCCTCTACATTTGTATTACAGTTGCATAGCTTAGTTTATTTGTGAGATTCCTAGCAGTGGGATCAGGTCCTGTTCCCAGCACTTGAGCTCATTTTTGGAAACCTATTCTTCATTCTGAATTGCCTCACTTAGTCTTAAGAGAAAGGAGGAACTTAGTCCTGCCTCAGCTTGATGTCCTTTGTTGCCATCCAAGGGAGACCTGCCCCTTTCTGAACAGAAACAGAGGATTAAATGGGGTGGCAATAGAGGGGAGGTTGGAGAGGGAATGGGAGGAGAGGATAAAGGAGAACTGCAGTGAGGATGCAAAATAAATTTAAAAATATTTGATTAAAAAACCATATATAGTAAAATATTATCAATTAAATTATGCTATTCAAAGCTAATACAATTGGCAAAGTTGAAGAAAAATGAGAAATGATCATATGAGAACTGATCATTTAGTGTTGTGATGGTCTAAATGAAAATAGCTCTAGGAAGCAGCACTTTTAGAAGATGTGGTTTTGTTGGAGGAAGTGTGTCCTTGTCGGAGAAAATGTGTCACTGTGTGGGTGGGCTTGGCCATCTCCTTTGCTCAAGCAAGGCCCAGTGTCACTCTTTCTTCCTGTTACCTGAGGATCCTAGTGTAGAACTCTCTGTTCGTTCCTTCTCTAGCACCATGTCTGCCTTTCAGCGCCATGCTTCCCACCATGATGGTAATAGACTAAACATCTGAGCCTGTAAGCCAGCCCCAATTTTCCTTTATAAGAGTTACTGTTGTCATGGTGTCTCTTCACAGTAGTAGAAATTCTAACTAGAACAGCTGTATACTGATTAAAGTGTTTTAATGAAAGAATACTTCTCTTTTGAGAAAAAGGGTTAGTAAACTGCAAACTCTATTCAGTTACTTCAAATGATCCTTGTGATGGGGTCCAGAGTTGAGTCAATGGCCAATATGAGAACCAATTGAATCTTGGTCAACTCAACCTTTCTTCCTTCTTTTCCTTCCACTCCTTCTGTTTCTCTCTTCATCCCTCCATTTCTCCTTCCTTTCCCTCTATCTCCCCTCTCCTCCCTTTCTCTTCCTCCATTTTCCTTCTTCCTCTTGCTACAATACATTGTGGAGCTTTCTACACTTTCTTGCCCTGCAGATGGACTCTGGGGTCTTCACGGGGCTGTTTGGCAGGAACACAGACTTTCTGATTCTGGGCATTCTTTTCATCTCTGACTGGTCTTTGAGTCCTTTCACAAAAACATTGTACCTGGTGCTCATGTCTTTCATTTAAAAGTTCTCTCTCTTGATTTGATGAATCATACCTCCAATAGGTTGCTAAAACACAGTGCTTTGACAATGTGCCTGGGATTTCCCCTCATGCACAATTGTCCTTTGGCTGAGATGGCACTGTGGGCTCAGTCACATTTCTGTGTTGTCCTAAGGATATTGCTTTGTTGATTCTGAACTTTCTGAGTCACAGTTGGAAGGACTGGAATTCATTCCATTGTTTGGCAAGTGAAGAGATGCTTTCCTTTTAGAAATTTTGATAGTTTGGTATTGTGAACTCTTTCTTTAATGTTTCTTAATGTGCACATATTATTGCTTTATCGCTCCCTATAAGTCCTTTCAATATAAAACTACGTATTAGTTTTAGGGACGTCTCTTAGATTTTCTATCTTATCTCCATTTTCTATCACTCTTCAAAGACTATTACTTTTATTCCTTTTAGTATTACTTGCATTTGCTATGCTGGAAACTGAACTGAACCAAGAGTCTTACAGGCAAATGCTCTAACATTGAATACACCTCAGACTTCAAGACTAACTTACTAGTAGACCTGGTTCTCCTGAAGGCATACTGCTTCATTTATCACTTACATTCTTTTGTTTTCTTTTCTCCTTGTCTGGAAAGCTTTCAAACTTTCTGCTGTTACCCTGAGTTTGCCTCCACAGTTTAGGAGAATTTAAATTTAGATGGTTAGTAACCTTAATTTCATCTGGCTAGTGCCTTCACTGTCACATTCAAATGTATCTTACTAACTCCAAGAGTAAGAATCTTTTTCGTATTAGCTCTATAAGTACCCATCATTTGGCCAGAGGTTTTCCTTCTCTCCTAAAGTTGGTTTAACCCTGGCTATATAATACTGATGAAAGGGAGCCTTTTTCATTGATGTTTCTAGACTAATTAATATATTATACTTAAAAATGACTATCTTCATATTAGCCTCCTCTAAAGTTTTAAGGGGGTTCTAGTTTTCTAGATGAGTAATTTTCCAAAGTTAATCTGAAAATTAACGACATAAGGGAAGATCTTGTTTAAACGTAGACTAATTCCCATTTTTATCACCCGTATCCTGCTATTCCTCTCTTGACCCCTCCTCCCACCTATGGTCCCTTTATATTTTTCTAGTTTCTGTGATCATTCCAGGTGGTGGTATAAGTGAAAATAGCCCCCACAGGCTCATAGGGAGTGGTACTGTCAGGAGGTGTGGCCTTGTTGGAGGAAGTTCACTGGGGGTGGTCTTTGAGGTTCAAATGCTCAATGCAGGCGCAGTGTCACTTTTTCTTCTTGCTGTCTACGGATCCAGATGTGGAACTCTCAGCTACCTCTCCAACACCATGTCTGCTTGTGTGTTGCCATACTTCCTGCCATGAAGATAATGGACTAACCCTGTGAAATGTAAGCCAACTACAATTAAATGCTTTCATTTATAGCAGCTGCCATGGTTCTGGTGTCTTTTCACAACAATAGAGACCCTATCTATGAGGCATACTTGAACTTGTGGATTTGGAGGAACTGTATGTAAGAGAAAATATGAGGTACTTGCCATTCTGGGTCTTCTGGGTTAACTTATTCAGTTTCATCTTTTCTAGGTCCATCAATTTACCTCCAAATTTCATGATTTTACCTTTCTTTATAGCTGAGTATATTTCCTTGTGAATATTTCCCACATTTTTAGTATTCATTCTTCTGTCTAAGGGCATTTATCTTGTTTCCCTTTTCTGGATATTGTGATTAGGAAACTGAATTTTAGTAAGCAAGTATCAGAAAAACATGATGTTGAGTCTTTTGAGCATAAATCAATAAGTGGCATAGATCATATGGTAGGTATATTTTTAGATTTTTTTTCAAGACTTCAAGACAGGGTTTCTCTGTGTAATAGCCCCGACTTTCCTGGAACTAGCTTTGTAGACCAGGCGGGCCTAGAACTCACAGAGATCTGCCTGCCTCTGCCCTTGAGTGCTGGGATTAAAGTTGTGCAACACCACTACCTGGCATATTTTTAGTTTTTTGAGGATTCTCTGTACTGATTTCCAGAGTGGCTGCAGCAATTTGCATTCCCAACAACAGTGAGTTCTTTACAGCTGAATAGTATTCTGGTGTGTGTTACACATTTTCTTTCCATTCATCTGTTCAAGGGCAATAATGTTTTTTTTTTCTGGCTATTGTAAAATTGGTGGCTGTAGAAATTTCTGAACATGTGTCTGTGGAGGAGGATGTCAAATTTGGGGGGAATAAGCAAAGGAGTAGTACAGCTGGATCATATTGTAGATTTATTTTTGTAGTTTGTTGTTAATTCTCCATACATATCCAGAGTAAGTGTACCAACTTGTATCCCCAAGAGTGAATGAGGGCTCCTCTTTCCCTCTAACCTCACTAAAGTCTGTTGTCAGTTATTTTGTTGATCATGGCCATTCTGACTGAGGTAAGAAAAAGCACCTCAAGCTGTTTTCATTTGTATCTCCCTAATTGCTAGGATAATGAGCAGTTTTTGACGTTTTCCTTAGCCAGTTACATCTTTCCTATTGAGAATTTTCTCTTTAGATCCCTAGCCCATGTTTATTTTATCATTTGTTTCATTGACTCCTTGCTTTTTTGAGTTCTTTGTATATTGGGACATTAATCCTTTGTCAGATGCGTAGGTAAGAAAAATAATATCCTATTCTGTGGGTTTCTTTTTCTCTCAACTGTTTCCTTCCCTACACAAAAGTGTCTTCGTTTAATGAGGTTCCATCGTCAATTAATAGCCTTAAATCTTGTGGAAATCCTGTTCAAAAAGTTTTTTTTCCCCCCAGCTTATATCTTATAAGGAGTGAAAAAACAGGGTGGGGCCTTCAGCTGCAGGGAAAAGTGTAAGGTCAACAGAAGTGGATCAAGAGAGATGGGGGATTCAAATAACAACAAGGTTGTTTGATAAAGCCTCAAGAGTCATATTGCTTTATATCTAACTAAAATTTTACACAATGCTTATCAATATTTATACATGCACACACATAATACATACATACATGCATACACACATACATACAGTGTTTAAAAAAATAGGAATGGGAGTCATGCATCCATGGTGTCACCAAGTCAAGTACTAGAACGGAAATTCTCAAAGGATGCTCTTAGGTGTGAGGGTATGAGTATCAAATAGCAAAAAGTGAAAGTGAAGAAGCAAAGCAAATCATTAAAACCATTTTGACAAATGTTTAATTCAATTATGGAGCAGGTTTTATACTCCTGACATTACTAAAGAGCAGGCCCCAAGGCATCTTTTTCATGTTTTACTCATACATTGTTTCATAGTTAAATAGTGTTTAATCTCTACAGTCTCATTTCATGTAATAAACAGAAGAATGATTTTTAGATGAGGTGATCTTTTGACACTGACCTCTTTTGGAGTCCACCCCTACAAGCATGGTAGTTATCCTAGGTTAATTCAGTGAATTTATCTGCGTTGACTATAACTAAGACGGTTAATTTTAAATTTGACATGATAATTAAACATGTTGGTGGTGCAATGATCTTCCAACAGAATTATAAATGAAACTCACTAAAACTTAAAAGATAAATTTGACAATTAAAGGACCTATGGGTTTTTTTTTAATTTATACTTATTTTAAAACAGAAGTTGTGCCTATTGTGCTGTGAGCATTGAAACTATTGTACCAGTGTAATTGAAGTCTTATTAGCAACATTTAATCCATACCATTTTTATTAGTAAATATGAAAAAACCTAGACCTCAATGTACTAAACAAGCGCATGTCAAAATCCACACGAGAAATAACTGACCACATTTATTTTTTACTTTCCTTGACTTGTCACTATTTTTCCAGTTATTGACTGAAGAGTAAACTAGTGACTTCCCCACAAAACTCATCCTTGTATCTGGTTCAATAAAACTTCATTGTAATCAATACTTATGACAAATTCTTAATTGGCTCTGAGCCCACGTTTTACACTTTCCCAATTTGTTACTGGATTTTAGAAAACCATGAATAACTTTTCAAGCATGTACTAAGAGAGGCATACCATAAAAAAAGCTTTCTTCACCCAAGAAATAATTCTTAATAAATTTTCAATGAAGAAGCAGGAGAGATTGCTTCCTGTGTTTTTGTGCTATGAAAACTCTAGTTAGACATATAATTGAAACAAAATGTGTTAGCACGTCTAACTTTTAAATGACAGGAACAAGGAGACATTCATTGTGAATGTGAATATTGTGAATATTTTAGACAAGTAATCTTTCATTTCTCACTGGCATTCTCAAGTCATTCAGAAATTCCTGTATTGTGGAAAGTAAATAAAAGGGTCGTATTTCTTCTATGTTTAACTCTGAAACTAATATAAAGAAATGGGAAGTTTAATTGGTAAAATGTAAAACTCAATCTGCATTGAAATACTTAAGGAAACGTGTAGTTTGACAAACAAAATTGAAAACTCACAGTCTGCATTAAAATATTCCTACTTCTATATAAGAATAAATTATACCATACTCACTAATAAGGTCTTTTCTCAATTTGAAGTTTTTAAAGATATTGATTATTAATTATGAATTAAAAATAATATGAATTTGCTGAATTTGAAATAATTGTTAGAAACTGCTATCTTTATGCCAAAATCATTAAAACCTAAAGCAAAACATTTAGTGTCTTAATAACTGGTATTTCAAATAACAAAATCAATGATCATAACTAAACTGATTACAGCACATTTTTTGAAGCTAACATCCCAGTATGTGTTTTCAAGGCCTTTACGTATTTAGACTTGTTAAAGAAAGACTTAATTTAGCATAATTAATGAAATTCCACTTGTTCATTGTATTTCTTATCAGGAATTACATATGATACAGAATTGCCAGGAGCCAACTATCTTCTGGAATCACAACTATCACCTTCGTTTTTGCATTCTCAGTGAAAATGTTTGATACTATCCACAGTGATCTCATGTCACATAAGAGGTTGCTGTGGGACAATGGTTTGTACCCTGTCAATTGTATTTTAATAAAACACTAATTGGCCAGGAGCCAGGCAGGAAGTATAGGAGGGACAACCAGGCAGGAAGTAGAGGCAGGGAGACAAGAACAGGAGAATTCTGGGAAGAGGAAAGCTTGGTCCATGGTTGTTACCCTGTCACAGAAGAAGTAAGATGTGACTGCCTCACTGAATAAGATACCGGGCCATACGGCTAATGCAGACAAGATAAATGGGCTAATATAAGAAGCCTGAGCTAATGGACCAATCAGTTTATAGTTAATGTAGGCCTCTGTATGATTTCTTTGGGACTTAATGACTGCAGGAACCGGACAGGACAGAAACCCTGACAACAAGAGGTGGGAAAGGACACATTTCTAATTGAACTTATTATTATTTTTTTGCACTACAAAGGACAAACTGAGATGTTCTCTTTTATATATTGACAGCATCCAATTATATTAACATTAGACTGTTAAGAATTTCCTCAGTTAAAGTAAAGATGTATATCTGTCAGCTAGGAAATACTAAAATGTTTTGAGATGTTTACACATCTGGGGGCAAAAGTTCTGATAGATATACACAACATACAGCAATGTATATCTACGTCAGTTATATTTTTATATCTCTAAATGGCAAAATCATAATTAATACATCTTTCAGCGTCTTATATAAATGGTATCATCCTTGCTTCTGTAGAGTCATTCATTTTAGTGCCACCATATTTTTTTCAATCTTCTTGCCACAGCAGAAAATGAAGACAGAGATAAGGAAATTTTATTTAAGAAAGATTTAAGAATATAATTTTGGGGCTCAACTCTTTAGTCCTTTAATTTTTTCTTAAATTGGTTTTTACAATGTAGAGTGTTTAGGTCATATATTGAGAATAAGATATATCTGATAATTCTTGTTGAGTGTTAGAATTTTGATCCTTTTGTTGTTGAAAGAAGTTTGGTTGGTAATTGAAAAAAGTAAAAGAAAAATATAAAAACACTTACAATGAAACTTCTTGAGTTTTCAAACACATAATTGAGTTTTCTGGCAATATCAAATAAGAAAGGTAGAAAAGAAATTTCAACATTATTATAAACTCTTGAAAAATGTGCTTAATAAGAAAAATCCTAACCTCTACTTAAACTATGCAATAAAAACTTATAGGGAATCATGGCTGAAGCAGAATTAGACAGGAAAAATTTTGTTATATATTTCATAGTGTCAGGTATTTGTAATCTGGTACTCATACACAAGTACTTCCTTTAGCTGTTAGTATTAGCTTTTTAGCTTTATTTTAGGCTCAATATTTTCATCTTCTGTTTGTTTAGAGATAATCTAAGGTACTCCATTTATAACCATTAAAACTTAAAGAAATGGATATAAGAAGTCATTATGTTATATATGTGGAATTATGCCTGAAATTATTTTTCATTAGAGATAATAAACCTAACAGTTTTGCTAGGGAAACATATATGCAATGTGCATTTATCTTCCTTTGTGGAAGGAAAATGCTTAAAATAGGAAGGTGGTCAAGTGTAAAATATTTAAAGTCATATTTGAGCTTTGTAACAATTTTTTTATTTCTGGAAATAGTCATTTGCAAGAGTGGTTTGATTATAGCAGAAAAAAGAGTTCAATTTAAATCTATTCCTTGTACATGCAGAGAAATTGTTGGAACTGATTTCATTTTAAGTTAACCTTAGTATTTAATTTTCTTTTTAATTTTCTATATTTTAAAACATGGACTTGGAAGTATTTTTATATCGTTCATTTGGTACTTTTCTCATTGTTGTAATTGAATACCTGATAAGAAACAAAGCAAATGAGAGTTTGTTAAGTTTTACAGTTTGAGATGACACAGTACCTTCCATTGAGAAACTTGGTCATTGTGTCCATATCATGAAGCAAAACGATAAATGTTAGTGCCTAGCTTATTTTCTCCTTTTAATGCGGTCTATGGTCACAACCTATGGGATGATGCTGCCTGTAATGGTCTGTCCTGTCCCTTTAAGAGACAAGCCCTGCCCACTCCCTCCCCTGTCGACCTCTGAGGCAGGTGGGTCTTTCTATGGCTTCCAGTGGGAGCTTCTTCCTTTCTATCTCTCCCTCAAAGAGAACCCCTCTGGTTCTCTCTCTCTCTCTCTCTCTCTCTCTCTCTCTCTCTCTCTCCCTCTAACTCTCTCTCTCTACCACTTTCTGCTCTTCTCTTTTCTCCCCTTACCACTTTTCCTTTCCCTTCCATAACCCACTAAGTAACTATCTGCATTTCATGCCTATCTGTCTGTTTATCACCTGTTGTAGCTGTGGCTGCGGCTTTTCATGGGACTGGCTGCTCCACTGTCCTGCAATGGACTCTGGACCTACTGCTGCCACTCTGGGACCTACAGCATTTCTGATGCTGCGCCCCTTGGGGAACCACAGCATTTTATTTTTACCATTACACTACCCACATCCAGAGTTACTCTTTCATTCTGAGATTTGCTTCCTGGAAATACCTTCATAGACACACTCAGAAATGTGTTTGTATAGCGATTCTAAACTCTCGAATTTGTCATCAATAGTAACCTTCACGGTTAATTTAAATTTATAAACGTAAAAACACAGCACATTATTTTGTTTAGCAGGAAGCTATTTTTATAAACCAAATCAATAAAAAATGTGAAAGCTGACAAATATTTTAATTTTATTCAATATAAAAATGATTCCAGGCTGGAGAGATGGCTCAGTGGTTAAGAGCATTGCCTGCTTTTCCAAAGGTCCTGAGTTCAATTCCCAGCAACCACATGGTGGCTCACAAACATCTGTAATGAGGTCTAGTGCCCTCTACTGGCCTTCAGCCATACACACAGACAGAATATTGTATACATAATAAATAAGTAAATAAATAAATAAATATTAAAAATAATAAAATAAAATGTAGTAAAAAATAAAAATAAAATAAAAATGATTCCACTTTTCTTAATAGAGGTTAAATAATATGGCTTTCAAAAAGAATCCTTACCAATAATGTACTGAAGGTTAACATGTATGTAGACACACGTTATCTCACCTTTTTATTTAGAATCAGTCTCTACAGGTATTATATGCCAAATCACTTAAAATGAAACAAAATGGTAGAAGCTGCCTATTACATTCAGGACACCAAGTGAGTACAAGATTGCCCTAATCTTCCTAACCTGTATATCTTTATCTCCCTCATTCCAATTGAGAATAGTTTGACTTCTTGTTTGAAAGCTTGTAGCCTTGTCCCCATGCTTCTGTCCTCAGTTTACTTTCTAGTGCCCCACCTGTTTTAGTACAGGACTAGCCCATCTGACTGATCAAGACGAGCACAGAAGGACTAGAGCGTGGGGTTGCTGTCTCCTTAAATATCAGACACAAGCTCAGATTCGTGAATGAACGTTCTGTTTATTTTCTGAGCATTTTGGCTCATCAAGCAGCTCTGTACGTCTTTGGGGAAGAGGGCATAAAAAAACCCTTAGGCCTGAATGCCAGTCTCTAGTACCACTTCTGATCAGGCATAAAACCAGATGGGAATGGGCTAAAGTTTATACACATGTATTCCTATTCATAAGTCAAAGAAATATTTTTCCATTAAGCAATTTGACATCACATTTTTAGGACTTTGAAGACTTCAGGTACCAAAACAGCAGAAACACTTAAGAAAATTAACAAATTAAGTACTCCTGGTGCACACAGGCTATCAGAGATGAGACTGTGTTAAGTATGCCAGATGAGGAACAGGGGAAATGATTTTTGTAGTCTTTCTCTTCCAGATTCATTCAAAGACCTGATACTTGACATAAAACATACAAATTAGGAATCATCACACTTTAAGGCCAACACTACTCAGAATACATTATCACTTAAAATATCTTTACTATCAAGTAATTATCAGTCAATGATTCAGGTAAATTGAAAGCTCAGTAAGGCATCGCTTGAAGGTCAGCTCATTCAAAGACTATCTCATTTAAGATTTAAAGGATAACCTGGATTTTCTAATGGAAGCAATTGGTACTGTATACAGAGATAAGCAATTTTTATTAGTTTTGTTTTTGGCATTTAATTCATGGGAAACTTTGACTCAAAGCATGGGTAGATGAAGTGCAACTCAGAAGTTGCAAATGTCTGCTCACCTCAGTTAGAGCCGCTGAGTCACTAACATGCAAGGTTACCCTAACGTGCATGGTTATCAACTCATAAAAGGGCCTCTCTCTTGCTGTCTGAAACATTTAGGAGACAGCTATACCTCCAGCTTCCTTCCTTTATAATGAAATAAGGAAGTTCTGATGCCTCACTGGCCAGTGGAGAGAAGTATGACTCTATGCTGTCCTGTCAGAAGGCTGAAGAGTTCTGTTTGTCTTTAGAAACCTCAACTCAGGTCACACTGTGGCTTGTGGCTTCAGTGAAAAAAGGCATTTCATGACTCCTCAGAGTAGAGCAGAGCTGGAGATCTTCTTAAATCCATTTTAATATGAACTTTAAGCACGAGGGTTATGAAAAGAAATGTGGTCAGAAAGAAATCAAGACACACTTAAGTGTGAGTATGGGGGTCTCCAAAGGATATAGGATGCCATAAGGCATACTCAAAGTGTGGGTTTGGGCTCCTCAAAGAAGAGTCAAAATTAACTGTCCTAACGTTTACTGTTTATATAATTTTGGTAAACTCAAGTCGTAAGATCCAGAGGTGGTGGATGACTCCAAGATATTAGGGTGTTTAAAACCCAATAGGGCTGACACACATATGAACTTACATGTGGCATACAAGACCTTTGCTAGTTCAAACCACACGAAATCCTAGCACAGAAAAGGAAAAGTAGACACAAAATTCCATCCCTAACCAAGAAGCTATTTGTAATTGACACCTGCTGATAAAGGGCAAACCAGTCTTCACCAATGGAGTGTTACTGGATATATTAACCAGACTCCAGGGCTGGCCCCATGTCCAGGAGTAGCTGACCCAGGCAAAACGAGTCACATTTTTGTCAGAGAGAGCATTTTGTTTTGTTTTGGTATTTTTTTTTTGTCTTACTGGTTTTGATGTTGTTGTTTATTTGTTTAATTTTTCCCAACTTGCCTTCCACTATAAAAGTGAGATTGGGCTCTGTTACTTGCTGGGTAATTTTATATCTAGTCTGTTACTATCCTGCATCTTTATAGATATTACTACATTTATTCTCTTATCTCCTCTGAAAGCTACATTTGCCTAAAGCATTTTGTTTAGTAATTAGTTGTTCCCATTTGATTACCTGCTGTATGTAATCAGTGATTTAAATGTAAAAATGCTGCTTTATTAAAATTTTATTTCTATATTCCTGACAAAGGAAGGAATAACTGAATAAATTTGTTTAAAATGAAGTGAAAGTAGAAAAATAATAAGGCCAACAATAGGAGTAGGAGTTAGGATCATAGACTTATATCATTATAACAGGTGGGCAGCAAATTTAGCTTTAATGTTCTAGCAGCCAAAGAAATGGAGACAAACAGTACAATAACTTTAGAGGTTTATTTAATAAAAAAAGTATGACTTGTCCTGAAAGGAAAACTTTTTTCTTTTTTCATAGGAAATGATGTTCAATGTACTAGATAAGATCTTTAATATCTCAGAATTTTATATAGCAGAGTCTTATGATATTTTCAATAGCTTGGGAGTGAGCATCAAAACACATATCCAGTGAAACTTCATGCCGCTGCGCTTGACAGGCTCTCTAAACCTTGACTGGAAGGATATTTTGGGCAGGATTATTTTGCCGATTTTTATAGTATGTTTGGCAGTGTGGATAGTCTCTATTGGCTGGATACCAAAAGCAACTTTCTTAGGACCCTTGTAGTAATACCCATCATGTCTCCAGACATCCCCAAGAGTCCATCTATAGCTGGGCATTGCCACCTATCACAGAATAATTGCTGATTATTCAATATGATTCGGAGAAATACTGCAGTAAAGAGAAAGGCACTGTTCTGGACAACCTTAAGAGTCCATTTCTCAGGAGGTAAGATCTACCTGGAAACCTGAAGAATGAGGAAGGTTCAGTTGAACATATCAGAGAATAAGGAATATTCAGTGTGGGGATATAGTATGCAATGTGTGTGGAACACAGCTGACATTTCATTGAATCAGGATCAATGACTAAGATGTCAAGAACAATTTCCTCTATTTTCCAATCAAGAAATATTCAAGATCAGATTTAGGAGTCTCCTGAGAGAGCTCTGGATTTGGGGAGGGGGTAAGATCTGAGTGTTTCTCTGTAAATCCCATGTGATAAAGGAAGCTCAATGAAAAAATGAAAGCAGAAATAGTTTGTGGTCCTTCTTCCAAGCACAATAGGATCATGCAACAGAAAGAAGCCCATAGGTTGGAGGAAGTAGGAAGCTTTATTCTGGGGAGGGCTCCTTGAAAGAGTAGTTTGATTGTGGGTCTTGGACTAAGAGTCCTTAGGAGGAAGAAAACTACATAAAATATGGTCAAACATGCATGAACATGCAAATTGATCAAGGTACTAGTTGTGTTAATTCTAGATATTAGACAGCTTGAAAGACACTGGGGGTGAACCCCCGCCAAACTTTAACGATCTAATTACTGGTCAAGAGAATGGGAGCTGGCCTCAGGATGAAAGAGTTCTTAATTGCCATGAAGGTCAATAATAGATAAATATCCAAACATGGCTCCAAATGCCTGAGACCTTATTAGATTATGATCTGGCAAAAGGCTTTCTGATAAAAAAATAAAGAAATGAAAAAGAAACCCAAGGACATATATTGCCCCTCCTATAAGAATCAATCCAAAATAAATTCTATCATTTATTTGGATAGGAAAAACTGCCCTTAGAAAAGTGACTTGTTCTAGGGACATTTGGAATAATACAAAATTAGACTAGTGCAAGAATTCTTTTGGCCATTGGTCGCTCTCATCCCTTGAGCACACGCCTTGCCTACCCTGTAGCATACAGGCCTGTTTCAGCACAGCACCCTGTGTGACTCATCTGAGTACTGCGCTTGGAGATCACACAGAAAAAGCCCAGGGGCTGTGAGATTCAAAACTCTCATAATTCCAAGGTCCTTTGATAGCAGTCCTGGAATTTTTGATTTCTCAGAGCCAGTGTAACTGTGTCATGGCAAAGGAAATATGACATTGTTTGCTTCCTCATAGAATATTAAAACTGGTAGAAAGTTGAGCAGTGAATCAGCATAAAGAACCTTAAAACAACAGCCAATGGCAGTGAACTGTGCAAGCTAGTGTAGGGAGTTAAATGAACCTCCAAATGGAGTCCTTCCTCTGTGTTCATCTGTCTCTGTCTCTCTCTCCCTCCCCCCTTTGTCTCTCTCTCTCTCTCTCTCTCTCTCTCTCTCTCTCTCTCTCCTTGAAGTCTTGATGCTGACATGTTGTCAAAAGTTAAGGGTTCAGAGCACTTGTGTAGTTACATTCTTTTTTCACAAAGTTGATCCAGAGTGAAGGTCTTTTTGCCAATTAAAAGGAAATTTGCAGGAAAAGTACCCAGTGTAATAGGTGGCAGCAGAGATATCTCAAGTCCAGCAAACAGGAGCAGATAGAGTCAACAACTGAAGAAAGGCTGGTTTGGGTGGTTTTATTGAAAATAATTTATTTCATAGAATATATTTTGATCATGGTTCCTCCAACCCACAGTTCCTCCAGGTGGAAGTGAAAAACACATATTTGCAGCAGACGTACAAAGAAAAATACCCTCTTCAATGTGGGAGTATGGTGGTGGTGTTGGTGGTGTTGGTGATGGTAGTGGTGGTGTGTGTAGCCAAAAATCCTGTTTTTACTCAAGAAGTGACGTTTTAAGGAGTCTTCCTTCCCTAGTTTATAGCTGATCAGTTTGAAGAGAGATAGGATAGCTAACTAGTCCACAATTAGTGTGTAAAATATTCTATTCCATCCTTGAACTTGTAAACTTCACCACTGGGGTCTACGGGCAGGAGATCCTTCCCACAAGTCCTTTGTTTTAATCTGTCAGAGTTTTGTTTCAGGCTAGGAGTAGAGAAAGAAGCCAGCCGTTTTGGTCATTCATCATCTTGATTATTTAGTCAGGGATATTCTCCCTATCTGTCTGCGTTCTAACAAATCTGTCTAATTCCTATCCCTTCAAAATAGAGTGGCTTATCAGGAACTGGTTAAAGTAATATAACTCATAAAAGATCACAGCTAATTTCAGTTTTTGACATAAAATCAACAATGCAAAATTTTAAAATAAAAACTCTTTTAGACTAGTAAAATGTCTTTGTACATCTGTGTTCAGTGAGGCAATATTTGATGAATTAATCTCTGTTCCAAGGTGAGCATTTTTAAAGAATTGGGGGTATCCTATTATGGGGGAGAATAGATATAAAGAGCTTCATCTTTGAAAATGCTATTGACCCTTCCTATAATCTTTTCTGTTAAGGCAATGATTGACAGTGATGACATCCAAACACAGGTCATTATCTACTTACAGAAAAATTTAGTGAGCAGGCTCCTGTCTTGTTGCAGTAATTGCCTTAGCTACAAGCTGGCATAAAATTTTAACAATGACATCTCATTGTTCAATCTACTCATGAAGATTTTGCTAGTATTACATAGTGTATTTGTCAGAAACATATGAAATATATCTTTCAAACACAAACACAAACAGATTCTTATATGAGTTGAAAGGAGTTGTCATAAACTAATTCCATCTCTTCTTTCTGAAAGGAGTGAAAAAAACAAAGAAGAAAAGCATCAAATATGTTGACATAATTAAGGACCTCCTGGCCAATCAAGAGGAATTGAATTCTTGATCTATTTCTCTAGAGAGTTAAGGCAAGAAAAGTTGACAGGAACTAAAAATGCAGGGAGTTGAGTTTAATGATTGAGAGGCAACAGAAGACACTGATTTTTGCAGCCTGAACTGAATACAAATTTGTGGGAGTTAACATGGTGGTTATTTATGAAGACTGATATAATGGGAACCAGGAAACATGACAGTTTGTCCTGGAATTAGTGAAGCTGTTTATCTTTAGGTACCAAAATCAATAGAAACACTATGAAGAGATTTTGAAAGAATTGTATCTACACAAATAATTCCCAAGTCCATGATTTCTGATGTGATTTCTTATAAGTTATTGTGTGGGTTTTTTGTTCTTTTCTGGAAAGACATGAGCAAGTGTCCTGTCTTGAAAGGGCACCATAGACAGGTCAAAGATTAAGTCCATCCAAATCTAGCTGTGTTAGCCAAAGAGTTTATTTGGGTTCCTTACAGGAGTGTAGGTGAAAGGTTGAAACTAAAGGCAACTTCTCACAGAAACATCATTACAGCATGGATGCTAGCTTATGGACACTGCACCCCGATGTTTCCTGCCCTACTCACAGTTCATTCCACCAAAAAGTTTGCAATGAAGACTCAGCAAGTCTTCATTGCTTATGAAGCCTGGGGAAGAGCCTCGGGTCTGGTAACTTTCTGAATTATCCAAGTCTTGTAAATTTGGTTAATATCTTAAGTGATGAACTTCTCTACCTTCTCGAAAAGGAAAAGTTTCAACTGGAGAACATAGCTCCAGAGCTTCTATTGCTTCCCTCAGCTCTACCGCTCTAGTTGCCTCTTTTCTACATCTCCTTGAGTTTTGGAGACTGTGTCAGTTTATATAGCTGCTTCATTGTTTTCTTCCGATTGTGGCAGAGAATTTGGTGTCTCCCCTCCAGCAGAATTCGCTTATCCTGAGCAGTTTGAATCGGTCTCTACAACAATGAGTCTCTACCAACAGCTTACAGAAGAAGTTTCCCTTCACAACTGAGGCTAACAGCAGCAGTAAACTCAAGCGAAGGCACAACTATTTAGAAGGACATTTTAAAGCATAGAACATCATTTTAACAAGGCAATGGTAGTGGCTTCTCAACTGGGACCTGACACTGAGAAGCTTACGGAAAAAAATAGATTTATTTTGTTCAAATTCTGGAGGTTTCAGAGCATGACAAGCTTGGTTTCAGATCTATTAAAAGACCCCCTGTCTGTGACATATGGTCTTCGTTATCATGACTGAATCATGAGCTAGAGCGAGAGAGAAATCACATAGTAAGTTAGGAAGAGAATGGGGAGGGGGAAGTCTTAATCTTTTCATTTACAGTAACTCTCCAGCACAAAATAAACAGAATCATACAAGATGCATACCAAACTCTTTCAAAGGCTTCACCCTTAACAACCTGAGACATCACATTAAGTCTCACTTCTTTTTTTAATTTTCTTATCTTTTTAAAATTGATTTTTATTGAGCTCTACATTTTTCTCTACTCACCTCCCTGCCTTTCCCCTCTTCTTTAACACTCTCCCAAGGTTCCTATGTTTCCAATTTACTCAGGAGATTTTGTCTTTTTCTACTAACTGTGTAGATTAGATCTATGTATGTTTCTCCTAGAGTCCTCATTGTTGTCTATGTTTTCTGTGATTGTGATTTGTGGGCTGTTTTTCTTTGCTTTATGTTTAAAACTACTTACGAGTGAGTACATGTGGTAATTGTCTTTCTGTGTCTGTGTTACCTCATTCAAAATGATGTTTTCTAGCTCTATCCATATTCCTGTAAAATTCAAGATGTCATTACCTTTTTCTGCTGTGTAAATGTACCACATTTTACTTACCCATTCTTCGGTCGCCAAACACTTAGGTTCTGGCTATGACAAACAATGCTGCTATGAACACAGTTGAGCACATGTCCTTGTGGCACAGTTGATCATCCTTTGGATGCGTACCCAAAAGTGGTACTACTGGTCTTGAGGAAGGTTGTTTCCTAATTTTTTGAGAAATCACCACACTGACATTAAACAGGGCTGTACCAGCTTGTATTCCCACCAGCAATGCAGAAGTCTTCTCTTTACCCCACAACCTCTCCAGCACAAGTTGTCATCAGTGTTTTTGTTTTTTTTAAATTTATTTATTTATTAAAGATTTCTGTCTCTTCCCCGCCGCCGCCTCCCATTTCCCTCCCCCTGCCCCAATTAAGTACCCCTCCCTCCTCAGCCCGAAGAGCAATCAGGGTTCCCTGACCTGTGGGAAGTCCAAGGAACCCCCACCTCCATCCAGGTCTAGTAAGTTGAGCATCCAAACTGCCTAGGCTCCCACAAAGCCAGTACGTGCAGTAGGATCAGAAACCCATTGCCATTGTTCTTGAGTTCTCAGTAGTCCTCATTGTCCACTATGTTCAGCGAGTCCGGTTTTATCCCAGGCTTTTTCAGACCCAGGCCAGCTGGCCTTGGTGAGTTCCCAATAGAACATCCCCATTGACTCAGTGTGTGGGTGCACCCCTTGCGGTCCTGAGTTCCTTGCTCGTGCTCTCTCTCCTTCTGCTCCTGATTTGGACCTTGCGAATTATGTCCGGTGCTCAAATGTGGGTCTCTGTCTCTGTCTCCTTTCATTGCCTGATGAAGGTTAATATTCAGGAGGATGCCTATATGTTTTTCTTTGGGTTCTCCTTATTTAGCTTCTCTAGGATCACTAATTATAGACTCAATGTCCTTTGTTTATGGCTAGAAACCAAATATGAGTGAGTACATTCCATGCTCCTCTTTTTGGGTTTGGCTTACCTCACTCAGGATAGTGTTTTCTATTTCCATCCATTTGCATGCAAAATTCAAGAAGCCCTAGTTTTTTACTGCTGAGTAGTACTCTAATATGTATATATTCCATACTTTTTTCATCCATTCTTCCATTGAAGGGCATCTAGGTTGTTTCCAGGTTCTGGCTATTACAAACAATGCTGCTATGAACATCGTAGAGCATATACTTTTGTTGTATGATAAGGCCTCTCTTGGGTATATTCCCAAAAGTGGTATTGCTGGGTCCAGGTGTAAGTTGATCCCGAATTTCCTGAGAAACTGCCACACTGCTTTCCAAAGTGGTTGCACAAGTTTGCATTCCCACCAGCAATGGATGAGTGTACCCCTTTCTCCACAACCTCTCCAGCAAAGGCTATCATTGGTGTTTTTTATTTTAGCCATTCTAACAGGTGTAAGATGGTATCTCAGAGTTGTCTTGATTTGCATTTCCCTGATTGCTAAGGAAGTTGAGCATGACCTTAAGTGTCTTTTGGACATTTGAACTTCTTCTGTTGAGAATTCTCTGTTCAGCTCAGTGCCCCATTTTATAATTGGGTTGATTCGCTTTTTACGGTCTAGTTTCTTGAGATCTTTATATATTTTGGAGATCAGACCTTTGTCAGTTGCAGGGTTGGTGAAGATCTTCTCCCAGTCAGTAGGTTGCCTTTGTGTCTTAGCGACAGTATCCTTTGCTTTACAGAAGCTTCTCAGTCTCAGGAGGTCTCATTTATTCAATGAAGTCCTTAATGTCTGTGCTGCTGGGGTTATTCGTAGGAAGTGGTCTTCCGTGCCCATGTGTTGTAGAGTACTTCCCACTTTCTAATCTATCAGGTTCAGTGTGTTCGGACTGATATTGAGGTCTTTAATCCATTTGGACTTGAGTTTTGTGCATGGTGATAGATATGGATCTATTTCCATTCTTCTACAGGTTGACATCCAGTTTTGCCAGCACAATTTGTTGAAGATGCTCTCTTTTTTACATTGTATACTTTTAGCTCCTTTATCGAAAATCAGGTGTTCATAGGTTTGTGGGTTAATGTCAGGGTCTTCTATTCGATTCCATTGGTCGACTTCTCTGTTATTATGCCAATACCAAGCTGTTTTCAATACTGTAGCTCTGTAGTAGAGTTTGAAGTCAGGGATGGTAATGCCTCCAGACGATCCTTTGTTGTATAAGATTGTTTTGGCTATCCTGGGTTTTTTGTTTTTCCATGTAAAGTTGATTATTGTCTTCTCCAGATCTGTGAAGAATTTTGATGGGATTTTGATGGGAATTGCATTGAATCTATAGATTGCTTTTGGTAGAATTGCCATTTTTACTATGTTGATCCTCCCAATCCAGGAGCAAGGGAGATCCTTCCATTTTCTGGTGTCCTCTTCAATTTCTTTCTTCAAAGACTTAAAGTTCTTGTCAAATAGATTTTTCACATCCTTGGTCAGAGTTACCCCAAGATATTTTATGCTATTTGTGGCTAGCGTGAAAGGTGATGCTTCTCTAATTTCCCTCTCTGTTTTCTTATCCTTAGTGTATAGGAAGGCCACTGATTTTTTGGAGTTGATCTTGTATCCTGTCACATAACTAAAGATGTTTATCAGCTGTAGGAGTTCTTTGGTAGAGTTTTTGGGGTCGCTTATGTATATTATCATATCATCTGCAAAAGAGAGCAAAGAAAAAATAAAATATGACTTTTCCTGTGAGCTCTACAGAATGTCCACCTACTCGGCTTTCCCCGCTGGGGTTCCTGTCTCGGAAAGGAGCCTGGCTCGCGCTGGCTTTTATTACACGGGTGTCAATGACAAGGTCAAGTGCTTCTGCTGCGGCCTGATGCTGGACAATTGGAAACAAGGGGACAGCCCTGTTGAAAAACACAGACAGCTGTACCCCAGCTGCAGCTTTGTTCAGACCCTGCTTCCATCTGGTCTGCAGTGCCCGCCTAAGGTCACAGCCCCTGTGAGAAGTGGGTTTGTACGTTCCTTACCTCTGGAGCAAGGAGGAAGTTATTCCAGCTCGTCCTCAAACCCTCTTCACTCCAGAGCAGTGGTAGACTGCCCGTCCAGGACGAGTCCCTGCAGCTATGCCATGACTACCGAAGAGGCCAGATTTCTTACTTACAGTGCGTGGCCTTTAAGCTTTCTGTCACCAGCAGAGCTGGCCAGAGCCGGCTTCTATTACATAGGACCTGGAGACCGGGTGGCTTGCTTTGCCTGTGGTGGGAAGCTTAGTAACTGGGAACCGAAGGATGACGCTATGTCAGAGCACCGGAGACATTTTCCCAACTGTCCATTTCTGGAAAATTCTTCAGAAACACAGAGGTTTAGTGTATCAAATCTGAGCATGCAGACTCACACTGCTCGAATGAGGACGTTTTTGTACTGGCCGTCTAGTGTTCCTGTCCAGCCCGAGCAGCTGGCAAGCGCTGGATTCTACTATATGGGTAAGATGTTAGCGGAGAACTAGAGTTTTATTAGCTTGTTTATGGGAATACACATGAGTCAGTTTCTGGCCTTTTTTTTTCTTGTTTAGATCGCAACGATGATGTCAAATGCTTTTGTTGTGATGGTGGCTTGAGGTGTTGGGAATCTGGAGATGACCCCTGGGTAGAACATGCCAAATGGTTTCCAAGGTAATTGGTTCTTTGTTTTATGTTGAGACAGGGTTTCTCTGTGTAGCCTAGGCTGTCCTGAAACTAGCTCTGTAGACTCAGACTGGCCTTGAACTCAACAGCTGCGGGCCTGCCTCTGCCTCCCGGAGTGCTTGGATTAAAGTTTTTGTCAGTGCAGCTTTCTTCTTTTCCGATTCGAATCCCCTTGATCCCCTTATGTTGTCTTATTGCTATTGCTAGAACTTCAAGCACTATATTGAAGAGGTATGGAGAGAGTGGACATCCTTGTCGTGTTTCTGATTTTAGTGGGATGGCTTTGAGTTTTTTTTTTCTGTTTAATTTAATGTTAGCTGTCGGCTTGCTGTAAATAGCTTTTATTATATTTTGGTATGACCCTTGTATCCCTAATCTCTCCAAGACTTTTATCATAAAGGGGTGCTGGATTTTGTCAAATGCTTTTTCAGCATCTAATGAAATGATCATATGGTTTTTTTCTTTCAGTTTATTTATATGCTGGATTACATTGATAGATTTTCGTATGTTGAACCAGCCCTGCATCTCTGGGATGAAGCCTACTCAATCATGATGGATAATTTTTCTAATGTGTTCTTGGATTCAGTTTGCCAGTATTTTATTGAGAATTTTTGCGTTGATATTCATGAGTGAAATCGCCTATAATTCTCTTTCTTGGTTGGGTCTTTGTGTGGTTTTGGTATCAGGGTAACTGTAGCTTCATAAAAGGAATTTGGCAATGACTCTTCTGTTTCTATATTGTGAAATACATTAAGGAGTATAGGTATTAGCTCTTCTTGGAAGTTCTGGTAGAATTCTGCATTGAAACCATCTGGTCCTGGGCTTTTTTTCGAAGGGAGATTTTTGATAACAGTTTCTAGTTCTTCGCGACTAACAGGTCCATTTAGATCGTTCACCTGGTCTTGGTTTAGCTTTGGTATATGGTACTTATCTAAAAAAATGTCCATTTCATTTGCATTTTCTAGTTTTGTGGCATACAGGCTTTTGTAGTAAGATCTAATGAGTCTCTGAATTTCCTCTGTGTCTGTGGTTATGTCCCCCTTTTCATTTCTGATCTTATTTATTTGCGTGTTCTCTCTCTGTCGTTTAATTAGTTTGGATAGGGGTTTGTCGATCTTGTTGATTTTCTCCAAGAACCAACTTTTTGTTTCATTGATTCTTTGGACTGCTTTCTGTGTTTCTATTTTGTTGATTTCAGCCCTCAGTTTTATTATTTCCAGTCTTCTACTCCTCCTGGGTGCGTCTGCTTCTTTTTTTTCTAAAGCTTTCAGGTGTGCTGTTAAGTCTCTGATATATGCTTTCTCTGTTTTCTTTAAGTGGGTACTTAGTGCTATGAACTTTTCTCTTAGGACTGCTTTCATAGTGTCCCACAGGTTTGAGTATGTTGTCCCTTTATTTTCATTAAATTCAAGGAAGACTTCAATTTCTTTCTTGATTTCTTCCTTGACCCAGGTGTGGTTCAGTAGTTGACTGTTCAGTTTCCATGAGTTTGTCGGCTTTCTGGAGGTAGGATTGTTGTTGAATTCCAACTTTAATCCGTGGTGATCTGATAAGACGCAGGTGGACAATGATATTTTTTTGTATCTGTGGAGGTTTCCTTTGTTTCCGAGTATGTGGTCAATTTTCGAGAAGGTTCCATGAGTTGCAGAGAAGAAGGTATATTCTTTCCTATTTGGGTGGAATGTTCTATAGATGTCTATTAAGTCCATTTGTTTCATTACCTCCAGTAGTTCTCTTACTTCTCTATTAGGTTTCTGTCTGATTGACCTGTCCATTGCTGAGAGAGGTGTATTGAAGTCTCCTACTACTAGTGTGTGTGGTTTGATGTTTGCCTTGAGTTTTAGTAATATTTCTTTTACATAAGTGGATGCTTTTATATTAGGGGCGTAGATATTCAGGATTGAGATGTCATCCTGACGAATTGTTCCTGTTATGAGTGTAAAGTGTCCCTCTCGATCTCTTCTGATTGATTTTAGTTTGAAGGCAGTTTTGTTAGAAATTAATATGGCCACACCTGCTCTTTTCTTAGGACCATTTGCTTGAAAGACCTTTTCCCAACCCTTTACTCTGAGTAGATGCCTGTCTTTGTGGTTGAGATATGTTTCTTGCAAACAGCAGAATGTTGGATCCTGTTTTCGTATCCAATCCCTTAGCCTGTGCCTTTTTATAGGTGAATTGAGACCATTAATATTAAGTGATATTAATGACCAGTGGTTGTTTACTCCAGATATTCTTATTGTTTTTGGAAGTAGAATTTGTGTGTCTCCCTTCTTTGAGTTGTGCTAGTGAAGGGTCGCTAGATGCCTCAGTTTTTGTAGGCATTGTTGGCAATGTTGGATTCCTTGGGTTGTGATTTTCCTTCTATTACTTTCTTAGGGCTGGATTCGTGGCTACGTATTGTTTAAATTTGTTCTTATCCTGGAATGTCTTGTTTTCTCCATTTATAGTGAATGAAAGCTTGGCTGGGTATAGTAGTCTAGGCTTGCATCCATGGTCTCTTAGCTTCTGCAGTACTTCTATCCAGGACCTTCTGGCTTTCATTGTTTCCATAGAGAAGTCAGGTGTAAGTCTGATCAGTTTACCTTTATAAGTTACTTGGCCCATTTCCTTTGCAGCTCTTAATATTCTTTCTTTAACCTGTATATTTTGTGTTTTGATTATTATATGGCGAGGAGATGTTTTTCTTTGATCCAGTCTGTTTGGTGTTCTGTATGCTTCTTGAATATTCAAAGGAATATCTTGATGTTGGGAAAGTTTTCTTCCATAATTTTGTTAAAAATATTTTCTGGGCCTTTGAGCTGTGACTCTTCTCCTTCTTCTATTCCTATTATTCTTAGGTTTGGTCTTTTTATTGTGTCCCATAATTCCTGAATGTTTTGTGATGAGAATTTGTTGGCTTTGCAGTTTTCTTTGATCAGTGCGTTTATTTTCTCTATGGTGTCCTCAGAATCTGAGATTCTTTCTTCTATTTCTTGTATTCTATTGATTATGCTTGTTTCTGTAGGCTCTGCTCATTGACCTAGATTTTCCATCTCCAGCTATTCCTCATTTTGTGTTTTCTTCCTTGCTTCCATTTCAGTTTTCAATTCTTGAACTGTTTCCATTACCTGTTTGATCATTCTTTCTTGGTTTCCCAGGGTATTATGTACGTATTTACTCATTTCTTCAAATTTTTGGTTATACTTCTTATCCATTTCTATAAGGGCATTTTTCACATGTTGTTTAAGGGACTCAATTGCTTTCATAAAGTCAATTTTTTCCACTTCTTCTGTGTTAGGGTGTTGAAGACCTTCTGTTGTAAGATCATTGGGTTCTGGTGTTTTCATGCTGATTTTCAGATTATTGGGTGAATTCTTGCCTTGGCACCTGCCCATCTCCTCCTATCGATGCTATCTATAGGGTCTTTTAAAACTGGTTCAGGTTTCCCTGCTGGCCAGGGGCTCCTCTTACAAAATGCCCTCACTCTGTTTCCTGGTTCCTGCCGTGGGCCAAGATCCCTCTCACCCCTCAGAAGGGTCTTCAGGAATAGGACCCAACTCCTCCTTTGCCAGGGACCTCGCCAACCAAAGGCCTACCTCTTTGATTTAATTGTAGTGGGGCTATCTGCTCTCGGTGTTGCGCATGGTCTCAGTAGCCTGCGTCTGCTGCCACGAGGGTTCCCGCCACCTGCGGCCTGTGTCCTCTGCTGCTGCTCCAGTCCCACCTGGTCCCAGCTGGTCCCAGCCTGCCCCCACCGGCCGCCTCCACCGGCCGGGTTCCGGCTGCCTCCGCCGTCCCGTCATCAGTGTTTTTGATCTTGGCCATTCTTACAGGTGTAAGATGAAATCTCAGAGTTGTTTTAATTTGCACTTCTCTGATGACTAAGGATATTGAACATTTCTTAAATGTCTTTCAGCCATTTTAGATTCCTCTTTTGAGAGTTCTCTGTTTAAGTCTGTACTCCATTTTTTAAAATTGGATTATTTGTTCTTTTGATGACCAAATTCTTGAGTTCTTTGTATATTGTGCAGATCAGACTTCTGTCTGATGTGGGGTTAGTGAAGATTTTTTTCCATTATGTAGGCTGTCCAAATGGATCAAAGACCTGAACATAAAACCAGCCATATCAAACCTTATAGAAGAGAAAGTGGGAAATACACTTGAACACATTGGCACAGGAGACCACTTCCTAAATATAACCCCAGTAGCACAGACACTGAGAAAAACAATTAATAAATGGGTCCTCCTGAAACTGAAAACCTTCTGTAAAGCAAAGGACATGGTCAACAAGTCTCACTTCTTAAAGCTTCCAAGGCATACCCCAGTACTCTTGCCCTGAGGACCAAGCTTCCAAACCTATGACCCCTAGAAGGACCCCTTGAAATGATATCCAAACTGTAGTAACTGGGTTTCATTTCAAATTTTAAGTTTTTAAAATAAATTATATATTAACTCTTTAGAATAATTGGAGTTCATAAAATAATTCAACTGTCAAGACTTCGTATATAGAATCTATTCATATTTTCATTTAAATCCAGCTGAGATGTTTAGACACAGTTTGGTGTTACCTAATCAAATTACCTAAAAAAAAATAATAGTAAGCAGGCGTTTATGAAACATACGTAAGAATTCACAATTTTGACTTCCAGGTATCCTCTTCTCTTCAGGTGATTTGCTTTCTTGTTCTTCCATCACTTTAAATGGAAAAGCTTCATTGAAGAGTTGTCTTTTAATTTTCTTTTAAATGATGCAAGGAATCATTATGCTTAATAGATCTAAATGACTTGTGTCTCACATCTTTGCAGCTGAAGAGAAACTGGGCTAGTAGACAGGAGATTTTGATGACAGGGTTATACTAATTATATATTCTGTAATTGATTGTGGCAATTTATTCTACTGATAGAGAAATATGTGGGTATTATTTCTTTGAACATCTGAATTATAATAAGTAAACATCTTCAAAGTATGTTTTTGAAATGAGGTATCTCTGTCTTTGGTTTTTACATTACACGATAAATACTGTTTTCAATCAAACAGTAGCAACTAGAAATCAAAGAATCTGTATATTAGGAGAATGATTTTCAAAGCTCACTGCTTGAAAACTACCTAGAAATTGTTTTATTTTATCTTCCCAGACACAGAGCTTTTAAAGACATGATTGAAATTATGTTTCAATTTTAAAAAATCACATTTTTATTTCCTTTAACTCTTTGTGGTAGATTGGGCATTGAGAACAGACAAGGTGAAAATGTGGCCACTTCCAAATGAAATTTCAGGTAAATAAATCATCAATTAAAAATCTGAGGGGGTGTCATATTTTGTACTATGCACAGATTTTTAAAATAGATTTATTTATTTTTTCCAAATTTCATGCATACATGCACTCACATATGATGTACTTTGATGATATTTTTTCAAATTATTCCTTTTGTCCGTTCTGTCATGAAACCCCTATTCTCTCTCTCTCAGTGTGTGTGTGTGTGCCCGCACGTGCGCGCACACACGCGCATGTTATGAATCACTGAATTTATCTAGTTTTTACCTGCAGGGGTTACTGGGGGCTACTCAGGGAAGGGTGGAGCCATTATGGAATGCTTAAAGATCCAGTGTTCTGCAAATTCCAATGTATAGATTTTTAAAAATTGTTTTTGTCTTCGGTCCTGTCCCGTAGACACTCATGGACATGACTCAAGTATGGGGTCAGTGTGTGACTAATGTATGGGGTCAGAGTGTGGTCTCTTTGGCTTAAAAAACTTTCTTTTCCTTTTGAACAGAAGTTTCGATCCTTAAATATCATTTATAACAATTCTATGCATATGACAGGTTACGTTTAATAATATTACAGACATTGCTCAAGAACTCATTGACTCTGTATGAGAAATTGTCCCTGATTGAAGTCAAGACTAAAATTTGAGTAAGCAGTAAGCAACTTACCTGTGATTGGCCTTGAGTTTTGGTTTAACAACAATTGATGATCATGTTACTTTTTGACCCCGTGGTTTTTCGTTTGTAAACAAGTTTATTTCTGCAGATTTTTCTAGATTGAAATAATGAACTTTGAGATTGTGAGTCAGGAAAAAAATTGAAATAATTTTACTTCATATTGCATTTTAAAACCCTGTTCTAGATAAACACTCCAAAGTAAATGATTTCCTTATGATTTGCATTTCATATGTAAACAAAATGTCACTAACAAATATGCATATTTGAGAATTAGGATTTGATGTTTGTTAATTTGCATACTGGTTTATTATAGCCTTAGTAAATGTTATACTAAAATTGAGTTAGTTAAAGCATAAGTTCACATGAAAGGAATACCAACTACTTATGTCTGTAAAATAAACAAAAGTGTATCTTTAGAATTCTGTCTTCTACCTTTCTGGCATTTCCCAGTCCACTTAAGAAATCAGGTTCCCTCTGTTACCCAGCAAAGCACCAGCTGTAGGTAACTGATGACAGTTTAAACCATTTTATCTGTTGACATAAAAAGTATATATTTGCAAAGGGTGTTCTAATAATAGACAATGCATGGGAGGGCATGTTTTATGTACCATGTGCCACATGGATATTATTTCTTTGAATATCAGAAATTACTATAAGGAAACATCTTCAAAATTGTTTGATAAAATGGGTTAACTATGTCTTTAGTCTGTAAATTATAATATATATTATTTTTAAAAATATGATTAAATAAATTGCAAATTGCTGTCAATATAAAACTGCAGGAGATGATGCAATAAGAATGGAATCAGGAACACACAGTCAATCCTCTTATGGGCCTTAGCAGACTATATCCAATAAGGAAAACAGCACACCAAACCATCATCTTGATGCATGGTGGATGGAGGTGGGTATTTGACATCTCTGACAATCTGACAAAGACATATACAATGCTATTTAGCATTGTTTCTGTTCCTAGAATTGTATGACAAGAGTAATCATAAGGCTTTTTTTTCTACTTCTCTTGAATTAAAAAAATGTAAAACTTTCCATTAAGGAAACACCAGTAATTTGACTATCATGAATTAACAACATTTGATGTTTTTACATCTTTTATAGCTGCTATACATGGTTATATGTACTTTATATAGTTATCAATAAAGCATAATTGGGGTTTATATGCTGCTGCTAACAATTGTTGCTTTTTACAATATTACAATAATGTCTTTATAATTATTTCTTTTATAGTGAGGATATCACATAAGATTCAAAAATTTGCTTGAGCATTTCTGTTTCATTAAATATTTATATTTTTCAAATATTGCCCATCACAGAGTAACATCATGGATACTACTTTATTTTCCTATTGAATTATTTCACAGCAGCAAAATTACAAGGTCTTAGGCCACTGACACTTTAATATCTTTTATTATGAGTTCTTTCCCGTTTTCTAAAGAATCTGGGCCAGTTCCCTATTGCAATATGACCATAGATTTGCTCTGAGTAAGTTATGCTTTTTATTAAATAAGCATTTAGCAAACACTTAGAGTTTGCAAAGTTTGAAGCTGAACACTTTAGTAATATTTAATGCTAATTTTTTCTTTGAGTTGATCTGAATCAACAAGATAAATATAGAATTCCAGTAGGTTCAAAGGAAAGAATTTGAGTATAGAACAGACATTTCATAGGTGCTATCACACTGAAGCATTGAGGTGTGATCTGTTTAGTCCGGTTCCTGACAACATTGACCCCAGCATAGCATCCCGATGATGTTTCTGACTACTTCACCACTCCCCGAGGACCATTCACCCTGCAATCAGCTTTCCAATGGTCTGCTTATTGAAGTCCTGTCTACTAATCCAACAGGTAAACACATTCCTGGTCCAACCAGTGATAACAAGGAGGCACAGCTGTGACTCAGTGAGGAGATTATTTTAACACAATCTGATAGTGCTAAAGTGGCCATTTCCATCTATGGTTAAGGGAGAGTTACAAGTAAACAAAGCAACTTTCCTAGCAAGGCTGTGACAAGGCAGCCTCCTCACAATTGCTGCACTAACGTATATTGTTAGTGGACACCTCCTGCTAATATTTGTAAATTTTAGAATGGTACATAGGCTACCGTCCTTAATCCTCACAAGCTTTGGACAGTTATTATCAATTCCTTTATCTAGAAGGGAGTGGAGGGTCTAACAACATATAAGATTTATTTCATGCCGTACAGATGGTAAATTGTGAATCTGTCATTCAGTCCTCAAGCAGGATGACTGTGAAAACATCATTTTTTTTTTTTAGGTGTTATTGCTTTCACTTTGAACACTTTGGGTGATACTTTCTTAGGCACATGTATATCTGTAAATTGGCCCTTTTTCCCTTCAGTTTACATTTATATCCCCTTCTACTTGGAGAAGCAAGCAATATCTAACATTTATTAAATGTCGGTAATATTCTGTCACCTAAACAATTATCTCACTCAATCTGCAGAGCAATCTTAAGAAATAAATATTATTTGGAATTTTTGAGAATCTCGGTAACATACTGAGATCTCTCAGCATTGGGAGAAGAACTGAAAAATGGCAGGAAGAAAGCAATAGTTTCAGTAGGCACCAGCTCACCGTTACAGAATCAAGTGAATGTTTGACTTGGATAAGTAGCCTTGAGATTTTTGAACTTGCACATACCTAACTGACTTACAACTAGGCCTGTGTGAGAATCTGGCTGGCCTGGAATTCAGTACACACACTGTGCTTATAAAAACAAACAGGAAAAACAATTGGTGGCAGACACCAGAAATTAATAGCCGCCGATCAATTCAGACTTCCAGTTTTGGCTGCTTTAGGCTTTGTCACTGAATTTATAGAAGACCCTAGAAAAGCACTTGCCCTTATATGAGATAACATTTTAAAGCTGAATAATACTGAAACTTAAGTACAATGAGATTTTTAAATGTCATTCCTGCATTGCCATCTGTACTGAGAGTTAATCAATACTATCTAATTAGTATAATAAATACTTAGATACGAGAAAGCTTCAAGTATTGAAAAATTCTTGAGTGTCCATAACATATCCCTTGTGCTTAAAATATTAAGACATTCAACCTCTCATTGAAACAGTTAACCACTCTATAACCCAACTAGAAGATCTGAAGCCTTTATACCATGACCTTTATACTATGATTCTGTAGGTCATTCAGTTCACTGTATTCAGTATGTTGATATCTTCACCACCCTCTTTCCTTGGGAGCAGTATTTGATTCATCTTCTTTCCTTTCTTTACAGGGGTCATTGATGAACACTATCTGCAACACATATGGAGCCCAAGTAGCATCCTTTATGTTTAGAAGAAATTTAAATTTCTTCCATGTTTGAAAAAAATCAGAAGGATGATATATCAGACTTACGATATAAAAACAGAATCAAAAGTGATCTCTACAAATACAAAAGTAGTAAATAGCTTTTTTTTAAAAAAAAAACAAACATTTTCCATTGGCTTGACTATTTTACTCTGGGATACACCTTAGGGTAACTCTCATGTTCTAAATGTCTTTAAAATGCAAGCTCCTGAGTCAGGGAACACCATGGTAAACTAGTGGGCTATAGTCCTTCCTTCTAGAACCTTATATTCTAAATCACATGAAAGTAACAGTCAACTAATAGTTCAAAAGGAGCAGTTACAGAAACAGTTGCCAGTTTTATCCTAGGCTTTTTCAGACCCAGGCCAGCTAGCCTTGGTGAGTTCCAGATAGAACATCCCCATTGTCTCAGTGTGTGGGTGTACCCCTCGCGATCCTGAGTTCCTTGCTCATGCTCTCTCTCCTTCTGTTCCTCATTTGGACCTTGAGATTTCTGTCCGGTGCTCCATTGTGGGTCTCTGTCTCTGTCTCCTTTCATCGCCTGATGAAGGTTAATATTCAGGAGGATGCCTATATGTTTTTCTTTGGGTTCTCCTGGACATAGAGAACAATGAGGACTACTGAGAACTCAAGAACAATGGCAATGGGTTTTTGATCCTACTGCACGTACTGTCTTTGGGGAAGCCTAGGCAATTTGGATGCTCACCTTACTAGACCTGGATGGAGGTGGGTGGTCCTTGGACTTCCCACAGGTCAGGGAACCCTGATTGCTCTTTGGGCTGATGAGGGAGGGGAACTTGATTGGGGGAGGGCGAGGGAAATGGGAGGCGGTGGCAGGGAAGAGACAGAAATCTTTAATAAATAAATAAACGGAAAAAAAATCCCTTTGAGGCAGCAACCATTAAAATCAAGAGAGAAAAAAAAGAAACATTTGCCATCCCAAAGGAGAAGAAAATATCACTCAGCCCCACTGTAGATAAAGAGCTGCAAGTAATTAATAAACTGTAGAGAGAGGGGAAATAAATCTTCCCCAGGGTTAGCTCTAGTATTGGTTATACAGTATGAACTGGTCAGTCTCAGAAAGGCATATGTGTCATCAACATTGAATAAACTTAGCAGGTTATATTTATACGTTTATTGGTTTATACCTATATGAAAGAAGAGGAAATTGTAAATTTGAGGAGGTAGAGGTGGGCAGGGAAATGGGATTGGTAGGTAGCAGGGAGAAGACAGAGGAGAGAAATAAGCATATTTTAATTAAATTTTTTAAATGAGCAGTTCAATTCCAGTTAGAATGGTAGATGCAAGATTGTACAGGAACAGAACTTGGATAGACCATTTCCACCATTCTGATTAGGACAGTAAAAGAGTCTTTTAACTATGTCTTGAAGATGGCAGTTTCCTGAGGCTCAAATAGAGATACCAGGAAGTGAGATGATGAAAGTGTTTGTCTGAGTAAGGGCATCAAAGGAGTCCACTGGGTGACTGGTTCTAATCAGTGTGGCTGAGAGTGGAGCCAGTGCTCAGGGGAGAGGGTCAAAGCTTGGAGACAGTGGGTACTGGTGGCATCTTAGACTGCACTTAGACTTCATAGGCATGCAAGCCTATGAAGTAGTGTCATTTTTGGTTTTGTTTTGTTTTCTAGGACAGGGTTTCTCTGTAGCCTTGGAACCTGTCCTGGAACTAGCTCTTGTAGACCAGGCAGGCCTCAAACTCAGATATCAGCCAGGTTCTGCCTCCAGAATATTGGGATTAAAGGCATGTGCCTCCACCGCCCAGAGAAGTGACATCTTATATGAGATTTTTTCTTCTATTTTCATCCAGCATGGAGAGTGAAGCCTTTTAAGGACTGTTTGTAAGAAGGTTGAGCAGAGGTGGGCAAACACCAACATTGTACCCTCTTTTTGTAAATCTTGTTGATAGTCTGTCTATGGAACTTACTGGAATTTTCTTTCGTACACCTACCTCAAATATTTCAAATATTTCAAGGCTTGAACTATTCACTATTAACACCCAGCCATACACACGTAAGCACCATGTATGGCAAAACTGAATCTTTTGTCAGCTATAATAGAACATAAAAATGCATGAATGCCTTCCATTTAGTCCTTAGCTAATATCCTATTTGTGTCTAATAAATATGATCATCACCATTGTAAAGTACCCTTAAATTAAGGATTTCAATCCCTCAATAATAGGGTCAGAATAATTTTCATTTAAAACAAATGGCATCAGGGCTTCCTAATTCTGAAGCAAATACTATCCAAATAAAGAGACCAATATGAATTCCAGTCTTCATTAATACAGTAAAATTATTAGCACCTGACTACTCAAAGAATATCCAGCACCACCATGCAATTGCCTTTTTATGATTATTACAATAGTGATTTATTCCCTTGTAACTCCTAACCATTCGCTTTTCAGAGTATTTTCCTCTAATGTGTATTGTTAAGCCTTAGGCTCCTGACAACAATATTTATTACTCTCAATATCAAGATATTCTCCAATTTGTACCCATTTACAGCATTCATAAAACATTGACCATAATGCCGGAATCAGTTTTGAGAAAGTAAACTGATGGTGCCCTCTGAAACGAGGTGCTTTGAATGTCTAGGACCTGGAAGCTTGTAATTGCAGCAGTTTTCTCACCTTAATCTGTATCTTTATTAGGGGAAGATGCTCTGAACCATGGGATAAAACACCAGTGCCTATGTGACACCATCTATAAAATGAAGCTGTCGTGATAAAAGTGTAAGCCTGGTTGAAACCTGAGTACTCAAGCACTGAGATGCATGCATGTATGCCTCCATTCATATACATTAGCCCATGTACCCAAGAACTCAGGCGCATACATATATGTCTCCATACATATATATTAGACTGTGTACCCAAGCACCCAGGAGCATGCATATTTGCCTCCACACATATGCATCACACCATGTACACAAGCAACTAGGTGCATACGTATATGGCTCCATACATACACTTCAGAAAGTGCTTTAAAGAGGGCTTATCCGTGTGAAGCACTCACAACTTGTGACCATTTGTTAATGATGAAGCAATGCTATAGCCCCTGTTTCTGCTTTTAAATCCTAATGACCTTTGCTAGTAGTGGTCAAATCCTTAACGTGTGAAATGAAAACCAAAGTATTAAAAAAAGATAACTTGTCTAAATTATCAGAGAATCAAAATTTAAACTATGTTTTGAATATCTCACAGTCTTTTATATTAGGATATATCCAATCACAACTGAATAGTTTGATGTAGTGAGAAACCAGTTGGCTACATTTACCCAGTTCCCAAGAGTTCCAGTAAACTCAAAAGAATCAGAACAGTTTGGCTGCTAATTTTGTGCTCATTCTAATTGGATGTAAATAATCCAACTCCGAAGATTTTGGCTTTAGAAATCTAAAGTTAGTTTCTCCTAGATGTTTAACATGCAAAAGATAATGTAAAATGGACCCTAGTTCTATTTGCTAAGCCTGTTTTACTGAGAGCACCCTCACCTTGTTCCTTCTCAAGACTTCTTTTTCTTTATTTGCTTTAGAGACAGGGTCTCAGTATACAACCCAGGCTGGCCCTAAACTCATGCTATTCTTGTGTAAGCACACAACTGCCAACATCCCAGGCTTGCATCATCACATCCAGCTATTTGTTGGGTTTGATATTTTTGTTTTTCAGCTTTGTTTTGATGACTAAGTGAGAAAATTGATATAATAAGTTATAAGTATTTTGTTTGTTTCTCCAGTTTTACAAATCCGTAGGATATGTCAGAGTCAAACAAGGATAAAATTAACTCCACAGTAGACTGAACACTTGACACCTGTGTTTTTAGCATAGACTCATCAAGTCTCTTTGGATTAATGTTTCCACTAACAACCATGACTCACACCACTGATAACAACTAAAATGACTTTGAGTTATTCCTAGTTAAGATGACGATCTGTTTCAGGATGCAGGAGTGTAATGGGATGCATATGTCCTAGAAGAAAGTGGAAGGTTTCCTTATAAATCATTTTGTGGGAGAAAAGCAGGTAGAGTTAATATTTATACTTAGTAATACTAAATGAAACTGAAACAAGACTCGGTAAGAATCCAGAGAACTCACAAAGAATGCCTGTCTTTCATGCAAAAAATATAAATGGGTATCATTGAATCATTAAGATCTGATCTTGGATAAATCACTCAAGTAAAATTCCTGTTGATCTCAAATAGTCTGATTTAGTGAAGGAGTTAAGCTGACCTATAACTGAAGCTACAATTTCCACCTCTCAGAATTTGACAATATTAATCAAAGGTGAAACAAATTTAGAGATTTCTAGAAATACTACAATCTCACAATTAAAAATATACAGATTTCTTTGAAGATCAATTTGCAGTCAAATGTTTTATTTTACTAATACTGTATCCATGGTAATTCAATTTAAATGAAAGATAATGTGTGTGTACATTAGTTTTCGAGAAAACCATTCAATTATTCAAAAACCCTTATTCAGTGTGGTAGAATCAAGTTGAATCTTGGTACAATCTTGGTGTCCACATATAGAGAGTATATGATTAGAATATGAAAGAGGAAGAGAATAGTGATTCTTACAGAAGAATAACCTTTTATTGATTATTTTTGTATTCAATTTATAATAAATATTTTCATTTGATTTAGCTGATGAAAAGCATAATACCCACCCCCAATAAAAAACACATGTAAGATATCCCAGTTATATAATGTAACAGCATCAAGGTTTGTCTAGAATAATCATTCTATCTAATAGGTACTGTAGACGAACACTGAAGTTTAAATTATTTTTGAGTTCTCCAACTTTAAACAGCACTTATAGAGGAAATACTTTGTGAAAAGTTCTGTCCTCTAAGAGTTCAAAATTAAGTATGTGATAAAATAGTTATGGAAATGACTTGTATGTATTTATGCAACAAACAAGAGTACTTAGACTCTTTTGACATTGAGTTAGGTGTGTGCTTTCTTACCTAGCATCTAGACTTTGTAAACAGCAGAGGGAAACAGAGGCATTTCTTTATTATATATCCAACACAATTCTTGGTACATTCTCTACTTGTTGAATCAGTGGAGTCAACTTTTCTGTTGGCAAACTCACATGGAGAATGCCCGAGTCTGAGGTCAGCTGGACAATTTTTAAATTTTTTAAAAATCCTCCATTTTTGACTTAAAATCTCAAGAAAGAGGAGAAACAAAACAAAGCAAAACTTTGGGTAGCTCCCCAGACATCACCACAAGGGATGTCTCAGCAAAAGATATTATCTAAGAAGTCTTATACTATACTTCACATAGCCCAAGCTTACCTTCAGAAAATGATTGGAAAACCTACATCCATCCTTTGTAAAATGTGAGCATAGTTTTCTTGCTTGTCTAATCACCAATCACAGATAAACAGACCCATCAATTACTGAGTGCTCTAACACATTCTAACTCAGAAAGTTTCATAGCTTCTCAAATGTGATTTCCTCCTTCTCTTCATTCTGAGATGAAACACAAATCATTACAGACCTCAACAAGGCTTCCTCATCATAAAACTATGAACTAGTCCAGCCTTGTACACATGAGCATCCATTACTTGTTTGATATTTGAAATTAGTTGATGATTTTTCATTGTTAATCTATAAAGGCAATAGTAAGGGAAGGTTTTGTTTCTAAAACTTCTTATACTTTAGTACATGTTTTAAAAAATAGTCTGAAATGGACATCGTTGTATAACATAGATAAAGGTAAATATTTGAATATAAAAGTTTAAAAGTCAAGTTGTTAAGCTTTAAATTGTGCTTTAAGTTATATTAACAGAATACACAAATTTAGTGACTTGATTGGAAGAATGATTTACAGTGGATTTATTAATACATTTATTAATTTTATTCAAGTGGATTTTATATAGTTAAGAAAACATATGCTTTTAGAATTGTGATTGATTCACAGGGGTCACCTAAGACCATCCGAAAACACAGTTTTTTGCCTTGATACAGTACTAATAATCAACAGCATTTGTGATCAATGGGTATCAACTATGAGGATTAGTAATAACTAGGAAACATTTAAAGCCATTGTTTTTACCTCTCTTGGAGAGGAGCAGAAAATGAAGGTTAAAAGTTTGGATAACCAGTTTTATCTGCCTAAGTAAGTACTGAACAATTCATCCATCACTTTGCAACTTTAAATGCAAGACTAAGGCTTGTATAGCTCATTAAGTCTAAGTGACTGGCAGTTTACAAGTCACTGAAAATAAACTTGAGTTTTTACATATAATATGCGTTACTGTTTTTCAAAAAGCAAATAAATACTTAACTCTTTGTCTCAGTCTACTCTTTTCATATGAAGAAATTTCTTTGTTTTTGAAAACAATGTGATCATTTGTCTACATTAAGTCAGGGGGTTGCAGAAGAGAAAAAAAAACCTTACAACAATAACAAAACATTCCTTGACTTTACCGGTTTGCTTTAAGAATTGAGTGCTTACACATGGTGCTGTTAGTCCATGGTCTCTGGATTAACAAAGATCAAGTGATGCACTCACGGATGGGATATTAGGTCCATGGCTCATGTGGACAAAGCTGCAGCTTCTTAACGGACTAAAGAGGTACAATATCGGGACCTGGTTAGGATTGTTTGAGCAACAAATAGAGTATTATACCAAAGCCCATGTGAGAGACTTGTTGCAGAAACAAAATCAATAAAATGTTTAGTTATTTTTTTGTAATGTCTGGAACACACTGAGTTCTTAAATAATGTAAGAAAAAAGTGATGCATACTAGAAACCGCTTTCAAGATGTGTGTAGAAATAAGATTCTTCTGACAGTAGCCCCTGCCTTCAGAAACCTGTGCAGTGGGACTGACAGAGACAGATCGCAAAGCAGAGAAAAAACTTAATGAAAAAAAGCAACTTTTATGGAATCATGAAAAATGGTATTTATATTTGTGGGATTAAAGATTTTGAGAATAAAAAACTCTTCCCTAGAGTTCTGGCCTTGCAAAAGTGATGTATAGTTATAACATTTGGAAAGGGACAATACCATTTTCTTTGTAAGAATGGACATGAATTCCTGACCTAATGAGTAGCTGTGGTAACTGTGTTGATAGACACTAACGTTTGGCAAGGTCTATTCTAGATGTAGAAAAATAAAAAAAACAAGATTAAAAAGTTATTTCAGTCTTTCCATACTGTAAACAAATTTTTGAAATTTGTTGACTTGGAATATGTCTTGGGATACTATATTGATCCTATACATATTATTAAAATCTCAGCCAGATTTAAACTTCATCTTCTATTTTATTGGAGTCATCAAAGACAAGCTTGTCCTAGAAATAGAGACAGGAATTGCAAGAGTAGCTGGCAGTAAAAAGCAATTAAATAAAAAATGTCCCTTAGTTTATCTAAATCAGGCATAATCATCTGAACTTTGTAGAAATCAGTTGTCTACATGGAGTTAGGTCTTATCAAAGGGCTATAAATGAACATTGGTGCCTCACTCTATTTCCTAATGGTATCATAACCTAGTTGTTTATTGAACATATTTTATATGTTGGCTTTTTTGACAAATAAATTATTTTAACAATCCTCCTAGTAAGTCTGCAGTGTTGGTATTATTGTCCATTTCTTCCTCATTGAAGAGAGAACAGAGAATTAGCCTATACATGTTTCATCCTGAATCTAACTTCATGTCCCCCAAGTTGCCTGGTAGCAACATGTTTGGATGCATGCATTCTTTCATAGAAGATAGGATAAATTTGACTTATTTATGCTTCAATTTAACCTATCAGATTGATGGTTAGGAAATTTTTCTCACCTTGGAATTCGACTAAACCTCTAATCTATGTTGATATATTTTGACTAATGTTAAATTCAGTATAATTTAGAATTATGAAAATGAATGAAAAACACTTTCAATTTATGTAGAGATAAAACTGCAAGTAACTAATTGTGCATTAGTTAGCAAGTGTGACTAACTAATGGTCCATAGACATTATTTTTTGAACTTCATTTAGTAATTATATTTTACAATTTCTTCCTTCATTGGGATGTTCATAGACTGTTTTGTGTCCCTTGAGGGATACCACAGCATGACAGAAAGGGTGTTTCTCCAACAACAGATACTTCTGGCTTGCAATCTTGGTAATGAAGGTTATTTGAATAAATTATTGCGTATTTTCTTCTAGTTTTCTTATCTTCTATGATATCATAAAATATCTATGGTGTGTGGTTGTTCTATGATCAAGGTAGATCAAGCATGTGTCATTATATTGTTTCACAAGGATGCACCTAAAAGTTCAAAATATTTTATAATGTGTGCAAGACAGTATTTATTCAGAGAATTTAGGCCCTTGTAGAATTTTAGTAAACACAAACATCTTCTCCTCTCATTTTAAATTTACATCTTGTTCTAACTATTTTTATTTAATTAATTAATTAATCATTACCATTTTTTTTTGTGTGTGTGTCTTTCTATCACAATATCCCTGGCATTCATGCAGCCTACAGTTTTCATGCTTTAAGTATATCATGGAAGGTGGAAGGAAACCCACACAAAATAAAATATAGGTAAAAAAATAAGCCATTTTTAGGCAAAAAGATTATGTTTTTAAAATGTAAGTTCATTTTTAATATTTCAAGAAAACACTTTACATGCAGTTGTGGGAATATAGCCAAAATGACCAGGTCAAGGGTTATATCCAACAGATATTATGAGGGTAAGAGCAATTACAGATATCCAAGTATCTCTATAATAAAAGTACCACACCCCTTACTTTTCTATCCACATCTCGATTTTAGAAAGGGAGGCAAAGATTTGAGGTTAGGAGGTGAATCTTCAGCGCTTATCTGAAAACCTACTCTTTCTCTCTCACTGTCTGCCAGTTGACAGTCAGATTCAAGGAAAAATACAGGGAAACTTCTAACACAGGGCTTCTTAGAAGTTTTCTAGGAGCCGAGTTAGTACTGTCCAACACATGTTCAGTATACGCTTTGAGTGCCTACTGTGTCCAGCAGTGCTCCCCATCACCAGCTGCTCTTGGATCCAGTGTCCCACTTATTGCTGTTCTAAGACATCGCCTGTCATTTTCTCTTCCATTGTAATCAGCAGCTTTGTTCCTTTCTGTCAACAATGCTTATCTTTTTGACAACACGGCTGTCCCATTTAAAGTATGCTTGCCCATACACCCACATTTTTTTTTTTACCAAAGTCCCATTTCTCAATTTTTCATGGGAAAGTACTTGAAATGCTTGTACTCTTTTCCTTTCAGACCTTTCCTGAAACTTCTCCATTTATCCAGTTATCTTCAGTATCCCACAAAGCATTTCTTATCAAGACCAAATAATTTTGATTGCCAAATTATCACTTCCTAGCTTTGTAGAGGCCTGAGCTTCAGTTTACCTGGTTCCAAGAAAGATCACCCAGGCACCGCCCAGGAACCACCCAGGAACAAACCATTCAAGAGAAAATATCTAACATTCCAAAGCCCAGCACTTACCCATTCCCTTTTCACCAGGACACCACTAGACAAATGTCAGCCAATCAGGTGTTCTAAATCAGGTGTTAGAAGTCCCTCACCCAACCTCTGCCATTATAAAATCCCCCTCCCCAACAGAGCTTGAGACTCTCTGATTGTGCCAATGCTTTGGACACATGGAGAGAACGATTTTGAACTTGAATAAGAATAAAGGCTCTTTGCTTTACATGCAGGAATTCATCTCCTTGTTGGTTTTTGGGGGACTCCATGATCTTGGCATAACAGATTCACCAGAGAAAACTCTTTTTTTAAAATATTTATTTATTATGTATACAATGTTCTGTCTCTGTATGCCTGAAGGCCAGAAGAGGGCACCAGACCTCATTACAGATGGTTGTGAGTCACCATGTGGTTGCCGGGAATTGAACTCAGGACCTTTGGAAGAGCAGGCAATGCTCTTAACCACTGAGCCATCTCTCCAGCCCTCCCCCCCCCCCAGAGAACACTCTTAATGAGGAATTTCTGGATTAGGTTGGCCCATGAGCAAGTCTGTGAGGGGTTTTCTTAACCACTTAATTGAAGTGGGAAGAACAAACATAGATGTGGGAATCACCACCAGCACGGGCTGTTCCCTGAATGGTCTAAGCATGGGAGCTGAGCAGTGGGCACACACGTGTCCACTTTTCTCTGATCTTGTCCATCCATGTGATAGGACCAGATCTTTTAATATCCGGCTCCTTTAGTCCCTACCATAATGGCCTGTAACCTGGAACTGTAAGCTAAAATAAATGCTTTCTCCCCTAAGATGCCTTAAGTAGCATATTTTGTCACAGTGATGGAAATGAAAGTAGGATACAGGGTCATCAGGAACTGTCACATGACCCAATCTTCATTGCATTCCCAGGTCTTTTCTTGCTTAAGTGATCACTTGCTGAAGGCCCTTTGTTTCCCTGATACCTTCTCCTGCCTTAGAGAGGATTTTTGTCAGGCTCCTGTGCTCTTTCCTCTTTCTTGTTTCAAATGCTACCTGCTAGAATTCCTAGGAAACCAGACTTTAGTCCTTTCTTTGTTTTTATACCTTATAATGGAATCATTCCAGCCTCAACACTTCCTGAGTCTCTGTCAGGCAGAGACTCTTTCATGGCATTTCTCAATTTCACCTGTCTCAAACTTACCCCTAACGTCTGCTTTTGACACTTCCCCGGGATTGCTCTATTTTTCAGACTTTGAATATTCCCAAATTGGAGTCGTTCTTGATTCTTCTTCTTCTTCTGTCATATTCCTAGCCAACCTCTCAACAAGCCCAGTTTTCTCTACACCATCAAGATCTCCCTGGTTATTTGAAATACAAAATATATGATGCTGGAGAGATGGACCAGCAATTAAAAGTACTTTCTACTCATGCCGAGGATCCGAGTTGCCAGCACCCACACCAGTAGGTTCATAACCACTCACAACTCCAGGTTCAAGGCATCCAACACAACTTTTTGGTTTTGTAGGCACCCGTACACATTGGGTATATACACAGACACATACATAAATATAAATAAAAATAAAATAATAAATCTTTAGTAAATGTGATGAGGTACTAGATATTTACTCTGTTTGCACAAATGACCTTTCCCTCATGTTATTTTTCTTTCAGTAGTAGATATTATTTAGTTAATGGTGTAAAATTCTAAAAGAAAAAAAGATTAAAAACAGCAACAAAAAGAAACTAGTTACTTAAGCCAGGTGGCAGCATGCTCCATTAATTTCAGCCCTCGGGAGGCAGAGCCCAGCCTGGTCTACAGAGTAAGTTCCAGCAAAAGATACACAGAGAAGAAACCCTGTCTCAAAAAGACAAACATAAAGCAAAACAAAACAACAAAGAAAAGAAAAGAAAAACTCTTTACTGCCCCCAAACTCTTTAGAGAAACACAAAAGGAAATTGAGTTTTTCTTATTTGAAGGTTGGGCTAAGTGGGGTTTTAAAAAAGGAAAACCTAGGGGATGAGACAGGTGAATTGTAAATTAAGACTATGAAGTGCTGTCTTCATTGTGGAGGCTTAGAGTTCTGTCACATTGCCCAACCGTAGCAGCTGCTCCAGAAATCTGAGGATTGCTGGCCTTTGGATTGATCCTTGAGTGTTGCAGAAACTGGATTTTTCTAGCATCTATCTTCTGGAATGAACGCTGGTGCTGGGCAATCATTTTGAGATAGTTGGCTAATATCAAAACAGAAGACTGTGACTCTGGAATTGACCCATATTCATTGGTGAAAGTTGATAGGGTGTTGGAAGAAGATCAAAGGCCACATTCAAGTCTTCAGCTCAGCACAGAATCCACCCATCCACAGATAGTTGCAGTATCTCAGAAGCTGCTGGAAACAAAATCACAAGAGAAACATAAACACAGCCTAGTCCATTTTTGACTTCCCAGGCTTTTAGCTTTCGGCAGGCACCTCAGTGAGGGAATGCACTTCTCGTATGAGCAGGCTGAGATAAAATACCTGAAGAGGGAAGCATAGTCTAGACTCTGGACATTGTAAGACTCGGGCTGTTCCCTGTTACTCTGGGATTCTGCAGCCGTCGTCGTGGCTGACACCAAAAACAGCTGTCGCCTGAGGTTCAAGTCGCAAGACTCATTTGCACAGCAGATCTCAGGCTTATAATGCTTCCTGTGTGGCACTTCATCTTTTGGGTTAGACTTTTCACAACATTTTTTCCAAAAGAATGTAGGTGGTTCTCATAACTTCTATTTTTTAGCTGAAACAAAAACTGAAACTCAGAAGAATTTATTTGAATTTAAATAGTGAAAAATCATTCAAGAATTAAGGAAAGGTTCTACTTTTCTATACAATAATTCATAGCCTTCTCAAAGTATACAGAAAGTATCATTCTGCTTCTGAATGTTATGCTAAAATAACTCTTGTATGCAATGCTGACCATCCAGAACCAAACTTTAGCAGTGTAGCTGATATGATTTAATGAAAATAACATTTCATTCAACTAGTGAATTTTTATTATTAATGAAAATGATCATATGGTTTAATGATATGATCCATTTTTATTATCTTATTTTAAAAATAAATATTTAATTCATTTATTTATGTGTATAAATGTTTTGCCTACAAGCATATATGTGCACTGCATACATACCTTATATTTGTGAAGGCCAAAAGAATGTATGGGTTTCTGGGACTAGCGTCACCAATAGTTGTAAGCTGTCATTTAGGTGCTAGGAACTGAACTCTCTGGGGGAACAGCCAGTGCTCTTAACTGCTAAGCCATCACTCCAGCCTTGCATTCTTGCTCTCATTTACTCAAATTACTCTAAGGAAGGCTTAAAGTTAAGATAGGAAGCTTTATTAGTTAATTTTTGTTTTGTCAACTTGACACAAGCTAGAGTCATCTGGGAGGAGGGACCCTCAACTGTGAAAATGCTGCCATCTGATTGGCTAGGATGCAAGTGTGTTGGAGTCTTTTCTTGACTGATGTGGAATGACCACTGTTATTGTCTGTTTTCCACCATCTTTTTACAAATCATATTCCACTTTTGTTCATTGAACTTGATTTTAGGGAATTTAACTCTCCTGGGAACCCTGAAATTCTGTTTCTCTTCCTCTTCCAGATAATTTGATTATGTCACTTAGATAAGACTAAATGCTTTGGGAATCTGCTTCTGACTTTGATGGCTTGGCTCATGATTAAGTCACCTGCCATGTGGAAAAGCATTGAGAAAAATTTGACTCTGTGGACCAAAATTAAAATGATTTTAAGTAGCAAGTTTACAATTGTTCATGTTCCACTAAAGCCATTTTCAGACAAAAACATAGTTAAAATCTTTATATATTGTAATTTACAAGAAATGAAAGAAAGAACAGCAAAAATTATATTGATATCAAAGCATTTCCTACAACATTACTATCAGCAAGATGAGGTTAGATTAAGTGAAAACTTTTCATCACTTAAGCTGCATACCTTGAGCTCTGAGTGTCGGTCTTGTTTCACAGAGAAACAATTTTGAGTACTGGACATAGGGACTAGGTCGTCAGTGTTATATAGTTCCATATGCTATGAATTGTAACCTAGAATGAATTGTTATTTCAAATGCAGGTCAATGATACACTTTCAGTGTTTTTTAAAGCCATTATATTGTCCTCATTTAATCTACTATCTACTTGAGTATATATCTTTTTTTATACTTCCTGCAAGTCCGTAATTAATTCCATCTAAGTGGAAACACTTTCTAAGTCATTATATCTTTTAGTAAATTACTGTGTGTCATTCAGGTTCATCTCATCTCACATTTTTCTTGTTCTGTGTGTCTATTCTTTTCTTTTCCCTTTATATTATTGTTCTTTCTTTCTTAGCTCTGGGGTTTCTAATTTAATTTGTCAAGTGACATAAATATTTTCTATACCTCTTTGTGATGATTATTATTAACTTTTAAAAATAGAAGAGATTACAGTTTACTTCCACTACTTTCCCAATAATTTAGGATTTGACAAGTACTTGATACATCAAGTTTTGATTTTCAATATATCATTGTGTAGAACATACCTTTATATTAACAAAGTACAAGGTGTACCAATTCTTATAGCTATAAGAAAAAAGTTAAAGACTAGATTATATTTCTATTAGCAGTTAAATTTAATATATAGGCAAGGAAATGGACAGAATTTTGTTTGAATTTACCTAGGGAAGAAAATTGATGACTCATTTTAAAACCACTCCTTCTATTAGTCCTTTGAAATCAGTGATGTACTTCTAGTATTAATCACCATTACCATTCTTTTTATTTTTGGAAACAGCAGGTTAACAAATAAAGTTCCCTTCATGATATATTCCCAAATGATGAGAAGTACTTGACTAGATCTGAAAGTAATGGTGTTCTCAGAAGAGCTGTCATGATCTTGACCTTAGAGGAAGATGCCTATATCCCTGTCATCTTTGTAGATGTAAAAGAACAAAATAAGGCCTACAAAGACTAAATCCTTATGGCTACTCTCTTGATGAATCCTCATAATAACTTAATGGGACTTAGAATCACCATGGAAACAAATCCCTGGTTATGGTTGTGGCATTATGCAGAGAGGGCTAATGGATGTGAGAAGATCTATCCTAAATGTGGCTGTGGTTCTAGTCTGGATGAAAAGGAGAAATTAAGTTTAGCAAGAACATTCATCCCTTTCAGTTTCCTAATGATGCGATGAGATCAGCTGCCTAGAGATACTTCCACCATGACTTGTCCATTACGATACAAGAACCACATGCCAAAACAAGCCATTCTTTCCTTGAGTTGCTTTTATTGAGTATTTTGTCAAAACCATGAGACAATACAGCCTCATTGGCAATAAGTAAATTAATGCATCATATGCTCCTGATGTGCCATGAAAATTAGAATTATTTTTGTTCATTTATCTAATTAATGAATTTTTGTAATGAATATATAAATGTCTTTTATAAGAAGTTAATCCATTTCAGTAAGCATTGAAGGAGTTCCAACTAGGTACTGAATAGAATACTTCTATCAAGGATAGTGACAAATATCATTCATACTAAAAACAACGGGACTGAAGAGACAGATCAGAGATTAAGAACTTGCTGATCTTGCAGAGGACATAGGTTCAGTTCCCAGTACCCACATGGCAACTCAAAGCCATCTGTAGCCCAGTTCTGTGGAGTCTCTTATCTTCCACTGGCATTGTGTACATATATAAATACAAGCCACAATCATGTACATTATCTAAATAATTTTTAAAGATAACAGCATCTTAAATTGTCTCACCAGTGCATGTCTTCATTGACATTGCCACATAATAAAACATAAAATATTTTTTTTTCTTTATTCAAAGCTTGCTGACACAATATTTCACTTTTGCTTTGTCATTTGTTTGTGGACTATCAGGAACATATTAGATATTTATTAATTTTCTGAGAATACTGCCAGACCCACTGAGTTCTTTTAGTCTTGTGAGTGCTAGTATGTATTGAGAGTTTATAGGAGATTGTATGTAGAAAGGAGAGAGGTGGTGAGGACACATGACTGTCAGAAGCAGCATCGGTGTCCTGAAAGGATGACTATACCATTGTCTGCACCAAGCAGAACATGGAAGGACATTAAAATTGAGCCCTGATACTCTCTTTGGTTAAGTACTGTTGAGTAATGAGGACACATGGAAGTCAGAGCCCAGTGGCCATCTGCAGGGCTGCTCTCATACTCGCTATTGAGTTTCCCGGCTCCCTTTGTCCATACCCAGTCTAAGCCTTAGCAATCATTGCACTCCCTCTACAGTTTCATACCTGCTAGCCCACTAACAAATGGGAACAAATAAAGCCACCTCCTGCCTCTAGAATCTACATATTTCTTTCTCTTTTTCATTATCATCACTTCCATGTAGGTTATCATACTTACTGAACAATTGAAAAAGTACTTTGACTTTTCTCTCAGCAAAGTATTTTCTCTCTCTCTTTAACAGAATTCACCTTAATTTTTTTTTCTATCTTGCTACAACAAGGTGACTCAGCAGGTAAAGGAGCTTTCAACCAAAACTGAAAACCTAGGTTCAATCTATAGAGTGCCTGGTGGAAGTAAGAAACATTCCAGACATCTGTCTTCTGGTCTCCACATGTATACTATGGCACATATAAGCATGTGTAACAATAACAATAGTAATGACAATTTGAAAAATAATTTTAACAATTTGCATTTATATAACAAGTATTTGTCAATTAAATAATATTTTAAAGGAATTAACATGGTATTTTGTGCATAGTAAATATTTGAGAAACAGTCTTTTTTTCCATTTTGTGTGTGTGTGTGTGTGTTGTACTTAAATTTTGTTAAAAGTTTTCTATCCCTTGCAAAACTGGGCATATACTTTTCTCAGTGTCTTAAATCCAAACGTGAACTTCTAAGCTCTTCTTTGTGCTCCCCGGGCTCTGCTCACACACTTCTCAGCCTTCCTTGACAAATGGCTTCTATTCACATGGTCAATAAAACAAATTAGAGGGAAACAGAAAGATAGAAGGAGGCCAGGAAGATTGTCCTCCATCTCCTTTTCCTTTTTTGTACACTCAGGAGAAATGCTTGGCTGGCTAAAGACAGCTTCAGGCTCTTTCATGACCAGTGCTGCCCCGAGATGCTGCTTCAGAAGCAGCAGGGAACAGGCAGGTATCATCTGTGCCCAGATATACAAGCAGGGTTTCTTTTTATAATTTTGTCGACCTCCTGTTTCCTATCTATTTCCAGGTAATGTAGATAAAATCCATTTTCGGCAGTTGTTGTGTCTGGATTTGTCCGGTGTCCATTACGCTTTTGGTTTTGTGACACCTGTATAACCAATTCCCTAAAAAAAGATCTTTCTGCTGAAATGAGCCGTGAGGTTCATTGGTCCTGACTGGAGCTTGATTGCTGGAATATGATCTCTGTTCTTCCTCAGCGTGTCCACTTCCATAGCATCTCATTTTCATCTGCTTTTAAAATGACGATTTTAGTGGAGAGATGGCTCAGCAATTCAAAGCCCTTGCTGATGTTGAAGAGTACCCATGCCACACAACTCTTAAGTGCCTGAAGCTACTCTTACAAAGAACTAGATGCTGTCTTCTGGTTGCACAGGTACCGGCACGCACATGTGCACACACCCACACACATAAATAAAATAAATATAACTTGTTTATTTTACTTCTAACTTTTAAAATTATTATTATGGTTATGTAACTATATATCAATTGTATTATTTTAGATAAAATAATAAAAAAAATTTAAATAAAATAAAATAAAATTTTATTGGGGCCTCAGGTTCTTGAAACTTTCATGAAATAAATAATTGTATATACCTTATGAGAGTGTCCTAAACATAGTAATATTCACAAACTAAAGTGAGTGATAAATGTAATTTAGTTATTTTGCTATTTCTATAATTTATTTAACAAACATATACTGGTATAAAGAAAAATATGTCACTGTTCTTTTAGCAAAGAAATTAGCATCAAGTAGAAAAAACAAAAATTTAAAATTTGATGCAGTCACTTTTCCTACAGTAAGACTATAGATGTATGCACAAAATGCTATGGACATACAACTTGTGGAAAGTCAATGAAATTTTAGTCAGTCACAATGGAATCCTTATTGGATATTTGAAGTACTAGATATAAATTGGTTACAGAATTTTTCAAGTAAAAGGAGCAAAATCTACAGAAACCATGACTGCATGGATAGATTTCCTAAATCATTGTTTTCTTATTTTGTTTTGGGAAGTAGAACTATTAGTCAACCATCTTAGATGCTGATGTTGAGAATTCTCCTTTAATTCGAAAGAAATAGATAAACTGTTGTTCTTTCTAATTAGTTTTTCCTCATTTTTGTGTCAGTGTTCTTTAATCTATAGCACTAGAACTGAGATACCTATTTTAATAATAACTATTCTTTTCAGTGAATAAACAAATTCTAGTGAGCAAAATATTTCTATGGAGACAGGGGCAGAGAATACACTTAAGCAACTGAGTGACTGTCATGCTTGGCCCGAAAGAGAACAGGCCTACATTTTGCTTCTTGCCTTAAAGCTCCTGTACTTGAACAAGTTACACGTGAATGAAGAGAAATAAATATTAAGGGGTTGTCCCTTTTCTCTTATCCTTAACCTACTGGTATCGTTTACAGAATGACTGTATTTTGATTTGAGTTTTAAATTGGGAACTAATACAGAAGGTCTCCTGAGAAATCAAATCTGTATTTTAAATATCAGAACATGATGAGTGACTAATTTGGTTTTACTGATTAGTCCCACCAAGCATTTGCTGAAGTCTTTGGTCAGCCTTTCTGAATAAAGTCATAGTCATGTTGTGATATATCAGTCAATTAAAGACTGCATTCATGACACAGATAATGCCAAGTCTTCACAAATTGTAGAAAATAGAAACAAATCGTAGAAACATGAAAATAACTATAAAGCATAGTTGTCCTCACCAACATAGTAAGTGGTAAAATCTCTAAAAAAAACCATTATCAGATTTTAATTATATATGAAATAATTGCATTATGATGCAGTGAAATTTATTCACATCAACAAATGTTAGCTTTATTTTAAACAGCAAATGAATTCACATTATTAACTATATAAGAGACATATAGTTGTCTCATTTAATGCAGAAAATAAGTATAAAATATGAAAATCTTTCTTTAAATAGAGTACGACCTTCTTTAAGCTATAATATTCATTTAAAAGATCTACAATTAAGTCAACACTAGGTTTAATGTTAAAAAATGCTTATCTTGGATCACAAACAATGTATGTGCATATTCTCTTAATATTTCAATTGAATATTGTACTGAATAATGTAACCCTGACAAAGGGTGAGACAGAAAAACAGAGAGACAGAGAGCAAAACAAAGAAAACAGCATTAATGAAAAATATTAATAATGATTTTTAAAAATTCAAGTAACATGAGCAAATGAAAAAAACAATGATGAGATTTAAACATTGAACTTACTGTGATAGTTGAATTCAAAAATGAATACATAAAGGCCAACAGTATTTTGTTATACTAACAGTGAATAAGCATGAATTAAAATTTTAGTATACTAGAGCATATGGAATAAAAACTGAAGTGGAAAATATTATCATATTTTTGCCACCAGAAATTAGGACCATGCACTTTTCCTGTAATAAAGTATATAGTATGAGTGTGTGTTTGTATGTGTGTATAGGCTTATGGTAAAGTTGATTGCATCTAGAGCTATAATGTATTAAGCTGGATAAGATTAAATTAAGCAATGGAGAAAATTATGCTATGTAGATGTTCAATAAACATGATAGTTTGAGGCTAGAGTAACTCAGAATATCATTTAGCAGTAAATCTTAATTTAAAGGTAATAGTGCAGTCTAAATAATGATAGACAATATGCTAAGTGCATAAATCCTTGGGGTAGTCATGTATCAATATTATCAAGTATTACAGGACACAGTTGTATGTGTCGTGTATTCATGTATGTCCATCTGGTGGTTTTACTTATACCAGCAATATCATAAACCCACTAAGAGTGCAGCACACCATATTGTTGTGATAGCCACTCTAGGTGACATGCAGATTTTCACTCCATTATACTTAGGAAACCACAGCCACATATGTGGTCCTGGCTATCATGACTAAAAGAATCTTATACATCCTATGACTGCAGTTTATTCCAATAGGCTGCCAGAAGACCCCAGGTGATGCAAGTATTAGTACCAGGGATAAAGTGAAAAGTCAGGAGCAGAAGTATATCATCCTATTAGGCTAAATCACATCAGGTTATGGATTTGGATGTTAATGTTGACTTTATGATTATATTGATGCTTCCCTCTCCAAATGTTATTCAAATGGTAATGAATATCCAAATGAGAAAATAACAAATTACTTGTCCAAAAGTAAATAAATTTTAGAATTTGTTTGCAAAATGTTGAAAGGCTTTTTGTTTGTTTGTTTGCTGTCGCTGTTGTTTTTACCCACAGATGTAAACTTTGAGCTCGTGAGTCACTAAACCCAAACATTTTAAAGAAAATGCCTTTGGTTTAATCTACATACATTGCATTGATGTGCTGACAGTTTGTTAGTGCAGCTGGGACATATGTGACCAAAGAGGAATTCATGCCACCTGGCTGCCATGTCAGATGGGGAATAGTACTCAAATGGACATCATGCCTTGCCAGCTGTGATTCAAGTGTGTTCCTTACCTGTCAGGGTATGCTGCTTACCTGTAATGCATGCTGCTCACTGGCTAAGTGGCCTTTCCACAACATGACTCATAAAGGGCCTGAAGAATACAGCTGAAATTTACATAAGAGCAATTCAGTTTTAAAATATTAACTAATACTAATTATATTCAGCTCAGATTACTGTATATGAAGAAAGAATCTGTAATTGCTGATTGCTGATTACCATAATCATTTATTTTATTTAAATCTTAATTTCAAATCTTTTGTGCTTTTATTTTTGGTTATTTATTATTATTCCTGAAGTATATTTATATAAATTATGTTCATGCCTATGTTATTTATATCTAACATTTAGTCAGCATTTGGTTAAGGAAATATTTTAGGTAATTTTTATTTTATTTTTTAAGTAATTCCATAACGATCTGCTGAGATGATGACTATTGTTTTTCCTTGTATATTGAGGAAATTGGGGGGATAATTCAAACTAGTAACTTACTGAAGCTCATGTACAAATTCAAAGTATTGGACAGAATCTTGAGGGGGGACTAGCATTTCACTAACTTTTTATATGCCTGTTGATACTCAGAATATGGCTTGGTCCTGTGCTTTTACTTTAATATTCTGATCAAGAAATATGTGTAGTGATTTGATCCATGAGATCAAACATTGTCCAGGCTTATACAGTGGGCAGAGACTCCAGAAAAAAAGAAAGCACAGCACCCACACAGGTGAAAATATCCAACACTAAGTTCAACTGATGTAGTTACATGTGATGCACATGCCTATTACACATGAGAAAGATTCCTGGGTTAAAAGTTTTTGGTGTAACACAGCAATATCACAGGAAATGTATGTGAGTTTGTGCCAATGTCTATAAAACACCTGAAAACTCTCAGTAAACTACCTCAGACTACTTGAACTATTGTGTATATAATGCAATATTAGAATTCCATTTCCTTTCATGATTATGATGGTTGTGGATTATTATGGCTATGATTAGTTGAAGAGGTGCAGACGACACAGGAACTAAAGCTTTCAAATTGTTTCTATGTCATTATTATGAGTCTTCTCCTGCATAGTGCTCAATTCCTAAACCAACAGCAGATTTTTGTAAAAGGCTTAGCCAATAGCCCTTGAACCATTATGCATGCATAGGCCAGGATCCATCTGGGCAATGAAAGAAATAAATGGTAATCTAAATCATAGGCAACACATTGATTTTAGCACTAACCTGAAATGAGTTTGGATGATTGCAGTGGGTGAAAAGCCAAAACTAATAGCTGTTAATCAATTGTCTCCTTTTAATACTAGTACTAATTAGCATGGTGATCAATATTAATGCTAAATTTAACATTTAAAAGAACTTTTGGGTTTCAGGGATAATTAATGTTAATATATTTGTAGTGGTCACTAATTATTGGTGTCCCATAAATCTATGATTGTTATTAGGCTATTGTAAAAATAAAATAAGTATTCCTGGGTACTAAAGCTCCAAATAAGGATAATAATCATGTTAGGTCAAAATACTTTAGGGGACACAAGGGAATATTGATAATTAATTATAACAGAAACACCGACATATCCCTTTGATAATTAATCATATTTATCATCTTAACAACAGGATTAATAAGAAGTATTTCTTGCTGTGCTCCTAGTGGAGAAATATTACCCTAACTTACAATATATAATAGCAATGTAATTATGAAAGCTACTCAAACATGATACATTCAGATCTCCTCAAATATTCTGAAATATAAATATTTCCCAACATATTTTTAAAAATGATAATCTCTTAATCATTGCAGAAATTCATGCAACCGTAGAAAACATTATGTAATTCTCATCAAATTCCTACTACAATAACTGAAATGGTGTGGAGCCATAGTTTCTAGAAATACATCAGTACTTAGAGCAGGTATGATTAGGCCTTAGGAAAAGGGACCAAAGTAATGGAGAATATTTTAGAGATAAGGAAAAATTCTAAAGTGCTACACTGATGGTAGATTGGGAATAAGAGGTTAGGAGAAGGCTGAGTCTAGAAGCATAAAAATTACTTTCATACAATAACTGCTAGTGATAGGAGAAGTTTCTTGGATTTTTTACCATATGTTATTCAAACTATAATGTATGCTACTTTATGTATTTAATCGATATCTTTGCCCTAATATAGTAATGAATCATTTCCCATTTGATGATTTTGATCTGAATTTTTTAGGTGATAACCCTTAGCAGATAACAAAAGAATAGGGTTGCTCTTTGCTCCTATGATAGAACCTGAAGTGTCTTAATTGGTACCAATAGTTAAGGCAGGGAAAAATAAAAATATCTCATTCAGTGTTCCAGTCTGCTCTTATCTCATCAAACACAACATTAAGCGTTTTCAGGTCCTTTGTGTTCTTATTTCTACTCATTTTCTCAAATATTCATTCCATCTGCATTTCTACAATGAATATAACGCAATGAATTAGGATGAATTATTGTGTAAAGAGTTGAAAATTTTACGTGTCCTATTGAAATTAGTCTTGTAGATACTTTTCATAATCAAACAGTTAAACTTTATGTCTGGTAGTTTTAAAATATGAATCATTTTGGAAGTTTTTAGTGTTTACTGACTTTCCTTTTGACTGTGGCATGTGCCTTTTAGTTTCTTTTTTATTAATGGCCTGACATGAATGATACATTGTAGGGGTCTACTCCCTCCAAAAGTATTGACTTTTGTTTTAGTAAATACATAGTTTGTTATGATCTTTCTCTAGTAGTTAATAGGATATAACACCATTTCCCTCCCCCCATCAATGGAAAATTTAAGACATCTGCTATGACATTTCAATTGGGTGATATTTAAATTCCAAACAATGTCCTTTGTGTAGGGCAGCTCCTGCTGTCTATGGATTTTGCCTGAGTCCTTGGATTACTTTACATGTACGAACTGGCATTTTTTTTTCTCAAATATTTTAATGCATTTGCATTTTTTACACCCATCTAATTTTTTTCTGGTATTTAATCGCCTCAATTTTTACCTTAATAATTTAGTCCCTCTTGAGTATTGCTGCAGTTATGTGTTTGAGTTTAAGGATCCCTTCTTTTGTGGTTTAATGAGTGCTTCCAGAAAAAAAAAAAAAAAAACACCGCCAAATTAGCATAGCCCTCACCATGCAATTTGTGTTTAGAAAATTAATTACCTGTGCTACATCCTTGCTTTTCTTTGTTTTCTGGATCTTTTAAATATTTGTTTACCTTTAAATATATTTTCAAATTTACCATTTCATATCTTAGAAAATTAGTCCCAAATCAACTACAGTGAATTTAGAACCAGAACTTCAAGACATAGCTTTCAATGATCTTAACTGTGTAAATAGGAAAACATGGGTTTGTTTGTGTTTGCTTTCTTCACTGCATCTCTAGTGGTCCTATTGTGCTAAAGGTGCTTATTGAAAGTTAATGAAATCTCAGCAACTGAACACTATTGCAATAGTGACACCACAAAGCAGATAAATATCACTATAAATTCATAATCATCACTTTCAAGGAGGTCCAGACCATTGTCTAGCGGTTCTGCTGTATCTGTTTTCAAACTGTTCCCTCTCTCCTAAATACGTATGTCAGATTTCCCCATACTCCTTAGATGTCTGACCAGCTAATGCTCTCAAGACCACTATTCACAACACAATTAGGATGTGACCTTACTTCTTGCTGTATATTGAATAATTAGATCCTTAGAAAGAAATTATTTGAGATTTTTGATACTAAGCCTACAATTCACTAGATCTGTGAAGTGGTTGGAGAAATGATGGCACACCAGTAACAACAGAACATGCCAGGTCCCCCAACCAGTAACACTGGAACATGGCAGTCCTCCCCTCACCAGTAACATTGGAACATGACAGTCACCCACCAGTAACACTGGGACATGGCAGTTCTCATGATAATCCCGTTAGCTTAAATGTAATTGCCAATGTGTTATTACTATGTAGCCTATGATTTTTATATTATTATATAAGAAATTTCATGGGTTTCTATACTTGCCCTTTCCAGTGAATGAATTGAGAAAAATAGTCTTTTGAATTCTTCTATTTCCCATGTTATCTTATAACTACTTTCCTGTTTCCTATTAAATTAGTTTATTAACTAAATTTCTGCAGTTATAATCTATGCACATACGTATGTATGCATCCGTCATTTACACCATCCTTTAATGAGGTTTAATATGTTTACCAAAAAAATCTTCTTGGTCCTCTCCATGCATCTCTTTAATCCCTGTCTTCTTGCCTTTATTTTCACTGTTTTCCAGGAAAATCCCTCAGTAAGTTATTTATGCTTCAACTATATAATTCCCAAAATAAGTCTATTTCTTCTATAACCCAATCTACCAAACTGACTAAAAGAAATAAGTTCTCCCTACCAGACAGACATATGGCTGAAATTAACCATAGTCAATAAATATTTTATAGTTACAGTGTACTATAAGAAACATATTGTGTCTATAAGATTAACTATGCCCGTAAGGCCGACTTAACTGTCTCGCAGTTTAGACACTACATCTCACTTAACTGTATGGTACAACTGAGCCCAGTTATGTCCAGACCTGGCTCAGAGATTTCTAGGACACAAGGTTCAATCAGGATAGATGTGACTAAGTTGAAATTTAAACAATGCCCATCCATATGACTTGTTTATCTTTTTTTTTTTTTTTTTTTTTTTTTTTTTTTTTTTTTTTTTTGCTGAAAGGAACATCTAGCTGGTAAATGACCTGGACTGAATTCTATATAAGAAGAGAGAATGAGTATCATATGTCTGAGAGTCAGAGACCTTGGCAATTTGGTTTTCTGACTTTCTGGCACAGATGACCCATTTACTCCTATCATCAGCTTTGAAAAGATACTGTCAAATTACTACTTAAGCATGAGATTATGTCTCTATTAGTGTTTGCTTCAAATGAGACAAAGAAGCAGCCTTGAAGGATCTGGCCAACTAGCATCCAGTGAGGCCCCAAATACTAGAGTCTTACCTGACTTCATCTCAAGTTTAATGAACATGACTACTCCCAACTTTTGACATCTTGTTTTCCAGGGTTCTAAGACATCAAACTATTCTTCTTTGTGTATGTATTTATAAATAATCCTGCTTTATTTTCCTGTCACACTCACTCTCTTCTGGCATGCTCTTATATGCTAAATTCCTTCAGGCGCATTTCTTGCCTTGAATTACAACCTAAGCAATCTCATTCATAATATTGATACTACATATTATATAACTTTATCCATCTTGATCCCCTTCAGAAGAGCTCATAGCTCTTCAACTCATACATTAACTATAAGGATTTTTATATGATTACTTAAATGCATGCTTAATAACTTACTTTAGAAACTTCAAAGAAAACTCAAATGCCACGTGTCCAAAATTGATCTGACTTTACTTCAAAACTAATCCATTAACTATAACTCCTATCTCATGCATAATGCTTCAACTTAAAACACAGATTATCTTATTATCACAGGCCCCTGACAACGAAGTCCACATGATTTTCTGTTACTACCATGACTGCCGTGTCTTTCAACTTTATCTCATCTTTCATAATCACTGCTACAGCTATCTATTTAACTGAATTCCTACATTCTCCCCATTCATTTATTATGTACTTTCTTAAAACCCTTTTTCAACTTAAAAGTATATGTAAAAGGGTGATTGTTTAATTAATGACTGTCTATGTAAGTAAGTTTATCAAATGATCCATTCGAATGTACACCACATTGGTTATATTCACAAATTTATCCCTCAGAGCCTGGAATAGTCTTTTTTTTTAAAAAAAAATACTGAATATTTTTCAGATGAGTGGTTATGTAAGTTAACAAATAAAACCTAACTGATACATAGTTCTGTAGTATGGCTAAGGTAGGGGCAAGTAAGAGAATAATGAAAGAAAAAAAAATACAAGAATTAAGTGTCACCTTTATCAGTTACTAGAATCACCACAGATTAATATTAGTCCTATAACTGACATTTACTCTGTATGTTGACCTTTTTATCTCTGCCTATTTTTATGAGTATAAAAAGTTCACCTACTTCCTCTAATTTATGTACTTGTTCATTTTAGGAGATCCTATAAATAGTTAATAAATATATACTGTTCAAAATACTTGAGATAAGTCTACATAAATCATGGACCCTGGCCTCATGTTCATGAGTGCTATAGACCCCATCACGAATGCCCTCAGGTGTTAAGACTTGGTCCCAAGCACAGCATTGTTGGGAGCTCATGGAGCTTTGAGATAGGTCCTAGTGGAAGTTTTAGGTCACTACGACCTGCCCTTGAAATGAATGTGGAGCTCCAATTGCCTTCCTGTTTATTTCAACTTTGCTTTCCAGCTCACAAAGTGAGTGCCTTAGGTCCATTACATATTCCTGCTATGATATGCTGCACTGAGACAGAGTTAACGCCATGGGACCAACAGATAATAGACTAAATCATCTGGAACTGTAGTCAAAATAAATATTTTGTTTATAAGTTGATAATTTCAGATATTTTATCATAGCAATGGAAAACTGACTAATATATGCAATCTTAGAGGGAGCAAGACATACAGACCATTAAAATGTGGTCCACATTCCCATTAGCTTAGCAGCAACAGAGAAATAAAAGTGCTAAAATAAACATAAAAACTCCAGATTGACTGGGACTCTTGCACTATGTTTGCATAAAATGGGAATGAGGGAAAAAACAGCTACACTTATCAGTTACTGACTATAAATAAGCAGAAACATTCTAATACTGTGGTAGAAACAGAGATCCAATCCCATGGTTAGTTTGAATATCACATTAAATGCACATTTACTATTCTATGTGTGGAAATGAGGATCAAAGTCATGATTCGTGGGAACTGACTTGGCTCATGAAGCCTTGTTTCCTTCCATACTCATTTGTTTGATTAAATAAGAGATAACCAGAATAATTATCAATTTAACATGATAAGCAGGAGTCACCTGGAAAAGGGGACCCTCAGCTGAGAAACTGCCTCTGTCAGGTTGGCCTGTAGGCGAGTCTATGGACATTCTCTTGATCAATGACTAGTGATGTGTGAAGTCTCAGATATTGTGAATGGCACAGACAGTTTGGGGTAGCAATTTTCCATGGTCGCTGTTTTAGGTCCTGCCTCCAGATCTTGCATTGGGTTCCTGCCAAGTCTTCAATGGATAAAGACTGTAACTTGTAAGCTACACAAAGAAATACACCCTTTCTTCTCCGCGTTGGTTTTGATCACAGTGTTCATCACACCAATATAAAAAGTCGGGACAGTGGAGAAAGTCTCCTCAATCTAGAAGATGGTATGAGTCTAACTGACAATATCTCAAATAGCTAACCTTGTAAACTATGTTCCAAATTTTATCAGAGATTTATGATTCATTTGGTATCCAATTGAGTCGTATTTCAAGTTGAAGTTTCCCTGACAAAATACAGATTTTTCTGTCAAATATATTCTAAAATTGAGATAGAAATCCAATTTTCCCTTTTATTTCATATGGCATTTTAAATACAACAGTTAGTTTAGATTCTCACTAAGTACCACATAATGTAACAAGTGTTAAAACACATTAAAAGTCTTTTAATTATGTGAGGGTTGTAGTATTAGCATGATCGTTAGGAAATCAAGGATTATGAATATTAAGTCACTTGTTCAAGATGAATGGGATAGTAAGGCTAAAATTCAAGCATACATTTATTTCACTGAAGCTGTCATTCTCATGAAGTTTGCATAAGTGAATCTATTGTTTTATCTATGTAGAGCACTGAAGAAAATCAACTCACAAACTTTCCATATTTTCATTTTTCTTTTATATGGTGTTCACAGTTTTTGGGGATATAAATGTGTATGTCAGATGTATCTATGCCTGGAAATGCTATCTGAATTGCTGCGAAAGGATACTACCTTGTCAAAACAAAAATCACAAATGCTTCCAGAATAAAAGCAACCAGGCTGATGATAGTCTTTACCTCTGTGATGCACACCTTAAACCTTCAGGATTCCCTTGAATTACAGCCCTCCAGTTTTCACTGTTTGGGTGTGATGGCTGCTCTGTTTCTACATTGGTAGCATGTCCAACGTAAATAGTTTTATATCACTGATGTAGCTTTGCTCCGACAAAGCAGAGACTATTTGCTCCTTTCATTATGCAGGTAATTTATATAAATGTCAGTTCATAGATTAAAAATTGCCAAGGATTGTCATTCTTTGTTTCCTTAATGACCCTTTCCCCCCCTAAATTCTCAATTCTTTCTTTTTACTTAATCTAATGGGGAAACATGTAGTCTTAGTCAGTCTTGGATAAATTCATTCATCTTGTTTGAGCTTTTCAGTCAATACAAGGTAATAATCCTTCTAACAAATATAAAATAAACATGCAAAACTAATTTGTTTAAGGTTTGGATGCCATGGAAGCATCTGTGAAGTGTGTTATTGTGACTCTCAGTTTCCTATTTATATTGATAGCCCTTTAAATTTTTATTATCCTACCTGGTTACAGGCCCCTAAACAGTTTCTTGTACCCAGAATTCCACATTTTCAGATTTTCTGGGAACAAAACAGCAAGCAGGCACATCACTATACTCTAGTGACCACTTTTATACCATTTTGTGGGACACAAAAATAATTGGCTGTAATGAACTTTTCTTCTTGACACTAAAAGCTATCAAGAATTGTATAATAGCTTTTGTATAAATGTATCCGACAATATTCTATTTCTTTATTTTGGATTAAGTTGTATTTCTCACAAAATTTCTACACACTGGTTCTTGCAAATGTACTTTTATTGCCAGGCAGTAGTAGCACATGCCTTTAATCCCAGCACTTGGGAGGGAGAGGCAGGCAGATCTCTGTGAGTTTGAAGCCAGCCTGGTCTACAAAGTCAGTGCCATGACAGTCATTCAGAGCTGTTCTACAAGGAACCCTGAATCATTTTATTCAGAAATGGGGCCTTTGAGAACATGATGAGGTTAAGATGATAGACTGAAAGAGTACCTTAATCATATGGTCCTAAACAATAGCATCTACATGCAGGAGGATTCGAAGACAAACTCAAGGGTGCAACAACAGCAAAGCAACAGAGAAAGAAGTTGGAGTCGTGCATCTATAAACCAAAACTACTAAAGATCACCAGTCACCAGCCTATACTGCAAGAGAGAAATTCTACACAGTCTCACAAGAGCACAGGCCTGTTGATACTTTCATTGTAGACTTCTTTCTCCTACAACTATGAGTGATAATATAGTCTTTTGTTTTTAGTTATCTATTTCCAGAAGCTCCAGTACTCTATTTTGACTCTAAAAGTTCCAAAAGTTCATTCCTGGTTGTGTAGCAGATTCTTGATTTATGTTTTGTTCTTTCTTGATTTTTAAAATCCATTTTGGAAGTTACATCATACACTTACACTTGGGATGCATTTTAGTGAAGGGAGAAATGAAAGATGAAGTAGAAGACCCTGGTCTGAGATACTAGTGCACCTCCTTTGGTTCTATGCAGACTCAAATTTTAATTCCTTATTTTATATAAAGTAATGGAAAAATTATTTTACTTAACATTCATTATTCTACACTTAGTATTTTTGTATAGGCCTCATTTCTTGAGTCTATTAGGATTCTAGTCATATTTATGTATGCCTAGTTTCTTGTAATTTGAAAGTTTGTTCCTTCAAGCATTTCTCTCGTGTGTAAGAATCCTTTCTTAAAACTCAAAATGCTGATATTTCTCCCTTTTATGACTTTCTACTTAACAGTCTTTCTTTCAAGAGCCATAAATTTGTGAAGAAATGACCAGAAAAGAAATCCTTCAATTAACTTTTCAAGATCCTGTCCCGTCATTTGCACGATTACTTCAACCTTTCTGAGTCATCATATTTGGAGTTTTGAATATGTAATAGTGCTTGTGGCTTCCTGGGCCTCTTCCTTCCTGCTGTTTTAGCATATCCACAAAGCAGTGCTGCCAGGATAGTGGAATGTCCCTTGATTCAGCATAAAGATATTAAGGGAAAACCCGATTGGAAGGGAAGTTGTAGGCTGAATTTGACTTCTAGGTTCTATTAAACACTTAAGCTGGTATTAGTTCTGAGATACAGGGTTGTATCATTCTCAATATCGACCTGTGTAGCCAAGGACCATGAAGAAATATATGCATATGAAATAAATCAACACAAATGAAATGAAAGTTCATCAAGCTTTGACCTGAGACCAGGAACGGAATCATAATGCATAGGGCTGACCTTGTGAAGGAGTCTGCATATGGCTTACTCTTTTTGGCATTCATAGCTGACTTTCTGTTGGCACGCTGGCACGATTCCAGCTCTCTTCTGTGCCCTCCCCCTTGTATTATAGAATATGGGCTCCCAGATACTGCACTTCAAAATCCTTGTCATTTTAGATTATATCAAGGAAACCATAGGTAGATCAGGGAAAGTGCCCTTCTAATCTTGGGGGTAGGGGATTGCTAGGAGAACTCAACTGTAGCTCTCTAAGCTATACTGAGCAAAGGATTTCCATTAACTCTACAGAGATAATGATAGGACTTTGAGTTTGGTCAATTAGTTATTTCCTTGGATGTATGCCATGTCCTCTTTTGACCTCAGTGATCTCTCCTCTTCCCCAATAATGAAAGTGTTAACATTATTGGCTTAGAATTTAGCTACAATATGCTTTGCCCCCTTTCTACATAATGTACAAAGGGTGTTTGGTACAGACATCTTCCTGTTTCAGTAGGCAGCCTCTGAAGCTGCAATGTTAGAACCCTAATTGGAAACTAAACGCTCATGATGTTTAATCTTGTGAGTTTGAGAGGCGGGGGGGAGCTTTATTGGCTTACAGACCACAAGTGAATTCCTGCACTTCTAAGACGCTTTCTTATTTCAAGAAAAGTTGACAAGATAAGGTGATGGCACCCCCTTCCACTCCTGTGTACTCCTTAATCACTCTTCTGGGTTCCTGTGGTGAGTGACCCTTCCATGTCAAGATCTACATTTTCAGTTAATGTTCTTCACTCCTGATAAAGTGTTCAGAGTTGTTCTCAGTTCATAGACAAAGTAACTTATTTAAGGTCTAATTTTTGTGAGTGGAGAAACTATATTTAAATATAGGATTTGCAGTTCTCGATCTAACAACCCTTTGCCTCACATATGCTAACTGGCTTTCCTACTTATTGACATCTCAACAGGAGACAAAAGACTTCTTCTTAGCACTTTCTGGGCCTGTTCTTGGGTACTCTTTTGTGATTACACTCTCTAACTTCCTCATCTCTCAGAGGCTGTGTGTTAGGTCATGGGAAGTCCATCTATCTGGAAAGGAGCTCAACTTGGACTGTAGGGTTTCTGGCAGTTAAGGAAAAGCCAGAATTCCTCGGGGAATTGTGATACTGCTTCCCATCTCCCAAAAGTCATTTCCCTACCTCTAAAGAAAGGACACATTGCTATGCGTAGTTGCATAGAATAGTCCATGCTGACCACCAGACTCCCTCAGTCCTTACTCAGACGTATTTGTTACACACTCCTAAGGCCATGCTAGTCTCCCTAGGCTCCCCTCCTTCCAGATATCCACTTATTCTCTATATAATGGCAAGCTACCCTTCCCTTCTGTTATTCTTACTCATAGCCCTTGCCATACCCAGTATGTTTCTCTTTCTCTCTGTTCTGAGCTCATCCAAATGTCTCTGGATAGTCTTTCTCTTTTACCTACAATAAAAACCTTCCCTAATAATGTAGCAATCACATCCGCAGTGTCTTTACTGTGCCTCCATGTGTACATTGTGTTCCTGTGTTCATAAACGTGATAATTACTTCTGACTTTCAGATACTTTGCAAGAATAGTTTGGGGGTTTAGTTAGAAAATGAGCAATAGTTTTAGAAACTTCGGTACATCTTTGGTTAATAACACACTGAACTTTTTTCAGCCAATTAAGACAGTCTTTTACTATTCTAGCCAAATCTTCAATTATATCTGTAGGTGTATACAATGTGAATCCCTCCTCAGAATCCTTCTGCAGACGTCTCCATGTTTAAATATATTCCTTGAAATGAAAGTGAGGTGTACTTAACTGTTGTCATTTGAATTTGTCACTTGTCAAGCCCCTCCAGGCTAGTTTCTGTTTGGTGTGAAACTTTGACTTTTGAAATAACCCAGTAAGGACATTTAGATGTTAATGGGGAAATATCTGGAGAATGAGCAATCCTCTTCATTCCCTTGAAGTTTGTGTACTGCACTTATCTGTTTTCTGTAGCTCTTTTCATCCTTGTGTGATAAGAAAAGGGAAGGGAGAAACCAGTAACAAATATGGAGATTATAAATCCATTACTCACCACTCAGCTATAATTCTCCAATCATAGAAATAGTACTGTAATTTCCTTATACATTGACTGCTATGATTACAATAGCACTTATAAAATATATAGTAACCCAGTAATCTGACCATTTTGTTTGCATATTTCACCTCAGTTCTTTTTTAAATAAACCCTAGCCTTGGGTGCTTGGTTCTGACTGAGCCAATTTAAAAATCATATTTCTGACTTTTTACTAGATATGTAGACAAAATAAACTACTCAGAATGCCTCCATATACATAAAAAGTAATTCATGTTGATTATCTGTCATTTACAGCCCAGAATAAGCTTGATCCTGTGGTAAAGCACTGTAGAATAAATCCTGTAAGCTACAACCAAACGTGGTAAAGGAAGGGGGAAAATGAAACTAGAATGGGAAAAGAATTAAGAATCACAGGAAAAAGAAGTTGTATGTAATGGAAATGTATGGTTTTTGGAATTTTGTTGGTATTGTATGTGGTCATTAGATATTTTAATATAAAGCAGAACAGTCTTTCTTGAAAAACACAGTCCACTAACAATTCCATATCACCCGGTTCCTGCTCTACATCTACCTCACAGTAAAAGTTACTGCTGTTATCGTTTTACAGAAAAAAAAATTCCAAAATACATGTTTTACCCAAGGTCACACATCTAGATAGTGTTAGGTCCTCCATCGATAGAGATCAAAGAATAAGTTATGGTGTATATGACAACCTAAATTTTACTCATTATCCTACATGTGTGCACAATTACTCATTGAAAAAAGAAATAGAACTTCCCTTTTCTGATTTCATAATGATGATGATGATGATGATGATGATGATGTTGATACAATTTCCACTTTCATGTATATTTGTGTACTTTCGATATAATCCTTAGCATATTTGTGTGTATGTACACACATATAAAGTGTTCTGAATAGTCTACCCGGAAGACACACTTGTTCAATCTACAAAGGATTATGGGAATGTGAAAAGTAAGGGGCAGAAAGAAAATCCTGCTAAATATGACTTGTTCAGAGTTATGAAATTCAAAATGTTAAACATAGATGTTCAGCCTTGCATTTCCTAGTGTGGTTCAAGAACACAGGCTGGAAAAAAAAAAGCCAGTCAAGCCACCTTAGGTCTAACAAGTTTTTATTTAGGTGGATTCATGCCTCAGTGACTCTCAAGGTCCCTGCCAGTCTGGCAATTCTGTGTTCTGATTTCTCAGTGTGAAAATGCCTTATGTCTTCTATGCTCAGCCAATAAAGCTATAAGAAGGGGTACTTCTAAAGTGAGCCTTTAGAATTTCATTCTTTGTTATTTGTACAACCGGAATACAAATGGTGTCGGCTCCATTATCTTTCTGCACAAAATGTTCCTTCCTCAAGGCCAAATCAGTGGTAGGAAACATGGAATTGTGCCCCAAGTACCTCAAGGGCAGCTGGCCACTTCTATTTCTAGATCCCAAACACCTGCATTGCTCAAAAGCTGGTCCCATTTCAAGAAGAGACGTTTGGAAGTCATTAATATACTGCTTGCTTACTGTGGATTTGAGAACCTTGAAATGTCAAGTTTTAGCTGGAGGCCAAGTTGAATTTGGGAGCCCTCATACTGATGGGTGATGAGATCATTTACATTGGATTATACCTCTGGTGTGTGTGCAATTTAGTAAATGATGAATACAGTACCGATTACTGCCGTACATCTGCTGGGCACGTTTATCAAATAGCTCTCATCTCACCTCCTAGGTGTGCAATCTTCAATCAGGAAACGTATTTGAGGCAGGAAATCAGTTCTCTCAGGCCATGGCATCTGCTCCTATCTCTTTTGCTGGATGCAGTTTTGTCCACTGACACATGGGAAAGTAGACAGTATCAGGACAGTGATTCATGGCCAGAAAGCAGGGCACTTTGAAAATCACCACCAGTGTGCACAGCAGGTCATTTGCTGACTATTGTTGGGAGACAATAATAAACATTTTGCAAAAAGCAGGGAAGGGGATAGATATTTTTCATCTGAAAAAAAGAATCAGAAACTGAAATGAATAAGTACTGTGATGATAGTATTTAAATATAGGGTTCATTCTGTCTGGTACAGGTACATAGGTGGCCTCTTAAGAAGAAGTAGAAGTTCTGTATATGCTTCTGTAGTATTGTCAAAAGCCCCAAGCTTCTGACTCACAAGAATTGATCCAGTATACAGTATAAGTCCTCTTGCCTAGGACTATACGCTATCCCCTATGCTAAATAGATCTGCGGCCTTGTATGCACTTGATTCCTGTAATTTGAGAGAGGCAGATGTTTTATTCTGAATGTAAATTTAACCCTGGGTTGATAAGAAGTCTGAAGAAGTATCTCTCAAAGTGCTCCCATTCTAAGAGAGGAAAACCAGGCTATAGAGACATCTTTTTGTCTAAATTGTGTGTTAGAAACATACTTACATTTCTACACTCTCTCTAGGGGTCATCTTTCTGCCTACAAAGTTATTTTCCTCTTTTAGAATGAGAAAAATGAAGGCCACCTCTCCCTAACAATCATGAGGAAGAAGGCTACTTATCCATTCTTCACATCTGGACCACTCAGCTGCTACCAAGGATGTTTTACCTGCTTCTCAGCCAGCCATTCGAGGCTAAGTTCTGAGTAAATGGGGACAATGTGTTACTCTAAGAACTAATAAGAACCTAGTATCCAGCCCAGTTTGCCTTGTATTCACATGACAGTCAAGTTAACAAAAGACACATTGAAAATGCCTCGGCAGCTCAGGATTTGTAGATAATACGAGAAAAGCAACTAAGAAACTAGAGTTTTTCTTCCTGCTTGCAGCACAATATGGTGGCTGTAGTGCCAACTCTTAGGATGTCATTCTAATTAAGAAACAGTATGGCATATAGAAGTCTCTTCCTAATCCACTTAATTTCACTGATTATCCTTCTCTGCAAAAGGTTGAGGAATATCATTCATATTAGTTCTACTTGAAGGCAGTAGAAAAGGTTTTTTTTTTAATAGAGAAGGTTAAAATAGAGAACAGTAGCATCCTATAAAACTATAAATTTTGAGAAAGACAAAAAGTGGTGAAAATCACAATTATTTTAGCACTCATCATTTAACTGGGTATTTTCTGACATTGGACAGGTATGGTGACCTGATTAAAGAAATGGATGACTTGGGACACTGAACACCTGCCATCCAAGTTTGCACCTACATGAGTCATCCCGCAGCAACTATGCACCAAGGTATTTGCAAGTCTTTGATAGAAGAGAAAGTTGTGTGTGTATAAAATCATAGGTAAGGGGACTCTGTGCAGAAGTAGTGTAAACATTTAAGGTGCATATATATGTATATGTACATATATAATTTATAGGGATTTCTAGTTTCCACTATTTCTTACCTAATTTCTTTTTGGTCAAATATTATCACAATCTTGATAAATATATTAAAAAAATATGTGTTCTGCTGGTCATGGGATAGTTCTCTTTCTATCTCTTTGCTATTGTGTACCCACAAACTAGAGAGAGCCAGTTGCTGAACATTGTCCTGTGGCCTTCACATATGCCTCTGAAAGGGCACACATGTGTTCATATGCATGTGTGAACACAAATGCACACAATAAATAAATAAATGTAAATGAGCTGAATTGAAATCTAGGATTCATAAGTCAGATACTTTAAGTTGTACTGATATTTTGCTTCCAGCATTTAAATTAATATTTTCACATATTGTTCATGTAATACCATGTCAACTCTTTAAAAGTGAAAATATAAGCATCAGGGTATGCCATGAGTAATACAGGTTAAAACCCATCTTCCTTCTATTGCCATTCCAATTTCCTACCCAAATATGCACTCAACTTGATGTAGTACAAATAGGAAGCAAATTTAATTTCAAATTTCATCTATACTACTTTCAAGCTTTGGAATGATTGTGTATGACTTGATTTTTTTGATCCCTTGATGAAAGATCGAAATATCTTTTATGTTGAAATATTAATTCAGCATGAATTTCTTTGGGATTGAAAAATCCAGTGAAAACTCCCTTTGGTATGATCAGCACATAGTACACACTCAACAAATAGCAGCAATTTCTTTCTTTTGTTGAAAATAGATTTTTTCATTCAATATATCCTGATTATGGTTTCCCACAGTTTCTTCCACCCCCTTCCCATATGAATCCATACCCTATCTCTCCTTAGAAAACAAAAGGCAACTAAAGAATAATAATGAAATAAGATAAATAAACAAATCAACAACAGACAAAGCCATTACACACACACACAAAGAGAGAGAGAGAGAGAGAGAGAGAGAGAGAGAGAGAGAGAGAGAGAGAATGGGGCTTGTAAGGTACACAGTATGAGACAATGACCTCCAAAGATGCTTGCTGCTGGGTTTGTTCACTCTTGGTCATCTCCTGGTAGACAGAGGACCTACCCTTATGAGCAGTTTGTTTCCTTAGTGAGACTTCCTAGAGAAAACAATGTTTTTCATTTGCCAGTGTCTGGAAGTTGGAGATATTTTCTGGGTTAGAGATGGCAGCATGTCTCCAGTCATCCTTTCAGCTCTAGAGCCCTATCTCTGTGCAGACTGATGCAAGACTTCACAAGTATGCCAGCTTTGCTGTGTCCAGAGGTCTTGATTCCTTGGTATCCTCCATCTCCTTTGGCTCTTACACTCTTTCTTCCTCCTCTTCCACAAGGTTTCCTGAGCCCTGAGGGGAGGGATTTGATGAAGCAATTCATTTTTAAGGCTGAATGTTTCAAAGTCTCTCATGCTTTGCACCCTTTCCAGCTGTTGGTCTCTGTATTTATTCCCTTCTGCTGCAAGAGGAAGCTTCTGTGATGATGACTAATTAAGGCACACATCTTTTAATAAAGCAGAATTAGGAGTCATTTTATGGATATGTTCCTTTATCAGAACATATTTGGTTTTACCCTAGACCTCTGACCTTTCTAGTTTCAGGTTTCTAGCCTCCCAACCAGAATTGGGTATGGGTTCCATCTCTCATGCAGTGGGTCTTAAAGCAGATACTGGTTGGTTTATCCCACAAGCTTTCTGGCTATTGCACCAGTGGATGTTGGAGGTAGGTTACTCTTGAACAAAGGATTTGTAGTTGTTTGGGTTTTGCTTTTCTCCTTTGGTAGCATTCAGATAACGTTCCAGCAGCATGAATACTAGTCGATAGAGGCGAGGCTCAACTTCTCCAAATTCAACAAGTTGTGTTGTTTTCACCAAGAGGACCTTATCATCAGTTTGTGGAGAGTCACCAGTAGCCTTGACAATACTCTGGAATGTTTTGTGGTTCCCATAAGACGGCTTTGGCCAACAATTCTATTAGATGCAACCCATTTCCAATACCGGAAAGTTTATTTGGTGACAAGAGATGACTAACTGGAGTTCTCTCTTCCCTGTTATTTGGTGATTTCATTTATATTACTCATACGTGATATAGTATAAGAGTTTTCTACTGTATTAGGTTTCCATACGATCCCTCAAATGACCCTTAGTTTTAGTGATTTCTCTGTGTATTCCTTCCCTCTCGCCCTGTGTTTGATCCTCCCGTTTCATTCCCCCCACCTAGTCCATCCATCACTATTTATGGCGTTATTCCTTAATTTAAATGATCTCTAATTTCTTCTTCCCACTCTTTCTTCTTTAAAGAAATAGTACAAATAAAGCTTCAGAAAACATTTCCTCTCTTTTTTTCCCATGTTTATAATGTGTCTTTTTATTTATTTATTTATTTATTTATTTATTTACTTATTAATTAAAATTTTCTGTCTCTTCGGGGAAGAAATATTTCCTCTCTTAATGGGGTTGTAATACCATAATTTGCTGATGTAAATCTATATGTTTATAAGGACAGGGAAAAATTGTGAAACCATTTTATTTTGCTGAAACAATGGCAAAATTGTTAAAAAAAAAAAGCATACTCCACCTTAGCTTGTCAATATTCTATAACTGTTCTTAGCTCTGTCTTTTATTCTCCATCCCTCACTTCTCTGCCTTTCCTTGGTCCTGCTGCAAAGTCTATTTCTTTGCAATATATTTCACTCTTGCATGATTAATGTTACTGTTGTCAATAAGGAAGGTCATGAACATTGTGTGGTTTGAAAACATCTTCTTTGGCTACCGAGTCTGAAGGCTCCCAGGTGATCTTGATCTGATGCTACTATCCCTCCCTTTGCTAAGGGTTGTGTAGAAGTGCCTTTGGCAGGGTTTGGAATCTTTCTGATGTCTTTAGAACCAAACACAAACCACTCACTAAAGGCAGATAATTGTCGGTTTGTCTCTTTGGACCCTAGATTAACATTTACTTACAACTCTAAATTCTGAAAGTTAGTCATGCATCTTTTTTTTTTTAAATTTATTTATTTATTAAGGATTTCTGCCTCGTCCCCACAACCGCTTCCCATTTCCCTCCCCCTCCCCCGATCAATTCCCCCTCCCTCATCTGCTCGAAGAGCAATCAGGGTTCCCTGACCTGTGGGAAGCCCAAGGACTGCCCACCTCTATCCAGGTCTCGTAAGGTGAGCATCCAAACTGCCTAGGCTCCCACAGAGCCAGTACGTGCAGTAGGATCAAAAACCCACTGCGATTGTTCTTGAATTCTCAGTATTCCTCATTGTCCGCTATGTTCAGCTAGTCCGGATTTATCCCATGTTTTTTCAGACCTAGGCCAGCTGGCCTTGGTGAGATCCCAATAGAACATCCCCATTGTCTTAGTGTGTGGGTGCACCCCTCGTGGTCCTGAGTTCCTTGCTCGTGCTCCGTCTCCTTCTGCTCCTGATTTGGACCTTGAGATTTCTGTCCGGTGCTCCCGTGTGGGTCTCTGTCTCTGTCTCCTTTCATCGCCTGATGAAGGTTAATATTCCTGAGGATGCCTATGTGTTTGTCTTTGGATTCACCTTCTTATTTAGCTTCTCTAGGAACATGAATTATAAGCTCAATGTCCTTTATTTATGGCTAGAAACCAAATATGAGTGAGTACATCCCATGTTCCTCTTTTTGGGTCTGGCTTACCTCACTCAGGATAGTGTTTTCTATTTCCATCCATTTGTATGCAAAATTCAAGAAGTCCTTGTTTTTTACTGCTGAGTAATACTCTAATATGTATATAGAGGTTCTGTAGTCATGCATCTTTATGGTATAGATAATAATATTTTGAGCTCTCTTAGAAGGATGGCTGGAAAATGAAATATGTCCTTACCCTACTCTGCCCAATTCTGCTTTGACAGCACAGCAAAAGTGTTTAACTTTGGCCAGTCACCTTTCCTCATGAGTAGACAGTCAATCACAAAGGCTCATGGTATTGTTTAAAAGATATTATCACCTGATTTTTGGTAAGTGTTTTAAAGCCTTCATTAAAACAAGTCAAGAGGGTTGAGCTGACTGACTTTTACTGGTGCTGTGGGTTCATCATCCCCGGTGATACATTTTAGCTACAAGAATATACACTTGAAGTGGGTCTCCTTCTGAGGAGCCCAGACCTTTAAAACTATGCCACTTGCATACAAATTCTATCACTGAGTTAGCTCTTTAGAAAATTAATCTTTCTATTACCTCTCTGTGTAAAAATTTGTGTCTGATAATGAAGAAAAGCTTCCTCATTTGTTTGTTTGGGGGCAGCAGGTTCTAATTCAAAAGCAAACTCAGCTCCACATTCTGAGAATAACAATTCTTAGCACATGTTCTCATGGGCAGGTAGAAATAGTCTGGAAAACTGGAGAAAGTATATTTCCTTGTAACCATAAAGCGAATGAAGGAAGTCAAAGTACTGTGGACTCTTTTGTCAAAGAATATTTACTTTTGTTTTCTTAATTTTACTTTCCTACTGTTCAGTTCTCTGTCTCTCTGTCTCTGCCTCTGTCTCTCTGTTTCTGTCGTCTCTGTCTGTCTCTCTCTCTCTCTGCGTATGTGTATGTGCCCATATGCAACCCCTCATATGTCAGCTGGGTACCACAGGTGTCATTTTCCATCTTTCTCTGCCTTAGTCCCATGAGTCAGGATCGTCCACTGAACATGAAACTTCCCCTTTGGCCCCAGTTGGGCCAGTGAGTTTCAGGGACTTGCTTGTGGAGTGTGTGTGTGTGTGTGTGTGTGTGTGTGTGTGTGTGCGCGCGCGCTTGTACGTATGTGTCCTACTGCCTCCTAGGTTATAGGTATGCTAGACTACTTTTTTCCCCACATCTTGTGGGGATCTGGAGTTTGAACTGAGGTTCTCACGCTTGTACAGAAGCCCTCTTGCCCTCTGAATCACTTCCCTGAACTTAAAAAGTACTTTTTTTAAAAAAAATAAAAAGGAAGTGATCATTCTTGGCCCCTGTACTACATAGCTTACATAGAAAGTTTAGTTAATCATTCCTCAGGTATTTGTTGTATGTATTATATAACAAATCCTTTTACTCAAAAAGCTTAAAAGAATATGAAAATCTTTGTAGCAGTGGTAAGAAAGGAGTCAAGAACAAATATTAATGATGAACCTAACCTTCAAGAATGTTACTTGCACTCATAGCAATTTCTTGGCTCTTCAAGCAGAAATAAATTCATTGAAATGTTTTGCAAGGTAATAATGATATACTTTGACGAGTCATGGGTTTCTATTTGCTGCCTCGGGCTTTCTGCATTAATGGAAAAGGGTCCCCTCAAGCTATCAACTGGGTTTCAATTCCTAGGGCCTCATGAAGATCTTTTTCAGCAACCTCGGATTGAAGAAATTTACTTGCATTTTTCAGTGCTCTGAGGTGCTCCATGTCCTCTTAGAGAGAGACGCTTCTCAGTAAGTACTCTCCACTCTAATATTACAGTCGTGCATTAGATGCTGACTCCTCTGATGAACTATTGCTCAAAATGTGAGACTACCTAGGACATCAGCAAGGGATGCAAGATTGTTCTTAACATTCTGTTAATGTACAGGGTCTATCATTCTCTAATTTATTTATTATGTGTAGGAAGTGGGGAAAGATGACAAGCACAAGGCTTTGAGATCTCTGTGTGTGATACTTTAGTTACCGTTTTGGGGGAAATTATACATCACCAATAGTGCAGGGAAACGATTTATAAAGCCCCCATTAAAATTGCTTGTGAGGCTCTCCAGAGGAATAGAACTGAATAGAGAGCCATGGAGAAAGGATCTAAATACAATCAACAACCAAAATCCTGAGGGTTGGCAGATATGAAAAGAAACATTAAAAAAAATACAATTTGTAGTCATTTAGTCAAAGAATTTTAGAATAATGTAACATTTTTTTCATCTATATGCTAAAGAAACTATCACCTCACAATTTCAGAACGATTTGTAAGCAGGATTGCGCAGTCACCACGAACGATATCATAGGTTCAATACAGAGCGATGAGTAGGAAGCCCAAGCATCCATTCCGTCCTTCTGATGAGCAAAGATATCACATTGCAGAGAGGCAGTGCCTTTAATCCTACCACTTGGGAGGCAGAGGCAGGGAGATCTCTGTGAGTTCATGGCTACCCTGGACTACAAAGCGAGTTCCTGGACAGCTAGGACTGTTACACAGAGGAAATCCTGTCTTGGGAAAAGAAGAAAAGGTACCACATTGTTTTAGCTCGTTATGGTGGATTTGTGTGTGTGGCCATCCAAGTAAAGCTATTAAAACAATGCCTGGCACATAGTAGTGATTCTGCAATAAATATTAGCTACTTTTGCCAATTAATTTTAGGCTCAACAGGAAATGTATTTAATGCACAATAATATTATTTTTGTAGATTAAACATTACCTTTAAACCTTAATTTAGACTTTACTTCAAAAACCATATGTTCTATTACATTACATGTGTATAACATTTAATTGGAGGTTTATAACATTATTTATTTGAAAAATTCAATACTACCACATTGCACATTGATGCTTAAATTACCTAAGTTCATATAACAGTAATATATATATCTGAATTATCAGGTCCATTATCTTGATTTCTATTCTCAGTTTTGTAAGCGTATACATACCATATGTCCTCTGGAAAGTGCAATTGGATTTCTTGATTGTATGTGTCACCTGGATAATTTTATGAAGGACATAGGAGGCCTGTTCAGAGGTCACACTGTCACACCTTTGAAACCCAAGATGCATTGTCTATGTGGACTCTACTCTTAAGAGATGTGACAGCAAGGGAAAGTAAAGATAGAACTCAATTTAAATACAGTTAGAAACATCACGAAAAGAAGGAGATGCAAACTCATAGTGCTAACATTTATGAGCACTGTGTTTGAAATCTTATATCTCTGTTAAAAGAAAAGTCATTTTACCAAACAGCAATATTTATTTATGTTCTTTCTAAATGATAAATCGAGAAGAAATTAATCGGGTAGTTAAAGCAATGTGAGCTGCTAACCCCTGAGTTGAAAAATGTAGCATATTTTAGGGTGGACTGAAGAGGGGAAAAATGATTAGAAAATTTCCTCATGAGTTTAAATATTCACGACTTGCTTATTAGGATATTTTGGATATGCTGTATCTGAGCATCAGGTTTTTAATATGTAGAGCAGAAAGAGCAAAGTATTGGTAAATAGCAAACGTATAATCAAGAAATTTGCCTAAAACCTTCAGAAGCTAAAGCTTAGTGTTCAATATGTGTTTGATAGAGTAAAGCTTTCCTCAAAAACTGGGATATGAAAAAAATCAATTCTCCTTCGAGAGCTAATCTTTAAAAGTCAATACGTAATTGAACAGAGAAATAGCATGCAAATTGAGTAGCGATGCATCAAGGGACTCAGGTGAAATTTGATTTACTGTATTAGCATGCTGAACTGCAGTCAATTAGTAGAAGTTAATCAACAGTGGGAAAAGAAAATGGGCAAGCATCTAAAGGTCTGAGTAATGCTCATCCAACCCACAGGCAAGGTATTTTCAATGTCCCATGTTCTCTACTACAGGGTGGCATGCATGGAATTAGTGAGCTCAGGTTAGTCCCAGTGATCGTAGAATGGTGAACAGACCCTGACAGAGAGAACCTAGAAGCAAATGACAGAATGTTAAAAGGCTGCCTAAGGAGTCCATTGGAACCATCTGCATGAACCCCGTGGCTGAACACTACCTTTATCATAGTGGCACTTGAGTTCTTTGAATAATTCACCAAGGTTACCAAGGAAGAAGTCAATTTGAAGAATGGAGGTTTTAATGGTTGGTCATCATAAATGTTTGGTATCAATTTTATGCCTTTGAAATGTCTCTCTCTGCCTTGTTTTAAACGTTGAGGTAAACATGAATGCCCCTCGACAGAAGAATAGATAAGGAAAAATAGATAAGTACACAATGGAGTACTACACAGCAGAAAAAAATGACATCTTGAATTTTGCAGGAAAATGGATGGAGCTAGAAAACATTATTTTGAGTGAGGTAACCTAGACACAGAAAGACAATTATCACATTTACTCATTCATAGGTGGTTTTTTTTTTTTTGTTTTTTTCGAGACAAGGTTTCTCTGTGGTTTTGGAGCCTGTCCTGGAACTAGCTCTTGTAGACCAGGCTGGTCTCGAACTCACAGAGATCCGCCTGCCTCTGCCTCCCGAGTGCTGGGATTACAGGCGTGTGCCACCACCGCCCGGCCCATAGGTGGTTTTTAAACATAAAGCAAAGAAAACCAGTCTACAAACCACAATACCAGAGAATTTAGAGAACAATGAGGACACTAAGAGAGACATACATAGATCTAATCTACATGGAAAGTAGAAAAAGACAAGATCTCCTAAGTTAATTGGGAGCATGGGGAACTTGGGGAAGGGTTGAATGGTGGGGAGCAGAGAAAAATGTAGAGTTCAATAAAAGTCAATTAAAATGCAAAGGAAAACAAATTCAGGAAGTTAGGGAGCAAAGTAGAGTCTGCTTAAGAGTAGAAGGTGATTTACTCATGTTCATGATTGTCTGCCTCTCAGAAGCAGCAAGAAGTCTTAAGTTTTCGTTATTACCTAGGACTGAATATTCCAGTAGCAGAATTTAGAGAAATTGAAAAGAGCCTGGGCATGTTTTATTTGACCAAGGAAGTCAAATTGTTAGTCATACTTTTTGTAGACCAAAAGAAATGTACTCTATCAATAAATTTATAGAGGAAGTATAATGCAAAGCAAACTCGCTTTTTATTCAACATAGGAAATGTAAAAGTCATAGCAGGTCATTGAATGTATTTAACCCAGTGCATGTTTAAGGTGATGGAAGGTTTTGAAAAAAAAAAAATGGTGATATGAGAGACATGACTTAGGCCTTACAGGAAACTAGAGTAACATTTTAGAGTGTGTTGAGCCATTGCCGTTTGCAATGAACTGCTATTGTCGTGACTCAGCTTCCCTTTGAATAACCCTCTGTCTATATGGTTGTCCTTTTTTTGATTCGGACTGTTCCCCTGGATACTTTCATTGATCCACGGCTTCATCTGACTCCCTCCCTTCCTTTTACATGTGTCTTTGATTATATCCACCTCTCTGTGTTCTTCTCCCTTTTCTTTAAAAGCTGATTGAGGCAGAAACACAAAGTCCTAACTTATCAACACAAAACGTTCTTTTAGAGCAGAGTTCTAATAGAGCTTGTTTTGGCTGTTATTAGTCCCACAGAATTGTACTGTCCAATGTATTGCTATTTGCCCTATGTGGCCACTGAGCAGCTGAAATATAGAGAGTTTGAGCTGAGCTGCATTATAAATAAAAATATACATAAATTCTGAAGACCGAATAGGAAACGTTAAAAAAGATCAATTTATGTTATCTTCATGAATCATACATTTAATTATAAAAATTATATCCAGAAATGAAATATTCGAAACAAAACTTATTGTTAAAGTTAGTTTGACTTTTGTTTTCCTAGTTTTGATGTAGCTACTAAAAACATAAAATGAGAATGAAAAAAGAGTTCATAAATATGAAAGAGACCTGGGGGAGAGTGTTATATAGAAAGATTTGGAGGCAGGTAAAAAAGGGAAAACTGACATCATTGTATTATAATCTCTAAAATAAAAGAAACAATGGAAAATTATGAAAGTGAGTAAGTAATTGAGCTTATACTTTTATTATGTTGATATCCTCCTTCTCAAGTCTCATTTAGTACAATAAAAATAACAACCTTTGGCTAATAAATTATTTCTTGACAGTTTCAATAAAGAGTATAAGTGATGAAAGTAGTATCACGTGATTACTAACAAGACAGTAAAATGTTTTCATCATTACTATTTATGAAACATGGCTCTGACTTATATATTGCTTTATCTTACTTACAATGTTTTGCCATAAAGTGATCATTTGTACTTCATAACTCATCTATTAATATTAGATAAGATTCAAACTATAACATCTTAAGTATTATAGGATTGAAATTCAGAGAAATAAGGGGCATTAATCCAGATAGAGAGGCTCTACACAGTACAAGAAAAGATTAGCTGAGTTCTGAAGTATCGCGATGGTTTTCTTTGGAGTTGGTTCTTTTTGGATTTGTAGGCTACCGCTGCTGTTTACTAGGTTGTGGTCAGGGGATTAGTCAACACTTTTATTATGTAGTTGAAGGTGTAAGAAAGTTTAAAAAAATACTGGAACATAGCTGTGTTTAATGAGCTATACAGCCTATAGCTAAACAAAATGCATTATTTTTTATTGTTTTTATTTATTATGTATACAATATTCTGTCTGTGTGTCTGCTTGCAGGCCAGAAGAGGGCACCACACCTCATTACAGATGGTTGTGAGCCACATGTGGTTGCTGGGAATTGAACTCAGGACCTTTGGAAGAGCAGACAATCTCTTAACCACTGAGCCATTTCTCCAGCTTCCAAAGTGCATTATTTGATAGTTCTAATTAAAATTAATAAAAATATTAGAAATTTTATTGTATACATTTATATGTAATGACATAACATTCATCTACTTCTTAAACTACATTTCTGAAGCTATCCTATTCAGCCTTTAGCATTCTACTTTGTATAATAAAATTATACATAAATATGAATACTTTAAAGAAACACAGTAAGTTAAATATACCAGTTCTAATAGACCTGCTGTCTGAGCAGACAACATGACATGATACTTTGGGAAATTATTGCACAAAAACTTAGACTGTGCTGAGAAGATATAAATTCTTTTCTTATCTGAATGTGTACCCATGTTTGGGACAACAACTATAGTTTTTATGTTAAAATTGGTTTTTAATAAATGACACCTGTTATGTCAATCATCTAAATTTTTTCATTCCCCCTCCCTGCCCATTGGATTTGCCCAATGATGATTAGGTTCAATATTCTCAATTTCATCAATCATCACATTTGCTCTACCAAACTGACTCTTAGGAAGCATTTGTCTGCTGTAGTTCAGGCCCTCATTGTTTCCTATATCCACTTACAGCTTCCATTCATACCTATGGGTCACTGCAAGAAAATACTATAAACTGGACAATTTTGGAACAATATTTTTTTTGATAATTTCAGAAGCTAGAAAGCCCAAGATTAAAAGTATAGAAACTTCTATGTCTGGTAAAGTCCCACTTCCTATTCGTAGACTGTGCTTTCTAGCTATATGTACACATGGGGCTTGGAAATACTCCTCTGGGTGTATTTTTAAAGGGTACCAATATCATTCATGATTACAAAGCTAGTCACTAATCACAGTCATAATCTACAGCCTGCCCAAAGACCCCATCTCCTCACGCATCTCCTAAGTAAGATGTCAGCACAGGATTTTGGCAAATTACGAGCATTAATACCATAGCATTCACCTCCAAATATATTTTTTACAGAATCTAACTTCAGGGCTATTATTAAAACCCAAAGTTAATGATGTAAAGCAATTCTCTCCTTCATATACACTTCCTCAATGCTTCATCATTTTCTACAAGATTAAATCCAAATGTTTTGGCTTGTCAGAATCTAGGATGAGATGATACTTTCCTGTGATTTCCAACCTCATGTCCCACTATAATCTGACACACACCATCTGTTTTTGTTCCGGTTATTCCATTTACTGAGTCAGTTTTGACTGACTCTCATTTCTCTGTCCTGCCTCATGCTTCTTAGTTTTAATAATGTTTGTTGCAATATTGATGGTGTTGTCTTTTGGTTTCTTTGAGTTTTGAACTCAACAAACAAAGGTTAGCATTTATGAATAACTGGTTAGCCAAGTATATCTAAAGTATGTATCAAAGAGCACAAGAAATCAGTCTCATAAAAATCAAATGAGCAGCCAATTCTGAACTAAAGTGTTCTACTTTAAGAACTAAAGAATACATGTCAGTACCAACAGAGTTCCTTTAACCAATTCACTCGCCTTTGTAAAACATCTAAATCAAAGGAAATTAGAAGGCTTTAACTCATAAGCCATATTTGACTGTTTTATATTGTTTTTGTTTTTCCAGACAGGGTTTCCTTTTGTAGCTCTTATTGTCCTGGAACTAACTGTATAGACTAGGATGGTCTTGAACTCACAGAGAGCAGTCAGCCTACCTCTACTTGGAGTGCTGGAATTAAAGAAATGTGCCATGATACCTAGTTCCCATATTTAATTGTAATTCCAGGCATATTTTAAAGATTTTATATGCTGATGCTAATTGTTCTGTTCTTGGAGACATGTGACAGGGAAGTTCTAAAAAAGAAAAATGTGAATATTTGGCACTTTGTAGATAAAAACTAATCTCTTCGTTGCTTGCATAGTAATTTCTCACTATGCACAGGGCCACAAATGTTATAGGTAAACAGAAAATATTTCCTTGTAATAGGAGTGATAAGTATTGGATCCCCAGTTATTGAGTATTATCCCCCATGCAATAAGCCAGATCAAACCAAATTAATAAATCCAGATTTAATAAACAGAGCAAAGCTGCTCCCAGGTGATTTCAGAAAGTCAGGAAAGAAATCATGGAACAGGTTTTACTTTACTAGGTCTTAAAAATCTGATAGCATGGTCTTAAGCAGCTCCAATGAAGAAGCTGACCCTTTGTGGTCTTGCTGAGGGGCAAGGTCTGGAATGGGAGGATTAAGACTGGAGCAGAGATTCCCAGCAAGGAGCAAAGACTAAATCAAGGTCTGAGTAGAATAAAAGATCTTGCCATTTTAAGATTACAGGAATTAACAACTATTGATTGATGTGGGATGTCCTTCTGTGTATGTATTGCTTTATTGATTGATAAGTAAAACTGTTTTAGCCAATGGCTTAGCAGAGTGAAGGCAGGGGAGAAATCAGAACACACACACACACACACACACACACACACACACACACACACACACAGAAGGGGGTGAAGTCAGGGAGACGCTGAAGAAGGACCCAGAACCTTTCCAGTAAACCTCAGCATCTTGACAATACATAGATTAATAGAAATGGGTTAACTCAAGATGTAAGGGGTAGCTAGAAATATGTCTGAGTCATTGGCCCAAAAGTGTTGTAATTAATAGTGTCTGTCTGATTTTTAGGGTCTGGGCAGCCGGAAATGAATGAGTAGTCTCAGCCAACAATTGATTGCTTTCTGTTAAATCAAGACACTGTTCCTGTGCCTCTTTAGAATACCACTCCCCACACACATGATTGATATAAATGACTTATTACTCCCGTCTCTCATTATCACCAAACTATTTGCTGTTTATTATTAAACCAAAGGTCCTAAAGCAAAACCTACTTAAAAATATCCAATCATTCTGTCCATGCAGTGCCCGAGTCATAGGGACTCCAAGAAGACTACACAGGATCATCAAAATGCAAAAGCAGGGTTTAATTATACAAATCACGATTCGGACCTCGTCTTGCATACAGACACAGCAGGAACCAGAGGAGGTGTCCCTTCGTTCTTAGGCAGGGTTTATAAAGGAAAAAAAAAATCACAAATCTATTGTTATGGGCATAGGGTGACTCTCTGGTTGGCTCCAGTCCAGGGGATTTTACACTCAGTGATACCAACCCCCAGCTGCTCTGCTCCAGTCTAGGGAACTTCCCTCTGCTGACAGCACCTTCAGCAGCTGGGCTCCAGTCTAGGGAACTTCCTGCTCTGCTGACAGTCACCTTAGGGCCTAATACAAAAATAGAGTTGGTTTTGTCCCTTCAGTCCATAGATAAAAAGATTTCACAATTCTTCTTTGTTTTCTCTAGGCTACTCATTGTGATTAGAGGGATAGCCACCATGCCATGTCTTTTTCTGTATGCTATGAGGCTAGGAATTTAAATGATGCTAGGCTAGCCTTTGGTTACCGTTTAAGTCCAGTTGTAAAGCTTTTCCTGTTGAGTCTTTTTTTTTTTTTAATGCAATTAGTCCATGACAAGAAAAGCAAATAGGGGAGGTATGTTAGATAGTAGGGTATCCTCTGAATCGATGAATGGACAGGAGCAGTTTAGTGATCTGGTCCAGAAAACTTTAACTCACTTCACTTACATTGCTTGTTTGGGGCTGAAAAGAACCTAAAAATATATCCTCCTAAGCCTGCCTTGTTAGAAGTAGGGGGCGCTTCTTTTCTTTGCTCACTCTGTCTACTTTAGGAAATGAAAGATTAGGAAAACGAAAATAACAAGATATAAAACAATACTGTTGATGATTACATGAGCATTTTCATGCAGAAGAGTGAGTGCATTTGAAACAGAAGTAATTAGTTCCTTGCAGTTTGTTTTCCCTATGACATCTGTAAGAGCATATGAACATTTATTTTAAGATGTCATTTGCCATGCAAGTTCAAATAGTAGTCTAGATTCCAGTTTAGGGTTACCTTCAGTTGACTAGCCTGGGGGAGTCGCTATCTCTTTTCTTCAGCTGTGAAGTAGAGGATCCCCAACTGAGGGAGCCTGTGGGTGGAGGAAGGAGTTTCAACCAAAGCTGCTATCTGTGATGACTAAGGAGAGTTTGTGTTTTATTCCCAGGAGTTCTGAGGGGCAAGCAGCATATTAAAAGAGAGTCACTCCCAACCCACACACTCCAGCACCAATTGATTTGGTGCTGTGGTCATTGAGTAAGGTTTCCTGGTCATAAAGAGCAAGGGACTGGTATTACCAGGATAGATCAAAACTGTCTTTGGCAATTGACTTCTACGGCCACTAAAAATCTTTCTTTCTAGCCACAGAGAATAGACTTTGTGTGCCGTGTAGCAAAGCCCTTGGGCTTAAGTAACATATGACCTAGTTTGTCAAGTCATATCCAGCAAGCCACACCCTTTTTACAGCAGGGAAGAAGCTGAATACAGACTGGGAGATTGGTGCTTCTGGCTGCCTCTCTCAAGTCTCCTGGACTCCCATGCTGGCAACAATTTTTATTTAACCAAAAGTGCTTCCTCTCCTATGGATCCTGAAGCAAGACTTAATTGGAAATCAATCTGATATTCTATACCCATCTGCTTTGATTAATCATGGGTATTATTTGAAACTTAGAGTTTATGATACTACTGGAATAAAATACACTTTTAAAGGACTAATAAAAACAAAACTTCCACAGAGCTAGGGGTTTCAATGTAAGGCGCTTGATTCTTAGTTTAAGAAAGATTCCAATGTAATTTAAGAGAATTTAAAGAAAACAGTGATTCCTATTTTTGGTTAGGGGGTGGGATTCAAAGTTAACTCTTAAAATTTATTATCTTGATTTTTTTCAATACCTTCCATTTCTTTTTCTTTTTCATACCCCTACAATGCCACGAAAGCTTAATCTTTGCCGGCTATCCCATGTATTTTTCAGCTCAAGCCCAAAATAAGATTTTTATCTCTATATTAGAAACAGTGAGATACTCATCTCTTTTGACTGGGCTGTTTTATCTTTCTAGAGGAAAAGGGACCCTCCAATTACACACAGCCATAAATTAATTTGACAAGCAGCATGCCTGAACTGCCACCTCGGTTCACAATGCTGAAATGGTTCCTGTGTCTCCTTTTGGGGGGGGGGGGGGAGGAGCAATATATGCCCCAGTGGAAACTGTTTTTGTTTGTTTTCCGATTTAGCAACAGTTCCCTCCATGAGGCACATATAGGAGTAATACACTTCCTTCCCTCACCGGACTCATTATGCAAAAGATGTCGCCAGTGCTTCTTCCTAAAAGCACAACCCCAGCAAGGAGGTTGAGTTCACCAGTGGCCAATTCATCATGTACTGTGAATGATTGGTGCTCAGATCTCAGAACTGACAAACTTCACAAGCTGATAGTTTGGAAATGTCCTCCACTTCCCACTTCTCCTTAGTCCTTGCTGTCCTTGTATTGTATTATTCTGAACTCCGTTCTGATAGCCATAGAAGTTATTCAGTGACAGTAACCTATAAATTAAGCTGTAACTTAATATATTTGGTCAAAAAAGAAAACATGATTGCATTTGGGTGTGCTTTTAGCTGGCGTAAGCTTACTGCTCACTTGCTTTTCCAATTAAAATAAAATGCTATAGGTCCTGTATTTACATTTCCATTACAGTCAGACATGTAGTTCAAAATATTTAATACATTATAGTATAAACTTTAAAATAAGCCAAAATGATTTTATTTGTTTTCACTTGCTGTCAGATCCTTGTCCTCCACAATTTTCCTTAATGTTCATTTCTATTGTGTAAAGAACTTTATAAAAACGGGTGAAACCAGAGTGAGCTTTTAATGCAGTAGCTGCTCTAAGTATTGATTTCTGTTTTCCTATGTTTTTTCCCTCTTCTTCATCCCTCTTCTCAGTTACTGACACTTCCTTGTCCGCCACCATGTCACTTCGTCAGCATGATTTCTTAGTGCTTCTTCCTGCTACCTGATTCTCAACTCTACAACCAGTTTGGGTAATTAGATGCCTTCTCTAAACATCATGACAGAAATGCAAGGTCAAAGATGTCCCTAAACACCATGGATGGTAAAGTTCCATCTAGGAGAGGCCCGAGGTTCTGAAAAACACCCTGCTTCCCGTGATTATGAAACACATTAGGAATGGGTTGTTTAGATTAGTTTAGAGCCCCATGTCGATATGAATATGCAGAGAGAGTACTGCTGAAGAGCCTGCGAACACTTCCTTCCATTTTGATGCTGAGAAATGAGTGAATATCTCCGAGATGTGCTTTCTTCTCTTATCAAGAGTAAGATCTGTCCTGGAAAATCATTTCCAGTTATCCTCTTTGACTTATTTTCCTTCTTGTCTGACTTTAGTTCTTCCTTAAATATTTCCTACTAGAGGAAGAATTTTTCTTCCTATGTTACCAGTTCCTTTACTTAATTATTTTACATCCCTACCTCAGTTTCCCTCTCTATATTCTCCTTCCATTCCTTACCCCCACCTCCTCATGTCATAGAGGGCCGAGGTTGGTCTCATGCAGGCTCCCTTATTGTTGGTTCAGACTCTGAGATCCTATGAGCCAGGTTAGTTGTTTCTGTGGGTTATCTTGTGATGGCCTTAACCCCTCTAGCTCCTACAATTCTTCTGCTCTTTCTTCAGCAGGATTCCTGCCAACGTGGCCTAATGTTTGGCTGTGGGTCTCTGCACCTCTATCCATCAGTTACTGTATGAAAGCTCTCTGATGCCAATTGGGGTAGTCACCAATCTGATCAAAAGAGAAGGTCAGCTCATGCTACATTCAGTATCCACTATTTCTAGGAGTCTTAGCTGGGGTCATCCATGTAGATTCCTGGGAGTGTCCCATACATCGGGTTTCTATGTGACCCCAAAATGTCCCCGCTTCCAGTCATCTCATTAAGTACTCTCCTCATCTAATCTGCCCACAATCCAGTCACCCAGCAGATCTTTTTTATTTCCCCTTCCTAGGGAGATCCATGCTTTTTCTCATTCGGCCCTTCTTGTTACCTAGATCTTTAGATCTGTGGATTGTAGCATGGTTACCACACATACCATGTTGTCTTTCTGAGTCTTGGTTATCTCACTTAGGATGACTTTTCCTACTTCCATCCATTTACCTTCAAATTTTCTGATGTCGTTGTTTGTAACACCCGAGTAATACTTCATTGTGTAAATTTACTACATTCTCTTTACCCAGTCTTCAGTCGAAGGACACCTAGGTTGTTTCCAGGTTCTGGCTATTAGGAATAAAGCTGTTATGAATAGTTGAGCAAATGTCTTTGTGGCATTCTTTGGGTATATGTTCAAGAGTGGTATAGCTGTGCCTAGAGGTAGATTGATTCCCATTTTTTTTTGAGAATCTTCCCATATTTTTAAAAGAATCATAAAACTTAAGCCCCATATTTAACCCCATGCAATATTAGTCAGATACTTCAACACCCTACTCTCATCAATGGACAGGTTGTTCACACAGAAACTAGAAGGAGAAATAATGGAATTAACAGATGTTATAACTCAAAGGAACCTAAAGAATATTGGCAAAATGTTTCACTTGCCGGAGACAGATGCCGGAACTTTAACCAGTAAGCCACAGCCATGTGGCCATACACAGATTAATAGAAATGGGTTAAATTAATATGTAATTAGCCAATAAGAAGCTTGAGCTAATGGGCCAGGCAGTGATTTAATTAAAAAACATAAAGTTCATTTGATCGGAAAAATATTTTCCAATCCTTTACTCTGAGCTAATGTCTATCTTTGATGTTGAGGTGTGTTTCTTGTGTGCAACAGAATGATAGATTCTGTTTTTGTATCCTTTCCATTAGTGTGTGTGTTTTCTTTTTAAATTGATGTACTGAGTTTTTTGTTATTGATATTAATGACCAATGGTTGTTAATACCTATTATTTTATTGTTGATGATGATGATGTGTATTTGGGGGGTTGTGGGTATGTGTGTCTGAGTGTGTGTGTGTGTGTGTGTTTTCCTTCTTTGGGTTTTACTGGTATGAAATTATCTATTGCCTTTGTTCTTGTGGGTGTAGTTAACTTCCTGTTTTGGAGTTTTCCTTCTAGTGCCTTCTATAGAACTTGATTTGGGATAGATATTGTTTAAATTTAATTTGTCATGAAATATTTTGTTTCTCTATGATGATTGACATCTCAGGTGGCATCTGTGGTCTTTTAGAGTCTATAAAACATCAGTCTGGCACTTCTGGATTTTAGTGTGTGTGTTGAGAAGTAATGTGTGTTTCTCTCTTTCATCTCTTGTATTCTGATGGTAATGCTTGCATCTATAGCTCCTGTTTACTTACCCAGATTTTCCATTTACAGGATTCCGTCAGTTTGTGTTTTTTTTTTAATTGCTTCTATTTCCATTTTTATGTCTTGAACCATTTTACCTGTTTCTGTTAACTTTATTTGTTCTTGGATTTCTTGACATTCTTTAAGATATTTATTGATTTCCTTAAAAGTTTATTATTTCTCTGTTCAGTTCAGTGCCCCATTTTTTAATTGAGTTAATTAGCATTTTAAAGTCTAGTTTCTTGAGTTCTCTATATATTTTGGAGATCAGGCCTTTGTCTGTTGCGGGGTTGGTGAAGATCTTCTCCCAGTCAGTAGGTTGCCTTTGTGTCTTAGTGACAGTGTCCTTTGCTTTACAGAAGCTTCTCAGTTTAAGTAGGTCCCATTTATTCAATGTTGCCCTTAATGTCTGTGCTGCTGGGGTTATACATAAGAAGCGATCTCCTGTGCCCATCTGTTGTAGGGTATTTCCCACTTTCTCTTCTATCAGGTTCAGTGTGTTCGGACTGATATTGAGGTCTTTAATCCATTTGGACTTGAGTTTTGTGCACGGTGATAGATATGGGTCTATTTTCATTCTTCTACAGGTTGACATCCAGTTGTGCCAGCACCATTTGTTGAAGATGATTTCTTTCTTCCATTGTATACTTTTAGCTTCTTTATCGAAAATGAGGTGTTCATAGGTTTGTGGGATAAAATCCGGGTCTTCTATACGATTCCATTGGTCGACTTCTCTGTTTTTATGCCAATACCACACTGTTTTCATTACTGTAGCTCTGTAATAGAGTTTGAAGTCAGGAGTCTGCTGGGGTTGGTTGCAGGGCCAAGACTAATTTGGGCAGTGTGGGCCTGGGGAAGAGTTAGCAGGGGTGGAAGGGCGCAGGGGCCAGAATTCTAAGAGGGTTCGTGTTGCTGGTTTCTTGAATCAGAACTGAATTTGCTGTCTCATAATTCTGAAGAATAACATGTGAGGGCAGTAGAAGAAATGCTGGCAATCAAAGTTTATTGAGAAGTTGAGACATTCTTCTCTGTAGCATGGAAGTGTTTATAGACTGTGTCACCAGGTAGTGTTCTGAGAATGTATATATATCCATTCCCATATTCATATATACACACATATGCATACATATAAACACATATACACATATATGTATATGTTTGTATATGTATCTATGTGTGGAGATATATATAGGATAGGAGAGAGGTAGGGTAGGAGAGAGGTAGGGTAGGAGAGAGGTAGGGTAGGAAAGAGGTAGGGTAGGAGAGAGGTAGGGTAGGAGAGAGGTAGGATAGGAGAAAACTATATATAGTTTTCCGTGTTGGGTAACCTGTGTAAAGAGTGAGCTTAAAGGAACGGTTCTCTCCCTATTTTCTCTTACTGATATCTTTAGAAACTTTGAGATGTGGTGATTCTGGGATTGAGGACATTGAAGAAGTAACAGAAATACTGAGCTGGAAAGCTAAAACATTGGGTGTCACCTCTTCTTTTGCTAAAATCCTGTTAATGTAAACTAGATTTTCATGTTGAAATGTTTATTTATCTGGGCTCATTTGCTACCCATCCCTCCCTGTTCTTTATTAAAAAAAAAATCTTATCCCTTATAATCTTAGTGTTTCTCCTGGATAGAAATTTCACACATTAACTGCAATTCTAAAACATCCATATCCATTCTCTATAATTTCTGCCTGTGGTAAAAAAGCTTCCAGCAAGGATAAGTGTTATTATAGTGTTGGCTAATCATAACAATACCACTTAAAGCAATAATTATTATTTTAGTTACTCTTTATGAAACCTGATTATAGGCCAGATATTCTGCTAAGAAGTTAATATATATCATTTCTATCTAACAAGTTATTGTATGAATTGAATATTTTATGTAAAAACCTGTTAGTTTGGGCATTAGGCATGTTAAAAATATTTATAGAAATAGTTCATAAATTCTCATCATAAATCTCATTATTATAGAGCTAAAATTTATGATTATTGTTGTTTACCCAGCTGGCCTTTGTACTGCCCTCTTGCAGAGAATTCTGATTACTCTACCATAGAAATGAGGGTGCAGCTGTGGCCATCTGCGATGAAACTAAACATAAGACCTGAACACTCTGACCTCAGAGCCCATGTTTTTGTAAATGTATTACTTGAAATTAGATATTTATAATTTTCAGATACATCTGTTTTTATGCAATATTTAAATATTATCTTCATATATGCTCATCTTCAGAAGAAACACTTCCAGAAAGGATAATGAACCCTGAGACACCTGCTAATTTAATACCATCGTTCCCACAATGAGTATGCACACAAAGTGCAAAGGAGGGTCCTCTGCACTAACCCCGCTAGACTGTTTGTTTCCCACTGAATAAAGCATCACATAACCCTTACTATCCTGCTCTTCTGTTCCCCTTTGCCCAGTTATGTTCTTTGCATTCCTTTCTCTCTCTCTAAGGGAAAAAAAAAATCATAAAAGCAACAAAGGCAGATACTCTGCAGAAAGCGATTAGAGTAGAAAAGGAACTTCAAGCCCAGAGGTGTTTTCATGGCAAAGAGAGCTGGTGTGTGGGGAGCAGGTTATGGAAGACTAACTAAGCTGGCCCAGCAAAGAGATGAGGTCAAGGGATGGAGGTCAGGTGGGTGATACAGGCCCCTTGGGGCAGAAGGACAACAAGACTCTGGAGATCTGCAGGGGGAGAGGGGCAAGTGAACGGCTAAAGACTAACTTTGTTCCTGTGTTCCTTAAAATGTTTGAAGTCGAGAGAAGGAAATCCAATCCTGCTTAGGCCAGGTGTTTTTAGACGTGGAAAAGCTTAAAACAAGAAAGAGTTCAAGGCTAAAGAGATGGTTAAACAGTTATGAACCTGAATTGCTCTTGCAAAGAACTGGATTATAGCTTCCAGCACCTAGTTTAGGCCTTTCACCTTTCCCTCTGGCTCTGGGAAGAGCAGATGCCCAGGCCTTTGTAGACATCTAATTTTATAGGCATTCCATTCCTGAAGGGTACTCTGGCAAAATGGCTCAAACCACACCCAAACACCTGTTTCTACAGAAAGATCTTTTATTAAGCAGGGAAGAAAAGTTAAAGAGGCTGCTTCTTGACTAACAAAAAAAAAAAAAAAAAAAAAAAAAAAAAAAAAAGACCTTGCAGGTATAATTCTTTTTTTTTAATTGAAAAAAAAAATTTCTGCCTCCTCCCGCCTCCCATTTCCCTCCCCCTTCTCCCACAATTGCCCCCCCCCCTCACTCCTCTCTCACTCCCTCTCCAGTCTGAAGAACAGTCAGGGTTCCCTGCCCTGTGGAAAGTCCAAAGTCCTCCCCCTCCATCCTGGTCTAGGAAGGTGAACATCCAAACTGGCTAGGCTCCCACAAAGCCAGAACATGAAGTAGGATCAAAACCCAGTGCCATTGTCCTTGGCTTCTCAGCAGCCCTCATTGTCCGCCATATTCAGAGAGTCCGGTTTTATCCCATGCTTTTTCAGTCACAGTTCAGCTGGCCTTGGTGAGCTCCCAATAGATCAGCCCACTGTCTCCATGGGGTGCACCCCTTGTGGTCCCGACTTCTTTGCTCATGTTCTCCCTCCTTCTGCTCCTCATTGGGACATTGGGAGCTCAGTCCGGTGCTCCAGTGTGGGTCTCTGTCTCTATCTCCATCCATTGCCAGATGAAGGTTCTATGGTGATATGCAAGATATTCATCAGTATTGCTCTAGGATAGGGTCATTTCAGGTTCCCTATCCTCAGCTGCCCCAGGAACTAACTGGGGATATTGCCCTGGGCACCTGGGGGCCCCTCTAGGTCCATGTCTCTTACCAACCCTAAGATGGCTCCCTTAATTAAGCTATGTGCTTCCCTGTCCCCTATCCAACCTTCCTTTATCCCAATCATCCCGTTTCTCTAAGTTTCCCCCATCCTCCCTTCTCACTTTTCTTTCCCCATCTCCCCTTACCCTCTCCCAGCCCATCCCCAAGATCCCAATATTTTTTCTTAAGAAGAGAAAGAGGGAGGTCTGTGTTAGAATGGTCTAGGATGTGTTGGTAAACAGATAAGGGGCAAGGGAGAAAGAGAAAAGGACAAGGAAAAAGGAGCAGGAATATTTGTCATATGTATTAGTTATAAACATAACTTCATTGCAATATAGTCCTTGGGATTTCTGTACTTTAAACACTTAGTTCTGGCAATCCAGGTTCAAAAAACATTTTTTATTTATTCATTTTCTTAAAAGTTTATAGGTGGCCTAGAGAGGTGGTGTACTGTGGAGCGATCTTTGTCCACTGTGAATGTGTATTACTCTCATTGGTTAATAAAAAGCTGAATGACCTGTATAGCAGGGTAGGAAGTAACTGGGCAGGAAAGCCTGACTAGGAGGACACTGGGAAGAAGAAGGGCAGTGTCTCGCTAAGTAGGAAGAGGAATTTAGGCTTGAGGGAGAAAAAGAAATGATACATCAGGAAGAAGAGAGGGCCCAGTCAGCCAGACATGGAGGAAGCAGGAAAGTAGGACATACAGAATGAGAGAAAGGTAAAAAGCCCCAAGGCAAGATAAAGATAAATAGAAACAGATTAAGTTAAAACAGCTAGTAGGACAAGCCCAAGGTAAGACCAAGCATTCCCAATTGATAATAAGTCTTTGTGAAAAGTTCAACTCCGTTTCCCTTTCACATTTCTCAAGTGAGAGCAGTCAAGAGATGGTAGTAGATTTTGGTAGCAATTCTAAATGTTCAAGAATGAGAATCATTTCCACTTGAACCCTGGTCAGTCAGTTGTTCAGGGCCAGCCTTTGCTCAGATCCCGCAACACTGTTCGCTACAGGATCTCTGTAGGTGCAGTCTAAAGAACTGTAGCTTTTGTAAAAAGCATTCCCTGGAGACCCACAGACACTGCTACAGAAATGCCTTTTGGGGTTGTGAAAAGTGGAAACTCTACAGCTGGAATCATGGGCACAGAACCATAAGGAAGAAAGGTGGGGAAAAAAAGAGACAAGAGGCAACTTTGTGTCATAAAAGCAGAATTTCCAAAGCCTCCGGACTAGGTGGAAAACAGAAACAAAAATGAAACAAAACAAACAAAAAAAAGAATCCAAATGGATTTGCTCTTGGGGCATGCAGGTACACATCTGTTTGAATAAGTTTAGAAGATCCTTGAGCTCCTAAAGTTTGATAGATTGGATTTTTCAGAGCAAGTTAATAAATCATAGCCCATTAGAGTTGGGAGATAATTTAAAGAAATTCTTGTGTACTTCTGTCATTTAGGAAGAAAAGGAAGTCAAGTTCAATTGGATAGAGGGCTGGACCACATCACACAGCCAATTAGCAAAACAGCCAGAATTAAAATCTAGTTCTGAATCCTAGAGAATGTGTAGACAGCTGCTTCCTTAACACTGGCCCCGAAATCTGGGCTCACATTCACTTGCTTGGCTTGCTTTTTGGAGGTGGTCCAAACCTGCTTATGTTTATATACTCGTCCCTTAACTGGAAAACTCTCATTTTCACTTGTTACCTTAAAAAACAGCTTTTCTGAGTTCCTTAGCTATTCTTGGTAAGAAACACACTTCCCTTTACATAGGTATCACCAAGTGTGATGTGCTTGTTTAAATAATATTCTGCATCATGGTCCCCGCATTCTGTGAATGAAATCCTATGTGGATATAGGATCTTTGAAGAAGGGATCAAAGTAAGATGCAGACAGTAAACATTAGAATGAGACTGATTTCCAAATAAGGGTTCTTTTCTAAAAAGAGGGAAATCAAGACAAAAATGTGGAGACAGAGAAAATAGTACTTGACTGTGGAGATGAAGAATTGATGAACCTGCAAGTCAGGGTATAGCTGTCAAATACTGTTGACCACCAGAAGCTCAGAGGCAGCAGGTATGAGATCATCTCTCAACGATCTTGTATAAGACCTGTCCCGATGTCCCTCTCCTTTGTTCAAGTGTCTGTTCTCCTGAACACTTGAGGATAGAAGCTGATTCTACTGTGTTAAGGTATCTGTAGGGATGTTTTGTTCTAGTTGTCCCATGGAACTGAGAAGCGATTAGTGTGCCCACCTTCCCTATCACTGGGTTTTGGCATCTGTGAGCGAAAACAACAACAATCAGATAGTTTGGCAATGCCCGTGATGTATATAAGGCAGTTTTCCGGGATATCTTAGGTACTGGCACTAAAGAAGACTAGTAGCAAATCTTTATATTTTGTTTATTTACTTATTAGTACTTTGTTTAGAAAAACTGGAATCATGAAACACTTTGAGCAAGACAGAAAGGCTTGCAGAAAGTCTCAAGTAGAAAACCCAGTATTTCCCACAGTTTTCTAAACTGTCTGGAATATAGGGGGAGTAAGTTACCCATTTATCATCATTCTTGGCTCTCATGGTCCATATACATGTGGTTCTTCAATCTTAATTTACACTAGTTGGAACATCTTACCGGAGTTGTCATCAACTAACGAGTCAAATGAAGAGTTTGAAATACTGCTCAGTGGTAGGCCACTTGTCTAGGTATCATAAGATTCAATTCCCAGTACCAAAATGAATTAAATAAAACCTTTGATTTATACTCAGTTTCATAGGTAAGTCATGGCTTTACTCTTATAAGCTGTAAACTTCCACCTTTTAATAAGAAGATGGTCTGAATTCAGTATATAATTAATTTTAATAACCTTGTTTTCCTAAACTCTTTGTGTATATATAATATACACACACACACACACACACACACACACACACACACACACACATGTCATGAGCAGCAGACAAGATCTGACACTAGGCCTACTAAAGCCACTGTGTACAGCACTCTCCCTTTTTGTGCCCCACTCCCCCTTCCTTCTGCTCTTGCTCAGAGGCCACTTCTGCACCACCCCCCAATAAACCTCCCACGTGAGCTCCTCTGCATGGTGTGACTTTGTGCTTTCCCTAGGTTCCCACCCGCCAAGGTTGCTTTCTGCCATCCAAACATTACAGTCAACACTCATCCATGCATCCAGGCATCAAATGTCTTCCTCTCTCTGGGCACATGTGTTTTGGGACAAGTTCTACTGAAGTCAAAGCTTTCTGCTTGGTACGGGCTCTCTGGCCGGCTAGACCTGGTGCACACACTACCTATCAATGCTGAGGTTTGAAACAAGCAAAACAAGTTTGGCTATCATGCGGGTCGTAGGTCCAAGCTCAGGGTCTCAAGCTTGCATGGCAAGCACTTTACTGACTAAGTCATCTTCCCTTCCTCCTTTACAACTTAAGAGAAACAATCACAAAGACAAAATTGCTATTTCTTTCTTCTCTACATCGACAGTCTTCCTAAGTTACTGAAAGCGTCATCACAAGACTTCTCTCTCTTGGCTCCTTTTACAATTAGTTTCCATGACAGGTCACAAAAAGAACAGAAGAACAAGTCTTCAGAGAGGACCTCCGTAACAGTCCCAACAGTGTCCTGGTTTCTTGAGTAGGGCAAACCCACAGAGCAAAGTTCAAAGTTTTCCTTTACTTCCCATCAATACCTTAGCTAACAGCCAGATTCCAGACCTAGCGTAACCCCAAGATAAGTTGACAACGGGGACTTAAATCTAATTTTCAAAGCTTCTCCAGTGATGTGCAACAGCTTTGAAAGGATAATTGATATTGCCCTTTAAATTCTTCAAAGCTGGGGATGAGGCTCACACTAGCATGAAAGAGCAACGCTGTGATGAAGTTGTATCTGTGTGACAGTCTCATGTCCAACTGGGACAAGAGAGCAGGGATATTCAAAGAGCTTATGAGGAAGGCAGTGTACCAGATGTGTCCTGGGCAGACTGGGTCTATTTTGCAGAACATAAGGAGAAGTAATGACCCATTAAAACTTCTGGTTACTGCTCTCACACAAGAGGGGACTGGGAAAGAAACAGCGCATTTTCTTACATCCTGAACTACCCTAGAGTTTTGCATTTTTTTTATAGGCTCTTCTCATGCTGAGCCACGGTATCAAGAGCCTGGCTTGGAAATTGACTCAATTATTAGGCTCTGGTTATTGTTTGGTGCTTAAGTTTCTTTCTATTCTCATTATGCAATCTGTCTTCTTTCCGTACAGTAGACCCAGAGTGTAATGGCTAGGCATGGCTGTGATCCCACCCTTGTACAGTCATTTTTCTAACATGATTGAGTTTATTTTCACTTCTTATGTCTTCTGGTCCCTGCTGACATAGTTACTCAGTTCAAAGCACACCGCTTCTTCGCTGACATGAGGGCCTAAGATATTTGCAGCTCCTCTGGAGACTCCTGGAGGCTCACAGATCCTCAGCTAGCCCTGTCTTTGTCTTTCACAGCTCCTCAGGTGGCTGAAATTTTCACAGCTTGTTAGGTGGCTCTGGCTGTCACAGTCTGTGGCCCTGAATGACTGCTAGGGGAACAACATTCTCACTCCCTCCCCAAGCCAAGCTTCACAGTGGAAAATGTGTGATGTGTGCCAATAGCCTCACAAAAAGCCCCATGGTTGTGGCAGATGCAAGCTAACTCAGCATGGAGATGAGAGTTCCTCCAGATTGGGAATTGATGTCTCAAAGAGAAAGGGAATTGTACTGACTTCCTTCTTGAGTTAGTTGTGAGAAGCAGAAATAGGAGCAATGCCATGCAAATGATTGGCAAGAAAAATAGTAAGCTGGTGTCCGTGGGATACCGGTCCCTGTATATCTTTCCTCTTTTTAATAGCTGTTAATATGAACAAGATGGTAGGATGTATTTTATAGGGTTTTCCCTTGATAAAGAACTATTTTCAGGAGTCAAGCCAAGGAGGTGTTTTTATCAGGAAGAAAGAAATAAGCAGGAATTGAAATGTTTTCATTTGGATCCTAAGTGGTGCCGGAGGTAAAATTGCACAATGTTAAAGCAGCAATAATTGGTTCCTCCTGGCTTTCCCCATTGAAGGAAATTGAAATTCAATTGACTTTCAATGGAATAGTCACCCAGTTCCAACTGTCATTGTTCTGACTTTGTGCCTATCTGTCCCAAGAACCATATGGGAGCCAAAAAAGAAAAAAAAAAAATGGTCCTAGAACAACTGGGAAGACGGAGCAATTATTTTAGGGTAAATTCGAGGGTAAACAGTAGCTCAAATACATAAACAAGTTTTACTATTTCAGGGCCTGTAATTCATATTTCTGATGGCAATCTAAGTTTGAAATAATTGGAAATGATTTACAATTCTTATCAAGCAAGTATTATTGAGGGGAAAACTAAGCTTAATTTAAAAAAAAATACAGCAATAGTCTACATGAAAGAGTGTAAAAGAAGAGATTTGTATATAGGTTTAGATGATTTTAATCAGTGCTTCTGCAATGCAAAGAGTCAGCATGATTACTATAGCTAACACATTTTCAGATCCATGCTGGGTGTTTTGCATGGAAATCTCCACATTTTTTCTAATAACTCTGTGAGACTATAACTTGCCCATTCTGTAGGTAAGGTTTCCCATATTCAGGAAAATCAAGTGCTTTGTATCAAAGTTTAAATATTAAAAAAAAATTGGGTAAGCCAGGATGACATCTAAATTATGCTTGGACCTTTATAATACCTTGACCCAAGAAAGGGTATTCATTAGAGGCACAGCAAAAACCACAATGCCAAACTATTAGGATAGAGGATATATTATAAGGAGGAACTGAAAACCATTATTAAAATGAAGCTGATGAGTTACTTGGAAAAACACTATGAAGAGCTCCTGAAGAATGACAAATTCTGCTAAAACCTGCAGTTTTATTAAATGTAATATCAAAAATCAGGAACATATATATATATATACATATACATATATATATATGTGGATTATGTCTGGGTCCTCAATTTAATTCCATTGCTTGACATGTTTGTTTTTATGACAACACCATGCAGTTTTTAGTACTATAGCTCTATAGTAGAGTCTGAAACCAAGGATGTTGATACCTGCAGAAGTTCTTTTGGTATTCAGGATAGTTGAAGCTATCCTGGGTTTTTTGTTTTTCCATATGAAGAATTGTCCTTTCAAGGTCTGTGAAGAATTGTGTTGGCAAGCGACAGTTCATGCTGGCTATTATTGAGCAAGGCGAATATATATTCTTCCATTGTTGGTGGAAATGCAAGCTTGTACAGTCACTTTGGAAATCAATATGTTGGGTTCTCAAAAAACCACAAATAGATCTACCTCAAGACCCAGCTATGCCACTCCTGGGCATATCCAAAGGACACTCTATCCTACCACAAGGACAACTGCTGAATATGTTCATAGCAGTTTTATTTGTAATAGCCAGAAACTGGAGACAATCTAGTTGTTCTCCTACCAAAGAATGGATAAAGAAAATGTTTTATAATTACACAATAGAGTATTACTCAGCTGTTAAAAAAATAACATCATGAAACTTGCAAATAAATTTCATATAGAATGGAACTAGAAGAAAAATTGTACTGAGTGAGGTGACCTAGGCCCAGAAAGGTAAACATGTTATGTACTCACATATAAATGAATATTAGCTATGAAGCAAAGGATAATCATGCTACAATCTACAGACCCAGAGAGGCAAAGAAACATGGAGAGGTTAAGAGGGGAATGCATGAATATCTTTGGGAAGGGGAAATAGAATAGGTTTTGGGGGGTGGACGGAAATCCACTAAGGTGACCCTAGTGAAAATTCCTAGTAATAAGGGTTCCTGAAAGTGAATCAGCCATCTTCTGTAACCCCACAAAGCTCCCAGTGGAGGAATTGGGGCAGCAATCCAGCTACCAAATCTTCGACTTACAAATGGTCCTGTCTGGAAAGTGTCATGGGGTAAAGGTGGCACAGAACTTGTGGGGCTGACTGACCAATAATTGGGCCAAATTGAGACCCATACCATAAGAGAGTGCCCACCACTGACACTAACTGTAGGGTAGGTACCAGAGAATGGCTAGCCCAGAGACCAGAGATAGATCCAAACATGGCCAGAAAAAAAGAAAGTCAATGAAATGATTCCTAATGATACTCTGTATACAAGTATATTAATCAGGGACTCTTCATCCAGCAACCGATGGGAACAGATACAGAGACCCACCCACAGCCAAACATTAGGTGGATCTCTGAGAATCCTGCAGAAGAGTGCAAAAAAGGATTGTAAGAGCCAGAAGGGCCCAGACACCACAAGAATTAACTAACTTGGGTCCATAGGTCTCAGAGACTGAACCAACAATCAGGGCAAGGTGTAAGTCTGTGCTAGGTCCGAAGTACGTATGCTACAGTCGTGTAACTTGTTCCTATGGAAATACTAACAGCAGGAGCAAGGCCTGTCTCTGACTCTTGCCTGCATTTGGCTCCCCTTTTCTTCTCCTGGGTTGTCTTGAACAGATTTAATTTGACGGGATATGCTTAGTTTTACTATAACTTGATATGCCATGTTTGGTTGATATTCCAGGGAGGCCTGATCTTTTCTGGAGGGAATGGAGGAAGAGTGGATCTGGAGGAGAGGGTGAGGTGGAAGGGGCAAGTCCTGGAAGGAGAGGAGGGAGGGAAAACTGAGGTTGGGAAGTAATACATGAGAGAAGAATAAAAAAAAATAAATTAAAATAAAAGGGGCTCACAAGGACTCCTACACTCTGAGGCCACCTGAGCCCATTCAGCTGGAAGACTTTTAATGACTACTTCTATTCATAGGACATAATTCATTAGGAATTACGTCCGTTTAAACTGCTTATCTGATCTTGGTTTAACTTTATTAAATAGCATCTATAGAGAAAATTACTCTTTTAGGTTTTTTCAATTTTTGTGGAGTACAGGTTTTAAAAGAATATCCTGATGATTCTCTAGATTTCCTTGGTGTCCCCCATTTCTTTTCTGATTTTGCTACTTTGGACATTCTTTCTCTACATTTAATTAGTTTGGATAAGGGCTCTCTGTCTTGTTGACTTTCTCAAAGAACCAACTCTGTGTTTCTTTTATTTGTACTGTTTTGTTTGTTTCTATTTTATTGATTTCAGCCCTTCATTTGGTTATTACTTGCCTTCTATTTTTCTTGGGTGCAATTGCTTTTTTTTTTGTTCTGTAGTTTTCAGGGATGTTGTTAAGTTAGCATGAAATCTCTCCAGTTTGGGTATGGTGTGTATTCATTTTAATTGAATTCTAGAAAGTCTTTAATTGCTTTCTTGTTCCATTTTTCATTGATTAGAGAGTTGTTTAGTTTCCATGAGTTCGTAAGTTTTTTGTTGTTGTTGATTTTTGGTTTTTCAAGACAGGGTGTCTTTGTGTAGCCCTGGCTGTCCTGGAATGCACTCTGTAAAGTGCATTCCAAACACAGATATATACCTGCATCTGACTCCAGAATACAGGGACTGAAGGCCTGTGTCATCACTGCCCAACTGTTTCTGTTTTAATCCAGCTTTAATTGGTAGAGATCGGATGCAGGGAATTATTTCAATTTTCATGTTGATACTTTCTATAGGTTTAAAAATATGGTCAAATTTGAATAAAGTTCTATGAGGTGCAGTGAAGAAGGTTTATTCTTTTGTGTTTGGGTGTAATGTTCTGTAAATACATCTTAAGTTCATTTTGTTTATCGTGTCTTTAAGTTCTAACATTATTCTGTTTAGTTTTTGTCTGGATGACCTTTACATTGGTGATAGTAGAGTAATAAAAGCTCCCACTGTAAATGCTTGAGGGTCAAAATGTGATTTAAGATATGGTGGTGTTTCTTTTGCAAACTTGGGAGCCCTTGTGTTCGTGGTATAGATATTAAAACTGAAATGTCATCTTTCCTTTGATGAGTATGTAGTGTCTTTCCCTATGTCTTTGATTAGTTTTGCTTTGAAGTCCAATTTGTTAGACAGCAAAATGGATACAGCACCTTGCTTCTTAGGTCCATTTGCTTGATATTTCCTTATCTAATCCTTTAGTCTGAGGTAATGTCTATCCTTGATGTCGAGGTGTGTTTCTTGGATGTAGCAGAATGAGGGATTCTGTTCTCATATCCATCCTATTACTCTGTGCCTTTTTATTGTGGAATTGAGACCACTGATATTGAAAGATTATATTTTTTGCAGTGAATATCCTTTTCACAATTTCAATAAGTTTTAACAGACTGTCATAATTTTGTAGTTTGTCATAGATGCCATTTTATTGAGTTTGTTGAAGAGTTCCTGAACATTTGAAAATAATGCTCAATCAATTATTGCCCTGTGGTCTGAGTTTATGAATGCCACGATGTTACATTTCTTTTTACTTCTTACAAGTTAATGCCAGTATTGCCAGATTCCAATAATATTCATAAATATTGATAGTTGTGTTTTAGTCATGATTTCATTCAATATTGTTTTAATAATGACTGTCTTTTAAGAATTCTTATATATATATATTAATAAATATCTCAAATATATCTTCTATATATGTAAGTATCTCAAATATATTAAACAAATATCATATATATATATATATATATATATATGATGCACATGCTCTCTTTCTTTCTCTTTTATGCATGCTGTTGCCTTCAATCTTGAAGGATACATTCATTGGATATAGAACCTGATTTGTATTTTTCTCCTTTTAGCATGTAAAATACAGCTTTCTCTTTGTTAGTTTTTAGAATTTTAGGAAAGGAGTCTTTCTTTATTTTGCTTTGGCTATAATGTGTAGTGTATTCATTTTCTTGTGCTTTACATTATGGCTTTATTGTTTTAAGCAATTTTGGAAAAATGACATCTTTATCATTTCTTTAAAAGTATTCTTGTCCTTGCTTTGTCTCTCTTACGTAGAAGTTTCCTTAGAGACTAAAATATTCCATCTTTAAGAGAAACTTTTAAATCCATAGGGTGTGAAATGGGAGGTGAAGGATGCAACAAAAATACTTTAAGAGAGGAGGAGAAACACCCAGTTCAGCCGAGGAGCTTCTTAAGACCAGAAGTAAACAACACAAATTAGTTTCAGGAAGTCCCTGAAATTGACCAGATTCACTGGGTCTCTCTCTCTCTCTCTCTCTCTCTCTCTCTCTCTCTCTCTCCTCAAGAGTATGTAAATTGTAAAGACCACTGTGAGATAAGCAGTCACTCTCAGGTAAACTTGGCATCCTGGAAGAAAGAGAACATATGCAAGCTGCCTTGAAAACTCTCTGTCAACTTGAATTTTGAGGAAGTGGCTCAGACTAAATAAACCACCTGAAAAAAAAAAAACACTCTTCAATATATTAAGCTGCCTTTAGGATATGCAGTATGAGTCAGGTTTCAGTATTTGTGAGCAGTCACTAGTATTTGGTGGCTATTAATGATGCAGCTGACTTTGAGTCATTTCTGCTCTTCTACGTAACATTTCACCTATATTCCTGAAAGGTACTTCAATAAAATTCATTGGTACTGAAGTTACTAAGATGATACCATTTTGTCCTGACTCCATTTTGTCCCTTGGTATATACTTCACACCCTCTGTTCCCACAATGGGCACATCTGCCTTGAAAACACACAGAATTGCACATGACCCTGGTCCAGATGTATTAACCAGAATAATTAATGGTGTAACACACTAAACATAAACTTAAAATATAGGTAAAAGTGTAGATCAAAATTAATTGTCATGTTGTTTCTGAAATAACTAGTATATTTTGCCAAAACAAATGTTGCAAGATCAGTCTGGCCATTAACCTAAGATGTATGTAATTGCTGTCTATGTGGTCTTTGCCTTAAAGAAACATGTGCCCTAGATATTTGGCATCAAGAGACTTTCTCAGGCATTAGCCTGATCTTGGTTGCTGGCTAAAAATTAAAGCCAGGTGGTGGTCTGTAACTTTCATGCATGGATTAGTTCAGTTCACCAGGTTGGACTTTGGTGCTGTCTGAACCTTGATCCACTGTCAGTTCCTTGTCTTGAGTAAATACATATGTGCTCATGTTTCTCCATGAATACTATCACACAATACTTTTTCATTTCTGGATTCAAATTACATGATTTCAGACCATTGGTTTTGGTAAATACATAATTAAAGCTGTATTCACTTTTTAGTTTTCCATTTCACTTTCCTTTATGTGCTGTATTTCAGTGTCGAAGTTGAGTTATCCTTTCTTTGCAATGTTGCATCTGCTTTTAGTCCAACATATGTTTCTCTTCATATTATTTTAGTCTTTCCTAATTTTTTGTGTCTTTATCTTCTATTTCACTTCTCATAATGCTCATATGGACCCAAGACCCAAATGTGGGTTTTCTGGGTATTCTGATCACTGTGTTTATCTGTTGATAGTGTCAAACATATAAACAGCAATTTCTCTAAAGAACATAAGATTGCTGTTGAGAAAAAATAGAGTATGGAATCAGGATATTAATGTTCTCAGGACAGATGAGATGATCATCGTTTGTAAACTTAAAGTTCTGGCATGCATTAATTTATGTTCCTGAAAGATTATGCCCAACTTTGTGGTTTAAGAGATTATGTGTTTCTGATAGTTTCTGTGAGTCAGGACTTTGAGTATGGCAGAACTGAGCCCTCAGCTGAATATCAGAAGCTTTCAATGGGGGTTACAGGCTATCTGAATGTGAAGGCATCAGCAGAGAAGATAAATGTAGACTTGTGCACATTATTGATGGAACTGCTATGTTCTCAGTTATCTGACTAAAGTTCTTAGTTTATTACTGCTAGTTTGATTCTTTTGTGTTCTAAGGAGTGCCATGATTCCGTTCTATGTTAAGTTCTTTATATGGCTTCCCACTTCATCAAGCCAAAAATATTTAAAATTTGTTAAGATGGAGCCTATTATAACATAACAAATTAAGTGGCAACATCATCTTCTCCATGTAATCTAATTAAGTCCTTTTGTCGTATTCAGCTGGTAAGGAATGCCACTAATCTCGTTCTCACTGAAAGGAAAGGGATTACCCAAGGTGTCTACATGAGGGTTGTTATTTGTTGGAGGTTTTGTCATTAAATGAGATACATGTAAAATCAAAATGGATCATAATCAGTTTTCAGTAATACTTTTTAATGAAATTCAGGAAGATAATCTTTTAATTTACCTCGCAGATCTTATACTTAAGCTTCTCTGTCTTATATCTTGTCAGTTAGACATAACAGGCAAAATGCATGAATAAATTTTGATCATTAGGATGATACCACTAGACGTGAGAATGTTAATGCTGACAGGTGAAATTCCATGTGGTCTCATCCTCAGATGAAGAGATGCAGGCAATTAGTAGCTTCCGAGAGAGGAAGAAACCTGTCTTCTACAGTAGGCTGTGTGTGTGTGTGTGTGTGTGTGTGTGTGTGTGTGTGAAAAACAATAACTAAATTGGAAGATGTAAGAAATTTAAGAAAGAACAATGGTTGTTAGAGGAGTGGGAGAAGTGTTTGGGAAGGGTGGAAATGATATAAACACAGTGTTTGTGTATGATATTTTAAAATATAGTGTTATCTAGTAAGTTTACTTTTACTTAATATTATTACTATATTAATATAATGATATTAATCAATTACTAGTGAAGTCATGGAAAGCTCCACTCTGTTTCATAGCTTATGTAACAATGCTTACCAAAGCCTGAGCTTCAAAAATATATCCTAGTTTTCAATGCCTATGTAGTAAATTGAATTATAAACTGAAATAATTCAGTGTCAAGTAAATAGACTATTATTCTATAATGTCAGTGATACACACTCACACATTAAAATAGAGGACTCTAACGATTACAAAACAATGCAGTATTCTAAGGTATGTGTCCTTGTAGTTCATCTTCCCCTTTTCCTTCCCGAGCAGAAAGAAGAGTTACATAGAAGCGATAGTAAATGGGTTGTTAGATATTAGTAAAATAAAAGTTACCTAAAAAACAGAAGAGATGGAGCTGAGCATTCAGTTTGCATCTGCTTCTGAGCATGCTACAAATGTCAAGAGATCTGGAAGTGCTGAGAAATGAATCACGGCAACATTCACGACTGAGCAGCAACAGGGAATGATATAAAATAAGTTCCCAGCTTGGGATTTTCTGTAGGTTTCTTCCTTTGCTGTGCAATCAATCCTGGGCAGTATTGCATCTTTCCCGTTTCTGCATCCATCACTGCCGTGGCAGGTGCACAGGGAACCTGAACAAAGTAGTGGAGAAAAGGAGTCTGGTTGGACTGCTTAGCGATATCTGAGTTAGGTTTTCCCTTTTCATCTTGAGGTTGAGGTCCCATTTAATTTAGGGGTGACTTTACCAAGAACAATATTGTTGATAATGTATCTTGTTAGTGAAACACGGGCTACAAATATTATGTTGTGGATTCTAGTAGAATAGAGTTTTCTAAAAATATCTCTAAGAAATCCTTGTAGCTTGGAATAAACTCTAGAATAATCCTATTAATATTAAATTGTAGATTTAATTTGTTTAGCATTTAACATAAACAATGTTCTGTATTGCATATCCATTGTTAAAGATTTTTAAAAAAATCTTATCTTTTTCACGACTGTAAAAATCAAGTTGCCTCATGATTTGACTGTATAACAAAGGCTAAACAAAGGATAGATGAAGAAAACATTGCAGTACCTTGAAAGATTTTAAATAGAGAATATTTCCTACAAAGTCTAAACCAGGGTTGGAAAAGAAGCCTAGAGAGAACATATAGATGCTCTGACGAGTATGTGCTGAAGAGAAGGCACAGGGCAAACTGCCTACTGTGATCCTTATCATAAACATGCTAAGTGTGCATCTCAGAGATCGCAGGAACCAGGCGAAGACAACTTTGCATAGTGTGGAAGAGCCACCCTCACTTTTTGAAAATGATGTAAATTTCTTTCCCAAATCATTTTGGAAGACACAGCTTTCTACCTCAGAGACAGTGCTCCCCGTCCATTCAAACTAGGTCTGCGTAGAAGAGCCTGTTAAGCAAGGTAGAATCCGACTCAGGGTTACTGATAGATGGGGTTATTTCTAAATGGGTTATAATTAAATAACAGTTCTCTCTAAAATAGTGTGTTCTGGACTGAATGTCTGTGCCTCCCTTCATCTAAGTCTATGTGAAGTACCCAACCAGAAATGAGTTTTGTTGGGGTGTGGAGGTTAGGGCCTTCACACTGGGATGAGTTGCTTGCTGGAAGAGGCAGAGGAAGATTTTTCCTCTCTTTCTGAGGTCTATGGATCCTGAGAGAAGTCTGTGTGAGGATCCTAAGGACTCAGACATCTGTCGCCCAAGAAAAGACAGCTTCACATTAAACACAACTAAGCCAGCAGGAGACATCTGACTTCTTTGGGGGAGCAAGGCCTGAGAGCAGCACAAACGGCTCTACTTGTAGCAAGACCCTGGAGACCCTGACCCACATGGCCAAGACCTGTGCACTGTTAGCTGCATAAATCCATGCCGCACCCCAGGAACATGTGGGCTACCTGCCCCACTTGCTTTCCCTCGGCTGGCCACACTGCTGAAACTCATGAAGTTTCATATTACATATTTGCATAACTGTTCTGGAAAGAATAAGTTTAACCACAAGAGTCATTGAGAAATGTTATTAAATAAATAGATAGTACCAAAAGTTCATGGGAACAGTCTAGGAGCAGGGAATGAAGCAGAATAGTAGAAACCCACAGTTCCCTCTTTTCTAATAACTGTGCCAGTACCCCAATAAGATTAGGGAGAATGGCATAAGACCATGGATGGAAAGTGCCAGCTGTTAAGAGTAAGTTTATAGGTTATATTGCCTATAGGATAAAGGGAAATGCCTGGTATATCCTCAGAGGAGAGGGAGTGGTACAGAATGTAGAAGGGACTAATCCAGCTTTGGTTGATGAGTTGATTGTGACAACCCAGACCCTACCAGGTATAAATATTAACCACTAGAGACAAAACTGTCTCTCACTCTGCATGATGCTGTAACCACAAATGCTGCCAACTGGGCCCACTGTTCTACTGGTAGGCGTGCCTAATTAGAAAAGTTCCTTCATAGTTTGCAAGACTGCTTATGCTTCTAACAGTAGAGAACTATTTCAAAAAGCTAATGGCTACTGCTGGGAAAGTTAGGGGACAGAAAGGAAATTATTATAACCATTTTTAGAAACTTAAAGAAGCAAAACTGTTCATAAAACTCTTAAGTAAATCTGTATAAAGACACTTTGTTGTCTGAACAGCAAGTGGTCACAATTTCCTTATGGCACCAACTTCACACACCCATCCCAACTAATCAAACCCATCTGGAGCAAGAATTACAGCATGCCTTTGCTTCTAGAACTGTGGGGCAGTGAATTTTTGCTTTCAAACCAGTGATTTCTGATATTTTCTACTGGAAGCCTAAGAAGACTTGTACAGAAGTACATGAGATGTACGTGTGTGTGTGTGTGTGTGTGTGTGTGTGTGTGTGTGTGTTTGTGTGTAGAGAATACTAGGTCTCACAAATATGAGGCCAGCACGCCACCACTGAAGTAAGTTTCCAGACCTTTAAAAGAATTCATTTTGAGAGAGGATATAAGTTGCCCAGGCTGGTCTTGAACTCAATCTTCCCACTTCAGTCACCTAAGCAGCTGAAATTACAGGCATGCACCTCCATAGCCAGCTAAGGCTGGAGTTTTAATGTTGTTTGTTGCTGGAGTCTATTTTTGTTTGAATGGGATTTTTACAGACTCAAGTAGCTCTGAAATCTACTGATTTGGGGTTAGATTACAGGAGTCTATTGTCAGGTCAATAGATTCTTAGTTTAGTGACAGATCCTGGTGAGGCTTGCAGTCCTCAGGTGAGCTCTGTCACCAATTGCCAATCCCAGTCTGTGTGAGAAGTGTGTCTATATGGTGGTTCCTATCATAACTGAAAAGACTGTGTGCACATTCTGAGAGAATCAACATCAAGCCTGCAAACAGCTTGTTTTTTTAAAGACTTATTTATTTATTATGTATACAATGTTCTCTTTGTGTTTAACCCTGCAGGCCAGAAGAGGGCACCAGACCTCATTACAGATGGTTGCAAGCCACCATGTAGTTGCTGGAAATTGAACTCAGGACCTCTGGAAGAGCAGGCAATGCTCTTAACTGCTGAGCCATCTCTCCAGCCCCCTACAAACAGCTTATAGACATGAAGTTCTAGGAAAATTTTATGTCATCCTCTAGTTTAGGAGTTGAACACCTTGAACAGAGTCTGGTGTAGTAATAGGGATGGCAGGGCTGCGTCCCCAGCACTCCGGCTGCCCACATGGCTAGCTTATGCTCCAAAATAACAACACACAAACTGTATTCATTTAAACACTGCTTGGCCCTTTAGCTCTAGCCCTTAAAGGCTAATTCTCACATCCCGATCAACCCATCTCTAATAATCTGTGAGCACTGGTCTTACCGGGAAAGGTTCAGCATGTCTAACCTGGCAGCTTGCTTCATCGCGTGCGTCTGCCCGGGAGAGCAGAGCATGGCATCTCTCTGAGGCGTCTGCTCCCGAGAGGAGAGCTGTGGAGTCTGAGCTCACTTCCTCTTCCTCCCAGTGTTCTCTCTGTTCACTCCTCCCACCAATCTTCCAACCAATAAAATGGGCCAAGGCAGTTCCTTTATTAGCCAATGACCTTCCTCCATCAGTCTGGAGTTTTTTAAAGTATGGTCCTAACATGCCCCACTTGGGCTCTTCGTTCTTGAGTTTCTCACATTGATTCAGTACAATTAAAGACCAAGTACCTTTGACAGGCCTCCTAAATAGGGTTGGTGTAAGGTAACTTTGATTTGTCTCTCATTTACCCAGAAAACAAAATAAAATACTGTCTAGAGTAAAAGTCATTTTGACTTTACATACATGTCTGCCAGAGGTAATATTATACCTTAATTTTGATAATGATAGCTACAGTATCAAAATTTCATTTACACTCAAAGTTATATTATTAATTTTTCTGCTACTAAAAGATCTGTTATATTTTTAAATAAACCACCAATTTTATTAGAGATACTGCATTCATAATAACCTTAGAAAATAACCAAGAAGAAGGTACTATCCGCATCTCCTTATCTTTATTTCAGCTTATCTAAAATGGCAAGAGAACTTCGCTGGTATGATGTGGCTATGATACCGTATGTCTTAGAAAAGATAAAATATGTCATCTTAATTGAGATTTTTGCATCACAGAGAATTTGAATTTTTGCATGAAATTAGTTTGTGGCATTCATCTACTTCTTTTTACCAGTTTCAATTCAAATCATTCCTAAAGGATTCTAAATCTGGATTTTAGAGACATATATACAATTAGACAGATAAACTATCACATAAATCCTTATAAAAAGGATAAATTGCCCCTTTGACTTTATGTTCTATATATGAACTACTGATGAAGTATTTAGACTAATATTTCCATAGAAGTTTGTTATGGTATAAGACTAGATATTTAACAAAAAATTAAAGTGTGTAAGTAGTCACAAAAGCATTTATCATAACTTTGTTTAATCAAAAAATTACTGTTGAGAGAGTTCAGGTTATACTTATGTATGGATGATATGGATCACAACTTCTGTTTCCAACTGCATTCTAAATCCAAAGTTCAAAAATATTCTGTCAATGATGTGCTTTCATAAGATAGTCATATTAACACAGGAATTAGTTTTAAAAACAACTCATGCTTGAATTTTTCAGAATATATGCTGCTTGGCTGAAGAACTTTATGTTGTTCTGTAGACTTTGAGATATTCTAAGATATGTAAGTACTTTGGGACTCTGCACAGGATCCGGTGTATATTAGAAGTAATGGTGAGTTTTGACAGCAATAGGAAAGTATCATTACCAAGAGGCTCACCAGTGTCAAACTCGCTTTGTTATATTCATAACTTTGCCCACGCGGCCCTTAGAGGAAGAAGTATGCAGAAGTAACGGCTGTAAGACCTCAAAGTACCATTTTACTATGAATACTGCATGTGCCACATATTCATGCCCCACTGCTCTGTTGTGTGTGCAGGCATGATTTGGGAGGTTTAGGGTTAAATATTCCTTGTTCCTAAGCTTACCAGTGTGATTCCTTTCATCTGCATAGTAAACTGCTCCAGGCTGGACGTTGGTCACCATACATTTAAGTTATAACAGCACGTTGAAGGTGGACTATGTTGGATGGCTGTGAGTGAACACCAACAAACTTCTTAACTCGTTCTGTGAAGCAAGTAATTAGAAGAACGGAAGGGGAGAAACAGGCCAGCTAGACTGCAGATCTCACCGAAGTGCATGGTAGGCGGAGCCATAAAATAAGGCGTGTACGAAGAAAACAAAACTGGAGGGACTGTGCTCTAAAGGACCCAGCCTCTGCAGTTGCTCAGTTGCACCCAAGCCAGTGATGAGGACACAGATGTACCACACTAGGGAGGAGGTTGACAAAAGAAGTCTCCTGAAATCTGCCTAATCAAAATGATTTATCGTGCTTGAGGGAAAGAGAAAGATAAGAGAGATTAAGAAAAGGAAACACCCTTCAATCCAGAAGATGTGTAGTTTGTAGAGTTTATGGAACACAGGATTTTTTTTCCAACCATAATCTCATAAGTGCCAGATTTTGGAGAGAATTCCATAGAAAGTGATTTATATTGTTAAAATGTATCTTTAGAGCCATTACATAGACTAAGTAACTGCAGTAAGTGGTCAAATATAGTTAAAATTGTCCGTTTTAAAGGGTGTTTTTTAAGAATAATATATTTAATTGCAGAGTTTAAGAGGAGATTTAGGCATTGGAGGGAATCCACATGTACAGAAATGGTTGAGGTAAGGAAGATCCCTCATTTTCAGAAAAGAATGATGCTATAGCCTATTATTGTAAATGATCCCTTCACTAACTGTATGTAACACTGATATGCAGGATATATGTGACATTGGACCTATGGGGGGACACTTGAAGTATAAAGAAGCTTCATATGACAACTGCAGTCACTAAATATATTGGGGTCGATGGGAGTGGCAGGGGACACATGTTTTATGAGGGTTTCACATGCTCCCTGCAGTACATGAGTCTTTTATTAGATGACAGGTATTTAAAATAGCCATAGTCTGGTATAGGAGGTTCTTCTGTTTATGTATTGCTTTCATTGATTGAAAATAAAGAAACTATCTTGGCCTTTTGATAGGGTAGCACTTAGGTAGGTGAAGTAGACAGAATAGAATGCCGGGAAGAAGGGCAGAGTGGCAGATATCATGAGTCTCCTACCTGAGACTGATGCTGGTTAGAATGTTTCCCAGTAAGCCATGACCTTGTGGTGTTACACAGATTAGTAGAAATGGGTTAAATCAATATGTGAGAGGTAGCCAATAATAGGCTAGAGATAATGGTCCATGCAGTGTTTAAATGAATACAGTTTCTGTGTAATTATTTCGGGGGTTAAGCTAGCCGGTGGCCAGGAAGAACAAGGGCATGCTCCAATAGTCTGTTTTTCTTTTCTTTTCTTTCCTTTCCTTTCCTTTTCTTTCTTTTCTTTTCTTTTCTTTTTTCTTCTATTCTTTTCTTTTCTGTGTATAGTAGTTTTGATCCCAATACAGCAAAGAAAATATGGCTTTAAAATCACCGTTGCTTTATGTATTTATTATTTAAGTAGTTATAGTATAGAAAGTGTCAGTACAGTTTGCCATTAATGCTTATCTTTTCTGGAAAGTTGAGTATTTCTCACAGTAGAGACAGTAGTTAATTTTTTGAGCTGAAGGTGACTATTCTGTGTGAGCATTTTATCTTGTTGCTTTGGCTTTCTTGATATGCCTTCTATCACCATATTCCTTAAAATAGGCTTGGCATATTTGCTCTATTTTACATTGAACTTGGGCTCCTGTCCTTTGAAGGCAAATGATATGTTAGCATATTGTTTTTGAAGCACAATTTGTATTCCTGTGAACCAGGGATTAGGTATTGTGTGTAGATTAGGAATAATTTATGTCTAGTTAATAATTGATGCTTTCCCCTACTTCCGACTGAGACTTTGTCCTGCATAATATGAGAAGAGCTGATCCCTCTCTTGTGGTGACAAGAGAAAGCAGTTTTCAAGAGCAAATAACATTGCCACATTGAAATAAGATATGGTGCTGTCTTTAACCAGCGCACCACTGAATAATGGAAACAGAGCCTGTGTTTTCATTGCTGTGTGCATGTAGTAATGCCCTTTGTCTTACAACCCCCCAAACTTGGTAACCTCCAATGTTTAGAGGGCATCAGGAAACTGCAAAGACAGATCCTCTAGGTAATTGGAATAGAAGTCTCAAACCTCATACACTAATACTCATTCTCTCAGGGCAGTCCCCCAGGTAATGACTTAAAGCAGAATTAATCTGCACACAATTTTAAAAATAGCCTTTTCAATTCCAAAGGAATTATAGATTTATCATAATAAAATAATACAAAGTACTTACAGTAAACTAACTCTGGAACTCTGTAGCCTCCTTACTCCTCCCAGAAGCCATGTGTATTAATTATTTCCAGTTTCCTTAAAAGTCAACTAGCCTGCCTATTTATTTCTCATTATAAAATAGCTATTTTTGAAGAGGCAGGAAAAATGTAGGTGCTCTGGCAATCTGTAAAAATAAAAGCAAAAATAAAAAAAATCAAAATGAGCACAACAGAAAATCAGGAGAAAATTCACAGATAACTTCCAAAGCATGACCATCCAGACTGGGGCCTCAGTCTTGACTCGCTCCACCTCTTGTATCTTATGATTTCTGTTGAGAAACTTACAGAATATAGTGTAGAAATAGGAAATTTATTGTAGAGTATATCCCTAATGAGTAAGAGCAAATAATGGCTGGACACCATTCTTCGTTTTGATTTTATGTAGTTTTTATATTAGTTTTCAAAATCTCGAGCATGATAAACTCTCACTGAGGACCTTTCTCCTACGCCACTGATCATCAGATCTGTTTGAACCACATCTTACAGAACAAAGCTTAGGCACCATAACATAGAATGCTATGGCCTTGTTATTGGTCTTCTGGATAGTAGACTGAGGAGCTTTTATATTCCTCAAGCCAGTTTGTCAGTAGGGGCTTTACAGAAATTCCAGGGTGCCATTTCTTTGGGATAGAAGTACAACTGGAGTTCTACTGTTTTGAGCAGTGATTAACTCTTGCAGGTCCATGATTTCTTTTCTGTGCTCATTCTGAGTTGAGGCATCCTGCACCCATGTCCTCAAACATTTCTAGCTATCTAACTTAATAATGCACATTACACATTACAGGGGGATTGTTTTTCTCTTTTGTGGGTTCTAATTAATAAGATAATTTAAAAGCAGATCCAGAAGGAAGGTCAGGGACCATTTCATTAGCATTTCCGAAAAAGAAGCAAAGATCAGATAAATTGTAAATCTTGCAACTGATGGAAGGAGAAAGAATAGAGAAAACTTTTTGTGTTAGAGGCCAAGAAAATGTATCTGGGAGTTAATAAGGGTCATTTTTTTATGTGTGGGGAGGGTGAGACCTGGGAAGTGCACTGTTCAGTTAAGTTGGTTCACCTATTCCATTCTAGGCACAGGGATAGGGTTTGGTCACACTCTTGAATATAAGTTCCAGGGAGCTATATAAAAAGAAAAGAAAGATGACATGAGGCCAGGTCAGGAACTAGAGACTGAAATTAAACACATCTGGTATTTCCAGATTCAACTATTACGTTTCTGTCTGTTATGAAACACCTTAGGAATTTGGTTGCATATTTCATGACCACAGAACCAAAGCCATTTGACTTTACAAGCACTATTTTTTAAATCAGGGAATTTAAATTGTCCATTCCAGCTGAATTTGAGTGATTCCCGCCCACACCTTGGTTTAAATACATTAATTTGTGTGTCTCTGCCTACTGATTGTGTGCACAGCATGTCTGACTTGTCATTCTCTGTAGGCTTGCTCACAACCCCTGGGTAGTGACCTTATTGAATGATCTGTCCTTTCTACAAGGACATGCTGCTTGAACAATGAATCATAAGATACTATGTTGAGAAACAGTCCCTTAAGCCTCTTTAATTTTTGACATAATGATGCTTTACAAAAACAACCACAAAAAATTCTAACAAAACTCTCCAGCGGATGAACCCCCAAGAATAAGCATCTCTAATATAATAAAACATAAAATATTTCAGTTTAGAAACATAGAAATTATAGACTATGTCAATAATCCCTGAGTAGGATGTACAGAATAGCATTTGACATATGTTCATTTTTTATCAAATGGATTTGTCCTTCTGAACAATACATAAGAGAGAGCTGAGTTACTCTCAGGACAGTTCTGAGGGTTTAGAATGGGGGACCTTCTGGCAGCCTGTTCTTTCTCTAATAGGTTTTTCTATGATATATATTTGCATGGAAATTTGGAAGCTAAAACCAGTACAGCCTGACTTATAAAAGTGCTGTGTAGAACAATAGTAAGGATATACTGAGTATGGGTCTGAGGAGTCTATTTTTGAACATACATCATATTTTAACCCAATGAATTTTTGATAATATTGTGTCCTGATTAAAAGCTAAAGAAGCTGGGTGGCGGTGGTGCATGCCTTTAATTCCAGCAATCAGAAGGCAGAGGCAGGTGGATATCTGTGAGTTTGAAACCAGCCTGGTCTTCAAGAACTAGTTCCAGGTTAGGCTCAAAAGCTATAGAGAAACCCTGTATAAAAAAAAAAAAGAAAGAGAGAGAGAGGAAAGCTTATCTCCAAAGCTATAGAGAAACCCTGTCTCAAAAACCAAGAGAGAGAGAGAGAGAGTGAGAGAGAAAGAGAGAGAGAGAGAGAGAGAGAGAGAGAAGAAAGCTTATCTTATTAAGATACCATGTGGCTTCATTTTTGACAGATGAGAGGGTGAATAAACAAAAATAATTATTTACTGAATTAACTAATCATAATGGCAAAATAAGATTTTAAAACCATTTTTTAGAGTATTTTAAGTTAAACTAGGTAAGCTTAGTATTTAATGAGGCATTTCCTATTATGTATGCAATGAGAGTGGCCAATGGATGTATGTAAAAGGCTTTGTGTTTCACTCAGGTGGTTAGGAATATAAAATTGAAAGTGAACCTGTTTTCTAATCGTACATGGGTCTTATCAAACTCAAGAACATTCCCAATTAAGTTATTTTAATATTTCAATGTTTGAAGTTTTATTTCCATAAAATTGTGTTGCTCTGGAAACTGAACATGTTGTGTAGTCATAATCTCTTCTTGTGGAATGCTCTGTACACACACACACACACACACACACACACACACACACACATGCAGAAAGGGTAAGTCATAGCATTGATGGCCTGATTAATTTTATCCTATCCAAGTTGAAAAATTCCCATAAAGGAGAATTGTTTGTTCCATAACATTCCATAAAGAATTGTGTGTAACACACTGAAGGAATTTCAACAAAGTAGCATTCTTTGGGCAGAGAAGCAACATCATGAATCTTTCCCCAGAAGAGATCTAAACAAGGACATAGTGACTTAGGAGGTGGAAGCTTCGGATATTTTGTATAAGTTCTGTAGATAGATTCTTTGTCTAATATGAACACACTGGAAATTGAAGAAATGCCCTGGAGTGAAAGCATCCTCCTTTGGGAAGTGTTCTACCTGGCAGGGGTCCTTAGGAATGAGCAATCTTTTGACTTGCTGTTGTTCAAGAAAACCAGCATGTGAATTTGAAAATCATGTGTGAATTGAAAAGGGAATTGAATCAATTTCTATCTCCCTTTCAATTCAAAGACTAGATATAGTATATGACATTGATATAATTATAGTCAGAAATATTGTTCCTGCAAGCATAAAGCTTTAGATATAAAGAAAGAACATCATTGACAGTCAAAAATAGAATTAATAGACTTCCCTAAAAAATCCCCAACTCACTATCATTCCCCATTTCTCCCCAGTACTCTCCTCTGTCACTTAAAAATCATTAGTGTAACAAATTTCCATTTCTTTTGATTTTCCTATTCTAAACATTTCATATAATACAAAAACTTTTGGAAAATTTATAATAAACTTCAAATAAAAAGGCTGTACTTATTTTTATTATGCAGTTTATCATCTGTTTTGTCAAGTTCTTGCACACACTAGAACATTATATGTGCTATATAATTAATACAAAAAAATAGAACACTTGGAGTGATATACTAATACCTACTTTGCTTCCTATACAAACTCCCCAGTTTCCTGACTCAGAAGCCTGCTCTCTGAACAGTACACTTTATTACCAAGATGTGTAGCTTTCTCCTACTCATCCTTATGTGCACTCTGGTGTGTAGAGAACATTTCGCGTATTAAATGTTTATTGAATTCATAAACATAGATGTAGAGATGAATGAATAAATGACCAATCACTTTACATTATATAAGCATAAGCTATTGCTTCAACTGAATGGATTTTTCAGAGCCACTTCAACTTTTGTTTTTAAAAAGTCATTCAACATCATCCATTCTTTGTATTGTTTCTAAGCAGAACATCTTAAATTTGTCTTCCTGTCCCTACCCATTGTATCTTGGCCTAATCCCACAACTAAGCCTTAGCTAGTTAATTCAGAAATGACTGTCAGAGTATATTTTCTTGCTGACTTGCATCCTTATTGTACAGATTATGTACAATGATGTACTTTTTAAAGGATTATACAATGAACTAATATAGTACAGCAAGATTCTAAGTGGGGAGACTATTTTGTATGACAGTGTAAACTGTTTTCAGACATTGTTAATGCAGCCCATGTGGCTCTCTCAGTAATACATCTCTGAATTTTTTGAGTAACTGAAGACTCTACCCAGACTTATCTAACTAGCCCAGATGGCCCTAAAGAAGATTCTTGCCAGAGTTTTCATTTGCACATGTGAGTTCCCATTGATGTCAAAGGAAACATCAAGCAAGGAAAAAAATCTCTCAAATTGTATAACCACTCAGTTATCTGGCAAAGGGATCCACAAAGAAAGATGAAATAAAATATGAAAATAGACCTCACTGTGTCTAAGAAACAAATAGATACAGACAGGGCAGATGGGATGTGTTATGAATCAGAATTAAGGTAAAATGAAAGCAAAGATCAACAATAAAGGGCAATTTAGTATCTGTTAACATTTAACATATACATGTGCAAGTGCACACACATGCACATGTGTATAATATAAATACTGTGAATATACAATATGCATCTCTTACATTTTTAATCATACAACAAGATAACTTGGGATAGTGTTGTTCAGGGTTGGCGAAATGACATGATAAGGCTGAGATCAAACAAGAAGGGTTAGGACAGCACACGGAAAATTAGGCTAAGATGGGTGAGTATAGGGCTCTACTTTTGGAAAACCTTATTTTAAAGAAGAAAACCCCTCCCAGACTTCCAAACAATAGAAAATATACTATTTCATTAAAATACCCAAGCCAGAGTATTATAGCCTCATACAGTCTTGGCATACCTTGCTGGAGGTTATATAAAAAGTGGGAAAATTTAAATGAGCATGTATTTTCAGTATTATATAAGATACATAATGTGCTCCTACCATGTGTTCAAACTTGTAAACTTGACCAGTCCTAATAGGTTGCTTTCTTCATCAAACAGGTCAATGTTAGTCATAAATCATTTACAAGGCTCTGTTACTTCAGCTATAAAGAGAGAGGGGATTATAGACTTTTAAGTAATATTTTGTGTAGTGAGTACTGGAATCCTACAGAAATGAAACTAGCTAGTATGTAATTAGACATCATGAGAAGCTGAGAAAGAGAAGTAAACTTCTAGTAGGGACAGTTTCAAAATATGGCATCCTTAGGAAATAGACTTGTTGGACGCAGCAGCTGTTGGAAAATGTTTGTTTAAGGAAATTCTTGGAATCTCATCCTGAAATTTTATATACTCAGTCCTGAGTTCTTTTACTGAGATATGGTATGGTATGCCAGGTGTGCCTGGGCATGTAATTTAGACAGGGAAAACTTAATTTCTTGTTACCGCCAAGAACAATATAAACCATTTGGAACCATGAAAATTGGTACTACATATGAGCAACGTATATCACTTTCTATAAAGCCGTGGTACTTGAACTTTCTCAGCTAACAAGGAATTGAAAGAGGATATGTATGCATGTTAGAGCTATCTGGATGGAGCCTTAGCTTAATAAGTGAACTGATTATGGTTCCCTTACAGGCTGAAATTTAGTTAAACTAGAAGAAAACAGTCTCCTACACCTTGGCAAAATTTTATTTTAAGAGATAAATTGCTCCCCTACACTTCCAAAATAATGGACAACAAATTATCCATCTGCACATGAGACTGTGGACACCTGATTGCAGAAATAAGCACCCAGGGTGATTGAGTAGTACTTCACTTCTCTGCAGCATTGCCTTCACAGGCCTGGTTTAAAATGTAAAAATCCAAATATGTGTTTATCTATGATTCACTATGTTGTGTGCTTCTTGTGTTAGATGTTTTGGGTTAACAGTAGCATTCAGATAGCAGCTTTTATCTTACAGGTTTAATCCTGCCCAGTCGATTGCTACTGTCACTCTGGAACACCGTCTATGCCCTGGCCAACGTAACCTGGAGAAGTAAACGGGTGCATTAGTGATTTCTTCCATGATGTCCCCGCTAAGTTCTCTGATGGTTTCTCTCTGATTATTTTCATTAAAAATATTTGCGTTAGGACTATTTGCATCAATAAAATCTTGTAGAAACTCAATAATAGTTAAGTATTGAACTTTAAACTTTACTATCTTTAGGGTGGGAGATATGTTTTAAATATGTATTAGCTTTTTTCCAAATTCTTCATGGCAGTTTTAAAGGAGAATACAAAACTCTATTACAGAAGTAATGGTTATTAACAGAATTAAAGAAAATTCTCATATTTTCATCTAGAAGAGGGCATTGGACCCTCCTATATATGGTTGTGAGCGACCATGTGGTTGCTGTGGATTGAACTCAGAACCTCTGAAAGAGCAGCCAGCCAGTACTCTTAGTTGTTTAGCCATCTCTCCAGACCTACTCAAAACATTCTAATGTTAGATAAGGTGTCATGAATGTTCTATGTATGTTTTCTGGAGGAACTAAATATACACTCAGTACTTTTGACTTTTCATGGTCTGAAACCGACCAGGATACCACGAAGAGAGTCAGAGCAAAGAAAGGAGTTATTTGGATTGATTTTATCATAAGATACCCAAATCCTGCTATTCAGTGGGACACTGGGAAGGCACCTGAGTTTACCTTACTTCTATTATGTATTTTAAGAGGGAAAGTTTCCCTTGGTTGCTGAAGTATTAATTCAGGAGAAAACGACATTGGGTAGGGACTGGTGCAATGAAATGTTGCTATTACAGATTGAGAGACAAGCGATGTGTAGAGGATGTTAACATCGATCTTCCCTGAAAGGCCCACAGATACAGAAAGACTGAGAGTAGAGAACATTTGCCGTCAAAGGCTGAAGTCTAAGCATCTGGAGGTCTTGAGATACCAATAGGAAACATCTGCACACAGCTAATTTGAGAAAGCACAGTATACTCAGTGCAGAAATCACCAATTTAATATGCCAGCCATTGGCTTTCCCTGCTATTAATTATGCCACCTACTATTATTACTTGGTGTCAACAACTCCTGGCACAATAGGGTTATTACGGTGGAAGTTACCATATTTATTAATAGATTAACGAGATCTCTCAGGTGTAGCTCAATCTTAACAACTTTAGGCATTAGTAAAATGTGTGTTCCTGGGCATGAAAAGGAAGTCATAGGCTACTCATATTTTGGTGAACAATTTTACTTTCCAGACCCTGAAACATTGTTTTCTAAAAGATATGGATCATGAGCCAATGCTTTGTATTCTGTTTTGTGCTTTCATGCTGGTTATATCATGGTTGATGCTTAATATATTCTTAGTAATTTGTATACTCATTCTATAGTCTCAATAAACCAGGCTTTCATTTTTTCAGATATTTGATTCTCAGCATTTAATGTATCTTTCAAGTGTTAAGTTCAGCTTTTCATGTCTAGTTTTGTAGATTTTATAAGATTTGGAGCAGCAAACAGTCACATAGGCACATAATAAGTAAGTATTTGAATGGAATGATGTCCTTGTGTTATGATTTGAATCTTAACCCTCCCACAAAGACCCATACAGCAAAGTCTGGTCATTATATCATGTTATTGGGAAATAGTGAAATTCTTGGGAGAATAGGTATACCAAAAGGAGGCCTAGGGATTCGAGAACAGGTCTTTAGAGGAATATCTGGATGCTGAACCCTTTCCCTCTTTATCTTCCAAAGATCATTGTGTAAGCAGCTGTGTTCTATATGTACCACATGCTTTCTACAATGCTATTTTTTTCTTGCTACATTCTTTAGTATTTTATTTTGGTAGTGATTTTTCTCTTTTGAAAGTTCTGTCTTCAATTCTTCTCTGAGTTTTTGATTCATAAGGTCATAATTATTCACAAATTAATACTGGCACCTGGGGTGCTGCAGATTGGGAGAGATCACTCAGATCTTTTAGGCAATGGGTGGAGGAGCAGAAGATCCTTGTTGTGTTAAAAGAAAATGCAGTGCTCTCCCTAAGTGTTAAAAGCAGGCTTTGGAGTTAGTGATCATTCTTCAAACCAGTACTATGTCTTTGTAAATGGGCCCCCTACTGAATTCAAAGATTGTGCCTTGCAGAATGAAGAGAGCCTCTTTCAATTTCCTCTGGTGCTGTCAACTATTCAGACCGAGGCTGTTTACACTTTCTTGGGTATAAATGATTTTATCTCCATTGCTGACAATGTTGAATTCTATGTCGTTCTTTTTGATACTGTATTTGCTGAAGAAATTGTATTGATTTACAGAGTCTCTCGTCTGTAATTCCCCTAACATCTCAAGGCCTTTTAGGTTAACCAGTTTCTTTCAAACACCCTTCAAGACAAAAACATATTGGTTTTCAAAATCTCAGCAGGCTCTGGCAATATGGGAATAAGTGTTGGCCTTAGTAATTAATAATTTATATTTGCATCACTATCTTTACAAATTCGGGTTCCAGCAGCATTTCACATTTTATAGCTCATTGTTTTTTAACCCACAACAGTTCTACTTTGTGGTGATGCATTCACTTCAGATGCATAGGTGAAAGCAATGATTTATTTGGGTGATGCGAAGAAGAAGCAAGGGAAATTAAGTCCCTCCCCCACTCCCCCTTTGTACAATCGATAATTCCTTTTCCCATCCCGACTTTAATCATTGCCTGTCTGGATTACTGCAGCCTTCTTGGTCTTCCTAGCAGTGACCTCCTTCCTCACCAGAGAGTTAAAAAAAGTTTGGTTGAATTCATCTTGCTCTCCCAGAAACCATATTACTAGTCTTCAAGTGTCCCTCTTGCTTTCAGAATTATGTTTGAATTTCCTGATTGTGGCCAACCTAGTGAAAACCAATTTAATTTTGTTCTCCCATACAGTTGGAATGCTTTTAACTCATTTATTTTCCTTAAGTCATCAAAAGCTTCTTTAAGGGAATTTTGTAGACGGTTTGTATAATGTGAGAAATGATTTCTCAGTCGTAGTCCGTTGATAAAATGGAAATCTTACAGGAAATATATAGTATCTTGTGCACATACTCTTTTCCTTTGTTTATTTTCATAGAAACAGTTGGAACTTCTGTCCTTGCACACATTCTTGGCAACTGAGCTACATCTTCAAGCTAAGCATAGATATTTAAAAAACAATGTATATGGTACCTACCACTACACAGTCTTTGGAGTTCTAATAGGGTTTTTCATTCAAACTGGCATCGTATACATGGCTATGATGGCAGCTTATATTATCATTAAGGCTTTATGGTTTTGTATTTATAGATAATTTCCACCATTTGGGGTACTCTGGGGAACACATTTGCGTTCATTCACTTTGCTCAGAGATAAGGAGTGGGGTACATATAATTGGAAGAATAAATTGGAGTAAAGTTTAAATAAAAGGAAGACATGATTAGTCATCCACTGAGCACACAGAGTTAGCTGTGCCTTGTATTTTGAACTATCAACCAGGGCCCAAGAGACTATATACATTTATGCCACTTTCCCTACATCCACTAATATTTTTCCTACATAGAGCTTCTCTGTGTACAAATCATTCAATAAGTTCATTAGAAAGAATAGAATGTGAAATACCATGGCCCTATGCTTGCTCTGCAAACTGTATTCAGAAAAGTCCATAAAGCAGACTAGCCAGTGTTTTTAGTGTTGCTCCCTTTCTAGGATGACTGACCAGGCAATTAAGACTGGATATAAACACATAAAATAGTCCATTTTTTAAGGTGATGTGTAGTGGCATTTCATTTTTATATTAATAAATAAAGCTTGCCTGAAGTTCAGAGAGTAAAACAGTTACACTGACCAGCTTTACAGATGAGGTAATGGCAACACATGCCATTAGTTCCAGGGGCTACACTAGTTTGCCATAGAAACCAGGAAGTGCATGTCTTTAATCATAGTGGTTCATGCCTTTAATCCCAGCCCTAGAAAGAATTTATGATAAGGCAAAACAGCTCTCAAACACAGTCTCATTCTGAGATTCCTGGAGTCAGGATCAACATTTAGGTCGAGGTAAGAGCCAGTGGTTGGCTGTTTTAATTTTCGGATCTTCAGGTTGAACGCCAATTTTAGTCTGTGAGTTTTTATCAATTGTACTTTGTTTATGCACTTTATGCTCAATGCAAGGAAGAAATTACACAGAAGATATCGGAACTCATGGGATGACAAGGGAGCTCTCCTTAGCTCCTGTGGTCAGAGGAAGTCTGTGTGCATAGAAGGACACCGAGGTGAAACCTGGTTGGTGATGCACGGCTGAGAGAAGGGCTACAAGCAAAGTGTTTCAGACAAAAATTACAAAAGTGAAGTGGTGTTGTATCCAATGGCATCATGGCTAGAGACTGTTGAGTAGGATGCAGGACTGTAGGATAATAAAGGATAGAGGCAGGCTGTGGAGCTCAGAGATGTGGGCCCCAGAGAAGAGTTGACTTTTATTTTAGATACAGATGGTGAAAGTTAAAGAAAAGCCCAATAATCTGATCTGCTTTTTAAAAATAACCGACAGATATGTGTAAATGAGCTATTGGAGGATAAGAGTAAAATCAGTTCAGGCATTTTATATCTCATTTGTAAATATTAAGCCCATTTTAGAATATTAGATAACTTTCCCTCAAGTCATTAATATTTGTTTTAATTTCTTTGAACTCCAAATATTTTCCAGATATTGTACGGTTCTCACCCTGGGAACCAGTTTTGAAAAATTCTCATGAATGCTGGATAATAAAGTATTATGAGATAGCTGGAAGGAACTTGGAATTTTTTACTTTAATCTGTTTTGTTTATTATGATATACTTCTGTTCATTGTTTATACACAAAGGAAGTTAGGGTTGTTATAATTTGGGTATGTGAAACCACACCCCAAACCTCCAGTATGATGACTTCATCACCATCTAAAGATGCAATTGAGGAACTATTGGATCACGAGAACACTTACATCTATCAGTAGTTCATAGATGAATGAACCATTAGGACATAAGACTAAGTTGGAAAAATTAGGTCCTTGATCTGACGAAGGGCAATTCTTCACAGTGGGGACTCCCTTCCAGATGCAAATTAGGCAAAAAATGAAGAATGAAATGAAATTTGTGCCCTGGCTATGCTGAAGCATGCATGGACAGCCCATATACAGTGGTTCTGTGGAACTTGTCCATATTGAATTTCATGGTCTAAATTGATGAGGATGACTGACCAGGTCTCTTCTTCAAGAGAAACTAGGCACAAGCTGCACCTAAATATTTGTTTTCACAGAGAGATCCTTTATTATGCAGGAAGGAAATGTTAAGTGGCTGATTTCTGACTCAGGCAGAAAACCTGTAACATGAACGGGGCTGGGTCTGCTTGTTTTTTTTGGGTTTCTGTCCTGCCCAGTACTCCCAGCTGTTTAGCCCCAAAGAAAATCACACATAGGTCTCCATAAATTATAAGCTGATTGGCCCATTAGCTCTAGCCTCTCACTGGCTAACTCTCACATCTTGATTAACCCATTTTTTCTGATCTATGTTAGCCATGTGGCTCAGTACCTTTTTTCAGTGGGGCAGATCACATCCTGCTGCTTTGGTGATCTGGGCAGGAATGAGAGGAATCAACTTCCTCCTTCCCAGAATCCTCCTGTTCTCATTACATCATTTCTACTTCCTGTCTGGTTTTCCCACCCATATTTCCTGCCCGGCCAATCAGCATTTATTTATAACATGATTGACAGAATACAGACAACTCTCCCATACCAAAAACCAGCAGCAAATTGCAGGTGTAATTTTTAAGAAGAGAAAGAGGAGAGGTGTGTTAGAATGGTCTAGGATGCAATGTTGTTGTAGAGGAGGTAAGGGACAAGAGAGAAGGGGAAGGTGACAAAGGAAAGGGGAAAGGGCTGTTTGTCCCAGAGGGACAAAGGACTGCCTCTGCATAGAGCGGAGACAGATAAGGCACATAGGGAATGATAGTTTATAAAGATACAAGGAGAAATCCTGTATTAGGGTGAGGTGTTTAATTTTAATTTGGAATATTAATTAGGTGAACCAAAGGGAGGTTCTGATCTCTAGATTTAATAGCTGAACCTTGGTAGTCAGCCTCTGGAGGAAAAAGTAGCCAAATAAGGGAATAGACCTTGGTGGCTTGCTTTAGAAATATAATTTAAGTTCTTAGCACGGCAGAGGGAATGGGAAAGAAGGGTAAAATGTGAAAGAGTCATGCTAGCTCTACTGGAGGTGCCCAGAGTCCCTTTACTCTGGTGTCTTTGTAGGGTAGTTCTTGTTCTGAGACAATCCTCCCCTCCTCTGTATTGCTTCCTGGATATTATCAAGGGAGCAGCTTTACTCTGCTATCATCTGCAGACTCACAGCAAAGAGGTCTTTACCTGCTATCACATGTGACCTCACAGCAATGAGAGAAGAGAACATGGACCAAAAGCCACAGACACCAAAAATCAAAATACGTTCCTCTCTTCACGTGTTTTCACAGGTGTTTTGTCACTGTAAGGAAAAACCAATTGGCACAGTGACTTAAATATGTTTGGAAATCCGTGGTTTGTAAGTTCTCACCTGTGGCATCATTTCTAGGGAAGGGAATGTATTTAATATATTTTATTTCCTGTGTTAAGTTTTTTTTTTCTAGGTTGACACAATAAGACAATCAGACAAAATCAGACCAAATTAGAAGAAGCCCAGTTTTAATGGATGCCAGAGCTTCCCAGGAAGAGGGAGAGTGGAGATGGGAGCTCATTTGTTCATTCTCTGGACAGGCAGTTTAAATAGCCTATGGGAGTGCTCTTGACTGGGGAGGGATCACCGTTTATCAGGCTTTCTTGGAGGTGGAGTCTAGACTGTGGCCTCTCTAGACAGGGGAGGGAGCTTGGAACTTTCCACCAAACATTTCAGACTCCTTGTATATTTGCTTGCGGGAAGCTGGGGTGATGCTTCTAACCAAACATTTCAGACTCTTTGGATAAAAGGTAAAAGGGTGTCATGTCAAGTCTGGGTACTTCCTGTGCGCATGGGGCCATGTAGGACAGGGGAGCCTTGGGAGTTGGTGGGCTCACACTCAGCAAGAGGTGTGGCTGGAGCAGCATCCAGTTTATGCCATCCTGGAGACCTAAGGCAGCTGTTCCTTGAGGGAGATGAGAAGGCAGATTTCTAGGAGAAAAAAAAAATAAATTGTTATTATTGGCACTATGAATGGGGCTAGCCATGGTAAGGGCCATTAACTGCCAGAAAGAATGGGACAGAGAAGTTCCCTAGTGGTACAGAAGAGTCACAGGTGAATAAGTGTTAGCTAGTTCCAGGACAGGCTCCAAAGCCACAAAGAAATCCTGTCTCGAAAACCAAAAAAAAAAAAAAAAAAAAAAAACCACCATATTTTAATTGGTAGGTGTCCTTTTGAGCCAGGAGAATTGGTACCAATGGTGAAGTCCCAGGAGCTGGTGCAGGTGTTGGCATTATTTGGAGGGCCCTTTGTAAGTTGGTCTTGGCCCAGACAGAGGAGTGATCTGTAAAATATGCTTGAAACTGGATGGGAATAAAATAGGCTCTGGAGACTATAAGATTTTACCAGACCTGATTTTTTGTTGTTGTTTTTTTGTTTATTTTTTTTCATTGAAAATATTTCCGCCTCCTCCCCACCTCCCATTTCCCTCCGCCTCCTCCCACTCTTCCCCCCCTCTCCCTACTCCTCTCCCCTTCCTCCCTCTCCATTCCCCCTCCCTAACCAGTCTGAAGAGCAATCCAGATTCCCTGCCCTGTGGGAAGTCCAAGGTCCTCCCCCCTCCATCCAGGTCCAGGAAGGTGAGCATCCAAACATGCTGATTTTTGATACAGCAACAGATTTTTTTTTTTTTTTTTTTGGAACCTGCAGGTATCTGTAAGACAACTGGAACAAAAACATTTTAGAATACTTAAACGGAATTGGGAACTCTGGATCTTTTAAGATACACCTGAAACCTGTTAATCTTAGACTATGAAGCCTGTGAAAGAGGCACACCTGTCTTTATTTTTAGCAGGAAACTTAACAAATGAAGTAATGAGCTATTAGTACCTTAAGTCATCAAATTCCATTAGACAGATCTGGGAGGCATAAATGAGCAGAAATGAGACAGCGTTTTTAGCTACGCAAGCAATCCCAAGTCTCTCCTTAGTCTTTGGAGAACAGGAGTCTAATAAGCAGAACTTGCTGTTAGCTGCTGAGTCCAAGACACCCAAAGGTTTTCCTTTGTGTGTGTGTTGGGGGAGGTAGATTTAGTCTACTTGTCTTGGCAGATGAGATGATCAATCCCCCAGTGTAGCATCCAGGAAGCTGATGAGGTGGAAGACCAATTTTTGCTGTGTGGGTGGATTTGCCATACACAAAGGCAGGCAAGCCTCTGAGTAGAAACCATGCATCTTCTTGGAGGAGCTATAGGATGCCACAGGAGCTGGCATGTCTCTGTGTTAGAAGCTCTTTTGTTAAATGCCATACTCTCAGATCTGTAAAGGCACTTGAGAATTGGGTACCATTATCTCTTAGTTATATTTAAGTTAAACATATAAGTTAAATCTAGAGATGTATTTTATCTAATTAGTTACAACTTACCAATGCTAATAAATGGAAGAAGATTAAAAGAAATATTTAAATAATGTACAGAATACTAGCATGTGTGGGTATCCTTATTAAAGATGGTGTTAAGGTCAAAATGGTGGTGACCCGTGTATTTGTATTTTTCCATAACTGTTGTAATCTGGAGATATAAGTTTTACAGATCTTAAAACACGTACACATACACACAGAGAAATAAAACAAACATACTATAGAAACTATAGAAACAAACACACATACACATGTAGACATAAAAGCATAGTGTCATCATATTACTTTAACAGACAGACAAATGAAACTTTTTAGGAACCTGTATCAACTTGAAAATCCTGGTGCAGGCAGGTGGCAGAGGCCAGGGAAGCACACAAGTGGTCCCATTAAGGACCAGATTCACAGATGCTGCAAGAGGAAGCAGAGACGTAAGGACAGAACACCTAGATGTTTTAGAGTGGAAGGACAGGGGGAAAACGGATCCAAGTAAAGAGTCCCAGTGGGAGACAAACAGCAAACAGCTGTAGAAGTGGGGAGGAGCAGAGGAGAAGGGGAGTAGGAGCTGGAGCATAGAATCCAGAACCATAGGCATATGGGGCCTTGTTCGTTTTGCACTAGGGCATTAGCCCCAATTTAAAAGGATTTTTGTTAAAGACAGCCCAAGAGCATTTGGAGATCAGGCTTTGAATTGCAAGTGCCCATTTTTACAAGTACATGCCAAGTCTCAGAACTCAGTGCTTACCACAATGCATCCACTGTGATAAGACTCTTGAGTTAAAAACAGAAGGGTGTGAGAAATGTGTGGCCAGAAGTCTCTGTTCCACACAATCTCATCTCAGTGAAGACTGCCTCACCTTTTGCCTCTTGTGGGGTCAGGGGCCTAGTATGGCTGTGACTTTAACAAATGACCCAGCAAATATATGGGCCCTGGGCCCTGGGCCCTATGGGCATGTACTTGAAAAAGGAGGAACTCACTTAGATGAAGCTGATCTTAGCCTAGCAGAGAGCAGGGGTTGGTAGGGCATTTTCCAACAAGTAGCCCTGGGCCAGTGGGAGAAACAGCCCATCTCAGTGTGACCTCCAAATGTTAAGTTTTTCTCAGACCGACAAACCTCTCAATCCAAATTAAATCAAATCAGACCAAATTTTAAAAAGCCCAGGTTTAATGGGTGCCAGCGCTCTGGGTGGCCCCTGGAAAAACACAGAGAGGGAAAAGGAGAGACCATGTGTTCATTCTCTGGGGGACTGTTTAAATAGCCTATGGGAGTGGTCTTGACCCTCCCTTGGGATGGGTCACCTTTGGCAGTCTTTCTTGGAGGTGGAGTCTAGACTTGGCCACTCCCAGGGGAGGAGCTTGAAACTTTCCACCAAACATTTCAGACTCATTGTATTTATGGATTCCAGGGGACTGTGGTGACGCTTCCTGATGCCTCAATAGTCTTGTATTTCCAACTACGCAGGGTTCTCAGAATAGCAACTTCCTATTTCATGCCTTTTAACTTAGTTCCTCTGTTGGATATGTTCTTGAGAGAGTTCTCTACAGCCATGAACATGCAGTGGAGGCTGGGGCACAGTTCAAAGATGGAACAATTTGCTTAACGTGTGAGATCCTGCCTTCAGTTCCTAGCACTGGGGTAAGCACTCAACCTCAGAGAAAACTGTTTCTTAAATTAGTTTGTTCTAACCTAACTTTGCAAGAATTATTATACTAGAACTTACATTTTCTGTTTAAGTATTTTATGATTTAGTGTTTGTTTCTCATTTTTATTCTTTTATCTGAAATCAAGAAATGTTTGATTTTTTTTTTACTTTCCCATCTCTGCTACCTATAATAGTGTTTAATGCGTAGAAACTAAAAATATCATCAATGAAATACCCAGTTACTTAGAGTACAAGTGTATAATTATTTAAGCATGTTTATATGACCTACTGATTTTATGTGATGAGACTAATGACATTTGGTAGTGGAATCATTCACAAAGAGAAAGGAAACCAGTTAGGATGAACATTAAAGTAACCAGGTAGATTACTGATGAAAGAACAATTGTCAAAATGTAAAGGTTTGGCTTTGCATTGGCATTGATGAATAAATGTCTCACCCAAGGCTACAGAGAGCTGCTAAGTAAATAAAAAAATTAAACAACTGGAAAACAGAAATAGATAAACTTGACTTCTCAAATTTAACATTTATTCATGAGGGACATTATCAGAAAGTAAAACAGTGCACATAGAATGTGAGAAAATAATTACAAGCTAACAAGTAACCAATATCAATTCATTTGTATTCCATCAGAAATTATTAGAATAGTTCATTCTAAGCAGTACGTTAAATCATGGATAATCTATATAAATGGATATATATATATATATATATATATATATGATAGGTAAACAGAGAGAAAGATGGGTGCACTAATAAATGAATTGCTCAGTTTTTTCATAAATCATTGTGTTAATAAATAATTGATTAATAAATAAATATCTAAGAGTAGATATTTCCTCTCCAAAGTATAAGTGTTGAATCCATTGTTCACCCTAAGTATATACAAGATAGATTTAAAACAACCAATTTTTTAAAAATTCCTAAATACTGTCTTTGTCTGTTTCAGTTAAAAAAAAAACTGTTTCTGATTTCTCTACTTCACCAGACTCAAATACCAGAAGCTACTGATAACCCATCAACTAAGCAACTGAGTTTTCTTATTATTGAATTGTTTTCTCAGAATGGAAAATAATAAGCATACATCTTGCAGAGTAGTGACAAGGCAACAGTGAGCTTGAGAAATTATTCCTCTCATTAAAAAAACATTAAAATAGTTAAGAAAGGATGAAAACCGTCAAACATCATTTATTATCATTGAAAAAAAAACCCATAGGTTGAGTACCCACAGCATAAAGGAACTGTGAAACAGTCCTTGTGGGAACGTAAAAATGAAGGCTCCAAGACTCTTCACTCAAGCCTTTGAAATCTGGTTGAAAAGACGCCATTATACAACAGCTATGACAGAAAACAGTCAATTTTGATAGCTGTTGAAGGTTAAAGACTGAGAGTAGTTTCCTAAGGAGGGGTGGATACACAAAACTGCTAGAAAGAGAAGTATTAAGAAAGCAGGAAATACCTGTACTTCTAATCCATATAAGATACTAACAAATATCAATCTGACTTTAGAATGGTTAAAAAAAGAGACATTTTCCAGTTTCCTTTTTAGAAAACTATGGATTTTCTGGGATAATATTAGACTAAGTACTTACGAAAAGAATAGGGCTAATGGGCTCTGCTTAGAAACGAGAAAGGGGAAGCGGGAGAAGTTTCCAGACACACAGCTGAAGTGGAAGCCAGCATACATGTAGAGAATGTAACTAACACATTATTTTTACACTTATATAACAGTATATTATTATAGCAATAATTATTATTATAGTAATAAAACCCCATTTTTATTACTAGTTGGTGATGTCAGTCTCTACATCTTCCTGATATGTGGATTAAACTCCATCATAGTTTTTTTTTTTTGTGCAAGAAAACCTGGTTTCAGGCATCCACTGGGAGTCTTAGCATGAATCCCTCATACCAGGAAGAGGGGGAAACTATTGTATGTGGAATGTTCCTGTTGTCGCGTGGCAATATGTTGTCTTGTTTTGTTTTGCGAGACAAGATTGTATGCTATAGCTCAATTTGGCCTGGAAATCCAACTCATGGCAAAGTTCCTGCTAGGCCTCCTGAGTGTTGAGATTAGAGGCTTGGCCTACTATGTCTGGCAGCAATCATAATCTCACACTTTTGGTTTTCTACTTTGAGTGAACAAACAAACAAAAACAATGGCAAGCAGTTATTTCATAACTTTATAAATTAGCCATTTCTCCTTCAAATGCATTATTTTCCTACAAAGCTTACACTGTGCCTTGCTGTCCAGGTATGATTTAGTGTGTTTATAAACGACCAAACTGAACCAAATCCCAGGAAGAAAGAAAAATATCTTTGTATTAATCTTCTATTTCTTGCTGGCTGGCATATTTAGTAAAGTCTACATATGCTGCATACACTGCTCCCCAACATTGCTGTAGCTTATATTACCGTGTGTCATGGTTAGAGGCAGTTAATGTGTGTGCATGTCCTGCTCAACCCCACTGCAGAGTTTCAGTAACTCTACCGTCCACAGACTCCCTCCATATAGTTTAGCAAGAGTCTCTTTTGCACAGCATAAGCACTCTGGCCTGCAGAGCAGCAACCACAACTGTTCCTTTCATGGTCCAGACTCCAAGTTACTGAAACGACTGCTTCCACAAATGCTCCACAAAAGGTCACTCTCCACCAACCCTCTGCCTGCGAATGGCTTTTAAGGGATTAATTTGTTTATTTTGAGAATTCAGCATATGAGTGTTATATTTTTACCTCTCTCCTCCTCACTGCCCTACATCTAGATCGTCTCATGTCACTCTGCTCCTCCTCAAATATCTTGTCTTGTATTTCATAGTTACTATTCTTATCATATAAATGTATGATTGTAACCTGCTGAGATCCTGTAGAGGCGTTCACATCTATAGGGGCTTAGAACTGGTCACTTGGGGTTGGAAAACCTATAAGTAAGCTCATCCCTAAAGAAAACAGATTGAAGTAATAAGGGCGGTGTCGGGGCTGCGTCCCCAACACCCCAGCCGCCTGCCCGGCTAGCTTATGCCCCGAAATAATTGCATGGACCTTGTATCCTTTTAATCACTGCTTGGCCCATTCTCTTCTAGGCTAATTCTCACATATTAATTTAGCCCATTTCTAATCATCTGTGTGTAGCACCCCAAGGTGCGCTTACCGGGAAGATTCTAGCCTATGTCCATCCTGGGTCGGAGCTTCATCCCGGGAGCAGGGCATGGCGTCTCTCTCAGGCGTCTGCTCCCAAGAGCAGAGCTGTCGAGACTCTGACCTCACTTCCTGTTCCTCCCAGCGTTCTGTTCTGTTTTTACTCCTCCCACCTATCTTCTAACCAATAAAATGGGCCAGGGCAGTTCCTTTATTAGCCAATGACCTTCCTCCATCAACCGATTCTCGTTTTTTTTTTTTTTTAAAGATATTTATCTAGAGATCTGGTAGATATTAATATAGAGTTGAAGTCTTAGGAGATTTTTCAAGTGCACATTGGCATATCAACTGGTATTTTCACTTTCAGGTCTTGTTTAAGTGTCTAAAACATTGTTGGGATTTTTATGTTTGTAGCTTGCACTGTGATATATCGAAGACACTATCTATAAGGGGGACAAAATAAAAATAAAATAAAATTAAAAAACAAAAATAAAAGTCACCATCTTAAAGTAGGCATCCTGGTAGTTTGACTCTTACTACTTTTCTACCCTTACTTCTATGTTGTTCCCTGAGCATTAGGTGGTAGGGGTTATATTGTATATATATATATATATATATATATATATATATATATATATATATATATGAGTCGACACTGGACGTCTCAAGACCAGTTGTTCTCTGAAATGGTCGTTGCCTGATCAAAAATAAACTTCTTTGTTGAGGGTTGTGAGTAATACTTATTTATCTGTGTGTATAAAAGAAAAGTATTTAGAATATAGACACAAATTATTCTGGTTTAGGGAAGTGGCAGTTATCTATTTTCCTTTGGGGTTCAAGGTCTCATCAGTTATAAGTAGTTGGCTAGGTTTACATGACATGAATAAGCATGGGTTCCCTCCTGTTGAGGATATTCTCTAGGAATATCTTGTGCTTGTCACTGTTATGCTCCACAGACTTTATGTCTGGGTAGAACAATTGATTTCTTCTCTTCCTTGGAAGCTTGAATAGCATCTTCAGCTACCATGAGATCCCCTTCTCAGAGAGGAGGCTTACACATCAGTTGCAGCAAGGACTAACAGCCATAGAGCCCATGCAACGCAATAAAAGGAAGACAGCCTCATTCCCATCGATAGCATAGCTGTTTCATTCTTTTCTACCTCTGACACTACTTATTATTTACTTCTGGAAAACTTTTGGAAAGATATTTGCAATGTGTACCAACAAGTGTAAGAGTTAGAGTAGCTGGATTGGATAGGGATTTTATAAATATTTTCCCCAAGACAGGGCTTTAGACACTTGAGAGTCTTATTTTTGTCCCAGTTCTGGTAACAGAGTTCCTGAGTAACATAAGATAAACTGTTGTGGGAGAATCTTTGTATATACTGTGAAGATGTGTCATAAAAAGCTGAATGGCCAATAACTTGTCAGGATTTCCAGGCACAGAGCACTCTGGGAAAAAGAAGGGTGGAGTAGCAAGCAGATGCAGAGGAGGCATGACATGCAGGAGATAAGGTAAAAAGCTATGAGCCCTGTGGTAGCATGCAAATTAATACAAATGAGTTAATTTAAATCATAAGAGCTAGTTAGAAGTAGGTTTGAGCTACTGGCTGAGCTTTCATGATTAAGGATATGTCTCTGTGTCATGATTTGGGAGCTGGATGGTGGGTCAAAGAAAGACTTGCTAAAATAAGCCACAAACATTCATTTTCATATGTAGATACAGATAACTGTCAGATACTAAACTTATGTACTGTTGGCACATTGACATTCTTTGCTTAAGGGTCTTATAAAGACAAATTTATGATCTTCAACTCTAATTATTATATGAAAACCAAGGCATTGGAATATTAAGATGTAATTTAGAAAAGCTGTATTTATGTTTGTTTCTAGAGTGTTGCTTATGCCATTTAGTTTTCCTTCCTTCTTGAAGTCCCATGGGCAGATTAATTTGCTGTCATCCGGAAGGGTGTAATTTGCTGTTACATCTGGATTACTGTAAAAAAAAATAACTGGGATGATAAAATTATAAAGAGTTGATTTTAGCGGATATTTTGATATTTTAGGCAATGGCTGGCCTGTCTTTTTCTTTAGCCTGCAGTGAGGCAGCATGGCAGGACGGAGAGCACATAGCTGCTTTCCTCACGCCAGGGATGGAAAAGTGTGAGAGGGACATGTCACCAGTGACCAGAGGAGCTCATGCTGAGCCCCAACTCTATTTCTGAGTAGCATTAACCTAGGAAGTGAGCCTTTATCGTATAGGTCACTGAGAGATGTCTAATCCAGAGCAAAGCAGTTCTGGGAATAAATGACAGCCAAGAATAGAATATATGTGTAGAGGCTGATTATGATATTGTTAAAATGTTTGAGGAATGGTGAGAACGGAAAATTATATGGCTATGTGGTGAAATAGCAAGAAATTCGTGTTTGGAAATTAAAAGCAGGTTGATCATATTAAAATAATATCCCATGCCTACTGATATATTGAGAATTTATTTTATTGAAAAAGGTGTAATAATCAACTAGGTACAGGATTAGGCAGTAATTTGAGAACATAAGTATAGTGTCACCAAAATGGGCAGGTTGAAATGGCTTTCAAAGAAAATGTCAGGAGGCTAGGTCAATGATGTTCCTTTGAACGAGAGAATGCCCCAGATAAAAGAGAAGATAGAAGCACTTACTATTATCCACGGCAGACTAGATGGGGGCACATTTGAGAGGGTAATAAAAAGATTGCTTAGTTCATTGCTATAATTTTTCATCAAATTTTCTGGATATGAAAATGTTCATGAGAGCTGGGGAGGAATGCTTGTTGCCAACAGAATTACAACAAACAACACAGCTGGACCAGATGTAAAATCAACTGGAAATAAATGTATAAAGCAATTGGGATGGTATTATATTTCCCTAGTTCTCTCTTTACACATCTGTCATTCTATATTTTGTTAAACAAATGAAGGGAAGGAAAAAAGAACAGAGGGAGGAATAGGGAGGAGGACAGAAAAAATATCATTATAAGTGCACTTTTGGCCTGTTTCAATTTTAGTAACTAAAATAATTCATCTTAATGTAAGTCTATCCTACACTTAGAAAAAGGACAGATGATTAATAAATATTTTTTTTTTTTGGTACCAACAAGAAGTAGTCTGGGATGTTAGAGGAGCAAAACAATATTCAACTTTATAGAACTAGGAAAATGTTTTTCCTCATTGAACTATTTATAAAATATTTCTTTCTGTCAGTATACTCTCTCCCATACGTAGTACTGCGATACAATAATATAACTCAGGGTCTGATCTCATGCATACTGGGCAAGTACAACACCCCTGGTAAATATTTACAGCCCTCGTTTTAAATTTACAATATTTCAAAAATGTGTTAAAACCCTATAATACATGGAAAGAATTCAGAGTTCCTGTTTGCATAACATTTTCAAGAGTTCCGCCCTTGCAATGATTCAAGGGAGGCGGTGGCCTCCACTACATTACAATCCTTCTGATTTTGATCTGTTCTCCCAGGCTCCTGTGTTACAGACTTGATCCCCGAGTCAGCAATGACTGTAGGTGCGCTTTTGCTGATGTGTTTACACGGAATGGGCTCTTGGGAGGTGGTGGGAACTTCGCAGAGGCTGGTTGGAAAAGCACTGAAGAGGAGCCCTTGTAAGGCACGCTCTGTCCTTGGCTCCTCCCTCTCTGTCTTTTTATTTCTTGCTGTCTTCAGATGATCAGCTTTGCTCCACTAAATGCCCCTAATCACGTTCTTCTACCCCACAGGCCCAAAACAATTCAGTCAAAGGGCCATGCTCTGAAACGCCAGAAGTAAAGATAAATCCTCGCTCATCCTAGTCGATTTTCTGAGGCCCTTTGTCACAGAGACTAACAGAACAGCTTAGACCAACTTGGATGGATAACTCTAGACTCCTGGATCCACTGGCATTTGAAAACCAGTAATTGAGATAAAGAGGCACTGTGTGCATCAGAATGGGTGAGTCCATTTAAATATGCTAGTGTCTCCTGTATTCTAATGATGGCAGAACCAGCTGGCAAATCTTCCTTTTCCTTCAAGTGTGGGTTGAATCATGAGGTCATTTCTTTTTTTTTTTTTTTAACTTTTTTTTATTGAGAAAAGAAAAAAAAAAACAAATTTCCTCCTCCTCCCAGCCTCCCATTTCCCTCCCCCTCCTCCCACCCTTCTGCCCCTCCCCTCACTCCTCTCCCCCTCCCTCTCCAGCCCAAAGAGCAGTCAGGGTTCCCTGCCCTGTGGTAAGTCCTAGGTCCTCCCCCCTCCGTCCATTTCTAGGAAGGTGAACATCCAAACTGGCTAGGCTCCCACAAAGCCAGCACATTACGTAGGTTCAAAACCCCGTGCCATTGTCCTTGGGTTCTCATCAGCCCTCATTGTTCGCCATGCTCAGAGAGGCCAGTTTTATCCCATGCTTTTTCAGTCACAGTTCAGCTTGCCTTGGTGAGCTCCCAATAGATCAGCTCCACTGTCTCAGTGGGTGGGTGCTCCCCTCGTGGTCCCGACTTCTTTGCTCATGTTCTCCCTCCTTCTGCTCCTCATTGGGACCTTGGGAGCTCAGTCCAGTGCTCCAGTGTGGGTCTCTGTCTCTGTCTCCATCCATCACCAGATGAAGGTTCTATGATGATATGCAAGATATTCGTCACTATTGCTCTAGGATAGGGTCATTTCAGGTTCCCTATCCTCAGTAGTATTATTTGTAATAGCCAGAACCTGGAAACAACCTAGATGCCCTTCAATGGAAGAATGGATGAAGAAAGTGTGGAATATCTACACATTAGAGTACTATGCTGCGGTAAAAAACAATGACTTCTCAAATTTTGCATGCAAATGGATGGAAATAGAAAACACTATCCTGAGTGAGGTAACCCAGACCCAAAAAGATGAATATGGGATGTACTCACTCATAATTGGTTTCTAGCCATAAACAAGGGTCACGGAGTCTACAATTGGTGATCCCAAAGAAGCTAAGTAAGAAGGTGAACCAAAGGAAAAGCATATAGTTGTCCTCTTGGCTAAGGGAAGTAGACAAAATTGCCGGGGAGAAAATTGAGATCTTGGGGGTGGGTGAGATGGGGGTAAGGGGAGATGGGGAGAGAAAAGGGAGAAGGGGAGAATGGGGGGAACTTGGGGAAAAAGGAGGATTGGGATAAAGGATGGTTGGATAGGGGAGCACGGAAGCACAATTCTTAGTTAAGGGAGCCACCTTAGGGTTGGCAAGAGACTTGAACCTAGAGTGGCTCCCAGATTTCATGAGGTCATTTCAATGGTCTCTCTCTCTCTAATGAAGGAGTGGGACATGCAGAAACACTGCCTGTGTTTTCCTACCAGATTCACTGTGGCTCTATCAATCGTGGTACTGCCCTTTATCTAAGAAGAAGGCAGACAAATTCAAAGTTTACGTCAAGATTTTTGGTTTTGTTTCAGTTTTGAATTTCAGGAGATCTTGTGTTCTATCTAAATAATCCGTGTATAATTCTTAAGTATACAAACAATATGGGTTGCTGCATTTGGGTATAATTAAAGCTGCAGGGAGATGGGTTTATTTGTTCTGCAGTTTCACAAGTCCTCTGGGAAACAAAATTGTGGACCATAAACTTGAGTTTGAAAATAATGATGCTGTTCCACTACACTGCAGTGTTTACTAATCCGTTGAGCACATTAGGCCAAATGGATCCAGCACACCCTGTCCAACCACTGCCTTCGGAATCTGCCAGAACAACTGGCCTGGGTAATTCTCTATTTCTGAGAAACAGGCTACAGGTATTTTTGCTTTTTTTTTCTTTCTTTCTTTCTCACTTCCCAAGAGAGAACACCATTATATCACTCTCGGCTGACATATTAGGAAACAAAATAAACAGACAAGAAAGAAATTGTGTCTATAACAACTGGAAGTTTAAATCAGCAACGTCTGCTACCTGAAAACTGAATGCTCTCCCTCTTGATCACATCACCTCTGCCATCAGCTCCTTCAAGTGAGTTTGTCAAGGTCTGTTAAGTGGGCGTTTCTGAAGAGGTGAAACTATTGAAAAAACCACATCAGCAACTGCTAAGTTAACGACTGGAAGAATCAGTTTTCTTGGTTGAACAGCTATGAAATGTCATGAGAATGTGGACCAGGCTTTTTCTTTCAGGCCACAAACCAGCTACCAAATCACAGAGACTTCATATTAATTATGAGTGCTCGGCTTTAACGCTTTTCTGTTATCTATGTTTTCCTAACTCTATTTCTCTTTATCTATGTTTTTGCTTAGGGACTTTTTACCTTTCTTTCTTTATGGATATCTTACTCTCCTGCTGTCTCCATATTTGGCTATAGACTGCCTGGCCCCAGGTGTGTCCCTCTCTTTCTCCCTAGTTCTCTTGCTCCTCTCCTGCCCTTGCCTAGATTTAGATTTCTCCTCCTACTTATTTTCTCTGCCTGCCAGTGCACTAATCTCTCTACTGCCTAGCTATTGACCAGTTTTTTTAAATTAGACCAATCAGCTGCTTTAGGCAGGCAAGATGAAACAGCAATGCATCTTTACACAATTAAGTAAGTGCAGCATAAACAAATGTAACACATCTTAACATAGTTAACAAATGCAGCATAAACATTTATAACAGAGCTTTCCAAAGTTAAAGCAATATTTTGCAACTTAAACAAATGAAACACATCTTTGCCTAGGTAAAATAATATTTCACAAGAATGGGATCAAATATAGATCCAAGTATATTAGACATAATTATCACCAAAACCACTGAAGATTCAGCCACACATAAAACTTCAAAACTTTAACCTTTGTCTTTTTATTATAACAAAAATGGAATATCCTTTTTTTGTTTTGTTTTGTTTTTTGGGGCAATGTTTCTTTGTGTAACAGCCCTAGCTGTCCTAGAACAAGCTCTGTAGACCAGGCTGGACTCAAACTCACAAAGATCCACTTGGCTCTGAATTCCAAGTGCTGGGCTCAGAGGTATGCACCTCCACCACCTGGCCCAACAATGGAATATTAAATTATATTAATTGCAAATATTTTGTTTCCTTCTCTGTTTGGCTTCATTTGTTATTGTTGTTTGCTTGCTTGTTTTCCTAAAATATGTAGATAAGACAGAACACCCAAACTGTGCTTCCAGGGAATGGGTAATTTTGCACTTTTGTTTCAAATGTGATACATATCTTTCTAGTCTTTCAAAAGTATGAATAGGGATGGCTCTGATAGAGATCTTCCCAATGATTAGAGAACAGACACATCTTCAGTTAAGCTATGCCAACCTGTTTCTCATGGCTCTCTCTACCTTTCTTAAAATGAAGCAAACAGGGAACATTACATTTAGAGAGTATGTTGGTAGATTTTGATTTGCACACAAAATTTGTCCACCATGTTTGTTTGGGAGAGGGTCTTTGAGTATTTAACACCATTTGTATTTCAAATGATTAGAAAAAAATCAGAAAAAGAACAGAGTTTTGTGACACAGAATTTTTATGAAATTAACATTTCACTGTCAAAGGCAGTTATACGGTCTGCATCCTCATTTCAGATAATATGGTTGTGACAGAGAAGGCATGACTTGTAAAACGAAATACTTTTTGACATTTACTGACAAAAAGCTTATTCTATGTATATGAATCAGTGAATGAAAGGGAAATGTGATGCCGCCAATTTGGAGGGCTTCATAGTGAGGGACAAAAACATCAGTGACCGGCACAAAGTACTTAGCAGAATGCATGTAGAAATGATCTCTTAAAACAAGCCTATCTGATCCTTTCCAGGTTGTTGGAAAGGCCTTGCTGGTAGCGCAGAGAGCTTTCCTATTGGATATAACTGGAAATATTTCTGTTGACAGGTGTCTTTCCTCCCCACATCCTATGTCATGGGGTTTGTCTATTATTTGTTTTCTCAGACTCCACGTACAGATGCAAAACACAAAAATATAGAACCAATCCATGGGTGGCTTTCTTAAAGAGATGTGAGTAAAGAGTTCACAGGAAAGCTCAATTTAGCATCCACAGCTGTCGGGATCGTGATCAAAAATGATGCCCCAGGCATCAAATTTGACTGTTGTGTCTGACATTGCTATTTTGATCTCAGTACAAACAGCAAGAATATGTCACCAATGCCGCATAAAGGAGTTTTCCCATTCTTTAGAATATATATAGTTTAAGACCCTTGGCAACATAGTTAGTATTAGATGAACAAAAGGCCAAAGACTAACAGGAACATAGAGGGCATTCTAGTTTTGATTGTTTTAGTTAGCTTATCAGCACACTATAAACTATTTTATTAGCACTAAAAGGAAACTAGTGTCGGAATGGCTGTTTTACACTGTGTATAAGAACGTGTCTAAAGAGATTTTCTTCTGTACGTCAATCATTATGTCCCCTATTTGACTTTTTTGCTAAGTACTAGGGAGGCATTGGAGAGGGTATCTGGAATGAAACAGATGGACACAATGTCCTGAAGTAAGTGCAGCTCCTGTAAAAACATGAGGAATGCTTTTACATCTATTTACTAGGAAGAAGAGTTCCCAGCTTGAGCCAAAATCAGCTACCTGCAGGGCTGAAACTATCTGGGTATTGTTACAAGGTCATGCATAGTCTAGTTGATGGAAAACTTCTTTGTCAAGAGAACGAGGGAAACAATGTAATACCGTGGATCCAGTATATAGCGAGTGCTGGAAAGCCATCAGAGGAATTGAAACAAGTTTGCAGTTATGAAAGGGACTAATTCTAGATGTGGAGCGCAAGAAAGGAGCTAGCAAAGGTGAATGGTGGAAGTCAGCTGGATGGGCCCAGGGCACTCATGATGCCAAGGAGAGCCTTCAATTCAGGAGTAACATTTGAGAGTCACACAGGTCTAGGTTGTTCACGTGACACTTGTTACCTTTGCTCAGGAATCACAAATAGGAGAGTAAACCCACAACTAAATGATTTACAAGGCTCAAGTTTTCTCCACACACATCACTTTCCTAGGTTTAATGACCAACATATCTGTCCTTTCTAGGATTTGACCTTGTTGCTCAGTGAGTCATTCCCCATATAAATCTGTTTGTCTTTTCTTTTCAAATCAGAGAACACAGTGATTAATCTAATTCCCTTTACTGGATCTCTCTCTCTCTCTCTCTCTCTCTCTCTCTCTCTCTCTCTCACACACACACACACACACACACACGCACACACACACACACACATTTTGACATCTGCAATACAGTCTTACTGGATTTCTAGTATGAATTATAGTTTAAGTTGTCATCTGTTTGACTTTATAAATAAACCAGTATAAGACTTTGGGATACTAGTTACACAAACAGATCAGTCAGGTAAAGTACAATTCAACTGACATGTCAGAGAGTGTCCAAGAAGACTTTCCCAAGAGAGGAACTTCAAATATAAAGCAAAGCTGAAGGCACAAGATAGAGGAAAAGATGTCTGGGAGGTTTACTAGATATTGTTTAATGATTTCAGTAGGACAAAGCATACATTTGGGAGATGGTCAGAAGGAGGAAGTGGAGAGGTCTATGTGGGTACTCTTCAAAGGCTCAAGAGAAAACTGCTAGGAAGTACTGATCTATCCATAGTATAGCCAGATTTGAAGACAGAGATAAGGATGATTGATAGCATTTGATAACAACAAAAACCCCAATTAGATGGTGGGTTTATGATGATTACCATTTAAAAGGAAAACTACAAAGAAACAGCTGGAAAGGAGAGATTTGAAAAAGGAAAAACAGTAAGAGGAGGAAAGAGGAAAAACTTCAGAGAAAATTTTGAAGACAGTGTCAATTGATTCATTTGGTTATAGATGCAGATATTTTTTGTTCTTTTTGAAATAAAGGAAAACAATATGCTGAGTTCCTGGCTCAAAGATAGCAGTTAAGATTTATTTAGTGATGTTTTGGTGTTTCTGCTGGTGGGAGATTGAGATGGAGTCTTACTGTGTTCCTTTGGCTGCCCTTCTACTTCTGATGCTCCTGCCTCAGTCCCCCACGTGCTGGGAATAAAACTGATCTGTCCACCACCATGCTCTTCTCCTAATGGACGCTGAAAAACTTTCCCTGAGTTGTCTGATCACCCAGGTGAGGAGGGCTTCCATTTGTACATGCAAGGAGACAACATTAACAGCTAACACACTTCTCCCCAGCTTAAATAAACTGGAATTTACTTCCTAGATTTTCTTTTAATATTTCCATCATATTCCAATTACAGTCAACATAACACAAATGAAGGAAATGAAATTTGAAATGAGGTAAGAAATATAACATAAATAGTTTTTTTTTTTTTGTAGTATTGGGAATCAAACCCTTGGAATTTCCCATGGTGGGTAAATGTTTTACTACTGACCACAAACCTAGCAAGAGATAAATATTCTCAATAAACAAACTTAATCTTCAAAATAAAAGAAATGAGAGAACACAGTATATAAAAGACCAACAAAGCCAGAATATTTGCAAAACGTACAAGATTTGATAACAATGTTGAATCATTTTTCAGACAGGTTTTTTTTGGGGGGGGTAATTTGAGTATAAACAACTGATGTTTTTCTCTGAAATGGAGAAAGTTCATCTTCTGTTGTCCAGCAGCTACTTGGAAAGCAAGTCTTTTGTCCCAGTTTGGTGATATTGACTGCATCACTCCTCAACCATTTCATAATTTTATTGCAAACTTTCTGGTTTGGCTTTCAATATTTCAATGCCCCAAGACACTGGGATGCCTAATGTATGTGAAAGTTAAATTACCATCATTTTTAATCTTTATTTTTCCCTTCTTTGAATAAGAAGCATATTTTATGGTCAAATCAATTAGAAATCTTTGAGTAGGAAACTTATCTCACTGACACGAACATAAAAGATGTTATGGAAATATTCACTGATTCTATTACAGCTGCTTAGAGGACAAAAATTAGATTTGAACTGTAATGAATATCTTTATAACTATGTGCTAGCAATACTTTTCATCGGGAGGCAGAGGCAGGCGGATCTCTGTGAGTTTGAGACCAGCCTGGTCTACAGAGCTAGTTCCAGGACAGGCTCCAAAACCACAGAGAAACCTTGTCTCGAAAAAACCAAAAAAAAAAAAAAGTGTGGATTAAATTTGACTTATTTTGGAAGTGTGCTTTTCATCTGATTAAGTTATGTGACTTTTGCCTTCATTTGCTTTGTCAGGGTATTTTTATGTGTTAAAAATATTTTTCGTTATTCATGTGTGCATATATTGTTATGATTCTCATTCAAGGAATTTTCAAAAACCAAAAATAAAAACACTCTTATCAGGAAATCTAAGACTTGAATTGAGTTTTGAAGGAAAGTTGTTTAATGGTTTATTTTACCAATAAGACTATGGCCAACTAGAATGACAGAATAACGTATCTATGTATATTCACAACACCAAAAAAGCCAATCTGGTAAACAAATTAGTTTCAAAAGCACAGTTTCGAAAAACCTCCAACTAATTGTTGTTCACACTTTACAGACTTATTTGTAAGGCAAGGTATTTTTTCCCCTGTAGCCTTTTACCTTTTTTTGGCTGCTGATCACTTGGCAAGGTATACAGTCACTGCTTTAATTTGCCTTCTCTTTCACCTTGGGTAATGTTGTATTTAATTTAAGTCAAGCCATTTCCATATGCTGGCTGTGTTACTTTTCTGTCGTTGTGATAACACACCACTCCTGATGGCAAATGAAAGTAGGAAGAATTTATTTGCGGCTACAGTTTCTGAGAAGAGCCCATAATAGTGTGGGAAGCGTGGCAGTAGGCATCTGTAGCAGGGAGCCAAGAGGTCACCTTTTCAACCACAAACACACAGAGTGCAAACTGGAATCAGGGTGAGGGATGAATTCTCAAACCCATTCCCATGACATACTCTTCCAGCAAAGTTCTACCTCCTAAAGGTCCTTCAATCTCTCCAAACAAGAGTACCAGTCTTGGGCCAAGTGTTAAAATATGTGAGCCTACTGTGGACATTTCTCATTCAGATGGCCACACTCTGCTGCATAGTCTCAGGCCTATACCACAATACAAAATACATTTCATCCAGCTTTAAAAGCTCCCACAGTTTTTCAGCGTGGCATCACTGCTTAAAAGTCCAAAGTTTCTTCTGAGACTCAAGGCCATCTAACTGTGATTCTTAAAAATCCAAAATCAAATTAAATATATCCAACATATAATGGCACACAATATGCATATTACACACACACACACACACACACACACACACACACACCAAAAGCAAAGAATGGGAACATGATAAGAAAATATTGGACCATAGAAAGACCAAAACTCAGCAGACCAAAATCCAAAACATGTAGCTCCTCATTTGCATCTGAGACTTTACTTTTGTGGGGGCCTAGATCACCTTGCTCCTCCAATTTTGCTTCTTACAATGGATGTCACATTCTTGGCCCATGAGTGGAATTGCTTGGCAGGTATCTCAAAGCTCTGGCATCTCTAACATCTTGGGGTCTTCATAGCAAGCAAGGCTTTCCTTTCTCAGCCACACATAAAGGCCTCATAGGCTCTCTGTTCTTCTCAGGATTTTACACAGATACGCCATCGCTACAGGTGGCTTGACCTCAGAGACTCTCTGAAACCATGGGAAAGAAATCCACAACCTTTCACTTCTCATCCTCCTTTCTCCCAAGCGACGGGGATGACACTGTCAGTCTCGTCTCTAGGATGGGGTGGACTCTTCCACCTTTCCATCATTTGAGCAGCAGTTTTGTAAATGTAAGCATTTGCTTGTTATGAGGAAACAACCTCTCAGGCAGGCATTCTCCCTGCAAGTTGGCAATTAGGCTGGGTGGATCATGTTCTAAGCTCTTCCTGTTCCTCCAGTGCAGAGTAGGAGGCCTCTCTCTAATACCTCTAATCTCGGTAGCAATTACAGCCTGTCTTTCAGCTCAGGTCTTGGTTGTAGCATTAAGATCCCCAGTGCTCTTTTTTTTTCCTGTTTTATTTGTTTTTCTTCATTGTAGACTTGCATCATCAGTAACAACTATTATACTGACTTAAGATCATGCTTCCTTTGAATTTCCTATGTGCTAGAAATTAATTTACTACTTTTAAATTTAGCCTCTTGTATGTCATTCAAACATGGGCTGAAGGCAATCAGATTTTTTTTTTTCCCTAAAATTACCCTTACTTCCACTGAAACTTTCTAAGCCAGGACTCTACAGTCAGCTTTACTCTCTGCAGAACTATCTTCTAGGCATCAACTAGAGAATATCCCATTAAGTTCTGGTTACAGCATCCAATGGCTTTTCTGGTTCAAAGTTATAGTTTCCCACATTCCTCCAAACACCATGTCATTCTTCATGACAACAACCCACTCTCTAGTATATACTTCTGTATTAGTAACTTTTTCCTTACCATGTTAAAAACCATGCCCAAAAGCAACTTATAAAAAGTTTATTTTGGCTTATGATCTCATAATTTATGAAATAGCAGGGGAGTCATGCAGCAGGTAGCTAGAACAAGATGCCGAGACCCACATCTTCAATAGTATTATGATCTGTTACTTTGGGCCTTGACTACTTTAAAATAGTTCAGCCTACACTTTGTAAGTTGATTAAGAGAGACAAATATATAAGAGAATATGATGTGTATTTTAGAGTAAACTGATGAATTTACGGACCAACTTGATTTTCCCTAGTAGTGACTATTCTCTTTTCTGCTTGATACCATGTTAGTCAGAAAAGATGTTTTTAACTTGGGCATTGCAATGCACATCTATATTCCTGACTCTCAGAAGGCAGAGGCAGAAAGATCAGATTTAGCTAGCGAATGCTCTTAACCATTGAGCTAAACCTCCAATCCCATTATTAACTTTTGATAGTGAAAATCTTCTCCTGTATAATGAAATTAAATATAAAATTTAGATGAAAATTCCAGTTAAAGTAAACTTTAACTGGAATCTACAAGCAAATAAATGTAAAATGTAATACTATTAATACTAATAATTATTAGTATTACTCCTAACACCAATACAGTAATATGAAGATGTCCTCTATCTGAAGACATGGGTTTTCACAGGGGAGAAGTAAAGTCAACTGGTAAGTTGTTAAGTGTGTGTGCCCTAAAAATTGCCTCCTGTTTTAGTTTCACTTATAACAGTGTAAACAACTAAAATATCAACCAATTTCAAAACCTAAATTTATGCTGAGGTAGAGGAATCGCTATGTGTTCCAGGTAATCATAGGCTAGAGTGATACCCTATGTCAAAGAAATAAACAGACATATAAGCCATTATTATGTGAATTGAAAATTGGAAAATCTATTGGTTTATTGATATATTGGCAAATATATTTGTTTGTTGTTTTGTTTAATCGCATATCCTTTGTATCTAATTAAAAACAATTATTTGTAAATATGAATAACATAAATAATAATAAATAAGTTTAGCCCTTTGGTCAAACAGTACAAGTAGGCTAAAAGTGAGATATTGGAAGCTGTTTGGCTCTTTCGCTGATAGAAATAAAAAAAACACATCCACCTACAACATTGTATATTTACATAGTGAGAGTAATGATTGCTCATTGCTTAAAATTCAGTCTTAATTGCATAACCTCTTATTAATTTGCTCTTTGGTTTCATTAAATCCTCAGATCTGATTTGATAAAAGCTAACCTTTAAGTATTACAGCCCTCTAGACAATAGCACCAAATTTGACTGAAGTAAAATTGCATTTACCGGTGACTTGTGTACTTCTGCAGAGACGTCAGAACATTTCAGGTGGATCTACTGACTCTGATTTCATTTGTCTAAGTAGATAAATCTTTGGTATTGAACTTGCCTCTACAGGCATGACAGTATTTCTCCTTGATCTAATTTTACAGCCCCCACCCACTTCTGAGCAGAACGAAAGTTTAAACAGGAGAAGTCTGAAGGTATTAGGGTCATGTACTGTAATAAACACTTAGAAACAAAGTGTTTATTTTGACAAACAATATCCCTGAATAGATCACTTTCTCTTTTACTTGATACATTCAGAAGAGATGGTGGGTTTTTTGTTTTGTTGGTTTCTTTTGGGTATGGGCGTTGGATTTTGAGTTTTGGGTTTTAGAGAGAGAGTTTCTCTGTAGCTTTGTGGTCTACAAGAAATGATGCTTTATATGAAAACATAGTAGCAAAATTTAATACATTTGTTTCATTTTATTTACAAATACAAACGGTTTTTTGTTAGTGTTTTGCCTACTTAGAGTCATATAAAGCGGTTTTTTTCAAAAGGATGAAGTATTAGTCATCTTTTGATGGAACCACAGTTATTGATCATGCTTATTGTTTCTGTTCTACATGACCTCTCAGCTTGAAATAGGCAGGATTTATACAGGAACATGTCAGTAACTGGAGACAACACTGTCTGCATCTGGCTCCTCTGCATCTACCTGGGCCTTGACTGTGTTTTCTCAATATTTATAGTCATATAAGGTTCTAAAAATTAAGAAAATATGCATTTGAGTAAATAAAGTAACACAACTATTGGCTAATACATGTCCCCAAATAATTGGCCAGAATAACCATAACATTGTTTTCTTTACTACTTCATGACTGTAATTTTACTACTGCTATGGATCATAATGTAAATATCCGTATTTTCTGATGGTCTTAGGCAACCCCTGTGAAAGAGTCGTTTGACTTCCAAAGGGCTCATACTCACAGGTTGAGAACCACTGCTTTAAAAGAATACTCCCTGGTCCTTAAAACATACCTGGGTCATAGAAAATTCATATCTAAAGCAAGCAAGGAAAGGCTTTATTGTGACCATTTTAATTTTAATTAGATTCATTTCTTTTTGAGGCAGGGTCTTGTCATGCAGTTCAATCTGACAAGACACAATTGTCTGTCTTTTACTTCCCAAGGGATTAGAGGCAGGTGAACAAGACCTCTCTAATAGTTATACATTTTCTAAAGTAAATGCTCTAAAAGGGGGCCAATAGTTCATGAGAAACGTGCCAGGGAAGTACTAAGGTCATGCGGATTCACGGCCCTCTCTTTCTGTGCATACTTGTTTTCGAGCTCTCCTTCCACTGCTCCTAATAGTCTACTCTTCTATGTTATTATGGACTCCAAGAAAATGATGTCATTAATAAGTTTGTGTGCTACCTACCTAGAAGTCTCTATACATAGCTACAGAGACTGAATTTGAATGCAACATATTAAAACTTATGAGCATCCTATTTAAACAAGTTTATAATTGGTTATTCCTTTAATTAAATTGTGTAGTTGTTATAAATAATTTATTATTTACTCTTGGTTGCTGATATGATTCTCTCTTACTTTTTTATGTCTTGTCTATGGAATACGAATATCGGCATATTACTTCAGATTTTCAAAATATTTTAAATTCTGGTAATACGAATGAAATCTTAAGTCTATGATTCCCATGTCAATTATAATTTACTCTCTTGGCACAGCTGGTTGTAGTGTTTTCTATCACTATAGGTTCTTTATATTTATGGCTTAATATATATTTGCCTTATATCCAAGTTATAATTCCTAGGAGAACCATAACTTTACATTTTGTGATGCTTGTTTAAAAATTCTTTGCCATATCAATATGTTTTCAGTTGCTGTTTCTTTCTTTTAAGTTAAGGAACATGCAATGGTTATGTGTTCAACTTTCCCCTCTGCATATCAAAATGTATTCTGTCCTGTCATTTATGACTGTATTTGAAATTCTCACCTTCGTAGGTAAATGCAGGCTATCGATCCTGAGTGACAGAAGAGCGCACCTGTGAAAAGAATTTTACATAGGTCACACAAAGGGCGACAGTTTCATTCACTCCGAAAAGCTGTTGTCAAAGCAAATATTTAGACAGATGGAGAGAGTCCTCTGAGGACATCTGTGCAGGTGAGGGAAGCTTTGGATGTAAGTTTATAAACCTTCACTATCTTGGTGAAAGGCTGCATTTGGCCCAGTGGGTCTAGGTGGGCCAGAGGTGATATCTACAATATACTGGGGAAGATATGATCTAATGCAACCTCCCACATAACCAAGCATGTGAATGCCTGGTTACCCAAGCTCAGTTATTCATTTACTTGACCCTAGTCTTTGGAATTTAGCCTCACTGTTTAGACTCTGTGCCATTTCAGGCTCTAGCTTTGCCCACCTCCGCTCTCTCTGACCACTGTGACATGCATTTCTCTTTTCTTCCATGTCACATCTCCACTTTCTGTTCCCCTCAAAAGTCCAGGTATACCCCTGCCTCTAACGGCACACCTGGTGGCCAGTTTCCTACCCTACTGTCATGGGCTACTTTCATGTCTCTCTTACACTCAGTCTCTAGTACCCAGCTCCCTGAGCAGTGACCCAAGGCAGTCTTAACAGTTCCTTCTGTCTCAAGATAGACAGACTTCATGTTGATTATCAGCTATCTGGGAAAACTGACGTTGGAAAACTTGCACATTTTTTTTTTACCTCGAAATGCAAACCTTCTACAACCCAGGAAAGTGCTCCTTGTGGACATCTTCCTTATCTCTCAAGATCAGATCACCAGTGACTGCACCAACCTAGGAGTCTACCTTCCCTAAGCAACAATTAGCAAGTGCAGACAGCCCAGCACTTTTCATCCTCGCCCCTCCCCCTCCTGATTTCCCTCTGTCCTTGATTTTACTGTGATCGGTGAAGGAGGGGAATCCGGGTACAGTGTTGATGGAACAACACAAAGAACCAGCAGACATGGGAAATAAAAGGACAGATTTAATGAATTGAGTGTTGTTCTCCTAACACACACACACACACAAACACACAAGCTTTACATACTGATAATATCACTTTCAGTGGCATCAAAGCTTTCAAGATTCACATAACTGGGATTTGAATTTATTCTACAGTTGATAGCTTTAGAAGGTATGATGGACCACATCATATACAAAAATCTGAACTCTAGAAACTTCCCTAGATTGTCTTTTGAAGATGAGGAGGGACCATGCTGAGGAACCATGGGCTAGCATTTTTGGCATTTCAATCTGATTCCCTTGCTTCTAGAATGCTTTTCTTGCCAATGATGGGAATGATAATATTACTACTCTAACTTTGGGGCTTTTAGTTACCCGTGTTATATGCTTGTACAGCACTATCCAAGGTGATGGCCACAGCTACACATAAACTTTCAATACTTGAAATGTGGCATCTATATTGAAATGTGTTTAAATGTAATATGAACTTGATTCTGAAGACCAATACAAAAAGAGTATATAAGATAACTGAATTTATAAAAACATAAAGGTAATATGGAGCAAATGTAATTGTTTCCTTTCACTTTTAATATGACAATTACAGTATTTAAAATTAATGTGATTAACACATTTCTATGATTGAAGTCTGTGATTAAGCCCTTGATTACTACTGAAAAAAATCTTTATGTTTTAACAGTTAGTTAAGTTTTATAAAATATTTTAATTATATTTTGCATAGAAACATTTAATGCCATAAAACTAAATAGCCTTGATTGTTTTCTATTCTTTTCTTCAGTTTTATGACTTTGTTTTGGTTCTGTTAAAGGAAACTCAGCTAATTTTATTATAAACTCTGATTATCAATAATTTATATGTACCCCCTCCTATACTCTCATCTATTCTATTTGCTGGAATGTGGGGTGGCATGGGGAACACTCACTGTGATGAGGGAACTATTTTACATAGCTTTTAGAATTGTGCTTAGAATTGCTTGCTCACCGTAAATTAAAAGAAGACTCACTTTTTTTTGGTTCCACTCAAGTTTGTATGTCCTCCCTTCTGTCCAATCGGTGTCCTCCCTGACTGCGTGCATCCAGGTGGAGCACTCTCATAACTTTGTCCATTCCTTTGCTCCTTATCATGTCCTGTCTCTGCCTCAACCCATACTTGGAGACTGTGATGCCTACTGCTAACTGTCTTCTTGGCAGATTTTGGAATCATCTGGAAAGAACAACTTAACCAGGAATAGTTAAGTTGGTCAGGGACTTTGCTTTTGTTCTTTTTTTTAATTGGATTGACTGAGGTGGGGAGACCTTGATGCTGGTGGTGCCACTACTTAGGCTGAACCTTGACCTAGTACTTTTGTTCTGTAGTTCTACGGTGACTTCTCTGTGGTGACCGACAGTAACCTGGAACTGTGAGTAGAATCGATTCTTTCCCTCCTAAGTTGCTTTTATCAGTGTATTTTATCGTAGCAACTAGAAAAGAAAACAAGGTAGAAATTGCTCTACCATAACCATGGCAGCCTTTTTCATTGTGTCGTAAGTTGCTTATATGTCTCTATGTCTTTTTTATGAATCTGTGTCATATTTTCAATAAAATCATAATGCTTTACATAAGGAAATTACATACCATGTTTTCCAAATGTCAGGATTAAGGACTGATCTTTTGTTTTGCTTTAAGGTTTTAGGTTAAAATAAACAACTTTATTTTTTATATAACAGTGTGACATTGTGGTCAGTTTATCAACAAAGAGACATTAAAGGAAGAAATAAAACCCTTCTCTTCTCCATATATGTTGTATATGCATCCCCTATTCAGTACTGTAAAAGTTATGTTCATAAAAGTTTTCTTTGTTTCTATATGACTTTTAAAGTGTAATATATATTATAGGAAGGTTAACTATTAAAGGCTAGATATAAAGTATTATAAAATATATTTTATATTTTATAACTTTCAAATTTGGGTCAAGGGTTCTGTTTTAAAACACAATTTTGTACTATTACAATATTGAGTATGTATATGCGTGTGTACATGTGTATAAACATATACATTGTCATAATCAACTTGCTACATATGTTGGTATGTACAGTAATTCATTTATGTATCTAGACATAGTCTTTGGAGTACTAATAATTTGGGGGTGGGATGGAATCCATTTGAAAATTGTCAGATGTGTTATCCATGATGCAATTATGATGTTAAGCATTTTAAGCTTTTGTTCTTGATGCATTTCCTTTTTGCCTTAAGTCCCAACTTCTTGTTATTTCTTGGTCACATCTTTTATCAACTTGATAAATTCCTTATGTATTTACAAAAATAAATACACAGTTTTCTACATCTGCATGTAATGCTGTCAGCCTAGAAATCTTTCTTGTCTGGATGCTTTTAGGAATTATTACACTACCCTAACATTTCAATTTGCATCCAATATTGTCCTATTGGTCTCCAAACTATGAGTGAGATTTTTTTTTTTCAGTTTCCAGATCTGGACTGTCTTATGAATCTACTTTCTTGGTACAGATTTAACTTCTACCTTCTCAACATAAGACTTTCCTGGGTGCATTCTTTATGTGTGGTTTTTAAAATAAAGTCTCTCTTCGTAGCCCAAGAAGGTTTTAAACTCACAATCCTTCTGACTCTGTCATCCAAACACTGAACTCAGAGTTGCACAGCACCATGCCCATCTATCTCTATCTTGGGCTTTTATTATTTCTATCTAGAGATTTGCTTTGAATGCTCGGAATCCTCTTGTCCCCCTTCAGGTCAAGCTTTGCCAGTTTTCTCCTTTTTAAATTGTAATAGTTAGGTGTCACTAGATTGCACTGCCTCAGAAAAGAGACTTTGTTTTCTCTGAAATTTGAATTTAAATTATTTAAAAACATAGCATTAATTAAGTGCAAACATTGTCATAGCTAATAAATAATAATAATAATAATAATAATAATGATAATAATAACTGCAGCAGTATTTTATTACCCCAAAGAGTAACAGTGTCATAAAAACCTTACAATATTCCTTCACAGATTGCCTGATATAGTTCCCTTATAAAACATTTGAACTTGAACAGAAGCTAATCAAATAGAACTACTTAAGGAAATGCAAAAAGCCAGTAATAACCTTGCCTCTGAAGCGAGTTCAAAGTCCTGAGGGAGGTGATGTGTGCTGATTCTAATTGCTACATGAGATTCTGCTGCTTCACAGGCTTGCTGCTGAGAGCTTTTGATGTCATTTGCAATCAAAGAAACAAAAAAATACCTACAAAATTTTTATTAATTGAATTAGGAAACAGACATAGGCCGTTAATTTTATATTAAGAAAATCTCATTTCAAGAAGGTAAGATGGTCTTATCTTTTTCAGGGGATAATTTAAACTATGTGTCAATCAATGCAACTTTCTCTAAGCAGCAATTCTTTTTCAAATTGTTTTATCTGAAACATTTTAAAATCCTAAAAAGGGAACTTATATGGATTATGCGACATTTAAAAAAATTTAAAATTTTCATTATCCATGAAAAATCATAATGTGTATCATCACGTGTAGAACTTTATAAAGAATTGTGGAGCTAAAGAAGCTTGCGGGGGGGGGGGGCTGACAAGATGGCACAGGTGTTAGCCATTGCAACTCTTCTCAAGAACCATAGTTCAATTTCCAGCATTCAGGTCATTCATGACCTACTGCCACTTCAACTCCTTGGGATGTGAAGTCCTCTTCCTGCCTCCAAGAGCATGTACATTGCCCAAACTCAAGCAGACGTGTGCATACACAAATATAATCAATATAATACTTCTTCCAAAAAGATATCGATACCAAAGTGTTTTGTCAATTCAGTAACATTGAGCTCTGTCGCCAATTCAGAGTGAGCAAGAAGATCTTGCTGTTTGGGGCACTGAAATGCTGTGCTCTCATGTAAGAGTCCTGTACCTTTAGTTACCCTGATTAATACTGTGATGTGGACACATGCATATATTGTTGTCTCTCATAAGAGAATCTATCTGTTGAGGGGATAGCACACACTCTTTCTGTTTTGTAAACATTCTTCTTTAGATAACAGTTGCTGAGAAGTCAAATGGTGAATAGTGGAGAACTGAAGGAGAAAGAATTAGGAGGGGAAGAGGAATCTGCTGGAAGAAAGGGGGGTATCTTGCTTAGGTGTAAAGCATCAGCCTGTGCTCATTGTAAAGAATGAGTTCCTTTTCATTTGGTTTTATTCGTATAGGTAATCATGTTTTCAAGGCACACTAGATGCATGTTGATAAAGTTTGCATTTTTAGTCCTAGGTCTTTTTATTTTGTAATGCTTAAACATTTCTCATATAAAATTAATTATGCATTTTACATGAAGACTGAAACCTGCATTTAGTTTCTTACAAAGCTAAAGTGCATCATCGCTCATATTTTTCAGAACTCAGGCACTTCAAGACAGCGTCGTTGCCGTAGTCTTGTCCTTTCTTTTAATTTTTCCTGCCTGTGGTTGTAGCATTGCTACTGCAGTTCCAGCCATCGTATGTATGCACATGGGGAAAAGACAAGTTAAAGAGAAGGTAGTAGCAGAAGGATTTTGCTTTAATCTTATTGTTCAGAAATGGGTCCAAGAACTGCTTGAACTACAGAGACCTGTGGAAAAATAATAGCTTGTGTTTATGCTATGTTGTGTGAACTTTTAATGAGGAAACCCAAAAAAATCATCTTCATATCACAGATAGGGAACCAATGACATAAACAATGACACAATTCCACTCAAATTCAGTTGGATGAAAGAGTGAGTTTAAATTAGGGTTGTTATTGGAGGATCTGTGAGCTGTGATTTGCAGGACTATGGGAAATTTGTGGGCAGCTACATGAAAGCAAATCTCTGTACTTGTTTTGGAAACTCTTTCAGGCAATAACATTTAAGATGCTGGCCTACTTTGGGCATGGTCTCATGTACTATAAGTGCAAATGAAAAGTGTTTGCAGTCCCCTTGGTTCTAGCTCCCAGTGCACGCAGAGAACTGCCGATCTCTACTCTTACTGTGAGTTTGTCCCCAAATAAACTTTTGTTATACTCAATTCCAGGCTATTATGGAGCTCTTTGATACAACTTCAAGTACTCCAGGACCTGTTAGATGTTTTTGCATCCTTGGGTGAGGTATGACATAGTAAGCCTTCCCCTAGTGACAGTTAATTGTTTGCAAATCTTGTAGTGGAAGGAGCTATATGAGCCCTGTCTTCTAATAATTATTTTTAGTCTATATACCCTTTTGGAAGGGTGGATCTCTATGACCACCCACCCTCCATGATGGAAAGCCATTGGGTCCAATCCTCTAGAGGTCTCCTGGAAGTGGTCATAGCTGCTGACAGATCAGAGAAGTCAATATCCTGCCATGAGGGTAGTTTTTGACAACACACAGTCTTAGTTTTAGAGACACTAGTTTCTGTAATACAGAGATCTGATCAAATAAGGAGATTAAATAGTCAGTCAATATGGGTGTAGTGTCTACTGAATTGTGCTTGAATGATTCAACAGGCCTATCTCCCCTTCAAAGAACACTTCTTATCCCCTTATACACTGATTTAGATAGGCCAGTTTTCAGTTAATATGCTGTATTTACCCAAAAGAAACAACTGACTTACATCTGAACAAAATGAAACTTTAGGTTTGAAGACAGATTTCTACATACAAGATGAAACAGCCAGAACAGGGATATGAAGCTGCCTTAAGGAGAGATTCTGAGTACAGACCTGAAAGAAAAGTTAATTTAGGGTTCAAGTGGCTGGATTAGGTAAATAGTACCCAAGGAACCAGGTAACAAGTTCCAGGATTAGAGGGGAAGATTCATGACTCTTTCAAGTATGGAACATTCATTGAAGAAGTGTGATGATGATAAGTCAAACAAGTCATGACTATGAATTTTACGAGTTCATCTTGATTTATAAAAAATACTCCTATACTTAATGCTCAGGAATAATCAAGAAAGAGAGGATGGGAAGGTTATGTAAGAGCTTGAGGATCAGTGAGATTATGTATCTTGGGAATGCCAGGCTCTGTACACAATTTCTTATTATTATGACTGCCTAAACATGAGCTGAACAGGGACAACACCAGTATAGATGCCAAAGTAGACAGAGGAAAGCTCACAAGGCCTCAACCCTATACAAAATGACAGGTAACTAAAAAGTGCTTGATACTGGGGGGAATAGCTTTTCCCAGGGAAGAGCAAAGTAATTAGCTATTTAATATCAAATGGTCAGCCCTAAAAATACAAATAAATAACATTATACATACTGAGTGGGTTACATTTAAGAATATACATGTATATAAATGTATTAAAAGAGGCTATACATTTGAAAGAGAGCAAGGACACATATAAAGGAGAGTTTGAGGGATTGAAAGAGCAGAGGGGCATAATTATAATCTCCTAAAATAAAAGAAAAAATGCTTCCCATATATGAGTACATTTTTCTGTAATCCTTTGAGAGGAATAAAAAGACAGATGTGGTCTCTTCTTAATGGAATCAGGGAAAAAAGGCGTGGGCTTCAGAGATGGAGAAACATGGGCTTGAATCTAAGTTCCCTAAGCCAATTGAATGACTAAGATATTATCTATCTCCTCTAAAACATAAAATAAAAATGCTAATGCTTCTTGGTATCATTGCTATAAATCTTGTAAAATAAATGTAAAATATTTTTAAGTACTTTAATCTACTTCTGGGTCTATATTACAACATCAAGGGCAAGGCCCTTCTATGTCATACATAGGAGGAGTGTGTAGTTCAGAAAGTAGAACTCACCACACTTTAGTTGGGGTTTCTTTTTAAAGTTAGCTGTAAGGGGGTCCCATACTGAGCTTTTATCTTATTTTTTAATTCTTTGAAAGTTTTATGCATTTACACAATGTATATTGACCATATGCATAGTAAAACAGATAGCCTTGAAGTACTTTACTTTCACCCTCAGCAATCCCTTCCTATGTCAAGGATTGGGGGTTAATTTGGAGAGATATGTCCTTATTTCAAATATGTAAGCCACTGAAATATGTTGAGTTCTGTTTTCAAGAGCTTACCCGCCCTTGAGTAAATGTGCTTCATACATTTTTTTAAAACATTGTATTCATCCTTTTTGTATCAATATTTTCTTGGTGTCTACAATGATACTTCATGAAATGGATTATTAAAAATCTTCATGAAATTTGCCTGGAGGCAGGCTCCCAATGCAAGAATAATTAAAGTGACAGTTTAAGAGCAAATTATGTGAGCCAGGAGCGTACAGTGTGTTCATTGTCATTCTCATCTCTGTACTTTGCAAAAAGAAAGTGATTTAGCTTAATTTTTCATCAAGGAGTGTCCTCCCAGGAGGCCATGTGGAGGAGTAGGGTGTGATGTGTATGGCAGATTTCACAAAGCAATGTCATATCTACCATATGCTTTCATATTTGAGTGCATACAAAAAAAAGAGAAATGAATAGAAATAGTGAGATGAATCAGTTGGTAAATGCCCTTGCTGTCAAGCCTGGTGACTTAAGTTCGATTCCTGGAACCTATAAGGTAGAAGAAAAAAAAATGAACTTCCACAAGTAATCCCTTGATCTCCAAATGCTACCTTCAGCATGCCAGCATCCTGCAACATGAAATAAATCTCCCATTGCAGAATATTTGTTTACACTGTGAAGATGCATCTTTCTCAAGGTGCTTTCTGATTGGTTTAATAAAGGACTGAATGGCCAATAGCCAGGCAGGAAGATGTTAGGTGGGACTTCCCCAGGACAGAGAGGACTCTGGGAAGAAGAAAGACGAAATTCACCAGAAAGACTCAGGGAGAGCAAGATGTACAATATGAAGATGAAGTAATGAGTCAGATGACAGGAAGTAGATTAAAAATATAGGTTAATTACATTATAAGAGTTAGTTTAAAACAAGACCACATTCTCATAATTAATAATTAATGTCTCCATTATGTGTGGGCTGGTGGTCCCTATGAGAAAGTACTACTACAAGTTGGGTGTGTGGCATAAGAAGGCTCAATACACTGATAATATTAGTATCTGTATAAAAACCTAGTGACTGTGTACTTGCACCAATAGAAGCAGAACAAGTATTAAAAGTTCAATAAGTCTTCAGTATTTATTAAGCTTGAGTATGTTGTCTCTGTTAGGATCAAATTATGCTGTTTCTGATGTTTTCAGGTGATGAGGTGCACTGAGTGATTGTCATTTTTGCCTGTGTCCCCTAAACAGAGATATCAAGTCCATTTTGAACTATGCCAATTACTTCCTGAAATACATTAGGCATCTTGGTAGATCTTAAACATTCACTTAATTGTATTTTTGTGCCAAATAGTTCACTAGTTTTCTAGAGTTAATAGAAAAAAAAAACTTGGATATTTGAATCTGATCGACACAAAAATCCTCCATTATCATGTGCCCTTTAACAAATAGTTTATTCTTTCTGTTCAAGCTGACATCAGAAGTGGGAATTATAAAGTTGCTATGAGCATAAGAAAGATAAAGTATCAGGCACAGTGTTTGAAACAGCTGAGTATGGTCTACCAGTTGTTAAAACCTACATCCCCCATCACCGCTAGTCAAGCTTTGGTCTTCTATGAAAAAGCAAAACCAAACCAAAAAACAAAAAACAAGAAACTAAGTTATCTCTCTCTCCCATATGTCCATGAGTTTGTCTATATCTATTTTTGAGTTAATAAAAAAGAAAAATAAGAAAATTGGCTAAAGTCTATATCTCCATGAATTAAAGTTATAGAACTAGAAGAATATATATAGACTATACTGTTTCATGATCATGGCCATCTGTAAAATTAATCATTCTCCACTTAGATTATTTGGAGAACAGTGTTGATTGGACCTGAAAATTTCCCCTTAAGTTTTATCTAGAATAAGCTTTGACTAGATTTTATTTGATAAACATTAATTTCTAAACCTTATACATCCTGTGACAAGTTCTCAAATCTAATCCAACCCCATACTCAATAGTGTTTAGAAAACATGTATTTTCTAAAATAAAAGAGAAACTTCCTACTCTCCTATCAAGTACACCTTTTTCATTTCTGAAGAATCCACAAACTCTACATTCTACATTTTCTTCCCTCCATTGTCTGGGTTGTATAAAGGAGCCAACCTGGAGATGCTTTGAAGACAAGAAAATCACAGGTTTAAAGAGCATATGGCTGATTTTACTATGAAACCTGCCTAATTATATGTAGCCGCCTCGTGTTCTTCTTGCTTAGTACTACTTTATAGCAATTTTCTTGTTAAGTAATAGTCTAGGTCTGTTCCTCCTCCTCCTGATAAAGTCACCTTATTATTGGTGATTGATACTGTGGACAGTGGGGCACCTGGGGAGAGAAAACCTTTTCATGTCCTCAGTCTCCATTGTGTCCATATTCACACGTGTTACCTGTTTTATATGCCGTGGCTTTAAAACTGCCAAAGTGGCTACTGAGTTTACACTTAGGTTCAAAAGAATGTAAAAAGCATTCAAAATAATCTGCAAAATATTTTTCTTCTGTTTTTTAATTAAGTGCTGTTTCTCAAACGTTTAATATTGTGGGTTGGAAGGGTGGCTGATCAGGTAAAGGCATTTGTCACCAAACCTGATGATCAGAGACAAGAGCTAATCCCCATTGTCCATGTAGTAATAGGAGAAAAGCAATCCCCAAGGGCTGTCCTCTGTCCTCCACATATGAGCCTGTGGCATGAACACACACACACACACACACACACCACACACTTACCCCCTACACAAACACACACACTCACCCCCCACACACACTCACCCACCTACACACACACACACTCACACACACTCACCCCCCCACATACACACACACACTCACCCCCCACACATACACACACTCATAGTAGTTATAGTTTTCCATTGTTATGATAAAAGATAAAATAGATATAAATATTGTAACTGTGATTCTTGCTTAATAACTGTTTTGCTATATGTAATTTTACTATGTTAAAGTTAAAGCCTTTCTTTTTTGTTTAAACAGAAAAAGGGGAAGTGATGGGGGAGTGTCATATATCAATCTGTTGATTTCATTGGTTAAGCAATAAAGAAACTTCCAGGCCCATTTGATAGGCCCACCCTTAGGTGGGTGGAGTAAAGAGAACAGAAGGCTGGGAGAAAGAAGCTGAGTCATAGAGTCGCCATGATTCTCCCACTTCAGGCAGATGCAGGTTAAGATCATTCCTGGTAAGCCAGCTTGTGGGCTACATAGATTATAAGAAATGGGCTAGTCCAGGTGTGAGAGTTAGCCGAGAAAAGGCTAGATATAATGGGCCAAGTGGTATTTAAAAGAATACAGTTTCCAGTGTAATTATTTCGAGTAAAGCTAGCCATGGGGGCGGCCGGGTGCCAGGGGCGGCCGGGTGCTGGGGACGCAGCCCCGCTGCTCCTATTACTACATACACACACACCACACATCACACGGTCGGGGAAGCAATAAATACAAAATAACAAAAAAATAAGCTTTGATATTACTTGGGGAGAGAGTGACAAAAGAATTGGGTCTGCTTTCCTGAAAAAGTTCACACTACACATATATATTTTTAACTGTATTCTCTTAAATGTTACAGTATGACCGTAGTTTTTTCCTCCCTCCACTCCTTCTAGTCCCTATTATCACTTCTCTTTTCCAGATCAAATCCTCCTTTGTTTCCCTTCAAAAAGTGAAAGGAAGGAAAGAAGGAAGGAAGGAAGGAAGGAAGGAAGGAAAGAAATGAAAGGAAGAGGGGGAGAGGGAGAGGGAGAGGGAGGGGGGGCAGACTGTGTTTGATAGACATTTCTTACATTTTAATGGCTAAGAGCTTCAATGGCAGAGTCATCAGCTAACAGGCAAAAAATACACGTTTTCTTTTTAATTAAGTATTTCCATGGAAAGATTGTGGAGAATGATTTTATCATCCTTAGGCAGGTGTTGGAATTCCAGAACCGACTGCAAACTGAACAATGAGCAGAGTGCCTGGGCAGAGTGGCCAGTCCTTCATGTTGGGTTCTATTGTGTTTATTCTGCTAATTTGATTCTGCAAGTAGTCATGGCAGCATGAGAACACTTCAGAGCCTACAAGAGCACAGCTCTGAGACACAGAGATATTACACTTATATATCCAGTCTCTTGGCATATAAATGAATAAATCTTGTTAAACCACATCTGTCCACATTCAGGACTGACCTACATCATTTTAATATATGTACACTGGAATGTTTATGTTCCGAGATACAGTCTTCAGGTAAAAATACATTCACAGTTTGCTTTGAATAAGAAGAATGTTTTCTCCTTTTAAATTTCTTTAATATTTTTTAAAAGTTATCTTTCCTGGGCCTATAAGACAAATAAAATAGCAAATAAAATAAAATAAGACAAAGACAAATAACTGCAGAAAAATCCAGAGGTTGTGTTTGTACAGCTACTTTTTAAAAAGTTTTATTAGACTTGTAAGCAGATCTATGCTTTATAATCTTCAAGAGTTTAATTTAAAGAGGTCTTAGTTAAAGATAAAGGAAAATAAGTTTTTGTTTTATTTTTTGTTTCTTTTTTGATCAGAGCAAATGCAAATGAAAGGAAAGTGAAGAAGAACTCCAATACATGGGAGAGATTCCCAAGGAAAAATATAGCAAACATGTTATATTTCTGTTAGTACAGGCAATGTAATTGCTTTTTAAATTGCTTCAAAGTCACCATAAATGTGAGCTTTACCAATACTTTTAAAGGGGGGGGGGGTGATTGGTGCCCAACATCCATCATATAAATCCACATAGGGCTTGATTCTCCCTTTTTATCTAAATAAAAAAGTTTTAACTCTAATAGGGTAAAACTATAAATGAATTACATTTATAATGTTGAGTCTATTCATATTTGGCAAATTTGGAGAAATTACTTTATTATTTGTTTTACCTGGAAGAATCAAATGTTTTATACCTAAACCATTTTCTAACACAACTTGTATTACCATCCTAAAAATATCCTTTTATGTCTTAAAATATTTTCTTATATAAACAATTTAAGCTTTTATGTCTCTCAGCTTAAATAGTTTACATCACTTTTGTGAGTTTCTTCTCTGAATTTTATAACAAGGAATACTGTAACTATAACTTTTTAGTCTTCAACCCATCAAAGACATGAGGATATAATATTACCTTAGTGAAGAGGAAGTGCAGAGCAGACACCTTCCCAAACTATAGAAATGATAGAAACAGTTGGCTGTCTGGACAGTCACCCAAGGTTCATCTGCAATGTTGAGGCATCCATCTTTAGATTAGAGACCTAGAATGTCTGATAGACATTTTTTGTCAAGCAGATCTTTCTAATGTACTGTCTTACCTTGTCTTGCCAAAGTTTGGCAGTCACCTCCTTTTGTGTCCTGCTTTTCCAAATTGGACAATATATTGTCAGCAAATGAGGCAAGGACAGTTTCTTGCCCAGAGGCTAACTGTGTCACAATAAAAGCAAACTCCCTATGATGGTTCTTCAATGCCCATCATCCTTTTGTGAAGTAGATTAGTGGTGCCCAAAAGTAGACATGTCTCAAGATAATAAAAAGCCTTACATTTTAAAAAGATCTTAAATTCCATTTTCTGTAGTTCTTTGAAGTGTTTGAAGACCACCTATTGTTGTAGAATATTAATTTAACATGTGTGGCATTCATTTTTGCTTTGAAATAATTGTTTAATGCTGCAAAGATGAGTTGCATTCTTTTATGTTGCATTTGTTAAACTTTGTGAAGTTGTGTTATTTGGCTTGTTTAAAACACCTGATTGGTATAATAAAAAGCTGAACCAATGAATCGGTAGGCAAGAGATATAACAGGTAGGGTTGGCAGGCAGAGAAAATAAATATGAGGAGAAATCTGGGAAGAAAAGATCAGGGAACAAGAAAAGAAGTAGAGAGGACACCAATGGTCAGTCACCCAGCTATGCAGTTAGCATAAGTAAAAACTAAACTACAGAGTAAGAACTAAATAAAAGATATACATAAATAAAGAAAGGTAAGAGCGAAGAGACAAAAGGTAGATGGGATATTTTAAGTTAAGATAAGCTGGTTAGAAACTAGCCAAGTTAAGGTTGAGCATCCATAAACAAGAATAAGTTACCATGTATTTATATGGGAGTAGGTTGTGGACTCCAAAAAGTAAAGAGAAAATAGATAAATAAATAAACCCAACTATATCTCTGACCTTAAAAACATATCTAACAAGGCCACAATTTTGATTGTTATAGATGGCTAAATAATAAACTGCATTTCTTCTTTGCACAAATGGCTTTCAAGGACCAGAACTTGACATTACATTTTTCAATGACCTGCCTAGGTACAATACCTTAAGCAAGAATTATATATATATATACATTGAAAAGAATGACCTTACATTTGTATTTTATCAATATAAAAAATCCATAACAATATAAACTATTTGAGATTAATAGTTGCTTTTTAGTTTAAAATAGATTCATTGATAATCTATGCCTTTATCCTATCATTCCAACATTAAAACCTTTCCTTCAGAAAGACATCCATGAATCAAATCTTCTTTGTTTAGCTTTTTCCCTAACCATGACCAAAATTAACTTGCAACCAACACCCTAAACAATGGCAAAAATTCATAGCCCACCAAATAACTAACCCCCTCACACTCTACCTCTTGGGAATGTGGACATTATATTCTTAAAATTACTTTCTGATATCTGAGGGCAGTGGCATCTTTGTTGGACCTTGAGAAAATTGAGAAAATTGAGAAAATTTTCAATTCCTGGGAGAGCAAGCTGTTTTCCAATTTTGGTGTGATGAGATAGTACAGGACTCACCGGAAGACCTGCCTAGGATAGTCTATGAGGTTGGATGGACCATATATGTGACTGCCTTGAAATTGTCCCTAGCAGTTTGTATTCTAAAACTGATCTTTGGGTGGTATTTGTCAGCTTAGTGTTGTTATCATAATCAAGAAGGAATTTTTTTGGGGTCCCATCATTCTTTTCTAGCCTTCAAAGGTCACTGTTAGAAATGGTCATGGTTCATTGCAGCAACCTTAGTTTGGTCACCCCACTTATACTTCCTGCCTGTCTACTGATCAATCAGTGTTTTCTTAAACCAATCTAAGTGACAAATCTTCACAGTGTACAAAAGAATTATTCCACAGCACCCTGTATGACCACTAATATAATGACAGAAAGTTTAGATTATATATATATATATATATATATATATATATATATATATATATATTACATATATACATATTATATATATTTTGAGGTAACATTTATACCTTAAGAAAATTTTTAAAGAGTCAAAATAAAACCAAAGGATTATGATATTAGTGGCAATAAAATAGTCTCTTAATTTTGTTTTTTCTCCTGTCCCATATCAGGTGGCTCTTTTGACATAAGACAGAGATCTAGATTTTCCTTTAACAGGCATGGTTAAAGGAGAAAGCTACATGCCAATTCCATTGCCAGCTTTTTACTTGAACTGATACTGCAAATACACCATTTGCATTATATGTCTATAGAGAGCAGTAAAAACAAATATTTGGGAAGGCTTATAGAATTTTATACTGTTGTAATTTGTGCTGTGCCATTAGGCTAATTTACTCTTTTTCTTGGAACATTTTTTTCTGCATGATTCATCCTTTTTTTTTTTTAGTTGTCTCGTTTGGCCAGTGGTCTTGAGATTCCTTAGTTTGATGCTTTTATTCCCCAGGAAAGACAAAATCAAAATTCTACCCAAACCCTAACTTTGAAAAGTTTCCCCTTTTTGACAGGTTATATTATATCAAATAAAAGGCATTTGTTAATCTTATATGCTAGTTTAGCTTGAAAGGCCATACTGTTTGATGAACCATCACCTATACAAATCTAACTCCTATTTGAGTTTAATCTTTCTCAATTTTGATGATAGTTTTTCTTCTCTGTAGAAAAAAAGCAAAATCTCTTCCCCAATGTAATATATTTTCTGACTTCCATTCTGAAGTTAATACATTTTTTTAAATATATAGGTTGTTTTATTTTAGCAGTTTCTGTAATTCACTGTCTCTGAGCAGCTATTGTTTTTTGTTCGGTAGCATTTAAAAATTCAAAGTTAACAAAACACGATACAGGGGCCAGAAAACCTACTTTTTTTCTATCCTTTAATGCCTTTTTCTATTTATATTATTTTATTCTCTATTCAAAGACTTTATTTTTAAACTATTTATCCTTTTTCTGACTATTTGTACTCATTTTTTCTCTTTCTTCATCATCTAGGCACATTTTTAAGCACACTGTTCGCTGTGTAGAGGTTTTCTCAGTCTGAATCTGACTTTGCTAAGTGCCTGTAGCCACACACCTGCAGCATTTTCTGAAGCATGTATCAAACATTAAACTGTTAGGCAGTTTGTAGGCCTTCTACTGCTAACTCGTGGCTTGGTGCCTGTCTCTGCCCTCCTGGGTTCCATGAAATTTTAGTCTTATGTCAGTAGGTGCCAGGCTCTAAAGCCATATTTACCACCCTAGCTCTGAAAATTTGTAGTGTTTGTCTGCAGCAGGAGTTTGTACTCAGTGTAGGTTTCTTAAGTGCTCAACTACACAGCAGGGTCTCTGAAAAAAAGCTTCTATGCTGAGTCTACCCAAGTTTATGCTCTGTTCGGGTCCATGCAAATATTCTAGCCCCATGGTAGGTACCGTATATAGTAGAACTTTTCCATCAGGACTCACAGCCACAAATAATTGTATGGAGACTTATTATTAATTGTGAAATCTCAGTCTTAGGTTAGGCTTCTTCCTACATATTTCTTATAACTTAAATCTACCTATATTTTTAAGTTTATGTTCTTCTTTTGGGTTCACCTTATTATTTAGCTTCTCTAGGATCATGAACTATAGGATTAATGTCCTTTGTTTATGGCTAGTATCCATTAATGAGTGAGTACATACCATATTCATATTTTTGGATTTGGGTTATCTCACTCAGGATAGTGTTTTCTAATTCCATCCATTCGCACATAAAATTCAAGATGTCATTGTTTTTTACCTCTGAGTAGTACTCTAATATGTATATATTCCACACTTTCTTTATCTATTCTTTCATTGAGGGGCATCTAGGTTGTTTCCAGGTTCTGGCTATTACAAATAATGATGACCACATATGACTTCTTGGAAAGCATAAGGTCTGAAAGGGAGTTAGACTGGTCTGCCAGGTCATCTTAGAACAGTGGTTCTCAATCTTCCTAATGCTGTGACCCTTTAATACAGTTTCTTGTATTGTGGTGTCCTCCAGTCATAAAATTATTTTGTGTTACTTCATGAAGACAATTTTGCTACTGTTATGAACCATAATGCAAACATCTGATGTGCAAGATGTCTGATTTGTGACTCCTTTGAGGCATTGTTGACCCCTGCAAGGGGTTGCAACCTACAGATTGAGAACCACTGCCTTAGAATATTTATTGTTTCTTGATGCTTTATTTCTGTTTTATGACTTGTTTTCCTTGTAAAGACTGTTCTTTTAAATCCGAATAGAGTATTTATCCACTTGTAAATCAGACTTAAGTCATAATTTACTTTGAAGAAGCAAATTGATACCCATAATTTATATTTTTTCTCTTAATGATACTTGTTGCTTTTAGCATAGGGACAGTAGAACAGTTCTATGACTTCTAAAATATAAGTTGCAAGAACAACAATCCCATGGGAAGACAAATAATTACTTAGAAATATTTTTAACAAGAATGGAGCTTTCAGTTAATGGTAATGATAGTGGGATCAAGCTATCTGGGTCCCTGAGTTGAAAGAGAAAAAGGACAAAATTAAAAATAAAATATCAAGCAAGCTTGTAGTCGGTGAAATATACACTTAATTAGATTCATAAAGATCTGCCTTAGATTGGAGCAGTAGTTCAGAGTTAGGGGCCTTGCTCAACCCTGGCAACATTCTGACTTCAATTTCCAGAACCACTACATGTGCATACACAGAACTGCAGAATATTTGCTTCTTTATATGATATATGTTCAATATTTGTGGTGGCTCTGGTGATTGTGATAGAGCAAATGTGGCGAAAGCAGTTGACTAAAGCCTCTGCGTGTCACTTTACTGGGCTGTATAATGAGACTCATTGTCAGAGTAGATAAAACATAAACACCATGAAAGACAGTGCATACTAAAATGCCTTTTGGTGGTAAAAGGCAGACCTTTAATAGAGGGAATTTTAATTGTATCAGAAATGTTAAGAATAGACAGTTACTTCATGGTGCTTAACCATTGCCTATAACAGGCCAGTGAACACAAACTGAAACACAGGCTACTCTTCTTTTTGTTTCTGAGACTATGAGAGGATTTTCCCAGCATTTAAACACATTCAGATTACTAGTTATATAAATCCAAGTACAAAATCATTCAATTTCTTTGTGGAAAGTTGGACATTGCTTATTATTTCTGTTACTATCTTGAGAAAGGGAGAGCAGTGATAGTATTTATGCAACTGGGATTATTTTTAAAAAGATCATATCCACTTCACTACAAGTCAATTTTTACTAAAATTAGGAATCTCCAATAAAAAAAAATTGCTAGCCACTCATGGTCTTAACTCTGCTGTGTGAATTAAGTTATGGTACATACTAAAAGCCATAACACATTTGCTTTGTAATTAACAAGACAGTGACTGTTACTCAGTAGTATCCTTTAAAGAATGGCTTTAGGCTAATCCTTTCTCACTTCTAACTTTGCTTAAAGATCATTTTTGTTCCAGGGGCATACATCTTAGGAATCCCCAAATACTCCATCAGTGTATCTTCTCTCCAGATGACACCTCTGTTCTTGTTGCCATCTGGATAAGAGAATCCAATTGCCTGACCCATCTTCTGCCCAAACAGGCAATGGAGATCATGTCCAGTCTTACAGGTGCTTCACTTTTCTACAGCATGGCACTGAGCACACTTCTGCACAAAAATCTTGCCATTCTCAACTTTACCCATTTTTATTCGTTGTTTGTAACATAAACAGGGTCCTATTTGTTGTTGGAGTTTTTGTCCCGCCAGTAACCCACAGCCGGCAAGCCCCAAAGAAAATCACACATAGGTCTCCATAAATTATAAGCGGATTGGCCCATTAGCTCTAGCCTCTCACTGGCTAACTCTCACATCTTGATTAACCCATTTTTCTGATCTATGTTTGCCATGTGGCTCAGTACCTTTTTCAGTGTTTGCAGATAATATCCTGCTGCTTTGGTGATCTGGGCAAGAGAGGGAGGAATCAGCTTCCTCCTTCCTAGAATTCTCCTGTGCTCATTGCATCATTTCTACTTCCTTTCTGGTTTTCCTGCCTATACTTTCTGCCTGGCCAATCAGCATTTATTTAAAACATGATTGACAGATTACAGGCAATTCTCCCACACCAGTTGTCCACAGCTCAGCACCAGGAATGCTATAATCCAAAACTGACATCCCAGTCTCTAGTTTCATTCTTTTAAATAGAGTATTATGGTAAATGATAGCTAATGTTTTGTGTGTTAGACTCATGCTTTTTGGGGGGTTATAGACTTTCCTAACACAGAATGAATCAGGTGTTTATATAAGGATCCAAGTATGTCCTACAGATTTCTTATTCTGTGGCCAGTCTATAATCTTAGCTCAATCCCTGGGTTTTTTTTTTTTTTTCAGATTCTGACATATCCTAGCATTATCTATCCTCCAGAAAGTATTTCAGCACAGCCTCCTGTAGGTGTGTGTTGGCAAGCTTCATGGAGCCTTGTTCTCAATATGTAGGTCTTAGTATTGACAAAGCACTCATAGTGGCTTCTCTGTCTCTCTGGTTCCCACACTGTCAGCTCTTCCCTCTCTCACACCCTGTGTTCAAACCCCAGTAACCTCAGCATGTCTGTGATCTGATATCAATTTACTCTACCTACTGAGACTTGTGTTTGGTCTGATCTCTGTTTTCCCAGTGTTACTGTTTAGAAAGTGAACTTGAGTCAGCGGTGATGAGATGCTCACCGCTGTTCTTCAAGGATCAAAACCCTGTTTGGTACGACCTCTGCCTCAGAAGAGTTGCTGTGCACATCGTATCCATAGAGATGCTTCCTGTCATGGGAAGTGAACTCATCATATCACATCGTCAGACCTGATTTCTTACTCCAAACTGTACCCACTCCCAGCACGGTGACCTCAGATTTCTCTCTTGGTTAGACAGTCTGGAGTAAGAAGATAATTGATTAATTCTGAAGCCTATAGCACAGTTCTGCCACTGTCCTGTGCTGCTAACTGCTGTTTTCATAGAATCTCTCCAATCTCTTTATCCTTTCACTTTGCACAAAAGCACTGTGATTGACATAAATAATTTGCCTTTGCAGTATTATTAGACTTTTTAGGGGAAGTTTCTGACTCCCCAAATGTTTAAAATCCCATGTTGTGCACAATCTCCCTGAGAACAGATTTTGAGGTATTCCTGACTCTCCTAATGCTTCTTTCTGTGTTTAAGGGTTAGTGTCTTCCTCTGGATTTAAGAATAACCAGTAGCAAGCCCAACATGTTAAATTATGCCTAAATATGATTGGTAGTCAAAATTTAAAGCAAGGTAATTAACTGTTTGGTGGTTCTGATTTTTAAAACTTTAGAACTTTTTTAAAATCCACAGACCTTGACAATTATCTTAAAGTTTTTTTTTTAATTTTCATCTTTACTGGAGTAAATTTATTTAGAAAGATGCTATTTATAAACTGCATTAATGCAAAGTAGAAATACTTTACAAAAGACTTATGGTGTATTTTAGGTGACATAGTTATAACACAGCAACAGCCTTTGCAAATACATTTGCTGTTAAGTTGCCCCACTGATTATAAATAGCTCACTGAAACTGCTCAGCAATTATATTGAAATGTGACATCTCTTTTGAACAACAAAAGGCAGATAGAGTTCTTGTTGATGTTAAAACTATTCTACTCTGTAAATACATTGTTCTTGATGTTCATAAATTGCTATGTGCTATACACAGTGGGAAAACATAAAGAGGAAATGATCATCAATTTCTTAGAATAGTGGTAGGACTTGAGAAAAATAAATTCAAAGTTTGTTTTTAATACAGCAATAGCTGGAGTTTGCTTTTTCAGAATCATAATGACACCCATAGGCTGTGTCCTATTTACAAATTCATCTTACCTCACAAAAGCTACTCATTGATCCATCAATCAATTTTGTTTTGTACTCTGTAATAAATGCTAAACAAATTGAATTATCAAAGGGAGGAAATGCTTAACATCCTCTATTCTGAGAAACTACATTATATACAGTGATAAAATAGTAATTAAGATCAACTCATCTTCCCCCATTTCGTCTGTTTTTATACTCATATGAGTATGAAAGCAAACGTGTTTGGGAATATGACTATGTATAGGTATGTGTGCACATACTTTCATGCTTGTGTGTGGAGGTCAGAAGACAGCTTCAGATGTCATCCTCAAAAAAATTGTCTATCTTTCTGAGATTGGGTCCCTTATTGGTCTGGAACACACCAATTCAGCTAGGCTGACTATTGTGTGTGCAATGCCCAGAAAACTGTCTTTGTTCTCTTAATTCTAAGATTAGAAGTATATGTCATTGTACCTGTTCTGTTTTTGTGGGATCAGGGAATTGAACTCAGATCCTTATGCTTACAAGACAAACACTTTGCCCACTATGCTGTCTCAACAGTATTGATGCTATCTGTCATGAATGATATTTTAATTAGAATTTAAACTCTTGAACTATTATAGAACTATGTGTGGAGATCTATTATCACCCAGTTGCCTGGCCCAGTTTAGTCTAGTAAGATCCATTTTTATTTAACTAGAAAATGAAAATGTATTTATAGTCCTGTGTATGTTCTCTATTTGCCATCAAAGCCTCCACCTAGTCATTATTTTATCTTGCTAGGCTGAGCACACCAATCAACATTGCCTAATTTCTACCAGGGATTTCAATTATCTTGTCAATATCCTGTAGCATGAATAAAAAAAACCCAGACTCAGATATTGGGGTTCAAGCTGAAGATCAGAAAAGTAAAACAGTCAAGTTACTAGAAAAGTCTTACCTCTACCATGGCTGAATGACTGGAGACTGAGCCCTGAGTCTCTGTCTCCCCCCCATTTTAAATTCCCCTTTAGTACTGGGATTCAAGGTGTGAGCCACCGCCACCTGGATCTGTTTCTGCATTGATCTTGTGTAGCCCTGGGTGGCATTGAACTCACAGAGATCCATCTGCTTTTGTCTCTCCAATCCTGGGATTAGAGGTGTGTGACACCACTGCCCGACTTCCAGTGGCTTATTTTTACCCTCTTTAGTTTTAGTTATTAAAACATAAATAAAATATTACTAATATCCTTCTACCAAACTCCTAGACCCAGGCTTCTTGGAAGAATCCTCCTTGTCCTACAGTTGCGCCTGCCCTAGCATCTCTTTTATATAGTGTAGATGTACATTTTCATTGTTCTTTAGCACTGGCTAGGGCTTGGAGCAACACAGGATGGCTTGACGAAAAGTGAAGCACCGATCATCTGTATTCAGATATTATTTGATTTTCTTAAGTGCCTGGAGGCAGGCTCCTAAAGATGCTCTTCTTAAAGACTCATTTCAGTTCAGTTCTCTCTCTCTCTCTCTCTCTCTCTCTCTCTCTCTCTCTCTGTGTGTGTGTGTGTGTGTGTGTGTGTGTGTGTGTATCTTCAGTATATATTATGCTCATGATACATTTGCTGATGTTCGATAGATTCTGACTGAAATATTGACCTCATCCCAATAAAATCCACATTTAATACAGCTTATTGACTAATTGACTTGGAATTCTTAGGAACATGCCAGAACTTTGAAAGACTGTGAGTGACTAACTTTCCTATGATTTAGTCCTATTTTAGCTATACTTTTTCTCTTGTGAAACAATCTCCTTCAAACACAAACTTACCTGAGATATTGAACTATGAGTTTGGAGAGGATTTAAAAGGCCATTTGAGCAGCAATGATATGCAACAGAGTCCAAATGGCTTATTTCATGGAGGATTAAAAACACCCTAAAACACACATAGGGTTCTCTCCACATTGAGCCAAAACAAAGCAGTGGATTAAAAAAAAAAAAGTTAAAAAGGAATGAGAGATAGTAACAGCCAAAAAACTCATTACTTGTTCAGGCCCAGAATACAGGATGTTACATACATATATCAAAACTTTCATATAATTTAATCATGTGTTAACATTGGTAAGATAGTATCGCTAAGATATTTTGAATTGTACACTTTGTTGAAGAAACTGTATGAATGTAATAAATGTGAATTTTTTTTTTTTGATTTTTCGAGACAGGGTTTCTCTGTAGCTTTTGGTTCCTGTCCTGGAACTAGCTCTTGTAGACCAGGCTGGCCTCGAACTCACAGAGATCCGCCTGCCTCTGCCTCCCGAGTGCTGGGATTAAAGGCGTGTGCCACCACCCCCCGGCTGTGAATGTGTTTTAAAATGATTCTTCTCCTAAGCATATAAAACATAAAGTAATAGCAATAGAAATATTAAAAAAAGACAGAAGAATACATTTTACATGCTAAATGTAACACCTAACAGACACTTTCTGAATAAATAATTGTCATGAAATGTAGTTAAAATTTGAAAGGCTATAATTATCCATTAGTATTTCTACCTGTTAGTGGGTCCATTGACCAGAGATTGAAAGAAGTTTCATGTAACAAACACAGCTAACTATTATTTTGAATACTAATTTCTCTATGTATGAAATGATGACAATTATAGAGAATTCCTCTTGTAAGGGAAGTGTGGACATTCTAGAGACAAGGGCAATATGGCCTGGGAGAAAAATAGGTCTTACCTGAAGTCATGAAGATGCTAGGTTGTTGATGTCTTTACTATAAGACTCTGTGGCTGTGAAGGTTCCTTTTGGCATGCAAACATCTTTCTGGACATTTCTACCCTTTGTTTTCTCATTAATTGAAATTCAAACAAATCTGACACTTTAATTTGTGAGTGAGAATCAATGAAAAGCAGAACATAGGAGAATAAACGGCTAATAAGGTGCCACTTCATTTAAACAGCAAACAGATGACTAATTTAGATTAAACTGGAAGGTGATTGTCCAGGAAAAGAATGTGGATCAGTGTTAACACCTCCCACTCAACCTTGAAAGCACATTTGCCAAGGCTGCTAGATTCAGCCATTATTTTTTGTCAAAATAAATCACCTTTCATCATGCTCCTTTCTGGCAGCGAGCTTGCCAAGCTTTCACCTTGACTTGACATTTCAATCATACTTGTTTATCTGTTTTCCCATTCCCTGTAATCATTAAAGCATTAACTTTGTCAAGCCTGTTTTTTTCATTTCTCATGCCTAGCCCTTCCATTTTCGCAGATATGCCTCTGGCCCCTGTGCTGCATACTAACCAATGAGAGTGTTGACGATGTTTCTGATGGTGGCCTGATTCGCTTCTCGCCTTTGCCATTGAGCCCCACATCATTTCAAGCGGGATCCTTAAGGTCTGGCCAAGACACTCTCACTATGGTTTCCCATGTTTTAATTTGTTTTTATTTTCTCAATCCTTAGCCCTTCCCTAATTTGGTAATTTTAAGCATAGAATAACAATTAGTTTTTTTTAAAAAGAATCAATGATTTGAAGGACAGTGGGGGAGAAGTATAGAAGAAGGCTTGGAGGGGAGAATGGGAGAAATGTAATCAAATTATAGTTTCTTAAAAGATAAAGATTAAAAAGAATGGAAAGACACATACTGTTGAGAAAAATAGATAGCTCTGAAATTTCCTGCTCCAAGAGAGTACCAAGGACAGTGACATTTTCTGAGACGACGTTGTCTTCAGCATACTGTGCTCATGCGAAATGCTATGAAGAACAAATGTATAAAACACAGTTGTAAGAGGGCTTGCTGAACCTTGTATCAGGATCTAAAGCTTCCAGTATATTTTCCCCATCTTATGATTTAAAAATTACATGAAAATTTAGACTTTACAATTTATTTATTTTATTTTTTAATTTTTTTTTCTTTTTTTGAGACAAGGTTCCAGCTCTGGCTGCCCTAGAACTTGCTTAGTAGACCAGCTGGCCTCAAAAACAGAGACCTGCATGCCTCAGCCTCCTCAGTGTCAGAATTAAAGGTGTGGGCCATCGCTGCCTAGGTTAGATTTATTAATTTTAAGTACACACTACAGCACTTTTCACTACAAGTATGATGTCATGCAGAATGAAATCTTTATGGATTTTTATATTCCCTTACAACTCTGTAGCCAATGAACAGAAACTCCCCATTTTCTCTTCTAATCATTACCTGGCAACCACTACTCCCTATTCTGTTTCTATGAGTTTGATGACTTTAGTCAGCTCATGTAGGTGCCATGAAGCATGAGTCCATTGATGACACTCTTATTTAATTGGTATAATGTCCTCAAGGTTGTCAGTTGTATTATAGAAAGCCCCTCCCTCATTTTACTACTGAATAAAATTCTATTGTCTGCTGTATAAATTTCCCAGTCTATTCACAAACTGATGGCCATGCAGGGTTTCTACAGAATTGTGACGAATGCTGCAATGGATGTTGGGATGAAAACATCTTGCAATCCTGATTTCAAACCTTTTGTGCAAATATCCCAGTGAAGCAATGCTGTTTTATGTGGTAGTTCTATCTTTAGTTTTGGAAGGCTACCATTTATCAAAGCTAAACAATTATTCTGTTGTTTATTAAAATTTTTTAAGTAGTCTGGGAAAATGGACATTCCAATAAGTAAGAGAAATATATTATAGTGTCCATTTGCAGTTTGTTGCTAAGTGGTGTTCAATATTTTCCTGTGCATTCAATGACGATTTGTATGTCTTCTTTGGCAAAATTTCTAATCCAGCTCTGAACCTGTTACTAGTAACCTGGTGTGTTGGTTCTGAGTAGTAAGGATTTTCACACACACACACACACACACACACCTTCTGGCCTTTCACTCCTTGCCATTTTTGTAGTTCGCAAATATTTTCATCATTGTGGATTGTCTCTTCACTCTACAAGGTTTTTTTTTTCTTTCTTGTGCAGAGCCATTTTTTTAGTTCAATGGAGTCTTGCCACAATCTTACATTATGAAAGCTTCTACTTTTGACATTAAAACCAATAACTCTCCTAAGACCATTGCTGTGCAGCTCCTCTCTTCCTTCTATACTGAAAACATCACCATTTACATTTCAGCTTTATCACCACTTTGAATTAGCATACATTTTGGCCTTTTGCCTATAAATGAACATGTTTTTCCTCACAGGGTGTGTTATGGGCACTGTGAGTGTTTTGCCAGATTGTTTCTAAGCTCCCTGCTCCATGCCAACATTTTGTGTGTCTGACATTTATGCCAGTACCATATCCTTTTGTTTGCTGAAGGTTTGTAAAAGTTCCTTGACATAAGAGAATATGAAGGCCCCAGGTTTGTTCTTTTATAAAAAAAAAATAGTTACTTATTTATCACTCTCTTACGTTAATATGTGGGTGCTCGTGCGACTTTCTGTACCTAGGTGAATGAAGAATCCTGTGGAGGAAAAGTGGCTGTCGGAACTGGAAGGACAGCCAATGGGGAGCTTCCATGGGGATGCTGCAAATTAAACCCAAGGTCCTTTGGAAGCTCAGGAAGTGCTTTTAGTTACAGACCCACTTTTCCAGTTCCCTTAAATTTATTCTTTAATGTGATAATGTACCTAGTTACATATGAATTTTATGTCATTTTTCTAGTTCTTCAAATACTGTTGTTGGGATTTTGAAAAAAAATTTATTAAACCTGACCTAAGAGCGTGGTCATTAATACTGTTGTCTTTATCAATGAGTATAAGAAATTTTTGAATTTTCTTTTGCCTTCTCTAGTTTCTCTCAGTAATATGTTAAAGTTGTTGGTTTAGAATACTTTTTGAATTTTGTGCGAAGTAATATTTTAATTCATATTAATTCATTTTGATGCTATCACAAGTAAAATTAGTATATATAGAAATAAAGAGTGTTTTTAAAAGGTAAATCAGTCTCCTGACACATGGTTAACTGCTCTGTTGAACTTAACGGGGGTTTCATACGATCTTTCACATGTCGTACGATCTTGTCATTCTCAAGTAGTAATAGTTGTTTTTCCTTTCAACTGAATGAATTCCACTGTTTTTTGCTAACTGGGACTTCCTTTTTTCTGTCTATCTTCCATTCCGTATCTAGTGTCTGTCATTGTCATAATGCATATACTGTTTGGCTTGATGGCGCTGTTGCAGAATATTTGTCTGCAATAGGAAGTGTATATTTGCCAAGGCACCTTCTGATTGGTTTAATAAAGAGCTGAATGGCCAGTACCTAGGCAGGAGATGTTAGCTGGGACTTCTGGAGACAGAGAGGACTCTGGGAAGAAGAAAGGCAGGGATGCCAATGAGACACAGAGAGGAATAAAGGTGCAAGATGGAAGAAAGCTAATGCCACATGGCAGAACAAAGATTTATAAATATGTGTTAATTTGTAATAAAAACTAGTCAAGACAAGTCTAAGCTAAAGGGCAAACTTTGATAATTAATAATAAATCTCTGTATAATTGTTTGGGAGCTGACTGGTGAAAGACTGGTCCTCACTTTTTAAGTAAAATCTGAATATAATTTTTTTATCTTACCTTCTGATTATTTCTTCTGCTTACTCAAGCTGCATAATAAAGAGTTCACTTTTACCATTATATTTTTTCTTTATGGAATCTCTATTTTGATATCTTTAAAATATCTTATACCTACCATTGTTTACTTTTTTGCTTTGCATAAGTTTGTAGACAATTGTCATCTTAAATTAGTTCAGATACTATTTCTTTGAGTTTCTGAGGACTTATTTTGGTCTTTTTATCCCACTCTATTTCCTTGCTTCCTTTTGCACCTCTTAGCTTTTTGTTGGTTTCCATTAGTTTTCAAAAAGCAAGCACTGCTTTGTGTCTCTTTGTTCAGAGGAAAACCCTCAGGTGTCAAGAGATTTGAGGAAGTTTCTGTACTCCTTTATTGCTGTTATTGTTAGTATAAGTGCAGAGTAGAGAGGCTTGCCATCTTACTTATCAGAAACCCACAAAGCCTCCCTGCTCTGCTATCTGTTTTCAAGACTGTGAGTTCTTTAGATCTTCAGCCACAAGATACTCTGCTCTCTTGTCCCCTGCTGCCACAAAGCAACGAGAAAAATGCCTGCTTCCCATCTGCTTCTCTGTACAGGAAAACGTGCACTAATCTTTGGTCAGCCCTGTGTATGCCGCCATGACAGGTGCTTGCTCAGCAGCTCTCTCTCTCCTCCAAAGGAAAATCTTCAAATTTTGCCCTGAGCCATGTCCATCATTGGGAGCTATTCCCCACTGCTTCTTTTTGTTTGCAAACTGTTCCATCTCATCACTTCTGCTTCTCCCTTTCCCCGAGGGAAGAGGTGACTAGGGAGCATTCTCTATTGTCCTTAAGTCTGATGGAAAGGCTGACACAGGTAATTGAAATCTTTCTCCTTAGGAATTTCAATGCATCAATTTCCAGCATTGTAGTTTTCTGCAGTGCCAAAAAAGCCAGTGAGACCCAAATCCTGAGGTCTTTCTGTATCAATTTTTAGAAAAACTTTCTTCTTCAATGTACAATATACGTCGGACTTCACATTTTCTTCCAGTGGGCACTTTCAATTGGACCTGTAAATCTGAGGTAAAACGTATTCTCACTTTTCTTAATTTTGGAATACTAATTGAATAGATTTTACTAGTTCTTTGGGTATGTCATGTAATTTGTTTTAATCTTATTCACCCACCCTCCCCCAACTTTCCCTTATCCATACTCTAATCCTTACTCATCCAATATCTTTTTCATTTAAAAAGCGATTTTATTTGTGAAAAATAAATTTAAAAGATAATAGAATGTTGCCATAAGTTCTCTAACAAGGTTCCTATAAAATACATTTTACCAATGATGGTGCATTTATCAAAACAAGTGGAATGATAAATGATACAAAACTATTATTTAACAACAGATTTAGTTTTCATCTTACCAAATTTTTCCATTGAAATCATATTTCTCTTCAATTTTTTTTGGTTTATGCTGCTATTTAATGTTTTTGAGATTACATTCTATAATCCTTCTATTTCCTCCATTCAGAACCTCCCATATACCATTTCATGTTCTCTTTTGTTAATTCTTATTACATATGTATCATATTAATATATGTATATAATATGAATTATATATACACCCATATTCCTGAATACATAAATACAACCAACTCAGTCTGTATAATGCTATTGTATGTATGTTTTCAGGGATGACCATTGCTATTTGATAATCAATTGGTGTATTGTTTCTTAAGAAAGAATATTTCTCATTCTTTCAACATTTCTTAGAAGGCTATAGTTCTTTGTGTATATTGAAACTTTCTGGGCTTTTCCCTACCCCCACCGTAAAATCCACATTGCTGTGTCTACTGTTGTCCTTGTTCAGCTCATATTAGGCAGTCATGGTGGTAAGGGATTCTGGGTGTGGCTTCTGACATTCCTAGGAGACATAATATAACTGCAAACTTCTTGTTTCTCTTTCTGCCACTCTTCTGAAATCATTCCTGAGCTTTTGCTTTAGGAATTGTATTGTGGATAGATCCATTTGGAATTGGTCTTCACAGCTCTGCGTGATGACTGATTTTGGTTTTCTATAATGGTCTTCAAATGTTGCACAGAAAAGCTTCCTTGGTGCAGAAAAAGGACTCCACCTGTCTCTTGGTACACAGACATATATCTAGAATGTAGTGAAGGATTATACTATTTCAGTAAAGTGGTTCTCCTCTACGATCAATGAATTCGCTAGCCCTGCAGACCAGTAAACCTCTGAGTCTATTTTTTTTCCCATGGAGGCAAATTTGTGTTGTCTAAATATTATTGGATGTATGTAATGAAATACAGTTGACATATTACAGATTAAACTCTTAGAGAAAACTCTCTCTCCCAGAAGCTGATAATTGCCAATAACTCCTTTCCTAGAGTAAGGTCTTTATGTCCAAAGGTTCTTTCCATTTGGGGATTTTTTTCTTCCTTGGCCATGATGTCACAACTGTTGTGAGTTCTTAAATGAAATGTCCCTGCTGCGTTGAGAAGGTAGTAAGTATCTCCTTGTAGTCATCAGTCTCCTTTGACTCTTACATGATTTCTACTCCATGAGGCAGTGGTATAGGATCTATGTTTGATTTAGGGATGACCATTCTGCAGTATTTTTTTTTAATATTCATGTTTTTCAGTTTTATGTCTCTGTGTTTATCAACATTTATAGCAAATAGAAGCCTCTCTGATGAGGGTTGAGAGATACATGAACCTATTATTATAGTGGTAAGTCATTAGGATTCAGTCTAATACTATAACTATTGAGCAGAATAATAGAAGGTTCTTTCCTAGTATCTATTACCCATCTAGCAGTTATAAATGCTATTTTTCTTATCCTTATTTGATTAAGAATTTTCTATCATTTATATGTTCATTTAAAGTTTCCACAAAAATTTATTCATTATATATTTATTTTATAATAAACTTACAGAGATAGTCAATATAGAGCCTGTATAGACTCACTTTAAAAATTATTTGCAACAAAATTTATGTTGAATTTTTACAAACAATATATGCAAAGATAATTAATACTTTATACCCCAAATTATAAAGCAATTTTGATCTTTCTATGATACTAAAATGTACTGATTATGTTATCAGTTCCCCTTGTTGTTCAGTATAGTATATACATTTTAAGAATTCAATTATAAAAGATTTATTGTTGTTTATATATAAGTAGCTTCAGTTTATATATCTAGACAAATTATTTAGTATCTGGAAATATAATTTTACTTTTTTATCATTAATTTGTGCTTGATCATAAAATTCCCTTTTGTTGTCTGAGGCTGATTATTCCTTTCCTGCTGTCCAGACTTCCAAAATACTCACACAAAAATCTATATTAATCACATTACTGTTTGGTCAATAGCTTAAGCATATTTCTAGCTAACTTTTATATCTTAAATTAATCCATTTCTATTAATCTGTGTATCACCATGTGGCTGTGGCTTACCGGCAAGGTTCTGGTGGGCTCCGGCAGAGGCATCTGTCTCCTGCGGGCAGCAGCATGGCTTCTCAATGACTCCACCTTCTTTCTCCCAGCATTAAGTTAATTTTTCCACCTAGCTCTATTCTCCTAAGCCACTGGCTAAAACAGCTTTACTCATTAACAATAAAAACAACAGATTTATAGAAGGATTTGCACACCACCCTTTGTTTCCTGTTAATATTTTAATCCAACCATATTTTTCCTCTTTTTCTTTTGATGTCTCCTTTTTTTGTTATCATTTTTGTCATGATTTTTAACTATGTATTGGGCTAATATTTTAATCAAATTTACTTACTCATTGAATGGTCACTGCTATTTTGAAAGTTCTATCATGCCATGTGGTTGATAATTTTACTTGTGCAATTACTTGCAACATACCTGTTTTTCTTTTTTACAATTGTTAAACTTTGTCTATTCCCATTTTGTGATACTTACCAATTTTTTCAATATAGTTGTCTTACTTTTATTAAAATAACAAACAATTCAATATGAAAATGTTTAAATAGGTATTAAAAGTCACTCGGAAGAGAAAAGGTATGTGAAAGATTTGGAGGTGGTTTATAGAGAAAAGGTTATCTTGGACATTTACTTACAATGAGAGCTAGGCTATATGCTAGGTTATATGTTAATGTTTTCAGTCTTTGTTTTTACAGGGATTTGTTTCCCAGCATCTAGATGAGCTACTCCCCAGAAACTTTGCAGAGCCATTCAACTTACAGAGCGTGGAAAGCACAGAGTCCATTTCCTGGCTGTGAACTTTGTCAATTCTGTGGCTCTTAAATAAATCTCTCCCTAGGTCCTTAATACTTCTAATGTTTTAATTCAAAGATACCTCAATAATTTCTGAAACAGTTAAGAATTGCATGTCCTTCACAGTTTTCTAAAATTTAAATGAGAAAACTCAGGAGAAAATATCCAGCCTTGTACAATTACTGAGTGAGTCTAACAATCTTTCACCTTTATTACTTTTCTTCCAACCTATTTGCTTTCTTCTTATTGTCTGGCAATGCTCCCAGCTCTGTAGAGCATACCCAACTAGAATCAGAACATAGATTTTTACTATGAGCCTTAGGCAGCAAAATGAAGTGGAGAGCTGGAAATTTCCAAATGAATTCACTCTGCATTTGTAGGAAAACAAAACAAGTATGAAAAATAAAGCTTTGAAAATGGATTTTCATACAATAGATACCTTTTACATATTTTCCTGGACAGATTTGCCTTTTGTGATTTCTTTAATATTTTTATTTGGACATTTATAATAATAAGAATTAAGAGATTATTGTGTGCTTTCCAAACACAATTATACATCACAGTCTCCTGGGCAGGTTATCTTGAAATGCAAATTTCTAAACAGTACTTCAGGAAGTCTTGCTTAGTGGATAGATATATGAAGCCAATGAATCTGTGCTTTTAATTCCTCCTTGGGTCACTGGGTCTTTGAACATTTAAGCAATTACTAAGTAAAATTTATACTTAATTGTCTGTATCTTTCTCTGAAATTATTATGCATAATTTTCTCTCTCCAGTTTTTAAACTATTTTGGATGGATTATTCAACCACTGTTAATAGGTTAAATCTATTTAATCAAATAATTGTGCAATCTAGGCATCAAATTTAAAGTCATTTTGAAAGTATATTAGAAGCTTTGTAATCTGCTGATCATATAGAATAAGCTTATAGTTTGAAAGAGTTGATGTTTGGTTTAATTATTCTTAGCATATTTAGTATGATTTCCTAGCTTATATAATGCATTCATAGTGAATGTAATGCATCCAAATGTAAAAATTAAAAGCTGTTCACATTAGAATACCTGGTCTTCATCATTTGCAGCACATGATTTCAATGCCACAAGAACAAAAGCAAGGCATTAGAACTCTGATTGAAATATAAATGCCCTGGGTCCAGACATTCACATGACAAAATGCTTTAACGTCTTTAAAAGGAAAAAGTGAAAATAGAAATTCCCTACATTCATGATATGCAAAAATGCAGAAATGTAGGATAAGATTATCTATGGATGAATTGCCTATCCAGTCCCTTTTGTTTTCATATTTAAGAATAAATATTTGTAAAACTTTCCCAAGAATCTAGTAGAGACTCTAGGATTAATGTTTTTGAGTACACTTAATGATTCAATTAATTATGGATATTATATATGAAAATTTTGTTACAATTCATTTGATTATATACACAGAACAGTCAGAATTCAGAATTCAGATGCAATTAAATCCATGTTGTCATTGAAATTCTATTTTGGCTTTAGTTTAGGAAGTGAACCCATTACCCCTTCTGACCTCAGACCCTTATCAAGGCCACTAAGGCTGAAGAAGAACAGCTTTAAGCCAGAAGAAGAATTACATCAAAGAATGAAAATACAAACCAGTAGTTCAGAGAACTTGGACTGAAAACCTTCTTTATTGTTAATCACTTCATCAGTGATTTAAACAAATTAAGTGTTAGAAAAACTTGCAGTGGGCTCTCTTAGGAGTTTTGACTTGTAGGCAGAGATTGCTCATTCGTTTCCCAGCTGCCCAGAGCCAAATAATAACAGAAACCATATTAATTCCAATAATGCTTTGCCTATTAGCTCAGGCTTCTTTTTAAGTAAATGAACCCATTACCATGTATCTTCATGAGGCTTGTGGTTTACCAGTAAGATTCTCCATCGTCTGTCTCCTTCAGCAGTTACATGGTGTCTCCTTGACTCTGTCTACTCTCTCTCTCTAGTTATTCCATCCTCACTATATTCTGCCCTGCTATAGGCCAAAGCAGCTTCTTTTATTAACCAATGTAAATAAAACATATTCACAGCATACAGAGGGGAGTCCCACATCATTGACAGACACAGCAAGCAACATTGCTGATTACTTTCCTCATCACCCCTGTCTATAAAGTGGGTATACTTAGACTTAATTCTCTTTGAGTGCCTTTACAGGTTAGTTAATTTAAAAAGACCACTACAAATATATGTTATGTTGTTCTGCAACATTTTAATACTGAAGTTATTTCATTGGAGAATATGAAATATGTGGATGATACAAAGATATGTGAACGCACATGAGTGTCATGGAAATTGTTGCACAAACCGTCCATCCCAACATGGGTTAGGACTCAAGAAAGCTGTGGATTCCACTGTGTAACTTGCAAGAAGCTCCAACAAAGAGTCTTTCTACTGCATGTAGGAGATGCATCATAAATACTTCATAAAGTCCTTGTGAGCATTTTATATTGCATGGTAGTCTTAAGCCTTGTAAGTTTATGATATTCCTGATTTAATATTTTCCTTCCTCCTCCTGGGAGGAAATGTTTTTATTTAGAAGGAATAGATTACAATTTACAAATTCTGTACCCATTTTAGTGAAATAAAAGTATAAAAATAAATAGTAGGAGGCTAACCTGGACTACATGAGACACTGACTCAATTTCCCCAAGCCAAAGAAATATAATGGGGTGGGAGACACGTTCAAGTTTGATTGCCTAGGTAGGTAAGAATGGGTAAAGCATTGATTTGGAAGAATATTAGGGGTGTGTATGTGTGTGTGTGTTTGCAAAATAGGGGAAAAAAGTCAAATCATCCATGGTATGGAGGAAGTAAATATATATTAAGATTCAAACACTCACAGATCATAATAAGGAATAGACTTGAGGGCCAAGCCAGTTCTAAATTTATTCTGGTCTCACCATGCAAAATGTTCTTAAGGCAATGAATTTTATATATTGGAGGTTATCTGGAAGAAAAGGTCATTTGGAATTTAGGGATTTTTTTGTATACATGTGTTCCTATTTAACATCAATTTTAATTTCACCTTTTTTTTAGGGTTTTATTTATTTATTTATTTTATTTATTTATTTATTTATTTTATTTAAATTTATTTATTTATTAAGGATTTCTGCCTCGTCCCCGCAACCGCTTCCCATTTCCCTCCCCCTCCCCCGATCAAGTCCCCCTCCCTCATCTGCTCAAAGAGCAATCAGGGTTCCTTGACCTGTGTGAAGCCCAAGGACTGCCCACCTCTATCCAGGTCTCGTAAGGTGAGCATCCAAACTGCCTAGGCTCCCACAAAACCAGTACGTGCAGTAGGATCAAAAACCCACTGCAAAATATTAATTTCACCTTTTTAAAAAAATTAAAATCTTTTTTTTATTTTACATGTCAATCCCAATTCCCTCTTATTCCCCTTCAGCTTCTCCCCACCCCAATCCACCCCCCCCCATCTACTCCTCAGCTCCTCAGAGAGGCTAAGGGAGTCAACAAAGTCTGTCACATCACTTGAGGCAGAACCAAGGTTCTCACCACTGTATCTAGCCTGAACAAAGAATCCTTCCATAGGGAATGGGCTCCAAAGAGCCAGTTCACGCACCAGGGATAAGTACCGGTTCCACTGGCAGTGGATGCACAAACAGCCGAAGCTACATAACTGTTACTCATACTCAAAGAGCCTAGTTCTGTCTTATGCAGGTTCCCCAGCTGTCAGTCTGGAGTCAATGAGTTCCCAGGAGCTCTGGTCAGCTGTTTCTGTGGGTTTTCTCATCATGGTCCTGACAGTAGTTACAGACTAGGCTCACAACCAAAAATATCAGTATCATATTTAATAATGTTTTATTTAATATAGCCTTTTAAGATACTACATAATTTAACTTTCCAATTTCAATTCATAAAATATTTCTTCTGTACTTTATGAAATCCAAAATATGAAGTTTATTGTCACTTCAGATACTATTGTAACTATTTTACTCAGATTTAATTTTTTTGTGTTCTTTCTCTTGTCATTTAACATAGAGGGGGTAAGGTGGGAGTGGACTGGGGAGGGCCCAGGCCATACCTATGTGAGTTATTTTCTTTCACCTTGATTTCCATATATGCATACTTAAAATTCACAATTTTAGCAATGTGTGTGCATGCGTGAATGCATGTGTGTGCATGTGTGTGTGTGTGTGTGTGTGTGTGTTTATGTGTTTGCCTGCATGTATATGTGTTCCACATTCATGTCTGGAGTCTGTTGAGCCTAAAAGATGACATCAGATTCCCTATAGGTGGAGTTACAGATAGTTGTAAGTTACCATGTGGGTGCTGGGACATAAAACCTGGTCCTGTGCAAGAGTAGCTAGGGCTCTTCACCACTGAGACACTTCTCAATCCTCAGTTTTGGCTTGTAAATATACAGCCCAGTGCCATTTGTTTCTTTCACTTGGCCGCTATTGCTACTATCCATTTTCTGAACTCCATTGTTTGCACACATAACACAACTTTCATTTCTTCCTCTCTACCCCCAGCAACCAGCATTCTCACATCTACTTCTTTGAGTTTAAATGTTCTCAGTAATATAACTTTAGGGATATTTATTTATTTAATTTATTTACCTTTTTCGTTTCTCATACAATGCATACTGACTGCAACCTCAACTTCCCCCCGCCCCCAGCACACCCTTGATGTGGGATTCCCCTCTGTATGCTGTGAATATGATTGGTTACTAAAGGAACGGCTTTAGGCCTATAGCAGAGCTATAGGGGAACAGAGCTATGCGGGGAAAACATGACTGAATACTGGGAGAAAGAGGCAGAGTCAGAGGGAAGCCAGGGAGTCACTGGAGACCTGGTAAGCCACAGCCACATGGCAATATAAATATTAGTAGAAATGGGTTAAATTAATATAAGAGTTAGCCAATAAGAAGCTAGAGCTAATGGGCCAAGCATTGATTTAATAAATACAGTTTCTGTGTGATTAGTTCGGGTCTAAGCTACACGGGTGTCCAGGAACCAACAAATGACCTCCCTTCAACAGCCTCTCCTCCCAGAACCCCCAGAACCACTGCTCCTCTGTTTCCCTTCAGAAAAGAGCACCACCCCACACCCAGTGATATTAACCAAACAAGGCATAACAAGGTGCAATAAGACTAGGAAAAAACCCTCACATGGAGGCTGGATGAGGCAGCCCAGTAGAAGGAAAAATGTCCCACAAGCAGGAAAAAGGTCAGAAACACTACACTCCCACTCTCAGGGGTTCAACAAAAAAACCAAAGCTAAAGAACCACAGCATGCATACAGAGGGCATATCTCAGGCCCATGTAGGCTCCATGGTCTGGCTTAAGTCTCTGTGAGCCTCTATGAGCCCTCCAACTTCTACCATTCTCTCTATCCCTATTCTGTGGGTTTCCCTTACTTCAATATCCTTGAATATGCCCCCAAATGCCTCAGGCTACTACCACAAGGACTCGTGCTCAGTTCTGTTCATAGTGGCATTATTCATAATAGCCAGAAGCTAGACACAACATAGATGTCCCTCAACTGCAGAACAGATAAAAATAAATTTGGTACATCTACCCAAAGGAGAATTACGCAGCTGTTGGAAAAAAAATGACATCATGAAATTTGCAAGCAAATAGATGGAAGTAGAAAAAAATTATCCTGAGTGAGGCATTTCAGATCCAGAAACAACCATGATACGTACTCACTTATAAGTGGCTATTGACTATTGGGTAAATGATAATCACACAACCCAGAGACCCAGAGACCCAGAGAAGTTAGATAAAAAGGAGAGGTCTGAGGGGTGGAACACATGAATTTCCTTGAGAAGGAGAAATAGAATAGATTTTGAGAGTGTACTGGGGTTGAATGTGGATGGAAACAGGAGGAGTTGGGTGGGGAAGGGAAGGATTCAGAGAGTGAGTACCAGGAGAGATGACTAGAAAAGGTAGGCATTTAGGGATGATATGGAAACCTAGTGCAGTGGAAACTTCCAGGACCTAGGAGGCTAACCCTTGTAAAGACTACTTGTAATGGAAGCTATAAAAGCCAAACCAGCCATCTTCTGTAACCAGTCTAGGCTCCCAGTGTTGTCACTGGGCCACCAATTCAACTACAAAACCTATGATTTACAACTTGTCCTGCCTGCAAGATGAGGATACAGCGCTTGTTGGAGTGGCCAAGCAATGAGCTATCTAACTTGAGGCTCACACCAAGAAATGGAAACCATGCTTGAAACTGTATGGATGGCCAGGAACTGGGAGCTGGATGGCTCAGACACCTATGGTAGAATCCAACAGGACTGACCCAAAATGAAAAAAAGTCACTGAAATGATTCCTAATGATATTCTGCTATACTCATAGAATTGGTGTCTAGCCCAATCATCATCACAGAGGCTTCCTCCAGCAACTGATGGGAGCAGATAAAGACACCCAAAGCCAAATATGCCTGGGTTTATTTTACTTGATAACATTACTTGTTTTTAAACTTCAACCTGACATATATTAGGCCATTTATACCAGCTGAAGACTTCATGTCGTTGGTCAACAGAACCCCTTAGACCCTTCCTAGAGCTCTCCATCAAACCTGGCTAAGTGTGGGCTATAATTGCCACACATTCTTTCCAGAATTCACATCTCGCTTTCTGCCATAATGATGATTCACCCTGAGGGGAAAAATCTAATGCCAATGGTATTGAAATGAGACACTGTGTTATGTGTGTCATGTCACAAAACTGTTTACTATATTTAAGAGTAGAAAGTTTGTCAACCTGCTGACCTTTTGGAATATTTCCCAACATGAAAAAGTTGCTCACATTTCTTGGTAGCATTAATGTAAATTTAATTACTTGGTATGCCTGTGGTATAATTTTTCTTCCCTGTAAAGGTAGGTCAGCACATTAGAAAGGTTAAGAATCTCGTTCTAATTGGAACCACAAAATATCGTTAATTAAATCCCCACAGGAGACCCTTTGGATTGAACTACATATATTGAACTCATAGAAGATTAAACAGTATAATCCTTTTTACTTCTCTGAAGGAGTAGAACATATTTTCTTTTTCAATTATGATTTTTAAAATGCACAGTAACTTTGTTTTTCTGGCTGACTGTTAGATTTATAGGTTTGTTTCATTCATAGAAAAATGCTCCTTCAAATAAATATCCCATTAATAATCCTAATACTATTTAGAGTCCATGTAATGCCCTTTAGCCCTAAATAAAAGGTCTCATGGTTTTATTCTCATTTTTGTGTGTGTCCTAGGATAAAACCTATCAGGTTATATTTATATCCTTTATGTCCTTTTACAATGAATCTTTGCTAGACTCTAGTAAAAGAACTTCAGAGTCCCAGCAGAGAAATTAAAGGGTCCAATCCTGTTCCTTCTAGCAAAATACTTCTAGTGTAGTATAGTCAACTTCCCAAGTGTGCTTTGGAACATTTTCACTGTAGGTAAATGCAGAGAATAATTTTACCTTTCTTTATACTCACATTTCCCCTCTGGTGGTCTGTATGAAGTTCATACAACACAGGGTAGTTCTTTTATTGAAAGCTTATGAGGTTTTCTTGGAAAAAAAGATCTGTCAATAACCTTCTTGTAGAATATTTTTAATGCAAATTATAAAGCAGTCTTTCCTATAGCTTTCTCCTAGTGTTTTTTCCTACTTGGGAAATGTAATTGTCCAGGTTTACTTGAATAGATCAAAAAAGGCTGTTGAAGAGAGTCCTTCAGATTTGGCCATGCTCCTGTCTGTGGTCTATGCACCAACTAAAATCTAATGCCCAGGTTTGTTTGTTTGCTTTTGTTCTTTTAAAGCAAAATCTATGTTGGAGGAAATGGCTTGCCTTTCTATTAGAATCACCTTTCTGTTTGTTTCCATGCTTGGACTGTCTGGCAGCTGAGCAGAGAAACCCTGCTCCTGACCTCTAGACTCCATTATAACTTTTGCAAGACCAGAAGAAGAATATAGGTATTTGATGTGTTAGAGAGGTCAAGAAACAGAAAAGGGCCAATCCCTCAGCTTACTCAGGCCATTAACTGTCCCAGCCAGGACTAAGGTATTGTGGACCATAGACTGAGAATGTTCCATCAATAAGATAAATGACTAAGTGAGCATTAGTTGTGCAGAGGGCTAGCTACAAAAAAAAAAAAAAAAAAAAAAAAAAAAAAAAAAAAAAGTTCCTTAAACTCCTGGAATGCAGCATTGACTTTTCATGGTTCAACCACTATTAGGGTTAGTGGGTGGGTGGGGTGGAAACTTCCAATTTAGGATATTCATGAACAAACATGCCCTTAGCTGCTTATGTTTTTTTAACAGTTTTTCTTTTTTTAGACTTAAATTTTTCAAAAGGGAAAAGAAAATTAAATAAATGCAGCACATGTCATTTGATTTCTCTTTTCTTTTTTATTATTATTTTTCTTGAGCTATAGAATTTTCTCTGCTCCCCTCCTGTACTCCCTCTCCTTGTCTAACCTCTTCTGTGAATCCCATGCTCGCAATTTACTCAGTAGATCTTGTCTTTTTCTGCTTCTTATGTAGATCCATGTATGTCTCAGAGTCCTCTTTTTTGCTAAGTTTTCTGGGGTTGTGGCCTATAGGTTTTAATTTTTTATTTATATCTAGAAACCACTTATGATTAAGTACTTATTATATTTGTTTTCCTGGGTCTGAGTTACCTCACTCAATATTTTTTTTTCTAGATCCATCCATTTGCCCACAAATTTCAAGATGGCATTGCCTTTTTTTCTTAACATTGTGTAGTGCTCCATTATGTAAATAAACCATATTTTCTTTATCCATTCTTTGATGGCAGGTATCTAGGTTTTTTTCCAGGTTCTGCATGTTACAAATAATGCTGTTATAAACATAGTTGAGCACATGTCATTTTGGTATGATTGAGCATTTTTGGGAACATGCCCAAGAGTGATATTGCTAGGTCTTGTAGATTATTTCCTAATTTTCTGAGAAATTGCCTTACTGATTTCCAAAGTGGCTGTACCAGTTTGTATTCCCATCAGCAATGGAGGAGTGTTCCGCCTTACCCTGCATTCTCTTCAGCATAAACTGTCATCAGTGTCTCTGATCTTGGCCATCCTGACAGGTATAAGATGAAATCTCAGAGTTGTGTTGATTTGCATTTTTGTGATGGTTAAGGATGTTGAACATTTTCTTTTCTTTTTTTATATACATAAAGTTAAACATTTATCAAAGGAGTGAGGGAGAGAGAGAAAGAGAAAGAGAGAGAGAGACAGAGACAGAGACGCGTGTGCACACGCAGGAGGGGGACAGGAAGAGAGCGATGTTGACCATTTTCTTACATGCTTTTCAGCCATTTAAACAAGACATCAGAAAATGGAAAGATCTCCCATGCTCTCGGGTAGGTAGAATTAACATAGTAAAATGGCAATCTTAGCAAATTCAATGCAATGGCCATCAAAATCCCAAAAAATTTTTTCACAAGATCTCAAAAGAACAATATCCAACTTCATATGGAAAAACAAAAAACATAGGATAAACAAAACAATCCTGTACAACAAAAGAACTTCTGGATGCATCATAATCTCTGACTTCAAATTCTACTATAGAGCTATAGTAATGAAAACAGTCTGGTATTGGCTTAAAAACATAAAGGAGGACCAATGTAATAGAATTGAAGACCCAGATATCAATCCATACACCTACAAAAATCTTATTTTTGACAATGAAGCTAAAAATATAAATTGGAATAAAGAAAGTATATTCAGCAAATGATGTTGGCCTAACTAGATATCAACATGTAGAAGAATGCAAATAGATCCATATCAATTGCCATGCACAAAACTCAAGTCCAAGTGAATTATAGACTTCAATATAAATCCAAACCACACTGAACCTCATAGAAGAGAAAGTGGGAAGTACATTTGAATGCATTGGCACAGGAGACCTCGTCCTAAATATAACCCCAGTATCTGTGCTACTGGGAGAAACAATTAATAAATGGGACCTTCTGAAACTGAGAAGCTTCTGTAAAGCAAAGAACATTGTCAACAAGACAAAATGGCAGCACAAGTCAAGAAGATTCCCACACATTCTTTTCTTTCTGTACTGCTTCTTGTCCTTTAAAACCCACTTGAAATCATCAGATAGGCATGCATCTTTCATTTCATGTATTCCTGTTACTTTGTATTTTCTTCATGACACATTACTTAGCTGAGCTGTGTAGGGGCAAACAGTTGCATTACTTTTTCATGGCTCTCATAAAGGTCACTGCCACCAACTCTATAATAAAAGTAGGTTAACAAGAGAAAAGCATGATATGTAAAGATTTATATAACAGGTACATCCTGAGAATTAATACGGAGAGATCTATGATAAAACAAAGAATTTTGACGGACAAAATGAATGTGATGTAATATAATAGTAAGTAGAAGAACCTTGGCAAGGTCTTTTGAGATTCTGGCTAGCTACTCTGTGGCGCTCTTTCCTCCTGTGTATAGCACAAGACCCCTTCTGGGATGGGGGTCATATGTCGTCCTTTAGATACAGTGGTGAGAGAATTTCTTTATGGCCAGCTCTTACAGTGAAAGGAATGAGAAGGTTAAAATTATATTTTTAGATTTTATGAGTCATTTTGGGAGAATGGGGTTCAAATTTTTATGATCAGTCTTGCAGATGAGGGACATTGATTTCCATGACTCACAATTCTGTAAAGAATGAGGAACAAGAGTCAGGAAGGCAGCGAAGGGTTGTAGAGACACCTTGGCCTGAGGCTTCTTCTGAGACAGGAGACTTTCCTTTAGTTCAAAGCATTCAGTATGCAACACTACATTGTGTGTGCAGGGGTCATTTTTGAAATCCTCACAGCTGTACTTCTCTCCCTCACCTTGACTTCTTCCTTCCTTCCTTCCTTCCTTCCTTCCTTCCTTCCTTTCTTATCTATATCTGTCTGTCTGTCTATTGGGAAGAAACTCTCTAGGTAGTCATGTCCTGACATTATGTAGACCAGGTTGACCTCAAACTCATTGATATCCTTCTGCTTCCATCTCCTCAGTGGCAGGATTAGAGTCGTGTGCCACCTCACCCTAAATATTAAAATTATTATACAATGCGTGGGTTTCATCTTGACATTTTCATCCATATTTTGTTCTTATTTCTTATTGATCCTCCTGCCAGCCTCCCCATCCTCCTGTCTCTGTCTAATTTGTTCCACTTCACCCTTCAGGTGCCATTCTGCTTTTGTGATGTAAGGTCCACAGCCTTGACCCACCAGCAGCCACATTACCTTTATCATAGTTCCCTTTCTAATTTCACACACACACATGTAAACACAACCCTTAAATATAAACAAAAAACCCACTAAATTCTAGGGAGCTGGAAATACGGCTAAGTGGTTGCAAAGAGATATTATTTTTCTAGTGGAATTGAGTTCAGTTCCTGGCACCCATGTTGGGCAGCTCACAATCACCTATAATTCTACACCAAGGAATTTAACACATGCTTCTACAACCTGCATACCCTTGGAATATACATAAACACACATACACAAACTATATACATATATATATGTATGTATATATATATATATATCCTTTAAAATAAACTCTAATATCTACACTTAAGTATACGAAACAGCTATTACTTTTTTGTTTTTGTTGTTTTCAAGACAGTGTTTCTCTGTGTAGCTTTTACTATCCTGGAACTAATTTTCCAGTCCATGCTGGTCTTGAACTCTCAGAGTTCCACCTATCTCTGTCCCTGAAGTGCTGGAATTAAAAATGCACCATCACCCCCTGGCTGCAATTACTTTATAAAGCATGTTTTCCTACTAAATTATGAAAACATAAAATCCCTGAAAACAAATTTTCTGACTTGCTGCATGTTTATAAATAAACAAATGAATGCATAAATAGTTGAATTTCCAAATGTCATGATTTTAAAACTAGTTTTTCCACTGTTATATCCATTCTGTGATTAATCAGTAAAGAATGTAGATAACTTTCATAATTGTTTTAGGTCAAATGATTTAATGCAATCAACTCAGAGTTACTTTATTATTGATCTTGTGTGTGTGTCATATTTAATATTGTACAAACAGCAGCTAAAGAGGCAAGCATACTCTTTGTGCTAGCTATCTTAAATCAACTTGACACAAGCTATAATCTAAGAGGAGAGAATCTCGATTGAGAAAATGCTTCCATGAGATCAGGCTGCATTTTCTTATTTAGTGACTGATGGTGGAGGACCCAACCCATTGTGAGTGGTGCCATCCCTGAGCTAGTGGTCCTAGGTGCTATAAGAAAACAGGCTACCCAAAATATGAGGAACAAGCCAGTAAGAAGAACTCTTCTCTGATCTAGGTCTTAGCTCTTGCATCCAGGTTCCTGCCATGCTTCAGTTACTGTTCTGACTTCCTCCAATGATGAGCAGTGATACGAAAGTGTAAGCCAAATAAAATCTTTCTTCTCCAACCTACTTTTTGTCATGAAGTTTCATCACAGCAATAGGAACCCTAATAGGACACCTCTCATTTATACGGACAGACATAGTAGCCAGTGAGAATCAAAAAAAAAAAGAAAGAAAGAAAATATTTTATCAGAATATTTCATTAGAGTATAAGTGTGTCAACTGCGATAAAATACACTGCTATCCAGTCTGTAGTCTGGCCGGTGGGAATGTAGATATTTTGGTTGGTAAACTGACATAACATGTAATGAATGTTCAGTGCCAGGTACTGATCTACACACTTGCAGGCAGATAAGTCCTGTAGCACTGACATTACACCATCTCACAGAGTAGCCTGGCTACATTGTCAAGGTAGGAGGACATACTATGTCTTATGTGGCTTTGTATCCTCCTAGGAGCTTGCATGTTAGTTTCTAAAAGTTGTTAACTATTGTCAGACTTTTAAAACTTGCAGTTTTTTTATGAAGAAAGATGAAAACATGCCACAAGTATGCATTAGTAGAAAAGGATGGAAACTTGTTAATAGTCACTGACTATGTGGTTTGAAGAATTAAGGATATCTTTATATCTAAAAACAGATTTGGGGGAAATGCCCCCAATACATTTAATGATAAATCTGGATTGTGGGGATTTTCAACAAGTTTGTTACATTTTAGATTATTGGACTTAAGCACCAGTACATACCAAGCAGAAATATTATATCTGACTTACCTATTTTAGATCTGGAGAGGCAGATGAGAGAAAAGCCAGAGTGATGTGTGCTACAGAAAAAGGACTGTGGAAGCTCCTAGAAGCAATCCCACTGCTGTGATGACCATTGGTCATAGACAGCTTTCAGACATCAACAAATTCTGTGCATAAAATCATTTATCAGCAATTTGCAAATTAAAATGAAACACTTGAACTTTAACCTTCTGACAGATTTTATGATACCGTAATAGACATTTTTCAAAAGTGTAATAAATATTGACATGTGTTGGTCAGCAAAAAAAAAAATGCACTTGAAGTGCTATAATTCTCTAAAATATCCCATCTAAAATACATGAGAAAAATCAATATATATTTGGCATAGTTTGATGTTAAATGTATTCCAATATTCTTGAAACTAAAATTTAATTTCTGACAGATAAAGGAACTGTATAGCAAAACATTTATTTGGTGTGAGTTATAATAGATAATGTTTATTGAGTTGTCACCATGCTAGATATTTATGATATGATCTTTGCACAATACACCCCTGCAATGTTCACAATGACTTTTCACAGGTAAGGAACGTGAGGAAAATAGAGATGAAGTGTTCTGTGTGAAAACACCACCAGGACGAGCCCAGTGCTGTAGAATGTGCTCTGTAGCTGTGCTCTCCTGAGTGCCATTGCCCTGTCTCTCTAAATAAAATGCTGTTAGCGTTCTTAGCCACATTGCACACAGATAAAACTGTATTAATTGTGAAACTGGAAGACATTAATTTTAAAACGTTGGGTTATTTCATAGGAGACAAAATGGAATTTTCTTTTCGTTGCTTCCTTCAGCATATCTTCCGCTGCATGATCCTAATGGCCTCATGCTTTGTTATGCTAGCAAAAAGTGCTGAGCATCTGGTACCTTTAATCATTGCTAAGACTGCATATACTAGGAAACTAAAGAAAATGTACAGATAATTACAATCTTATTTTTTTGGGGTTAAATTGAAATACTCTATCAGGACATCGTTGTATTGCAGTGTACTACCATGAAGATGATTGAAGAGAAAGCCTTTCTACGAAGCCACCCAGTTAAAAACCCAATGTTTTTTATCCTTGTGATCCCCCTGGAAGGATTCAAATGCCCCGAGAAAAATATACAGTGTGACTGCCTGTTTTCCTTTACTAACACAATAGCCAAAGCTACTCCTGTCTAAAACCCTTGTGAGTTCTTAGCAGTCCTCTTTCTACTCCCCATCAAGACCTTCCTCTACTCCTTCATCCTATTTTAATTAAAAGTGTGTTTTCAACACAGTAGCACACAGGAGAAATAAGACTCTAGTTTTTTATTCAAGCTTATGGCTCTTTTTCCTTATGTTCTTTCATTACTTATCGCAAGAAAACACTATTTTTCTTTCTGCAGCAAATTCAGTTGCATTATGAGCTACGTGTTTATGTGTTGGCCATGGAATACTCACACATTCTTCCACCACCAATAACATCATTTTATAGGAGAAAATAGTGTGCATCACTTACTATCAATTTTCAAATGAACTACTAGAGCATCACTGTATGCTGAATGAGACCTGCTTTTAGGAGTCTGATATTTTATCCCTGCTTGTCTTGAATCTGCAGTGGAAGGTCTCTTTGTTGGACCAAGACCTCTCAGCTTTAACTTATGGGATATTCTTTCCCTCACATTCAGCATCATTTAATGCCCAAACCATGACCCAAAGAGGAGTATACAAACTCTTTGCATATGATTGTCATGCCAACAATGTGGACTTGGAAATATAAACTTTAATCTGATATTTTTATCTAAACAATAAGATATGTACTATCTTCATTCACAAAGGTATCTGGGAGCTTGCTGGAAATTTCAGTCTCTTATTTTTTGCCTAGGGCTACATTTTAATTTGTGCATACATGTGTTTGTGATTTTCCCATACATTGTAAATGCATACCATTATATTTTATGTCCTTTTTTTCCCCACAATTTTAATTTCACAGAATAATCTGATATTTATCAATTGCTCAAAAAGGCTTCTTAGTATCACAAGTAGATTTTAACCCAGTTGTTCAGTTTATTAGCCTATAGGTAAGCATATTAATAAAATAAATAAGAAATCAGTCCTCTTGCACTAAAGCAGGCATTTAAAACGAATTGCTCTGGTAGAGTGAGTAGGTTGCAAGGACGCAAGCATGGAAACAAGAGGACTCAAAGGAAGCTGTTTATCAATGATGCACATGAAAGATGCCAGGAGAGTGGATGAGGACAGACGTGCTGAAAATGAAGAGTTGTTAAGTCCTAGGTATATTCTGAAAGCAAAGCTTCCAGGACACAGGTGTGTGATGAGAGGGAGTCAAGGATGATTCGGAGCTTTTGTTTAACCAGCTGAAAAAGTTGCTGAAAGTTTGAATGGAGAGTAAGTGAGCTGAGATTGCATACTAACAATTCACTGCTTCATGTGTTTAGAGAGCCTGAGAGGCCTCCCAGGTGTGATACAGAGGCAGTCATTGGAAATACGGATGTTAAAAAATCAGAATCAGAAAGCTGAAGTAGCAGAAGCATAGGAAAAGATGATTATCAGGCAATGTTGAATATGCAGTCTCTAGAATACTTCTAGGTCTTGCAAACAGTGATTGGCTGCTGGGCAAGGTGCCCTAGCAACACAAATGAGAGGTGCCATCAAAATGTATTCTATTGATACTTATTCTGTCGCTGAGTCAATGAATGAAAAATAAGTATATATGAGTTATATTTCTATTTTTCTCTAGGAGCAATCATGCAATGTGAGAAAAATGCCTATCACATAGTAGGCATTTAATTATGCCTGTTAAATTAATGAGCTAAAAATAGGAAAAGTTAAATCATTTCTCAGCAAAGGGAAACTGTTAACTGTTGAAACTATAATATCATGTTAAACATTGTACATGTACTTAGTTCTTGTAATAATCTTGAACACTAACCTCTTTTTATCAGTCCGTTTGACAGAAGGCAGTGGAGATTTAGGTTAAATTATTGGACTAAAGTCAACCCAAGTAGGGAGGACAAGAATAAATCTTGGATCTGTTGGACTTGGGCACCAAATTTACATACTATGAGGAAGTGTCTTATAAAGGGAAGTTTTCTGAAGACAAGATCTCCTGAGTAAATTGGGAGCATGGGGACCTTGGAAGAGGGTTGAAGGGGAGAGGAGAGATAAAGAGGGGAGGGGAGAAGAGAAAAATGTAGAGCTCAATAAAATCAATAAAAAGTATAGTTTTCTGATTTTTCTTTAAAAGTCTCTGCCCTCTTTTAAAAACACTTCTTATTCCATAGTGCCCACATGTATAATCAACCCATCCCACTTCTTTTTCTTTTGTGACAACCTTGTCTTACCAAATTTGTACACAGTATCATTTCCAGAAAGGCACCTTCCTGTTTTTGTTTGACTCCCAGAATTTTAGCCAACATAAGCACAACATAATGAAACTAATTTTTGGCTCCCTCAGATTCATATGTTGAAGGTACAACCCTTAATGAAGTGGAGTTGAGGAGACCAGACTTGGATGATGACCAGGTTTTGATGAGATCATGAGAAGATTGTCTTCATGAGAAGATTCCAGAAGCTTGTTTATTTTTTTTCCTGTGAGAGGCTGAAAAAAAATCATTTATAAGCTAGGATGAGAACCCTTCTCAGACCTCAGTCTTCTGGCAAACATGGCTACTCAGACACATTGCCTTTAGACCTGTGAGGAAAAATAAAAGCTTCTGATTTGAGCCATTTGATTTATGCATCTTCGTTAAGGAAGCAAAGTAGACTAGTTCACTATTAAATGGGATGAGACACTCTCCATGTTCATATTGATCCTGTCGGCGTATAACTCATCATATTTGGAAAGCATTTAGAAATTAGTCAAACTGTACCCAAATACCATTATCCATTACTTATTTATTCAGACAGTAATATTGTATAGTGTACGTGCTTCATGGGTTAGGAATTTCTCAACAGAGAAAGAGAACTCCTGTGCAGGTTCTCATTTGTGGTAGGTAGTAGAGGAGGAGGACGATAACATTCAGCTTTACTGATTTTAAGTTTACTGCTCTTTTACAACCTGAAGTGAAGGTATCTGTCTACCCACGCACTAAGCAATGGCTTGAGAGAGACATAAACAGAGAGGTGAACAGCACGTACACTGTAGTCACACATGCTCATCTACTACTTTCTGCCCTTATGAGGTGGGGAAATTTTAAAGTTTTTGTGTCTCAGTTTCCTCACTTGGGAAGTGAGATTCTAGGAAACTCTCCCTTGTTAGGAGCCCACACCGACATCTGGAAGTGTATAACTGTCCTTTCCATGAAATTCTCTACCTATCATATATTTGTTTGTCTGTCTACCCCTCCATAAATCTATACTATTCACTTAATAAACTTCAGCTTCTTTCCAAAGAATAGGAAAGAAAAGGGGATAATATGTGCTATGAGGATTTAATGGGTCAGTTCACATAAAACACTTAGAATGGTGGTTGGTACCTAGATAACCCCATGTGAACATTAGGAATAATCAATATTACATTCATGGTGTATTTCAAAAACCTGTGTATTATTAAGTCCTTAGTGCTAAAAGGCAAGAACTCACTAAATGGTTTCTTCTTTTTTGTCTTTGTTTAGTTCTGTGCTGAGAGTTCCACACTGTATTTATCATCATCTATTTTATTATAACTCCACAGATTAATTCTGCATAACTCCTCTTCTGTTCAGGGTGAGAGATATTAGTAATCAATTACAACTTCCTCTAATCATCCTCATTATGAACTATGTGGCGAAAAGCAACTAATCTCTCCTTCAACCTTTGCCCTCTTTCTCTCTCTGGATACATTTTTTTATATTGTTTAACGTTTAATCATCATAAAATAAATCCTTCTCTCATTAAAAACAAATTTGTCTCTAGAGATCGTTATTTACTAGTTTTCTACTAATGAAGCCAATCCTCTCACTGGCTTGCTTTACCCCTTCGCTTTGCTCTGTGGAATGTTTCCATAAAACTAAAATAATTTGCTCTTATTCTCATTCTTCACTTGAGCAATGTGTTTTCTTTGTGTTATCTACAGCAGGCTAAAGTTAGAATCTTTCTAATTTTGGGGCAGTCTTTTTTTTTCATGCTATTTTCACCCCAATCATTTTCTAAGTAGGCAACGTAAGAAAATCTTGACAGAGATTGAATATGGTAGAAGTCTATTTCTGGCTTTAGTAGATTTGGCTCAATGGAATTTCACTTTAGAAAACACTTGTCATATTAGAATGAGAAAAAAAAAGTGTGAATCAAAATGCCCTGTTGATAAGTTTAACAGCAGCTCAGCTTGTTCCTTCTTCGTGACTGCAAACACTGGGGAGAGCACACTGGGAAGGCTTACAGTTGCAAGAGTGAGCAGGCTGATTTTATCCAACCCAAACTTGACCTGATGGTTAGAGGTCCCTTTACTTTTTTTTTTTTTTTTGGCAGTTGTAAGACTATAGGGAGGACTGAGAAAGTTGTGTAAATGTTGCCCATCATGATATGCTATGGTATGCTGAGAAGAAGCCTTCAATGTATGTGGCTCAACATAGTAAAGGTTTCTTTCTCATTTACAGTCATCCCTTTATGTAGACCACTAGGCCTGATGTCCATGTAGCTGCTAAACAGTTCGGGTTGATGGAGTCCTATGTCTTATGTCTTGGTTATCTGGACTAGAGGTTCCTACTTTGGTGCAACAAGAGAAGAAAGAGTCGGGGCCACTGGTGTGGATTTTTTTTTTTCCTCATGTAGCCCAGTAGTGACTCAGGTGATTCCATGAGTACTGTCTAAGCGAACAATCCTTCAGAATAAGAAAAGACAAAGGAATGATCACCAAGCATCATTGGCTCTCTGCAAGATCTAATCACTTAGCAGAAGGCTGGCTAAAGGAGGAATCCAATCCATGACAATCAACACTCGTAACAGAAGAGGGTCTGATGCTACGGAATGGAGAACAAGCATGTGTCCAGGGGCTGTTGTTGGCTATCCATGGAAGGGAGCCAGGAAGGAATCTTCAAGTTTATAACAGTCATCCCAGGGAAACCTACTGACCTACCTAGAGAGCTCATATTTGTCTTCCTTTAAATTCTATTTATCTTGTTCAACTCTGCTAGCTAAAAACTCATATCATTAGGGCAGCATTTCTGCCTTTCTCTAGTTGTATCCTCTGCAAGGTGGAAATATTGACAGTTATTTCTTCAGGGGTCAAATCGAAATGGCTAACTGATGTAATGTTTTATGTCACACGTGGTAAGAACTCATTTCATTTGACCTGTTATTGCCTGATGAGACGCAGCTCTGGGTGTGCTCCTGGTGATCTCTCTTCACTGGATCAGCATCTGTGTCTTAGAGGCATGACTGATGTTCTTTCTAGGTATGCTTTCAGACACTCGGGAATTCACAAGAACCCTTAGAGAACTAGGAAACAAGTTCTGTTTATAATAGTGTGGGAACTAAGTTCCAGAGACTCCCAGTCTCTTACTACTATTCACATTGAGTTCTCATCATCCCAAAATCAAATCTGACTTAATTAGGTATTGCCCCCTTCTCATGCCAGGAAGCTCCACTTCAAGAAACCTGGACTTTAATTTGACCCATAGTCTCCATCATTTTATGACCAGTATCGACATTTTAATTTTTCTCTTTGATTCAAAAATTAAAACTTATTGGATTGGTTAGCTAAAAATTTGTAAGTGATATATATGAACTGCTTTAAGAAAGGTTTCCCTTAACACATTAAAAACCAGTTTGGGGCACGAGAAGGTTAAAGTGCTTGCCATGGATGCATGAGGAACTGTGAGTATAGATACCCAGCACCCACACTGAGATTTAAGCACAGTGGCATATGCCTATAATTCCCATGCATGGGAGGCTGAAACAAGAAAATCCTGTGGGTGTGCTTACTAGCTAGTCAGGCCAGCCAGCAAGCTTCAGATTCAGTGAGAAGCCTTCTCTCAAAAAGTGAGATGAAAACCAACTGAAGAAGATACCAGGCTTCATACTCTAGCCACCACATATATGCACATAACTATACACATACATCTATACACATCTACACACATGTGCTAAAAATCAGTGTGATAAATCTCTACCCAAGGATACGGATGCTTATGTTATATCTACCTTTATCTAAATGCACATTCGTCATATGCCATGTTCATTATTCAAGGAAACTCAACTCAATGACCTTGATTCTTTCTTAAATATCTTGCATCCATGCAGTAGCTACAACTCAATCCAGTATCCAGGACCCACTCCTCACTGGTTGACATTATTATATAAATTATAAAAATAGACAGACAGTTAAACAAATGCATATATACATAAAAGCTGTCTGTGTCTAGACATCTGAAGTTTATTTTTTAATAACCCATTAGTAGAGAGATTCTGATAGCTTTCCAAATTCCTGTGACCTGGCCTATGGAAAAACCTGCTTGTTTTCTAGAGTTTGCCATTCAGATCTAGTAGACCCAACAAGAGTGCAGTCCAGGCTGGGTCCTAGACTGTGTCTGTGTGCATCTTCTTTGCGTCATAAAACTTACAAGCTGGGCTGAGCCTCAGGAAGTCATGTAGCAAACCAGTTCCCAGTGTACTACTGGCTGGAAGTTGCCTTCATGAATGTGCTAATCTGCTGCTTACGTCATCATATTGTTTGCTGATATTGGGTAAGCAGTAGAACACATTCAGAAATGCTTGCACACATAGTTTATTTTGCCAGACATTTATAGAGGTAACATTAAAAAAGAAAAAAACTTTAAGCTAGATCCAGGATCAGGTCCTGTATACATGATCAATGAAGTCTCAATATAAGGAGGAATATTGATGTCTCTGGTTTTCAATTTTTTGTCTATAAAATGGAAGCAATAATAAGAATAAAGTATAATAGCTATAAAATCATAAAAGGCTTTTGTGAGTTGGTTGGATGGGTAATGATGCTTGTTGCCAAGTCTGAAGGCGTGAGTTGAAATCCCAGTACCAACAGAGACACAGCCATGGACACAAAAGAACAAATAAATGAATAAATGTAATTCAGAATCAATAAAAATATGCTAATAATTCACACTTATTAAATAATGAGACAGTAAACAAAACAAACTTTGTTGTCAATTACAATATTTGTTAGTAGGAATAAAAACAGTTTCTACCCATAGAACCCAATAGCATAGTATGTGTATATGCTTAACAATTACATCATATAGACATGACTTTTGGAATTAGGCATGATTAGTGAGGGGTTTTGAAGTTACTTTTATGGAGCTATGAAAGTAACTCCAGTGGGTGACTGAAACACCAACCCAAGGAGCTGCTGGGTGGCAGTGAAATAGACACATGCCTAGAAAATAGTCACTCTGAGAGACGTTTTGATGGGTTGTGCCAACAAGAGCCTCTGGTTCCTCTACTGACAAAGTTGAATCACTTGCCGAATTCTTCAAAGAAATAAAATAAAAGAGCTGGGGTATCCATATTTCACTTTAAGTAATTGGCCACTTGAGCATCAGTGTGTGATCATTCAATATAAGCTGTCGAGGGAACTGAGTTATTGATTTCATGTAGGTTTCCAGTTTTTGTTCAATGTGTAGTGCATATAAATTTATACCACATTATCCGTGTATTTTAAGAAACATTCTTGAAACTATGGGTTTGAAACGTCTTGAAGCAAGAAGAGTTAGTCTAGAGCTAACAAAATTCATCATTTATATGTATTAAAACATGACCAACAACACAAAATTATAGGTCTATGTGTCACTGGGTCATTTTAATTTCTGTCATGTAGCTTTATTCAGTAATTGCTGTGTTGCTTTGAATTCTGTTTTAAGAGTTCTCCTTACTTCACTCTTTCCCTTCACAAACCTCCCTGCACCTTTTCATTTCTCTGTCTCCAAAGCAGATGCTCTGATACTCCAAGTGGCGAGGAACAAACAGCAGAAATCTTGACTTGGCTCATTGTAGGTTGCCTCCTTAGAATATGGCACAGGTCAATAGTACTAACTTTATTTCTTCATGAAATTACAACTCAGTTTCATTCTTGCAAAAGAGTTCTGTTTTTGTTTTTGTTACTGGAAGTTTTTCACAAGCTACACCAAATACCCCACCCCCAAATCTAAAGAGGACCAAACTAAATTATGGATTTTAAAGCCCAGTGTGACAATTATGCTAATGTAATTAGGATTCATGAATATAGCATGCAAATCAAAGTTTCAAGAACTACACAAATAACTATTCTTAAGACAACGGTTGGGTTCTAAAATTCTTAAGAGGACTACTGTGGCATTAAGTCTTCAGCGGAATGTCATTGTTCAATGATAAGGCTTTGTTAAGTACTGAATTGCCAATACTCAAACAATTTGTACATTTTCATCTTGATGGTGAATATGTAAAGAACAGAAAAATTGTATCAGTCTGCAATGGGAGGGTTCAAACAATCTGTATGTGGAAAAAGGTTTTGATGCTGTATCTAACATGTGAAATGGCCTCTCTTCAATTGGAGCATAAAATGAAACATTTTAAGGAAGCAATTTAAGCAAATAAGTATTAATTTTTGTGCTAATAGATATAATAACAGAAAAGCTAGCAGGAACTGCAAGAGGAGCCTGAAATCCAGTGTTTATGTGGAGCCAATCAAAAGACCCAATGAGGAGCAAAATGACAGTGGATAGGTTTTGTTCCTTCAGCCTTACCCTTCTGCCTTCCTGGACTCAACCATGGGCCTCCTCTATTGGTGGTTGCCTATTTGACCCTCTGTGCTCTAAATCTTCAGATACTTCCGCAAGAACTGAATTAGGAAGGAAATAAATGCAAACAAAAAGGCCTGAGCTGTTTCTGTTTGTGATCTTTTCTATTTTATTATCACATATGAAACAAAAACTTGTTTTACTTCAGAAAAACAAGAAGTAGAGAAAAATAAAGAAGTTAAACACACTAATATTGCCATCATATACACCTTTATGAGATTTATTATTCAGTAATTTTTTTTATTTTAAAGTACATTACACATAATTTATATATCAGTTTTTAAAACAAGATTGAACTGTATATATTTCCCCATGGTATCAAAAACCATGTTTAATATTAGCAAATACCACCTTGATATTGGACAGTAGGCACGAGGTAGAAACTGACAGACTGCTCAACTTTACATTCCCTGAAGGTAGAGACTAATGAAATCAAGTGAAAAATTACCCTGTCCTCCATTCATCAAGGTAGAACATTCTTTCAGATAGCTTTGTTTAAGGAAAATAGAGTAAAAGTGCTTCTTTCGTTAGACTGAACATTTATATCAGAAGAGGTAGAATTTATATAAGTATCGTTCCATTCAATTATGTAATGAAGATATGGATTTCACTTTGATAAAAATTATTGTTGATTATATTATCTTCTCAACTAAAAACTCTGATTGATGGCATTGGGTAGGGTTTGAATGAATTACTCTACATTAACTTAATTGAATAAATGAATGTGTTGGCAGTGAGCTGATATTGATTCATTTCTGCCAGATGAGCTTTGGGTCACATACCTCTGCTGTTGCAATGAATCATTTGAAGGGTGACTCATACTCTGGCTAGGTGTCTGTACCTTTAACTACTGCCTGACCTTTTGGTGAGAAGACAATGTCCCAAACGGGATTGTCTCTGTGAAGTAGCTACTCCTTGGCCCAGCAGTCTTGGAGATTCATGTCTATGAGCTGTAAGAAATATTTTGCTTAAATTTGCTCTTCATTTTGCATGGATAACCACCATGGCAGAGTTCCCTAACTGAGGATGAAGTTACAGAGCTTTAAACTCTCCCAGTGCCATTATGGGTAGGGCTAGCAGATAGTGATGTGGGATTGTGGGACTTTAGGGACTTTGTATTTTTTCTTGTGGGTGAAGTGTCTGCACTTGATTTTTCCCCTTGACATCCTTCCCTATGCAGCAAACGGCTTGCCGCCCATTTACTTTCTGTTGGCAATCTGCATCCAAAAGTCCAGCTACTGCAAAGCAAGATTTATTGTCATGAGCGTCTAACATACATCTTGATTGCTTTTCTATTCCGGTTGGCCACATTACCATTTTGTCGGTCACCTCAGTGAAAAAGCTGGTAGTCATAGCATCCTTCCCTTCACTCTGTTTAATCAGCTGTAAAGTCTGGTCATTTATTTCCCTACACAGGCCACAAGTCAGACCTCTCACAGAAACTGTATTATTTAAATCACTGCTTAGCCCAATATCTCTAGTTTCTTATTGACTAACCCTTACATATTAACTTAACCCATTTCTATTAATCTGTGTATTGCCATGAGGCTGTGGCTTACTGGGTAAAGTTCCAGGTGTCTGACTATGGTGGGGCTACATGGTTTCTCTCTGACTCTGCCTTCTCTCTCCCAGCATTCAGTTTAGTTTTACCGCCTACCTCTTTTCCCCCCGTGTAGGCCCAAGACAGTTTCTTTATTAACCAATGGTATTCACAGCATAGAGAATCCCACATCAGTTACTGTGTTTGCCAGCTTTCCCACTTAAATCAGTGACTCTATAATGACTTTCTGAGAGCAAACTTCTCTCAAAAGCAACCTTTATCTCCTCTGCCACTTGGGCCAAATTTCAGAACCTATGGTCTTTCAACGTCTGTTTAATGACACCCCAAGGATGGAAGTGAAAGTGTGGACTGCTGCTATTGCAACACTCGGAGGCAGAACCTAGCAGGTGCAAAACCCAGGGATGTGAACCACAGACAGACTCTCAGGGTGGTTTTTCAGCATCTGATAAAAATCATCTTCTTGCTCAGGTATGGTACAGTGCCTTATTTCTGATGTACTAAGTGTGAGTTGCTCCCAGATGCCACCTTATCAAACTAACACATACTTGCCTTTGCATATTTCCTTGGGGTGGCCTGGCCCCAGGCAGCCTCTTTAAGGTGTCCATCACCATGCCACTTCCAGGAACCTTCATCTGCACTCACCTTGACGTTCAGATGTGATGCCCAGACCAGTAACTTCCATCTCCTGGGTAACTTTTAAAGAAGTGGGATGTCAAGGACTATCCAAAGACATACAGAACAAGGATCCTTATGATGATAAGATTACTATAAAATTTTCCAGATCCTTTGACTTGAGCGGAGCCTGACTCTTGTCAACTATGAGTCTGCTCTGTGAGTTCTAACACTGGGCTCTTGGTGAGGAGGAAGAAATTTTTCTCATCATCTCTTTATTTTCAGCCCTTTTCATTGTTCCTGGCACATGAAATGGCTCAACCAATGTTTGTTTATTTAAACTGGATTGACCTATAGGTCAAACTGGAAGAGGCAAGCTGCATCCAGGGTGAAATGTCCTCCTGCACAGATGGGTTGCACTTTCAGATTTGGATGCTCTTGCTTTTGGCTGGGCTGTTGCAGTTTTTGCTTTCTCTTTCTAAATTCACAGATGGTCTTGAGCATTTACTCACAGATAGTGGATGGCTGCCCAGTGTGGATTGCTGTGGGCCAGACAGCTGGGCTTTCCTGTTGGGTACCAGCCAGGTCCTGCTGATTGAAGCCTCCTTCAGGGGACTGAGTACTGTTTCTCTTTCCTGGAAGCGTCTCTTTATAGATCAGGTGTCTGTGTGTGTATGTGTGTGTGTGTTTGTGTGTGTGACAGAGAGAGAGGTGGGGGGAAAGATGGAGGGCACATGAGCACAGAAGTATCTTAAACATTGTGAATGTTGTATATAATGGACATATACGTCTAGGTAGGTGGGTTAAGTTGTTTCAGTTGCATTTAGCTCAAAACTCTTCAGTATGAAAATCTGTGACTTGACTTCAGGGTTTTACTTTCTAGTATGTCTCCAGATCTCTCACTCAACTGTGAAGTATATAAAGGTAGAGTTGTCCATATTTGTCCAGCATATGTCTCCTAATATCTGGCACCATACCTAGCATAAGTTTGGAATAAATAAATAACATGCTAGAGCACGAGCATGGGTTATAGATACTCTTCTTATATATTCTTTATATATTGATTTTATTTAATTGCAACAAGCAATTCTCTCAAATTATTCTTTAGAGAAAAATAATCCCAAGTGTTTATATTGTCTTTAGACCTGAGATGTTTGATTTCTAATGATGTTAATTGCAACATTGATTTAACATTTCTTGAAGTCCTAAAGAAGAGCAACAGACATGATATGAAGGACTACAGACTATATTTGGCTCCTCTGTGGTGTAGGGTCAAGGAGAGAGAGAGAGAGAGAGAGAGAGAGAGAGAGAGAGAGAATATCTGCCTGCCTCTACCTCCCAAGTGCTGGAATTAAAGTCCTGTAACACCACTGCCTGACCAAAAAGGGGGGGGGGGGGGGGTTAGTGTCCCTAGAGTGATAATATACCAGTCTTGTGTCCTCAAATGTATGTTGTGTGATCTTCATAATAGAGTCACCTTCCATGACTTACTACTTATTTGAAGTGTCTCTTGGCTTTTTAGTGTGCTTTATGTCATGAGAGGTGCCTTCTCCACCTACCTCCCTATAACCTCCAAATTCCGTAGCAAAATCACACAAACACAGAGTTTTCATACAGAAGTCAAAAAATAAAATTGACTGAAATCATAGAACTCCTAACATTTATACTGGTTCCAGCAGTTTACTGCTGTCTGACACTGGGTATATCACATCTCAGCTCTAAGGTGGGGTCCTCTATCTTAGTAACTGATAAGGGAAGATAGTAACAAACCCTATCCCTTAATGTTGTGTGCACATTAAACAAAGCAAATGACTGTAACTTGACAGTGCTTTATATGTTCATTTTTATAGTCTTCCTTTTTAGTACTCATATTTTCTTTTTGAGTTTACTGGATGTTAAATAGGCCCTGATTGAAAAATGCAACTGTGGTAATCACTAGAACCATTCAACCTCAGAAGAACCTGTAACTGATGTGAGGGGGAAAAAAATCTGTTGCAGGCAAGGTTTTAACTCAAAAACCATAATTTTTTTGATAGAGAGTTTAAGATGCAGAAGGTAACTTAGCCATCAGGGTATTTTGGATGCAGTTAATGACAAATAAACCCATAAAGATAATTTATACTGAAGCTGCTCATGTTGAATGGAAGAGGGTGCAATTTGCTAAGCACACACTTCTTTGTCACTAGATGATTCATTAAAAAGCACAATTTGTGATGATCTTCCTAGAGGAAGGATTGTTGATCATAAAAATAGCATAGAAGAAAACTCAATGATAAATAGTCTCGATGCCAACGACATACATTTGTATTAGCTTCACACATCCCTATGATTGTGCATTAAAATTAGTAAAGAATTGATGATTCAAATGAGATTGAAGGAAGGGAAAGTGCAAGCATTTCTAATAGGCTATGAAAGCTAGTAGCTTTTGATAAAAAAAATACATTGAGAAAATTCAAGCATGACAGTACATATGTCCTCAATCTTAACTATCAGGATACTGAAATACTGAGACAGGGAATTGCTGCAATTTGAGGCCATCCTAGACTACATAAATTCAAGATTAGCTAATGGTATATGGGAAAACCTTCTCTCAACATATCCTAAAATATAATTTCAGCAGCTTTATCCACTAATATTAGCAAAGAACTAAAAAGAGAAAGTGTGTGTGTGTGTGTGTGTGTGTGTGTGTGTGTGAGAGAGAGAGAGATAGAGAGAGAGAGAGAGAGAGGATGAAAGTAAGAAAGGAAGAAAAGACCACAAGAATGGCCCTTTCTACAACCCGCAACTTCCTAGGTAATCTCCCTGTTCCTTTGCATTCCCAGGAGGTACAGGACCTCACCAGGTCTCTGTGCAATCCCTGCCATCCAGAAGCAGAGATGCTTAAAGGCACTGAGTTCTCCACTAACTTTGTTCACTTTGCAATCCCGTGGCTTAGAGGAACTCTCTTCTCTAAGACCAGTGTTTCTTTCTCAACAATGATATTTTATTTTGATAGATAACATATCTCTGTGTTATTTTTACTTTTTTATAATTTTAAGGTTTTTGTCTATATGAACAAGAATACATCCATCACTGCAAGTTCTAATATACAGGAATGGTATGCATGTGGCAGGGGATGAAGCCTTTGTGAGAACTTTCCATGATCTCTTTATGAATATGTTAATTTATTTCTTGTATATTTTATAATATGAAATTTGACCAAGGTAAAAGACAGTGAAGCTTTATAGTAGGTAAATAATAAAAGTTATGTTTACACAGACATTTTTTATCCATAATATAAATTATCATGTAAATATTAAATAGTATAAAATGAGTAAAAAACAATACTTATTTAAAACATTTAGTATTTAACTCATACTAATGTATAAGCTTAAATTTTATGAAGATTATTTTATTTAATCCTAAAAAACATACCAATAGCCTTTAGATTTTATGCCTTTTGTTACACAGTGAATTTTATAAAGTAGAACAAAAATATTAAAAGAAAATATCTGTATTTATTATCTTTGTATTTCCAGATTGGATTAAAACCAATACTTTGAGAGTTGTACTTCCAGGCCCTTTGTTGAGGCTTAGAACCATTTACAAATGAAGATTAATAACATGCTTTCCTATAAGGTGGAAAAGCATAGGCATTTTGTGCTGCAATACACATTCCAGGTAAATGCTTGCAGCTTTTGTCCAGTCTTGAGATGGACAGCTACTGCTGGGCTAAGTTCTGAACACCAGTCTAGTTGCCCCATCAGCTGTGGCAGCCTTTTGTCCACTGGGTTCGTAGGCGTTCTACATTCCAGACACTTAGAGGACTGTCACGTTTTCTAAATGGTAACTAGTCTATATTTTCTGTTCCCTTAACCTTAAGGGAGTTATTGATGCCTCAGAATATTAGAACAGCATAAATAATGTTCAGTTCTCCAAAATAAGTTAAAGATTGGTCCTGGGCTGCTCAGGACAAAAGAAGACTTCTGTGTCTTTCTTAAGGATTACACCCTTTTTGAAAAATCATTGTTTTCATGACAGCATATTTATTCTGAAATCGAAAGTGTTGGTATTTATGGCAACAGGAAGTTTCTTTTGATGAAGTGACCCTGGTTTTCCTTCCATGCTTTGACTAAGATGGAAAGGAGGCTGACATAGAAGCCTTCAGACAGCTTTCAGGAGAGCAAATAGGGCATTCCTCCTGTAATGGAATCACTGGCAAGTTCCCATTTCCTAGGCTGTGAGCAAGTGTCATGTAATTAAAAGAACGGCAAGAAGATATTGGAATCAGCATAATTTTTAAAATGTGTTTTGTTGTTGTTGTTGTTGTTTTTAGCAGAATAATCAAAGACCAGCTAAAAACTAACTGCAGTTTATTTTGCAAAAGATTGATATAAATGGCAAGCAAATTATGAAGGCTAGCATTATTATTCTTCTAGGATATCTTTGCCTCCTGGGTAAAAAATAATTTAAAAATATTCATAGGATTTTCTCTTTATTCATCCCAGTAAAACTAGTAGCCTCTCTCCCAAATTATTTCTTAGTTTGGTTTTTCTTTATTTTTAAGATGAATGTCTATTTTTGTGCCAGTTCCCAACCAAAGGGACACAGGACTTCATGTTTTTTCTTAAATATTTTTTTGGGGGGGTTCAATGTGGAAACAAAACTTTGGAGACACAGCATGAGGACGTCATGGCCAGCCTTGGCCTTGCCTCCCCAACACAGGATCTGAGAGTTACTTCCTTGTTTTTGACAGGGAAGGTAGTGGTCAGTTTAAGTCCTGGCATTTTACCCAGCCAGATCTTCTGTGTAATTATAGAAGTGGGATAATTGCAAAGGGATTAATTCAGTTAATAATTTTAGAAATCCCAATTTAGCAAGAAAAACAGTAGAACAAATACCGATTTCAGCCAAACTGGTTGTCAGAAACTTGCAGTTTTAAAGTTGTCTGCTGGAATCGAATGAAATGGCATGCTGTCCACAGCGATGCTGCCTTGGAAGTAAGCTTCCAGTCACTCTTTTACATTAAGTCTGAGTTTGATTTCAAAATATCCACAAAGACAAATTCTAGATTGGAGAGAAACTAAATGCTTTCTTTATACTCTTCTCTATTTACAATTAAATCTGGGCTATATGTTTTTCATAATGAAAGAAAAGGAAAAAGAATTTATTTGAAGTCTAAGTCTTGTAGTCATCTAAAAAGAAAAAAAATAAAACAAAAAATCTTGTTACTATGTTTTGAATACGTTCATTAAAATTTATTACCTAGATACAATGACTATGTTATATAATTACCGAGATACAAACAGAGTGATATTTGTTTTTAAAAGTTGTTGAAGCTGAAGTCAGATAAAATGTGGGATTTAATACTTTCCTGAAAACTTGTGTGTATGACTTGAGGATGGGGATACGGGGACGAGGTGCATTTGATAATATCCGATTGGGTAAAATACAAATAGATCTTTCTTCTTTCCTAGCGGCATCACCTTTCTTTTGGCTTCTGAAATGCTTGTCCCAGGCTTGGCGGCTGTGGCGGTGGGCCCTGTGTACTTGTTGCAGAGTTTCTCCTTGCATTGCTACAGTAGTTTTTCATTCTCGAAACTTCTTTGTTTTCTTTCATTTCTACCGTGCAATTCTTCAGACACAGACACTGCCATCAGCCTCTATGGTGAGCTGACTCGTACTTGGGAGAGGACTTCAGTGTCTCCTCTTCCGCTATTATGCCGCCAACCCACACTGGCGGTTTGCACACAGAAATAAAGTAGCATCCAAATGGTGACTAGTATCCCAAATACAGAATTCATAAAACTCAATAGCAAAACAAGCAAACGGGAAAGAAAAGTAAAAGAAAGGCAAAAAAGACAAAGAACAATGATGCCAAAACGTTGTCTGATTTAAAAAAAAAAAATGAACAGACACCCTGAAAAACTTCTTTTCAAGTGAAAAGTCTTTTTGCCCCAAAATAAGACTTATAATGGGAAAGTAGAATAAGCAGAAACACTCAGCATCTTTAACCATTAAGAAAATACAAATTAAAACAACAATTATTATGGCTTTGAAGATGGTTAATATCAAATGACACATCAGTTTGTCTTAAAATGTTGGAGCTTAGTGGTTTTTAAAATAAAACATACTTTCTCTGTGTCCATATCTTCAATTTCCTCTTTTGAAAAAAGTCAAATCTGCAGAAATCTTAAACCAACATTAAAATTAATACTCATATACCTATAATTAGTCACCCACTGCTATTATTTTGCTTTATCTTTTCTATTGTATAGTATATCTATATGTCAATGCAATTTTTGACATGTTTAAGAGGACCTTATATCCACTAGCCCAAATCCTAGCCCTTATGTACTTCCTGTCATGCCCAAGAACATAAAGGAGATAATATCACTTGAAAATTGCAACCACAGCAATGTCAAAAATAAGAAATATCACCTCAAAGCCCTGTAAAAATTAAAGCCAAACTAGGCAAAATGTGAATAAAAAAGTCCATGGAACCCTTTCGTGAATGAAGAGAGAACTGTGGATTTACACTGTGAAGGTCTATAGGGGGGCAGCCATTGGCACAGAATCGTCATATCTAAGGTTAAATTGAAGCAATAAGGTTTAGAATCAAAAGAAAGCGTCAAATCCTTTGTCCACAAGACTAACTCTAGGACAACGTCAAGAATGCTTTCTGTTGCCAGTTGTCTCAAAAGCAACATTTGGAGGGCAACACTGAAGCAACTTCTTTTTGTTAAATCAAGGTCAACACTTGTATGTAGCTGCTATCTCTCAAGCAGTAAGACTGAAAGCAAAAGGAAACAGCTTTCAAGCATGCCTGAAACTGGAAAGGGTGAATTATTTATTTGCTTCTTTATTTTACATCTTTACATGGAGGGATTTTTTTTCAGGGTCTTGGACACGAAAGGAAAACATTAATATTAATTGAATATTTCTTATTAACTATGTGCACAAAAGAGTTTTGAGTTAGGTCTAATTGCCTTTGTTTAGAAGGAAGACACTGCTGCTTGGAAAAAAAAATGTTTGGCCAATGTTATTCAATTTGTGTCAAAGACAAGATGCAAACCTCATTTCTTTCCCCATAAACTTTGATCTTTCTCCCATGCTGCATTCACTAAGGGTTCTGTGTATTCATTGACTGCTCTATAAATGCAGCTATCTCTTTGCATTGTTGTTGTTTCTAATTAACACTGAGAAACGATCCTTCGTACTTCTCTTTTTAATACTTTTATCTCTTGCTGGTAGAGTTGTTCATAACCCCGCTCAGCTGACAAGTGGTTCTGCCATTTTCATAGCGGCTTGAGCTCAGAGCCCTATAAAGAGCATTTTGATTTAATTAAAGGCTTGAAAACAATCACTTTGAAAATATGATGGTTTTTACTTGCTCGAATTTCCTCTTTCCAAACCAGTCACATTTGATGAAAAGGACAAGAAGTGAAAAGTCCGAAAACTCAGCTTTCACTCATTACATCTGTTTTGAATACATGTGGAATAAGCAACTCTTTTAATATAAGCACTACCCCAAGAGGAAATTAGCAGAGCATATTAGATTACAAATTTTAATAAACGGGTATTAGCCTTATCACTTTTGAGCAGAGGACGGAGAGACTGGTGCTATTTCTGAGACTCTCTAGTGTCTTATCAGCTTCAGAGACAAACCACTCTCTGGTATCTACTGCCCATGCTAATTAGTTTATAGCCTATCAGCCATGTGTCTACATAGAATACAGCAAAGCCATTCAAAAACACCCCTCTTTCTCATAAAAGTCAAATATAAGCAATTCTCATTCAGCGTGGCTGCTAATGCAGGGAAACATAATGGTGTCTGGCTTCCGAAAGACAAGGGAAATATATTACCTAATTAAATCCCACACATCGTTTGAAAGTCTGTATAAATCTTCGTGTCTATCTTCGGAATTTTCAGAATACAGCCTTATCTTACTATTCAAATAAACAAGGGGAGCCCGCTTAAGGAGTTGGGCTGGAAAAACTCTACAGTGTCCAGGTAGCCACAGTTAGTCTTTACACCATGCATATGACCTTGTGTCGTCAATACATGTCTTGTGGCTGACATGTCATTTCTGTTACAGTGCTATCTCTTTTTAGCATATGATAAATAGGACATTTTAATTCTCACCATCCTGAAACTCAACAGATATTGTCAGATGAAATGTAATTTAAAAACAAGTAACTAATGTACTTGATGTCACCGATAACTTTTTTTTTTACTGACTCCGTACTGACCATGGGGGAACCTGCATAGTCCCAAACTAGGGACTCTGAATGTGAGTGACACTTCTGTGTCTGGGGCAGACTGTGGGGCCACTGGCAGTGGGACCGGGATTTATCCCTAGTGCTTGTATTATGCCCAGATCTGCAGGGTCACCACAAAAGACAACAAAGAGTCCTATATGTAAAAGCAAACAGCCTTTATTTTAATCAAGTTTGCAAACTCGTTTTCTCTGCCTGTCCAACGTAGGTGAGAGGTCTTTGAGACTCAGGACTGGTTGACATCAGGATTGGTTGACATTTGTCTAGGGTGTCCTGGTGAGGTGCACTGGACTGGCAGGTGGTCCTATCTACAGCGGTTGGAATGTAAGGCATTTCCTTTGAATGGTCTGCTCTTGGGTGGGAGTCTGGTAATCTCAGCTTGTGGTTCTTCTGGCACCCAGGTATTGCTGCAGGTTAAACTACTGAGACTCAGGCCTCTTATTTAAATTTATCAATAGCCAGAGTCCCAGGTGATAATGGTTGGAAGTAAAGAACTTCCTCTGGGTGACCTGCCCAGACTTAGATTATTATGGCTGACCCCCACACTTGAACTGACATTTTGGAGCCCATTCTCTTTGGAGGGAAACCTTGCTCAGCCTAGGGATAGGGGGAAGGGCTTTGGTACTGCCTCAAAGTGATGTGCCAGACTTTGTTAACTCCCCATGGGAGTAGATGGTGGGGGTGGGATGGGTGAAAGGTGGGGGAAGCAGGAGGAGGGGAGGGAGAAGGAACTAGGATTGGTATGTAAAATGAGAAAAGATTGTTTTAAAGAAATAAATAAAAATGACACCATGAAGAAAACAAACAAACAAAAAATACAACCCTTACTAGGTCTTTTACCTCCCCTCCTTGCTGAGCCAGTGCATATGGGATTTAGAAAACCTAAGTCTTTGAACTTCGCTGTGCTAACTGTTGTCCTCTCTCTTCTGTTTTCTCAAAATGTAAAAATCATCTTGTTAAGATGGGAGAGTTGAAGAGATTGTGATACCAATCTCTTAGTTTTATCTGAAGACTAAAAGAAGACCCTATAAGACAGGTGCCCAGAACAGAGTCTGCAAGTTCATAGGCACTCTGCTCTTACAGATGTTCTAACTCTGTCTCTAAAAAATGAAATTCCATTACTCAGAGAGTTATTTTATAATGTAAGAGACAATAGAGGAGACTCGTATTTCAAAAGAATCAAAATTCAATACGTGATGTCTGATAATGACATTGCCAAATTTGAAACTAGAAAAATATAGAAGTAATTGAAGAGGACAAGTAAATCCTAATGGACAAGATGTTGACTTTCATTCTTCCTTTAAATAAAATTATTGATTTTATATATTAATGATCGTGATTTTTTAAATTACTTAATATGGTTTGTTTTCTATAAAAAAGTTATTATTGTGAATCATAAACAAAAGTAGCCCCATGGAAAATGAATGCTGTTAAAAGAAACCATCATTTTTTTCAGATGCAGGATTCAAGAGCATTTCAGGGAATTTAGCAAGACTTCCACATAAGGATGTTTTACTTGGCACAGTAGCAAAGGCTTGACTAGCACATGACCTATAATGCTGCATGCACTTTCCAGAGGCCAGACCATCAGTCATGAACACCATGATCTCTGAAAAACTCTGATCTAATATTCCTAGCAGGTTAATTCATGGGATGATAAGGAACTACTGTCCCTTTCTTACTAGAAGTAGAAAAGAAAATACATCGGCATTCTGAGACTTAGGCAGGAAGAAAAATCAAAGCAGTACTATTCCACTGGGCTTGGCCACATTCTGCAATGTGATGGCAGAAGATGAAATGTATTGATTAGTTTTCCTTAAGTGTAGAATCAGGAAATTTAATAATTTGCCAAAAGTAAAGCTATTACCAATGTAGAACCAACTGGCACTAAATCTGTGCTCAGACTCCAATGACATTCAAGGATGAGCAAAATATTTCTATGACTGTGTCTCTTGCTTCATAAACAGGAAAATTGAAGTTATGAAATAAAATGCCATGTCTTTCTTTGCTGCAATCTATCTGTCCATTTTAAACCAGATGATGGAGGAAGGTCATTGGTTAAGTAATAAAGAAACTGCTTGGCCTCATAGGTTAAAACATAGGTGGGAGGAGTAAACAGAACAGAATGTTGGGAGGAAGAGGAAGTGAGCTCAGATGCCGCTGCTGCTGCTCCCTGGAGCAGACACAATGAAACTCGGACACAGGCTAGACGTAGGCTAGAATCTTCCTGGTAAGCACACCTTGGGGTGCTACACACATTATTAGAAATGGGCTAGTCCAGGTGTGAGAGTTAGCCAAGAAGAGGCTAGATATAATGGGCCAAGCAGTGTTTAAAAGAATACAATTTCCGTGTAATTATTTCGGGTAAAGCTAGCTGGATGGCGGGAAGTGGCCCGCTGTTCCTATTACAACAACCAGAGACAGCAGTGTAATAGTATCAGTGATATTAGTGTTCCTTTCTTTTGATCAGATGGAGTCTTTCCTCAGGGTCTTTACTGGGGAGAGGGATAAGTAAGACTGTAAGTGGGGTATTCTTAATTCTACACAGTCAAGAAGATAATAAAGGACATTCCTGAAAAGTAGGACTAAATGAAGACTTTATCCTCACACTACCAAGCAGGTGGAACCCATGGTTCAACCTACAGTCATTAACAACACTGCTGAGCCTAGAGTCACAGCCATGCCTGAATGGTGGGAACTTGACAGCAAGTAAACAGTGCATTGGAAAGCCTTTCAAGGCTGCTGGGAATCAGACCAACTCTTTCCAACAGTGAGAGGAGGCTCAGACTAAAGGATTAATCTAAAATAGGTACAGTAGGGCTGGGTAGAAAACAGAAAAGGAGTTTCAGAACTACATTAAATTTAAAATATGCTTATTATTACTTCTTAAAACCACTGTTCTATAGGATATATATGTTTTTTTTTTCTCACAAAAATAACAGATTGATATGTTGCCAGGCTTCTGTATAGACTGTGTCTATATAACATTATGCAATGTTTATTTGTTTAGAGACAGAGTTCCCTCCTTGCAGAAAGCCTACAAATATTGTTTTTGCAAATTTAAGGGATGGTGGGATGACTCTTACTTTAGAATTTTAGGTTAACTGTAAGAAGTTCTTTTAGAGGCAATGAAATATTTGGCACCAAGTAACTTATTTTGAGCCTGCTCTTCTTGTCAACACATGTATCCTTTCTGGTAGTTCAGAAGGGAAACTTAAAAGAAAAATTCCAGGCCCCACATTTGCTTATTTTCCTTTATTTGGATTGTGAATATTTAAGTGAGGAGTCTCTTTAAAAGCAATCCTGTTCTTTGTTGATGCTTTGCAACATTTGGGAAATTGCCTTAGAGGAGTTTCAAGACAGCCTTGTTCATCAGTGAACCAGAAAGAGATTACATGCACTACCTGTGCTCAGTTCTCAACTTGACTTTCTGTCTGTTGAATTCTAATTTCATGGCAAGAGTCTTATTCAGACAAAAAGGTAAATGACTGGCTTAGTAAATTCCACCACTTTCAGCAGACAGTGGCACAAGGGGTGCATTATTTTTAAGTCAAAATATCATCTTTGCATTACATGATTGTGTTGATACCATTGTTATGGTGATTCCTCTCCAAAGCATGAACACACCTGTTTACCACGCAGGGGCTTCCAGCCTTCACAAAGGAGGAAGCAGCTTCAAAGTAGTTGGGTAAAATAATGACACTCAGTTTACCCATCACACCTTCCCACCTGTTAACTCCAGCAATTCAATCTTCTGAGTCTCCTCTATGGAATTGTCTACTTTGGGGAATAAATAACAGCTGCTAGGATAATATATAGGTTCTGAGTTCGTGCAGCCTTTGGTATACAAGCACTGAAGGTTTTGCTTCTCAAGTGAGCAGAAGTTTTTGAAGTGATTTGGCCACTTGTGCCCTGCCTGGGAAGAATATTACAGAGCAAACAATTATTGGAGTTGGGACAGTAAAGAGAAACAGTTCTCCACACATTCATTTAATGATGTCCTTAGGTTTCTGGGCTCTCATCAGGCCAGACTGCTGAGCTGTTCAAATTGAGGCAGCTTGCTTTTAAGAGTTAGACACCCTTGCTTTAAGCTTATTGAATGTATGGCCCATTGCACAGGGGACACAGAGTAAGTGTTTGACTTTTTAAAAATGTGTCACCACTTTTAAAACTGAGCTTCAGTATAAAAAGTCCTACAATGACATGTTTATAAACTTTGTTCTGGTTTTTGATGTCAAAATTTAGTTTATATATTTATTGGTTGGGGCAGCTAAAAACAAACTGCTGCCTCTCAGATAAAAATGGACTTCTTTTTATAGGACACACAGTCAAGAAAGGGTTGAATTTAGATACCAATTAATATGTCAGTGAAAGTCACTTTGTGAATGGCATGAGATTTGGTATTTGGCTCCATAATCTGATTGCTGTATAGTTTTTATTTTCAACTTGACACAAATTAGAGTCATCTGAGTAGAGGGAAACTAAATGAATAATTGACCTGTGGGCAAGTTGTGAGGTAATTTTCTTGATTGTTAACGGTTATAGGATAGCCAGCCCCACTGCGGATTTTGCCATCCTTGGGCAGCTTGTCCTGGAAGTATAAAAAATTCTGAGTAGAAAAGAAGGGGACAAGCCAGTAAACAGAATTCCTTCATTGTTTCTACTTCAGTTTCTGTTTGAGTCTTCCCTTCATGATGGACTGTAACATATAGGCTGAAATAAGACTTTCCTCCCCCAAGTTGGTTTTGGTCTATTTTATCATATCAATAGACAGCAAACTAGATTAGAAAGTAATCATAAATGTGTTGAATTTAAGAATAAATATTAAGGGATGAGTTGACTATGAACCAAGTCCCCGAGATAAAGAGGAAAATATTACATAGGAAGAAATACGAATGTTATTTTAGGAATAAGCTGAAATGAAGGAATGGGAGGTCAGCTCAACTTGAAAGAAAGTGAGTACAGAGGCCAGTTTGCTCAGGACACTGTGTAGAAAGGGACTGACCTGCTTCCAAAATAATGGTTAACTGCTGTGACCTCAGAGCATTTATGTTTTAAGACTAGTTTTGGCACCCATGTGGAGCCAAGCTCCACACCTACTGGGTAGACTGGTTAAAGGCCTAAACGGTCCACAGCCCAGAAAGTCTCTTACCCATGCCTACTTGGCTTGCTTTTACCTACTAAGCGGTTTTTGTAAAACCCCCACCACAGCGAAGCTAACTGTGTTTGGTGACTGGGAAATTTTTTGCCACATTCTTTGCCGAGTGGCGACTTTTTGCTTCCCTTTGTGCTCCCTGCCCCTGAGTTCTGGACTTCCTGCTCCATGTACAGAATTGGTTTAATTGCTTTTAATTTATCAAGCAAAGCATATTTCTCAGTATTTAACCTGCACCACGGCTAAAAAAACAAAGCAGCTCAGGACTGTTCGTGGCACCAGGTCATGCAACCATGACACATGCTGGACAATAAAGATTATTATACCTAAAAAAATTTACTAGGTCTCTTAATATAACATAAGGTAAATATTTTATTAATTAATAAATCAATAAACTTGAAAGTTATATAATTGCAGACAATATTACCATAGAGAATTTTAGTAACATTTTTGCTAATACTGTGGATTGTATTCTGCAAGACTTATATGTTTATTGTGATACATCCATTTGTTGGATATTGGGAGTCAGCTTTTTTCTTCATATTATATCCTTCAGAAAGTGGTTTAATAACAGAGTCAAGAATGAGGCACTTTTAGAAATGATATAGTCTTTACAGACTAATAATGAACAGCTAGCTGACAGAATTAATACCATTGGAAATCAAAAGTTACCAGAAAAAATAATACTATTAAAAAGGGTAACATTAATTTGACAGACAAAAATGAATCCATGTCAAAGGGTAATGAGAAATTATCTGAAAGAATTTATACTGTTGAATTTGACAATTGAAATTTGTTTAAAAGTTGTGATAGGTTAGCAGGTAGAGTATCTCTCTAGGAAGGCAATCTGCACGCTATCCAAATAACGTCTAAGGATGAGATGTTATCTTTAAAGAAAAAACTTCCAAAGACAAACACATAGGCATCCTCAGGAATATTAACCTTCATCAGGCGATGAAAGGAGACAGAGACAGAGACCCACACGGGAGCACCGGACAGAAATCTCAAGGTCCAAATCAGGAGCAGAAGGATACGGAGCACGAGCAAGGAACTCAGGACCACGAGGGGTGCACCCACACACTAAGACAATGGGGATGTTCTATTGGGATCTCACCAAGGCCAGCTGGCCTAGGTCTGAAAAAGCATGGGATAAATCCGGACTAGCTGAACATAGCAGACAATGAGGAATACTGAGAATTCAAGAACAATTGCAGTGGGTTTTTGACCCTACTGCACGTACTGGCTTTGTGGGAGCCTAGGCAGTTTGAATGCACACCTTACGAGACCTGGATAGAGGTGGGCAGTCCTTGGGCTTCCCACAGGTCAGGGAACCCTGATTGCTCTTCGAGCAGATGAGGGAGGGGGACTTGATCGGGGGAGGGGGAGGGAAATGGGAAGCGGTTGTGGGGACGAGGCAGAAATCCTTAATAAATAAATAAATTAAAAAAAAAAGAACTGCATTATTTGGGAATTAGAGATGAGGTAAAACTTGGGCCAAAGGAATCAAACTAAAATGAGGAAATGTCAACTTTCTTATTATAAAATTGCTAAATAAATTTATTCTATTTACTTTCAGTCAAAAAAAAAAAAGAAAAAAGAAAAAACTTCAGACCTTGGAATCACATGTGAAGAATGAGGACAAGAGGCTAGGTACCTCAATGAAATCACTAGGAATATGTACAGTCCAGGAGATTCAGGCTTTACAAAAGGCAGTAGTAAAAATATATAAAATGATTGAGGAAATTATTGGAGCTGATGAACAGGGAAAGAAGGTACAAGGACAGGATTTAACATTGACAGTCACTGTCAGATATTACTTATCTAGGGTTTTAGCTTCCTACCCTACTCCTCTGAAAAAGCATTAAGTTCTGTAATTCATACTTGATAACTGTTTTATGTAATTTTTCTATGTTAAAGTTTAAACCTTCCTTTTTATTTTAACAGAAAAGAGGAGGTGATGTGGGAGGTCCTTCTGTCTATGTGTTGCTTTTATTGGCTAATGAATAAAGAAACTGGCTTGGCCTGATAGGGTAGAACAGAACTAGGTAGAGAAAACTAATCTGAATGCTGGGAGAAAGAAGGGAGAAGGGAGAAGTCAGAGAGAAGCCATGTAGCCTTACCAGAGATAGAAGCCGGATAGAATTTTACCCGATATGCTACAGCCATGTGGTAATACACAGATTAATGGAGATAAGCAGTGTTTTAAATACTATAGTTTCTGTGTGATTATTTAAAAGCTCAGCAGCTGGGAACCAACAAGCAGCCCCTACCACAACATAGTTTGATACATTACAAGATCTGCTTGAGTATTGGTCATATGTTAGTTTCTGGGGGACAAGGTAAATGCCCTGTCCTTCTACCACCATAAACGTGGAGTAAATAAAGACTTCACTATAATAAAAAGGATTAAAGCAATTACGTTCGAATAGAGGCATCAACCACTATCAGAAATTCAGAGAAGAAACCCAGAAAAGCACTCTTAACTCAGGCGCTGGGAGGGAACTGAGCATGTGTCTGAGGTAAATTATTACTGAACTCAAGACTGGAGAAACTCGACAGAATTAGCTGAATGTCCCCTGGTGTTAGGGAGCCTTTCAGATAAATGAAAAGGCAGCCCCAGAGAGCAGGACTACCTATTAGAATCGTTGGAAAGAATGGTATAGGAAGAACTGACACCAGACACATGACTTAGAAAATTCCATGTAGCATACCGTGCATCCTGATAAGAAATGGGAATACTAATGGATTTTATGTTGTATACTTTCCTACATTTTACTGAATATTCACCAAAGATTCCCAACTTTGGCTTTGTAGAGAAAAAAGAGCTATTAAATGGGCCAAACCCTAATAAGGCAAGTTATTCTTCTAACCATTTGTGTCATATTTCAAAAGCCTACAAGGATTTACACCCACTCAACAAAATGTTAATTTATGCTTCAGGAAAAAGAGCAGAGGAATATATATCTTAAGGTGCTCTCCTTTTTCATTTTGGATCTGAATTCTGCACCAACTTAAAAATGGAATAAATTTACAAAATAGACATCAAATACTCAACAGAGAGGGAGAAAAAGGTCCCTATTTATCATGTTCTTGTGATAGTGGCTGAGTGATATATTGTGATTACAGCTTTTTTTAATTGGCAGGTTTCTAGGATGCTCTGGGAATTGGTGACAAGATGATGGATCAGTTTCTTCATATTGGCTGGTTGATCCAACAAACCCAAAGCACATATTGACATTTGTCACTCAGCACTGGAGCCCTACAGACATCTCTGCTGATTAGTCAAACACTTCACCTTCGTTTAATTAATGTTTTAAGAGCGGAGCTTCTCAGAGATGCTCTAGGGAGCAAAAATTTTGCAATATAATGGAAAAGGGTTTACATAGAACCACTTGAATAGGAAGTGAGCATGGGAGGAAAGGAAAAAAAAATCAATGACAGTGTTTTAGCAGCTTAACCCTCCTGGCCCTTGCATGTTAATAGATTATTTATGCATCACTTTGCTATGAAAAGAAATTAGTATGATTAGCATTTTCTGTTTATCGACTGCTCATCACGAATCAGAAAAAAATGTTTACATGTATTTTCGTTTATTACCTTGAAAAATCATTGACAAGGAAGGGCGGAACAAAAATTCATCCTCTCATTTAAACTCAAAGGGATGTTTTATCCTAAAGAAAAAAAGGTATAAATAAACAGAAACCGATTTCTCACTGTGTTGTAAAGAAAAGAGAAACTGTTATATTTCCAGAGAAAACCCTTTTAAGATAGGTAGTTAGTATGGAGCTTTGAAGTTTGACATGAGTCTAATCTCATTCTTTAGTTAATAGCCAAGGGTTTTCAAAGAGTCCTGATGATGCTCGCAGAAATCGGTCACCCCTCTGTGTCTCCACCTCTCTGATCATTTTGAAGTACCCGTCACCATACAGTTGCAAATATTCCATGTTTTAGAAGAAGGCTGTGTGCTAATCCTGTAGCAAAGACAGTGGAACAGGTGCATGGGGACAGATCTGAATATGTTTGCATTTCTCCTTTAATTGCCATAAAGATTCACGGAATAAAATGGAAAGTGATTTAGAGAAATATTTCTGGATTCTATACTTAAGAATACCAAGTCCATAAAGGTTACTGCTGCGTTTGGCAGTCAGATTAGCCAGGAGCAAATGCTGGGAGTAGGGTTTCAATAATTGCAAAGCAGCTCTTGGTAAGCTGAAGAGAAGAGAGGGTTCAAAGAGAAATAAAAATCATTTTAATCTCAGGTCCTTTAACTTCCTGTACACAACTTTGGGCAAGATGTGGAAAACTGAAGTGTTAAAATGCAAGGTTCAAAAATCTCACTTTGTCTGCATCCTTCTTTACCTATTTGCTGTGTTTGAACATGGTCCCTCGAAGTCATGCACTGGAACTTTGTGTCCAGTGCCCTAGGGTGTCAGGCAGTAGGCTTTTAAAGTGGGATTAGTTTATCAGTCCTCTTGGTGGGTCAGTGTTGTGCATCTGTTATTCTTGCTTTCTTTCCTTGTGTCTCTGCCCCTTTCTGCTTCTTTCTTTCTCTGTCTTTCCATATTGTGTCTTTCTGTCTCCCTCTGTCTCTTCTCTGTGTGTTTGTGTGTATGTTGCCTGGCTGCCTTCTGCCACAAGGTGCTGCTTGTTCGTCTCTAGACACCTACGGCTCAGCCTCACTCCCAAATCTCTCTGATTTTCTGTTGCAGCAGCACAAATGGGACAGGTTACAGCTTGTCCCTCAATCTGAGTTTTGTTTTGATCTCTCTGTCTCTTTTGCATCTAGCATCCGTCTGCATCATCACCTTTCCCCATCCTATGTCCTTGACCCTCGCATTGTTCAGCTGATTATTTTAATCAAATCAGAGAAACTAAGAAGGGTTATACAGTTACCATTGTTGTCAATTGATACAAGATTTAATTAAAATAGTTGACTTCTATGATTTTTTTTTCAGCTCGAAGAGTAAACAGAAAAAAAAATAGCTGAAAAAGCAGTTGGGAAGGAAATGCCACTGCACACAAAGTTTTACACATAGACCTACTGGTTCCAAACATACTGAAGAGACCACTAAAATCAATTGCACTTAGTATTTGTAAATGTGATTTATAGTTTCTAAAAGAAATACATACGTGCACATATACTTTTAAAGCTCAAGTAATACTGCAAGACATAATAAAAATCATCAAAAGAGTGCCATTTCAAAAAGCAGCCACTCTTAACTTTTGATTTTTGTATTGCTTATGGCCATGTTATTAAATAACATATATCGTAATAGTCCCATTTCTTGATTTTCAGTTTAAACTACTGTTTATTGATTTTCTACCACAAAGTATCAGAGTTTGGATCTTGTACTCCACCCATACACTCTTATACAATTCCCCTTCCTGTTTCCTGCTGAAAAATATATTGCCATTTGGGGCTAAATCAATATTTAGTGTGCTTGCCTTATTATAACTGTGGAAATAGCATATAGAGGGGAATTACATTGCATGTTGTACTATATATTTTTCTTGTATGGTTGCTTTTTTCTGAAGGTAACCTTTCTGCACACACACACACACATCCAGACCCATTTAGTTTGCTGTCTACTGGCCCTGAAAATTATCTTTTGCATGTCTTTCAAGACTTCTTAAGTCCATTAAATAGCTTCAGCTTGATGCAGTGCCTTATGCACGCACATAAAATGAAACGGAGTCTTGTGAGTTTGAAAATGGTATTAACATGTATTTTAATTTTTTATTTTACCTATTTGTGTGTGTGTGTATGTGTGCATGTGTGTGTGTGTGTGTGTGTGTGTGTGTGTGTGTGTGTGTGTGCATGTGTGTAGATCCTTGTGAAGGACACACGAGAGGGTCAGATTAGCAGGAATTGGAGTTAAAGCAAGTGTGTGCCATCTGACAAGAATGCTAGGAACCAAACTAGGGACTTCAGCAAGAATATCAGGTACTCTGAAGTGCTGAGTCACCTCTCCAGCTCCTAGAAATATCTTCTTACCTCTAATTTCACAGTTCGATGATGACCTCAAATTTGATCTTACTATATAATGTGGGAAGTTTTCCCAATCCTTCTCTGACTCCAAAAACATTGATGATGTAGGGAATTGGTGAGGCTCTTTATCCTGTAGTTTTGGGAAAGTATCTTAACCGCTGCTGTCTGTTAGGTCACTCAAGCCAGTAATTCCTATATATTTCTATGTAAAGAAATTATAATTCAAGTGTGTGGTGGATCTCACTTATAATCCCAGCACTCAGGAAGCTGAGGCAGGATTGATGTGTGATCGATGTTAGTCTACCCAGTTAGTTCAGGTTGTATGTACACAAATGTATACATATAGACATACACATGAATTACATAATCCTTTGCACATATATCATATACATATATGTGAACATATTCCCACTAATAATTTATTTTAGCCTATTTCTTTTTACTATCTTTGCAGTGATACGGACTTGGATATATGAGAGCAATTGTCTATGACAGTTTAGATTCAGGGAAAGGCAGAGGGGCCAACTGAGAGCCTCAGCTCCAGTTTATGCAGAAGGAATCAAAGATCACAGCAACACATAATGGGTTTTACTACCCAAATACCTGGATTTCTTTTCTGTTTCTTACCACTAACATACATCTTGTCACCAGAAGCGTCCATGTGTTGGTAAGTGACCATGATCTACTGAATCAGGCCCAGTGACATCTGGAAAGATACTGTTTGCTCCTTTGAACGAACAGCTGGTGGAGTGAAAGCTTGAATTCTCTATTTCATCATTAGTCCATGCAAAGAAAAGGCAAGCATGAAAAAAGGCAGGAAGTCTCAGGCAAGGAAACATATGCTTGGAACTGTGGTGATTTTGGAATGAAAAGCTATTCACTTTTTTGTTGTTGTTTTGCTTTTTGTTTTTTCAAGACAGTGTTTCTCTGTAGCTTTGGAACCTGTCCTGGAACTAGCTCTTGTAGACTAGGCTGGCCTTGAACTCACAGAGATCCACATGCCTCTGACTCCCTAGTGCTGGAATTCAAAGTGTATGCCACCACTGTGTGTCTGAAATTCACTGTTAAAGGTTAGACTGGAGTTTTGGATGAATTCAGAAGGTTTGAAAATGGGAGACAGGATAGGTTCCCCTGAGGCTTCTCTCCTTGGCTTGAGAGTGACTAATGTCTTGTTCTGTTCTCAGATGACATTCCTCTTGTTCCTTAATAAAAGTTGCTCCTGCCTCTTACAATGCCACGTTATTTGTGTAAGCCTTGCTTGTAATCAGATAAGCATATTTACCTCTTTAAACACCATATATGCTACATTCTCAAGTCCAAGTCAGTCCTGCAAAATATATTATTAGAGGAAGTCACAAAACAAAATTGTTTCTGTTTCATAAGTCATTACTTGAAGGAGATAAATTCCCAAATAATAATACTGAGTCTTATAATTTAAAAAGTGACTCATAAGAGAAAGATGCCATACGACAGAGCTCATGTGAAGGGGAATTTTATTGGGGAAAGGGAATAAGGAAAGGGAGGAGGAGAAGGAGAGACCAGCCTCTGGGGACGGGCAGCAAAAGAGAAGAAAAAGAGAGAGGGAGGGAGGGGATGAGAGAGAGAGAGAGAGAGAGAGAGAGAGAGAGAGAGAGAGAAAGGGAGGGAGGGAGGGAGGAGAAGAGAGAGAGGGAGGGAGGGAGGGAGGGAGGGAGGGAGGGGAAGAGAGAGAGAGAGAGAGAGAGAGAGAGAGAGAGGAGGTGAGGAAGGTGTATGTAGGAAATGTGCACAGGAGATGCTCTTAGTGGCTACAGCTGAGGATGTATCCTATCAGGGCCCATTACAGATGCCTGAATACTAACAGTGAGAGCTGACCATCTTAAAACATCATGAGATCTTCGAAAGCCATCACACATCATTACTCCATTTAATCCGCACACACACTGGTAAAGCAGAATTTTGTTTTGTTGTTTTTAATCTAAAACACTAAACCGTCACTAAAATGACAGTTCAGTTGTGTGCCTAACATCTAGAAGGCAGAAGAGGACAGGGTCAATATTCAAACTCAGGTGGCCTGAATCCAGCATTCATGCTTTCCTACCAGATCTGGTACCCGCTTATCTGCGGTGAGGAAATGCGTATTTTCCCTTCACAAGCACTCTTGGTCTGAATGCTCCCAGTGCACTCAGAAGCTAGTTCAAACAGTGTCATCCACAGGTTCTCCCTTCACCTGAGTGGAGAGGCTGTGCATGTTGTGCTACTTCCAGGATGAATTTAACTAGGGACGCAGCTCACTCTGCAGGCTAACTAACACAATGAGAGATAGACTTGTGTTGGATTGGCAAAGGGGGACGAGTTAGAGCAAGTTCTTTTTCTCTTCCCTTCTGTTTTCATCATTAAAGAAAATGAAATGCATGCATGAGAACATAAGTTCAGAAGCAGATCAAGGCTGAGAGCTTTTAGTATGGAGGTAACTAGCTTCTTCCTTACTTCAGCGACTCCATTTGGTCTGTGAGTTCAATAATGTTCCATAAAACCAGGAAGAGTTCAGCAAGGTGCAAAGCAAAGGTAAAGGAGAGTGTCTTGGGAAAAGAGATCTGAGAGAATTAATTTGTTATTTAGAGGAAAGATCAGCTCCTCTAGGTTAGCTGTTCTATTTCCGGCTTGGAGGGAGAAGTGATTTACATTTTTTTTTTCTGTTTGAGTTGGCTGTGGAATCGGATACAGGAAATAAACAGAAGAAAGTATCCGGCTTCTTGCAGAGAGAAATAATAATCGAATATGAGCTAGTCATGGCCTGGTAAAGACAGTGCCTCAAATAAATAAAAGATAAGACATAGCTTCCCTCAATTACCAATCACATCTCTGAAGGAAAACCTCCATGAAATGTTAGTGTGACCATTTTTGAAATGGTATTTTATCTATTACAGTCTATGAATATATTTTAGTTAACAGTCAGCATGAAAGGAACTCAAAGTCGCTTTCACCCCCTTGTGTAATTTTAGTCTTTCCCCAAACTCCAGCTTTACTACCTGCATGTGCAGTAGCTTTCTTAGGGAGTTCTGTTTTAGCAGAATAACATCTTATTTACCTCTAAAGCTTTATTTTTTTAATTTTCACTAATAAAATAAGTCCATGTGGTGTGTAGATTTATTTAGGTGATGAGCCTGGGTTAGTACTTTGTGTCTTTGGTGTTTACAATTCATTTATCAAACAATCAGTTTTTTTTAATGGTTTTCGCATTCACACACATAAACAGATATTCTAGGCTTCTCCTTTACTTACTGCAATAAGTAAGTAATTACTTATTGTAATTACTCATTACAGTAATATAATAAAATCGTTCATTATGTCTTACTGTAATGCCATATTGGTCCTATTTGATACTTTTTTTTCCCATGCAAAACCATATTTTTTTATTTTTTTATAAATGTTCTTTTTTTTGTTGAGAAAAGGAAAAAAAAAGTTTCCAGCCTCCCATTTCCCTCCCCCTCCTCCCACCCTTCTCCCCCTTCCCCCACTCCTCTCCCCCTCCCTCTCCAGTCCAAAGAGCAGTCAGGTTTCCCTGCCCTGTGGAAAGTCCAAAGTCCTCCCCCTCCATCCATATCTAGGAAGGTGAATATCCAAACTGGCTAGGCTCCCACAAAGCCAGAACATTAAGTAGGATCAAAACCCTGTGCCATTGTCTTTGGCTTCTCATCAGCCCCCATTGTTCGCCATGCTCAGAGAGTCCGGTTTTATCCCATGCTTTTTCAGTCACAGTCCAGCTGGCCTTGGTGAGCTCCCAATAGATCAGCCCCACTGTCTCAGTGGGTGGGTGCTCCCCTCATGGTCCTGACTTCCTTGCTCATGTTCTCCCTCCTTCTGCTCCTCATTGGGACCTTGGGAGTTCAGTGCAGTGCTCCAGTGTGGGTCTCTGTCTCTATCTCCATCCATCACCAGATGAAGGTTCTATGGTGATATGCAAGATATTCGTCAGTATTGCTCTAGGATAGGGTCATTTCAGGTTCCCTATCCTTAGCTGCCCAAGGAACTAACTGGGGATATCGCCTTGGGCTCCTGGGAGCCACTCTAGGTTCAAGTCTCTTGCCAACCCTAAGGTGGCTCCCTTAACTAAGAATTGTGCTTCCGTGCTCCCCTATCCAACCTTCCTTTATCCCAATCATCCTTTTCCCCAAGTTCCTCCCATCCTTCCCTTTTCCCTTTTCTCTCCCCATCTCCCGTTACCCCCATCCCACCCCACCACAAAGATCCCAATTTTCTCCCCGACAATTTTGTCTACTTCCCATAGCCAAGAGGATAAATATATGTTTTTCCTTGGGTTCACCTTCTTATTTAGCTTCTTTAGGTTCACCAATTGTAGACTCCGTGACCCTTATTTATGGCTAGAAACCAATTATGAGTGAGTACATCCCATGTTCATCTCTTTGGGTCTGGGTTACCTCACTCAGTATAGTGTTTTCTATTTCCATTCATTTGCATGCAAAATTCGAGAAGTCATTGTTTTTTACCGCAGCGTAGTACTCTAATGTGTAGATATTCCATACTTTCTTCATCCATTCTTCCATTGAAGGGCATCTAGGTTGTTTCCAGGTTCTGGCTATTACAAATAATACTGCTATGAACATAGTTGAACAAATGCTCTTGTCATATGATAGGGCATCTCTTGGGTATATTCCCAGGAGTGGTATTGCTGGGTCCAGGGGTAGGTTGATCCTGAATTTCCTGAGAAACCGAAACACTGATTTCCAAAGTGGTTGCACAAAATTGCATTCCCACCAGCAATGGATGAGGGTACCCCTTCCTCCACAGCCTCTCCAGCAAAGGTTATCATTGGAGTTTTTGATTTTAGCCATTCTGACAGGTGTAAGATGATATCTCAAAGTTGTTTTGATTTGCATTTCCCTGATCGCTAAGGAGGTTGAGCATGACCTTAAGTGTCTTTTGGCCATTTGAACTTCTTCTGTTGAGAATTCTCTGTTCAGTTCAGTGCCCCATTTTTTTAATTGGGTTAATTAGCATTTTAAAGTCTAGTTTCCTGAGTTCTCTATATATTTTGGAGATCAGACCTTTGTCTGTTGCGGGGTTGGTGAAGATCTTCTCCCAATCAGTAGGTTGCCTTTTTGTCTTAGTGACAGTGTCCTTTGCTTTACAGAAGCTTCTCAGTTTTAGTAGGTCCCATTTATTCAATGTTGCCCTTAATGTCTGTGCTGCTGGGGTTATACATAGGAAGCAATCTCCTGTGCCCATCTGTTGTAGGGTACTTCCCACTTTGTCTTCTATCAGGTTCAGTGTGTTCGGACTGATATTGAGGTCTTTAATCCATTTGGACTTGAGTTTTGTGCATGGTGATAGATATGGGTCTATTTTCATTCTTCTACAGGTTGACATCCAGTTGTGCCAGCACCATTTGTTGAAGATGCTTTCTTTCTTCTATTGTATACTTTTAGCTTCTTTATCGAAAATGAGGTGATCATAGGTTTGTGGGTTAAAATCCGGGTCTTCTATCCGATTCCATTGGTCGACTTCTCTGTTTTTATGCCAGTACCACACTGTTTTCATCACTGTAGCTCTGTAATAGAGTTTGAAGTCAGGGAGGGTAATGCCTCCAGAAGATCCTTTATTGTATAGGATTGTTTTGGCTATCCTGAGTTTAGAAATGTTAGTTATGAGAGTTTAGGGTTTTTTTTTATGGCATGAGAAGAATGTTTAGGCTACAGGTTGGTGGACAAAGCTATTCTAGAAAGCTGTCACTGTTGAACAGAAGAAAAGAGCTGGCTGGGAAGCAATGTCAGGAGAAAGGGAACAAATAGACATTAAGTGAAAGGCATTGCATATATTAAGAGAATGACACTCATTATTGGAAGGCAAGCTTTCCAGTCCGGAAGGAAGAAGAGTCTCAGGGGCCTGAGAAATAGTTTGCATCAAGAGGAGATCTAGAGAGCGGAATGCAAAAGTCCCTCATATCTGACTTTAGCCTTGGCCTGTGAGCAGAGGCATGCCAGCAAGAGGACTCTGTTTCAAGACACATGGAACCCATTTTACAAACAGGAAAACTGAGGCTCAGAGATGATGCATCAAATTACACATTTAAAGGAGGCTCCTCTGCAGCTGCTCGTCTTGAGAGTATGTCTGTAAACCTAGTCGAGTTTGTTGCTTTGCTTTTGATATGATTTAGAAAAACCACAACAAATGCGAGTTAGAATTTTATTCTTTATTTCATTAAAAAAGAGATACACAGTTCAGTGAAGTAACTGGCTAACTATGGACGGGAAAACCAGTCACTCTGGTTTTCTGATTCCAAAATGGTGTAAAAGAATAAGAAAAAAAAAAAGGTCCTGAAACCCTTGCATTCCCCAGCTTGAGGGACGGCAATTACTCTTTTTTTTTTTTTAAGGTAAGAGAAAGTTGTGTGAACTGTCTTATATGATGCTTAGATATGTTTGAGGGATCTTTTGTTTTTCTTTCACTCTAGGTAAAAATAAAATGTTATACAACTATCTAAGAGTTCATGAGGATTTATGTGGAATGGGAGAAGCTAAAGCAGCAAATGCTACTCCCGATGCTGACTCTCGCTCAGTTTATTCACAGGAAAGGAGAGAGTGGAATCCCCACAGGGTTTCTAGTGTGCAGTGCAGGTGTGTTCCATATTATTGCACTTAAATGACAAAACCTTGCCCTCTGAGAGGCTCTCTCTCTCTCTCTCTCTCTCTCTCTCTCTCTCTCTCTCACACACACACACACACACACACACACACACACGCACACTTTGTAAAGTTCACTTTTATAATGAGATAAAAATGTGGAGGGAAAGGGTGGTGGTTTTTACTGACACCCAAAGAACTGCCTCATAGCACTGGATGATCTAAGACCTTCGTGGTATCCTACATCAATTGCAATTCAAGAGAGATTAACTTTGGAGCAGGGTACCAAGGCAGGGATCCTTCTGCATTTTATTCATTGACAGGGCACATTGGCAATTTACCATGCCAAATGAATATCAAACGACCAGTATTTGACACAGGAATTTGAGTTGTATTCTCATAGGCTCCCGCAGGAAAGCAAAAATTCAATTTTGATAACTTATTGTTTACCTGGGAAAAGAATGGTCTTCAGCAGCTCACCTCTGACGGGAATCTACTTTTATCCCTACGTACATACATTACAGAATCTCTTATTTTCTGCTACTGCTGGTGCAATGGTTTTCAGGTCATCTGTCTGCTCTCCTTAGTGTCTGTGGGCAACTCTGTCTTTGGTGTTTTACAGGTTCGACAAAATATGTTTTCATGTCTCTCTGAGACTGAAGACTCATCTCTTTCATCAATTATAAAAATGTTTCCAGCTCTTCTCTAATGTCTCCTTGACTTTTTGTTCTTTAACTCAAATTCTTCTCCTAGCTTTAAAGTCTCAGAGTCAAGCGCTGTCTCTCTGAGACAGTTTATGTTTTTACTGACCTGTCTTGTAGTCCTATTTTTATGCTTTTAATTCTGTGTATCATACTTCTGACATTTTCACCACATTTAGCATATTTTATCCCCATAAGTTTTTATATATTTTTACATATTGTTCTGCATGGCAGTTTTAAACATTTTACTCATTCAAGTTTTGATAACTTACCATGTTTGCCCACACATTTTACATGTATGTGGTATACTAGTGATTCTTCTATCTGGATTTCTACAAGATCAAATTTTAGACATTTTACCATTTTTTTTTGCTGATCTTCCCTGAGGTTGCTTGGTACCCTAAAGAAGGCTATTTGTGTTCAATTATTCACACTAGAGATTTATGTATGGGATCTCAGCAAACTTTGAAACTATAGATATTCAGAGTTGCTCAACAAATGCACAGCAAGAAAGACCTCTAGTGCTGAGTTCTTGGGATACTTTTATTTTTCTCAGAGAAATTCAGGTTATGATGCATTAGCTTCTGTTTCTATTGCTGTCTTCTTTTGTGGATGTTTTCTAGTTTTCCTTTCAATAGGGGCACTGTGCTTCTAAGTTGCTGCCCCTTTGAAGCAAGTACTATTCCTGGGCATCATCTGGTTTAGGCTCAAGGTCATTTCTTCTTCTCTGGAACAGCCATTAAAACCTACACTTCCTCTGTACTAAGATTGACAAGCTCCCCTAGGGTACCGTGAGCTTTAGCATCAGCCTGCCATTCTAATTCCTGTCCGTCTTTGAGTCCTGCCTCTGGAGACTAGCCTCACTTTTCAGCCAGTTCAGTTATTCATTTGGAAGAAGTTTTGTTACATTTTGCCAAACACTTCTTGGTTGGTGTTTTACATTAGGAGGTTTTTAAGATTCCAGTTTAAAATACCATCAGAAACAAACTCAGAAAGTAGGAACTGGAGGCTTTTGATGATCTGTTTGGGAATCCTCCTGGCAACCATTATAAGCAATACATCTAGCCATTAACCAGTCTGCTTAGATTAAAGGAAACCAAGCCAGAATTTGTCATTTTAATGTCTTGATTTATGTGCTTTTCACAACTCAGAGGGATGATCTAAGAATATTTGTCACTAGTAAGTTTGTTTTATTCACAATTACTTAGTTAAGTAAAACTAATTAATCTAGCAAAATAAAGTTGACAGCCCGAAGGGCAAGAATTTCAATGTTTTAGCCTTAATGTGGTTGTTTCATTAGAGAAAAGAGAAGGGTTTTAAAGATGTTTCTACTTGTCTGCATATGTCTTGACACTTTCTATTTTAATAGTAACTTCATAGATTAATATTTATTAATAGTACAAATGTTGATGGATAGCTTTACCTAGAGAAAGAAGGACAAAAGAAAAATATGAAGAGACAGTAAATGCTCTTCCTGTGGAAGTAGCATGTTCATGTGTCCTGTCTACATCTGATTCCTAATCGTGGGCTGCAATGGGACTACAGTATACATGCCAGAATCAGCATGCTTCCCCTTGTCAATGTCCTGTTAGTTAATAGGTCAGCATGAGCACACAAAAAAGATTTCAACACACACAAAAGAATTGGTAGCTATTCACCACCACAAAGAATATAAATTTGTTTCTAAGCAATAGTATATCCACAGGAACCATACTGTCCAGGCTGGTCAGTTCGTAACACAAAGCAAGCACAGGACCTTAGTGGGTGGGAGTAAGCTTTCAGGATAGCATCATAGTGCAGTTATGGCCTATGACTCATTAAGTCTCCCTCTTTCAGCACTACAAGCCACCAGGCTCAAAATTAGGGGTCCATCTTCACTTAGTAAATTATACTGTGTAAGAGAATCAAATATTCAAATAGTATGGTAGGCTTTATTTGAATATATTCAATCTTATCCGTGTGTTTATCAACTACTTTGTTCTCTGTCTCCAGGTTTGCATGTGAAGCTTAGTCTAATACAGTTCATACATTGAACAAAATTCACACTAATAAAATATGCACATGGTGACCAAGCACATGTTGAAGGTCAGGAAAGTCTCAGGATTCCAAAGCTTTTCCCTTACTATCTTCCTTAACTCCTAACCCCTGCCAACATGTTCTTCTTTCCTTCTCTCTGCTTCTTTTTTTTCCCATCATTAGAGTAAGTTTTTTTTTTGTCATATTAAAATACAGACTTTGAAGTCTTGAAGATTCAGATACTCTCATCTGGGAGCCAGTTACATACTGGTACCAACAACTTAGAATTTCAGCAGCCATAGCTTTCCCATCTCCACGGTTACAGTCATGGCCCTTCCTTCCAACCACCACTGCTGGTTATCTCCTGCCTCAAAGGCAAGTTGCTTTTGCCTTAGAAGGCTTGTTCTGGTTTCGTATGCTTTGTCAGGCTGCAGGGACCCTCCTGTGACTCTGAACTGAGGCCTTTAACTGCTTGGCACAGGCAAAGGGCAATCTTTCACCTTTATTTCATACCGGGAAATTCTGCTGCTTCTGCTGCTGCCAAAAACTTCACATTTGCACAGTTTGCGTATTTTGAGGAAAAAAAAAACACCAAATAATATTTCCACACTGCAATCAGAGAGGAGAAAGAACAGACCTTTGTGGCTAGTTTCTCTCTCAGCTCTGTTAAGGTTGGATCCACAGATACAGCTTTTTATGTAGTTTCCTGAAGACAGTAATTACTCTCCTGACACCAGAGCACTTGAATGAGAAGAAAAGTCCTGTCTAATATATACTATATTTGAATATATGTTTCCCATGGCTCTGAAGTGAGTACCTTTCTAGTTATCAGCTACTGTTTGCTATTATTCTAGCCATAAAACAAAAATATGCCCCACCTCCAATATACAACAAGAACACACTGATTGACTTACCCTGAAGTTATGAAGAAAGAATAAAAAAATGTTTATTTTTCTCAAGTCTATTAACTCAGTGGATATTTAGCATCATTGTAGTTTCATAGGAAGATCGTTCAATATTTGTAATAATTTATGCAGAAATAAAAAACTCCTCCCAAGTGACTTGTAAGTAGGATTACTTGGCATAAATCTGTCTAGGAACTTTTGAACAGCACTTGACTACAAGAAAGGAAAGGAGAAAAACTGCAAGCAAATCAAGAGCATAAAAAAAGAATCTCAGCTTGGTAAGTACCTTTTGGGTAGAAGGTTGTGTTGAAGTAGTCAGTGGGCTGTGTATTCATTCATTTTTGTAATAAATACTGGCAGGAGAAAGATAGTAAGTAGGTGATCGGGTCTAATCTTCAAACTGTTCCCTGTATAAATTTAACTAATAGTTTTTGCTCTAAACTAGAGTTCATGTGTACAGCATGTTCATAGCAGGGTTCCAAAGGTGAAATCTATAGAGCAAACACACAGTCCATTTTCCCCTAAAATTTTCTCTTAAACAGTGTAATTTTATAGATATAGAATGGAGATTTTCATAATTTAAGTAAGTATACCACCATCATTAAAGGGAAACCTCAAAACTTTAGTAAGAGAATTAGTAATTTTCCTGTACCAAAGATGATGTTATGTACCCAGTACTGAATGAAATGGCCTGGAGAACTGACTGTCTTTGATATTACTTGATCTTTTCCTATGTATGATTGACTGTTTCCCTGAATTTATTACTGAATTTTTATTTTATATCTTCCCTGACTAATGTGATACTGGTTTGAGAACTGTGAATATTCAATACACTAACCAGATTGTTGGAAATTTCTTAAATATTAACTACTCTGTCCCTTTCTGTGTCTCTCTGTCTCTCTCTTTTTCTCTATCTCATCTCTCTGTCTTGTCTCCCTCCCTTTCTCTCTCTGTCTTGTCTCTCATTCTCATACACACAGAGATAGAGGGTAAAGTGGTGGAAGTAGAAAGATGTTATGACTATGAAAATATTATAAAAAGTCGTGTGTTTTTCAACATATTCATATAAATTGTATGATGTTAATTTCCAGTGTCCACTTGATAGTATTTATGGTTATAGGATTAGCCTCTTGGTGATTCTTGTCTGAGATTATGTCCATTAGATTAATAGAGGTAGGGCAGCCCACCTTCTGAGGGTATCACCACTTCCTGGATTAGGGTCTTGGACTGTATAGAGAAAGTGAGCTGAGAATAAATATCATCCCCTTTTCTCTGTCTCTTGGATGTGGACACAGTGTGATCTGCTGCTTCAAGCTCATGCTACTATGCCTTCCTAGCCATGACAGACTACACCTTTGAGCTATAAACCCAGATAACCATTTGTTCTCAGGCTGGGTTTGTGAAGAACCTTTGTCATAGATACAAGCAGCATAAGGAAGACAATTTGCTTGATTGTCTTATCCCAAATTTATCTAGACTTGAAATAATTGAGAATTCTAGGCTAATTTGACAAGGACAAACAAAATTATGCTTCGGGATTCTCATTAAAATTGGATTTTAACTTCTGTGACTTTTCCTGGGGAAGATATAAACATCCATTTACCCCAGTTAGGAAGGGCACCTACAGACTAAAGAAAGTATTCCATTTAAGTGTAATTTGGTGAATAAATGAGTTTATTGGGGTTATTTAGAAAAACACGAATGCCTCAAAGGCAGCTGCATCACTAAAACGTTCCTAAGGACTTTATAAGAAAACCACCCAAGTCAGTTATTCACTTTCTATACAACCTGGAAAGGCAAGATGACATGTGAGCATCTTTTGAGGGCTCATGAGTTTCTGAACTATTCATTTTACTTCACAGGGGAGTGTTGGTAGACCTAGCCAACTGTGATTCCCCAGTGCTCTACAGAGCTACTCTGACTCAAGACATCCAATCTACAGGGAAAAGATACACAACAAAGTGATACAGCATTGCTGTTTTAAGGACCCAAACTAAACATAGATTAGATTTTTTTAAAGGCATAATGCCATATAAATAGCCATGAAAATCTACTGTGACTTAATTTGGAAGGCTGTCTCAGTAGATTCCAGGCCCATAGAGATAAATGGCACCACACAGTATAAAGCAGTTTAGAAATTTATATGATTGATTTAAGGAATTAAGTTCTGTGAGAGGATTCTGGTAGTTAAGAGAAAAAAGTTAGTCCAAGTGAGAATGCTAAAAAATCAAAACACCCTTCCACCTTTCATGACCTTCATTGACTAACCTTAGAGGTATTTCTCTGAATTCCTTGTCTTGGGGTTGGGTATGTCCATCTTCCTCCGAGACTGCCTCTAGGTCTCAGCACGATATCATTTATGAACATCTTTCTTTGTCAAAACACACAAGTCCTTCAATATTAGTGTTGCATTGACTTCCCTGTGCAATGGTGATGAAGACAGGACCTTTGAGTACCAGTGTGGTCCAAACAAACCACAGTGGTATGCAATGTAAGTACTACCCACATTGGTATGGTACCTCCTCTAAGTTAGGTACTCTTAACACATTCCAAATAGCCCTGCTTCTAGTTTCCTCACAGCCTACTCATTTCAGGCAAAGACAAGGCACAGGCGTTACATCACAACTTAAGACATTTTCTATGCAATCATGACTTCAGTGATACAGTGTTACTCTTAGAAGAAGGCTGTGTCCTAGCAACCTCCCCCGTGTCCCTGCCACTACTAGACAATACTTTCATTATGATACCAGAACTGTGCTTTCAATAATTGATTTATTTAAGTTCAACTTGAAAGATGGGGGAATCTACTTGTCTTAGCCTTAAATTTCTTGAATAGAAATTTTAGACTCACTAGAACCAAAGCCATCTTGCTTTTCACATCTATTTGCCAGAGTTAGATTGCTGTAAGCAAACGAGATTTGTTCTTGCTCGTGTGTCTTGAGATGAGATAATGCTAAACTCTTTAGAAATCATGGCACTGTACGTGTAGCATATGCCATTGTCATTATGAAGAGCCAATGATATAAAACAGAAAGCAAATTAAAGCATGTGAGTACCAAGTGTCTATAAACACTGTGGAGCCAATTAAACATTGTGAGAGGCTGCCTTGGAGTTGATGGGTGACAGATTGCGTCAGATTTTAATATCTGTATCTGAAGGGTCTTTTCCTCATGTTGACCTTTAAAACACATCTGATAACACATTTTGGAAACATTTAAAAGAAAAATTAGAATGCCCAGCTCTCTTAAGACAAAATTGAATGGAAGAAGCACACTTGGGTTCCTGCTTCCGCACCGATTCATCTAAGCACTTTGTGGCTTACAAGTGTGGTGGGATATGGAAATGTTTCTGATGCCATAAATTAATTATGAAAGTCAATGATTGATATGAATGGAAACTTTTCTAATTAGACGATGATGAGAATAGCATGAAGGATAATGCATGACAAGTGTACTATTTGCAGGGTAAATTTCTGTTGAGGGATTTAGGTAATTCATGCTTGTTATTTATACAATATTAAAAGCCCCAAGGTAGACATAGAAGTGTGCATTCATGTATCTTCCTTGAATTATTATGCATAGTATTTCATGGGCATTTTAAGGTGGATAATATATGTTAAGCGGTATGATCTGTTTACCTGAATAAGACAGTTGCTTTACTTAGCTGTCTTGATTTTTTTCCCAATTGAAATGAGTTAAAGGTTATCTAGGAAATCACAAAAAAGATGATTTGTCACAAAGTGGATCTGCACAGAGCACATTGATCTCAAGAGATTATGGGATGAATTTACTTTCAATTTCAGAAAATAAAGAGAATATGAATTTTAAACATTTATGTTCTACACAGCTTGGTTTACAGTACCTGGGGTTACATAAACCTTTATTTTATAATTTGATTTTATCATTGTCCTTAAAGACAAGGGCAAGGCAGTTCTAAAGTTTACAACAGAAGAATGACTAATAGGTAAGATCAGCTATTTCAGGAGGGGATTTCCTTCAGAAAACAGAACATTTTTGTAGAGATAAAAAGAAAATAAACCTGAGAGCTTCTGAATGCTGTTTCATTCAGTAAGGAAGTGAGTTACAGCAGGATTCCAGGATTAGCCCACTGACTATGTGTGAATAGTCAGTGATCAGAGATCAGAGAACCTGTATATAATTCCTCCCTGTGCTTAGCTGGAGAATGAGAGCTTCTGCTGTGAAGGAGGGGATCAGATAAAACTTAGCTCCCTGACTCACATGACTCACTTCTCTGACTCACTTCTCCAGATTTGACCAAGTCACCATGAATGACTTTTCAATCTTGAATAAAAACCACCCACTTCATCAAATCATATTATTAGTCACTGATACTATAGGGACACTAAGCCTTTTTATTTTAGGGTCAAAGAGCACATAGGGTATTGCATTAATGGCATATGAGTTAAGTCTGATTTACTTAGGTACTTCAACTACTTCTTATACTAGACATCCTGGAAGATTTTTCACAGGTTCATTATGCTAAGAGTAAGTTTTCTTTCCCTGTTGAATGCAGTTCTAGATACATTCTCCCTTCTGGTGTATTGCCTTTCTTTGTTTTCATTTTCTTAGGTTCATTGATTTCCAGCTACACTTTATTTGGAAAATCCATAGCTTGTTAAAAAAGATAGTAGCAGCCAAAAGGTCAGCGTCCTACTCAAGAAATAGCTTCTGTCTATACCTGAGATAATAAGCCATATCTGGTCTCTCTTCTTTTCTCTGGAAAGGGACAGGAATCCAACTAAATGATGCAAAGAAAAATATTTTGGTTAGTGGGTAAGACTGAAGAGGGAAAAAAGAAAATACAGGATTTTTAAAGCACTGGGTGAGAATTTTTATGTAATTAATGGAACTGTTCTTCACTGTTTTTTCTTCAGATGAAGAATTGAAACATTCCATGCAGCACTGGTAGGCCTGGGTGGAAGACACCCATGGGCCAGTCCCACACTGCCAGGCTTGAGAGAGACTGGAAAGGCCCCCACAGGCAGCCATGCAGTGCAGAAGGACAGAAGACACCCAAGATGTCCCCGTTTCAGTGCTGGTGCAGAGAGGGGGTGCCCTGATGTGATAAGCAAGTGTGTGGTATGGAGATGGTAGAGAAAGGGAAGCACAGGGCTTGTGCACTATGAAGAGGGGCAGAGCTGGAGATGGTGAAGGTCTTGAGAACAGCCTGGTATGAATAGCCTGTGTTGCCTCCTGAGGCCATAGAGAAACCCTGCCACATGCTGCCTACAAAGGACATGTCTGTGCTCATGACCCTGCAGCACAGTGGCAGTCTGGGTCGATGTCCTTGGTCCATATTACCACTAAAGGCCATGGGAACATCCTTGGTATGGGCTATCATCTGAGTCCATATTGATGTCTGAGTGCTACACAGAGTTAGCCCAGTTCCTCACCAGTTGCAGCAACAGAAGAGTTGGTCCTGTCTCTCTCCTGGGCAGTGCAGAAGAACTGGCTCTTATGGCATAAGAGGAGGTATAGGAGAGCAGGTGGCCTGAACAACTCTGCCACCAACCAGCCTCAGATCCAGGGCTTTGGGTTTGGCCCATCCTAGTGTGTAACCCATCTAAGAACTGCTTCATCTCCAGTCCTACAGAACCAAAACTACAGGATCTCCATGATACAGGACAACAGTGTGGAGCCCCCAAACTGTGAGCCTATTTTCACCTTGTCCGAAGGTCAGAGAGTTTGAGATTGCTCAAATTGTTGACAACAACCAGGGATACACATCCTGACCTAGGATGTAGTGACTTGGTTCTTTTGGCATTAAGCTGGTCCACACAGGTATATCCACTCCACCCTGACAGATGGTGAGAATATGCTACCACACTTCCGTTCCTTCTTTTGAAATAAGAGGTTTGACCTTGTGAGTGGCTTCCAACAGAATACATGGTCTAGGGTAGGTTCACTGCCTAAAGAACAAAATACTAATGAATGGATTAATGGCTTGATGGCTCAAAGTATTGAAGCAATTAACTGTTCCATATGTCCTTTGTATCATGCTAAAGAAATCTTTTCTTGCCTTCTTTCCCCTGTTGTATTGGGGTATAAACGTTTATGGAAAATTAAATGAGGGATTTTCAGTATTTACTAGAACTCCCTCCCAATACTATCCCATGTTTCTGTTATTTTCACTTGAGTCTTTATACTCTTTACCCTGTAAGTGCCCCTACCCTGTAAGTGGTATTTTGGTTGAAGCTGGTCTCTGACACAACAGGATATCCAAGACAAGTCTCATCAAAGATAAAATACATACATGTGTGTGTATGTGTGTGTGTGTGTGTGCCATAGCATATATGTAGAAGTAAGAGAACACCTTGTAGGAGGCAGTTCTCTCTTTCCACCTTTATGTGGGTTTGGGTAATCAATGTCAGGTCATTAAATATGAGTATCAGGAGCTTTTACCCATTGAGACATCTTTCTTGCTCCTTTCTCCTATTTTAATCAGCTAGCATGCTTTTTTAAGAGCTTCTGCATATGTCTGTTCTGCAGACAGCTTTGATTCCTACTTGTCCTATGAGAGACAACTCATATTTTCTGGATTCTTTCCTCGCCAGACTTGTATGCACTGCCCCATGGTTCACAGAACCCATGATAGATGCCATCTTAGCAACCATCACACTCTATTTGTGTTTATCTTTTCAGTAAAGTGGAAATTCCTCAAGAGTAGGGACAGAGCTTCTAATTCAGTCATTTTCACTTTTGATCATAAAATGGAAATAAAGTAGGTATCCCTAAAATGTTTTCCAAAGGATCAATAGCAGATGAACTCACTTACCCTTCAAGACCCCAGAAGAGACTGATTTCTCTTTGTTTCTTTCTGTACTAGTTGTATTGGTCTACTTTATCTCCTCCCTTACTTACCCTCTTTCTCACTATTTCTTTAATTTAGGATTAAAAAGTTCCAGTGCACCTCCATATTTAGGAGCATATGGGCATGTTGAAGGAACTGGTTTGCATAGGTACACTGAAAAATAATCACACAGAGAAATGGGGAGACTCCTTGGCATCTTTCAACTGACTGCTGTATAAGCTCCCTTAATAAGATTCCTTAGACTCTACACATTTTCCTGATAAGAGTAACTGCTGTCATATTTTTTTGTTTCAATTTGAGCATTTTAAAGGCATTTGCTATTAGCACTAATTAGATGTAGAAGAGCCTTCCTGAGCAAAGCAGATAGTCACAGCTAATTCGTGAAGAATTAATGATAGCAACAAAATTGCATTATAGATTTGCACTTTGGGTAGGGTTATATTGCTAAATAATAGGAAAGCACTTAAAATAGATTTTGTATTTAATGCCAGTTATGGTTTTATTAAATTTATAATAATTTTTAAATTTTCTCAATCCATTCCAAATGAGTATTTGTGCAAAAACACTTTAGAGTAAATAAGCTAATAACATGATAACATGAGTAGAGGGACTAATATCATTATACCTTTGTAGAACAGTTTTTACTATAATTATTATTGTCATTATTGTAATGTTGGGTTATTTCATTTGTTATACAGACAGTTTAAGTCGGGTGCTTTCAGCACAGATGAAAGACATTAGAGATAAGAATTTAAGTTCAGGAAGTTGATAAGAATTGGACATAATTGAGGAGATAATTTGTCCAGATTTCTTCAGAAGCTTGAAGTGTCTATTAATGTTTCTATGTAGTTTATACTCTTCTAAAAACTCAGTTTCCTTTCATATTGTTTATATACTAAAATGATAGGTTTAAATGTTTTATTTGATCTATTATTGACTAGGTGTTACAATATATTTTATTGAAATGAATATCTGAAATTAGTCTTCCAGAAAGACTGGCGTTCAAAGTTAATCTGGCAAGAACCAAATTTAAAGGGAAATAGAGTCCTCCTGGATAGGATTTGAAATCTCTGCAAGTTTTGAAGTTGCCTTGCAGTGATCTCAGGACGTAGAGAATACAGCGTTGCAGTAAAGAGGACTGAGGAGCCTTCTTTGCACTCATATTCTTTTGCTGAGGTATGGAGCCTGGAAAGTTGCAAAAGTGAACTCACACTTGACCTGTAGAGCACCAAATACAGTGCCATATGATTGCATACAGTTGGCTTGTCTTCTATGGATGCTTAAAGGATAAAATCTGGGATGCCTGTCAGTATCTGTATTGCCTGCTTTTTATAATTTTATCTTTTGAGAGTACCACGTTGAGAACATTTTAGGACATACTCTTGTGTCTAGACAGAGAAGGATATTAAGCATTCTTGGAGGGTAATCCACCTGGACCAAGGATCAACTTTAAGAAGGTACACAGAGACTCTCAGAACATGGCAAATGCTTAATTACTTTTAAGTGGTTTTAAAAAAAAAGGCATACCGCCTTATAGAGATTCCCTTCTGTATTATCTCACTTTCATTTCCCATGTTAAGTCCTTGCTACCTTGCGCTCTAGTGGCACCCCTATAATTAGGACTCCTAAACATCATCTTTCTAACTTTATTTGTCATGTATCTGTTTTTCCCTAGAAAGCTGATTGCTCAGCCTACCTAATGGTATTTGTATCCTTAATTTTCCATTTCTACTATTTCCATTTAAACGCAGAGTTGGTTAAATGCCAACTGTGTCAGCTTAAGCTCTTGCACATTACCAGTTCTATTTTCATCTTCCAAGAAACTACCTTGAAGATGCTGATGGGCATAGCCAATAATTTGTGACACAATAATTTATACTTCATTTTGTTTTGATTTTACATATCTCTAGAGTACATTACAATAAAGATAAGGAAGTTGAGTTCATCTCTTCTGAAAATACCATAGATTTATGGGTTAAAGGAAACAATAACCAAAGCTATTTTGAGACTTCCTAATACTAAGGGTTCTAAAGAGAGGCTCTTGTCCTTGCTGCTGCTATGCAATCTTATCTTAGATCACAGTCCCTCATGTCATATTCCTACTTGTATCTACTGTTCTTGATGCAATATCTTTAGTATGTGTCTTCAAAAAGCAATCAATATTAACACCCACTTCGATTATAGGTGTTCTTTTTATTAGAAATATAATTTTCTATTGAATACCAAGTTACCCCGCTTGTTTTAAGATTTTACTAACAAGTTTAAAATATATCTCAGCTTTGAAGACATCACCTAAATTTATTAAGCAAACTTTCATGGAGAGAGGAAACTGCCTGATTAGTCATGCACAAAATAGACAGGCAGGGAATTAACTGGAAAAGCAGTGAAATGCATTATTCATTTTCAGGCTGCATATCATCCTAAGACACTCACCATTCTTTTAAAGGAGCCCCTGAAAGCTGTAATGGAGAAAAAAGAGGTTAAGCCTGGCTTATTGTAGAATCTAGCACAATGCATTATTTAGCAAATGTGCCTTTGTGTTCTTTTATGTCTATCAGTTAATACATCATTATAACCTATTTGATCATCTATTCTTTAGAATGAAGTGTTTTTCCACTAGGATTGTGGGTCTTTCTAAAATCTGAGGAGTCAGTGCAAAACTCAAAACACATTTTTTGTTGAGCAACTATTATCTGGCACAAACTCTGTGTGTGGCAGGTAACTACAGTGTGTACCACTACATAAAGTTTTATAAAGTTTTCCCATGGTAGGGATGAAGTGGAAGCTGACTTTCACTTTACTATTATGGAAAATCAGCAAGATAGGTGTCTTCCTGTGTTTATAAAGGCAGGTAGAACTCATCACTAGTGAGCCTTCCATGGTCTCCTGTCTGTACTATGGCTTCTTCTGGCTTTCTTACAGCTGTGTGAGGTCAATGTCCTTTATTAAAATATCCAAAATGTAATCCATACACTATATTCCTAGAAATCTCAACTACCATTATAGATTGAGTAGTTACAAATACATAACAACATAAACAGCAACAACAAAGATGTGAGAACTTAGGATTAGATATATATTTTCTAAGGTAGTCAAGGACATTGTTGCATTGTTAGAGGAAAAATAAGATGCTGGTGGTCAGTGATTGGTAACATCAAAAATGGAGCCATGCATTTGTCATCTGCTGCTGCCGAAATTTTAATGTGTTCCAGAAAGGATAGGCGATGAGAGTCTAGTCTTTTCTCTTTGCTTTTCATCAGTGTGGTAGAATATGGTGAAATTGGATGCATTCTTCTCACTTCATTATGACATTTCCCAAAAGGCTTCAAGTCAGTGAGGCACAGTTAGTGAGGTAGAGAGCCAGATTAACTGTCTTATAGACATCTTTGATTTCATCTACCATGGAAGCTTTAGGCTTTTGAATATTAAATCCTAATATGATAAAACAAGCAACCAGTAATGATAGAGGTTGAATTATATAGCCTTGTATTTATCAAAAAAATATAAGATTATAAGTTTTGGATGCTCTGGGACAACGATTTTGTACTCTGTAAATGTTTGTCACTTGTGTTGGTTTAATAAAATAGTGATTGGCCAGTAGCCAGGCAGGAAGTATAGGTGGGGCAACCAGAAAAGGAGAATTCTGGGAAGAGAAAAGGCTCAGTCTGCAGTCATCACTCAGACACAAAAGAAACAAGAGGAAAATGCCTCACTGATCAAAGGTACCAAGTCACATGGCAAACACAGACAACAATCATGGACTTATTTAAGATGTAAGAATTAGTTAATAAGAAGCCTGTGCTAATAGGTCAACCAGTCTGTAATTAATGTAGGCCTCTGTGTGTTTCTTTGGGACTGAATGGCTGTGGGACCAGGTAGGACAGAAACTTCTGTCAACATTTGGATGTTGTATAGATTTAAAGAACATGAGTTTCTTTGAATTTGTAAAGCCTACTAAATCTTCTTTGGCAGCAATTGCAGATCTTCATAGATCCACTGAAGCGATGAAGTAGAAGTTGCCTCTGAACCTTGTAACAATGCCAGTTATCACTGTCAGAAAATGCCCATTTTCTTAAAGATCTACTAACATTTTGTTTACTTTACATGAATCATACCTAAAAACAATGATCTGGAAAGATATGAGAGAAATATTTTAATATTTTATACTAATGTATCAATTGTGCTTGCCTCTGTATGTGTGTGCAAGTGTGCATTTGTGTGTGTGTGTGTGTGTGTGTGTGTGTGTGTGTGTGCGTTGACCGTACATACACACAGAAAGACCAACTAATAGGCTCTTTGAAACTTTATGGTTATTATATAAAAATCAGATCTAGAAGTTCATCAAGAGGCTATGAAGAAAAGAGAATCTTCCAAATGACAGTACTAAAGAAACTAATATAGGCACCACTGAAAACAAACCAGAGGGTACTAAAAATTAACTTCAATATGCTCCAGTATTTGTACTTCTGAAAATATAAGCAAACGGATTTAAAAGAAAAGAAAATGCAATCAGAGAAAATAAAATAATGTATTAAGAGTTATTTCACACCTGTGCTTATTTTAACATAAGCGATTGTCAAAATGTTCATTGACAGATGCACAAAAAATGTGATAGGTTTCTCATAGGTGAGTGTGTGTTGTGTGTATGTGTGTTTACTCCCACAATGAAGCTCTCTTCAGTTTTAGGAAATTAAATACTGTCATTTGTGGTGACAGATGAATTCAAGAGACATTATGCTAAACAAAGTATGTCAGGCATGAAAAGCCACCCTAGGTAGGTTAACTTATACATGAAATATAAAAAATTAAATTTATAGAAACCAAGAATAAAGTGTTTGTCACATAGAGTAGAAAGCACCAAGTAACCTGTGAGATGGTGGTCAAAAATAATATTTGGCTTCAGGCCAATGGGATGCTATCCCATTGTAGAAACAGTGCTCTCTACTATAAGCTTGATGAACTGAAATTGATCCCTAGGAATCATATGCTAGAAAGATTAAACCAGTTCCCACTAGTTGTCCTCTAACCTTCAATGGATACATCCCCATCCCAACCCGTCTTCTATTGGACATTGTGATACTGATGATTGCTACTAATAGCATGCACTTGGATCTGCTAAGTGAATATATATTAATTCTTCTTCTCCCCAAAATTACAAAGTATGCTAGGTATGTTGTTTAGTTTGATTTATTCATGCAATAGTTATGAACATGTAAAAATACATTTCCTCCGTAAATATATACAGTTTTTGCTTCTAATTTTCTACTTTAGAAAACTATAGGAAAGAAAGAGAGGTAGAAGGACCGAGAGAAACAAAAAGACAGAGAGAAAAGTGAGAGAAGATTAAGGGAGAAAAAGAGGGAAAGAAGACAGGATAGATCTGTTTTAGGTCACATTGGTAAACAAACAAGGCAAAAGTATTTGTAAGAAAACATTTTTCATCCAAGAAAAATTTGTTGAAACATTGTCATGGACCTCTTAAGGACAAAGAACAAAAATGTCTATCCTATGTCAGTGTTGTCATTATAAAAAGTCTGTGGATGCTAAGTAATGATGAGCTCTATTTATCACATTTTTTAACGAAGTACCTTGTAGCTGACGTTAAGCTTTTATTCACGAGAGTAACCAGTAAACTTTGAACAGGCTTTCCCACAACACTGAAGTTCTGTTGGTAGTCTGCTAGTAGTTGAAACCAATGGTAAACCCTGATCAAGAACCAGTCATGCCATAATAAGGCAGCTACACCAGACTCTTCTGCTATAAACGTCAACTGGTCCTCTGGACAGGCACAACCAATTTGTGGATTCACATTTTCTATCCTGGATCACTGCCAGCGCTTAATGAATGCCCTGTTCACAGTCAAAGTGTGATACAGCTCCTAACTAGGAATTTATTCATGGTTTATCTGAGATCTTAGAGAGAACGAGTAGTCTAATAGACATAGTGAGTAGCCATTCTGTAATAATAGCCTGAGATGGAGACCAAACTAGCTGATGAGCTGTGCTCCCCAAACTCCTTCCTGAATTTTGGTACTGTGTCTTCCATAGTCAGAACAAAATCTCTCTCCCTTTCTCTCCTCCTCTCTCTCATAATATCTTTGCTTCCCTTTCTCAAAATTATGGATATACTTGTAAATGCAGTTAGTAATGATGATACCTCTACTAAATGACTATAATTTATCCCTCGTATGTTTTAATCAGTTTACTTTTCTCCCTACTAAACCAAGTAGAAGATGACTGATGTGACTTGAATAATTGACACTAAATATTCAGAAACACTAGAAGATATTTTCTGGAAGACCAGGATATCTTTAAAACATAAAATTGTGATTTCCACTACTTTTATTTATTTGAGGACAGGATCAGCAACATTTCAAATGTTTTCAGTCCTCATAATTTGGATAACCATACACAGTAAAGAACCCAGGGCTAGTCTCAGTGAGTAAAGCATTTGCACTGTGTTTTGGTCTACAGCACCTATGTAAATGTCAGGCAGGTGTGGCAGCCTGTCTGCAATCTCAGCCCTTCGGAAAATGGAGACAGGGATCCCTAGAGGAAGGTAGCCAGCTAGACTAGCTAAATTGAGTTCTATATTTAAATGGGAGACCCTACAACAACGGAGCAAGACACTCAATGCCAACCTCTAGCCTTCATATGCTTGTATAGAGACATGCTATTGTATATATGTAAACTTGCACACACACATATACAGATACACAAAAAGCTCACAAATTTAAGTAAAGAATCTTAGTTACTTTAGTACTTAGTTAACTGAATGCTAATTCAGGGCAGAGAAAATGTGATGAATAGACTAAGCAATGCTAATATTTGCAGAAACAGGACTCATAATGGTGAGGAGAGTTTTGTTGCTTTGCTTCCATTATATGAATATTTTGTCTGTCAATAATTTTCTTCCTTTGTCTTCATATAATATAAGGTATGTTGAAATATTGTTATTAATGCTACAAATATAAACCATAAGTTATAGACTACCAAAGAGTGGTTATGACAGAAGCAGTTTAAAAGGATCATAAAAAGACAAATACAGGGAGAGTTATATTAGATTTATTTTTCTGCTTTTTGAAATTAAGACATGTTATTCATTGGTAGGGAAAAAAAAATCACTCCATGCCATATGGAGTAGAAATCAGTTTTTACTACAGTTTAGAGTGTCTAACATGACTGAAATAGGAACAATAAATTCTAAGTGGAAAACTGTGCTTAAAAAAAATTGTGTCCCTTAGTGAGAGGCATGAGCTTCAGCCTAAGTAGCTAAAGGAGAAACTCCCTGAAGGAGGAAATGTGTCTTTGATTAAGTGTGACTTTCAGATGTGTTGAACTACAAACACATGAAACAACTTCTTTTTCCAACTGAAATGCCCTTGGTTCCACCAGAAAACAAAGGTTCCCTCTTCCAGGCTAAGAATAGCATGCTCTGTTTATGAGTCTCCTCTCATTTAAAGAGTTGAGTCTGTGATATGGGAATCCATATACTTTACTGATAAGTAATTAGAAATGACTGTAAGACAGTATCTTGCTTGCAACAGCTGCTGGAGAAATTATATATTAACAAAGCTTAAAAATAAAAAAGTACTAAGATCTAAGAATCAAATGAAGGTTTGGAGGAACTCTGCTCAAAATTCCAAACAGGTATTAACGAAATGTATTTTACTTCAGGACATTCAAGCACACCTCATACCTTCTCTCCTCCTGCCTTGGCACTCCTCTGGTAATTCTTTGTATTTTACAAGCCTCCATCATCCATATTTTGGCTCCTCATCGCCTCTTTCCTAAGGTTACTGTATATGAAGCAGGCACCTGTGTACACAAGTCACAAAAATCAGACCTGTACCGCAAAGTTACATCTTCAGGCTCCACTCTCTTTATTTTAAAGTTTGACTTCTAGTCCTCTTTTGGATTCCTTCTTTTCATTTTCTTTGTTTTCAGGATTTTTAGTACATCAAATACTTTATGAAATTAGTTATTTATCTCCATATATGTGTATAGGGTATCTATTTAAGAAAATTGGGTCTATATATTTATATTTTGGGTTCATAGACAGAAACTAGAAAATGTACAGAGAGAGAGAGAGAGAGAGAGAGAGAGAGAGAGAGAGAGAGAGAGAATGAGCGAATGATTAGGAAAGCAGAGGCAGGATTAAACAATACTATTTAGAAAGACATAGATATTCTTTCATAGATATCTCTCAAGGTGAATTTCTGAGACTTTGTTCAGTTGTCTGTTCCCTGTGAGGTGAGAAGTAATGGCATTCTAGTTCCACTTACATTGGTCTTTCTTTCCTAAAAATGAACATGTAAGTGTTACAGCCCTGGAGGGAAAGGTATCCTGGCCATTGGATGCCAGACAATACCTACAGGTTTTCTGGTAGAGATGTAGCAGTTCTGATCCTTTCTGGGGAGAGCCATTACAGCTTGCTCTGCTCTGCTCTGGAAAAAGTTGTTACAACTCTGCTTTGCTCTGCTCCTGTGAAAGAATTCAAGGGATTCATTGGGAGGGGGAAATCCAGGAGAGTGGCTGCCTCTGCCAGGGTGTTAATGGCAGTTCCAAACTCAAAAGGTAGAGGACTATTATAGGGTTTCTTAAGGTGCAGTTTTTTTCAGGGTGAAGATTTTCAGGGTGGGAATTGGCCAGATTTCAATCCCTGAGTTTGGACAAATTCAGAGATTGGCTGAATTTCGTGCTCAGGGATTGTGTTGGGTTCATGTTCAGGGATTGGTTGGTTTTCATGTTCAGGGATTGGTTATCTATGTGCTCAGTTGGTCAGGGGCAGCATACGTTTCTTTGGTTTAAGGGCCAGGGAATTGGCTCTGTTCTCAAGGTCAGGGTATATTTCTTTGGCTGGCCATTTTAGCTTATAGAATATGCCTTCCCTCTCTCATGTCTTTCCATTTCTATTAAGTTTTATTTCCTGCTCATTGTAATCATAGTTTGTCTTTCAAGTTCTTCATTTTCTTTTGAAAACTTAGTTATGAATATTGTCTGCATGTGCATGCAGCAGATGGGTTGGCCCACAGTATTCATGTGGAGGTCAGAAGACAACTTTCAGTAGGTCATTTTTTCTTTCCACCATGTGAGCCTTGGGATCAGTTCCTCAGACTTGTTGTCAAGTGCTTTTGCCACCAAGCCATTCAAATTGATCCATAATCCTTTATTTCCATATGAACTGTATAAAATTAATGTGTGAAATGATATTTAAAATGAAAAGCCCTTAAGTACCATTAAGCTAAGTGTATATGATGAAGCTAAACATGAAACAATTTACCAACAATTACTGTTTTCCAGAAGAATTTTTTAAATAGAAAATCTTCCTTAATGAACAAAAAAGACCAGAGTAAAATCAGCACTGTTTTGATCATTCTGAGACAAACTGTAAACACTGTGACAAGACCTACCTTCTTGTTTGAAGTCATGCTGATCAGTGCATTGCCTTCTGTCTGGAACCACACTAACCTTTTTCTTCAGTGAAGAAATTTGAGAGCTTTTCTATGTGTCTTCTTTGCAAACCTGTATTAAGACACAGAGCCTCTTTGGGAAGGTTGTATTATTTCCAGCGTCACTTAGGCTAAAGATGGCTATGCAAAGCGAGAGTATGGATAATCCATAATAGAATGTTTAAACTCAAAGCAAATTTGCATAATCCTCACCAATATTCCCCCATTTGTCTCTCTGTCTCTCTCTATCTTGTTCTCTCTCTCTCTCTCTCTCTCTCTCTCTCTCTCTCTCTCTCTCTGTGTGTGTGTGTGTGTGTGTGTGCATGTGTGTGAATACATGTGAATATCATGGTGTACATGTGGAGATGAGATGAAAAGTTTCAAGTATTGGTCCTTGCCTTTCACCTTGTTTGAGGTAAGTATTCTGCTCCACTTGTTTAAGTCAAACCAGATGGCCTACAAGTTTCTGGAGGTTTTTTTATATTTACTTCCCATATGCTGGTAAGGACATGCCGGAAATATGGACACTTGTAAACAGAAATACAGCATTTGCTTTTAATTCTGGGAATCCAAACTCAGTTACCATACTTGCAGGGCAAGCACTTTTACCCACTAAGCCATTTCCTCAGGTCCCTTTGGGTTTTGGTTATGAATTAAACCAAAATCACACTAAAGTATTAAACTGGATAGGTTTATAGAAAAGAGAAATCTGAACTCCCTTTGTACCTTATTAATTAATTATCCCAAGAAACTTTATTTGTTTGTTGATTTGATGAAACTAAAGAATGTATATTAGCTTTAAATTCTGTAGAAACTGGGTTCTATGGTCCCTCCCTGAATACATCTGGAATTTTTTAAAAATGTATCACGTAAGCATTTCCATTGCTACCTGTTGAAGTTGCTTTTCTTCAGTTGATTTAAAGCTGTCTTACACTGATGTTCAATTCCCTCTTCTTAAAAAAAAAGGAGGTAATTTTGAAGCATAATCTAACACTTAAAGCTTCTGTTCTCACTCTATGCAGTTAAATGATGCCATGCATAACTGTGACCGCGCTGCATATAAAGGCAGAGTGTAATTTGCATCTTAAGTTCCATCATTTCTTTTCAGGCATTGTCCTGGATACAGGTGCTATAGTGAGCACTAACACTAGAGGGGGCTCCCATTCGATGCTCAAGGGCTTAATTGATGGGACTAGAAGAATATCCTCAGACTGCCAAGCCACAGAACTGTCACCTACATTCGAAGAGCCTAATTCAGTCCTATGCAGGTTCCCTTGCTGTCAGTCCAGAATCAGTGAGCTCCCATTAACTCCAGTCAGCTGTCTCTGCATGTTTCCCCATCATGATCTTGAGCTTTTTGCTCATGGGACCAGGCTTTTTAGAGCCCATTCTCTATGGTGGGATGTCATGCTCAACCTTAATGCAGGTGGGAGGGGCTTGGTCCTGCCTCAACTTGATATGCCAGATTTTGTTGTCTCCCTATATAAAGTCTTACTCTTTCTGAGAAGAAGACGGGGATTGGTTAGGTGAAAGATGGATTGGGGGGGAGAGAAGGAAGAGGGGAGGGAGGGGGAACTGTGGTCAGTATGTAAAATGAAACAAATCTTTTAAATAAAAAGCAAAAGAATACCTTATATACTTATCCCAACTTGCTACAGAGTGTTGGCATTGTGGTTGTCTGTGAGTAAATTTACTATCTTGATTAGCTCTCCTGAGGTTGCCCCTGGAAACTCTTCTACAAAGAGGGAGGCAGGGGGTGGCTGACTAATACCTATAGTGGCTTCAAAAATCTTCTGCCAAGATGTCTGTTTGCTCAGAATTGTAAGATGTTCGTTACCTTGACAACCATAGGCAGGAAAATACTGCGCTTTGAGTGACTTTAGATTCCTTTGCAATTCCTAATGGGGATAAATGATTTGTATGTCTAATCAATGCATGACAAAGACATGTTATTTAATAAGATTAATGAAGCTTCTATCAAACATTTTGTATCCTAGACCCAATGCCATGGCTTTTTAAAGAACGTACTGAACATTGCTTAGGATGTAGCTAACATTGTTGAAATACAGATCCCAGGAAAATCATTTTTGAAATGAGATGAAATTCCAATGGGTTGGGCATAACCATACTTTAGGAGACTTCAGACAAACAGTCTAGTCTGGGGTGTTTTTCTCAATATTTAAGGATATTCTGTAATATCCGCTCCTGCTCCCTGAGTTAGTTATTTTTCTATTGGGGTCCCTGGATGGCATAGTCTTATCATCCAACTTCATGCTCACATCTATTGCTTTCAGTCTGTCAACACAAACAAATTTGGGTTGTAACCATAGAAATATTCTTGCTCCATTTATCTACAATCAAAATTAATTTCTTGGATCTTGCATCAGCTATTTATTGTAACACATTATGCAAAACCTTAGTTGCTTCAAATAACTGGCATTAATGGCCTAACAAGTCTGAATCCGGGAGCAGTTTAGCCAGATGGTTCCAGCTCAGGGTCCCTTGAGGTTGCATTTAAGGTGCCAGTAGGATCTGTCATCTGGTGAGACTTGAACAGACCAGAGAAAGTCATCTAGGCTCCCTCATGAGGCAGGAATATGCACATCACCTGGCTTTCTTTATTGACTCCTTTTTCAACATGACAACAAGTCCCCGTGGAAGGAACTATGAGGGACGTGGCAGAATGAAGGCGGACACTTAAAAGAAATCCCACACTAGCTCAGAATTGAGTATAATAGAGGGTCATTTATGTAAGGGTAGACGAACAGATTACAGTCCTCTGCTAGTAGAACGGGGAACAGCAACCGAATCCTGCAGCTGAGAGGCCAGATGCGTGCTTTACATCGGCATATATAGTATAAGAGGCCACGCCCAAGTGGGCAGGTAACTTAAAGGCTACTGGCTGTAGGAATTTGTGCAGCAGTAGAAAGTTCATCATCTTGTCTCTGAATTGACTAATTGTCACTTGACCTTTATAGCATCAACTACAAAGACCAGCCCTGGTACAATGTGGGAGTGATACCAAAAATTATGGACACCAAGAGGTAAATCACCAAAGGGTACATATATCACCTCTTTGCTTTACCAGGGTATAGAAAATTAATTACATTGAAAAGAAGTTTTCCCCAAGTCTTCTCTCATGGTTTTGGTTGTGAGACTATTCATTAATGACTGAAGCATCTTTCTAGCTCCACAAGTCTTCTCTCTAGAACTACACATGGCATAGCAGAGACACACCTGTGTTATTTGTGGTTTTTGATGTGTGTAAAAGATATGTTTTCAGAGAACATATATGACTTTGTCTTTAGGCATTATTATATGTGCACCTTGAAAACTGATGAGAGGCTCTAGCAGACATTGTGTGCCTCTTACTACCTAGCAGGATTATGGGCTCTTTTGTGCTCTAAGAGTCTGGGACAATAATATACATTTAACTTAAGATAGAGGAGAAGGAATTTTAGGTCTTCCCTATTCAATATGGTACCTATAAGTTACATATAACTATCAAGCACAAGAAATAAGCCTTAAATAAAATTTACTAAATATAAAATACTTATTCTATATTAATATTTCTATATTAACATATTGACATGGAATATATACACATATATGCTTAAGCTAAAGAATTTAAATTAAATTATCCATTCTATATTGATTTAACGTATCAGCTACTGAAAAACACTGTATTACTTAAATAATGCATGTGTGTAGCTCACCTTACCTTCCCATTAGTGAGTTTACTCTTGATTCCTAGATGGAAGGTAGCAATATAAGGAAAAGGCTTCCCATTCCATACACTGTCTGAGGTGTTTTTACAGATTGAATAATTGGTTGAAACAAATAAGAAGGTCAAGCTTCAAGTAAGAAAAATGACAAATAAACATTATGGATTCTGAGTACAGCAGTGTATACCAAAAGAAACGATGAGCGAGCATGTACCCATGGATTCTCAGCACTTCCCATGCATCACTGTTGCCACATTCTTTCTGAAAACCGTTAAATACTTTCTAAGAGGAATATAAGCGATGGAAAGACCTGAGTCTTATTGCCCTTGGGCAAAGCCTTCAAACTAATCAGAATCATGGTCTCTGAGAGTATGTAGAGACACACATAGATCTAATCTACATGGGAAGTAGAAAAAGACAAGATCTCCTGAGTAAATTGGGAGCATGGGGACTTTGTGGGAGGGCTGAAGGGGAGAGGAGAGGCAGGGAGGGGAACAGAGAAATATGTAGAGCTCAATAAAAATCAGTTTTTTTAAAAAAGAACTTGTATTGTACCTGGAGAGAGCAGACATCTAAAGATATAATTGGCGTCATTCTTTTCCTCTTAGTCTAAGCATTCATTTGCTGTTTCCTAGTATACTTTCTATCTGTCTCCTTGTTTTTCATTTATGTTTCATCATTCCATCCACAGTCATGTCTGAGCTTTTGTGCTCAAAAACATCATCATCTTCACAAAGCCTGGCAGTTTCTGAGTTGGATCAAGTTCTAAGATTACAGGATATACATGACATTCTAAGTTTCCTTTTGGCACTGGTTGAAAGAAAAACATTTTTCTTTGTCTGAGGTTATCTTCAGAATGATTTGCCTCCCCGTGTTCATAGGTCCCCTCCCTGCTTCCTTCCATTTGAATGGGTCTCAGTTTATAAGCCACCATGTACAGTTTCACCCAGAGCCACAACAGGAGAAACAATGCCCTATTGTAGCTCAGCATGGAATTAACACTAAAGATAATAAATGGCCAACTCCCTTCTACAAACAAGTCTGAATGATGGCACCAACAAACTCAGAAAATGCTCTCCTGAAATGATGGCATTGAGGCATGTAGGTGTGTTCCTTTGGTGCCCATGCTGCCTTAACATAGACACACTAATATTAACAATGGCATCATTTCTTAAGGGGACACTGCTTCTTTAAACCCTTCTCTGAATCCATTGACATACCATGGTGGTAGCTGCAGCTACTGCAGACATGATGGTGAGTTCTTGGTACCTTTATATCATCTGCATTTACGGTTTTAAGGACACACTTGGGCTTACTGGAATTGATACAAGAGTATATCAGTAATTTAGCAAATTGACACTCAACAGCTGCAGCATCCATTTCAAGTAGACACTAGAGCAATGCACACTTTGTTTTAAGCTCATTCCACCCCAATCTCTACTTTCTTTATAACTTCTTCTCATACATAAAGCATCCAGATATGACCCTCTTATTTAATCTTTCTTCTATCCCAAGACTGGATTGTGAAATGATTCTAGATAATGGACCACTTTGGTATGATCCCAGGATGTCCTTTGGGTGGGGTTAATCATTTTATTTCTCCATGGAGATAGTGTAGATTTCCAGTCTAAACTGAAAACTCAACACTTTTTCATTTTCTTTTCTTTCTTTACTTTTTTTTTTAAAAAAAATCAACATGTTGTTATTTGAGTCCTTTCTTTGGAAAAACCATTGTCAAATAAAATCGGAGAGTCCTTGATAAAACAACACTGTAAGTAACATAATAGCAAGTCTTGGGTAAAAGGCTACTCAAGGGATTCAGTAAAGGGAGCGTAAAGAGCCTTGTGATTACGAGTAAGGTGAAAACCAGTACATCATAAAATAATGCCTGTGACAGAGCCAGATGACGTCAAGGCAGTTTCCACTGAATGAAGGTGTTGTTCAGCATTTTTGCTGGGAGCATTGGCGCTGTATTTATACATCCAACAGAGTGTTATTCTAGAATGAAGCTACACAGAGCCTGTTCTGTCTTCTCTTTTGACATTGGCAGCTTTTCTCACTTTATCTATCCACTGAGAGCAAGCTTGTCCTTTTTGGAATAAAAGAGCACCCAATGATTAAATAATTTGCCCCCTGGTCTGCATTCATCTCATTCCTATGCTGAAGCCACCTGTGTCAATCTAGGATGTCACTGACAGAAGCATGAAGGCAACAGTTTCAGGAGGAAACAGTCTCTTCAAATTTTCTCAAACCTCCACTTATGATGCCGAGGGAAATTCAGTTTAATTTTGTATTTTCTCAGAAATGATCTGGCCACAGGGCAGAATGATTTTTTGAAAACAAGGAAAATAAGCCACCAGTTCAATCTGTACACTGTTTAACACACATATCCTCTCCATTAACAATATGTTGGAAGAGAGAGGCTAGGGGTCAGTAAAGGACCCGAAACATCCTGCAATGTGTTTGCACAAGATTAGCCTCTCGTCACAAAGATGTATTCATTCTCTTACAGCGTTATGTCAGGGTTGATGGCCTTTCTGTGTGGAACTTTTCCAGTTCATCAAGTCAAAAATGCCCAGAGCTTTTTTCTGGGTTTGAAATAAAAGAGCAAGCTGTGGCAGCTGGAAACCTTGGTTGCTATTTCAATGTCATACTTCTCCCTCTGTTTTCTGTTCCTTTTGTCCACCTTAGTTATCTTTGTTTACTAAACAGAGGAAAGCTTGTGGAAAATTGTGATAATATACTCTCCCAACCTGCTGTACATGAATTTGACTTTAATTTTAATATCAGGGTGTTTCAAATAGTGCATGCAATTCTGCTTCCCTTAGAGTTAGTTCCTCAGAAATATGAATGAACCCAGACTCCATCTAGACTGCTCCATGGTGACTTACATGACTTCTCATGCTCTGTTGCCATTGCAGAAGCTCAGAAAAACACTCCCTATGGTGCTCTAGTATGCTTCATACTTTAACCTACAATACATTGAAAGGGCCCAAAAGTCTGCCGAGACCTTCTTCTGGCACGTGGTCTGTCCAATTGGCTGAATCAAGTAGGAAAATACTGATTTTGTAACTGGGTCCATTCCATCAAAGCACTCTCTGCAGATACCTAACTGCTCCTCAGGTCTGGATATAGTAAAACACCTACTTCCTCTGTGGCTCCAACCACTTTGCCTTAGGGCCCTCTGCAGGTATCAAACCAGTTTCTGAAGTTGAAGTCAATTAGAGGCCTTCTGCCTCCTCAATACCTCTACTCACTTCTTCCCCGGACTGTTGGAAGATGGCCAGATGCCCATGTGACTGCCCAGGCATTCTGTATTGCTGAGTCAATTAAGACTCCCGCATCCCCCGAGGCTCTGCTCACCCATTCCCAGAAGTCTCTGAAGATTCTCTGATTATCTTCATGGCACAAGCAATAAGAAGCCTGTTTCCCTCACACCTTGGAAATGCTCTGAGCTACCTACCCTTGGGAATCCAGGACATGGGTCAAAAAACACAACCAACAGCCCATATCTAAGTGTCTAGGAGGGTTGGGAAGACAGCGGGACCCTCCTCTGACTGTTCCTCCATACCTCCTCCCTGAAAATGATAGTCTATTTCTCTCTAAAATTTCCACTCTCACCAAAAACTGTTGTCAGTGAGAATAAGTCATATAAAATGAAGCTTAAATTCAACTAAGCATAAAAGAAGGTGAATTCAGAAAATAAAAACACTTGTGAGAAGTTAAACAAAACACCAAGGAATGATTAGGGTATCATTGAAGAGATTGGGAAATAAAGTTTCAAAGAAATATTGGAATTAAAACAAAATAAATACATAATGTACCAGAATTCTATGGGATACAATGAAATCAAACCTAAGAAAAAAACCACATAGTTCTAAATGTCTATATTTAAAATAATAGAAATACCTACAACAAACAAACAAAGAAATACATAAACAATGTACCTCTTTGGGAGGAAATAATAACAAATCAAACCCAAAGGCAATACACAATAAGAAACAATCAAAACCAGAACAGAAGTTTATTACATGGAAATAAGCAGAAAAATAATACAAAGAATCTATCAAATGAAGAATTTGTTATTTGAAAAGATAAACAAAAACACCTTCAGTCAAATTAGCCAACTGGACCCAAGAAATAAACAGGCATAAACCTTCTAATAGCCAAAAAATTAGACTTCAAACCAAAGCTAGTCAGAAGAAACAAGGAAGATGACTTCCGAGTCATTAAGAATATATTACAATTAGATGAAGCAAACATGGGTGTTTTCAATTTCTTAAGAGAAATACTTTTAGATCTAAAAGCCACAGATTAACCTAAAGATAATGATAGGAAATAACTTAAATATTCCATTATCACCAATAGAACGATAATTTACAAAACAAAACAACAACAACAATAAACTGATATGAAAAGCATTCGTGTTAAATGACTTACTCAATCCAATGGACCTAACAGATATCTACAAAACGTTCCACCCAAACACTAAATAGTACGTATTCCTCTTTACCACCTATGAACTTTCTCCAAAACTGATCACATATCAGGGCACAAAGCAAGATTCAACAAAAGAAGAAAATTGAAATAACATAATGATTCTATTTGATCACAACCAATGAAACTACAGAAACTATACTAACTCTTGGTAACCTAACAACACAATTTGCAATGATAATTAGGTCAAGGAAGAAACCAAGCAAGAATTTAAGGAATTCCTGAAAGTGAATTAAGATGAAACATGGACAAGCACACCAAAATCTATCGACACATGAAGCGGTCCTAAGAGCGAGGTTTACAGAGCAAAGTGCCTACAAAAAAAAAAAAAAAATTGAGAGATCTCAAATTAATTTCTTAAAAATGCTTATGGAAGTTTTAGAAAATAGGAACAAGCAAATCACAAAAATAGTAGACTGAAAGAGATAATCAAAATTAGAACAGAAATAAATTAATTAAAATTTGAAAAAACAACAAAAATAAAATTTTGGTTATTTAAAAAGATTTACAGAACAAACCATTCGCCAAATTATCCAAAATAATATCACACAAAGTAATAAGGTTTGAGATGTTATGGAAGACATTGATAATAATGCTGAGGAAATTCAGAGAATCATATGGACAAACTTAAAATTTATATTCCATTAAAGTAGAAAATATAAGCAAAATGAAAAAAAATTAAGTATATCTCATGTGCTGAAATTCAACCAAGATGAAGTAAATAAACACTGATTATTACCAGTGAGGTAGAAGCAGTAATTAAATATCTCCCAGCTAAAATATAAAAGCTGGATTCTACCAGACCCTCAAAGAACTAATGCCAATACTCCTCAAATTATTCCATAAAATACAAAATGAAGAAAAATTCTCATTCTAAATTACTTTTGTGATGCTACCTTGATACCAAGACCAGATAAACAGGCAACCCATAAGAAAATTATAGGTAATCTCTCTGATGAACACAGACCAAAATATTCTCATTAAAGTTCTTGCAAACTGAGTTCAAGACCACATCAAAAAGTCATCCATCAGTATAGAAGAAGTCCACGGAGATAGTTTTATTAAATGTAACACACATACATATGTGCTGTAATAAATACAATCAAGTAAGTAAAAGACATATACAATACAAACATCAAGACACTTAGGATAGAAATGAAAGTTTATACCAGAAGATGGAGAACCCTCCCATGCTTTTGGGTTTGTAAGATTAATAGTGTGGAAATAGTCATCCTACCCAAAGCAATATAGAGATTCAAAGCAAGACCCATCAAAATTCCAATGCAATCATTCATTCAAATGGTAATTTCAAAATTTATATGAAAACCACAGAGAGGTCAAACGATCCTGAGTAACAAAAGAACAGATGGAGGCATCATTGCCCATGATTTCTAGGCATACTACAGAGACATAGTTAGAAACAGCATGATACTGGCATAAAAACATACACATTGATCAATGGATTAAAATTGCAGATTTACATGCAAGCAGATGTTCCGATAGCCATGCGATTCTTGACAAAGAGATCAAAATACACTCCAGAGAAAAGAAAGCATTGTCAACAAAAGGTTTTGTTTTCTGGATATCAAGCTTGGCCTCACCTTGACAAAACTCAATTTCAGGTGGATCAAGGAACTCAAGATAATTCTTGATGTACTGAATCTAATAGAGGAGAAATAGGGAATATGATTCAACTTCTAGATACAGGAAAGGACATTTTGACCTGGACACCATAACACAGGCATTAAGACCAAGAATCGGAAATGGAACGTAGTGAAGCCAAATTCTTTATGGTAAAGAAATGCTATCATTGGAGTAAAGAGACAGGCTACAGAATCAGAAAAAAATATCTGCCATCCAGACATCTGACAGAAATTGATATCCAGAATATACAAAATCTATAAAGATTAGGCGCTCAGAAAAAATAGCTCAATTATGAATTGGGATATAGAAATAAACAGAGAATTCTTTTATGAATAAATACAAATGGCCAGTAATACAATTTTATGATTATTTCAGAAAAATGTTTAAGATTGTCATTTAATTAAATATTTCTTCTCTTCTTTTCTTCCTTCTCAACCTTCCCACATTCCCCTTATTACTCTTTTGAAATTTATGGCTCCTTTTTTTCATTAACTTTTGTTGCATGCATACATATATATTTTTCCCTAAATACAATACACTCAGTCTACACAGTGTTATTTGTATGTATGTTTTTAGGGCTGTTTAACACTGGACAGCCAACTGATGTGCTTTTCCTTGGGGAGAATCCCCTCTCCTTTTCCCAGTTTTCCTCAGTTGCCTACAGTTCTTCGTGTAGAGTTGAGACTTCATGGATTTTGCAAAGTTCACATTAACATGACTATAGTTCTTTACCTTGCTTATCTCAAGTTTAGGCAGACATGTTGGTGAGACATTGTGGTTGTAGCTTCTGATGTTATTAGTAGACAGAATCTTGTAGCAAATGCCCTGGTTTTTTTTTTTTCATTTTAGCTTCTTTCTTTCCCCCTGGACACTCACTACCCTTAGCTGTTATGGTAGTACAAGTTATACTACTTTGGAACTTCATCTAACCATAGAATGACCGATAATCAAACAAACAAAACATAACAAATGTAAGATGTAGGGAAATGAAAATACTGTTGATAAGAGTTGGTAACTAGTACAGCCACTGTGGAAACCAGTGTGCACATTTTTCCAAAAGTACGAATAAGTCTACCATGTGTTCTAGGTATACCATTCCTGGATGTATTCCCAATGGACTCCACATACCTCTATGAAAGTACTTGCTCATCAATGTACATTGATGCTGTAATAATATCTACCAGGAAATGGAAGCAAACTAGATGTCCATCAATGGATGAATGTACAAAGAAAATGTGATTCAATGCACAATGAATTATTGTTTAGCTATGAAAATGAAGTTAGGAAATTTGTTAGTAAACTGAATATGGCTAGAAATAACCATCCCTAGTGATGTTATATATATATTCAGAAAAATAAACGCCTCATGTTCTCTTATGTGGGTATCCTTTTGAATCTTTAGATATGTGTACTTTTATTAGAATACCCATAGTATTCTAGCAAGGAACTATTAGCAGGGATTTCAAGGTACGGAATTAGAATATAGTGTCTATAAAGGGAGAAAGCTGGAGAATGGAAAAGGAAAGGCTGATGGAGTGGGAAAAGGGAGAAGATATAAGCATTGGTATAAAGACCTTAAAAAGGCCATATGGAAAACCTGCTATTATGGAATCCTCCAATAATATATGTATAAATAAATAAACAGAGCTTAAATGTAGTCATTCCATTTGGACAATGCCTCTCCAGATACTATAGGCTATCAAATAAAAAAAAACTTGATATATTACAACTATATGTCTATAACAATAGAAACAATTAAAAGATATTTTACTGTTGAAAAATAACCTTACTCTATTCCTTCTTAATTACTATGAATGCTAATAATGTGTCTTTTCCTCTAGAGAGTTGCCTATATTGCATTATTGCAAGTATCAAGTTGTTAGCCATATTGTACCTCTCAGAATGCCGATTTTAGTCAAGTCTGAAAGACAGCTGAAAAAAAGAAAAGACAGCTCAGAAAAAGTTGAATTCCGGAAAAGACAAATGGGAAGACTCACAGGCAGAAGGAAGTTGGTTGGTGTGGAGGGAAGGAGGGCATACAGGAAAGAAAAGAGACTGTTGAGGGAGGAAGAGCTGATCAGTAGAAGGTAGGGTTTGGAGCAAATACTGGGATTGGAAAATAAGGAATTAATTCTATATTCATAAAGAATAAGAATATTACTAACAAAAAGTCTTGTGGAGGTTACCTAGTATCCCTAAAACTGTATTTTCTTATGTTTAAGGTAAAGAAACATCTTTTCTCTGTCTTTTAGCTAAGGTCAGAGCAATTTCAGTGTTTATCAGCTTAAAATAAAGAAGATAGCAAACTCCAAAGATTGTCTATAATCTAAAGAACAGATAACCAAATTCTTTGTTTGAGAGTTGCCATGCTCCCCATGAGGAAGGGTAGCCTCTATCTTTATTAGCATAATTGTGAGAAACTGGCACAGCCGAAGCTCCTCTGACACAGACATAACCACTCTGATGACAAAATTATAAAGTAAATAACATAAAAATTCAATCCCTTCCATTTTCTTTGGAGCTATCTTGTAAATTCAGAGAATTAACATTCCCCTCCATTAAGTGGTCCCTTGAACTGTTTGGAGTTAGAAATAGCTATTAATATGCACTGAATGAACAGAATGACAGCCACGTGCCAGAAGATTTCCCTAACAGTGACTGAGTGAGGACAACCCAAAGCTGCATAAGGACCCGAGAGGAAAAGGATACCGCAGGGAGCCCTCCTTGCCTCTTCGGACCCAGACTGAAACCTTCTATATCCCTATAGGTGACCAGGCAGTTACATTTTTGTTGTGGGAGCTGCGGGCCTGCTTTCGTTCTGCCCGGCTCCCGCATTGTTAGCTTTACACCAGAAATAACAACACACAAACTGTATTCATTTAAACACTGCTTGGCCCACTAGCTCTAGCCCTTACTGGCTAATTCTGATATCCTGATCAACCCATCTCTAATAAACTGTATAGCACCGGTCTTACTGGGAAAGATTCAGCATGTCTGAACTGGCAGCTTGGTTCATTGTGTCTGCCCGGGAGAGGGGAGCATGGCCTCTGAGCTCACTTCCTCTTCCTCCCAGCATTCTGTTCTGTTTTCTCCTCCCACCTATGTTTTAACCTATGAGGGCCAGCCAAGCAGTTTCTTTATTTTTTTTAACCAATGACCTTCCTCCATCACATTTTTAACTTTTTTTCTCTTATTTTTGAGATCATAATGTAATTACATCATTTTTCTCTTCTGTTTCCTCGATCCAAGATCCTCCTTGCTCTGTTTTAGATTCATTGTTCATTAAATTGTTGTTGCATGCATATATGTGTATAAATTATATATATATATATATATATATATATATATATATATATATTCCTGCGTATAGCCTGCTCAGTCTATATGATGTTACTAGTATGTAAGTTTTCAGGGCTGGCCTTTTCTATGCAGAATTTTCTTGTTCTCTAGAGTGGGTGTAAGGCTTCCACAAGGCCTCTGCTTTCCTGCCTTTTAAACAGGTATCCTGTTGACTCTAGGACCCTGGCCTCGTTTTTCTTAGAGTATTTACATTTGACAATTTTTTGATTATAGTCTTTTGTACTTTTTTTGAGTTGTCAATCTTCTGCCATATACCTGGCCATTTTTATATAAGTGTAATTAAAGAAGGTAGCACTCTTATTTCCCAGTGTCTGTCGGAGGTGAGGAGACTAAATTTCATCAGAATCAACTAGCAGAATGAGGTGGCCTATCGTGCTGATCACAGCCCCCAGTGCCTATCAATTCTTTCCTCTAGTTTCCACCGCTGCTCATCCACTGCACCTCATGTCCCACAGGAGTTGAGAAACGCTGGTTTTATTTTTCTTCACACTAAGTTCCAAGTCAAAGGGCATAGTCACATTTCCGGAGTGATCCTTAATTCTCAATTGCAAATTAAAATAGCAGGATAGTTTTAACACTCCGATTCAGAAGCTGATAGTTCCTGTGTCTCAGGTACACATCAGAACATCATAATAACTCTGCTTTCACAGGAAATTCTATGCATTGCATCATTTATCTCTGAATATTAAACCGTTAGATTTTCCAAATTTAAATTGGAGGAAAACTAGAATATTGGGTTATATTCCCCATGGATTGCCTGTTTTCTCATTCATTATAAAAGAAATGCCAAGTTCTTAACCCATTTTATTAACATGCATTAAAATTTAATACCGTGAGCACACACTAAATAATGAAATGCACATGTTAATACATAAATCTTTTATTTATTCAGCATAAAATGCTTTTTTATATCTAAAACAGCCAGATACTAGATGCCTTTAAGAATTCATACTCAGTAACTTTTGGTTAAAATTCTTATTGTCTTTTTATAAAAGTAAAATGTTGATCAGAAAGAGTTCCAGTGTATTCCTGTTTTCTTGCAATAATTTAACCAGTATCAAATCCTCCATGATCAAATGGTTAGAAATAGAAAATATGAGCAGCATGCTCCTTACATGCCCTGGTCTCAGTTGTGTCCCGTCCCCCCCTCCCCCTTTTTAGCTGCTAGAATCCCAGGTATGCTTTGGAGATGTAATGTTCCCTGAAAAGGTTCAGGTTTCTAGGAAGCAGTGTTAGTAGCGTAGTGCTATGGAGAAGGGGTTAGACCGTTAGGAGAGTAACTTTAATGTTAGATAATCCATTGATAAGATGATGACTGAATGGCCTTTTCTAGAAAGGCTTAGCTAGAAGAAGTCAGTCCGTGGGAATGCTTCTATAAAGCAGTGGTTCTCAATCTTCCTAACACTGCAACTCTTTAATATAGTTCCTCATGCTGTGGAATACCTAACCATAAAATTATTTTTGTTGCTACTTCATAACTGTGATTTAATAGCGCTTTGAATCATAATGGAAATATCTGTGTTTTCCTTGTCTTAGGCAAGATCAGTGAACGGGTCCTTTGACCCCCTAAGGTGTTGAGACCCACAGGTTGGGAACTGCTGCTCTAAAGATGTGTGTGTGTGTGCATATATACATAATACATATGTATATATGCATATACACACATACATAACATATGTTCCTCAATCCCTTACCTTTGTCCCTTCTCAGCTGTCCTCAATATCTGATCCCAATAATGAAAAGCTACCTACATCAGTCCTCAAAGAAAGTAACCATGGGAAGATACTCTGAGCATGTTTCTAGGCAGATTACTAATAGGTTCAACATTTAACCATGGTCTTTTTTGTTTAAATAAATAAGTAAATACAGTAATAAATAATGCTGGAATACTTACTGATTTTCTCTCTTGTTTGTTTTCATATTTACTAAATATTGCATAGCCCTTCCTTTACACTAAATATTAAAATAATGTGTTATGGAGGCATATTTTCACGTATAGCAAAGATGGAGTGGATCAATCAGAAACTCTAGTTTCAAGGAGATCCAAAACTATCTTCTCTTTTCCCCAGGATCCAGGCATGCAGTTGGTGCACATATGTACATTAATGGAAAACACACATTTAAAAATAAATAAATCTTAATGTAAATATAGAAAACCTGGATAATAATGTAGAAGATCTGATTGAAAAGGTCATTTTGCCATAGAGGTAAATGAGAGAACAGAGACTCCAAAAGAGGAGGAAACATGATCTTTCCCTAAAGTATACGTCAGATAATAGTTCTACGAAAATTATGTCTGAGAAATAAAGTAAATGATGAGAACCAAAGGGGGGGGGAAATGTTCAAAAGTTTGGTATTGGAGGAGGGCAGTGAGTAGTTTTCTTGGGACAATGAGGAGAACATGGGCACAGGAATCTCAGAGACATCAGAGTTGGTAAAAGGGAACTGTACCTTTCAGACATATCTATTTGAATGCATGAATCCCAACATGATCACCCCAATACACCAAGAAGGAGACATGAGAACCCTTTCAGTACTAGAAGTCTTCAGCTATCCCTGCCTGACTGAAAAACAGTAATTAGAGTTTAGTACTTGTTATGAATACCTAAAGTATGACTAGCAAGCACTCATGGTGCTTCTTTGGCCGTCCCTTGGAGCTGCAGCTGAGCTTTGGTGATGAATGGAAAGAGGCAGTCTAATGAACACTGTAAGTCAATCATAAATCATAACAGTTTTGAATAGATTACAGGGATCTGTTCTCTATTTCAGTCTTACTCCCAAGGTAATTCAATCATTGATGGAGGAAGAGAAATTAGCCCAGCAAATATATTTTTAATGTATAATTTCTAACATCCAAAAATTTGCAGGCATACTAAGATACATAAAAGTAGGGCGAGACACAAAATGTGGTAGTGAAGCGATGGCTCAGAGGTTAAGAGCATTTGCTGCACTTACAGAGAACCTGGGTTTGGTTCACAGCACCCACATGGTAGCACACAAGTGCCTATAGCTCCAGGTCTAGGAGATCCAATGTCCTCTTCTTATTATTGCTGGCCCCAGAAAAATAACTCAATTGCGCTTTTCGCGTGTACATTGATGTTAGCTTGCTGTTTACTTATGGTTTACAGGGGTCCAAGATCTGCAGAGGTCTTTGTGTGATGTCTTCTCAGGTGTTACATCCCACAAATTCTAGATGCTTCTGCCTAGCCAGTCTCTGAGAATAACCCCCATTTTTTTTGTGACTAGAATACTTTCCCTGCCTTGCTTTGACAGAAATTGTCATCAAGAAGAAAGCTAGAAATTCAACAGGCCCACCCAATTTGTTTCCCTCCCGCCGGGAATCATAGCTCAGCAGCATTTATTGTATTAATGTCTAAAAGAGATTACTTTATATAATTGACTGGTGTTTTGCCTGATTACAATGTGAGATCAAAATCTATACTATTTATCATTAGAAGATGAATTGTTCTATTTTATAAACCAGAAATTATAATGAAAAATAGATAAAACCTAGATATGGGGCTCCTGGAGTAAGAATGATGTCACCAGCAAACACAAGGCAATGACACTGAGAAAAGGAGAACTGTCAAGATAATATCTAGAGTTTGGATTTGATAGCATTTGCAAATTTTTTCTTGACAGTTCAGTAAGCCAAGAAAAGAGTGGTGAAACAAAGAACACATGAGTATTTTCTAGGAAATAAAAAATATTCCATCTAAAGCATTTAAAGATCTAAATAGCCAGATGATTCTTCTATCTTTATAGGTAAAGATTTAGAATATTAAAAATGCTGCTAATAGTATCAAAAAAGAAAAATAAAAACCCAAAAACATTAACAGAAGAAAGGCAAATACTTATCAATAAAAATGAGGATCATGTACAGATAAAATATATTCATGAGTAAAAATTATGGAATAGTCACACAAAAGTAATACTATATTCATGAAGCAGAATGAACTGATATATGGGGACAATAAGGTTGCTCATAAACATATGCTGAGCAAAAGAAGCCAGACACAAAAGAATACATAATGAATGTAAACATTTATGTTTAGTTCAGACACAGATGATCCTGATATATGGTGACAGAAATCAGAGCTATTGTTCGAGTTGGCATGAGCTTGTTTCTCAGAAGGGATATGAGAAGAACCCCAGCTGCTTCTTAATTTTCTACCTCCATTAAGTAGAAACTTTCCAATAAGGTTCACAGTCCTAAATATTCAACAAGTTCTATACTTGTGAAATGTTTATACCCTTCTATATGCACATTCAAATCCCTGTGTTTTTTACACTATGTTAGATTTCATAAAACCACAAAGCTTACCCTGAAGGAATAATCATAGAGTATCATAAAAGACTTGCAGGTAGAAACTTACAATAGCCACAGTATATAAAGCTAGTAAAAATTATAAATAAATTATTGCTCTACAGTTATGAACAGAAGATTGATTTAACTTTAGTAGAGGTGGTAGAATTGGGGATGATACCGCTGTTTCAGAAAAGATGAACTGTGGAGTCAGAGCTAAAAAGAAAACCAGGTCACTAATAGAGAGAAAGGAGTGTGCTTTCCCGTGTAGAAAATAACCCTGACTCTCTAAAATTGGTTTTATATATATAAGGAAAATAGACCAAAGTCCTATTTGTTTGGCCCAAAGTGAGTAGTATTAAACTAGGTCTGAGAGAAATAGTCTTATGGTGATTTCAATGGGAGATTGGTTGCAAGAACTAATGTTATTCACATCCGTAGATGCCCAAATCCTTATATAATATGGGATGATATTTGTTTAGTGCTTAGGCACATATTACTGTATGTTTTACATAATCTCTAAATCATGTATACTACACCACACATTGTAAATGTCATGTAAATACTTTACAATATTGTTTATGGAATAATGAGACAGAATAGAAAAGGCATGTGTATGCTCATATATAGTTTTTTTTTTCTTTGAAACAGTTTTGGTCTGCAGTTGGATGCACCTAGAGATATGACATCCAAAGATATGTACGACTGAGTGTGGTAAGGCTAGAGTTTTAATGAATTCAGATAATGGAGAAGAGAATTTGTATTTCTGTAGGCACAGGGGAGCCATTTAACGTTTATGAACAGGAAAAAGTTATGATGAAAATTATGCTCCAGAAAAATAAATCCATTGACCTCAAGATTATTGGAAGGAGAAGAGAATTGATGTAGCAAGAAAACATAAATGGGTGTTATGAAAATGTAATTCAGTTCCATTTAACAAACAGTTATTAAAGGTCTACTGACTGGCTCTAGCAAAAATTAGTGAGCACATGCATTTGGTCACTGCAGCGGGAGAATGATAAGTGGCAGACATGACACTTTTATTAAAGAATGATTTGAAAGATTATTTATTGGGTAGTACTAATAAAATTTTATGGCACTATATGAATTAAGGATATGTATGGTTACCATACAAAGCAATCTCCACAAATGCATAGCAGTTTATCTTTCTTACATAGTGAGAATATTATGCCTACATATTGCTGATGCTAGCTCATCATCCCAACAATGCCATTGCACCAAGGATCTTTCTTTCAGCTTTATTGTGTATGATTGATAAATAAACATTATGTATATCCAAAGTATACAAAAATGATGTTTTGATAAAGGGGTGCGTTATGAATTATATTGCACAATTAACATAATTAATATCAATCCTCACATCTACTGCACCTTTTCTTTGTGTGTGATGAATATTACTTCAAATTTACCTTCCTACTAATTGCCATTGTCATGCTGAATATTAGATCCTCAGAATTTATTCATCTTAATATTGGAAACTTTGTACACTTTGATTAACTTTTCCACATCTGCATCTCGAAACACAAAGACTTTGACATTTCAGCATACTGATGTTTTCTACACTACTGTGCCATTTTTCATGAGTACCTGTCATAGTTTCAATACAGTTGCTTGAACATGGAAGTTAGAGAAAATGGTAATATCTGACTATTGTGTGAATCATTTATAGGAAAGAAAGGACATGTGCAGAGACCTTTTCATCAGATTTCTTCAATGAGTGAGTGGCCAAAACAAGTCTAGCCACAGCTGAAATGGAAGCCTTGAAAATAAGAAATGAGAACAGGATACACAAGATACCATTGTCATTGGGCAAGATAAATTAGCAATCTACTAGATCCATATAGCTAGACAAGGTATGGTTAACAAAGATTAAAGGAAGAGCTAAGGTTGTTCTTAACAGAACAGATTTTTTTTTCAGAGATTAAAACACATTGGCTACATACTGGATAAGAGATTTCTTCTACTCTTAAGAGCATAGTTAATAACTATTGAAATATTGCAGGTGTCTGTAGAAATAACTATATTTGATAAGAGATTAAGACTTTGTACTTCATGTGTGTGATCAGTTTTCCATTTGTTTGTGTATTTTGCTAACTATTCTTTATAACTCCCAAAAACTGTTTCTAAATGTATATAATAATCAAGAGGATCATCATAAATAATAGAAAGGGAGGTTAGAAATGGATGCAACCAGAAGGTGCGTGGATAAGCTCCAAGTTTAATGTCAACTTAACTCAAGCTAATGTTCTTTAAAGACTTCTCAGTTTTTAACACTTTAAGAAAGTGAGGTTCTATGATGATAAAGGTTCTGAAATGACCCTATCCTAGAGCAATAATGACGAATATCTTGCATATCATCATAGAACCTTCATCTGGTGATGGATGGAGACAGAGACAGAGACCCACACTGGAGCACTGGACTGAGCTCCCAAGGTCCCGATGAGGAGCAGAAGGAGGGAGAACATGAGCAAAGAAGTCGGGACCACGAGGGGAGCACCCACCCACTGAGACAGTGGAGCTGATCTATTGGGAGTTCACCAAGGCCAGCTGGACTGTGACTGAAAAAGCATGGGATAAAACTGGACTCTCTGAGCATGGCCAACAATGAGGGCTGATGAGAACCCAAGGACAATGGCACGGGGTTTTGAACCTACGTAATGTGCTGGCTTTGTGGGAGCCTAGCCAGTTTGGATGTTCACCTTCCTAGAAATGCACGGAGGGGGGAGGACCTAGGACTTACCACAGGGCAGGGAAATCTGACTGCTCTTTGGGCTGGAGAGGGAGGGGGAGAGGAGTGGGGGGAGGGGGAGAAGGGTGGGGGGAGGGGGAGAAGGGTGGAAGGAGGGGGAGGGAAATGGGAGGCTGGGAGGAGGAGGAAATTTGTTTTTTTTTCTCTTTTCTCAATAAAAAAAAGTTAAAAAAAAAGAAAGTGAGTTTATTTTGATAAATAACTTCTCAACACTGAGCACAGAAAGAAATGCGCATGAAATTCCTAGATTTTATATGATAGGTCCTTGATGAGAATTTCTTTGTACAGAGGAAGTTTTCAAGCATGATTTCACATTCTTTCTTTTAGGATTCTTGCTTGAGCAAAATCATATATAATATATGCAATATGTATATATATAACAGATGCATATACATAATTTATATTATATATAATAAACTCATAATATATAAATAGATTTTAATGATTTTGAAGTTTTATTGTATTATTTATTGCTTACTTGAAATCTTTCCAATATTTCTTTTTTTTAGAGAAAGTGTTTAATTTTATTTTCAACATAAGATAAAATATCAATAAAACACTTTTATAAATAATTAACATTCTAGTAAGTCTGGACTTTTGCTTACCTGGACTAGTTCAATTCTTCTCCATTCTTCCTTAAAAATGGCCAGTGCAATTATTTTTTCCATATGAAGAAAATCTTATGTTTACTTAATTTCCTGTCTTATTTTTGTATGTTGAAATCAATGAATATTTATTGAAAAGTAAGGGATATTATAATTTTTCTTTAACATTAATTCTAAATGATTGATTCTTTAACATTCTACAGAGAAAAGATTACAATATTAACTCAAAGGGTTATAGTCCTAACATTCAGACTTAAATAGTTCTTACATTTTCTTTAATATCTCAAAGTACTCAATATGACATATCCCACCTCTTGGGTCTTTTGGTGAATAACTGACAATCTCATGAACGAAGGGATTCCTAAAGACAACTGAGTCAATGTTAGGTTAGCGATTTTTTCCTGACTACCTAGCTATTAAGACAGAGCTTAACCTATAGAAATGAAAGTTTAAGGAAGGTTTGAGCCTTTTCTTCTAACACATTAGTGTACCAAGCAGGCTTTAAGAAATGCTGGTTCAGAGAAGGTTCACAGCTGAGCAGTCTGCTGTTGATAAGAAAAGATGCATATGCTGTAGAAGCAAGGTGTTTCTATGACAAGTAAGTCATTGAGCAATCTGTTGTCCAAACTGAGCGGGCTTGCCTTTATTTCCACCCAGACAGATTTCACCCTTTTTCCCAGAGACACCTTACAAGGATATTTGCCTCAATGCCAAGAATTTCTCCATAACAGGATCTACTAATATTTTGGGAAAACAAACAACTTGAAATCCCAGTTATCTATATGCTACATTATGGAAGAAATCATTTTTGATATGGAAAGCTTTATTTTTACATGATCAACACCAACTGCTTTCATCATTGGAATCCATGTATAGAACCTGTAAAAAGTAACTGAATATCTAGACATTTCATAGACTCATCCTTTCTTTTCCTTGTTTTTTTTTTTTTTTTTTTTTTTTTTGAAGCAGGGTTTCTCTGTAGCTTTGGAGCCTGTCCTGGAAGTAGCTCTTTTAGATCAGGCTGGTTTCAAACTCACAGAGATCCGCCTGCCTCTGCCTCCCACGTGCTAGAATTAAAGGCATGCACCACCACTACCCGGCTGTACTATATCCTTAAATGTAAGTTTTTCTCTCACAATTTAAAAGTGGTGTTGGAAAAGATGTGACCAAGAGAAACAGAAATGATGAACATACTTCCGAAATCACGAGGCCAAGTATAAGGTAAATCATGATGCTTTTGTCAGAAATAAAAGACTAGGCGAAAGGACTATTTCATCTGAGATAGCCTATCTGCAATGCAACTTGAAATTTCTAATTTGGAGGTTCTTTGCGACTTGAGTTAAACAGGAGTATGTTTAAAGATGGCACAGTGTGCCCCAGTTCCTAAGACATGTAATGCAAAGCAGTCATCAGAATGAAGGTCCAGGAAGGGAGCAGCAGAGGTCTGGTTCAGGGCACCTCATCCTGGACTGACTCAGTGTGGACCTCTTTTTATTTGGCACCTCCCACTCATTTCCTGACTTAATTCGACTTCAGACCTCTGGCTCTATATTCCATTCCTAGTACTGCACTTACATCCCTATACCTGACAGCCAATTTAACATGCCTGGCCTCCCAAGACCCTGTCTCAGCATTATACTCCCCTTTTGAGTGTCTGATCCTGGCTGGCTATGGGGAACTTGGACAGGTAGTATTTGTCTTATATGTTTTAAGAGGAAAATAGTAGAGTGTCTCGGAATACCTTATAGTTAGACCATATTTATTTCAATACAGCACTTTATTAGGACTCTAAATCCTGCAACTAATCATGTTCTACTTTTTGTAATATGCAAATACACACACACACACACACACACACACACACACACACACTAAAAGGAAGAGATGACTTAGAACACTAGCTATGACTCACAGTACTTCTGGGACATACTGCAAAAATGCAAAAAGAATGGAAAATGCTTTAAAAAATTAGTATGCTTTCAATTGGTTAACATGTACTGACTCTGTGTCTCAACACTGCCCTGGGCTCTTGTTAGGAATATTACAGCAGAAAAAGAATCTGAAATTTGAATTTCTGATTGGTTCCTACTCCCATGTGATACAATATTAGTATTTGACTGTCACTAGAATTTATATATTTCAATACTATAAAACATTTATAGAATTCACTTCTTTGAAATGTCATTTTTTTCTTTTTTTCTTTCTTTTTTCTTTCTTTCTTTTTCTTTTTTTTGGTGCGGGGAATGTGGGCATCATTTTCCAGGCGACTTCCTGCTGGCTAGGGGTACTGATAATCTTTTCAGGATCTAGAAAAAATTTAGGATTATGGTCAAGTCCTGAATGTAATATTCTGTGAGGCTTGATCATCTCAACCCACAGTCTGTTCTGGATGTAGAACTCAGACATCTGGGCCATCTGCTACTATTGGAGATTTCTCAGGCAACTTCCTTGATTAAAATGGGTATCAGATTCTTTGTGTGTTTTTCATCTTATGTGGCTTTATTCTACACTCTATTTCTTTTCTTTTTGTTTATAATTTTTTTGTATCTTTTTTTTTGTTGATTTTATTGAGCTATACATTTTTTTCTGTTGCCCTCCCTTCTTCTCCCCTCCCCTTCAATCCTCTGCCATGGTCCCCATGCTCCCAGTTTACTCGAAATCTATAGGAGCATGTGAAATTTTATGTTGCTCCACTCACTTCCTTCTTTTTGCTCAGTTTATGGACTATTCTTGTCACCAATGGCAGATTTTTCCAAATCAGTTAACCCTTTCTGGAAATACCCTTATTGATATACTGAAAGACGGGTGTCCTTGGTGATTCTAAAACCAGTCAATTTGACAATGAAGATTAACTGTCAAAAAGACCTAGGAGATGAAATAACTGAAAGTATAAACATAAAGGACACAGGCTTTAAAATATTAATAGATGGTCAGTGAGCTATGGGACAATTTCACTTGCCTAATGTACTTGCAATAACACTCTGCTGGGAGCAAAGAAAGGAGGAGGGCTGTTATACATAAATAATGTGGCTGTAAGAATTCTAACCCCAGGTTTCCTGCCCCCAATGAATTCAGCCTAATGTGAGGGTTTGAACGAAAAATGTCCCCCATAAGCTAATACTTGGTGTCAACTTGATGGCACTGTTTGGGGAAGTTAGAGAGATTTGAGGATATGGACCTCACAGAAGGAAGTACGTCACTGGGTAGAGACAATGAGCATATATAGCCTTTCCCAACAACCACTTCTCTATTTGTGTTCTGGGTACAGAGGGAAATGTGATCTCTTAACTTCCAGCTCAGGCCAACTCTTGCTGTCTGCCATTTGGGACTACTAATTTGGAACCATGAGCACAAATAAACCCTTTCTTGAAGAAGTTGAATTTGTCATGCATACTGTTTCATCAGAGCAATAGAAAGTAACTAATAAAACCATTATCTTTTGGCTATTTTGAGAAGAATAAAGCAGCAGGGAAGGACAGATTAATGCTTTTAGCAGATAATTGTTCTTTAGTCTCCAAATATGAGTTTCGTGATGAACATGAGGAAAATATAATCAAAGAAAACACTTTGAAAGGTCACAAACTAAAACTAAGCATTTCCAGACTACCCTTGTATTTCTCTGACTGTGATTCAAGAGACAGGTGTACCATTTTGTGTTTGTTGCTCAGCAGAGAACAAGAGTCTGTTAATAAAATTAAGAATTAATGCTAAAGACTGTGCCATGAATTAGCTACTAGATAGAGACACGTTTAAGTTGCAAATTACTTTAAAAGTCATTAACCACCCCAAACTTAATAAAGTGAAATCTTCACCCTATTAAGGAGATTAACAAATGTTGTTTTAAATGTTTAATGAAAAATATTTATTTGCTGCTGTAATGTAATCCTGCTTCTTATTTGACCTCTTTTTGTTCTCTCTCTCTCTCTCTCTCTCTCTCTCTGTGTGTGTGTGTGTGTGTGTGTGTGTGTGTGTGTGTTTGTCTAGCTATGTATATTTTATTGCTTTTAAAAGGTTGGTTTTTGCTTTGTTTTGTTTTGAAAGACCACTGATGTATTTTTCCCAGTACCAGGTTCAGCCTTAAACAAATGACATTTTTAAGGATTTCTCTACAAGGCATCTCCAAGGAACAAGTAGCAGCCTAAAGGAATCTGTGGGAGTAATACAGAGAAAGGACCATTTGTTTTCCACATGCAGCAATGGAGATTTGTAACCACACCAAAAATGTGTTTAACTAATGCCCTTCCAGCTATGAGTGGGACAGAGTGACAACTGTCCTTTGTTTTGACTCATCTTTTCTTTTACATGGATTTATTTAAAGAGGGTTATTTCTTTGAGCCATAAGCAATATTACCATAACTGTGAGTAAGACTTATATGGGAAAAATAGTGTAGCTTCAGTATTTGGGAAAGTATCCTTATAGCCAGAGGGAAGCACTCAGTTTAAACTGTGACAATTTGGAAACTTCCTCTCAAGATTTGTTTATAGTTGCTTTCCTTTTTCTCAAGCAGAGTAATGTGGCAAACTTGTAGTAGGTGGGAAGGCATGGAAAACTGAGCTCGAACTAAGTGATCACAGCAGTGTAAGTGGCAAAAGAGATTTCAACAAGAAGAGAGATGATGAAGACAGAGAAGAGGAGGAAGAGGAGGAGGAGAAGGAGGAGGAGGAGGAGGAGGAGGAGAAAAATGTGCTGGTGACTCTCAGGATGAGAAACAAACTGAAATGTCAATCCATGGAGACCTGAAGGGATGAGTGCTGACCAGTGCAATCTTGGCTTCTGGTCGGAAACTACATTGTCCAACTGCTTACCTCGCTTCTGTGCCATACAAAGAGGACTACCTCATCTTACCTTTTAGTCTTATTACTAGCTTCTGATGTTCTTTCTTTTTGGGCCAAAGCAAAAGTTCAGTAATGAAATAGAGAAGAGAGAAGAGAAAGAGAGAGAAAAAGGAAGGGAGAGAGAGAGTAAGAGAGAGGTAGGGAATTAGGAAAAATGATAATCTCTCAAAATTGTATTTAGCCTTCTTAGACTTCCATTCCTATCCAAAGTAACCCCTTTCCGTCTTTTAGATAGTTCTTGGAGACTGAAAACACTAAGCAGTCACTTATTTTTTTTCCTTGTACTGTGATAATGTGCCTATTGAGTTGAGGTGAAAAGATCGTGGCCTTCTAAGTAGCTGCAAAGTTGATCCAAATTACAAAGGTTCTCAACCTGTGGGTCTTGCTCCCTTTGATGGTCAATTATCAGCTATCCTCCATACCAAATATTTACATTATAATTCGTAAGAGTAGCAAAATTACAGTTATTAAGTAGCAATGAAATACTTTTATGGTTGGGGGTCACCATAACATGAGGAACCGTATTAAAGGATCATAGTGTTAGGAAGGTTGAGAACCACTGATCTAGAAGATAATGAGTTATAAAGATATGATAGATAAATTTAGTATGAATGCCAATTTTAGTTTTATAAATATTGACAGAATATGACTCCCACTGAAGGCCAGGCATGATTACAAGCAAAGAAAAGAGCCTCTGATTATTGGAAGCTTGAAGTTTAAAAAAAGTTACACAAGCACACAGGATGTAATTGATAGCAGCTGAAAAGAACCATGTAGAGATGCCCATGGATGTTTAGGAGTTCCTAAGTCCAGAATGATGTCACAGTTGAATGCTTTGGATTGAACAGGTTTTCTACAGCACAAGGTAAAGCAAGATGATTCTAGCTGAGAAGACAATGTGAGCCGAAGTCAGACATGCGAAGTTTCCTAAACTTCGGGAGTTTATGGGAGATAGAAAAGTGTTTAAAGAAGTGTTTTCCAACTGGCATAGGAAATGTAAGACTTGCTAAAAAGAAAATTGCCTTGCTATATATTTCTACAGTCAGGGCTAGGTTTTTGATTGTTTTGAACTTGAAGGAAGGCATGTTTAATAAAAGTAAAAGTCAGGCACATGCCTTTAATTCCAGCACTAAGAAAGCAGAGACAGGAGATAGCTGTGAATTTCAGGCCAGCCTAGTTTATGTACTGAGTTCCAGGGCAGTCAGATCTACATAGAAAGACAGGGAGAATAAATACATTATAGATAGATAGATAGATAGATAGATGATAGATAGATATTTTCCTAAGTTATTGAAATAGCTGACATATAGATAAAATGATACTACAGTAATATAGAGCCTCTGTCACTACTTTTATAGATTTGATCAGTCACCTCTCACCCCTGAAAATTTTACGTTTATCTCCATCATTGTATCACTGTCTATTCATTTTTCTCTTTGCTCATAATTTAATACAAATGAAATAATGAATTAGACTCATCTATGTTTGACTGCACTTAATCTTCTTATATAAATATAAGAATATAACTGCCATATAAATATAGTTTGTTCTTTTGATTGCTGATTGTAATTCAATTCATGAAATTGTATGGCTGGTCTATTTTTCATGTACATTTGAGGTTTTCATTTGTTTCATCTTAATTTTCCAAGCAAATGGATTAAAACCAATTCAATTCCAAAATGACTAAGCAAATGTGGTCACCTGCTGAATATAAATATAAGTGCCTACATGCAATATTCAAGGATGAGCTCTGTTCAGCAATTTTCCTTCATAGAAATGAGTGTCAAGTCCAGTCTGAGGACCTCTGCGTTGTGTATCACCTCTGTGTAATGTCATCTCTCATAATATATGTTATTCCCTGGCCTGTGTTGGCATCCCTGGAGTTCTGTGTTGTTGTCTCTTATTAGAAGAGTCCTCGTTTGAGCGATGCATATTTTATTCTGGTACAAAGGTTATCTTTTATTTTTAAGTTTTGTTCATTTTTGAAAACATTGTGCATGTCTTCTTCAAACTATGATTGAAATAATACATGCATATTTTATATATATGTTATATGTTTATATATATATTAAACATACATATCAACACATAAATTCCTTGCACACATTTAATTGTATAACTCCTGATTAATTCTAATTGTTCCTCTAATTCCCTATGATTAAAGAAGTATAATCCTCCTCTGAATGAAGCTCCATGTTTTGAGCAGGAAAACAGACTTTCCTGCTTGCCATCTGGATGGTTTCTCGTTTGGGAAACTTACATAGATTCCCTTTCTGTTGTCTTCTAAGAGATCATCCATCCATGATTCTGCAGCTCTCAAGAGTCTTCACTGTTGGTACCTGTCTGGAGGAAGCAGTACTTCCAAAAATTCTGTGCAGTGTAGTAATAGGAGCGGCGGGGCTGCATCCCCGGCACCCGGCCGCCCACATGGCTAGCTTATGCCCCAAAATAATTACACAGAAACTGTATTCTTTTAAACACTGCTTGGCCCTTTAGCTCTAGCCCTTACTGGCTAATTCTGATATCCCGATCAACCCATCTCTAATAATCTGTGAGCACCGGTCTTACCGGGAAAGATTCAGCATGTCTAACTGGCGGCTTGCTTCATCGCATGCGTATGCCTGGGAGAGGGGAGCATGGCATCTCTCTGAGCTTACTTCCTCTTCCTCCCAGCATTCTGCTCTGTTTACTCCTCCCACCTATGTTTTAACCTATCAGGGCCAAGCAGTTTCTTTATTGCTTAACCAATGAAATCAATGGATTGATATATGACACATCAGTGCAGTGCACCCACCCTTTTCCAGCCCCCATTATCTCCTCCAACCCTTGGTATCTATTGTATATACGATCAGAGGAGTAGAAAGAAAGGATCCAGGAAACGGCACAAGTGGGATTGTCACATCACGGTGATACACATCCAGGGACTGAGAGGACCAAAGACTGCTGAGCAAGCTGCCCCATGGGAACTATGAGCACCGCCTGCATCCTAGGCCTACACTTTTTCCCATTCTAGACATCAAAGGATGTAAGATGTGGGTGGCAGAGTAAGAAATGCTTTCTCTCTGCTCAGTCTTGCTATTTATGATTTTCAGGAAAGCTCTGAAGTTCATTTCCCAGCCTTCATCTCAGCAGTGAAAATCAGCTTTCAGGTAAACACTCTCAGTAAATTGCAGGAGATGTGCAAATCACATGGGTGGGACTTGCGGGTGGTTTGCAATTTTAATAGAACTAAAATTCCTTCTGTGTAGATTAAACATAAAACAAACTTCTAACGGAAAGTTTTTTTTTTAATTTTAAAAACTTGTGAGATTTTGATATAATTACAGAATTTCTCCATTCCTTTTTCTCCCATCAAGCCCTGCCATTTCTAATGGAATTTTGATGTAATATTTTTTATATACAGAGTACTACTTTCACTGGAACTAACTCTTGTACACCAGGCTGGCCTTGAACTCACACAGATCCGCCTGCCTCTGCCTCCCGAGTGGTGGGATTAAAAGCATGCGCCACCACCATCCAGCTATATCTACTATATATACTATATCTAATGGTTTTAAGCAGGGTCAATTCAATTCAGAATAGAAGACAAGCTGTCACATATAGGACAGAATGTATTACAAAAGCACAGTCATCTTGAAAGGATACTCCAAAGTCACTTAACGTGTATACTTTTCAGGGTTCTTTGAAGGAGCAGAACTGGTAGAATAGTAGAATATATAGAATCATTAAAAAAAAAAAAACACTGGATTGGCTGTGCTTATAAAATGTGATCTAGGTAGTGTGGAGTGTCTGTCTCTTAAGTGAAAGAGAAACGTTTCAAGCAGTTCCACAAACTGCTGTCTATGGAACAAGCTGAGTAGAATACACTCACACATTTCAAAGTAACAAATGCTCATTTGAGACTTTAACTGACCTTGCTGCTTGTTGATGACCAGGTTAGGTGGGATTGGAGCAGTGAGTAAAACTGAAGATGAAAACAATGACAGACCACGGCAGCTCAAATTTAAAGGAAGAATACTTTCAGAGAACATGCAAGTAGCCAGGCTTATTATGCAGGTCATAAGAGACACGTGAGAAGTAATCCTACATGTCGCCAGTCCTGTCAGCGGGGTGAGAATCGTTATGAAGAGAACTATAATGCTGTCAATCATCTGTGTGCTGAGACAGACCTGTCACAGAAAGCTAATGAGATGATCAGTGACACTTAAAACCACAGCTAAATTAGTTTAGATGAGGCTGTAATTCTCATTTTCATCACAGATTTTATTTTCTTCTGTCAGAGATGCAATAATACTGAATAGACCTTAAATGATTGAAGGGGTCCATAACAGTTTCCCTCTCCGTATCTCATTAATGACTCAACATGATAATGATGACCAACCCCATGAATGAAAATAGAAAATAGGCTGCAATGAGGAATCATAAACCTTGCCTTTTGCCGATATAAATATGGGTAGAGTGCAATATTTAAGATGATCTAATACTTGACATTCAAGGAAAAGAAAATTCTGCAAAAGTTAAATTCCATTTCTTTCATACAGACATGTTAATGTCAGTTTTGCGAAGAATTACCTTTTTTCTACGATCAATTTATTTTTTTTCTGACTTTTTATAATAAAATGCAGAATATCCTATACTCTTCTTAGAATTGCTATGGATGCATTAGGAAAGAGTATAATAAAGTGGAAAATGATGTAGGTGTTTCTTTTTTTTTGACTTCCAAACTTTTGATGCACAGAATTGCTATAGAGTTCTAATTCCTAGACTACGTATACTGATATTCAAAGTTACTTAAATGAAAAAACTGGTGGTGCCAATTTGCTGTACTAAATCAGAACGTTAATATAAAGGTGCCTGTAAATCTATATTTTTAATATTTCTCATAGAGATTATAGTGCATGTCTAGAATCAACAACCACAATTACATCAGATATTAAATCTGTGTGCATACAACTATTTCTTTAGAAATGGTTTCCTAACCATATGAGAGTAAAATTACTAAATAATATCATACATTTCACCCTCTCACTTCCTCTGGTTATAGATGTGATATAACCAGCTGCTTCAAAACTCTAGTTGCCTTGACTTGCCCAGGATGGGACATACATTGAATGGTGAGCCAGAAGAAACTCTTTCCTTTATAAAGTTATTTTTATCAGAGAACTTTATCACAGAATAGCTAAGGCTGAAAACTCTAGCACCAAGAAGTAGACTATCACCAGGTGGTGAAGTTTCTAAGTCGTGGGACATATTTTGTGTCTAGAACATGGAAGAATCTAGTATAAATATAATGATCTAGTTAGCATGGTGGAAACGGTGTACAAAGAATTATTCAGGTAAAAACATAGAAGACAGTAAGGTTTAGAAAACATGCAAACATACTACCTGCCCTGTGAAATTTCAGAGAGGAGACAGGATTGTATCAGAAACGGGGCCACATATGTGATATTTTGGTCAAGAATCTGGCTTTGTTTTCGCTGTATACTTAGAACCTGTGTGAAGTTGAATTTAAAAATAATGGACTAATTTTTTTCTATAGGAAATTTAAAGACAGGAAAGCATTAAAATTGCTGCTGAGAAAGCACCTATAATTGCTTTCTCCAGTGGATAATTACCTCTGAAGAGAAACCTCCTTCCCCACACTTGAACAATAGGAAAGGTGTCCTGAAGGCAAAGATAATAGCCTTAGGAAGCTCTGTCTTGTGAATATCCAGACTCATTTAAATGAAGAAAGCTTAAACAAAAGGTGTCCCTTGCTCCTAAGATGAGGGACATAAAACTTCAGGAGTTGATGTTTACACTGCTGGACTTTGGTTGGGTGTTTATACAATTGTTTCTTGTTACTGCCCATTTCTTCCAGTTTGCAACAGGAAGTTTACTCTGTGTTTTTTATGTTTGCAGCATGTGATGTGGGTTGCTTTTACAGAAGCCCACAGTTAAGAGCAGTTGCACTTTTGAAGTATTAGGATCTTTCGAGACTATTGAGACTTCTAAAGTAAAACTGAGCACTTTACATTATCACATGGTCATGTGCCTACGGGGACATGGGATGGAAGGCTATGGATTAAAAGTGATGTGTTTGGGTGTGAAATTCACAAAGAATGGAGTAGTACCAGTTAGTGCTAATTGTTGTATTGACAGCATCTAGAATTATCCAGGAGCTTGGCCTAAAGGTATGACGGGATGATTATGTTGATGACTTTAATTGCTTTGTAAGCCTGCCTGGGTGGTACTATCCCATGAGCAGGGATCTTTGGGTGGAAGAAATGGAGAAACTGAACCGATTACTAGAATGCACTGATTCCTTTGTACCTTTCTGATTGTGTGTGCTATGGCGAGTTGCTTCGTGCTCCTGCTGTCTAGACAAAGATAGACCAGGAATTGTGGGACGAAATAAAATCTTTCTTCTTTAAGTTGCTTTTATAAGACTAGTTTATCATAGTAACAAGAAAGCAATGAAGATTATATGTGCACATATATGTGCACATTGCATACTTAATATATAATTTTATAAAGATATTTATTAAAATTATAAGGTACACAAACTGTCATTTATCATATGCTATTCACCATCCAGCATCATCGTTATAAATTTTAACATTAGTAGTTGCATGAGAACCTGCTACCAGTTACTTGGGTGAATTACACCTGAGGTGAAGGTCGCCTGTCACCAGCTTAACATTTGCCAAAGGAGCTCCTTCAGGATCTTTCATATATCAACACAATTACAGCAATCATCACTGATTACAAAGATTTTTCTACATTCTCTTTTAAATATTTACGTAAGTTATTTGATATAGTCTTTACAAAAATCTCATGAGATATTTGTTATTAAAGGTAACTTAAAGCTCAAGACACTGGAGATGCCACAGGCCAGTCAAAATCTATTATATATATTTTAAACTAGGAAGATGATTAAAAAAAATCACACAAAAATGCCATCTTCCTACAGGTAGAAATGGAAACAAAGCACTTTCTTCATAAGTGCAGCTAATGTGACTAGCAGTAAAATCTGGCACGTTTGTTTCCCCCATTGACTGAAAGAAAACCCTCCCCCCATACTTCCTTCTGCGCCTCTGAAGTGCTCAGTTCAATGAAGGTAGCCTACTTAAGTTTGAGACTACATCAATCAGGTACTGTAGGGCCAGTGGGCACTAGAGACCTTCTATTAAGTTTTCTTATGAGGCACTAGTGAAGCATAGTGGTTTTCTGCCTCTGGCACTCCATAGGAAGAAAAAAAAAAGGAACAAAGGAAAGCAGGCAATTTGCTCCTGTCACATAGATTAATCAAGAAAGCCATAACCTTTGTATCTTTGGCTGGTCTCTGATAAGGCGAAAGGTCGCTATGATAGATACAGGGAGGAAACACTTCAATCATCTTTAACCATCCTAGGACATAAAGCAAGAGACTTAAAGCTTCCATTTAAGACATATATCTTTTCTATTGAAGTTTCTATAATTATTACCTGTGCTGCTTCTATCATGCTGCATTTGAGAACCTCGGGGGAAAAGAGGCGCGTTCTTCAGATCAAAGGAAAAAAACAATTGACTAAGAAGAAGGGTTGTCTTTCTACTAAACGCACACATATTTTGTTGTTATGGCAACATGAGATCTAAGAATGACACACCAAATAATGTGGCATCAAGGCGCACTACTATGATCAGATGTCACAATAAACATGCTCAGTTTCTGACTGCCACCTGCTGTGCTGACCCCTGCTTTTCTGACAACTTTCCCTTGAGGCCCAAGCAACGTGGTGTAATGGAAACCAGAGATAATTCATCCTCCTCCTTGGTGGGTCTTTGCATGAAGGATCCCATCAATTTCCATGAAAAATACAAGCAGTGTACGAAACTTGGGCTGTTGCTTCTTTGTTTCTTACGGATAACCTATACAGCATATTATTACAGCAATGCATACAATATAAGAATTCATTTATGAGTGCATACATAGGAAACCTGAATTGACTAAAATTTGGTTAAAATATCTAAGTTAAACCATTCTGTTTGACTCACCTAATTCACAGAAGAGATTACATATCCTTCTACATATTTTTAATTTATAAAATTCTTTCATTTCTGATTTGTACTTACTATTGGGTGGAAAAAATAATATGTGATATCCTACAGAATAGCACAATAGATATAGTTTATTATAACGTGTTATATATCTAATAATGAACTAGATAGATTTAAAGTGCCTAAGAATGTCCAGAGCAAACAAATGCAAAATACTTAATATTTAAATGCTGATTATTCTGCATTGATCATTATTTAATCACACTATATTTCATAAATGTGTACAATTATGTGTCAATTAAAGGCAGTATATGGAGACAATTGAAGGAACCTTATCCTTTAGTGTGGTGCTGCATATTTGTAATTTGTTCTCCTATTCATAATTTTTATAATATTCTGATATGCATATACAGATATGAGTATGTTATCATTGGTACTGACATGAGACAAGGCTATGTGAAGTTCCCAAATGAAAAGTCAGAGGAAAATGGTAGAAGGATTGCTTACAGGTCAAGAGCAATTTCCTGCAGGAGAATACAGAGAGATCACAGCACTGAAAAGGTCAGACATCTAGGAGGCTTACAGATGATGGAAAAGATCACACACTTTATAGAGGCATGAGGTACTGAGCACTGAACTAGGTGACAGAAATTGGCTTCAGGGACTGGGCCCTCTTTCATGTACGAGCAGAGTGGAATGAAAAGGAAAGGCTATGCTGAAATGAAACACGGGGCTTCAAAGCCTGGCCCTTGGGTGGATGTTATCATCATGTGTTCTTGCCCTCTGCCTCTCAGAGTTCACCTTGACGGTGCCCTTACGTGAGTTTTTTTGTTCAGACCAAGTATTTGTCATCCAAATGTGTCAGAATAGATTTGTGACTCATTTTCGTCCATTTCCAAAGGGTCTTTAACATTTTTCCTTATGAGTTCATTGCAACAGAAAACAGAACCCATAAAATTGCTATTCGGTAGTGTCAGCTAATTTCACTGCTTTTCGCCCCTATTTATTTAAAAAAAATTGCCATTCTACAACACCGTATATTTGTGATGAGACTGAATTAAGGGTGATAATACTGAACACACTAATTTAAAATGTATGCTAGGTTCTTAGCTTAGTCAAACACAGTTAATGTTTCTCTGCTCAATATTCTCCCTGACGAACCATTTCAAGAAATGATTTAACAGTGATTGGTGAGCTGTACACTGATAAGGGGTGGCTACCATCCCTAAAGCGTTTACCATCAGTTTACTTTGAGTGTTCTTAAAACGCCAAAGAAAATGAAATTCCAACCAGTAATTTAGCCAATGTGCTAAATGTATTTTCTGATGAGATTGCTGTATATTACTGAACCAAATTAAAATGTCAGTAACAATGGATTGGAAAATAGAAGGACTGCAGAAGGAAGACGAAGGCATTAGTAGAATGAACATAGATTTCTGTGCACATTGATCTGACACTCAAAATTTCATTTTTATTAAGAAGCCCAGGTTGTAGGGCTGTAGAAAAGGATCTGGAGATAAGGACGGCATAGGGCTCTTTCAGAGAACCTAGGTTTGATTCCCAGCACTCACATAGCAGCTCGCCCAGTCTATAACTATATTTCCAAAGGTGCAAGTCCTTTTTCCAGCCCCTCTGGATAGAGGGCATGCAAATGCTGCGTAGACATATGTGTAGGCAAAACACCCATACAGAAAAAGTAAGATAATGATAGGAATTGTTTTAAACTCCAAGTTAGTATTCATCATGAAAAGCATGCAACCTGCCTATTAAATTTGAGAGATGGACATGGAACCATGCAAAAAAAAAAAAAAAAACCAAAAAAAAAACCAAAAAAAAAAAACCAGTTGCAACATCATTGCCAATAAAATATCACAAGAACTCAGTCAGAAAGAAGGTAAATTCAAAAGTGTCTGTATAACATAGTCAGGGAGACTTGGAGTGAACACAAGATATTGAAGTTCTCCACAATGTCTCAAAAACTTTCCTCTTGTATAGTAAGACATAGAAGGGAAAAGCAACGATATTATCATTTTTTATGTTCAGTTGGGATTGACACAGGTGAGCAGCTGTTCCCTGTAATTTTGCTCTTCTGCAATTGTAAAGACTCTTAGATTTGAAAACACCCTCCCTCATTCTTCACCAGATCCTCATAATGTGAGGGGTGGTCTTCAATGAGTTCCCTCTAACAGTGCTGGGAAGGAAGACAAAGGAATACACACACAGAGAGAATTAATTTTGATAATCTTTCCTTTCATTTACCACTCTGTTCTGTAGGATCAACATGTTGTTATTCACATTAACAGGTAACATTAATATATAACTGTTTTTGAAATTTAATTATGTAATATTGGTGATCATCTTAAAGGATGATAACTTTCAGTGCAATAATATAAATCAATAAATAAAGTACTGGCTTGCTCAAATCAAAACCACTTGATAAACTAAGGTGGACAGTGGTGGCATGTGCCTTTAACCCCAGAACTTAAGAGGCAAAGGCAGATCTCTGTGAGTTTGAGGACAGCCTCTTCTACAGAGCAGTTCCAGGAAAACCAGGGCTATTACACAAAGAATCCCTTTCTCAAAAACTAAAGCAAAACAAAACAAAACAAAGAAATAATAATAAAGAGAAAAAATGGATTTATATGAGTCATTTTGTTCAGATATTCCTATATATTGGTTACCGTTACTGTTATCTGACACCTGACAATGCAACTTAAGAAATAGGCTCATGGTTTAAGAATGGCTTCAGTCCATTATGTCCAGAAAAATCTGTTTGTAGAAGTCTGCAGTGTGTTTGGTCACATCTGTCAGGAACACAGAGAGTAAGAACACTGGCTCCCAGTTTCCTACTTCTTTTCCATTCAGGGCAGGATCCCACCCCACAGAATGATGCCACCCAGAGCCAGGGTGGTTCTTTCCTTCTAATTTAATTCTGTTTGAAATCATCGTCATCCCTTCCTGAGGTGTGTCTTCTAGGATCATTGTGCATCCTATCAAGTTAGCACTCAAGATTAACCATCACTTTTCACTCTTCTCATTTGCGTTCATCCAACTTTGCTAAAAGCATAACACTCATTTTCGTATAGCAATCCTTTATAGTTTCCCTGTCATTGTTCTTTCTCCTTTAGTTACCATGTGTGTCACAATTGTATTTTTCTTACCTTCTTTGCTCTGTGTTCTATGGTGATATTACAGAACCACACACTTTATTCGCACACTTTAGCTTTTTCCCTTCACCTTCACCTGATCAGTTTTTCACCATCCCAATCTCCCTGCTGTAATTTTTGGTTTCCAATTTTAAACCCTTTTATTTATCTCTACAATTTTGTTCTCTATTTCTATGATGAATAATCTTATCATTTTGTCATCTCTTTTCTCTCAACCCTGTCTGTGTTGTCTGTCTTCTACACATTCTCATTCATATGAGACAGACACCGGTTGGAATCTTTCTGGTAAGCCACAGCCATGTGGCGATACACAGAATAATAGAAAAGGGTCAAATTACTAAGTAAGAGTCAGCCGAAAAACAAAAACAAAAACAAAAAAAGAGTCAGCCAATTAAAAGTTAGAGCTAATGGGCCAACCAGCGATTTAATTAATGCAGTTTCTGTGTGATTATTTCAGGGCTGAGCAGCTGAGAAACAACAAGTGGCCTCCTTACTACACTGCTGTGATTTTTGGCTTCCAGTTTTTTTTTTTTTGTGGGTCATTTTTGGCTTTTGTTTATTTGTTTGTTTTGTTTCCTTTTTTCTAATTTATTTATTTATTAAAGATTTCTGTCTCTTCCCCACCACCGCCTCCCATTTTCCTCCCCCTCCCCCAATTAAGTCCCCCCCTCCTCAGCCCGAGAAACAATCAGGGTTCCCTGTCCTGTGGGAAGTCCAAGGAACCCCCACCTCCATCCAGGTCTAGTAAGTTGAGCATCCAAACTGCCTAGGCTCCCACAAAGCCAGTGCGTGCAGTAAGATCAGAAACCCATTGCCATTGTTCTTCAGTTCTCAGTAGTCCTCATTGTCCGCTATGTTCAGAGAGTCCGGTTTTATCCCAGGCTTTTCCAGACCCAGGCCAGCTGGCCTTGGTGAGTTCCCAGTAGAACATCCCTATTGTCTCAGTGTGTGGGTGCACCCCTTGCGGTCTTGAGTTCCTTGCTCGTGCTCTATCCTAGAGAAGCTAAATAAGGAGAACCCAAAGAAAAACATATAGTCATCCTCCTGAATATTAACCTCCAGCAGGTGATGAAAGGTGACAGAGACAGAGACCCACATTGGAGCACCGGACATAAACCTCAAGGTACAAATCAGGAGCAGAAGGAGAGAGAGCACGAGCATGGCTTCCAGTTTTAAAACTCTCTTTTACTTTTACAATTTTGTTCTCTGTTTCTATGATGAATAATCTCATAATTTTGTCATCTCCTTTTTCCCATCACCTGTTCTGTCTTCTACACATGCTCATTCATAGATACATAAATCACGTGGCTGTCTTCTCAGTCTAAGTATGACTCTTTCTTAGTATGTTGCTAGAAGTCACACCTTATTAGCTGATTACATATGTTGCATAAATGATTACATTAAATGATTAAATAGCTTCTCTTATGAAGTTACCCATAAAATTATTTATAAGAAGAGAATGATCATCTGAATGTCCTCCCATTAGCTTTTTTGATTACTTCAATACTTATTGCCTACAGGTATTGTAGACGATTAGCCTTTTTTTTTTTCAATTCAAATCAGAGGCAACTCTTGATATTACCAGACTAGTTATATACATGAAATAGTTATAAATTTTCTCATCTTCCTTTGTAGGTTAACTAAATCCCATCACTATACTTTACCAAAGTGCTTTTGTTTAGTAACTAGTGGGATGATGTCTGATAATTTCAAATATCAATTTGACAAAATAATGAACAAATAAATGTAGTTAGGAATCTGTATGTTTTAATAATTTATCATTAATTCATCTTTATATGATTATTTTTACCATATAACAAAAGATCCAAATTGGAACTGATCTTGATATTCATGAACTGATTTAGTATTGTATTTATAAATTAATCTAGGGATAAATACATTCTATGTTCTATTTCAACTCACCAGTTATAAATATTCATTACATTTATAGAAGACTATGATGAACAAGTTTCCTGAAGGAGAAAAAAAAAATAAAACCACTGAGCACAAAGAAAAATCCTTATGTCTTCTAATTCGTGATCCTAGAGAAGCTAAATAAGAAGGTGAACCCAAAGAAAGACATATAGTCATCCTCCTGGAGATTAACTTTCATGGGGCGATGAAAGCAGACAGAGAAAGAGACCCAAATTGGAACACCAGACTGAAATCCCAAGGTCCAAATCAGGAGCAGAAGGAGAGAGAGCACGAGCAAGGAACTCAGGACCGCGAGGGGTGCACCCACATACTGAGACATTGGGGATGATCTATCGGGAACTCACCAAGGCCAGCTGGACTGGGTCTGAAAAAGTGTGGGATAAAACCGGACTTGCTGAACATAGCGGACACTGAGGACTGCTGAGAAGTCAAGATCAATGACACTGGGTTTTGATCCTACTGCACGTACTGGCTTTGTGGGAGCCTAGGCAGTTTGGATGCTCACCTTACTAGACCTGGAAGGAGGTGGGAGGTCCTTGGACTTCCCACAAGGCAGGGAATCTCTGTGAGTTCAAGGCCAGCTTGATCTGCAGCGTGAGCTCAAGGGTAGGCTCCAAAGCTACATAGAGAAATTCTATCTCAAAAGACCAAAAAGAAAAAAGAAAGCCAAAGAAAGGTAGGTAGGAAGGAAGGAAGGAAGGAAGGAAGGAAGGAAGGAAGGAAGGATAGGGACTAGAGAGATGCACTTGCAGAGGCAGATTCAGTTCCTAGTACCCCACTGTGTCTCGCACTCCAGTTCCAGGCCATTTGATGTTCCCTTCTGTAGTGTATTGCATACATGTGATGCATATACATACATGCAGATAAAATAATCACATAAATTTTCTAAAGGATAAGATATGTCACATATATTCTGAAATACTTTTAAATTACCTTTTTTCACTTTTTATAATCATGTAATTGCTGTCAAGACTGGGTGTCTTGTGTTTTATCCTTCCATATGTTTGCATATTTTGAACATGTAGTGATATATGCCAATTTATATAATTTTTCCCTTGCTACCTTGGTTGTTTCTATGTTGCTATAAAGAACATCTGAAGGTAGGTACTATAAATAACAGAGAATTCCAGGTATATGCTTCGCTGTGGTGAGGACTTTATGAGTATATGACAATATGACAGATGACATTATGTATGAGGACAGCTTTCATGGAAAGATGTGAAGGAAGAGGTTCAGGAAACACACTTGCTTTTTTTGTGAGAATAGCCTACTTTAGTGGAAACTAATCAAGGTCCTAAAAGCCCTACTGTAATCTCTTCTAAGAGCAATATGTCCAGTAATGTAGTTTTGTATTGTTAAGTTTCTTTAACAGTAATACTGCTAAGGTGGACTTCACTTAATCTTTGGTGGCTCACTAAGATTACATTAACAGTAAGTGCTTACCACAGAATTTTCCTTATTTAGCTATACCCTATTTTATATTACATTGTGAGGATATTGCAAAGTATGATTTAATTTTCTTTCCTCTAATTAAAAATGCATTTATTTATCATTAGTGTGGGGACATATTCATGCCCATAGACTTCCATTAGACTTCCTTCTGTGTTACTTGTTTGCTGTTGGATGCAGTTCTAAGTCAATTGACATCTCAGGATGGAACCCTATTTAATTGTGTTAGTACCTTTTATTCCATATACCCTCCAAACTTTTAATGTGATTCATCTTAAAAATTGTTAAACTTTTACACCTTGACTTCTACTCATATGTGCTTTTCTTTTCTTGCTTTTCTCAAATAGCCATAGAAGTTATTAATATAAGAGGGATACCTTTTCAAGGACAAAGATTATGGGAATTTAGTTCATTGGAAGGAACTAAACTACAAGGACACAGTCAGAGACTGCTGATGACTAAGACAGTCAGATTAGGACTTGAGAATGAAGAATTCCAGGTCTTAGAAGAGGCATCCTAATTAGTGAGAGGCGAGAGTGCCCATCTCTAGATAGGGTAGTTGTGAGTCTATATGTACGGGAGATTCATTCACACCTATGTCACTCCATTCTCTCACCAAACTAGACAGATGCCTGACTCTAAAACAAAGGTTTGCACTCTAAGAATCGAAGAATAAGAGAGCTGGGAATCACAACTTCATATATTTTGGAAAATGGGCATGGGGTATATAGCCATAGATGAAGGTATCATCAATTCCTTTGTTCTTAGAATACCTACCACTAATCAAATCCTAAAAGCAGAAGTCTGTGAACACTCCCTTAAGGAAGCTGGAGGATCACAACCGGCAGTACCTAAGCACTCTTATGGGTGGTGGTTCGCTATTAACTATGATACCCATTTGATACCTAGACCAAGAAGTTGATGCAGCAGCTACCTAATAGTGAATGCATCACTCTCAATCACTCTTCAACATGAACAGGTACTCCACAGAGTAGAATGAAATGTCAAAAAAGTACTCACCAACCCTCCCTGCTTTAAGAATTTTTTACCCTATCAATAGTAGTTAGCCAGACAGAGGCTCATATTTCCTGAATCTCCTCCTCCCATTTCAGACAAATTAGCCAAATGCATCATACTGTGATAGCAAGCTCCCACCAAAAGGATGAGATGGTCACGGCCTACTCACATGGATAAAGGTCATCCTGGCCGCGTGGGCATGGCATCCCTGCTTGGATTCTAGCAACTTGGACGCACTTTACAAAAATAAATTTTTGTCATAGAGTTACTTTTTCTTTGTCAACGCAACACTGAGATTATTCTTTGCCAACACACAGAGACTATTTTATTTTACCACACCAGCATTAACCTTCACTGGGTGAGTGACTTTGAGGAGTGAACTGTTTGTCACCCTGAACAGAGATGGTGGCAGTTATTTGAAATTAGGTTCTTGGTACTAATGAAATCATATGCATCTCTAGATTTATTGTTGGGTAAGCTTTAAAGTCCAAATTTGATTTCCTTGAGAATTAAAGGCATGTACAGACCATTTATTGTATATTGTTGTATCTGTTTAAGAAATTGCTCCATGGCACCTAGGTTGAAATTTTATGTACACAGAGATGTTCTTGGAATATCATTCTCATAGTGGTGTTTACAAGGTTTGTAGACATCAAAATATATATGCAATAATCTTTGGTTTTATTCTTAATATTTTCACTTAATGTCTTCTCAATCTCATAGGTTTTTTTTGTTTACTTATTCTTGTTCCAAAGGGTGTTCTTGTTTTATTTCATTAATTTTCCTGTTTTTAATCCCTTAGACTGTATTCTGACATGTAGGCTTTTATTTGTTTTGTAGCATTTTTTTCACACTGAATTTTTAGATTCTTGAGGGTAAACATGGGATTATTTTTCTAATGTGATCACTAGTTGTATAATTTTTTCTCAACATGGTTTTAGCTATACGCTAAGCTTGCAGATTAGTTATTTTATAATCTCCATTCTGTTCAGTGTGTATTTATTTAATTGAGGCTACATCTTTGCCTATGGATTACTGAGAAATGCGTGAATTAATTTTAATTGTTTGGGGAATTTTATGCCATCTTCAAATTTTTGGTTTCTAGCTCAATTCCACTGATGTTAGAAAGTATAGGCGTATCAAGTATCTTATACTTCCTTGAGATTTGTCTTATGAACTGGAATACCTTGTGTCTTTGGCTATGTTAGTGATATACTTTATCTAGACCTCCCATTTCTGCTATTACATTGATATTTATATGAAATGGGACTGATTGCACAAAGCCTCTATCATAGGCTATTAAGAAGGCTGAGAGGGGAAAAGCAGTATTCACTGCTGATCTTGGCTCAAGAATGAGTTCGAAGTCAACCTGAGGAAGTTAGTGAGGTCCTAGCTAAACATAAAAAGGTAAGTGGAGAGCTTGAGTTATCAGTAGTCGAATGCATGGAGAGCATTTGTGAGGCCCTGGGTTCAATCTTTAGTATGAACAAAAAATGTCTACAGTCATGGACACTGTGCAGTGAAAGACGCCAAAACAGATGCTCAGAGTCTGTCACTATATGGAAAGAGAGACAATACATAGAAAGATGAGAGGGCAGCAGGGAATCCCAGAGGATTACTAAAAGAAGGCAAAAATCCTTTACAATTGATGGGGGAACTATTTGGCATTATCTTATCACCTGTGTGTACAGGGTCCATATCATAGATAGACTGACATCTCCATATCTTGTTAAGCATTCAATTTGCATTGTAAATTGTTTTCCTTGAGGCTGGCCATCTGTCCAGGTGCACGAGTCAACAGGAGCTAGTCTTCACATGTTTATATAAGACATGCTAGATCATCAGGGACACTTCAAGTAGATGTGGCCTGATGTTTGAAGTGTGAGAATTTTGCTTTTCTTTTTGGTGTTTTGTTTCTACATGACATTTATTTTCCTATTACTTATTTTTAAATAAATATAACATAATATTTGAGGTACCCTTCTTGTATTTGAAGAATGACTTTTTTGAAATCCACTCTTTTTATATCTGCTTTTTATCTGAGATAATCAAGGCATTTACATTATTGCTATTATTTATTACTATTACATTAATTTATTATATTTACATAATTTATTACTATTATATTAATATTATTGATTTAATAATAGCAATACATTTATTGCTACGATTAATAACTTAGGACCCTAGGTCTTTCATTTTTCCTTTTATTGTGTGTTTTCTTTATTTTTGTTTTTTCTATTTTCTTTTTACTGCTTCATTATATAACATGGAAAATTAAAATTCTAGTTTATCCTTTTATTCTTTTTCTCTGGTTAACTATTATACACATTAAGTATAATCTGTGGGTGAGTACATTTATACAGCTCAAATGAAGTATAATTTATGTCTTTAAAATCATATCATTAATTGATTTCTTTCCTGTGTGTGGTGGGTATGCCCATTCCAGGCTGCCCATTTAGAGGCCAGATAACAATCGGAAGGAATGGGTTCTCACTTTCCTACACGTAGGTCCCCAGAATCTGACTCAAAATATCAGGCTTTTCTGTGAGTGTCCTTTTCTACAGAGCCAACTTGCTATCCACCAATGTACTTCCTTCAAAATCTTTTTAGCTTCCCTCTTAAAAGTATGTACTTTAGTAACTTTAGTATATGCTCTGAACATTTAGAAACACATTGGAAACAGAACTCTTGCCTCACCTGTAGCACATAAGCTCGGAAACCACACAGAGAGGTAAATATTATTGTATCTGGTCATACACAATTTTTTTCCTTGATCCTTTCTCCTTTGTTACTGATGACCTTAGAAGCCTTCTTTCCTTCTGTTCTTTCTCTTTAGAGAATATTTTTTCGTAATTCTGCTAATATAGGTTCAGTAATAGCAAGTTCTTTGAGTTTTCTTTTATTTTTTCTTTCCTAGTTTTTCTCAAGGTGATTTTATATGTTTTTAGCTGAAATAGAACACTTAACTTTCCCCCCTCTTTCCTCTCTCCACTCCCTTCCTGACTACCCTCTTTAATTCCTACCCTCTTACCATGTCATCCCATTCTTGAATAAACATAGCTGCAACTGCTCCTAATCAAATAAGGCTCTCACTGCAGCAGATGAAGATGGTCATAGAAAACTGGACACATGTAGCGATGAACAGATGCGGGAGAGTCCAGCCTCAACAGATGTGTCTACATCATAGTCCCTGTATCAATGGCTCAGGGAACATCTCAGAAGGGCACAGGAAGATTGTATGAGCCATAGTAATAGGAAGTCTTCTATGAAACAGTTTCTCCTAGAAATGGATGTATAACTAAGACCATAATAGTGGAAAGATAAGTAGATACACTAAGGGAATGATAAAAATTTTTGTGGGGTCCAACCCTAGACAGAGAACTTCAATCATTTTTTAAAATTATTTTAGTTTTTCGAGATGGGGTTTCTGACTGTCTGACAGTCCTGGAACTCACTCTATAGACCAGGCTGGCCTTGAATTCACAGAGATTCTCCTGCCTCTGCCTACAGAGTGCTAGGATTAAAAACATGTGCCACCACATTCGGACTCAAGCTCATTTTTATTGGGTAGGGAAGTTTGGGCTGGTAAATCTTTTCTTCCAGCACTTAAGGAGTACTGTGACTTTCCCTGTCAGCTCTCAGAGTTTTTCATGGACAAGAACTCATGCTTGAATTGTTCTTACCCAAATGAAAAGAACTGCTTTTTACTTGACTATTTCAATATTATTTTTGTCTTTAGTTTTATGACATGCTTGTTTTTGTCTTTAGTTTTATGGCATGCTTGTTTTGGGAGCTTTACTGATTGTCTTAGCTAGGGTTCACTCAGGTACTTGTGAGTCATGTTCCTGAACATTATTTCTCTAAGTTTTCAGGGTTACATTTTCTTATTCATCAGGTCCTTTCACCACAGCACTGTGGCCACTTAAGGGTCTGAGGGTTTTAGTTTTGTTGTTATTATCATTTTGGTGCAATTTTTATTCACTTTGTTTTTCAGTTTGAATATCTGATCAGTGTATATTATCTTTTACACACTTAAAAATACATCTGTACCCAGCTCAGAAGCCTACAAAATCTTAAATCAGACAGCATCAACTCCAGGCTGAAAGTGTCATGTGAATGAATATATCATCTAAATCAAGTGAGGGTAACACTGTAGCAACGATTCATTCTGAAATTAAATTTCTCTTCACTTGTGAACTTGAGAATCCAAGCAAGTGAATATTAACCTTCATCAGGCGTTGAAAGGAGACAGAGACAGAGACCCACATGGGAGCACCGGACAGAAATCTCAAGGTCCAAATCAGGAGCAGAAGGAGACAGAGCACGAGCAAGGAACTCAGGACCACGAGGGGTGCACCCACACACTGAGACAATGGGGATGTTCTATCGGGAACTCACCAAGGCCAGCTGGCCTAGGTCTGAAAAAGCATGGGATAAATCCGGGCTAGCTGAACATAGCGGACAATGAGGAATACGGAGAACTCAAGAACAATCGCAGTGGGCTTTTGATCCTACTGCACGTACTGGCTTTGTGGGAGCCTAGGCAGTTTGGATGCTCACCTTAGGAGACCTGGATAGAGGTGGGCAGTCCTTGGACTTCCCACAGGTCAGGGAACCCTGATTGCTCTTCGAGCATATGAGGGAGGGAGACTTGATTGGGGGAGGGGGAGGGAAATGGGAAGCAGTTGCGGGGAGGAGGCAGAAATCCTTAATAAATAAATTAATTTAAAAAAATGAAACCAAGCAAGGTACAGAGCTAGTGTATACAAGCTTAGAATAGACATTTCTATTCTAGATGAGAAAATGGAGAGAAGGAAGAATATACATGTTCTAAGCAAATCCAAAGTCTATCAAGGCCAATGCCATTATATTTTAAATCTAGACACAGTGTTTCAGTTCATAGTCTGTCATGAAGATCCACCAGGATAGCAACCTACCATATTTCCTGCAGTTTTCTTACAGTAGGTCATTTTCTACCTAAAGATGTCCATGGAAAAACTGGAAGGGGTGATTTGTGGTGGACCAAATGCATTCTCCAAATGTTTGCTAAACCAGTCAAAGAAGACACCAGACATAAATAAAGCACTGGTATATCAAAGGGGAAATTCAATGTATTTACAGCCTTCAAAATTTGTTACAACCAATATGTACCCTTCAAACTCACATGAGAAGATAGATAGGCCATCTTTATACATAGTGATAGGTCAACATCAAGTAACATAACAGGCCATTTTGAAGCATGTTGCATTTGGAGAAAGAAATAAGAATGAGGGCAGGAGGGATAGATGGACAGAAAGGAGGGGGGAAAAGCGCAAGGCAGGAGGTAGGGAGAAAAGGAAAGAGAATGAGAGAGGGAGAGAGAGGAACCTTCCCAATGTTAAGCAGACTGTAATCCTGGTGCTCACTAAAGAAACCTAGGCAGAGTTCTGTAATCCTGCATATCAACACTAAAGCTGCCCAGCATTCCCCAGTAAACATACGTTAGGACTTAAAAGTAAAGGAGGAGGCTGTGGTTTAACTCTGCCATTATCCTTTGCTCAGCTTGTGTTAGAGCAGGCTTTGGAAATATGCTGTCTCCTTTCCAAAGAGACAGTTTGGAAAGCTCAAATTTACCACATGTTGAAGTGTTTTTCAAGATTGTTTTTTAGGGTAAAAAATGAAGTCCTCCCTGGAAATTTATTTCACGGTGTATCTGACTGAAGGGCGTCCTTTTTAAGTGAGCGCCAGCTGCAGACTTCATTCACCTTCCTCAAAATCACATTTGCATAACATCTCCTGTGGCGCTTCAATTTTTCTTAGTTTTCCTAGATTCTTACACCCCCTCATCACACACCTCCTCCTCTCTTCCTGTAGCAAGTTTCTTCCAAAACTTAATATCTGATCTGTCTTATAAAAGGACATAGGGAGGCCTTGTGCTGTGACATCAAAACCTCACTTGTATAAAATATGACATTATACCTATTGTGTCAGACATGGCTAGTTTCTCATTTGTTTCAGAATCGATTGCTATTGATTGCCCAGGCACTGTGACTTCAGAACCTTCATGTCCCTGTCCCCTAATAGATATATTTTCATACCTCTTCTCTTAGTTTCCCAACCCTATAGAGACGCCTGATTTCCTGATGGGGCTTTGAGCAATTGAAGTTGTTGGTACACTCTAATTTCCTATATGGCCATGCTTGGGTCAGTCTCTCCTCTCATGCCCTGAACTGATTCTATGCAGATCTGACCTTTATCGTTCAATGAAAGAGTGGAGGAAGCAAGACAGAGATGAAAATTCTGCTGATTTTTATTCTTCCTAAACTGCAATCGCTTATACTACTGCACACCTGGGAATTTGTTTTCTGCATTGTTATTTCGGTAAAATCATCCCACGTTCAATTCAATATTATAACCCCTTAGGGTCCCCACACTTAATTTCATCAATGTCATTGTTTTGTTTGTTATTTGCGGACAATTGTGGTCCTGGAGCTATGCTAATCCCTGGTATCCCTATTTTACATATTTTTCTAGATTCTTGAAAAGGAAGAAGGTGGTGACACCTGAAAAATGTTAACCATGATTTGTGTGTGCATGCCTGCTGTCATTATGCCCAAGTGAAACAATTCTAGATTTGAACTGTCCTGCAGTTCTGATTCCCCAACATGCAGCCTGATTTTGCTCTTAGCAAGGCTGGTAGAACCATTGCTGTTGTGTTAATAGCTGGGGTTCATCAGCATAAATTGCGTTTGGGGCATTCCCCGGTGTGCCTGATCTCATATTTGATGTTATGATTTGTGGAGAATGGCAGAGGCACACACTGACTTAGCTGTCTATGCATCGCTGTTGCTGCAAGGTAGCTGAGGGGCTTTTAAATAAACTATGTATGATTTCCTCACATGGGATGCTGTTTAAGTGGTGTACCTGACAGGCCAGTGCATTTGAAGGAAACTTACATGAAACAGTGTAGATTTGCAGAGCCCACCTAAGATTCAGTTCCAGAGCTCAGCCTGAAGAGATGGTGCTGAGCTAGATGTCCCTGAGTGAGAGCTGCGGGTGAAGGAGGGAAGGCAACAAAGACAGATGTGTAGAGGTGTACTGCCCGAATTCAACATTTTTAGAGATTTGGTGTTGGACACTGGATGAGCATGGAAGGGCAAGGTTACTGTACAAGAGAAAGTGTGTATTTTGTGACACAAACAGAATTATAAGAAGATGTAGAGAGGGAAAGATCAGCATTTCATTCAGTGACATCGTTGACTGTACAGCAAAATTGAGGCCAAGGCTACAATATACTTTCTACAATATTATAGGGGAAAAGGGGGAAAGGAGGGGGAGAAGGAGAGAGACAGAGAAACAGAGACAGAGAGATCTGTTGTCCCTGAACAGTGCATTCTAATACACTGTTAATAATAATAGTCTTGTGATCATATAGCCCATTAAATTAAATCTATTTTTTTCTACAAGTATATTATCTTGAGAAATTAATGACAGAGCAGAATTTAAAATAATATCCAAATGTTAGGACTTGATAATCTTTTTTGTATTTATGTGTTTATATATTTCTAACTAGAAAACTATGTGTTTTAAGTTGTAGATCATATGTTTACAACCCCAGAGCTTACTATAGCACCTAGCACATTGTAGCTATTAGGAGTGATCCACTAAGCTTGACTTATTGAAAGGTACAATTAAAAGGGAGAGACAAAGATATCAGTGTCCTGTATCTTTGTCAAGGTAGCAAATTCAGCATTAGCTTTCACCCCATGGAAAAGAGTTCTCAATTTTTCTAACTTCTTCATAATTCATTAGGTTACACTAAAGGTACTTAAAGATCAGGACATTGAATACAAAGAAGGTAAAAAGGTCACATAACTCAGGATTGATAAGATATATAAATGTATGAATATGTGCTGCTGTCTGGGTAACATGCAAAGCAATGTGCATAACGAATTACAAGGAAAAATAATGCTGCATAAACTTACTAAGATGGCTTGAAAGGGAAACACGAGCAATTCAATAATCAATGCAAACTAATGTCTTCCTGTGCAGCGAGCACTTGCAAACTAATGGATTTAATAACCTTCTCAGGATTCAAAAAGAGGAAAACAAAAACTTAGACATTCGATGATAATGTCTACGTTTAATGGGAGAAGGGGCTTCCCCATCTCTAGGAAAGGATATTTCACTGAATATAAGTTTTACACATTTCTTTACAAGCAAATGCCTTTGCTTGTGGAAGAAACCGCTTAGAAATTAGTGTCCTCTATGTCAGAGTGTTTATTGCATTATCATTGCTACATCTTTTAGTTTATCTTTTTTAAGGTTCTTATCTCTGAAGGGTCTTCTTAAGAACTGTTAGCAACTACTATATAAGATGGCTGGGGTCTAGGTCCCAGAGCACTGAGTCAGAATATGCTTTGTCACTGCCGACTGTCACACTCATGAATTTTAATTCCATTATGAGATGGGACCCTTAAAAGTGATTAGATCTCTATAATTATGAATGTATTAATCCATTCATGTGATCAGTAGACTTACAGATTGTCTTTGAATGTATCTGTGGCAGAACATCCTTTAACCAACCAGGTCTTTCACCCTCTTCCCTTTCATGTGATTCCCTGTGTTTTCTCAGATCTATGACAGCAAGAAGACTAGATGTGATCACCAAACTTGGGCCATTACCATGATTCCTGATACATCTGTTTTCCTTACAAATTCTTTACCCAGTCTGTAGGGGCATTAGTAACAACATAAACAGATTAAGGCAGCACCCTTGCCCAAGAAAACAGTTACTTTAAATGAAATACATTAGCTTCAAAGCACTTTACATATGTGATGCGTATCCCAGGGCCTCTGCAAAGCCCACCAGTCACACCTCTTCCCTTTCACGCTTGCTAGAGAAGTATTGTACCCCATACACACTTTATTGGCCAGTGAACTGCGGGATTAAAAAAAAAAATACAACTCCTGCCAAGCTGCTGCAAACACCAGGCACTGTAGTTTAAGGGATCTCTCGAGGAAATACAAATCATTGCACTTAATGGCCTGATTGTACAAACACTCACTGCACGGTGTTTATTTCAGGATCCAAGGCCATAAAATTTGTCAGTGGCTTCCATGTAGGAATAGCCCGTGAGAACATTTCATTTTGCGATCTAATGCCTTCAATTTCCAGGGCTTCCATGATAATGAGCCTAACATTCTGTAATGGTGGAGGGCAGCCTGCATCCCAGATATCCCAGAAAGCTTTTATTTCTGCATTTACATTTTTAAGAAATGGCAAAGCTATGTGGTATGTTCAGTTTATGGTAATCAGACACAAAAGGGAGGAGGTAAAACAGGCAGAGGGAAAGAGAAGTGGGTGTGAAAAAGTATCTGGGAACTTCTGCTCGCGAACACATTACCATTTTGGCAATTGGTGAGGAAGGTGGTATCACTCAGCCGAGCATTAAACCAGACCACTCGTCAATTATGGCTCTCAATGGGTATTTCTCTTTGTGAGATTTCAAAGGCTATTTCATAGTGCAGCATGTTTTCTGAATTCTAGAAATCAAGCAGCCCAAGGATATTTTTCACTCACAAATAATGTGATGAGAACTGACTTTCCAAGGATCAGTTGATGCTTGGCTCTTAAAGCTGCCACTATGGCGAGGTCAAAAGCATGCTGTGTCGCATTGCTCAAGTGTGCAACCATTGCCATCCACTAAATTCACTCGCAGGTGTATAACTCCAGTTAGAATCAGTGATCACAAAATTATGTAGTTGAATTACAAAAACCTAAGCTACTGATTCTACATGGACGGAACTGGTACTTTTTAAAGCCAGCCAATAGCAATACCACAGTACTCTTGCAAGATGGTTTACTGTCTTTACTCATATCCTTTCACTGCATATTTTCAGTTACTCATCTGTCAATTATGTCTAACAGGAGAAAATTCCTGGAAGTAATACGAAGGTGAAATAAATGCATACTTGAATCTGTTGAAGAATTACCATATGATCATTTATGAAAGAAATTTTGGCTTATTGACCAATAAAAATGAAGCAATATGGTTCTTCAAGAACTATTGATAATATTAAATTGGTCATAAAATTGTTATTGTAGAGATCAAGGCACTTGGTAGCCTAGTGTGTTGTGCTTTTATTACCTTTTGAAAGCATTCCAGTTATCAGGATTCATCAGCTAAGGATTTCCTTATCAAACTGTCTATATTCAACATTTAGCTCTACCATAAATATCTGTGTGATGATAGAACAGTATCAAACACCTCCACCTTATTGGTATATGTTAAATAAGCAATACATGAGTCATCAGGTTGTTAGAAGTCAAAGGAGAAAATGAACTCTGCCTACAGGGAGAGAATTTGCAGGATCTGACCTCAAGGATGCAATGGATAGCAACTTTCTTACTTAAATGGGAAAACAAAAGGGAAACAAAACTTTTAAGAAGACATAATTATTTCAACTAGGCATGTATATAGTTCAAAATGCCTCCCTAAATCTAGTTTAGGCAATGATGTAGATTTGGTGTTGTTTTATAAATTTACCATCTCTGAGATAAATTTATTACTAGTTTATAATATACAAGTATATTATATACCAAGAATAAAAAAGTCAGATAATATTAGTTTAAATCATAAATATGTTTGTGTTTTATAAAATGCTCTGGAAGTATTTAGATGTTAATTAAAGATTCATGGGTGCTACAGTCAAATCATAAAAATTTTTGGGGGCAAAAAGATAGATATTGAATTCATCCATTGTATCAGTATTCAAAATGGGTGCGAGATATATCCCTTTCAACTTTTATAAAAGGATAAAATACTTCCCTGAACTACAGGACATTTGTGCTTATTTATTTATTTATTTATTATTTTTATTTTAGCTAAAATAAATGACAAATTTTGACTATAGATTTGGTTGACTCTTCAAAAAATGCTTGTGTGAAACTTAGATAAATACATGCAAAAGACTGAGTTCAGCCCCTATCTCTCACTTCATACGAAAACTAAAAATAGATATACAACAAAAACATTCAGTTAAGACCTGGAACCATGAAACTATAAGAGAGATACGTAAGGGAAATACATCAAATAATGGTTGTGAATTTCTGGATAAAACTCCAGTACCTAGAAAACTAATAGCAAAGGTATAGACAGGATTGTATTCTATTCAAAGGCGTCTGCACAGCAGACAAAATAATTACCAGAATGGAAAGATAGCATACAGAATGGAAGAAAATATGGGCAACATTCATATAGAATAGGATTGATATCGAGAATACCTAATGATCTCAGTAAGTAAAGCATCAAAACAACAAATAATTCAGGCAGTGAATGGGTGAATGGATTGAGTAGATAGTTCTCCAAAGGATGGGGAGTGGCGCTAAAAGTTCTCAAGAAATAATAGCAAGGACATGGGAATATGTTGAGTAATTTTAGCCTTCACTAATAGAAAATCAAAAGTATACTGAGGTACCATCTCACCCTAGTCTGAATAGTTATCTCCAAGAAAATAATCAGCAAGGAAGGCCAGCTAGAATGTGGGAAACAGGAGGAAAAATAGCAATAAAACCTTTCTTGTTCACTACAGATCAGGATGGCAATTGCATCATCATACTTCTGAAATCAGAATAGAGGTTTCTCAAACAACTAAAAATAGAGCTACTGTATGATCCAGCCACACTATTCTGAGTTTCTATTCAAATCAAGCAAAAAGGCATACAGCTTACACAACATCACACCATGTTGGTCATTCCACTATAGATGATAACCAAGATAAATCAAAAGCTTAGGTGCCCATCAAAGATGAATGGATGAGGAAAATATAAATATGACATGTAAATGAAATGTTAATCAGTCACAAAAAAGAATGACGTAAGATCACTTCCTAGACCTGCAGGAACTGCAGAATATGCTAAGCAAACAAGCTAGTCTCAAATAGACAAATATCACACCTCTTATATCAGGATCAAAATTATTTTCAAAAATCAACACTAATGTATAAAAATTGTACTTGAAAGTGGAGAAAAGAGAGGAGAGGATAATTGGGGGTAAGCATGATCAAAGGACATTACATAAAGGATAATAATGCCATCACAAATCTCATTATTTCTAATAATAATTATATACTACTTAAAAGTAAATAAAAAGCCCACAAATGAAACAAAATAGTTTACTTTGATGTGAAGGTTAATTACACATCTTTACAGCTTTGATAAAAGTTAAGGAGTTCAGTGAGAAATTCACTTGAGTGTGGGACAGAAGATGGGTCATAGACAGAGTGAAAAGCCATCTTTAGACAATGATTTAAAGTGATTTTGTTATTGGGAGATTTGTAAGTCCTAGACGGTCTCAGAAGCAATTCTTCAGTCCTTGGATGCTGTGATTTAATCTAGCTAATCTTCAAGAGCATCATTATGTAGTTAATTCAACATCATCGTTGGGCAATAACACTTTATTAGAAAACAAATCAGCAAAATAATAAATAGAAAGTAATTGCATTTCAGACCTCTGCTGGTTGAATAATATGATTGCTTAGCATACATGTGTGTACTCATTAACACAAGGTTTTACTGCAAATCCTCTTACCCTCCTACCCTCACCCTCAAATAGCATGAAGACTTAGGACCAGTCACTTAAAAATTTTTGTTCATTTGCTTGCAAATTATTCAGGTTTAATGCATTATGATTCATTTTCTAAGCAAACTGCAAATGTAGCTACTTTACAATACTAATACTGTTTTCCTCAGTATAATAGCCATGTGTTAGAATGTTGTTTTGTTAATATGTCAGCCATTTGTAATATGTACTATTATCACTTATTATACTGTACCATATAATTTAAGTATTACAGAAACAATTATTACAAATTAAATTTGAACTAACTGGGTATATTTCTGTGCATAATAGCTAGGAAGCAAGAGCCTTAACTTTATTGTATTTTAAATAATAATTAATATTTATCATTTAATTAAAATTACAAACATTGCTCAAAATTCAATGGCATCTATACCTTTCTGTATTCAGCATGTTTCCGAGTGAAATATTTTCATTTTCAAAAGAAAGAATGCCTTTTGTAAAAATCCCTTTTAAAAATAAAAAGAAAATAAATTTTTTTTGAGTTTTTTTTGTTTTGTTTTTTAATTTTTTTATTAAGAAAAGAAGAAAAAAACATAAACAAAAAATAAGTTTCCACCTCCTCCCAGCCTCCCATTTCCCTCCCCCTCCTCCCACCCTTCTCCCCCTCCCCCCTCTCCTCTCCCCCCGAAAAAGCATGGGATAAAACCAGACTCTCTGAACATGGCGAACAATGAGGGCTGATGAGACGCCAAGGACAATGGCACGGGGTTTTGATCCTACTTAATGTGCTGGCTTTGTGGAAGCCTAGCCAGTTTGGATTTCACCTTCCTAGATATGGACGGAGGGGGGAGGACCTAGGACTTACCACAGGGCAGGGAACCCGGACTGCTCTGTGGAAAGAAAATAAATTTTTGAAGTCTAGCTGAGAGCTTCCATCAGGAGTATATAATTTCTCTAAAGCTGTGTTTGACAAAGCGTTGGCATGTAGAACAAGTTGATATTAATATGTATTTGGATAATGCATTTGAGGCCATGTTGCACTACTACTAATTAGGTAGAATCACAAGTTTTATAGGTATTAGGTACATTCCTGGTGATTGCTATAATTTTGCATAAAGAAAACTTGGCCATGCTCGCAAAAGATTATGTATTTGATTCTGTGCTGTGATTTTAATAATGTCCCCATTTCTCAGTGAATTATTATCCTCACACATGAAGAAGATCTTAGCTTCCTTATCCTATGTACTTCACAGTGAGGCCATCAGGTACAAAAAGAGAAAGACATGACACCTGAAAGAGGTTGGACGAGCAACTCCTGCTTGCGCTGACCAGGGACTTAGAGGACCAAAACAATATCACGTCGAGTGAAACCTGGAGACTTTACATATATGTAGAAAACTATGAGGAGAGGTTTGCTTGTGAAAACAACCAAAACTAACCAGACCAAACTAACTGAAACAAAACCATGGAAGCAAAACCAGTGAAAACAAGAAGTCACAATGATGCCAGGTTGGTCTAAGTGGTTGGCGTGGCAGGTCTTACTGCCTCACCACAGCCCTTTAATTCTATGTGGATGTGGAATTATCAGACAAGCTTTCATATATATGGGGGCATTTCAAGACATTAAACCAAAAACCCTACACAAAAACAAAATGGAAATTAATTCAGTTTTAAAGCCAGCTGCTCTTTCTTAGGCAGTTATACTCTATTTATCTAGAGTACAACAACAATCCAGGACTAAAAGAATGGGTAAACAGTCTACGGGAATGAGACTTTCATGTTTCATTTTTTTTCCTGTTTTTCACTTTTTTTTCAATTTAAATATTTAATCTAAATAGCAACCAACATGTTCAAAACAAAGAACTGGGGAGGTGTCTCAGTGGGTTAAGGACATCTGCTCTATAACCATGAGGCCCTGAGTTCAAATTCCCATAACCACGCAAACCACCAAGTATAGCTGTGCATGCCTAAAACCTCAGCATTGGGGGTAGAAACAAGCAGACCTCCCCAACTCACTGGCCAGCCTTGGGTTCAGTGAAATCACCCTATCTCAAGGCAAAGGCCTTCAAGGAAGACACTCAAAGTCCTGCTCTGATTTTCCCCATGTGCTCACATGTGCACACCCGCATAGGCATGCAAACAGACTTGTATGTATGCACCATCTTCACACGCAACATCGAAAACCAAGTAAAACATAAACTCTTGTGAGAAGAGTTTTAGGAATCAAAGATTTAAGCTTAACAAACAGGGGTGATATTCAGAATCATCTTCGTATTCATTAATTAGGATTATGGTTTAAAACATTACCCATAATGTCATAGAGTCAATAGTCCTTTCCTCAAAGTTCTTAGTTTCTTATTGAGTAATCTGTGTTTATTAAAGCTTTTCCTGGGGACTGAGAAAACAGCAGTGTGCAAAGTCCTTGTTATGTGAGCATGAAGTCTGGAGTTCAGTTCCTGTATAAGTACCTACAAGCTGCATGCAGTGGCACATGTCTGTAACACAGTGTGGGGAAGGGACAGAGCCAGGCAGATGCTGGGGTACCACAGTATTCTTTAGGTTGAATGAGTGACTCCATCACAGTAAAGAAAGTGGAAATAAACAGAGGATATCCGCTGCATATGGTGCCTTACAGGGAAGGTTGGTGTGGGAGGTTCTTCTGTCTATGTGTTGCTTTTATTGGTTCATGAATAAAGAAACTGCATTGGCCGGTTGTTGGGCAAAACTTAGGTAGATGGGAAGACAGAACTGAATGCTGGTAGGAAGAAAGGCAGAGTCAGGGAGAGACGCCATGGAACTGCTGGAGACAGACGCTGGGAATTTTTCCCTATAAGCCACAGTGTTGTGGCAATATACAGCTTCTTCTACAGAAGGTGATCTTGTTTTGACCTAGGGTGTGGTTGTTTAATGCTTTAGATATTGAGAAAGTGATTATTTTGTTCCTTGTATCATGGTAAAGAAATCTTTTGTCTCCCCCCTGCTCTTTGGATTGAGGAATATAAAGCCTATGAGAAACAAACGTGTGTGGATTCAGTATTCACTGGTTTGCCCTCCTGAAACTATCCTGTGTCTCTGTCTTTATTTTTTATATCTTCAACTTTTCTACCTGCTATTTCCTAATAGTCATAATTCCCTCCAAGCACAGACAAATAATCCAGGCATGACCAAGCTCATGTTGTTGCCCGGACACAGGATACAGCACAAGTATTCATGTATATATGTGCATGCACACATACATAAGCATGAATAGCCAACATAATATAAATATATATTTAAATGATTTTAATGAACTTCTGTGAGTGTAGAAGACTTAAGTATATTTAGTTAAAAACAGAAGTTCCAAGGTATATTGCCATAATACTTTTTAATATCTCCTGAGGTTCCACACTATGCACTTAATGATAGCCAGACTTCCTAGAAACGAGATTCCTAAATCTGGAGATATTTGTTCTTAGTAATTCTTCCTTGGCTTTATGAAGTATATTTATTAACACTGCCAAACATTATATGTTAAAAAGATAGAAAGATATGAAGAAATCATATACACATTTCCTTTTTCCAGATTCATAATTTATTGTGCAGATTCAGTATAACACGATGGGCTGACATTAGCTTCTTCAGGCATGGAATTTAGCAGATGGCCTCAGACACTTTGGAATCCATTTACGTTGCTTCTGCAGCTGGAGACTATTTAAGGCTGAACTTGAAGTACATAACCCACAGAGCAATGTCTCAGTTTTGACCAGTATACCACTCATTTTACCTGCTTCCTTGGCTGCAGTTAAATGTTCTTTTTTAAAATTAGAAACAAATAAGGATATTTTATTCATTGTTATATCTTAGTATCTAATAAATATAATAATAAAATAAATTAAGTGCACAATGTATAAGTAAGTTACTTATTTGATTGCAGGAAACTAAGAAAAGTTCTAAACACTAGAGGATTTGATGAGTTAATGCAACCGAATTTAAGTGAATGTAGAGACAACTATGCTCTCCCATCAGTGAGAAAACATTTTAAAAGAAACAGTCCTCACAGTTACATTATCCCAAGAGAAAAATTGAGAATAGTTTAATTTAATACAAAATATATCCTAGATTTTGTGGAAGTGAGAACTCTTGATCAAATATACTAAAAAGTACCAAAATCAACTAAGAGGTATGATGTATTATGACCAGAATAACTTGGTATTGAAAAGTTTAGGCTGTTGCCTATGATAACCTTTCAGTACACTGTGAATACATGTTGTTCTCGTTGCTTGATACTAAAGGCTGTTTTGGCCTATAGCAAGGCAGAATATAGCTAGGAGGGAAAGCTAAGCTGAACACAGAGAAAGAAGGGCAGAGTTGGGAGTGAGACAAGCCAGTTACCCAAGAAACAAGATGCCAGCAGACTTGTAAAACCCATGGCCATGTGACAATGCATAGATAAATAGAAATGGGTTAATTTAAATGTATGAGCTAGTTAGTAATAAGCCTGAACTATAGGCCAAAAGTTTGTTATTAATATTAAGCCTCTGAGTGATTGCTTAGAAGCAGCTGCAAGATGGGGCAGGGCAGAGAAACTCTGTTTACGAATTTAGTGCATTACTTAATTTAAATAGGCTATTTAAATTTTATTTTTGGTCAACTAATTAACAAGCTTATTCCAACATTTATGTGAATAGACAGTATAAAAAGCAGCCCCTGGAGCAGAATATTGGGGGAGGTATTCAAAACAGCAAATGGCAGAAGTCATTTCCAATTAAAACAGCCAAAGCAGAAACTATAAAAAGGAATATGATTATATTACTATAAGATCCCAAAGACTACATATTTGAAGTACATTTAATTGAAATATATGGTTATACATTCTTAGCATAGAAAGGCCTTATGTAAGTCAATAAGTAAATGAATATGTTCAGCAAAAATTACTTAGCATAATGTTTGTAAGATTTGTTTTACATAGTCAAGAGGAGAAAATAAATATCTATATATGTATATATATTGGGAGAGATAGTTGGCTAATCATATATGATAGTGCTATAACCAAAGGTCATGAAAATGCTATTTAAGCTCTCCATCAGTGGGACACATTTTCTACATTTTATGCTTTCTTAAATAGTGAAAGAAAAACAATTTAAATATTCATCAAAAGAAAGTAATGCAATTATAGCATATACAAAGACTGAAATATTATTTTAAAAGATTTGAATAAAGTCTGTGTTAATGGTTGGATCTTGTGAATTTTTCATATTCAAGATAGAAAAATATAAGTTTTCAAATGATGGGTGCAGAAAGATTTCAGATATATGCTTGTGAAAAAGTATTGCGATAATCAGCATAGTTTATTGCTCATATTTACATATATTCATATACTTTACATAAATTATAATTGAAAGGTGACGATTAAGGGGCGTAAACACAAAATTCATAGCAGTCCTATTTTTTAGGGGACTAAGAAATTGAGGTAAGTGGTCTATAACTTCATCTTAATATTCATATTCAATCTTGTTACTAGGTACTGGGGTATTTTAGATTGTATTTTTCAAATTTTGTATGTCTACAGCATTTCTTACTGAAAAGGACACTCATGTTGTTAAAGCTAAACAGCAAACATAAATAAAAGAGAAAATGAATCAATGTGTAAAAAGTAGACACAGTATAAAATGCAGGAAGAACAATCTGAATAAAACTAGACGGAGACAAATGAGAACAGACAATAAGATATACTGGAAGCTGCTTCAAAGTCTGCTCACAGATAGTGTTCACTATTATTATAAATGTGGGCAACAAACAAAGTCCTTTACCTCTGCGAAGAAGGAGGGGGTGTGGGTAAATGGGATTCAAAACTGTAAACTTACAGGGTGTGAGGCAGAGCTGCTCCTTGACCCTTGGTTATTGCTTTGCAGGAAGGGTATCAAAATTCTTCAAGTTTAGTGTGTCATCTGGTCGTTTTCTGCTCTCTCCCCCTAGAGTTTGGAAATGCTCTGACTTCTATATTCAAAGCCCCACTTTTGAAGAATCCTTCAATTTCAAACTAGAATAATCTGGCTCTTTATTAATAGGACTTGGACAGCAAGAAATTTTACATGCTGTCTTATTAAGCTATTAATAACTATACACAATGCATTCTGATCATCCTCTTCGTTTTTCTGTCTTAACTCCTATTCTATCATGCCTTCTCCTCCCTGCTACTCCTTTCACTAGATGCATGACTTTTGGTTTTGTTTTTGACCCATTTAATTTAACCAGGGTTATAGATTTGACTGTTTTATTGACACTGATCATTGAGCTTAGCCATTGAAAGATACATTCTTGTGCTGACCAGGAGCAGTATCAGCAGTTTCTGTGAGTTCCTGACTGCAATGGTGGTGTCTTACCCAGAAGATGAAATTTGTAGTCCTGTCCTTATCTTTGGATTCCCACATTCATACATATAAATGCATTTAAATCATACCCACTCCTAATTTCCCTCTTCCTCCCCATGAACTGCCCTGTCTTTTTGCCCTTCAAACGTCATGCCCTTTTCTTTTTTTGTAAATAACACATTGAATCAGTGAGTGCTGCTTGCATGGCCATGAATGTGAAACCTTCAACTGGAGCACTGGCAAACCACCAGGAGCCACAGGCCTTCAGAAAACTGATTCTCCTGTCCCGGACAACTATCATTTGCCAATGAGGGATTTAGGCTGTCTTTATCTTTTGCAGGTCTTGGGCAGGTTATCACAGCTACTGAGATTATATGAGTGCAAGGACAATATCATATCAAGAAGACATAATTTCACAGGACTCCTCCCCACTCTCCTTTCTCTCTCTCTCTCTCTCTCTCTCTCTCTCTCTCTTTACAGAAACCAAACTGTTCTTTCTTGGATTCATAACAACCTTATTTCTGGATTCATACATTTCAATATTTTTCAGTAGTTTCCAATTGTTATGGTTTGAATCAATTCTTCATTCACTAAAATACTTTGTAAAATGAATCCATAGAGATTCACAGTTGAGTAACTGCATTTGCATGATTGTGTTTCATATGTTCATTATCTCAGCCTTCCTTTCATATGCGCTTTGTGCCTTTAAATGAGCTAGTACAATTTATATTTCAAATATGGGCATTGGCATTGTTTTATCCTACCTAGAGAAAGAACTGCCTACCCCAAACAATAGGAGGTGTGTTTTCAGCATTTTCACTATTTAGAAGTTCTTTTAATTCTATTATCATGCTACAATGTGACCAGAAAAAATATCTTCCATTGAACACACACCTTTAAGGTCTCTCTAGGTACTTGATGCATGCTTATTAGGTGAAAATAACATCTTTGTTGAAATGTCTTCACACATTGGTATGTATATTTATTTATGTGTATCTTCATCAGAACTAGAATAGTTTATACATTATTTCAATACTGCTATATGAATTATATATTTTATATCTGGAAATTTGGTACATTGGATAATATTAATGAATAGTTGGCAATGATCTATTTTATTATAAATTTATTCATTTAAAAACATTTTAAAGTAAAAGCGGTTTTCAACTAATACGTATTTAATCTCTACTGGAATTACATCAGAAATAAAATACATAAAAATGTGTTCTTTTTACTTAATAAAATCAATGATGTGCAGAAATTTCATCCCTTATTCTTTTCTGTATGTTCTACAGTACCCGATAAAACCAGCTCTGCTAAATGATTAATTCCTAAATTTAAAATGGAATGTCTGCTACAAAACTAAATCATGGCCAGCGGACTGTGTAACATAAATCCTTCACAGGGTGCTGTAACCTTTATCGTTTTGAAATGTGCCCCATCAAGGAGCCCTCAGGAAATGTACAAGGGACCTATGTGACATTTACATAGCCACTGTGTCAGATTAGACTCTGTGATCTTTCCGGATCATTCCAGCAAAGACTGCACAGAGCAGTTGCCTGTCAGATTGCCTAACACCCGATGCATGGCAAACAAACAGAAGCAATGGGGCCCTGTTCCCACCAGAGCCCCATATCAGAGGATCGCCTATCAGGGACAGTCTTCAAGCTCAATTCTTTCAAACTGGAGATTCTGAAAACATACTGAAACCCAGTTGTGTGATATTTGTCTGGTAACCTAGGCCAAGTAGCAGACAGCAAATATTTTGCAGACAGCACATCCCTGAGCAACTGAACATCCACTGAATTTGATTGGTTCATTACTGAGTGATTCCCTTATATTAAAAGAGATTATGATTCTGAATTTTATACTTTTAATATTATAAAGAAAACAAGACCATGTTTTTTAGTTTTTGTTTTGTTCTGTTTTGTTGTTATCAAAAGAATAGTACCCATTCATGTGGAAGGTGAAAGCTGAAGGCAAGTTAGTATCACTGGCTTGGATGGTCAGAATCTGTGTGTTTAATGCAGGGTGACTGGAGGAGATAACTTGATGTTTGCTTTAGAATCATATTGGCACAGCAATGACTAAGAAATAAAAGCAGTAAAAATCCAGATACAGGAAATGAATCAGCACATTTGTAATCTGAGTCAAAAAGGAAGAACTGAAACATTGTTGATTTCACAAGTGCCTTAACTGCTATTCTCCCTCCCTCTCTTTCTTCTTCCCTCTTGCCCTTCCTTCCACCTTCTGTGTGTGTGTGTGTGTGTTTTCCTGTCTTTCTCCACATTATTATTATGGATACTGTAATTGTTATAGACAGGATAGCTCATTGAACCTAAGTTTAATGACGAAGCTGAACATACTGGCCAGGGAGCTCAGTGGTTTTGCCTGTTCCCACCCTCCTAGTGCTGAGTAGGAGCTGCCATTTCTTGTTTTTATGTGCTTATGTGCATCTTCATGTTTGTTTAGTGATACTCTTCCTACCAAGATATCCATGTAGCTTCAGGGCCCTCAGCTTCTATTTTTATTTTTAATCTATACTAATATTTTTGTATTGAATGATTTTTTCCTTTGATATATAAAACCAGGGTTACTTTTATAGTGGATAAAGGTACTGATGACTGCACTAATACTCTTGTTTTGGACATGGACTGAACTGGGCAAATCAGGATCATAGTCAACTTGGGTATGGCTTGAATGTGAGTGTACCTCTATCAGTTGAAGCTTGATCATTAAGGGGATGAGATATGAAGGTAATGCTTTTAAGAAGCTATTTGGTCATGAGAACTGAATTAAAGCCCTTGTAAATGATATTTTGGTGTCAAAATGCTATTTGGCTAGCATGTCCAAGCTCTGGGGCACTGCTTCAGACAACTGTCCCCTCACATTTTGCCATTCTGTTGTCTGTACATGAGAAACAGTGTTCTTGCTATCTGTCTGATGTGTTTATTTTTCGTGTAAGAATGGCAAAATGGTCCTCGGTGGATGCTGAGAGGCAGCATCTTGATCCTGCATTTCTTAGGACTGTGCACAAGCTTGAGTCATATAGGAAGAGGGTACATCCATTAAGGACTTGTCTACATCAGATGGGCCTGAAGGCAAGTCTTTGTGGCCTTTTCCTGATTAATGATTGGTGATAGAGGACCCCAGCCCAATGTAGCTGATGCTACCTCTGGGACGATGGTCATGGGTTGTATAAGAAACTAGACTGAGCAAGCCATGGGAAACAATTCATAAACAAAATTATTCCATGATAGCCTCTAAGACCCTGTTCTGAATCCCTGCCCTGACTTTGCTTTAGATTGGGCTATTACCTGTAAAATGAAGCAAACCCTTTCCTTGAAAGTTGCTTTTAGTCTTGCTTTTTTTTTTCCCAAAGCAATAGAAACTTAAGTGCAATAGGCTTCCAAACTGTAAGAGAGAAATGTCTTTTTATTATAATTTTCCCAGTTTAAAGCATTTGTCAGAGCAGCAGGGATAGACAAAGTATCATTGCTTCTATATAAAATGCATATAGATACTGATATCTAGCTTTGAAGGGTTGAGATTATATGGCAACTCCTCTTTAATAATAGAGTCATGAGAAATACATCTAAGAGTTGCAAAAGGGTAAACAAGCCTAAAGGTTAGCAATTAGAATACCAAGGTTTCTTTGTACATCTTTATATCTTCCATTGTTTAGGATTAGAGTGTGGAGGGCAGAGGATTCTTACTTGCCTCTTAAAATATTTCTTACTGGAGACTGCAAGATAACTCAGTAGTAAAGAGCACTGGTTGCTCTTGCAGAGAACCCAGGTTCAGTTCCCAATGGCCACATGACAGTTCATAACTGTCTGTAATCCGGTTCCCTTGGATCCAGTGCACTCTTCTGGCCTCTGTGGTAATCAGGCCTATGTATGCTACACATACATAAAAGCCCATAATAACTCCTACACATAAAATAAAAGCAAATACATATTCTTAAAAAATGTATTATCTCATCCATAGTTTTTATTCACAGCACTGTGTCAATTTATTGAAAGTATGCTGCATATATGAAATTTTAGTGACTGTGCTGATGTCACTTAGTTCTCCATTGTTCCTCTTTTATCTCTTCCAAAATAGAAATCTCATCTCTTACTTTTTCTTGTATAGTTGATGTTAGTATCAATGAACCTAACTCTTGCTTTATAGTGGTTAATCTATCACTATTATTAAACAGATTAGATTCAGAATTTCCATGAGTATGTCTGTAAAGAATTTTCCAGGTGAGTCAGTTTAAATGGGAATACCCCCTTAAATGTGGGAAGTGACATTTCACGGGCTGGGTTCCCAAACTATGTAAAAATGGGGATGCAAACCATACATAAACATTAATATCATTGGGCTTCCTTACAGCAGACGCAATGTGACCAGCTTCCTATGCCTCCTGCCACATCACTTTCTTAACTAGACAGACTCTTCCCTTGAACTGTAAGCCAAAATTAACCTTTCCTCCCTTAACCTGATTTTGAAAAGGCATTTAGCTCAAACAATGGGAAAAGTAACTAATACAGTCTCTGACCACTTACTCACATTTGATACTTGTGACACTCCAGCACCCCGAACAAGAATATAAGAGTAGAAAGAGAGAAGTAGAAAAGTACTTATAATTTCTCAGTTATCAGTGCCAAAGGAAAAGGAAAACATTAATAAGACTTTCACACAAGAAAACGCAGATCAAATGAATACAAAGAAGTAAATACAGAATCCTAGACTATTTGTGATCCAATTTTAGGAATTTCTATTGAGAGAGAGAGAGAGAGAGAGAGAGAGAGAGAGAGAGAGAGAAGAGAAGAGAAGAGAAGAGAAGAGAAGAGAAGAGAAGAAGAGGAGAGGAGAGGAGAGGAGAGGAGAGAGAGGTGTTGAAATTGTCTTTAAAATATTGTCTAAAATAATTAAATTATAGGAAATCCCATTCTGCATCAAGACTTATTAGCAGGCTTTGGAAATAAATTTGACAGTTTCTCAGAAAACTGGAAATCAACCTACCTCAAGATCCAGCACATCCATAAAGAACACTCTATCCTGCCATGAGGACATTCATTCAACCATGTTCAAAACAACTTTATTCATAATAGCCAAAGGAAACAAACCAAAGATCCCTCAACCAAAGAATGAATTAAGAAAAAAAGTGATACATTAACACAGTAGAGCATTACTCAACTGTTAAAAAAAATAAAATCATGAAATTTTCAGGCAAATAGATTAAACTAGAAGAAAATCATCCTGAGTGAGGTAACATAGAACCGTAAAGACAAACATGGCTTGTACTCACTTATAAGTTAATATTAGGTGTAAATTAAAGAATAATCATGATATAATCCACAGACTGAGACAGGCTAAGTAACAAGGGAGATTCAGTATGTGTGTGTAATATATATATATATATATATATATATATATATATATATATTACATAAAGTTGACTACAAATTACTAAAGGAACTTAAAACTATATTTTAAAATCACATTTGCCCTGGGACACACAGCTTAATTCTTTAGGTAAAGTTGAAATTTTATTAACAGAGAATAAAAAATGCCTAAGGCTTTATTCAGTAATAGGGAGCTCAACTCTTCCAAAATGGCAATTATTACAGCAAAAGATTGAAAAATACTCTACTCATGTATGAGATCATTGATCTCTGTTCTAGGGCAACCTAGACTTTCTGACCTTCATAATTTGTGTAATGACCCTAGTATGATTCCTAACGAAGGCTTAGTTTGTTGTGAAGATGTACTGAACTCCAACTGCTCTAAAGAGACATCTCATAAGAAGCAGATGTACAAAACAGTGTGTTATAAAATAGTCGCAGGAAGTAATTCAAACTCTGCATTTGAAAGATACATCACATACACACCAGAGCTAATAGTTTATTCTAAAATGATGCAATAAGATTCTATTTGGGAAAAAATTAGTTAAAATAATTTTAATTTCTTTAAACTACTTTATGCCTCAATTCTTACAAAGAGGTATGTCTTTTGATTTTATTGTATCACATTTAACATATATTGTATGGGGGTGTGTACATGTGAACACACAGAAAGAACTTGCACACATGTGGAGGTCAGAGGACAACTTGCAGGAATCAGCTCTCTCCTTCTACCTTGTGGGTCCTGGGGATTGAGTTGAGGCCCTCAGGCTTGGAGGTCAGCACCTTTCCCCATTGAGACATCCCATCAGCTGCAAGAAATACTTCTATTGTCCAACCTTCCTTTATCCCAATCCTCCTGTTTTCCCAAGGCCCGACCTCCTTCCCTTCTAACTTTTCTCTCCCCATCTCCCCTTACCCCCATTCCACCCCACCCCCAATATCCCAATTTTCTCCCTGGCAATTTTGTCTACTTCCCTTAGCCAAGAGGATAACTATATGTTTTTCCTTGGGTTCCCCTTCTTACTTAGCTTCTTTAGATTCACCTATTGTAGACTCCGTGACAGGGGAGCACGGAACCACAATTCTTAGTTAAGGGAGCTGTAGTAATAAGGGCAGCGGGGCTGCATCCCCAGCACCCCGGCTGCCTGCTTGGCGGCTAGCTTATGCCCCAAAATAATTACACGGACACTGTATTCATTTAATCACTGCTTGGCCCTTCTGCCCTAGCCCTTACTGGCTAATTCTGATATCCCGATCAACCCATCTCTAATAATCGGTGAGCACCGGTCTTACCGGGAAGATTCTAGCCTAGTCCATCCTGGGTCGAGCTTCATGGCGTGTGTCTGCCTGGGAGCTGGGAGTATGGCGTCTCCCTGAGGCGTCTGCTCCCGAGAGCAGAGCAGTGGAGTCTCTCAGCTCTCTTCCTCTTCCTCCCAGCATTTTGTTCTGTTTACTCCTCCCACCTATCCTCTAACCAATAAAATGGGCCAGGGCAGTGCCTTTATTAGCCAATGACCTTCCTCCATCATTTCCCCTTTTTCGGTTTAAACAAAAAAAAGGCTTTAACATAGCAAAATTACATATAACAAAACAGTTATCAAGTAAAAGTTACAATAATCTTTATCATAACTAAGGAAAACTATAACTATAACTAACTATTCTTAACTCCATCAAAGACTCCAATACTACAAGATACAATACTACCTAAGCAAACAAGAAAAAAGCAACTTTTAAAACTCTAGAAATGGCAGAGACATCTCGCTGCCTGGACAGTCACCCAAAGTTCTTTTGTACCGTTGGGGCATCCATCTTCAGCCTTCAGGCCCATGGTATCCAGCAGACATTTCCATAAAGCAGGAAATTCCAAAGGCAGTCACTATCTGCTTGTCCTGAAGAATGTCTCGCAGACTCTCTCATGAATCAGGAACCCCGAAAGATCATCTCACCTTTAGGCAAGTTCAGTAGTCCTCTCTCTGCGGGTTCTCTGTGTCCAGTTTATGCAATAGTTCAGGCAAGAGCAGTTTCTTGCCCAAATGGCTATTAAACTCCATAACGAGCCTCTTCGATGCCCATCTTCCTCTTGAAGTACATTGGTGCTGCCAGGAGCAGAGTGTCTCATTGTCATGAAAAGTCCTCAGTTATTAAAACATTAAATGTCCTATTCTGTAATCTTTGAAAGACATGAAGAATGTCTATCTAAAATATATCTCTATATATCTAGAAAATCTAACTAACATGACTACAAGCTTTACTATTATCGATGATTATCCATTAACAACCTATATTTCTTAATTATACAGTACATATTTAAATGAACTACACAATCACAATACCTTAATCAAAATCAGAAACACTCATACATATAACAAAATTGACCTTAAATCTCTATCAATAAAGCAAAATCTATACTAATGCTAATTATTCATACCTATATCATATCCCCCTTTAAATGTAAAAGAACATTTATAAACATTATTTGGGAATATGGACGCAGTTTTTTCTCTCCAAACTGCTTCCTGCTGAATGGGGGCGTCGTTAATTAGGTCTTTTATGGTATAACCTGTGTGCTAGTTTCATCTCAGTTGGTAGTTGAGCAAAGCAATTTTCTAAAGATGTTCACTGTAACCCTTCAGGAGGGCGTGGTCCATCATACCAAATCAGAATAGAAGAAATGAACAGCGTCTCACCCTCTGTGAAAACAAAATAAGAAACTCCTTTCCAAAGCATCATGTCCTTAGATCCAAATTTCAAATTCAAGGCATTTTTAAAATATCTATGTTGGATTAGTTCAGCAGCATTTATAAATAAATATCTTTTAGCATCTGTTGCTCCTTCCTCAGCATTTAAATAATTCAAAGAGAGCATAATAGCATACAGTATCAAGATTCTCTGTGTATTTTCCATCTTTGTACAGCTTTGTTTTAACCTCTATTTCGTTTATTTTTACTTTTAACTTTTTGCTTTTTGAGACAGGTTCTCTGTATCTTTGACCTGAAGTAACTCTGTAGACCAGGCTGTCTTTGAACTCTCAAAGATCCGCCTGTCTCTGCCTCCCAGGCATTTGGGATTAAAGGTGTACACTACTACACCTTGAACTCACAGAGATCTGTTTGTCTCTGCCTTCTAGGCACTGGGATTAAAGGCGTGTGCTACCACACACAACAACTCTCTTTCTTTTTTTTTTTTTTTACTTTAAGAACTTCAACTTTTAGTCTGCATATATTTTTAACACACTTTAAACCATTCAGAAATTTTCTTTGTCTTTGAATCTCTCTTTACTGTATATCTCTCTTTTTCTGACCACACGAGCCTTTAAATTACTGAGCAATATGGGTAGGATTAAAGGCGTGGCTTTGCCAGCTAGATCCAGTCCATTCCTTAGCTTTCCAGCCTCCTGGCGGATATACAGGCTGTAGCCATGTTTACTGCAACAACTGTGTGGCATTTCAAGGTCCCTGCCAGCAAGTGAGCTACAACAGACAACACTCACGTCCTCTCTTGGTAGCCGGCCCTCCTGCCTCAAACGGTCAGAGTTTGCCCTGGCAGGACAGCCCAGAAAGCCAGCATTTTTAAATGGCGCAGCTTTTTTCCTGCTAAGGCTGAAAACCGAAAAGCTTTTCGTCAACACCGTTTAAGTGTTTCGTGGCAGGACCTCTTAATGAGCTGCAGGCTTTGCAGCTAAAGCTGAGTCAGGAAGCCTCTCTCAGATGAGGCGCTTGCTTGCCTCTAGCAAGCAGAGTAGACCCGAGAACACAGCGAGTCTAGTTGCCATCAAACAAAACAGGAGCCAGACAGAGATCGCAATGGCGGCACAGCCCCAGGAAGTCGCGCTTTAAAATGACACAGCGTTTTTTTCTGCTACTGTTGCCGAATCAGGAAATCTCTCTACAGCACGCCACCAACAAACAGCAAAAATCTGTGTTAAACTCTCTCTCCCTTATTTTTAAGCCTTCTCAGGTTTTTTAAGTGGGTTTAGTTGTTCACACGTCTGGGCGCCAAATGTAGTAATATGGGGCGGCAGGGCTGCGTCCCCCACACCCGGCCGCCCACATGGCTAGTTTATGCTCCGAAATAACAACACACAAAACTGTATTCTTTTAATCACTGCTTGGCCCATTCTCTTCTAGGCTAATTCTCACATATTAATTTAGCCCATTCCTAATCATCTGTGTGTAGCACCCCAAGGTGCGCTTACCGGGGAGATTCTAGCCTATGTCCATCCTGGTTCGGAGCTTCATCACGTGTGTCTGCCAGTGACCTTCCTCCATCAGGGAGCCACTTTAGGGTTGGCAAGAGACCTGACCCTAGAGGGACTCCCAGGTGCCCAAGCTGAGGTCCCCAGTTAGTTCCTTGGGCAGTTGAGGATAGGGAACCTGAAATGACCCTATCCTAGAGCAATACTGACGAATACCTTGCATATCATCATAGAACCTTCATCTGGTGATGCATGGAGATAGAAACAGAGACCCACACAGGAGCACTGGATTGAGCTCCCAAGGTCCCAATGAGGAGCAGAAGGAGGGAGAACATGAGCAAAGAAGTCGGGACCACGAGGGATGCACCCACCCACTGAGACAGTGGAGCTGATCTATTGAGAGCTCACCAAGACCAGCTGGACTGTGACTGAAAAAGCATGGGACAAAACTGGACTCTCTGAACATGGCGAACAATGAGGGCTGATGAGACGCAAAGGACAATGGCACGGGGGTTTGATCCTACGTAATGTGATGACTTTGTGGGAGCCTAGCCAGTTTGGATGTTCACCTTCCTAGATATGGACAGAGGGGGGAGGACCTAGGTCTTACCACAGGGCAGAAAACCCTGACTGCTCTTTGGACTGGAGAGGGAGGGGGAAAGGAGTGGGGGGAGGGGGAGGGAAATGGGAGGCTGGGAGGAGGTGGAAACTTGTTTTTTTTTCTCCTTTTCTCAATAAAAAAAGAAAAAAAAATAAAATATCCTGTTAAATTCTAAACAAAAAAATCAAAAAAAAGAAATACTTCTATTTGTGATTTATATAAACTTTTATCATAGAAATTACATTTTGCCTTAATAACTTCAGATCTTAGAGTACCTCTAAGTTGTCTTTCTGAATGTTGTTCACATTGTGTAAACCTCAGGAAGTGTCCTGGGAATTTTCCTTAGAAAAGGGAGTTCAAAGTTTGCATAAAAGTGCATCCATTTCCTTTACTCTTCACTAATATATCAGTGGCTTTAGACTCCTCTTATTGGATATATCACATACACCCCATATTTAATATTTTATTCTAAAATAATGTGATGAAACTCTATTAGAAAATATTTGGATTGAAATCATTTTAATTCCTTCAACCTACTAATTTATGCCTCAATTTTTTCAACAAAGTACTTCCCTTTTATTTTATTCTATTATATCATTTAGTGTGTGTGTGTGTGTGTGTGTGTGTGTGTGTGTGTGTGTAACTACTAACAGTCCCTATCAGTGGGTCTTATTATTTATATATAATCAGACTCCGGGTCTTATTTTTTATATATAATCAGACTCCTGAGATCAGTTCTGTTTCAGACACCACTTAAGAAATTATGACTCTTCCTTATGAATTAGTCACCTCTGGCCTCCGTATTCATGGTAGAGATCAGGCTGTGCCCTGCTTTAGGTTACTCCACTTCCTAAGTTACTCCATCTTGCAGAGACTAGAGTGGTTTGCTTTGCCCTGGGTGTCTTCAACTTACAAAGCATCAGTTGACTGCATTGTGATGACAAAAACAGAGACAGGGTGACTGTGCTCAAAGACACCACAAGCCTACCTCACACAAACTAAGAGGCTCTGACTTACTTACGCAAGGAAAAGCATTCCCACCTATGAATCTATCAATGTAGACTGAGACCACAATGTCACATGGATTTATTAAATCCTCATCAGACAAATGAGACCTGTAAACTTATCAAACAAAACAGACCAGCAAAGGCTGGAATGTGTTCACCTGAACTCCACCAGAGGAATGGCATTTCCGTCAAGGAGTATACTGAGTTTACCGTATCCACTATGGGCTTGTAGGGAAAGATAGATGGAAGCACTCAACTTTCTGCTTTTGCTGACATGGCTGAAGATTGCAGCCATGTTTCCATGCCATGATGGACTCTTCCCTCTAAAATCCTAATCTAATATCAACTCTCATGTCCATCAGTTTCGTTCAATCATGGAATTTTACCACAGCAACAAAAAGTAATTAACATGGGTGTAAGTTCATTACGTGTTTTCTTCCCTACTTAACAGCCAAAGTAAAACGTTCCTCCATAACCCAGGGATCACCCTCAGAATGGATCTGAGGCTGAACTATTATAACGAATATGCAAACCCAAGAGATGCCCTATCATACAACAAAAGTATATGCTCAACTATGTTCATAGCAGCATTGTTTGTAATAGCCAGAACCTGGAAACAACCTAGATGCCCTTCAATGGAAGAATGGATGAAGAAAGTATGGAATATATACGTATTAAAGTACTACTCAGCAGTAAAAAACAATGACTTCTTGAATTTTGCATGCAAATGGACGGAAATAGAAAACACTATCCTGAATGAGGTAAGCCAGACCCAAAAAGAGGAACATGGGATGTACTCACTCATATTTGGTTTCTAGCCATAAATAAAGGACATTGAGCCTATAATTCGTGATCCTAGAGAAGCTAAATAAGAAGATGAACCCAAAGAAAAACATATAGTCATCCTCCTGGATATTAACTTTCATCAGGTGATGAAAGGAAACAGAGACAGAGACCCACATTGGAGCACCGGACTGAAACCCCAAGGTCCAAATCAGGAGGAGAAGGAGAGAGAGCACGAACAAGGAACTCAGGACTGCGAGGGGTGCACCCACACACTGAGACAATGGGGATGTTTTATCGGGAACTCACCAAGGCCAGCTGGACTGGGTCTGAAAAAGCATGGGATAAAACCGGACTTGCTGAACATAGCGGACAATGATGACTACTGAGAAGTCAAGAACAATGGCACTGGGTTTTGTTCCTACTGCACTGTACTGGTTTTGTGGGAGCCTAGGCTGTTTGGATGCTCACCTTCCTAGACATGGATGGAGGTGGGTGGTCCTTGGACTCCCCACAGGGCAGGAAACCCTGACTGCTCTTTGGGCTGATGAGAGAGGGGGAGTTGATTGGGGAAGGGAGAGGGAAATGGGAGGCGGTGGCAGGGAGGAGACAGAAATCTTTAATAAATAAATTAATTAATTTAAAAAAGAATATGCAATTATTTCACATTTCATACTAAATCCTGATACTGCAAGCTTCATTTCTATTTTGAAATTAACATTCAAACAGGTTTTCCTGTTTCATTTTACCCCCTTTCTAAATGACACCATGTAAAAGAATGAAATGATAGAGGAAACAGAAGAGAAAGAAAAATAAATTATTGCTTCTAACCATGCGGACGACTTTGCTGCTGTTATTTATTTCCTTAAAGAGAATTAAAGGAAAGCAAGGATGAAGACAGAGAATGGAAAAAAAATGAAAGAGAGAGAGAGAGAGACAGACAGACAGACAGACAGAAGGGGGAATATAAAGAGGCAAAGTTTCCTCCCTTTACAGGAGGAGGGATATCATCCATTCCTTAATGCCGCATCTGGATCAGCACTTCCTCTGAGAATAATGAAAATATAAAAATATCTCCAAGTAGACAAAAACATGTCCCTTAACCCTCATGCTCCATTCCAGTTACCACGAATAAATATATGCATTTAATAACAATCCAAAATGATCTACATGGCTATTATCTGCTATTTTCTCAGAGGTTGAACAAATTATGTAGGAAATTGCATGATATTCCATACAAGATGTGACATTCTGTGGCAAAGAATGTTTTAAACAGTCCTCCTATTACTACTATGTACAAGAAAATGTTAATCTCCCCTCCCAGAGCACCTGTCCACTGGAAAGTACAAACACAGAGGCTTGCATTGTAGAAAGGAAAGAATAGACACTATCATCCTGAAACCAGTTGTTTTCCCCCGATAACAATGCATTTTGAGAAAAAGCATGTAGAAGAACTAAAATTATCTATAATTTAAAATATCATGAAAAGGAGACACCTTTATATTGGCAGTAATGGATGAAAATAAAAGGGTATTAATGAAAATAATTCAGACAAAGTGAACTTGTTTCTCCCTACATAGACAAGTAGAAAGGATGTATTTCAAGGTAGCTCTTCAAATTTCCTTCAGAAAAATCAGCAGTAATTTTTTTCCAAATTTCTGGTTCTATCCCAACCTAATAAAGCATTAATGTACAGAGTATGGAACATAGTCATATGAGTATCATTTTATCAAATGATGAAGGGTAGAACTTTTTCTTTCTAATATCTTGCCTCTTACCCATCTTTAAGATATATTTTAATCTGTTTTTCAATACCAGAGATTGAATTTAAGGTCTGGTCCATACTAGGTTAGTATACCATTTCTGAGCTAGGTCCTTATACATCATATGTAAGTACTCTATAACTAAGCTATGGGATTGTTTATTTGTTTGTTTGTTTTGAGGAACTGTCTGGAAGGGGTTCACAAGGCTGTAGAGTACAGGAGGCCTTGTGAACCCCTTTTATTGATTTATATTTTATTCTTCTCTCATATATTATATCTCCGCCTCAATTTCTTCTATCTTATCTCCTCCCAATGCCCCCTGCAAGATTCTTCAGATCCACTCCTTCTTCATTTCCCTTCAGAATAGAGCAGGCCTACTCAGGTTATCAACCAAACATGGCATATCAATTTACAATAAGACTAGGCACATAGCCTTATATTAGGACTAGATGAGCAACCCAATAGGAGGCAATAAGTCCCAAAGGCAGGCAAAAGGGTATAGACAGCCTCTGCTCCCACAAGAACACCATCCTAAATAACCATAACATATATGCACAGGACCCTGAACAGACACATGCAGGTTCCCTGATTGTTGGTTCAGTCTCTGTGAGCACCTAGAACTCTGGTTAGTTGATTCAGTGGGTTTTCTTGTGATGTCCTTAACCTCTCTAGCACCTACAATCCTTTAGCTCTCTCTTATACAGAATTCCCTAAACTCTACTTAATTTTTGAGTGTGGGTCTCTGTATCTGTTCCCATCAGTTGCTGGATCAAGACTTTCTGATGACAATTATGCTAGGCTTCTGTCTATGAGTATATAAAGTATCATTAAGAATAACAGCATTATTTCATTGACTCTTTCTTTTTGTTAGTCATATTTGGATCTATCCTGAGTCTCTGGGTAATGTACCACGAGTTCTAATAGGTCTGAGTAACAAAAGCCCAGATACTGGGGAAAATGTTGAGAGATCAGAGAGACAAAGGAGCAGAACCATGGCCACCTTACAGCTCAACCTCAGAACCAAAAAACAATTTTGTTCCTGTTTCTGAACCTTATCACTTCCTCTCTCTGCACAGCCATATCACTTCTTGTCTGTCTGTATAGACAACCGGATCTCTATGATTAACTAGTGGCTAGCTCTGCTCTCTGATCTTCAGGCAAGCTTTATTTATATAAACAATATATCACATTTTCCTTTCTTTGTCTAAAAATAAAGGTTATAACTAATATAAGAAAAACTATATACATTAATTACAATAACTATATACAATATATACAGGCAATCAATACATCAGCAATATCTAGTCCATTAAGAATTGACAGTTCTAGCCTGGCGGTGGTGGCACACGCCTTTAATCCCAGCACTCGGGAGGCAGAGGCAGGTGGATCTCTGGGAGTTCGAGGCTAGCCTGGTCTACAAGAGCTAGTTCCAGGACAGGCACCAAAGCTACAGGGAAACCCTGTCTCGAAAAACAAACAAACAAAAAAAAAGAATTGACAGTTCTAGAGAAAATACTTCATATCTATCCTATCTTGATGAGTCGAAAGGTTGTACCTAATTCACTTTCTGTTCTAAACTGCATTAACAAACTATATTTTTATGTCTTTCAACCTTATACCCTGTTTATTTCTCTAGTGATTTTTTTTCTGAATTTGGTAAGAAAGAAAACTAAAACTATAAGGTCTTCAATGCTATCAGAGACCCCAGAAAAAAACAATATTCACTGATTAAGCAGGAAGTGTAAGCAAGTGACTTTCAAAGAATGTGAGAAATGACGGAAATACCTGGCAGCCTAGAAAGTCATCCATATTCTTCTGAAATGTTGAGACATTCATTTTCAGCCTGTAGGCCTAGCATATCTGGCAGACTTTTCCGTGAATCAGGATGTTCTGAAGGACTTGTCTTGGCAAAGTTCAGCAGACTTTTGGGTCTGCTTGTCCAATTTGTATAGCATAATGTCAGCAGTGGAGGAAGGACACTTTCTTACCCAGTGGATAACTTTTGCCACAAAGAAAGTAAACTCCATGTGGAGTTTCTCCAGTGTCCATCATCTTCTCTGAAGTATATTGGTACTGCGAGAAGCAGACATATCTCATTATCATAAAAAAGAAAAGAGCCTATGTTATTAAAATATCTTAAAAGATATATTGTATAGATCTCTGAAATGTTTGAAGATGACCTATCTATATAAAATATATCTTTGTTTGACCTTGAAAACATACCTAATTTGTACAAGTTCAATTACAATAGGTGATTAATCATTAATCTTTATTTCCTTATTATAATAACTAGTTGGTAATAATAACTTTTAAGCACTTGAAATTTGCATTACATTGTTAAATCATTTGCATAGGTACTATACCATGAACAAGATTAGACATAATGTATATTATGTTTTAACAAAAGTAATCTCAACTTTGTATCAATGTTAAAAAAAAATCAAAGCCAATATAAAAATATTTAAAACTATTGCGTTTTTGGTTTTAGACTCAATAATCTACCTTTTATTGCTATTTGTTCATTTATAGAATTTTGATAAAACATTTGTTTTATGTTTTTCTCTGAATTTTTTGTTCTCTCTTCTATAACTTTTCTATCAGTCAGTGCAGTATAGTTTTGTATTTTAGGCCTTGGTTCTTTAGTGTCTCTGGGAAGAGTTTCCTTCATGGTTTGTCAAGGGATCCTGCAAGAGGCCCCTCAAGGAGATTCCTGATGGTAAAGTATTATCTTGTCTGTCCCTTATTGACTTACATTTATTGGTCCAATGCCTGCCTTTACCATACCTTTTGTATAATACAGAAGTGAGTGACATTCTATTTGAATTATGCTTAGAAAAAAATTGCTTCCAGGAATACTCTGTTTATAATCCCTTTCTAGTTGACCATGTTTGCCACAATTTTAACACGTAACATTTCAATTTTTTTCAAACCTCTGGAAATCACCTATACATCATCATGCTCATGAGATTCAATATTGATTGTATCTCAGATCCATTCCTCCAAGGTTGCAGATCTTGTCTTTAATGGCCTAATTACCCTTTTTCATTGTGCATTAACATTTTCAAAAGCCAGAGATTCAATTATTATTCGTCTGCCTTCTTTATCTGGTATCATTCTATTAACTGCTGAAGCTAGTCTTTGCAAGAAATCTGTGAAGGCATATTTTTGGCCCTCTATAACCTGAGTAAATGTCTTAATTTTATTTCCTACTTCTCCAATTTTCCCCCAAGCATTCAAAACTGCTTTGTGGCATAAATCTATGAAATGATCATCCTCTTTTTGGGTCTGGCTTACCTCATTCAGGATAGTGTTTTCTATTTCCGTCCATTTGCATGCAAAATTTGAGAAGTCATTGTTTTTTACTACTGAGTAATAATCTAATATGTATATATTCCATACTTTCTTCAACCATTCTTCCATTGAAGGGCATCTAGGTTGTTTCCAGGTTCTGGCTATTACAAACAATGCTGCTATGAACATAGTTGAGCATATACTTTTGTTGTATGAAAGGGCATCTCTTGGGTATATTCCCAAGAGTGGTATTGCTGGGTCCAGGGGTAGGTTGATCCCGAGTTTCCTGAGAAACCGCTATACTGCTTTCCAAAATGGTTGCACAAGTTTGGATTCACACCTGCAATGGATGAGTGGGGAGGTCCTTGGACTCCCCACAGGGCAGGGAACGTGGTTTGCTCTTTGAGCTGATGAGAGATGGGGAGTTGATTGGGGTAGGGGGAGGGATATGGGAGGCGGTGGCGGGAAAGAGACAGAAATCTTTAATTAATAAATAAATAATTAAAAAAACAAAAAAAAAACATAGCGCTATAACCATATTGATTATGTGAAAGGAGCAGGCTGCTTCTCCCTTCCAGAAGTCTGGTGGATTTCTTTTCCTCTTAGGTCTGAGACAATCTAGTGATCAAAGGAATGATTTTGGCATGGCACTCTAACAAATTTAAGGCTTTACTTTTGTGAGGCTTGGCATCTTCACTTATGCTCAGGGAGCAGCCAGGGTGACCTCAACAGTATGGGGCTAGCCTAGTGTTCCTCCTTCCTAGAGCAACTGCTCTATGAAGAGAACAGGGAAGCATGGTTAACAGTGCACCAAGAAGTCCTTATTGAGTGATGTTTCTTATACCTCCTTTCCAGCCAAGCTTTTTGGAGCGGGCTGGTCTAATGAGAAGAATAGCTTACAACACATGTGTCCGAAGATACAGCCATCATCCCTACATGAATTTGTGGCCTTCACCATTGTGAAACTAGATACTTAAGGTAACTAAAATGAACACGATAATCTATGATAATTTGTCTATTTAACCTATTATTTGGTATGAAATTCAGATCATGCTTTCCTACTTTGCTTGTGAATTTACCTATCTTTATTCCAAAGTATTGTCAGTATCTGCTTTGTATCTTTAAAATAACTTTCCAATTACATTGGTAACATACTGGTTAATATATAGAGAGTGTTCACTATTTTACCAGACTCCCTAAGAATTTTACATCTACATTTAACCTTCCAGGAGCCTCATAATAGCTCCTAATTTTGCAGTGACTGCAATGGTATGTGGAAGGAAATTGGAAACAGTAGGATTTTCTTTTTCCTTTTCATTTGTCTAATGCAATACTTCAAGCAGAAAGAGGTGTTAGGATTTGAATTCAGATAACATAAAAAAGTGGGCTTTTCTCTTAGTCTTGATTTTCTAATTTTGATTGATTTCTTCATACTTATACAATCCCATCAATATTCTATTTTTCATAAAATCATCACATTTATAGTTTACAAAAAAAATCTTCTTACTTTCTTTTATGACCATGTGATTTTCTTTTCTTATTCATATCTTTAAAATTAGATTTCAAGTGAAATTTCAACCATCAACCAGAAATTCCTTTCCAGTTCACAATTATTTTATTCTCAAGTTTTTCATGTAAGTTCCACGTTTACCTTACAGAGTCTATGGTTTATATGTTTATATTTTACTGACAACAATAGACAACCACATTTATGCTTTTGTTGGGAGGAAAATCTTGGCATTATTAATTCTCTATAAAATTTCGTGATGGTAAGTGATACTTATATGGGAGTTTTGGACGGCCTGCAATGTGTATATATGCACATAAGTTCTATAAAATAGAGCTTACAACTCTTGTCTAACCTAGTTTTCATCTTACCTTCTTTGTTGTGTCTAGACAGTCAACTGTTTTTAATATCTAAATCCCTTGGTTTTAGACATGCTTACACGGGTAGTTAGTTTTTACATCTTACTTTAATTTTCCTTGCGTGATCTTGAGCTGTAAGAGATTTTTAATTTGTGGTTTTTCACTTGAAACCCATCCTTTTATGAAGCGACACATAGAGAGGTATCACAAAGAGGGACCACATGAAATTGATGGCTCTGCCGGGGTGGGTTTATAGCTAAGGTTCGAGACTATTAGACTGTACTGAGTCACGTATTCAAGGTAGTTTCATAACATCTGAGCTTGTGTTTACTATGAGTTTGTGCTTGATCACAAAATGAGGAATCCTAGAGAAACCTGCAGGTGTGCCACTGTTTCATGGGTTAAATGTTTTTCCTTAAGTGAAGTCTTACTTCTATATCATGGGTGTTATGACAAGTGGTATCGATTCTATTTTCTACTGACACTCTTAAGAGAATTTACAATGCATGGTTTTGGTCTCCTTGAGCAAGGATATAAAGCTCATTGCTCAGAATTTGTGGGGAGCAGCATCCTGCTTGAGATTTGCTCTTCTGTGTTTCTTTAATCATAACCTCATTTTCTTTACCGATGATGAATGCATTTTTGGTATATACTATTTTTACACTTACATAAAGGTTCATATTCCTGATTAATTAACAAATTTGAGTTCTAAAAATGAAATATAAGCTTAATGAAACTTATTTCCATGGCTATAATGCGTTTTCATTCCAAAAAACATGTATACCATGTCACATAAATTGTTAAAACTTGCAATCACAGCATCACAGAATTGTCCTGGGTTGTTGGTCTAAGTTCTCATTTCCTAAATAGGAAATCTCATTGGTAATCTCTGGCTTTTCATGATACTTACAGTAGTATTTAGGTACCATCAACTTCGAGACACAGTGTTCAGTGAGGATATACAGGGGCAAGGTGTGTACAACATTTAGGGAATTCAAGTGTTGTGTAAGACACAAGCCGAAGATCATAGTAAAAGTGTTAAAATTAGATGTGAAACTACTAAAGAAGCAGAAAGAAAGATACATACAGTACCTGTATTGCATCATGGGATATTAGAGAATGTTTTGGACAAAGGTGACACTGGAAGAACACCCTGGGTACAATCACGGGGTGTAAATGATGCGACAGTGATGTGTGAGTCACTTCCAGGGGAGACACAGCACATTGACCTATCTACACTTCCGAGCATGGAACCCACGACGTACCAAAACATCAGTATGCCAGAATCAGCCTAGTGAACCAATGATTTCTTGTTACATGTATAACAGGAGCACATGATAAGGGGTTACTTACAGAAGTTCCAATGCATCAACAGCCACTGCAACTTCAGAAAGCCTACCCCTAGAAGGCTGATGATTCATTAATATCACAACCCTGGAAGGCCTTGCACGATTTTCTAGCAGCTCTATGGAGGGGAGCCCCTCAGCAGCTCCGCCCATCACTCTATTCCTCCAACAGTTGTTTGCTGCTTCTAAAAGCAGAAAGGGCTCTTTTAGAATCTTGCAAGTATCAGCTTTCCCAGATATGAGAAGTTTGTTTTCTTTTTGAGTATCACAAGCCTCACTGATTCCTTCTGGATGGAGTGTTTCCATTCAAAAGAAAATGCAATATAATAAAGGAGAAAGAAGACCTCGCTTGAATCACAGAAGTATGTTTTCTTCTCTTCAGTATGTGATGATGCCTGATGTCTACTTTGTAACATGATAGTCACACCAAAAGGAAACAAGTTATAGAAAGTAACTGGTTCTACTATATAGAAAGTGACTGGTTCGGTCAGATGAAAAGGTCAAAATTCAATTGTAGGAACAAAAGTGGACGTTTAAGCAGAGAACTGTAGTTAGCAATGTGCATTATAAACAGGACATCACATAGGCAGTTGAAGTGGGAAGACAGCAGACTTCTCTGAAACATTTGTGAAGTAGAACTAAGGCATGATGACCAAAAAAATGTGAGAAATGAGATAAAGAAGAAAGCTTCAGAATTACTGAACAAGAGGCCATGGCTATAAGATTATGAGAGTAGGAGCAATAGTTTTGGACAGAAGAGAAAATTTAGGATAAAAAGCCCAGCTGCTTAAAAAGGCATTCTATAGTTATCATTTGCAGCTTAGTGGAGAGATCTGAAGATGCCTCTCACATCTCTACTGTGTAAAAAAAAAATACTGAGGAAATACCATTTGAACTTTATATAAAGTGAGAAAGTCAAGAATAACAAGACATAAAGCCAAAGAGCAAAAAGCAAAACAAAACAAAATGAAAAACGAAAAAGCAAACAAACCATGGGGCGTCTTGAAAAGGGTGACAGTTTTATAAATGAGTAAACAAAGGAAATTCATCAAGTAAACAAAGTGAGATATGAAAATAGGCCATGGCCGAGTGTGATGGCAGCTAGTGTTTTTTCAACTTCACATCAGCTAGAATCATTCTGAAAGAGAGAAAGTCAACTGGGAAAATAACACCATCAGGTTAGCCTGGCAGCAAGCCTGTGGGATATATTCTTCATTAATGGTTGGTGTGGTAGGGCCCAGCCCACTGTGGATAGTGCCACCCTGGATGGGAGATTCTGGATGGCTTAAAAAAGGAAGTTGAGCAAACCATGAGGACCAAGCCAGTGAGCAGTGTCCCTCCATATCCTCTGCATCAGTTCCTATCTCCAGGTTTCTAGCCTGAATTTCCTAAGTGATGAAGTATGACCTGAAGTTGTAAGCAGAAATAAACCCTTTCCTCCCCAAGATTCCTTTGATCACAGTGTTTTATTCTCAACAATATAAACCTTAATTAATACACTGGGGGCCAACACTATAGAAATGTCCAGAAAGACAAGATTTGTAATAGATCATTTAGGATATCACTAAAAATGTCTCCAGAACAATTTCAATACATAGTACATAGAAGCAGAACCCTTTTCCTGAAAACATATTACCTTAGATATTAATAGATACAAAATCAATAATACTTTAAGAATCTTAGCTAAGGAAGAAAAGAGAAAATAAAGACCAAATTTGTAGAGTCAGTGAAAGGTTTTAATATGATCAAAATTTTATCTAATCTTACATTGTAATGAGGAAGACTAAAGAGAGATGCAGAAAAGTGGAAGAAAAATATATAGACTACAAGCAATGAGAAATGAAATAGGAAGTTCAAGTTACAGGTTGGAAGGTACTGTAGACAAGAATGACAGCCTGCCTAGCAAGGATGCAAGGGGTAGGGTGGGTTGCTTTGCAGATAAATTTTATAGGTTGGTTATGGGAAGTTGGAAATAGACTGAGCGGTTGAATTTGTGTTATGAAATACAAGACAATTGTAGGAAAAATAACAAATATTTGCTTTATTTTATATTTTAATAACCCCATTAAGTGGTAAGCAGTTCTCAACTTTATGACTGAAATGGTTTCAAAGCACAATGAGAAAATTATACCTTATCCACACTTGTTAAGAATTATTCACATAAAAGCTGTGCTTCTTTGTCACAATTAAAAGGTTTTAGAGACATTTAGTGACAAATTCAAATGCAACTCCTCACTTCCACATTTATTATTGTAATTACAAAGAAGCAATCTGTTATATTTCAAAACTAAACGTAAATTTTATATTTCACAGAAAATGGGATGGCAACGTCCCATGACATAATGAAAATGAGTTACATCTTTGAGCTTCACTTCTTTAAGATATGTTACATTTAAAGACGCATTGCAATTGTAACTAAGATGTTTTAAAAAATAGACAGTCATAGAATTATGAGCAATGGAATGACACACATGAAAAGACAAACTATTGCAAGTGGGAAGTTTTAGTGTTTCAACAAATACCTAACCAGCTCATGAATCATATGAGAACTCTGAAAAACTATTAATTCATATATATATATATATATATATATATATAGTAGAATTGATGAAAGGTGGGAATGAAAGAAAAATAGGAATGCACTGAGATGCGAATTATGCTCAGTGATCAATACAGAGTATCTTCAAAAGGAACTTCTAAGATTTCTGGGTACCATTGCACAGGTCTGAATTACACTTTATGAGCTTAACCATAATTCTCTAAAAATTGGTTTTAATTCAAACACTGCTCTATTTGCAAGTAAGTGTTAGCTCTATTCCAAGTAAGTGTTAGCTGATCTGGGAAGATTGTTAATGACATCCCTTCAGAGAAGAGGGCAAAATTTGCAAGTTAAAGGCACAAATGTGTAACTTGGAGAAGTTGCTGAATGAACCTGAACTTTTCGTTTTTCTTCCATAATTACAGATCATTCTTTGTGAGAAATGTAGGAAGCCCTGAGAAAATGAAGTCCTAGGTAAATGTTTCTCACATGAGCCATCCATGTCAAGTTCAGTCCCATGAGAAAATGGCAGAACCTTGGCCTTCATCCCTGCACCATGAGGCTCAAAAGGATAACACAGCCTCTCTCTGATCTGTGACTGGATATTGATAGTGTGTGCTTCCTCCCCACAGATATGTAGGGTCTGAAGATTACTTCTGCAAAAGACTACTCCCATTGTTATCTACCAAACTTACTGAATCTGCCTCTTTGTTCTGCTGAGTGCAATAACCCTGACTTTGTTCAACTGTGTAGAAAAAACTCACCGAGCTTCTTTAATGCTAAGCCTTTTCCATCAGAGAAGCCAGTCAGTGTACCTGATCCCAGCTTCTCTCTCTCTGTCTGTCTCTGTCTCTCTGCCTCTCTCTCTCTCTCTCTCTCTCTCTTGCTCTCTCTCTCTCCCTCTCTCCCTGTCTTTTCTTCATTTCTTTGCCACTCCAAACAGGTTAAGTCCTGGAGCCATCGAGAATTTGGCAGTTCATAATGCTTACTTTGAAGCATATTGTTGAGATTCAAATTAATCAATATTTAGTGAGAAACATAGATATATAACATAAAAAGACAGAGATGTCACTTTTCAAAATGCCCAATAAGTTACTAACTAAGGAAAGTGTTCAAACCATCATCTTAAAAATCATTGTAGAATTATTAACATCAAGATAATATTTTGCTGATAAATTTCTGTCTATTGAAGAAAAGAATTCCAGAGATCACTGAGTAAGCCAGATTGACTAATAATCTCTTAGCTGAAGAAGATTTGGGCTTGTTATTTTATGATGGTGTGAATGATTATATTAACTCATTTCCAAAAGTCAGAAATTTCTCCGTGTCTATACATTCAAATTTGTATTTATTTTGCAAGTGTATATTCCAGCTGAGATGATTATGAAGAGGAAACTGGTATGCACTGTTTCAAATATTGTGAATTTTAAAAAGTAAAACAAAAGCAGACAGTCCTCACTTTTCTCAGCTTGATAAATACACTTTCCAGTTACCACAGTTCGGTTGAATAGCACAAATCTGAAGAGTGGCCTGATTTCTACCAACATGTTCAAACTGCAGGTATATGAAGTAATTCCTACTGCGGCTTATTCTGTCTTCAAACAATATCTGCAACCAATGTGCACCATGATCAGTAACAAACCACAAGTTTTTAAAAGTCTGTCAGTGATTGGTCACGATGTATCTGTCATTTCGTTGGCTTGTGCATAGATAGTGAGACATGCAATGTGTCATGTCTTTATCATTTAATAACAAGCCCATGTGGCATTTTATAAAAATAGATCATCACAAAAGAAAACAAACACAGAATTTGAATTAGATATGCAAACGTCATCATCATTTAGTGTCTGATAAAGCTGGTATTCTATAAGCATACAGCCAGAGAAATGAAGATAAACTTTATTGACAGAAATGAGATGTGGTAGAACAGTGATATAAAAGAGGAAGTAATTACAGCCGAAATGTTAAAGGAACTCTAGTGATACTCCATCATGCTAATATGTCAATAATAAAAATATCAGAAACTGGTCCAAACTTGTAAAAGGAGGATGGTGTTTTGGAGGCCACAGAGGGAAAAATTACTTTGCATGAAAACAAATGAGAACAAATGTTAAAGGGAGAAGGGATAAGGAGCCCTTAGACACTGCTGGTCTAAGATACCATAAGCTAGTGGAACCACCGTGGAAATTAGTAGGACAGTTCCCCCCAAACAGAAATAGGTCTATCATATAATTTATCTATATTACCTCAAGGTATATACCCAAAGGAATGCAAGCCAACACCCCACAAAGATGCTCACACATTTATGTTTGCTTCTGTACTATGCACAGTACCCAGGATAGATACCCAACCTAGATGACCATCAACAGACACATAGAGAAGATATGGTATATACATCTATATGTGTGCCATTGAATTTTGTTCAATTGTAATAACTGAAATGATAATACCATGTGGAGGAATATGCAAGTAAACAGAGGTCATGCTAATCCAAATAAGCCAGACACACAGAGACAAATATCGAGTTTTCCTCATATGTGGAAGGAGAAAAGTGGAGAGATGGGACAAAGCACTGGGGTGAGCAATGGGCAGAAAAATCTTTGCAATACACAATGATGTGTATGTATAAAACTATCAACACTATTATCATTACTTTGTATACTAATGAAAACTTTAATGAAAAAGAATGAGGCATCTTGGAAAGATGAAAATTTTAAAAAGATGTTTTTGAAGAAGTTGAATAAAAGCATTTCTGTTAGTGACAGGCATACTTTCTCAGTAAGAACAGGTGAGTAAAAACTATTCTGTGTCTAGTCAAAGATTTGTCACATTTTTCCAATTAAAACAGAATGAGACAGTTTGATGTTGCTTCCCCTCCTCCAAGATTTTTGATAATGAATAAATGCCAAAATATTTAGGCAAATATATTCTTCATTTGTGTTTGTATATTGTCTTTGTATAAGCTAATTCATATCTCTAAACTCTCCATTCACTTAATTATTTTGTTAAAAGCCATTTTATTGGAATAATTAGGTATCTGATTCATAAATCAATCTGTGTAGTAGAGTATTAAGTTACATTTTATGGAAGAAAAAGACAGTTATATGTTTTTATGGGAAGAGATTAGAGAAGCAAGAAAAATTACAGTCTCAAACTTCAGTGAGTAAAATGAAGCCACCGACTCAATCAGATGATGCTCCAGTAAATTTTGCAAACTGATCCTCAGCTAAAGGAATCTGGACATTGTTATAACAATAGAGAGAATAAAGGGACATTGAGTAATACGCATATTCATCCCTCACCTCCTTAAAAGCAATCACTTCCTAATTATTTACCTCCAAAAGTCTGTTCTAAAGGAAAAAGTACTATAATGTTTAGATATGAACTTCTCTGTATCTTTGGTTAGTATTCACCGTTCTTCATTATTCAGTAAGAATCTGAGAAGCTGCAATTGCAGGAACGGTGCGCATTCGTATATGTAATGCTACTCATGTTTCATCTGTAAAAGTGTCAAAGAAAAGCAAATCCAGGCTTTTCTTTTTGAGTAAGAAAAAGCTAATGGGGCAAAAGAGTGCTAAATCCCAGCAGATCACATAACAGCCAGGGGATTCTAGCTGTCGCTGCTGCAATGTCCTAATTAGTTTTGTTGTGGGAGGAACAGCGTGAGGGAGCTTGATCTTTATTGAAGGCTCTAGCTAACTGACTTGGAGTGTAAAATTTATATTGTCTCTGGTAATAGCATCAAGCCACAGCGATCTGAACACTGGCTGTAATTTATGTCAGTATTTAAAGGCCGTGTGTTTGGCTAAAGTCATATTAACAGCATACCGGTCGTTCTCACACGCTGCCTCCCGCCACATTCATCATCACATGCTGGACACTGTTTTCTCTGTACTCCATTCCAGCGTATCTTAGAGAAATTTAGTAAGAAATGTTTACAAGTTTCAGAATGTATTGGCCATTGATATTAAATGATAGAAAAGCCAGAGAATTTTTTTAAAAATGATTTTACTACAGTAGCAATCTATTTATTTATCCTGACAGCTGACTGTCCAGGACATGAAGAAAATGGACACAAATTATAAACACATTATCAATGACTTACATATTTAAAATAAACCATAGAATGTGAATTTCAAGATATTTCTAACAAATCTTTTCTAACTCATATGCTAAATGATAAAAATAACTTTAATTTAAAAACATTTTCAAAGACGTATCTCCTGTAGAACTGAATTGATGCTTCCCCCTCAGGTATATGCCAGTGTTTACTTAATATATATATTAGGTAGTAAGAACACCAGAATAAATCAGGTGCGTACTTAGTTCTTAACAAAGGTGTGGTGGTTTGGATGAGAATGGCCCCATAGGCTCACACATTTGAATGCTTTCTCCCAGTTAATGGACCATTTATGAAAGATTAGGAGGTTTGGATTTTTTGTAGCACTTTTGACAAAGCACCCAGTACGGGCCCAGCCTCACCCTCTCTCTGCCTCTTACCTGGGCATCAGGATGAGGCTCTTAGTTACTGTTCCAGCACTCTGCCTACCTTCCACCCAAGCTCCTTTTTATAATGGTCATGGTCTAACCCTCCAAAATTGTAAACAAGTCTCCCAACCAGATGCTTTCTTTTAGAAGTATCCTAGGTCAGGTTGCATCTTCACAGCAATAGAACAGTAACTGAGATAGAAAACATCACATTATTAAGAGAAATATGATAGAATTGTTCTAAGTAATTTCTCAGAATATTGACAACTGGGTCAATCACGGGGACACACCTGTAATCCAAAACAGGTGACTGAGGCAGGAAAGCTGTGAATTAAAAACCAGCCTGTGCTTCACTGTAAAAAGGAGAAAAAATATCATCAAAAATAGACAAACAAATAAGTAAAAATACTGAAAGTGGCTTATAAGAATACAATATATTTCACTAATTTTTGTGTAGCTCTCCATTGTAATTTGGTATTTTTAAAACCATGCTTAGGATGTTTCATATCCTAATTTTCTTCATCTTCTGCTATATGGAACAATGGAAAACATGATGGCATGTACTTATGCTAAATTCAGAGCAGGTATTGGTAGACTGAAAAGAGGGTCCATGGGCTGATATCTGCTTGTGTGCCAGGAAGACGGGAGGTTGGAAAGTGCAGTGGATATGAACAATGTGCTTTCCCTTCTTGCCCTCCTTCTTCCTTTATTTGTTGAATGCTTGCACTGATACAATGTACTGTATGACAGACACTCTTTTATAAGGAGAAAGTAGGGGCTGTCACATTTCTTTAAGAATGAGGGAATTCCAAATGAATTTCTGCGTTTCCTTTTGTTTGGCACCACATGAAACAGTGATGACTGAATGACTTGAGCCTCCCTCTTCTTCCTCCTTCTTTTCCTCCTCCCACCCTTTCTCTTCTTCAGGTTAAAAGGATGACCCACCATCTAAATAATACAATTTTCTTTATCCATTCTTCGGCTGAGGAGCAACAAAGTTGTTTCCAGGTTCTGGTTAATAGTAGCAAAGCTGCTATGAACATAGTTGAACAAATGTCCTCATGCTGTGATTGAGCATCCTTTGGCTATATGCTCAAGAGTGGTATTGCTTGGTCATGAGGTAGGTTGATTAACAGTTTTCTGGGAAATCACCATATGGATTTCCAAAATGATTGTACAAGTTTTCATTCCCACCAGTGATGGAGGAGTGTTTCCCTAACTCTGCATCCTCTCCAGCATAAGCTATATTTAGTGTTTTTGATCTTAGCCAATCTGACTGGCATAAAATGGTATCCCAGAGTTGTTTTGATTTACACTTCCCTGATGCCAAAGGATGATGAACAGTTTCTTAAATGTCTTTCAGCCATTTGAGATTATTCTGTTGAGAATTCTCTGTTTCAACTAAGACCTTAAGCACTAATGGAGAGGGTGCCTGTACTGGCCTTGCCCTGTAGTCAGATTGCTGGCTATTTTAAATGTCATCATAGAACCTTCATCTAGGAAATGATTGAAGCAGTTGCCCAGATCTACAGCAGAGCACTGGGCTACTGGGCTGAGTTCCCAAAGTCTAATCAAAATAGTGGGAGGAGTGAGAGTATGAGCAAAGAAGTCAAGATCATGATGGGGATACCCACTGAAAGAGTTTACCTGAGCTCATGGGAGCCCACCAATTCCGGCCTGACAGTGAGGGAATCAGCATAGGAGCAAACTAGACTACCTGAATGTTTGTGACAGTTATATGGCTGGGAAAGACTGTGGGGCCACTGACAGTGAGACCAGGATTTATCCCTACTGCTTGTACTGGCTTTTTGGAACCCATTCTCCTTGGAGAGATATCTTGCTCAAGATATAGCAGGCAGGGCCTTGGTCCTATTTCAGAGAAATATGCTAGACTTTGTTGATTCTCCATGGGAAGCCTTACCCTTTCTGAGGAGTGTCTAGGAGGTGGTATGGGGGGTGGGAATGTGGATGGAACAGGAGGACGGGAGGGAGTGGAAACTTGGACTGGTATATAAAATGAGAAGAAACAGATATGATAGTGTACATAAGCGACCCCCAAAACTCCACCAAAGAACTTTTACAGCTGATAAACACCTTTAATAATGTGGCAGGATACAAGATCAACTCCAAAAAATCAGTCGCCCTCTTATACACAAAGGATAGGGAAGCAGAGAGGGAAATCAGAGAAGCTTCACCATTCACGATAGCCACAAACAGCATTAAATATCTTGGGGTAAATCTAACCAAGGAAGTGAAAGATCTATTTGACAAGAACTTTAAGGCATTGAAGAAAGAAATTGAAGAGGATACCAAAAAATTGATGGATCTACCTTGCTCTTGGATTGGGAGGATCAACATAGTAAAAATGGCAATTCTACCTAAGGCAATTTATAGATTCAATGCAATCCCCATCAAGATCCCATCAAAATTCTTCACAGATCTGGAGAGGACAATAATCAACTTTATATGGAAAAACAAAAAACCCAGGATAGCCAAAACAATCCTATACAATAAAGGATCTTCTGGAGGCATTACCATCCCTGACTTCAAACTCTATTACAGAGCTACAGTAATGAAAACAGTGTGGTACTGGCATAAAAACAGAGAAGTCTGATGTGGGAGTGATTTCTTATTAATAAAGAAACTGCCTAGACCCATTTGATAGGCCAACCCTTAGGTAGGCGGAGTAAACAGAACGGAATGCTGGGAGAAAGAAGCTGAGTCAGGGAGTCGCCATGATTCTCCCACTCCAGACAGACGCAGGTTAAGATCATTCCTGGTAAGCCAGCTCGTGGACTACACAGATTAATAGAAATGGGTTAGATCAATATGTAAAAGCTAGCCAATAAGAAACTGAAACTAATGGGTCAGGCAGTGTTTAAAAGAATACAGTTTCCGTGTAATTATTTAGGGTAAAGCTAGCCGTGTGGCGGGACACAGCCCGCCGCTCCGTACTTCAACAGAAGTCGACCAATGGAATCGTATAGAAGACCCGGATTTTAACCCACAAACCTATGAACACCTCATTTTGATAAAGGAGCTAAAAGTATACAATGGAAGAAAGAAAGCATCTTCAACAAATGGTGCTGGCACAACTGGATGTCAACCTGTAGAAGAATGAAAATAGACCCACATCTTTCACCGTGCACAAAACTCAAGTCCAAATGGATTAAAGACCTCAATATCAGCCTGAACACACTGAAAAGGATAGAAGAGAAAGTGGGAAATACCCTACAACAGATGGGCACAGGAGATCGCTTCCTATGTATAACCCCAGAAGCACAGACATTAAGAGCAACATTGAATAAATGGGACCTACTAAAACTGAGAAGCTTCTGCAAAGCAAAGGACACTGTCACTAAGACAAAAAAGCAACCTACTGACTGGGAGAAGATCTTCACCAACCCCGCAACAGACAAAGGTCTGATCTCCAAAATATATAGAGAACTCAAGAAACTAGACTTTAAAATGCTAATTAACCCAATTAAAAAATGGGGCACTGATCTGAACAGAGAATTCTCAACAGAAGAAGTTCAAATGGCCAAAAGACACTTAAGGTCATGCTCAACTTCCTTAGCAATCAGGGAAATGCAAATCAAAACAACTTTGAGATATCATCTTACACCTGTGAGAATGGCTAAAGTCAAAAACACCAACGATAACCTTTGCTGGAGAGGTTGTGGAGGAAGGGGTACCCTCATCCATTGCTGGTGGGAATGCAATCTTGTGCAACCACTATGGAAGTCAGTGTTTCGGTTTCTTAGGAAATTCGGGATCAACCTACCCCTGGACCCAGCAATACCACTCTTGGGAATATACCCAAGAAATGCCCTATCATATGACAAAAGCATTTGTTCAACTATATTCATAGCAGTATTATTTGTAATAGCCAGAACCTGGAAACAACCTAGATGCCCTTCAATGGAAGAATGGATGAAGAAAGTATGGAATATATACACGCTAGAGTACTATGCTGCGGTAAAAAACAATGACTTCTCAAATTTTGCATGCAAATGGATGAAAATAGAAAACACTATCCTGAGTGAGGTATCCCAGACCCAAAAAGATGAACATGGGATGTACTCACTCATAATTGGTTTCTAGCCATAAATAAGGGTCACGGAGTCTACAATAGGTGAATCTAAAGAAGCTAAGTAAGAAGGGGAACCCAAGGAAAAACATATAGTTATCCTCTTGGCTAAGGGAAGTAGACAAAATTGCCGGGGAGAAAATTGGGATCTTGGGGTGGGGTGGGTTGGGGGTAAGGGGAGATGGGGAGAGAAAAGTTAGAAGGGAAGGAGGTCGGGCCTTGGGAAAGCAGGAGGATTGGGATAAAGGAAGGTTGGACAGGGGAGCACGGAATCACAATTCTTAGTTAAGGGAACCACTTTAGGGTTGGCAAGAGACCTGACCCTAGAGGGGCTCCCAGGTGCCCAAGCTGAGGTCCCCAGTTAGTTCCTTGGGCAGTTGAGAATAGGGAACCTGAAATGACTTTATCCTTGAGCAATACTGACGAATATCTTGCATATCATCATAGAACCTTCATCTGGTGATGGATGGAGATAGAGACAGAGACCCACACTGGAGCACTGGACTGAGCTCCCAAAGTCCCAATGAGGAGCAGAAGGAGGGAGAACATGAGCAAAGAAGTCGGGACCACGAGGGATGCACCCACCCACTGAGACAGTGGAGCTGATCTATTGAGAGCTCACCAAGACCGGCTAGACTGTGACTGAAAAAGCATGGGATAAAACTCGACTCTCTGAACATGGCGAACAATGAGGGCTGATGAGACGCAAAGGACAATGGCACGGGGGTTTGATCCTACGTAATGTGATGGCTTTGTGGGAGCCCAGCCAGTTTGGATGTTCACCTTCCTAGATATGGACGGAGGTGGGAGGTCCTAGGTCTTACCACAGGGCAGAAAACCCTGACTGCTCTTTGACTGGAGAGGGAGGGGGAAAGGAGTGGGGGGAGGGGGAGAAGGGTGGGAGGAGGGGGCGTAGGGGGGAAGGAGGGGGAGGGAAATGGGAGGCTGGGAGGAGGTGGAAACTTGTTTTTTTTTCTCCTTTTCTCAATAAAAAAAGAAAAAAATATATATAAATTAAAAAAAATAAAAGGAAAATTAATGAAGACAGGCAGAAAGGCTAAGAGAAACACCACTAAATCCAAGAATGAGAAGCCCATACACTGTAAGTTTAGTGTCTACACAGTAGAGATGATAGGAACAGCTCCTCTGTTCCATAGTGGAAGTCAAGACCCAAGGATGGCAATTGACTGATTGACCTGAGTTTCTCTATACTCCTACTAGCAAATTAAAATCATAAGCAAACAGGTAAAACAATCAGAATTTGGAATAAAATAAAATGAAGCAAACCCCCTGTATTAATAATCTCTTCAATTTTACAATATACTTTAAATTACTATCTTGAATTTCCTGCTTTTCAAGAAATAATTGGTGCTAATAATGTAATCAATATAGCATAATGGTCAAATCTTCTCTAGAACAAGGCAGCTAGTTATTTTCTCATGTTTTTGACATTACATATCAGTAAACTTGAATAGGTTATAGAACCTTTGTTCTAGCTTTTCCTGAACTGCAAAATGAGGGTGATAAAAATGAGTACTGACCATGTAACTCTGGTGAATTTTCAACAGATTAGTGTTGGAATGTTACAACAGCCTTGGGAAATATTAAAGCTTTGGATCCTACCTCCAGCTTCCCTGATAACATTAGAAAGGGAAACAACTTTGCCTCTCCAGGCCTAGATTAAAAAAGTAGAATAACCCTGATCTTGGGTGGACACATGACATTCTGATCTGACTCAAAGATTGTGACAGTTCATATTCTTGTCTCTCTTTTAAAATTTAACCTGGCTTGCCAGTCACCTTGCCAAGCTATCATACCTCAAGAAGACTGATTCTCCTAAATAGATAATAAGATAATGCCCTTTGCCTTCCCAGAGCTCCACCCTTGTTGAAATTGCTGGGAGTGACCTGATGAAGCTCCACTAAGTTTGCATGCCTTTCTGATTTCTAACTCAGACAAGCATATAATCTAGTTCAGAAAATGCACCTTCCCCTTTCTCTTCATCTCTCTTTCTTATGATATCAACCAAAGCTTAAGCTTGTTTTATTTGCCACTTTGGACTTTCTGATTCTTTCTCTGAAGCCACAACTCAGCTTCTACCAAAGAACTACTTAATTCCATCTGGCTGCTTGCTGCTGTCTCCACCGCTGAATGTGCCTGCCTAACCCAAACCATAGCTTCCTTCTTTGCATACCCTCCTCTGTTTGGCGGCCAAGATTTACAGCTTGCTTCCTGTACTGTTTTCTCTCAAAGGCTTACAAAAATTATTCTTGAGCTTCCTACTGAGTTCTTCTGAAAATTCTTATGGACAAGAACCCAAAGAAAGACCCCTAAGTTCCTTGATAATATGTAGACAGCATTGAATATTTCATGAGACACAATAAGCATCAAAGAAATGGTGGATATTACGAGAACTGGGATCACCTCAAAAAATAAAATAAAATAAAACCTCTTAACTAGGATAAATCTGGGAATGTGCATAAATCATATTGTCTTGGCTAGTCTTCCAAAAATGAATGGTGAGTTGCACATCTGAAAGTTTGTGGAGTATGAGCAACTATTCTTTAAAGGGAGAAGAAAGTGGGAGTGATGGATAGCACACAGTTGTGTTCAATTCTCGCTTGAGGATACTACAGCACAGAACTGTAAGAGAGTAGCACTGCACTTGGCAACATGGAATTTGTGTACAAAACTGGTCCTGTCTGTTGTTATTTTTACTTCTAATTAACTGTATCAGTTAAATAAGTCAAAACATTCCTCTGCGTTGAGAGTTTCCAGTGCATCAGACTTTCAAGGGTTCCACAAGAAAACTAAATATTCTAGTGTATTTCAGCCTCCATATTTTTTAATAGTAGTGAGAACCTCTGATATTGCTAGACAGTAGTGCCAAACATCTTTAATCCTAGCACTCAGGGGCAAGCAGGCAGATCTCTGTGAGTTCAAGGCCTGCCCAGTCTTCAGAGTGAGTTCCAGGACAGCTGGAGTTGAACACGGAGAAACCCTATCTCAGAAAACGCACACCCAAACCAAACCTAAGACAAAAAAAAAAAAAAAAAAAAAAAAAAAAAAAAAAACCAAGCAAAATAAAACCAAACAAAAAAACCACTTGTAGCATTAAACCCTAACCAAAATGAAATCATTGTTTTATAATGGAACATAGTAACATTTGAGGTTAATGAAAATAACCCACAGAATCAACTAAGGAGGGTTCATAGGGGATCACAGAGACTGAAGCGACAATCATGAACCCTATGTGGGTCTGAACTAAGTCCTCTCTGCATGGACATTACATTTTGCCTGCTCTTGAGACACTTTTCCTTCTATTGGGTTGCCTTGTGCAATCTTCTTAAGAAGATTTGTGCCTAGTCTGATAATAACTTGCTATGCTATGCTTGGTTGATATCCCAGGAAGGATTTTTTTTTTATTTTTATTTTTAACTTTGAAGGGAAACAGGAGGAGTGGTTCTGGGAGAGAGGGATGTGATGGGGAAAGACTGGGAAGAGTGGAAGGAGGCAAACCTGTGGTCAGGATGAAATGTATGAGAGAAGAATAAAAAAAAAGTAATGAAATTTGTTGCTGGGATGCAGTTTAAAACAATCACTGTATCATTTTACACACATGCCCTAGGCAAAATTCTCTTCATTTTTCTCATAATTTCTTTAATTAAAATATCTGTATACAACCCCAAGAAACAGGAGTATGAAATAGGCACATAAATCAAACATTCACTCATAATAAATCAAAGAGAAATTTATCATAAAAATCCTTTGGTACTGAAGGTCAAAGTAAATTTTCATACTAATGGGACGAACTAGATTGTTTATTTTTACATACAAAATTAAATCCTGGCTGAATATTTGATACTGTCGGTCATAGGTCATCTACAATGCTTATCAGAGCAGACCCAGACTTTGATTTTATAATTACTCTTGCTAAAAAATGATACCTTGCATAAATGACAAAAGTGTTTATGAACACTTCAAAAATTATTGGAATTTCTTTCTTAACATCAATCCAAATTAATTTAAAACATTTTGATGAAAATCAAGTTAGCAATTAAAATGGTAACTTTTGAGATCAAACATTCTAACATAATACAATCCAAAGATATTGTAATTTGATACTTTCCAATGAATGACAGTAAGAAGCATAATGCTTCTATGAGGATAACAAACATAGTAGATACGTGGAAATTTGTAACACCACAGTGTCGAATCTGAACTGAGCTGATTCAGGAAGTTCTAATTGGCTTCGCAAAGCCTGAGGGCAAGCACAGGTAGAACATGTGCACTGTGTGGTCACAGCCTAGGCTACAACAAAGTCACGCAGTGGAACAAAGTTTTGGGGGAAAGAACTCAGATTCATAATGTTGGATTTAATTTCTGTTTTCTGCTTCAAAAACCTTTTACTTTGCCAAATCTTCCATGACCCACACATTCAATTACATGACCCTGTTTGAAGTTGTGACCCAAAGTTTAAGAAGCAGGGTCTGGGGAGCTAGAGAGATGGTTCAGTGTTTCAGAGCACTTGGCTGCTCTTCAGAGGTCCTGAGTTCAATTCCCAGCAACCACATGGTGATTCACAACCATCTATAGTGGGACCTGATTGTCTCTAATTGTGCACACAAAGACAGAGCACACATATGAAGGCGTAAGTCACAAACAATGCCACACCAATTCGGGGTTATGATTATTAGGGTGGTATTTATTTAAAGGGGAAAAAACTTACAGATCACTGTCCCAGGCAACAGCCCTCTACGCAACCAGGAAAGGAGTCTAGTCGGCAGCGGAGCAGGAAGTGAAGAGAGGAGAGGGAAGTGGCCGCTTTTTTTAAAGGGAGAGAAACCACGCCCCAATGGGCTGGTACCTCAGCGGTGATAGGCTGGAGGAGTGGGAGGATCTCCCGCAACACCTCCCCCTTTTGTTTAAATAAGAGAGTTCTAAACCTACTATGAAATTATATACAATAAGTACAAATATCCTATTCTAACTAGCTTAGGTCTTGTATAATAAATAACTTGGCCAAGTCATGAGAGAAAGTAACTACATTTATATAGTCTTCAACCCCATCAAAGATCTGAGAAGGGAAATAATGTTACCTGGGTAATTAGGAAGTTTAGTAAAACAACTTCCAAAACATGCAACAAATCACAGAGACAACTGGCTACCTGGGCAATCACCCAAAATCACGTTAGCAGCGTTGAAGCAACCAACTTTGGTTAAGGCCTAACATAACTGACATACCATTTTCAAAGGCAAGCAACTTTTCTAAACTATCTTACCCTGTCTTGGCAGGCTATGACAGCCCTGTTTTATCCATTGATGCATGCTCTGTATCTTTGTCAGTCGTTGAGGTATGGGCATTTCTTTGCCCCAAGGCCAGTTCTGCCAAAAAGAAGGCTCCAGGTGGAGTGTCTTTGGTGCTCAACATTCTCTCGGGAATAGAGTGGTGTTGCCAGGAGCAATTGTGTCTCACTACCACAAAACTCTGAGTTAGATTAAAGGCCATTTTCTACAGCTCTTTGAAGAAGTTGAAGATTATCTATCTATACTGAGTATAATCTCTATATATCTAAAGAACCTGATTAGTCTATTATAAATGACAAACTTAGATGACTATTAGTCTATATAATTCTCAATATCTATCTAACTTAAAGACTAAGACAATAAACGACTGTGAAACAAATGAGGACAATGACCTCCAAATATAAACAATGTACAAATATACATTGCAGTAGTTAAATATATATCAATACATAATCATTATATAAGTATCTTAATCAGAGGTAGAAATGTACACTGCAATATGGTAAATATATACAATATATATATATATATATATCAATGCAATATATGTCAATACATAAAAAATGTTTTAAACAGAGGTAGAAACATGCATGCGTACAATAGTCAATATAATTTAACTTTGTATCAATATACAAGAATCTATACCAATGTATTTGTCTAAAAACAGTAACTCACAATTACAAATCTATTATCCCATCATCCCTCTTTTTTTTTTCAAAATGATCCCTGAGCGTATAAAAATCCTCCCCCAACCCTCAATCGTATACTAATTATAATCAACCCCTAAATGATGTCCCTAAACCCAAGGGCAAACTTTACTGGGAGAGGGGACGTCGTCCTCTAGAATTACTTCCAGCTGTCATAGGGGCGACGTTCTTTCTGGGGGATCCTGTGAAAGTGAAATGATGGTTAAATTTCAAGATCAATGTCTTTTAAAATTGCAAATAGTCTCTGAGTATTTTGTGGAGGTCTGGCCAGAATGTTGTACAAGATGTGCACCATTTCAGCTAACCAAGTTGGGATCGTCTTGTGCAGCTGGTATCCAAAACAGGTCTTGTAGTAGCGCTATCAGTATCATGACGTCATATCAACCAGGTGGAGTTGTTGTTATGGGGCCCCATCTTCTTCCTGGAAACTTCAAATGACACTTCAGGAAAAACTCATTGTTCATTATGAAAAACTTAAACATTAATCATATAGACATATATAGACATATATATATATATATTCAATGAAAGACATGATAGATATATTCAATGAAAAGTATGATAGATATGAAGAAAAGCAAAGATGTTTTCTAAACTCATATTTCTTTCTGTCCCATATCATGGCTCTTGACATGAGACAGAAACTCCAGAAACTCTGGGTTTTTCTCTTACTAACAGGCTTGGAATTGGAGAGGGACTGAGCCAGAGTCCAACTTCAAAACCAGCTTTATAAATTTAGAAATATGGTTTAATATTACTTACACAACCCTTTCAGTTTTCTTGATATTTCCTATTGGGCAGGTATTTTTCCATCTGTCAGTATCCAAATATCCAGGGTCCCTTGAATTTTTGAAATATGAGTGTTTTCCTGTGGAGATAAGAACAGAACCCTGCCCCCATTCTATATGTTTTTCTTACCACCTGTATGAATATCATCGTTGTGGATGAGTTGTCATTTCTCCTTTCCAAGAGGTTTCTCCTCTTCAAATCGAAACTTTATTAATTTTGATGGTATCCACAATTTTTTTCTCCTGTGGAAACAAGAGCAAAACCCCTTCCCCAATGTAGCACATCTCCTGGCTTCCACTGAGAGGTCAGCACATCTTTGAAATAAATCGGTTGATTTAGTTCAGCAGACTTTTTCATTATCCAATGTCTTTTTGCTGCTGTCGTTCCTGTCTCATTAGCGTTAAAAAAATTCAAGGTTAATAAAGCATTATGTAATCTATTTTGGGGGGTATTTTCAGTCCCTTTTTGTTTGTTCAGCATATCCTTTATAGTACGATTTGATCTTTCTATAACTGCCTGACCTGTAGGATTATTTGGTATACCTGTAATGTGTTTTATATTATAATAATCAAAAAAGCGTTTCATTTTCTTAGATACATATGCTGGACCATTATCTGTCTTTATTTGTGCAGGTATACCCATGATGGCCATAACTTCCAATAAATGTGTGATTACTAAATCAGCCTTTTCTGAGCTCAGGGCAGTAGCCCATTGAAAACCTGAATACGTGTCTATGGTGTGGTGTACATATTTTAATTTACCAAATTCCATAAAGTGGAACACATCCATCTGTCAGATTTTATTTCTCTTAGTACCCTTTGGGTTACTCCCTGCAGGCAACGGTGTTTGATTATAGAAAGAACAAGTAGGACATCTCTTTATAATGTCCTTAGCTTGTTGCCAAGTAATGGAAAATTCTTTCTTTAGGTCTTTACTATTGACATGATGCTTCTTATGAAATTTCGAGGCCTGCAACACACTTCCAATCAATAATTGATCAATCTCAGCATTGCCTTGGGCTAGAAAACCAGGCAGACCTGTATGGGACCGGATGTGTGTTATGTACATCGGACAAAGCCTGTTCCTGATTATGTCTTGTACCTGGATAAAAATGAAATCAACTCTGTGTCATCTGGTATAAATTTAGCGGTTTCAATATGCAAGATAACTCTTTCTGCATATTGTGAATCTGTAACTATATTAAGAGGTTCTTTAAAATCCCTTAGCACCATAAGAATGGCATATAATTCTGCCTTCTGGACAGAATTATAAGGGCTTTGTTCCACCTTACTCAATTCATCTGACTTGTAACCTGCTTTCCCTGATTTATTTGCATCAGTATAGAACGTACGGGCTCCAGTTATTGGAGCATCACGTACAATTCTAGGAAGAATCCAAGAAGTTCTTTTTATGAGATTAAGTCTATCATTTTTGGGATAGTTGCTATTAATTTCTCCCAAAAAGTTAGCATAAGCTCTTTGCCACGGTTCATTGTCTTCCCATAACTTTTTTATTTCTTCAGTAGTAAAAGGCACTATAATTTCTGCTGGGTCTATACCTGCTAGTTGACGAAGTCTCAGCTTACCTTTTATAATTAATTCAGAGACTTTTTCCACATAAGTTTTTAATTTTTTACTTGGTTTATTAGGTATAAATATCCACTCTAAAATAATATCTTCCCTCTGCATTAGAATCCCTGTAGGAGAAATTCTGGAAGGCAATATGACTAGGATGCAGCTTAGATTTGGGTTCACCCTATCCACATGTGTCTCCTGTAATTTTTCCTCAATCATTGTCAATTCCTTTTCTGCTTCAGCTGTCAGTTCTCTTGGACTATTCAAATCTTTATCACCATCTAAGGTTTTGTTTAAATGAACTATTAGATCAGGTGTTATCCCAACAGCTGGTCGTAGACTGGAAATGTCTCCTAACAATCTTTGGAAGTCATTAAGAGTCTTTAACTGGTCTCTCCTAATTTGTGCCTTTCGTGTTTTAATTTTCTCTAACCCTATTCTGTAACCTAGGTAATTAATAGAATTTCCTCTTTGAATCTTTTCAGGGGCAATTTTTAATCCCCACCTAGGCAAGACTTTTTTTACTTCTTCAAACATCCTTTCTAAAGTATCTTTATTTGAATCAGATAACAAGATGTCATCCATGTAATGATAAATGATGGACTTGGGGAATTGTTTACGAATTATTTCCAATGGCTTACTTACAAAATATTGGCACAGTGTAGGACTATTGAGCATACCCTGTGGGAGGACAGTTCATTGATATCTCCTATTAGGCTGAGAATTATTATAAGTAGGCACTGTGAAGGCAAATTTTTCTCTATCCTTTTTTTGTAACGGTATAGTGAAAAAACAATCTTTCAAATCAATAACTATAAGAGGCCATCCTTTTGGTAACAGAGAAGGCAAAGGAATTCCAGATTGTAGTGGGCCCATAGGTTGAATTACTTTATTGACAGCTCTTAGATCTGTCACCATTCTCCATTTACCAGATTTCTTTTTTACAACAAACACAGGAGAATTCCAAGGGCTGGTTGATTCTTCAATATGGTGAGCATCTAGTTGCTCTTGCACCAGCTGTTCCAATGCCTGTAGTTTATCTTCAGCTAGAGGCCATTGTTTGGTCCATATTGGCTTCTCAGTTAGCCATTTTAAAGGTAGGGCTGTTGGTTCCTCTAAAGGTTTGGTATTTGCTGTATGTTCTTGTACAGCCTGAATGGCTGGTGACCTTTTTCCATAATACCTCATCATATCCTTCCCAGAATTATGAGTTCCTGGAAATACAGGAATGTTAATCTGGGTATCTCATTGCTGTAGCAGGTCACGGCCCCATAAATTTATGGCAATATTGGCTATATATGGCCTTAGTCTTCCTATTTGCCCTTCGGGCCCTATGCATTCAACCCATCTTGTGCTTTGTTTTACACGAGATAGGGTTCCAATTCCCAGGAACTGAACATCTACCTCTTGAAGAGGCCAATTCGGATGCCAAGATTCTGGGGTAATGATACTTACATCCGCACCTGTGTCTAATAAGCCTTCAATAAAAGTGCCATTTATACAGACTCTTAGCTTTGGTCTTTGATCATTAATAGAAGTCTGCCAAAATATACGTTTACTCTGTCCTATTGGGTTTTTTGACTCATCCTCCACACGTAATTCTTCATTTAGACCAGTATTACTTTTTACAGCAGAAATTGGAGCTTTTAATTTTCTTGGTGAGGCACGTTCTCCACTGTGACTGGGAATGACTGGGCCACTGTTGGCTTGGGGCCTGCGAGAGGCCCCCCAAGGAGTTTCCCGATGATATTGGATTGCCCCGTCTGTCTGTTGTTGACCTACATTCGTTGGACCAATGCCTGCCTTTACCGCATCTCCTACATATACCTGAAGGCCGAGGTCTCCTATTTTTGTCATTCCCAGAAGAGATATTATTCCTAGAAATTCTTTGCCTGCAATCCCTTTGCAAATGTCCTAATTTACCACAATTAAAACACCTGGCAGTTTGACGTCTCCTCATTGCTTTGGAAATCACTTCTCCTACCCAAGATTCGTCATTATAGCTAAATGTCTCAACATTCATCGTATGCTGAATCCATTCATCCATAGGTGCTGATCTAGACTTTAAAGGCCCAATTATCTTTTTGTATTCTATGTTTGCATTCTCAAAAGCTAGAGATTCAAGAAGTATTCATCTAGCTTCTGGGTCTGTTACCCCTATGTCCAGAGCCTTAATTAATCTTTGTTAAAAGTCAATAAAGGGTTCTCTCTGTCCCTGCCTAATTCTGGTATATGATTCAACCCTTTTTGCTGGATCTTGTATCCTATTCCAAGCATTTAAAGCTGCTTGGTGACATAGACACAGTACTTTATCGTCATAAAGAGCTTGGACCTGTGGATCAGCATATTCTCCTGCACCAAGAATTTGATCTTGGGAAACCTCAATACCTTTTGTTCTTCCTTGCTGTTCCATATGTTTGGATTCTTCTCTGAAATAAATTCCAAACATCAAGGAAGGTCCATTATCTAAAACTGTACACACTAACTGATGGAAATCATGGGGAGTAGCTCTAGCATTAGAAGCCCAAGTCCTTATCATTTCCTTTACATATGCATCGTGCAAGCCAAAATTAACAACAGCTTGCTTAATTTCTTTCAGATCATTCATTGCTATTGGCGTCCATCTAGCTTCTCTGACTCCCTTTGAGCCTTTAGAAGTTGATGCTTTTTCAGAATTAAGTATAGGGTATGTCGCTAGAACCCTGGATAAGCCAGTTCTAATAGCTGGTGGAGGCATTGTATCCTGTCCTTGTGCCTCCTTACTCTGTTCACCAGCTGCAATAATTTTTTCAATCTTTTTAAATCTTTTTATCATTGTCTCTCTTAAATCCTGAATCTCCTGACCTGTATATATTTCCAGTGATTTCACTGAGGTATCAATTTTTTGGTCCCCATTCTGCACCTGTGATTTCAAAGCTTTAAATTTTTCCTTCAAAGATAACATGTCCTCCTTAAACTTTTCTTGTATATCATGTAGATTCCCATCTTGGAGGTACATTCTGTCTGTTACCTTATCAAAACTTTGTGATAAAGTCTGAAGGTCAAATTCAACAGCCTGAACCCTTTCAGGTAACTTTCTAATACCCTTGGATATGGAATCAATTTTGTCTGTCATAGTATCCACTTGTTCAGATAACCTCTGATTTTCAATAATTTTAATCCTGTCAATTAGTTGTTCATTATTAGTTTGTAAAGATTCTATCATTCTTAGGAGTGCCATATTCTTCTGTTCATTATTAGTACGTAAAGATTCAATCGTTCTTAGGAGTGCCATATTCTTCTGTTCATTATTAGTACGTAAAGATTCAATCGTTCTTAGGAGTGCCATATTCTTCCTTAATGATAGAATATGGAAAAGAAAACTGAGGCCTAGTAACAAGCAAATTAATGTATCCCCATAATCATATAAACCTTGTATGATGTAATTCATTGTATTAGTAAATATAAGTTTACTAATCCATTGTATTAGTGAAAACAAAGCAGTAAAATATGCGTTAGAAACGAAAACTGCCATATTACCTATTATCCAGCAGGTGGCGCTGTTGCAGAGTCGCGGTGAAAACATGGTCCTGTTTCAGTGCCTTAGTAGATGTTAAAAACTGGAAAATGCAAGTTTCTCAACAAAGTAAATGTAATTAAATCAATTCCTGAGACGGAACCAGAAACCCAGAATCCAGGGGTAGAGAAGAGCAATCCGGAAGCCACTTAGGCCTCCACGTGACAGAGTCACCCTGAGGGGTTGCAGCTTTCAGCAACCGCGTGCTCTGGTTCGTGCCACTTAAGAGCTGTTCTTGCAAGGGAGATTTAAAAATGACTCAGAAAAGAGCAAACCACGCGGCCAGAGACTACGCGGGCCTGTGGAGTTTAAATCCACGTGGGGAGGCCAAGGCCGCTGCTGGAAGGCACAGGCAGCAGCTGAGGAAGGAAGGGCTCCCGCCAAGCCGAACTCGAGGCTGCGAGCGGGGAAAGGAGAGGTTCTAAAACCAAACGTTGGGTGCCAAAATGAAGGTGTAAGTCACAAACAATGCCACACCAATTCGGGGTTATTATTATTAGGGTGGTATTTATTTAAAGGGGAAAAAACTTACAGATCACTGTCCCAGGCAACAGCCCTCTACGCAACCAGGAAAGGAGTCTAGTCGGCGGCGGAGCAGGAAGTGAAGAGAGGAGAGGGAACTGGTCGCTTTTTTAAAGGGAGAGAAACCCCCCCCCCTTGGGCTGGTACCTCAGCGGTGATAGGCTGGAGGAGTGGGAGGGCCTCCCACAACACCCAAAGTTTAAGAAGCAGGGTCTGGGGAGCTAGAGAGATGATTCAGTGTTTCAGAGCACTTGGCTGCTCTTCAGAGGTCCTGAGTTCAATTCCCAGCAACCACATGGTGATTCACAACCATCTATAGTGGGACCTGATTGTCTCTAATTGTGCACACAAAGACAGAGCACACATATAAGTGAATAAATGAATCTTACAAAAAAAGAAAACAAGCTGGGTCTTAGTCTACAGTCATCTCATTGTACTTGATATGATCCATAAGGATTCTCACGAGAACCTGGGAGAAGTTGGTGTGCTGACTGTTGGACAGAGGGGATCCTTTGTAGGCTCTGTTATGTGTGTAGTACCAGCTCGACCCTCCACAAGAGAAGCTGGCATTGCCTATCTTAGAAAGCACAGAGATTTTACTTCATGGTAAGCATAACCTCTAAGGTGGAGAATGAATTATAATTGTTCTTAATGATAAAAACCCAGAACCAGATATAAGGGTTAATGCAGAAAGACCAGAGAAGCGAGGAGCCCACCAGAGCATTCTTGTTTCTACCAAGGTTCTGACATAGAGGATTACTCTTCAAATCGTCAGCATGCTGCTGTCTCCACAAAACCTCAGACTGCATCCGTCTCTGTGAATCCTCAAACTGCATCCTCAGACTGAATCTGAGCTTCTGTTTCCTCCCTCCTTATAGTCCTCTTTCAGCCCAGCCATATTATTTCTGTCTCCACCTTCCTAGTGCAGGGATTAAAGGTGTGGGATCCCAAAAGTGCTATCACCTTTGTGTTTCTCTTTTAGACAGAATTTTAGACAGTGGCCTTGACCTCACAGAGATCTGTCTGCCTCTGTCTCCCGAGTGCTGGGATTAAAGTTGTGAGCCACTACTGCCTGGCCTCTATGACTAGTTTTTTAGCTGTGCCCTCTGATCTTCAAGAAAGCTTTATTTTTAGATCACAAACAAAATATCGCTACACCAAGGCCATACTCTTTCATGCTAAGTCTACACAGATGCTTCCAGAGCACATGATGGGGAAGAGTATGTACTTTTGCCTTCACTAAAGACCTCACTTTCAGCCCTACTCAGAAGACGTAATTGTGCTGAAGGAGCCAGAAGCTTGGAGCTATTTTTCTCAGAGATGCCAAATCTCTTTGTCCTATTATTGCACTTGCATTTGGAAGACAATCTTCTTTTGATTCTCCTGTACCCTAGATTCTATCCAATAATTACAATACCTTCAGAAATCACTGTAAAAACAAAATGAATTATGAGCGATAGGTATCCACCCATACAGTTCTGTTTTGCCATTTTGCTTCAGTGTGAAAGGAAGGGAAAGGATGAAGGCAAGAATCTCTTCAAGCTCTGAGACTTAAAACAGGATTCAAATATTTTCAAATGGATTTTTTAAGCGAGAAAATCAGCACTTGTGATATATTTGCATTTTGCTTGTGCTGATAATTTGTTAGCATTGAGGGAATGCTCTAGATAGAGAAGGCATAAAACATGCCTCCACGGAGAAGGAAAATGTCCTCGCAAGAACCATCTTGCCTTGTTTTCTGCAGGAACTGTGAGCATGTACACAAAGCACTGGCTGCTGCCATTCCTCTGAGGGAAACCTGGGGAGTGTCTCATCAGCATTGAGAACACTTGTTTTGGAGAGCAGAGTGGAGCTTTTTACACTTCCCCTTACATAAGGGAAATGGAAGCAATTCTTTGGGAAAATCACTGTAAGTAGTAACAGCTGACACACAGTAAGTGGTTGAAGATGTCTTCCCAGACTTTGGGCTTTCATGGTCATAAGACTTAAGGCCTATGGCATCCCAAGATTAGACCAGGTAAGTTACCAGTAAGAACTTACAGATGGACCCTTTACAGTGCTTCATTCTAGCTTTATAGTACTTTTCTTGTATTGACCTGGCAAAAATTTTATGACTATTTTAAGAACTTTGCCTATCTTTGTCCTTATTATTGGTCAGAATATATTAGGAAATACTGAAAACAATTTTTCTGTATTATACCAGTTAAATTTAGATTCAGAATAAAAGCAAGAGGGACAGAAAAACCTTTAATATTTTTAATGAAACTCAAAGTTTTATTGGGACATGGTAACACACATTTAATTTTTGAAAATTGTTCTTTTTAATTTTTTATTAATTAATTAATTTATGTTACATCCTGAATGAAACCTCCACTCCCTTCTCTCCTGCCATTCCCTCCTTCTACGCCCTCAATCCGTCTGCCCTCCATATTCTCTCAGAAAGAGGCAGGCCTCCCATGGGCATCAGCAAAGCATTTTCTATCAAGCTGACATAAAATCAAGCATCCCCCCCCCCTCTATTCAGGCTGGGAAAGACCATCCAGCATGAGGAATAGGTTCCCAAGAGTCAGCCAAAGCTCCAGGAACAGCCCTGCTCCCATTGCCCAAAAATAGACCAAGCACCAAGTTACACAGCTGCCATATATATGCAGAGGGCCTATGTCAGTCTAATTCAGGCTCCCTGGTTGTTGGTTCAGACACTGTCAGTTCCCATGAGCAAGGCTAGCCATTTCTATGGATTTTCCTCCTATGTCCCCAACACCTCCACCCCCAACCCTCATCTGGGCTCCTACAATCCCTCCTTCCTCTCCTCAGCAGAACTTTCTGAGCTAGGCCCAACATTTAGCTGTGGGTCTCTGAATCTGCCTGTTTCAGTCACAAGATGAAGGCTAACCACAGTAGTCACCAATCTGAAGACAGGGGATGGCCATTTCAGGCTATGCATGCACTACGGCCAGGAGTCTTAGCTGGGACCATCCTTGTAGACTGAAGTTTCCCTAGCATCAAACTTCTACCTGACTCCTTAAAGCCTGTGCTCATCATTCTCAGCACTCTCATCCTCTACACACCTCCCCAACCCATTCCCTCATGTTCCTATCCTCACCTGCACCCAGGATATCGCTTCTATTTCCCCTTCCCTGGCAGATCCATGAGTCCGTCCCGTCCCCCCACCCCGCCTTAGGCCCTCCTTGTTGCCTTGTTCTCTGGGTCTGTGGGTTTATAGTATGATTATCCTTTACAATTAATAACAACTTACAAGTGAGTACATACTATGTTTGCCTTTCTGGGTCAGTGTTACCTCTCTCAAGATGATTTTTTTTTGTAGTTCCATCCATTTGCCTGTAAACTCCATGATAATATTTTTTTAAAAAGCTGATTAATACTCCATTGTGTAAATGTACACTTTATCCATTTTTCCATTAAGAGAGATTTACGTTGTTTCCAGCTTCTGGCTATTATGAATAAAGCAACAGAGAACATAGCTAAGCAAGTGTCCTTGCGGTAGGAAGGAATGCAGTTGAGTGTGTACCCAAGGATGGTATAGCTTGGTCTTGAGGTACATGGATTTCTGATTTTCTGAGGAATTGTCATATTGATTTCCATAGTGGCTGTACAAGTTTACATTCCCACTAGCAATGGAAGAGAGTTCCTCTTGCTCCGCATCCTCACCAACATGAGCTGTTGCTTGTGTTATCAATAATACCTATTCTGGCAGTTATATCTGAGATTCTGATGGAATCTCAAAGTAGTTTTCATTTGTATTTCCCTTGTGGTTAAGGGTGTTGAACATTTCTTTTTTTTGTTGTTGAACATTTCTTTAAGTATTTCTCAGCAATTTGAAATCCGTCTAAAGAGAATTCTCTGTTTAGATCTGCACTCTTTTTATAATTGGATTATTTGTTTTATTTTCTTTTGGGATTCTAGCTTCTTGAATTATTATGTATTTGGATATTAGTCCTTTATCAGATGCGGAGTTGGTAAAAATCTGTTTGTGTTCTGTAGACTGCCACTTTGTCTGATGATCAGTGTCCTTTGCCTTACAGAAGTTTTTTTGGGGGGGTTCATGAGGTCCCATTTACTAATTGTCTATGTTAGTGCCTGTGATATTCTTGTTCTGTTCAGGGATTCTCTCCAGTGCCAATGTATTCAAAACTAGTTCTCACTTCTGTCAGATTTAGTAAGTGTATTTGGTTTCATACTGAGGTTTTCGATCTACTTGGACCTGAGGTTTTTGTGCAGAGTGTTAAATATGGATCTGTTCTCATTCTCCTACATACCAACTTGCAGTATGATTGACACCAAGTGTTGAAGATGCTGTTTTTTTTTTCCAATGTGAATTTCTAGCTTCTTTAACAACAACAACAACAACAACAAATCAGGTATCCATAGGTGATTGGATTTATATGTGGTACTTCAATTTGATTCCAATGATCAACATGTCTGTTTTTATGCCAATGCCATGTGTTTTTTTTAAAACTGTAACTTGGTACTATGCCTTGAAATCAGAGACAGTGATTTCCAGCTCAATCCATTTTCCAGCCAATGTTTTTATTCACTATCGGTTTAGCTACTCAGGGGGTTTTGTAGTTCCACGTGAATCTTAGGATTCTTTTTCAAGTCCTGTGATGAATGATGTTGGATTTTTAGATATAAATTGCATTTTAAGCCTATCTGTTACATTCTCAATACAGTAGCTTTTACAAAGCTGATTCTGCCAATCCATGAATGTGGAAAGACTTCTTGAGTGGCCATAGCCTCACCAGTCAGCTGAACCTGAACATAGTCTGATTTTGAATTTCCAGTCTCTAGAACTGTGTGTGTGTGTGGGGGGGGGTTCACATTGTTTACAAATACTTACTCTATGTGCAGATTCTGCCTTAGCAACAGAAAACAGAACAAAGTATTCTTCATGTAAATTTTTTTAAAAGAAAAAAAAACTTCAAGTAAGTTTTTAAAAACTACAATTCTTTTTCTTAGTCATATTTTTAGGTCACTCCTTGGTAAAAATCCTTATCTGGGAACTTGTGGTAATGACATTTTAATGTGAATATTTTATTGAAGTCAAGATTCCTTCTCAAATCATAAATGTATGGCTTGATAAATTTTTATGTGAACACATCGATACTACTATTTCTAAGATAAAAATTAAACACAATACCACACCTTGGACAAGGTTAATCACCATTCTGACTTTGAAAATCATGGCTTAGCTGTATTTCCTTTTGTATTTTATGCAGATTCATATAAAAGGCATTACTCATGTCTGCTCTCTGTAACTCAATACAGTATTCCCAGTGCTCACTTATACTGTGCACAGAGCACTACCCTTGTTTTCATGAATATATAACGTTTTACCTTTTCAGTTTCCTGTGACCTACTCTCACATTCTGCGTTTGATGGACATTGTGCAGTTTTCAATGGACACTGATGCCGTTATGAACATTATTTTATGCATTTTTTGATATACAGTGTAGTTGTAATAGTTATATATCTGGAGTGATAATTGCTGGGCCACAGAATAACAGTATTAGTTTTACTAGGTGATAGCAAACCCATTCAAAATGTTGTATCAATTTCCAAATTGCCTTGACCTAAACCTGGTGACTGGGATTGTTTTCATTTCAAATATCCTTAATTACTCTCTGTCTGTGATTACTCACAGTTTGACATATGATTTTGTGAGGCATCTGTTTATCTTTTAGTATTTTTTGTATGATTTTCTATCTTTTTTTAGTATTTCTTTATATTTGATGGAGATTGTTTATCTTAAAAACATCTAAATTATATAAACAGAGCAGGGCAACTATACTTTTAAAATAGAGACAGTTTATGATTTATACAAAACCATAAATTTGAAGAGCATTTGGATAGGCTTCAAAACTGATTCTTTTCACTTTGGCAGGTGATTAAAACATGTAGATTTCAATAAGGCATACATATTCTTACATGTAGGGCTCTGTCTTCCTAATTAGAATAGTAAGGGTGCTATGATCCCATTTCACGAGTTCCTCAATGCCTTTTTGTTATGAAAACACTGTGTAAATATGGGAATTTTTAATTTGTCAAAAATCATTCTTCCCATTCTTTCCACATGTTGTAATCTTCACCTTATTTGGTCAGGAATTTGCCTTGAATGATGAATCATCAATAATATAGTTTTGTTTCACCACTTTAAAATCCACACATATTTGTCATTTACAAAGATCTCAAAAATATTATCCAGCTGGAAATAGTGGAGACCGTGCTTAGAATATTAATCAAATTAAAATCAGGATTCTAGAATTCTCTGCTTTGTTTTACATAGGCAGTTGTGTGGTTTGGTTTTCATCTTGAAACTTTCTCCCACCCAGGGATGAAAGAATCAGTACCTTGTACCATCGAGAAGATGGTAAAAGACAACCATCACCATTAGTTCTTCTCTCACACAAAGCAGTGGCACAGAAACACTCTCTAGAAGGTCAACTCTCAAGGGACTTGCTAACAGCACAGGTTGAACTGTCCTAGACTTTGAGAGTGCGTTTTAAATAGAGAATGAATCATTGTGGATGAGTGAATTTGATTTGCAAGTATTTGAATGTTTTGGTATTTTATGCCTGAATGTTTTCCAACTCTGCACCATGGGTGCTGCCCACACATTGAAATGTCTTATAGCTGTATTTCAGAGAAAAAGAAACCAGGCAAAAAGTCCTTCTCAGTGAGAGTCCTTCTATATATACCAGTCATTTGACTGTCGAAACAGAAAAAGGGAGTCTGACAAATGTCTAAATATCACAATGTTCTTGTAGGCTCATTGTCTGAGGTTTGTCTTACATTTGCATTTTACATGTTTATTATACTTAGTGTTCATATGTAGATTTCTCATCTTGATTTAAATGATGTGTACTCTATTTTGCAGTTATGAAAAGTCAAATTTTTATGCAGTGAAGATAAATTAGTTGCTATTAGAAAAGCAGAACATGAATTTGAGGAAAAATGCATTCAGATGCTTTACAGCATTTGACTTTCAATCTTTAGTAAAATGAATTAAAAATTACAAACATTTTAAAACATTTTTTTTCTCTTTCTTTAGATGATTGTTTCAAGGAGATGCCAGGAGAATTTGCTGTTATTTGTTACAAATAAAATCAAACACTGTGTCTTTTATCTAGACATGTTTCTTGGAATAGAATTGGGCCTTAAAAGATGTGTTAGAATTCTCTCAGCGTTTAATTTGCATTCAGTTTTATGCATAGGCAAACACTGAGGAAATGTGTAACAGTCTCCCTGTTCTGCTTTCTTATACTGGTGGAACCTTACTTCCTGGATGCTCCAGTTTCCTTATTATTTTTTTTTTATTTCTTGAAGGGATCTAAGCATTAGAGAATTCTTTCAAATAAAGATACAGTTAATTTTGTAATTTTTTGATGTAAAGTGATGATATTTTGTAAGATTTGCTTTGTCCAGCACCCTGTTTCTGCTTCACTCCTTACTTCTTTCCTCCCCCATATCTTCCTTTCCTTCCTTCCTTCCTTTTTTCCTTCCTTCCTTCCTTTCCTTCCTTCCTTCCTTTTTTCCTTCCTTTCCTTCCTTCCTTCCTTCCTTCCTCTCTTCTTCTCTTTTTATATAAGTAATATTTTTATTCTTTGAAAATTTTATGCATTTACAAAATATATATTGATCATGTTGATTTACTATTACCCCTTCCAACTCCCCTAATGTCCTCTACTCCTTCTTCCTTCTAATGTCTTACCCTCATTTTTTGTTACTAATAACACTCTGAATCAGATCAGTGCCCCCCAAATACATACTGGTGGTTAACCACTGTATGGCCATAACCCCCAAAGAATAGTGGCCATAACCCCCAAAGAATAGTGAGTCTCCCTTCTCAGCAGCTATCAGCTGCTAATAACTCCTCCAATAGGAGTAGAGCCTTGAGTGCCTCTCCTCTACAGTTCATCCTGAAAGTCTGACTGACGTGATTGTATGCAGATAATGACAGGTGCTACGAGATGATGCCTACATCAGCCATGGCATATTCGGTATCACCATTCTACAGCTCTACTCCCATCCACTAGCTCCAATATCTTTTTCAATCTCTCTTTCTCAAGGTTCCTTGAGTCTTGTGATGAAAGGTTAATGTTGGATTCATTCACAACCAAGTGCTTAGTGCTATTTATACTTTACACTTTAAATAGTTATGGCTCTCTGCACTAACCATTGCCCTTTGCAGAAAATATTCTTGGAACCAAGTTGAGAGCAGCATGAATCTATGGGTATAAATATAAATATGTAGAATGAAGTTTTACAGTATGACATGCACTAAAACTAAACCAGTAGATTCTTCTTTAGGGTCTATGATCTCCCAAGCCACGTACTTTTGGGACCAGGTTTATATTACCAGGTACAAAATCCCCTTCAGAGCCATTCCCATGGAACCAGAGAGCAGTTGGATATTGCTATGGTTTTAATGCCACTATTTCAAGAGTGGGCAGATCTTACCAACAGGTTAGCTGTAGCGCGCCATGGTGCCGCCATGTTCTCAGGGCCTGGCATTAAGCCCGTTGCTGTTTTTTCCATTGTCCCTAGTTGGTAAACAACTTCTGCACACGCTCGCTGCTGGCCTAGGAGTAATTTGATTCCCACCTATCACTTGCTCACACTTCTTGCTCACACGATCGCCTCAGTGTGGTCTGAGCCAATCGAGCAGTGATAAGTCAAATCGGGCAATGACACGTCAGAGGCGGACCAGGGGCTGTATATATTCCCCCGTGCGGTGGGGCTTGGGGTCTTTTTGCCTCTATCTAAGCTTCAGTCTTCTGTGCTCCATTAAAGTACGTTCCAAGAAGAATCCTGTTGTGGTGTCTTCTCTGCTGGCGGAGTCGCGCGCCGCAGTTAGCACTGTAGCTTGTATGGTCATCTTTGGGGTAAGAAAACTGATGTCTTCTCAGAAAAACCACACAGTACCTTCGAGCATTGTGTGAGCTCCAACAATGAGAGTTTCTTAGTTGAGGCTGATTTCTCCATATCTTCTATCTAAAATAAATGGTGTCTTCAAATAGATGTCTTATCATAAAGTTATTGTGGGTACAATAAGTAAGTTATTGGTGCCTCAGGGACTCCCAGACCTGTAACTCTTAGGAAGATATCCTATGTCTGGAACTAAAGCTATCCTTTAATAATACATGTCTTTTGAGAGTAGGATTGCCTACCCACACAGGGTACTTCTGTTCAAACTTGTGTGTTTGTTTGTGCTTAATAAGTTTGTGTTTAAACCACATAGAAACCAGTGCATTTCCATAAGGTTTCCTCACGAGTCTTTGTCTACAGAACCTCTACTCACTCCTCCACGTAATTCTTCTGTCCCTACTTAATTCTTTAATCTTGTGTATCTCCCACCTGAACTTTTATGTCACTTGTGTTTGGCTTTTCCCTGTAATTGAAATTTTCCCCTAGGATTGGAAGATTGTAGGTTTCCATATAGCTCTTCTATACACCCTTCATTTTGTTTAATTCTTCTGTCAGCATCTATTTCCTTATCGCCAACCCTTGTCTATGCTTAAATCTTCCTGCTTCCAGAAATTCCCTCTGCACTTCTTTTTTTTTAAAAATCTATATCTCTCTATCCTCAGTTTCTTAATTTGTCTACCTCTAGTGTCTTGTATCTAGTTCCAGGCTTCCATGTATATCTAGAATAAACATACAAAAGACTTGAAGATAGGATATGTATATGAGAGAGAACATGTGATATTTGTCTTTATCGGCCTGGGTGGCACCACTTAATAATATTTTCCAGTTCTATCCACTTACCTTCAAGTACATGGTTTCATTTTTTAATGCAGTGTAATATTCCATTATGTTTATATATCACATTTTCTTTATCCATTCATCATCAGGTAGACCTCTTGGTTATTTACATCAGTTTGCTATTGAGGACTAAACAGCAGGGAATATGGATGTACAAATATCTGTGTAGTAGGATAAAGAGTACATTGGTACGTCGGGTAAATGTGATGTAATGGACCACATGATAGGTTTTTTTGTTTGTTTCTTGAGAAACCTCTAGACTGATGTTTACAGTGGCTTTATTAGTTTCTACTTTCACCAGAATCTGTTCAGTTTTTCATTTCCCTATGACTGTGACAGCATTTTTGTCATTTTAATTCTAATATTGACCTTTTTGCTTAGAATAATTAAAGTGGTTTTAATTTGTATTTCCCTCATAATGAAAGACACTAAACACTTTAAAGAATTGCTTTCTAGCCATTTATATTCATTGCCTTGAGAATTTTTCAATTCCATGGTACAATTTTTAATTGTGTTGTTTATTTTCTTGATGGTTAGTATTTAATTTTTTTGTTTATTTTGTGAGACTTATGCATTTTTATTTGGTAACTATTTCAGATTTTTATAAATCATAGACACTAAACCTCTATCAGGTATATAGCTGGCAACATTTTTTCTCCCATCCTGTGAGCTGCTTCTTCACTTCACTGACAGTGTCCTTTGCCACACACAAAATTTTTAGTCTTAAAGTGTCCCTTTAGTAGATTGCTGATCTTGTTTCTTATATTTAGAGAGTCCTGTTCAGAAAGTCCATGCCTGTATCTGTATGTGGAGTCACAATACCTACTTTATATTCTAACAATTTCAGAGTGTCATGTTGGGTGCTGAGGTCTTTGATTCATTTGGAGATGAGTGTTATAGATGGTAGGAAATAAGAATCCAATTGCTGCCTTTATCTAAAATATATTTTTCGACTATTTGTCAAAAAATAAGAATCTATGTCTGTGTAGAGTAATATTTAGGAACTCTGTTCTGTTCCTTTGATCTATGTGTCCTTTGATTGTGGAAGTGTCAAGCTGTTTGTAATACTATTTCTTTATAGTATAATATGAAATAATTTAAAATTGCTTTGACTATCCTTTTTTTCATTTTTGATCTGCCATATAAAATTGGAATTTGTATTCTCTGTGTTTGTCAAATTGCATTAAATTCTACATTGGGGTTTGTGCATTTGGAAGAAGTTTGTTGATTGTTTGGATTTTGTTTATCTTTTTTGTTCAGTGACATCTATTCATCTATTTTGTTACTGAAGCTCCACCAAGATCTTCTGTTTCCCTGCTAGAGTCTGGTGCCTTCAGCAATTTATACAAGGAGCCTTGAACAAATTTCCTGGCAATATGGAGTGGGTCTCATGGACGGACTGAACAATGAGAGCGTCTCAGTCAGGCTGTGTGCAGGTCTCTAGGTATCTAGGTATTATGTGTGATGGCTGGAGAGTCCCTGGAGGTCTGTAGCAGACAGGCTAGAATCTGGCCAGACTCCCTGGTGGTCTACCTGGGCCCATGCCCCATGTTAATTCTTGGTGTTTAACTCATAACTTGGTGTTTAGATAACATATTAAGCAAAACAATGTTCCTATTCTCTTCTTAAAAGAATATCTTTGCTTTATGATTTGACAAGTTTATAGATGCATATGATGTATCTTGTTATCCACCCCAAACTCCACTCTCCTTCCAGATACTCCTCAATGTGCCCCTCTGCTACAGGCCCGGTCTTCTGAACAAGGCACAAGCAAGGACATTTAGAGTACTGAGCCCTGAGTTTTGTTAAAAATCAATCCTATAATTTTCTGCACACAGACTTGCTTTCTGATGGTGAAGCATATAAGCTTTGAGAAGTGTCAAGTTGTAGAAGCACTTACAAATATTTAATATTTATAATATACAACACTATACCAAAAGTATACGTAATTCAAGAGACACCTACAATTTTAAATATATCAAAGAAAAAAATCTTTGTGTTACCAATCAAATATAACTATAAAGAATTTACACCTGGACATAGGCTATTGAGTTAAAAATTCAAGCTTAAGAAAATAACTTGAGTTTTTAAAGTGTACATTTTGAAAAGTAGTGCTAAATATCTGGAAATATTATCTCATTTGTCCATGTATACACAGAAATAAGAGATTTTCAAAAATATCTGATATAGTAATATAAATAACAAATTATCTTTTATAAAAATTCCCAGTCACTCCTAAACTTAAAACAGAACATTTTATAGCTATTTTGGCATTTGGTGGCAATGTTGAACTTTAATGCAGTCTGCTTTTATACCTTATTAAATGATGCAATTCTTTAAGAAAGAGAAACCTATTCTAAATACCAATGCATGGCATAATTATTCAATTAGAACTCTGACCTTGATGTCTTCAAAAGTATTTTTATGAGTCTGCAGCCAGAATGGCATTGTCTAATATTCTCCTACAACCCACAAAATCCAGTTCAGTTTCACATTTAACAATGCTAGGCTGAGTACGGTGAAATCATGGGGGGGGGGGGGAAATCCCTAATAACTTTAAAATATATCTATTTATTTCTAATAGCTTCAAATATTAACACCTTTTATATGATAATGTTATGATTTGAATATATGCATATTTCCATATGGATTCAACTTCTACTCTATATTTATGTGTGCTATTTCACGTGTAGATATACATTTGATAAAATGTAGTATAAACTAGACAATGCAAGTGATTACTAATAGCAATAATACAGACTGTGTTCTATAATCAGTTATTAAAAACAAGTTATTTATCTCTGGAATTTTTCACTTATTATTTTCAGACTATAATTGACAGCAGGTGACTGAGATCATAGGAAACAAAACCATGAAAGGGGTGAAGTAAGTAACATTTAAGACTATATAAAACTGCTTGTGTTTCTTATTCTTCTTAATATATAAAAATCACTAAAAGAATCCTTACTTCAGTCTACTACTTTGAATCTTCCATCCCACTTATAACTTGGATATAGAATATCTCTAGTTTCCTGGTATAAATATTTAGTCCCCAAGCCTGTGATGCTACTGGAAGGAAATACAATCTTTAAGAGATTGAGTACAGAGGAAGGTTTTCCATTAATTAGAGACATGCTCTCAAATTGCTTTATGGGACCCTAGCCTCCTCATCATCATTTTCCTCCTCCTCCTCCTCCTCCTCCTCCTCCTCCTCCTCCTCCTCCTCCTCTTCCTCTTCCTGCTCCTCCTCCTCCTCCTCCTCCTCCTCCTCCTCCTCCTCCTCTTCCTCTTTCTTTCTCCTTCTCCCTCTTCCTCCTGTTTCTCCTCTTCTTCTTTCTCCTGCTCCTCCTTCTTTTTCTTTTACCCCTGGCCTAAAGCAACAAGGTCAACCGACTGGACTGGAACCTCTGAAGCCATGATTTACAATGAAACTTTTGACTTTGTAATATAGGATTGGTGGCTAATACACTATTTCCCAACACTTTGTTATAGTTGAATTACTTTTTACAGAAATGGGAGCTCAGCATTTCTTTGGACTGCTGGGTAGCCAGATTTTTCAGAGCTCATTATAAACGGCTTCTTTATGATATGGTAATATTGTCTAATTTTCTGAAATTATTACTTGAATCATGTCCTAGATAAACTAAATATATGTATAGAGTATATACTAGGCAGTGGGATATAGAGATGGGCAGGATAAAAAGCTTTTGCTGAAGATAGTATACATGGAGTACTTTCCCTTCTAGATAACCTGGAATAAGTTTTCCTACATGCTCTTATACAGTTATAATCCATTTCTTTTTTGATCTCCTAAGTGAGTGCCTGGGCTGAGTAGAAGTTGGAGTAAGGAGTGGTACTATGGGCCTAACTTAATGGCTATTTCTCCTTTAACAAGGGGATATTAGTATATGCTCTTTGAGAGAGATGAAGCCTACACTATCAAGCACTCTCCAATGCCAGCCAAATTTTTATCTCCAAGGGAAGAATTCCAGGACAAACATAACATCCTGAGTGATCTCACTGCAGGTTTCTGGAGAAGAGCCTTGGACAGCCTCTTGAAAGTGGCTCTAATGACATTTCCGCAAGGGCTTCTCCATGCATCTCTGCCAGATGGGAGGTTCTCTAGTGGTTCCTCTCCAGACTGAACCTGGTCATGCTTCCTTTGAGGGCTATATAGTTTAGTTTAGTTGGTTAATTAACAAGCATTTAATAAACACCTGCAGTGTGTGGAGCACTCTATGTGCGATTCTCCTCTTTACCTACTCAAAATCTACTCATATGAAAGCTTGTCTCAACTCTGCTCCCCCCTCCCCCATTTTGACTTCTGCTACTGTTCCTCAATGTCAGATTTTCCTCAGATAATAATTATCTGAGCCAGACACCTTTGCGTTTTAATATATTGCAATGATATGACCTCTTATTGTTCTTCAAGAGTAAAGTTAAATTTCCCAATTTCTCAGTACAGTTATAAGCAGACAATTCTGTTTTCTGCCACTGTTAATTATACTTGAAGGAGACTTAGCCATTGACTTCTTCCTGAATGTACATTTCTCAGTATAACTTTTCCAAGAATGTTTCTTCTTTACAGATTCAAAGAAACATCATGAAATTGGTGATATAATCTATTTGTGGAAAGGTTTTTTTATTTGTATTAATAATATAAACTATTTAAAATAATCAAATCAATTTATAAAATGCTATCCACCAATTTCTTCCTCTTAAACTATACAATACAATTTATAGACAAACTTGCAAATTTGCATAATAAAGAAAAAGTTGATTAAGTTTTCTTAAAATTAGGAATCAACTTTGGGTAATGCAATCTGATATAATCTACAAGAATTATAACTGAATTTATTTAATTGAGAATAGGGAACCAAAGGTGATGATTTAAATTTTAATTGTTTTCATTTTTGAAAGGGGAAATTACATGGCTACTTCATCTTTTTCTATAGGTATGTTTATAAATCAAAAGTTCTTTCTTTCTCTCTGTAGTGAACATTATCTCACATCCTTAAAAATACCATTCTACAAAATAGTGGCACTGGCCATAATAAAATAAAACTAGTGTTACAGCTGAGGGTATAGTATATGGCTTAGGACTGTTGTTTCTGGAACATCTTGGAAGATGGTCAGCAACTCTGGATAAGGATTAGGCTAAACAGGCTCAGTTTGTTGGCTCATGCCTGTGATCCCAGCACTTGGAAGCCTGAGACAACTACATAGTGAGATCCTGTTTCAAAAACGCAAAACCAAAGAACAGAAACTTAAGACATAATGAGCTAAATTTGGTGCAATGTCCATTATCTTGATGTTAGACAAAGCCCTGATCAGATTATCTCTGTGGGTATTAGGAAGAACTGAACTCTCATGTGGGTTACTGTCTAACTTTTAGCTCTTGTACCATATCCTGGCAACAATTATAGAACCCATTGAACCAGTCCGATTTTTGTAGATAAACTCAAAATGCAAGAGTTTCACATGCTGTTTATTCCCTATCCCATCTTGATACATCAGTGTACCACTGATCCCATCTGTGGTACACTGTACTTTAAAAGTCTGAAAGGAAAGATTATTCCAAAGGAAGTGTATCCTTTTTTCTTTTCTCCTGATTCTGTGTTAGTAAAGGTGTCAGAAAAAAATGATTATAGGATTTAGTAAAATAAGCAGTAAGCAAGGATTTTTCCAAGTGAAGATAATAGAGCTCGTGATTGGATGATGTGTAATTGCTGGTGGAAAAATCTCTTTTAATACATTTAGCACAAATGATTTTTGTCATGCTATTCTAGCTGCTGTGTTTCCAATACTTATAATTTTCACCTCATATTTTAGAATAGTTTAAGATATAAAAATATTGCAATAATACATAGAGGTTGGATATGTATCATGTAGCTTTTACCATTGAAAATTTTTGCATAAATATATCTATGCAAATCAAGAAATTGATATAGTATTTTTACCTAATTTGTATTATGTTATTAGAATGTTTCAAATCTTCCTGATTGTATCCTTTTTCTGATTCAGGATCTGACTTCAGATCTCAAATTCCTCTTAGTAGTCAGTTGTTTCCATTATATTACAGTGTGGAACGGCTTTTCAGGTTTTTTTTTTGCCATATAGGACTATTACCTGTACGAACAATGTATCTGTCTGTCTACTATCTGGCTGTTCCCATGCTTGTCTCTAACATATGACCTCAAGTTGTCCCCTGGTTTAGTCTCCAAAGTGTGGCATTACAGGAATGTGTTACCATGTCCAACTTCTTATTGAGCTTGTAAAATGGCCCTGATGTTTTAATCTTTTGTGCAAGATGTGTCTGTATGTGTGTGCATTCAAGGGTGTGAAAATGTGGATGCACACATTTAGAGGTTAGAGGGTAGTAGTCTCACTTTTCAGCTTGTTGGAGACAGGACCTCTCTGAATTTGTTAGGCTAGGTATCCTGAAAACTTCTGAAGGATCTCTTTTCCCAAGTGCTTATATCTACCCCGGAGTACTAGGATTACATATAAAAGTTATCTAATATGGATTTTGAATACTCATGCAGTGAATGCACTGCCTACTGAGACGTCTGCTCAGCTCCAGCATATTCCTAAATTTACAATATTAGATTGCGGTTACATGTGTGGAGGAAAGGTGTAGCCGGACCCTCTGAGCTGAAACATCTTCTTTCAGGGGTATGAGAGAAGCTCATGTGCCTTTCCAGGCTCAGAGAGTTCAGAAAGTTACAGGGTTTATTTCCCCAAGCTCTATGAATAGTAAGATCTGCTAGAGGAGACCCTGGGGCCTGGTCAGATCACTGAAAACTGTGTAGGGAGCTTCCGGGATCCCGACTTTCTGAGCCACAAGCCATGCTGAGAAGGCTTTTCAATAAAGTAACTGCTTTTTGAGTCAACAAAACTCTGTCACTGATGCTCCTTATTGGTAATTCAGATGAAGTTACTAGTTTACCAAGCAAGAACTCAAAGGAATTGTGGTCTGTTGTTGATGGCCTGTCTGGGATAAACAGAAGTTAGTTTGCTCTTCCCCCAGGACAAGTGTCAAATATTAGAATGCCCAGAAGTGAGTCTCTGCATTTCTCAGTGAACTGTCCCTAGAAGTGACAGATCTCACACATGATCTTAATCTGGACATTAATTTTCCATGTTTTGTCCTTGTACAATTTCCATAGTTTTATTTAAACCTTGTCTAGGCATTAATTAAATACTTGATATAGTTTCATCATTGGGAGCTCTTTTCACCCATGAGACTTTTTAAAGCTGTCCTTTACGGCATTATTTTCTATCAATTAGTAGTATTCTGAACACACTTGCACTAGCAAGATAATTTCCTAGCTCGGTAATCAACAGTTTTTTGAGGATTTCTACTTGATTTTATTGAAGAATCGCCACCAGGAGCAAAGATCCAGGTGTTTGGTGTCCCATTACTCTTGTAAAGAGAAATAGGCAGTATATATGTGCACAGTAGCACATACCTCTGCACGTATGCATATGTTTATCTATACACTTTTATAATTAAAACCATGATTATCAGCTAATACTAGGAATACCAGTTCAGTATCACAGAGTTCATTCAAGACTTTCTTTCAACTCTTTTGTGAGTCTCCTCCACGATGGTGAGTACACTGTATTGTCTCCTCCACAACAGTGAGCACACTGTGTTATCAGTCTCCTCCCTGGCAGTGAGAACACTATTATCATCCATCGGCATCTAATTCTTCAAGATCTACTCCCTTTTATTGTTCAAAAGAAGAACTCTGAATAGAATCTCCCTTGTTTTGGCATTCTTAAAACCGGACTCGCTGAACATAGCGGACAATGAGGAATACTGAGAACTCAAGAACAATGGCATTGGGTTTTTGATCCTACCGCACGTACTGGCTTTGTGGGAGCCTAGGCACTTTGGATGCTCACCTTACTAGACCTGGATGGAGGTGGGTGGTCCTTGGACTTCCGACAGGGCAGGGAACCCTGATTGCTCTTTGGGCTGACGAGCGAGGGGGACTTGGTCGGGGGAGGGGGGAGGGAAATGGGAGGCGGCCGCGGGGAAGAGACAGAAATCTTTAATAAATAAATTAAATAAAAAGAAGTTAGTTCTGGGGAAGCGTAACCCCAGTAAAGTTTTAAAGGTTAGAAATAAAAGTCCAGATTCAGGAAGAAAAAAAAAAAACAATTGTAACCAACACTCTAAACAAAGATAAATATCTGTAATCCATAAATATTTCTGACTTGGACTCACCTGCCCTGGCCGGTACTTATCTCCTTTTTCCCTTTGCTTTTTACTTAATTTAGTTCCTGCTTCATCTTGTGATCTCATATTTAAAACTCATTACTGAGTTTCTGGTTTCCGCATCCTGTGGCTCTGGAAATCAATCATACCATTGATACTAGCCCTCTCTTAGCAGGAACATGACTTCCAGTCTCAGAGTTGGCCAGTTTCAGAGTAGATGCCCAGTCACTATAGTCTTACTTTTACACTTCCGTGTTTTCTTGGAACAGATGTAGGTGATTCTGCCCCAGACTCTTGTCTGTTGTCCATAACTCTCTGTAGCACTTAAACACCAGAAATAAGATAACTGGTATATTGTCCAGTTTGAAGAATAAAGCTAGGGCTTAAACTTTAGCTTACTGAAACAAAGAACTGTTTCTTTTATGATTTTGCAGAACTTACCTACAACTGTTTAGGGTACCATTCAAACATCTCACTGATGAAATTCATTCATAGTGAGTGCCTCCTTCACTTCATGGGAACCTGTTGAGATGGAAAGGATTCTGAAAATAGATGAAACAGGCTATTTTTGACAACTATAAAAGGAGAGATTCAGCAAATGTTGATGGGTTAAAATTCTAAACAGTTTAAAAGGAAGAGTGGGATATATATATATATTTCATGTGTATATGCACATACACATGTAACTGGAAACTTCTTGCTTCTGAAAATAGCCTTACTTATGTTTACTAACATGGTGATTAACACCTGGAGCAGTTGCCAGAGAGACTAAACTATCTTGAGAGTAAAAGTTCCCAATCACCCAAATAACTCTGAACACCACAAATAAAAACGTCATGGGATCTAACCTTCCCTTTTCTGTTATCAAACATAAACAGTTCAGGCTCTGGGATGTAGGATATGTGAAAATCAAAGGACAAGCATTAGTACACACACATACTAAAAAAAAGCATGATGCAAATGTTTGTGACAAAACAAGCCATTTCATTATCCACTCATAGATGGAACCTCTGCCCTTCCTTCCTTCCTTCCTTCCTTCCTTCCTTCCTTCCTTCCTTCTTTCCTTCTTCCTTCCCTCCCTCCATTCCATCTTTCTTTTTCTTTCTCTTCCTTTTTCTCTTCTTCTCTGTCTTATCTTCACCAGAAATCAATTTGACTATGTAGTACGACAAAATAGTATTTCGTAGATGAACTAGGCGTGGGTAATTAAGAGACATTTTTTTTCATTAATGCAAAGCCAGTAAAGCCCTGAAGAGGAATTATCAGTATGCAACTTTTATTCATTTACAGGACTTTTTTTATCTACAGAAAATAGAATGATGCTCCATTTAGTGTGGTATTATAGGTTGAAGTTGATCTGAAGATTCTAGCATGGAAATAAAGGTTCTAAAGATGAAAATAGCTCACAAGTCGTCAAGGCTGAAGGGTTTCTATTTTCGGATCCAGTTTAAATCGGCTTGTAATATGAAAGCATGAACACGTATTTGCTTTTCTAAAAATACACTGTGTATATTTGCTTCCCACAGATGTCTGATGAATCACTGCACACTGTTTGCAATAGGTAAAAAAGATTTGAGCATCTAATGGGATTGCAACTGCAATAAATATTGTATTTAAAAATAACATACACAAGGTTACCTGGGCAACAGGTTCTGACCTTGTTAACTTATAACACAAAACAAAAACAAAGAAAAAATACTATATAAATAAAGGATAAGAAAACAATATCACAGAGGTAAAATCTCTTGAGACATTTAAGGTTAGCATTGTCTGGCTGGTGACTAGAAAGGGCATCTGACTTTTTCCTTCTATTTCTCTTTCAAGATGTTGGAAGATGTATGCTAGTTGGGAAGTGAACCATCTTCCCCCCCCCCAATCTGTCAACTATCAAGTAGCTGGGGACTCATCCTATTATTAGTAGAGAGTGAGCTACATGGTCCTTAGAGACCAGGAATTTTGCAGTGGATGGTAAGATTCTGAATAGTAAAAAAGAATATAAATTATAGAACTTAATTTCACAGAAAACTTAACCAGTTAATTGATGCAGAGCAGAAATCTAATGATATTTCCAAAGGATGGATAATTAACATGCAATTTAGCGTTTTTATTCATATACAAGACATGTGGTCTACCCTTCCCATTGTTGGGTATTCTTAAGAGACATTTTTAAAGAAATGCTTCAGTTTTAGTTAAGGTCTCTTGGTGATATCATACGTTAATTCTGAAATAGCTTGACATAAAGAGATGGCTGAGCAGTTAGGAATGAGTATTGTTCTTCTAATAGAACCAAGTTTAGTTCCCAGTATCCATGTCAGGCTATTTCTATTATTATGGAGTAATATGTAGTAGTACTTGCAATCCAATAATTGTCATATCTGCAGCAGTGTTCTAATTATTCAAAATTGCTTTTTCTGAAGTATTTTATTCTTCCATGTGTGTAGTAATTCCCAGCACCCCGGCCGCCTGCCCGGCTTATGCCCGAAATAACAACACACAAACTGTATTCATTTAAACACTGCTTGGCCCATTCTCTTCTAGGCTAATTCTCACATATTAATTTAGCCCATTTCTAATCATCTGTGTATGGCACCCCAAGGTGCGCTTACCAGGAAGATTCTAGCCTATGTCCATCCTGGGTCAGAGCTTCATCCAGGGAGCGGGGCATGGCGTCTCTCTCAGACGTCTGCTCCCGAGAGGAGAGCTGTCGAGACTGAGCTCACTTCCTCTTCCTCCCAGCGTCCTGTTCTGCCTACTCCTCCCACCTATCTTTCAACCAATAAAATGGGCCAAGGCAGTTCCTTTACTAGCCAATGACCTTCCTCCATCATTTCCCCTTTTTCGGTTTAAACAAAAAAAAAAAAGGCTTTAACTTTATTACTTTATTACTACAGTTGGCACCCACGTGGACAACTGCTTCCACATAAAGCCTGAGACAGCTTGAGAAGTAATTCTAGAACAAAATGAAAGCATTGTGCCTGGTTTCTTGGTAGCAGCAATTTCTCCGTTCTACTCTGCTTGCTAGAGGCAATCAAGCTCCTCATCTAAGAGAGGCTTCCTGACTCAGCTTTAGCTGCAAAGCCTGCAGCTCATTAAGAGGTCCTGCCAAGAAACACTTAAATGGTGTTGACGAAAAGCTGAACGCATGCTTTTCGGTTTTCAGCCGTAGCAGGAAAAAAGCTGCGCCGTTTAAAAATGCCAGCTTTCTGGGCCATCCTGCCAGGGCAAACTCTGACTCTTTTACGTAGGCGGTCTGTGCGGTTTGCAAGCACAGGCTGCTGAAGCTCACTTGCTGTCAGGGACCTTGAAATGCCATACAGTTGTTGCAGTAAACATGGCTACAGCCTGTATATCCGCCAGGAGGCTGGAAAGCTAAGGAATGGACTGGATCTAGCTGGCAAAGCCACGCCTTTAGTCCTACTGAGATTGCTTGGTAAATTAAAGGCTCTTGTGGTCAGAAAAAGAGAGAGATACAGTAAAGAGAGATTCAAAGACAAACAAAATTTCTAAATGATTTGAAGTGTGTTAAAAATATATGCAGACTAAAAGTTGAAGTTCTTAAAGTAAAAAAAAAGAAAGAGAGTTGTTGTGTGTGGTAGTACACACCTTTAATCCCAACACTTGGAAGGCAGAGGGAGATAGACCTCTGTGACTTCAAGGTGTGGTAGCATATGCCTTTAATCCCAATGCCTGGGAGGCAGAGACAGGCTGATCTCTGAGAGTTCAAGGACAGCCTGGTCTACAGAGTTACTTCAGGTCAAAGATACAGAGAACCTATCTCAAAAAGCAAAGAGTTAAAAGTAAAAATAAACAAAATAGAGGTTAAAACAAAGCTGCACAAAGATGGAAAATACACAGAGAATGTTGATACTGTATGCTATTATGCTCTCTTTGAATTGTTTGAATGCTGAGGAAAGAGCAACAGCTGCTAAAAGATATTTATTTATAAATGCTGCTGAACTAATCCAACATAGATATTTTGAATTTGGATCTAAGGACATGATGCTTTGGAAAGGAGTTTCTTATTTTGTTTTCACAGAGGATGAGACGCTGTTCATTTCTTCTATTCCGATTTGGTATGATGGACCACGCCCTCCTGAAGGGTTGGTGTAAACATCTTCAGAAAATTGCTTCACTCAACTGCCAACTGAGAAGAAACTAGCACACAGGTTATACCATGAAAGACCTAATTAACGACGCCCTCATTCAGCAGTAAGCAGTTTGGAGAGAAAAAACTGCGGCCATGTTCCCAAATATGGTTTATAAACGTTCTTTTACATTTAAAGGGGGATGTGATATAGGTATGAATAATTTGCATTAGAATAGATTTTGCTTTATTGATAGAGATTTAAGGTCAATTTTGTTATATGTATAAGTGTTTCTGATTTTGATTAAGGTATTGTGATTGTGTAGTTCATTTAAATATGTACTGTATAATTAAGAAATATAGGTTGTTAATGGATAATCATCGATAATAGTAAAGCTTGTAGTCATGTTAGTTAGATTTTCTAGATATATAGAGATATATTTTAGATAGACATTCTTAATGTCTTTCAAAGATTACAGAATAGGACATTTAATGTTTTAATAACTGAGGACTTTTCATGACACTCTGCTCCTGGCAGCACCAATGTACTTCAAGAGGAAGATGGGCATCGAAGAGGCACCTTATGGAGTTTGATAGCCATTTGAGCAAGAAACTGCTCTTGCCTGGACTATTGCATAAACTGGACACAGAGAACCCACAGAGAGAGGACTACTGAACTTGCCTAAGGTGAGATGATCTTTCGGGGTTCCTGATTCATGAAAGAGTCTGCGAGACATTCTACAGGACACAACAGATAGTGACTAAACTGACTTTGAATTTTCCTGCTTTATGGAAATGTCTGCTGCATACCATGGGCCTGAAGGCTGAAGATGGATGCCCCAACGATACAGAGGAACTTTGGGTGACTGTCCAGGCAGCAAGATGTCTCTGTCATTTCTAGAGTTTTAAAAGTTGCTTTTTTCTTGTTTGCTTAGGTAGTATTGTATCTTTCTGGAGTCTTTGATGGAGTTAAGAATAGTTAGTTATAGTTATAGTTTTCCTTAGTTACGATAAAGATTATTGTAACTTTTACTTGATAACTGTTTTGTTATATGTAATTTTGCTATGTTAAAGTTAAAGCCTATTTTTTTTGTTTAAACCGAAAAAGGGGAAATGATGGAGGAAGGTCATTGGCTAATAAAGGAACTGCCTTGGCCCATTTTATTGGTTGAAAGATAGGTGGGAGGAGTAGGCAGAACAGGACGCTGGGAGGAAGAGGAAGTGAGCTCAGTCTCAACATCTCTCCTCTCGGGAGCAGACGCCTGAGAGAGATGCCATGCCCTGCTCCCTGGATGAAGCTCCGACCCAGGATGGACATAGGCTAGAATCTTCCTGGTAAGCGCACCTTGGGGTGCCATACACAGATGATTAGAAATGGGCTAAATTAATATGTGAGAATTAGCCTAGAAGAGAATGGGCCAAGCAGTGTTTAAATGAATACAGTTTGTGTGTTGTTATTTCAGGCATAAGCCGGGCAGGCGGCCGGGGTGCTGGGAACACAGCCCCGCCGCCCCTAATTACTACACATGTGGTTCTGGAGTATTTTTTACTATTTATTTAAAAAACTAAGTTGAGATTTTGACCAAGATTGCATTGAATTTGTAAATTTTCTTTGTTTGAATCACCATTTTTTAAAATATTAGTTCTAAAAGTTCACAAGCAAATGGGAAGTCTTTTCATCTTCTAGTGTCTTCTTCAACTTCTTTCTTTTGTATTTTAAAGTTTCCAATGTAGAAGGTTTTATTTTGTTCTTTTTTTTTTAACTTTCGTTGCTAGGGTTTTTCCAAGATACCTTTCCTTCCTTCCTTCTTCCCTATTTTCCGCCTTAGCTACCATTGATGGTATTGTTTCCCTGATCTCTTCTTTAGTATGTTTTTCTTTGGTACATAGTACAACTACTAATTTTTATATGTGTAAAGGTTTCAAAAGTTCATGCCAGGTCTAGGCCCTCTCTTTGTGCCTCCAACTTGCAGATAAACTCTATGATCTAAGCTAATGCTCTAGCATCATGCCTGCGTGCCTTCCTTCTGTTGCCTTCCTCACCAAAACTCATCCTCTGAAATTAAAAGTAAGCCTTTAATTAAATGCAACTATTTACATTGCCTTGATAGAAATACAAATGGGGCTAAGACAATGTGTTAATCTCTTGGCTTGTCATTTACTGAAAGTGTTTATCTGCTTTGAAATTTCCGTTAGTGTTAGTTTCTCTTATGTAAAGCATCATGCCCTTTTCAAAGAGAGATATTTATCTTCTCATTTCCTATGTGTTGCCCTTTCAATTCCTTCTTGATGTGGGATGTCCTTTTGTAGATGTGTTGCCTTTATTGGTTGATGAATAAAGCTGTTTGGCCAATAGATTATTTGTTTTCCTTGCTAGCCTTATATCTTGAATTAACCTTTCTCTTAATCTATCCATTGCCACATGTCTGTGCCCTACAGGTAGGGTTCCATTTTGCTTCTGTCTCCTTTGGCAGATACATGGCATCTCTCTGACTCCACCTACTCTCTTTCTCTGTTTTGATTTTCCACCTGGATTTTCTCTACTAAGCTACTGGCCCAAATGACTTGGCACCTGAACAACTGGGGCTAACAGGCATGGCCTGCCACCCACTTCAGTCAGGGTCCTTGTACACTCGCTCAGAGTTAGGAAAAAAAATAGCTGAGGGCATGCCAGCAGCTCAGCACTCTCTTCCTGGGCAACCAGCTGGATTGGGTCTGCTAGGTGTGCACAGGCAGGAGAGCATGGCTGATTCCCACCACCATACACAGACATATTTCCTGGCCACACAGTGTGCTGCATGGCAGATTTAGTTTTAACTCAGATAAAAAGAGTTTATGTGCTGCACACTCCTTTCCAGAGTTGAGGTGGTGAGCATTGCTCCTACCCAGCAATCCCAGAGTGGGTGGTAAAGGTACCTCTGCCATATTGAAAGGTTGAAAGAGGCAGAGCCAGCATTCAGGGCCACTGTGACTACATTGCTTATTATTTTTAAATACTTCTTGTCAGAAAAGAGTTTCAGATACAGAATAAGACAGATTCAGACATAAAAGACCTCTAAACAAGACACAGTGTGTTCAAAACATGTACATAGACTTGGGAGAGAGAAGAAAAGGAGTATAGACAGTTATAAAAAGAAGTAAGTAGTTTTAAAGAGACAGTTAAGGTAATAAAAAAGAGTACAGACAGTCATAGATTAAAAGGAATAAAAAAATAAGCCACTTAAAGATGGAAAATACACAGAGTCTGGATTATGTATGTTATTTATTGTGTTTCCTTTGAATTTTTTAACTGTGATTAAGCTAACTACAGACAAAAATTTCATTGTATGGGCCAATAAGTTAAACCAACATAAAGGTATCTTGACTTCAAAATTTGATTCTAAGGATGTGTTACTTTGGAAAAGAAGTTCTGCTTTTGCTTCCACAGAGGATGAGAATCTGTGAGGTCTTTTGAGGCTAATGTAGTTTGATGGAACAAGACCCCCTGAAAGGTCTCCATGAACCCTAAAATACTTCTCCCAAAAAATATCAGGAAGTAGTTTGGAGAGAACTATGCCCAAATTCCCAAAATGATTGTTTGTAAATGTTTGCTTTTATTTAAAGGGGGTTGGGCATAAATGGTTAAATGGTCACAGTCAATCTCTTTCTAAAAGATAATAAAAAGATAAATAATGTACATTGGTATGGATCTTGGTCTATAAATACATATTTAAGGTTGATTTTGTTATACTGTGTATGTGTATTTCTGCTCTTGTTTAAGGTATTGTGTTTGTGTAGCTCATTTTAAAATGTAACTTATAGTTGAGAAATGAAGATTAATACATAGTCATTTATTGTAGTCAAACTTGTAGTCATGATAGTTAGGGTTTTCTAGATGTACAGAGATATATTCCAGATGGATAGGTATTCTTCAAATCTTTCAAAGACCTACAGAACATGGTATTTAAAAGGTTTTAAGAACTTAGAGTTTTCTTGACAGTGAGACATGTCTTCCACTGGCACCACCAATTATTTCAGAGAAGTTGATGGACATTAAAGAAACTCATTATAGAGTTTGCCTTTAATGTAGCAAGGCTAGCCATTTGGGCAAGAATCTGCTCTTTCCTGGTATATATGTTATGCTGTATAAACTGGATATGCAGAACCACCCACAGAAAAGTGACTCCTGAACTTTGCAAAAGATCTCATGATCCCTCAGGGATTGCTGAGTGGCAGGCATATTCTCAGCTACCTTTCTTCTAACCCAAAGTAGGCATAAAAGCACTCTGACCCAAGTATGTGGCTGGCCATGTGGGTAAATCTTACAATGGGCACCATTTTGTAGGTGGAGACTGCTCATTTGTTTCCAGGCCCCAGGCCCAAATAATCACACAGAAACGATATTAATCACAGTACTATTTGGCCAAAAGCTTAGACATATTCCTTACTAGCTCTTACATCTTTAATTAATTCATTTCTATTAATTTATGTAATTATGAGTTTGTGGCCTACTGGTAACATTCCTTCTGCCATTTGTCTCCTTTGGCAGCTACATTGTGACTCTCTAATTCCACCTACTTTTTCTCTCTTTCTCTGTTCTGATTTCCCACCTGGCTTTACTCTGCTAAGCCATTGGTCCAAATAGCTTTATTCATCAACCAATAAAAGCAACACATATACAGACTGACATCCCATATCACCTTCATTGTCCAATTACTCTAGCTATGACTTCACTCTTTCAACAGGAGTTGGGAGAGTGGGGAATCATTTTTGTTGTTGTTGCTGAACTTAATGGGAATGTTTAGAAGTTTTTCTGCATTTAATATGATGTTTGCTATAGTCCCTCCAATGCATCCCCTAAGCTTTTGTCGTGAAGCATTGTTGAATTTTGTCAAAGACCTTTTCTGCATTTGTGCAGATTATGTCATTTCCATAAAAAGCATTTCTGTGATGAATTACATCTGTTGATTTCTGTATGCTGAACCATACCAGTTTGTTTAGAATCAAGGCAGTATGATCATGGAGAGGACCCTTTTGATGCATTCTTGAATTCAGACGCAGGTATTTCACTGAGATTGTTTCCACTGAAACTCCTTAGGGAAATTGTTCTACAGTGTGTGTGTGTGTGTGTGTGTGTGAGAGAGAGAGAGAGAGAGAGAGAGAGAGAGAGAGAGAGAGAAGAGAGAGAGAGCGTCTGTGTGAATGTGTGTGTGTTTGATTGGTTTGGTTTCAAAATCAGGATATGATTATTTTGTAAAAAGAGTTTGGAAGCCTTCCTTTCTTTTCCGTTTTAGTTTCTATTAATTTGAGAAGTACTGGTGTTTTCCTTTGAAAGTCAGATAGAAGTTGAGCCCAATCCAGCTATAGCCAAACTCTTTGGAAATTTATAAATCACTGCTTACTTTTACTTCTTGCTATATGTCTGTTTTAAATGATCATTTCATCTAGGTTTACCTTTCTTAAGATATATGCACATGTTTCTTTTAGATTTTCTAGTTTGGTAGAATATTTTTATGGATTTTATTGGTATCTATAGAAGTATCTTCTTTTACATCACTACTTTATGAATTCAGTTTCTCTCTCTTGGTAAACTTGGATAAGGATTTATTGGTTTTGTTCATCCTTTAAAGAACCATCTCTGTGTTTAATTTGTTCTTTGAATTATTTTTAAATTTATGTTTCATTAATTTCTGTCCTGATCTTAGTTATTTCTTCCCAGTTGCTGATTTGGGGTTTGGATTATTCTTCATTTTTAATCCCCTAAGGTGCAAACTTTAGTTGCTTATTTGTAATCTCTCAATACATTTTTTAAAAATAGGCCCACCTATAATTTTTTAGAAATTTATAGAGGTTTTATGTAATTCTTATTAATGTTTTTCTTTGTCATTATCATATACGCATATAAAGTGTTTTGACTACTCTTGCCTCAAAACCTCTACTGTCTCCTGCACACACCTGTCAATACTTCTCTCCAGCTTATAAGTCCCCTTTTCACATCTATGTTTTTGAATTTTGTCTTGTGATCCAAGGGCTGTTTGTAACCAGGAGTTTCAAACTATTCATTGGAACTGATGGCCTTACTTGTGGGTACAAAACTGAAAACAATGACTGTGTCTCCTCATAATTCATCAGCAGATAGTGGTTCAACAAGGTTGAGTTGTATCTGTGGGTCCCTCCCTGATCCAGGATTGACTGAAGAATAATTTAGTTCTGTGTATCTATGTGTTTGTACAATGTGTGTGCATGCATTCTTATGTAAATGTCTCCATGAATGTGCTATGGCTTACACGAGGTAGTCAGAAGTCGGCCTGAGTATCAGTTATTACCTTCCACCTTGTTTAAGAAGACAGCCTGAGGGTAAGATATTACATTCCACCCTGTTTAAGAAATGCCTCTTTGTTGTTTTGTCACTTGTTTGACAGACTAGTTGGCCTCAGAGTTTCTCAGGAAGCTTTGGTCTCCACCTCCCATCTCCTTGTAGGAGTGCTGGGATTACAAACACTTTGCTGTACTTTTGTGTGGGTTCTGAGGGTTTAAACTCAGGTTTTTCGTTCTTGTATAGCAAATAGTCTGAGATATTGACTCATCTTATGAAGTAACTATTTTTTTCTTTTCTTTTTTTTTTAGTTTTCCAGTCATCACCTACTCATTATATGATGTAATTATAAACCCCTTCTTTTCTTTCAAATGTTTCAAAGGGTTTTTTGTTTGTTTGTTTTGTTTTGTTTTTCTTGGTAAAAAGTATCTGAAAATTTTTGCTTGTTTTCCTGACATGTTTCCCACATAAAATACTGGGCATGCACATACTTTTCCCCAAGTAATCTTTTAAAATCTGTTTATGCAGGTCCTCCTACCTCATATCTCAGTTCTTTATTAACAGTTTAATCCTTCAATTTGTCTTCTCTTTTAATTTGACACACTTGTAAAGGACACCTCTCTTCGACATTGGGTTTATTTTATCTTATAAAACGATTTCTCAAGGCTTAATCATTTAAGGTTCTTCTGTGGATAACTTTTGCAGGACTTTTTCCATGTTCTTTACATGAAGAGTTAAAATATATAACTTCACAGACTAGGGGGATTACTCATGACCAACATGCTTTTCACGAAAGCATGAGAAGCTGGGTGGATATTGAGCAACCAAATTAAAATCTAACATGGAAGCACATGCATGAAGTTCTTGCAGGTTGGAGGCAAGGATAGAAGAATCATTGGGGCTTGAATAGCCCACAGTAGAATAGGTGAGCACCATTTTATGTTTGAGAATGTGTCTCAAAAAAATATGGTGGAAAGCAACTGAGGAAGACACCTGATGTTTATCACCCACACACAAATACACACCCAAACACACTCACAGGCACATCCAGCACACACAGACATATACACACACCAACACATACACATGTACACACACACACACAATTTCTAGTAACATAAGAATTAAACAAACAACAAATTACAAATATTTGCCAAGATACCTTAAATTCCATGACAAACCTAATTTTTTCAGGTATTTCCAATTGCTTGTCACTTCACCAAACTTAATCTAAGAGATTTTTAAAAATTTCAAATGATTAATCAAGAAAAAAAAGAACACACTGAAAATAATCATTCTTATTCTCATAATATATTTATTAAACCACAATATCTATATTCATAGTAAACTACAAGTAAGTAACAAAATAAATATAAATCTTATCATTTACATGTCTATTAAAATATACTTTATATTGTAGAATCATCTTTGCTACTAGTTACACAATATAATACAACTAATTGTATACCTGGTATAAGGTTTTAAACTTGGGGATTACAATGTGTTGGAAGACTTTAATGAAATATTTTCTTTGAATAAAATTTAAAAATGTCCAAGAGGGATAATATATGGAAGGCTTAGCATTAGTTTGTGAAATTTTTGTTTAAGTTGTGTGCTCACATTTACTCCTTTTTGGTATGTATTTTGGTATTTCATGTACTATGAATGTCATACGGGGTAATATTGTAGTGTGTACTATGTATTACTCACTGTTGTACATAACTAATTCGTTTGGGATGTTAAATAAAAAAAATGAATGTGGGTCATGCAAATATGGAAAAGCAAAATAGAAGCATTAATTCAATGGGCTGTGATTTGTGATTTGTGTTTAGCCCTCCAGATATCTAAGGGGAAGACCACCTAGTATTAGTCCCAGGAAGTAGACTCTACTTAAAGTACATTTTTCAGCATGGCCATGAGAGGGTTAACTAGGTTCAAAACATTGCTCAGTACCGTTTACGCCCAACATTTCACACTGGTGTGAAATGCCATCTACCCTGTCTACTGTAAGCATCATGAAACAGAGACATTGCTTCTTTCTGAAGACAAAATCAGTTTATTTTAATTGGTATGGGAAAACTTGGGTATCTCTGCTGGGTTCATTACTTTTCTTTCCATAACTCACACCTATAAGCAGAGAAACCAATTAAAAGTTCTTGATTAGCAGGTATGAATGTTGATGAATACGAAGTAAATCTTCATTACTTGAAAGACCTATTTCTTTGTCACCTCTGTGTTGGACCGGACATTCACAGCCATATGTCATGTCTAGAGCACAAGATGAAACACAACTGGAAGAGCTAGATGCTAATCAATGCTTGCTGTAAAACTGGACTGTGACTTGCCAGGGTCACCAGTGACAAAGGCAGTTGGAATTTTTCACAGCGTTTCAGTTGAACTCCCAGAAGTGCCACTAGAGGGCATGCTAATTATGCCAGGGCAAATCTGAGGACTATGAGCTCATACAAAAACCTCTTTGCATAAAAAGTGAATAAAACTCAGGCATTCTTTTTATACTCCCAAAGAGAACATATTTACATTGGCATGTTAAATATCTATCTCTGATCATTCTAACATTACTTTCTTCTTAAGTGTAAATGGGGGCTGCTCTTTCGTTTCCTGGCTACCTAGACTCAAATAATCACACAGAAACTATATTAATTACAATACTATTTGGCCGATGTCTTAGATGTATTTCTAGCTAGCTCTTACATCTTAAATTAATCGATTTCTATTAATATATGTGTTGGCATGAGGCTGTGGTTTACTGGTGTATGACATGGGTCTCCTTTGGCAGCTACATGGCATCTCCTTGACTCTGCCTACTCTCTCTCTATATCTCTTCCAATCTGGCTGTATTCTGCCCTTCCATAGTCTGAAGCAGCTTCTTTGTTTACTAATGGTAATAAAACATATTCACAGAATACAGAGGGATGATCCACATCACTTAAGTATTTAGATTCCATATCTAAATTGTTATTTTTACTGAAATTTTTATCCAGAATTATCAAAACTCTTAAAATTGAGTTTCTGTTTATTGGTAATAGAAATGCATGGAAACTGAACAGCAAAATTAAAAGATTTTAAAAATACACTAAGGCAGTGATCATGGCTAAATGAAAGAGGAAAATTAATTTTCTAGTTACTTGGAAAACATATCACTTCTGACAAATCCATACTTGGATGAACCCTAAACCACAGAGTTTGACTCTAAATTATAAGAAGTTTATTTATTTTTATTATTAGAACACATAGAGAATACTCGGAAACCATAATAAAAATTGTGGTTATAGATACTTTTCTAAAAATGTCATTACGTTACAGAAGTATGGATAATGAAAAACAATGTCAGCTCCTCTGAGAACAGAAGCAAAACTGTTCAAGACTGTGGACTTTTAATCAAGCTATTATTTCCCTAACATGCCTTTATCTATCAAAATTCAGATGATCTCATTCAACTCACTTGCTTACCCTTTAAACTTGTGGAAGATTGCCTTTTTTAAATGGGAATTATCAGTTCTTGCTGAGCAGACAGCTCCCAGCTGAGACGGTATAGAATACAGTGTTAACAAGGGACAGAGTTTTCTGGCCAGGAAGAGGAAACATTGCTTGTGGATGGCCTACCCTACTTGACCAAGCAATCCTGGAAGACTCAAATGTCTGCCCCAAGTACCCTCAGCCTTGTTGGTGGCAATGAGAAAGCCTTCATTCCTTTTGTCTTCTTGGGCAGTAGCACCATCATTCTGTGTACCCAAAGCAGGAAAGAACAGATAGAAAAGATAACCACTGAGTTGTCATAAAATACATTTAAAAACAAGCAAACAAACAAAGCGGGCATCACATTTCCTGTTATGTGAATGGAAAACACATTTGCACTTCCCAACACCCCCCATTGAGTTTTTCCTTCCTGTTAGCATACAAAATATCTGTCGGGGCTTCTTTCTACAGACTTCAATTATTTTATTTTTCTCAATATGAACAGTCTTTTCCCTTAAGTCATATTCTGATAGATAGCTCTGTTCTGACACCCCTTTGTCTTATCCCCAGACAGACGCCTCTTGCTTGTGAGGTGACAGAGAAAAAAATGTTTTCAAGTCAAAGCTGTTAAAGCAGACAGTGTTCCTTCTTCTGGCTTCTCCCATGAAACCTCTAAATCTCCAAGCAACAATAGGCGCTGCTGACAGACATAATCTGAGGCGTTTAAGAGGATTTTAGAAAAGATTTGGCTTTTGTTTGTTATTTGTTGATATCTGGAGTAAGAAAAGTATTTATCTTCAGTCTTTCAAACAGAAGGTTGCAGAGCTTGCTTTGACAATAGGGTTCATGATTGGGAAGTGGTCAGCTCATCTTTCTTTTTGGAACTTCATTGATGTTACATTGCAGAGCTTGTCAGTTATGGTATATCTTTTAGTAATAAGCAAACAAAGACAAGCACATGGTCAGCTATTTTATGTGCTTGCAAAATATAATTCAAATTACTTGGAATAAACAGATTTATTTCTATTATAGCTTCATATCAAGTGTAAAGGTAAGGCTGGAGATATGGCCTAGTATAAAATGTGTTAGCCACAGGAACTTGAAATTCAGAGTTCCAGTTTTCAGAACCCATAAAATAAGTGAGTGTATGGTGGTCTGCGTATGATCCTCTGATTTGGAAGCTGGAGACAGGAACTAACAGGGCAAACTGGCGATCTAGGCTTATTAATTCCATGATCTTTCAGTTCACGAGGAGAACTTGCATCAGTCAAGTGGGGAGTAATGGAAGAAGATGCTTCACACCAACTGCTGGCCTCCACACACACATGTGCCCATAATACACATGTGATCACACACACACACACAAATGCATGAATACCATCACATATAAACATGCAAAAATAAATACAGATATAGATGGTAATGATCATTTTTAAATGCATGTGTTATTTTTCAATAATTGCATACTTTCCACATCTACATATATAGATTACATATATACATATATAGCATTTTCTCTGTTAAGAAACTGTGACATCTAAAACTAATTTCTCCTATGAGATTATGGATGTGAGAAATATATTTAATCATTTCTGTCAGCTTTTTGAAATCAATATGCTGAAGGGCTAGTTCTGTCTCTTTCCCCTGACTATAGCTAAGACAGTGGACAGCTCCATTCAAGTACTGTAATGTAGTGATGCACAAACTGTGCTGCTTTGAAAAGCCAGGGCCAGGCTCAGCTCAGTTTCGTGAATTCCTTGCAGAAGACACTGAAATTAGTGGGCCCACTGTTTCAGTAATCTGAAAGACAGATAAAGACGGAAGCATAAGTATCTCTTTAGAATATCTTAACCCTGCCGAAGCAGTTATAGTATATCTAGCAAAAATACACTTGAGAAAAATTGAAATATTGTATTATGTAGTGCCAGTCTCTAATTCATTTTCTCTTCTGTGTGAATTCCATCTCAGATGCATAATTTAGGTATATTTTTCCCATTTGGCCATTGTCATTTGAGTAACATATCTATCTACCACATCTTACTTTTTTTTCCCTCTCACACAATCTCATGTGAATGTTATTTTCTTAACGGGACTACTTACAGATGAACTCTTCCATATGGCATCCATTTAATAGTGAGGTTGTGGTTTAGTGCATCTGACCTCAAGAACTTAACTTTACCAACTATGTTTGTCAATTTTGGGGTCCAGGAAGTAATACCCTAAGATTAGTCTTTAGGCATGCTGAGGAGCCTTAGAATACACCTCAGCAAAGATGGCCCTCTGATCTTACCCAATTTCTTCTTTCCATGCAGGGCAAGGCTTTTTGGAATTTTGTTCATCAACCAGACTCAGATTTTCCAAAGAAAAACAAAATTGTCTCCATTCTCTATACTGAGACTAAAGAGACTTAACTCTTCAAAGAAAAAAGGATGGGGAGTCTGTAAATACACCTGGACAGATATTTGTCACATACCATTGTCCCTTTATTTCTATAGAGAATCATTACAACGTATTGTTCCTGGGTTCAATATACTTTGTCCTAGGTCATTCTCCAAGTGTGCCAAATTCCTTTCGTATTCATTTGCCTATGCTCTGTCTTTAGCCTTTCTTCCCTCAACTCCTGCTTTAGAAAAGGAGGCACATATACATTTCAGAATCACATAGGATTAGTAACCACATTCCTCTATTTGCATATTAATTATATGCTTCTTCTGCTTAGTCTGCCTTAGTGAATTTATTCCAGTAAAGTTTCAGAGAGCCAAAGAGAAATTTGCATTTGCCTCCCTGCTACTTTTGATGTCTATGCTTTTGTTTTGCAACATATTCTTGCTCTTTTTTTTTTAATCTACTTGTTTGTCAATTTTCCCCCTTAACGATTGTCTCAGGTTTCATCCTGTAAAGAATCCAGTGATGAAGAATGATGAAGGGCATGGTTAAAACCTAGAAAGTGGTTTTGGTTTGATCATGGCTGCTGCAGGTTTGCAAATAAGAAAATGCTGTACTAATTCTCCAAACTGAAATTTCTTCAAAGCACTAAGTAAACCCATGTTGATTTCTTTAAAGAATTTCATTGCATGCTAGATTCTATAATTGTCAGACATATTGCTGTTTTCCTGATATCAGACTTTCTCTAAATCTAGACATTTTGATTAAGCTGACCCAGTTTTCATTTACAAATATTGTTGTCAACAAGTTTTTTCTTTTCCTTTTGGAAAAACTTAGCTAAATGGATTAATTCATTAAGGCAATTTTAAATAATTGAGGACCTTAACTTATTAAGGATCTACTCATGTATTCAACAAATATTTACTGAGCACTGACATTGTCATAGGTAACGCAAAGGTATAAAGACATCAAGTGCCATCTTTGTTCCATATGATTTAAAGACGAGTAGAGCAGGTACACAAATCGGATGGTGTCTCTATTTCATAGAACAGATTCATGCTCACTGATCTGTGTTCCAGAGGAACTCACAGACCACCAATAGTAACAATACACAAAATATACTTAAAACTAATTTTAACTTCCTGAAGTACATAAAAAAATCAGATAGAATACAAGATACTTAAGTAATAAAAAAAACCACTAATGGCGTATTTTGAGGGTTGAGGAATTGGTAAGCAATAGTAATCTCATGTGTTGAGAGGAGATTATGCTGCACTGAGAAGGAATGGAATGCTGACAGTCTCTAAGGGAGAAGCAATATGACAAGCTATAGGATAGAGCCACAAGAACACCAATTCATGTGTCAATGTTATCTAGAAATGCACTATATTTTTGAGCTGTCTATCATTTTACCACCAAACATGCAATTCTAGGGTATCTGAATCAAACAACTTTGGCATTCACATAACCAGGGCTGTACTAGGGTCGAGTCTGAAACATACAGATCCATCCATAGCTCCTCACCTACCACACCCAACTTAGCTCTACACAAGGACTTTGAACATTAAAAAACAATTGTAAAGCACTGTTACAATAAAACTAAATTATGAAACTAAAGCACTAGCCCTTTAAGTTAAAGACAGAAATCATTAACCTCTTCACAATGAAATGCCACTAGGAACAGCAATATATTTCACTAGTATTGTCTCAATAACCCCTGTGCTATTTATTCTGTTTCAATTAAAATCCTCAAAACATGTTTAATCCCTAAGCCCCTGATGAAAAACAAAACATGAAATGTTAAAATATGAAGCCTTTTGGAAAAAAAAAATGAATGAAAGTTCACTTGCCTTTCTTGTAACAGTAGAGAGAGCTATCTATTAGTATTCTAATTATCTCATTCCCAAATACTTATTTTTTTATTACAATCACATAATTAACAGTTGATTAATCTCTGTTCAGCAATGGTTAGTCCAACTCTGGCTTAAACAGATGATAACAATAAAAACATCAAAGTGCAAACTGGTCTCTTATATTAATTTTACTCATATTTTTTAGCTCAGCAAATGCATCAGAATTTGTACCCTACTCATTAACACCCACAACTCAATCAGAACATACTTAGGAATATCTATACCACTATGAGCAGAAACAAAATTCCTGGATTCTGCCAGAAAAAAAAAATTACCTCACTTCCTACCACAATGAGTTCCCTTGTTGTTCATTTCTCTTGTAGTGACTATCACACGGTCACTCTTCTTTATTGAACTTCTCTACTTCAGAAGCCAACCCAGCTGAAGTATGGAGCAGGTTACAACAAAAGTGAATGTGTGTGTGTGTGTGTGTGTATGTGTGTAGGCTAATGTCAGGCAGGTCTTGCATTTCAGGATAAAAAGCATGAAAGGAGTTTGGATTTTCTTAGCTACATGATAGGAAACCCCAGGGGTATTTTGTGGGTGAGCAACATGTGCACATTTGTGTGTGCAAAGCTCTGCTCTGTGAGTCGTGGATATGAAAGGATAAAGATTAGAGATAACAAAACAGTGTCTGCATACACCAAGTAACAGGCAATATTGATTTGAATTAATATAATATAAAGAAGTATGCGAGAAAAAATAATTAAAAGTATGAAATGAATTGCTTGAGGCAGATAGTATGTGAAGTGAAAGAATGACAAGCAATAACCAGCAATCCAAGATGGCTGCCTCAGCCAAACAGTTACATGGTGGAACTGCTTGTTGAAATGGAAAAGTTGGAGAGTTTGCTGTTGTTTGAAAAGTTTGATATGCAATCTCAAAATAGTTTTGGTTTGCATTTTCATGTTGCCTAAGGATGTTGAACATTTCTTTGTTTCTCAGCCATTTGGGTTTTCTCTATTGAGAATTCTCTGTTTAGATATCTATCCCATTTTTAATTGTATTATCTGGTTTTTGGAATTTAGTTTCTTTAGTTCTTTATATACTTTGGATATTAGTTCTCTATCAGTTATGAAAGTGGTGAAAAAAAAATTTCCCTTCTGTAAGCTGCCATTTTATGCTATTGATAGTGTTCTTTGCCTTGCAGAAGTTTTTCAGTTTTATGAGGTCCTACTGATTAATTGTTGATCTTATGGCCTTTGTTATCAGTGTTCTACTCAGAAATTTATCTCCTGTGCCGCCAAGTTCAAGGTAATTTCCTCCTTTCTCTTTTATCAGGTTCATTGTATCTGGTTTTATACTGAGGTCTTTGATCCACTTGGACTTTAATTTTGTACAGGGTCATAAGTATGGATCTATTTACAATCTTCTACATGCAAGCATCACCTGTCAGAATGACTAAGAACAATGACAAACGTGTCAGCTCATGCTCATGAGGATGTGGAGCAAGAGAAACATCCATTGATGATGGTAGTATAAACTTGTACAGTCACTTTGGAAATAAATATGGCAGTTTCTCAGAAAACCAGGAATCAGTCTATCTCAAGACCCAGCTATACCACTATTGGATATATATCCAAAAGATGCTCTATTCCACCACAAAGACACTTGCTCAACCATGCTCATTTTGACTTTATTCATATTAGCTACAGACAGGAAACATCCTAGACATTCCTCAATAAAAAAGTGGATAAAGAAAATTTGGTACATTTACACAATGGAGTATTATTTAGGTATTAAAAACTTATATCACGTAATATGTAAGCAAATGAGTGGAACTAGGAAACATCATCCTGAGTAAGTCAGAGCCAGAAAGATAAATATAGTGTGTATTCACTTATAAGTAGATATTAGTCATTAAGTAAATGATAATCAAATTACAATCTGTAGTCATAGAGAGGTTAGACAAAGAGGAGGATTCTAGGAGGGCTATTTGAATCTCCCTGGGAGTGGAGAAATAGAACAGATTTTACAAGTAGATTCGGGGTTGGAAGACAATACCACGACAATTAGATTTAGGAAGAGGTGAGGTGAAAGGAGAGAATTCAGGGAGAGACAGCTGAAATTGGAGGACATTTTGGGTTAATGTGGAAACCTAGACCAGTGGAAACTTCCTGGAATGCATTATTAAGGTGATCTTAATTAAGACTCCTAGTAATGGGAATACAGAGTCTCTGCTGGCCACCCCTTCTAGCCAGGCAAGATTTCCAGTGGTGGGACTGGATTGCATTCCTTTGAGTTGCTGGCCAACTGAGTCCCATGGAAATTCCCCAACAACCCAGGCAGTTGCTCAGACATAGGGTTGCTCTCCTCAAACTGATGGCAAGACCCCAATGACAAGGACAACACCCATATAACTCACTGAGCACAAAGAAATTAAGGTGCTGTCTTTATGGAGTCTTCTACCCAAGTTTTATTATTTTTAGTGCTGGAAGGTACTCTATAGGCTACCTAAAGAGGACACTACCTCAGCCATTAAATCTTTGACCTACAATCTGTACAATCTGTTCTGCCTGAAAAAGATGCTAGGCTACTGGTAGCATAGAACTTGTGGGAAAATCCAATCAATGTCTCATTTGACTTAAGGACCATGCCATGATGGACCCCGTGTCTGACTTAAGGACCATGCCGTGATGGACCCCGTGTCTGACTTAAGGACCATGCCGTGATGGACCCCGTGTCTGACTTAAGGACCATGCCATGATGGACCCCGTGTCTGACACTGGCTGAGTGACCAAGAACCAGAGACCTAAGGTTAAACCAAACCAGACACTTCTACTCTTAAAAAGTTATCAATAAAATAATTCCTAATGATATTCTACTACACTCAGATCAGTGCCTTACCCAGTCATCATGAGAATGGTTTCCTCTGGCAGCAGATAGGAACAGATGCAGAGACTGACCGCCAGACTGAAGGGGAAATCTAAATGGGAGATCTCCATCAAATCCTTTCCCTCAAAGCTGAGAAAATCCCATGGGCATGAAGGCAGGAAAACTGGAAGAACCAGAGAGACTGGAAGACAACAGGAGAGCAAGACCTCCGAATCAACTAAAGCAAGGTGCTGAGCACACAGAGATTGAAAGTGCAGACACAGGGCCTGCATGTGTCTGCAGCAGGTCCTCTTGTATGTGTTACAGCTATTAGCTTAGTATTTGTATGGGTCTCCTCATTGTGAGAACAAGTGGGCATTTACTTTTGTACCTGCTCTTAGGACTCCTATCTCATTTTCAATAAGATAGATTTTATTTCATCATGTTATATCTTATTTTGTCACGTTTGGTTGTTATCTCTTAAAAGCCTGTTTTTTTTTTTTTTTTCTAATAAGAGACACAAAGGGAGTGGATCTGGAGATAAGAGAGGTGGTGAGAAGCTGGGAGGAGCAGAGGGAGAGAAAACTATAATCAGGATATGTTGTATGGAAAAAAAATCTATTTTCAATAAAAGAAAAAATGAACATATTTAATATGGAAAATTTGCTTGCAAAACCAGTGAGATAGGAAAACAAATTAAATAAAAATTGGCTTTCATGAAGCTGGAACTTAGAGAAGAATTGTGGGTTTGAGACATAAATTTGTAAATCAACAGAAATCATTCTTAGTCATTAGAGTAAATAAAATATTTCATAAAATTATAAAGAAAAGAGGATATAGAAATCTAGAATAACCAGATTGTTTACAGATATAATGGCAAACAGTGTATTCTGTTTAAGTTCAGAAAATTTTATAACACTTCAAATATTTTGATTATGTTACTATGCTATAGATGACTGTGAACGCAAAATGTGCTTCACTACAAAAACACAGTGTAGCCTCATAAAAAAGGAGGCAGAAAGAAGGGAGTGTTGATGTCCTTGTCTAACTCCAAAGAAAATATTGTCTATATTACCTATCAAAAAAATTCTATTCATTTCATATCTCCATTTCTCACCACATGAACCCTGGTAAGTGCCTAACTGACAGTTGTGTTTCCATGAATATAGCCAGATTGAATTTAGACCCTTTACTAGGATAGGAGTTTTGCTTAAAGCACAGCAGAAAGACAGATTGTATACTTTCTTTAGTAAAAGACAGTAACCAAAAAGGAAGCTTAAGTCTTGTGTATAATTCTGCGCAGTGGAGTGTGATTAAAATGGTCATGAATCTCTTGGCATTTGAGAGAGAAAGGCCTGGTACTTGGGTAAATCTAAAGGTTAAATGTTGGTGGAAGACAACTTTAACTGAACTGACAAGGCTGCAATGAGAGTAATTCAGACTTCTGGAGTTTGACTGGCATACAAAGTGTTTGTCTGCCTTATTCTTCCCCAAAGGACCACACCCCAGAGGACCACACCCTCCAGAGGTCAGATATTCCATAGGAAAAGACCAAGCAGAGTTTAACACCAACAGAATATTGTGGGCTGGGGAATCATGCAGGATGGCAGAAGGCCACAAAGATGGTCTTTCGCAGAGAACAGACTTGCATGTGACACCTGACATCTGAGATCCAGTGCCAAACAGTTTCACTACCACCTGTCATTTTCTTACTTTTATCTGAACTAGGCTTTAGGTTTATTCGTTACTTCCCCTCAAAGAGCTAAAATTAGTAACTACAGAAAGTGCAGCAGTAAGGAAAGACAGAAAACTCAGTGTCCCCATACATGCTCTTCATAGGCTAATTACTCCTTGTTTAAGGCATGGAGCACGACACTTCACTGAGGATGGGAGACTCCATTACAGGAATGAGAATTTAAAGTTTTTAATTATATTACATTAGCTCTTTAATATCTGAAATGAGAGATATTTATTAATGCCCAGAACTACAACCTAATGCTGCCTCTTGAATGGAAGAAAGAGCTCTGGGAGTAACAAAGAGGGACAAGAGAACATTTAAATTACTTATTTTCACAATTTCTGAGTTAATCTCCTGATTATCTTAACTCTAATTATGAGGGTTTTCAACATCCTTACTGTTACTTCAATGAGTTTTATGCAACTTTGGAACTCAAACTGAGACATGAGTGAAATATTGTACTAGTTTATTTTCTGTTGCATTAAATATGTATATCAGGACAATTTGTGGAGAAAATGACTATTTCAATATAAATTTCTAGGTCACAGTTCATCATGAATAAAGTTCAGAGCAGAAACTCAGAAAGGACAGGAACATGAAGCAGAAACTATGAAGGGATGTTGTTGATGCCATATTCTCTGGCTCTCCCATATAGATTTTTATATAGTCATGTGCTATGGGATAGTGGGCTTGCACCCTGTAAGGATTTGTCACTTGTAATGATTAAAAAAAAAAAAAAAAAAAAAAAACACTGATTGGCCAGTAGCCAGGCAGGAAGTGTACGCAGAGCAACAAGACTAGGAGAATTCGGGGAAGAGGAAAGGTTCAGTGTGCAGTCACCAGCCAGAATCAGAGGAATAAAGATGAGAATGCCTCACTGATAAAAGGTATCAAGTGACATGGCTAATATACACAATAATTATGGGTTAATTTAAGTTGTAAGAGTTACTTAATATTAAGCCTGAGCTAATAGGTCCGTTTATAATTGTTATAAACCTCTGTGTGTTTCTTGGGTACTGAATGAATGTAGGACCAGATAGGACAGAAACTCCATTTATAACCCTGGACCTGCTAGTGATAGTACTACCCACAGTGGACCGGGCTCTTATCTATCAACTACAATACATATACATATGTGTGTGTGTGTATATATATATATCCCTCAAATCTATATAATGTCAATACTTTTATTGTGGCGTGTACCTCTTTCTAGATATATTCCTTACTTTCTTTTGATCTAATAAAACACCGTGACAATAAGAAAAAGTTTATTTGAGTTTATGGTTCTAGAATATTAAGGGTCCATCATGGTAGAAAATCATGGCAGTCAGTGGCAGGTACAACAGCAAGAACAGGAAACTGAGAGCTCACATCTTCAAATGTAGGTGTGAAACAGAGAACAAATTGGAATTAGAAAAAGACTTTAAGCTCCCAAATTTCTTCCCCCATTACATATATGCCATACCCCCTTGACCTTCCCAGGAAGTGCCACTAACTTGGTACTAAATATTCAGATACCTCAGACTGAGGAGAGGGCAGTTCTCATTTTAGCTAGCATACTGTGTCACTCTATAGTATGTCAAATTAACATCAAATACTTGCCCAGATATGTATATTTAAGAATAGGATGGATTTCCATGTGTATTCTTCAGAGAAAAGTATTAGCCAGCATGGAATTGTTCATACAGCAAAATGCGGTAAACACCTCTTGTACGTTTTCTCACTATAAATTTCAACATAGCTGCTGAAGCTGAAGCCGATAATTAGGGTGGGGAGTGGGCATGTGACTAGTCCCATTGCTGCCCACAAGATCTCATTGTGTCAACAACAGTTCACTGTACCTCCCCACATACCTCAGCTACATGTGACTGAGGCACAATGAAATTGTGACTAGTTTAATTGAAAATTGCATTCAATCTTAGTAAGCCCAAATCTAAAATGCACACACAGCTAACAAATAACACAGTTTTAGATCCTTTATGGCAGTAGTTCCTAATGTTGTAACTCTTTAATATAGGTCTTCATGTTGTGGTGACCCCCAGTCATAAAATTAATTCGGTGCTACTTCACAACTGTAATTTTACTACTTTTATGAATCATAATGTAAATAGCTGATATGCAAGATATCTACTTTGTGACCCCCCTCTGGAACTATGCCCCACAGGTTGAGAAACACTGCCTTAATGATTAATATGAATTTCTGAAAACGTAGCACGAAGCAATGATGTAAAACTAACAAAGACATTGCCACTTTAAGAAGTCTATTTGGGACAATGGTTTTGTCAATTATCTTGTGTTCAAAACTTATGCTCTCAGCTCCATTATTTTATGCTAAGATGTATCACATTTACCTTCTTTTATTAGTCTGGCTAGTGTTTTATATCAAGCTGGAAGAAGGGTATTTCCCTCAGTATAGAAAATATCCTAATTAAGACAGATAAGTCACACTGCTTTTGTTTATGTCACAATTGTCCCTGTAGCTAGAATTAAATGATGCTGTCAAAGGGCAATGCTGGTGTTTGATGGCTTTTAATATTTTTGCCCGTATCAAAAGACTAAATAAATGCAATCAATATTTACAATTCCTAACTCTCTAGTAATTATTCCAATAAAGAGGTCTTCACACTCCTGAGCATCGATACTTGCTCTTCATAGCCCTAATAAATCTGCTCCCAGAAAATGAACCAAGCTCAGCCAGAGCTTCAGGGAGAATATTAGCAAACATGAAGCTCCGAATGTGATTAACCAAACTCTTCAGCACATGGGGCTTACGGAATATGGATGTTAAAACCCAAACACTTAATGAGAACTATCCAGAAATAAGAATCATATCACCAGTGGGACAGTATTGTGTATTTAGAGTAGCTCCTTAGTCGAGTAGCTCAGATGAGGGTTTTAAATAGCATTGACTATTCACAAGAAATCATCCTACAAATGTCTACCTTACAAAATAAAGTCAAGCCATGAAAGAATAATATCCATGAATTATTACATACCTCTTGTTACCTGACTTTGCATTTAATATATACATGACAAGAACCCCATGAAATAGATTCTATTTTTATTCTCACTAAGTGACAAATGAGTATACCATGGCTTTAGGAGACTGCTCTAGGCAACAGATCTAGGAAGGGTATGGCTTGTATTAAACTTGAATGTGTCTTAATCCAGACTCAAATTCACTATTCATTACAGTTTTAAAGCACATGTAAAATACTTTTAAGTAATATTTTTAGTACATATTAATACTACTTATTAACAAAGCTTATTACTAAGAATGAGTGCCAGCCACTTTTTTACTTCAGTTTTAATAAGGCCAACATCCTACAGAACTTTTGGCATAAATTTCAGTTAGAAAAATTTCTTAGAATGACTAATATTTATGTTTTACCTAGTAATTTATTTTTCTTGGTCTAAGGTCTTGCTATATAGGTCAGGCTGTTCTCAGACTAATTGTGACCACCTTACTCAGCCTCCTGAATTCTTCACAGTAGTCTAGACCTATAATCTTAGTTGTTGGTATGTGGAAGCAAGAGGATTAGGAGTTAAAGGACAGCCTTAGGTCCTCACAGGGAATTCAAAGACAGCTCAGGCTACATAAAGCACCCTAACCCTGGTATTAAAAAGTAAAATTAAAATAAAAAATGTATTATGCAGGATAATAAAGAATAAATGAATGAATTCTTTCAGTATTCCAATTATTTAAGAATTAATTTTCTCTCTCTACCTTTCTTACCTCCAACCCCATCTCTACTTCTGCACTATCAAGTAGTTCCTTAAATCTAGGAATTCATGTGTTATTGAAGATCAATTTATATGAGGAATGTTTAAAATATAAGACACACTAAGAAATTTCAGTACCAGATTAAAAACTATTGATTAGATATTGTGGAATAATCTTTTTGTACACTGTGAAGATGTGTCACTAGGATTGGTTTTAAAAAGAGCTAAACAGTCAATAGTTAGGTAGGATTTTGGGGCAGAGAGAATTCTGGGAAGAAGAAGGCAGAGACACTGAGAGACAGAGAATAATCAAGACATACAGGGGGAGAGGTAATAGCCATGAGCTACACGGCAGCATATAGATGAATATAAATGGGTTAAGTTATAAGAGCTAATAGAAACAAGCCTAAGCTATTGACCAAGCTTTCATAAGTAATAAGTGTTTCTGTGTTGTGATTTGGAAGCTGACAGGTGGGATAAAGACTCCCAACAATTATCGGCATTATCTGACCAGCATTTCCCCTGTTTTGTTGAGGTATGATTGCATACAATATTTGCATATACTTCTGGTCTATAATATGCTGTTCTGATATACGTATGTATTGTAAAAATGAAAATGTAGAATTCTCTAAAGGAACAGAACTATTAGAATGAATTATAAAAATGGAATATTAGATTGACTTACATAACAGTGGCTGGATATCATAACCATGATAATCAACAGTGTCTTAGTGTTTCTATTGCTGTGATAAAAGACCATGATCAAGAGCAAGTTGGGAAGGAAAGGATTTATTTCAGTTTTCAGTTCCATTGCACAGTACATTACTCAGGGTCATCACAGAAGGAACTCAAAACAAGGAGGAGACCTTGAGACAGGAGTTGATGCAGAGGTCATGCAGGAGTGATGTCTTCTAGCCTACTCCTTATGGAGTGCTTAGTCTGTTTACTTATAGCACACAGGACCACCAGCTGTGAGGGGATTGCTCACAGTGAGCTGGGTCCTCCCACATAAATTATTAATCAAGGAAATGCACTACAGGTTTGCCCACAGGCCAGTCTGGTATAGTTACTTCCTCAATTGAGGTTCCTCCTTCCCAAATGATTCTGACTTATGTCAAGACGACATAAAAGTAACCAGCTCAAGCATGCCGGAGAAGTAGAGAACTACTCAATCCATGAAGCTGGGTACCTCAGGAACCCAAAGCTGACACCGGAGGTCTGGAGGATTCCTGCAGAGGTGATGGCCTTCAGTCTGTGTTAGAAAGCTGAAGAAGTAAGGGCCTGATATTAGTACAGAATGGCAGTCACAGAAACAGCAACTGTAGTAACAACAAAACAACAGAATAAATTCACTCACCAGGAAGAAGCAAAAGGCAGGCAAGTAAACAGCATTTCTTTTCCTTGTACCTCTCTATATCTGGTCCTTCACAGGGAAAGTGGGACACATCCTAGACAATTCTTCTTTCTCCATTTACTCCTGCCTGAGAAACCTCTCATAGACCTATGCAAAGGCATGTCTCTAGGTTGATTCCTGATTCTGTTGAATTGTTTTTCAAGAATATCTATCAGAGGCCAAGCACAAGAGAATATCATATGGGTTCTCCAAAGCTGCAGATATTTTTTACAATCCAAATAACCAAGCTAAAACATAGAGTAATTATTAGCTCAGGTTGCTATAAGACATTCTTAAACTGAATGGCATATGCAACCACAATTACTTTTCTTAGTTTTGGAGGATGACAGTTCTAAGATCAAGATTTTTCATTGGGCTGATTTAGTCCACTGGTGAAGGTCTTGCAGGTTAACAGATAGCCATCTTTTCTCTATGTCTCAGTAGGAGAAGCCAGAGTTAGAAGCAAAGCCTCTGCTATCTCTTCTCATAGGGCATTAATCTAACTATGACAGGATGATTAGACTATATATGTAATATATTCAATAGCTGAAATCCTAAATTTGTTTTGAGAAATACTAAAACAAATATGTCAAGTGCAGGCCAAATAAAAACTTCTCTCCAATATGTGGACATAGCTTTTCACAACTACAGGATTTATAAAAGTATTTTGAGGATAAAGATCACAGTAATGGTAAACTAAGACTAAAGATCACAGTAATGGTAAACTCCATAGATTAATTTCTTTTATCACTTTCGGTGACTGCTTTTAAATGCAAGATTTAGGTTGTTAAATAAGAATGGGCATGGGGTATAAGTGGGGAGCAAATAACTAAGAAGAATCCTCTTTACAGAAAAGAATGATGGAGATAAAGATTGTTCAAACAAAGCAAACTACTCTTAAGGCATTTCTTTTTAAATTCCAAACCTCTTTTAAGAGTCTTATAATTATTCTTTGATGTTTCTTAAATGAAAAGTTGAAGTAGTTGACTGGAATTCCCCACAGCTTTTCACTTGACCTAGAACTGTAACATTTATCCAGAAGTTTTCCCTTTGCCCTCTTCTCCAGTGGGCAGACAAGCCCTCCTTGCTCTACTGCCTTGAGTCTTCCTTAGTAAACACAGCTGATGAGAAGTGTGTTTTCAGGAAAAGAATGACCTATGTTCTTAAAGACCTTTCCAGGAAGCCAGCAGGTGATGCTTCTCTTCGGAAGCATCTGTTCATGAAATGAAGGAGTCTGTTTTTCCTAGGAATTCTTTTATTTTATACATTTTCTTCTTCTAAGCTCTATTGCAACACCATGCTTTTAGCATTAGCAAAGTTCCATAATTTTCTATGAGTTTTTTATCTTCATATAAATGAAATACTTACTATACCCACTATTGTAGTATTTTTATGTGTAGACCACTATAAATTATATGAGGAAGTATAATGTACTAGTTACAATTTCTATAAATAAATACAATATTGATTTCCAGGTTATACAATTATTGACATATTACTCTAAATAAATCTAAATTTAAATATACACCAATAATTTTGGTAGTGATCATTTGAATCACTCTGCTGTCCCCAACCCCTTTTTAATTTAGAACTTACATTGTTCTCAATTCCAGTTGAGGAATACTGATGGACTCTCCTTTATTCATAGGTGAATGTTCATTAATAAGACAACCTTCAGGATTTTAGACATGACTCAGCAGTTAAGAGCACTGACTCTTTAGCCTTCTAGAGGAACCAAGTTCTCTTCTCAATCTCCAACAGATGCTTACAACCTACTGTTCCAGTCCCAGGGTTCTGACAATGTCTTTGTCTTCTGGTCTCTGGAGGCACCAGGCATACTTAAGACATACAGACATGCAGCCGAAGTACCCACACATTAAATGGTAAATATTTTATAAAAGACAGTCTTCATGAGTTTTACTCATCTTTTTGGTTGTTATTCATCTTTTTCTTCCTTGTTTTCATTCTCTACCTTTCCTTTTCTTTTTCAAGAAAATGCACATCACATTTTCACAATCATAATCACAATCACAATATTAAGATTTTGTTCTCTTGTGAAAATGCATATAATTATTTGCAGTAGTAAACAGACTAGTAATACAACTGTGATCCTCTCTAACCTGTTGTATCTGCTTGACAAGACATCAAGCATTACTTCATAACCAAGATAGAAGTATTTATTAGCTGAGTGGGGTCTGAATAGGAGACCATGGAGGTCTGCCTTCCTATTCAACCAGAGCCAGTATTCTTGAGCAAAACATTAAGAGACAAATGTGGCATTTGATTGTATGATAGTGTACAAGAGTGGTGACACAACTTGAATCTGGAAAATAGTAAAACACTATAATTTTATAGATGAGATAAAACGAAGAAAGCTAATAAAAATGGGTTGTTACCTAATTTATAATATGTAGGTGGTGATTCCTGTAATATTTTTATTATACTTTCTTATGAGGTATGCAGTTATTCCAGACTATTAATAGTTGTCACATACAAACCAGGGAGCGAATCTTCTCCGCCCTACTACACACTCTGGATACAACAAGAAAAATCATATTCTTGGCTCAGTAGTCTACAGTGAGGTCAGGTTCTGTCTGCATTTAATGTACATAAAGAAATGACAGCTTTTCTTTAACTAAATCCACTGAATTGGTTACTTATTCCATGAAATGACTGTTTAAGGCTGAAGTAAATTTGTGGTAGTTTAGCGTTTGCTAAAAAAAAAAAAAATGAGGATCATAATTGAGTAACTATTTGTTCTCCTAGCAACTTACTTCAATCATAGTTCTTCTATGTGCTACTTGTTCATCTCCTTGTTCCAATGGTTTTGGAGAGCTTATGGAATTTAAAAATTTAACAGAACCTTGCTTGAAACAGATTGCTACTATATATTTCTCAAAGACTCTGACTTCAGTATGTAATCCTTTACTTGCAATAATGCAAGGCATTGGTAAGCTGAGATCCTTAGGAAAACAAGAAACGTGCTTCCAACAATGATATGTATCCAATTCTCTCCAGATAGTTTGGAACCTGCTGAATGTCAGCATCTCGACTAAATTATGAGTCTTGAATTTCATATATTCTGAGTACTGTCCTGAACAAACGTCCCCTTATAGCTTTATTATAAAGTTCCAATGAACAGGATGGCCAGAAACTGGGATCTACTCCAATGCTTGGAGTACTGCTACCTGTTGGATTCTAAGCACCCCATGGCAGATGCTCAGGCCAATAATGTCCTGTTAGTCTTAAACATGGGCGTGGTTAAGCGGGTAGCTTCCAAAAAGTGTAATTATAATTTCAATTTGCCCCATAGTCGTCTCAGAACTCATTTTATTAGTTCTGAACCTATGTAAGTGGCGAGGTAAGCACTGGAGGCTGTGCAGGAGAGCAGGGCGAGGCGGGCTTGTTCCCGCAGTGCCCAAGTCCGCAGGCAGGGAAGCCCTGGCAGCACCCAGCGGAGGACACTGCTATCCCTGGCGCGGACACCGGGCTGAACAGCAGAGCGATCCCCAGGGGCGTCGTGTGTGCGCCAAGCAGGGACCGACCGCAGGACTTGGGGGCCGCTCGGCCGCCAGAGACAAGGACACGCCTCAGCTCGGGCCAACTCCCGGCCTCCACTGGCCTCCCGCCAGAGCCGCCCCGCCACCTTTCTTCCTCCGCCCGCCACTGAGCGCCCCGGACGGGCCTCAAATCGCCCGCGCCCCCGCGCGCGTGGCCCCTCGGCCCTCGGAGCTGGCGGCTCGACCCGACCGGACCGATGTGGCGCATGCGTGGTGGCGCCACCCGGCGCGGGAGCTGCGGCGGGGCCGGCGGCGGCGGCGGCAGCCGGGGCGAGTTAGGCCGTGAGGGAAGCGGCGGCGGCGGTGGCGGTGGTGGCGTGGGTTGGCGAGGCCGCGCGGGCGGTGCCCGGCGACAACTGGAGGAGCGCTTCGCCGACCTGGCCGCCAGCCACCTGGAGGCCGTGCGCGCGCGCGACGAGCGGGACCGGCAGAACGCGCGGCTGCGCGAAGAGAACGCCCGCCTGCGCCTGGAGAACCGGCGGCTGAAGCGCGAGAACCGCAGCCTCTTCCGCCAGGCTCTGCGGCTGCCGCCCGGCGACAACAACGCCGACGAACGCGACGCCACCCTCGGAGGCCCGGACGAGCCCGCCATCCACCGCAAGGCGAGAGGCGGAGGCCCAGACGACGAGCCGGGCAGCCCCCAGGCGCTGCGGGCCCGGCTGGAGAAGCTGGAGGTCATGTACCGACGGGCCCTGCTGCAGCTGCGCCTGGAACAGCAGGGCGCGCGCCGGCCACAAGACGGCGGCGAGCAGCCGCTCAGAGAAGCCGCCGCCGGCCTGTGCGACCCGGACCCGGACCCGCACAGCCCCCGGCCCTGGCCATAGCCGGAGGGCGTGGCGCGGGGGCGGGGCCTGCGCCCGCCCCCGGAGCACTCAGCGCCCCCGCCCCTCGGGATACGCGGAAGCTCCTGATTTGCGCTCCAGGGACGCCGGCCCCACCCATGGGCACTTCCGGGTGCCCCAGTCTTTGGCCTGGGGTGTGATGGAGAGAAGTCAGAACTTCCTAATTCTCACCCATGCAGAGCAACTGCCAAGGACCCTGCTAGTGTCTTGAGAAGAGAGAGACCTAGCTACTCTAGGGCCAGTTTTAACCCAGCAAGAACTGGGTGCCCAGCAGCACCTTCTACATCCCAGAAGTTTTCAAAGTGTTGTGAGGACCAGTTGCTTTTCTTTTCCTTCCTCTGTTTTGAATTCTTTGAAAGTTGAATAGTGTGTTCGAGTGGGTAATGCCTATTCAGTCCCTTAAATCTGCTGTTATCTCTTTTGCTGACCAACATTTTAAGTATGTTTTATAAATTGGTATTACTTGGCTATCCCATCTTCTTTATACCTTTTTATAAAGAAGACAATATTTATAACTTCACATCACTCCAATCCACACACGTTTAATATATTCTGGTGTGTTGTTGACCTCCAGAGACTTTTTTTTAAAGAATGTCTTCTGACAGTTGATCATTGATAAATAAAAGTGGTACATTAAAATCTAAATTTTCCGTGCCTATTATTTGATGCGTTTTGAAAGCTTTATAGGGTCCTTTAAGATTATATATGCATATATATGTCACATATTTTAATATCTGGCTTTGTTTATGTTTTGTAATCTTTTGGATTATTTACACAAGATCTTTAAATATCTCAGGACAGTTTGAACAATATTATTTCAACATTTGTATTATCATTAGTTCATATTCAGTTATATCATGGTTATTTAGCTTGATTTTTAACAACTTTCAAGAAACTTGAAGATTTTTAGACAAAAATCCCCTTACATTTCAGTTGTGTACTTGGTATCAGAAAAAGAAACTAATGACACATGCTCTGAGCTCTTCTTCTTAAAATTTATTTATTTATTTGAGACAGTAAATGCTCAGTAGTCCACTGTGGCCTAGAACTCTGCCCTCCTTTCTTAGCCTACTGAGTGCTAGGATTGCAGGCCTCTACCACCAGCAACGTCTCCTCTTCTATCTTTATTTTTAATGCATTTTTCATACTAAGCACTGAAGAAAATGCAATGTGTCTGATAAAATTTGTGGAAGCAAAAGGATGTGCTGTCTTTATTACCCAGCATAAATATCATTGACATTTTTGTAGCTAAAGCCAGGCCAATCAGAGAAAAGCACAGTCACGTGTTACATGACCCACAGGTCCAAGGGAAGCTGTTGAACTCTCCACTAAATGAATGCACAGCCCTGGAGAAGTGGGTGAATGGGAGAGAATAGTTATAGAGTAAGAAGAACCTAGCAAGGCCTGGTTAGTGGTTTCTCCACTTCTCTGTGTGGCATTCCATGACGCCTTCCAAAACATGGGTCTTAAGACAACTCTCAGGTTAGACCAGAAATTTTCTTTATGACTATCTCAATCAAGAGCATGAGTTATTTAAAGTAGTAATTATATATTTTAGAGCTGTGTTTGTCGAGAGTTTCTTGAACTTGCCTTAGAGAGATTATTATCAATTTTATAGCTTGCCTGTGGGAGGGAGACAACTAATGAAAGACATGCAGAAAGTGCAAGAGATGTGGCTTCTGAGATTCTTCCATGGTTTTCAGCAAAGATACACTGCTTTGGAGTTTTGTTTCTGAGTCTCCTGTACATCATGTGTTCAAAAGTAAACAATGGAAACACCACGGGGGGGGGGGCAAATCAGTAGAGATATGAAGAAAAAAAAGTGTATGCTATATACATCATCTCCCAAAAAAATTTTAAATATAAAATACTTCTTACAAAACAAGGGTCAAGGAAACTGTGATGTTCCTTGTTAAAATATTTTGAGAACATTTTCTACATTGCCTGCAGGTAACTGATATTCAGTTGTGAATATTAAAGTCTTCCCCTGTGGCCAAAATACATGAGAAAGACTTTGCTGAGAAGGAGTAGGTACATGGAAATTAATACTACCCCTATTCATTTCATGTTTTTAAAGGGAGTAAAGCATTTATGGAAGTCATAAGAGTTTAAAAATAAAATGACAGCATTGTTTTCTTATGGGTATTTCCCTTTAGATTTATATTGAATTTAGTTAATTTCACTAAGACATTTTTTCTCATTAGCAAAATGAACACAATATCTACCTTAGACTATTGTAAAACACTTACTGAGATATTAAAATGAAAATGCCCGCTTTAAAGTAAGTGCCCAATCAATGAGAATGGCATTCTCTAGCATGAAAATATCGAGTCCATATTTTATTTACAAATACTATTACTTTGTGGGTCTTTCTATATGACATTGTAGGTATTTTCATAAAAATGTTGATGCTTTTCAATGCTTACAAGTGAAAGGGGGATATAAACCTTTCTAATAAAATAATAATGTCATACAGTGTTTAAAGATGTTTCTGACTAACACAAAATGGAGAAATTCACCAAGGGAAATATTTTTTTTTATCCTCAGCACTTTTTTTTTTCTCAAAGCTGTGCATATTGCTACTGTGAATAAATAGCAGAGTTGTCAGATTTACTGTTGGGGAAAAAATGTAATGAGATACAGACACGGATTTACTTTTTGTGCACCTTTCATGAAAGATGTTGAAAATTCTCAAACCACCATACCTGTAACATGGGAGAAGGATCATTCACATTTCCCACTTTAACGACTTCCCTGTCGGCCATGGGTGAGGTGCCCTGAGGTGTGAAATATGACTTGCTGTAAGAAAACATGTAGCCCTTTAAAAAGTGGATAAAGTGGATATTGCAAAATTTACCTAGGGCCTAGTTTAATCTGTAGAACCTAAAAGTGCAGGATCCCCTATTAAAGGAACACTTTGTTGTCATAATTTTACATTAGTTATGCATTGAGAAGAGGTTTTACAGCTTATTGATATAAGCAAACAAAATATATGTTTTTGGCAAAAATGATATGGAGAATAATTGGCTTTTAATAGGATTTTTATAGCTGCTATGCTAAAAGTATACTTTATGGTTTTCTATGTATGAAATTGAGATGGAGAAGAAAGCAATATAAAATATGATCTTACACCAATGTTCAGACAACAAGCTATTTTTGCCACACTGAAGTATTTTTAAGACACCTTTGCCAACTCATGATGTTACCATAATGGAAGTAATATTAAATTAATAAATTTAATTAATAATTCATTCTAAAAATATTAGCACCATGGACTTGATTCTAACACAAAAAGAACATTTTATACTTTTCTTTCTAAAAAGAGGAAATTTTTACTGAGAATCTGACATAAAATACTTGGAAAATTTTTATGAATTACAATTTACATTTTTATTTAATGATGTGTTGATTAATCATAGGCTTATCTTTCTACCATAATCATGCTCTTTTTATGTTTATTTTGTTTTTCCTTTTGGAGACAGGGTCTCATTGTATATTCTTCCATGGTCTGGAACTTGCTGCATAGACAACTGGCCTTAATTTCATAGAGACCTATCTTTTTCTGCCTCTGAGTGTGGTGATGAAGGCGTGTACTAACATGGAAAAATTATAATATACATATGTATTTATAGTATGTATAATATATGTGTGTAATTATATACTTGGATATCCAATATGGAGCATATGCAAATAGATTCATGCAATGGAAATAAAGTATTAAGAAAAGCACATTGATTATAGCCTCATCTGAATATAAGAATTAATCATGCTCATTTTCAAAAGGTAAAGCTTAAAATAAGATTTGCATATCTCTACAATGTGAATTAAATTTTGACATGTTTAATCCAGAGAGGATATGACTTATTATAAAATTCAGTGGTAGAATTATTTGTTATTGTAGTTCCTATAGTTTTTATGTTTATTTGTAGCCTAAAGGTTTAGCCGTGGAAGCTCCATCTACATCACTGTGATGGTCTTTAGAGGTGGTGAATCCTTTAAGGGATGGCACATAGTGGAGGAGGTTGTTTCACTACAGGTATTTCCTGTTAAAGTATGTTAACAAGTGGTCTTAAAATGTTTTCTAATTTTTTTCTATTTGCACAGAATTCCTAAAAAGATGACCAAATGAAAAAGATATGTACATATGTACATGTGCGCCAGCCTGCATGTGCACATGCCTACACACACACACACACACACACACACACACACACACACACACGTGATATTTTGTTTTGCTCTAACAAATAAAATTTGCCTGAAGATGAGATGGTGGAGCTAATTCCTAGTTAACCATAGGGGCCAGGCAGTGATAGCACATATCTTTAATCCCAGCACTTGAGAGGTGGAAGCCAAGAGATCCAGAGTTCATGGCCACACTGGGCTACCGGGGATTTAACCAGTACGAAAGAGAAACAGAGCTCACACCTTTGATGCCAGCACTTGGGATTACAAGCCTTTAATCCCAGCACTAGGGAGGTAGAGACAGGAAATGAGATGGCTGGGCAGAGAGAGGAATATAAAGCAGGAGGAGACAGGAGCTCAGCCTTTTTGATTTGAGGATTTTATAGAGGTAAGAACTCAGCCAGGTGGTGGTGGTGCACACTTTTAATTGATGTGGGATTCTCTCTGTATGCTGTGATTACCATTAATGAATAAAGAACTGCTTTGAGCCTATAGCAGAGCAGGGCGGGCCAGAGCAGGGCAGGGCAGAGCAGAGCTAGGTGAGGAAGACTGGACTGAATGCTGGGAGAAAGAAGGGCAGAATCAGAGAGAAGCCATGGATCCCCATGGTAAAGGCTAAAGCACAGCCATGTGGCGATACACAGATTACTAGAAATGCGTTAAATTAATATGTAAGAGTTAGCCAATAAAAAACTAGAGCTAATGGGCCAAGCAGAGCTAATTGGGCAAGCAGTGATATAAATAATATAGTTTCTGTGTGGTTACTACATTTAGTCCCTCAGGAGGCAGAGGCAGGCAGATCTCTGTGAGCTGGAGGCCAGCCTGGTTTCAGGACAGACTCCAGACTCCAAAGCTACAGAGAAGCCCTGTCTCGAAAACCAAAAAAAAAAAAAAAAAAAAAAGAAAAGAAAAGAAAAGAAACTACTACAATATGTATGTGTGTGTTCGCAAGTGTGCATGTACGTGCATGCGTGCGTGCGTGTGTGTGTGTGTGAATTTTCAGTGCATACTACCTGTTTCTCTTGGTAAAAATGATGTTATGTATTACATATTACACACACACAGTGTCTGTGTGTATGAAAACAGATATGCCATATGACCCCCTGTAATAGTTCTATTTATTTATACAAAAGGATAACAAGCAAACACATCACAGAGACACTTGCACATCAAGTTTATTGCAACACTGTGAACACGACCTAGGTTACAGGGCTAACCGTGCTGTCTAGCAACAGAGTAGTGAGTAAATAATATGTGACCCATATACCCAAGGTTATGTCACTTTCTGGAAAATAGATACAACTGGAGATCATCACAATAAGTGAATCAGAGCAGTCTCAGAAAGATAAATGCCTGTTTAGTTTTTGTTTTTAGATTTTATACCCGTACATGAAAATGTTTGTGTATATCTGTGTGTGAGACATGAAAGGGGGAAAACAGTTGTTTTAGGAAGCAAAGGAGACTAAGAGCATGGAGAGAATGGAAAGACAAGTGCAAGAGTATAAGGAGACAATGGGTAACATGTAAGATGTTATATTTGATAGCTAAAAATAACAAAAATAATTTTCCAAAAGTCTGAACTATAAAAGCAAGTCCTTTTGAAACTGTAAGAAAGGAATGCAGTTGTTTTATAGATTCACTCAACATTTCTTTCATACTTGTTCACTTCTTATGAACATGCAAGAAAATAAAACTTTCTTATAATGAGCAAGAGATATAGCTGTAAAACTTTGCGAGAACGCTCATGCAATTATGACCATTTTAATGATTGTGTTGTCATTGAGATGTAGTTTTCAGAGCCTACAATTAGGAAACATTATTCTCTTTCCTATGAATCTCTAAGTATGTAACTGTAGGGGCAGTTTGTGTTTATCTTATTTCATATATGCTAGAATCTGTAACTGTTTGTTCTGATTGGAACCTAAAAGTTTTCATTGTGGTACTCCAGATATTTGTCATAACAGCTTAGCTTTCAAGATACCTATATACGTTGTACTATGGTTACACACACGCACACACATTCACACAGGTGCATGCACACACACAGAGAATGATTTGAGATTAGATAATTTGGGTTTAACACATACATCTTTTAATTAAAACTTTTCCTGGAATATTATTCTGCCATTAAATAGGTTTCTTTCAGTTTTTAAAAATGATAAATAGGCTATAAATGTTCAAGGACTACAATATTAATGAAGCTTAACAGATTATTTTGACTCCAGATATTTCAGATATTAAAATATTTGTATCTTGAGATTGAAGAACAATTCATTGGTATAGTCTAAATATGTTTTAAAGTCTATAAATATTATGCTATAAAGTATCATCTGTGCTTTGTTCCTTAAATATGCAAGTGCAAGGCAATCAAATATATAACAAGATATATATTTTAAAACTATTCTCTCAACTTTCTCAGTATTATTCTGTTAATGTAATTTCAATAAATGTAACTGATTTAATTACATAGAAGTTTACTTTCTCCCACAATTAAAAATTCAAGATCACTTTCACCTTTCAATTATGGTATTGTAATTATTGAAATAGCGGTGGGTGGAGTAATGGCTCAGTAGTTAAGAGCACTTTCTGCTCTGGTAGAGGGCTCAGAGCATAAACAGAATTGAGTAAGACTAACTCATAAGAGAAAGCAGACAATAATATAACACAACACCATGTACAATTTTCCTTTTACCCACACATGGCAGAAGGGGAGAGCGCTGGTTATTCCATCCTCTCTGAGCCAGCTACTTCTGTTCATGAAGTTTCCACCTGCTTCTCAAAAGCCTCACTTTCTAATTAATACCATAAGAATGAGATTAGTGTCTTGATATAATATAACCTTAAGGGATGATTCATTCAGTACAAGCATTGGCTAATATTGAGTTACTACACGATGAAATATTTTGCTCAATAATAGTGTCCAAGATCATCCACAAGCAGGATAATCTGTTTCTCCCGTAACTTGCTTTTGGTCATGGTGTTTTATCACAGCAATAGAAATTTTAACAAAGGCATATACTCTCTTTCCACAATTTTTAAATATCTTTTATGGTGAATAGCAAGGAATTTACTTCTTGTTTTAATGATAATGCTTATATTTTATCTATTAAATATGTTGTGACCAGTTTCAGCTACTCGATTTGTAAGGCTTTATCTTGGGTATTGTTGTTTCTATTCCATAAAATATTTTTTTATAAACATGACCAAGATATATCTTCAAGTGTTAAGCATCCCTGGCAGTTAAGGGATACAAATTTGTTACTTTGAAATGTCATCTTAAGCCAGTCAGATAGTTAAAATAAAGAAAACAACCCATAACAAACGCTGGGGAAGATGTAGGGAAACAAGAATCCTTGTTCGATGTTTGAGGTATTGTAAATCAGTACCCCCATAATGGAAATCAGTATGAGAATTCTGAAAAAGCTAAAATTATATCTAACATGTGGCCCAGCTATCTTACCCATTGTTATATGCCTACCTGACTCAAAGTACTACTCTACTGATACTTCCTCATCACTAGTCATTGCAACTACATTCACATTAGCTAGAAATTGGAAACAGACTAGATTGCTCATCAACTGGTAAATGGATAATGAAAATATGGAACATTTACACTTCAGTTTTAACGAAAAATGAAATAATGAAATTTTTAGGTAAATGAATGGAACTGTGGCATATTATACATAGTTTTTATACAGAGAAAGGTAACCTAGACCCAAAAAGACAAGCTCCACATGTTCTCTCTTATTTATGAGTTCTATCTCCAAATCTTTAGATAGCGAGTATATAACTTTGAGTAATCATGAGAATCAGGAAAGTAAAGGCAACCATGCTGATAGTAAAGAAGAATCTCAAGAGGGTGAGAATAGAAAGACACAGATACTTTGAACAAGAATTAGTAAAATGGGGGTGATGTTAATTGGGGAGGACAGGAGGAGAAAAACACTGATGGAGAGAGATGGAGAAAAATACCACTAACAATGGTTAAAAAAGCAATGATTATGATTACTTTAAATGCATCCATAGGGTAATATTTCTCCCAAGAGATATAGACTCTCTAACAAAATCACAGTGCCAGGCATGAGAAATCTACTCTCTAGTTGTAGATCAAGGGATTAGAAGAGATTCCCTAAACAGCATAAGCTATTGCCATTGCCTTGGGTTGCTTCCTGGAACTTGAAGGTAAGAGCCTATTGTTGAAGACATCACACACTTCATGGGACTTAAGGAATCAGAATCAATCTAGAGGACGGACCTGGAAGCCTCTTAATGTAGACCAGCTTATATAATATCTGAAGGTGTTAGGCAAATTACTAAGGGAGAAAAGTAAGCAACAGTTTTACCCAGCTCTGAATCCTGTGAGCTAGAGCAATGGCCAGCATAGCAAGATATCCCCAAATGTGCAATAGTGGGACTTATAGTTTAAAGAAACCAATAGTTGTTCTACCAAAGTATTACTCAAGAGAGAAAAATCATGTATGTAAACCAAGCCAACTACCTCTGACTTGTGAATTTAGGAACCTTAGAAGAGAACCTACTATTGCCACTGTCCTAAGTCAGTATACATTCTAACTGAATTATAAATGCCTACTATTATACACACAGATGGGTATTACATCTCTCATCAAAATAACAGTTTGAACAGACAGAGGCTAATGTAAATATCCCAAATTGGTCAAAATGCTTAAAATTGACTGAGGTTCCTAATCCAATTTTACATCTACACCACAACCCCATACCTAATACTGAAGGAATATTGGAAAATGGGATCTGGAAGATTTTAGGGTCATTAACAATTGCTCAGAGAGGGACAATCAATCTTCTTCGGGAATTAGTCTCTCAATAGGTTACCCAGCCCCAGGTAGTCATCCATAAGCTCATACAAATAATAGAAATACAAAATGAAATCTACTGGCTATATTTATATATGTATTACTGTATGTATGAATGTGTGTATATGTATAACAATAATTAAAGAAGAATAGGTGAAGAATTTGAGGAGTGGAGGCATAGAAATTAGAGTAGGGAGAAGGGGCTGTGCAAATGATGTAATAGAGTTATTATGCATGGACTGCTCAAATAAAATTGGATTTAAAATTTTTACAGTATGAACAAGATTTGAAAATGGATGAATCTAATTGCTATATTTTTTCACTCAAGTGGCAAAATAGTTTAGACAGTAATGGAGTTATGTGTGCTAGTTCAAGTTTTGGTAAAAATTCTATGTGGGAAGTTGGGAGATAAAAGGGTAGATTATTGTGGGAGTAGAGCAGACCTTTGAAAGTTTATCTGCTTGATAGATATATCTCAAATAGAGAAAAATATACCTTGATGTGGGGATGAAAGGTATTCCTTGCATTTTTCTGAATATAGAAATAAATAAAATGTTCCATTGTTCTAGGACGTTATCTTGTGCTCATAAGAATGAAAGGACTGGAGAGCGAAAACAACCTTATGAGAAGCTGGGGAGATGATTCAGTGGGTAAGAGTGTGCTCTGTAAAACCATGAGTACTGGAGTTGGGTCCACAGCATCCAAGTAAAAGCTAGGAACTTTCTGCTGCTCTCTTAAGTCCAAGGGATAGAGACAAAAGGATTGATTGCTGGAAATTGCTAGACAGTCAGCTCACTCAATGATAAAAAGATGAGGGTTTAGTGAGAGGCCTGTCTCAAGGGAGTGAGGTAGAGCCTGATAAAGGAGGACATCTTAATCTTCCTGTCGTCTTAACTTTCACACATGGGTGCGTATATGCACACACAAGCATACCAACAAACACACATTTTTTTTTCCTAAAATTATTGCAGATACAATTGCATTTTGATAGAAAGAAATCTTACTTTAGACATTGTAGTTCTGGGTAAGTTCATTTTCTTACTGCTTGATCCAGTTGGAGTTCAGAATTTTTTTTTAAGTAATGAAGAGTAGAATGTCAAATGAGCACTTCAATGATATAGGTGTTTCACTTGATGTATTATTGAACAAAAGAAATTACACTCAAATGCTCTATGATTAAGTTTATTTACATAAAGCCTAAAAGGGGCTCAAAGTTATAATAGGTCTGGATAGTAAATGTAATAGTATATTTTTAAAACTAGAACCCACACAAGAAAAAAGTGAGATGTGTTATTACAATATCTTAGCAATTAAACAGTATTTTTGTTGTGTAATAGGGTTAAAATGAAGAGCTCAAACTAACACATGCTCTACACTGGAACTTGAATTGCAGATTTTTATTTATTGCTTTTTTGACGTTTATAGGAAAAATAAAAGGTAAATTTCCAAAGAGAAGTGTGAAATACATATATAATACATGCATCTATAATATATCACAATATGTAATATATATTTATATGTATATTATATAATCATTTATATTTTCCATATGAGAAAAACAGTATACCACATGTATAATTTTTTCCTCAAATTTCTCAAATTTGAAATGCATTCTTCGTACAGCCCTAGCATGCAATCTCAGAGCATTTGTTTATGACTCAGGACAGTAAAACATTCCTTACAAAAGCCACACATGAAAAGAAGTTACTGACCTCACCGATTCTAGCAGGAAATTCTTCCCTGAAAAGTTAGCATAAAGAGAGTAGCACGAACTAAGTAAAAGAGGATGAAAGCCAATAGCTCAATACATTGAGCTCCCCTAAATCAGAAAGGAAAAGCATCTCAGCACTGAAAAGGGCAAACAATGAACAAAGGAGACAGAGAGAACCACAACCGTCGAAGGTACCCGTGTAAATCCTTTTAATTGGGGAGAAGTCGAACATACAACACTAAAGGAAATTTTTTTCAGATGAATACTGATTAAAAAATGAAACTTTGGGTCCTCATCTCTTGTATTTCATGATCCTGACAACTAGCATTTGCCCAATGAGTGAAGCAAACTGAATGGATTTCAGGGGCATTCTGACACTGTTTCTTAATCTTTACATCTAAATGCTTATTAAGTCCTATAACTTATAATCTCAAAAATGCCATATGCAAAACATAACTTTTTCTTCATTGTGTTGGAATAACATATTTTGAAAACTTTTGATTTGATTTTTGTTTTTCGAGTCAGGCTTTCTCCGTAGCTTTGAAGCTTGTCTTGAACTAGCTCTTGTAGACCAGACTGGCCTCAAACTCACAGACATCTGCCTAACTCTACCACCAGAGTGCTGATATTAAAGACATGTGCCACCACTGCCCAGCTTGATTTCTTGTATGATAAATATGGATAAGGGCAAACTTACTTAATTTCACAGGTTGAACTGAGGATTATCATGCATATTCATGATTCTCACAGCAAAGTAGACAGGTATGTGGGAGATCAGATAAAAAACAAATTAAATTTGGTGTGTGCCCAGATGCTTTGTAGATCACAGAGATCAGGAGTCAAAACCCTTTTTGTCTTTGCAAGTTCAGGACCCAATTTCTTTAACAATTATCTTTTTATCTAACAAAATTTCATAACAATGTCTCCCCAAAATAGCAGAAATTGTTATGAGACAATTTAAGTGTTATACCTACACATGCCTTGTATGCTTTATAATTGTTTCATTTTTGTGACAAATTTTCTTTGTAGCTTTGGCTGGCCAGGAACTTGCCCTGTAGACCTATCTCTCACTGTACTAAGAAAGACTTACCTGCCACTGCCTTCTGAGAACCGGAGTTAAAGATGTGTGCCACCAGAAGTCAGGACCTCAAGGGGTGCGTCCACCCACTGAGACAATGGAACTGATCTAATGGGAACTCCCCAAGGCCAGCTGGACTGGGACTGATGGAGCATGTGATCAAACTGGACTCTCTGAACATGGCTGACAATGAGGGCTGACTGAGAAGCTAAGGATAATGACACTGAGTTTTGATTTTACTGCATGGACTGGCCTTGTGGGAGCCTAGTCTGTTTGGATGCTCACCTTCCTAGACCTGGATGGAGGGGGAAGACCTTGGACAGGAAATCCTGGCTGCTCTTAGGATTGGAGAGGGAGGAGAGGGAGTGGGGGGAGTGGGAGGGAAATGGGAGGAGGTGGAAAATTTTAATAAATAAATAAAAAATGTGTCCACTTTGACTTTATGGCTTCCTTGTAGTTTTTAATTAACAATATATAAGTAAAAAAGTTATTTCTAGAGGATAAAATTACTTTATGTTTCTTGTCTTTTAGCACAAAATTAATTGCTATTATGACAGCAAATTTTGATTTTAATTTTGGTGAGATTGAGTCACCATGGAACTGAACCTATGGGAAAGCCATAAATGTTCTTTTAACTGAGGAGAAAAGACTCATCCTACCTGTGGGCATACAATGAGCCGATGGCCTGAACTAAATGAAAGGAGAAAGCAAGCAGACCTCTCATGGTCATTGGTCTGTGCTTCTGGAGTGCAGACACTACGTGACCAATTATCTAGCTTCTGCTGCTGTGCTTTGCCTACAGTGATGGACTGCAACCTCAAACCAGAAGTCACAACAAATCCTTCCTTCTTCAAGTAGACCATGTCAGACATGTTCTTGTGGTAACTGGGAGAAACATAGTTGGTACAGAAAGTGGAACTGTCTGTGACAAATCTAACTGGGTTGTTCTTGAGTTTTTGTTAATGGTTTTCTGGGGGATGTGCAAAAGTTTGAGCTTGTGGGCCAAAGCCTTGGGATGCTGCAAGCTGACTCTGACAGGAATTTGTGGGAAGAGTTCAGAAGACAAGAAAGACACGAGAAATGTTGTCAGTAAAGGCGTGTCTTATTTAGTATCAAAGAGGATAAAAATTGTCAGGAACTTAACTACTTCAGGATAAACAGACTGTTTTTTCTATACCTTGGTATGGATTCTAGCTGCCTTCTTTCCATTTCCTGGGTAAGGTTGCATGCAAAGGGAATTACTAAGTTACTTGGCTGAGGAGACTTCAAGACAGTATAGAATCTTTGCATAGTAATTTTATCACAGAAAGGAGGAAGTGTAACAACTGGTTTGTTTTACTGGCCTATGGAGGGATAGTGGCCATGCTGAGCATCTTGGGTTACTAGAGTCCGTACTTTGACTCTAAAAGTTCCAGTGTATGAAGAGAGAGCTGGTAAAGCCCAGAGAAAACGACATGCTTCTCATCTAAAATCTAACTGAAGATTAAACTTGGTTTTGAACACACAAAGCAAGAGAATCAGTATTATAATAAATATGCGTTCAGATGTGCAAAAGGGAGAGTGGACACAGGGGACATAGCCTTGGTATCTAGCCGTGATGCACTGAATATTTTGTTTTGCCATAAACCTGAAATTCAAAGGAATAATTTACAGGAATTAATTTTATCTAGAAAGATATTGGTTTAGCAAAAAAATACAAAATTTCCTTCCTAGTTAAAGGGGGTTGGTAGATCCAATTATCTTGCATTTTTGAAGAAATTCAATATGTGCACCAAAAATATAAAAAAAAACATTGTGAAAAAGAGTGGGTTCAGAAAGGTTTTTGATTATAGCTTTCTGCTTGAGTACATAATCAACTTCACAGTCAGATATTTTCAAGCCTGAGAATTATTAGTATTACTGATGTGTCTTATTAAAAGCATAAAAGTGCTTTAATCCTTCTCAGAAGGTGTTATGAAGCACATAGATTTAGTAATATAGCCTTTGGGATTTTCAAGTTAATTTTGTAGTCCTCTTATGCTTGATAGATAAAAACATGTCCTGGGCTTTCACTTGAAATGTATAAAAAGAAAAGAAAAAAGATATATCAAAAAATTTCGATAGATTAACTCTGATCTTCAGGAACCAGAGACAAGAGTTTTGTTCAAACATAGTTTTAATATCATACAGGTAGCAGATAACTACAGAAAAGGGGGACAAAGCTGGAGCTAAAAATTCCAGGGAGAAAACAAACCAAAGGAAATGGGGTCCAGACAAACAATTCTTCCAGAAAGATGTGTTTCCAAGTTTATTTTCTCTGAATGCAGAGCCTAAAATAAGACAGTAGGTAGAGATTACATAATCATCAAAGACGCATAAAATTACAACAGATAAAGGACAACTAATGAATTGGAGAAGCGCTTACATAGAAATACCAAACAAAAACCAACTGAAGAGATGAAGAGATTGAAAGACTAAAAAATAGAAGGTAAAATCAGAATTTGTAATTTTCTTTGGAGTGTGTATTTGCTTTAAAACTTATCTCTTCAAAATAAACAAGTTAGGCAAGGTGGGAAAAAATTAAGATTGAAAACAACAACAACAAACCAGATGGAACTCAGTGGAAGAGCACTCATTCGGCATTTTAAAAGTCTTGGGTGTGAAAATAAAGTTCAAACACCAACAACATCAACAAGACAAAAACAGCACAATTATTCATTCATCCCCATATCTGTGGTTTTTTTTGTAACTGTACAATATCACCCATAAAAAGGTGGAATAGATTTTCTTACTTTTTACTTTCTTTGACCAGTGAAATATGATAGACGTATTAATGTACTAGTTTCTTCTAAGATTCTGGAGACCATGAACATGAGTGGTTGCAAGTGTGTGTCTTAATCTACCACAAGGTAAGGGTTACAATTATATCTTTTTTCCATTATAAGAGAGTCTTGCTAAATGACAATTAGTTACTCTTGTTGCTGTGATAAAATTCCATGGTTAAAAGCAATGTAAGGAAGAAGTTACAGGGTCAGATGGCTAGAACCCATAAGATAGGGTAGCATGTTAGCAGCAAGTATAGCTACAGTGAGATCGTAAAGATATAGTTTCATTACTTACTGTATTATATATAATAAAATAAATCCAAAGGTTATAATTGTAAAATGTAATTAAAGTAAAATAATTAATACTATATTTCACTTATTCTGAATAATTATTAAAACTAGTAATTTTTATACTTTAGCAGTTCTCAGTTCAGACTAGTTGTATTTACAAAACTCAAAAGTCACATTTACCTAGTGCCTACTCTGTTGAACAGTATAGTTTTAAAATGCCTGAATTGAATATTTATTTAATGCACAAGAACACTTAAGAGAGGAATTGAAAAATGTCTCAAATTATCATTATGTAAAATGCACAGAAAGTCTACATCATAAAAACTGATACTTTCACTTCTTCTGAATGCTCCTTCAGTGATTCCATAATACAGCATTTTAAAGATTTCTCTTCAAATAAACATGACTTTGTACTTTACCTCCTGCTGCAACAAATCTAAAATGCTGCAAGTAAAAAGCTGCTAAAAATTACAAATTACCACCCAAGCTTCTTTGCCTTCATCATGATAATTAGTCCTATTTTTGAAGGACCAGAAATTATTGCCAAACAATTAGATACATCTCTAGGAAAACTCATCACTTTGCCTTCAACATACCTTTTAGGAAGAAGAGAAAAATAATCTGTTTCCATTTAGAGTTGAGCCTGAGACTCTTCACTTTGCATTGTCTCTAAAATTAATAATTGAACCTGAAAAGCTATACAAATGAAGAAAATAAAATGGGAGGAGAGGGTTTTAAACACGGCAACCAGCAAGGCTAAAAGCATGACTCACAGCAAAGTGACTGGACTGTTTTTCCTCCATTACGTCTTTCAGTGCAATCTTACACTTCTGCCCTTTCAAAAAAAAAAATCTAACCCAAAATTTTGAAATATAATTTAGAAATAGAAAGTAATAAATTCTTCTGAATTTTATTTCTTGTTAAAAATTAATTTATTCATTTTATTTTGCACATTCATATTTTGTTTCCTAGCATATTTGTACATTACGTGTGTACTTTATTCCTGTGCAACTGAATCCACTGGTAATGGGGTTACAGATAGCTGTGAGCCACATGAGAGTGCTGGCAATTTGAACTCAAGTTGTCTTCAAGAGCAACAAGTGCTCCTAATTGTTAAGTCTTCTTTCCAGTCTCTTTTCAGTATTTTAAAACACACACATACACACACAGAGTTATTTTGATGTAACTCCTGCTTCTATAATAAAGTGCTACATACTAGATAAATTAAAAACAACAGAGTTTAGTATTCATACTAATCATCAGTTATAACTGATGATAAGTGCTGATAAATGCCCAGATCAAGATAGCAACTGATTTGGTGTGACTGGTTGTTTCATTGATAATACTTCATCTACAAATATATTTAAAAGAAAAAGTGGAACTAATACTCTGTTCTCATAGGATACAAGCAAGAGCAAGGAAAGATAAAACAGCTCTCTGAAGCTTCTTCAATGATGCTACCTCCATTCATAAAAAGGCAGTTGTGGTCTGATTGCCTACCAGTGTTCCTATCTCTTTATGCTGCCACCTTGGGCTTAAGTTCTAACTATTGAATTGAGCAGGGTTACAAATTTAGAATTTTATGTAAGATTCCAAGTCGTGAAAATTATATTTCAGAGCTCTTAGTGAAACTATCTGGCAAAGCATGTACTCGTCATGTGTTTAATGTTAATAATTCTGGTTTGTTACTGGAAGAAGTGGAACTGAACTCTCATCCACTCATCATTTATGTTCATTGAGGTCCAATCTCTGTCATGCTAGGATTAAGTAAGAGTAACATAACTGTCTGTCTTTATGTACAGAAATGAAGAAAATACATAAATATAGAAGTTTATGCTTCATCAATATCCATGTGAACCAACAGAGCAAACACTCTTCAGCATAGGAGTTACTTTCTAGGGGCACAAAAACTGATAAGGAAAATAGTTTGTATAAATTTTGTTCAATAGAAATACCAAGATACATAAAGTTTATGGAGTGATAAGTAATTACATTTCATTTTCTTCAGTGAGTGTTCCACAAATACAGAGGCAAGAGTATATTCTTAGACTTCATAATATATAATAATTCTTAGGGTATTATTTAATCTCTTTTGACTAGTTTCTTTAATGAATTGCTTTGGTCATATTGAGTCAGAACCAGTAATTTTAAAATAGTAAAGTAATATGAAACATGTTCTTTTAACAATTAAAAATAAATTTAAAAAAAATTATATTAAATAATGTTGCCTTTAGATTTAGTCAATCCTTTTCACAGTATGGGTTTTAGGTAGTCAACGAACTACCTATGAGAAATTCATCTCAATTTGTTTCTCATCAATCCTATGGGTTAACAGTTCTGTGTTCTAAATTAACATTAAGTACAGTTGGTTATTCTGTCTCTGGGTCCAGAGAGAAATCCTAACTCGATTCCATAAGAAATCAATATTTCATTTTTATATACATGTGCCTACATCTGATCCCTTGCTTTTACCAACACCATCCTTTGATCTGCATATTTTGGGCACGGAGATAAATTGCTATCTCTGTACAGAAGAACCATGGAATCTCTCTTATCAAATTTAAATTCATATGTTAAGACTGATATGAAAAATTAGGGCAGCAAAAAGAAAAGAGAAGCAGAAAGTCATCAACATTTGATTTTGGTATATCAGATTTTCCTCTTCAGCATAGATCCTGGTTGCAAAGTCTCGTCTTTATCCTCTCTCTGACCTTACACATGTGCCCTTAAAGTGGTATGCTGTGCCAGATAGTTTTATTTCAGAAGGGAGCCTCAATTAAGAAAAAATTTCCAAAAGATCAAGCTGAAGGAGATTTTCTTAGTGAGTGGTTGATGAGAGAGGGCTCAGCCTGTTGTGGGTGGTACCATCCCTAGGCTGGTGGTCCTGGGTTATATAATGAAACAGGCTAAGCAAGTCATGAGGAGCAAGTCAGGATGCAGCATTCTTCCATGCCTGTGTATCTGTTCTTGCCTTCACTGCCTTCAAGTTACTGTGCTGCTTTGGTTCTACCCTTACTGTTTTTGATGATGAATTGTTATATTGAACTGTCAGTAAAATGAACCTCCCCACTCCAAGTTACTTTTGGTCAGAGCAATAGTAATTCTAACTAAGACATATACATACTACATCTACATTTTCTACTTTATTTTAAAGAAATAACTCAATACCTACAGCAGTTAGATGAAATCATCAAAGTAGACTTATCTGTTTGATGCCTAAATGGAATGTATCTCAAGAAATAAAATGCTCTCCTGACTTTATTTTTCAGAGTATTATTTTGGTTATGCCCCATGTGATATGAAGCTTTCATAATTCATAAAACTCCAACAGCTTAACTTAGTATCACCTAATCACTCCTGCTTCTTCCTGTATTCAACTATAATAAGCTACTGCAAAACACAATTCTGAAATAGGCATTAATTGGTGTACATGTAATCACTTGATTGGTTGCTCAGAAACTAAACATAGGGAAAGTAGCTGAGAGCCATAGCTGCTTTGTTAAATGAAAATAAGCCTGTATTTTATTCTAAATGTAATGCTAAGGCATTACATTTTAATATTGGAAGTATAAAATTTTATTTTATGTTTTAAAACACCAGTCTGACTAATGTGGGAGAAAAGAGATAGAAATTGACTAAAATGAAGGTGATATCTTTAGGTAGAGCTATAAAAAATACATTCGTGTGTGTGTATGTATGTATGTGTATTTGTGTGTGTGTGTGTGTGTGTGTGTGTGTGTGTGTGTGTGTTAGTGCACATGTGAACATGAGGGCACCTGTTTGGGGAATCTTGAAAATGAATTTCAGTATCATACCCGAGAGGGTGATATTCACTTTATTTTTTTTAGATAAAAGCTTTCCCTGCCCTGCAACTTGTTAAGTAGGTCTAGAATGACTAGTCTATGCCAGGTATCCTCCTGTCTCCACCTCCCAAACTCTGGAATCCCAAATACTTGCCATCAATCACCATTTTCTCCCCATGGTACTAAGCCTCTCTTAGACTAAGCCATCTTCCCAGACAGACCATTAATCCTTTTGGAATAGAAGTTTGAGCTTGGTAGATAAGTCAGGGTGAGAAATGCCCATCTTAGTTGTGTGGGTGTGATCAATTCTGAAGAAAGTGAGGGATGAAGGGCATATTTTGGTTACGTTTCAGAGCTTTAAGACCCTGACCACTTGATTTCATCATTTTTTGGTTGTGCATGGTGGGGAGCAAAATGGCTCACTCAATGATCAGGAGGCAGAGAGCAGACAAAGCACACCTGATGCTGGGCTTTCTCCTTATTTACATTTGTTCTACCTGAGACCATCTACTCCTTTCAGTTGTCCTCAGTGACAATCATCTCTGCAAATGCACATAAGTCGCATCTAGAAGTACGCCATACTATTCTCCTTGGTTTATCTAAATACAATTCAGTTGACAATCAGAAGTAAGAAACATCATAATAGACAAATCTGTACATCAGCTCATAAAATGCAGAAGAAACCTGAGAAACAAACATAAATCAAGTAGAAGACGCTGAACACCTAAATATTATGATTTACCCTAGAGATGCTGAGGTCAGAAAAATAAACTTTGAAGAAGTATAGCTGTGAGACAGAATAAAACTAGGCCAAACAGGAAACAGGGAATTATCAAGAGTGGCAAAGCCTGTGGAAGGGCTAAGGTGGAGTGGACACAGAGGTGGCCATGAGAAGTATGGTAACTGAGGCTCCTGGGCACACAGACGAGAAATGTTTCATTAGTTTAGATGAAAGACAAGATTTGGAATTACAAAAGTGGATCCTGTATGCTAAAATTTGAATCACCATTTTCAAGACTTTTCTGATTGAAGGAACAAAAACAACAAAAAGAAACTGTAATGATACAGAATCAGGAGAAACTTACTTTGTTAGGTGCTTTGTTCTTTTTATTTTTTTTTAATTATAGACTGGCTGTCCTAGTAGCTCAGGCTTCTTATTAACTCATATTTTAAATTAGCCTGTAATTCTTGTCTGTGTCTGCCGTGTGGCTCAGTACCTTTTATCAATGAGGCATTCTCATCTTGTTTCCTCTGTGCCTTGGTTACAATTGCAGACTGAATCTTATCTCTTCCCAAATTTTTTCTGTTCTTGTCACCTTGCGTCTACTTCCTGCCTGGTCACTCCACCTATACTTTCTGCCTGGCTATTGGCCAAACAGTGTTTTATTAAAACAATATAATATAAGTGACAGGGTACAAGACCATTGTCCCACAGCCCCCCCCCTTTTTTCAAAAACAAGAACTCTGAATCTAATCTCCTTTGTTTCTTTTTTTTTTTTTGAGACCATTATCCATAACAATTTGTAACCATCTAAACAAGGATAAATATCAATAATCCATTTTGGGGAATGTGGGGGCAGTTTTCCAGGATACTTTCTGCTGATTGGGAGCACTGATAATCTTATGGGGACCTAAAGAAAATTTAGAATTATGATCAAGTCCTGACTAGAGTATCCTTTAAAAACTTTGTAACTCTTTTAAGAGGTCCCACCATGAAACCCTTAGGAGCTGTTGACGAACAGCTGACCACATGCTTTCTGGTGGTGGCAGGGACAATGAAACTCCATAGAGTTGTGGAATAAAAATGGCTCCGGCCAGTACCTCTGCCATGAGGCTAGATTCTCAAAAGGCTAAGGAATGGGCTGGATTCAGCCATTAAAGTCATGGCTTTAATCCTAGCAATATGACTTAGCAAATTAAAGACTTGTGTGATCAGAAAAAAAAAAGAGAGATATACAGTAAAGATAGATTCAGATGAAGAAAACCTATGAATGGGTCAGAGTGTGTTTAAAAATGTATGTAGGCTTAGAAGAGGAAAATAAAGGATAAAGTCCTTAGGCAGGAAAAAAGAAAGAGGGTAGTTGGGTGTGGTGGTGCACACCTTTAATCCCAGCACTTGGAATGCAGAGGCAGGAAGTTCTCTGTGAAATCAAGGACAACTTGTTCTACAGAGTGAGTTTTAGGACAGCCAAAGATACACAAAGAAACCCTGTCTCAAAAAACCAAAAATTAAAAATAGAAAGTCAAGAAATAGAGTTTAAAATGAAGCCATGTAAATAGGAAAAATACACAGAGAGGCTGGATACTGTATATTATTGTATTCTCTTTGAATTGTATGACTGCTGAAGAAGGAGCAACAGTTGCTAAAATCACTTGATTATAAATTCTCCTGGATTAATCCAACATATACATTTTGAAAATACCTTCAAAATTTAAGTCAAAAGATATGTTACTTTGGAGAAGTTGTTTTGTTTTTATTTACACAGGAAATAAGAGGCTGTGTATTCATTCCTGGTTAAAAAAAAATATATCAGGTTGATAAAGGACGATCCCTTGAGAAATCTGTGGTAGGAGTGGATGGCCCAGATGTCTACGTTCTACATCCAGAAAAGTTTCAAGACCACTAGCTGAGATGATCAAGCCTCACAGGGTGCTTCATTCTTACCTAGTAAAAAATGTACAATACAGAATGAAAACTGATCCTGGAGGAAGTACAGGTGGATCCAGATTCAAGGTCTTCCAGAATAGGATACAGAGAAAAATGCAGCAACCTCAGTACAAAAAGAAAGTTGGGACTGGAAAGAGCAGGTATATCTCATTCTCTTCACAAGAGAGAGAGTGATGATTGTAGGCTTGCAGATTTATCACAGGGCATCCAATTTTTATGTCTTTTCCTTTCATATGAAAGGAAAGTTAGCAGATGAAATGGACATGTCTTGTCTTGGTAGAAAATAACAAAACAGTTGACTATAGAAAAGAGTAGAAATTTGGGCCTGTCTTCAAATTTGGATGCTAGATTTTCTTCCAAGTACAGCTGTGTACAGAGTTTCAAATGTTTTGAGAATTCTCTTTCAAACAGATGCATGGAATTTCCATGTCCTTTCTTCTTGTGGGGTTTAGGGATGAGTTGTGGAGGCTGGAATATACATCAAACACTCATTTGCCCTTTATTTTTTGAGTCATCAGTATTTATAGCAAATCTGAAGCTCAGACAGGAGATAGAGCATTAAAGGTAGGCTGAGGTTTAAAATAAAAGTGATTGACATTTATGTTTCCCTGAAACAATGTGTGTGTCGAAATTGAAAAGAGAATCTATTTCTATTCATAGACATAAAAGATATAAAGACATGTCACAACAAAAGCAGGCTAGATTAATAGCATCTATATTGTTTTCTTGGAACTATAGAAAATCTGATTTGAAATGACAAACATGAAAATCATTGTTTGAAATGTGATCATTATATCTTATTGCAACATGTTTTAAAGGATAGTCCCACCTTGATATGAAAATCTCAGACTGAAGTATTATAAATATACTGCATGTATTCTTGACCTGTTGCAATTTAAGTGAAAATTGCAATGTGGAGTTTGCAGTGTCCCCCATTGTGTTAAGAATACACATGGACTTTCAAAGGTCCGTGTATACAAGGAGGGTCTATAAACACAACTCTAAATAAATAAACCAAATATTTTAGCTTTCTGCAATATATCAAATTATTTGGTGAATTGGTATTATGAATCTGTCACTTATCAATAACATAAAAGTTTTTGTGTACAACTTAAATGTGTTTTAGAATAATTGTTTTTGGATTACTCATTGTTTACAGCTTAATTCTTAAATGATGTCCTGTTGGAAGACAGACCAATTTATGGCTTCTTCAGAGGCCCTGACAGAAGGACAAATGGAGCATAAGTCTGTATCCTTGCTCAGGAGTTGACTTGGCAAGGCCAGTTTGGGACTGAAGCTTGGATCTTGTAGGAATTTATGTTTCTTTTCTGGAAATTTGACTTTTATCCCTGAAGTGACAAGAGTTCTAAGTTCCAAGACCATTGTGTGCTCAGTCTCTACTGCTCTTGAGATGCCTTGCATCCTTTTGTGGAACATTGCTTGATTAGTTTCCTGCTGCCTTTGTTCCATTGTGTGATAGATTCTACTTACACTGACTCATTTCTCCAAAGAAGTAGCATGTAAAAAGCCTTATTACTTAATAAGTTTTCTAGGCATAAGATATACCTTGTACAAAACTTCCCAACTGAAAACTTCCTTATCTTCTCTCTTTTTTGTCTTTATCTTCTGATCTCTCTCTTTCCTCTGTCTTTCCTCTGTCACTAAGAAACACCAGTTAGTCCAGGTCAATGTCGACTTGGAGTGAGACAGCCGGTCCCTGGAAATCAATGGGAACATTTAGATCTCAGTTGATATAACTTGGTGTCTAAACGTAGGAAACGCAATTCCAATTGTGCCATCTTTGCTAGGTCACTTAACTCCTTTTAACGTTTCTTACATGCAAAATTGGGGCAATAATAATATCTTCCGAGATTCTAGTACGAATTAAGGAAGTGGGTATTGGAAACATCTGCAAAGTGTTTACACAGCTGTGCATTGAGGATATTGGCAGAGGCTGGATGTGGTGGCATACACCTAGACTCTTGGCTCACAGAAGGCTGAAGCAAACTGATGCCAAGTATGGTTTCAATTTTACAGCATTGGGTGATTTTATATTTTGAAAGTGTCCTTACTTGTGAATACTGGATTAGGAACTGTAAATCTCAGAGCCCTGTAAACCTGTATCACATGAAGTAGTCATATTTGCTTTACCAGAGATCTCCCTACCCTATTTACCCATTAATTAGTTAATTAAGGCAAATTGAGGCAAAGCATTATGTAATCTGGGCTGACCTCACACTTGCCTCTGGCTTGCCCAGGCTCCTATGTGCTGAGATATGTCTATATCCAGTTTAATTCACCTTATTTCATGTGCTCAAATTAAGTATTTTGGGTTACTTAAGCATTTTGCAGTAACTGTTAGAAATTATTTGAACACAGTATTAGAAATTCTTATGTTTGTTTAAAAATGTAATTCAATACTTTCTTTTTATTTTATTTTTTTTTACGTATGTGACTCTTTGTATGTGGAATGCTGCTGTATGTGAAGGTGCTTGCGGGGGTCAGAAGACAAGGCAGTTCTTCTGAATCTAGAGTTACAAGTGGTTGTGAGCTACTTAACAGGGGTGCTGGGAACCAAACTCGGGTTCTTGGCAACAGTGTCCCGGCAAGTTTTCTTTAAATTTATGTCAAGCTAGAGTCATCTGAAAGGAGGGCAACTCAATTGAGAAAATGCCTCCAAAAGATTCAGCTATAGGGCATTTTCCTAATTAGTGACTGGTGGGGGAGGGCCCTGCTCATGGTGGTTGGTGACATCTCTGGTTTCATGGTCCTAGGTTCTATAGGAAACCAGGTTGAGTAAAGCCAAGGAAACAAGCCAGTATGTTACCCCTCTCCATGAATCTGCATCAACTCCTGCCTATAAGTTCCTACCCTGTTTGAGTTCCTATCGGTCCGGTTTTCCTTCAGTGATATACAGTACTGGGGAAGCCTCTGTATTGTTTTTGTTGTTGTTGTTTGTTTCTATTTTATTGATTTCAGCCCTCAATTTGATTATTTCCTGTCGTCAGCTCCTCCTGGGTGACTCTGATTCTTTTTGTTCTGAGTTTTCAAGTGTGCTGTTAAGTCACTAGTGTGAAATTTCTCCACTTTCTTTATGTAGGCACTTAGTGCTATGAATTTTCCTCGTAGCACTGCTTTCGCAGTGTCTCATAGAAATGGGTATGCTGTGCCTCCATTTTTTTTTAATTCTATGAAGTCTTTAGTTTCTTTCTTTATTTCGTCCTTGACTCAGGGATAATCCATTTGACCACTATTCAATTTACATGAGCAGGCTTTCTGCAATTAGGGTTATTGCTTATTTCTAACTTTAAACCATGGGCATCTGATAAGATACAGGGGCTATTTTAATTTTTTGTGTCCGTTGGGGTTTAATTTGTTGTTGACAATGTGGTCAATTTTAGAGAAGTTGGGGCTGATGGGGGGGGGCTAACTGGGGGAGGGGAGGGAAATGGGAGGCGGTGGCTGGGAAGAGACAGAAATCTTTAATAAATAAATAAATTAAAAAAAATTTAGAGAAGTTGACATGACTTGCTGAGATAAACATATATGCTTTTGGTTTTGGGGTGAAAAGTTCTATAGATGTCTATTGTCCATTTGAGTCAGGACATCTGTTAGTTTTCTTATTTCTCTGTTAAGTTTCTGCCTGGTTGACCTGTCCATTGGGAAGAGTGGATTGTTTAAATCTCTTACTACTAATGTGTGGGGTTTGGAGTGTGCTTAAATCACTGGTGAAGCCAGTGTTGTTGCCTCTTGCAGTTGCTTTCTGTGTCTTTGGAAGCTGTTCTTGGTCTGCTCTGCTCTGTTGCTGTCCATGTCTCAGGGAGGTCTCTCTTGATCCACTCTCTTGGTGCACACTCTTGTTCTGCTCTCTTGGTCCACAGCCTGTGCTTTATAGTTCCTCTCTTGATCCTCATCAGTCGAAACCTGGGCTTCTGAGTTCCCCTTTTGTTCCTCTCTGTGCAGTTGTAGGCTGTGATCCAGAATTCCTCTACAGTTACAGGGGATAGAAGGGTTTGGGGGCGGAGTGGTACTTATGGCTTACAGGGTCTGATTGATGGTGGGGGTGTTAGAGCTGGCCACATGCAATAAGCTTGCCTTCTGGCTGACTAGAGAAACTGAGGCAGGTGGGAGAGGGGCCTGGGGTTTGCCCCTGTACCAAGCGCCTAGAGAGTGGGGTGCCTTGCTGTGTGGGAGATCACTCACCTCTTGGTCCTCTCTGTGCAGTCTCAGCCTGGGTTTCAGAGTTCCTCTGAAGTCATGGGTGATGGGAAGGTTTGGTGTCAGAGTGAGAGTTGTAGCTTCACCTGCTTAATTTTTTTAACACAGGGTCTCTCATGGGAACTGACACGCACCATCTAGACTGTATGGCTAAATGGATCCTCCTGTCTCTGTCTCTCCGATGCTAATGTTATGGGCATAAATGACTATGTTCAACTTTTTACATGGAGTTCTAGGGATCCAAAATCAGATCCTCATACTAGTACAGCAAACATTTTATCCACTGAGCTGTCTACCACATTCTAATAGTTTTATTCATTTCCTTTATAAAGAGGCTCATGCAAGATTTCTGAAAGTGTGTTGAGTAGAAATGATCATATATGTCTTTATTGTATTTCAATTTGAAAGCTCTAGTCTTATAAAGACACATTTTTATGATATTTGAAATAGCCGCACAAGTTTCTCATTTAATTTTCTAATCAATCAAAAAACATGAAATATTGAGCCCCCTTTATATTGATTTATGAACTCAAATTCATCATGGTTGTCTGTCTTTTCAATGCAGTGCAGACTTTGGTTACCTAACATTCTGGTTTACTTTTGTGTCTACGCTCATAAGTGAGAATGCAATGGGTCCCCCATTACTTACATAAAACATATGCATGTTAAAATTTCTTTCTCATATACTGTTACATCCTAATTATTCTGTACCCATAGTTTCTTTGAGTTTACAATTTTTTCTCTCAGTGTAATTTAGCATTTCCTTATTTTTATTAGTTTAGTTAAATTACAACTACTCAAAATGGATTGAAGGGTTTATTGTCCTTCAAAGTCATGTATATTACACATATGGACAGGGGTTTAGAAAATATGAACTTGTGGCACTGTGAATGAGACTACCCCTCGCAGGTTCATATGTTTAAGTGCTTGGTTCCTACTTGGTGGAATTGTTTTGGGAAGGACTAGGATGTGTGGCCTTCTTGGAGGAGGTGTGTCACTAGAAGTGGAGTTTGAGGTTAAAAAGATTACACCAGGTTGATTCTCTCTTTCTCTCTCTCTCTCTCTCTCTCTCTCTCTCTCTCTCTCTGTCTGTCTCTTTCTGTCTCTGTCTCTCTGTTTCTCTCTCTGTCTTTCCATCTCTTTCTCTTCTCTTCCTGTTGCTTGGGAATGAGAAATATGTTTTCAATACTGTTACAGCACTATGCTCGTATGCCTAGTGCCTTGTTCCCTACTATGATGGTCATGGACAAACCCTCTGAAATTGTCACCAAGCCTCCAATTAAATGCTATTTTTTAATAAGCTGTCTTGGGCATGGTGTCTTTTCACAACAATGGAACAGTAAAACAAGACTCAAGATTTTGCTGTTAATTTATTTAGCATAAAAGTTATATTTTGTAACCAGTTAGATACATCATTTCAATACTGTACCTGGAAATTCAAGGTACTAAGTGTACCAATACCAGTAAGTTAACCAGGAACTATTAGTAACAAACTTATGAAATATATCTGTGCTGGTTTCTCATGTGATGATAAATCATCACAGAATGTATGGTGTAAAATGATGTAGATTTATTGTTTTATACTTCTTAAATTAGAAGTATGTTTTGGACCATGAATCATGAATTAGAATCAGGATAGTGCTATTCCAAAAATAATCTGTATCCTTGAGTGTTACAGCTTCTAGAATCAGCTTAATGCCTCCTCAGCATTTCAGGAAAACAGAGGACAAATAATCATGGAGATTTTGCCATGTTGTGCTACTCTAGAACTGGTACTTATTTCTTTCTTTTATGAATAAAAATCATTGTTATTGACTTAGGATAGCCTTATCAAAGAGTTATAAAATTATCTTGTAAGAGTCATCTAATCAGTAATCTCAATTCCAAATGCAACCTCATAGGAACAGTGATTAAAATATGAAAATCTTTGGGAGATTATTATGTCATCTATACCAATTCCCTGCCAAAATTTAAATCTAAAATAAGAAATTCAAGTTTCATCTGCTATTTTGGTCTAAAATACCTTTTTCATTTATTCATTATATGCCATCGTTTCAGAACGTTGGTTGATTTATTTAGATAATTGCCTCAATCTTCTTGTTAATTTTGCATAACTTAAAATCACATAGATTTAAACTCTCAGCCACACATAGATGTTCTAGTTTTAGGATTGTATTAATTTTAGAAAGATGGTACAGTAAGAGAAACTTATGAATATTAATTAAGCTGCCTCTAAAATAAACTAAATAAAATTTCAGAATCTAATAATTCAGCTTTTGTTTAAATTATATTAAACATGATAGTATAGCTTCACCGTAGTCTTTTCTTTTGTCTTTTCTGATATTGTTTATTTAACTTTTCAGGGTCAAAAATTATATTTTTGATTTGAGTATATAAATTTTTGTCTGGAGGATTCCTGACTCCAACTCTGTCAAGACATGACCTTATAGCTCAGAATGATTTGATTTAGTCAGGAACAAGATGGTCATCATTTCATGTATAAGCAAAGGTTATTTTTTGTCTTTCAAACTAGATTTAAAATTCACTGACATGGTTGAAATATAATTTATATGGAATATGTTCACATAATTAACATTATATTTATGTTGGGATGAAAATTTCCATTTTCATTGAATCTGAACCAAGACAGATTGCAGCATGGCTTTCCAAAAGGTCTTCAGAGTTTTGTGCTATTTATCTCTAAGATCCCTGGGTATGTTTTTGCTAACTCATTGGTTTAGAGCATGTAATTTAGGAGACCTCAATGATTCAGGTATAGGTCAATGAATTATGATTGATTAAGGAGCCTTTATTTTGTAAACTTGTAGAAAAAGTAACCTAATAATGTAGGTTTGCTGCTGTAGGTAGTTTTCCTAATTGTTAAGAAATAAGTAAACATTGGACAACCATGAGTACACATTTTCTGCACAGGTGCTTTTGCTACCACTGTGGCAGATTCTGATAAGACTCTAAAGCAATACCTGCATTTCTCCCTTATTAATATAAGATTCTTAGTTATTTTCTCTTAATTCTTATTATGTGACTAACTATTGAATTATAATCATTTGTAACAAGTGTTGAGGCTAAAAGAGTCTGGATTTCTATTTGTGAAAGGAAGCATTTGGTCATCAAATTAAAATCTAACTAAACTGAATCTTGCAGTTTCCAAAAATCTAATGCCTAAATACAGCATACAGTAATTGTATAAAAATGTTTTATAGACTTTGTTTTACTTAAAATCTGTTTTTTTTCTCATCAAGGTCTTAAAGAATATTGTATACCATGTTACATACAATATGTGGGGTGAATCAGTAGTTAATAACATCTGTTCTTTTGAAGAAGACTTGAGGAGTTAGGTTCTCAGCACCCAAGTGAAAAGGAAGAAGAAAAAGAGATGAGCTTGGTTGACAGCTTTAACTTGGAAGACTATGAAGTGGACAGCATGATTAGAAATGAACAAATCAAAAAAAAATTGTAGAACACAAATAACCTCAATGTTGTCTTATTCTGAGAGGGCTTTTAAGAAGAGATGACTAAACTTAAGGATGAAACTACAATTAAATGTCTGAAGATGCAGTGTTAAGCAGTAGTAAAATACAGTAGGAAGACCTAGTTCATTACCCACAACAAAACAGAAGGCAGTGAAGATCCATGAGAGCATTGGAAGATATATGCTTAAGTTGCATTAAGTCCAAAAAGAACGTGGAATAGGCCAGGGTAGGAGTGTTTAGGAGAGTACTCAGAAAGGGTCCCTGCCACCTGAGGGGAAATGGTAACTGAAGTTTTATAGAGGTGCCCTCTTCTGGCCTGCAGGTGTACATGCAGACAGAATACTGAGAATACTGTATAAATAATAATAATAATAATAATAATAATAATAATAATAATAATGAAGAATAGGCCTCTAGAAACTTCACAGTAGTCACAGTGAAGAGCAGAGTATGAACAGTCAGATTAAGAACCTGATATGAGAGGATGAGGATGTTAGGGTGGAAATGTTGAAGGAGTTTGAAACACAAGTTTTACAATGAGCAGATGTGGCTGGAATGGAAGTTGGGAAGAGCCGGCTGCAAATACCACCACCTCATCCCTACCTTTAGGCTTTAAGAGAGATGACTGATGAAAATAATGTCTCTCAAAATCCTTTGCATCTTTTGTATACATTTGCTCATGTCATAGGCAATTATTTTAGAAAAGAGATGCACAGCCTATGTGCTTCATTTAAATTTTATGTAACTTTATAAATTCTTTCTCAAGTGCCTTGTACACAATTTCATATTCTGCTGTAATTACTATTGTTGTTTGCACAAAAGATTTGCTAACAAGGTTTCTGATTTCTCAAGTGAACCCAAACATTTCTAATTAACTATGTACTTACCATCTTTCAGAGGAACTCGATAATGCTCCCTTGAAAAATGGTAACCAGCACATGTCTACATTAATAACAGTAAAACTTGGAGACTTTAGCCTGTGAGTAAAATATTACCTTTGGTAATTAACTGAGAAAGTCTTATAGAATTTTTGTGATTCAGTTTAGATAATTTGTTAGAAGTACAAGGACCGATTAAAGCATGCTTTCTCATAGAAATTAAAGTCGGGAAGAAAGTTTGTCTCTAACTGAAATTACTTGACCTTTGCTGTCTTTTAAAGGACGTTAGCTGATTTTCTAATTCTTTCAGTGTTTAATGCATTTATCCAATTTTAATAATAGATTATTTTCATCAAAGGCCATCGTTATTTTTTCAATATATTATTTTATTGTTTAGGCACTTCATCTATGATTCCAATAAAATAACCCTTAACTTTTAAAGTTTAAATATCTATTATAATACTTTTGTTTCTAACCTAGCAGACATTTAAAAAATTCTATTCATTTTATTAATGATCTAACAGCCCCAGTATCTTATAAAAGAGTTGCAACAATAATATGCTGAAATGCTCTATAGAGTTTTCTATGGGTTCATGTTCTCTACAAATTAAGAGCAATTCAGAGTTATTCATTATTCATGGGCACATAAGAAAGTTTTTAAAATGGCTGTATGACTGCCCTATTTATATATAAACATAAAATTTCATATATACATGTATATAAAATTTAAAACTAAGAAAATGATGCAAACATGGAAAGCTTCTGAGTCTTAACATAACTTCCTAAAAAAAGAGAGACATCCTAAAACATAAATAATTAAAAGGTCAAGACATTGCAAAATAGGAATAGGATATGGCAACAGACTTTATTTTTTGTTTATTTTTCATAACTAGGAAATAGCTCATTTTTTACCCCTGACAGTAACACTTGTGCATAAAGGTCATTTTCATTAACCTTAGATTTGTAATTTCCAGCCTCCTTGCCCAAAGGCATTGCTGTTATTTACAGTTTTTCTTAGTTCTATGCAAAACCAAACAGTCATCAGTGTAAGGCTAATATATGTTAAGTGCTTCAGGCACATTTCAATTAAGTATCAACATAGATTGGAAAATTTCCAAAAACATTTAGTGAATATTACTTTCAATCATTTTCATTAAAATTAATAGCGAATGTTAAAATGCAATATGCCAGGGAGCTGAGAGAATTGAAATCTTAGTTTCCAAAGTGCTACTTGTGCTAATGTAGAAAGAATATAGAAACAATTCAACCAGATATTAGCTACTTCTATAAAACACTGAGTTTTATGTTTGTGAAAGGGTGGAAGTTATTTGCAAATTATTATTATTTTCTGATAGTGCTGGGATTGGATTTAGGGAGTTGAATATGCTTGGTAAGTGCTCTGCTGCTAAGCCCTTTCCTTAGTCACAAATTAATTTTGCATTAATACTCTTCCACGGTAAGCTCATATTCAATGAATATTTACTGGAGACCCAAAATAAATAATTGGCATATGCACAAGCTTAAAACTTCCAACCACATGCATGCAAACTTAATTATGTAATCAAGGAATACTTACAGACTGACTTTGAATACCACTTTGCAAAGAAATAAAACAGTATGTCTAAAGTAAATGTGATTAAACTAACAAAGATATCACACAGTCATTATAAGATGAATCCGGGAAGGAAGAATTGCATATAAGATTCATTTCTTGTTATTTTTGTTGAGACAGGATCACACTGTGTACCTTGGAGCTGTCCAACTTGCAGCAATCCTCCTGCCCCTGCTTCTACATGCTGGAATCCAACTAACTATGAGAGATGTTCAAAACAAAACAAAGACAAAAAGTGTAGAAATATTGCTGAAGTAACTGACAAATCACAATGACCAAAACTGTCTCTCATAATCAGTATTACATAGAACATGACTTGTAAAATAAAACGAAAATCACCTTCACTAACAAGCTTATTTTCTGAACAGCCTAAAGGGCAGTAGTGGCTTTCTCTTTATTCCTAGTATATTAAAAGGTACATTGCATTGATTCATGATATATTCATAATGTCTAACACTTCCACTTTTAGGTACAGACCATTCATCCCTGCAACATGAGTAGACATTATTTAAAGTCAATGATCTCTATGATCAATCTAAGTTGATCACAGTAGAACATGAATAAATTAAGAATGTTTTCAAGTTTGCCTTCTTGAACAGGAAACATTCAGATGGCAATATTTAAATAAAAATAATTTTCTATTTTGTTCTAATTTTTTTCAAACCTAAAAGAAAATGACATAATAAAAGAAGATAAAATTCCTGTATATACAGTGGAAATGCCTCCTTATTGTCAATTTCATGCATACTCACCTTTGAAAACAATACCCTCTAGAACATTAAACTGCCTCCCCAAGAACATAGAATGTCATGATCAAAAGGATAATCATCTCAGAAAATAATCACATGGGAAAATTAATGGCACCTTAATGAAGTGTGAAGATCAGAGCAACATACCACAGGCTGAGTCTAAAGCAATAGCCTATGGTGTAGAACTGGGACAATCACCAAGACAAGATACTTGCTGAGTAACTTGCCTACTCCCTGATAATATAACACTGAAGACTCACATGCTGGTTCCCTGGAGATCAAGGTGATGGAGAGCAGGGATTAAAAACTACTAAAAGAATCTGTAACAAGGTTCATATTTCCCATTGGATAAATAACACTGAATGAGAATACCAAGACAGGTACAAATAATTTATCATTAATTTCCATCATGTAGGATAGCTTCTCTGGTCACAACTTTGTTGCCTCTGGCGATTCCTTTTCTCATACTCCAAATCTGAGTAGAAATGTACTGTTTCTAGTCCTTTATCCTTCAGATCCCAAGTCTAAGTCATTTATTTTACTAGGTTCAGTCACATGTCAACACATAAAGATACATACCTGTTTATGACTCTGTTTCATTTTCTTCTTTATGAACTAGACATTGAAGTTTATATTCTTGGCCTCTAGTACACTTACTGATGCATAGCAGCTGTTTAGATGTATTTAATGCATAAAGTAATAATGTAAGCTCATAGAATGAGATGTAAGGGTAATAGGTTCAAAAGAGCATGAGTTATTTTTAAAGCAAAACTATCCTGTTTGTAAATGACTCTAAATAAATTCCAATAGAATTTACAAGGCTTCTGATTTTCATGGAAGAATACTACAGACAGAACATAGAGTGAACGAATTTTATAAAGTTAACTAGGGAACATTTAGCACTATTTTGCCGTATTTACCAATATTTTAATAATCTACCATTAGGAAATGATGACAAAGGCATTATATTCACGCTAAATAAAATGTGATCAATTAAAACAGCATGGAACGAATAGTTTGTGGAGAGCATTGTAACCTTTTCAAAAGATATGATGTCTTATTGCTCTTAACTATATTGTTTTATGTAGTTTCAAACTGAAATGAATCATATTTTTGGAATGATATATCTAGTTATTGGTCTGATGTCATAATAAAATCTATATTAACTTATCATTAAGCTTAATATAGATTTCCATAGATGACTTTATAGAGACATATTTTAATGGATTTGTTTGAAAAGAAGGTATTTTGTACATTAGATGGTTGTCTTTAATTATATGAAAAAGAGAAATAATTTAGCTGTGTAACATTGACATTATTAATTTATCAATAAATGTTGGCTAATTTTATGTCACATGACACAAGTTAGAGTTAGTTGTGAAGAAGGAACCACAACTGAAAAAATACTCCTACCAGACTGGCCTGTGGCCAAACCTATAGTAAATTTTCTGTATAAATAATTGAGATTGTTGTGGAAAGGCTTAGCTCACTGTGGGTGGTCCAATACCTGGGTGAGTGCTCCAATACCTTGGTAGGTGGTCCTGGAGAACATGAAAAGGCAAGCTGAGGCAGACATGAACAGGCAAGTAAAGAATTTTCATATATTACCTCTGCATCAGTTCCTGCTTTCAGGTCTCTGCCTTCAGCTCCTGCCCTGACTTTTTTTCGGTGATGGAGTGTGACCTAGCATTGAAACGTGAAATAAATCCTTAAATAGAATATGTTGTATTGGTTAAATATTGTCTGATATGATTTGAAAATGGTTTGATCCTGAATGGTATGTGTGCAAAAGGCTTTGTTTCCATTGCTACTGAATCTAGACGTGGGAGAGAAGTGATTAGACACTAGACTCAGAAGGGACTAATGCCCATCTAACGGGACTGTACTGATCACAAGAACTACAGGTTGCAAGAAACTGAGTTCAACTTGCTCTCTGTCAACTTCTGTTTTCCTATGTGCCATTTGCTGCCTGCTTCTGCCATCTTCGGATGCAGCATAAAGCCTAACCTTATGAATCCACCCATCTTCTTCACTTTAGAACTGTTAGTTAAATAGCCTCCTTTTCTTACAGTGTTCCCGATCTCATGTTCTTTGTTATAGAAATAATAAGCAGTCTGAGGTATCTTCTATCAAAGCTGCATATTTAAAAAGTAACAAAAACAATTTTCCTTTCATAAAAGGGCAGTGGGAACGTAAATTTTATTTGTTTTAATCCTGGTCTCATCTCTAGAAAAAAGGTTCAATAAAACCTTTTCCTACATGAGACTTGCTGCTGCATTAGCTACATGATGAACTAGGGACAGAACTGCCCCCAGAGAGTTTACTAATGAAAAGAGCACTTCTATAACATTTTTTTCTTTAACCTCACGTCAAATTGTTAAAATTTTGCTAGTGACCTTCAAAGTATAATGTTAATGCATCATTACTAATATATCTTGGAGTTGAACTTGTAACCTTTGGACCAAGAGTTGTATATTGGAAATCTATACTTGTGATTCCGATATTTTGGTACACACCTTTAAGGTTACTAGAGAGCAGACACTGGGCTGTTTGCAGAAACACGTTTGTTCAATCATTAATATGAAAATTACATATAATTCAATTATTTTACGATTGGTAATACCCATGAGGAAACATGAGAAACGTATTAGAGAAGAGTCAATGGCTGTTTTGCTGAATAATTACAGCATATAGCTCTACCAGATGGCTCTTCTTCATATATAATTTTAATTTTAACTGATTCGTAGTAACTCAAATCAACTGTGTAAATATACATGGTCCAATTGAAGGAGAATTAGTGATAACCTTAGCAATAAATTTTTATTAATACTAACTTAAATCATTAAGCGAGCAATTTAGTTGTACAGAGAGGCTGCTTGGATTCATCTACCACATTTATCATTCCCAAGAGGTGATTGTCTTGGGACAGGATTGATGGGTGCACACATGGACTTTGTTAGCATGAGATATACCCTATGGAAATTCAAGGCTTCATTCTGAGTAAGACTGATTTGGTCACTGATACGTTTTTTTAGATAGGAAATAAAAATTTGCAAATCTGTATAAACAAAGGTTTAAATGAAACCTGTCACAAAGTTACATCTAATCAAGTGTTTGTCTTGCTATCTTTTCTAGTTTCATTAGAATCAAGTAAAAGAGCTTTGAGAATGTATACTGTTGTCTCAAAGCTCTTTTACTTGATTCTAATGAAACTTGCATACTTTACAACCCACCCACTGAGACAGTGGAGCTGATCTATTGGGAGCTCACCAAGGCCAGCTGGACTGTGACTGAAAAAGCATGGGATAAAACGGGAATCTCAGAACATGGCGAACAATGAGGGCTGATGAGAAGCCAATGACAATGGTACTGGGTTTTTATCCTACTTAATGTGCTGGCTTTGTGGGAGCCTAGCCAGTTTGGATGTTCACCTTCCTAGATATGGACGGAGAGGGGAGGACCTAGGACTTACCACAGGTCAGGGAACCCTGACTGCTCTTTGGACTGGAGAGGGAGGGGGAGAGGAGTAGGGGAAGGGGGAGAAGGTTGGGAGGAGGGGGAGATGGGTGGGAGGAGGGGGAGGGAAATGGGAGGCTGGGAGGAGGCGGAAACTTGTTTTTTTTTCCTTTTCTCAATTAAAAAAAAGGAGAATGCATACTGTTTATAGAATATTGTGGTTGTAGGTAAATACTTTTGATAATCATTTATTAATTAGTAAGCAATCTTTCTTTTCATCTAGACATGAAAAAATCTATTAAATTTTTTGACAACAGGTGATTGGTGATTATTAATAAAATATTTCTTATGAAAGTAAAAATACTAGGTTTCTGTTGCATGACTATGTGAAAAACTAATAAAGTACTTTCTTATAGATCCCAAAATTTTCCAGTAAGTTTGAAATGATTCTCCAAATTATGCTGGGTCATTTTAACAAGTTCTGTTTTATTCTGTGGATTTTCTCATCCCACAGATTTAAAGTCTAAAAGTCAAAGATTGAGTGCCCACATCTCTTAAGATTTTTTTTTCCAGTATAATATGGTAGACGACATTACCACAAGAGGTACAACAGAAGTGAGGGAGCATGTATGTATCAAAGCCCCAAGGAAGGAAGACAATAGACATAACAGGAATGCCTTTTAGAAACCTACTTTTGATAGCCAATCTTATCTTTAAGAGTGAGAACTCCCTCTCTCAAGAAAATAATTAATCCTGTAAGATTTCATGTTACTTAGCACCATTAAATTAGGCACCAAGATTTTAGCTCCTGATCCTTGGGATGAATAATGTTCAAAGCTTCTCATTGTGTAAGTCTCCCCTTCAACCCTTCTACTCTTCTGTACCATTGTTCTTACTTACCTATGATCTTTTCTTTCCTTCCCTCCTTCTTTCCTTTCTTCCTTCCTTCATTCTTTTCCTCCTTCCCCTCCCCCTCTCTCTTTTTCTCCTCCTCCTTTTCTTCCTTTCTTTCTTTTAAAAGTTCTTCTTTTAAAAAGAGGAACAGTACATGTATATTTCATCCTGTTAATAGTGTGACTGTATTTTTCCTCCAATTGGAATTTTACTCATTAAGAAAATCCCTTTCTTCTTATTTTACATATACTTGAATAAGCCACAATATGATAGAATTATGGTTTGCTTTGAGCATAGAACCACTCGAATCCTGTCGTATAACTGTCTTAAATCGTGTGTATCAGCTTTGAATATAAGACTTCAAAATCCAATGTTTGCTTAGAAGTGATATCTTCTGTTTTGTGCTATATCATAATAAAAGGCACAGTTACTAAATTATTGGAAAATGTAGCATCAAAGCTCAGAAAAGAGACTCCAGAATTTCCAAACATAAGCAATTTGACCAACTTTTTTGTCTATTTTTCAGAAAGTCAGAATCAAAAAATAAATAAATACGTATAATTGAATTTACTGGCAGAAATATTTTTAAGGGAAAAAAATAATTATAAAAATAACTATTTGAGGGACAGAGAACATCTTATATAAGATGTTAAAACAAATGCAGCAATTAATTAGATGCTTCAGAAGCATGTTGAGTGTGTTGAAGTCTTGTTTTACTCCCATAGAGACATTTATTATTATAGGGAATTCACAAAATGTTATATCATCCAAAGTAACTAGGCTGCAGCGATCTTATACCTCACCATCATGATGTGATAAATTGGCTAATTTAAATTCAGTAAACATTTCCTGCATATTTGTTATTAGTTCAGCACCCTGTTACACGCTACGAAGCATGGCAAACAGCTAAGTCAGGGGTTTATCTCATATGGAACTTTCAAGTTTATTACTATCTTCTCCATAAGAGAATTGAAAGAATGAAAGGCTTCTTAATTGTATTGACCAAGGATAGAGCTAATGGTGATGAAGAGAGTCCAAGGCTTCATTTGTTAATTTATTTTAATTTTGAAGGATTTATATCACTATAAAGTCAAAGGGAGAGGACAATGGGGAAAAAAGAATAATCAAGATTAGTGCCTATGATTTTTATTGTACCTCCTAGGTGAACAGCAGGGGCATTATCCTCCTCCTCCTCCTCCTCCTCCTCCTTCTCCTCCTCTTCCTCCTTCTCTTCTTCTTCTCCTCCTCCTCCTTATTCTTCTCCTCCTTTTCCTCTTTCTCCTCCTCCTCCTTTTTCTCCTCCTTCTTCTTTTTCTTCTTCTTATTTGCAGCATGGATAATAAAAACCCAGAGACAGAAATTGGGGTTCCATCTGAAGATCAGAAAAGCAAAGTAGCCAGGCCATTACTTTTACCTCAGACCAAAATGGTGATCCTGCCTCCAGGAATTCTCAGAGTGACACTGGGCTGAAAGCTGTCTCCTCACATTTTATGTTCCTCTCTACTGCTGGAATTAAAGGTGTGCACCACAACCTCCTGGTTTCTATGGCAAACTAGTGTGGCTACTGGGATTAAAGGTGTGTGCCACCACTGCCTGTTCTTTATGGCTGACCAGTATGGCTGTTTTACACTCTGATCTTCAGGCAAGCTTTATTTATTAAAATACAAGTGAAATATCACTACAATTCTTATTAGTAGTAGTAAGTAGTAGTGGTAGTAGTAGTGGTGGTGGTAGTATTAGTATCCAGGTTAAGAAGACTGGGCAAGAAGATAAAACAATCATGAAGTGCTCTTTTGGGCATGTTTAGTCAGGGCTGCTTACTTATCTCCTGTTTAAGGTTGTCTAATTTGTGGTTGCTTCAGAACTCTTTTCTCTTTAGGCCTTTTCACTTTATAGTTCTCATTTTTGGTGTGTTTGTCTCCTTTTTGCAAATACTGCTTTTCTCTTGCTTTCCTGTGTAATCTCCACCACAAAGAACTTTTTACAATTATTTGCATGCTAATGATGGCAAAATATTTTTAGTATGCACCTTTCTTCTGAAAAAGAAAAATATTCAAATATCAACAAAATTCAAATTTTACTTATCAACTGTTTTCAAATTCCTATTCCTTTGTTCCATTTATTGAGAGCAAGCCATATGTCGAGTGTGCTGCTGAGCATGTTATATCTGATGATTCTGTACCATCTTTTCAGAGGGAGATGCTCATTCCTGTACCATGAAGAAAGCAGTGGAACTTAGATATGGCCGAGGGGTGCAAACTCTTAGATTTCTGGGGAGTCTGGGTGATTGACAGCTACAGAGCACCTTTACTATTTAATTCAAATGGTTGACTAGGAAATCTGGGTACCACTTATCCAAAATCATGTAAATTATATGTTTATGTCCTCTTCTTTTTAGAACTTGAATCCATCCACTTTGTTCTGATTCCACTGCTAATGACTAAATTCAGGTATGTGTAGTTTCTAAGATTATTTCCATAACCTACAAATGGAAAGATATTTCTTCAGTATCTTATATCATTTACAGTACTGTATATAAATGTTCTTATAAAATGCAAACCTAATCATATTCTTTTCTCAGCTTCAACCATTTTATTGCATTTTCAGAGAGAGGCAGCAATACTGTAGTGGTTATGAATTTATCTGAGCCATTTGAGGGTAAATCCTATTTTACTTACTCAAATTCAAGTTTTTCAACATCTCTGCCGTTACTTAACAGTCACAATTCAAATGGGGATTATGATACTCTCATGTCACAGACAAATAGACTGTCTAGGAGAATGTTTATAACCCACAATAGCAACAGCATCGGTAATAATTTGTTATCATTTTAATGTCTAAGGGAAAATGCTAAGTAATATGGCCTGCTAAGTCCCTTAACCATGTGACATATATCTTTTTTTAGTCTCATCTTATGTTGCCCCATTTCTTCTAAGTACTCACGAGGCTCGGCGAGATATTGCCCATTTCATAAACCATGCTTCTTTTCCTCTAGCTTGTTTGCTTTGAATCATATACCCTGGCATAGAAACTTAGAAAACATTTTTTAGTTATTGTTGTATTTTAGGGAACATCTTTAAACTCTCTTCCTCTTGACTCTATCTTTCTTTTCTCCTCTCAAATCTCTGTCTCCCCTCCACAGCATCAATTTTGCTTTCAAGGCCCATGGCTACTAAAGGTACTGTTGGTTTTCTTATCTATTTCTATCTCTTAGTCTCTAAATTCTTTACGTTATAGGCTTTTATTGACCTTTGTATACCTCAATGGAGGTCAATATATAGAATAATGACTAAGATGTGAGACATACGCAAAGAACCACCTTCCTCCAGTGGATAACTTTAGTCCACCACCCAAACTGTCAGCTCATTAGGCCAAGCACAGGACAATAGCACTGTCAAGTTTGACTTTCGAGAGCAACAAATTACCACCTTATATTCTAAAGGATAATTTAGGGATATTTGTTTTAGGACAATACTTGATTGATATAGATACATAAATAACATACTAGGGAAAGCATCATTTTAATTTTACTTCTTAATTTTTCCACATAACATAATGAAGTGAGATTACAGAGGAAAAATTGTCTTTGTAGACGAATACATGTATTACATGGCAGGAGTACAAACTGCTACTTTAGGAGATGTTATCCACTTATTGAAGTTCTAGTTGAAGCTCGCCACTTCCTCCTCCTCAGGTTTCCTAGTTGGCTACTGATGAGCATCATCAGAGACCGTAGGGCATCCAGCTATTTTGTTATAGTTGAAAGCAACTATGTGTGATGAGTGTCTCGGGCATAGTGGGAGCTACATGTACAATGTCAGGATTTTTCTCGCTTCCCAATTAACTTCCAGAGAGCCTGACTGCAATATCACCAGCTGCTCACTCAATCAGTGTCTACACATTTTCCTGAGCTAAATGGGGCTTGAATGGCTGAATTTTCAAAGGAGTGTTCTCCAGTTGCAGGGCTACAACTAGGGAGCGAAGCGTTTGGAAATGACTTCCTTTCTGCTTTGTGGCACATTCTCCTTGATTTTATATCTTCCCTGTGTTACTCTCCAACATTGCATTGCATCTGTAGAATTTGAAAATTTGGGATGAAAGTCAAAAACTGACCAGGAGGGTAATAAGATAGACCCCCATGTCTTTTCATTATTCATTTAGTATATTTTCTAGATACTGAGTTATTGTCTATTATTTAAGCACAACTCTAGTTTGTGCTGGAGATGAAACAAAAAAAATGGAATTATGAAATAGCATTTTGTGAAAAATTCTGGAAACATACTAGGAAACCACAAACAACAGTTGAAAGCTTCTAAATGAGGACAAATGTCAGAAAAAAATACCCTGTAGCAAAATGTTATTTAATCCAGTATTCTGGAAAAAAAAAGAGTTATAGAGAGCAAACAAAATGATAACAAATGTTTTGTGGGCAAGAGGTCTTTGTGTACAAAACCAACATGTAACCAATAGGACATATTTGTAATACCAGGCATATGAACGACAAGAAGTTGATGCAGGCAGGAAGATCACATGAAGACCTCTTACACTTATTTAATCCACCTGGAAGACTCTTTCTACAGGGTAGTATTGTGATTTGAGAACTGCAAGAAAGAGAAAGGAGACCAACCATCCCTACAATATGCATGAATGACAATGGTGTTTGAACTAAGAGTAGAGACAGGTGGAGCTACAAACACAGATGTCTTAGAGTTGTTTGGATGTCAACGGTTATAAGTTATTGTTTTGGCTGTGATAGTTTATTTACTTAAAACCAGGGAACACTCTTCTTAATGTAAGACATGACATTTTACAGAAGTGAACATCTAATTTTTATGTAAGTAAAATAATAACCAAAATGAATAAATTTTAGAATAAACCTTCACAAGGGAATTATCTGCATATATAGAAATTCCAAAAATGTACGAATTGAAATATATCAACAGGCACAACTGTTTCCTAAATTAATATGTTGCACATATTTATAGTGTAACTATAGTTAAACGTTATAAACATATTTTGTGGAAATAGATCTTCTCTTTGTACACGAATCAACTTATAATGAACTGTTTGTTAGTAGTTCATACTGAACAGCTTACAAGGTGACAAAATTACAGTTCATTATGAATAGCAGAGTTAGGAAAGCAAACTAAACACAACAGGAAATTGTTTTCTAACCATGAAAAGAATATAGCACACCAGTTGCTAGCCGTCAGCGCAGTGTAGAGGTAAGACACTGGGTCCACATGGGACTAAAACCACAGCCTCTGACCCAACATGTTCTCCAAGATTTGGATTACTTATTAGTGGAAGATTTGAAGATGAACTGTATTAAAATAAACTAATGCAATAATATTGGGAAAATAAAGAGCATACATATTTATGAATACCAGAGAATAATGGACAGGCAATGATCTTACCTAGTGGCAGAAATCCCTGGGTGTCCTTTTCCTGGGAAAAGGGCTTGTTTGGATATGATTAAGCTAAGGTCATCAGGAAGTCCAGGAGATGCTGTTGAAGTATCTGGCTGATCTCCAAAGAAGCAAAGGGAATATACAAGAGCAAAGGGATTAGGATTAACAAAAGAGATACAATATATAACAATTACATTTCAGAAAGTAAGGAGGTGGATATGAAATAATTATGCAACTTGTTTTAAAAGGAACACAGTCAGGCAGGTTACATCTATAAGCCAAATGAGGGAAAACATAGTTCCCTCACAGCTTCTAAGAGGAAGACAGCCTTGTCAACCCATGTGGACTTCTGATGGTCTTATTCCAGTTCCTAAATTTTTCACTTCCAGATTTCCCTCAAGTAGGGTTTTCTTTAGTGATTTTATTTCTAATTTCAGGTCTTGAATTGTTTTATCCATTTCCTTCCATTGTTTGTGTGTATTCGTTGTTTTTTTTAAGGGATTTATTTATTTCCTCTTTAGGGATGTCTATCATATTCATAAAAGATATTTTAAGGTCTTTGTCTTGTGCTTCAGGCACGCTGCAATACTCAGGGAGTACTGTGGTATAGTTTCTGGGCTCTAGTAGAGAAATACTGTCCTAGCTATTGTTGACAGTGTTTTTACTCTAGTATTTAGACATTTGCATTTGGGAAGATTGTAATTGTAGGTGCTGATATCTGGATTTATCTTGGTTGAATGAATGATTTTTTTTCTCTGTTTCTCTTGCCCTCTCTGGTCCTAAGGAGAATGGGAGCAGCTGTGTACTGCCTGGTAGGAAATTCTAAGATCGTGGTAGGTGTGGTGATTGAAGAATTGGGGTAAAATGTATTCTAGGTATTTGGAGATGACTCTTAGAATGGAACGGGGCTAGGCTGAGGGTGTGTAAAGGAGGGAGGAAAGCAGGGTGTTCCACCAGGATCTTCTTAGTTCACAGGGAATGGGAACAGAGAGTGAGGAGAGACCACAAATGGTAGCATTCTACAGAGCTGGCGATGGGACTCCAGGATTGGATGTGGATTGGAGGATGAGGAGTGAAGGTGTGAAGCTAGCCTACCTGCTTCTCTGGCAGACTTGGTTGCAGGTCTCCAGAAAAATCTTGCTAGATTTGGGAACTAGGACATCAGGATGAGAGGGGATGAAGGGTAGAAGAGATCTGTGAGATCCACTGGATATCACTGAATATGGGGGTGGGGAAAATGGGGGTGTTACAGGAGGTGGTCTGAGCTTGGGGCACTGGATTTGTAGGAAATAAGGAAGAGGTGAAGATATGCAGTTACACACTCTGCTTCCCTGGCTGGACTGCCATGCAGGTCTCCTGAGGATGCTTGATGGAGTTGGTGATTGAAGTAAAGCAATGAAGTAATCAGGGGGAGGTTGGGGAGGACTAGCTTTGTGGTCCACTGGAGACAAGGTCAAGGAGGGACACAACAAAGGAGCGGGTAGTCTTCTACTGAGCTAGGAATGTGCCGTGGGGATTGAGTTTGGAGGAAGGAGGGAAAGGTGAAAATTTGTAGCTAGCCTATCCATGTTTCCCTGGCATGCTGGGAGAACGTGTTCTCAGAGAAAGCCTGCTGGTGTTGCAGGCTGGGTTAATGGAAAGAGTGGGTGGAAGGCAGGTTGAATGAGAATGTTTATGTGGTCCGCTGGAGATGGGGAAACAGGGGGAAAATAAGATGCAGCATGGGATTAGGGTTTGGATTTATAGAAACCAGGAAAGAAGTGATGACCTGCAGCTGTCTTTTTGGCTTTCCTGGCTAGAGTAGCCAGGGGGTTCCCAGAGAATGCCTGCTGGAGTTGGGGGTTCAGATCAAACAGTGAGCGGTAGGAAACAAGTCTTAGGGGGAGATCTTTGTGATCCACTGCAGATGGCAGGCTGGGTGTGTGGGAGGTTCAGAGGGAGGGATAGAGATGTGTGTGTTTATGGGAGGGGGAATGTGTCACAGCAGGTGGTCTTCTGCTGAAGAAGCAGGAGCTATGAGATTGGACATGGGATTTAGAGAAAAGGAGGGAGACTTGAGGATCTGCAGTTAGCTAACCTGCTTTCTTGATTGTAAAGAATTATTTTAAATAAAAATTTCTTGAAAAAATTAATCAATCACGGTGTAATATCTTTTACTCATAGCTGTCTATAGAGTCTCAAACATGAGGTTTTGAAGTTTGAGGTCAGTTTTATTGACTTAAAATGACTGTCTCAAAATGACATAAAGCAAAAAGGTGGAGATGTAAGACCAGTGGCAGAGCTCTAGATTGAACCCAGACAGACAGACCACTCAAACATGAATAAACACACACACACACACACACATACACACATTTTAGTAATACATCAAAACTGAGTACACATTGTACAACCCAAATCATTTCTTATCAAATATCACAAGGATTTCCACAGTCAATGATAGCTATTAAGTAGAGAATTCTATGTAATCAATTCACACCAGAAGACTGTTAGGATTATTTATGAGCATGTGAAAGTATCAGAGAGAGCAAGATAATAATGATAACTGTTAATATAATCATATAATAAGGACTAGAGAATTATGTAAATCTCAGAAAAGTGCAAGTTAGAAATAAGATCAAATCATTATTTCTCTTGACAAAGAGTTATCCCAAGCACAAGAACAAATCATTATTAAAGATAGAAGAAACAATACAACAATCCTAATCAAAGCTCTTAAGAATGATCACAACGACTCAACATGATCTTGCCGTACAAAACTTATATGCAGGTTTTGAAACAAAACTCGTTGTGTAGACGTGAGCAGAGTGTTGTAATCTTATTTCTTACTCTTGTATCTTCATCCATTAACATGCCATCTTATTTGAGGAGCTCAGGGTGTATTTCTCAAGTGTTTCTTCCAGTTTTCCCTCTTTACTGCTCTTCCTAGGCTGTAGGGAAATAGCAGTGATTCTGTACTTCTTTCATATAAGGGTATTATTGAGATGTGCTTGGTTGGTCATAAATTTTGAATGGTATGTTGAGTAATTGGCACATGTAGATTTATGTATTGCTAAATATCAGTGTGGGATCCATTGAATGCTCTGTGTGAGTAGAAACAATAAAACAATGCCAATACTTTAGATACCTACTAAAGTACTAGCATTGAAAGTCTTTAAGAATGGACATATGTCTCATAGTCAGCAGTTTCTAAAACTAGGACTGGAAGCTTCCAAGTTCTAAGTCATATCTTTGGTTCTATATGGAGATAGAGCAGTCTGGACTGTACATAAAGGTTTAATGACATACTACCTAGTAAGAGACTTTACTTTCTATCTCTCTTCTGTCTACCTACTTTCCACAGATTACAAGATCCAGTAAGCCAAAGTGACTGTGGGACAAATCCTTGAAGAAAGGCCTTTTTCATGGTGATTATGGTTATATTTAAGTGGACATATTATAAAATATAGTTGAAACTAGTTTGCTGTATAGCTTAGAATATACATGTTCATGTGTTATGATTGCAACTCTTAGTTTAATGATACATTTTTTTCATTTCAATGAATCTTAGATTATGTCTACCTCCAGTGATGGACAGAATGCCTCAAAAGAAGAAATGTATGAAAACAAAGCAATAGCAAGAATAGGTGTTTTAGAGGCAGGTGTGGACCTTTCTAGGTTTTACACATTAGGTTTTCTGGACTTTGTTTAGAAAAATTGATATCCAGACAAATGTTGGCCATAGAATCAGTGACTGGACTAACTGTATCTAGATGCAAAATATGGATTATCCAAGTAAAAAAAAAGGTTCTAAGATTTCATGGCTCAAATGCATATTTTATGTTTCAAAGGTCTATAAACCCTCTAATCCCTTAACATGTGAAATATGAAGTCCTGGTCATAGGTTTCTGACCCCACAATGCACCCCATCATAAAATGTGAAGCAGAAATTCTAGAACCCACTCTGCCAACAACCAGTAAGTCTTTCTGTTTTATGTTTAGGTTCTCATTCCATCTTCACTGGGTAGACAAACTAAGCTTAGTTCACAGTTAGAAAAAATGATATTAAGTACATTTATGAAGATTGATAAAGGTTTGCATGATCTCGAATTACTGAACTGAATCACAATAAACCATCAATTTCTATATTCTAAAATTCTGTTATGTTCTCTTAGTAATTTTATGTGAACTTTCACAAATTCATCAAATAATAATTGAAAACAGAAACAACAGCTTCCTTTGTGTCTCCCCCCCATTCCACCTTCATCTAATGCAGACTGTGACAAAATAGATGTTCACAAGTCCTGGTTACAGCTCAAAATCTGTCTATATGAGCCTTTTTACCCATTCCTTTCTTTTATATTGCCAAGAAATTTAAAGGAAGAACAATCAAATTTAGTTTCTCAATGAGAATTATTTCCTAAAGTTTGAAACGAAAATGCAAATCGCACTTAGAACAAGTGACTGTTATAAAACATGACATGTAGATGTTCTTGGCCATGAATTAGCCACCATCACCCATCCCCCTCCCTCTCTCTATATATATACATGTATGTATGTAAATACACACATATTATATATATATCTTAAATGAATTATATATTAATTACATGAATATGATCATTATCATACTTGAATTTATGATTATACATGAATACTATATATGCCTATAGAAACCACACACTAATACATATACAAACAAGTTTGTTTACATTTGTATACATATATTAATGAGTGTGTGATTTCTTACAGGCACATATAGGATTCAATACATTTTAAAGAGAAGGTTTCTAAAGATGTGAAGGAATCCTAAAATCCATCACTGTGATCATAGAGTGCAGTCAAAGTACCAAGTGAATACAAGAGTATCCAAGTGATATCTATGAAGAAGGAACTTCAAACTAACACCTCGACTGCATCTTTTATACGTCATGGTATCTGCACTGCAACTCTGTTTGCACAGTGAACAGTGTAAAGGGACTCTCTGTAAGACAAGTATAAGGTTTCCTATTTTAGTAGTTCTTCTTAATTTCAGTCTTCTCCAAATGAAAGTTATATATGTACCTGGATATTATATAAGACATGGAGGAAGAAAGTGGACTCTAAGCAAGGGTGATATCACAAAGCTAGGTAAACATCAGATTCATAAAACTGAAGCACTAGAAAGTGCTTCAAAGCACTACTTCAGTGGTGAAGTGTTATGCTCTTAAATGGTTGGAGTAATGATTTATTCTAATGAAAGTCTGGCAATAAGAAAATACTTATAACTGAAATAGAAATTAAAGAAATGAATAACTTCTTTGAAATAAGAGGATCAGTGAAGGAGCTGGTTGAGACTATCTCATTACCAAGTTCATGGGGAGAGAGGCAACTGCAGACCATTTGTTTCCTTGATTGGATAGCCATATGGATTATTTTTGTCAAGGCAGCATTCTGTTGAAAACAGTAATAGATGTAAATAATTGTACAAATGGTTTCAGGAATCCAATGCCAAATGTAAAAGTAAACCTACACTTAAAAGTTAATGGAAAACATTTTTTTTTCAGTAGTAATAGATTGGATGTCGTCATTGAAACTGTTAAGTGCTGTTCCACAGAAACAGAATGTGTCGGATTGTTTAGCTTGAAATGCCAGTGACAAAAATAGAAAGTTCTGAGAGCAGGTTTGATTTTCCTTTGTTGCACATTTCAGTGTTTAAATGTTTTGCTTTAAATTTTATCTCCTCTGTGGTTCAAATCAAATTTCTGTCTTAAACTTCTTTTGGATTCTTTTCAGAGTTCCTCTTTTGGTGCATAAACTGAACCATGGCCTTAGTTTCTATTTACTCACCTGCTTACTCTGTATTCTTTTCTTGAGATACAGTCTCCCTTTAATGTCTAAGCTGTTAAACTGTTCTGGAATTGCTGGTCCTTACGCTTCTCTTCCTAAGTGCTACAACTATAGGCTTTCTTCACCATACCTGCCCTTGGTTCACGTTTAGCTTGCATATAATGCATGTTCAGAAATATTTATTTATACTTTCCACAGGAAGAGCACATGTACTAAAACTTACATATTTCTTGACAATAGCAGGAGATGATTTTGGAATCTTCGAGTAAATAGAAAATTTGTTTATTTGCCCAAACAGAAAAAGATATAGAAAAGAAATGAGGGAGGGAAGGAAGACATATATTAGATCCTGTAAGCAAATAATTTAAAAGTTTTTTCACACAATATTGGAGTTGATACATTAAGATTAATTTTATTAAAACCAAATTTTTCTGTCTGCATTTAGTTTTAATAGTTTTAATTTCTAAACTCAATTGTTTTGCTAATACGATTGCTAATAAGCAATCTGAGCTCTTATATCACAATTCCAGAGATGGGTAATTGATTTTTCCCATCCAGACAGAATATCTAAAATATATTTTCCAAGAATACAAGAGCAAAACACCATTATGATTCCTCATGCCATCGCTACATTAAGTTAAATTACCAGAAAAGGTTTCTATCCAGATGTACCATCTTTTTCTTATATTAAGAACAAAAGCTTTATTTTAAATATCATGAAGAAACATTTTAAATTGAGCATTATCACATGTTTCATAGATGAACTCAAAGTGAAGATAGTGGTTTTGGTCATATTGTAGGCAGTTTTGAATGTTAGCCTGAAGACTGAAAGACTTTATTTTATTTTATATTTTTGTCACTGACATAATGAAGGATGAGCCAAAACCTGTCTTTGTGTTGGATGCATATTCATGCTGAAATATAGAGTAATGAGAATTAAGTGTTAGTACTAGAATTCCTCATTTGAGGTAAGTATTAATGTGGTTATTAATGTTATTATTTTAAACCTTTCAGTCTGCGTATATATGTTGATATTCTTTAACAAAATTGGGTCTTGGAGAAATTATATGATTGGCTCTTTTTTTTCATGTGAGTCAACAAATTAGCCATTTCTTCTCTGAACTCCTGAAGTTTCTAGTGTGGGTCTGCCTATCAGTCTTAACTGACCCACACCAGAAAAATAGCTTAATGTGTAGGGAATGAAAGTTTATCAGGAAACTTGCATAGAAAGACAAACACATCTCCTTGGGAATCTAAAAGGAAACACACACCTTGGCATTATTACAGTCTTGTTATTTACCAGGAATCTTTTACAGGCATAGTTTTAATACTGATTCCTGATTCTGCCTGTCAATTTACAGTTAGCCACAGGTTTTTCTGCTACACCAGGATATACCTGGAGTCAAGGATGTGTTGACTTTTTCCTAAACATTACTGAGATTGAATCATGGATTGCTTCAGTGGTTCCACAAAATTCTTCTCACTAGCTACTCAATTCATTATGTTTGGATATAACATGTATAACTGATAATCTTATTGTTTAAGGGTATTGTATCATTTTTTAAACTTATCAAATATCCCTCTTTTCCATTTTAATAGTAAGTAAATATTTTCTGCATGAATGCCTAATGGTTGGAAAATATTATTTCACTGTAATATTTCAGCTAATTTTCACTTTAGTTTTAGTTTGGAATTTGAGACTATAACATATTTTTACTAAGATTTCTATGTAACAAATACATTTACTTTTAGCTTCATGACATGATTTTGTATAGATTATTTTTTTTCAAGTTTGATTTTTTTCTTTATTTTTTCATCTTGAGTAAAACTGAGTTTTCATCTAAGTGCATGTCTTGATTCTTTGGGAGAATGGTGTTGTAGAAAATGGATTTATTAATTTTTATTGTAATTTTGCTTTGTTTTTAATTTTGGGCACCATACTTGTTGGCATAAACTTTCAATCAAAGGAAAAGACAAAGCCTTAAGGTGTACTTTAGCTAAGCATGGCAAGTATTAACACAATGAATAGGATTTAAATCTCAATACTCAGAAACAATAACAAGAACAGAAACATTACTTATACTACAGGTTTTCAATGGATTTTAAAAAATGAATTTATGTACTGAATGTGGAGATAGCATATGGTACTGACTCCCAAATGGGACTCACTAGTTTTATAGTACTTAAATCAAAACAAACAAGAATTTAAGGATCCTGAGAAGTATGTTAAAAGATATTCTCGTTCTATCTTTCTTATTTCTTAAACAAAACTAGCTTTATTCTTATAAGGCATAACAATTCTTGCATGGAAATTATCTACTTTAAATACATTATGAGGACTTCTTAAGTTTCTTTAAAAGTTTACTCTAGAATTTGAGGATTCAGAAACAAAATTAATGTTACTATTATAATGGAACTTTCAACCTAGATGAATGTCAACTGTGGGTAGACAAAGAAATGGACAATATGATTTCTATACTTTATGAAGATGGATAATAGAACACGTTTGTTGTTTTGTCACAAAAGGTCGCTCTGATTACAACAAGGAGCCAGTCAAAGAGCGAGAGAGAGAGAGAGAGAGAGAGAGAGAGAGAGAGAGAGACAAGAGTAGCCGGATAGTGTACGAAGATTCACTTGTGCTATTAAGGAGCTCGTGAAGTATATACCTACAGTATTTGTGAAACGGAAAATGGCTAAGGCAGAATCTTTGTGTATAATTTAGGTAAATATAAATTAATGTGATTCCCAGAGGCTTTCTCAAACAACCTTGGTGTTATTTGTCCTTCTATCCCTATTGTACTGATCTCCCTCCCTTTCCCCCTGTTTACTATAATACTTTTCTATGGAATTTATACAAAACTCTAATTTCATGTAAAACAATTTCATTTGTAATCCCCACTTAACCTATATGGAAATGGAGACTCATTAAATTTAAGTAAAATTCCCAAGATAATACATATACCAAACAAAGAGTGTCAGAATTAGAAACCAGAAATTTCAACTCTAGAATTCACTTAAAATAAATTAACCTATCTCCCAGAGCACACTGGAAAGACAGGTCTGAATATTGTGTTTGGCCTAATAGAGGCAATCGTAACTCAGAGTCAAGTCGCTCAACATTTGGTCTCCCCCCTGAGCAGCTCTAGCTGTGCAGTGTGCTGTGGGAGAGCCGATATTTCAGGTAGAACATCTCCTTTCAGAAGACATTTTAAAGTGTCCCGAGCCAGTCTCCAAAGCTGTGCTCCTTCTTGATGAATTCAAAACATAATGAAGTTCTTTATGTCTCAATGATAAAAATAAGTGTCAAACACAGGACACCCTGCCGCAAAGAAGCTAAATAAGAAGGTGAACCCAAGGAAAAACATATAGTTATCCTCTTGCCTATGGGAAGTAGGCAAAATTGCCGGGGAGGAAAGTGGGATCTTGGGGGTGGGGTGGGTTGGGGGTAAAGGGAGATGGGAAGAGAAAAGTGAGAAGGGGAGGATGGGGGAACTTGGGGAAACAGGATGATTGGGATAAAGGAAGGCTGGATAGGGGAGCACGGAAGCACAATTCTTAGTTAAGGGAGCCACCTTAGGGCTGGAAAGAGACTTGAACCTAGAGTGGCTCCCAGGAGCCCAAGGAGATGTCCCCAGTTAGTTCCTTGGGCAGATGAGGATAGGGAACCTGAAATGACCCTATCCTATAGCAATACTGACGAACATCTTGCATATCACCATAGAACCTTCATCTGGTGATGGATGGAGATAGAGACAGAGACCCACACTGGAGCACTGGACTGAGCTCCCAAGGTCCCAATGAGGAGCAGAAGGAGGGAGAACATGAGCAAGGAAGTCAGGACCACGAGGGGTGCACCCACCCACTGAGACAGTGGGGCTGATCTATTGGGAGCTCACCAAGGCCAGCTGGATTATGACTGAAAAAGCATGGGATAAAACCGGACTCTCTGAACATGGCGAACAATGAGGGCTGATGAGAAGCCAAGGACAATGGCATGGGGTTTTGATCCTACTTCATGTTCGGGCTTTGTGGGAGCCTAGTCAGTTTGGATGTTCACCTTCCTAGACCTGGATGGAGGGGGGAGGACCTTGGACTTTCCACAGGGCAGGGAACCCTGACTGCTCCTTGGACTGGAGAGGGAGGGGGAGAGAAGTTTGGGGGAGGGGAAGAAGGGTGGGAGGAGGGGAAGGGAAATGGGAGGCTGGGAGGAGGGGGAAACTTTTTTTTTCCTTTTCTCAATAAAAAAAAATTAAAAAAATAAGTTTCAAACAATGCTACATTCATCTTTTCCTAGAAATAACAAACAAGCAAACACAATTACATTTTTTTTTACTCAACTGTACCTACCCACATTTAAGCATCCACCTTTCCATGAATTAAATACACATATACTAGACATCAATCAGAATATTATATTATGGTTAGGTCATAAAATAATACAGTTCCAACAATAAGAAAAGTAACAAAATAAGATATAGTTAACAGTTAAAATGAAGAAATCAATAAAATAGCATAATAGGAAATAAGTCACAATACAGTACAGTGAAATATAGACTTAAGAATCAAATGCAGGGTGTTGTTCAGCAGCCTGGAGCTCACTGTCTAGCTGCAGGATTGCCCTGGCTCTGATGGGATGTCCAAGATGAAGAACAATTCATTTTTTGGATCAGACTTCCTCAAAAGACCTCCATGGTCCCTGCTGCCCCTAGAGGCCTTGCTGGTGTCTGTGGTCTCAGCTACAGCTAGAGGATGCACTGGTGTGCTGCTCCATGCTGTGTTGATGCCCTTGGTCCACACGGATTTCCATGGTTTGTTCTGCTGCCTGTGGCCATGTTGGCGTCAGTGATCTGTGCTGCTGCTTGAAGCCGTGTTGGTGCCTGTGGTCTGTACTACTTCCCGAGGACGCGGTGATGTCTACAGTCTGTGCTACCTCTGGAGGCCATGCTGATATCCTTGGACTGTGCTGCTGCTGAAGGCCATGTTGGTGTCTGTGGTCCATGACATCATCAAATACTATGTGGAAATCCATGAAGTGTGCTACCATTGACTGTAAAGAGCAAGGAAGTTTCTTTTCAGCGATATTGAGGACTGCAGATTCATAGTTAAGAATGAGAGACATAGGAGGTTTCTGCCACAACCCTTGCCCCCCTCCCACCACGCCTCCAAAAAGAAACAGTCTAGACAGGAAACTATTGAAGAGAACTCTTAAAAATTGTGGTAGGAATGTTGAAGTGTAGTTCTTCACATTTGATGGCTTCTGATGGGTACTGGGAGTGAGAAAAGACTCTGTTATCTTTAAGGAGCTGGCAACTGGTAGTTTGACCAGGCTCCATTGAGTATATAGGCAACAGAGATTAGATTGGTATACTTTTCATTTGTGGGTGATTGGGAAAGGTCCCAAGGGCGGAGGGTGGTCCTGGGAGGAGTAGGAAGTGAGTGTGATCAGGGTGCACTGTGTGGAATTTTCAAATAGTCAATAAAAATAGTATGTTGGAAAAAAGTACTAAATAAAGTAAAATAAAAATGAAATTGTTTGAAGTAGAATGTAGTTCTAAATCTAAATGATTATAACCATAAATGTAAAGTGTATATGTTGATTAACATATAAAGTATACATGCTGAAAATGAAAAGTACAATAGGTTAGTTCTATCACATGGGAAAACATTTTTAGATTATTTCAGAAAGAATTTCAGGGTAGATTATGTTTGGCTGAAAAAAATGAATATTTTGCGATTATTTTATTGAAAAAAATTTCCGCCTCCTCCCAGCCTTTCATTTCCCTCCCCCTCCTCCCACTCCTCTCCCTCTCCCTCTCCAGTCCAAACTGCTGTCAGGGTTCTCTGCCCTGTGGGAAGTCCAAAGTGCTCCCCCACTCCATCCAAGTCTAGTTTGGTTAGAATAGAGTTAAAAAGAGTAGCTATTTAATCTATTTTCTTAACCTTTCTTATAGAAAGGCATAAGTTATAGGGCACAGAAAATAAGACTTGAAGTTCATGGAAACCTAAATGATGAAAAGGAGACCTCAGGGACATAGAGCAGAACTGGTCATCAGTTTTCACCTTTCATACCAAACTTGTCCTCTGTGTTGGTCCATTCTTGTGAGCATAAGAATCTTCACTTTGGAGGTCCTAAGAATGGAAGTTTCCTGTATATCTCCTTCTTTGGCCCCTTTTTCTCCTCCCTCTTTGCTCCCTAAGGCCCTAACACTGAGCATCCACCAAGCCACTGTACTTGGTATTTTAAGAACTGTAGATCACATTGATTGTTTTCTATCCCTGACATTGTTTACAAGCCCAGGTGTATCTTTGAAAGCTAAAGAGACAGAGGAAATTTCTTGTGAAATGATTTTTAACCTAGTTCTGTGCAGAATATTCAAAATGTTTAGTTTTGAATTAGTTTTGAGCTCAGAGAATTAGATGCTTGACCCTTTGGACTGGATGCACTTAGTTGAAAAAATGAATAGAATGTAAGTCCCTGCTTTTCTGTGCTAACACAGTTCTTACTTTAGAATGTGGTAAACGTCACTGGAAATTGTCTTCTGGGATCTTTCCTTGATAAGCACTAACAGGGATCTAATGTAAATTACAATTACACATTAAGAGAAATCCATTGAATATAAACAAATATGCTTGTTTTTGTATATTTGTATATTTATTGCAAAATTAAACATATTTCATTGTTTCAATTGCAAAAGATCTTTGAAAAAAAATATATATATAATACCAAAAAGAAAATCAGGATATTTAAATCCATGTAAACATTTCTCCTGAAGGAGAAAATTACTTATATGATACTACAGTAATTCTATTATATATATTTGGCTTGGTAGAATTAACAAAAATAAACTTTCAATATATGATGAATTTATCTTAAAATATTTTAGAAAACACAAAACTCAAACATAGCCAATGAGTGATTTCCAAGCTTGTAAATGTGACTTCAAATGGGTGTTCATCTTGGAGTCACTGAAAATGTATAATTGTCTGCCATGCCCTGGGAATTCCATCTTCCTCTTAAACTTTGAAAGTACTGTTTCCAGTACTGCAGGTCACCTACAAAAATTGCTAATGGACAGGGGTTTTGCATTGACCAACTTAACCAGGTGACATCATCAGATAAGGAAATGCTTCCAGGAGTGAAAGCAAAATAGGTGTGGGCAGAACTGCCAAATAGGTAACTGCTGTCACTAGGGACATTTTCAATTCTTAGACTCAAGGGGACACCAATTAATACTTGTGCATAAAATTTAAAAAGCCACTTAAAGAATATTATATGGTAATGGAATCACTTGTTAAAGAGCCAACGATCTAGTAGCCTTATGACCCAAAACAAGATGACTGCCATTATCTTGATATTACACCTCATGCGATTAACAGGAGTACCAATTAGTCCCCCGAAATGGCAAAGCAGGTATACTTCTAGCTCCAAATAGCTGACTGAATTGGAAAAGACAGAGAAAGAAGAGGCACACTGTAGTGTAAAACTGCATAAGGCAGATTTAGACATAAAACAGATTCTTATTATAATTTCATCAGAAGAGAAGCAGTTTGAAAGAACTGTTTTAACAAGTTTTCCTTTCTCTAAAGTCTGGTAACTTATTCTCTGATCTTCCATTTCTATCGCTTCCTTTTCTATGTAAATTTTGGCCTCATTTTCTGAGAATGACATTTAATTTCTGTTACGTGAGCTTGCTTTCAGTTTACAAGTTCTAATACAGCACTCTGTGATGGAGTAATTATATTCTGAAACTGAAAAAAAATGCCTTGGAGAATCTTTTAACATTGTATTGTAATTTCGTAGATTATAATTTTGTGAAGGCAGACAAGTCAAGGTAGGTCAGTGCTCTAAGACAACCACTCGATGTAGTGGTTCATTATTATAAAAGTTTACTTTTTATATGGTAGGAGGTGGTGCTGTTTGAAAAATATGTGGAACCTTTAAGATGTGGAACCTGACTGGAAGGTGTACTTCAATGGGTCAGGCCTTGAGGCTTTGTTGCCAGAACCTATTTCCTGTTCCTCTTTTGCTTCTTGATTATGGGTGTCATGTGACCAGTAGGCCTCAAACAGGGAGAAATAGGACTAGTTCTATCTTTAAGTAGAATTAGAAGACCCACTGATTTATTCATATAAAAAGCCAGGAGACATATATAACTACATTTTTGGGAGAACTGAGAAAAACTGAAAAAGAAAAAGATTCCATTGTATACAATATGACAACAAGATAGTGTCATTCGAGAATGAAGGAAAGACTTCCTCAGGAGACTGCCAGATGAGATGGTTCATAGTTAGTGATTCTTTCAATAGCATAAATGGGGGGGGGTAGAGATTCCTCCTTAATGGCTGGCTTAATCCTCCAATTGCAGTAAAAAATTACTACAGTGATTCTGCAGGTCATTAAATAATTTTGGGTAAATTAGAAGGCAACCTATTCACACTGTCCTCTGAGAGGACATTTCCATACCATAGCCAGAGCCTGCAATCTCTGCTCCTTCTTGAAAACTGCCAAAATCAAGAAAGAGGAGCATATGTGTTACTAACTATGTTCACAATGAGAAACCTAGAGGATGGGAAGAAAGTTGGCCATTAATAAAGATACCTTTTGGCTTGGGTAAGTTGAGTGGACTTTGCTTGTGAGGGACCAAGAGGCAACAGTGACAAATGCCCTAAGAAAATCTTTTAGGATTGTGGATTATAGAACTTTTAAGGATCCCTTGATCCTTTTACTAATGTTTATAACTTTTTGAGATCTTTTTGGTTTCTTGGAAAAAATAATAGAATAGTCCAGAGGCAGATTGGGTGAATAAACAATATTTTATTAAGCGTTTGTACTTGGATAGGGTCATTTCAGGTTCCCTATCCTCAGCTGCCCAAGGAACTAACTGGGGACATCGCCCTGGAGCCATACTGATGAATATCTTGCATATCATCATAGAACCTTCATCTGGCGATGGATGGAGATAGAGACAGAGACCCACACTGGAGCACTGGACTGAGCTCCCAAGGTCCCAATGAGGAGCAGAAGGAGGGAGAACATGAGCAAGGAAGTCAGGACCACGAGGGGTGCACCCACCCACTGAGACAGTGGAGCTGATCTATTGGGAGCTCACCAAGGCCAGCTGGACTGTGACTGAAAAAGCATGGGATAAAACCGGACTCTCTGAACATGGCGAACAATGAGGGCTGATGAGAAGCCAAGGACAATGGCACTGGGTTTTGATCCTACTTCATGTTCTGGCTTTGTGGGAGCCTAGCCAGTTTGGATGTTCACCTTCCTAGATATGGACGGAGGGGGGGAGAACCTTGGACTTTCCACAGGGCAGGGAACCCTGACTGCTCTTCAGACTGGAGAGGGAGGGGGAGAGGAGTGGGAGAAGGGGAGAGGAGTGGGAGGAGGGGGAGGGAAATGGGAGGCTGGGAGGAGGCAGAAATTTTTTTTCAATAAAAAATTAAAAAAAAGAGTTTGTGCTTGGGACACTGTCACAGTATGACACACATTTTGCAATGCCAATATGTGGCAAGGACAGTGATGTGTATTGCACTATGTAGCTAATTTGCATTTATTTAGGCTGTATAGGCTTGGGAAAGAGTTTTACCATGCTGATAAATGTCAAGAGAGACAGTAGCATTCACTTGAACCTGAAATTTCAATGTGTTCTTTCACCATGGCACAGGTTTTAAAAAGAAAATGTCTAATCAAATATTTTTCCATGAAGTTCATAAATGAATAAAAATAACTTTTAGTGAGATATGAAGAAACTTGTGTTGGTGGATCTATCTTCTCATTCCAGATTCGTAGGAGTCAGCGGTGAAAGGATTGTGGGATCAAAGTGAGCCTGATCTGCAGAAATGTTTTGAAACACTTTTTTAAAAAAGATATGGAGTATAATTTGATACTCAGAAATAAAATATACCATTTCATACCTAGCGTATGAAATCCTTGCCTACAGCTTGTGTTCCGTTCTCTATCAGTGCATGACCAAGATGACTGAGCTTTTAATAAACAGAGTATGGTTCTGTATGATATCATAAAAGTCCTGTCATGCTTCTTCACCTCTGTAATCTGGAATGCAAGTGGCAAACATCTATCATAATCGTTACTGCATCTGTGATTGAGCTAGAGCAGCTGCCATACCTTGGTTCGTTTACTCTCACACATGTGTATGCTAGGTGGCTTAAAATGTGTTATGGCTTGCTTTTTAGGATTAGAATTTAAAAACTGAACCCAAACTGAGACGATAGACTATCATTTCCAGCTCACAATAAAATTAATAATGGAGAAAGAAAAATAATAACAAAAGTCTTTCTGTAATTATCAGAGGCATTTTGAGAGAACCATTCAGATATTTTTTGTATTATGGGCATTTTTCATTCAGATTTAAATACGTCTCCACTCTCATGTATCGTTACCAGAAAACAAATCTACAGTTCACATTTTGAACTTTTGGCCTAAAGAATATAAATAAAATTCTCCACTTTATAAATATGATAGAATTGTAGAATCTTTCAGAAATGAGAGATGAAAATTTCTTTTGTTAAATGGTTTAATGAGTGTACTAATAAAATAGAACTGAATACAGAAGTAATAAGTAAAATAATTCAAAAAGTTGATTAGAAGAATTTGTTTTGCTGGAAGGTGAATTATTTTCCCCGACTTCTAGTTGCTGATTTTATTTTTAAAATCAAAACTATGAAAAGTGAGCTTGACAGCTCATGCATGTAACACGATGCAATATTATGTACTACACACCAGCATGCAAACTATTATGTGTCATATTCCAAATTATTTCACAGTAACTTCGCTTCTTCAATGTTATGCTATTGAATTTCTACCCCATTTAAAATTTTGTCTATGAGTTACCTAATAAATAGTCTGTTTAAAATTTATATTCTTTTGTACTTAATATAATTTTTATGAAGTCTAAATGATACATGGTAAGAGCCAAATTATCTTTTACTTAGTAAGGGAATTTATTAAGTAAGTTAAGTATTCATAAGTAAATACCAAATAAGTCATTTCAAAATAATTTCTAAGAAACAAGTCCTGGATATCAATTCTTTTAATCTACTCTGACAATCCATTTTATGCATTTTCTTGTTTCATTTAGATTAGTGCTCTTTTTCACAGAAGATTTTATCATTGCTGACAGCTTTCCTAGTATTTTAGATTAAACATCTCAGATTATCTATTTCTTGATCTAACTTTAAATTTGCTGGTGTTCATCTTTTCTCTTAGGATTCTACACATTTTTGTTTGTTTGTATTCTAGACAGGGTTTTTTGTATCTTTCGAGACTGGTCTGGAACCCTGTAGAACAGGCTGGCCTTGAACTCACAGAGATCAGTCTGCCTCTGCCTTCTGAGTGCTGGGATTAAAGGCTTGTGCCACCACTGTGCTGCTGATTCTACAGATTATGATGTCATTCATTTCATACATTAGAAAAGCATTATATTTTCTTCCTTGCTATGTGGCTTATGTGAGTCAGAAACTGAAGTCTTCTTTACTTCAGTTTATTCAAATCTTTTGAGCATGACTGTTGTTTCTTATGTGGACAAGGTTCACAAGCATCCTGTATGATCTTCAAGTGAAAGTCCAGGTCATGTTCCCATGCAATGCTCCATGCTTGTGTGTAGACAAGCCTGTGAAATGTGTTTTTCAAATGCCAGCTGATTTTGCTTACCTTCCATATCTTACAGTTATTAGGCAGGTGCTAAAACTCCTGGTTAATTGGACAATATATTTTTCTTTTTGGAAAGCTGCCATTTCTCTGTCCAGATTTTTAATTCTGTACTATTATCAGGCTTCATATACATTTTTAAATTGGTTCATTCTCCTGGTGAGTTAAAACAGCTTTGTATTTATGGAGAGCTTCAGAAAATAAAATTATATGCATGGATTTCTAAAGTTCTGTTTGTGTAGATTCTTTAGCACTTATGGTTTTATCTTATTCATGCACTATAACTGATGGAGCGGAATTTAATTGCACCATCCAATTATATATATATATATATATATATATATATATATATATTAGAAATTGGCACCACTAATTAAGAAAGAGAAATACATTCTGGAGAAGAGGAGTGTGCTAGTGACTCAGGGAAAAGGCATATGCTAAATTCAATTTTAAAGTGTATTTAATTATTGTTTTTCATATCTTTACATGTCAAAAGTTGTATACACCATTTCTGTTTGCTTAGTCATTATTAGCGTGAAAGTTGCCTCACAGTTCCTTAATCCAAATTCAGGGTTAATGATTATGTTGGCCCCTTTTGGTGCTGTACAAGAGCTTTAAATCACTTCCAATCAACAATTTTAATTCAATTATTTACATTTATTTGATAGTTCAACTTAGTACTCTTTAAAAAGAAATAAGGATTCTATTCTTGGTTAATACAATTGATGTGTGTTTGGTATTATATGCAATTTTATCTTATTACTGATCATTCAATTTTATACCTCAGAACTCATTTGCATTTCATTTGCTTATAAAAATATCTAATCTCTTTAGAAGTCTCTCTTATGAGAAAAAGTGCAAACTCTAAACTTTTATGAATGCATAAAAGAAGTTTAAAGATACTTTTCTGTCTGTGGTGCTCTTGGTTGACAGTTGTTTTCTGACAAGACTTTAGATATTCTCATAGCTTTATTGTTTTTGTTGCTGTTGTTTTTCAGTTTTGGTTTTGTTTGTTTCTTTTTTATTGATTTTTATTAAGCTCTATGTATTTTTCTGCTCCCCTCCCTGCCTCCCCCCTCCCCTTCCATGCTCCCCCAAGGTTCTCATGCTCCCAATTTACTCAGAAGATCTTGTCTTTTTTACTTCCCACGTAGATTAGATCCATGTAAGTCTCTCTTAATGTCCTTGTTGTTGTCTAAGTTCCCTGAAATTGTGATTTGTGGGCTTTTTTTTTTGCTTTATGTTTAAACACCACTTATGAGTGAGTACATGTAATAATTGTCTTTCTGCGTCTGGGTTATCTCACTCAAAATGATGTTTTCTAGCTATATCCATTTTCATGCAAAATTCAAGACGTCATTATTTCTTTCTGCTGTGTAGTACTCTGTTGTGTAAATGTATCACATTTTCTTTATCCATTCTTCATTCGAGAAGCATTTAGGTTGTGTGAAGGTTCTGTCTATAACAAACAACACTGCTATAAACAAAATTGGTTTTGTTTCTTAAGTCACTGACAGTTATTGTTTTTTATAGGAAGTTCAAAGTTCACAAATTATAGATTTCTTCTTTGGTGCAGCATTCTTGACATCTTTTGAATTCCACCTCTGGTTTACTTCTTTACCTGCAGATTTTGTATTGTTCCTTAATAGCATGTTGTTTGCAATTTTACTTAAAACATTTTTTTTATATTTTGAAGTAGCTGCTCATATATTTGAAATTCACTTGAATATTTGTCCTCTTTCTATATCACCCAACTTTTGTTTTTAGTTTTATTTATCTGAATCATTAAATATCATTTTAAATTTTGTTCATTTTTTTCTGTTTTAAAACATAGGCTTTACTTTTTATCTCTGGCTCTTTAAAACTTGCTCTCTGGCCTTCTCCCATAGCCACATTGATGAATATCTTGCATATCACCATAGAACCTTCATCCGGCGATGGATGGAGATAAAGACATAGACCCATATTGGAGCCCAGATGAAGAGCAGAAGGAAGGAGAGCATGAGCTAGGAATTCAGGACCATGAGGGGTGTGTCCATCCACTGAGATATTGTGACTGATCTAATGGGAGCTCAATAAGCAAGCTGGACTGAGTCTGCATGAGCATGTAATCAGACTGGATTCTCTGAATGTGGCTGACAATGAGGGCAGACTGAGAAGCCAATGATAATGACACTGGATTTTGATTCTACTGCATGTACTGGCTTTTTGGGAGCCTAGTCTGTTTTGATGCACACCTTCCTAGAACTGGAGGGGGGAGCTTGGACTTCCCACGGGCACCCTGACTTCTCAGGACTGGAGAGTGAAAGGGAGAAGGAGTGAGGGGAGTGAGAAGGAAATGGGAGGATGGGAGGAGGTGGAAATTTTTAATAAATAAATAAATAAACAAGAAAAAATACTGCTCTCCCGCACAAGAGGGCTTTGAACTGTGGCCCCTTTCTTCTGTCTCCCAAGTTCTGTGGTTGTAGATGTGTACCTTTCAGCCCAAAACTGTTGTAGGAGGAGTGCAGGGCCCCTTGTTCTGGCTGCCTAGCTAGCTTATACTCAAAATAATCACACAGAAATTTTATTAATTAAATCATTGCCTGGGCCATTAGTTCTAGACTCTTATTGGCTAACTCTCACATCTTGATTAACCCATTTCTATTAAATCTGTGTATCACCACATGATTGTGGCTTCTCAACAAGATTCTAACCTGCATCCATCTCAGGCAGGAGATTCATGGTTTCTGCCACACTGCCCTTCTTCCCAGAATTCAGTTCTGTCTACTCCACCTACCTAAGTACAGCCCTATCAAAAGGCCAAGGCAGTTTCTTTATTCAACCAATGAAAGCAACACATAGACAGAAGGACCTCCTACACAGTACATTTATAAATTTTAAAAATCTGACAATTCTAATATCTGAAAATATAAAATCAGACAGATGAATGCAAATTCTGGTACTCTAAAATACTGGAATTTTATAACCAAAGATTCTTGCATTATATGTGTCTCTAAGTTCACTTTTCGGCAAGGTTGTAAAAGGAAGTTTGACCAAAAAGTACCATCTGTTATTTACTCTTTAAGGCATGTGACTGATTAGAATTTAGTGCTTATGGAGAACTGGAATATTGCAAATCCAGATCCAAAGTTATTTGGAGCTTAAGATATCCATTAATTGTTATTCATTGCTCAAACATTGGTTTAGTCTAATACACTTCCAATAATCAGGAGAAACTGTAATATATTACCACATAGATGGGCTTTCAATAACAATACAACAAACTAGCAATGTCATCAGACAAGAAATAAGACCTTATTAATGTTTTCCCCTGCTTGTGGTAACCCACTCACATGTGGTCAACTCCAAGTGGTAAAAGTGTTTGATGCCTTAGAACTTTCTTTTGTTTCATTGTAAACAAGCTCATCAGACACCTTCGACATTGAAAAATGTTGTTTGGGGCAACTTGAATCACTGTCCCTAGGCAGTGATATTCCTTCTATTTTGATCAGAATAAAGTCTCCTTTATTCCTATTAAAATGATCTCTCCCTTCCCCTCTCTCCCCCATTTGTCTCTTTTTTCTCCATCCCCACTCTGTGTTCTTCCCTACATCATCTTTCCCTCTCTCATAACCTCTGTCTTCATCCATGCATCTATTCATGTATTCATCCATCCATCATTTATCAGTCACCTATCTGTCTCTATCTATCTATCTATCTATCTATCTATCTATCTATCTATCTATCTATTTATCTATCTATCTATCTATCTTGGTCTCACCAAACACACACACACACACGAGCACTAAAATAAAATAAGCTGTGTATTTTTTTTTCCAGCAACCACTGAAGCATCCACAGTTCAGATTTGTACTTAGCTTGTCTTATATCTGTGGCTCTCATTAGAGTTGATTCTTGAAGTGCCATAGAGGGCCACCAGGTCAGTTTGCCCTAACTTCTTTTTTTCCCAGAAGTTTGTCTGTTTACTTTTTTCTTTCTCCTTTCCTTTTCTGAGAATTGCTTCATTGTGTAGTTTCTGAAAAACAAAGCCCCTTTCATGGATACAGTTTGTCAGACTGTCTGGACCAACCTAAACTCTCCTTGTTAAACAATTGTTTGAATCCCTTTTAAATTGTGATTTTAAAAAACAAAACAAAACTTTAAAACATAGTGAAGATACTTAAAATCCATCACTGTGCCTAAAATCTGTGTCTCTATAGTTAAAATCGTTTTTTTTTAAGAAGATTTACTTAGTTTTGTTTTATGGTTTGACTGTTTGCATGTATGTCTGTGCATCCCTGTGTGTCTGATGCCCTAAGAACCAGAAGTGGACATTACTTGGAATTTGAGTTAGCCTTTGAGCTAGCATGTGGGTGCAGGGAAAAGAACCTGGGACGGCTGTTAAAGCAGTGAGTCCACTGAACCACGGAGGGAGTCATTTTCCTAGCCCCAAGCTGAAACAATTTTCTGTTCAGTCAATTTATCTAGATAGGTATAGATAACTATTTCTGATTCCTAATCAATTTGTGCTTTCGTTTCCCTCAAAGGCCAAAAAGTCTCAGTTGATCTGATTGAGACCTGAGCTATGTTTTCTTACATCACTTGTGGTATACATGATTCAAACATGTTTACAGGTTTGAATTTTTGAACTGCTATGTTTATGAATGAGTTATGAGCATGAATTCCTCCAAGAATTACTGTTTCCCTCTTCCAGGTGCCCATGGGAGTTTATCAGTCTAGTTCTTCTCTTAAAGTATCATTTGATCTCAAAACCATTTATTTTAAACAATACTTGTAAATTCTGGCTGCAAACCCTTATAAAATCTATACTGCGTGAATTTTGAGCATTAAGGTTTTAGTTGTATCTTTTTCCCTTTCTTCTTTTCTCTTTTTGGATTTTCTTGAGAAATGAGAAAGGCTGTGTACAACTCCTTCCTGATATCTGAGCCTATATCTTCTATCCTCTCCCCACACTGGGTAAACTCCAGTTTCTCTCTTATCCCTGCTGCACAGAGCTTTGAAAACCAAGTTCAAAGTTGCAGAGAAAATATAATCAAGATGGAAACAAGCTCCAGTTTCTTATCTGTCTTGGTTCTTGGTCCCCCCCCCCCTTTTTTTTTTTTGCTGTTCTCAGTAAAGATTCCTAACGACATTTCCTGTGTAGCAATTAATTTTCAAAGACTCTGCTAATATTTTCACCATAGTGTCTGAGTGCTTGCCTCTGGAAGATCAGAACATAGAGAGTATGCAGTCTGTTATATGGTAAAAAAGAAAGAAAAAGTATCTGAAAGTCAAGAACTTACAGAAAATTTGAATTCATTTTAAAACAAAACAGATTAAAAAAACCTGGAAGCCACTTCTATTTGCATCTTAAAATATTTTAAAGTGTGGAAGAACTTATAATTTACCTCAGAAACTAATTATCAAACTAAATATATGTGCATTTTTTTAAAGACAGAGAATACATTTAGCAAAAGAGAAATATTCACACTGGACTCCAAGGAGCTACTCTAAAGGCAGATGTCTGGCCATTGCTTCCTTTGTTTGTGCTATTGCTCTTGTTGTCATTGTTATTTAGCTATAGAAAATGCAGGACCAGACTATCAGCCTAAAACATTATCAATTAAATTTTCTCATTAGCTATATTTGGTTCCTTAATTGGCCTTTTTGACTGTGTAATTTCAAGTGATAATTATTTGTGGCACTAGCACATTCCTATATCAATGTTATCTCTTAATTAATTCAAGAATTGACCGAACTTTTTTTTTTCTGTCTGCAGACACAAAAGTAATTTGTGCATTCCCGCTCCTCAGACAGCGCATTCAGCGGCACTCCGAGAAAGGACAGCAGGAAAGTCTAGTCTCACAGAGCTAAGTGCGAAAGCACAGGTGATAATCATGGAGAAGCTGGGCTGGGGACAAATCATATTCGGTGTGAGATCATAACGGAAAACATGGGCACAAACCATAAGATAAAGAAACAGAGAAATCGAAGAAGACATGACGCATCTTTGAGGGGCATCCCCAGATGAGGAGTCACTGACTGGCAGCAATGTTAGCTGGTGTAGACTCATCAGTAAGACAGCAGTGGTCTCATGGCAACTGACTTTCCTAGCTTAGCTGTTCAGAAAACATGGAAGGAGCAGAATTCCAATGGGCAGTATATTCCCCAACCTAAAAAGAAATTGCCACTTCTGAAAAGCGTGGATGAGCTATGGAGGAGGAAAAACACGTTACTGCAGAAAAGGAGTCTATTGTTACAGTCTAGTGTGAGTTGCTGATTCCTGTACTAAAGGGAGGTACCTTCTGTCTTCTGGAAGCATTTGCCCCTGGTCTTGCTCTCAACACAATTAGTGCTTCTTTCTGTAATCTTAATCTTTTACTACTTTCCTGTTGCCACTGTGCTGTGAAGGGTGGATATGCTTATATCAGTACTGAACAATAATAACATAGAATGAAGGAATCACTGAGAATATTATTTTTAAACATAGAATTTTTTTCTACTAGGAAATGACAAATTAATTAGATTGTCACCTATTGAATATCTATGAATACATATTTTTTTTCTCGAGACAGGATTTCTCTGTGGTTTTGGATGAATACATATTTGTAAGAAATATAATAAATATGCCGGGCAGTGGTGGTGGAGGCCTTTAATCCCAGCACTCGGGATGCGGAGGCAGGGAGATCTTTGTGAGTTCGAGGCCAGTCTAGTCTACAAAAGCTGGTTTCAGGACAGGCTCCAAAGCTACAGAGAAACCTGTCTCAAACCCCCCCCCCCACACACACACAAAGAAATAATGAAAGAAAGAAATATAAAGTAGTAATATAAAGAAGCCTCTTTAAAGGAAAATGAATGCTATTTTTTGATTCTCATTTGACTGAATTGGATCCTCATGTTTAATCTCTACATATTAATTTATAAGCAGAATTCAAATTTTAATCAGGGCATCTTTCATCATATCTTAAGTGATTCTAATGTTTAACCTCAAGAACATAACAAAATCTGTAACAGTCAAACACATAAAAGAAAATAATGATAAGTAATTTCAAATTAAATCTAAACAAACATCTTGTTGAGTTAGCTATATGGAAAGAAATATTCTAGAACAGATAAGTTAGTAAAGACTATAAATAAAACCTGTTTTATGGACACATCAGCATGACAACATATTATATATCATGTAAATATACACATATACACATACACATACATATATATACACACACACACATGCATATATGTCTTCAGCAGAAAATAATTGGGGAAATATAAAAAGTATGTGTTTTCAATATTCAAACAACTAAAAATTGTATAAAGAAGTAACAACTAAATGGTGCTATTTTCTGACTAAATTTACAAAATATTAGAAGCAAACACTGCTGAAAAGAAACATGATCTTTTGTCTACTGCTGTTGCAATCACAAATTGCCGAGTCCTTTGGAAAGTTCCTCTGGCAACAAGTAAGGGCTTAGCAGATGGAGGCTGCCCTAGCTTTCAACATTCACATGTCTGTTCACAGCAGCAGGAGTCTTGGTTCTTCCATCTTTCCTTGCCTTTTTCTCTTGAAAAACAGTAAAAACGAGGAATGAATGAGTAGACACAGGATAGTGCTTAAAAGAGAGCCCCTGATCATCATTGTTGGGTCTTTGATTTTCTGATAAGCCTTTCTCAAAAAGTCTGATTTCTTTACTTGTTGTTTGCTTAGTTGTAAGTCTCCTCAACTTCTCTTTTAGAGTACATCCCTTGTTCAGCTCAGTTTTAATACTCCCAACCTGCCAAGTTCTGAGTACAGGTATAGCCCACCCCCACCATGCTCACTGTATTGATTTTTTCCAGTAGAGCATTAGCAAGGTGATAAAAATTGAGATCAACTAAGGGTCCAATGCCCAAACTCGAATTTGTGAGCTTTCTAACACAGACCACTAACGGAGTTTAAGCTGTCCTCTTTTTTAAATGGGTTAACACTGTCAGATCGGCCAGTGTGTTCTCACCAACATATTAATAGAAATTAATTCTGAATGATATGGGAGGCCAATCCATATTTTCCCTACACACATTCATGGTGTGGGAGGTCTTTCTGTCCATGTGCAGCTTTCATTGGTTAATGAATAAAGAAACTGCCTTATGTAGGCAGATAAGACAGAGCTGAATTCTGGTAAGAAGAAAGCAGAGTCAGAGAGACGCATGGATCTGCCAGAGACAGATGCTGGGAATTTTACCTGGTAAGCCACTGCCACATGGTGATACACAGATTAATAGAAATGGATTAAATTAAGATGGAAGTATTAGCCAATAAGAAACTAGAGCTAATGGGCCAGGCAGTGTTTTAATGAATACAATTTCTGTGTGATTATTTCAGGGCTAAGCTAGGTGGGTGGCGGGGACGAATGTCCTTACAGTTTATGTCATCATAGCATAAAGTAGGGGCAATAATGATAGTAAGGATATTACATGTAGGGAGCAATAGTGATGTTGAGATCAAAGGCATTATTAAGATCTGGATATATAGAGGAGATTGTTCTAAATCAATTATGTTTCACAATAATTAGGCCCCAGTGTATAGATAAGTCTAGAATGTAGCTTCAAGCACATGACTTAAACAGCTATTAAATAAACACTGATACTATATCTGAAATATCAGAATCTGTGGGCCTTTTGTTTTAGTTTAGTTTTGTTTTGTTTTTTGATTTGCCAGATTTCTACAGTCTATTCTGGTGCTTGAGAAGCATCAAAAAGATGAAGCAAGCAGATTTTAATGCCTTTTTCTCAACAGGTTTGCACATTCCGGTGAAATGTTGGTAAATGAAACCAATATTGTCATTTGTATGTAATAAGGAGGTAATATAATATGAAAGAGGAAGGAAATAATGTCTTGTTTTACTTTGATTGTACAGAAGTAATTGACTATCTGATGTTTCTTCAAAGGCATAAAGATAAATATTTTAGGATGAAAATAATGCTCAAACTGCTATTGCATATTTCTCTGAAGATGCCTCAAATGTAGACTTTAAGAGACCTGCGAGGATCACCAGGGCCACATCTGCCTCCAAGCTAGATTTACTAGATCAGCTGATAGGATCATTCCTGATTAAAGAAAGTGATACTGATTTTTTGAAGCATCAAAGCCAGCTGGTGTCAGAGATACAGCTTGACTCAGATCCCTCTCTAATCCAGATTCCATTCTATGCTGTTGTTGTGAGGGCTTGTGCCTGGTCTTATTGTATCTTGTTGTGTCTTGTTTTTTTGATGCACCTACAAGGTCTGATCTTTCCTGCGGGGAGACCAGGGTTTGGAGGAATTACATGTGGTGGAGAGTGGCGGTGAAGAAAACTTGGATCAGTAAAGGGAGAGAAAGCTGCAGTCAGGATGTATTATGAGAGAAGAAAAATAAATAAAGGGAATTGATAGACCTTGAGTTTTTGCCTTTAAAGATACATGCTCCTTTATGAAGTACCCAGCTAGCAGGCTGTTGTGTTGCTGCACATATGACTGAAGTTTAGATAGTTTTCTCTGTGAAATGTTTGCTCGTCATCTTCCTCGATTTACAATATTTACTTTAAGAAACGTAAACCTGTGAGTTCTTTCGCTGTATCTTGGCTAAAGATCCTTTCAAAAGGCCTTTTTCTGGTACCACACTCCAAGTTTTCTGAAGGTCCTGGTAGCAATCTCTTTAAAATTCAGTCTTCTGGGCAGATAGAATAGCTTTCTGTCTCCCAAGTCTGTATGTCTGGGACAGAGGCCAAAGCCACTGACATCTTATTTCAAGTTGTAAAGGTGTTTCTCTTCAAGAAGACAGCAAAGGAAGTCCAGATAGCCTTTGGAGAAAGCCAATTAGCAAACATAGATGAACTGACATCCCCTAGCCTGCCCTTTGCTTTGGAAGAATTCTGAACAAGGTCTTATGTCTCACCTTTATTTCCAGAGCCTTGAAAGAAATCTTCCTTGCCTTTTAATTACCCATTATACTACATTGATTTCACCATACCAACTCTTGCTTCTTCCAAAGTTCTAATTTTTATATTAATCATTAAGACTGCATTTGCTCATTTCATCTTTCCTTGATTTTTTTCCAAGTTAAAAAAATAGTTGTTACCATTTACCATTTCCTCTTGCATGTCTGCATTGATATTCTTCCTCTTGTTTCTTGTAAATTCCTCTAATCCCTGCTGGCAAAGCTATCTGCAAAGGCTATCCAAATCCTATTTATAAACTTCTGTAACAGAAAATATCACTGTCAGATAGTTGAATTCTTCAACAGACTATCCTCTTCCTTGTTTTCCATACTAAATGCAAGCATAATTTCTGAAGTCCCCAGCTTCAATTCCAGTCATGACCAGAGTATGAAGAACAGTGGTGCAGAAGTATGGGCCAATGTCCCGAAAGATCAGTCCAACCACTCTGTACACATAATTAGAACTAATTGAATTAGTCCCACTCCTTGCAAAGAAGTGAAATCAATACTATAATTAAAACTGCATTTTGGTATAATTGAATTTTCAAATGATATCTGAAAGGGAGGAAGAAGAAGAAAATGATTCTTATGTGTAGAAGTAATTAATATTTGTATTATGTTTGTATCTTTTCAATAATCCTGTGGGAATTCATGGCAGCGTCTTCAGTGTAATTAGCCACAGCTGACAAGAGGATCTCCTCACTCGTCCTTTAGACATCGCTACCTTCGTAGCAGAGCCTCGGATCTCGCTGGTTAATAGACCTACCTCACCCCCAATGCAAATATTTTACTCAGACATAGAATTCAGGTTTTCAGACATTATTTTGCTTGAAAAAAATTGCTGTTATACTTCTCTATCTAGATCTCTATCAATAAAATAGCATCAATCTGAACAGATCTGGGCAATTTAGCAGTTAGCCTACTAGGCGTTTCCCTGGATTTCACTGACTTTCCTTTACGTGCTTTTGCCCCAATCCTATATCTGGATGGGATTCGATCTAATAATGGGGTGTTGAAAGACATTTGTGAACTGGAAAGATGACCCAGTGGTCAATGTGCTTGCTGATCAAGCATGAGGACATGGGTTTGTAGCCCCAGAACTTAAATAAAAGCAAGACATGCTGGGAAAGCAGGATCCTATAACTCCGGCAATTGAATGATGGAGACAGGAGGTTTCCTGGAGCTTTCAGGCTAGTCACTTCGGAGAGCATCAAATTCAGTGAGATAGGCTATCTCAATAAAATAAGGCAGAAAGTACCGGAGGAAGACACTTACCATCAACCTCTGGCCACCCTACATGCACATGAACATATATAATCCCTGCACAATTATATTTCACACATATGAACACACAATCACACAACACACACTGTTATATAAGTATACAGATAGATGATAGCTAGATGGATAGATAGATGAGAATAGGTAAGTAGATGGATAATAGAGATAAATATATAGATGATCAATGAGAGAAATACAGAGAGACACAGAAAAAGACAAAGACAGAGAGACAGAGAAAGATTTTTTTGAAAATTTACATTTGCAGAGTCACCTTATTTTAGGTATAATTTTAGGTTCTAAGTTGTGAATGCAGAGAACATATAGATAAGTCAGCTTTGCCCTCAACTGTCTTCTACACAGAAAAAGGGAAAACTAGAGAAACGTGGTGTGCCACAAAAATTTATCGGAAGTGTGAAGAAGAAACACATTAGGGGATGTTGAAGGATCTTGGTCAAGTCCCATATTCCCACAGTCTTCGAGACATAGGTCCTTGGGTATGAATCAGTTGGTCTATACAGGTCATATTTGTTTCATCATCAAATTCTGATTTCTCCCAGTTCTGAAAGCCACTTGAATTCAGGAGATGGAGAACACACTTTGGGATGAAGTGTGAAGGAGTGAATAATGGGGCACCTAAAACTGAAATAAGAGAATGTTACTAGATAAACTGTAAAAAGAGACAAAACATGACCATAGGAGCAGAACCACCATCTTTATCACACACTTTTACAGCCTCAGTGTTGGCCATGGTCCTTGGCACATGCCAAGCAATGCAAAGTACCCACTGAGATATGAGTTGGAAAATACTGACTGCTAAAAAGTCACCTGTTTTATTCTTTTATCATCCCTGCCGCCAAATAATCGAGGCAAATTTGGCACTTTCTTCACTTCCTCATATAAAGGCAGAAGAAATTTTCATTTGTATGCCAAGGTCTTATTTGTATATTAAAATTTATTTTTAAAAATTAAAGGGTCATATAATTAGCAAATGAAAAGGTCCAGAACCAACCTGTGAAATTCGCTCATTGAAGAACCTTTCACATCCATGACATACACATTAACGAGCTATTGAACGTGACCTGTTATACATACTTGGATGTACCTTCTTTCAGCCAGTGTCTTAACTTGATTGAATTTTGTGTGTCTCTTGTAATTTTCAGTTCTCCAGATTTTAGAAAAACGATGCATTCTAGAATTCCTCTAGTACCCAGGCACACAAGCACCCCTGAAACATCTTTAAAGGTTCAAGGGCCATCTGCCTTTGTTTTTCCTTTGATGAGCCTGTGGATATGCTTTAAACAGCCAGGGTCAGGACGAGTATAGTTACAAAAGGAAGGAGCACATTACTTTGATTTCCCCTGAGTTTGGGAACATGGTTACAAATGATAGTAACCAGAGAAGACATAGTTGCTTGTGTCTCATTTCTTAGCCACAGATAAATTGTTTCTCTATGGTTTCCCTTTGAATCTTGTGTTGGATCAGGTTTTAACTTGGAAAACATTCTCTTTTGAGTAATACTTTTTCAATGTGTCACACCTTGAGATTTATTGCTCTAATGTATCATCGGAGTGACAGGTAGCCCGGATGATGTATGGCATAATATATCATCAAAGCAATTTCTCATTCAGCTACATATTGCATATAAGTGTTAGTGTTTTTATTATATATAATACAAACATACACATTGTGGTTGAGACAGAAAAGAAAGAATCTTTGGTGTAGTGGTCAAAATTCTCAAATGTGTTCTAGTTACTGGGACACAATAATGAGTGTCAATACTTCTCTTCAAAGCTGCTAATTTCTATAACGTTTTCACTTTTAGATGGGAAATAAATGTGCTTGAAAAGAAAAATGAAGTTGAAAAGTACACATAGCAAATATTATTTTTCTCCTTAGCTGTCAGCTACCCATACCCTCCACAGAGAGAAGCAATTAACAAAACTTTCTGAGGCTGTATGAAAATATAAAGCTTTCTTTTTAAACTCAGTTACTAAGTAGCACATCTCATCAAAATTCTTGTCCCAATTAACTGTATACATTTTAAGTTGCTCCATACAAACATACAGTGATCTTATTCTTTTTAGTCATCATATACTATCCTATATAATCAAAATATGTGGCATTGAAAATTTCTTTGGATCCAATATTTTGCTGCTATAAGCATTACTTCAACTAAAGATTGTCCCACAAAAGTTGTTTTATTCATAGGGGTACACATAAAGGGCTACCCCAAGTGAGTAATTTTCTGAGTAAATGCTTTATATTGTGTGCTTTTAAATAATGTGGAGCTTAATCCATGTGGTTTATGGAGTCTATACTCCTTCAGTAAGGAGTAAGCGTTCTTCAAGCTGTGTATAATTGAACATCTTTACCTCAATGTTGTGTGTGTGTGTGTGATATCACATCTATTTGAATCTGTTATTAATTTTTTTCCTTTCACTAGAGTCTTGAATTTTCCCCCTATTACCAGTAAGTAATATAATACTAATTGTTATATATTTCAAACTTTAAGGCATCCTAACCCTAGCTTAATATTTGCTTTCCAGAACTTGTAAACATTTTCAATGGTTTTTCCACTTAAACACTAATCCTGTGTGTACAACTATAAGCAAAGAGCACATAATTTTTTAATTTGAGAAAAATTATAGCAAACCTTCAGCTAGGCTAACAAATTGATGAAGATCCATTCTGCCTAATATCTCACCTTTCCTTTCAAGTACACCACTGTGCTCTTGCAGACATCTGAGAATGTTTGAAGTATAGATCATGAAGACCTTTAAAGTTTATGCCTTGGAAATAATTTTTGTAGTTATAATTTTCAAGGTATGAAAGAAGCCACAATTGAAGACAATATGTAGAATAGCTTCAAAAGAATCAATGATTCATCAAAGGCATAGTATTTTCATTGTGGTCATAATTTTTATCTTAAATAAGTCAGCCTTTATCATTGATGCGTCTATCATTTTTCCTTGATGGTTTTCATGCAGAACTCTGTATTTTTTGCCAGGAACTTGGTTAGTCCATTTTGGATACTTGCCATACCACTGTCAATGAAATTTATCTATAAATCCAAGTCAACAAACACAGCAATTTTTATTTAATTTAGAAAATGAATTTATAGAGCTATTTAAAAATGCTATTTCTTTTCAGAAGTCCTTTTCAAAGCTTTTTGTTGTTTTTAAAGGATTTTACATAGGAGACTGTAAATGGAAATCATTTCTACCCTTCCTTCTCCCATCTCTCTCAGTTTAATACCTTCTCTTCATTAACTTTTGCTATTGCATGAATATTGGAATATAAAATGAGCAATATAAAATGCTCACGAGAAAGGAAGACATTACAAATGTTGGCAATAAGATCAAAAGTCATGCCATGAGGTTTCAAGAGAGAGCAAAAGTCATTGAGAAAGACATAGAAGCACAGGTGGCTGGTCACCACATGATACTTAGTAGTCCATTTTGTTTAATAACTTAATAATATTATTATGTATTCATATAATTGTATTACATACATGGATATATAATACATGTATTATAATCCATACAACAGTCAATAACTTCAGATTATAAATATTTTAGTGGTTCTCAGGTTATAAACTAAAATAAATTTAAGATTAAAAGCTGTTATTAGCACCAAGCCACATGGCATAACTTTCAAAAATAAACATTAGTATGTGAGACATAATTGATGTTTGAACATGCCAAGATTCATTCCTTCCTAAAACAATCAAGTCATCCTTTTGTAAAGACAATCCATAGGCAACTGAGTGGCCAAAGTGAGGCATTAGTAATTCAGGTCATGGGGCTTGGGCTGTAGCACTTAGTATTATCAGCAATCTGGCTAAACCTAGTGAATCCTCACATTCTTATTTAATGCTTATCCATATTGCTTGGCTCTTTTAAGAAGTAAATGAAGTATCATATAAGAAAGAAAATACTGACTTGTCAACTTAGAAGTATGTAGACTCACATAAGAGAAAAACCTACAGCACACAGTAAGGGCTATATAGACTATCTATTCTAGATTAATTGAAGTAGGAAGACCCACTTTAATGTGGGTGTACCATTCCACGGAACCGGGATCCTGGGCTGAATACAAAGGGAAAACTGAGCAGAATACCAAGATCCATCCCCTTTATCCTTCCTGGCTACTGATGCAATGTGACCAAGTGTCTCACGTCCATGTAACTATGACTTCTGCATAATGAAAGATAGCCTCTCAGACTGTAACCCAACATAAACCCTTCATCCTTCAAGATGCTTCTTGCCAGATATTTTGTCATAGCAATGAGAAAAGTCACTAATACAGTTACCTAGATAAATAAGCAAGGATTAGAAATTCACTTAATTTGTTAACCTTACATTTAGCTATGAAATTTGAAAATATTGATTGACGCTATAGGAAGTCCACAAATGATTAAAGATCTTTTGTATGCTTCCTGAGCTCCTATGAGACAAGACTATAAAGACCAAAAACTTTTCATGTAGACTCAACAGACATCAAGAGGATTTTTTGGCTAATGAACCTGCACATGATTCTTGTGTTTCTATAATACGGTTTGTTGATAAAATAGAATGTGTTCATTCATTCACTCATACATTCAATAATTCATTCATTGCCTTTACTGAAGCTTGTTTATTGCAAACATTGGTGAAAAATTATGAGAAAAGCTCTTAAGTCTCTTCTTTCCTTCTTCATGAATGAACACTAAAAAACAAGAAAACCAAACATCATTCTATACAACATTAATGGTTGATGTTTACTGAGTCATTACTACTTACATGTAAGACATAGTTTTGGTGGTATATATGTAATTTTCTTTACAATATGCCTATTAGAAAAGTACTGTACACATATTTTTACCTATGGAACAGATAGCTCCATACTAAGTTTTATATATAGGGCTGGAGATGCAGATGAGTGGAAAAGTAAAAATTCAACATTAGCAAGATATTCTGTTCAATCCCAAGGGCTACAAAGCTAAGTTATGTAAGTAGTAGATGACATTGTCGCCATTCATGGCACAATTTGTCTCATGACAAGTGACAAGAAACTACCAATCTCTGTCATAGCGGTGTATGCCATAATGTTAGAAGCATTGTAGGCTATATTACCAAGCTCTGTCATAGCAGTGTATGCCATAATGTTGGAAGTATTGCAGGATATATTTTTGCAGATTTGTGGGACATGATATTTAATATTGCCTGTGATTCTTTTTTCAAAGCATAAGCTGTTTGAATAATTAAAACATACAATATAAGTTCCTAAAAAATACAAGGGTTTGCGTATTTTGTCTTGTCACTGTGACACCTATGTGGCATGGAGAGTTGAAAAGTAGATGTGTTTGTTTTGACTAACAGTTACTCCTTGTTTAGCTGGCAGTAAGGCTTGGTGGAGCACGGCAGCTCTCTTCACGTTACCTAAGAAGCAGAGAGGCGGGGGCTTACACACCAAGATATGTTCATTTATCCTTTTTTATTTCACCGAGTCTCTGGGCTACTGAGTGGAGTTATTTTTACACTCAGATCTGGTCCCCACTTAGTTAATGCTTTCAAAGATACATTCCAAAGAAGCCAGTCTGATTGACAAGGAAGATCTGCCATTGCAGCTTGAATTATGATAAATATTTCTGCTCATTAAACACCAAACTCTGTAGTTACTTCACACCACTCTGTTTTCTTTGTGTTTACTGTTATCTAAAGAAATGGGAGAAAATGTGAATTGTTTTTATTTCTGTAGTCACAATGGATTCTAAATGTTCTGGAAATACCACTGCACACTGTTGCTAACTTGCTGGAACCAAGTGAAGTCAGAATCGCTAATGAAAGACCTTTGCCAAGGATAGTAAGCAATGACTTTTCATATGTGGAGATGAGCGTATAGTGTTAGTATTGAATGCAAGAGGAAAAGTGGCTTGTAGAATCATGTGAAGGATAAAAAGAAAAATTTGTTATAGAAAGAACTCTTTGCTTAACACATTTTAAAGAGAAAATTTTAGGGAAAGGGGGAAAAGATGAAAAGAAGATTAAAAGATTATTCGGAAACTGAAGAGAAAAATGAATTACACTTAGAAATGTAAACAAAAATAGGGAGAATCCAAATTAATAGAGATGAGCTCAAGAAAATAAGCTTGGAGAGGAAGGAACAACTAAATAGAGGGGAAAATACTTACAATTCTACTTTTTAACTTTTTCTTTGTGTCATGTGAACAATCAGCATAGCATACATACAGCTTCTCTGTGTAAAATGTACATTAAGAATATTCAATACACTCGGTGCATTTTATTTTGCTCTCAAAATTATGAATATAGAATTTTAAAAATTACTCAACAATATGAACCTTTGGAGGAAACCGTTTTGGGGTAATGATTTCTGAGCAAGCATTTTTCCCCACAACAAAATTATCTCTATTTCAAAGCAATGATGTATGCAGCAAAACATGAAATATAAACAAAATGTTGATTTTAAAAGCAACAAGGAAATCTAAAATCATCGGTGTGGTGGTTTGCACAGGTATGCCCCCCCCCATAAATTCGTATATTTGAATGCTTGGCCCCTAGGGGGTGGTACTATGATGGCTTTGTTGGTATAGTTGTGGCCTTGGAGATAGGCTTTGAGGTCTCATATATGCTCAAGCTATGCCCGGTATGGCACACAGTCTCTTTTCCTGCTACCAGCAGATCAAGATGTAGAACTCTCAGCTATTTTCTCAGCACCATTTCTTTTTGCATGCCGTCAGGCTTCTCAAGGCAATAATGGACTGAACATCTGAGTCTGTGAGTTATCCCCAGTCGAATGTTTTCCTTTTTAAGAGTTATTGTGGTCATGGTGTCCCTTTACAGCAATAAAATCCCCAAGACAGTGGGCTCCATTCTTCCTCAACAAAAAAACCAGCTGCCTATCATATAATTTCAGAAAATATTCTCTTCAGCTGGTGGTGGTGACCTTGAGGGCTCTGGTCTCCCTTGCAGCCTTGCTGGGTAGCATAACTTATCTCACATGCCTTGCTGTAAGACTTCTTGCAAGCATAGGTTTTCACGATTACCCATTGATAGTTCTAGATCATTTCTTGTTTCCTTTCTCTAAAATTATTCAGGTATGAACTTGTCAGACAATACCGTCATAAACTCATTCTTGTGCCCTACATCCCCATCCTCTGCTTCCAAGAAAATCCATGCCTTCTGTAATTATTCCAAGCTCATTTAGCAGTAGTCTTATACCTACAGATGTTCTCACACTTCCTAAGGGAGTTTTATTTTTGTTTTAGATCTCATGCCTTCTTAGAGAGCATTATGTTGGCTCAGTCTTTAAAACTCTATCTAAAAGCTTCTTATTTATACATCTCTTATAATAGATCTGCCTATTTCTCCAAAACCTTTCTCTGAATTTTTTGTAATAGCCACCCAGCTGATTTTGGCTTTCATCCCATTTGTCTATCTATTCTCCTCAAAGCTTTTTAAGTAGATGTACCTATGTATACATCAGCAGTGGTCACCCACATGCACAAGTTCACTAATAACTTCACATTTTCCTTGTGATAAACTTAAATATCTTAACGATAGCCCCTTATTTGATTTTCATCCCAATCTTTTCATTACCACTATGATTTTTTTTCTTTTACCAATGACTCTTTCTTTAGCCTAACCAGTCTTAAAACTATTATTTTGCCCACCTCTGCAATTTGGCATTTTTTCATTGGTCTCACTAAATATGTTATTGCCTGTTCTACCCACATTCTGAGCTTGTTTGACTTTTTAAATTCATCTTACTTCATCTTTGACCAACCCCACTGAAGTCATACTCCACCCCCAACTGGCTCAACTTAGCCATGTCCTTGCTTTGCTCTCTCAAAAGTATAGGTCACCCTGTGATCTACTGTGCAGTCTTATTCATCTTCCTACCTTCCCATAGGTTTCTGTGAGCAATTGAATAAATAAATACTTCTATCTTTAGGATACACATTATACATGTTCTTTGTCCCATGTGTGTCTTCAAGCATTTTCATGAAGCAATAGTGCCCAGCATTGTTTTCACTAGTTGTCTAACTGTGTGATAATGACATGGTCTACAGTGCTAACTCACTGTATTAAGAGTCATTCTTTTGAGTATGGAAATTGGCTTAGCAGAAATTTTCAGTCTTCTCAATGCTATTTGTAATCAACTCTGAACTTGATGGCAAATGTGGAGGTATCTTCTACACACACACACACACACACACACACACAGTAGCATTCTTTTACCTAATTTTCTCCTATATTCTGAAGGTTTATATGGTCTATCAGCATTGTTCACTACTCCTTCTAAATTTGTTAGGACATTGGATATAGCTGACTACAATGGCCATCGCAGTTAAAATAGTTTTTCTTCTCTTCATATTACAGATTTCTTAAACACCATAAAGCGCATTTTCACACAGAATCTTTTCAGTGTTGCAGAAGGTCTATACTGTTCAAGAGAGACGTCCAACCTCCAATGTACACCACAGTAGCCACTGTCATTGAGAAAACCCTTTGAGATAGGGTCATTTTGAAGGAGGGAAACTGTTTACTGTGGATGGCACTTACCTCATAATGACATCAAGAAAACAGCAGAAGGAAAGCTTATTAGATTCTATTCAAGACTGTGATCATCAGATCGCCAGTTGTTGAATTAAGGAGCGGCAGGCTGCGTCCCCAGCACCCGGCCGCCCCCACGGCTAGCTTTACCTGAAATAATTACACGGAAACTGTATTCTTTTAAACACCACTTGGCCCATTTCTATCTAGCCTCTTCTAGGCTAGCTCTCGCACCTGGACTAGACCATTTCTAATAATCTATGAGCACCGGTCTTACCGGGAAGATTCTAGCCTATGTCCATCCTGGGTCATAGCTTATGCCCGAAATAACAACACACAAACTGTATTCATTTAAACACTGCTTGGCCCTTTAGCTCTAGCCCTTACTAGCTAATTCTGATATCCCGATCAACCCATCTCTAATAATCTGTGAGCACCGGTCTTACCAGGAAGATTCTAGCCTATGTCCATCCTGGGTCGGAGCTTCATCGCGTGTGTCTGCCCGGGAGTGGGGCATGGCATCTCTCTCTGAGGCGTCTGCTCCCGAGAGGAGAGGAGAGCAGAGCTGTGGAGTCTGAGTTCACTTCCTCTTCCTCCCAGCGTTCTGTTCTGTTTACTCCTCCCACCTATCTTCTAACCAATGAGGGCCAAGCAGTTTCTTTTTATTTAACCAATGACCTTCCTCCATCAGCCAGTTATCTGTGAAATTATCCTGAGCATGACTCTCATGCTCCAGATAAAGTTTCTGGATTTTTAACCACATTTCACTTATTAATTATTCTGGGAAGATTTCTAAACCATTTTTGCACTGATTGGTATATTTGCAAGTTTCACCTAATTCACAGTATTTCTGACCATTATCCTGAGTATTTACATTTTTTTTAGTTTTAAATGAATTTACTGTACTCGATAATTATTTGAAAGCCCATTGTTCAAACAGAAAGACTATTATGTTTGACTCATGACTTGGTAATTGGGTGTCATGACTTGCCAGTTTGGGGATGAAGGATTATATTGACTCAATCCTGTCTTATACTACATTAGAAATACAATATAATTAGTAGTTAAAGGAGATTTGCATTTTCCAAACTAAGAAAATGTTAGAGAAAGAAAGAGTAGAGAGGGTAGAGGGTTGCTGCTTACAAGCTAGTTAAGGACACGTAGGACTAAAGAGACTTTTCACATTTTTAGTGATGTGTTTGCTTCCCTCAAATTGGGAGAATCCAGGCCTTGGTGAAAACAAAATAATGACCATGGCTGTACTTCTCAGTGATTACACTTGAATTACCGTGATTTTGCCAACTACTCTTACATTATTCTGCCTTAAAAACAAACCAGCCAACAAAAACAAATGTAAGAGGAGGAACTTTATTTATATAAATGATGCACTGAAAGGACAAATAAATATGTTTCTATCTACAACGTTGCTTGGTTGATTTTGGAAAGCTTTCGATCCTAATGCATGATCTGGCTTTGTGGGAGCCTAGCCTGTTTTGATACTCACCTTCCTGGACCCGCAGGGCAGGGAATCTGGACTGCTCTTCAGTCTAGAGAGGGAGGGGGAATGGAGTGGAGGATGGGGGAGAGGAGTGGGGAGAGGGGGAGGGGAGTGGGGGGAGGGAGTGATGTGTGGGAGGAGGGGGAGGGAAATTTTTTTCAACAACTAAAAAAAAAATAAACAAACAACCAAAAAGAATTCTAAATACTATTATAATTACTTTTACTAAAATAGTACATGTAGACATGAGAAGATTGGATGCAAATACAGTGTTTATGTTAGTTTCGTTTCTAAAATAAAACCTATTTGGAAGTCCGTAAGATTAAGAACACTTGGGCTTTCCTCCTTGTCTTTCAGAATACATTTGTCTATGTTCTCCCACAAAGCAAAAGAGTTGTTTCAGGTCTATGCTGAGGATCTTGATCTCAAGTTCAAGAGATGCCCCAGGTCTGCAGGGATAGAAAGAGTCATTTGACAAATGAGCATTTGAGTTATCACAATCTTATGTGATCTCCCCACCATGATGCTCACCTATTATCTGATTCCTGTAGCTAGATAGCTCAGGGACAACTTAATGTGGTGCATTTATCTTTATCGTCATTTAGTTTTGAGCATCAGAATACCGAGTGGAAGAGGAAACTGCTGAAATTTCAGTCCTTCCAGCTTGCAAATTGCTTCTTCTCAAATACTTGGGAATTTGTCACCCAATCTATTAAAGTCTCCTGTTAGTATTCCTGACCTCAGCAGCATGCCGAGTCCTTTGCTGGATTCCTCTCTTAAGTGATGCTGGACCTTAGAGCAAAGAGCTCTATCATGATATCACAATCCTGTGAAATGTCAGTGGAAATGAACTCCTCAAATCCCCATGATTTCCTGTGCAAAGACAGGTTCCAGAATCGAATCCTCAGCTTCAGGTGCTCCCATAACTGAAGTGAAGAAAAGGATGAGTCCTTGTGTGTAACTGTTGACAGTGCTTTTCACTCTGATGGAAGGGCTAATACTAAACAAAAGTAAATGTCAGAGAACAGAGATAATATTTATGGAGAACATTTACTCTAGTAACAAGTTGTAGACAGTAAGTAAGCTAGGATTTCGAATAGTGACACTATCATTAGTGTCACACTACCTTCAATAGTTGTTTGTTATTTTTCCTCTGTCCTCCTGGACCATTGGTATATGATGGAGGCAGAGTAGGTGACTAACTTTACAGTAGATAGTATGTAGATAATATAGGTGATGCCTCTTATGGGCTAAAGAAATTTTATCTTTTGTAAGATATTACAAATCACATGAAAGTTTAGTTATAAAACTTAAGTTTTGCCTTAATTTCCTAAGAGATAAATGAATTTATATCTTATTCAGATTTATAGGCTGTAGCTATAAATTTAAAGAGAGTAAATATTCACACTCGAAATTAAACTTAATAGTACCTTGAGATTGTTAGAGTACATTGCATAAGAATTTGTGTTGGTCCAAAGCTGCTCAGAGATTTCTAGTATGAAAACAGGAAGCAATTTTAAACATAACGTGTAAAACTTAGCACGATGCTTTATCAAATACATGAAGGAACAAGAAGTGTAGAATTTACATTTCCTGTTCTATTCTATTTGAAGTGTTTGTGGGCACTAGGATACAAAGTTGACATCACTGTTGATAAGTTTTAAACTCTCAAAGAGTAATTTCATCTAGCTCCATTGAGTAATTAAATTCTTTACATTCATTTTCTAATTTCATGTGATTGAATATTCACAAACTGAAGCACAGATATAATACAACTTCCTTTATAGAGACTGTTTTTTCAACAGGTAGATGACTGCTGCCATTTAGTTAGCTTGCTTTGCTTTGTTTTGTTTTGTGAGCGACAGGGTATCACCCTATAGCACCAATGTATGAAGAATAATTTCTCATTTACATAAATGATGCATTGAAGGAACAAATTAATGTGTTTATATCCATAATGTTAACTGGGTGTATTTGTAAATTTACAAACAGTGCTATATAAATGTTAAATGCTACTACAATTTTTACTAAAAATAGGTTATATAAAAATAAGAGGATTGAAAGGGAAAAATGTTCTTTGTAGCTTTGTTTCTATAACAAAAACAAACTAACAAACAGAAAACATTTGCATTGGGATTACAGCTGTGAGCAACCACATCCAGTTTGGCACATCCTTTAAAAATGGCATTTAATATATTTTGTTATCATAAAATTTTTTCTTTACTTTTTATAACTTCCTCTTCACTTCAATAGTGTCTTCAAAATCCATAAACAACAAAAAACTTGGATTTTTCTAAACCAAATAAGTTTATAAATCACAAATCATTTTATTTTGATTTATACATAAGTGAAATTTTACTGACAGTGAGAATAATGTACTGTGTTAAGATGAGATTAAGTGTTCTTATAGAGCTCATTGTCAGCTCCAAGATTCTGAATTTTACATTTCAGAGATGACAGGAAGATATAAATTTTTGTGGCCTCTCAAGTAATCAAGAGACAAGCAAGTTCACCATTTTCTAGAAACAGTCTAAGAACCAAGCTCCAGAAGAGGCTTTGTTACTCTCTGCTTGTGGACATTCAGCAAATCTCTTCCTCTTTCTGCCCTCAATCCCCCAACTTGGAAACCAAGAGAGCAGGGTGTGCTGATTGTATTATTTCTTTCCTCTAATGCTTTGTCATTAGACCAGTCCTGTAAATACATATGAATTTCTTGTAACTCATAGCTATATGGCTAAATTTTCTTCAGAAAACCTTTCCCATATTTTATAGCTTCAAACACGTCTTCTTCTGCCAAAAACAAGACTGACAATAAATCTTAGAGAATGAACGGATTTCAGTTCTCAGATTCTTTAAATTTAAATGAAACTAAAATTTCAGTTTTACTATATATTTTCGGTACTTGTTGGTTACCATCCAATCCCTTTATACCAACAAGTATGTTCATCCAAAACTAGGCAATGCAAATTGATCAAGACATTACTGACTTATTTAAAGGAGGATTTAAACAGATTGATTCAGACTATAAGAGTGTCATCGGGACGATTTGATGAGATATTTCCTTGGAGAGGGTTGCTCCAGTTCTGTGATGCTTTCCTGAACTGTGTCATTCAATTCATGAATGCTGGGTGGTGGTGGCTCATGTCTTTCATCCAAGCACTTGGGAGGTCAAGGCAGGTGAATCTCTATGAGTTCAAGGCCAGCCTGGTCTACAGAGCTACTTCCAGGACAATTAGGGCTATTATACAGAGAAACCCTGTCTTGAATACCCCCCACCCTTAAAAAACCGTTTTTAGGAGACGCTTTACAGGTGTGATCTGAATGCAGTATGTCCACTCTGATGCTCTGATCTATTATAAAGCCAACTGGTGTGAACATAGTCATTGTTTGATGAGGTAGTATTTTAGAAAGATTAGATTATTTATATCATTTTTCTAATCTTTCATTTTATATGACAACATTTTGCTCATTCTTTTAAAGGTATTTATTCTCGTTAGGGCAAATATATCTACAATATACCCCAAACTACTAAGTACTATTTTTTTTTGTTAATAGGTAATTAACCAGAGTAATGAAAATTAATGATCTTTTACAGCAGGGATATTACAGAATGTCATGCTCTAAAATAGTTCAGTTTTATGCATATTTTGATTCTGATTTCCCATGGTTGATACTAACTTACGCACTTGCATGTGCATGGTATAAACCTATACATGCGTAAGTATATACAAATGTATAAGCAATAAATAAATATTAATATAAGCAACGTTTTAAGTAACCTTATTCTACTTTCAATAAGTGTTTCCTTATGTATAAATCATTATTTTTTATATATTTATTTCTTATTTTTATGCACATCAGTGTTCTGCCTACATGTATATCTGTGTGAGGGTGTCAGATTCCCTGTAACTGGAATTACGGATAGCTGTGAGATGCCATGAGGGTGCTAAGAAATGAATCTGAGTTTGTTGGAGGAGCTGACAGTGCCCTCAACTACTGAGCCTTCTTTCCAGTTCTAAAAGCTGATTGTTAAAAAAAATCTTTGGATTTCTCACATAGTAACATCTTCATCTCTGCTGTTTAATAAGTGTTTGTAAACAAAGTCATTCAGAAAATTAGAACACAAGAAACATGATAGACATGGGAGACAAGGGAAGATACATAACTGGAAATGACAGGGTCAAATGCAGATATAGATCCATCAAACAAGTATAGAAGGAATTTATAGATTTGAGCATATTTGACGTCATGGTCACATGACAGCTATGAATATTACTCACCAAACTGCAAAGAGTGGCTGCATGAGACAGAATATATATGGCAAAATAAGTGAGGCCAAATGGGCATAATCACAAAAATAATTAGAATCTTAATATACTGTCTCTACCAAAGGTAGAATTGTCACAAATGCAAAAAAAAAAAATCCAAGATCTAAGCATCATAAGGAATAAAGTAGATTTGACATATACTCAATAAACTTGATACCCTAAAATTAAAGTAATGAAATTACTGGAAATATTAAAGCAAAATGCAAACTTCAAAATATAACTGAAAGATTAATTTTGTTGAAAAAGATATAAAATGTGTGGTTGGTCTGAACTAAATAACAGAAACACCAAACTAACATTCAATGGACAATACACAAACATATAATGTAGCAAGAGGAAAAAATGTGTTGAAAAAACAATAAAACTGCCCTCAGAATACATAAGAAGATTCAGTCCATTGGCAAAATAAGAAATAAAATGTCATAGATACACAAAGAGGTCTAGCTATTTCCAGAGGGATTGGCACACATCTGAATAAGGATCAGAATATTGCTGAAATTTCAGAGATTATGGAACGAAGATGTTTACTCCTTCACTGCAGTTAAAGCAATATCAAGACATTGTTGTTGTTTTGTTGATTTCTATTTTGTTTTTTAATAAAAATTTTAGGATAGTTCAGTCAGCATACAAAAAACAATAATTTCCTATCATTTGTTACTGGTATACAGAAATTACATCGTCAGTGAGTAGGGGAATGAGAAATGGCACAAATATATTTCTTCTTCTTCTTCTTCTTCTTCTTCTTCTTCTTCTTCTTCTTCTTCTCCTTCTCCTTCTCCTTCTCCTTCTCCTTCTCTTTCTTCTTCTATTTTTGGTTTCAGGAGACAGGGTTGTAGCATTGGAACCTGTTCTAGAATTAGCTCTTGTAGATCAGGATGGCCTCGAATTCATAAAGATCTGTCTGTCTGTCTCTGTCTCTTGACTGCTGGGATTAAAGGCGTGTGCCACCACTGACTGCCTTTTTGTTTGTTTGTTTTTGTATATTTCATCTTAAAACGTAGAGGCTATGTAAAAAGAGTATTAAATCTAATTTAACATTTTTTTTAAAAAGTGAAGTATTTTCAAATGTCAACTTTTTTGTTATTGTTCTGGTTCATTTTTGTTTTTGTTTTGTTTTGTTTGTTTTTTTTTTTTGAGACAGTTTTGCTACATACTCCTAAACTATTTCTTGCATTGTATGAGATTAGTTTCATGAGTAGAGAAATATATGAAATAAACTTCTAAAAATGAAAGCTATTTAGTTTATGCTTGCTTTGTACTATTCACTGAATAATTAAATTACAAAAATATCAGTTGAGAAAAATTTAAATATATTCATAACTGATTCAACATACTAAACAAATGCTTATTTCATTTTTTCATGTATGCATTTTTAGCAAGAAATGAAATTGTGATTTACTTCTAGACTTAACCAAACTCATGCTCATCATTTCTGATATATATATATATATATATATATATGATCTTTATATAAATTTATATAGCTCTCTCCTGATTTTTTTTCTTATTTTCTTGACAAAACATGAGTTAGTGTCTTGAACCCAGTTTGTTACTTTGTATTTTCTATCAGACTTCGGTATAACTTTTGCTTCTAATAAGAACACTGCTAAGTTCTATTACCATCACTTATATTCACACTCTCAACCTTTGTGCTTCTCTGGAGAGCCAGAAACACTACTGCACTCCAGATAAGGCACCAGTGACAGAGAGGTTTCATCAGAGTCCAGCTTGGTGGACTAGTGAGTTCACTGGGTTCAGTCACAGGAGCCTGAGTCAAGGGCTCTTTTCAAAAGGGGCCCATGGGTGACGGCTCACAGGAAAATCCCCCGGCAGGTGTGATGACACAGAGAGGCTGCAGCAATACACAGCCCTTGCACAGCCCACTGTGGACAAAGAGCCCCCGGGAATGTTTTCGTCTCTTCCATCTGTTGTTTACTTCTTGTATTGTAAACAGGCTTTTCTGTCCTGCCAGCAACTCCCAAATAAGCACACGTAGGCTTATTATTAATAATGAAAGCTAGGCCAATAATTTAGGCTTGTTTTGAGAAGCTCGTATTACTTAAATTAACCCATTCCTGTTAATCTGTGTGCCACCCTACAGCTCATTTACCTCATCTAGGTACTGCCCATCCTAGTTTCCTGCTTCCTCCATGTCTCCTTTCTTCCCAGCATTCTCTCTGCCTGAAAAGTTTGCATAGCTATTGGACATTTAGCTTTTTATAAATCAATAGTCATGACATATCTTCACACAATATAAAAGAATAGTCCACAACATTTTATCATGTAAGGAAGATCAGAGCTTTCGTCTTCTCCTCCTTCCATTCTTTCTTCTTATTATTTTATTCTTACTCTTATTATTATGTTTCATTATTTAAAACAATTTTACGTTCAAATTTCAAATGTTTTCCTTCCAAATTTTTTTCAGAACCTTTACTAATTTCTACCCACCAAAGTTCTTTTTCAAGGAAAAAACAAAAACTGAATACAGCAACAAAACCCCCACCACCATGAAAACTTAATAAAACCACATTAAAAAAGAAGCAAAGCAAACAAAACTGTAGTCAAATAAACACACATACACACCCACATGCAAGACTGTGAAGTTCAATTATATGCAGATCAACTAATAACCCTGAGGTCTGCCCTGGAGTGGTTGATTTATCTAGTGTCACTCTATTGAAGAAAACTGATTTTTCATTTTCCATCAGGTGTTAGTAATAGCTCAGGTGTTAACTCTTACTGTAGTGGCTAGGTTTTTATTCACTTATCTATTCTATCATTCATTTTTTAAAAGTATAATTTGTGGCATCTTGCAAATTTCTTGAGAGCCTCTGGAATAGCTCCATTTCTCTCAGGGAGAAAATATTCCAGACTAGAAGAAAACCTGCATGACAGGAGAACTGCTCTGGCTCTATTAGAGAAAAACAAACAAACAAACAAACAAAACTGTCCCTCTTATTAATAAGTAAGTTTACAAAAAATAAAACCTAACTATTCAACATCAATCTTTGCCTGAAGCACCTGTTCTGTACCATGCATCCAGGAATTCTAGACAGCACCCCTCTCAGTAGTCAAAGCATATCCCTGTGAATTGTTACATTGTATAATTTAACACACATTTTAGAATTAGAAAGAAAAAAAGGTACCGTTTATTTTGTTTCTTTCTATATACCTGTGGATTGTTACATTGTGCAGTTTAACACAGGTGCCTTCTGATCAGAAAGAAAAAAGGTACGCTTGGTTTGTTTCTTTCTATGGGTATTTTTTAATGCTTTTTATTTATGTTTTTGTATGCTTGATGGATAAGGGTTAGAACTTCCTTGAAAGCCCCTTAGAATTTATTTCAAAGACTAGCATTGGTCAAACACACGTATTGACAGATCTTTTGTCTTATTTCCTGTTTTAATTGAGAGTCAAAGGTTACATTCTGCTGTGAGAGGAAGACATGACTGGCAGCAGAGGTCAGGGACTCACTGGAATTCTATTAGAGCCATAAAAACAAAACAGGATGATAATTTCACCTGCTCTAACCTCAATTTTTCCAGGATAGGATGGACATTGACCTTACTGTTTGTCAGCCATTGACTCTATAAACATCAACGAGCCTAATTCTGCTTACTAAACACTGGGAATACTTTCACAAGGGTGGAAATAAAACAATGGAAAATACCCCGTGAGAATTCAAAGGCGAGACATAGAGAGGTGACAGAAAAGATAAAGTAACAGTTTTGATATTTTTATTCCTGAATCACATCTCTCCTTTGGCTAGTTTACAACAATAACTACTAACCTTCACTTTTATCTTCCTTTATAGAATGCCATATAACCTCCTTTATGTGAGTGTGTGGAAGTAATAAATCTAAAAAAATTGCTCATTCTCCTAAAATCTATTCATGATACCAGAAGTGTTTGCAAATTTCAGTGGAAGCTTTTTATGCTTTCCCTTCCTTTCTGGTTTTGGGTCAAAGTGTATGTGGATATTTAATGCCACAGATGAATATGTTTTTAAATTATTTTTCAAAAATAACAGCAGTGAATGAAACATGTATTAAATATATTTCTTTCAAAAATACTTAAAAACTTGTTTGATAATATTAACTAAATAAAGTTTATATCCTAAAAACAACTTCACTCTTTTCAGTTTTTGAGTTTCTGTTTGATGCCGTACTTAGAAACTACTTAACCTTGAATCTAGATATTCAGTATATCTTTTCATAGGAGATAGTGCTCACTGTCCAACAGTCATCGGAAATCCACCGGTCACAGTCCTGTCTTTAATGTCAGAAGGGTCCCTGGTTTTTCTTTTAGTCTGTCCATTGTTTTGACGTGAACATTAAACTTTGAAGTATCAGATAATAGTAGATATTCCCAAGATGAGTTCAAGTTTTCTTTTCAACAGCAAAGCCCAATGGCAAAATAAATATGAGGGAGAAAACCAAGTTAGATATTTGTGTTAGACTGATAGATGTCAACTCATAAATTAGTAAATTTTCAAGTATATAGGTCACTTCTTAGAAGTTAAACGTTCATTTTTAGGGAAACATTTTTATAAACCAACTTTTAGCCAGAATTTTTTATGTGGAATGTTCATAAAGTCATAGAAAACACAGTGATATTTGAATTACTTAATTTTTCTTAAACATCAAGTCAAATAAAGTGAATTGGCCCATATTTTACTTAATCAGAGTGCATTTGTAGTGGTTCAAAGTAACTTTTTTATTTAACAAACTTATTTCCGGCTTACCATAAACAAATGAATCCTGCTAAGCAAATAGACTAAAACCACATGATCATGTGAGAGAAAATGTGGTTTTTCTTTCATTTCTCTGCCCAGAAGTCAATACTGGAGCATCTGAAGTTCATTAACTACATTAAATTTCCTTACATTGCACCCAAGTTGTTTGAATTTCTGGTCATTTGGTGAGCATATTTAAGACAAGATTATGTTTGCTTCATCTTCTGAAAAGTTCTTAAGTCTTTGCTAGTACTGATCTGAGTTTGAAGAACGTGAAGGGTTGCTGCTATCTGAGAGCTAGCTCAATTGTGTACTCTGCTAAATCTGTCCTTCTCTGGGGAATTCTCTCCTCTCCTCCCAGGTATGGGCATTCCTTTATTGTTTTGTATTAACAAAATATCTCAGACATATTCATTGAAGTCTGGGCTTATTCTCTGACAATGGTGTATATCCTCAATGGCCATTAGTGATATGACTCAAAGGAAGCAGCACACTCTTTTTCCTAGGAGTCCCAAGGATATGTTCTGTGTATATAATAGATTCATCAAAGGACTTGATTTTTTTTCATTTGACATTAAAAATTAGGTGTTGCCAAGGAAATCTTTATAGATACTAATCATTACATTCAAGACATGTAATCATAGGTCATATTGTACACTTAGGGTTTCGTCACATAGATTACAAGGAAGGATGTGTAGAGGAAGAGGGCAAAGCTGTTGTGCTATAATTGCAAATTCACATCACTTAAAAAAAGTTTTTAATTTGGCAAACTGCATTACTTAAAAGAACTGTGTGCTACTTCTTAGTAATAGGCACTCTTTAGTTTCATTGATGAAGCAGCCATAAAAATAAAATTCACACTCAGCAGATATTTCATAATTAACTGACCATTTCCACGTACACGTTGTAACACCTCTCACGGTTACCTGGTGTATGAACCTACCCTTTTAGAAAAGCACTAATTACCATTGACAGCGCTTCATAAACAAGTAGCTAGCCACTGAAAGGTGAATAAAAAGATGACATGATCTAGGCTTTCAGAATATTTGGAACAACAATGAGTCTGAAAAGAGGACAATCCTATTTCATTCCCACTGATGTCTGTATCCATGGAAACTCCCTTTTAATAGCATCCACAGCACACTGGAAAAACAGGTATGCTACCTTTTGAAAGTGAGTGCATTAAAAGAATCCAGCCCTCTGCTAAGAAGGTCAGCTCTTGAAAGCCTTGAAGAGCTATGGTAGCTGAGGAAGCTGGAGGGCTGTAAATCCTTCCTCTCCTTGCTAAGAAGCTTGGCCCCCGGAGGACCGCATCAGCACTCTAACACAGCGAGTGTGATGTAGAGCCTTTGTTCGCTGCCTATGATGTTACACTCTTGAGGACTTGTTTCTTTAGCTAAGAGAACATGCAGGAGAGGCCTATTACGTGAGCCCAGAGATTAATTATGAGGAGACTCAAACTGGGAAAGACAGGCAAAAAGATGTACAGTGTGTGAAAAAAGGAGACTTGTTCGAGAGAGTGCCAGATAGCAAATGCCAGCACACTAGAAATACAGGCACTAAAATATTATTCACATGGTAACAGTTTAAAGCATTTTGTAATCTCAGCACTTTTTACTATAATAAATATTTGTCAAAGAACAATAGCCTTCCCTATAGGATTATTTAAGATGCACACTGAACACAATAGAATATTATTAAAGGTCATCATGTTTAAATCGAGCTTTAACATAGCAGAACTAGTTTTCTCTTACTACATAAAAAGAAGCAGTGAAGAGAACTTATGGGAGTGTTTGGAGGGGGAAATGGAAGGAGGATGTGTTGTAATTATATCATAATCTTGAAAAACTGAGGTAATACAAAAGGAACAATTTTATAAAACACTTTGAAGGAATAGAGGATAAAAAAATCTTTAGTGTTTAACAAAGATAAAGATTTCATTTTTAATATGCTCACAAAACAATGAGTTAATATTTTGTGTTTAAGAAGCATAAAAATAAATGAATAAATTTATGAGTTATGTGACAAATTGTTACTTTTATGGAATAATCTTAATATTTTTAAATATTATGTTTACAAACACTGAATCACTCATTTTTCTATGAGCGAAATTTGCTGAATCCATAGATTCATGACCAAATACAGTGTGAGTGTAAGAAGGCTAAGTAATATAAATTATTAAATATAAAATTAATGATGAGGTTAGCATGATAAGAATGCTGCTATTTATCATTCAGCTCATTATGGCCATTCTGTGGCTAATGTACTTTCTCAAGCATTTTATACATATTTGTTGTGTCTTAATCATTATTATGTACTTATGAGTTGAGCACTCCCACAAATTTCATATTAGGCAGGAATCTGAAGGTAAAAACAAAAGACCAATAGTGGAGTTGGGAGATGAGCCCATACTACACTTGTGACTGTCCTGGGAGCGAGCCAAGCCAGCACTGTGCATTCTGGGAGTGGTGTGGCAGAAGCAGAAACTACTCTGTCTAGGGCATGGGAAAGTACTGTACACAAGTCGCTTCTTCTTCGTGGTCTTTCTGAGTGTCACACAGCACATTGTGTAGCTAAAAGGGTGCCAAGCAGCTTTTCCCCTCTCCTGTTTAGTATATGTGGAACCAGTTGAGCTCTAAATACATGTCCACTCAAGCAACAACTGCTCTTATCTTTACTATATAGTGAATTCCAAGAAGTTTTCTATCAGGCCAAGAGATGACAGAGAAAGAAAGTATCAACTGATAGATACAATGTCCACCAACCAATGCTTACTTCCTCAGATTTTCAATGTCTCATTGCCAACAGCCCCGCATTTATCAGGACTAAAACAGCAGTCGCCCTTCTTGGACTGCGCATCGAGCTGGCAGGCTGTGATTTATCTTTGACTTGTTATTTCAGTCACATTTTTATTTTATACTATTATGACATTATTGTTCCTAGCCCTCATGCCGGGATGACTTCAGCAATCACCCATCGTCACTGGACGTTCTTATTTCAACCAGCATTGTGATTCCTTTCTAGGGCGGAGCAATGGATGTTTGCTGACCAATGATTAATTGCTCAGCTAGAGAAAACAGCACTGTTTGAGATCCATATGTTTAGGGTGAGAGTGTTTGCTCTACGCTTCCTGGAAGTCAGATGAGGAGCAAATGAATGTTTACGTTTCTGACTCGCGATGATCCTCTCTATAGCAGTGTAGTTTCTATTTTGACTGCATCTTGCAGCATCTGTATCACATTCAGTAATTGGCTTGATGTGGCCCCGAGTGTTTGTCTATGAATTAGATTTCGGTAACAATAGGCACTCAGTAACATTTAAGTGTTTATTATAATTATTAAAACTGATTGTGTTGTTACTAGAAACAGCTAATAAAATTAGTGCTGTGGAATCATTACTGAGAAAACTATTTAGTATATCAGGTATCTAGTTCAAACAGATATTTTCGGTTCATTACTGGAGGTTAAGTCAAGGTGGGAATCTGAAGTACCTATTCACTTCATAGCTAAGGCTAAAGAAAATAAATGTACCTAGGCATCTTACCAGCTAGTTTTCTCTATTCTTTTACCAGGACCCCAAAGTGGGTACTGTGATGATACCCAGTTTCAGGACCTTTTCCCCTAGCATTACGGACAATCAAGCAAGTACTTAGAGATGTGTCCACTATCCAGGTACTGATCTAGATAGTATCTTGCTGAGTATCTCTTCCCAGGTGATGGTAGACTGTGGCAAGTGGACAACAAAAGCAAACCATAACAGAGGTCATGGTCCTCTCCCTCGTGTTAGAGCATCACTTCTTGATTTCTGTGCACATCAGCTGCAGTTATCAGAACAAACCATGGGGCGAATGATAGAACTGAAAGGGGAGTACTGGAAATCAACACGGAGAGGGCGGTGTTGCTGCAAGAGAAACAGGTGAGCATCACACGCGGCCATTTTCATGGGCTCTTCATTCCAGATGTCTTTCCCAGCAAGAGCTAGAAAAATTCCCAATTTTCCAAAAATTTACTCTTAATAGCCATTTTAAGCTGTTTTGGAATGCCAACATAAAAGATAAAATATTGTGAAATCGACTTGATAAAGCTGAGATGTGTCAGTCAAGGCTCACTTGTCTATTCATTCTGAACTCAAGACAATCATCTAAATGGAGAAGTTGAAAAATCAGCTACCGAAAAAGCTGCTTTTTTTTCTTCTTTTCTTCCTAGGTGGTGAAGGTAAGTCTGACTCATGCTGTTTGCTTAAAATGAAAAGTTGGTTTTATTTCTTGTGATTAGCTTAATTAGTCACTTTCATTTTTTCACAACAAGACTGCCTGACAGCCTTTTCTTTTTTTATTTATGACTTCGGTCAGATGTAGGGTCAAATGATTTCTGTTTGTCATTATATTTCCTAAGATTGCAATCTGGTCTGCTCCTTATTAAAAAGCCGAATAATTTCATTCACTGTAATGGGAACTATTACTGCCGATAGTTTTCTTTGTTTTTGATCTTTATCATTAAATGAAAAACCTAAACTTTCTTACTCTATTGAAAAAATAAGTACGTTTGTGGGTTACTGCATGGTTGCCTCTCACTTAATGGAATGGATAAATTCAGCAAGGTTAGCGGAAATATTTCCCAGTGATTCTCATTATAAATCAGAAACTTATTCACATGCTGAGGTAGAAGTAAACCAAATTCACTTCAGTTCAAACCAGGGAATATTTACTGAGCACTTATCTGAGATATGGAGCACTGTACGGTATACACAGGAGAAAAAGGACATTGTGATGCTCTCAAGCACTCAGTAGTTAACCCTAGGAGGATTACTTAGCCTGAAAATAAGGAGGAATACAAGCCTTGCCATACATATAAAGAATAGACTATGGAAATTTGGATGAAGACAATATTGTGCCCTATTTTAGGAAAACAAAAACAATAGCAAAACTTTAGAAGGGGAGAGAAGATAGTCCAACTAGTGTAAACTTTAAAAAAGAACCATCTACGTCATGACTCCATTTTTTCTTAGCTATTGAAGCAAAGGCACAATGAAAGCTGCATGAGAAGCCAAACATGATGGGCAGGTCTCAAAGAGCAGGATTATTATCTACTGATATGCTCACCTGCCCTCTGAAATACCATTCGCGTGAGTAGTGAGTACCCTCACTCTGGTTGTAATAATCAAAGGTATGAAAGGCTTCCAGACCCAGTACTGTTTCCTTGACCTCTTGTGCAGCCAGGAAAATGATATCCTAGGAAAGGGGTCCTCCTTTAACATCACTTAGTAAAACTGTGCTCGTTTAAGAGGCTAGTGGAGTTCGCTTAGTTCCACTTGAAGTTCATCCTAAGCTCTGACAAACACTGCTTCTGGGACCTGTGAACAGAGAGAAGTCACTGTGAAAGGGGCCACTACATATCACTGACTGAACACTTACCTTCCCCAAATGAAACCATGTGAAGGCCAAAATTCAGAGACATCATTATCTCAAAAAGTACTACCTCACACCAGATGGTCCTTCTGTCACCAGGCACATATCTTATCTTTCATGTGGACCTTGTGGAATTTGTGTGAAAGGAACACCTGCCTTTGTGAGCCAGTGATGAAGCAAATGTGTTGTTTAAGTTTGTTTTCTGTTGGGATAAATATCATGGACAAAAGCAATCATGGGAGGAATGAGTTTATTTGGCTTTCACTTCTTTGTCATAGTCTACCACTGAGGGACAGAAGGTAAAAACTTGAGGAAGGAACCTAGAGGTAGAAACTGAAACAGAGACCATGGAACAATACTGCTTTCTGACTTGTCTCCATGGCTAATTTTCAGCTACCTTTCTTATAGAGCCCAAGGCCACTACCTGAGAAGATACTACCCAGAGGAGGCTGGACCCTACTACATTAATTATGAATTTAAAAGAAATTTAAAAGAAAACTTCATAGACAGTGCCCACAATTCTGAAAGCTGGGGTCCCCTCTTTCCAGATGTGTTAAATTAACAACCAAAATTAGCCATCACATGCTACTTGCCTACTCCCATCTGTATCAAAAAATGTGATTGGTACTGGGGACATTCCCAGGATGAGATAGGTCATGACTATCTCAAAAGTCAATGTTTTAACCTTGACTCTCTGCACAGTGGGAATAGGTGACTAGATCTGCCCTGGAATAGATCACTAGATCCAGGCAGTCATAAATACTCTTATTCTGAAAATGCTACCCAAGCTTCTGAAGCACCCAAAGTTCTCTCTATCCAGAAAGTGGTACCTGATCCTTGAGAAAAATGTCTCTGAGACCCTGGTAGCTGAGCTTCTTGTATGGCATTGCTAAAATGTTGAAGTTAAATTCAGAAAAGGGCTGTATATATAGTGCCTAACTTATCAATGGAGTCTCTGGTGGAGCAATTGTTGGTGATCAGGTATGGTGCAAATTGAGACCACTGAAGAATAATCTCACTGAGAATGTGAGTCACCATCCTTGATGTCATTTTTTAAATATCATCTTGGAAACAAAAGTCTGTGTATGAATGAAAGTTGCTGTCTTCTTGTAGGAGAACTCAAGGAGATTGATATAATAATCATCTTACCCATACTACTCTGAACACTTTGGGGAGACAACATGGTGAAGAGGAAGATAGCAATTTTCTTTGCCAAGCGTCAAAAATGTGAATTCATGAAGTACTTAAAAAGTAGCAGAACTCCATAACTATGAAACTAACAACCAAGTGGTAACAGATCACTTCTTGGAGGACATGAACTACTTACCATATTTTAGTGTCACAAATATAAAGCTTTCAAAGTTTACTAAGATGTTCAACATTTTTACCTCTTATACTCACAAAAAAACGTCAGAATGAGGGTAATGTATGGTTTTCCCCTCAAGAGTCAATTTCTTTATAATAAAACAAAGGTTATAAAATCAGAGATACTGGGCATAAAATATATTGACTCTTTTTTGTCCCGAATGGCTAGTTAAATAGTTGTATATATTTAAATATACAACAAATGGAAAAATAAAAGCTTCTGAGAAATAAACTTGAAACTGTTAGAAGTATAGAGTAAAGCAGGGTTTGATTGTACATTTTTCCAACTTCTTGTTTTATTTGGGTAAAGCTTTGGTTTTCATATATACTGTACACTTTGTGTTGTAAATTTTGTTTCTCATGATATCCAAAGAAAATTTTTCTAAGGCCACTAAAGAAAGCATGATCTTCAGAGCTCTAGACCTTGTACATATAGCACCATAGGATTTGTGCAGAACCTATGGTCATTTTTCAGTGTTAGAGAGGTATCTCAGAGCTCCTGGAACTACCAATTGCCTGTATGGGTTGTTGAATGGTGGCTGTACTGCAGTTTTAGATAATAACGACTAGCAAAAGCAATGAAAGATTTGATACAGACATAACTAATTTTCTTGCACGTCCTTGATCCATAGCTAATTTAACTTCTTGGTCATGGAAGCTACAAACAAAGAGGTTAATGACAATTATGACTGGAGGATAGCAAGAGTTTTCTCTGCTAATTAAGCTAAAAAGACATACACACACACACACACTCACACACATACACACACACACACACACACACACTAAAATTGTTCTGGAGGAGGAGCACAAATTAAGGGAAATAAAACACAGAAATCAGTTCATGTGTACCCCAGGCCTCTTTAGGAGTGATGAAGGCATGGTACAGAGCAATAACCACACTATGTCCATATGTCCATGCAGGAGAAGCAAATGATGCTTTCCTCCAAAGGCAAAGAAATAGAGAATTAGTTAAATGTTTCCAAAGAAAATGCCCAAGCTGTTACATTTCAGGAGAAATATGCTAAGGTGTTCAGATGAAGAAATAAACATATAAATTGTTACCAGAAATTTATTTTTCAGTAAATTTGTTCAAAAAATTTGGAAAAACACAACTTTTGGGTCTGTAAAAGATGTAGGATGTTAATGTTTTGCTGCTACACTCTTTTTTTATGACAGAATATATTCTTGCTGATATGTCAGGGATATTATGATAAGCCAAGACTGTCAATATGAATTTTTCAGCAATTAATATATGATTCTATTTAGGACTTTTAGATATTTTTATTTCATTTTAAATATTAGTTGGAGAGTTTTATATATTAGTTTACTGCCCTTGTATTTTACCAGGATTAAGCACAGATTCAAATTTGCTATTGAGCATGAGAAGGGAGAGGAGCAATGACAGAAGAAGACAGAAGCGGGAGTGAACCAGCTATGTTATAGCTGCTCAGGTCTCACAGTTTGGACCTCAAAGGAGATGACAAAAGTTCATGTGGCAAGTCACGGGACTCTGAATCTATAAATTAGCTACATAAGCCTGAAAGAGACTGAGTCAAGTGGCCTTTCTGATTACTTTGGACTGCATTGAATACTAAATACTAATACTAAATACTAAATATTAAATTGAATACTAAATACTAAAAGCATGTAGAAATCAAGTGACTACCTCTTGAGGCTTAAAATAGAATGGTCATATAGTAAATGAAAATTGAAAAAAGATGATCAGGTAAAAAACTGAACCTGTATATGAATACTAATTGATTTAATTTTAAGCATGCTGTATTGTATAGATAAGCAGGTGGTAGATAGTGTTCTATCTGACCAATACATGAAATAAATTTGAAAAGATAAGTCCAGATCCTAAAGTTAACAAGCATAAAATGCATTGAAGTCTAATCAATCAGGAAGTATGTATAAGTTCCAAATCTCCTGCTTGTGAGAGTCCTAAAAATCAACTCTAGCATCAGGGTACAGAAATTATGGGTTATAATAGTACTTGCTAAGGTGACAAGGTAATGATGGAGAACCCATTCACAAGCCTTCTCTGCTCCTGCTGGGGCTTCTTCTCCATTGATAATCCTTGCATTCTTATACTTGGCTTCTCCTATGCACAATGGAAATGATGAGAACACATAGCTATACAGTTCTGGAACAGAGAACTTTCTGTGATTTCCAATACTCTCCTGAGATGAAGCCAGGGATTATACTTTCTACAGAGAATAAATGTTTCGTTAAAATTCATGGGGACATAAAGTATTTCAACTAAAGTGTGGACAATTTGCCCTTCTGACCAGTGATTCAACAAGGGTTGATTTCACTTTCCATCTGAAAACAAAGCCAATGCAAACGAAATAGCAATTGTCAATAATGGAGTAGAAGACATGGAAGGACAGTTGCTCTTACAAAATGGATGATAGCTGAGGTCACCTCTCGGATGGCTTGAGTTGGAATCCTGTCTCTACAAGTACAGAGAAGCCAGACCCAGCTTGAAAGACTCCCTTGATAGAGTAGGTGTTGCAGAGGCCGGGAAGAACCTCACTACAGAGTATTGTCTGGCAAACTGGACCGAGCACAGCATGCCTGCTCTGTGCTGTGCTGTAATCATCCAAGTCCCTGGTGGTAATGGTAGATTTACCATCTTGCCCAGTGTATGCTGTAAGGAAACTATGCAGGGTTAGACTGAAATAAAAAAAAAAGGCCAAATTATTGGAGAGAATGTTGTCCAGTATTCACAGATGCCTGGAATAGTTTGTCAGTCAAATGGGACAACATCATTCACAGGGCATGTAGAAGCATAGAGTGGTCAAAAAGGGATGGGCTTGTAGTGCAATTTCTAATTATTCTTAATAATAATAAAAAACACAGAGTCAGATATTAGGGGGTGAGAGTAAAACCTCCAGAGAAGCAGAGCAACCAGCCACTAGTTCTTACTTCTATGAAATTCTCAGACTGAATACAAGTACTCAGACTGAATCCTGAACACCTGTCCCCTCCTGCCTTACATTCCTCTATCAGCCCATCTATATCGCTTCCAGTCTTCACCTCCTTGGTGCTGGGATTAAAGGTGTGCACTACCCTCGTTTGGCTCTGTTTCTCTCTCTCTCTCTCTTTTTTTTTTTTGCTTTTTTGAGACAGGGTTTCTCTGTGGTTTTGGAGCCTGTCCTGGAACTAGCTCTTGTAGACCAGGCTGGTCTCAAACTCACAGAGATCCGCCTGCCTCTGCCTCCCAAGTGCTGGGATTAAAGGTCTGCACCACCACCACCCAGCTATCTGTTTCTCTTTTAAACTGTAGACTGGCTCAATCTCAAGTAGCCCAGGTTGGCATTGAACTCACGGAGATCTGTCTGCCTCTGTCTCCTGTATGCTGAGATTGAAGGTGTGCCACCACTGCCTAGCCTCTATGACTTACTAGTGTGGTTAGTTCCATACTCCGATCTTTAGACAATTTTATATTCAGACAATCACAAACAAAATATCACCATATGGGTTTAATAAAATAGAAAAACTAGTGGTGGTGCTGACCAAGGATTGATTTTTTTTTCTTTTTTTTCTCAGTTGTTTATTTTATTTCACTTTTCAATGCTAATGATTGAGCCAACTGCCAACTGTCTTCTGTGTGACAAGGAAGCATTCAGCTGCACCCCAACCCTTCCTTTGTTGTATTTCTGTTTGTTTGCTTTCACTTTTGGAGATAAAGTGTTGCTTTATAATCCAGTCTGTCACTGAACTCACAATCCCCCTGCCTCCATCTCCAGAATAGAATTGCACCTGTGCTGCTTCAGGAATCTAATAAGGAGATCCAAAAGAAACTGTAGACAAATAATCTGACAGAGCTCCAGAAGAAAGCTAGAGAAGAGTGGTTCTCAGCCTTCCTGATGCTGCTACCCTTTAATACAGTGTCTCATGTTGTTGTGACCCCCACTTGAGGTCCTAAAATTATTTTTGTTGCTATTTCATAACTGTAATTTTGTTACTCTTATGAATTGTAATGTGGATATCTATATTTTTGATGGTCTTAGGCAAACCCTGTGGAAGGGTCGTTCAGCCCCCCAAAGTGGTCATGACCCACGGGTTTAAAACTGTTGCTCTGGACTATAGAAACCCCAAATATGCTTGGCTGCGCTTCTCTGCATCTGCTTCCATCAATTAGTGGATGAAGGTTCTATGATGACAGTATAGTCACCAGTCTGATTACAGGGAAAGGCCGTAACTTGGGTTTTATAATTGAAGGTTTTCAATGATTCATTTTGTTGTATATTTGCTAACCTCACATAGTACATTATATAAACTGTTGGAATTTAATGTGACTTTGATATGCTGTTATTAAAAGCACAAGTGGGTTAGGCTTGGGTTCTCTCTGGTTTTCACAGCATGCCCTCTCACTTTGGTTTTTCTCTCAGAGCATTCTCTGGTTTCAACCTCTTTGAAAGATCACCTAATGCAAAGCATAATGTACATGTAATGAGAAATTTGTGACACCTTAACCTTTGCTCTGAATTCTAAGAGATTCATTTTTAGATTATTATTCTAAATTCTTCTTTGTACGGTATTTGCATGATGTGGTACCTTCTCATTAAGTTTTGACACTGGCCCAAAGGCAGTTAGTAAAATAATTTTCATCCTATGGGTGATAATAAAGAAGGATAAGAATTCTTTAAGTAGTGGGAGTCAAAGCAGGAAGCAGGGACTGGAAAGCTCATGCTCTAAACCAGAATTTTCCAATACCTTTTAAATGCATCAAATAGAATGTGTGTGAGTAAGTTGTACTCAAAGAATTGGTCAATATTTGTTTGTGAAAAAAGTGTGCTAGTATAATTGATTGTAACAGGTATTTTGCCATTTGTAACATTACTTAATACTTTGAGATATGTCTTTGGTCACTTACTAAATAACTTAAAGAAAGCCTTTAAATTCAAGTTAGTTGTCAATCTTTTGTTTTAAAAATAGACAATACATCATGTCATTTTTGTCTATAGATTGTTATCTAACATGGTTCTTTTGTTTCCTCATCATCTGTGTTCTCTTTCTGGATTGTTTTAAACACATATTTTATATGGTACTTTTGTTGATGTCAAATTAGAATTAACACACTTGACATTCATTTTAAAGTCTTTAATTTTAATAGTCCCTTCAGTTTTGTATTTATTTTTGAGAGAGTGAGTCATAAGTTAATGTACTTTGATGTCTACTGAAAACTTTAAAATGACATTATATGAGCTAGGGGAAAAGTTCATGTCTTATATAAAATAGTCTTAGTTAGAATTTAGTGAAGAGTTTTACATTTAAGGAGATGAGAACGTTTTCTTCTGCAGAGTTGGGGTTGTTCCCAGGGCTTTCTGCATTCTAGGTCAGCATACTGCCACTGTGCTGCACCCGCATCCTGCAAACCAGTTCTTGCGGTGAAATGAGTTGGTACCAAGCCATTAAAAACTTGTCCTTATACTTCAGGGATAAATAGCTCTTCTTGTTGTCCCTAAAACGGGACTTTAATAAATTTGTTAAAATAATTTTTCCTGACACTGTTGTCTTTCCACAGCTTCTTAAAATGTGAGTGAAAACAGTAAAATATTTCAGAACTCGTGATGATGGAAATGTAATTCCTAACAAAATATATAACTCACCCACATCCTTTGGCAGTGCTTGCTTGTTCCATCATTTGACTTCCCGTCAGCCTTAGCTCTCTACACATGGCAAGCACAGTGTGCAGTTTGTCATGCCACTGAAATCCACTCAGTGCTTCCGGCTGTAGGTGACTCTACTATCTGAGGATTACAGTGTTTTAACTGTACATACACATTTTAGGAACTGATAACAACGTAAGTTCTTTATGAAAAACAAAGCTATTATTTATGTTTTATCAATTAAGTATCAATGATAGATGTCCTTATCATCAGACTATGTTTTGTTAGAATCTTTGATTTAAATTTGTTGCTTGGATTGCTCATTTGAGTTTCATTAAGAAAAACTAATAATTCATTTTGGCTTGAGATTAAGATAGAATTTCTCTGACAATTTTCAAAATAGCTCTAAACATACTTCTGCCATTTTAAAGCTTGGATTTATGCAAAGTGGTATTCTCGATACTGATGATTACAAATCTAAGATGTCAATCAACTTAAAAATACTGAAGATCCTCATGTTCTGCAGGATCAAATATGATTTAACTTTTTATATAAAATTAAATAGTACATCAATCTCGTTAGTTTGCAAGCTTGTTGTTGTCTTTGCCAATAGTAAAATTATATGCACAGCAAAGAATTATATTATAATACATCTGTATAACTTATTACTTGAAAGGTTTGAGTTATTATATTTATACATATCCTATATTATTCACACATTTATTGGTTTAAGAGGTGTCCCACTGGGAAAATGTGTGAGAAATCATGCTTCATACAATGCTGGCCTTCTTAAGAAGTTTGAGAGTTTTCTGTGATTTTGACATATACATGCATTTACATACACACACAATGCAGAGAAGCAAGCAAAACAAACAAAATTTTGAACCACTGAGATTACATTTCTTCCTTTCTAAAGTTCATAACTAATTGACTCTGTTCATCTGTTCGAGAGTATTTAATTTCCTTTTAATTTATTTTTCCTCGTGGTCAGCACTTTTCAGTTTGAGCACATGTGATAGCAAATGGTGCTATTGACTGAATGAGAAATTGAGAAGTAGATGTGGTCTGTGATACATAAACCAGTCTCTTTTGTCCCAAAGGAAAATGAAGGCATTAATGACTCTCAGCCAGTTGGTGGAGACCATTATTTAGATTCAAATTAAAATCAAGTTTGTTGTACATTGTCAACAATTCAGATGAGAAGACATTGTGCAGATCTCTGACAGCCACCCTTGATGGGTGATTTTTTACAGAGCAAGGATGTAGTTAATGGAGTTGGTTAGACTTTTCCAATAATAAAGCATATTGGTTTTGTCTGGAGACTGACTTGCTAATTACTTGGGCCCTAAATAATGCAAACCCTGTTCTCCTTTATTAGCTAATATTGTTCAGAGGTTGGGAACATGGTTATAAAGACCAATTAAAGGTACAGTTTTCTGGCATGCTAGACCCGTTCATAATCTTGGCAATATGAAATGTCATGTGGGGAAGTCATTATCAGAATCTTCCTCCCTAGTTCATATTAGTTTCTGAAAATGTTTTTCTTCTCTTTGTATCAATCCAACACAGAGCCTTTGATGGTGTTGCTATAACTCTTGTTCAATAAAAAAATTCCTTGATATCACATTAACTTTGCATCACATAAATAAGTACATCGGGGACTGTGGCTAATGCAGCTGAATATGAATATAATGTAATGTGTTTGAATAAAACAGAAGAAAGAGAACACAGAGCAGCCTAGGTAACAGGAAATCTTGCATAGAAATTCTATTTCTCTTAAGACATCTGTCCCATTAACAAGTATTAGTTGGAGGAAAAATCTGTTATTTTATATACAGAAAAATGCTACACCTTAAACATTCATGCTTTAGTAGTGCTGATGTATTTATTTAGTATTTTTATGTTATTCAATGCTTAGGAAGATGTTTTACCCAATATGGAAGATGAGAATAAATGACAATATTCTTACAGTTATTCTAAGACCATTACAGTGACCATGAAGATATTAATAAATTTCTTTATATGTTTTCAAAATAATTGTGCTTCTATATCATTTTAAATTCATCTGAATATCTGGAAGACGCCCTTGGTGGGTTGAATAATTACCTCCAAATATGAGCTTGGTTTAACTCCAGAATCCATGAATGTTACTTTCTGTTGAAAAAGGAGCTATTCATAAGCATAAGAACGAGTTCTTGGCATTATCGCTTTGGCAGAATCCCTGACAGAAACAATTAGGAAAGAATGATTATAGCTGTGTTTAAAGATGGTAGAAGGTACATCATGGGAGGGAAGACAGGTCTACGGAGGGACTTTGGCTGTAGCAGGCATATTGTTATGTGGTTTTCTCATGCATCAACATACCAGGAAAGAGAAAGCTCAGTTATAAACACAGTCATCCCATAACCCTCCAGTCTTGTCGCTAGAGTCACAGGTCTGTTTGCCAAATAGGCCCCATATTTAAAAGGTTCTAGAACCTCTTAAGTAGCACGAATATCTGGGGACCACATTTTCCACGTGGGAATGTAGAGGAGACATTTCACATTTGAATCATTGTAACATATTTGATTAATTTAGGAAACTGGGAATTAGATTTCCGCAGAAGATGGCCTAATCAGTAGTCCTTGTAACACAAGCAGCAATGGAATTCACATCTCTGACACCCATATAAAGCTAGGTATGGCAGCATAATCCTATAATTAAGCCATATTGAAGCATAGACAAGAGGATCCTTGGAGTTTGTTGGCCAGCTTGCCTACCTAAATTGACAGTTCCAGGCACACTAAGAGATTCCACCTCAAATTAAGGTTGAGATCGGTTGAGCAAAATATCCAACATGGACTGCTGCCCTCCATACGTACATGTACACACATAACTGCATAATACATATATCTGCAAATACATGCAAGTATTTACATACATGCAGCATAATGTCCTCATCAGGAAGAAGTCGATGGCTTTAGAAGCAGCAGAGAAGGTGAAACGGAGCGGTGTACTTCACAGTCAGAGAACAAGCCAGGGAATGTGAGCAGTCAGGCAATGAAGTTCCCCTCAAAGTATAAAAATTGGACTAGAATTGCTGCTACCTGATTTTAGTTGAGTCAAAATGATTTTGGACTGTTGACATTAAAAGTGGTAAAATAATATATTTGTGTAGTTTTAATTCATAAGTTCACGGTAGATTGCTATAGAGGATGAGCACAGTACAATTTTAGGTGAATGGCATCGACTCTCTAGTATGTGACTGCCTTAGCAGTTGTGATTGATGTCTCTAGCAAAGCAAAACACTTGAAAGCAAAATGTATCTATTTGAGAATCTGACTGCATCAATTATTAGACTTCTAGTCTAAGGGACATTAGCAGAGATTCTTTAGTTTTGTTTTCTTTACTCAAGAAATAAGAAAAATAATATAATCTACCCCTTAAAGTAGTTAAAGATGACATGAGAGAATACAACTAAAGACGGTACTTAAGGCAGTGACGAGGTCATCGGAATGAATTTTCATCTTCGTTTATCCCACTAAGTAGAAGCATCATTGAGGAACAATTAGTAAGTAGACAGTTGTTGTGCAACAGACTTTACCAGGGGCATATGTACAAGTATCTATTCATTTCAGAGTGGGAACTGACTATGGATAAAATGACAAATAGCATCAAAGTCCAAATTGGTGAACAGGTGATGTTCATTAGGGTTATTTACAAGAATATGGCTATGAGGTACTTATAGAAGTAGAAATGACTTAAAGAAAGCTGCATCATGAAAACTTACCCCAGCATAGAAAAGAGCTTACCAAAGCTGGAACACAATACACAGCCTACTGGCAGCCGAAGAGGTTGGAGAGTGTCCTTTCCACATGGCTTAGTTCGTCTGAACCTCTTCTAGCCAGCATACCTGGTCTTTGTATCTTCTGGACAGTTTGGCATGTCTCTGTCTCTTCTACGTGGCTGGGCTTGTCGAAAAGTCTTCTTTGTTGTTTGGCTTATCTGTGAATGACACTCTGCAGTCCTTGCTTTTTATACTCTTTGGACTGAAGAGAAGAACGAATCCTGTGCAGATTCAGGGACTTTCTGAATACGAGTTATTTACTTCCTGTTTAAAAAAGTATCTCACCTCTCTTTTAAAAAAATCCTGTTGATACACCTCTCTGTAAGCATTCAGTTTTAAGAAATTTTTCTCCCAAATGGAAGGTCTTAATCTCAGAAGAAATTGCTATACAACAGCAGTGATAAGACAGTTATTCTGTCATTAGTGGGTGAGCATATGAGGGAATGGGATTAGGGACCAGGAAATCAGCATGCCATAGTAGTTTGGAGGTAAAAAACGAATGCTCTTCTCACAATTTGAACAATCACTGTGGTGCTGCTCTAGGGAAGCTAATTATTTTTAATGAGAAGAATTAGTCAAGAGAAAGGAAAATTTTGTACCCGTGAGTCACAGATTTACACATGGAAGATTAATATTTTGACTCAAACTTGGTGGATGAATTCCATTCACTAAGACCAAGGGTTCCATAGCATCATCAACTAGGGTAAATCTACTGTTTAAGGTAAGAATATACTCCATCTGGGGGTGAAAATATGTACTTAGTTTGTAATCTCGATCTAGCTCATGTTTCCACTTTGGTTTCTGTTGCTGTAATAATCACCATGACCCAAAGCACAGCAGAGACAACTTACTTACTTGATTCAACCTTCTGTTTAGCTGTATTTCTAAAACATACCCAGGCATGGTATTTCCTACATTAGGCTAAGTCCTCTGCATCATTTAGCAAGTTAGAAAATGTTCCACAGACATATAATCCTATCTGACGGAGACAATACCTCAGTTAGGTTACCTCTTCCCAGGTATTTCTAATTTGTGTATAGATAGCAAAATAACACCCAAAGTATTTACTTAAAAATAACATCTGAGCATATAGGAATTATATTTCAATGCATGACTAATAAATAGCTCCACACGACTGGCTATTTATTTAGAGTCAGGAAAGATTTTATGATAACTTATGCTGGAGAGGATGCTGACTAAAGGGAACACTTCTTCATTGCTGGTGGGAGTGCAAACTGGTACAGCCACCTTAGATATCAGTATGGTGACTTCTCAGAAAATTAGGACACAATCTACCTCAAGATCCAATAATACTACTTTCAGGTGTAAACCCAAAGGATACCCAATCATACTACAAAGACATGTGCTAAACTATCTTCATGGCCATATTATTTGTCCTAGCCAGAACCTGGAAACAACATAAATGTCCTTCAACTGAAGAATGGATAAGGAAATGTGGTACATTTACACAATGGAGCACTATACAAAGGAAAAGAAATGACATCTTGAAATTTGCAGGCAAATGGATGAATCTAGAAAACATTATATTGAGTGAGGTAACCCAGACCTAGAAAGATAAATATATTTACTCACTCATAAATGGCTTATAGACATAAAGCAAAGAAAAGCCAGCCTAAAATTCACAATCCCTGAAAATCTAGACAACAAAAAAGGACCCTAAGAAAGACATACATGGATCTAATCTACATGGGAAGTAGAAAAAGACAAGATCTCCTAAGTTAGCTGGGAGTGTATGAGTCATGGGAGAGAGTCGAAGGGAAGGGGAGAGGAGGGAAAAGGAGCAGAAAAAAAATATAGCTCAATAAAAACAAATTTAAGAAAATAGAAAAAAATGAATACTGATTGCCAGCCCGGCAGGAAGTAGAGGCAGACTAACCTGACTTGAAGAATTCTGAGTAGAGGAAAGACAGAGACATAGTCACTAGTCAGATGCAGAGGAAACATGATAAGAATGCTTCACTGAGAAGAGTTACCAGGCCATATGGCTGAACATAGGCAAGGGTTATGGGTTAATTTAAAATGTAAGAGCTAGTTAGTAATAAACTTGATCTAATAGGCCAAATAGTTTATAATTTAAAAAAAGAAAGGTTGAGAATCCAATTCTCAGTGGACCCACTCATTTTTTATACACATATATATTTATATATATTAAAATATTTATCTAGAAAATCTGCTAATAATGCAAGCTTTGTCTCCTTAAAACAATTCAATTTGAATAACTTTTATTATGGGGATGTTGTAGCTTAGTTTTTCATTATGTACTTTTCTACAATTGCCTAGGTAGTAAGTATAAGTGATCAAATGGAAGAGTGACTTTAGCTCACTAGTGATCTTGGACTTTACTTGTCAAAACATTGTTGCTTTGAAGAAAATGGATTCTATAGTTAGACAGGGCTTTTGTTTTAAAGTATGCCTTCAACTGTCCACTAGTTCTTTTCCTGCTGCACACACACTTGCTTCTGAACTGACCAAAAATATCTTTCCATTTCCTATAATCTTGTTACACACCCCAAAAGGTAACTGACCATTTAATTCATAAAACTGAAAAGAACATTTTTTGTCACATAGTTATTTTACCATTTTATAATGAAAGGGGACCTTCAAAGTGGCAATCTTTTTACCCAGCTCAAATTTGCCTATCTGATGTCTCAGGAGGTTGTCAGTCACAAGCCAAAGATCTGCATGACTCTGCTGATATTTTTCCTGTGTTTCAGTTAATTGAAAATAAGTACATGATGCTTTTTTATTTCTTTTTAAAAAGTCAGCCAGCATCTACCCTCAGGCCCTGAGGTAAAAGAATGAAGTTGTAAAAGGTTTTATATTTTTTTCTTGTTATACCAGGCAATTTCCCCTTAGCATCCTATAAAAACAGCTTTAGAGTCTACTTTGGTATTGGCTTTTGTGTTTAATTATGCTATTCACTGTCACTGTTTTCACAATTTTCCTAAATTGTGTCTTGCATCTTATTCTTGATATATTTATGAGTCTTTCTTCTAATAATGGCATTAAACACACACATACATATTTACCATTTATATATATATATGTATACATATGTTAATATATATCTCATGAAATTTTAAGGAGTATATCCATGCAGTTAAAGTGGCTAATATTATAAAACTCTAATAATGTATATACTATGCTTATATTTTGTTTATTTTGTATGATTGCTTGCCGAAAATAAAATCATAAAACTCAATTTTCTTTTTATTCTGTCTTCCAAATGATGTCTACCAAACACATTGTCAGACATTTCTACAATTCTTGGTAAAACAAGTTTCATTGACCCTACAGAATCACTGATCCCTCTCATGGGGTCCTTGCACCAGTTTCTGCTAGCTTATCCAGAAAACCCAGTTTTCACTCCACTGTGTGTTGTGGAATGTTAAATTAATTATGTGAAGATGCGTTAAAATTGTTTATGTTATGAAATATTACTTTAACTCTGTAAAGATGTGTTACATTTGTTTTGCTGCCCTTGTTTGATTTGATAAGACATGTTGCTCTTTACCTTGAGTGCCTAAGGCACCAAGCTGGCCTAATAAAAAGTTGAACAGCAGTAGAGAGAAAGGTGGAGCTGGTGGACCGAGTGAATAAGTTCTAGGAGAAATCTGGGCTTGAGAAGAGAGAATGAGAGGGGAAGGAAAGGCTGAAGCCCTAGGTCAGCAAGACTGGCAGCTGCCAGGCAGACAGACATGGAGTAGGACATACAGAATGCAAGAAAGGTAAAAAGCCCTGAGACAAATGCTGATGAAGAGAAACAAGTTAATTTAAGTTATAAGAGCTAGTGAGAGAAACATAAGCTAAGGCTGGACATTCATAACTAATAAGTCTCCGGTTCATGATCTGGGGCCTGGCAGTCCAAGAAAGCCTGCTGCCACTGTGACTTTCTCCAGTGCTTTATTTTTCCTCTCCTCTATCTCATTCCCACAATTATACCTGATGACCTTCTCCCAGAATATCTAGAATCTAAGTTGTAACAGAATGATGAAACTTTGAATCTTGGAAAATTGCTAACAGTGGTTCTTGCCTCATGTGACAGCCCTTGGGGCTTGGTGTACCATCTCTAGACATTTCCATATTTCTGGAGCTAAACATAAATGCTTGGTGCCATACACAAAGATCATTTAAAACCCTTAGTTATAAAGTCTTCCCATTTTCATAATTTTGTGAATTTCACATCTGAATACTGGAATTTGTGGAATTGCATTCCATTCATTATATTAAAGTTATCATATTTTATACAGACAGGAAAACACAGATAAACAATTTTCTGCTCCATCTAGACAAGTCGTAAGCACAAACACACCCGAAGTCATTTGTTATTCTCCACTTCAAATCAATTTACCCACTTTATCACTAATTGCAAATGCAAGTAATCAAAATATGTCCATTTTTCTCAACTGGACATGGAACAGATAGAGATTGGGATTGTGTATTTAGTTTTTGTCACTCTGAAATCAGGTGGAGTCACATTTGAGTCTACATTACTACATAAATACTTTTCTAAATGCTTCACAAATTATTAGATTGACTTTATTTAACAGGAAATGTCTAATTTATATCAAATATTGGTAAAGATATGAAAGTTACTTAGAATGATCAGTTATATCTCTCATAATACATGCTACAACTTTTCTCATTTTTTTATAGGTTAGCGATATTAAATTAATTATTAGAACAGAATTCTTTGGCATATTGAAAGATCCTTCAATATGAAAATGAATACACCATGGTTTGGTTACCGATAAACAAATGAGAAGAGAGAGCTAAGGCTGCCCACATGTGATGATTTTCCTTATAAAAACATATTAAGTGCTTGCCCTATGCTGAAACCTTCTTTCTCATTGAGGAAAGAAGAAAGGGACCAAATTGCTAGGTTTTCTACTTGATGAGCATGTCTTTAAACTTTAACTTTCTCACACAAAAAAAGCATTTCCCTTTCTATAGATTAACTTGTTTCACATCTTTGGTCTACACTGTTGTATCTGAGAGGTCTGGTTAAATTGAGTTTTTAGGCAGATAATTAAACAAAATATCTAAATCTATTTTTGAAGTCTCAGAACAGAGACAGACCAATATACTCTGGCCCTGAAACAAGTATTTGATGTTGAGATGCTAAAAGTCTCTCAGGTGTGTCTTTGATTTGTAAGAGAGGTGAATTGAACTGAAATATCAAAAATATCATATTCTATCAATTTTAATTATACCATTTTATTAATGTATATGACTTAACAAAATCACTATCACTTGTCTTCCCAAGAAATCATCTTATTCTAAAAAAGAGAATAATAGCCCATATTCCATAGAGATTTTGATGCCTAGATATGGTAATATGTACAAAACATTTCCAGTGACTGATTCTTTAAAGGGTATCCAGAATTAAAGTTCTGAAGTCCAGGAGAGCACTGAAGAATTGGAAGACAGGAAATAAGGAAAGCATAAGATGGAGAATGAGGAATAAACATAAGACCTTAGTAGAACAAAATAAGAACAAGCACGAAACACTCTCCCAGTGTTTTTATGCCTGAATTCAAAGTACTTTCCTTCATCAGACCATGCACTCCTGAGGTTCAAATGTCAGCTATGCCAGATCCCCATAACTTCAAATCAACATGAGAAAAGTACAATGATATGAAAATATCATAGTGAAATGACTCATTTTATATAGCATTTTAACAATATAATTATAATATTTATAATTATGGTTTTATAATGTAAAAACATCAGTTTTAAAATTATTTCTAAATTCATTGTTTTTTTATCATAGCATAAACTCCTTCAATATTCTGAATTTTAGTTACACTTGTTGAAAACATGCCATTAATAATGTGCATGTACCTTCTTGTTCCTGAGAATTGAACAAGACAAAGACTATGCAATGAGATTAGCCAGTTATTGGGGACATTAGAAACACTCAATAGCTGGACGTTATATTGATATTCATTGCATTGTATTCTCTTGAAATAAAGTCCTAGAGACAAAACAAAGAGTAAAACGATTACTTGAAATAGAGCCTTATAAACAAAAACAAACAGTAAAGCGATTACTTCAATTACTTGATTAATTAATTTAAGTAGACTGCAGTGCATGCCTGTGTTTTGAGTGAGCCATGAGGAAAGGGCAAGAAGAAAGAGTAAGGCAGGAAAATGCTAAGCATACTCCATATGGCTTATTGTTAATAACAATTAACACTAACCTTCACCCACAAGAAGTTTGCTAATCTGCCTTTGTGTAATCCTGATGAGCCTGGTGACTGGGATTGAAAATCATAGGATGGAGAATGTCCGATTCTTTGATGCATCTGCCCCTGTGACTTTACTCTGAGTTGTAAATGATCTTTCAGCCTTGAAGTTAGAGGTTCAATCACTATAAGCAGAGCTGGAATATACTGAATCGTCAGAGAGGCTCGATACTTGTAGTCAGAAGAATGAACCAGTCTGGTACCGGAGGTATTTGAGGAACAGCAGGAAGCCCTTATTTGTGAATATTTTTGCCAAACTTCTAACTGGAACAGAAAACTTTCAGCAGCCAAATTTGTCCATGTAATGAACTAACTCATGTGCTGAACTATTATGCTGATTTCTATGAATTTATTTCTAATTTATAGGCCTTTTAAAATTATATCTAAGGCCTCTTTTTTTATACTGTCTAGCATGAAAAATATTGTTAAGATGAAATGAGGAGCATTTTTCTCCGTTCTGTTCAAACCACAGATGCTGGGCTTGATTTTATTTCTAACAGTGAGATTGAAATTCTATTTTAATATGCAGAACTGCAGCCTGGGGAGCCATAAAACACAGAGTGTTTTCATTAGATGATGGCCCTGCACCTCTAGTTAACAGGAAAGCTGATTCATCAAACGGCAGCCATCACGGCTACATTAACTAAGACCTGGAATGAAAACATGAGATCGGGGTGAAAATTACCTGTTTTGCATCATATAATTGTAACTTTGGTGAAATTCCTAGTTTGTGGCATAAAACTGTTATGGAGGATGCATGAGTGTTTGTGGTAAATTTGCTGCAGATGGTCTAGAGATTGAATATTTTCTGCATTTCAAAGGGATCTTAAATTTTATATCAGTTGCCACTAATTTAAAGGAGTGAACGTTCACCTTTATGTTCTCGCTCAGCCCCGGAGAGAGAAATGAATTTGAATAAATTCTGTGTTGGAATTTCCCTCTGAAATATTTAATGTGTAAAATAAAGGGTTAGAATCCATAGACTGTCTTAGTTATTTTTCTATTGTATGGTCTTGGACACCATGACCAAAAGCAACTTTTAGAGGAAAATGTTAAATGGGGCTTGCAGTGTCAGAAGGTAAATCCATGACCACCATAATTGGAATTGTGGTAGAGGTGGTCAGGCCAGGTGCTGGAGTAGCAACTGAGAGCCCGTATCTCATCCACCTGAAGCAAAGACAGCTAATTAGGAATCAGCAAGGGCTTTTGAAAACACAAAACCTGTCCCCAGTGACACTCCTCTTCCAAAAAGGCCACACCTTCTAATCTTTCCCAAATAGTTCTACCAACGGGGGATCAATTGTTGAAACATATAAGCCTATAAGGGTCTTTTTCATTCAAGCTACCTCTGAAACATTTTATTCTAGTGGAATTACAGAATCTGTCTGTTTACTGAATGTCCCCACTGACTTCAGGCAATGAATTGACATGTTCTCTCTGATCATGTAACTAATCATGGAAAAGGGATTGCTGAACTCAGCGCTAAAAGAAAGCATGCATCAATAAAAACAACAACAAAATACTTTATGAATTATGCAGTCAGTGCAGTTTACAAAAATATTAAGGCTAGCAGATACAATAAAATGTTCCTATTCATTGGATTTAAATTTATAGATGACATTCTTCTGGATGCTGTCCTAAGTGGAAGTGGGGAAATTGAGAGAGAAGTGGGTGGGTCCACCTTGGAGGCTTCCTGAGCTTAGCTTTCTTCTTTTGACTTCAACCCTATTTCCTTCACCTTGGCCGTTTCATTTAGTAGCTCCTATTAAGAATTATTTCTAAAAATGATTAGGTTGTTTAAGATTTTTTTCAATGTAACCTCTGGTACTAAATGAGCTACCCAACAAAAGTTACTAATTGCAGGACTAATCTCGAAGCCAGTTGTTAAGCATGCTTGTTTAAACTTGGTTGTAAAATTGGTTTATTACAGTGGTTGGTTAGTGTTTGTATTCCACCAAAGTGCTTTCCTTTATGCACAAATCAACTGATATTATACTTAAAATGTAATAACAAGACCATATTTACAACATGTTCCCTGAACATGTCTATTTAGAATATTTTGATCTTTTATAAATAAAAAGCAATCTAAAGAAAAAAGCAAGGAAATTGTTATGTTAAGTAAAACTCAAAAAAAAAGTTCCTTAGAATATGATTGGATGATGAAAATAATCAACTGCTGGAACTTAAGATAACAGAAAAGGATAGTGAGAATACAACATTGTAATTAATATTAATTTGTAAACTTCAGTTATGTTCGTTAAAATATTACTGAAGCCAAGATTTAACTTAATGATGAGCTTGATACAGAAAATTATATGTGCATATTTGTTCATATATATTTGTATATAGATACAGTTTTAAAATTCTATGACTATATTAAGGAACAACTTGAATCAGTAATATTATTCTATTGCATTCAATATGAAATGAATCTTAGCTATATGGACTGATATGAGAGTAGAAAAAATGTTCAGAGTCAGCACTGAAAGAGATCTGAAAAGAGGACTAGCGGTATGCAAAGGGCAGAATAAAATAAACATGTTATAAATACTTAATATATCAATAAGCATAATGTCACCATACCACAGTAACACACTGGATACTTATAAAGATAAAAGGATAATTTAAATCATTGTTCTGAAGACTCTAGTCCAATATCAACAGCATTGTTCTGTTCATTCAGCAGTAGCAAAGTATCAGGGAGCAAGTATATGGCAGAACATTCCAATTATATACCAAACCAAGAAACTGAGAAAGAAATGAAGGGATTTGGGCCACACAATGACCAGGAATAGCATACCCTTAATGACCAAAAAGTCTACATATCAATAACATAAACCTGAGGATCAAGACAGTAATACATGAATGATTGGAGAACAATATCATATTCAAACTATAGCATGATATATTGGCAAATTCCCTAAACTTTTCCCAACTTAATTGAAAACTCAGAGGCAAGATACCTTGTTTACATATACGGGTTTATCAAAGAATATGTAGATAATATTTCTAAAGTGCTCCCTTATTTTTTGAATCAATCCACTCAAGCAGTTAACTTACAGATAAATGTGAAGTTTTTTTCCCCCCCTTAAGAATGCAGTTTATGCTTTGTTTGGGCCTTCCAGGGTATGTTAAGTACAAGGCTTAGTTAATCAAAGTTTGCAATCATAGCCTCTCTGTGTTCTGGGGTAGTCACTGCTGTCGCTTTGGCTTTAGCTGGACAGAAGTCAGACATTTCCCAAAGCCCTGTTAAACCTTCATCTGGACAGCGTAATATTCTTCCAGCTCCCTTTACTTGTACGTTGTTCTGTGAGTAGGGCTGCAGAGCTCACCTTACATCTGCACCTTAAGTATCCAGATGCAAATTGGGGGAATCAGAATCACAAATCCCCAGAGCTTCTGCTCTGTGGTTCCCTGCTGTGCCAGTGCGTGTCTGCCACATTTCTGCACTTCTACTGCCATTTTTCCAGTGTAGTGAAAATGTCCCACTTTGCCTGGATTTCCTCTCATAGGCACCAAGATTTGAAATGGCCTCCTGACACAAAACCCTTTCATCATAGCATTCCGGTCTTAACTTTGCTGTCATCACAGATCATCATGCTATTCATTGTTTTCTCAATATTTAAGGAGAAGTGTTCATGTTTTTAATCAATTTTAAATATTTTTCTCTGGCAGTGGAAGTGCTAGTCTGTTACCAGATAACCTAATGTAATTAAAGTGCAATTGCATGGATTATTTTTGTATTTTGGAAGACCAAGAGCATATTCTCTGTGCTGTAATAAAGCACTAACCAAAATCAAGATGGAGAGCACAGGATTTATTTCATCTTACAACTCTCAGGTCATGTTCCATCGCTGAGGAAAGTCATGGTAGGAGCCTAAGGCAAGAACCTGGAGGCAGGAACTAGAGACCATGGAAGAGAGTTTTGTTTCGTAGCTTGTTCTTTGTGGCTATATTTCTTTTCATACAACTAAGGACCACCTGCCAGTTATGGTACCACTCACAGTGCTCCAGATCCTCCTATACTAATAATCAACAAACATAAATGTCCCACAGACTTAATCTAATAGAAATATATTCCCTCAACTGAAGTTTGCTCTTTCCAAATGACACTATTTGTGTTAGGCTGACCAAAAATTAATGAGCACCGAGGTGAAGGTTAAGTTGCTAACTAATGGCCAGTACTTTGAGCAATCATGAATATACTATACATATGTATAGATCCTCCATAAGAACTTCAAAGGACTTGGTTAGGGAGAGATTTGGAATAGCTGAACTCATGGAGGTTCTTGGATGGTGGTGTGCCCAGAGAGGCCACAGAAGCTTCCATTCCCTTCTTTCATGCCTTACCCTACGCAGCTCTCACCTGTGTCTTCTGTAATAGACTTTATAAAAAAATGGTATGTCTCCCTGGGGCCTGTGAGGTGCTTCAAGCAATCAACAGAAGGCTCTTGGACCTCAATTGAAAGCATTCCATCAGTAGCATGAGCAAAACAACCTGGGTCTTAGGAATGGCATTGCAAGCAGGGACTAGAGTCCAGTAAATCGTCCCAGAATTGAATGAATTCTGACACAGCTGGCTGTCATTCCAAGATTTACAGCAGCGTTGTCTTCAAAATCCATTGGCCATTCAGTGTATCAGGAAATCTCTGCACATTCAGTCGCAAATGTATTCTCTATTGAGAGAGCATTGCAGAAGAAATGGCTCCTTTTTTAGCTTTTGTTTCTCCTATATCTATAACTCACTCTGGCATTAGAAAGTTCTGGAGTTGGCAAAGGTTAGATTGCTTTGGTCATTTTTGGTGGGTTTTAGTTTTCAGATAGCATCCTCTTTCTATTAGGGCCAAAATGGAATAATCTTTCTTTGGTAGCAATTTTGAATAATACACACACACACACACACACACACACACACACACACACACACACATCTTCCTCCTTAAGCTCTTTTTTGTTTGTGTTTTGAGACAGAGTTTCTCTGAGTAGCCCCGCCTATCCTTGAACTTGTTCTATAGTCCAGGCTGGTCTCAAACTCACAGAGCTTTTCCTGCCTCTGCCTCCCACTGAGTGATGGGATTAAAGGTCTGCACCACCACTGCCCTGCTTATATACATGTTCTTCTGCACGGATCAATTGGCCTTTATGCTCGATGTATTTTTATGTATTTCACAGAAAGGAAAAGCTGCCTTAACCCCAGTCCTGTTGTACAATCACTTTCTTAGGCATTAGTAGATTCAAGAGGCCAGCTCCAGTATTTCCCTACAGTCATTGGTAAGTGATTATTCCATAATTGTTCCCACAGGATAAGCCAGTTTAGGAGAGTGGCAACTGAGCAAGACTGTTTCAAGAGCCTTTGAAGTGAGACAACAAGGGACCCTGCTTTCTGTATCTTGGTGAATTAGCTTAGAAGGTTGAATTCCACATCTATTACTTTTATCTTCAGGGAAGTACAACTGCAAGAGCCACACTGCCTAGATTCACTCTACCATGAGATTTCAGACAAATTACTCCTCTCTCAAGAGTCTTGCTTTCCATGTATATAAAATAAGTGGAACTGTATTTGTAGTGTGGAGAGTCCTGTGAAGACTAAAGATAGGAAATTGGCATTTGACTATGTCACAATAAATGAAATTATTAATCTTGAAAAGGAAAACACTTTTAACTCAAAGAGTAAAGGATTTCCAGAAGAGCTGCGGTTGAGTTTTGATCTGGGAAATAATAAAATAAAACTACCAGGGGTTTTGTATAACCTGATATGTATTGTTTAACATACATTAGAAAGTTGAGACTAAGAAAGTGCAAAACAGACTTTCCTAAAAGTGTGTGAGCCCTTAGCCTCATGGGTAACGATTTCGGCAGAAGGCTCATTTTTAATGTTCATAATTCTTCCTATGCTGTACTTAATATAGTTTGTGAATATCTTTTCTCTTCTTTTCATTGCTTTCATATGTGACTGGAGAAAACAGAAGAGTATGCTAATATTTACTGAACAATTTTTCAGGGGGTAAGTAACAACTGTACATATCATTCAGCTGTCCTGATAGCTATTTATGGATTCGACCAGTGTGGAGCTATAGCTAAGAAACACTGGTCATTTGACGTGTCTCACCGATCATGTACGGCTGTCCAATGATTCAAATTCAGAACAAAGCTACTAGAAGAAAATTATTTGAATAATTTTCTTGTCAACATGAGGTTGACATATATAATTTATGTATAGTTCTCTGTGTTTGTTAAAACACACTGAAATAATTCTTCCAGGAGAGTTGCAAACTATACTTTGAATTACAAAAGAAAACATTTAACCCCATGTGGAGATCCCCATGTCAAAGGAAATTAATTGAACAAACTGTAAATATTTGTGGATAAACTATTTTGAGATTGAATTTAGTGAGAGAGAAAAGCATTTATTGCCAAATGCATGGGACTTCACCAAAAGACAGAACAGCAAACTTTAGTAGTCAGAAGAATAAAGTTATAACCTTCATCTCTTTGTAAATTGGTATCCCAAAGTGTCAGCATTCTGATTCCTGCCAGGGACCTTTCTGTGACACACCACTTCTATCTTTCAGGGAACTTGGTTATAACACATTACTTGTTCTTAGTAATTCTGCTCTTACTAGTAACTTCTTTGTGCTGTAAGCATGTCATAGGTCCCCTACGCTGTGATTATTATCTGCCACTATGTACACTCAAGGGGACACTGTTACAATGGATTGATAAAGGAGTTCATTACTTTTGCTTAGCAACTCTAGCAAAGACTGCATGCATGGTAGAAGGGAATATATTTGCAAGCAGACATCCAAGTTCTTTATCAAATTGTATAATTACTTACATGGCTCTAATATTGAATGATATCTGGCTGAAATAAATGGCCTCAGAAGAAAAGACTGTCTCCTTATAAAAATAATAAATATCAAATATCAAACTCAGAAAATAAAATTTTTGTCAATAGTGTTTTGCCGAATAGAGCTCTGTGGAGAATATTGTTGGATTCTGTATCTGACAGTGAGAATCAGCTTCTGATCGATTTCTTCTTGCTTTGTCCGTGAACAAATTCTTAATTCCTTGTTTTTTTATGTCTATTGTACAGCTACAGATACCTTTTCACACATTGCTGTCAGGATAAAGAAAAAGTCAACACAGAACTCTTAGCAAATCACATAAAACTAGACAACTATAGTCATTGCTGTTCCTAGTATCCTAGTATCCTAGATGCTAGGTTCAAAAAGTAACTATTGGCATATTATTTTTGCTTATGTTTTTTGAGCAAGTGGAGTGGAGTCTTTCCTACTACTGCATCTTTTTAAGATGGAACAATCTACTGTCTTTGTCAAAGACACAACTGATACCAATGAAATGCTGATGTTGCTATGAGACCCTTCCTCTCACCAAGGACAATGTTGGATAAAACATTGAAGCCTTTATACTTACTCAGGTCCATTTTTCTGGTAGACAAAGGAACTACATTAAAATAAATTCAAGCTGGATCCATATGTCCTTTGTCACTCTCTTGCCCAGGAGTCATGTTTCTTTACGCAGTCCCCACTTTCCTCCACTAAACAAACAGCATTTTCTCTGTGTGAGAGCCTCAATGTTTTCCCTTTTACCCCCTTTTTTCCCCTGGGACTGACTGATACCTATGCTGTTACTCAAAACTTTGTTTCTTGGGAATGAATAGGAAGTAAAAAGGAGTTGGAAGATATATGGTAAACATATGTCTAAGACTGCAGAGTGTTGTACGTCTTAGAGATGGGACATGCAAGGTGCTTGCTCATCTACTACTAATGCATGAATTTGTTTCCCTGTTGATTCAAAACCTTGGTGAAGAGAAGCCGTGGTAGCGGGAACTGATTCAGTTGAGGTGGGAAATGAGGAATAAGTTGTATCTAAAGTGCACTATGATATAAGTATGAAAAACCAATTAGATTTGGTTGTTTGTCAAAATAATTACTGAATATTATTGTTACTAGTGACTCACAAATGAAACTAGATCAGGAGACAGTGTTTGCATATGGATCCCCATGTTTGAATGATATGCTGACTGATTCCTCCAAACCCCTTGTAAGCCTTCATTTGGTTTGGAAAATGTGCTTGCAAAACAGCTCTTTGAGCTGGGCAGTGGTGGCACACACTTTTAATCCCAGCACTTGAGAGGCAGAGATAAGCAGATCTCTGTGAGTTCAAGGCCAGCCTGGTCTACAAGATCTAGTTCTAGTACAGGCTCCAAAACTATAGAGAAACCCTATGTTGAAAGGCAAAAAACAAACAAACAAAGAAACAAACAAAAACTTAAAACATCTCTTTGTTCTTTATTTTTGTACTTCTCAACATTCTTATCACATTAATTAATATGGGCTCTTTAATTTAACACTTGCTAAATATTAAGAGGAAGGCAATCTGTTGTAAAAAGCTCCAACAATGACATTGAGAAATCAGAATATTTCTAGAAGTTTGTTCAAAAATTGAAGAATGTACTTACCTTCTAAAATAATATTGACTCAAAAATTGCAGGGAAGTTACAATTACATTCTTATATTATATGGTGTGTGTGTGTGTGTGTGTGTGTGTGTGTGTCTGTGGGCACACGTGTAGGAGAAAGAGAGAGGGAGAAAAAGAGAGAGAGGGAGGAGAGGATTCAATCAATCATGGGAGCCATCTTCCTACAGTAGATGATAGTTATGAAAAAGATCCTACTTTCCTTCAATGTTCTTCATCAGTCATGAGGAATCAAATTAATTTGAACTGCAAAAGGAAATTTAAAATTTGAGCATAGATAACTTTGAATAGTTGAGTCTTTTTTCACATGTCCCCAGTTCTTCAGTGGTTTACTCTAAGACATGTGTCTGATACATGTTTGCAGAAAATCAATTATTTTAGGACCAAATGCTTCATTCTGATTTTCAAGGGAAGGTCATATGGCTTTGGAGAGTAAATGAAAGGCATTTGAATGGGAAGAATCCAGGCTTTAGCTTTAACCTGGCACTCAGTAGATGATGTTTCTGGGCTCATCTTCAGTGTAAGAGAGATAGGCAAACTATTTCTAAGAGACATCCGCCATGTAAACTTAACACATCATGATTCTTAATCAGAAATACTAGAATAGTTGGGAATCATGTATGTGTCCTTTGCATTTTTAAGATGGAGATAATATCTAGTGCCTCCTGTGTCTTTGATCCACCAATTTTAAGTGGAGATGATGTTAATGTTTCCTTCTCTTTTGTTTATGGGAAAACAGTGATGGCACACCCCAATCCAAATCCCTCATCAGCACTAAAAATCTAATAATTGTGCTGTTACACAGTCATTATATAATACACCTTATGTTTATTGTTTACTCATCTTTCATTATTAATTAACATTTCTCAGTATGTTATAACAGTATGCTTGGTTAAAAACATTCAAGTAAACAAACAAACAGAGAAACCTTGTCTGTTGAGTAGTCCTGCAACTACAAGGCAGTGGGCTTTTCTGTTGAGAATATCTCAAACAGTTCATCAAATGACTCTAAACTTCCTTGCAAAGAGATAAAAAGAAATACTATTTTGAAAGAATAATCTATTTTTTCTTCTTTGTTGGAACAAATAGAGGAAAACCACAATGTCAAGGCAATAAAGACCCTTTCAGGGCTTTGTTAAAGGCTCACACTGGATACAATAGTTATTCTGATCATCAAGGAGATTAGGGGTAGGCAGCAGCTTCAGGAGATTTAAATGTTACAAAACGTTCAGAGGGGAGATGTGTGCCTTAGATCTATATGTTCCAAGCTTATAAACTGGAAAAAATACACTCCTTATTAATTGAAAATGAAATCATCTCTCTCTAAAGTTTACTTCCTAAGAAGTAAAAAGGAGCCCAAGAATTGCAGAGGGGGCATGGGAGGAGGGAATGAAAAGAGGAAAAAGAAATTCCAGCCGCCTTACTGCTCAAACTGTGTAGGACTTGGAAGGAGCAAAGGAAGCAGCTAAATCAAACACTTAGCTGGAATGGAGAAACAGAAAGCAAACAACAAGGAATCCAATTACTTTCTGTTTGTTTTTGTAAATGGTTTTTCTGTAAGAGGAACAAAAACTATTTTGACTTGTTTTTCTCTGTACTGTACTGCTGGGAGCAGCCAGTACCTTATGAGTAAGTTCAGGCAACTGCTGCTACTTCTGCTAATGCTAATTAACCTCCTGCCACAAACATTAACAGACCCACATCAAAGCTTGTCTGCCTAACACCCTGCCACAGGCACCACACACACCTCTTGTAGTCTTAATTGCTCTGGGCTTCATCCCTTGCTATTTAGTTGAAGGAAACACAAGATGATACAAAGGGTCACATTATCTGTTATTTTCCAGTCAGGAAGAAAAGAAAAAGCCCAAATGTGGCTTTGGGAAATGAAAATATAATTGCTCTAAGTAAAGAGAGTGTGGGGTTCTTGATTAGAGTGCGATGGATGGAAATTTGGGGGGAGGTTTTTAGACTTCTTTGTATTTTATCTGGTAAGGACGATCAAGGGCATTCAGAGATGCAGAGTATTTTAAAAGTTCTCTCAATCTCGAATCTTTGCATAAATGCCCTCTGATTCTTCATTCCCTTCAGAGAAATCTGATTGTATAGGCCAAGGATAAAAAAGAAAAGCTTTTGTTCCTTTTCCTCTGAACTACTTTTCCAAGGTTGAAACAAAATTAGCATTTCAATAGTGATTTAAAGTCAAGGGCATGTGGTGAAATTGACCAGGACACAGCCATCTACCTTTGGTGCCATCTTTAACATGTTTCTCCTAATATGCTCCTAATACCTTTCATGTTTTCAATGTCTTCTCAGCCCCCAAATCTATTAGCCAAGAACTAGGTTTTCTGTTGGCTGGGAACAATAATTAAGAGATTTGAGTTTGAGTTAGCATTTTCATGCTCTTAGCATCTAATAATAGTTGGATTCATCCCTCTGCCTTAGTGTCTTTTGGTGGAAATGTACCTATAGGCATTGAAGCATCATAAAGGATGGCTTGGGTATTCACCTTGTCATCTTCCTGCAGCCACTCATTGGAGTTCAGTATTCTTCCACTCTCTTAATATTTTATAATTTTGTGAGTATTTTGTGTACCAGTTTTTGCCTACAGGTATAGCTCTGTATAATTCTGGGAGTCATGTAAGCCAGAAGAGGGTTTCTGGTCCCTTGGAACTAGAGTTATAGATGGCTGTGAGCTACCATGTAGTTGCAGGGAATCAAACCTTAGTTCTCTTAAGAGAAGTATATGCTCTTAACTCCTGAGCCAACTTTTCAGTCCAATATAAACAATACTGATATCAAATATTATTGCACTTTTTCCTTCATATCAGTAATAAAACTTCAAATCAACACAGTAGCAAGAATAAAACATATTATTAGTGTGGAATAAGAGAAGTAGGAAACAAACTTGTGAATCAACATCTCAATCAGTTGGAGGGTGGCTTATAGGTGTAAGGTCCAAGAAGAGAGAGGGAAAGGTAATAAATGTGAATGTGATGAAGGGTAATAGCGACAGGATATATTTCCTAGGAATTCAGTTTTTAATATTTTTATTTGCATATACTACATATATAAGGTTTCCTTATGATATTTCACAAATGTGTACAATGCATTTTGATTTTATTCACTTCCTAGTGTTTTCTTCCACACCATCCCACTCCCAATAGTCTCTTTTCTCTGCCCATCTTGTCTTCCCCTTCTTTCTTTCTTTCTTTCTTTCTTTCTTTCTTTCTTCTTCATGTGTGTGTGGTGGGAAGGAGCTGGAGAAGGGAACCCAGTGAGTTTTATTAGGTTTGTTTAAAGGAATACCAACATGGGTTACCGTGCCTTACCATTGGCAATACCACTGAAGAGAATGTCTTGTTTTCCCCAGCAGCAAACATGAATTACCTTTAGGTTCTCTAGGAGGAAACAGGTGAGATCTGGTGAATGTTGCTGATCTCTATAGTAGGATGTTGACAGACACACTCCTGTGAAAGTCTTTTGAAAGTAGTTGTAGCTACTGATATGAGTACATGGCCAAGCAATGGGAAGGAAAGTGCCCCGCAGCATTCTGGCTCTGACATCTTTCAGCCTAGGAGGGAAGATGTAGATGTCCCAATAATGTCTGAACATTTAATAGTCACGTAATCTCAGCACTTTGATCAGTTAGAGATCTCTGCTGTAACGGCCACTCACCAGGAACGTCATCTGCTTTCACCAATGCTCAGTGCTACACTAACCTACTGGCATAACCAAAAATATTTGGAAGGCAATTTGACATGCACATCATGTTTATTTTGGCAAAGATCAGCAGAAGTTTTCACATAATGGCCTATGGCCTTCCAATCCATGGGGCTTTTATTAGTTACCTACTTCTGTAATACATTTGTTCTAATCAAAATCATGAAAATCATCTATTGTCATGACACTGAACAGGTGGTAGGAGGAATGTTCAGCCTCGAGTTAGGATTATAATGCAGTCAGAAGATGTACTGGTCACTTTGGCAGCCATCTTTAAGGCCTTTGTTTTGGCTAGCTCACCCCAAGCAGAATGTCTTCTGAGCTAAAGTCGTGTTCAAAGAAGGGCTTAGGGTAGAGTATAACTCCAGCTCTATAGAAGGATTACTCTTTCTGAGCTTGTTCTGGAAGCATGTTGTGTACAGGATACTTGCATGATGGGCTAGCCTTGCCCTCTCACTTAGTTCTCCATAGACTGCACGTCCTCGGATTTTAGCAGAGTTAAAAGCATCGGATTTTTCAAGATTAGAGGAGGTTTTGACTGTTTCATCACTGACTACGTCAGGAGCTTTGAAAATTTGTGAATCCATTTTCATTATTTGAAAGCTGCATATAATGGTATCATTTTGTCTAACACATGATGTGGACATGAGAACTCTGTGAAAAGCTCATCATATGTTCTAGCTCTATGCACTCACAGAACTCATTTAGATCAGTGTGTTATATTTCATCTTGTAAAGAAATCATGCATCATTCATTCTGTTCATAGTAGGTCAACTAACTTTTAAATGTTGGCCGGAAAGTACTCTGGGATTGACTTTCTACTGATTTTTGTTCAAACTTCTGTTTTCTCTAAGACAATCTTAAGTGTCCTCCTCTGAGAAGTTTCTCACTCCCTTACGTGTGTTTGACTGCGCCTCTTCTGCTAAACTCCCAGAGGTTTTGTGTTGCTTGGTTCTTCTTTTTTCGCCACCCTGGAGCTTACGCTGCACAGACGCCAGGCAGCAGTGCCCTTTGCTGCATCCCATGCACTGTATGAGCACCTGCACCACCAGCTTCCTTGGCTTGGCTCCTCATTCCAATCTGTGGACAATACAGCTGCCTATTTGTAAAATAAAAACAAAGTAAAGCCCATTAAGTTCTTTAAAATATATAGGAATTTTGTCTTTGACAGTCCAAAAAGCAGAAATTTAAATTTTTAAATGCAAACATCAATACACGATATAAAACGAACTCCTATTATTCATCCATTGGCTTATTTGTTTGTTTAGTAAATATCTACTATGCCCCTCTGTGAAGGGGATGTTTTAGAAACTGCTGTTTAATGCAAAGAATCTTCATAAAGTAAGGAAGTTATGTGATATTCTAATTCACAAAATAGTAGAGAGAGATGGAGTCTGACACAGTTGTCTTGGCCAGTTTTCTTCTGTCTTATCTCCGGAGAGATTTCCTGAAATTGCTGTTCTAGAGGCATGAGGTCAGGAAGTGAGACCCGATACCAAACCTGCAGAGGAGTTGCCTGAGCTCCTTCCGTTTATCTAAGAGGAGGGACTTCTGATTTTACGGTCCTACATGGACCACAGGCAGAGACTGTACTGGGCTTTGACTCCTGCTTACTCAGATCTTCTGCAATTACAAACAAAATTACCACTTCAAAATGCTTCATGATTTTCTTACAGGTGAATCAGCTTACGAGCATTATTTTTCTCTCATGTTTCTCCGGATGGCATCCAAATGTTAGTCTGAAATTTAATCAGACTGTGATTTAATTTGATCACCCTGTCAAAAAAAAAAAAAGAAAAAAAAGATGTTACCAAGATTAAGAGGCTCTGACAAGACTTTAGTTATCAAAGTTGAAATGTTCCAACTATGAATATGTGTGTGTGTTTACACTGGAGTTGGTTTTTGGAAGCATGAAAAGGAATTTAAATTATTGAAAAAAGCAAATTAAAAAGCTATGGAAGTATTTCAGAATCATTGCTAAGTTGCTTGACTGTGATTCCTAACAGAGAACCCAGAGCCTGGAGGTTCACTTTCTCCTTCTATGATTGTACTTGCCCAGAGTCCCTGTGGTCTGAAGCTAATTATTTTGGGGTTGTTTGTGTTTTTGTGCTTATAAATGGCAGATCTTTCCAGGGAGTAGATTTTCAGCAATTAAGACCTGGGTGTTTGAAAGCTTACTTCATCTCTGACTGTTTCCTTCCCCAACCCCCTCAGTGGGATGAACTCAAGAGTATAATTATGGGCTCTACCTCCAAAAGAAACTGGTATTCTTATTTGGAGTTGTTTCTGCTCCCAGAGGTAAACTTTATTTTCCCAATCTGGAAAATTAAAAAAGTCATGGTTTTCAAGTTTGATATTAGGGTGAAATAGTATAGCAAACAGAGAGAGGAAATTCAATGCTTAGCATATGGTAGGCCTTAACTACTGGTAAGCATTTTGTTTCCTACAGTCTTCTTTTCTATCAGTTTTTAGAGAATATTGATAATCTGGGAACAGGTAAAACAAAGTCAGTGGAAACCATCATGGATCTATTCTGGGAATCAGTATGAACAGCTTAGAATCTATGGCAGAACCAGGGCTAATTCTGCATTTGAAACAATCTCTTTGAGATGGGTAAATGGTGGAAGAACTTTACCTGGGGAGGTAGATGTGTGGGACTACTGAAGGAGAGGTCAGAGGGAGGGGGGATAAAGAACACACAAAATGATTGAAAAGCCACAGAGAAAAAAAATATTTTATGCTTACATTAAATACATATATAATATAATTTAAATACATACACAATATGTAAGCATGTGTGCAGACATACATAAATAATTTAAACGAAGTTAAGCCATTTGGAGTGAAAATATTCACCAAAAGTGCCATAGCTTATCCTTCAAAAACCCTAGCAGGCACGAGAAACCTGCCTTAGAGCTATTGGTCAAGGAATTCCAAAATACTTCTAAATCAATATAGGCTATCACTATAGTCCTTGGTTGTATTCTATAATTAGAAGATAAGACCCTGTTGTTAAAACCACCATATATTTTAGACACAGGATTAGAGAAACGGAGTTGAAACTGACTTGGAAGTCTCTTCTCTGAGGTCTAGATTTTATCTCAGCAGACGGTGTTATGCCAGCTTCTAGCAGAGAAGCATAATCAACAGTTCTACCAAGTTGTAAAAACTAGGAACTACAACAATGACCAGCAGGGCAAGATACATGCAAGAGTGAAATAGCAATGCTTATATCTTGCCTGTTGAAAAACCAACAGCCATATAAGTGGGCATAAGGCCAGTGCAATAGGAGTAAACTTACGTTTGGTGTAATGAAACTTGTCCACTGCCTGTGGCAGATGAAGTTATGGATTCTAAGGGAAAACAGAACTGGCAATTTCCGAAACCAGTATAATTTCCAACTGCAGTCTAAACAATATTCTTTTGCTCACAGTTATGTGTATTTCTCATTCTTCATCAAAGTAGCTTCTTTTTATAACAGAGACCATCACAGAAATCTACAAGTGGTCAAAATGTAGAGAGCTAATGCTAGGACTCTGAATCTCAGTTGATACATCTAAAGCCTAATCTCTGTCCCTAAGGTCAGAAAATTACACAAAAGAGTGGTCAGAGAGATTGCAAGAACCAAAGAAACCAGAATATGTGCTAGCAGACTTAAATGACAGGTGCTTCTCCATGGAACCTGACCAACATGATCCCCTGACAAGACTTCCACAATGACAGCCCCAGTTGTCATCCCAAAGAGGTTAGGAAACATCACAAGGCCACACCTCCCGTTTAAAAGCTATAGGTGATTCAGGACTTCTAAGAGAGAGAAAATCAGCTTTCTCCAGATATGTGCCCCCTGACAGCTTAGCTAACTTGAAGTGGTTGGCTCTGAGCACATATACATATGATCAGTACTAAATGGACTGATACACACACACACACACACACACACACACACACACAAGAATGGAGGAGTTGGAGGTAGGAAAATGTGGGGTGGGACTGATATAAATACAGTATTCAACTATGAAATTCTCTAAATAAAATTAAATGTAAAATAAAACAAAAATAAAAGATGCTTACACTAAAGACTTATTGATATTAAGAAGCTCTCTTCAGAATCATACTAAAGAGAGCCCCACAAGCAGAAAGAACCACTTCATACTACAGTTAAGCACTCTTTTTTTTTTCTTTAAATGCTTTTTTTATTTTTTTATTTTTTTTTTTAAATTTATTTATTTATTAAGGATTTCTGCCTCGTCCCCACAACCGCTTCCCATTTCCCTCCCCCTCCCCCGATCAATTCCCCCTCCCTCATCTGCTCGAAGAGCAATCAGGGTTCCCTGACCTGTGGGAAGCCCAAGGACTGCCCACCTCTATCCAGGTCTCGTAAGGTGAGCATCCAAACTGTCTAGGCTCCCACAAAGCCAGTACGTGCAGTAGGATCAAAAACCCACTGCAATTGTTCTTGAATTCTCAGTATTCCTCATTGAGGTAAGCCAGACCCAAAAAGAGGAACATGGGATGTACTCACTCATATTTGGTTTCTAGCCATAAATAAAGGACATTGAGCTTATAATTCATGTTCCTAGAGAAGCTAAATAAGAAGGTGAATCCAAAGACAAACACATAGGCATCCTCAGGAATATTAACCTTCATCAGGCGATGAAAGGAGACAGAGACAGAGACCCACACGGGAGCACCGGACAGAAATCTCAAGGTCCAAATCAGGAGCAGAAGGAGACGGAGCAGTTAAGCACTCTTTAAAAGCATTTTTCCCCTGCCCTAATATCAGTACTCTGTAAGAACTAGGGTGACATCCAGATGAATATGAGGCCCTTGTTGTTTTCACAGAAAAGTCTCTGAGATCCTCAGATACTTTTGTTGTATTTTTAGAGTTTGAACTGAAGCTTCCGAGGACAGAAAACACGGAATAGAGGGGAAAAAAATTAAACAGACAAAAGCTGATGCTGCCAAGGAAACCGAATCAGCCAGCAGGGCTGCCATGCCCAGCTGTCTCACTGTCCAGCCGCTGCGGTCTCATTAGCATTTCTCCTTCCTAGGGAGCCTGTCCTTTGCTGACCTTAGTTTTCAGGGTGAGATAAACAAGCTGGTGGCAAGGGACAGAACCCTAACTTGATGCAGTTCTAAAGGAGTCTCATTGATATGTTCGGTGTCACCCTTGCTTATCTTCAAATCGTCTCTGCAACTGCAAAGGGGATTGCTTCAGTCTGGTTCCTGGAAACTAACTAGTTGGTAAGTTGGAAAAGTCTGAGGATTTGAGGGCATTTCTCTTTTTGGGCTTCCGTCTTTCTCCCCTGGTTTTACACTTGAATGAATTGAATAGCTGTCTACCTTTACTGCAAAGACTTTCAGGCAGCTGAGTTCGAATGCATTCCCATTTCTTTGTCAAGCTAAACATCTCTCCTGTTCAAGTGTTCTCAAAGTATACCACCTCCTTTGCCAATCTGCTTTACTCCAGGTGTCTCTCTATGGCATTCACATTGCCCTTCGAGTACATCTAAGAACAAAATGTTAAAACTGGGGCATGATCAAACCAGAATTGAGTAGAGCTTTGTTGTAGCAGCTGCCCTGTTGTCTTCTGGGATCATGAGTGATGGCCATTGAAGTCGGTGACTCCCACAGACCTTATGCCTGCCACAGAACATGCTTACATGGCTTGCTGCTTGCCTACAGCTGTGGTGTGGGACTCCCAGGGACAGCTAGGGTCTTGATTCCTTTTGTAGTCAGTGTTCAATGTGAGCTTTGACTATTCATCACTTTCAGCAGTCTATTAAGATGATTTTGGCTCAGGCATTCAAAGCATTATCACTTCCAGTTTCATCTCACCTGTAATCTGATGCTTTTAATTGTGAGCTTAGGGCTAAATCAGCCATGTTAAATGAGTCCTCTGTACATAGTTCTCCATCTCAATTAGAATGAAAGCATATCTCCTAGCATAGCTCATCAGCTGTTGTCCTGAAGTCTAGACAGACCGAACTTCTGCATTCATAGCAGTACCACTCTGTAACATAGCTAAAGGGAACATTGGGGAGCTGACTGTAGTGGACTTTTGTGTAACCACAGCACTTTAGAGTTTGAATCAGAAGCATCTGTAGTAACAGGAGTGGCGGGCTGCTTCCTGCCACCCGGCTCCTGGCTAGCTTTACCCCAAATAATTACACAGAAACTGTATTCATTTAAACACTGCCTGGCCCATTATATCTCTCCTCTTATTGGCTAACTCTCACATCTTGACTAACCCATATCTAATAATCTGTATGCCACCACAAGGTCATGGCTTACTGTCATGAATCTAGCCAGCGTCCATCTCAGGAAGGGGAATCATGGCATCTGCCTGACTCTGCTTTCTTCCTCCCAGCATTCTGTTCTGTCTTCCCTGCCTACCTATGTTCTGACCTATCAGGCCAAGCAGTTTTCTTTATCAATTAACCAATGAAAGCACAGATAGATAGAAGACCCTCCTACATAAAGCATCACATTTGTCCAGCCCACATGAACTTCACAGTGAGATCTAGTCTTGAAAAAGTAAATAAATACGGCAGTGAGAGATGGAGCCAATAGGAGAGCAAGAGAGACGAACAAATGGAACAGTGGTTAAAAGCTTAGATGCCCAGAAAAAGTTGCTATGGTATGAGCACCAACTCTGAGAATTTCTGCTTTTTCATTATGATAAGAACATCTTTAAGCTCTACCTACATAACTGTTATATTTTATTTAAAAGAGTCCATTGCATTCAGATGGTTATTGTGCAGTTAAGCATATGTGTGTGTGGGCACAGACGTGTGAAAGAGAGAGACAAGGGAAAGAGCAGAAGAGACAGAGGCAGATAGCGAAAACTATCTGATGTGCTTAGGTATTAATGCATCTTTTAAAACTTCTTTCTTTTGTTTTTATATTATATTTCCCTTTCCATTTCCTCACTCTAAACCCTCCCATATACTCTACCCATTTCTTTTCAAATTCATCACCCCCTTTTTGAACTAATTGTTGTTATATGTATATATTCATATATGCCTATATATAACCTGCCCATTCTATATAGTGTTACATCTAAGCATCTTTTCAGGGCTGACCAATCGACAATGGACAAACAATTGTTCTCTCCTTCCTGAGGGAAAACTTTCAGCTTCCCTTATTTTCCTGGGATTCTCTGTTTAGCCTGAAGCCTAATTGTTTTCCCTATCCACTTTAGCATGTCTGTTGTTGTCCTTGTTCAGTAGGTGATCCTCTTAGTGAGTTCGATGGGTGTGCTTCGGAGACACATCACAGGAAACTCCCTGTTGCCTGTCTCTTACAATCTTTCTGCTCCTCTTCCACGATATTCCCTGAACTTTAGATGCTATGATGTTTTGTGAGTGTATGCATTGGTACATGGCATTGCAACTCTGCATTTTGACTGATTGCGGTTTTCTATAATGGTTTCTATCTATTACAAAGAAAATTTTGCTTGATAAAGTATAAGTGCTACACTTGTTTGTGAATATAAGAACAAATACTAAGAATGTAGCTAGGGATTATGATGGTTTAGTAAAGTGGTGGTTGTAGATTTTCCTCCAAGACCCATAAATTCTCTAACCCTTGGTAATTGACTAGGTTTTTAGTATCAAACAAGACTTGTTTCTTATTGAGAGGGTCATAAATATGATTAGTAATGATAATAGTAATCACCAAATCTGATAGAAATATTCAAACCTCGTTTGTTAGTTATAGATTTGCTTGATTGAATTGATAAATTGTTAAAAAAACTGAAACATTCTTTATGGAGAAATGAAATCATGCACAGAATGACTCATCTTCAGAGAGAGATTCTGGTGTGTGGTAGAAGTCCTGATCTAATGTAAGAATTAATCAAGGCCATCAAAACTGTGGTCAGCAATCACTGGTCATGTGGTCTGCATGTGCATAGTGAATACTCAGATTAGGAAGATGAAAGTCTGAGAATATCATCTTTTTTTTTTTTTAAATAAGGAATTGACTAAGGGAAAGAACTAGGTGATAAAAATTCTCATGAAATTTTCTTTAGTGAATATCTCATGGATTGACTCTCCAAGGGAATACCATGAAGTTTGTCTAACTCTTCAAGTTCAAAGGTTCAGGACAAAGAAGACAAAGAAAACAATTTCCCTTTGAAGTGTGTATCTATTGCGACATTCTTGAGAGTGCCATCTGTACTCTGTGTTGGTAGTGTGTGAAGAGAACTAATCAAAGAGTGCTCATGTACTAAAGCCATGATTGCTGTAGAAGTAATGATTGCTATGTGCTGGGTAAATGGTGACATTTCTTTGCTAGATCTTTTATTTTACTCATTTAAAATAAACAGTGTAAAAAGTGGTCTTAATTTGGTTTTTAGTGATGTATTTTTCTACTAAACTACATTTACAAATAAATCAAGATATCCTAATTATTGTAATTATTTTGTCAAATACATCTTAAGTTTGAGATTGCCATTTGAAAGGAAATTGCAAATTTCTTAATGTGTGTTATTTAGAGTTACTATTATACATTATCATTATCTATGGCCTGAATCATTAACTTGAATAGAGCCTTATTAACGTTAATATTTTATACCAAGAAAGAGAACCACAACTTACTCAATACCATACAACAAATGTTCTCCAATAACTTCCTTGCCCTATTTGTAGCAATTTTATAAATAAGAAATTGTTTATAAATAATTCCAAAAATTTAGAGAGGTGTAAAACTTTCTAATACCTAGTGTTTTCCAGAAATAATATAAATTTTTTATTGGAACTTGAAAATAAATGACAGTATGAAGTAGACCTATATTATTTTATTGTTCCTCTGTTAATGCTCCAGTGACTTTGTGTTTTTGAACTTTGTGTTTTAATTATTTTCTCTGGAAATTCTTACATGTGTTGATCACATTCACCTCCTCCCTCAATTCCTCCCAGTTCCATTGACGTTCCTCACACATAAATCGTGCCCACTTTTGTTTTTTTACAAAAGTTTTTATCAAGTACAACTTGTTCTTTAGTATTCTACAATACTGAAATAGAATAGTCACACTGTCCTGAGAACATTTTTCTCTCTTTAAGTTAAATAACATAAATTTGCAAAAGGAAACTTTGAAGTGGAAATTTCCATCTCCCTTAAGCAACTCTCAACAGCCTACAACAGTATAATAAACTGGTAGCGTGTCTTAAACTGAAAGTCACTGTCTAAGTCAGTCCATGGTGCTTATCCTCAGCCATGTTCTCAGTGATCGAATCCACTCTGCAAAAGAACGAAAACAAGTTGACGACTGTGAAGCTCAATATTTCTAAACAGGTCTAAAAGCTGTTAATATTAAAGTAATCTGTTTTAAGATTGGATAAGTATAGGATCAATTTTGTTTTCTTTGTTAAGTTGTGTAATTAAGAACAGGCAAAGCAAGCTCCTCCCATGAAATATGGCAGTCAAGCCCAATGATAAAAGGGAAAAATAAGTTGAATAGGTGTAGTGCACCCAGGTGAGCTTCTCAAGGAACAGATGCCTAGCACTCCCAGGATGATCCAGAGAGTCAGGAACTGCAAACTTAAGTCTCCTGTAATATATATAGTCTAGAGAAAAGAAAGAATTAACCTGCACTGTAAATGACAATAAAAGTAAATATTAAGATCAGACTTCTGTCTGGCAATCCTTGTCTATGGTTTTGCATTAGTTATCATTTCAATTCCATTTCAGTTATTAAACTTCCCTGAGGTACTATTTTCTTATCTAAAGGGAAGCTACAGTAGAATGCAGAGAATTCTCAATTAATATTGTCCAATATGATTTCATTCACAGTCATTCTTTTCTTTTGATTTGTCCTAGTACAGCAGTGCTAAGAGGAAACCGAAATAGAAACAAGGAGCAATCTTCCCACAGACTTTCCTCTTCCAAAATGTTGTCACGTTGTAACTTATTTTTATTTCTGTTACTTAAAAAATTAGGACGACAGTTAAAATGATCAACAATAGCACGAAAAATTTCAAATTTGTGGCCAGTGAGATGGCTCTTCAGGCAACGGCCAATTCTGACAACATGAACTCAATTTCCAAGACTAACATGGTGTTAGCAGAAAACTGACTCCTGCTAGTTGTCCGCGAACTTCCACACCAGCATTATGACAAACACACAGCACAACAAATAAATGAATAAAATATAAAATAAACATCTTAATTATTTAAGCATTTTATCTTGATGTATTTCAGATGAGAATGAAAGCTTATGTGTGGTTTTCCCATGATGCCATGATTGAGAGATCAAAACAAGTGTCAATAGTTTGTTTAGAAGAAACAATGTTTTGTGAATTTCTTTGACTACCTAGGGAATATGAGCACAAGTTTGAAGGCGTTAGATGTTCTGAAATAGAAAGACACAAGAGTCTAAGCAGAGATATCCATGTATATTATAGAAAATATCAGTTTCAGAAGGACAGATGAAGCATTGTGAGTTAGGAAAAATAGCTAATAAAAATTAACAATATTAACGATTAAAGCAACTGTTTTCATCTGAATAATTTCACTAAAAGTAACTGATTCCAAGATACTATCTAACTATAATGTGATTATAAAACGGCAAATGACCTCTCCACAAAGAGCAAGGGTCAATGTTGTATTAGTTACTTTTCTGTGGTTGAGATAAAATACCATGACCAAGGCAACTTGGAAAAGAATGAGTTTATTTGGAATTACAGTTCCACAAATAGTTAAGAAGCAGCTGTGGAAGCTGGAGCAGGAAACTGAGAGCTCACATTCTCAACCCAAATCAGGAAGGAGAAGAGTAAACAGGGGACATTTTGATCTTTCCACCTGCCCAGGGAAGTACTTCCTTTAGCAATGGTGAAGTAATTGAACCACTTGAATCTGCACCCTCAACTAGAATCAAGTGTTCAGAGAAGACTGTGAAGGATTTTAATTTCATTCAAGCTACTGTGTGTGTGCGTGTGTGTGTGTGTGTGTGTGTGTGTGTGTGTGTGAGTGTGTGTGTGTACTAAATTTCAAAGGGAACACTATTGTCTTCAGTAATTAGTGAGAGGGAGATGAAACTTAGCTTACCTCATCACAAGAATGTACTACAGAGATAATTTGTTAGGAACATCCGCAGCTTCTTCCCACCAAAATCAGCAGGTTTTTCATGAGTTCAGCTGACATTTTGTCACAACACAACTGATAATTTAGCTCAATTTTTAAAAACAGGCACCCCTTCCTTTTCTGTTTCTCTTCAAAGCCCAAAACAGGTAATTTTTGCTTTCAAACCTGTTTCCTTTCTCCTGAATCAATGTAGTTGATAAGGCTTTCATTTGGTGCTTTGTGCCACCAACTCTCCAATATATAGTACCTGTCAGTAGTTGCCAAGCAACTGTGACAATTGGGTGGCTTGTACACATTGGCATTCATTGCCATGATGCTGTATTGTAATGTGTATGTCAAGTAGTAACACTACTGCCAACCAGAATCAGGCTGGTATAATAAATGGGGATAACTGGAGACAAATACAGTTTTTCTTCAGCATCCATCTTTGGCATTAGGTAATTGACAGGCTCAGGACTCTGATTCTTTATGAGTGACGATTCATAAGACTGTCTTTTCATGAAACTGAGAAAGATGTACTTGATATCCAGATTCAACTTAATGGGTGTATTTACACATATGTTTGAAGGACTTCTACTATAAAGGATTTTTTCCTTCTTTTCTTTTTTCAGTTCTTTTTGAGACAGAATTTGCTATATATTTTCAGCTGACTTAGAACTTACTATGTAGATGAAGCTGTCCTCAAAATTACCGAGGTTCACCTGTTTCTGCTTTATAAGTGCTTAAAGGTATGTGGTGCCCAGCTCTATGATATGGAATTTGGAAGGAGGTGACGCTATATAGAGATGCTTTGCTATAGCTTCAAGTGAAAGGCACATGAGCATGGATCAACAGAGGTTATCTTTTTCAGGCACCCCTTATTTCAAGCTTTCCCTTTCATTCCTCTATAGTCATATACACTGATACACTGTAAACTCAAGGGGACAATGTTACAGTGTGAAGGTGCTAACTGTTTACCCATCTCAAATGAGCAGCATGAACAAGTATTATTGATTGTTGTTTGTGGCACTTATGAAGAGAGGAATGTTTTAAACTAGAGAGAAAGTCTTTAAAAACTCATTATGTTTTGTTTGTTTGTAGGACTAGTGTCTTGAGCACTGTTGTAAAAATACTCCTGTTCCTTAAAACTATAGAAGTAATTAAGAAGGTTTTTCCTCTGAGCGTGATATCATACTATCCTGCCACTTATAGAAAACAAACAAAAAAAGCAAACCCACAAATGAACAAAACCTGTAGAATATAGGTATCCTCTTCTATTGTCTTACACTTAGTAATCCATAGCTTGGACACATCATAAATTTTTCCAAGAGTACATGTTTTCAGGGTTTGATACTCGATAAAGGTATTTGCTTTAAATAATCTGGTGATTTCTAAAACACCAATTGCCTTCATTTTAAAAGCTATTACATTAATGAGACATTCAGTTTCTGATGTATAACCTCATGTGGTAGAAATATAATGTGAGCAAACACTGAAGTAGTAGGATGTTTTTGTTGAGACCCTTAACCCCCAGTAATGACACAGAGACTTCTTATTAATTATGAAAGCTCAGCTGATAGCTTAGGTGTTGCACGAGTTTTAATAGGTCTTAATAATAAAAGTCCAGAGCCAGATATTGGGGAAAATGCTGAGAGATCAAGAGACAAAGGAACAATACCTTACCTACTCAACTTCCCAACCCATAAAAGGGATTGAGTTCCCATCTCCCCCCAATCTTATCACTTCCTCTTTGTCTTGCCATATCACTTCCTGTCCTCTCTGTATAGACATCCAGACCTCAATGGTTATCTAGTGGCTATCTCTGCCCTCTGATCTTCAAGCAAGCTTTATTTGTGCAAACAAAATATTATCATGCTTAAGCTTGTTTTTATATAGTTCTTAGAACATAAATTAGCTAATATCTATTAATCTATGTACTGCCCCATGGCTTCTTTACCTGATCTGTGTACTGTCCATTTTGCTTTCCTGCTTTCTCTGTCTCTCCACCTTCCTCCACCCAGAATCCACTGTGTCTGGAAATCCAGCCTAGTTATTGCCTGTTCATCACTTTATTAAACCAATCAGAGTGATACTTCTTCAGAGTGTGCAAAACGATTATTCCACAACTCACTACATGGATGCAGGTATTTTCTTATAATTGTTCTCAGATATGTTCTGTTCTGGAGCATAGTGAGGTACAAGAGGATGGTTTTTAAGGTTACTTACAGTATCTCTACCTCACTATTATCAATTGAATGGTTTGGTGGCCTCTGTTTTAGAAGTATAGTCAGCATTCTATATCCATAACTTCTATGTCTGCACACTCAGCTGCAGATTGAAAACATCGAAGAATTATGTTGAGTATAGACAGACCTTTTGTCATTGTTATTATTCTTAAATGCCCTAACAACTATTTCACGGAATGCTCAATGTATTTGGTGTTATAATTAGTCTAGAGATGATTTCAAGTATATGGGAGGCTGTATGTGGATTATATACAAATACTTTAGAATTTTCCATGAGATCTTGAGTATCCACAGGGCTTTTGGTTTTCCACAGGCACTCCCAGAATCAGTCCTCCATGGATCCTGAGAGACAGAACTGTGTATGAAAAATACACATGAGATTGTTTTACATATAACTTTTATTTTATACATCATGAATACATAGAATTTATTTTATGTTATTTTACTTTAAAATAACTTAATAGCCTATTCAAAATCTGCTACAGCATTGTTTTAAAACATGTATGAATATGTTTATTAGTTGTATTTTTTTTTTTTTGGTTTTTCGAGACAGGATTTCTCTGTTGCTTTGGAGCCTGTCCTGGAACTAGCTCTGTAGACCAGGCTGGTCTCGAACCCACAGAGATCTGCCTGCCTCTGCCTCCCGAGTGCTGGGATTAAAGGAATGCACCACCATCACCCAGCTGTTAGTTAATTTTTAACAAAATAATTTGACAACATATTATATAAATAGTGATACAAATGTTTAGGGAACCATCCCAAAGCAGGTAATGAAAGAATGAAAACTTTGACACATCAGTAAATTAGATGACAATTATAATCTATAAAACATAAATAACTCTATAATTCTTAGAATTGAATTAATTATCAGATAAAGAGGCCTTCAATCTAACTCATTATCAGTATTGTAGTTAGGAAGACCAGTGATTATGAAGTTTTCTAAGACTTGTAATTATTGTATGTATGCTGCACATTTTAGGATATATTCTGAATTGAGTACACATATCACAGCTATATCAACTCCATCTATTAAGTACTTAATTGAAATCTAAGACTGCCTGAATAATTATCAATTTTCTTTACTTGACTTTCTGAAAGAGCCATATTGAATATTCAAAAGGACCATATTTCTTTAGTTGGTTACCTATCTTGCTTTATGTCCATGAACTTAGACTAAAGCTAATTATTTTATTTGCAGTTACTAAGAGTTTTTAAATGTATTTATAAATCTGGATACATTTTTATCCAGAGGCTCCTTGAGAGATCATGTATGCAAGATGGTGCCTACTAAATCTCTGTATTTTTTAAAATTTAGTTTATTTAACCATCACATTAAATTCTGTAAAGGGCTGAAACTCATTAGAGCAACATGTAGTAAAATAGTACAATAAATGAATATTTTAATAATTATATATTCAATAGTTTTATCTGTTTCCAAAGATTCTAAATTGATTTTGACATCAAATATTAGAGTTTAGTACCTAGGAAAAGCAGTACAATATGCAATTATATTACATATTCTTTTCTGCCTCTTTGAAACTATTTCCTTTCCTACCTCAACTGTAACTACATTTATTTTTATGTTATTGAGATGTGTCAACTGAATTAAATAACCTTTGCAAGACATGTTATCTATTGTTGAACCAATGTGTTGGTATTCCTTGTTCCCCAACCCCCAATCCAAGTCTTAATATCAGTCTAGGTATCTTCTGTTATTTAATCATTCTTTACTAAAGATGCTTATAACATGGAACAGATCAGAAAATATAATACACAACAAATCTGATCAAAAAGAATCCTAATATTGGCTGAGACTGAGGCTGGATTTTCTGATTAAGCACTTTCAACTGTGTCCTGATATAACACAGACTCCCAGGTCAGCCCTGGACTGACTGCTGCCTAAGCTGTCAGTCAAAAATTTTGTTTTGTTTCTGCCTATGGGGTGCTTTGTGAATATATTTCAAATCTGGACCTTTATGAAACCCTAGAGAAGAAATAGATAACTTTATTATTTTTATTAAAAATGTCCAACTTCTGCAAGTGGATTTCCCTCTCTGGGAAACAGGAAAGAAGTTGGCCTAGAAATAAACAACATGCAAATGAACAGAGCCCATTTTCTGCTGTCATGAAAACAGCACAGCACTAAAATGACCAACTCCCATTATTAGGCTTGTGGGCAGTAATTTTTAATGATACATTGTAAAAATTTAATCACAATCCTCTTACATTTCTACTGTATGTACTTAAACAAGGGCCATAGTTTTATTATTTGAACTTCATAAAAATGAATCATTGTGAATAACAAATCAACGAATATTTCAACATCAGTTCACTATATAATATTTGATATTGAAATAAATGAAGGAAAATAATTTTTATGTGGATAGTGTGTGCTTGCTTCTTATTAGAAGTAAGCTAATCTTGTCTTTTAATTTTCAATTTATTATATTATTATTATAATAATTTTTATCATTATGATTGTGTGTGTATATATGTATATCTATGCTTCAGTGTCAATATGTATGCTCTAGCATGCATGTAGAGGTAAGGGGACAGTTTGCTGGAACCAGATCTCTATTTCTCCTGAGCGTTCTGTGTATTAAAGTTGGGTTGTTTTGCTTGTGTGACAAATATTTTAACCACTCAGCCATCTCCTGGCCCTAAGCTTTAGTCTCAAATTCATCATTCTAATCATTCAGCATTTTCTGAATGTATGTATCTATTCTTTTCTATTGAATCCTGGATTATTAAAGAAAAGGAGGAGAAAGAAGCATTGTCAGATGGCTCAGTAAGCAAAGTCCATCTTGTACAACTATAAAGACAGAACTCAGATCCCCAGCACCATGTGGTTATGCAACCTTCAGTTAATCTTAGCCCATAATAAGGCAGAGACAGGAAATCTCTAAACAGCTTGATTGTACAGAACAGTTTTGCAAGGGAGGGTGGGTTTAGCAAAAGACAATTAAGTGTCTGGGTGCACATGTACATATATACCTGCACACTTATGAACCTGCACACATATGTGAATTCACACCACAGAAATATGAATATGCATATAGACATATAATGGACACACATTCAAGAAAAGGACAAGAGAGGTGAAAGGCAGCCTCTGATAGGAAATTGCTTTGAATATAGTAGAACTAAGATAGATTTTAAAATAAGTGTTTTAATGTAATGAGAATGACAAATTATGAATTTTGGAAAATTATTGATGGGATCTCTTGGATGTAACTCGGTTCCTACAATGAACAAATAAGATAAAATTTCTATTTCTAGGTTTCATAAAGTTATGGTGAAAACTCAAATGCAAATCTTTGATTTCCTGTCTTCCCTACAGTTCAGGAAGAGAAAAGATCAGTGTTATTGCAGTGGAAGAATGGAGGTTTTTAAGGATTATCATCTTTATTGTTTTTATCCAGTAATTTCTCAACATTGACCTAAATCAGTACACTTTATTCACAGAGTTTTCTGACTCAGTGTCATTTATAGAGTCTCTCAGCACGTTACCAATGTCTATTGACTTTTCTTACTTGGACCTCATCTTAACAATTTGCAATTGACTTTAAAAAATTATTGTTGCCTTCTGGAACACCACACCTGATTACGTTCCCTTGATCACTTTAGAAAACTAGTTCCCTTCTGATATTTTACTCTTCCTGTGAGTGTTAAGTAAAAGAAGTTAGCTCTAAAGTGGTGAAGATGATGTTTGAGTTTTCTCCTGAATGTTCAGGCACCACAGACAAGACGGGGCGGGGGGGGTGGGTACTTTCATTGCTGTGATTTCTGTGCTATGTTTTATTCAGAAGCTTTAAGGGATGTTGGTGAACACTGAGGGTCCATATATAAGCTTCAAATCCAGAAATAAGTTGAACTTGAAAAGAAAAACTTTGACTTCTAAGTCAAACTAGAGGTGGAAGTTCATGAAGTGTTTCTATGTAAATTCCTTCTGATATCAGATGGGCAGTCTTCTTCCCCCTCACAACTCATTCTTTAATTCTCCAGTTACCACAGTATACATCTATCAATTCAATTCAATTTAGACACTGACTACCTGGGGTTACCTTTAGATCCCATATGTTAAGACATGGGCTCCACTAGACCATCCACACTTCCTGTGCCTATTGCAAATCCTACCATGTTAAATTCTAGTAACCGGCATTTCTTGTGAACATAACAGCCTAGCAGTTCAGTAAAATGGGCAACACACAGCCATTATACTTTCTAAAAACACAGAGAGAAAACAGGGAAACTAAGGAACAAATCATCAGCCCAACAAAGACAGACCAGAAAACAATACCTAGAGATATAATAATCCAAAACCCAGATGCCTAAGCCTCAGTATAAGAACATGCAATTAATACCAGCCAGGGCAATATGTCAGTCATCACTAGAGCCCAGCTCTCCAAGCACAGCAAGCCCTGAATATTGCAACATAGCTGAAGTACAAGAAAAAGTCATAAAATCAAATATGTGTAGAAGATAGGGGTCCTTAAAGAGGAAATGACTAAATCCCTAAAAGAAAACCTAAAGGAAATCCTAAAAGGAAAACACAAACAAGCATTGGAGGAAAAAAATAAATCTGTTAAAGAAAGTCAAGGGGAAAAAAATCAAACAAACAGTTGAAGGAAAACAACTCAAGGCCTAATAATGGAAATAGAAACAATAAACTGAGGGAATTCTGTAAATGAAATCTTAGGAATTCAAACAGGAACTATATAGACCAACTTCACCAACATGAAACAAGAGATGAAAGATAAGAGTTTCAAGCACTGAAGATACAGAAAATATATTCAACAAAATCTTATAAGAAAATTTTCCTATCCTAAAGAAAGAGATCCCTATCAAGATACAAGAAGCAGACAGAACACCAAATAGACTGGACAAGAAAGAATGTCCACTTGTTGCGTAATAATCAGATCACAAAACAGACAGAACGAAGAACGGATATTAAAAGTGCCAAGGGACAGAAAGCAAGTAAACTATAGACACACACTATTAGAATTATATCTGACTTCTCAAGAGAGAGTTTAAAAGCCAGAAAGGCCTGAACAGATGTGCTGCAGACTATAAGAAGCCACAGATGAAAGCCAAGACTACTACATGCCGCAAAACCTTCAATCACTATAGATGGAGAAAATAAGATATTCCATTATAAAGTAAAGTTTTAACAGTCTCTAATAATCCAGCCCTACAAAGATCTAGAAGGAAACTTCAACCTAAGGAGGTTAACTACACCTATAAAAACAGGAAATAAATGATCTCAGAATAGCAAAGTCAAAAGAAGGGAAATAGACACACACACACACACACACACACACACACACACATACCACGACCACCACCATCACCACCACCAACAACAACAAGAGAATAACAGGAATCAAACTTCATTGGGCATTGATATCTTTCAATATCAGTGGTCTCAGTTCCCTAATAAAGAAAGACACAGAGAAACAGAATGGATGTGGAAACAGGATCCCTCTTTTACTGTATCCAAGAAACACATGCCAACATGAAGGATAGACATTCCTCAGGATAAATGGTTGGAAAAGTATGTTCCAAGCAAATAAACCTAAGAAGCAAAAGTGCTTATTTAAAGCAAGCCATTTTAATATCTATCAAAATAGACTTCAAACCAAAACTTAAAAAGGTCGGGAAGCACACTAATAGTCACCAAAGTCAAAATCCACCAAGATGATATTTCAGTTATTAAAATCTATCATCCAAACACAAGGAGACACAAGAAACACTACTACAACTTAACTTGCATAATGACCCTCATACATTGATAGTGGGAGACTTCAATGCCACCCTCCTACCAGACAAAATCAGCCAAAAACCTAACAGAGAAATAGCTGAGTTAAAGGATGTAATAAAACAAACGGGCCTAACAGATTTTGCACAATACTGCACCAAAACACAAAATTACATACCTTCTTTTCAGCACCTTATGGAATTTTCTCCAAAACTGACCACATACTCAAACACAAATCAAGTCTCAGAAGATATGACAAAAAAATCTTGAAATAACGACATGCATTGTATCACACTGTCATAGATTAAAGCTAAACTAGCTATCAACAACAGAAGCAGAAAGCTTACAAGCTCATGGAAGCTGAACAAATGTCTGTTAAATTAAGAAGGGGTTAGGCAGAAACAAAGAAATTAAAGACTATCTAGAATTTATTGAAAATTAATACACAGCATGCCTAAGCTTATGGAACACAATGACCGTGACGGTAAGAGGAAAGTGTACAGCACTCAGTGGCCGCATTTAAAAAATGGAGATTGCTTACTGGCAACTGAACAGGACATCTGAAAGCTCTAGAACAAAAAGAAGTAAGCAAGAGGAATAGACAACAAGAAATAGTCTAACTGAAGTGAGTTGAGGACTGAATTCAATAAGACACAGATAAAGAGAATAATGCAAAAAAAAATCAATGAAACAAAAGACTTGGTTCTTTGAGAAAATCAAGTAGTTAAGAAAAACCTTATCCAAAGTACCTAAAAAATGTGAAAAGAATATCTAAATTAAGAAAAACAGAAGGAAAAATAACAGTCACAGAAGAAATCCAGAGAATTATAAAAATATACTTTGAAAATCAGTAGTCCAATAAATTGGAAAATCTATTAAAAGATGGATAATTTTCTCACTATGTACCATTTATCAAAATTAAATCAGATCAAATAAATAATTTAAGTAGACATAAACTCCAGGTAAAATAGAAGCAGTGATTAGAAGTCTTCTACCCCTTCCAAAAAAAAAAGTATCAGAAAGTTTTAGTGTAGAATTTTATCAAACTCTTTTTTAAAATTGTTTTTATTGTGCTATACATTTTTCTTTGCTCCCCTCACTTCCTCACCACTCCTCTTTTACCCTCTCCCGTGGTTTCCAATGCTCCCAAATTAAACAGATCTTGCCTTTTTCTACTTCCCATGTATATCAGATGCATGTATGCCTCTCTTAGGGTCCTCTGTTTTGTCTCGGTTCTTAGGAATTATGAATTACAGGCTGGTTTGTCTTTGCTTTATGTCTAAAAGCCACTTATAAGTGAGGAATAAGATATTTATCTTTTGGGGTATGGGTTACCTCACTCAATATGACGTTTTCTAAATCCATCCATTTGCCTTTAAATTTCAATATGTCATTTTTTTCTGCTGTGTAGTATTCCATTGTATAAATGTATCACGTTTTCCCTATCCATTCTTTGGTCGCAGAGAGTTTTTAGGTGGTTTCCAGGTTGTGGGTATAACAAACAATGCTGCTATGAACATAGTTGAGCCCATGTCCTTGTGGTACAATTGAGCATCCTTTGGATATATAGCCAAAAGTAGTATTACTGGATCTTGAGGTAGGTTGTTTCCTTATTTTCTGAGAAATCGCCATACTGAAATCCAAAGCAATTCTACCAGTTTGCACTCCCACCAGCTTTGCAGGAGTGTTCTCTTTAGCCCACAACCTCTTCAACATTGAGTTGCCATCAATGTTTATGATCTTGGTCATTCTTACAGGTGTAAAATGGAATCTGAGATTTGTTTTTATTCACGTTTCTCTGATAGCTAAGGATGTTGAACATTTCCTTAAGTGTCTTTCAGTCATTGTAGAATCATCTGTTGAGAGTTCTATGTTTAGGTCTATACCCCACTGTATTATTGGATTCTTTGTTCCTTTGATGATCAATTCCTTGAATTCTTTGTATATTTTGGAGATCAGCTCTCTGTCCGATGTGGGGTTGGTGAAGATATTTCCCTATTCTGTAGGCCGTCACTTTGTCTTGTTGACGGTATCCTATGCTTTAGAGAAGATTTTAAGCTTCAGGAGGTCTCATTTATTTCTTATTTCTTTCAGTGTCTGTGCTACTGGGCTTATATTTAGAAAGTGGTCTTCTGTGCCAATGCATTCAAGTGTACTTCCTACTTTCTTTTCTATGAGGTTCAGAGTGGCTGGATTTATGTTGAGGTGTTTGATCCATTTGGACTTGAATTTTGTACATAGTGATAGATATGGATCTATTTTCATTCTCCCACAAGTTGATATCCAGTTATGCCAGCACCATTTGTTAAATATGCTTTCTTTTTCCATTTTAAATTTTTTTCCTTCTTTGTCAAAAATCAGGTGTTCGTAGGTGTGTGGATTGATATTTGAGTCTTTGATTTGGGTCCATTTGTCCTCCTGTCTGTTTTTATGCCAATATCAGGCTGTTTTCAGTACTGTAGCTCTGTAGTAGAGTATGAAGTCAGGGATTATGATGCCTCCAGAATTTCCTTTATTGTACAGGATTCTTTTATCCTGGTTTTTTTTTTTTTTTTTGCTTTTCCATATGAAGTTGAGTGTTGTTCTTTTGAGGTCTGTGAAGAATTTTGCTTGATATTACATTGAATCTGTAGATTCCTTTTGGTGAGATTCTCATTTTTACTGTGTTAATTCTACCCAAACAGGAGCATGGGAGATATTTCCATGTTTGGTGTCTTCTTCAATTTCTTTCTTCAAAGATTTAAAGTTCTTGTCATACAGGTCTTCCACTTGTTTGATTAGAGTTACTCCAAGATACTTTATGATATTTGTGGTTATTGTGAAGGGTGATGTTTCTTTGATTTCTTTCTTAACCCAATTATCATCTGTGTAAATTAGGGCTACTGATCTTTTCAAGCTAATCTTGTATCCTACTAAATTATTGAAGGTGTCTAGGAGTTGTTAAGTTTCTTGGTAGAATTTTTGGAATCACTTTTGTAAACTCTCATATCATCATCATCAAATAGTGAGAGTTTGACTTCTTCTTTTTTTGATTTGTATCTCCTTGATCTCCTTTTGTTGAATTCCTCTAGTTAGAACCTAAATTACTATATTGAATAAATCTTGTCTTGTTCCTGATTTTAGTGGGATTACTTTGAGTTTCTCTCCATTTTGTTTGATGTTGGCTTCTGGCTTGCTGTATATTGCCTTTATTATTTTTAGGCATGTCCCTTGTATTCCTGCTCTCCTCAAGACATTTATCTTGAAGGAATGTTGGATTTTGTCAATGTTTTTTCAGCATCTATTGAGATGATCATGTTTTTTTTTCAGTTTGTTTATATGTCTAGCAGACTCTTGAAGAAGATTTAACCCCAATATTCCTCAAATTGTTCAACAGAATAGAAACAGAAGAAACATTGTTCAATTTATTTTATGAGCCCAGAGCTACTCTGAAAATCAAACCACAAAAAAGATTCAACAAAAAAGAAGATAACAATTCAATCTCCCTTATGATCATAGATGCAAAAATACTTTCAAATCAAACCCCAAGACATATTAAAAAGATCATCTAGTGTGCTCAAGCAGGCTTCTTCCCAGAGAAGCAGGGATGTTTTAATATAAAAATGAGTAAATATTATTCACCACATAAATAAATTGAAATATTAAAAAGATCATTTCATTAGATACAGGAAATACATTTGATTAAGCCCAACACCCCTTCATGATAAACTCTTGGAGAGATGAGGGATATAAGGGACATTTATAAACACAATAAAAGCAATTTACAATAAGCTTGTAGCCAACCTCAAATTAAATGGAAAGAAACTCAAAGCAATTCCAACAAAATCAGGAAAACAAGGCTGTTCCCTTTCTCCATATCTGCACAATATTCTTTCTACTTGAAGTTTTAGCCAGAACAATAAGACAACTAAAGGAGATCCAGGGAATACAAATTCGAAAGGAAGGAGTCAAAGTAACATTATTTGATAAGATAGTATACATAATTGACCCTAAAAATTTAGCCAGGAAACTTCTACAGCTGATAATATTTCAATAAAATAGCTGGATACAAGTTTAACTGAGATCAAAAATAAATCGGTAGCCCTCCTATATAAAAATGACAAAGGGGCTGAGAAAGAATTCAGGGAAATAAAATCTTTCATAACTGCCTCAAATAATGTTAAGTATCTTGGGCTAACTATAACTAAGTTTGTAAAAGACCTGTATGATAAAAACCTTAAGTCTGAAGAAATTGAAGAAAATATCAGAAGATAGGAAGATTTCTCATGCACATGGATCACTAGAATTACTAAAGTAAAAATGGCTACCTTACTAAAAATATCAATCTACAGATTCAATGCAATCACCATCAAAATTCAAAAATAATTATTTTTAGACCTTAAAGGAACAACACTCAATTTCATATAAAAAAAAAACCAAAAAACCCAGGATAGCTAAGACAGTCCTAAAAAGAAAAGAACTGCTGGAGGTGTTGTCATCTCTGATTTCTAGACATACTGGAGAGCTATAGGAATAAAAAGAACACATGGTATTTGCATAAAACGCATATTTGAATCACTAGTATCAAACTGAAGACTCAGATATAAAACTAAACACATATGGACACTTGATTTCTAATAAAGAATTCAAAAATATACAGTAAAAAATACAGTATTATTAACAAACAGTGCAGGTAAGGCTGAACTGCATGTAGAAGAAAGCAAATAGATCTATATTTATTACTCTACACAAATTTCAAGTCCAAGTTGATTTAAGACTTCAACATAAAGCCAGATACAAAGAGAACCCAGAAGAGATTTTAAAAGTGTACTGAAGGTAGGCGAGGATGAGAATAGGAGACATCAGGTGGTGTGATGAGATGGGATGGAGAGAGAATATATTTAGAGATGACTGAAATTGAAGAGTATTTGGGAGTTGGTGTGGAAATCCAGTGCAATGGAAATTTCCTGCAATCCATGAAAGTGATATTAATGAGGACTCCTAGTAGTGGAGGATGTGGTGAACTCTTGTAAACAGACAAGGCTTCCAGTGGAGGGACTGGGTCACATTCAGTAACATTGATGGCCAAGGAGATCCCATAGAAATTTCCAAACAATCCAGGCTAATCTTAAGTAAAGGGTTTCTGTTTTCAAACTCACAATTAGGTCCCTTTGCTAAGAACATTTACAAATCTCATTGAACACAAAGAAGCTGGTGCCTGCATGGGGCCTTCATTCCTATGTTCTAGTCTCTTTGGTGTAGAAAGGGACTCTGCAGGCTACAAAAAAGAAGAGGAAGAAGAAGAAGAAGAAGAAGAAGAAGAAGAAGAAGAAGAAGAAGAAGAAGAAGAAGAAGAAGTTGGATACCAAACCAGCTACAAAATCTTTGACCTACAATCTGTCCTGTCTGCAAAATATGCTAGGGTAATGGTGGCACAGAACTTGTGGGAGTAGCCAGCCGATGTCTGACTTAACTTAAGACCCACTCTATGAGATGGAGCCCCCACATCCAACACTGTTTGAGTAACCAAGAACCAAAGCCTAGTTAGCCAGAGATCTGGGGAAAAGCAAACAGGCTTGGCCTTAAAAAAAATAATAAGTTGATTTCTAATGATAATCTGCTATATTCATAGATCAGTACCTTATCCATTTATCATTAGTGAGATTTCTTCTAGCAGCACATGGGAAAAGATGCAAATTCCCATGGCCAGACATTATGTCTAGAGAGAGAATAAATTGGTGGTCTCTATCAAATTCCACAGTTCAGAGCTCAGAGAATTGGGTGGAGGAGGCAGAAAGATCCTAAGAGTCTAAAAGGATCAGGACATCAGAATAAGTTCTTCTAAATCAATAAAGCAAGGTACATTACATATGAGCTTACAGAGACTGAAGCAGTAAGTATATGGCCAACTTGGTCTGTACAAGGTCCTCTTCATATATAACAATTAGTTTAGTATTTTTATGAAAATCTTATGAGAATGAGTAGGTCTTTGATTCTATTGATTGCTCTTGTTTTTTTCCCTCCTGTTGGATTGTCTTGTCCAATATTGATATGATAGTTTTTGCTTCATTTTTTTCTACTTTATTTTGTAATGTTTGGTAGTTATCTCTTTAGAGGCCTATTCTTTTCTAATGAGTGACGGAAAGGGAGTGGATCTGGAGAGCATGAGAGATGGGAAAGACTGGGGAGGAGTAAGAGGAGGGGAAATGATAATCAAGATACTGCATGAGAAAAAAAATCCATTTTCAATAAAAATGAAAAATTGAAATATTTTTATTGAAAATATAATTCCAACTATTGCAGAAATTTCCTTTGTTAACATTTCATTTTTTCCTTGTTTTTTTTCTTTTTTTTAAATTTATTTATTTATTAAGGATTTCTGCCTCCTCCTCGCAACCGCTTCCCATTTCCCTCCCCCTCCCCTGATCAAGTCCCCTCCCTCATCTGCTTGAAGAGCAATCAGGGTTCCCTGACCTGTGGGAAGTCCAAGGACCGCCCACCCCTATCCAGGTCTCCTAAGGTGAGCATCCAAACTGCCTAGGCTCCCCCAAAGCCAGTACGTGCAGTAGGATCAAAAACCCACTGCGATTGTTCTTGAGTTCTCAGTATTCCTCATTGTCCGCTATGTTCAGCTAGTTCGGATTTATTCCATGCTTTTTCAGACCTAGGCCAGCTGGCCTTGCCATAAATAAAGGACATTGAGCTTATAATTCATGTTCCTAGAGAAGCTAAATAAGAAGGTGAATCCAAAAGCAAAACACATAGGCATCCTCATGAATATTAACCTTCATCAGGCGATGAAAAGAGACAGAGACAGAGACCCACATGGGAGCACCGGACAGAAACCTCAAGGTCCAAATCAGGAGCAGAAGGAGACGGAGCATGAGCAAGGAACTCAGGACCACGAGGGGTGCACCCACACACTGAGACAATGGGGATGTTCTATCGGGAACATTTCAAATAATAGTTTAAATATAGGAAGGATTCTGATAGTGATGTAAGAACAAATACAAAGAAACAAGTTAAATTAATGTATGCAGTATATGGATTAAGGATATAGGAACAACATTCTGGATACACAGAAGCTCAATCATTAACAAGATTAGACTATGATATTTTTAATGTAGTCTATAATGTTTGTGTAGTTAAGAATGCAATTGTTAAGTTACCATCAGTTTATGGAAAAGTTCAAGACAGATGGGATCCCAGTGCTGAGGGGGAAAGTGGACACTAGCTTCTATTCCTAACCCTGAAGCTATCTCCATGTGAGAACCACTCACAAGAAAAAAATTATTTTCTCCAATGGAAACTTATTGAGTAAATAAACCGTACTCGAAGTCAGACCCTGGATGACCAACACAAAACAAACTCTGTGGTATTTTTTGAGATTGTCTCAAAATACTTTGTTTGCACATTTAACTTACTTGTCTTTTGCTTACTTATTATGGTTTCAAAATTTGTGTTTTAATGGAGTTTTTGTGTATGTGTGTGCATATTTCTGCATATGTATGTGATTTTCTGGCCTTTTTGTTTCATTCATTTGTTTGTTTTGATCATTTTTTTACTCCCTAAGTCTATTTGCTTTGTTTTATTCTGGTTTGTTAATTTTATTATTGACCTGATTTTCCCTCCCCAACAGGTAAGAATACACTAAGGAAGAAACACACATGCACACAAGTAATAAAATTAAAAATCAGAGGATAATCTGAGGATTCTTACCCATGGGAGTGTTTAAAAACCGATTTCCACTTGAATTGCAAATTATTTCTTAGCTTTGAGACTTGTGTCCGTTTTTACTTTGCAGTGCTAGCATTTTGTCTGGTTTCAACTTGTGTAGGTCTTACGAAGGCTGTCAAAATCTGAAAATTCATATGCACATCAGCTCTGCAGTGTCTGTAAAATGCTGTTTTCTCAGAGCCACCCACCAGTTCTGTCCCTTAAAATCTTCCTCTTTTCTCCTTCACATGGATTTCTTAGCTTTTGTGGGAAAGGTTTGACCAAGACATCACATTTTTTTTTTGTATTTAATTATTTAGAGAGAGCTTATTTGGTTGGTTGTTTTCATTTTCTTTTTGCTTCATTTTTGAGAAGGAAAGACCATAAAGTAGAGTGGGGAGGTTGGGAGGATTTTGTAGGGGGTGGGAGATAGGAAAGAAAATGATAAATTTATATTGTATATCTTAATAAAAAAAGGAACCTTCTACATTTATTAATGAGGAGTCAAAACCCTCTATGCCCAGGGCCAAGTCCCACGTATATATAAGTGTAAAAATTGCATCATGAGTTTTGAGCCTTTCTTATAATACTTGATGAACAAATTAACATATGTAGAGAATCTTGTGACTTCCATGGAACCCTCTCTGTGTCTTATGCATTCTCTTTATTACGAAGCCTTGAATTTAATCTGCTAATCTTCGAAGAGTCTTTCCAAAACTTAAAGTAGAACTTTTCAACAGGAAACCTTACTCTGTTATTAACCATACCCACAGTTCTCCCCCCAAAACCAATCCCTCTCTGTCAGGGGCCTCAGATCTCTTTCAGGTCTCGGAGATCCTTTGTTCCCACTTATGTGAAATAAACCAGCCAAGCAATCTCTGGTCACAAAGCTGCAAAAGGGCAAATGAGGTGCAGGTTACGTTACTGAATGGACATAACTGAAGCGTGTGCCAGAGTCCAGGTTTGCTTGCCTAGTGGTTTGTGTGGAAGCCCACAGGACTTACGGGGAAAAGTGTCAGCACGCCTGCTCCCTCCTGCGGACATGACCAGGGCTTTTCAAATTGTGCCACTGGCAAAGTGTTTCTGTTTGGATAATGCTGACATTCATGAAGAAGGTAGACTTTCCTAAACTTACTGTTATATAAAATAAAAGGACATTAGTACAATTATTTCTGTGCTTTAATCTTCAAAAGAAGCTCCTTGGAGAATTTCTTTGTTCTGTGCAATTGGAAGAAAATTGGACCTTGATAGCTCATCAGGACCATAGAAAAAGGCTGCATGTATTAAAATAAAAATGCTTTTGGATTGCAAACCAGCAGAGGTGACTTCATGTGATAATTTAACTTACATTATGTGAAATCTTATGTTCACTACGTTGCTAATACCATGCACTTTGAAACATTGTCCATATTCCTAAAGAATTTGTAAATGAATCAATTAATTGGGGTTAATCCACATCAATTAATACCTTTTATAAAGTTGTCTCTAAGATTTTTATTCCCTTTGAAGGCTTTGATTACTAGGTTCAAAAATTAGTCCTTCCCTGTCATTGAATCTTCATCTATTTTTACTGTTAACTCCATCACTTACATATAAATTTAAAGTCTAAATTTGTAAAACAGGAAGCCAAAGTTTTATACTTTGTCATCTTCAAAGGGGAAATGTATTGATAATTAATCAATATCTCTATTTTGACTGGATGTAGAGGCACCTAGAAAACAAGCCTCTGAGAGAGTCTGTGAGGACATTTCCTGAGAGACTTAAGTGAGAAGGGTTGATCTGATGGTAGCAGACAGCATTCCACAGGCTGGCATCCCATGTTGAATGAGATGGAGGATGCAAGATGAGTGTAAACTTTCACCTTTTTATCTCTTTTCTTCCTAAGCAAATACGAAGTAAGCAGATCTCTCTTATTCCTGATGCTTATTGTTAAGACTTTCCTAGCTGTGTGAACTGTACACTCAAAATGTGAGCTATCATTCATTCCTGCCCTTTTCTTTCTTGAGTTCCTCCAGCGATTTTTCTAAATGATAAGCAATGATCAAGACATGTAAGCCAAATAAACTTTTTCTCCCTAAGTTGCTTTTGGTCATGTGTTTGTTACAAAATAGAAAGCAAACTAGGTGGGTATTTATCATAGAGTTGCAATTAGTATTAAAGGGTGCATAACTTTCATGCTGTTATTACTGTAAAGCACTGAATCATCAATCAACATACTTTTCATATGTTATGACCATAAATTGACATTTTTGCTACTTGATTATATACCTGTGATCCCTATATTCTGGAGGGAGGTGGACTCAGGAGGATATTTTTGGCTATATTTTAGCAACTACAAGACTAACAGATTGTATGAGACCCTGTCTCACACAACCAAAACATAAATGAATGAAGCATTTTAACACAGATGACTTTTAGAAATAGTTTTCTTCACTTTAATATTCTGCTTTGTGTTTATGAATATTTCCCTTTGTGTTGAAGTGCTTCAATTATTTTAGACAAGAGCTGCTCTTCTGTAGGAAATGACAAATCGGGGTCATTTGTAGTAGAGAAACATTTTACAAGTTGCTCATTAGAATCTTCATTAAGGAAGCTATGTGATACAAAGGAAAGTGTGCTAGATTGTTAATCAATAGAATTTGAACTGCTTAAAACTATTTCAAGTTAATTACCTTAAAGTTTAACTCTCAAATACTCTTATCCACAATCCCTGGTGAAATGCTATTTTCCCCAACTTCTCTATTATTTTCACTTCTTGATTATATTTACTCCTCTCTCAACAATTGGGTATATGTTGGATGCAGTGACATTCCCACGTGTTTAAGGTTATTTAATCCAAATGTATCTTTTAGTGTTAGGCATCTCAGATATCTTAAACTGAAAGTTAATCCATTCAATAAAATAACGATTTCCAAATTGCTAGAAAGTAAGACAATATTTTCCTTTCTTTATTAAACAGAACAAATGTATTTAGAAGTAGTGTTTTAAAGAGAAATATATTAATTACTGATTCATTTCTAACAAAAACACTTGAGAGTTTATCTAAGAAAAACTGGCACATAGTAAATTAATCAGAATATATTTAGATTCCTGTCCTTATGGAGAAAGGGGACAAGATTTATTTCCTAGCAGAAACCAAGAAATTTGTAAGAAACACTGGCTTTATATATTAAGTAATAAAGTGAAGAAAATATCCAACACCCTGACAAAATAATATAAACAAGACTGTCATACCCATGCCCTTGGGTACTACCTGAGAACTCCCTACGCACAGAGTGCTTGGAATAGTTTGTGTTTCCAGAAGATAGCAATTCGGAATCGATTTGATTGTGCTGAGCTATTCAAGACAGGGTTTCTCTGTCAACTATCTTGGCTGTCCTGGAACTCAGCTCTTTAGACCAGGTTGGTTTCAAACTCACAGAGATTTGCCTGCCTCTGCCTCTCTGGTGCTGGGATTAAAGGTGTGTACCACCACTGCCAAATTGTTGAGGTACTCTTAAAGCTTTCTTGTAGAGTAGGTGTCAATAGATGAATATTGGCTCTACTTCAAAGGTGCAAACCTACTGGGGAGTCAACCTGATACCTGTTTTATGAGCTTTATCTACTTGCTAAATTAATGACTGCAAAAAACTAATCTCGACCCTTGTCTTAATCATAAATGAAAGTTGAAATGAAGTAGGTCACTAAATTGCATGCATTCATATACTTCTGCAATACTGACACACAGAAGATTAGCAGGGAGATTACTGTGTGTCTGAGTGTATCGTGAACTATGTGTATCCCAGGCTAGCCCATGGGAATACTAAAGAATGATAAAACAAATAAAGGAGAAATAATTTTTTATATTGATATAAAGAGTCTAAAGTTATACAACTCCTCTTTTAAAATCACCTTGAAAGAAAATATTTCTGTTTTTAGACTAGAATTAGACTTATTAAATAAGATTCATAACCTTGAGCACAGGGGGAAATGTCTGCTAGGTTTGATTGACATTTAAAGAATAAGATACACTGTACACATGTATGACATTTTCAATGAATAGAAAAATAAAAGATACCTCTGCCTCACAAAGCACTATTAAATCAAAACTCAGGACTGGATAGGTTGCTCAGTGGTTAGGAGTGCAGACTTCTCTGCCAGGGGACCTGCTCACAGGCACTTTTAACTCCACCTCCACGGGAGTCTATGGCATTGTTTGGACCTCCCCTGGTGCCCACATGCATAGGGCACATATTCACACAAACACATGCTCATAAGCAACAGTAAACTAAAAATAAAATACATTAACAATAAATAGAAAATCAATAACAATTAGGCTAAAAGATTTGCATACAAGTATCAGGAAAAAATTTACATTTAAAAAACTCTTATAATAAGAAAATGACATGTTTTTAAAAGTAAGTTAAATCAAAAGGTAGAAAGTATTTTAAAATGGCTAGTGATATATATATATATATATATATATATATATATATATATCCTTTGCTAAGTTAAAAGGATTCAGGAACCAGCCTGAAGAACTTCTGGCCATGCTGAGACAATTCAACTAACAAAATCTGTAAAGTAGTTCACTTTGAATTACTGCTTAAATTATGAAGTAAATATTTATCTGACTTGAAATTAGTATGCACCATCCTTCTGGATCCTTCTGGTTCACATTAAGACATGCATCATACTGTGGGTATTAATGTTCTCATGAAGAATGGAGTAGGTTAAATTTATATTATTTGTAATTGTATTTTCTAACTTTTTTCTACTACAAGAGTTGCTATATTTGCTTTAGAAGAACACAATGGTAGATATTAGACATCTGACTCAGTGTGCAGAGTTTGTCTAGCATGCACACAGGAAGACCTGTATTTTATTCCCTGGAATTGTGTAATCTCAGCAGTTAGAGACTGAGATGAGAAGATTAAATACTTCTAGCTTATCCTTGACTCTGTTGCAAGCTTGGGACCAGACTGCGATACATGTGATCTTGTTTCAAGGAAAATAACAAAAACAACAAATCTCTAAGTAGAACCAGAATACTATATTCTGATGAAAACATCCAAAACAACACTGCTAGAGCAGAAGAAATAACTAGGAATGCAAAAAAGAAAGATGCATCAAGAATACAACTAACATTGCTTCTGCAATATACAGAAAAATAAAATGTGAAGAATTCAAAACAAATAGACACAGGAAGAAATTTAGGATGCACAACTGATAATTTATAGTGAATTTAGAATGGATATGGAAGTTCATGCCAAGTATTGGAGAAAAATACACAGAGAAGGATTATTAGGGACATCGGAAAAGATGACTGAATATTAGTGATAACTGATTCAAAACACTGAATGGTCATAATAACATGAAAAAGCAAATGGGCAATAATTGTAAAGATTTAAGTGGCGAATAATATAATTACTAAGATTAAATATACATTCAGAAAATAATATGTATGAAAACACAACTTTTGTATCAATAATATAAAAATTAGTGCCATGATAATAGGTTTTATTTATGCCCAGAATCTAGACACATGAAGTATATTTATATGGTGTATTATTTGATCATTAAATATGTGCTTTTTCAAATAATGTATTTTCTAAATTAATTCAACATAAGGAGAAGTATGAAAACTTTAGCAATAGTAATTCTAAAGTCTATTTTGTAAAACACTGTAAATTTCAAAACGGAATGTTTAAGTCAAATGTAGTCTGTATCACAGAGTTAGAAATAGCCCCGTCCTTGGACTTCCTACAGGGCAGGGAACCTGGTGTGCTCTTCACACTGATGAGAGAGGGGAAGTTGACTCGGGGAGGGGGAGGGATATGGGAGGCGGTGGCAGGGAAGAGACAGGAATCTTAAATAAATAAATAAATAAATAAATAAATAAATAAATAAATAGCCCCATATCCCCATTCATTATGTTTATGGTCAATCCACCTGCAAAAACAGATAGATCAACAGGAGAAAAGCATGGCAAACTTAATCTATGTTTTACTGACATAAATGCTTTTATAAAGGAAGCCCAGGGAAATAGGCACTTGAGTACATCTTGACTTAGGTTCATACTTTGTTTGATGAAGATTGGTCATCAAGTGGAGATGGCTAGTCTAAATGAGATAGTATCTAATGGTAGAGAACTCAAGAACTTGCCCCACCCTTCAGTCTGGTGATTTTCTTTGCACCTCTGAATAGAGATGAGGTATCTTTTTTTCTATGGTAATTGTTGAGATGGATTCCAAGAGGGAGTGGTGGGGGTGACTTTCTGGCTGTGCTACTGTTTGCCAATGAAGAACATCATATTTAGTGGTGATATATCAAATTACATCAAACCAGGGACATTATCTGCCCAAAGGAACAAAAAGAAAAGCACATAAAAATGGCCACAAAAATCTTGTGATATGCTTCTTAGTTGTTGCTAATATTCTTATTGTCTTCAGTTCAACAGGCAAAATGTTACTGAGAAGAGCAGCAGTCATCAGTATGTAGAGAACCCTGCATTTACACTCACATTGGTGAAAGGAATTTAAATTTCCTTAAAGTTACCCAGCTAAGAATTCTACAAAATGATCTTAAAGTAAAGAAGATGAATTGGTAATTGGTACTACATGGTCCTGAAATTTCAAGTTCTATGCAAAACTACATACTCAGATTTCATCTTTTGTGGGATAGAAACTGCACAAAGCGATTGAGAAAAGTACCTGTATCCCTAGGTCCTACTGCTCAGTTTGAGCAATGCATCCATACCATTAGAAAATGAAGGAGTAAATCCGCTGAAACATGATCTGTTGCAGTAACAGCAACAATGCAGCTTAATGTCATTAATCACAGAAAAGGCCCAGTAGAAAAAAGTTCTCACAATTGTATATTTATTGACAACTTCAAGACCTCTGCTCAGAGAAAAGCAGAACTTTTATTTAGAACATTCCCATTATTTTTGGATATTTAGTTAAAAATCTATACAAATGTAAATAAAAATAAAAGACTCACTTTAATGGGAGAAAGACAGAATCATGGTCAAAATGAGGTGAAAATAGAAGCAGGGGTGGTTGATAGTTATAAATACTGTCCTCTTATTTAGACTCTCCCACTCCTGTTCTCCATGAGGGGGTCAGTGATTCTCACTCCCAGGAAGGAGGGTGGCCATAATAACTTCCTCACTGCACATAGTGTCCATGGCTGACACCTTATAGTAAAGAACTGATTAGCAAGAGATTTTATCATTCTATGGTTTCATCTGGAAAATTTATAATATTATCCTCATCTCAAATTAAGCTGATTGACATCTATAATTCCACATACCATGTTAATTCCTTCTTTCATGTAAGTTGAATGTTCATAGTGTCTAGGATTACAACATAGATGTCTCTGGGGAGCCATTATAAGCCTAGCATAAGTAAATTAATTTTCTCTGCTGTTAAGTAGATAGTTGAGATTTTGTGTTATGTTTGCATTTTAGTGACCTTCACACTTGATACTGTTAATTTCTGCCACTCACTTACTGAGTTCTTGCTTTGTGGAAGCAAACACCTTGGTGCGTTTCTGTTACTTTTTCTCCAGAAAGAATTGGACAAAGAATACTTTAGAATGGGATAGGAAGAAAACAATTGGCTACATGGTAGGTAGGCTGATAGACAGACAGACAGAGAAACAGATAGTTAGATGACGGATGATAAACAGAAGATGCAGGACAATTGGAGTAGACAGATTTTGGAATTGTGGAGATCAAAATGTTCCAGACAGGTTGTCTGCAGGCTGGATATACTTTGTTATGGCTCAGAAGAAGTGGAATACACCTTCAGATCCAGGAACAATTATATACAGTGCTGGGTTTATGGGCCAAGGTTTGATAAACTAAGGGACTATTGACATAAACACTAAAATTAAAACAAACATACAAACAAAGAGAGAGAAACAAAGAAAATGGTAGTCTAGAGATCTGGTTCCCAGTGCAGACGAATTAGCATGTTATCTTTCTCTCCTTGTTCTCTCGCAGCAGCTGACTGGAGCACTGCTAGCAGTGTGAACGCAGTCTTCCCAGAATCAGCCACTCAGACTCTCACTTACCAGGATGCCAGAATGATGTTTTGTATTGCTTTACATTTTTAAATCTGAGTCACTGTGTGAAGTTGTACATTTCAGTATGTATATCATTCAATTGTGTGTCAGGTTCTGCTAGCAACATCTTTACACAGAAGACAAATTGAGAGATAGACGGCCTACGAAATTTGCCTACAAAATTTGCTGAGAACCTCAGAATTTGGTATATGACAATTGTATGTTACATTGTTACTCTGTGCTTTAACTTTATGCAAATAAGAGCTATAAATTAAGTTCAGAAGTGTGAAATTTTACAGAAGCCTTTAAATATCCAGAAGCATAGCGGTGTCGATCACTTTAAAGATCCTAATGATTTGATCTGAACTGAGTAGGAGTCCAAACCTGAATGCTGTGGGTTTTGGTCTCTGTGTTTTTGTCTCTCTATCTCTTTCTTTCTGTCTCTCTCAATTTCTTTTCCCATTCTTTCTTTCTCCAACATTGTCAAACAGGTGATTATTAAATTTCCAGAAAACTTGACCTGGTTCCTGCATGAAGACGCTGTTGTTTTTGAATTGCAGTCTGCTGCTGTGGTCTTGCATCTAGACATGTTCACTGCTGTGTGATGCTTTGTGTTTTAGTAACGTATATTTCCATTTGCCTGATGTCAACTTCAGTCGCTTTGAAGATCCATTTTTTCTCACTTTATATTTGCTTTTCAGTCTCTCAAATTATTCCTTCATTTTAGCTTTTTAAAAAGCTATTTATTCCCAGACATTAATTATTTAGTTAATGTATTAACGAGATGCAGAAATTTATAATTGGCTGTCTCCTGACTATTAACAGAGGCTATTAGCAGTCAAAGAAAAAGCATGAATGATGATTTAACATCAAAATCTTACTAAATGTATTAGACTTTTCAAGTTTTATAGTAAAATGTCATTGAAATCCAGTTTACATTAAGCATCAAGCATTATGTTAATATATTTTAGAAGTTAGGAGTAACAAGCAAATGAAGTTTCCCTATATTTACTTAAAACTTGCCTTTTAAGCAAGTTGCAATCAGCTCTGCATATAAATGCATGATTGTGCAAAACACTGGCAAGTAACAACAAATACTATTCATTTAAAAGTGTTATACCTTACTGTGGGAAATTTTAAAAAAAAACATACAAGCAAGTTTCTAATTCTCAGAGGTGTACAATGTCATGGTAGCTATATTTCATAAGCAACATGATATTTTAAAGTATAATATTGAAAATATTCTGAAAAGTTCACCAAATTATCAGTGAGAATATTTCTCATAGGAGATTTTAATTCATGCACTAGCCAAATGTGTATGATCTTAACATGCATGTAAGATTCATGTAGAATGATTGTTAAAAATGTCATGGGAGGTGGACAGTGGTGAAATATGTCTTTAATTCCAGCACTAAGGGAGGCAGAGGCAGGCAAATCTCTGAGTTGGGGACCAGCCTAGTTGACAAAGTGAATTCCAGGACAGCCAGAGATACCCTGAGCTAGTCTATCTAAAAAAAAAAAAAATGTCATGCGAATAACCAACCATTTTCTGATTGGATAAGGCCCATCCCATAAGACTAAACTCACACTTAGCATCAATATTAACCAAGAATCCATGTCTTGACAGGTTTTGGCCCTATGGAAATACTTGCTACTTTTGGTCTGCTAAATGGACATGCTATTAAACTGATTCCTAATGACTAACATACTACCCGTAGATCAGTCTATTTCTCAAGCCTCATCAGAGAAACTTCTTCCCACAGTAAATGAAGAATAAATAATAAAGATCCAAAATTCATTAAAGTGTAGAGAATAATAGATTGTGGAGCCCTCAGCTGTTAATGGGGTATCCATATATCACCATTGTTTTCAAAGGCTGAAGGAGCATAGAGAAAGGGGGTGGAAATACTACAAGAGTCAGAAGTGCTAGATGAAAGAAGGGTATGTTTTCCAAATGTAATAAAGCAGTTGCACATAAGAGGAGCTCATAGCAGTTAAGCAATAAAATATTCTAGTATGAAGAGGGAAGGTTGGCCATTGACAGGTGCTGGAAGATGGAGTTTTTTATGTAATGTGTAGCCTCTGGTAAGCTGACCATGCTCTAGTGGATGGCGCTCATCCTAGAGAATGTGGGCAGCAGTGAATACTTGGAATATTTAAAGAAATAAAGAGGACACAAAAAAATTTGGGGACAAAGAAAGGAAAAGCAGAGCTGGCAGGAGTTTGCTGAGGGGCAATATACTCAAAATATATTTTATGAGACACTCAAAGATCTGACTTTAAAATGCCTAGTGTCTAGTATGGAGGCACATGCACTCAGTTACAACATTTGGGAGGCAGAGCTAGGAGGATCTTTTGCAAGTCTGAGGCCAGTCTGGAATACACAGCTACTTCCAGGATAACCAGGACTATATAGAGAGACCTTGTCTCAAAAAGAAAAACAAACGACAACAAAATTATCATAGCTATGTTCATTATTGACTACTGTATCTAAATCCATGAAAAAATAGGCTTTTTCACTTTAAGTTATTCCTGATTCAATATAAATTGAAGTTTGAAGCCAAAGTCAATATTTTAAGAACTTTAAAACATAAAAGTATCACTCCTGTCTTTCCTTCCATGTTCTGATTTGGTACCTTCAGAACAATCAGAATCATTTTTCATAATAAATTCTTCTTACTCTTATATTTAACCCAATTTGGGAATTAGTAGTATGAAAAAAAACCCTACGTTTTAATCATGGGCAATTATTCAAGGAGCTTATGGTTAGGGAAAGAGCATGTTTAGTATAACTGGCACTCTGGAGATGGTGGCTGAGCCTAGCTTGTTGGGATGGTAGACACCATATCTTGACCCTAAGAAATCGTATAAAAAGGGGATTTAGGAAAAATCTGTTTAATGTGCTTTCTGTTTGCTCTAATGTGTGCATATATTTGTTAATCATGTTAACAGATATTGTGGGACAATGTCTTTTATCCTGTTATTTGTATTATTTTTAATAAAACGCTGATTGGTCAGTAGCCAGGCAGGCAGTATAGGAGGGACCACCAGGCTAGAAGTAGAGGCAGGGGAACAGGAGAACTCTGGGAAGAAGAAAGCTCAGTCTGCTGTCATGACTCAGCCACAGAGGAAGCAAGATGTGACTGCCTCGCTGAAAAAGGTACCAAGCCACATGGCTAACACAGACAAGAAATATGGGCTAATATAAGTTATAAGAGTTAATAAGAAGCCTGAGCTACTAGGCCAATTGGTTTATAATTAAAAAAAAGATTCCTTGAATAAATGAGGCAAAAATGGTAGGATAGCTTTAAGTAATGTTCATGTATTCATTCATCTATTGAGTTATCAGTACACAGTGGAGAGAAAAATGAAAAAACTGCTTTCTAACAATCATTTGGCAAGATTAAAAATAGATACACAAATAAATATCCATGCAAATATTCATTGAAAATTATACACATCACTGAAAGAGCAAATGGATTCCTTACTTCAGAAATGACAACTCAAATGATTGATAAAGTTTTGTTTGTGAATGTAAAGCAATATAAAGCTTGCAGAGTGTCAGATTGCAAAGGAAAGCTGCCAGTACTTGTGAGAAATCAGTTTAAAGAGGCAGACTGTCGAGAATCCTAGTTATGATGACAATTTAAACATACACATCTCGCCATGCCTCCTGCAAAGACTGCAGAAGTGACTAGGGGATATGAGACAGCGTTAGACAGGAGGAACAGAAACGGCACATGTAAACGTAAATGCCTTCATTCCTCACCTTCTTATGACCGCAGGTGGGATTGCTCTCTCACAACCAGGCAAGCAGACAGACTCTGTGACAACTGGGGTCAGAAGTAGAAAGAAATAGTCCTCTAAGGAAACAACTCTGATAGGTGCTTTGGTTAAGAACACTTGGCCTGGTCCTGGGATGGGAAAATAAAAACAGAGCCAAGTGACACTAATGCAGGGAGGAGGTAATGATAATTCAAGATGGACTTTACTCTTCTACAGGTTGGTTTGTGGAAATTGACTTCACTGTTGGGAATTCTGGAGCAGGTGGAGATCGTTTCTCTTGGGAAAGCTTATCTGTTTCTTTCCCTCTTCACAGGGATACTGAAGAATAACCTGAGGCTATTTCTTCATGACTAGATCATTCCAGGAAAGCCCTTATGTCTATAAGGCACCAAAGCATGTAGACTGTGACCAGTTCCAACCCTTGGCATGAGAGAGCAACATATATGATCCATGTAAACAAATCACAGAATACTTCGTCCTTCAGTTCTTTGTCTGATATAAAAGGATATTCAATTACCTTCTAAGTGCTTAAGTACATATGAATAATATTTGCGCTACTCTCAACCTTGGCCAAAAGGTTCATTTTTGAAAATTAAACTGTGATTACATTATCCAGTCTCTTCCCTTTCTTCCCTCTAACCCTCCTCATGCCCTTTTCCTTAGCCCCTCCTATATATTCCTTTATATCATCTCAATTCCATGGCCTCTTTGAGATGGGCTGATACATTCTGGGGAAATTTGGAGGTATTGGTGGGGATGAATAAGATAAAAGTATGTTGTATACATGTATGAAATTTCAAAAAATTAATAAAACTATTACTTAAAGATGAAAAATAACAATTGTAGTACTAATTCCACAGAGTTGTTTAAGATAAATTATACAGCATAAAATTAGAAATTTGGCTATTGTGACATATAAACACTCCTCTAAGTCAAAGAGGAAGTCCTCCCACAGACTGGTTCTCATCTCTACTATTTGTTGGCTAAGGAAAACAGTAGTAGCATTAAGTTGGGTATTAATAAACTATTTGGAAACCTGAAATGTGAGCAGAGTAACACAAGAGCTGGATGAAAACACCTGTGAGTGAGAGATTTAGTATGGAAAACAGGAGAAGACATGGAAGGTTTGGTGGGCTCTCTGATAGAACGTCAAAGCAAAGACAGAAAGGAAATAAAGAACGGTCAGCAAGAGTGAGAATGGCACCCTGGTGGCCTGCCCTGTGACGTCAACAAAGAAAGGAGGGATGAGAGGGCATGAGTCGGCAGCAAGAGAGTTCTGCGCAAATGAAGGGAGAAATGGAGATGCTCAGCATGAGTTTAGGAGCATGACCAGATGCTGTAAAAGCCAGCTCACAGCACATCTGGGCTGTACTGTCCCCATCTGCTTAAGGACTTTTATGGTGCAGAGTAAAGGCACAGAGAGGGTTCAAGAATAGGTGGTAACATCAGTCACAAGATTTTATAAAGGGACAAATCCTCAAAAGCGGCAGTAAATCACCTGATGTAGTTTATGGTAAAGTTTTTATCTGTATGTTACTACATATTAACAACCAAACTCATTTGCATTAATCAAACTACAACATTTTTATGTGTATGAAGATTCGTTGCAGTGCACAGTAACTATGAGAAGAAGCTATGTTCTAACTGTTCTAGATAAGACAACTGTAACAAGTAACAATAAATTTACTGGTTTGTTTTTCAAAATGTATTTTCTTGTAGTTCTGCAGGCCGGAAATCAGTTGTGAAGGAGTCTGGAAGACTACTGTGCTTCTGGAAGATTGGTAATTGTGCCTTCCTTTGGCCAGTGTCTGTTGACTCTTGTCAAGGCTGATAACTGGGTACCTGCAGCCTCTTCTGTTACGTTCCCACGTGGCCTTCCTCACTGTATGGATTCATCTTCCTGGCTGCCATTCAGTTCCATGCTAGGGTCCATTTTCTTTCCTTGACAATTAGCTGGACAGCTGGAGATGCTGTCCTTTATGTTAGTTTCTTCTGGACTGAGAAAATGTGCATGAATCCTAGTCCTAAAGTGTTCACACATTTTCTTTTTCTATCGAATTATTCTCACATGGTGTGTGTATTTGCGTGTTATAAGTATGTATGTGTGTATTTTTTAGTAGGAGGGCATGTTAGCATTATTACTTCTATCCTTTTTACTTTAAAATTCTTAAAATTCAGAACCAACTACAGAGTTGGTGACTTGTACACCATGTGCCTGACACTTCCATCACTCTGTGAATCTCCTTGCACAGTGGCATTTTTAATAAATTAGAATGATAGATTTATTAATAACAGAACATCTGACACATTGTTGTACTGGTCAGAGACTTGCATAGATGCTCTTCCATAATCTACATATTTTAATATCAAACTCTCTCTTGCTCTTGGTATCGCATTATTTATATCTACTTATATTGTATGCATTATCTATATCTGGCCATTTATTGTGATGTCTAAACTTATCAAACCTGACCACAGCCATGTTAGAACTAGAAATCTTTAGGACATATTTCTAGAAGCAATTGACTGAATACTTTATTACAGATTTGTGTAAACACTACAAAAGGATCAAGGTCTTTAAAAGTTCCCAGTGTTTCCAATATAACATTAAGAACTTGGCAGTTTTCATAAAATTTTAAATAGAAAAATGAAAAAGATATGCTTGTTGTACACTCCCTTTGGGCCTGCAGTGGATTGAGTATGTAATTATGGTTTGGGGCTTTATGTTTTTATTGTGCATCAAAACAGAAGAGGGCTAAAGCAAAGGATCCTGTTGTTTGTTACGTAGCCATTTTAGAAACTTCTAGAAATGGTTACTCAGTGTTCTTCAATAGCTTAAGAACTGTCTTTCACTATAAACCTACTTAAAATCTTTCTAGTCCCTCTGTATCCTTTACTTTCAAATGTTTTTTTTTTCATGGACATACAAAAGTATAGTGTATCACCTATCTCCAGGGAAGAAATATTTTGTTTAGACAGAGATGTAAGCACAGCCAAATAAGAGATTTCATCAAGGCTCTTGAACAAGCTGTCTTGACGAGAGTCTCAGCACTGTCTTTTAGCTTCATAATAAATTCTACTGAAAATAACAACAAAACCAACTTTAAATACAGTGTGAAATTGTGCCTACTGATAAATGCTGCTTTGCTGAAAATTTTCCTTCTCCTGTAACATGCAAAACTAGCAAATATACAGTCAGACTGCAAAATCCATTCAGCCAGCTACTCATTAAATGCTGCAGTGAATTCAAGGGAAGATCATGGTAACATTCAAAGGAGGCCCAGGTCCCCGAAGATGTGCACATCTAAATTCTGATGGCGCTCAACTCTTTCAGCGCCTTATTAATCTGCTCGGGTGTTACTGACTTCGAGTCTGCAGCAGAGAAAAATATGATTGATTGTGCTGCAGGATATGTGCCTTTTGCATTTCCGTTAACTATAAAACAAGCTGCATTTTAATTAAACTGCTACCAAGCCATTCAGGTGCTCTATAAAAATATAATGAAGCAATTAAGATGTGTTACAAGTGAATGGGATATCCCCTTTCATTTAAAAATCTGAAGGAAAAGTCAGTGTTTGCTTAATTTTTTTCCCTTACTGATTCAAAAGTTTAGAAGCCATTTAAAGATAAGAAAAAGACAGAATACTTGATTATAGTGAAATATAGGTTGGTTTATATTGTATGCATATATATATATATATATATATATAAAAAGGAGAAGAGAGAAAGAGGGAGGAAGGAAAGAAAGAAAGAGATTTAACCTTTTCTCAATAAGGTGTAAAGTTAAATGTAAATCACTATAAATTGTTTTTGTGAAAACAACCCTCTTTAAGAAATTTTAATTATATCAAAACATAACATCACAAAATTTTCTTTTTTTATTTATTGGGTTTTAATTGAAGATATATAATCCCAAATTCTAGATTAAAATTTTAAATCCTCAGTCCAAATTATGAACTTATGTTTTATGAATTCAACTAGGTGTCATAGAAACTTTTTCAAGAATAAACTAGCAACCTGATGCAGAGCTTCTGGGAATGTTAATCATCAACTGAGAATTTATGATATGAGAACTTTTTTTATTCTAAGACATTATTATTTTATGGCCATTCAAGACATTATTATCTTTTTGTTCTTTTTTTTTTACATGAATTAAATGACAATGAGGACTACTGAGAAGTCAAGAACAATGGCATTGGGTTTTGATCCTACTGCACGTACTGGCTTTGTGGGAGCCTAGGCAGTTTGGATGTTCACCTTACTATACCTGGATGGAGGTGGGTGGTCCTTGGACTTCCCACAGGGCAGGGAACCCTGATTGCTCTTTGGGCTGACTAGAGAGGGGGACTTGATTGGGGAAGGGGGAGGGAAATGGGGGGCAGCGGCGGGGGAAGAGACAGAAATCTTTAATAAGATACTTTTAAATTTAATTCATGTAAAAAAAAAAACTTAGTCACAAAATTTTCTATAGTATGCTTTAGAATAAATTTGCAATAATGATTCAGAGATTACATTTACATTAAAGCTTGCAATTTTGAGATAAGAAGAGGTCTATTTGGGCTGTGTCATTGTGATTTTAAAATATAAAGAGATAACTCCTCTGTTTCTACAGCAGTACACTAACTCTTTGTTACTATGGTAGAGTTATTATGTGGTGAATTCTGTTCCTCCTTCACTGAGGACACCAACAATTGGACTATGATTGATTCTTAAGTCCGTGAAACGTAAAATAGATGATCAGAAACTTAGATTCTCATAGAACTGACAGCTCACTATGGATGTATTACCAAAAGCAAAGGAAAAGCAAAATGAGAAAAGAAATAAGAAAATACAAAATAAAAAAGTTTTAATGGAAAAAAATAATAAACACACTTACTCCAGGAATCTGGTCTTAGTTCTTGCTAAGGGTGTGATGGCAGGCAAGTCAAGAGGAGAAATATCTGGAGATCAATTTGACGAAACCAGGATAAATGGCAAAAAGGGCAGGTCAAATGGTATGAAATTCAAAATGCTTACTTTGAAAACAACCCCATTATTGAACTCATTTGTTTATTCTTCTCAATTGTTTTCTATGGACTGGTTTATACTGATGCCTGTTTTGGCAAGACTCAACTCAGTCATGTAAATACTCTCTCACAAGTTTAAGGAGAGGAAAGAACAAATATTGTGGACAATATAAACTTGGAAATCAGTAACATTATGACTGGTTTAATAGGCACTGTCTTTGTGGATAAGACTATAGACAAAGATCAGGCATCTCAATGGCTTGCTTAGGAATTTAGAGGGGAAAGATGTAGAATCAGGTAAAAAAAAATCTCTAAGCGATTTGGCTGTAGATATTAAGTTGGAATTTACATAGGTAGTTAGATGGCATAGATATTTAGAGATGTCATTAGTATCTCCCACTCCCTCTTCTTTTCCTTTCTTCTCTACTTAGATAGTTCTAAAGTGCTACCCAGCTCTTATCCCAGGATTTGGGAGGAAGAGGCATGTGGATCTCTGAGTTTGAAGCCAATCTTATATGCATAATGAGTTATTTAGCAAGTTCCCAAGCTAACCAAGGCTGCACAGCAGGAACTTTTATCAAGCCCCAGGGAATGGAGACCCTTATTCCAATCAATGCCTTGGGAAAAGGACTTCTTCTGGGGAGCAGGCAGTATATGACAATTTCTTAGTCTTACTTTATAGGCCTGTTCCCCTCATAAAGCTCCCAAAAGGGAAGGCCATGATATCTTACTCTTTTCCCATTATACTATACCATTCTGATTTCTCTATATTTATAACAGACAATGAGCTCTTGCCCTTAACGACCTCAGGTCTGGGATCTGAATTGTAAGCATTTCATTTTTGGGATCACCTGTGTCTAGTAAATCTCTAACTTTCCTGTTCTTGGTGGAATTAGAAGGGTACAATGGAATTCCTGGTTCCACAGTGTCAGGAATTTTTTTTCCCCAAAGAACTATTTTGTTTAGAGAGGACTACCATTGTACACATTTTTATCCTTTATCAAACCCCACAAAAACTTTCCCCCAAAGAAAGGCACTGACAGTGAGAAATATTAAAAATGAAGGTAGAAAGATGTTGGAGAGGTGTGGTCTGCAATGTCTACATGCTGGGGCTTTGTCAAGCAGCAATGTCACCACGTGATCCACACCAGTGTTTCAATTGCTCTGTCCTGAGAACGTTCTACTTAAAGAGAAAGGCTACTTCGTCAATATTTGTGCTTACTCGCGTTTATTTGCTTGTTTTTTGATCATGTTTTCCTGAATTCCAATAAGCTCCCTTGAGTCTTCTTTTGTTCCATTCCTGTGTAGAAGTACAATGACACTAAAGTAAGGTCGTCTGCAACATTAAACTGCAGTCCACCCTATTCTCTTAGATTCTAAGATCCCAGGTCCACCAGACAAAATCCTCCACAGCTTGGTCAAAAAGTCAACAAACAGTTTAATGAAAAGCAAAGAAAAAAATCACTATTTGGTAGTCTCCGAGTTTGCCTAAGTTTAATATTTTTACACTGATGCAAATTCTAGATTTAAAAGACAACCAGATTCGGTTAAGCGATATATGAACTGTTAAATATTGTGAAATGGTGGAAGGTTTTATGCAGCAAATTAACTTTAATCTCAGAACTGAAGCTGTGAGTGATGCAGTTGGGAAGCCAGAATGTGAGAAGAACTAAATGTTGATAACATCAGTACTGTGGGAATGATACCTCTTAAAGTTAAACGTTTCATTCTTATTCACTTCAACTATTTTTTTTGTAGCTGAAACTTCTTGAAATCTATCAAGGATGGAACTAATATTTGCACACAAACACACCCTCATAAAAGTAGAACTATTATCCACAAGGTGTCCTGTTAAATGTCCTCTTGGCTTGGCTTCATACATATAGTGCCCTACCTGGGGGCAAGAAGAGACAAGAGGGCACTTGCTCACAGCATAGACTGTGGAATCAGAATACTTGATTTCAGTGCTGGATTTTGGCCATTTACTGGATCCAATGGCAACAGAAAAATAATTTCACATATCTATGCCTAAATTTCTTCATCATAAAGAAGAAAATAATGATGTCTACCAAGGAAATCTTAACCATTCACCAAGAATATGCACTTACTATTTCACAGTTGGTTATTAAATCACTAGCATGTTCAGTACTTTGGGAAGACTATAGGATATAGATGAAGAAAAATAGTCTCTGCCATTGTAGGTAACATATTAAATCAAGCTTTTTTTAACGTTATTATTGTTACTATTATTTCTATGGCTATCATAGCTTTTTACAAAGTCTAGCCACATACTTGACAACCAAGAGATCCTTTAATGAGCAGTATTCCCTACAAGCTGTTTGAATGACAAATAGATAGCACCCACAAGAAAGCAGAAGAAAGGGGAATTCTTTGTGCAGAGAAGGAGAGCTAATGTAAAACTAAACAGGAGGGCATGAAACTTCCTTATTGTGAAATATGCTGGAAGAATCTCTTTATTAGCTTAGAACTTCTACTTTTCTCTGGCAGATACTACCTTTAGTATTTCTTTCTTGAAGGCAAAAAATTTGGCTCAGAAACATTTTCCATTTTGTATAAATGATTGTAAAAATGAGTTGCTTCTTTCTTATTTTATAGGTGCTTAAAATTTATCCAGATTATTAAGAAGGCACAGGTAATTATTAAAATTCTGGCAGAGTAACAAATGAGATGTTGATTTACTTTTCCCTAATTACCAAATGCTAGAAGTAGCTAACTGGAAGATACCCCAATTTAAAAGTATATCTGTGTTAGTCGTCTCCAGGCAGACATTTCAGAATGAATTAAGAAATCGTAGCTCACAGTGTTAAGTGTGTCTAATACTATTAGGCAAAAGACAGAAACACTGCTTAATGGATCGATTCATTAGGGAATAAAAGCAAAAATCTCAGGTGATTTGCCTGCAGAAACAACAGCAAAAGTCGGTTAGCTGCCTTCAAAAGTTCTTTTCCCCTTTCCAGACGCAGCTTTTGTTCTGTCGGCGTCATCAATATTTGCAGCTCCTGTGCTGTGGGAAGTAATTCTATTATATGGCAGACAAAACAAGGGGGTATGCATCAGATTATGAATAACTTAATTTTGCAAAGGAATTTTACATCTTAATCTGCAGGATGATCACTTTCACTTAGGCTCTGAAACCAAATTATGTTATTGTGTTCTGTGATATAATTTAATAACTTACCCATAAGGAAATGTCAGGTCGCATTTGCAACAATCCAGGGGCCATTAAGCCAGATGGAAGGTCATTCTGTTTGAGGATTGTAAATGAACCTGTCCAACAAAGTTTTGGTTAGGGACAGCCAAGGACTCATTACATAGTCAATTTACCCAACTGCTTGCAAGAACCAAGCCAACACCAAGGCTGTACTGTCCTTTGAAGTTTGAAATGAATTTAAACATGCAGGGAATTTTTTTTTTAACTTTGATCAGGCCAAAGAAAGAAATTGCTTCTGCCAAAAGAAGTAATTTCCATATATTGGTTAGAAAATGAGAATAAAAATTAAACACATTGTTGGCATGCTGTGTTTGGATTTTAAAAGTTTCTTATTAGTGTCCCATTCCCTTGTAAGCTTTGCATTTCCTGGGTGGATACACACACACACCATACACATCACATCACACACACACACACACATTCCCCACAAAATGAAATATACAAAGAAATCTAAGATTTTAAAAATTATAACTCACATTTCAAATACTTCCAGTACCCTTTCTTCACTTACGTGTGAATTCCTCACAGACAACATGAACTAGACAACTAATTTTGATATTCTGTGCTCTGTTACTTAATGGGGATATTCTGATATGTGACTAGATTTTTTTCTTTTCAAATATAAATCATTTAAAATAATAGGAATGTCTATATTACAGGCAATTTCAGGGTTTTTTTTTTGTATCAGAAAACACAGATGTAGGTTATTGACCACACACACTGACATTTACTCTTACTTGTGTATTCCATTCCTGAGAACATGTCTACATACAAATGCTGCCTTCTGTTTTTATGATACAAACCAACAGTTCTTTTAAAGCTATTTGCAGGCATGGGAGCAAAATGAAATATTTGAGTAAGTTGTTATATAAATTCCCACATGAGATGGAAAAGGATTTTCGGTCCTCATTCTCTTGTGGGGATGACCAGGGGTTGGAAAAGGTAGAGGTCAAAAGAGTGTTGGACATGAAACTTAGGCCAAGGGCCAGATGGACAGCTGGGTTGCATATAATCTGAAAAAAGTCCTCTCTTGGGAGCCAACCTCATGGAAGCCATTTCACACTTTTGAATCTCATTTTCTCTTGAGTAAAACATAGAAAATAGACTTTCCCAGAATTGCTTATATTTGGATTCATATTCTATGTGAAACTTGTAAGATATCTGTCTGGGAATAATGGTTTAGAAATTTCTATTTCTGGCCACTAAGACTATTGAGAACTGACTGGGTATGTATATCTTTAGATTTATAGTGAATAAACAATCATGCTGAAGGAAGAAGACTGTATGATCCTTCCTTTGTTATGGCACAGAGTTTTCCCCAGAGTCCAGTGAAATGGCAAACCACCCTATGGAGATCATTACATACACAACTTACACATACAATATGAGAAAATAAGTTCCTGGGAGTAAATTACAGTTGCTGCTTATGTACAATATGGACCAGATGATTTATGTCATCAAAATGAGAATAGTACATAGTACTATTAAGAGTAATGGTACATAGTAATCTAGCTACATAGATTAACAAATGGAAAAACAGTGGAATGTTTATTTCCTGGGCCTTGATTCTTTGCTCTTGAGTTCTGGTCATCACTTAAAGATAGTATGTGATTAATTGAATTTTAAAAGTTAATTTTAGATATCTACTTAATATTACCTTTTCTTGTTTTTATTCTTTTTTATTTTATCATTTATCCCTTCCCTTTCCTTCTTCCAAATCTTCCCAATTTCTCCTTACTCTATCTCAAATTAATGGCTTTTTTCATTAATTATATTGTACATACACTCACACACACACACACACCTAAATACATAAGTACTGCTAAGTCTGAATAATATTACTTGTATGTTTGTTTCGAGGGTAGACAAGACCATTTTGTCCTGAAAAATCAATTGGTGTACTCTTTTCTAGGGAAGAATCTTTCTCCAGTTCTCAGCTCTCAGAGTTTTTGGTTCCCTGTACTTATTTGTTTAGGGTTGAGGCAACCTGAGCTTTTCCTATCCCCTGATGGTATAAGCATGCCTACGTTGTTTTTCTAGTCTAGCTCATGTTTACAAAGTCATGTTGTGGAGATTTTCTGGATTTAGCTTCTGGAATCCTAGAACACACATCTTATAGCAAAATCTCAGATCTCAGGGTCTTCCAGTTTTTCAGACACTTCAACCCATTCCCTATACCTCATCCTCAGTAAAAATCACTGATCAGAGAGATGGAAGTTGGTACGAGATATAAGACTAGGATATCTGGTTCTAAATAGTGTTTTCTTGATATGATGAGGAAGCTGTACTCATGAATCTCAAAAATATGCTTACCTAAACTAGAGAGACATAATGGCAGCACCAGTTGACATGACAATGTGTATAGAAGAAATTCTACAAGGTCCCACCCTTCGATAATGAGATGTAGGTGATCAATAACTGTTGAGAGAAGGAGAATCAGGTTCCTTCGGGAACAAGCTCCTACACAATTTGTCCTGTCCCAGGTACTCAACTCTAGACACATGCACACATGAGCACTGCTAAAATGACTCAACAAATTTTGTATGTGTTCGTATATGTAAAATTAGTGATTGAAGAAGAAATAATGAATGTAGGAGGGAAGAGAGGACACAAGAGAAGGTAAGAGGGAAAATGCAGTGAGAGGACTGCAGACGCAGCACTCCTGTACAAAACAGACTTGAAAACTCTATCCATGACTTGGGTATTTTTGATTGCCACAGTGCATACATACATGCCATTTGCTGTCATCCAGCACGTAGAAATCACAGAGTCCGTGTGTGCAAGGGGCAAGGAAAATGTCATAAAGTTTTGATAAATCAAATTCTTAAAATGAAGCTAGGTCATATTCAGAAAGAAATACATAATTCAAAAGGTCTTATTTAAGTGTGAGTTAGTCAGCTATTTTGTCTTATCTTCTTGTTTTGTTTGTTACTTCAACAATGAGAGAAGCAAAAAAGAAGGAGATGTGTGATACACAGGCAAATCTGTCCTCTTGTTCTTAGGCCCATTGTTATTTTGTTAGATCCTCTAATAATTATTTGAGTAAGATCACTAAATTTTCCTGTATCCACTACCTCAAGCTGAGACTATTCAGAGAAATAAGGTAATTCATAGAAGGTAATGTCACAAAAACTTTAAAAGCATGCTCTGTTGGTACAATGTCTACAGATATTAGAGACCAGAGAACATAATCAAATTGTTATTTTTGATCTATCATTAATGTTTTATTTTATAGTACTCATGTAATTTGACAAATTCTTTTCAATAGTAAAATATGAATCAAAAAACTTCTATTACTGAATGTAAATAATATATGGAGATCATTATCCTCTTAATAAATGCTAGATATTATTATACTATAGAAGTAAGCAATGCAAAAGTATATATTTAAACTTAGTAGATAACGTCTAGAATTGATAGCATTCAAAACCCAAACTGAAACATCCACGTATGGAATACCAGTGAATGGGTTGGCAGGCCTCATGTTGTTAATTCCATTGTTTTTGGTACGTACTGACAAGGTTACTTATTAACTAGATATCTGTCTACCTCTCTATGTGTGCATGCGTCCTCATGTCTGTGTATGCAAGTTTATGTGTGTGTGTGTGTGTGTGTGTGTGTGTGTGTATGAGACATGTCTGTGTGTTCTTATATAGAAACATTTAAGCCAGGTGTGCTGATTAATACATGATAAAGGAGGCCATACATTTGAAACACAGTAAGGCGGTACAGGGAAGGTGTTAGATGGGAAGAATAGAAAGGGAGAAAATGGCATAATTACATATTAATTTTTATAAATAAGAAATTATAAAAATGAAGCATGAAGTATATGAATAGCACTAATGGAACTAATTTGATTAAAAACAAACAAATAAAAATTTAGTATGTATATTCAAACATCACCTATATCAATCATGGTTTAATTAAAGAAACATTGGGCATTCACAATGGGGTATAAAATTCTTGTTTACAGTTTTCTGTGTTTTGATTCAAGGATAATCGAATTCCCCTTTCAGGGATTTTGAAAAATACCTGGAGCTCAGCTTCCTTTCCCATTTTTTCTTTCTTTGATTCTATGGGGTGGTGCCACTCCCATTAAGGTAGGTCTCCCACTCACAGCTAAATTTCTATAGATATAGGCCCATAGATATGCCAAGAGGTGTGTTTTCTAATAGCAAGGGGTAAGATCCCCATACATAGATGACTACTGAGAGCGATTGATTTGGACAAACCCAAGTGTAGGTTGGCAAAGATGCTGAGGATTTATGATTTCTGTGTCTGGGTCATGCTTAGAAAATAATTGGCCCACTATTTATTCCTACCTTCTGGCTTTATATTCTTTTTGCCACTTCTGTAATGTTACCTGCGTCTCAAATGACTGGTAGAAATGTCTTGTTTATGGATGAGCCCTTAAGCATTCTGTATTCTCAGCATCTTGTGAAGTATGAATCTTTGAATTATTCTCTACTCATGACAAGGAAAGGCTATTTTGATCAAAGCTGAGAATAACTTTTGTCTGTGGACATAAATGGATATTTAGACATTAGGTGATGCCATATCAGCTCCGCTAAACTAAAATATTGGGTTCCCCACCCACTACTCCAGGACCTCTTGAGTTCTGGGCAAGGGCTATAGTAATAGGCAGTGATTTCCTATTGTAGAATGGGTTCAATAGTCACCATTGGACGAACTTGCCTGAAAAGCAAAAATTTTGGTATTTATTTCACAAGGTGCACAGGTGGGTATTACCATTGATCCATTGCTGGTTTTCCCTCCACCATACACCACCTGGTAGCAACATCTAATACTATAAAAACCAGCAGCAGCAGGAAGGAAGCTTCCAATTAAATCCCAGCTTGATTTCTCCAGACTTTTCATCCAAGATGTGTGCTTTCTTCAGCAATAGGGTCTTATCAAAAGGTTGTGATAGATAACCAAGAGGGATAAGAGCTTCTTTGTGTGTTTTTGTGTGTGCTTCTGTGGCTTCTTTGACCAACATCTTCTATGGTGTCATCCAATAGGTGGTGCTGAGATTTTTACTTAGTGATCTATTACTTTTAGATCAAAACTGTCTAGCCGTGTGGAGTATCTGCCTTCAGATTCTCATGGTTTTTAGTCAAATCACCAGACAGCAGGCTTCCAAGTGTTTTTCTCACCTCCATTCATTTTGCTTTCCCTCAGCCGGCTCTCTCCCATCACAACCCTCTCTTCCTGTTTGAATCATCTACTTTCAATATTTTTCCTCTCTGCCTTTATTTAATCCATAATTAGTAAAAATAGTATTTTTTAATACTAAAATTCTTTCAACATGAGCTCAGAAGAAGTCAATACTCTCCTGTCACATTCTGCCTGTCACTGTGCTTTTTACACAGAGTTTATCTCTGATTCTGGGGCTTTTGTTTTCTCAGCTAGCCTGGAAATTGGCAAGATTCAGCTTTCCTCTCACTTCTTTCTCTACCCTCTGACATGGATGGGAAGCCTGACATTTTACATGGGTACTGACATTCTTATGACTATGTAGCAGAGAGCACTATTAAAATTGAATTATCTCTCTAGCTCCCTTTAGCACTTTTTGATAGCACAATGATAGTCTTGTGTGTGGTTTTATTTCTTGTGTCTAATTTTCTATGTTTCATATATATATATATATGTGTGTGTGTTATATAGATGATTGTAATATATATCACATATATGCATTATATAGATGATAGTACATTTATATACCATATGTGTGTTATATAGATGATTGTACACACACAGACACACAGGTATATCATGTGTGTGTGTGTGTGGGTATGTCTCAATTATGTGGTTCACAATTCCAAGTTACAGTTTATTGCTGTAGGGAAGTTAAAGTTAAAAGGAATTTGGAAGCACTTATTTATATTACATGCCCACCTGAGAGCAGAGAACAATTAATGCAAGTATGCCAATATTCAACTTACTCCCTACTTTTTATTCAGTCCAGGACCCAGGCCATGAAATGATGCTTCCCACATTTAGGATGAGTTTTCCCACCTCAATTAACTAAATTAAGAATCACTTACCAGCCAACCTAATCTGGTAAATTCTTCACAGATGTTCTTTCCTAGGCTGGACGTTGAACGTTGTGTTAAGTTGATGCTCAAAACTAGCCATCTCAGGTTCTAAATTTAGTTTATATAAATGTATTGTTTCAGTAACTAGTATAGCAAATTTAGATAATGCACAAAGACTTGCAAATAAAGTTAGCATTAATATTTGTACCAATGACTATACCTATACATCATGAGTATAAGATGAGTATTATACTATTATAGTACCAATGACTATACCTATACATCATGAGTATTAAGATAAATTTTCAATATATAAAGTGACTTAAGGAAACTATATATTTCCTTTAAAAATATGTATCTGTCCCTAAAACTCACAGTTAACCAAGACTGACAATGAAGCAGCATTACTATGGTTAAACATCTGTCAGACTGGGGTAATAGGAACCAAAGAACTAGGAACCCACTTTACATAGGTTATACCATTTGTCTATGCCAAGAAACTATACAAGCATTATAAAACCAGATGCCCATACCCTAGTGCAAAAACACAACATGCATAACTCAGACAACAGCTTCTTTCAGTGAAGATCATGAAAACACAGTTAATAAAATAAGGAAAGCAATTAAAAATAAGAAAGTAGAGTTTAGACTAAAAAATATGAAAGAGAGAATTTTGGGTCTTGAAGATAAGATAGATGAAATAGGTAACCCAGTCATAAAAACAACAACAACAGAAAGCAAATCTAGGTACAAAACATTCAGAAAATATGTAACACTGTAAAAAGATTAAGCTTACTACTAATAGGTATAGAAGAAGAAGAAATCCAGGTCAATGGCACAGAAATATTTTTAACAAGATCAAAGAAGACAATTTGTCTAAACAAAATAAGAGATGCTTCCAATGTGCAATAGTCATAGAGAATAACAATTTGACATGACCAGAAATGAAGTTCCCCAAGACACATAATAATTGAAGCACCAAATATATGAAGCAAAGAAAAGATATTACAAACTACAAAGGAAAACGACCTGGCACATTTAGAAACAGGCACATTAGAAAAATACGACTTTCCAAAAGACTCTGTAAGCCAGAAGTGCCTGGACAGATCTACAAACTCTAAGAGATCACAGAAGTGAGCCCAGACTACTATGCCCAGCAAAATTAGCAATCACAGTGAATGAATGGAGAAGAAAAACATTAACAATAACAACAAATTTAAGAAATTTCGGCTTGCCAAATCAGTTCTATAAAAATGATTTGAAAAAATTGAGTTCAAAGGAAAACATAGCTTACACTAAATCAGACATAAGAAATAAATAATCCCCAGTTAATGCAAAAAGGAAACAATACCACCACAACAAATAATAGAAACTAAGAAAGACTGCTCAGGTATAACTCTCATTATTAATGATCTCAATTCCCTAATAAAAAGACAAAAAATAAACAGATTGGGAAACAAACAGGATCCGTCTTTGTGTTACACCCAGGAAACACGTGTTACAGGCAAGGGCAGATATTACCTTAAAGTAACGGTATTCCAGACAAAAGAACCAGAACTGAGCAAGCCTAACTATTTTGATATCTGACAAAATATATTTTTACCAAGACAAAACTTAAGAGTTGAAGAAGGTCATTACAAATACATTAAAGAAAAATTCTTCCCAGAGCATATTATAATCCTAATCATTTTTCCACCAAAGAAAAGGAAATCTAATTTCATAAAAGAAACGCTTCTACTTCTAAAGTTACAAATCAGTCCTAACACATTGATAGTGGGTGACTTCAGTACCACATTGTTAGTGATAGATTAACTATTCAGACAAAAATGAAACTGAGTTAAATAACACTGTAAGTCAAATAGACCTAAAAAACACCAAAAAAGCATCATTTTTGATGAAAATATAACCTTCATTCTTTTGAGAATACTACTTTTGGCTCTGACATTTTAGTGCTTTTGATATTTGCATATTAATTTTTAATTTAAAAGGAGAGCAAATAAAAACAAAATTTTCCCTCTTTCCTCGATTTCTACCAACTCCACAGTTATAGGTAATATTGTCAAGTTATATCACAGGGAGTTATTTCAATTTGAATCTCCATGAATAGTAAATAAAAGGTAATATTTGCACAATTTTCTCAAGCATTATGCATATTTTATAAGACATAAATAGTTTTAAATATTCCAGGATTAAAATTTCCATTCTGGGGATGTAGAGAATTTGTTTTGTGGCATATTTTCTGGTATATTTTGATGAGATGATGCTCAGATTTTATGAATTTCCTGGAGAGTTAGCCAAGCAGTCTCAGGTTTTTACATTGCTTACTCGAGGTCCTGGGTCCAGAATTCCACATTGAAGGCAAAAGAAATAAACACAACATTTTGCTTATCGTTGTAATACTCACTTAAGCCTAATTAGTTTTATCATGAAGTGAAAATTATGCCTTCATAAACTATTAAAATGTAATTGAAAAGTAATGATAAATAGAAATAGAAGAATAAAAGATAATCAGTTCCAGCTTTTGGTGGGTATTTCTGAGTGTGGTTTCTGTTATATACCCAAAATACACTGTCATAATTTTGTGTACTAACCACTATCAAAATGTTATAATCACATCTTGTTCTGTGCACTATGTGAACAATCTTATTTATTGCATGAGACAGTACAATTTATAAGTATTATAAAGAAACTTCATTTGGATGTCCGCTTATTACACTCAGCCTGTGATTGAAAACTGTCTATTTACTTTATTGCCCCTCAGGCTATACTTTCATGAATTGAATTATTCTAAAACTAAAGTTTTTTTCTGGATTTTTTTTCCAATTAAATTTTTTTTTTCAAACAGACCAAACTCTCTCTTCTCGACTTTCAGTCTTTAACAAAATACAATTTGTCATTTTTATTCACATTTATATTTTAATATGTATAATACTTAAGAAGAAACTGGAAGATTTAGCTCAGTTCATTTCTAATTTTAATCCTATCATTTTGTGCTAATAATTCAGTGAAATGAATTATTTCTAGACAATAATAAAACCTTGGGAATCAGATATTGGGGTTAGAAGCTGAATGATCAGAGAAGTGGTAGAGAAGCAAACAGTGACCTCCTCTCTCTCTCTGCTTCCTAGATCCCAAAAGGCCAAGAATCTTTCTAAAACCCTTCCTGCTACCTCCTTCTCTATATGTCTTCAGTCCTCCAAAATCTCTGTCGCTTATTTTGGTCATATAGTAGCTAGCTCTGCCCTCTGATTCAAACTAAACTCTATTGATAGTCTGAGGGATCTCAGAGTGTGATCAAAATATCCTATAAGGAACCTCACTAGGAGCATTTTGATTTGCATGGTTAAATGTAATACCTCATATATTTCTATCTGATAGCATTGATACAGATGAAGAAATTAGGGTTTGTTATGTATGCTCTTTTTGGAGTCCCCCATGGGTTAGGCAGGCATTTAACTTGCTATGTAGCTGAGAATGCCCTTGATCTCAGAATCCTACCCCATGTATCACTGAATCACAGACGTGCCACATCATGCTTGGCTGAACAATCTGTTTGGATCTGAAAAAGAGAAAGTAAGGTATATTTTTACAGTGCAGCATCTTTAATAAGTTAGGTCTCTTTTTCTACATAAGCCACCTGAAGAAGCACATCACTGGTCAGACACTGGGTCCAGACATTTTAACAGGGAATCAAGGTTGTCATGGAAATCAGGAGCCTGGTGCTGGTTCTAGCAACATACACTGATTTTTCAGAGCGGCAATAAAGTCCTCGTTGACAATTTTCCCTGGAAGTTTCTGACAAATAGCACACACGGTTGTTTACATTTTTGTGATTTAACATCTCACTTAAATTACACAGGTGCACATAAATGTGTTTATTTGATCACAGTAATTCCACTGCCACTAACATCAGTAAGTAACTCAATACAAGAAACAAGCTGGGGCTAAATTTACGACTCTCCCCCATGGCTAATGCATGACTGGAATGACAGAACAGTGAATGTCAGTTATAACTAAGATCATATTTAAGTATGAGAAGGAACAACAGCTGTACAGCACTTCTGTAAGTAGCTTCAGTTTTCTTTTATCATTTTTTCTGTTTTTCTTCACTTTTTTTTTGTCATTTGTTTTTATACAAAAGTGTTCCTTAAAAGCTACTTCTTAATATTTTTGGTCCTCTTTGGATTTTTTTTTTCATTTTGACACAAAGTTCATGTAATTTAAAATTTAGGATCTTAACCAGTAATATCTTTTCCTGCAGACACAAACAGTAGATATCAAAATAAAAACTGGTGACACCAAGTATTTAAGTAGTAAAGTTGTTCATTGGTAACTTCTTACATGCATTAATACAATCTGATCACATTTATGCCTCTGCTGTCTCTTATCCATCCTGATAAGCCTACCACTCTCTTGCCCCTTTGCTTTCCCCACCAAGTTCCCATTCCCATGTTTTCATCCCTCCTATGCTTCTGTGAATGTACGTGTGAATGTGTTTGTTTGTGTGTTGTGTTGGTTTGTGTGTGTGTGGGGGGGGGTACTTTGAGACCTACTGAGCTTAAGCAGGCCCTCTGATACTGAGAAGAATGTGAAGCTATCCACCAGATCATGAGTAATTTGTCAGTCATTGTAACAGCCTCTTTCTCTACAGCTCTTGACTTCATTCTACTTCCCTGAGTGGGGTGGAGTTCTGTGAGCCTCCTGTCCACCTGTAAGTGGATCTATGAGTGTTGACTGGCTCAGTCTTGTACAGGCCCTACACTTGTTCTCATGACTGCTTTACCTGCTATCTACTGCATTCCCAGGCTCTTAGATACTTTCTACTCCCACACCTCAGTGTGACACTGATTCTTAAAAAATCTACAGTGAGAATCACATATGAAAACATTAATTGCAAACCCTGTATCTTTTTGTCTGATACCAGTGGTTTGTAACACTCAAGTATGAGAGGCCACAGAAAACATTTTTCTAAGACACAGAATGCAGTTACTAGGTTGCAAACGTGACATGGAATGACAGCTTTTACCTATAGCAATACGGCGCCTCAAGACAGGATGGCATATTAAAATAAAGAGAAGAAAGGCAAGGGAGGGAGAGGAGAGTGGGGATGAGTGTGGGAGAGAGGAGAAAATTAGACCTCTATGATCACCACATGTACTCATTAGTTCGATGCTGCTATATTTGGTAATCACAATACTTCATCAGGTGAAATACTGAACCGTTTCCATATCAGTGAAAACTGGGGTGCCGGAAATTCGGATATTGCTGCTTTGTGCCATAGTACATGCTGAATGTAAGGAAAATTAACCTTAAAATGAAACATCATGAGCGGATTCCTCATGCACCCCCGGGAAGGAACCAGAGCCTCATACCTGGTTAGAGTCTACTAAGAGGCTGACACTCAATAGTTGCAATTATAGATCAGTTGACATTTAAGTAAATGTAAAACATTACTTGTTTAATCTTTCTATAAAGCATGTAATTTCATTGCTGCTCTGACCAATTTACTCCTGAAGATCATGCTTCTTAAACTTATCTAGTTCTCTCACATGGAAACACATAAATAACTCAGAACTCCAAAGCACCATGCTATGCTGTTTCCAAACTAACTAGCTACTGTCATAAAGTATGACAGGTCAAAGACAAAGAAGGAACTAGATACAAGAATTTCGTGACTTTCTTAGTCTACAATTTATGAAAAAAGTACTATGCATTAAGAGGCACTATAAATATTAATGTGTCTCATTTCCTGAAAAATGCTGAGGAAAGGGTTAACTGTTATTGTGGTAATTTTAGAAAGTTTCAACTTCAGGGCAACAAAGAGAAGTGAGAATGTGTAGGACAATAGGATTGAAAATTAAGCCAGGCTGTTCCATCATGAGCCTCAAACCAAGTCACAATCACTGTTCCCTCAGCAGCCAACAAGGAGTGAGGATCTTATCCAACAAGATCCTATACATCCTGACCTTGACCCCATTTAAGCTTTATATTTTAATTTATTTTTAATTTCATATATGCCATAATTCTTTATTTTATTTTTAACTTAATGTGTATGTACTGTATGTGCTTCAGCCCCATTCCTTACACTTTTTTTCTACCAAGATTCTGTCCATGCCAATTTGATCCCTCTTGCACTTTAAGAAAGATTGTTCCAAGAAGGGAAACTGCTTTGGGTTTTCGTTGTTCATCACACATGAGACATTTCTTTGAAGTTAGGAAGCAGTCAAAAAGGAAATAATGACTCCGAGCAGTGATTGGTTGTGCTCGTACATTCATGCTGTGAATTGACTGGGTTCAGATTAGGAGACTGAAGATCAGAGAAGAGCATGAGACGGAGGAAAGCCATGGAATGCACCAATGATCAACCAGTTGTTGTGTCTGGGAGTCCCAGGAGAGGTTACAGGGGAGAACTTCAGCTGAAAGTCAGCAGGGAGGAGACTATTCTTCCATATTCACATTCATATTCTTCCCCTCCTTAATATTAATATGTGCTCCTAATATGGTCTTTATTTTAAAACTTTGTAATTGCCATCTTATAAATACAGTGGACCATTAGGGATACAGTCTTTCATGAGTGCATTTTTCACTATGTATATTTCTCCTGTTTTTAATTTTTTTCTCATTGATTGATTATTAAGATGTGTTGTGACATTCACGTTTTGCCTAACCTTCTATTTGTAATATTTTTTTTAGAGCTTGAAGGGGTATCATTAACAAAGGCACTTGTTGTACATATTTTGAAGTGAATCTAAGTTTCCATTTCCCTGCTATAAATGATTTGGTGTTCACATAATTGACAACTAAAAGTAGTTGAATGTTTACATATCTCTCCTATCAGCTATTGTCAATAACTTTTAGACTAGGACTTGGTGCTACCCCTACCACCTTCCATGCTGGGGTTTTGTCTGATTTGAGCATGACATAATCCCTTTAACTTCATGTGTGCAGTTGCTTTGCTGTATCTGAGTGACACTTTCCTTTTAGTCTTCCACTGCCTGTTTGTCTTAGATTTTTCTGACTTGCTTTTATATGTATGAATATTTGCCTCAGTGTATATCTGTGTACATATTCATGCAGTGCCCACTAAAGTCCAAATAAAATATCTATTTCCTGGGACTGAAGTTACATACAAGTTGGGGGAAGCCATCATACGAGTGCAGAGAGTTGGTCTTTGAGAAAAGCAAACTGCTCTTAACCTCTGAGGCATCTCTCAAGTCCCGACTCTTCCAATAATTCCACCCACTTTGTTGCAATGATCCATTAGCTTTAGGAGGAGGAGTATGATATTTATATCTTATATCCAATTTAGAACTAGGCCACTATACAGTTTCTTACTCTCTGTACCTTAAAATGGTTATGAATTTCTGTGTTAATCATCATCTACTACAAAAACAATCTGTTCTGATGATGTTTAAGGGATGCATTATGGGTATAACAACAATACCCTACGAATTTAACCAAATACCATTATTAGGTTCTCCCCTGGGACCTATGACAATGACTGGTAGATTATTGGCTTAATAATTGTGCCAAGTATGAGTTTATGTTGTGGACAGGAACTTACTGCCAATGTGGAAGTGGTTGGCTACTCCCATGATGTTCGTGCCACCATGGTAACAATGGCATATCTTCACAGCTTAGGCGTCATTGTATCTGGTAGGATTCACAGCTGGATAGAACTGATGACTCTCACTTCCACCTATGGTAACATACATAACACCTTCGAGCACTTAGCAAGCCAGTAAGAATGAAGTTTTCAGATGTGCACTGGCTTGAAGTGTCCGTGGTCTATGGCTTGAGTATGCAGTGTACTAGCAAGAGTGTCTTGCTGGTAACTTATTAAGGATAACCAACTGCAGTGACTACCATCTTATTATATAGCTAATAAATGCTAATATTAGGATGAATAAGATGTGAAGACACATGTGTTCTGGAATATTTGTTTAACTAGGCAAAGAAAGATGTGTTACATTCATTTGTGCTGCATTTGTTTAACTATTGTAGAGGTGTTGAATTTGAATCAATTAAATCAAATTAACCTGAACCCAGAGAGGCAGGGTGAGCAAGTAGTTGACAAGAAGTAGGAGGGAAGAATATTTTCTAGGGTTTTAGTTGGGGCTGTATGGAAGGAGAAGGGCTTTGTGGGGATGCCAGCAAAGAAAGTTAGCCACTTGCTACTCTAACTCTCTGAGCTTGCAAGCTTTTCCCTTAGCCTTTGAAAGTCAAGTTTTATTAGAAAGATAAAGATTTAGTTAAAGCCATCTTCAGTGGCAGCAACAGAGCCATTGTCTACAGCCCCAAGGCTACAGCCCGAGCAGCCGAGCTGCTAGAGTTTAAAGTGGAGCCACTGTAGCAAAGGTCAAGCAGCAGTGTGGAGGCCAAGGTGGGGTGTGACCACATGCACAGAGGGGCCAGCTAGCCAGACATAGAGGAAGCAGAAAAGTAGGATGGACAGTGCATAGATGAGGTAAATGAGACTTGGGGCAGCACATAGAACAATAGAGATGGGTTATTTTCAGTTAAAAGAGCTCGCAAAAAACATGTTTAAGCTAACGCTGAGCAATCAGTATTAACACTAAGTCTCCAAACCATGATTTGGAGGTCGGCAGTCCAAAAAAGCCTGCTACCAATGCTCTTCCATTCTGCTTTCAAAAGGGAAATGTTCAGTGTTTCACCAGTAGCAAGCAGAGCTGGATTTTGTGTTCTTTATTTAAGTGATGGAGTTTGCTTCTAATGTCACTTTTCTGAGTTAAACAAATGTTAACTATTAGAATGCTTTTCCTCCATGATTTCTTTCCTAAGCTTTCTAGTCGTAATTTAAAGTGATAGTTTCAATGACTGATTTTTATATAGTATGCATGTATGTTCACATGTATGTATGTATGCACTGATAGGATCTTGTTCTGTAGCCCTCATTGCCCTACTGTCTGTCATATTCCCATCCCAGTATCCTGTTTTCTGAGATTACAGAAATAACCCATACGTTCAATTTTCAATTATCTGTAAACAATAACAAACTCTATTTGGTAAGCTTTTATTGTAAACAGAGAGTGCTCTGTTCATCTATGGTCATGGTCGCTCTACTCAACAACCGAGAAGTACTTAAGGTACTCCAAAAAGTGTGCCTCTGAAATCAGGCGACAACAGCAGTTTCCACCTGGGATTGTCACTTACTTGTAGTGCTGTGCTTGCCTGTAAGATCTACGAGATTGAAGGTTGCTTTAATTACCCATTTCTAACTTGCTTACTGCTTTCTAATATTTAATGATTTGGACTTGGATAATACCTTTACACTTCTTTATTTAAAGTTCTTCCACAGTTGCCTGGCCTTGGCTGGATTATCTGAATGATCTTCTAAACAGGTCTTGACTATAGAGTATATGAAAATGGAGAGGGCAGATTTTAAGGAATGTTGTTAGCATTCCTCTCCAAACGAAAACAAAACAAAAAAAAAATAGTTCAAGTGATGAGTAACCTTTGCTTGTATGATAACAAATGGCAGAATGGTCAGCAAAAAAAATTACAGGTAGCACTTGAGTAGAAAACATGTATTACCCAGAGCAGCATCCAAGATTGAAGGACAAATGATTTCAACAACTCAAACAGTATTCTCCTGCATTAAAGAAAATATAGTTCTTTAAAAAAAAACAAAAATGTAAAATAAGAATTTCTACTGGAAAATGCAATCTATATGAAGCCAACCATAGTTATGGTTGTTTCTTTTACAGGAATCTATGGGCAACACATGGAATATTTGGGCTTCCTTCAAATTTGGTTTTTGAAATTCCTACCTCCAATGGCATGATAGGCACTCAATGCACAAGGGGAGAGACCCATTTAATGTGATAAGTAGTTTTACAATGAAAGCACTGTTTTTTTTTATCCCATTCAATCATTGATATTCTAATAAGAAGACAGCCATATATAAGGAGCAAGCCCTTGTTAGGCATCTATCTTCAAGGAGTCTGGAAGATTCTGGGCATTTTAATTTTTAAAACTGTGAGAAACAAAATTATAAGCCATTTAGTTTTAATATTTTGCTATAGCAATTGTTAGTGGGTAAGATATTGTCTCAGGGATTAACGTATCATAAATTCCTATTAAAATTCAGAAATCAAAAGGCTCATATTCATGCTACAGACTCATGGAACAACCTTTAGATACCCCTTCATGTCTACTGACCCTTTCTGCAAGATGTATATACTGAGACCTAATAACTCAGTAACTCACAGCTAGAGCATTGTCCTGGCCTCTGTTTCCAGATCAGGTTCCCTGATACTATTTTTTCCTCTCTGAATCAGCAACAGATACTTTGAATTTTTGCTAAGTATAAGACATTACAGAATAAAAGTTTTATTTTCCAGCTTCTTTAACACTTAAATGAAACCATATTCTTGAGTCCAATTTCTTTGGCAATAAAACCTAATATAAATGGTATGAATTTCAGGATATTCTCCGAATTGAAGTGTTATACTGGTTTTCTTTTCATTTCTTTTCTCTGTCTCTCTACTTCTGTCCCTGTGTATCCCACATCTTTTCTCTCTTTCTTTGTCCCTCTCTTATGTTGTGGGATAATGCTCTTGTACACTGTAAAGATTTGCCACTCATATTGGTTTAATAAAATTACGATTGGTCATTAGCCAAGCAGGAAATGGAGACTGGGCAACCAGACTAGAAGAATTTTGGGAAGAGGAATGGCAGAGAGTCAGTCACCAGGCAGATGCAGAGGAAGTAAGAAGATAATGCCTTACAGAAAAAAGGTACTAAGCTACATGGCTAAATAGATAAGAATTATGGATAAGTTTAATTTGTAAGAGCTAGTCAGTAATAAGCCTAAACAATAGGCCATACAGTTTATAATTAATATAAGCCTCTGTGTGTTTATTTGGAACTGAATGGCTGCAGAACCAGCTGGGACAGAAACTTCTGTCTACACTCCCTCCTTTCCTCTTTTTTTTTTTTCATTTAGAATACAGATGCAAGAAATGTAAACGAAACAATCATTTTACAACACCACAGGAATGCTTATAGCTTGATGTGGTAAAGCAACAAGAGAGAGGATTCTAAGTCATTGTAAGTCCCTCATGAATTTTGATGAGCCTAGACTGAAATGTTTAAATTTGCTTATATTAAAATTACTGTTCATTTGATTTGTCATCTGCAGCTTAACCACACAGGAAAAATTCAAAGTCTGTTACCTGGTTCTTACATCGTTCCAAAATAGAGACATGTTAGTAGGGACTGCTTTCATAAGTTCAAACATTATCATGGAGTCTCCATAAGTTTTTTTGTTTGCCTGTTTGTTTTATTTTTCCATTCAAAAATTTACACTTCCTCCCCTCCTCCTATTCCCTTCCCACTCCCCCACTCGCCCTCCTCCTCCCCCCCTCCCTACTTGAGAGAGGGCAAGGGTGGCTGACAATGGAAGCTGACTGAGAAGCCATTGATAAAGGCACTGGGACTTGTTTTTACTGCATGTACTGAGTTTTTGGGACCCGAGTCTTCATGTTTAACAATGATCACGATCACATACAAAAATGCAGAATTATTAGAAAAGCTACCAAATTAGTCCTTATCTAACAACCTCTACAGTACCCTCACCCTTACCCGGTAGCAATTGAGACTTACTTGTTTCCTAAACAAGTCATGCTTTTCATTCTTAATCTAATTTTAACCTAAGTGGGAATCTAGAAGTGTGTTTATCATTCAGTAAGTATCTTTAAAAAGCATTATTACTGAATATTTTTCCTATATTCACATTAATTTCTTGCTATAAATACGTATTGACATAATATCTTTCCCCAACCAAAGTAGAGAGATACTGTGCTTCCATGACACTGGATGTACAAATATATTTGTAAGCCATTTATTACACTTAACTTGTAAATGAAATCTAAAATCATGCATAATCTCTAAAGAGTTTCTTTATACATTTCACAGCGGCACTCCCCAAGGTTAGAAAATTTACATCTGAAATGATCTCCTCTTATAGATATGAGAGAGAGGAGGTGACGCTCATGCAATGTTGTCTTCATGTACATTGCTGGTGCTGTTTTTACAAGCGAATGAAAGCATTTCATATCTGAAGCTGGAGAAACAGTGGCCTACCTTAATATTGTGTTTTGGTTTCTCCTATGTTCTTTCTGAATTGGAAAAACCACGGTCAATTAGTAGTAATTGTCAGAGGCTTTTAAGTATCCTATTTTTATGATTGAGTAATCATTCATATATTTACATATGTAATATCCTATAATACCAACATATATTTGATAATATGTACACTGTTTTTTCTTTATGTCATATATTCCTTAGAAACATATGTTTTTTTTTTTTTTTTGACTAGCTGATGTATCTCAGTCTGGAACTTTTTAGCTACTTGTTGACAGAACACATGTAAATTAACCAATAAAAGAAAGGTGGATATATGATGTCATGTTCTACTAGCTGCACGGTTTTTGCATCTGCACATACTTTGCTAGTTTTGGCACAGCATACGATATAGCTGACTCATTTTACAGCTGTGACAGTGCATACAGTCACATTTAGACTAACGATGTTCATTGACCTTGCTCTTTAAGAAAGAGAACTACCCATGATCATAGACAGAAATGAACATACACAGAGCCAAAACCGACATATTTTTTCTGTAGGTGGGAGAAGGGAGATAGGTGCATACCTGCACTCTGATAGATAAATTTAGACTGCAGTAATAGCCTTAGACTACAGGAAATACCACAATCTATCTGGTCAGTGTATTTCCCGCAGATGGAAATGACACAAAACCTGGAAATAATTGATGTTCTTGAAAGGAAGGAACAATGACGACGCTGGAATAATCAGCACTAGTTAAGAATTCCTCAGTGCTCACGAAGCATACACAGGTATTCAGCTCTATTTGTTGGATGAATGCTCATTGGATGTGGCTCACTCTCAAAAACTTATAAATATTCAAGTTGAAACCTGTATAAATTAATCAAAAATAGCGATACTGAATAAGAACATCTTTTAAATCATCTCTAATCTCTTTATAAATGTTTTCAGTTATTATCTTTTTGAAACTAATATAGATTATTCTAATATGACGTTACATTTTTTGATTATTTTTTTCATTAGGACTACCGATCATCCCATCCCCAGATGATTTAAAGATATACAATTCATCTTGTCCCTTTATAGAAAACTTTAGATCTGCTTGAAGGCCCTATCTGTCCTTGAACTCTTATATAGAGTTTTATCCCCACTCTTGGTTTCAAGTGACTTCTCTTGTCGGAGTTACCATGAAATCCCTTCTCATCTAACACCATATCTGTAAGCCTGCATCTTCATTCTCTCACAAGAATTATGTGTGGCCATTGTAATGCCTTACATATTTTTGTTGCAGCTACCTTTGTGCTTTGGGCGGTCTTGCCCACATTCAGTTATATACCACCTTATGGCTTCTTTCCAGGATTGGAATATTCTTCATTTTCTTCAAGTCTCCATGATTCCCTAGTCTTGTTGTTTTACCTGACTTGAATGGACAACTCAAGATGAGACATTTTACATAGAATTCCATGATTTGTGTGTTTCTTTGAGATCCCTGTCTGAATTCACCTACCTAATGCATCAGATAATTGGCAGTTGATCACAAATAAAATGGACAGTCTGCTCTTTTGTGATATTTTCAATGAGAAATAATGACTAAAATAAATAAAAAATAACCCTGTGACTTTTATCTATGTGACCTATAAAGTACTTAAAAGTTTATTTTTATTTTGACATTCTGAAATGCTCTCTATTGTCTGTGAAAAAAAGGGTACTCTGTAATAGAATGTTGATTGCTCTCAAAGAAACAATGTTGCAAAGGTATGTGCCATTCAGTGTCATAACAAAGAATGTTACAGTGAGACACAGAAGAGCTTGGATCCTAAATACGTAATGGCTCAAGTTCTCTCTATGAGTGAATGAGGTTTTCACTCACACATTAAATCAAAACCATTGATTTGACTACGGTGAGGATTAGAAAGAAATCTTTGAGAAGACAGAAATGCTGTATAGCCACAGTAGGGAGACCAAAAAACAATTTTAATCACAATTCTAGCTTGGGTTATATTTCAATTTGACCAAGTTCCAAGGCTTTGCTGGGTGTAGCAGAGCAGTAATTGAGCAGGATACTGAAATCCTTACTTACTCCAGATGTCTCACCAGTCAAACAGTCTAGGGGGCTTGATTAGGTTCACTTTCTCTCCCAAGCAAAGCATTAAAAGGCAGGGATGATGTGGAGTCCAGAGAAGAGCAGCAGGGAATTCTGGAACAATGCAAACCGGAGCACACAGAGTCAGCAGTTGGATAAAGGCATTTGGGGGGGGGGTGAAGAAACATATACATGCAGCAGACACACAGAGAAAAAGACCCTCTACAAAGCAGACAGGCAGCTCACGAAGCCCCCAAGTCCAGTCTCATTTCGAGGACTTGGGGTTGTTTAATTGTCTGAAGATTTTTCCTCTACTAATTTTGGCTTGGTAAGTTTAGAGAAAGATAGAATGGTTGATTAGCCCATAACATGTTTTGTAACATGTCCTGATCCAATCCGGATCTTGATGAGCCTGACCTACTGACAGGAGAACTAAACATACAAGTATTTGGTTTTCAGATATCAGTCATCTGTCTCATATCAGGAGAATGATGGAAAAGTTGGCCATCTAGGAAGCTGGCCACCTTCACTACCTAGTCATAGCCCTCTCTCCATCTTTCTGCTCACTATGGAGTCTGTTTAGCTCCTATTCCATCACCAGGATAAGGACATAATTATAACACACAATGTTTATTTATTTATTTGGGTTTTCAAGACAGGGTTTCACTGTATAACACTCCAGCTATCTTAGAACTTACTTTGTAGAACTGCCTGAACTCAAACTCACAGAGATCTGCCTCCCAAATGCTTGGATTGAAGGCATGTGCGACCACTGCCTGGCTAAAAATGTTCTTATTTTAAATGAAAACACTATGACTCTGACAGTGGATAAGATTGTAGTATTTTTTTGAGTTTTCAGAAAATCAAGTTCACCATGAACAAAATGCCTTCCTGAAATTTTCAGAGTATAAAACAATGCTAGACCCCAGACATAAAAACAACAAAATACAATAATATCTTTGTATGTGTAGGAAATAGAAGACTAAGGATATTGTCTTCGCTAAGCTTCTATTGTGGTAAAACACTATGACCAAAAGTAATTTGTGGGAAGAAAGGGTTTCTTCAGCTTATATATCCCGCTAATGTGACAGTCTCACAAGGGAAGCCAAGGCAGGAATCTGGAGGCAGGACCTGAAGCAGAGCCATAAAAGAATGCTGCCTATTAACGCGCTTCTCACAGCTTGTTCAGTCTGTTTCTTGTACACCCCAGGACCACCTGCCTAGGAACAGAATTTCCCAAAGGGGGCTGGACCTTCATACATCACTTATAAATCAAGAAAATCCATATAGATTTGCCTACAGGACAATGAGATAAAGGTATTTTGCATCTCCCTTTGAAGATTGTTCTGGCTCATGCCAATTCGACAAAAATCCAGTCAGCACAGATATCTGAGGCATATTTTTAGTTTTCAATAAAACAGTGATCAATAATCAGAGAAGATCTAAGTTTCAAACTAAACTTTTGAATAAAATATGGAGCCTTTAATGGGTGAAGCTAGAACAGTTTCCTAGATTAGCAAGTGTGTTAATGAATTCTGCCTATTTATTGATATCAATCTTACCAGTCCAGCCTCCAGGGAGACCAGTAAGATAATTAAGATATTTCAAGAAGCAATCAATCTAGGACAAATGTCTTTGTTACTATTTACTGTGTATCATCTATGTTTAGTCTCCTTTCTTTAAAATTCTGGAATATATATCTACATATATCTATATCTATATAAACATATAGATATAGATTTTCCAATGAGAAGTTCTATAATTGAAAGTAGGCTGCTTTACCTTAGGCTAGACATAAAGATAAGATGAGAAGTATTTCCCCACTTGAATTTTTTAATCTGAATTTATATACTTTTGAGCTCTATTTGCTCAACGTGTTTATTCTTTCCCCATCTCTGTCTATGCTTCTTTCTTCCTCCACCTCACCCTGGGTGTTTTGGTTCAACACACACAAAAAAAAAATAAGTGAGAAGAGTGTGTATGCAAAAAAATGCTAATCTTATCTGGAAGAGTGTCTGAAAAAAATTCTTTATTCTTGATCCAAATGCAAATGACTGTGGCCAGTGAATGTGGATACAGGTTATCCCATAACATGTCTACCGTAGAAATGCTTCCATTTTTGCTGTAGGAAGAAAATGCAAGTCAAGGCATTTGTCAAATACTTGAATGGAAACATCAGGTAGGTGGATTACAAAAAATGGAGTTACAAAAACTTCTGTTAGAAGTTTCAGTTCTAGCTGGGTGGTGATAGTACATGCCTTTAATTCCAGGCACTAGGAAGGCAGAGGCAGGCTGATCTTCTGAAAGTTCAAGACCAGCCTGGTCTACAGAGTTAGTTCAAGGACAGTCAGGACTAGACAGAGAAACCCTGTTTTGGAAAAAAAAATAAGAAAGAAAAACGAAAGGAAAGGAAAGGAAGGAAAGGAAAGGAAAGTAAAGGAAAGGAAATAGAAGTTTCAGCTCTAACTGATACCCAATAATATGGCTAATGTTTGCATTGAAGGGAAAGCCTTAGTCTAACTTACTACATTCCAAAGGCTTTACCTTATTGTCAAGGATACTGTTACAGATGCTTCCCCATCTTCACCAGTTTTTGTTCAAATGGAACTCTCCAAACAAACGGCATTTTTCATATTTGCTCTTTATTCTTTTTGTTTGTGTTGAAATAACACACAGCGTTGAAGCGCCTTTTGTTTCTCAGCTTCCTGACATAAAGATGAAGGGGTGCCATTCAGAGCTCGAAGTGATCCAAGTGCCACGTTAGCATCTATTTATTAAAGATGATCTTTTATGTACAGTACAGATAGGGCATTTGGTCTAATTTACTGTACTAACATTTCCAATTTGGCTCCGAGTAGGGAGTTGTGCCAGCAGCGCTCTGTCCTATGGTGAAATAGTGCCTAATCAGTATTTATGAATAGGGTTTTAGAAGTCGCTAAAGAGCACAGGAAGAGATTTTACCTTCTTAAAGCACAAATATTGCTGAGCACTGGGAATCTGTAAGGTGCATTAGGATGCAATAGCTTGCTTTTTTTTAAAACTTGCAGTTAAAAATGTGTAATGTAATACTGTCAGTAATTTAAATGGAGTGTACCTCTTTCTTTCAGACATTAATGCTATTTGTTAAACTTTGTAATTACTATGCAAATGAAGTGCTGTACTTAGAAAAATGGCAGTGCCAAGAGTACAACAGAGAAAAACAGTTTGAAATTCAGACTAATACAAAATAATCTTCAAGCCTTTTAGAACTCAAATATTGTGTGTGTGTGTGTGTGTGTGTGTGTGTGTGTGGTTTCCCTCTTTCTTTCAATGCAGCATTTGGATGAAAACAATGGGGATGTATCTTTGTTCTGTATATGTTGATAGCAAAAGGCTTAGAGCCAGAGGTCTGAAAGCTTTGGAGACACATTAGCTCCCTGATCTTCACAACAGGTGGCTAGTATTTTTATCCCTCCTTTAGAGATGAAAAAAAATGAGTCCCAGAGATGCTTAACTCATTTGCTCGGGGTCACTTAAACAAGCCACTGACAGCCAGGGTAGGATCTGAGTATTTCCAAACCCAAGGCTGCTATGAGAATCCCCGGACAGCAGCTACTTGAAGGGAACAGAATTTATGGTTCAAATTATGATTTCAGAATATTAAACACTGTTTGAACCAGGGAAATCTAGTTTCTTTTCAAGCTAGGTAGATATGTGAGAAGCAAAGGAGCAAGTCTGGTTTGCTGAGAATTACCCCCTGGCAGGAAAACAGCTATGAGCTTCTGAGCAGTTCCTAGGTGACAAAGGCCAGCCAATGAAAATGAGAACCATTGTGCATGCTCTGGCATCTTCAGTACCAGGGCTGTCCCTGGCATTCTTGTATGTGTGTCTGTGTTGTCTCTATGTGTGTGTATCTGTGTGTGTGTGTGTGTATCTCTGTGTGTGTCTGTATCTCTGTGTGCACGCTTATGTGTGTGTCTGTATCTGTGTATGTGTGCTTGTGTATGTATCTGTGTACACGCATGTGTATGTGTGCATGTGTATGTATGTGCGTATGCATGTGTGTGTGTTATGTGTATGTGCATGTGTGTGTGTATGTGTGTATCTGTGTGCACGCATGTGTATGTGTGCATGTGTATGTATGTGCGTATGCATGTGTGTGTGTTATGTGTGTGTGTGTGTGTGTGTGTGTGTGTGTGTATACCAGGTCAGGAATGGAGTGGATACATGACCATTGTCATTTATGGGATTTACAGTCACAATGTCTCTTTTCCCCATTAGCCACATTTCCTACCGTGAATTCCCAGCTTTGAAAAATAGACAAATGAGCAACAGCAAAAAAGGTTTCCCCTCCCTCCAGTTCTCCTCTTGGGGTCCCTTTTTGCATTTGAACCTGAGTTAATATGGCTTTTCCCTCTATAGCCTGTCTTTACAGCTTTGAACTTTCGTTGACTTAATATTACAAAGCAGACGACTCTGAGGAATTGACTTATTGATGGAGGGGCTCTTAGCCTCTTCAGGTCGTTCTATTCGCATTTTCAAATGAAATCTGTAGATTCGTGAGTCAAAAGAATGAGAAAGCGAAGCTCGGATGTGTCTTTCACAGTTATCTGTGGTGAAGGGAAAGTGGCTAATAACCTTTGAGTGTTGGTGAGAGGCGGCCACTGTCAATTTGCAAACACGGAAGCGCAGAGTTACCAGAGGCTGGCTTGCTGTTGTGGTCCTTATGATCATAGTGAGGGGACGGAACACAGACTCGTCCAGTTAGTCTCTCTTCCCCATTTCAATCTTGAAGCACAACGAAGTGTTGAAGAAGCCCCATGGGAAAAGGTGTTACTTGCAAAGGCGGCTACCCAAGCTTCAAGGCAGTGACAGTAGGCCTGAACTTTGGATAAGAAAGTTGCTTTTTTAAAGGGTGTCTACCTGGCAAGTCAGAGAATTTGAAGTAGGAGACCTGGGTCACTGACTCATTTCCACGGCATGACTGTGACTCTCCTCAGGTGGAAGCGAAATGTGCTTTCTTGCCTGACTATGTTTTGGATATCAGCCTGGTCACAGGCTCTTCTCATAGTGGACAGGATTATGGAAGGCTCAGGAATTCTAGTGCCTCAGACTGTATAGTGAGAAAGATGGTAATGCATTCGGAGCTGTGCTCTTCTCTCTGCTAAAATGGACAATGTTTTCTCTCTGTGGTTGTTGCAGAAATTAGAGGAGATTATAACTCCACCTGCTTCTAAAGGCACCTGGCTCACTATTGTGAAAATAGCAGAACTCAAAGAGTAAGATGTTCTTTTTACTTCAGTCCAAGGGAAAAGATGTATATTCACAGAGAATTGAGAATCAGGTCACATTATTTCTGCACGACAAGTTTCTCCAGAGATGTGTTTGCCAAATCTACCAGCTGTCTTCACATCTTGTTCCCCTGAGGTTTCTGCTTATTTTTCCTGCCCCTTTGGTGACTCTTGGGAGGCAAACTCCCTCAGGAAGGCATCAGGGTGTAGGCAGATGCTCCGTTAATCTTTTTGTTGGCATTTTACAGCCAGTGGTGTGGATGACCCAAGGGCAGTCAGGAAGAGAGCCAGCTAGACAGAGCCTGAAGGCCTCTGCAGAATACTCTAGCAAAACTCTTGACAAAACTTTTAAATGGCATTGTGAGTTACAGAGAAGAGAAAGAGGGAGAGAGAGGGAGGGAGGAAAAAAGGGAGGGAGGGAGGAAGGGTGAGAGAGACAGAGAGAGAGAGAGAAAGAGAGAGAGAGAGAGAGCTCTCAATGTAGACAGTGCACTGGATGAGTCTGGGAAATGAAAGAAAGGACAGTAATAGGCAACATTCTAGAATTTTCCTATAGGATATTTTGTTTATTTCATTATTCACTTATATTACAAAAATAGGAAATTTTAACATTATATAACATGTCAGTGTTGGAGAAACATAGGAAATAAACAGCATTCCATTTCTAACCCAGAAAAAACATGCATTTTAATTTTGCATTTCTCCTACTATCTAACCTTGTAGCAAAAATAGCTTAGATATGAGATATTAGAGCATTTTAATAGTAGAATTAATGGTTACTTCTTGTAAGGGTATGATTTTCATTAATACCACATGTATTTCATCGGCATTGCTTTTGTCTTTGTTGGGATTCAAGGTCTCCTTATGTAGCAGCCCATGTTGCCATTGCAGCTCCTACTTCTACTTCCTATGTACTTGTAGCTGAGTACAACTATCACTATTCTCAGAATGCATACTCTTTTATGGATCAAAATTAATTGTAAAGCAATAAAAATATATTTTATTAATAACCAAACACCAATTTCTGATTAATTTTCTTCCATCTGTTTCTTATTCCTAACAACATTTTGGAATACTTCCTTTAGAAGCAAATTCCTTATGACTGATACTAGTCAAAGTAAGTGAAGGGATATTTTAAGTATGTTTAACAAAATATGAGGAAATTATATTAATTATATTATAATTATATTAATTTTATGCCTGTTCAATTTTCTTTTGTGTATAAAATAGCCTTCAAAATAAGCACATAGCAAATGCATAGTGTTTTTTTGTACAAATGGAGACTCCACAGTGAAGAATATTTAAGTGATCTGCTTGGCATGGCACCCTGGAGCAATTTTGGGTAATGTTTCAAGACTGACTCTAAGTGTCCACTAGTTTCAGATTAGTTCATTTGCATTAGTACACAGAATGGCTTTTGTACACAGCTTGCTCAGACTCCACACGCAGGACCTATATAGCTGCTCCACTTTACACTGCCAAACCCAAGCCCTAAAGTAATATTTGTTCTGGACACACCCTTGAGAGACTCCTGGACTGGGAAATGTCAGCACCTTCTTGGTGGCCCCCAGTGTGGGCTAAGAAACACAAAGCCTAGAGAAGTGTGTTCTAAAACGATGGTTATGTAGTTGACTCCATCGATTTAGTTAGTCCATGTTTGTTTCAGCTACTAAGTAAGCTTTCCCTTCTTGTCTATGTAGTAGTTTAAATCTGCAAAAGGAGACGGGCAATTTAAGCATGGACAAGAAAACTTGTTTTTGGTCTGGCTTGCTCTCAACTTGATCAATATCATTGGGATCATTTCAAAACATGACTGCCTCAGCTAACACCTTGTTTTCTGTTATCCCATACCTGAGGCATCATTAGGATTTTAGTTTTCTGACCTTCACCTGGCCCACCTTCTGTCTGTGGTTCCATTTCCTCCTTGACCTTGTAAGTAATTTCTTATGACTTCAAGCTGAGGTGCTATATTTTACTTTGCAAGGGTAGTCTAATTAAACTCTCCCAGAGTATGTTAGGTCGTTTCATTTAGGCTTCTAGTTATGTAGCCCAGACAAATCATGAACTAATAAGCTTCCATCTATACCTTATGAGTACCCAGATCTCTAGCTGACTGTCACCATCTCCAGCTCCCACTGACTTTACTGGCTCCAGGTTTCCTACGAATACACATCCACGTATGTATTCATATGTTTTTTGATCTCTGTCCTTTCACTGATGTATACACTGTGTACAGAGACAACTGATTTAAGAGACTGTATTTATAGTTTCCCATTATATTTTTTTTCAGTATGGTGGACTAGTGTGTCACCAAAGAGATTCATATCTCAGAACTTATGAGCAGCATGTCTTAGTTAGCATGTAAAGGAGGATCTTGGTTTATTTTGATAATGAGGAGATTTTCCTGAATTCTCTGCATGGTAAAGAAATGAAGCAACATTTTGAGAGATATAGCAGAGACTGAAGTGCTGTGGCCACAAGACAACATATGTCATCAGCTTTTACACAAAGGGGAATGAGTGGAGTGTAGCTTTTTAAAGTTTATTTTCTCGACGTCTCCAGAGAAATTCAGCCATTTTGACATGTTGAGTATTATTTCAATTTTACAAGACTCATTTTGGAGTTTTGCTTCCCAAAAGAGTAAATCCAGTTTCATTTTATTTGTGTGAAGCCTCTAATGTTATGGAAATTTGTTTCAACAACAATAGCAAGCTAATTCAGAGCATGTGTGCTTAGAATCTGCATGGTGCTAGCCATTGTAAACTATCATATGCACCATCTCAGATCTGATGTTCACCCTGGAGCTACTTCTTCTAATATCTTTGTAAGTGTAAGCATCACTTGTTCTCAGTAGAAATGAATAGTGAATGTTTTAAACAGTTTAGTACTAGACAAATTAGAATTTTATTAATTGAGAGGTATTCAGGTAAAGTCAAGATTGAAACCAACTGGGCATTTTTTGGTTGGAAAACTTTTGATGATTGTTTCTATTTCTTTAGCAGTAATGGGTTTATTTAATTTGCTTATCTGGAGTTTATTTAATTTTGGTAAGTGATATTTATCCAGAAAGTTGTCCATTTCCTTTAAGTTTTCCAATTTTGTGAAGTACAGGTTTTTGAAATATGACCTGATGATTCTCTGGATTTCCTCCATGTCTGTTGTTATGCCCTCCTTTTCATTTCTGATTTTGTTAATTTGGATATTCTCTCTCTGCCTTTTGGTTAGTTTGGATAAAGTTTTGTCTATTTTGTTGAGTTTCTCATATAACCAACTCTTTTTGTCATTCTTTGTATTATTTCCTTTGTTTCTATTTTGTTGATTTCAGCTCTCACCTCATGTTTTACCAAGAAGCAAAAAAACATAAAATGGAAAAAAGCATATTTAACAAATGGTTTTGTCATAACTGGATATCAATATGTAAGAGAGTAAAATAGATCCATATCTATCACCATGAAGAAAACTCGAGTCCAAATGGATCAAACACCTCAGCATAACACTAGCCACACTGAACCCCATAGAAGAGAAAATAGGAAGTATAGTTGAACACATTGGCAGAGGAGACCACTTCCTAAATATAACCCCAGTAGAACAGACACTGAGAGAAACAACTAATAAATGCGACCTCCAGAAACTGAAAACTTCTGTAAAGCAAAGGACTCGGTCAAAAAGACAAATCGACAGCCTACAGAATGGGAAAAGATCTTCACCAACCCCACATCAGACAGCGAATTGAACTCCAAATTATACAAATATCTCAAGAAATTGGTCATCAAAAGAACAAATAACCCAATTTAAAAAAAATGACTACAGACTTAAACAGAGAATTCTCAAAAGAGGAATCTGAAATGACTAAAAAATACTTAAGGAAATGCTCAACAGCTTTAACCATCAGAGAAATGCAAATCAAAACAACTCTGGGATTCCATCTTGCACCTTTAAGAATGACCAAGATCAAAAACACTGATGACAACTTATACTGGGGAGGTTGTGGGGTAAAGGGAACATGCCTGCACTGCTGGTGGGAGTGTAAGCTGGTACAGCCCCTTTGGATATCATATGGCAATTTCTCAGAAAATTAGGAAACAACCTACCTGAAGACCCATCAATACCACTTTGGGGTATATACCCAAAGGATGCTCAATCATACCACAAGGACATGTGCTTAATTATGTTCATAGCAGCATTGTATTTTATAGCCAGAAACTAGAAACAACCTAAATGCCCCTCTACTAAAGAATAAGTAAGGAAAATGTGGTACATTTATTTACACAATGAAGTTCTATACAGCAGAAAAAAAATAACATCTTGAAATTTGCTCGCAAGTGGATGGACTTAGAAAACATCATATTGAGTGAGGTAACCCAGACCTAAAAAGACAAATATCATATGTACCCACTCATAAGTAGTTTTTAAAAATAAAGCAAAGAAAATCAGCCTACAAATCACAATTTTAGAGAACCTAGACAACAATGAGGACCCTAAGGGAGACATACATAGATCTAATCTGCATGGGAAATAGAAAAAGATAAAATCTACAGAGTAAATTGGGAGCATAGGGACCATGGGAGAAGGTTGAATGGGAGGGGAGAGGAAGAGAAGGGTGCAGAGAAAAATATATAGATCAATAAAGTCAACAAAAAACCAAAAATGACTATTAGTTTTACCCTAGCAGTGGTTTCATGTCTCTTTAATCCCAGCCTTGGGGATGCAGAGGCAGGTGGTCCTTTGTGAGTTAGAGGCAAGCCTGGTCTACAGAATGAGTTCCAGAACTGGTTTCAAAGCTACATAGAGACATTCTGTCTTGGAAAATCAGCCCTCCTAATAAAAATAGAAAAATATGAGTTTGGTACACACATAGCTATTTGAAAATTTATGTAGAGAATAAAATTCAAGAAGTAGCTTTCGAATCACATTCAAAATTCAGAGCTTTTTCCATTATAGCCTTTGATTAATATTGAGTTATTTATTTAGAAAATGTACTTATGCTGGAAGAAGGTAAAGATATAAACTACCTTCTGATGTCACAATGGTTCTATCTTTAATTCATATTTTTATCCATTTATGTCTGAATTGGCTCTCTTCTCTTTACTGTTGGATCTACATCACCACAAGAGCATTTGGCATGCAGCATGAACACAATTTAGGCCATATTAATAAATGGAGCTGATATTCAGCCATTGCTCAATAATCTTTAAAATCCATCTATCTTGTGTTAACTGTTAGGTGGTATGTACGTGATGTCCCCATTTAAAGATGTGTAAACGATAGAACCATGAGATACAATCACTGTGCTATTCTGCTTTAATGCTTTAGTGCTTGTGAAATGATGCTTTCTCCACTGATACTAAAGACAAATTACCAGCACTTTTCTGGATACTTTTGCACCCATAGTTGGAAGACAGCTGAATCAACCCACCAAGAAAGTAATTGAAATATTGGCTTGCAAGCACTGAGTTTTCATCCATCTGCATTATATATGTTCTCATCTCTGCTAGTATTATTTCTCTACAATGTATCACAACGTTTATGCACATTATCTTCCTTTCTAAGTCATCTTGTGGCAGTTTGGATGAGAAATGTTCCTCAGAGGCTCAGGTTTTTGGACACTTGGTCCACTTTTTGGGGAGGTTCAGGAAGTTTTAAGAGACTGAAGCTTGTTGAAGGAAGTATAATTTGGGGAGGTCTTTGAGGATTTATAGGCCTATCTCACCTCCAGCTAATTTTCTCTGCTTTTTACATGTGTTTGAAGATGTGAGCTCTCAGATCTATCCTCTGACTGCCATACCTGTGGCTTGCTTCCATGCTACTAAAGTATACTTGTATTCTAGTAGAATTATTACCCAAAATATACTCTTAACTTTGATAATTGGCATTAGGTCATGGTGTTTCACCACTACTACAGCTTATCTGTGGTGGGTGGAATAAAAATGGCTTCTATAAACTCACATGTTTGAATGATTTATCTACACTTGGTGGAACTGTTTGGAAAGAATTTGGAAGTGTGGCCATGCTAAAGGAGGTGTATCACTGGATGTGAGTTTGAGGTTTAAAGGGTTTACATTATTTCAGTTATCTCTCTCTCTCTCTCTCTCTCTCTCTCTCTCTCTCTGTCCAGTTTTAAGATCTGTATGCAAGCTGTCAGGTACTTCTATAGTACTATATCTGCCTTTGTGTTGCCATGTATCCCACAATGGTCATGGCCATTCAGGAAAAATGAATTCCAAATTAAATGCTTTCATTTATAATTTTGGTCTTGGTGCTTTTTTACAGCAATAGAAATATGACCAATACCCTCATTAACAACTATTCTGAAGCAACTACCCTATGCCAAGTCTTTAACTCCCCTCAATTTTATATTTATAATACATGCCAAAACATGATATTTAAATTTGATGATTGTCATTAGTGTCAGTTGTAAATGGTCTACTGTCGAATTCTACAATTAATTGAGATGTGTTCTGCTACTGTGCCTCCAAAACTCCAATGGAAAAAAAATTAATGACCAAAAAATAAAAGATAAAAACACTAAGTTACTCTGAGTATAGTAAGAAAAAGTACTACTCTGATAGAGAATTAATGGTGTGTTGGAAGGATAAAACCAGTGCATATTTGCATAGGGTTTATAAAACAACTTTGGTGACATTACAGTGTATTTTGAAAAAAGGAAATTAATTGAGATATAGATGGGATTATGACATAATTTAGCTTGGTGGACACAACAAAGTAAGAATCTTGACATCAGTTTATAGAGCTATTAGTTTTGAAATTAATTTTATAAGCAATAATGTCTTTGATGGGCAAAAAATTCCACAACAGCTAACATAGATTTTCTATAACTTCGATATTATTTATCTTGGGTATGTTTTAATGCATAAACAGTATACTCATATAATCTACCTCTCAAGGTGTAATATTTTCTTTCCATTGCCCCACATGTCTTGCATACGTCCTACAGCATATTGTAGCGTAATGGCTGCTCTATCAGTATCGATCCCAGAGGGGAGGTAGCATCATGGCTAGCAAATTAATAATCACAGAATTTGCATGAAAACTGCCCTTTTTTGTTGCTTGAAGTCCTTCACATCAGTGAGATTTAGTCTAGTCTGAATAAAATAGTTGTTAAGTATATTTCTAATGACTGCATAATAGATCAAAGTCAATGAATAAAGGTCTATTAGATACTGTCTTCATTAGGGTTTCTGAAGGCTTAAGTCACAAACAATGCCATACCAGTTTGGAATTATGATTAATAGGGTGGTATTTATTTAAAGGGGAAAAAACTTACAGATAACCGTCCCAGACAACAGCCCTCTGCGCAATCAGGAAGAAGTCTAGTCGCTGGAACCAGAGCAGGAAGCAAAGAGAGCAAGAAGGGAAGTAGCCACTTTTTAAAGGAAGAGAGACCACGCCCAAATGGGCTGGTATCTCAGCGGCTATTGGCTGGAGGAGCGGAAGGACCTCCCGCAACAGGTTTCTACTTTTGTGAAGAGAATTATGACCATGGCAACTCTTAATAAGAAAAATAATTGGGGCTGGTTTTCAGTCCACAGGTTTAGTCCATTATCATCATGGCAGGAAGCATAGTGGCTTACAGGTAGATATGATGCTGAAGAGGTGGCTAAGAGTTCTACATCTGAATCAGCTGGTATCAGGAAGAGAAACTGTGAGCCACTAAGCCTGGTTTTGAGCTTCTGAAACCTTATAGCTTACATCCTAGAGACACATTTCCTCCAACAAAGCATATTTTCTCCATTAAGACCACACCACCAAATAGTGCTACTCCTTATGGATTTATGGGGTCATTTTTAGTCAAACCAGTACAGGTACTACATTAAGTTTTAATTCATCTTGAAATTTTAATTGAGAATTTGTATTAATATGCTCTCTTCTAACAACAGATGGCAACATTTTGAAGTATAGGTATTCTATAAAAACATGAGAATTTACATTGACAAATATTTTTCACGAGCTTAATTCATTTAAAATTTTCCTTTTTCACTTCTTTTTTTTCATAGATAAGAAATCTTTTTTTTTAATTAAAAATTTCCACCTCCTTCCCCCTTCCTTTTCCCTCCCCTTCCCCCACTACCCACGCCTCACTCCCCTCCCCCTCCAGTCCAAAGAGCAGTCAGGGTTCCCTGCCCTATGGGAAGTCCAAGGTCCTCCCCACTCCATCCAAGTCTAGGAAAGTGAGCATCCAAGCAGGCTAGGCTCCCACAAAGCCAGTACATGCTGTAGGATCAAAACCCAGTGCCATTGTCCTTGACTTCTCATCAGTCCTCATTGTCCGCCATATTCAGAGAGTCCGGTTTTATCCCCTGCTTTTTCAGTCACAGTCCAGCTGGCCTTGGTTAGCTCCTAGATCATAAATACAGTCACTTCTTTATTTATGATCTAGGATAATGCATAAATTTATCTCTAGGGCTGTATTTATGCAGAATACCCAATAGAGTTCTTTCATGTTTCTGAGACAGCTCTATTTGCTACTGTTCAGGACACGGTATTTTCTAAGTTAAATTGTATATGAGACTTTGGGGCCAGCAATTGAGGCTTTTATTCTTTGATGATTAAGTTTAGTAGAACAGAAATTTCTCTCTTACTTCATTTGGAATAGCAATTCCAACACTTATATGACTTCCTAATATTATAGAAAATTACTATCATAATTATATACCTTGCTAATGTCTGTATAATTCCAGAATGAATTAAGAGTAATGTTGCATGAGAAGACTGAGTGAAGAATTTTGAGTGGAATTCGTGCCTCTGCCAGAATATCCTTCAGCTATTCATGACATAATTAGTATAATACTTGTTCATTTATAATGGCTTGTTGAATAAGTAGGAATAGTTATAATGGCAAAGAAAAAAATAAAATAACTAGCAAAGAGTTCAGCTTTACCTGTTACTCTATGCAGTGTGTCCTGAGTTTAGGACTCCTGTCTGAGAGATAGATGATACAGCATGAATATATCTCTATAAAGTATTTATGTATTTTACAAGTTATAACTTTTACATGAATTAAAGTTTTTTATTGACAGAAATTACTATCAAAAACTAAAAATACATGTATTATATCATACAGTCCAGAATGCCTTCTCAACCCTGGGCTTATCTCCATGCTAAGCAGCCCCAAATCTGATATTTTCATTTAAATATTTTGATAAAAGTAGAAAGCAGATTTATGAAGCCTATAAACATTGACTGAGTTTTCTGTCCTGCACAGTTCCCGTAGTCATTAAGTATCAAAGAAATCACACAGAGGTTTACATTAACTATAAAATGATTGGCCCATTATCTCATTATATCTTCTTATTAACTATTATAAATTGTATTAGCCCATTATTCTTGTCTATGTTAGCCACGTGGCTTGATACCTTTTTCAGCAAGGCAGTCACATCTTACTTCCTCCGTGGCTTGATCACAACTGCAGAGCAATGAGCTTTCCTCTTCCCAGAATTCTCCTGTTCTCATTGACCCGACTCTACTTCCTGTCTGGATGTCCTGTTTATACTTCCTGTCTGGCTACTGGCAAATCAGCATTTATTTAAAACTTAATTGACAGAATACAGATCGTTGTCCCACACCACTTGTGAGAGAAGTGCACTCTATGTTCTATTACATACAAAAATAAGAGCTAAGGACTTTATTTCAGCAAGAACAATAGGAAAACAAACATGTCATGCATGCTTTCTGATTTAAAACTCTAAATGCCCATGACATGTTTGCTATATATGAAAGGTAGACTCAATATATTTTCTTTGGGACGTTTACCATTTACAATATTTTGTCTATATTTTAGCACAGTGGATTAACTGAAGGATGTAATTAACTTCTTTGCTTAAATTTACTTTGAAATATAAATGGTATAAAATTTTTTGTAACATTTAGTAAGTCATATGATCTCATGTTCATCATCTGGCCTGTTTTGCCCTTATGTATCACTTCACATACGTCACATATTTAAATATATTTTGAATAAAATAAATTATAAGAGATTTAAGAAATATATTTTTGAATAAAATATACTTTTAGGGAGATAAGTGAGAAGTTAAGAAATTCATTCATGAAACTTTATTTCTATATGCATGGACACAGAAATCCAGAGAAAGAGAGAACTTTTTAAGGTCTTCATGCAGGGCTTTGCTTCTGTAGTCTTAAAGTTTGTTGATATTAATTAAAAGTATTTTGTCAGACATATTTTAAAAAAAAATTATTCATTTTACATATCAACCACATTCCCCCCCTCCCCTCTCCCTTTTCCCCCTCACTCTCATCCACTTTTCAGAAAGTGTAAAGTCTCCAAGAGGGAGACTTAAATTTCTTTACACTATTGATGGAAGCAAATATTCAGAGGTAGGAATGATCTGTATGTCACTTATCATTTTAACATGGAGAAGAACCAGTAACACACCATCTGAATTTGTACAACTGCATATGTAATTCAGTTATTTTGAGTAAAGTCTTGTTGGTAAAATTATTTTCCATTTTGTGGGCTGCTTGCTAGTATCCGACATATTCTGAAACTAACTAAAGGGTCTCCATTCTATATGAATCATATTTCAGATCACAATGACAAAGCCAACTTAAAGAAAGGTTTAATTGTGTTCCCACAGTGTGTAGCTGAAGTCCTTCATGGTAGGGAAGACATGGTAGCAGAGACATGAAGAATGCATGGAATCTATAGTCATGAATTAGAGAGAGACAGAGACTCATGCTCAGAGAAGTTTTCCTTTATATTTAGTCTGAGACTTCCACTCATGAAATGGTTCTCTGTTTAGGTCTGTATTCCATTTTCTTATTGGATTATTAGTTATTTTGATGTCAGTTTCTTGAGATCTTTGCATACTTTGGAGTCAGTCCTATGTTTACTGTGGTGCTGGTGAAGATCTTTTCCATTCTGTAGGCTGCTGTTTTGTCTTGTTGACCATGTACTTTGCTTTACAGAAGCTTCTCAGTTTCAGGAGGTCCCATTTATTAATTGTTTCTCTTAGTGTCTGTGCTACTGGGGTTATATTTAGGAAGTGGTCTCCTGTGCCAATGTGTTCAAGAGTACTTCCCACTTTCTTTTCTATGAGGTTCAGTGTGTGTGGTTGAGTTTATGGTGATGTCTTTGATCCACTTGGATTTGAGTTTTGTGCATGGCAATAGATATGGGTCTATTTTTATTCTTCTACATTTTGATATCCAGTTATGTCAGCACAGTTTGTTAAATATGCTTTCTTTTTCCATTTTATATTTTTAGTTTCTTTGTCAAACATTAGGTGTTCCTAGGTGTGTGAATTCATAGCCAGTTCTTTGATTTGATTCCATTGGCTCTCCTGTCTGTTTTTATACCATTACCAGGCTGTCTTTATTACTATAGCTGTATAGTAGAGGTTGAAATCCAGGACTGTGATGCCTCATGAAGTTCTTTTATTGTACAGGATTGTTTTGATTATCCTGTTTTTTTTTCTTTTCTTTCTTTCTTTTTTTTTTTTTTTGCTTTTCCATATAAAGTTCCATATTGTTGTGTGAAGAATTTTTGCTGGGATTTTGATAGGCATTGCATTGAATCTGCAGATTGCTTAAGTCTACCACATACTTTATCCCCCCACACCTCTACTCATATTTTAGCCTTGCATACTAATACTTGGCAAATAAAGAGTATTAGTACTAATAATAATCTCAAGGCAGATTGATGACCATTGTTGTTGGAGCTGATTGGCAGTCAAACACCTAGCAGGCTTTGTTTGAAATCGTGCCAACCCACTTTGAGTGCTGGACTATTTTCCAATGGCAATCGATGTTTATCCTATGGTTACAGGCAGGTCTGTCCTGGTTAAGAAATCTTGCTGACTCTGACCTATCATCTACTTCCTTTCATGGTCAGGTTTGCTTCTCCTTTTTCAATTCTTTCTTCACAATTTTCTAAATAGAATTATCAGCGCTGTGTATTTGCAACAACTTTGTGCTATGCTCAGGAATTTTTTTTTAGTGCCACTGAATATGCTCAGTTATTTTCTGGGGAAAAATTCAGCTCATACATCCCTTCTTATTTACATATTCACCGCAAGCTTCATTTTCCCAGACATTTCTGGGCCATTTGAAATTCAGTAGTTAAGGTAATTTTCTATGTATCTTCTTGCAGTGCTAACTCAAAAAAAGAATTGGTTCTGACATATTTTCTCTATTGTACAAAATACCTTTTCATAAAGGAATCATATCTCTTTCTAGTTAGAAGGTCACCAGAAACAATTTCTCTTTTAACACCTTCAAACAAAGTGTAATAGGATTTTAAAGGAGAATTATGGAAAGAAATCCACTTTGTCACCGATAACCAATTCTGTGGACAGCACTCTCAGTGGTAGCAGTCCCCTTGTAAGCCCCTTCTCTAAAGAAATTAATCTCTCTCTGTTCCTATGGACAATAATCAGGAGGCAACTATGTCAGGGACCAGCTCTTCTCTGCTTCTCTTTGCCAAAAGACCTGATGAAGCTTCTACATAGAACTTCAATATGAATTTTGCCTCAGGCTTTCAATATACTATTTAAAATATAAGGGAGCTGTAAAGGCTAACATTAGCTACCTTGTGCTGAGTGACAACGAAAGGCTGCATGTGTTGTATACCACAGGCACCGGCTGTCTTAGCGCATCTAGGGGTATTTGAGGAGTTCATACAAATAAATAAAAAAAATAAATTGTATATGCATTTAACTACTAAGGGAAAGAAACCTTGTGGATTTTAGAAAGATTATATAAATTTACATGACATTGGAATAGTGGATCTATAATTTGAATTAAAATATCTCTATGTCCATGATCAAGTATTTCTCAGAAAAAATAATAATTCTGTCTCAAAACATTTTTTTTTCATTCTGTACTAGGCAAACTCTGAACACAGAACTGAGACTTAGCTCTCCAAAAACTGTGTATATAGAATAGAATTCTGAGCCATTATCCATTTGAACAGATGCCATAGTCACTCTTTCAGGACAATTCATTATTACATTGAATTAAGAACTAAATTTACTAAATCATGTTTTAATATTTGGAAGATATGGAAGAATACTAATACATACTCTACTTTTAAAATATTTTTCATAATTTTCATTTACAAATTAGGAAATTTCTTCAACCATTTTATTTATTTAGTTTATTAAATGAATTCAAGGTATTTACAAGCTTGATTCATTTTCAAAGCATGAAGTCGTTTAATTTCTACAGTGTCCTTTATGCGGTCAAATAGGAATCTATTAATCCTGATATGCACTAACTTTGGTAGAACGTTGCTTTTGTACAGTTTAAGTGCAGTTAGGTAGGTTTTTTTTGTCGACAGGGGCTATGGTCATCAGTATATTGCTGTGACAAGTGTCAGATCTAGGAAACTCAAAAACAGACAGTTGTTCAGACTCTACTAAAAAAAATAGAATCTGTAACAAATTAGAGCATCTTTGCTGTATTTCCATGCTCTCCATAATGCTTTTCTGCCTGTGTGATGGATGTAATGAAGAGGAGGGTTCTGAGATATATGTGTGTGTAACTACCCAAGTCTAGAATTTTAAATGCTTGTGTTAAGATCTGCAGTAGCAGCAATTAATAAAAAAGGAGGCCGTGAATTTAGAAAGGGCAAGGAAGATTTCTTGGGAGGGTGTTGAGAAAGGAAAGAGGAGGGAGAAGTGATACACTTTTATTATAAACTCAAATACAGGGAAATGATAAAATCTTGCAAAGGTAGTCTCTTACCACATGAAAAGTATCAATAATGTAAAAGGTAATAATTACCAAATGGGTTGGAAATGACAAAGGATTAAAACATATTTCCACCTATATAAATTCTTACTTCTTAACTAATTATAGTCCTGATATTCTTGACTCAAGGAAAGCTCATTGGTGACATAGGTCACTTCTGTAACTAAGGAACCCACCATCCACATATGTCCACACATGAGCATTTCATGAAAGCTATAACCCAGCTAAGCATCTGAGAAGAGAAGAAAAGGGGGGGGGGGGGGCATCTGTCAGATGGAAAAAATTGACAGAAATACCTAGAAAGGATGAAGGCTTTTAGATCACCAAATCAGAGGACAGAGCTTGAATATTTATGCATAACATTTCACTTAATTCAGTGGTGGGTTGCAATATTCTCAATTGAAACATCCCCTCTGGAGGTAAGCTCCTGAGACTCAGAAAGTACAAAAATCTGAAACTAGAAGAATTTGCAGGATCTTGCCCCAAAGTTACAGATGTAGTAATGAATTGCTGAGAGCAGAAATTATCTGTCTTGCCCTCCTGTTTTTAAGTGGTACAGAGTTCCAGGGATGTAACAACCAAAGTAGTATAGGATTTTGGATAATATATCTGGCTTTGAGAGACCCCTGCTTCTGTAAGTGACAACTGCTCATATTCACTTAAGTAATAATCTCAATTCACTCATTGGTTTTACAAGATGAACTTTGGTGGAGCTGTTAGCTTTGGTATGTTTTTCATTCTGTCTCTGAGGTACAGAAACACTTGCATACATATAAGAAAAATCCCACTTAACATGAGTCATGCAGCAACTTCTCTCTATTTCATAAATAAGAAAAACAGTTAAGATATTAAACATCAGGGAATGTAGTGTTCATGGCAAGATTAAAATTCCACTTTGAGCCAAAATAATGCCTTTTCCTCTATCCCATAGTGCTTAAAAGTAAATAAAATAGAGACACTAATACTCTTATGAGGAGTATTATGAGGGCTCAAACTGGTACTATTTACAAAGCCATGGTGCTTAGAAGCGTTTTCCCACATCTAGACAGAAATAACCATCACTGGGTTTAGCTTGGCGGAAGCATGGATTTGGTGTATTATAAACTGGCCAGAGAAAGATTAATGGGCAAGAAAATAAGTAGAAAACTTGAGCCACTTTTAAATAATACTGCTTTTGATATTGGCCTATGATTTGATAGATAAAAGAATATACCTCGCTGAGGGAACTAAGGAGCCATAAGCTTTTTCTAACAGTAAAAGGCATAGGTAGCTCTCAGTAATATGACACACTGAAGATACAGCACAGCCCTTCCTCTACACTGTGAGCAGAGTAGTCCCCTGGCCTGCAGGAGAATGAGAAAGTGTAACCAAGTAAGAAACCCGGGCCCCTCCAACAGAGTAACTAATATCTCATCATGCGGTATGGATGCTTCTGTAATACCCTCCCTTTCTCAGTTCATGCCTTAAGAAATCAAATAATTTCTGATACCCCACTCATCACTTTCTAGGCATTAGTGTATTAGATTTCTATCTCACACTTTCTCCCTATTTCCATCTTATATAAAAACGGGGCACAGAAAATTCAAAGGTAGCAGTCTCTGGGTTTACCAGATAAATATGGTTTTAAGGAGTGCAGATCAACTCTATTATTCACTAAATCCAAGTTTCTTGTTGCCAGATGCACTGTTAAAATCTTGGGAAACTGTCAGGGAGCAGACTCAACAAAAAATACCTCTTGGCAGAGTAGAGGCATGGGGATTTAGAAATACAGTAAAGAATATGAAGACATGAATAAATAATAAAATGAAGAAACATATAGGATAATATCAGGAAGAAATTCCAGAACGTACTGAAAATTCACCAGCATTTAATTTCCAACTGCTTAAAATATCCCTGACCACAAAAGGGAGGGGAAAGATAAAAGACTGCATTAACATGATGCAAGGGAATGAACATATCAATTGAAAGTCACAGGCAACATTCATAGTTAAACATTCTGTTGCTAGAACAAAACAAGTCATGCTTACACCCTAGACCAAAACATGCTGTAGGCAACTACTCCCTGGGTAAAATCCAAAGTTATCTCCATAAAGGGTATTGGAGCTTACTTGGATCTTTAGACTCTTGTTTAAAGTAGGAACAATCTACTTCTCTATTCCTAGAGCACAAGGTCTGGCTTAGCCACACCTGTTGACAATAACCTTCAGAGAGCAGAATTCCCTGACATCTTGGTGAGACCTTTGTTTGCAGTAGAAACACAATAACCTTGAAGGAACTAGAGGAAAGGTCCAAATCCTTTGGTCTGCTTGGAAACAGGTTAATATTTTGGGGCCTCCACAGAAGAAAAAAATTGATTGGGGTCAGTGGTTTTATTGCAGCCTGGCATGGAGGAAAATAGAGAAGACAGGTGGGTATTAAATTCTATCTTGAGGAGTGGTGGAAAATATACTGAGGGCCTTGATTATGCTACACTGTGCTTATGAGTGGAAAGTCTTATAATGGGCCATCTTTCTCTCCTGAGCTGTCCTTTTCCTATTCTTGAGAAGTCACTCAGATTTTGGACCTTGACCCCTTGGGTAGCACTTGTATTTTGTTTTGAGAAACAGCTATTATTCTTGGGAAATCAGTTCACATGAACTGAGGAAAAGAGGGTGTTACAGAAGCATCCATACCATGTGATAAGATACTAGTTACTTTTCTTTTCACATTGTTGTGATACATTACCTGGGAAACTCAGCTAAACTGGAGGTTAGTTTACGTTATAGTTTGATGGCACAGTCCACTTTGGTGGAAAACTCATGGCAGCATATAAATGGACATTTTTCTTCTGCCTGCCTGTTTGCAAATAAAGTGACAATCTTTACAGCATACAAGAGGATCATGCCACAGAAGGAGCAGTTGTCACATTCATCTGGTCAGGGATGGTGCTCAGTTTGCTCTTTCCTCAACCCACAAAACTGTGCCACATTCATCTAAGGTGAGAAGTTCTACCTCAGTTGACCCAGTCTAAAAATCTCTTCAGACGTGCCGATGTCAAGAAACTGCCTCTGAGGTGATACTAGAGTATGTCAAGTTGGCAGTTAATAGTACCTATCACAAGAAGTAAAGCAGAAGTCATAGCTTCCTATCGTTTTCATGGGTGGGAGCATGGCTTCTTTACCATGTTTCTGGAAAGCAATCATTCATTTGAGTCACTTTCTCGTCTGTCATGTGACCTCTACACACTAGAAAAATAGCTTGTGTCTACATCTCTGTCTGTTCAATTGCATTAAACCTTATGCTTTACTTTTCTTAACTCCTATTTACCTTAATGCAGAGCAAACATGAAATAGAAAAAGAAATTCAAGTTGCCGCACACTGTGGCCCCGGTCTGCACTCTATGCGCTAGACACCAGTTCGCGAGCTTCGAACAAGGGGCTGGAGGTTGAGAATACAGATTCAGAGACAGACCGGCATGCAGACCTTTAAACACTGATACCACAAGCCCCTCTTTATTAGCAACATGGAGGCTTAAATACACTGCAGTCAATGGCCAACAGGTGAAAATCCCAACCTCTGATCCTCTAAGCTAGGCACAGCTTCTAGTAACTTTAATTAGAAGGTTTTAGGAGGGAAGAGCCCTGAAGGCCAGGAGTCATTAGTCCCAACACAAGGTAACTTGATTCTCTTATACCTTACTATGACATGTGCTCATGATCAATGGGGGAAAAAACATCAAGTAGTAAAGGTAAGTTATAACATCTATTATCAGTCAGTAATAGTGGGAACAATAGTGAATGGAGTTGAGCATTCTGATGTCCATAGATTCATTTCAAAATTCTAACCTCATGCATCCTTTAGGACAAGCAATTCCATTGGTACTTCCAGCAAAATGTGAGAGAGAGTGTTTGAATATCTTAAGGTAACTGGCTATTGTTGTTATTGAATCGTACAGTGTTTATAAGTAAAATAGTCGTGGTGACTATTGGGACCTGGAAAGGACAAAAATTGGATTCTAGTCCAGGGTCTCTGGAGAAAAGTGCAGTCATGCTAATACTTTGATTTTTGCCAAGAGGAACTCAACCCTGTATTTCTGAATTCCAGATGTACACAATAACAACTCCTTGGTGTTTTAAAGCATTAAATTTGTGGTATTTCAAATGGAAAGTAGAATATCCAAGTCAAGTGAAGAACAGAAAATGAAAACTCAATGATGCTATTCTCAGGATTTGAGTATTTAACATAAAATCTTCTTGTTAGGTTAAAAAAATCAAGTTGTACAATATTAGAATTTCTCTAATGTAAAGAAAGTTTAAATATCTGTTCTCTATTCTTGCACTTTAAGGTCAAAGATTCAAGTATTTAGTTTTAAAATAAAAAAATCCCAACATTTCATATATCTAATACACTTTAAATTTTTTCCTGAGTTTTTTTTTTAATTTTTAAAATTTTTTTTCCATTCCAAAATTTACACTTCCTTCCCTCCTCACTTCCCCTTCCACTCCCCCTCCTTCCTCCCCCTTCTCTGGGGGAAGTCCAAGGCCCTCTCCTCTACATCCAGGCCAAGGAAGCATTGCACCCAAATAGACTAGGGTCCCAAAAAGCCAGTACATGCAGTAGAAACAAGTCCCAGTGCCTTTATCAATGGCTTCTCAGTCAACCCCCATTGCCAGTCACATTCAGAGAGTCTGGTTTGATCACATGCTCATTCAGTCCCAGTTCATCTGGCTTTGGTGAGTTCCCATTAGATGAGGCACACTGTCTCAGTGGGTGGACCAAGCTCTCGCAGTCCTGACTTCTTTGCTCATCTTCTCCCTCCTTCTGTTCTTCAACTGGGCCTTGGGAGCTCAGTCAGTTGCTATGATTAGGGTCTCTGTCTCTATCTCCATCTGTCGCTGGACAAAGATTCTATGGTGATATTTGAGATACTCATCAGTGTGCACCCACTTTGGAAATCATTGTGGTGGTTTCTCAGGAAATTGGGAATCTATCTACCTCAGGATCAAGCAATACCACTGAGATGCCCAATCATACTACAAAAGCATTTGTTCAACTATGTTCATAGCAGCATTATTTGTAATAGCCGGAACCTGGAAACAACCTATATGCCCCTCAATAAAAGACTGGATAAAGAAAATGTGGAATATATACACGAGTACTACTCAGTGGTAAAAAAAAATGACATCTTGAATTTTGCATGCAAATGGATGGAAATAGAAAACACTATCCTGAGTGAGATAACCCAGACCAAAAAAAGATGAATATGGTATGTACTCACTCATTAGTGGACTCTAGCCATAAACAAAGGACATTAATCCTATAGTTTACAAGTCTAGAGAAGCCAAATAACAAGGTGAACCCAAAGAAAAACATATATAGATCCTCCTGGAAATTGGAAGCAAACAAGATCGCTGGGCAAAAGTTGGGAGCATGGGGGTGGGTTAGGGATGGAAATGGGGATGGGGGAAGGGGAGAGGGGGAGAGAGAAGGGAGAAAGGAAAGACTGGAGAGAGCTTAGGGGAGTGGGAGGGTGGAGATGAAGGAAGGGCAGCTATAGGAGCAGGGAAGAAGACATCTACATTAAGGGATCCATTTTAGAGGGAATCTCAGGTGTCCATGGGCATGTCCCCAGCTACACTTTAAAATTTTACTCATAGAAACTATGATAAGTATTTTTGGGTTTTGAAGAATAAAATTCAAAGCAAAACCAAAAATGCTTAAACTTTTAGGATGAGGAGAGTCCTTGAGGAGAAAGTGTTATACAAATAAACCTAATATTTTTGAATCTTCTCTAATTGTAAATCTGTTATAAAGAAAATATGAAAAAATAGAGGTAATGCTTTTCTGTATCACTCCTAGCAGGAATCAATTACAAATAGCCTCTTGGTTAGGAATGGGGCTCTGTAACCAGTTCCCCTTCTCAATGCTGGACTTTTGTCTGGCTTGATCTTGTGAAAGCCTTGTGCTTGCTGTCACAATCTCTGTGAGTTTGTCTGTGCATCAGCCCTCTTGGGTCTCAAGACCTCTGTTTCCTCAGTCACCAACCAGCTCTGATTTTACAATGGCTAATTTTTTTCTTTCTTTTTTTGTTTTTTCGGATTTTTTGAGACGGATTTTCTTTGTGTAAAATCCTGTCTATCCTGGATCTCACTCTGAGTATCAGGGCTGTTTCAAATTTACAGAGATCCACCTGCTTCTGCCTCTTGAGTATACCACCATTGCCTGGCTAATGGTGAGATCTTATTGAGGATACAAGGTAAAATCCAAGGCAATACAAAATGAGTATACTGTTAGTGATGTTGGTAATATTTACTATTTATATTCCTTCTTAGTGAAAAATTTAGTAAGAAAGGTAATTTTAAAAGGGTAATTTATAAAGGTAATTTAAAAAATTCTGGTTCTCAAAGAGTATTATTTATCTTTATTTTATGTTGTAAATTATGATTATTTATGTGTGTGTGTGTGTGTGTGTGTGTGTGTGTGTGTGTGTGTGACTTCATGCTAACATCCAATTATTTGTATAAGGGACTGCACCCAAGATCTTTGTGTCTAAGTGTATTAGAAGGCTTGATCAATACCAAGTGAAAGAGCAAATGATCTAAATTTATTCAAAGAATTGAAAACCACTTGCTTCATGAAAACTCAATTGAAGTCTCAACCGAAAATACATAATATATATCACAGCATTTTCTGTTATTTTGGTGTTGCTTACATATTAAAATATTTTGTATCCAGACAGAGAAGTTCCATTTCTTAGTATAGCTTTTGGTGTCTGGGAAGTTCCATACTTTGTTGGTACTTCAGAGGCAGATATAAACTTATGCTAAGGATTTATTTGACTCAAGTTAGGTCCACAAGTGCTCAGAAATGTTCTCTTTTCCCCGAATCTAGAGTGTTTCTCATAGACACAGGCAATGAGGGCTTTTGGGAGACCAGCCTCAGTGCCCTCTCCGGGTTCAGAGTGGAATCTTCAGCGAGCAGAAGGCTTGGGATCTGAGGGCAAAGATGAATCTTTTATTCTGTAGTGCTTCATGTCAGTTTCTTGTTCTGTTTCTATTCTAATTCTCCTGTACTATGACTACATTCTCCTAGTTTCTTCTCTTAGATTCTTCTTCTCTATCCTTAAAACTCCCTGTCTTTTGAAGCAATAAAAAAAAAAATCACAAATGTTGCCTCTCATTGGTCAAAAGCACATTCCTAGGGCAATAGTGAGGTGAGCCATTGCCGTGGCAACCCAAGATTCCAAAGTTAGAGCAGTGAGACCATGATCAGAAGGCACCAGGACAGAGCCCCATGAGATAAGCTTTGAGACACAGGTCTTTGTTAACAGACTGTGAAGCAAAGAATTGGCACGCTTTTCTTGGTAACCTTGGTTGGACATCTGTAGTTCTGACCTTGCGCATAACTATTAGATTTTAAACTCATGATATATTTACAAAAAGCCTTTATTTAGTCTAGTCTGAACTTGCTTTGAGGTAAAAGTGAACTAATTGTCTAGAGTTAAGTGTTAGACTGAAGAGAAATTGTTATTTTTTGATATTAGTTTGAGTAAAAAGGAACAAAGCAGGATTTTAATTGTGAATAGTACTCATGGGACACATAGATCTAGTTATGAAGCAGGTAACAGCATATATGCTATTTTCCAAAATTATGTAACTAAATGAAAAGTAATCTTCCTGACCACCCACAGATAAATGTGCCCATTTTGAAATGTAGTCATAAGAATACAATATATAGAGCTGGGCAGTGGTGGCGCATACCTTTAATCCCAGCACTCGGGAGGCAGAGGCAGGTGGATCTCTGGGAGTTCGAGGCCAGCCTGGTCTACGAGAGCTAGTTCCGGGACAGGCACCAAAGCTACAGAGAAACCCTGTCTCGAAAACCAAAAAAAAAAAAAAAAAAAAAAAAAAAAACAATATATTCACATTTCATGAAAATGCATGGTAATGGAGAGATATCATAGTGTTTGTGGCACAAGCGAGATTGAAGATGAAAACAGTTTTCAAGTCAGTGGCCCTGCCAGCCTTGTGAGGCGGGGTTCCTCCATCTGAGAATAATTTCTCTGGTGAGTTGACATCTGAAATATCCATGGCTATAAACAAGCCAAGTAAGAAATCTTAAAGTGGGAATGATTAGAAGATCACAGTTTGTATGAATGGGAAACAGGAATAATGGGGAGGGAGGTATGAGTTTGAGGAGAAGTGGTCAGAGAGAGGAGGGATAACTAAGTGGTCTGACTAACTCTAAGCATGCTTGAAAGTGACACATAGAAACTTGCAACTTTATAAGCTTTACATATCCATATATATGTATATATATATGCATGTGGGTATATGTACATATATGTCAGTACATTGACACAAAATAATTTTATTGCGGTTACCCTTAACAGAGCAGGGGATTAAGGTCATACTAGAAGTCAAAAGTTGCCTAGTTAAATACCTGGTGTTCGGTGTGGGTCACTTCCCTTGAGTTGTTCAGAGGCATCCTGGTGGCCTCGCAAACTATGTGGTCTACGGAACTGCTCTTGGTTGTCCACTAGAACATCGTGATATGACTGTATTATTGAATATATAACACATTAATGACAGGATATGGAAAATCAAGTTGATACTGACTGGGAGCTACCTTTTGGCTCACTACATCTCAATAATGGTGAAAGCTCTAAGCAGGCTATTGGGGCAAGGTGTGTCAACACCAGTCTTGTACAGCTGTGAATCCTGTACGTTATAATAATGACACTTATCTCAGCCGTCGGCATGACTGTTATAGAGATCACCAATCACTTTCTGGCTGGACTCATGGCCTTCTTCACTGGAGGAAACCCGTGCCTGTTATAGAAATCTGACCAAGGATCAGTGGTTTGTTTGCTCCCAGGCCCCAGTGATGGACCTTGTACAACTATTTTGCTAATTGGATGCAGTATCAAACCATGTGCTACATTCATTTATTTATCCTCATAGATCAGTGCAGTTTTTAGACCTCAGCAGAAAAATTTCTTTATTCAGTGGATGGTGGCTAATGCAGAAAATAACTGGCTAAGTATAGAGAATAAATGTCTGTGGAGTACTCAGCCTCAAATAGGGATTATCTGCCATACTACCCACCAAGGTTCCAGGTGTATCTGCCATACTACCCACCAAGGTTCCAGGTATATCTGCCACACTACCCATCAAGGTTCCAGGTATATCTGCCACACTACCCACCAAGGTTCCAGGCTTATCTGCCATATTACCCACCAAGGTTCCAGGCTTATCTGCCATATTACCCACCAAGGTTCCAGGTATATCTGCCACATTACTCACCAAGGTTCAGAAGCCTTTATGCAGAGGGAAGAGAAAGATACTAACAATCAGAGGTTGGGAAGAATCATAGCAATGTAGTGTCTTCTGGGTACATCAAGACTGTTGACGCTCATTCTCACAGCAGGTGTGGTACCTGCAAAAGACTTGCAAATGACATTGAGCCAGTCAATATTCTAATGGGGCGGGGGAAGTAGTTCATGAAGTTTCAGTCCTAACAGAAGAACTATAGACAAATTATAACTTATATAGGAAGTAGAGCCAGTTTTTCTTTCTAAATAGTTTCCCTTCTAGTTGGTCTTCCATACTCTAATGGTTGGCCTTACACCCAAAGATATGCAAATAGCAGGAGTTGATAAATGGGCAGGGGGAGTTAGGAAAGTGGGATGGATGTGGGAAGAAGAGTTAAGGGAAATTGGAGTTAAATATGATCAAAATGTATAATAAATTTATAAAACTCAACAAAAAATTAATAGCAATGTAATTAACAAATTAAAAAGATTCAAAATAAAAAGGAAAAGTATTCTGCATTTTCTTAGAATCTATTTTTTGAATGATTAATTTAAAAAACTTTTATTCAGTTTCCCCACTCAGCATCTTATATTAACTCTTACAATTTGTAACTCTGTGGCCAATGAGGTTATGAATTATTTTGGACACCACTTCCTGATTCTCTGGTAGCTCTAAAAGCTGCCTGGAATTGGTTGAGGTTCATTAATGAAAAGCCACTCCTGGTCCAAAAGAAGTGTGGTCTGGTTTCTACCTCTGACCTTGTTGGACATATGACATCATTGTGATCTGCTCCAAAGACAAAACCTTACTTATTACATGTGATTCTCTTTTTGCTGAAGAGTTAATCCTGCTGGGCTGTCACTCACCTGGCCATGGGTGTGTTTCCCAGTCAAATCTTATTTACCAAAAGGCAAGCCTAGGAAAGGAAAGGAGTAATTACCCTTTTGCAAGATAATATATTTCCGTTCCCAGAAGCCCCTCCTCTGAGGCTGCCTATAGGACTTCTGCCATGTAGCACCACTAAACATCCCACATTTCTGAGTTTTAATATTATAACTTAAGCCAATGTAACTTTGCCTTTTCCTTTTCAAAAAAATATTTGTGTGTGTACATATATATATATATACACACACAAACATGCCAGAGGAAAACTTGAGGGAATTAATTTTCTCCTTTCACCTCTATGTTCATGGAATAGAATTCAGCTCTTGGGTCTTCGCAGCAACCCCCATTTCTTACTTAGCCATATAGCTGCATCCACCCCATAATTCTATCTCCTTCTCCTACAGATATTGACCTATGCATGCTTTCCTGAAGCTCTGATCTTTCTCAATGTTTCTTTGAAGACCATCATCCTTTGAACACACAGCTGCTTGCCTACTCCTTTGCTAAACCTGCTTGCTTTGTTAGACTCTAAGTTAAAATGGTATGGTTTCTTGATTTCCTCATCTCCCACCTATTGGTGGCCGTCGATTTAAAACTTGCCTTCTATTATCTTTTCTTCAATCTCTCATAAAATGACCCTTGAGTCTTTTTAAATTCTTTTATCAAGTCTATTAATAATGAAAAATGGAGTCCCTATATCCCCTAGTAACATTATGTCTCAGGGTGTGGTTACCCCTTTAGAAAAGTCCTGAGATTCCCTTTTTATTCTAATTATGAAGTGTTCTCCAGTCAATTATTACCACATTAAGTGCCCTTTTCATCCCTGCTTACAATTTACCTCGATGAACTACAGAAACATTTTAATCATTGGCTTAAAGTTAGTGAATCACAGCTTTAAAGGGGCAGAAAATGCACAATGAAAGTTCAAAGTTCAGGACCTGATATTTTTAGAAGGCTTTGAGTGAATATTAGGTAGCATTCTAAAGTTTGAACTGGCCTGCATATTTCAAGCTTCATTTTTTCTTGTTGTGACTGGGAACTTGGACTTGGTGTGATCATTCTGAGCATTGTGGTGATAGTATGTCATTGACACCTGTCCTTTGTGATTTTTCCTTCATATGTTTAAATATTTTAAAGACTGGATTAGGTTCTCTGGGCAGCATTCCTGTAGGGAGCTTATTGTTGCATCCGCCATACACCCAACACTCCAAACAAAGGTTTTGAAAATGGTCATCTGTCCATACTACAGAAACGTCGAGGAATCAAAACAGTATGTAGGATGCTTTCTTCATATTCCAATAAAACAATCTTTGTGTTTACACTGAAATATAGGATAAAAACCAGGTTGAATGAAATTAAACATTTGTGTTCTTTTTTTGTCTAAAACATGTCATAAAATCTGGCAACTTCAATATCTGGCACCCATTTCTTGGTATAATAAATTATTAAATCATTTTACAGTTTTCCTATAAGAGATTTCAAGAATGACCTCCTGGAGAATTTCTGATATTTTTATAAGACCTTGGGATAAATTATTATTTTTAACATTTACTTCTGACCTCAGTATATAGCTCTTTGGGGAAAATACCTCTAGTTTCTCGAATCAAGAGTACATACTTATTTAAATTTTTTTATCAGTGCACTTTTATCTTCTGGATCACTGAATGATATTAAGAAGCCTGTAAGTCATGCTAAGGTTTGTTTTAAGTTTCATGATGAAATATATGGCCAGAGATCTCAGAGCAACACTTATGTTTCATATCCACTATGTACGATTTGAGTAAACTTCCTCTCTCCTTTTTTTGTTTCTGCAGAATGTATTATAAGAGTGAACTGGACTGTTTTCATCTAAATTTTCCACTGATCAAAAGAGAGGGAAAGAGCAGAATTGTTCCAGCATAAGGAGAAATACCCTCCAAGGTTCCTTTGCCAGACACCCAAAAAAAGTCCACTTGAACATTCATAGTGACAGGGAGAATTTTTTTTTTAAATTGTTGAAAATCTTTTATACAATATGTCCTGAGCTCAGTTTCCCATCCCTCTATTCCTCTGATCTTCCCACCTCCAACTCTGCTGTCCCACAGAACCACTCCCCTCTGTTTTCCTTCCAAAAGGAGCAGGCCTCCAAGAGATGCCAAATAAAGATAACAAAAAACATCTTTTCACTCTGCTTAAAGGAAATATGATATTCTTTTCTGTCTTTACTCCATAATTTATGCCTTATATTTCAAACTCACAACCTAGGCTGAAAATTAGTCTATGGAGCTTTTAATTTTGATGTGTTTTATGGACTTGTTTGTTTGGTGATTTCTAAAGACAGACCTACTAGGTAGTGAAATGTACCTTAAACTGTGAATGCCCACAGTATAAAGAGAGGCAGAGGCGTGACTTAATAAGTACAAGCATGACATCTTGGCACATGCCTATAATCATGGCCTGTTGGAGGCAGAGACCGGAAAATCAAGCTTGGGGGTTAGGCTAGGACTTCATAAATGTACCCTCTGGAGATCATTTCTCAAATGATGAAATAATGACCATAGTAATATGAATAGAGAGGGACTTCCAGGAGAAAGAAGAGCAGGAGGTGGAGAAGGAAGCTAGACAGAAGATTTTAGATTGAAACTTTATCATTTTCAAAGAAAGAAAAAACTGTAAAAGTGAGTGCATATTGCCAAGGAAAACAGAAAATTACCCCAATATGGAAGAAACAAACAATAGATGAGCTATAAAAGAGTTTGTGAAAGCTATGCTAATGCTTTATGCATGGAAATAGGATATGCATTTGTGAAAAGTGGGTTAAATAATTATTTTTACTCCAAAACTAATAATAATCATAATATGAACAATTGGACACTTCATTTCAACAAAACTTGTGTATTTCAAAAACTTGAAATAAGGTTGAACTCATTGGGTTTTTTTGAACTTTAATATACATACTTGGAATTGTATGAGGAATTTGGTAATTAAACCTGGATAGACAGGGAAAATGAATTGATTTTTTTATATGTACATATGTATAAACATTAACTCCTCCTTTTTCTTCAAATGGGATTTTTTTCTCCAATTATCAAGCTGCCTATATGCTTAGTAGTATGCTTGTTAACTGTGTATAGTGTTAAGTTTTGAATCTTCTTTCAAAATTGGTATTTGGACAATTTTGAGTTGTCTCAGTCATAATAAAAAAACTTTTAAAAATGTCCCTTATGACTTATGAACATTGAAAGTTCAAATTAAATCTTTAAAAGATGTTTTTACACTATTGAAATCTATAGTGCCTATGTAAATATTGCTTGTTTCTGGCATGAAGGAACATGTTATCTGCAAAGAAAGCTTGCCCCTTGATGGATAGTCATTTGTAAAGGCAATGCAGGCATCTTTCCTGAGAGACATAGGGACCAGCAGAATCAGTTATCAGAGATGGATGTTATATAACTGTAGATTTTATATTCATAGAATAAACTTGAAACAAAAATCACTATCATCAGGCTGATATTTTATTGACACTGCTTTCTTGCTGGCACCCAATTTCTCATTGAATTTTTTTTTTTTTTGCCCTTTGATCACTGCTTGCTTTCTCTGTAGCTATGTGCCTTCCATTAAGAAAAACAGCTCCAGTCCTGAGGAGCTGTCAAGTAGTCATCATTCAACAGAAGAAAACTTCGGGCCACGAGCTTACTCAAACTTACCAGGGTGAAACTGAGACTATAATATCTAGGGGGTGTTTTATCTTTCTTATGAACTGCCAAAAAGAGGATTCTCTGAGATTGTATGCTACTGTCAAGTAGATCTTTTTCTCAGTGGAGCTATTTCTCAATCTGGAGTTCTGGAAAACACTAAGCTAGAACTGTTTTTGATCTCCTTAGTGACCTTCAGACCCAGGTTCTCAGTGTTTTCCCAGAGACTCTCCCTCACCAGGGGATCCTCCCTTGTGAGCACAGAGCTGGGTATAAAAACATATTGACATGCTTTTAGAATTTAGTGGGTTCAAAGTTACCCCATTATTCCTTTCCTGCCCCAGCTTCTGTCTGACCTTCTGTGTGTTACTCCTTCTTCCATGTTTTATAGTCGTGGAGGGGACACTATCAAGTACACAGTTTAAGCAAGAATATCACAGCTCTCTTGATATTTTGATAGTCTTCTCTTCTTCATCAAGCCTGACTGCACTTTCTATTCTTATGCCTCTGTGTAGGCTTACTTACTATATCAGTTGCTGTAACCCTAATGATACTATTCTTCTCATCTTCACAGTTACGGAATCAGAAAGTTAGGTTAGAGGTACTTTTCTTACCCTGTTAGAGTCTACCAGCTTTCTCCTTCTCCTGAAGAATAATTTTTTTTAACACTTCACTATTCTGGATAAAGTTAGGCATTTGTTCATTGCTGATCTCTACTGGCTTATCATTTTAAATGTGTGTATATGTGTGGGGAGGTTGGTGTGCTGGGGGAGGGAGAGAGAGAGTGCGCAAACACATATATAACATGTATTTATTTATTTATTTTGGTCAACATGTATTTGTAGAAACCATAGCAATGTCATTATCTCCATCTCAATATTTTGTTTTGTAAAACTTGCACTTTCATTTTTGAGTTTATTAGCTCGAGTTTACTTTGTGTTCCCTTGCACATATATAATAGACTTTCTGAGTACATAAAGTTTAATGTTTTCTGGCACCTTAAATTTTTTTTTCTTTGGTTTTTCGAGACAGGGTTTCTCTGTAGCTTTGGTGCCTGTCCCGGAACTAGCTCTTGTAGACCAGGCCGGTCTCGAACTCCCAGAGATCCGCCTGCCTCTGCCTCCCAAGTGCTGGGATTAAAGGCATGCGCCACTACCGCCCGGCCTGGCACCTTAAATTTTTGTCTACAGTATTCAATTCCTATAATAATTTCTAGAAGTCATTGTTTAGCAAACACAGAATTTTTCGAAGGAGAATTCAAGGTCTTATGTTCTGCAGAAGGTGAAGGGAATTTAAGATCTCAGTACAGGTTTTTCTCTTATATTTTATTTGGCAAAAAATTCAAGACTACAGGATACTGTGTTGGGATGCAAAGGCTCAAGGTTTAGTATTCATTGATAAACTATTAGAATGACAACAATAGAGTATATAAAGAAAATACTTTCATACAATTATTTATCTTGACAATAATTTAAATTGGATCATAATAAAACCACAAACACTTTTTGTTTTCTTTGTTTTTTTTCAAGCCAGGTTTTCTTTGTATAGCTTTGGAGCCCATCCAGGAACTCACTCTGTACACCAGGCTGACATTGAACTCACAGAGATCCGGCTGCCTCTGCCTCCCGAGTGCTGAGATTAAAGGCGTGTGCCACCATGGCACAGCCACAAACACTTTCAACTTGCTTCTTTATAAACTTTGCCCCATCAGCAACTCTCTGTGTTCTCTATGCCATTGGTGGCATCACTAGCTACTTCTTGAGTTGGAAAACTGCAATAGATCTCTATATCATACAGAGTTGGGAGGACTCATTCATTTTTCCTGCAAAAGTTAAATAAAGTGCAAAACTTTCAGCCCATCAATCCTTTGGCAAGCTGTCCAAGGTGACATTTCATTAGCACATTTTGTCAGTGGATAAATCGTACCGCATGCTCTGAAGCGAAGGTGGAAACATCTAGTCCTTTTTCATTAGATCCATCTGAACTTGAACCATTGGAGATTATACACAAAAAGCACATGAGACAGAGGAAGCACTATCCTGTCTATAAACTGCATTAATCATTCATTCCCTTCAGAGTGTCTTAAGTCACTGTCATGTCTCCGGTTAAGGTCCAAACTGGCTATTCAATTTTGAGTTGAATGACAGATACATTTCAAGGAAAATCAGAGACATTATGACTCCTGCCAAGCTTGATAAAGTCCTCATTCATCAATTAAGAGGTTCCAATAAGCTAGGATGATACAGAAAAAAAAACATGGGAAATAGCATGATAACACTTACTGATTTTCTTGCTTCTTTCTACTTGCACAGGACTTGGGGAAATAGATATTATGAAGAATCACTGTAAAATGTGGAATCGGAGGCAGCCCAGACAGCTGGAGTAAGCTTGCTCTAGGATCATGTGTCAGTCATTAGGGGATCTCTGGATTTGTTATTGCTCAAGTCTCTAATAGAGAAATTTTAATTTACCTTGAAAATTTCTTTTATTTGAACATGAAAATCTGTGGACCTAGAGTTTATCTCTTATCCACCTTTTTTAAGTTTGTTGGATTTAAAGAGTGCTAGAAATGGTTTCTAGTTAAACAACTATGTTATCAAGACGTGTCCAGAACACTGCTCATACTAAATTTTTGTCCTATAATACTGTTCATTCTATACTTCAACAATTTTTTCTCACCTATAAAATGGAGAAAACACATCATTATGAAGCAGTATTTTCATTTGACAAATTACTAAAATGAATGATAGCTAGCCATAAATAAGATTATGATTGACTAAGCACAGCATCTGTCTACTTGTCTAATTTCTAGCTGTAGTATGAGAAATGTTAGTATTACCAAAGAATATTTGACATTGTTGAGGTAACAATAAAAGCAGATTTCTGGAAAAGGAAATGAAGTTTTCATTACTTATTTTCATAGAAGTGTATAGCTAATTAATCAACCGAAACATCCAAGCTCTCATTTGTGCCAAAGGCTGCATTTGGCAATGTGAATTATTCAACATTATTTCAAATTACTTCAAAGTGTTTTGTTTTCAATAACCTAATGGTTTTCAAACTGTTCTCTTGAGAGCCTCATGTAGCTACCCCTCAGGTGGTTTTGTAACTATAGGCTTAATGGCTCATGGGTGGGTGTTTATAGGAAGCCCTCTAACATCAACAGAGGAACTGATTTTTATATATTTTACACGTATGATTTTATAAGAAGATTATTTTGGATAAAATTTTTATAGCTAAGCAATAGAAAACCATGTGATAAATAAAATTGAGGGTTTCTGTTTTATCATAGTTTTTTAAATCACATTTTACTTTCAAAACAAAACCTGAAATTTTCAGCTCTGAGTTGAAGCCAAGCACTGGCCCAGAAAGTTTGGATGTAGTATTTTTATTCCATTTGATGGACTTACTGAATTTGATTTGATGGTCAGCAGCATAGCCAATATCAATCCTTTTATTAAAATAATTAATCGTGCTTTCTCATTTCTCAATCTCTCCAAGCATGCCTTTTTTGGGGAAAGAATTTATCTAACCAATATAAGTTAAAACAAACAATAGCCATCAAATTCTCTTTATCTATCTATTTGTCTGTCTGTCTGTCCATCTGTCCATTCGTCCATCCATCTCCTGTTAGTAACAGTAACATGTACTCATCTTGATTTTACTTATGATTTTCTGTGGCCTCTTCCTGTCTCTGTGCTTTATATTTCTTATGATATGTTTTCATAGTAATTTCCCAGTCTTTTTATCACTGGGTTGATGTGGGATTGATTCCCCTCTGTATGTTGTGATTACCGTTAATGAATAATGAAACTGCTTTGGGTCTATAGCAGAGCCATAGGGTAACAGAGCTAGGCAGGGAAAATTAAAGTGAATGCTGGGAGAAAGAACGGCAGAGTCAGAGAGAAGCCTTGTAGCCCTGTCAGAACTTTTCCTGGTAAGCCACAGACTCGTGGTACTGCACAGATTAATGGACAGGGGTTAAATTAAGATGTAAGAGTTAACAAATTAAAAAAAAAAACTAGAGCTAATGGGCCAAGCAGTGATTTAATTAATATAGTATCTGTGTGGTTATTTCGTGGCTGAGCAGCTGGAAATGAACAAGTGGCCTCCTTACAACACTGGGTGACTTAGGCAGAATCCACTCTATTGTGCAGATGTATATCCCAGACACATAGGAACTATGAAACAGCAGAAGCTGAGCTTGATCCAGCCATCTTCCTTGTAGACTTTTTCTTTTGCCATTTACCTTCCTTACCTCTAGATGGGCTTGCTTCGTGTATATGTTAATATGATGGTTTCCACAGCCACATAAACAGAGACAGGCTGGAATGGATTTTAGAATAATGGCTTCAATACCTATTTCCAAACATTTTTACTTAGTAATGCCATTATTTGTTATGGACATCTTATTTTTCTTCATATTTGTGTTTTGAAAATAGAAGCATCTTTGCTTGACATTTTAGGCAAAATAACCACAGGGCATACGTTCAATAAGCATGATATTTTTCTGGAGTATCTCTGGGGTATTCTTATGCTTTTAGGCAGGTCTCTACTTTAATTTATTTATTCATAATTGACAGAAATTAATTTAATTTATTTCTATGGATCAGAATGGAAGCTCTTTGTGTTTGTTTTAAGGCTTCAAAGTTGACTAAGAAAGATATTTGATATTTACACAAGTGTTATTTCTCCTATTGATAAATATGTGGGGCGTTTGCACATACATGACAGTGAAAAAGGAAGATCATTAGTCAAACAAAAGAAAACAAACAAAAACAACATCCATAGGCTCTGAGTGGTAACTCAAATTCTTTGGGTCTCTCACCAAAATGATTTTATTTGACATGCTTACAGAACACACATAAAAGTTACAAGCAAATAGATGACCCGCAAAGAGCCACAGTTGTGAGGATCACAGATATGAAGAGTTCCTTGAGGATTTATTTAAAAACAAATAGGAAATTATAGGTGCTATATTGATTGATGGTTCTAAGCTTACTTCCTTTCTGATCTCTCTGAGCTGCTCTTTCATGGACTACTGCAAACCCTAGAACCTAGTACATTTGAAATTGAACTAGGCCTCAAAAGATGGCTCAGTGGGTAAAACATTTGCTGTGTGAGCATGGACACCTGAGTTTGGACCCCAACTCTCCACACATATAAAGCAGAATATAGAAGTGCATGTTCTGATCCCAGCTTTCTTTTAGTAACCTGAACGGTAGACACACGAGAATTTCTCAAAACTTTAGAGCAGGTTTACTTGGTAGAAACATAGTAGTGAAAACAAGAGTCCCTTGCTTAAATAAGGTGGAAAAAGAGCACCAATACCCATGTTTGTCTTATAACCTTGAAACCCAAAACTGAACACACACACACACACACACACACACACACACACACACACACACACAAATATGCAAGCAGATATACAGGAGATTTCTTAAAGAGGGGAACGGACTTAAGGTGGAGAAAGAATCAGGTTTTGACAGAAGGAACCACAAGGCTATAGTAGTAATTTTATGATAAAATTAATTTGTGTGGGTACCTGAGGAGGGAGACTGACTAAAATTGTAAAGCTGAAGAAGTGTTATTCCTGGAGTTTTTACTGATCTAAACTGCAGCCTAGTAACAAAATGTCCAAGTTGTTTAGAATTACAATTATTCAAGTGATCCTTTCGTGTGAGGGAAAGACTTTAAGAAACAAACCCCATCCAAGTATTTGGGCCATTGTAGACCTGTGGTACCAGCTGAGTTAATGCAGTTCTTACAGGCAGCTGAAGAATGGCTCTAGGAAACTGAAACTACCAGTCACTGCTCATATATTGAAGGAATTAATGTCTTAATCTCTAAACTAGGCTCATAATTCTTTAAGTTTATTTTTACTGCATAATTATATTTGCCTTGTACATGTTGTAATAAAACTGTGGCAGCGCTGCAAACACTATTCTTCTGAAATCCTTTTTTTTTTTTTGCTTCAATCAGATTATTATGGCTATGGTTTGGGAAGATTTATTATTATTGTAAATATGATTAAACTACACTGGAGTTTTATGGAACTCTCTGTATTTTCACGATAATTTACTCCAAGCGCAATACATCTCACTAAAGTATAATAATAAAAGTATAGTAAAACATAGCCACAATGCTCTTTCTTTATAGGAGATATTTAGCTAGTCATATGTACATGATATAAGTAGAAGTTTAAATTCTCAATATTTTGTAGACTCACTAAATTAAAAGGCTATGTTAAAGGCAAGATTTAACTTAAAGATGGATTTGTGTACAAAATGTTGCTGAACAAATGAGATAAGTGTTAGTAAAAGTCTGCTAAGAAGAAAAATAGGAAAACATGGTAGTTTACACTTGTAATTTCACCATTAGGAGGCTATTGGAGAAAGATTGCTCTGCCTCAGCTACACAGTAGATTTGAGGGTAGAATGAGATAAATGTTAAGACTCTAAATCAAGAAACCAAATCAGGGTTTGTGGAAAAAAGGAAAGAATTGTGCATCTTTCTAGTAAACAAATTGATAAGACAAAGGATTTTATATACAGTATATTATCATTATTGAGACTGAAAAATCCAAGATTGTGGAAACAGAAGACTCAATATCTGCTGAAATCTCATGTTTTTTGTGGCACATCTCATGATGGAAAGAAAAAAGGGTGAAATTGCCCTAATTAATTATTTCACAAAGCACTTATCCCATTCATGAAGTTGGTGCAATTATGATTCAATCACTTTCCAAAATAATTAACTGCTTAATTCCATCATCTTCAGGATTCAGCTCCAATCTATGAATTTTCAAGGGCACATACATTTGACCACGTAAAAATAGTCCTAGAAACATGTGCTGTAAATAAAAATAATTCTAGACAATTACTTATTATAATAAAACCAGTATTTTGAAGGAATGTGGGCTTCATTCAGATTTCCAAATCACCTGGGAATAGAGATTCAGTTTCTTCAGAATTTTACATTAAATTTCACAAGTGTATTTTGAATTGTTTGCAGCATTCAATTTATTTTAAAGTTTTTCATATGTTCATGTTCTCACAATTCATGAGAAAGCTACCAACAAGTCAATGTTCTTATACTGTCCATGTTGTAAAAGTTGTGTGACTCTTTCTGGAGAATATGCGATGTCATTTCAGACCACAAATCAAAGTGACAGTCCCAACCATCTCTAAATTGGTGGACCATCAAACTGCTCAGATTACTTACCGAAGCAAGGAGTGGAGGACTACTTAGAGAAGCTGTTGAATGACCTTCCAGTCCACTGCAGCCTGTGAGAGGTTCCACGAAATAAGTGTCGGTAGAACTCCCCCTATTAGGCAGCTCCACAGAAAGAGTCTCCTCTCCCAGTTTAGAGCTGCCTGACAGTTCTTACAGATTTCTGCATTTCCCAAGAATTGAAGTTTTGTTAGCTCGAGTCACATGAATTTCCCTGCCCTATCCTGGAGTGAATGCTGTAATCGGAGGAAATAGCTATGCATTACAGAGAAACGTTGAATTGTCTTGTAACCTCGACGGAAAGTAAAAGTTACCTTAAACGTGTGATCTTAAAGATGGAGAAAATATGCCAGTCTTTGTATTAAGTCCCTATGGGCTAACATTGAGGCCTCATCGACGAAAGGCTCTTAAGACTCTGGATGGAGTTTGGATAAGGAGACAATCATAATCATAAGTCAATAATTTTAGAACATGATACATCCAGAAAGCCAAACTTTTTCAACTTTCCATGCAGATTTCAATAAGGGTCACACTAATTTGCAATGACTCCAAAGTGAACAAGAGTCCTCATTTCCCCTGAATCCTTATTTTTATCACAGCACTGTATTTCGGTAGAGAGTGTCCTTAGTTGTCAATACAGAATGCCAAATATCAATCAGTGAGTGCTTATCAAGGCCTGCCAGACCTAAGTGACACAGGGGATGATGTGAGATCTATTTGAAAACCAAAACGCTTATTTAGCTATATGTTTTACCGAAATGATAGAAATATCCTGATGGTTAAATCTTCTACCGAAAATAGAGTGCTGTGATATCATCATTCTCCCCTTAATTCTCTCCCTCCATTCTGTTCCCTGTCAACATTTAACACTGACGTCCAATTAACTGTGCTGCAGAGTCCCATTTGGTAAGCAAGAATGTTGACTTCATTATGTTTTCACTACATCTCCAATAGTTTCTTCTGCAATGGAAATTTAGTTTACAGTATGATCAAAGATGTTAACACACCACCTGTTCTATGTCATAATGCTTACCCTGTTTAATGGGATAAAGGCTAAGGTGGGAATTCCTTTAAATAGCCAAGGGGAGATACACACAGTGTACCATAGAGTAAGATGCCTTTTTTGCTTATTTTGCCTTTTGTTGCTCTTTTGTCTTTTTGTTTCTACCTAGCTATTTAGCATATTGACTTTTTTTTTCTTTCAACTAGAACACATATATATCTTTTAAAGCAGTGTCTGAGTGAAAAGTTTAACCTTAAATTTCTCTATAGTAACTATTAAAAACATATTGCCAATCTGTTTTGTATTATAATAAAATCAGTAAAATTCCTGAACTCCTCCAAATTAAGTTGAATATTTCAAATAATTTGACGGCTACACACAAAAAAAAATGTGTTAAAGTTAGGACACTATTAAAAATATGTGCTTCATGGATGATTAGTTTTAAACAATTATCTTATTTTTTGTAGCTCATTTTTCTTGTAATAAATTAATTTCTATGCAAATTATCTCAGATTCTGGTATTTTAAAGAGAGATATTTTGTGTAGCAATCACAGGGAAACAATAATATAAAAGGGTTGAAGTGATGATTGCCATTTAATGCCCAGCGTGGTGCTGAGGACATGAGGACATTAAGTAGTGGATAAATGCTATGGTTTTGTGTGTATGTAAATATATATATATATATATATATATATATATATATAGTACATCTTTTCATGGAGATGCACATGGACATGTAGGTTTGTTTGGGTGTTGATGTCAATATGTTGTCCTGTATTGTCTTCTATCTTACTTCATATGACATGTTTTGGCCAGAAGCTGAAGCTTCATATGGATAATCTGGTAAAACCTGACTTACAGAGCTTTTCCTGTTTCTGCTTCTGTCTCTGAGACTAAAGATGTACACTGCCACACCTGGATTTTAAATGAGCCCTGGGAATCTGGAGGGCCCAGGTGAAGATTCCTGCATTTTTGTTGCAAAAAGAACTTTACTGACAGCCATCTTTCCAGCCCTTTTTTCTTTAGGTCAATATTCATATTTATATTTATATTTTAGAAACAGTTGCTAAAATTTATAGTGGAAAACATTGAAATTCAGAGTCACAATCCCTGTAGTAACTTTGAATGATTGTTTCTTCTACCATGGCCTTCATTCTATGTCTTGTAGCAAACACCATTGACAAATCATAGCCTTTTGTCCTAAATTATATGTCATAACTTCAGGATTTTGTATCAAAATTATCATTGGCCACTAACAAAGATCTAATTTAACACATGAGATGAAGGTCACTTGCACTGCCCACTTCAGGCTGCAAATAGAGACTTGCAGACCACATGAGGGCTAAGTAGAAACCTAAGTGGGAGAGTGAGACCGTGACGCCATACCAGGTGAAGCCAATGATACTAAGTCTCAGAACTTCCTATCTAGAATTATTCTACTGTTTTTGGAAGCTGACTGCTTATTAATATTTTCAAAATAACCATCATAGGTCAGCTAAAAAGAAAGGTGTTTCCTCTTGCTTTCTACTTGACTAAGAAATGCAGAGCTAACTGCACTGAGGTTTAAACTTAGCACCTTTAGCTTTTAGGAGAGTGAAATAGTTGAAAAAATGTTTCATTCAGCTTTGTGACAGCTTGCTAGGACCCTCTTGTTCTGATGAAATACTTGCTCATGTATGCATGTATGTGTCTAACATACAAATGTATATATATGAAATTAGCAGTTATATTATATATAATTAGTAATTAATAACACATATATTCTTGTGTGTGTTCTCTCTTTATTTCTCTGTTTCTCACTGTCTATCTCCTCAAAAAGTTTGGCAAATATGGAATGTTGAATCTAGTTTGATGGCTAATTTGAAAAGCAAAACAAACCTAATAACTGGCTAACAAGGCAAAGAGATGACAATATAACAGGTGGAAAGAAAAATCCAATTGGGAATTGAGTAGCTCATATCCAGGCCACAAAACTTTTAAAATAGTTTTCACACTTGAAATCCATACAATATTTCAAATTGTCTTATGGATTAAGTGTCTGTTGATCAGATTCTGGAGCAATAGGTGTTAGGCTAGAGATATTCAACAGTAAATTAATGTCATCCAAGTTTGTGACTGGAATTTTAGAACTCTTTGGCATGTTATTTGTTTCAGGAATGGAGTGATAATTTTCCAAATGTTGTATGTTTATGTGTTAAATTGGCAGCTTCTCATCTTTGCCACTGTCTACTCTGTCTGGTTATGACATAGGTGCTTGGTACTAGTTTTGATTTCCACGTGCATTTTAAGAAATATAAACAGGAAGACATAATGTGTAAATGTTTCTGTCTTTCTGTCTATCTTTCTATCCCTCTCCTCCAAACCATCTCTTATCAAATTAATTGAGTCATTCAATTAAAGAGGCTGAGAATTCTTACTTCATGATAAGCTGTTTGTTGGTTGGGGATATTGGGAAGTGTTTCTCAGCTTAAATTCCAAAGCCTCATTTTTAGCTTAAAGATAATAGCCTAAGAACTTCATGAACCACTGGTAAAAGTCCCAGAATCCAAAAGGCAACAAATATAGTCTCTGACATCTAAGGACAGGTTTGGAAGAGTGACTTTATCAAATCTACAAGGGAGTAAATTCATTCTTCTTCCACCTTTCCTTACATCTGTCTTTCTCAGCTGGTTAGTGGGTACCTACATATATTGAGATCTTGTCTTACCTCCACAGCTCATTAACTCAAAAGTTGATTTCCTTCACGAGACCTCTCATAGACATATCTGTAACATCTTCAAAGACAGACATTCATAGATACATGTGTGCTGAAACACCAGGTCTTCTTTAGCAGAACAGGGGAGAATTTAAGAACTGATGAACACTGAGAATAAATAATGTTTTATCAGGACTCTAAGAACTCTGACATATCATCAGATAACATCTATCTGATGTTATCTATTATAGATAACATCTCAAGTTCTGTGCAAAATAAAAGTATAAAATGGTACATTAAAACAGATCCAAGAGTTTTTTATAAAACTTTAACAAATTGAATTTGACAGTATAGAAAAATGTATATATATATATATTGCAATCAATTAAGATTTATCCAAAAATTGATAGCAATAGGTTCAGTTGCAAAAATTATATTATAATGTTAATTAATGTAGAAAAAGTTTTGAAAAAAAATCAAATACATTTATCTGAATAAAAAGAAGTCACAGAATAAACTGTGAGAAACTTATAGTGACCTGTAATAATTTAATTCCTAGAATGACAGCTTAACAAACGTAAGTAGATTGGCAGCTTAAATAATGAAGTAATAGATTATAGTGACTATGCAATATAAAGAGCTATGTAAAATGGCTTGAGATAGAAAACAGCACACAAACACGAGGGGTCAAAATATATTGACTCTTAAGAGCTGTTCTCTGAAATCCACATACATGCCATAGTTCATGAATGATTTGTGAGCCTGCACTTTGCTACACACACCACACACATACAAACATGCACGCATGCTCGCGTGTGCACACACACACAGAGGCACACACAATAAAATTTGAGGAGTCAGTAAAAAATAATCTATTAACAGTCTTCATCTTTGTTAAATTCTACTTCATTGACATGATATACTGCTCTTTCTGTATGCTATGCTACGACAGAAAATAATTTATTTTCTTCTTGTTAAGCTATATTATTATTTCGTCAAATATAGATTGTTTTTTCTTATTACTGTCAGAAAAACTATAGACCATTGATTATAAAACAAATCATGACTTCTGCTGAGAATTCTTGGTTTAGATCAGTACCCAATTTTTGTAATTGGATTAGTTAGTTTTTTGATGTCTAGTGTCTTGAGTCCTTTATACATTTGGAAAACCATGCTTTGTCGGTCTCCATGTGAGTCCTGCACTTTTCTGAATACAAGTGGAGGAGAGTGGATGGGGGCCATAGTGGAGGAGAAGAGTGGACTGGGAGGAGAAGAGGAAGAGGAAACTGCTGTCAGAATGAAAGATCAACAAACAAACAAGCATAAAAACAAACAACAAATAAATCCAAATATTTTGGCAGCTTTTCTTCTAATTTTGACTATGTTATGTTTAAAAAGCTTTATATTTATAGAACAGCCTGAAGAACTAAAATGCACATTAGTCTGCGACAAAGATGTTGTGTAAACTTATTTTGCACACAGTTTTGGGAAATCGACCTCAGTGTGTGGCTTCTTGTCTGTGGACATGATTTCTTTAAAGGAGAAAGAAGGATTTCCTGTACTCTTTGGGGACATGAAGCAGCATGTGTCCAGTTCCCAGTTCACTTGGTCTCAGTACTGTGCATCTGTTTTCCCATAGCACCCTTTTAATATATGTGTATATGTGTGTGTGTTATATACATATATGTATATATAATTTTTGTGGTTCTTGGTACACAAAGACTCATATGTACTTGGCTGACCTTTGACAATATACTCTAATAGTATAGCAAATAAACCTTACAACAATGAGAGTCAGAATATGTGGTTAAAATTAGAATTGTACCAGGGAGATACATAGGTCAAACATGTATTCCTGTGAAATACGAGCCCTGCTTCACACAGCATTGAATAATAGTTCTGTCCTTATCTCAGCAGGAAAGAAGGCAGTGCACTATTTCTGCTACATGATTTAGAATGGACAATAGAATCTAAATTTTCACCATGCCCTCCATGATATTAGCTCATACACTTATTAACTACTGGGATACACAAACTAAATGTGCTAAGGAGATAATAGAACTGCCTTTTACTGCAAAGAACTGTCTCTTATTTTATATTTATCTGACACACATTGACAGCTAAAATCTGTGATGTTTTCAAACATGTTGCCTCAAGTCCAAAAGTACTTACTTTCAAAAAGAGCTACAGCTGGATAAAGTTGAGTATATAAAGCTCCAGCATTCGAGGGATCAAACTGTCTTCTGTACTCTGTACTTTTTAAGTGTTAGAGAGAGTGTTCTTATTCATATGTTTAAAAAGTAGAGAGATGTATTTTTTAGTAGTTACATGGTTTTGACAGAACATCTAGCATGTAATATTTGTCTCATATAGCTGTCATAAAATATTTGCATGCCTGAGACTTTGGATTGTGAAATGTGATTTTAATTGGTCTTATCAATAAAAACCCAGAACCAGATGTCAATGTATAAGCTCAAAGATAGAGTATAATAATAAATTACAAGAATTAGAAATTTGTATAACATTGTTAATAAGATGTATATATATAATATCTTGAACAAGATTAGAAATGTATGTACTGTATGTTCTAAAAGAAATAGCCTTAAATTTGTTTCAATATACAAAAATCCATATCAATGTAAAATATTTAAAACTAGTAGTTTTTTTTAGTTTAAAAGTAGATTCAATAATCTACCTTTGAATCATATCATTTCTATAACACACATATTATAACTAATATAACCTGAATTTTGTAGCAATACACAAAAGCCCAAGCAAACATAAATTATTTGAAATTAATAATTGCTTTTTTGATTTAAACATCGATTTATCAATCTACCCTTTTATCCTATAATTTCTACACTCCTCTTTTTTTCTTTTCAGAATGAGATTCCTGAATCTAGTGTCCTTTGTTCAACTATTTATCATGACCATTACCAGTAACAACTTGCAACCAAACCCAATACAATGACAAATATCAATAACCTATTGAGTGACTAAAATCACCTCCCACCCACTCTCCCTCTTGTACTTCCTGCCTCTTTAGATGTAGCTCTCTTAGCTACCTGTCCAGCAACAGGTCTCTATGTCTTTGTTTGGAGGAATATGAAACGCTTTGGAACTTTGAACTAAAAAAGCAGTTGGATACTTCAAGTGAGGCTTACTGGGAAATACTGGTAAGACCATAGAAGACAACTGTGCTGAGGGTTATTTGAACTGTGGGGACCTTGCGTAAGAGGTTTCAGAGGAGAATAATAATAGTGTGTGGCCTAGAGACTGATTTTGTCATATTTTGGTGAAAGATGTGTCTGCTTTCTGCCCATGCCGAAAGTATCTATCTGATTCTAAATTGAAGAGTTCTGGATTATCAGCTTTGGCAGAGGAGATTTCAGGACAGCCTAGCATTGACTGTGTTGCTTGGTTATTAGTGGTCATTCTTATATAGATCTGTAAGAAAAAAGTGCTAGCTGATCAAGGGCAAATAGGAAATGTACAGTTTGAAGAGAAAATGAGCACCAGGAACTGGAATGGAGCTAAATCCTGTGTTCATGGACATAAACAGATTACAAGTAAAGGGAATGATGACCTCAGGGCAAAACCCCACACAGGTAAACTAAAGAAATCCTTAGTGTCAACTGTGGTGGTACCTGGTTTTAATCTCAGCACCCAGAAGGAGAAGCAGGGAAATATAAGAGTTCAAGGCAAGTAGTAAATGAGTTCCAGAATAGCCACACTGAGTTCTAGGTGAGCCAGAATGAATTCCAGGACAGCCAAGTTTAGGTAGTGAAGAAAAACTTAAGAAAGAGAAAACTGGTGAAAATATATTTGAATGAAGGGGCCATGTTTCATTCTCAGCAAACAGCAGAATTTGGTAGGTTTGATGATTTAGTTCTGGGATTAGAGTCAAGGATACAAGAAAGGGGTTATGGGTTATGATTTAGCAATGCTGCTGAAGTCAGGTGTGTGTCAGGGGTGTCCCTGCATGGAAACCTTGAGAGGACATTACTTGAAGCTGTAAAGTGAAGTGTGGTTTGTGCTGGGGAAACTAAGATGCCCGAGTCATAGGATACCTGCTGAGTAGAGCTGTGAACAGGGAGTGGAAATAGCTCCTCCCCCCACAAAGCATGTGGCAGTTATGAAGCTGAAAATCGTTGGATATCTGCAGAGGGTTTTGAAACCTATGTCTATAGGATCTTGCTTTGGACCAGTATTTCCTTGTTCTGCTCCTTCCTCCCCTTTGGAATGGTGATGAATACCCTGTGCCATTACATGTTGGAAGCATTTGATCTGCTTTTTTATTTTGGTATTTACAAGAGATATTAGTTAAAAGATTGATGAGTCTCAGAAGAAAATTTTAACCTTGGACTTTCAAATAATGTAGATACTGTGATAGCCAATGTGTATTTTGAAGTTGGACTAAATACAGTTTGCATTATAAAATAGCTGCAAGCCTATGGGGGCTTGGAGTTTGAATTAAGATGGCCCTCATAGGCCCACAGGTAGTGGCACTATTACAAGGTTTGTCTTTTTTTTTTTTTTTTTTCTCTGCATAGTTTTATTTTATTTTATTTTTTTTTATGTTTTTATTTTTATTTATTTATTTATTTTTTTAAATTTATTTATTTATTAAGGATTTCTGCCTCGTCCCCACAACCGCTTCCCATTTCCCTCCCCCTCCCCCGATCAATTCCCCCTCCCTCATCTGCTCGAAGAGCAATCAGGGTTCCCTGACCTGTGGGAAGCCCAAGGACTGCCCACCTCTATCCAGGTCTCGTAAGGTGAGCATCCAAACTGCCTAGGCTCCCACAAAGCCAGTACGTGCAGTAGGATCAAAAACCCACTGCAATTGTTCTTGAATTCTCAGTATTCCTCATTGTCCGCTATGTTCAGCTAGTCCGGATTTATCCCATGTTTTTTCAGACCTAGGCCAGCTGGCCTTGGTGAGATCCCAATAGAACATCCCCATTGTCTTAGTGTGTGGGTGCACCCCTCGTGGTCCTGAGTTCCTTGCTCGTGCTCCGTCTCCTTCTGCTCCTGATTTGGACCTTGAGAGGTTTGTCTTACTTGGAGTAGATGTGACTTGTTGGAAGAAATATGTCACTGAGGTTGGACTTGTTAAAGGATATAGATTTTGACTGAAGATTAGCATAAACACATCTGAGTCTATTTCTTCCACCTATGGCTCCTGGTTCAGTAGGTGTATCCACCAAAACATGGGTCACGCCTGACTCAGAGACACTTTTTACCTGACAGTTTATTATTCTACTGACTAAATTAACAACTCAAATTCTTTTTTTCTATTTGTTCCTTTCCATTTTTCTTGTCCTTTCTAAAAATATAAATCAATACACAACTCCATCACCCCCCCCTTCATTTTACCTACACTTTCTCAGTCTACTTTCTTTCTTTTTCTACAATTTGATGGTTTAAACAACTCTTTTTAATAAGCACTTTATGCTTATATTTCTATGCTTCCTTCTGAGACATGTTCTTGATTGGAATTCTCTTTCAATTTTTGAACCTACACGCTGTATAATGCAATAAACTATTCTTTATTTAAATGAAATCATGAATACCCTTGACATGTAGTAAACGTACTAAATGGTTTATCATTATGAGATCCTAGAGAGAAAGGCTCGTGCTTCTTTTGTTTTCTTGCTTCATGTTTGGGAAGCAGAAAGTGCTAAGTGAATGTTTGTTAAATCATCAGAGACGAAAAATTTTAAAGCAAACAAACAAAAACAAGTTTCTTGTTCTCATGTATTTTAAGGAGGTAAAAGAGACTGGTAATCTGTTAACCTCAAATATTGGAGCGATCTAGAAAAAAATGTGTGGTAAGTAGCAGACTGAGACAGTTGTATCAGGGATAAATCACATTTGCAACATTACTTGGCTGGGAATTTCCTACAAGTAATCATGAATGTCAGTGAGGGGTCCTTTGGATATGAACATACTGATGAAGGGTTGGTAGTCTTATACATGTTAACTATTAGTATAAGCACACTGCATGTTTATAGATGAGGAAGTGGTTATATTAATCTCACACTTGCTTTCCTCTGCACTTAAGTACCTAAAAGTCATTCTTCAGAACACGACACTGAAAATTCAATATGTTAATCATGTCCCTCCCAAAATGAAATTTAAGTGGTAAAGAAAATAGAAGAGGGATCAAGTTTACTTTCGTGGGTAGTCTTTTTCTTCCAATGGAAGGAAAAGCCTGCTAATGGTGAAAGATTAATTTTTTATCATCAGTATTCTCAAAGTTTTGATCCATCCACCCTCCCTTACTCCTTTACTCTTATTTTTGATCTCTCAGAGATATAATAAAGATGCTTTGAAATAAGGAATAATATAACCCCTCCTTAGGTGACTTAGTATAATGTTGGGAACCTTCAAAAAATCAATTTCTCATGTTTTACAAAAATATTTGCATTTATGGAATAATCCTTTGGTTTTCGAGTTCTACAAAACCTTAATGTATTGGATCTCTAAGTAAGGTAGTTTCTCTTACAGTTTTGTATTCTTTCTACTAGGTCTACCCAATTCTAAATCTAACAAGGATGCCTTTTTTTTAGTTCAAATATTTCATACATGAATGAATTGTCCTGTCTTTTCTTTTGTAGGTGTTGTTATTGTTAAACTGCACTTCTCTTTTAAAGCCATCTTATAACTTCTTTGTTGTAGTCATTATAAATAGAAACACTTAATCCTATTCAGTATCACGATCACTTTCAGCTTCAGGGTCATTTCATTCGTTTCTGCCTTCATAGATTTACTAAAATCTTTTCCATAGCATGATTGCTTCTCTTTTCAGGTAATTAACTACAATAAATTAAATCCAAAGCAGCATTGAATTGTCTGAATTCTATCACATTGTAGCTCTAAGATTCTTTAGATGAACAGAGCCCTCAAAGTGAGCTTCTTACACATACATGTTATTAGGAATATCGAAGTCTACATGGACTTTTGCTTCTTGTTGTATATGTTAAGTCTGCCTCATGGTCACATGATGTGTTACACCTGACTGCTCTTAATCTGAGTTATTTAGTGACACAGTGACCTATGCTTTCCTCCTGCTGTAACCTTAATGTTAAAATTGACTTGAAGTTTAGGATCACAGTTCATAATGGAAAAGTGACAGGGTTTCAGAAAACTAGGTTAATATTACGAAGGATATTGATTTTAATGCATCTAAACATGTACCACTTTAGGTATAAACACCAAATGTGATTTGTGTTTTTGAATACTGGCATTTTCTCTTCATAAACTATTATTATTGCAACAAGCTGTTGCCCTGTGGGTATTTTTCTTTTACAACATATGTTAACAGCAGAGGGCGTAGAAAATATGCATAAATGAATGTAGTTGACAAAATTCAAAAGTAAAATTGTAAGAGAGAAAATCTACACATGGTTATCTTTCTCCATTGCTCCTTCTTGCTCAATAAATAGCGATAATTTGACCCATTTCTTTTGGTTCTCACATTAAATAGCACTTACCATTGCATTTTGAAGAAGTGGGGCGATTTAGGGATCAGTGTGCATGTAAAATTACCATGGAAACTGTAGCCACATTCTACCAATGAAACGCTTCCAACACACTTCTTCAACTTCATGACACTTACAAATGTAGTAATTTTAAACACCTGTTCTCTAGCACATGATTGCTGTGATTTAATGGGGCTCTACTAGAGCTGTAAATAGGATGGGTGTCTTGCGGTGATGTGGAATATTGGTGTGCATGTCTGTTTTCAAAACAGATAAAAATTCACTCTAACTCATATTTCCATAGCTATAACATTCTTTCTCTATTCTATTCGATATCTTCAAAAGGCAGATTTAAATCAAAACCACATCCCTGATCTTCTATTTTGGCATATAAATTAATAAGACGTATCATTGCTGAACTCCAGAAAAGATTCAGTATTTATAGTGAAGCCCAAATAGACCTATTGTTTTAATTGACTAAAGGCCCCACATACAATTGAATTATTCTGATTTTATTTTTCCAAGCTGTGCTCTTTCACTCTGTCGCTGTTGCCAGAGATCTATTTTCTTTGGTTTCACGTGTATTCAAAGTCCACCTGCAGCAATAATTTTCTTGTGAATTCTAAAGAATATATTAGTGTTGACATTTTTGATATTTTAGTTTAAATTATAAACTTTTGTCCAATTGTAATTAATTCTTTGCAGTTATTTGTCTTAATTTCTATAAATAAACAGTGATATAGGTGCATACATTTCTAAAAAAGCAATTTTGTGTACATTTTAAATTCTGTGTATATATACACATATGAATGTATACATACATGTTTGTGGAAATTATCTTAATGGGTAACGATGACTTCATGAAAGAGAATGGTGTAATTATCTAAGTTTAGATGAATATCCTAAAATAAATAACAGGCTTAAGATGAGAGATATTGGAACTATGCCCAGACACTGTATCTAAATATATGTATTCAAAGTAATTTAAGCAGGCTTTGGTTTAATATTAGAAAGAAGAACATAATTATTATGTTTCTTCATCAATTAAAACTTCATTTTATTTCAAAACATCACTTTGTTTCTGAAGCTGTATCCTTATATCGACACTTTGTAGATATTGTATGATTTTCTTTTAAAAATATGGATGAGGCAAAGGCAATCACAAGCCTTAAAATATAAAAAATGGGAAAATACAGTTTATATATTAATGCTTAAATTCGAAAATTCCTGAGTCTATTTCATTTTTATCTTCTAGAAAGAGTAAAATATTAGATATTTATAAACCAAAAACCTTAAATGTAAGAAGCGAGTTGCACAGATACTCTGTGATGAGAGCAAGCACATTTATCAACCCCTTCTGAAGACTAAAGTAACTGTGTCTCCTGAATAAGAGCATTGTTTATAACATTGTTGCTAAATCCTACTGTGCCTTTGAAAAGGTACAGTATGTCTTGAGAGTCTTGACAAAAATGCCTCTTCGAGAGATGAAAGCAGAACAGCACAAAACAAGATGCAAGAAGACAAGGCAAATGCGCAAATGCCTTCATTTGCCTTGTTGGAGTCAAAAATGGAGGAGAGTGGACCTGGGGGAGAAGAGAGGATGTGAGGAGTTGGGAGGTGAGGTAGAAGAAAAAACTGTGGTTTGGAGGTATTGTATGACAGAATAATCTATTTTCAATAAAAGAAAAAATACATTTCTTGGTGGCAGAGTGCATGTTAACAATTAGGACTCTTTCTTGAAATAGTTTTTTTTTTATTCCTAAAATAGGCTATTTACTTTCCCAATTTTTAAGGAAAATTTAATTAAAAAATTTATTACTTTTTGTTTATTTCTTCTTTTGTGTAAGCATGTATGCATGCAAAGACAAATATAGCATGTAACATGTGATGGTCAGAGCACAATTTTGGCAACTCACTTCCCTCCTTCTACCACTGTAAGGTAGGAAATCTATTATTTCTGGTGTCTACTCTAGGATAGCTAATCGTTCAAGCTTCTGGATGATTCATCTACCTTTCATCTGGCTACTAAGTGGTGGATTTATAGACACGTACTAGCTCATTTGGCTTTGCATGTGGTTCTTTTATATCTTTTATACTCAAGATGTCAGATCTGGGCAACTTAGTGCCTTTACAGACTGAGATACCTGCTTGTACCTATGAAACCTTGTGATTTGAGATATATTAACAGTGCATATTCTGGAAATGCATCAATAAGGAAAATTTTCATATTATTTTACTTAGAGCATGCATTTTATGAGCGTAGCCAAAGCTTTACATCATCTGTCAAACATGTTTTTAATGAATACCATGTAGTCATTTGTTCACTATTCCTATGGATCTAAAACACAATGAACACAAATTCCCTGTATTTTTTTTTTTTTTTTTTTGGTTTTTCGAGACAGGGTTTCTCTGTGGTTTTGGAGCCTGTCCTGGAACTAGCTCTTGTAGACCAGGCTGGTCTTGAACTCACAGAGATCCTCCTGCCTCTGCCTCCCGAGTGCTGGGATTAAAGGCGTGCGCCACCACCGCCCGGCTGAATTCTCTGTATTTTTAAAAGCTGATGAAATAGTTGAAAGGACATACTTACAGATATTAAAGACCTATTATGAGGTCAGGCAGTTTTTGGATCCTTATATTTTCCTTGTCTCCTGTGTGGCTCTTTGGTTCTGTGTAACTAAGTTAATGAACAAGAATGCTGCTTTATTATTGATTGATTGATTAATTTATGTTATTGTAGTTTTTTTTTTTTTTTTGGTTTTTTCGAGACAGGGTTTCTCTGTGGTTTTGGAGCCTGTCCTGGAACTAGCTCTTGTAGACCAGGCTGGTCTCGAACTCACAGAGATCCGCCTGCCTCTGCCTCCCGAGTGCTGGGATTAAAGGCGTGTGCCACCACCGCCCGGCTTTTATTGTAGTTTTTTAAATCTTTCTTCTTCTGCTAGGACACTATTACTATTACCTTTAAAAAACATTGCTGCCGACTCTCTCTGGGTGATTCCCATGGAACACAGCGGAACTCTGACTTCCCATTCTTGTGGCATGAGTTTCCCCTTATAACAATTAAAAATATAATTGTTGGCCATCCTACAGGGGCTATACTGCCCATACCTCCTCTTTCTTCCTATCCCATACAGCTTACATCCAGATCCCCCACCCCCTGTCTCCCTCCCTCCCTCCCTTCTTTGGCCGCATAGCAGCCTGCTAGGGCGCTGGGACAGAACCCGAACCAGGAGGAAAAAGGGGTGGCCTGCAGCTCCTTTGTTCCCATAGCCTGCCTGCAGCGAGCAGGGTGGGCCCTTGTTCGCGAGCTAACCAAGCAGCGCGGAGTTTTGATCCGGGCACCGAGTGAAACATCATTGTGGTGAGTGAGTGCTGCGGCAGCTGGGAACATACCTCAGCCTGCCCACACTTCCTGGCCACCCTATAGGGGCTATACTGCCCATACCTCCTCTCTCTTCCTATCCCATACAGCTTACATCCAGATCCCCCACCCCCTGTCTCCCTCCCTCCCTCCCTTCTTTGGCCGCATAGCAGCCTGCTAGGGCGCTGGGACAGAACCCGAACCAGGAGGAAAAAGGGGTGGCCTGCAGCTCCTTTGTTCCCATAGCCTGCCTGCAGCGAGCAGGGTGGGCCCTTTGTTCGTGAGCTAACCAAGCAGCGGAGTTTTGATCTGGGAACCAAGTGAAACATCATTGTGGAGAAACATCTCTGGGGAGTGACATCACTGGGAAGGTACATTAGTGGGCAAGAAGACCTGATCCTGTAAAAGAAGATCCAAAGAGGAGTATTGGGAGGAAGAGATGGGCAGATGCCAATGCAGGAATTCTCCCAACAATCTGAAAAACAACACGAAACTACCAGAAGCCAGTGACCTCACAACAGGAGAACATGAACAGCTTAATCAAGAAGAAGTAGAAAAAACTGACTTCATGAAAGTGATTGACACCCTTAAACAGCATATAAAAAATGCCCTTATAGAAATGGATGAGAAGTATAACAGAAAGTTCGAGGAATTGAGTAAATCAGTGAATGATACCCTAGGAAACCAAGGAAAAACAATCAAGCAGATAAAGGAAACAGTTCATGACTTGAAAACTGAAATGGAAGCAAAGAAGAAAACACAAACAGAGGGCCGGCTGGACATGGAAAATCTAGGTAAACGAATAGAGACTACACAATCAAGCATAACCAGCAGAATACAAGAGATAGAAGAAAGAATCTCAGATTCTGAGGATAACATAGAGAAAATAAATGCTCTGATCAAAGAAAACAGCAAGTCCAACAAACTCTCATCACAAAACATTCAGGAAATATGGGACACAATAAAAAGACCAAACCTAAGAATAATTGGAGTAGAAGAAGGAGAAGAAGTGCAGCTCAACGGTACAGAAAATATACTTAATAAAATTATAGAAGAAAACGTTCCCAACCTGAAGACAGATGTACCTATGAAGGTTCAAGAAGCATACAGAACACCAAATAGGCTGGATCAAAAGAAAACATCCCCTCGCCATATAATAATCAAAACACAAAATATACAGAATAAAGAAAGAATATTAAGAGCCGCAAAGGAAAAAGGCCAAGTTACTTATAAAGGTAAACCTATCAGACTTACACCTGACTTCTCTATGGAAACCATGAAAGGCAGAAGGTCCTGGATAGATGTACTCCAAAAATTAAGAGACCACGGATGCAAGCCCAGACTACTATATCCAGCCAAACTTTCGTTCACTATAAATGGAGAAAACAAAATTTTCCAGGATAAAAACAAATTTAAACAATACGTAGCCACAAATCCAGCCTTACAGAAAATAATAGAAGGAAAATCACTAACCAAGGAGTCCAACAATGACCACAATAAATCAGATATCTAGAGACCCTTCACCAGCGCAAATCAAAGAAGGGAAACACACACACCCTACTACTAAAAAAGTGACCGGAGTTAACAACCACTGGTCATTAATATCACTTAATATCAATGGGCTCAACTCACCTATAAAAAGGCACAGGCTAAGAGATTGGATACGAAAACAGGATCCAACATTCTGCTGTCTACAAGAAACACACCTCAACCACAAAGACAGGCACCTACTCAGAGTAAAGGGCTGGGAAAAGGCTTATCAAGCAAATGGACCTAAGAAACAAGCAGGTGTGGCCATACTAATTTCTAACAAAGTTGACTTCAAACTTAAATCAATCAGAAGAGATGGAGAGGGACATGTTATTCTCATAACAGGAACAATTCATCAGGAAGAAGTCTCAATCCTGAATATCTATGCCCCTAATATAAAAGCACCCACGTACATAAAAGAAACATTACTAAAACACAAGGCAGCCATCAAACCACACACACTAATAGTAGGAGACTTCAACACTCCTCTCTCAACAATGGACAGGTCAATCAGAAAGAAACCTAACAGAGAAATAAGAGAATTAATGGAGGTAATGAAGCAAATGGACTTAACAGACATCTATAGATTATTCCACCCAAAGAGGAAAGAATATACCTTCTTCTCTGCAGCTCATGGAACCTTCTCGAAAATTGACCACATACTCGGTAACAAAGCTAACTTACACAGTTACAAAAAAATATTAGTAACCACCTGTGTCTTATCAGATCACCATGGATTAAAGTTAGAATTCAACAACAACGCTACCCCCAGAAAGCCTACAAACTCATGGAAACTGAACAGTCAACTACTGAACCATACCTGGATTAAGGAAAAAATTAAGAAAGAAATTAAAGTCTTCCTTGAATTCAATGAAAATAAAGAAACAACATACTCGAACTTATGGGACACTATGAAAGCAGTCCTGAGAGGAAAGTTCATAGCACTAAGTGCCCACCTAAAGAAAACAGAGAAAGCACATATTGGAGACTTAACAGCCCACTTGAAAGCTCTAGAAAAAAAGAAGCAGACTCACCTAGGAGGAGTAGAAGACTGGAAATAATCAAACTGAGGGCTGAAATCAACAAAATAGAAACACAGAAAACAATCCAAAGAATCAATGAAACAAAAAGCTGGTTCCTGGAGAAAATCAACAAGATTGATAAACCCCTATCCAAATTAATCAAACGGCAGAGAGAGAACACGCAAATTAATAAGATTAGAAATGAAAAGGGGGGCATAACCACAGACACAGAGGAAATTCAGAGAGTCATTAGATCTTACTACAAAAGCCTGTATACCACAAAACTGGAAAATGTAAAAGAAATGGACACAATTTTAGATAAATACCATTTACCAATACTAAACCAGGACCAGGTGAACAATCTAAACAGACCTGTAGGTCGCCAAGCATTAGAAGGTGTTATCAAAAACCTCCCTTCCAAAAAAAGCCCAGGACCAGATGGTTTCAATGCAGAATTCTACCAGAACTTCCAAGAAGACCTAATACCTATACTCCTTAATGTATTCCACAATATAGAAACAGAAGGGTCATTACCAAATTCCTTTTATGAAGCCACAATTACTCTGATACCAAAACCACTCAAAGACTCAACCAGGAAAGAGAACTACAGGCCAATCTCACTCATGAATATCGACGCAAAAATCCTCAACAAAATACTGGCAAATCGAATCCAAGAACACATCCGAAAAATTATCCATTATGATCAAGTAGGCTTCATTCCTGAGATGCAGGGCTGGTTCAACATACGAAAATCTATCAATGTAATCCAGCATATAAATAAACTGAAAGAAAAAAACCATATGATCATTTCATTAGATGCTGAAAAAGCATTTGACAAAATTCAACATCCATTTATGTTAAAAGTCTTGGAGAGATTAGGGATACAAGGGCCATAACTAAATATAATAAAAGCTATATACAGCAAGCCGACAGCTAACATCAAATTAAACGGAGAGAAACTCAAAGCCATCCCACTTAACTCAGGAACACGACAAGGCTGTCCACTCTCGCCATACCTCTTCAATATAGTGCTTGAAGTTCTAGCAATAGCAATAAGACAACATAATGGGATCAAGGGGATTCGAATTGGAAAGGAAGTATTTAAACTTTCGTTATATGCAGATGATATGATAGTGTACTTAAGCGACCCCCAAAACTCCACCAAAGAACTTTTACAGCTGATAAACAGCTTTAGTAATGTGGCAGGATACAAGATCAACTCCAAAAAATCAGTCGCCTTCTTATACACAAAGGATATGGAAGCAGAGAGGGAAATCAGAGAAGCTTCACCATTCACAATAGCCACAAACAGCATAAAATATCTTGGGGTAAATTTAGCCAAGGAAGTGAAAGATCTATTTGACAAGAACTTTAAGGTATTGAAGAAAGAATTTGAAGAGGATACCAAAAAATGGAAGGACCTCCCTTGCTCTTGGATTGGGAGGATCAGCATAGTAAAAATGGCAATTCTACCAAAGGCAATTTATAGATTCAATGCAATCCCCATCAAGATCCCATCAAAATTCTTCACAGATCTGGAGAAGACAATAATCAACTTTATATGGAAAAACAAAAAACCCAGGATAGCCAAAACAATCCTATACAATAAAGGATCTTCTGGAGGCATTTCCATCCCTGACTTCAAACTCTATTACAGAGCTACAGTAATGAAAACAGTGTGGTACTGGCATAAAAACAGAGAAGTCGACCAATGGAATCGTATAGAAGACCTGGATTTTATCCCACAAACCTATGAACACCTCATTTTTGATAAAGGAGCTAAAAGTATACAATGGAAGAAAGAAAGCATCTTCAACAAATGGTGCTCGCACAACTGGATGTCATCCTGTAGAAGAATGAAAATAGACCCATATCTATCACCGTGCACAAAACTCAAGTCCAAATGGATTAAAGACCTCAATATCAGCCCGAACACACTGAACCTGATAGAAGAGAAAGTGGGAAATACCCTACAACAGATGGGCACAGGAGATCGCTTCCTATGTATAACCCCAGAAGCACAGACATTAAGGGCAACATTGAATAAATGGGACCTACTTAAACTGAGAAGCTTCTGCAAAGCAAAGGACATTGTCACTAAGACACAAAGGCAACCTACTGACTGGGAGAAGATCTTCACCAACCCCGCAACAGACAAAGGTCTGATCTCCAAAATATATAGAGAACTCAAGAAACTAGACTTTAAAATGCTAATTAACCCAATTAAAAAATGGGGCACTGATCTGAACAGAGAATTCTCAACAGAAGAAGTTCAAATGGCCAAAAGACACTTAAGGTCGTGCTCAACTTCCTTAGCAATCAGGGAAATGCAAATCAAAACAACTTTGAGATATCATCTTACACCTGTCAGAATGGCTAAAGTCAAAAACACCAAGGATAACCTTTGCTGGAGAGGCTGTGGAGGAAGGGGTACCCTCATCCATTGCTGGTGGGAATGCAATCTTTTTTTTTTCTTTCTTTTTTTTTTTATTGCGAAAAGAAGAAAAAAAAAACATAAACAAAAAACAAGTTTCCACCTCCTCCCAGCCTCCCATTTCCCTTCCCCTCCTCCCACCCTTCTCCCCCTCCTCCCCTCCTTCTCCCCCTCCTCCCACCCTTCTCCCCCTCCACCCACTCCTCTCCCCCTCCCTCTCCAGTCCACAGAGCAGTCCGGGTTCCCTGCCCTGTGTTAAGTCCTAGGTCCTCTCCGTCCATATCTAGGAAGGTGAACATCCAAACTGGCTAGGCTCCCACAAAGCCAGCACATTAAGTAGGATCAAAACCCCCTGCCATTGTCCTTGGTGTCTCATCAGCCCTCATTGTTCGCCATGTTCCAAGAGTCCGGTTTTATCCCATGCTTTTTCGGTCACAGTCCAGCTGGCCTTGGTGAGCTCCCCGTAGATCAGCTCCTCTGTCTCAGTGGGTGGATGCACGCATCGTGGTCCCGAATTCTTTGCTCATGTTTTCCCTCCTTCTGCTCCTCCTTGGGACTGCAATCTTGTGCAACCACTGTGGAAGTCAGTGTTTCGGTTTCTCAGGAAATTCGGGATCAACTTACCCTTGGACCCAGCAATACCACTCCTGGGAATATACCCAAGAGATGCCCTATCATATGACAAAAGCATTTGTTCAACTGTGTTCATAGCAGTACTATTTGTAATAGCCAGAACCTGGAAACAACCTAGATGCCCTTCAATGGAAGAATGGATGAAGAAAGTATGGAATATATACACGCTAGAGTACTACGCTGCGGTAAAAAACAATGACTTCTCGAATTTTGCATGCAAATGGATGGAAATATTAAACACTATCCTGAGTGAGGTGTCCCAGACCCAAAAAGATGAACATGGGTTGTACTCGCTCATAATTGGTTTCTAGCCATAAATAAGGGCCACGGAGTCTACACTAGGTGAACCTAAAGAAGCTAAGTAAGAAGGTGAACCCAAGGAAAAACATATAGTTATCCTCTTGGCTAAGGGAAGTAGACCAAATTGCCGGGGAGAAAATTGGGATCTTGGGGATGGGGTGGGATGGGGGTAAGGAGAGATGGGGAGAGAAAAGTTGGAAGGGAAGGAGGGGGAACTTGGGGAAACAGGAGAATTGGGATAAAGGAAAGGTGGATAGGAGAGCACGGAACCACAATTCTTAGTTAAGGGAGCCACTTTAGGGTGGGCAAGCGACTTGACCCTAGAGGGGCTCCCAAGTGCCCAAGATGAGGTTCCCAGTTAGTTCCTTGGGCAGCTGAGGATTGGGAACCTGAAATGACCCTATCCTAGTGCAATACTGATGAATATCTTGCATATCATCATAGAACCTTCATCTGGTGATGGATAGAGATAGAGACAGAGACCCACACAGGAGCACTGGACTGAACTCCCAAGGTCCCAATGAGGAGCAGAAGGAGGGAGAACATGAGCAAAGAAGTCGGGACCACGAGGTGTGCACCCACCCACTGAGACAGTGGAGCTGATCTACTGGGAGCTCACCAAGGCCAGCTGGACTGTGACCGAAAAAGCATGGGATAAAACCGGACTCTCTGAACATGGCGAACAATGAGGGCTGATGAGATGCCAAGGACAATGGCACGGGGTTTTGATCCTACTTAATGTGCTGGCTTTGTGGGAGCCTAGCCAGTTTGGATGTTCACCTTCCTAGATATGGACGGAGGGGGGAGGACCTAGGACTTAACACAGGGCAGGGAACCTGGACTGCTCTGTGGACTGGAGAGGGGAGAGGGAGGGGGAGAGGAGTGGGGGGGGAGGGTGGGAGGAGGGGGAAAAGGGTGGGAGGAGGGGGAGGGAAGAATAATAAAAAAATATATAATTGTTTATCTTAAAAAAAAAAACTTTGCTGCCCAGTGGTTTCATGATAAATCTCATTTAGAAAGTTGGTTCTTATATCTGCTGAGGCTACAAATTTTTGTCATTAGTCATAAGCACATCTGTGCGTGCTTGGCAATGAGAGGAGACAATGTTGGCTAGCAGGAGGATATGTGTAATACTCATAATCAGAAGCTTCTTGATTACTTATCTTTTCAACCCTTCACTCCTCTCCTCAAGGTATCATTTCTCTATGAAAATGAGAATTTTTTCAGAAATATTATAGACTTCTCACCAGCTTCAATGGTGTTTTTTTTTTTTAACATTTTGGGGTTAGTTGGACATTAAATTGTGCAACAGAGGCAGGCAAATGAGTCCTTTATTATCCATCCTCATTGCTAATATCTCCAAAGTACACATATGAAGGAATGTTTCAGTAACTTACAACACGGAACCAAGTGTCCTTGCCTTACAGGGTTTGGCTTATATTAACCTGCAGTGTGAAGCTTTTTGACCTGTCCCAGGCACCCCATTTGATTGTTCTGCTTCATTTATCCCAGCAGTAAGGCAATCCTTAAAAGCACCAACTGGTTAGAGCAGCGCTTGAGAGCATTATTCTGACAGCCTCCTTTATAAATCAACACTGAGGCCAGGTCATTTCAACTTTCAGTTTTGCAACATTTGTGATATAAAGAGGATGAATAAAAGAAATGGATTTGGAAAAAGAGTCCATGGTCATATATAATGAAACTAAATAGTATTCTGTATTGTGCTTTTTGAAAACTAGGCATTACTAGCTTTATGACTTTTAATAAACATAATAAAATATTACAATATAAGACAAAATATAACATCATAATCCACATTTTACTACATAATCCTGCATGCATTTGTACAAACAATAGAACTATCTGTACTGATATAAGCATACTCAGCAACAAATTCACCAAATAATGTTTAATATTAGTACAAGAAATCTAATCTAAATGATCAGAATCAATTAAAACTTGTTTAATGAGACCCACAAAGCTATTCTGACAACTCCGCAAAATCACATAGTTTGAAAGACATTGACATATAGTATGACATTCAATATAAGTAAGTATCCTGTCCAGGGAACCTAATAAGTACCTTATGTTTTTCTAGGAAAGTGTTTCAGTATTTGATACACCTTTCTTAGGTGTTATACTTTATGAATCATGATGTCCAAATAATAAAATCTATTATTTATATATGAAAGTTTTCTCTCAAAAAAATCAAGTCTGTTTGACTTCAGTAGAGTTCATTTACATCACCATTCTTTTTATCTCCTTGAATACAAAGACTGATTGTGCCTTGCTTGCATTTACTTCCAGATTCCCACCAGAAAATATTTTAAGATAATTTATCTAAAACTGATATTACAATACATTCAATTGAAAAATTTAAACATAGAAAAATAAAGATAAAAATGCAGAAGTAAACTCCATAATCATAAATAGAATAACATTAATTTTTGTATTGAAATTTAAAATAAAAGAATTTCATGCACACGTTTATATATTATTTATCTAACTGTGGCTTTTTCACTTGTTGATTACTAAGAACAGTGTAGCCTTTTCATATTGTTTATATTTTCTTGTGTTTGGGAATAACTGCATAATACACCATTCTTGAGTATAGAAATTTTTAACTCCAACTTTTAACTATGTAGACATTTGTAACTTCAAGCACATATGAATGAGCTGATTGTAATCCATTCCTAAGTTTTTATCTGTTTTGGTGCATGACTCACACTGAAAAGTAAACTCAGTAATGTTTAAGTACTAAGGTTTTACTTTGTCTTCACTTACCTAAGTTTTCATTTCAAAAGATAAAAAATAAAAATCAACACTAGGACTTACTGTTTAGCTAAGTGGTTGTAATGAAGAGAGACACATACATAAGTCTTTATACTTCATAGTAGACTAGATCTCACTTATTTGTATTTTCAAACTGTAGTTATCTTTATTATAATTTTATGTAGAAAGCTGATAATATGAGTTTTTCCATTGTCAAATGAATATATTACAAACATAGCATTCTAATTATCCATGTCTATAATCATTTTCAAAGAAAGAATTATTTTACAGTCAGTGAAATAATGTTACAAAAAATGTGTTGACCTTGCAGGAAAAGGTTATTTAAAGTTCCTCTGATTATAAAAAGATATACAAATCACTACCATCACCAGGTTTCAAATCAATAAGTTCAAATATGCAAATAAAAGAGTTATTAAAGACTAATTATTATGTTAAAATGCCAGTGTGACTAATAACAAGTCAAAAATTAATGGTGTCATAAATATCTGATAGGCACTAAACCCCTCTCCCCGTATAAACATTGTGATTTGAATTCATTGATTATTTTTGGGAATTTATGAACAACAAATGGAAAAATGGCAGTGAAAAATCATAATAAGTAAGAAAATGGAGAAAGCAGAAACAATTTAGAAAGTAGAAATGAATAGGGAAGGAGAGTTAATGTTTGATCTTCACTGCTTCATCTTGTCATGGAGGAGAATTTAGATACTGCAGATTATTTCTTCAATATGTGTTGTTGATAGAGTTTTTCGTTTGCAAGAAGCAGTTATATTTATAGCTGCATATGGCTTGTATTGTTTAGATGTAGAGTTTTGGAAAGTATTTGCACATATTGTTTTAAAGTGTGTGAGCGTTGTGATAGGAGCGGCGGGGCTGCGTCCCCAGCACCCCGGCCGCCTGCTAGCTTATGCCTGAAATAACAACACACAAACTGTATTCATTTAAACACTGCTTGGCCTATTTCTATCTAGCCTCTTCTAGGCTAACTCTCGCACCTGGACTAGCCCATTTCTTTTAATCTGTGTAGCCCACGAGGTGGCTTACCAAGGAGATTCTAGCCTACGTCCATCCTGGGTTGGAGCTTCATTGCGTGTGCCTCAGAGAGCAGAGCTATCCCTGCATCTGCCCAGGAGAGGGAAGCATGGCATCTCTGAGCTCACTTCCTCTTCCTCCCAGCATTCTGTTCTGTTTACTCCGCCCACCTAATTTTCTACCTATCAGGGCCAAACAGTTTCTTTTTTGCTTAACCAATGAAATCAACAAATTGATATATGACACTCCCACTTCATGTGAGAGTACTGAGCAATCACGAACAAGGTTATTATGGACTTCTTTGCACTATGTATTCCCAGCTCTCATTGGTGTGTTTTGTGTAAGGACTTTTTTTCTCTCGTTCTGGTTCCTGATGCTTTTTTGAAGAGTTGGTGTGATGTCACCTGAAAGGTGTATATTTGGCTTACATAAGATTAATTCTGTATATAAAGATATTTTTAAATTGATTCATTCTAAGATTCATGCATCAATGGATACACATTCAGAATCACAAAAGATATAGAGTATTTTTTTTTCTGGAAATGTTGGGAAATACAACAAGAATTTACACTTTAACAAAGTAAACAGGAGTCTGAAACAATTGGGATACTTCATTGGTAAGGCAAGATATAGATAGAACTATAGTGAGTCCCATAGTTTAATGGCTACTCAAGAAAATAAGGTCTATTTTGGTTTAACAACAAATTATTTACTTGTTGTGGAGGCCAATTTGAATTGAACTTATGTCACTAGAACTTAAGATAAAAAGGAGTCGTAAATGACCTATCGGCTAATTCAGAAAGAGTGCTGTAAACTCAAATCAGTATAGATAGATGGACTCTTCTCTCTTTAGCCTGCTACACATGGAGATGCTATTTGCCCTTAACAATGTATTAACATTTTAAGTCTTATTAATAGTAACTGATAGCTATAAATTTATAAGACAAAAGACATAACATTCAGTCAGATTCCTCATCCATTTTAATTTTTGTGTCTTAGGCAATATTCATGATTTGGAGCATAAATTTAACACGTCTCCTGCCATGTTACCTGGAGAATACAGTAATTACAAAAAAAAAAAAAACAAAGCTAGTCTGTTAAAGCATCAGCCATGTCTTGGGCTTAAGCAGAGTTAAGGTTTGAATGTAAAAGGTCCACAATGGGTCACATGCTTAAACACTTGGTTTTCACTTCTTATACTGTTTGAAAGTTTTTGGAGATTTGTGAAGGTGGAAATTTGCTGAGGAAATGATTCTTGTTGGTGGATCTGGAGATTTGAGACCTTGGCCTCAATCTGTCCTCTCTTTCTTCCTGGCTGAAAACACAGTGTAAGGAGCTGCCTTATGTTTCTGTTGACACAGCTTCCCAACCATGATGAGCAGTTTCCCTTCTTAAACATTAAAGGAAATAGAACCTTTATCCTCTGTTTCTTATTGTTATGAAAATAGTAACTAAGAATACATATAAATTTAACAAGGAAATATTTTCCCCAAGGATTTTGATATGTGATATGTCATTGTTTGAGAGAAATAATTTTCCCTTACACCACAGCCAGTACTTATTGCTATGAAAGGCAGTATGATATAAACAGTGACATAAAGCAGAATAAACAAGGCAAATAGTAAAAAGGTCAGGCATCCTGAAAAGCGGCAAGAGATTTTACTTCTTTTTAATTGAAAAACTTACTTAATAAAGAAATTGTATGCACATCTGTTGGGCAAATAGTGGTTCAGCATTAATCCTTCAAAGATTTTTCATAATGCATTTTGATTAGGTAGCAATATTGCACAATTCTAGGATAACTTTTTTAACTCCTTTTATGAAGGCACATTCTGTATTATATTTTTCTTTGTAAACAATTCTATTACCTATACATCTTCTATAATTGAGTCTTTTCTAGTACATATAGGAACTTAACGAGGATTCATGCTCAATTCTATACTTCCTGTGCTCAGAGTGATATATCTAAATTAGAGTCCTGGGTTGAATTTAAGGGTTTACTTAAGAGACAAAGACTTTTGTATTATTATCATATAAAATGTGGAAAACATTTGAATTAATAAATGAGTAATATCACACTACTCTGAAAGTACATTGTAGCATGCCACTCACTCTCAGTTGAGACCTTTAGATGTACTCATACATCTTTCCCAATAATTGTACACTGTTAGTATTTCCAATGTCTCTCCTTACTCAGTTTTCACCAGCAGCAGTGAAACTCAGGCCATACCTTATATTTACTGAGGATCTTCTCACTCAGTTGAAATGTTTTCCATTCTTTCCAAGTCTGTGTTCACTTGCTCAGTAAGACTTTCTGTGGATATTGAGCTCAACTTCCATATTTCTTTGTATTTTCTTTCCCCATCACTCTTAGGGTCATGAGCATACAACACATTTTACTTTTTAATTTTATCTTTCCTCTTCCATTCCATTGAAGAGTATCTATGAAATACATTGCTTCCTATTTATTTAATATTTTTGTATGCGGCTTGCTTCTTTTGTTGAGAGATCTTTGGAACCTTACTAAGCAACAACTCCAAAAGAACTAAGACCTTCCTCAGATTAGATAGGCTTTTCATTTGTAGGCCTTTGGCATCTAACAGGGCATTTCTGTATATGTACATATCTGTACTTTACTTAAAAGTCACTGAAGTGGGGCTTTTCTATAGTGAGTCAGCATTATTATCTATTAAAAATTGCTTTAATTACAGTCTTTGAAAAGGTATCAGTGCTCATATATCATTAACCCTACAAATGTATATTAGTGCTGTTTTGTTCAAAATAAGCTAAGAAACCCTATAGAGTTCTAAGTATTATAAAATTATTCGTTTTTAATGCTTTAGACTGGTGATTGGTTAATATAATTTTGGCATTATAGTTAATTAATTGATATTGCTAAGGCACTCAAAACACTGATTCTTAATATCAGAAAATTCAGAAAAATCCCAGTGGACTGTCCTCCTCCAGTATGCCAGAATGTCAGACTTGGACTTGATATAACTAGACATTAATTCTTTGTAAATTTTTTTTCTTAATCTAGAAAAACTTTTATAACCATTAAATTTCCCATTTTGGCACACCACTTTTACTATTACTTTTTGGAGAAGTATTCCATTAATTTGTACTAAATATTTTAAAGAATGTAATTATTCACTATACTGTGCATCTAACCTAGGAATCAGAATTTTATGAACTCTCACAGTATTCAAATGTATTCATGTAATGGAACGATTTTGAGAAATGTAGCCTTAAGCCTTCTCTATTAAATAAATTGTACTTGGCTAAATTGCTTTTCATTTTCTCATTTTATTTGCTCTTGAATTTGTCTGTTTTGATTTAATACTCATCTCAGCATACTCTAATCATTCAAGTATATACCAAATCAACCAACAAAACAAACAAAAATGCAAGACATACTGTGGTAAATGTATCTTTGTGATTACCTCCAATGTCATCAATCTGATCTTTGACAAAATATATTATCCTATCTAATGTTTTATTAGTCATCCATAAGTCAAATTAAACTACAGACCCACTTTTTATTTGATGTTCACTATTACTTTTGGACTTTGCCTAAATACTTTCTAATATTTTTAAATTTATTTTTATTTTATTACGTGTGTTAAGTGTGTGAGCATTTGTGTGTGTGAGAGAAGGGTGTTCGTGGGTCACATGAGTTCAGTTCCTGTGGAGATCAAAATTGGCATCAGACTCTTGGGACTTGGAGTTAAGTGGTGGCTGTGACACCTTTAATGATACCCTACAAATGAAACTCGCTCCTCTTCAGGAGCAGTTTATGTTTATAACTACTGAGCTGTCTTTCCAGCCTTGAGGCCTATTTTATTATTTCATTTTACTTTTCAAAAGCACTTGCCTTTCACATTTCAGTTTCTTTTTTTAATATTAATTTATTATGTATACAATATTCTATCTGTGTGTATGTCTGCAGGCCAGAAGAGGGCACCAGACCTCATTACAGATGGTTGAGCCACCATGTGGTTGCTGGGAATTGAACTCAGGACCTTTGGAAGAGCAGGCAATGCTCTTAACCACTGAGCCAAATCTCCAGCCCAACATTTCAGTTTCTGAAGTGAGGTGTCTTTTAGTTATAGAGTTGAGGATCTGTAGAGCAAGCGTAGTTTCGTCTCACTAATAATACACATCACATGCAGTTGAAATAGCAACTTGATTAATCTCAATACCATACAATTGGTAATACTCATAAATTCTTCAGAGGTCATATTTTAAAACTATTTAAGTCCATTTTTCTTGCTTAGCATTTGAAGCTCTGTGAAGGAAATGAACACAAAGGCATTTAAAAAGCATTTATTTATTGCAAATAATTTATAAGTGCATCCTTTAAATATTTAAATGCACTTTTGATGAATTAATTATTTATTTTATTGGATTAAGATCAGAAGTTTTCTTTTTCTAGAATTAAATTCATTTAAGGCAGGATCCTCCTAGAAATACTTCCTCTTTTATTTTGATTATTTAAAGGTCAGAGCCAGTTTGGTCACCACAACAGCCTGAGAAATTGTCCTTTATGAGAAATACTTAGTAATGTTTTCAATTTACTGAATAATGAGTTAATATTTGAAAATATTGAAGATTGAGCAGTTTTTCTTCTTATGGTGCTTGTTATCAAAGAATCTCACATTGGATTTCAAAGTATTCTTTACTGATTATGTAGTGGTTTGAATGAGACTGTCCCCCCCATCAAAGTTCATATATTTGAAGGTTTGATTTCCAGTAAATGACTGTTTAAGAAAGACTCACAGGTATGACCTTGTTAGAAAAGGAATGTCACTGGGAGTTTCCTGGTCTCTTTTTGCCAACTTATGGATTATATGAAAACTCCCAACTATGGCTCCACTCTATTGTCATGACTACATGACTACTGTTATTCTTCCCATGTTGATAATCATGGACTAACCCACTGAAACTATAAGCAAGACCCTAACTAAATGCTTTGTTATATAGCCTTGTTTATGGTATTTCTTTCCAGCAATAGAAAGGTAATGAAGACAGGTTTCTTAAAATCTTAGTTGCTGATTGTGTAGGCCACATGTTTTAAATAAAAATAATTAAGAATGGCTGTAGATTCCACTCTAAATAAAACATTTATATGATCCTTTCCATGGTTGAAGAAGACACTGTGGAAGAGAGATGGCAAGTATGTTAAGAAGGAGAAGGCAGATTAAAGGGTTGTGAAGTGCCTCCTCTAGGCTTCATACAACTAATGCAATTTAACTTACGTGAAATGCGATTACCAACACTGGACCACACAAGATGGATCTTGTCAGCAATCACTTATGCAAGTAGGATAAACTTATGCGTTTCTAGTTATTAATATTGAACCATTGACTATAGGTAGATTTTTGAGGAGTCACTGTCTTCAGGTGTGTAGCAACTACTGTGCTCCAAACTCTTGATCACAGAGACTGCCTTGAGTCTGACTCAATGGGTCACAAAATCACACAAGTAGACAGGGCCATGCAAGTTATTTTGTAAGAAGAATGGAGGTCAACATGGCAAGTATGAAAACAGATACTCATTTAATAAATGTGTATGTATATATGTGTGACCTTATTTTATAACAAACTTAATTAGTATTTATGCATATTACAAAGACAACTGACAAGATGGAATAAAATATTTTATTAATACCCATAATATATGAACAAGTCTAAAAATTAATTGAAATCAGAAAATAATATAATCAATATATATGAAAAGTATTTGAGTAAACAGCAAATGAAGAAACATAAATTTCTAATGAATACATCAAAAAAATGTGCTTCTCTTTACCTATCAACGGAAGACATGTCAAAACTACAGTAGTATCCCATCTCATTCCAGTCAGAATGATAATCAAGGAAACAAACTAATACCAAATGCTACACACTGTGAGAGGAAAATGCATAGACCATAGGTGGATATGAATATCTATCCAACCAGAGAGCACATAAGTGTGAAACTACCCAAATCAAATAAGAATAGACCTATCCCACCATCAGGATTTATGACCCTTTGGCTGAAAGTCATACCTGCATTATCATGGTCCTTCCTTTAGTATTTCCAGTGGAATCAGCCTATAAACCTAGATTTTCACACATGGATGGAGAAAGAAATTATAGTACATACATGTAATGAGATAATCATACAAAAATGATTGAATTTTAGTCAGGTGCCGGAAAAGTTCACTTATCACAATATCATCACATTAAGTAAACCAATCTCACAACAAAAATAACATGTTTTTCTCCATGTATGATGTTTAAGAAAAAAATACATAGAAATAAAATGTAGTATTATCAGAGTTGTGGAAGAGAATACAAGAAGTGGGAAGTCATAGAGCACATGAACAAAATATATTTCATGTAGTTCTCCATCAGTAAGTGTTGAATAAGGTATCTTTGGAACAATTGTCCAGTATAATCTTGAAACATGAATTGGTTTCAGTATTTTTTTCTAGGTATAATTTATATATTTAGTCATTTCAGGGGTGAGTATGGACCATTGATATGAGTGAGGGATAGCTCAGACTTCTGGTAAGCAACATACATTATCTTTATGGGAATTCCACTCTATTTCAAGACTGTCTATGCTATCATGACCTGCATTTACAATCTTACCCTTTGTGCTCAAGGTATTAGGAAGCAAAAAGAAATCATTCCTAACCAGGTGTTGGTGGTGCTTGCTTTTAATCCCAGAACTCAGGAGGCAGAGGCAGGCAAATCTCTATGAGTTCAAGATTATTCTGGTCTACCAGAGCTAGTTCCTCAGCACATAGATTTCAGTTTTATAAGGCTGTCAATGATAATTTATACTTAGGTTGGCTATGTGGTGATAATCATGATGTAAGTTTAGCATGTTGCCAATTAGACAGATCAATCCAGTAAAATGTTGTACGTACACAATGGCTTTATTTTTGGATTTATTATCTGCATATATACAAATGTTGTCTTAGAATATTCCAAGACACTATAATTATAAAGAGATAGTGTTTAGGGATTTCTTCTGCATAGGTCATGATCTGATGATGTAGGATTCCCTTCTGTATGCTCTGAATATGATTGGTAAATAATTAAAGAAATTGGCTTGGCCTGTGATAAGATAGAGTAGAGCTAGGTGAGGAAAACTAAAATGAATGCTGGAAGAAAGGAGGCAGAGTCAGGGAGAAGGCATGGAGCAGCCGCTAGAGAAAGACATACCAGAAGCTTGCTGGTAGGCTACGAGCCTCATGGGAAAATATAAAATAAATGAAATGGGTTAAATTAAGATGTAAAAGCTAGCCAATAAGAAGCTAGAACTAATTGGACAAGTAGTGATTTAATTAATATAGCTTCTTGTGATTATTTTGAAAGTCTGGGCAGCTGGGAAAACAAGCAGCTTCCTATTATACTCTGATTTCAATTAATGCTCATTACATAGATATTTAATCTTGTTAATAGTAGGAAACATTTTATTTACTCCCCCATTTGGGTTGTACAAGGGAATGAACCTGGGGCCTCATGCTTGTAAAACAAGATCTTCATCACTGGGCAATGGCCCAGTCCTTTATTAAACTTTGTGTTAACTACAAATGAGATGTCATAAAGCATCTTATTTGATCAAAATATTTTAGTTTTCTTCAGTGAAATGTTGCTTAAACAATCAAAATGACTTTTCAGAAACTGTATCTATGGAATACAATACCTTGTTATATTTATTCCTTTAATGAACTTAATATAAACCAATATACAAGAAGTACTTATTTCTATGACAATTTATTTCTCAAAATTCCTTCTTCAAATGAAGCTGAATATGAGTACAATGAATTTAAATAAAAATGCTTCGTTTTTCTCGTGTTCCTTTTTTTGACTGTTAATAATTTTAATAAATGCTAGATGCCTCTTTTTCTTCTCCTTTTACATTTCTCTTGCATTCTAAATTCTTTCAATTTATTTTTCTAGCTCTCTAGTTCATAGGGTACCCTTTGCATTTACTGTGTTACTTATTTCATTTCCCACTGGGTTTGAGACATGTCCATTTTTCAATGTTCAATTTCTGCATTGGGGAAATTTACAAAGCAGTTGTAGTTTGTCTCTATTGTGCTCATGAGGAACGTGTTCAGATCTTGTTGGTTTTTAAACAATGGCATTTCCTTCTCTCATTGAGATTCTTGTTTTTTTGCAGGGACATAGCTTCCATTCAAAAATGTCATTTAAGGAAAGACTAGAGGTCAATTTCTCATTTGTATTTCTGCAGAACATCTAAGAAGAGGGTAAAGAACCTTGAGCAACAGGCAGCACTGTTTTCTACTCTCAAGGATTTTCTTTCAAATTATTCATCTGTATTTATGATGCACTCGAATTGAGAAAGGGCAAGATTATTCATTATATCCTAAAGGTTGAAGGGACAAAAGAGTTGGAGATTCAGCAAGTGCATGTTGTGGGGTAGAAAGTGGTCAGATTCTTCTTCTTCTTCTTCTTCTTCTTCTTCTTCTTCTTCTTCTTCTTCTTCTTCTTCTATTCTTCTTCTATTCTTCTTCTTCTATTCTTCTTCTTCTTCTTCTTCTTCTTCTTCTTCTATTCTTCTTCTATTCTTCTTCTATTCTTCTTCTTCTTCTTCTTCTTCTTCTTCTTCTTCTTCTTCTTCTTCTACTACTTCTTCTTCTTCTTCTTCTATTCTTCTTCTACTTCTTCTTCTTCTTCTTCTTCTATTCTTCTTCTTCTCTTCTTCTTCTTCTTCTTCTTCTATTCTTTTTCTTCTCTTCTTCTTCTTCTTCTTCTTCTTCTTCTTCTTCTTCTTCTTCTTCTACTTCTTCTTCTTCTTCTTCCTCTCTTTCTTTTTCCCCTTCATCCTCCTCCTCTTCTTCTTTGTCTTTTTCCTCTTCTTTTCATTTTGTATTTTGAGACAGGGTTTCTCGGTAGCTTTTGAGACTGTCCTCAAACTCACTCTGTGGACTGCCTGCCTCATCCTCCTGAGTGCTGAGTTTAAAGGATTGCACCACCACCTGGCCAGTTGTCAGTTTCTTAATCAACTTCTCTCTTCAGAAAGACTTGTGTCTGTTATAAGTTTGTACCTGGGGCACACTTCATTCTCAACTCATGCCAGTGTCCTCTGTAAAGGACCAAACTTAGCCATTTTCAAAGTAATACATAGGAAATATAGAACTATAAAAAATTAATTTTTATAGCAGTTCAAATATTTTTACTTTATTCAAATTTTTCCACTGAAACCCAAACTCCAGTGGAACTATATTTAGAGAAACATTATTTTTGATAGCAGTTAAAAATAAATGCAATGAAAGAGGTAAAATTGTGCTATGTTTAATGTCTTTTAAAGACAAGGTACCAGTGTTCTTTATCCCCTGCCCTCTCTTCTTCAACAGTGAGAAAAGTTTTCAAGAATATATGCAACTCAAAGAGAAAGACTACTCTAGAAATGAAATCAACTCTCATCTAGAACTTGAACTTTTTTTTTATAGAACTTTGAAAGATACATTCAAATTTTTAAGGCACATTGATTATGTAATTTTGTTATGCTTACTCTTCATTCATGACTTCTTTAGGTTTTATTTTCCAAAGAGAATCAGATTCTTAGGTTATTTATCCAGCTCATTCGAGCTCTTTGCATGTTTCACATGTGTAATGGAGATCATTGTGTGCTTTGGAACAGTCCCCTTGGACACTGTGAAGATTTGTCAGTTGATTTGGCTTAATAAAACACTGATTGGCCACTAATCAGGCAGAAAGTGAGATGGGGAAACCAAATTAATGATGATGGCAAAGAGAAGGATAGAGTCAAGAGAGTTACCAGCAGATTTAAAGAAAGCAAGATAGACATGCCACACTGAGAAAAGGTACCAAGTCACATGGCAAAGCATGGATAAGAATTATGGCTTAATTTCAGTATAAGTTAATTTCAGTATAAGAGTTAGCTAGTAATAAGCCTGAGCTATTGGATGAGGCTTTACACTTAATATAATCCTCTATGTGGTAATTTGGGAAGCAGCTACTGAGCATTTGGGAATGGGAAGTTGGAAGAGAAATGTCCAATTACAATCAAATAGTGATCAAATCCCTGTCGGAAGAAAATGTTTTAGCAAACATAGACTTCAGAGCACTCTTAATAGTTCTGGCCAGTGTGAATTTTCTACTTGTTTTTGTTATAATCCTGATAAGGAGGGTGTTTGGTGATTGCTTATCTTCCTCACATAGACTATTTTATTTAAACACTATGAGAAACAATCTGAAAGTTATTAATTATTCCTGAAGTTAAATGTAAAATGAACTACATGAATCTCATAGCATAATGATTACACATAATACTGTGAAAGTTGTAATTTTAAGCAGTAAGTTCAATATGTTCCATTTAAGAAAGAACTGAAGTTACAATTTCATTTAATTTATGTGGAAAATATGTTACCCCAAAAGCTTTCTAATACAAGATGTCTTGCAGAGTGACCATGGATAACACATTTATTTTCAGGCCATATTTGTATAGTCATATGCCTGTAAGCTATACAATATAGCTACACTATACAATTTGTATTTTCTTTGGATTCCAAATGTGAATTCCTTGCTCTATTTATGTAATGTAAATTTATAAGCCTGTACAATTTAAAGTATTCAAGTTATTAAAATATGAATAATATGTCATGTTTAGATCATTATTTAGAGTGATACTTCTCATCATATTACAACTCACAAGTTGACATTTATTCTCGGAAGAATGCTGATTCAACAGTTCCTGCACGGCAATGTGTTGAATATAAAATATGTAATATTTATGAGCATAGAACAGCAAATCTTCAGAAATAAAAATCAGAGATATTGATATCAACTTCAGATGAGAGCTGAGCTACAAAAAATGTGACTATAAGTTTTTAAGTGAAGAATTTGGGTAGAAAATTATCATTTAGAAATTATTTTTCTTTGAGAATTTCATGCTTGTATATAAGTTATTTTGATTGTATTTACACCCAATACCCTCACATATACTCACCCTACACCTGCTTTATACTATCTTTTTTCAGACCAGTTAGAGAAATAAATTATTTTCCAAAGAACTATGCAGACAATGTGCTTTACTGCAGAAAAAAAAAAAACAGACTGAAGGACAGAAGAGGACCAAAAGGAGGGAGAACTAAAACAACAAATATTAAAATTTAAATAAAAACACAAAGGATGAAAGCACATGAATGGAACAATAGAAGAAGAAAGGTTGAGTCTATTGTGTGCAAAGATTTCAATGCATATGTTGTGATTAACAGAATGGTTTACTCAGAAAAGTAGCTATAAGCATGATGTCATGGTGGTTTAGGAAAACTAGAATTAATTCAATTTTAAGTGGGTTTTGAAAATGATAAGCCAAGATAAAAAAAATCATGCCCCAGAAATTATGGATTGCTTATACATCATGTGGCAAGTAGGGATTAGTATATGAAACAAGCAAGAGTTGAGACAGTGATACAGCAACATATAAGGGACCCTTTGCCTCTGTTTTACACACAACAAAGACAGAAAATTTAATGTATGAAGTACAAACTTCTGAAAAAGACTGACACAATCAATCTGTACACTGGTCAGTTTTTGGCACCTTGTGTTGCTTGCATCTCAGCTTAAGCAATCAACTTCCAGAGGAATCTATTTGCCATTTTGCAAGTAGATATGCTCTATGTGCATTTGACTGACCTCCAAACTTGTGCACACAAAATACATGCTAAATTATTTTAAATACATTTGAACAGTTTAGGAAAATAATGATATAATGACAGATTTGCTTACAACAGGCATGATAACCACAAAAATTTAATAATGATATTCAAATTAACTTAGTGACAATTTTCTCCCACTCAGGTTGTTTACACAATGCTCAGTGAGGATCGGTACTTCCTAGTCTGTCCTGCTCTGTTAATGTGATCTCAGAAAAATTAGATTATCTCACCATCTACTTCATCATCATTTATGGTAATATCTTCCTTCAAGGTGGTAATAAACATTACTTGTGCATATAATGTAAGGGAATTTAAATTGTGCTTAACCCAAAGTAAGCACATTATGTATAAATATTTTTGCATCAGCTCACATTAAAAATTTATAAACCTTCATTATTTATCCCTACTGTCTTGCAAGCTCTAAGCTCATTCACAGTAAAAATTTTGTGTTCCCAAAGTAGAAACACCTGCAAGTCAGTTAACCATTTCTTTGATGCTGTCCCAGGTTCTTGCTTTGTCTCCCATCTGAACCAAAGGATATTAAAATTCAACTGCTGTTATGTGTTGTTTTCCGGTTTGAAAATTATGTTCACATTACTAGTGATCTTTATGTTTTCTGACAAAGTGAACCTTCATCTTTAAATAATTGGCTAGAGAAAGCAAGAATTCCCCTCTGGTCCATCAAAAAAAGTTGCTTTGTTGTTGATGTTTGTTCTCCCTTGGCCGTCACAATTTCAGAAAAGTTCAATTTTGTCACTCTGAGTGAGAGAGAGGACCATCATTGTCCTTGTGTGTTCTATCCTTCTTATGAGGGAGCTGTTTCTGCCTACACCTATGCTGTAGCGTGTGATCTCCATAATGTGTATAGCCCCATGTTATCTTTTCAATGTATTATGGCTTATATGCTATATGTTTCTGCTTCTAGTGGGAAGTTTTAGACACAGTTCTACTAATAGTATATAAAAAAGAAAAAAAAGTGTCTTAACACTAATATTTATTGTAGAGCTGGAGAGATTGTTCAGTGGTTAAGAGCACTGGTTCCTCTTCCAGGGTCAATTCTTAGCACTGTCCTGACACCTCACAACTGTCTGTAACTCTAGTTCCAAGATCTGACACCTTTACAACAACACACATAACATAAAGTTAATTAATAAATAATAAAAAAGAGTTATACTGCTCTTGCAGAGGACTGGAATTTAGTTCATACAACCTTGTGTTTGATGGCTCAAACCTCCTGTAACTCTAGCTTTTCAAGGGACAGTTTTTTCAGGTCTACAGGGAGTACCTGTACTTGCTTGAACATACTCAAACACTTACACATTTTAAAAAAACAAAATTAAATAATTTCAAAAAGAAATCAAAGTGGACAAACACAAAGCAATAAAAAATTTAATCATTGGTATGGTGGTTTGAATTAAGAATGACCCCTATGGGCTCATATTCTTAGTCATTCATTAGGAGTGTTACTACTTAGAGGTGTGGCCTTATTGAAAAAAGTGTGTCAGTTAGGGTGGCCTTTGGGGGTTTCAAATGCTCAAGCCAGCTCCCTTCGCTCTCTCCTTTTTTCTTTTCCTTTCTTTATTTAGACATAAAACTCTCAGCTACCTCTCCAACACTATGTCTCTCTGTAGCAGGCCATGTTTCTTGCCATTATGACAATGGGCTAAACCTCTGAACCTATAAGCAAGTTCAAATAAAGTGCTTTCCTTTTAAGAGTTGCTGTTGTTATGGTTTCTCTTCACAGTAATAGAACACTGAATAAGACAACTAAACAGTGTTTAAGCAAGGAGGTGGAATAGATTCATAATGTAAATTTGACGCTAGATTTTGGAAAGATTGGATCTTTTTTTACACCAAGATGAAATTTTAAATTAAAGTCATAGCTATGAGTATGATTATCAAGAATGGGCAAGCACACTAATGGTTTCCTCATAAGATTTATTTATTTATTTATTTTTTTAAATATTTATTTATTTATTATGTATACAATATTCTGTCCATGTGTATGTCTGCAGGCCAAAGAGGGCACCAGACCGCATTACAGATGGTTGTGAGCCACCATGTGGTTGCTGGGAATTGAACTCAGGACCTTTGGAAGAGCAGGCAATGCTCTTTAACCACTGAGCCATCTCTCCAGCCCCTCATATGATTTTTTTAAATAAAACATGAATAATAGGAAGAAAAGGACCTATGAATCTATAAAATATGAGAAAGTACAAATTCATAGTAACAATTTTAACTGGTCACATTAGCTAACATATTTAAGAGATAATTATCCTGATGGAGAGATTCAACTTTTGATATTATATTTGCTGGTTAGTAACAATATTCTAAAGAAAATATTTCTATTTCTGTTAAGGACAAGATTCTGTCTTAGAACACTACCTGATTTGTGGGAAACCAGTATTTTATGTTCCCTAAACCTGCTGAAAATTGACAACTACACCCGTGGAAAGGCGGTTACACTCACAAGGAGTGATTTTCTTGTTTCTCTTTGGAATTCCTTTAGAAATTTTATGGCTTCTCTTTCATATGAATCAACAATGGCAAATGCCAAAAATAAAATGTAAAGATAAATAATTCTGAGAGTCTTTGCCGTCTGCATGTTTTCCGCGTGCATTTCCAGCCTTCAATCCCATTCAAGCTTGTAAAGACTTTCACTTCGATACTGCTTGCATCTAATTTAGAACACAATCTTAAGAAGTTACTTTTTTTTTTTTTTTACCAGAGATTCTTCAGTTGTTCTGTGGAATGAAATTGCAAGTCACTATACATTTTCATGGAAAATCATGATAGATAAACATCAAGTCAGGCCAATGATTGCAAGTAGATGAAGCGTATGACATCAGCAGACTTGGCCTAAGTTATCATGGCCTTTTCTAATGCCTTGAATTATGCTTACCATATCTTAAGCATGATTTTAACCCCATATGACCTTGATAAATTGTGAATTTTAAATAAAAGAGTAAAGATAAAGAAAAGGTAGGGAAACCCTAATCCTCCATATTAAATTTTGTCTTTGAGGAACAAAACCAAACATTCTAAAGCCTATGCCTTGAATATAATTCATTTGGGTGGTAGGAAAAGGGTCGTTCAGTCTAACAAGGACCAGAGGTGTCAAAACTCTGAAATGTAAAAATAAAAATTCAAGTAGTCTGTTCTGTGAAGCCACAGGGAGACAATCTGCAACCAATGTTTTTGAAGAAAAGACAACGTTGTAGCAAAATCTGTGTGCTTTGATATGTGTGCACTTTTGAAACATTTTATTCTTATTCAATTTCTCCTCCACCTGGAGAACACTAATGGATGGAATTTCATAGTTTATTTTACATTTGGTATGAAACAGTCAATGTTTTCATGAATTCCCAAAGCCCAGGAGAAAGTTAATTTCAGTTCACGTGAATAGATAACCTGCACCTTCTCTTAATAAGGACAGCAACCTGGGGCCTGCAGAAGACAAAGCCAAGAGTAGCTGGGCAGTTCTGCTTAGATTTCTTTGAAAAGGGAGCAACTTCCTTTTGGCCTTGCTACAAACCCTTTGTGGAAAAGCTGTGCAGTAGGGGAAACCATCAGAAATCATTCTTGTAGAACAGCAAGGCAGTGAGGCAAACACTGTCTCCCTCGTGGTTTTACAGTCTGTAATAGAAATTAACAGTGCCATCTGCAGCCCGATTATGCACTTTAAGATCACTGCATGCTTTATAGCAGGCATTATGGTATACGGCAGCAATTTTTGCAAAGCTAGTCACAATTATATTGGTTTCCAGAAAATTAAAAGAACCTTAAGACATAAAGAAAACTGAGACAGAGGTAGGAAGTGGGGCTATATGAACATTAAAAGAAAGACCTTCATCTAAGTTATCCGAATCTCTTTCTCTAAGCCACTGATAGCAACTCTTTCTTTTCTTGATGTCTTTACTCTGCTTTAGAAATAAATTTTGTGCTCCTAAGCCAAATTATATTATCTGCTCTAGTGGTCTATGTGAGCAATGCATTTCATATATTCATGATCTTTGTGTGAAATAAGCTTCCCTGCATTTTCTGTTTGCTCTTAAGCTTGCTAATTTTGGAACTGGTCAAGCACTAGCTTCCCATTACAGTGGTGGAGAGCATGGTAGGTCCATCAGTGCTGCCCAGGGGGTGCTTAGATGAGAACGTGGGCTGACTTTGAAACTTAATTTAAAATTGCATCATTAAATAAGCTTACAAATAGAGTCCTTAAGACTTTCCTTATCGGGCTGGAGAGATGGCTCAGAGGTTAAGAGCATTGCCTGCTCTTCCAAAGGTCCTGAGTTCAATTCCCAGCAACCACATGGTGGCTCACAACCATCTGTAATGCTGTCTGGTGCCCTCTTCTGGCCAGCAGGCATACACACAGAATATTGTATACATAATAAATAAATATTTAAAAAAAAGACTTTCCTTATCAATGTTTGTTTATGTCATGGAGTAATCAAGATATTGAGGAAGTTAAGTACAAATGGATGTTTCTGAGTAAATTACTATTTATAGTCCACAGTCATGCACTCAATCTTGTGTTTTAAAGTATATGTTGTTTCATGGGATCAGCTGAAAAATAAAGGATAATATTTATTACTCAGTATCTCTATCATCTATATCTATCTGTGCATATGTATATACATATATACATACAAATACGTGCCAAACTGCTTCACTGAGAACTGGGTAGAGCTAATAACTTTTGTTGTCTGTCATGGCTATTCTTGGTTGTCAACTTGACTACATCTGGAATTAACTAAAATTCAGAAACGATGGGGCACACCTGTAAAGGAGTTTTGTTTAATTTGAAGTAGAAAGATTCACTTCTGATCTATATCTTTTAGGTAGGAAGACACACCTTTAATCCAGATCTTTTTAGCAGAGGAAATATGTGTCTCTATCTGGATTTGAGGGTTTTGAGGCAGGAAGAGACACCGTCAGTCTCCGCCATACCTTCTACTGTGCTTGCCCACGGACCATGTGAGTTACTGGTATTTTTGAAGGTGCTCTTGCCCCCTTTCATCTTCCGGTGCAGCTTCTAGTAAGCAGTATTCTGTGTGCTTCCAGGGACAGGTTCCTCAGACACAATCCTTATATATAGTTGCTATGTAACTGTAAAAAAATATTTGATAAATTGTCCCTATCCCGTCAGCTTTTACATAACTACTTAGGGTTTATTTAAACTTTTTGCTGAGTATCCTTGCTCTCATTTGTTTAGCTCCCTGAAGGATGAAAACTATTTGTATCCATTTTTTTTAAACTAATTCATTGAATCCTATAATTTAATTAATTTTTCCCTTTGGTTCATCATATTTCTAAAGCATTAAACATAAATAACATATACATTTAAATTATCCGTTAATTTTTAAGGTGTGAGTGGTGTTTTGTGAGTTCTTGTAATACTAAATGGTGCATATCTTGATTTAGTTAATTTTTATCCAAGTTCCAAATAATCCTGTATTAAATAGTTCTTAAAAGAATATTTTGAGTCCTTGATTGAAATTAATTCCTTATTTATGACCTAAAATAAATTTAAAAATTTAAAGGCATTTTAAACTTTTAATAATTTTAATTTAAAGATTGTATTAATTTATAAAAGGCAATTTGTATTAATATTAAGAAATAATGACTAACTATGATAAAACAACAAAATTTTAATAACTCATGTATAATATACCCACATTTATGGAACACTATGAAAGCAGTGCTAAGAGCAAAGCTCATAACACTAAAATCCTAAGTAAAATACATGGAGAAATCTCACACTAGCTACTTAATACCTGAAAGCACTAGAACAAATAGAAGCAAACTCACCAAGAAGAAGTAGATGATAGGAAATAATAACATTGAAAGCTGAAATCAATAAAATAAAATCAAAGAGAACAATACAAAGAATCAATAAAACAGAGTTGGTTCTTTGAGAAAATCAACAAGATAGACAAACCCTTGTCCAAACTAACCAAAAGGCATAAAGTAGCTGTCCAAATTAATAAAATCATAAATGAAAAGGGGGCATAAAACAGATACAGTGGAAATCCAGGGAATCATCAGTTCATACTTCAAAAACCTGTACTCTACAAAATTGAAAAAGAAAAAGAAATGTACAATTTTCTGGATAGGTACCACATACCAAAATTGAATCAAGTCTAAATAAAACATTTAATAGAACTATAATACCTAAAGAAATAGAAGTATTCATTAAAAGTCTCCCCCCAAAAAACAACAACAACAAAACCAAGACCAGATGGTTTCAGTACAGAATTCTACCAAAATTTCAGAGTTAATATCAATACTCTTCAAATTATTTCACATAATAGAAACAGAAGGGACATTGCCAAACTCTTTTTATGAGGCTACAGCTACCCTAATACTCAGTCCACACTAGGATGCAATAAAGAAAGAAAATTACAGACTACTAATTTTCATCTTAAACATTGATGAAAATAACTCAATAAAATACTGGCACACCAAATCCAAGAACACATCAAAAACAATCATCCACCATAATTAAATAATCTTCATCCCATATATTTCAACATATGAAAATATATCATTATAATCCACAATGTAAACAATGTGAAAGGAAAAAAAAACAACATGAACATCTCATTAGATGAAAAAACCTTTGACAAAATCATACACCTTTTCATATTAAAGATCTTGGAGAGATTAATCAGACAAGTGAGAGAACTGTATGACAAGAAGTTTAGACCTTTGAAGAAAGAAATTGAAGAAACTATCAGAAAATGAAAATATCTCTTATGCTCTTGGATAGGTAGGATCAACCTAATAAAAATGGCAATCTTTTGACATATGATCTTAGTGTCAACCAATAAGAACAATGCATATTTGATTTTGGATTCCCCTCTGTATGCTGTGAATACCATTGGCTAACAAAGAAACTGCTTTGAGCCTATAACAGAGCAGGGTAGACAGAGCTAAGTGGGGAAAACTAAACTGAATGCTGAGAAGAGAAGGCAGAGTCAGAGAGAAGCCATGAGACAGACAGTAGAACTTTCCCAGTAAGACACAGCCTCGTGGAGATACACAGATTAACAGAAATGGGATAAATAAAGATGTAAGGGTTAGCCGATAAGAAGTTAGAACTAATGGGCCAAACATTGATTTAATTAAAATAGTTTACTGTGTGATTATTTTGGGTCTGAGCTGCTGGGCAGCTGGGAAACAAAGAAGCAGCCTTTTACAGCACATATTCACAGCAAAATAAACTGGTTGATATTGGCATAAGAACAGAAACATGGATTAATGAAGTCAAATTGAAGACCCTGCCATTAATACACTCACCGATGAACACCTGATTGTTTGATAAAGAAGCCAAAACTGAATAATGAAAAAAAAAAGAAAGGTTCTTCAAAAAATGATACTGGCAAAACAGAATGCCAACATGTAGAAGATTACAAATAAATCCTTATTTATTGCCATGCCAAAAACTCAAGTCCAAGTGGATCAAAGACATCAACATAAATCAAGGTACCCTAAATCCAATAGAAGGGAAAGTGGGACATAGCATTGAACACATTGGCACAGAAGACCACTTCCTAAATATAACACCAGTATCACAGACACTGAGAGCAACAATCGATAAATGTTAAAATGTTTAAAGCTCTATTAAACTTAAAAGGTTCTGTAAGTCAAAGCATATGGTAAATAATACAAAATGGCAGCCTATATAATGGGAAAAAAATCTTCAACAACCCCACATCTGGCAGAAGGTTGATCTCTAAAATAAAGAACTCAAGAAACTAGATATCAAAAAACTAAACAATCTAATTAAAAATGATATTCATATATAAACAGGGTATATTTTGATCACAGTTTCCCTTCCTACAATTCCTCTCAGATCCTTGACAACTCCCAGTATGCCCAATTCCAGGCTTTTTTTCTCTTCCTCCTTAGAAACCAAACAAACAGGCAAATAAATCAAACAAAACACAATAAAAAATAAAATTAAACAAAGGAAAACCTCAAGAAACAACAACAAAACACATGGAAGAAACCATAAAATCACAAAATCAGAAATCATAGTAACATCCCATTTTTTAATGAAGAAATAAACATAAGAGATGATGCCTGAACTAAGGTCACAGAATAAAAGGCAAAGCAAGTCAAAGTCTTTCTGACACTCATAACTGTACCTCTTTAAAATAAGTGTGCCCATGATCTACTAAGGAGTACTATTGATCTTATGATGTGGGTGATCTAGTGTCGAGTATGGATTTCTATTTCAGTAATGTGGATGCTTTGAGTTCTCACTGCTACATTTGTTAAGAAATGCTCCCTTCCTTCCCTGCACACCATTCTCAAATCTTTCCTCACTAGCTTTATTGGGAAATCATTCAGCTCACCACCTTAGACCACATTTTAAGTAGCAAGGCTACACATTTCTGCTACATCTCTGCACGGAGAAGATATCGGTTTTTCCTTGGTGAAAGTGAAGTAAATAAGAATTGACTTTCTTCTATAGTTTCTTACCCCAATTTTCCAATAAGCCTTTCTTCAACCTCATTTCCCTTTAATATCTTCCTTTAACCACTCAAGAACCCCATAGATCTGGGCTTTCACATTGTGTTTCTGTTGCTTGATTTTGTTCGTTATTGTGTCTTCTACCAATTCTTTGCAACAATGACTCAAATTGGTCATTTTCTTCTAAATTACATAAACATTTACATAATTGATTAGACTACAATACAACTACACGCATACGCTTCATTTATCTTTGCAAAATGAATTTCCTTTAGGAGTTAGGAATGAGTAGGTATAAATCTGTTCATTTTGATTGTGAATAGAGAAGGGTTTAGTACAGTACCTCTGCAAGTTACGCTGGCTGACATTTCGTGAGAGGTGGCTCGAAGATAAGTTTCCTGAGACTTGTTCTTGGCAGAATTGTGGGAAATGTAGTCAATCCACTGATTCTTAGTTTACACTTTATGGGTTACTTCTTAGGCTGACCATGTTTGTGTTTTATCAACGAAGGCAAATTTCCCTAAGGTCCATTCAAAAGAATTACGAATAAGAAATTTAAACCATATTTTAAGTTCTGAACATTAGCCAGATATTAGAAATTTTGCTTTACTTCATCTAACACAGACAGAATCTTACTGGTCCCTTTTTTTTTGTTTTTTCTTTTTACATTTCAGCAACCATATTATTTATTTTTGGTCCTAAATTTATGTTGACCACATTTAATACAAATAGAAGAACAAAGGTTTTGTCCTACAGTCTTTCTTCTTTTCTTGCCAGTTGCCTGAGAAGTTTTTTTTCTGTTCTATTTTTTTCTTGATGGAGCTTTAGTATTTAATATTTCTGCTAAGCATTGTCTAAATCATTTTGTCCTTGCTCACAGTTGGTGCTTTCAGAAGGATGAGGATTTGTGTGGGTTGCTTCAGAACTTGGCCTCACGGGCATTTTAAATCTAACTACGCTATGATCATTTGATCTTAGATGTTCCCAATGTGAAGCTTGTTTAACATGCTTGGCACTCATACAGGGACTAATTCCAGAATTCATTGGAGTCACGTTGGCTGTTCAACAGACTATAGAGCAAAACCATGCTGCTACACAGGCCCAGAGGAAGCACAGAGTAGCTGTGTTCCCCAGTGCCTGCCAAAGCTAGACCGCTAATAGGACACCACCAATGGAAATTCTCACTCAAGGCCTATTTTTAGCACGCGTCTTGGGAGCATAACCCGCTTATCTTGTGCTCAGACCTTGTTTGGAATTCCAACAGGAAAGATAGTCCTGTGTTTCTCTGTCTTTCTCTCCATCTGTTGTTCTGGCTATCCCTGTATCTTTCATTTACATTTCATTCCCCCTTTATTTCTCAGGATCACAAGTACTATACTAGAAATTTCTGAAGCCCTTTGAGTTTCTAAATGATCAGCATTCAGAATTCAACAGGTATATACTACGGCAGAGGAATAAAATATAGTTTGAATTTCCTTCAGGAATTCTGATATATAGTATTTACAAATAAAGTTTGATCCATACCTTATTATTGGATCTTCTAATATATTTTAGCAAAGTGGTATTTTGTAATTTTAATTATTTATAAATATGTTTAATACAAGCAACTATTTTAATTTTTTTTAAAATGCATTGAGCAATCATATTGATTAATTGCTACATATAAGTTGGGAGCATGGGGGTGGGAGTAGGGGTGGAGGTAGGGTTGGAGGAATGGGAGATGGGAGAGAGAAGGGAGAAAAGAAACACTGGAGAGAGCTTGGTGGAGTGGGAGGGTAGAGATAGAGGAAGGGCAGATATAGGAGCAGGGAAGAAGGTATCTACCTTAAAGGAGCCATTTTAGGGTTGGCAAGAGACTTGGCTCTAGAGGGGATCCCAGGTGTCCGTGGGGATGTCACCAGCTAGGTCCTTGGGCAGCAGAGGAGAGGGTGCCTGAACTGGCCTTGCCTCACTATCACACTGATGATTATCTCGAATATCACCATAGAATCTTCCTAGAGACAGAGACCCTCATCAGAGCAACGCACTGAGCCCCCAATGTCCACTTGAAGAGCAGAAGGAGGGAGAAGATGAGCAGGGAAGTCTGGACCACGAGGGGTTGGTCCACCCACTGAGACAGTGTGCCTGTTCTAATGGGAGCTCACCACATCCAACTGGACAGGGACTGAATGAGCATGTGATCAAACTGGACTCTCTGAATGTGGCTGAAAATGGGGGCTGAGAAGCCATTGATAAAGGCACTGCGACTTGTTTCTACTGCATGTACTGGCGTTTTGGGACCCTTGTCTATTTGTCTATTTGGATGCAAAGCTTCCTAGGTCTGGAGGGTGGTGGTGGTTGGACTTCCCACAGGGCAGGGTTCCCTGCCCTTAAGGAGGGAGGAGGAGGTAGGAGGAGGTAGGAGGGGGAGTTGGGGAGCGGGAGGGAAATGGAAGGAGGGGAGGAAGTTTAAATTTTTAAATGGAAAAATAAAATAAAATAAAAATAAAACAATCCAAGCAACAACAACAACAAAATGAGAGCTATTTCTGTTAATTAAAAAATACATTAAGTATATTTGCATAGACTTTTTTCTGTATTAGATATGCAGAATCAAAATTTCTGAGTTTTTCTTTAATAATTTTATTTTAATTTATTTTATGTATATTTCTATTTAGCTGTATGTATGCCATTCAGAAGTGAAGCTCAATCTCTTAGAGCTGACATTACAGATGGTTGTGAGCTGTCATGTGTGATGAGAATCAAGTTCAGCTTCTCTGAGAGAAGAACCAGTGCTCTTAATCACTGAGCCATCTCTCCAAGCACAAATCAGATATTTAAACATGTTTTCAACAGCTTATTAATTATTTAAGGCAGAGTTGCTGAGTGAAATTGCACTGAAATTTACTTAAAGGTCACATTTTCAGAGTTTTTTTTCCCCTACAAACTTCTGATATATGAATTGAGCATTATTTTAAATTGTTACTATATTTTGCCATAAAAATACTTCAAATTTTTAATAATTTGTGAAATAAAGTTAATCATTCTTAGAGAATAGTGCCTATATTGAGAAAGATTGGAATATAATTAAATTAAGGTTTGAACAAAAAAAAAGAAGAGATACAGAAGAAAGTCTGTGAAAATATACCTCCCATTATACATTAGACATCAGGGGAATCAGCTTTGAAAAAAGTACCAAAAGAAAAAAAAACATGACAAAATAATGTTTCTGTTGAGATAATCTAGGCAGCTATAATGAAGACAAGTAGAAAGTTTACTGCAAAGTATGACAAGTCTGAGAATTTGAGGATTAAAAAACAAAAGAATTTCTCAGGTCTGAGTGCTTGCAAATATACAATTTAATTTTAAACACCAGATCTTTGCATGTTTCTTATTGAATTTTTAGATAAAGAAAGAAATATGTGCTCATGTGAGAAAAGTATCTAAAGGTAGAAAAGGAATTCCTGAATGAAGTAGGATGAGTAAAATATGAGTTTACACACAGGACAGACACAAAATATCACATATCCAACTTTAAAGAAAATTCTTCCTAAGGATGATTTGCAACATAAAGTACTAAAGATTGTACTGAGTTAGTTGTATGAAACAGATATCAATTGGTTACCCAATACAAATGGTCAGTTTTGGAAACATAAATAACAATAACAAAATTATATGACTTCAGCAAGCTATACATGTAATGTATACATTTACACATGCACACACACACACATATTAACAACATTTTCATGAAAGAGGTGATGGATCTCACAGAGAATTGTTATGAACATGGGGGGGGGTTAGAAGGAGAAAAGAGAAGAGGGAAATGATGTAATTATAATATAAACTCAAAATTATTATAAAAAGAAGTTACATTTTAGATAAAAATATTACATGAATTTTTCTTCCCAATTAGCTTTTGCTGCCGCATTCTAAGAAATATATATGACAGCTTTTGCAGTGCCAAAAATTATGAGCCACAAGACATGACTATATTCAAACTCACTTTAAAGATAAGTACTTTGTGGGTTGAAATTAATACATAAATGCTTCATACATAATTGTACTTAAGGTGAAGATATGTACAGAGTAATCAACTCACTCTTTACAGTCAGCATTATTCTGATAACAAAATTAAATCTTACAAGTGGTCAACAGAGAAATATAAAATTCAAGGACAAATACCCACTGACATATAAAGATAAAACACATCATAGTAAAATTAACTTTATGTGAAGCAAAAGATTGGTTTAGTCAATACATTTAACAATATAATTAGAAAAATAAAAATCACATGATAATTTCAATACATAAAAAGCGTTTGAAAAACATCTATCTTCTTTTCTTCACACAAAATGAGATAAAAAAGGCCAGCATAAAGACATGCTCTCAATATAATGTTAAAGTTTATTAAATTTTTGATCCTAATATCATACGCTTTTATAAAATAATGAATTAAAGATAACCAAAAGGACAAAACTTTAGGCATTGATTTGAACATGTACAGACACAATGTTGCTCTATATATTCCCAATGAACATAATATACAAAAAAAATTCTAAGTACACATTAGATTTGGAGCATTTAGTCACAAGCGCTCTAAAAATCTGGAGGAAACTATTTCTTTTTTTTTGAAACGTTCTTTACAACTTGGGCATCTATCTCCCACGAGACTCAGTAATGACACTTCTAGATGCTTTACTAAAAGGGTCAGAAGCAAATGCACCATTAAATTTTATACATAAATGTTCTCAGCAGTATTATTTATAAAAAACAATCACAGAAAAGAGACCATATAATCATTAATATGAAACTGGAAAACAAATTATTGTTTGCACATAAAATGAAGCCAACTCATGAAACTGATACGCTAACTCTGAGAATATTACAAGGATCTTTTCAGGTTTTTCAAATAAGTTGTTACATTAATTTCCTTTGTATTCTTTTGTATTTTTTAAACATGAACATATGTGTTTTCAGGTGTCTAAGTGTGTGTGTGTGTGTGTGTGTGTATATGTGTGTGTGTGTGTGTATGCATGTATGATGCATATGTGTGTGTGCCTGTTTGTTTTTGTAAGTATAAATGCATATGGGCCATGGAGCATGTGTGGTGGTCAGAACTCAGTTTCAGGACTTGGTCCTTGCCTTCTACTTTGTGTGACAGAGGTATTTTTTTTTTCTCCACTGCAAACTCTACATTAGCTGTCTGACATAGAGTCTAATGTCTCTACTTCTTCTCGCCATAACATCAATGCTATTAAAAATAGATATTATCATATACAGCTTTATTTATATTTTAGAGTCTGAACTTGGGTGCAAATATATTTGTGGTAAGGGCTACCAAATGAACAATTTCCTTAGTCCATGATATTGTATTTCCAACTCTTTCTAACAATAAAATTTTCTATGAAGTTTAGCTAAAACCTGAATACCAAAGAATGATATCTACAGAATGTTGGTATTCTTTTTGGTCTGAATCATATTTACAGAAAAGTACAAGTCTCTGCTTCATAAGAAGACACCAAAACCCAGCTAAAACAATCCTCAAAAATTAAAGAACAGTAGGATATATCTCTATCCCAAATTTCAAATTGTACTGTATATATATATATATATATATATATATATATATATATATATATATATTCAAAAACCTGAAGGGTATTGCACAAAAGCAGACACATTGATCAATGGAATTGAATTGAAGACCAAGACACAAATAGACATGTGATTCTTTATAAAGAAGCCAGAAGTACACAACTTACAAATTCAAAAAATGGTGCAAGTCAAACTGAATAACTGCATGTAGAAAAATCCAAATATATCTTCATACTCATCACCCGGCCCAAGTCTCAACTGCAAATGGATCAAAATGGATGAAAAATCTCAACATAAAACCACATACACTAAAACTGATAGAAGAGAAAGTAAGGAATAATATTACTCTTAGTGCCACAGGAGAAGACTTTCCAAACAGAACACTGGCAACAGAGGAACTAACGTAAACAATTTAAAAATAAGGCCTCATGAAACTGGGAAGTATCTTCAAGACAAAAAACATCATTTTGACAAAGTGAAGCCTACAGATTGGGAGAAGATTTTTACCAATTACACATCCAAAAAAGGGCTTATACCCAAAACATATTTTAAATATATATAGTTTTAGGTAATATGAGGAGTAATATGCAGTACTTAAATATACAAAAGTTCATATATTTAAAACAGCATAATACATGCATCTTCCAAGAAAAGAGTAAAGATTTCTGTCCGGTGCTCCAATGTGGGTCTCTGTCTCTGTCTCCTTTCATCGCCTGATGAAGGTTAATATTCAGGAGGATGCCTATACGTTTTTCTTTGGGTTCTCCTTCTTATTTAGCTTTTCTGGGATCACTGACTATAGGCTCAATGTCCTTTATTTATGGCTAGAAACCAAATATGAGTGAGTACATCCCATGTTCCTCTTTTTGGGTCTGGCTTACCTCACTCAGGATAGTGTTTCCTATTTCCATCCATTTGCATGCAAAATTCAAGAAGTCCTTGATTTTACTGCTGAGTAGTACTCTAATATGTATATATTCCATACTTTCTTCATCCAGGAGCAGAAGGAGAGAGAGAACGAGCAAGGAACTCAGGACCGCGAGGGATGCACCCACACACTGAGACAATGGGGATGTTCTATCGGGAACTCACCAAGGCCAGCTGGCCTGGGTCTGAAAAAGCCTGGGATAAAACCGGACTCGCTGAACAATGTGGACAATGAGGACTACTGAGAACTCAAGAACGATGGCAATGGGTTTTTGAACCTACTGCACGTACTGGCTTTGGGGGAGCCTAGGCAGTTTGGATGCTCACCTTACTAGACCTGGATGGAGGTGGATGGTCCTTGGACTTCCCACAGAGCAGGGAACCCTGATTGCTCTTTGGGCTGACTAGGGAGGGGAACTTGATTGGGGGAGGGGGAGGGAAACGGGAGGCGGCGGCGGGGAAGAGACAGAGATCTTTAATAAATAAATAAATTTAAAAAAATGAAAAGAGTAGAGATAAAAATACTTTGTAAAACAGTGCTCATATCACCCAACATGCAAGCTATTGTGTATGTATTTTATATTTATTCATGGGTTTATATTTTATAAAGCTTGATTAAAAAGCCAAGAGTTATTGTAATATTGTTTGGTATAGATACTGTTATACATCTAAATTATAACTCTTCTAAATTAGCAAGAATTGTATTTCTCATATTGATTTCTTCAGGTAGTACTGAGATAATTTCCCCCACACCATTAATAACAAAGTTCTCTCCCTTAAAAACTTTCTATACATATACAATGCATATTGGTTCATCTACAGTGAAACTCTTGAATCTAAGAATTGGAGAATATCTCAGAAGATGGGAACAGAATGTTTATAAAAACCAGAGAGCCAAAATGTATGCTTATAGGTAGTTTTTTCTATATATGCTAGAAATGCTGTACCCATGAAATCTCAACAATATGATTGTCCAAACAAGACCAAAACAATGGCAACATCAGGCAACATTACCAGAGTGGAAGGGGAGAGTTTCAGAAGGTCAGCTAGATTGATGACTGTCAAAAGAGGAAGGTTCAGTTTTCTCTGGGGATGAGCCTCTTAACAGATTGGTTATCCAATCACAAACTGTCAGCTCTAAATACACACACACACACACACACACACACACACACACACACAATGTATGTATATATATGTATATATACATACACATATATATATTATTAGCAAACCAAATGGAATAAGGAAACTAAGTGTGTGTCTAAAACCATAATAACCGAAGAAGAAAGTCATGAATTTGAGAGGGATACAAGAGCACAGGAGGAGCTGGAGAAGCAGAGAGTAGAGATGACTTAAATAGAATCTCATGTACAAAATTTCCCGAATATTAAAACAAATTTAAAAGAATAAACTAAACATTAAAGACTTTTTTTCCATGTCTTCATGGCAGCATAAAGAAGACCCCGTTAATCTCCACAAGAACCTCTAGATTTTAGGTGTAGTACCTCATTGAGGAATAAATTCCAGCTTCTTCATTAGCAATTAAATCTGTTCCAGACCATGAGTTCAGCAATTATTTTCATATTGGGGGCAATGTCAAAACCAGATGCTTGTCACAGCATAGTCAAAATTAGAAACCATTCAAAACAGAGGCAATAATTACAACTCAACATCTGATATAGTATAACGACACTACAAGCACTCTAGATAAACTTGTCATTAAACATTTTTGTCAAATTTTAACAAGATTATCCATTGAGCTCTATGAAACTCAAGATAAGACTTACCTTAGTTACATATGTCACAATTACTTTGCCAATGCTTGAGAAGATATGTATACGTAAAACATAAGGCTTTAGAAAAAAGAAATTCAACAGCTCCAGTGGTCTGGCAAAATATTTTCAGAACAACTCTACTAGAAAAATTGTAATGCTTATGAGTGTATGTTTGATGCCATTCTTCTTCCTATGATATGCTTGATTTAATGTCCTGTCACTTACAGCTTCATTTAATTAACAGAATTCGATACTCACGATGCATGGACGTCTATGTGAAGGACTAATTACAGCTTTTCAAGTGGGCTCATTATGAAACATTTGGTAAAGGATAAAAAAAAATCCACGATGTGAACTCATAGTTACATTTTCCATGACATTTCTAGAAGACACACACCAACCAACATTGATGCCTAAACATTACTTTAGCAAGAACCAATAGACATGGTAATGAGGAAGGGAAAAACTCATGAAGACGCTCACGCTTCATTGTCTTCCATTGCAATGATTTTCTTTCCCATTAAGTCTTTTTGTTACCTTGGGTCATATCCTCATTGCTAGGGTTGGGGTACCTGCCAGGTTCTACAAATACATTTTTCATGTTCCAGTGATTTCTCAGATGAGAATCAAAGATTAATTGGTTATCTCTAAAGAAAATATAAACAACATACCTATTGTCATGTGCTTCTAAGATAAAAAAATATTTAGTTGATTCCTTTTGGGGGGTAACTTACAAAATAAATGGAAAGACTGCCAATAATAGAGAATAACTTTTAAAATTTCTTATATATAACATGAAGGTTTAGTTTGTATGGAGAACATTGTAAGGCATGTTTTTAATTTCTGTAATTGTTCATTTGTGCACCATGACACTGACCATGTAGCAAAACAACTCATCTCCTAATTTTTGCATATTTACAATGTGAATAATAACAATTATGGTTACTTAAAACTACTATGAAGATAAACGAGTAACAAGTGTTAATATAGCTGAGTGTTTGGATCATGGTGACATCCTTCACCTGTGACTTCAAAAAGGATAGTCTAGGCTAACTAATATAGAAGTCCGTATTTTGTTAAGCATCTTTCATTATGTGTTGCTGCAATGATAAGTATGCCCCTTAGGATTTTTTAGAGTAAAATAAATATAATGCATTATGACGATAATCCTCCCTTCACATCATCTAATATAAGCACCTTTATTTTGCAGCCCTATCAGATAAAATAAAGATTAGTGTATTCTATGGTAAACTGTATTTTTAAAATAATAAAATGAGGGAAAAGTCAAACTTGAAAATGATAACATTTACAAAATTGATAATCATGGTTGTTACATTCACACAAAGGATTTATATATTCGTATATAATTTAGGTATTTCAATTCATAACTTTTCACACATATACAAATGGTAGAAAATGTTTTATTTAATTGAAGTACACATCTTTCTAGATTTTTGTGTTCCATGGCACATGCTAAAAATACATGTGTACATACCGATTGATACTAAAGTTCAAATTTCAATGTTCTAATGTTTTCTATTAAAATGCCACCCCAAAATATACAGTGTTTTAATCCTTCATTATGTTGAACATTTAAATGTTAGAAAATAAATATATTTTGTGTATTTTTGAGAGATAACCAAATACATATTTGGAAATACAATAATATAATAAGGTAAGTTGTGGATTGAAACTTCATAGTATGCAGTTTTTACTCATTTTCTTGTAGTTATTTAATAACTCTTATTTAGTAGCTATTTTGTCCTTAGATACAGCTTCAGAATGATTAGCCTAACTAAAAAGCAAGTTCTTAGAGATGTATAGACTCTGAGTCTGATTAACTTTGGCTTGTTAATTTTTTATTTGCAAGTTATTTATAATAAAGTTTTAATTAAAAAAGAGGAAAAAACAATTATCAATGCATAACTAGAAATACTTTAGTATCTCATAGTCCACGGTCTTATTTTTATCATCTAGAAAAGATTGTATAATTTTGTTCCATTCCTGAATTTATGTGTATTGGTTGGGATAAAGCATAAACTCTCTACCTTGAATGTAAAGTAAATACAGCTCTCAATAATCTTTTTCTAAAAACTTTAAGATATTACCTGAAACAGAGATTTCTAAAACTGCCAATTATATTTAAAACTAAGCATAAAGGAATCACTATTATCAATGTACAACATTTCCAAGAATCCTCTAGAAATGGGTAAGCAGGGCATTCCTGAGATGAGGGGGCAGGATGAGAGGACCAGTTATTTGTCTCAAATAGTCTATGGCTGATTGTGGTGATCAAGATCCAGAAACAACCGAAAAATTCCAATAGATTCTAGGTTGTTGTCAGTTTCCAGCTTTTCTTAGGCATCACTGTGGTGCTGGCCAAAAGACATTCAGGCTCATTACATGAAGGTCCATTCTCTCTATACAAACCGAATCTCCTCCAACCTAGCTGTCCTTTTCCTCCGTAGGTGTCTTGACTCTTGTTATGCTAGTTGTGGGTCTTTTGAGAATCTTTCTACCCAAGTAGACATGTTTTTTTCTAGATTTCTCTTGTATATTTCTACACATTTCAATTTCTTTAAGGACTTCTTATGATATCTTATAATGTGTTTTTTTATTTTTATTTTTTTAATCTGAGAACAGATACTATCTGTCCTTCCAAACTATTTCTCTCCAGCTTGTTTGTTGGAAAACAGAGAGAAAGAAATCTGCAAAGATTAAAAACTGGCTATTCGTTCACCAGGCCAATTCTGAGTAAACCTTTTGAAAGTCAGCATAACCTCTGGGATACTTATCATATATAATAAAATTGATTAGTGATATTAATTTTGTCCTTAAATATTAGGCACAAAGCATATAAGTGTCATCATTAGGAAGTTGTTATGAAAATTCAACTGGGTTATTTGCACAGTTTTTATACTATTAACTTTGTGAAACTCTATTGAATTCACCTTTGTCTATTCACCTTCATTCTCAAATATTTATATTCTTTTAACGAATTCCCTCGACAAACATCCAGTGGAATAGAAAAGAGCAATTAGTTTTTTTCTAGATACAGCAATATAAATGTTGATTTCTGAAAACGCAAATCTAATTATAAAAGAATTTTATCTTTCTGTCAATGAGCGAATGAGTCAAATTCTTTATCTGAACTGTTCACTTCAAAGCACTAACATTTGTGACATTTTTCTTACACTGGTGATATTATTTCACCCTGTTATGTTTAAGACTGTATTAACCAAGACCACATTGAGTAGCCCTGTAGATGTCACTAGAGATAGGTCATGCATCCTGTAGTGCTACTTCTTTCAAAAGATGGAGAGTATATGCAAGCATAATATTTTCTTCCCTGCATTCCAATCCCAAATCGATGAGATTTAATTGACTCTTTGACAGTTTTTTCTTAAGAAAAATACTATTGAAATTTACAATGGAAATTCTGACTCTAAAACTTGACATTTACCCACAAATTTGAATGAAATTAAGTGATTTCAATTAAATGGCATGTACAAAATTTTGGCATAGGTAAATGAGTTACTTTTTAGAACAGAGGTTCTGCTGTTTATCTTAACATATTGACAAAGACTGAAACCTTGGCAATGAGGTGTTAACATAAGGCTATCAAACACGCCTAAAGATGATCACCCTATGCAGAGCTAGCAAAAAAGGTGAATAACAGGCTAACTTTGAAATGTGGGGGAGGCTCTTTGCTCATTCCTGGCAATTCAGACATGAACTAATCACACATAAACTATATTATTTGCAATACTGTTTGGCCAATAGCTTAAGCGTGTTTCTGGCTATCTTAAATTAACCCCTTTGTATTAATCTGTGTATAATGACATGGCTGTGACTTTCCAGCAAGGATCCAACTGGTTTTGTCTCCAGTGGGGCTACATGTGTTCTCACTGACTCTGCCTATTCTCTCTCTATATATCTCTTCCAGCCTGGCTATGTTCTGTTAAGCCATTGGCTAAAATCAGCTTCTTTATTACCAATAAAAGCAACACATATAAAGAAGGACTTCTCACACAATATCCCCTTATCTGTTTATATAAAAAGGAAGGTTTTTAACTTTAACAAATCAAAATTGCATAAAACAAAACAGGTCTCAAGCAAGATTTACAGTTACAACGTTTATATCTACTTTATCTCTTATCATAACTAAGGAAAACTATAACTATAAATTCTTCAACTCCATCAAAGTCTCTAGAAGGATATAATATTACTTAAGTAAACAGAAAGTGCATTGTAAGCAACTTCCAAAACTCTAGAATTGACAGAGACATCTTGCTGCCCGGCCAGTCACCGAAAGGTCTTCTGTACCATTGTGGCCTTCATCTTTAGCCTACAGGCTTATAGTGTATGTCTTCACTTTTCCATTAAGCAGGAAATTTCAAAGACAGTTCCACTTATATTGGCAGTTTGTCAGTAACTTTCTCTGTATCCTGATGAATGTCTAACACACTCTTTTTGTTCTTTCATGAAGCAGGAAACCTGAAGGACCATCTCAACTTTAGGCAAGTTCAGCAGTCATTTTACCGTGGGTCCTGCATGTTCAATTCATACAGTTTAGTCAAGAGCAGTTTCTTACCCAAATGGCTAACAAATTTCATAAGGAGCCTCTTTGATGCCCATCATCTTCTTGAAGTAGATTGTTGTTGCCAGTAGCAGGTGTGTCTCATTTTCATAAAAAGTTCAAAGTTCTTAAAACATTTTAAATGCCATATTCTGAAGGTCTCTGAAAGATTTGAAGAATATTATTTAACTAAAATATTTCTCTCTATATATAGAAAACCTGACTAACATGACTACAAGCTATAGTATTATAGATGACTATCTATTAATCTGTATTTCTTAATAATACATTATATTTAAATGTGTTGCACAAACACCATACCTTATTCAAGATCCCCAATAAGCCAAGATCTATGTCAATGTAAATCTCTATACCATAGTCCTCTTTAAATGTTAACAAACATTTATAAACAATATTTGTGAATTTGACCTTAGACTCTCCAAACTGCTTACTGCTTTTTGCTGGGTAAAGTAATTTTGGGGGGTGTTCATCGCAACCTTTTGGGGGATCTTGGTCCAATAAACCACATTAGTCTGGAAGGAATCCATAGGTTCTCATCTCCTGTATTAATCAAAAGAAGAACCACTTTTCCAAAGCAACTTATCTTTAGACCCAAATTTTGAAGTCAAATACTTTTAATTATATATATTGGTTTAGTTTAGCAGTACATACAATAAAATGCCTCACTGTATTTAGCTCATTCACAGTCAAAAAATTCAAAGAAAACACAATAGTATACATAATCCAGACTCCCTGTATATATTCCATTTTAACATGGCTTATTTTTCTTACTCCTTCAATCTTTGACTTTCTGTATTATCTCTTTAAAGACTTTTTTTTTTAAAAAAAACTATTTACTTCTTTTTATAACTCTCTCTATTCTTTCTATTCTCTGTCCCAAGCCCACATACATTTATCCCACGCTGTGACCCATTCTGAGGTCTTTATTTTTTTTTCTGAATCTGTCTTTATTGTATGTCTATAATTATTGTCTGGTCCAAAGTGCCTTTTTTGTAATGCTAAGTGTGCATTTCTAGGACCAACTGTGCTGTCTTCCCTTCTTGTTCCACCCAGTCCAATATGCTGGATGAATGTTCACTATCTCTGAGAGTCATTCTTTCTGCCCCAAATCCAAGGTCACATGGGGTCTGTGTCACTAGTAAGCAAATTGTAACATGTTGGTCACAACCCCATTTAAATGCTCTATAGAGAGACCTTCCAAAAGAGTCAAAGTTGTTTCTGCAACTAGCACAGACCAGGAAGCCTTCTTAAAGGAACTGTGCGGTTTTTTTCTGATACCACTGAGTCAGGAAGCCTTTCTCCTTTGACATCTCCATGGCTTCTCACTGACTCCATCTTCTTTTTCCAGCATTCAGTTTAGTTTTCCTGCCTAGCTCCTCTCTGCATTATCAGAGGCCAAAGAAGTTTCTTTATTTATTAATCAATAAAATCAACATATATCCATAATGACTTCCCACATTATCTCCCCTTTTCTGTCTAAATAAAAAAGATTTTAAATTTAACATAATAAACTTACATATAAAAACAGTATTCAATCAAGAATTATAGTTACAACATTTATAACTACTTTATTTTTTATAATAACTAAGGAAAATTATAATTATAACTATCTATTCTTCAACTCCATCAAAGACACCAGAAGGATATAATTTTACCAAAGTTAACAGAGACATCTTGCTGCCTCAACGGTCACCCAAAAAGGGGGGGGGGTACTGTGTGACAATGCTCTTGTACCCTATAAAGATTTGTCAATTGTATTAGTTTAATTAAAAGCTGATTGGCCAGTAACCATGCAGGAATTATAGATGGAACAACCAGAATAGGAGAATTCAGGGAAGAGGAAAGGCTCAGTTTACAGACATCACCCAAATGCAGGGGATGCAAGATGAAAATGCCTCACTGATAAAGGTATCAAGCCACATGGCTAACACAGACAAGAATTATGGGTTAGTATGTAAGTGTTAGTTAATCAGAAGCCTGAGCTACTAGGCCAACAGTTTACAATTAATGTAGGCCTCTGTGTATTTTGGGGGGACTGAATGGCTGTGGAACCAGGCATGGCAGAAACCTCTATCAATGAAATTTGATTGATATCAGTAATGTTGTATTTAAAACATGGAATAATGATATAACTATTCAGAAAAATTGCAATCAAGAAATAAATCAAAAATATCACACATGAAAAGAGATATTTGATTTTTAAAATATTTATTTTATCATGTGTATGTATGTTTGTCTATATGTCTATCTGTATGTCTGTGTGTCTGTATCCTTGAATGAAGGCACCTGATGGGGCCAGAAAATGATGGCAAACTTTCTGGATATGTGTTTATGGGTTGTGAACCACCAAGATGGAAAATTCAAACTGAACTTCTGTCATCTGCAAAAAGCAGTATGTACTCTGATTATTGAACTTTTAGTCAGTTTCATACTGGGGATGTTTGTAAAATAAACTGTGATCTAATAAATAGGAGAAGCTACTATGTGTGGAAAATTATATCTTTAAATTATCATGGAAGGTCTACATGAATATAATAATCCAGAACTGAACATTCACTATGAAAGAGATGGAGGCCTGGAAAAGATTACTGAGTGATATGGAGAGCAGAATAAACACATATATTATCAATTTAATTGGTTGTCTGAAGTGAGAGAATAAAACAGATGAAATGAAGAAAAGTTATTATATATTCCTTAGATGGGACAGAGGTAAACAATGAAAACCATTTAAAACTGTATTAATATTAGGGAAAAACAATAATTTGGCCCCAATGTATTTAGAGTACAAGGTAAATCAGCTTTTAAATAGCTCTAAGGAAAACCCAGACAATAAAAAAGAAATGTTCAGAGTATTATAAGAAAAGTAGATCCTTCTGGAATACAGTATCTGCCAAAAGTACCTCCCATTTTTTCACGTTTTTATTAAGAATTTTTGAATACATAATGTTTGCCATAGCCAGTACCTGGAAACAACATAAATGCCCATTGACCAAAGAATGGATAAGGAAAATGTACATTTACACAATGGAGTACTACACAGCAGAAAATATAGCATCTTGAATTTTGCAGGAAAATGGATGGAACTGGAAACATTATTTTGAGTGAGGTAACCCAGACACAGAAAGACAATTATCACATGTACTCACTCATAAGTAATTGTTAAATATAACGCAAAGAAAACCAGCCTACAAATTACAATCACAGAGAACTTAGACAACAATTAGGACACTAAGAGAGAGATACATAGATCTAATCTACATGGGAAGTAGAAAAAGACAAGATTTCCTGAGTAAATAGAAAGCATGGGGACCTTGGGGGAGGGTTGAAGGGGGGAGGGGAGAGACAGGGAAGAGAGCAGAGAAAAATGTCGAGCTCAATAAAAATTTTAAAAAAAGAATTTTTGAATGCAATCTTTTCTGATTTTACATAGCTTTCTCCATTCCCACCCCCTCCCTTACACCTACCTACCCCTCACCCCCATCTGCCCACTCCTCAAAAAGAGTAAGGCTTCCCATGTGGAGTCAACAAAGTCTGACACTTCATTTGGAGGCAAGCAGGGGTTCACTGGGGCAAAATGTGGTATTTCATTGTTAAGAAATAAAACGTAAAGAGTGGCTACTGCCGTGCTTATGCCAAACGATGACGGAATAGAAAGCAGGAAAGACAATGATTCTCTTTGGGCGGTGTATGTTTGTCTGGGGAAACAAGTCACTTACAGGGTAAGGTCTTGGGAGGAGCAGGGGGCGGGGACGCTGGCTTCAATTCCCGCCCTTATTTTATGCAACACTGGGACCGTGGTTCATGTTAAACTTGATGCTGTGATGTCCAGCTGTCAGAAAGAGTAATAATAGTCGTTCTCCTCCTAGAGCTTTGGTGATTTTGCAAAGAAAAATAAGCATCTCTACTAATTCATCGCATGCAATGCTGGAATGTAATGATAATAAGCAGAGGGGTTTAAGCCAGAAGGCCTCTGTTTGAATCTTGGCATTGGCACTTACCAGATGCGTGGCCCTTGGCAATTTGCTTAGCATCTCTTTGGCATATTTTCTTAATACTATAAAAATAGCAAGGGTGATAATAGTATCTGCTTCATGAGGATTAAACTAGTTAGTATTTGTAAACTGCTTAAATCAATTTTTAGGAATCTTAAACATATGATTATAGTAAGTTTTCTGTTAATAAGGAAAATGCATGGAGATATCATTACTGTTCATGAAACCAGGGCTCTATCTAAATTTGTATAGTACTGCAGTTCTTGGGGGTTAATAGTGCAGGTTGTTATGCTCATGGCACGGAGTTCCGACACAGAATATCAAATCATTTTGATAATATTCTCTGGGAAATCAAAGGAGGAAGTTTCTACAAAGCTGGAACCAAAGGCTGCGCTCTAGCTGTGAATAATCACAGCTGGCTTGCTTTAAAAGGTTAGAGGATTAGAATGTTAATAATTTTGTATTTCTTAAGCAAATATGTTCAAACAAGCAATGCACAGCTGTTTCCATGGGAGAGTGAGTTGCTGACAAGCCTCATCCTTTGAAAGGGAAGATATTTTTGATCACATAAGAGTGCAAAAAAAAGTGCTTTTAAAATGTCCTTTAATGACAGGAAACTTAAATATTTTTTTTTTCAGATCTTTAACTGAGCAAACAGCTTGTGTAATTTTTCCGAGCTTTAGAAGACTAGACAGAAAGATGAACTTAAATTCTATGGTTATCAATTGTTAGGATATAAAAGAAAATTGGTGAGAAATATTAATGTGTTAGATGTAAAGTCAACACATGGAGTAAAAATTTTGGTTTTCTTGGAGTGGAATTTCGCAGTACATTTTTCATAATCATGCTACTAAAGTATTGTATATATCCTAAAGACGGAAAGGGAGTGGGCAGAGGTTTATTTTGACCTGTGTTGTCAGAGCAATTAGTCCACTGTCTTCAGAATTGTGTTTAGGAAGAACCTAATGGGTAATAGTATAATGCACAATGGAGCTAAAATTGCTCACCTTTTGGTGGATGAGAAAAACAGAGAGAGGCAGAGGCTATCAAACAGCATGTTGATAGAACCTCCAACATCCCAGCCCCTGTGAGAGTAATTTCTTCCAGCAGATTCTCCTTCCCAAAGGTTCACCCACACTGTTAAATAGTACAGACTGGGTCCACCCCTTTAACTAGGACCCTTTGGGGGACATTAAGTTTCTCACTACAGCTGGCTTACGTTTTGCTTTATTCTCCTTGGTTGTAATGTTAGCAATAAGAAGCCTATTGTATTTTGTCTTTGTTTAAGTCTGTAATAGATTTTGGTAGAATAGTTGAAATATTTTTTATGTTTTAGATACATTTTTATTATTTCAGGTGTTTCCTTCAGCTACCATTTATAAAAGGGTTATAAACAAGGTGGAAACAATATAATCCCCAATGCCACAGCTTCATCACTTATAAAATGTGAAGTACGATACAAATACTGTTGTGTAGGGTAATTGTGAAAGAATTAATTTAATATAAAAAGAGAACAATATCTAATAAATAATATATGCAACAATTTTCCTAAGTTTTAAATTAAAACTAGATTAATATTTCATGTGTTGCATCATTAGGAAATAGATTTAGCTCATGAAACCAATTAAAGTAGAATTTAGACAAAGAATAAAGATAAAGATATAGCTGAAAATCAAGTCATATTGTCTGTTAGATGCTCATGGAGTTTCTATTTTTTCTCTCATGATTAAAATTATTTTATACTGTATTCAGAAATGTTTACCAACTCTCATATCTATGATTTTGTTCATCTCATTGGAAAATTCTTTCAGAGAAAGTTTCCTTTACCCAGCTTGTTAGACTGTCTTTCTTTATCCAAAATGTCTACGATCTATGTAGTTGGATCAGTAGAGCACACTGCAGAGAGAAGCAGATAGTGAGGTTAGTGGTATTCATGAAGTAGAATATTGTAGGGTTGACACATTAGGCACAGCTGTCTGCCATAGTCAGGTACTGGAAAATAGCACTTCAGTGGTATTTTTGATTTTCAGTTCCAATATTTTCTTATTTAAAATTTTCTAGACATAGGAAAATAAATAACAAGTGGATTGATCAGTTTGAATATTTGCTAGGATATTTCAGTTAAGTGAATAGAGATATAGTGTCTACAGAATGGCTTGGATACCATAAAACTTGAAACCTCAATAAAATAACAAGTAAATAATTTTCCAAATCAATTAAAATGCTTCCATGTTCAGAATAAAAATAAATGAAACTCTCTGCCTTAAGAAGTCATGTTTTTTTCAGACCCAGGCCAGCTGGCCTTGGTGAGTTCCCAATAGAACATCCCCATTGTCTCAGTGTGTGAGTGCACCCCTCGCGGTCCTGAGTTCCTTGCTCATGCTCTCTCTCCTTCTGCTCCTGATTTGGACCTTGAGATTTCAGTCCGGTGCTCCAATGTCTGAAAAAGCATGGGATAAAACCGGACTTGCTGAACATAGTGAACAATGAGGACTACTGAGAACTCAAGAACAATGGCAATGGGTTTTTGATCCTACTGCACGTACTGGCTTTGGGGGAGCCTAGGCAGTTTGGATGCTCACCTTACTAGACCTGGATGGAGGTGGGTGGTCCTTGGACTTCCCACAGGTCAGGAAACCCTGATTGCTCTTCGGGATGATGAGGGAGGGGGACTTGATCGGGAGAGGGGGAGGGAAATGGGAGGCGGGGGCGGGGAGGAGGCAGAAATCTTTTATAAATAAATAAATAAATTAAAAAATAATAAAAATAAATAAAAATGCCCCCCCCCAAAAAAGAAGTCATGGCTTTCTATAAATAAGCAAATCTTAATGTGTTTGAGTTTCTGCCCAGTAGAGCCAGTGGTATGTAGATCTCTGTCTCCTAAAATGTAAATTGTTCTGTATAAAATAGTCACTGGGAAAGAAATTTAGGAGAAATGCTGCTGAAAACTGCCTGATATCTTGCATCAATTCAACATGTTTACACTTGTTTTGGTGAAAAGATTTTACACTGTGCTAAAATAACAACATACTGTGAAAGTTCAAAATGATAATAGCTTAGAAACATATTGTCAGATAGCATTTAAAATTAGTTACAAATAATAGAACCACTTCAGCATAAAATCTTGGGAAGTATCGTTATTCTCCTTCCTATGTCCTGGATATTAAGTCTCATAGTATAGAAACTGTATTTAGCATCAAAACGAATCAAAGGATATTTTGTGGATTTGGTCATTAATACTATATGTAGATGGATCAAAACTTGTTAGCGTCGTATTGTTTGGGAATCAGCTACCTCAACTGTCAAGCCATTAGCGCTCACTATCACACAACCTGTCACTCATCATCATCATGGTAGACAGACTTCTGTGGTCCTTTATGCTCAGATTGATGTGCTTTGGAGTGGAATGAGATGTGGTACACACTTTGTGAAAGAAGATTTTAGAATTATGAAAATTAGGATGGGGTATTGGAAATCAATACAAAATATACTTAGACAATATTTCATATGATTCTTATGTGAGTTGTGTTGAAATTAATATAAATAATATTTATTCATCAAGATGCATTTTCAAATGATTCATGAAAAGAGTATATAGTTATATTATAGAGACAAAATAATTTATAACATTATGGATCATTTTATTTATTTTAGAAATGGAGTAACTGTCAATCTAATAAGACTGATGTGTATTTGCGAGGTAAGAACTTATTAATTTTCATCTATAAATATAATTTTTATCATATGAACATGTATGTGTGTATGGTGTTGATAAGTATGCTGTTAACATATTATGTACCATATGATTATTTTATCAAAAATGTATTTCTAAAACATGTGATGGATTGTTAGTCAAACTCTAATGAAATCGTTTGGAAAAAAACTGGCAGAATCCTACATATCTAAAATGTGGTAATTGGAATTCCAGCATTCATATCCTAAATGCCTTCTGGAAATATAATCTCAGAGGTAGACAGTATTTTCCCATTATCTGGTCAAATTCAGCCTTTTATAGTGTAAGATACAACATAGACAATGAAGTTCTCTTACCCACGTGTGTATTGTTGTATAGTGCTAATACCACCGATGTCCTTACTAGTTAGGGACAATGTTCTCTTCACCCATATTGTCATTCTTTCATTTCATATGAACTTTCACAACATAAAAATAATCTTTTTAAATCTGTTAGACTGAATTCTCTTGTCCATTAAAAAAATGCTCTCCATGACCAAGTCATCTTAAAAATCACAAGAAAGTAAAGTCAGTCTGTCCTTCCTACTATACTTTCAGAAATTTTAAAACTTATTTATATTTTTAGGACCCTTAAAGTAGGCTTTACAGTAACACAACTCTTCATTTCAGCAGATAAATTGGACCTTAAATAACTTTTCTATTACTCAGTAAAAGTCTGTAATTCTATATGTTCAGGGGCTAAGAGGTGAGCTTTTACAGGATTGGACACCATATTTCACCACTTTGACATCTTACAGTAGGGAAATATACTAGGCATTTTATTTCTAATGTTTTAGGAAATATAATTAACATACAGTACTAATTGTTTTATTTTGACATATAAATATAAACACACACACATCTGTGGAACTGTAGCAACTGAAACAGTGAAATCTTCTTTCCAAGTTTCCTTATGGACTTATTATCTCTCTTGTCCTAAGTCTTAAGTTTCTTTTACATCACATGAATCCAGCAACTTTTCTGTCATACTTATTTGGTTTATTATTTTTGGAGTTTTATAGTTTTATATTTTCAGTATACTCTCTATGTTCATCCAATCTACTTAGAGTAGGTATGTTGAAATATATGCATGTTGTTACATGAATCATTAGTTCATTTCTTTTTAATAAATAACAGTATTCATTCATATGGTTTCAGTGAAATTTAATATGTATCCACCTACTAATAGATATGTAGTTGTTTACATTTACAGACTATGAAGAATACAGCTTTTATGCACATTTAATTAGTTCGTGCATTTACAAGTAAAGCGCTATATGCTTTCATATAAATGGAGGCTTAATATTCAAATGAAATGTATTTAAATTTAAAAAATGACACAGAATTTTTTTCAAGTGCTTGGGAAATATATTTTCAATGGCAAAACCAACAATTTCAAGTCTCTACATATTTTCCAATTTTAGTATTGTCTATATTTTGGTTATGGTCATGACAGTGTACAGGTGGTCATTTTATCCAGAATTTAAGATTAAATTACTTATTACATTGTGCCTGAGTGTTTCGTCTGTTTGTATTGTATGTGTATTACATGTATGCCTGGAGATTTTGGATTCCAGATCCCTGGAACTGCAGTTGCACACAATTGTTAGCTGCCATTAAAGTTTGGAAAATGAAACTAGGTCTCAGAAGCAAGTACTCTTAACTGAAGAGCTAATTTTTCAATCCTTTTATCAGGAAGTTATTTTGTGTTTCTTTAATGACTACTAATATTGTCTTTAATTTTATATCAGCTAGTGACGTTTTCTTTGATTCAATATATGTTGTAATTTTCTTTTCTTTTGAATAAAAATATTGGCTTTAGTTTGTATAATAATTCTCCATATAGTCTACATTTATATTTACATTTATCAAATATATATTTGAGAGTACTTAGCTTTTCTTATACCTCATGGTGTTGAAACAAATAAAAATATGTAAACATTTATTTTATTATGTGTATATATAATTAATACCCGAATGTGTGCTGAAATATTTTGTCCACATTAACTTGCATTGATTTACTAAAAATCACTAACATGTACATGCAGACATTTACTGCACATCATCTGCTCTTCCCATTGGTTGTACACTAATATTCTCACCAGTTGAATAGTCTAGAGTTTGTTGTGCTTTGTGGTCAATTCTGAAATTGTAATTTTAGTTTAACTTCTCCAACTTTTTTCTTCTTTTTCTGAATTATTTTTTCTGTTGCTCATTATTTTTATTTCTATATAAATTCTGACCTCAATTTGTCAAATTCAATAAAATTTCTGTTGGGATTTTGACATGGATTGTATTGAACTTATAAATCAATTGGTAATGAATTGTCTTTTCATAACATGAAAGGTCTCTTCATTTGCTTTGATTTCCTTTAGTTTTTCTGAAAAGTGTTTTTGCTGGTATCAATAAACAAGCCTTGCTGGTGGTATTTTCTAAGTTTGTTTGAAAGTAAAATTTTGTTAATTTAATACTTTTATGCAAAGAATTTTTAGTCTTTTCTACAAGCATGTTGAAATTGATTTTTATCTGTACCAGGAGTGAGGATTTGCTGTGATATGTGTGATCATTCCTTTGGTTCAAGGAATGTAGATTTGGTGAATTTTATTAGAAAAAACAGTAGAATGCTTTAAGCAGGCCTTGATGGGCTGTACAAATGGGAACATGGAGCTGTGCAGTAGTGGTGTACACCTTTAATCCCAAAATTAGGAGACAGAGGCTGGTAGATCTCTCTATCTTTATAGGTTGAGGCCAGCTTGGTCTACAAGAACTAGGTCCAGTACAGGCTCAATAGCTACAGTAAAACCCTGTCTCAAGAAAAAAAAAAAACATAATACACAAAACAAAACAAAAACAAGTTGGAACATGGGAGACATGGAAGTTAGTGCTGATGGTGATTTCAATTGTGGGGGCATGGATCAAGAGATTTCAGAGGAGAAGAATGTTAGTATGAGGGCTTCAGACTGTTTTGTGATATTTTGGTTAATTATGTAGCTGTATTTTTGCCCTTGTCCAAAAGCCTGCCTGTGGCTAAAATATAGATATTTGAATTAATTGCACTGGCAAAAGAAATCTGAAAATAGTCTAGTACAGAATTTGTCATGTGGTTACTAGTGTTCACTTTTATGAAGATTTATAATGAAAAAGAGCAAGCTACACAGGTAAAACTACAAAATATATAGATTAAGAAGAAAAGGGGCACTAGAAAGTAGAAAGAAGGAACCAGGTGTTAAATTGAATAAAGGAAATGATAACCTTAGAGCAAGACCCCACCCAGTTAAGTTTACATCTTGTGAAAAGGAAGTACCTAGAGTCAGGCATACACCTTTAATCCCAGCATTCAGGTGTCAGAGATTGATAGATTTCTAAATTCAAGGCCAGCTCATTGTATAGAACAGGTTCCAGGACAGCCAAGTTTAGGCAGTGAAGGAAACCCAAATCAGAAAACTAATGGAGATGTAACTGAATATGGGAGCCATGTTCCAACCTCATCAAGTAGTAGAAGTTGGCAGCTTTGACCACTTACTTCTTGCTTTAGAGTCAAAGATTGAAGAGAGTTTATAAAATCCCCCTCCTTGACTAAAGGAAAGTCAACAAGGCCAGGCACGTGTCAGGGATGTCCCTGAATAGAGACTTAGAGAGGATACTGTGTGAAGCTGTGAAGGCAAAGATTGGATCAAGTTAGAGACTCCAAGATGTTGAAGGTATGAGAGCCATGGGATACCTGCTAAGAAAAGCTGCTAACCGGGTGTGGAACCAACATAAGAGAAAGGAGTGTATTGCGATCGACAAAGCTGAAAAAGTGAGAGATTTGAAGAGTACTTTGCCATCTGACATGGAGATACAGAGTTTAGAAATTTCCCAGCTGATCTTGGTCCTGTTGGGTCCAGTATGCTCCATTTCTCAAATTTGGAATGGTAATGTATATCCTGTTTGACATGTGTTAGAAGTATGTGATCTACTTTTTATTTCTATTTTACAACAAATGACAGTTTCGAGATCACAAAAGTTTCAGAAGAGACTTTGAACTTTGGCACTTGAAACATTTTTGAGACTGTGATGGAGTGTGGGGGACTTTTGAAGTTGGACTGAGTAAAATTTTTCATTATCCTATGACTAGAAGACCATTGAAACCCATGAATAGAATCTGGTGGTTGGAAGAAGAATGGCTCCCATAGATTCATGTATTTGAATGCTTGGCCCATAGGGACTATCCCTTAAGGGTATGTGCTTTCTCAGAATAAGTGTAGCCTTGCTGAAGGAAGTGTGTCACTATGGGGATGGGCTTTGAGGTCTCATATGCTCAAGTTACACAGTGTGGTATACAGTGTCTCCCTACTACCTGCTGATCAAGATGTAGAATTACCGTCTCCTTCTCCAGAGCCATGTCTGCTTTCAAGCTGCTATGTTTCCCACCATGATCACAATGGACAAAAGTTCTGAACTGTAAGGCATCCCCAATTAAATTTATGAGAATTGTTGTCATGATATCTCTTTACAGCAACAGATATTCTAACTAATACGATATAATAACATTTCTAGGACTTTTTCCTGATATCTGTATCCTTCTTTCAGGAATTTTAAGGTCTAAATTTGAAACTAGGAAGTCAGATGAGTTCCATCCTGTCGTTGTCTATGTTCCCTTTTCTAAAAAATATGAAAGTTGTAAGTTGGGGAAGTTACAAGTCTTCCCTATTTTTTTTTATTTTGTTACCTGGCATGCATTCTTTGGGAAAGTACTATTCATGTACTCGATGTGGTGTCTTCATTTGTTTAATACAGAGGGTGAATTTTGCTCTTGTTTTTGTATCAGAGGTATAAGAGTGAAAGTTTCCAAGGAGAATTTTTAAGGAAGAACTAAATCCCTTATTAGCTTGAAAAAGTATACAGCAAGGGAGGAAACAGCTTCCATCATTGTGTCCAGGATGTGAAATTAGAATGTAAAGTGTGATCTTCCATTAAATTTGATACCAATGAGGAAAACGAGAATCAGCAGAGTAGCAGATGGTATTGCTTGCAGCTCTGGGAGAGACTTGAGGCTCATAGCCACCATCTGCCCACACAGCATTTTCTCAAACTTAGTATTTAGTGAAGTTTATTGCTACTAGCTTATGAGCATTATGAGACAGATTACCAAATTCCTGCATTCTACCATGCTTTGATTAAAAGAATTATGCCACTTATTGACACTTTACAGAAATAATGTGAAGTACAACTACAACTCCCTATTACTCTTCTTGATAGTTTCTGCTTCCTATAGTTTATTTCTTATCAAGAAGACACTTTGATTGAGTTATACCTTCAAGAGGTCTTAGGTATTCTTCTTTGGGCTCTGTGCAAGTTGACATAAATCTTATCCCCTAACACCTTCATGAAGCATCACTATTCATTGGTAGTGAAGTCTGTTTGAATAAATTTTGTGTTTCCTTTTAAGATTGTAAAAAGCTTTATATTTGATAATCCCCACAATAACAATACATGCTTGATAAATTTGGGAAAGTTGGTTAATTTATAAGAATATATTAGTAAGAACCAAAGTTTAATTAGTAGTTAAAATTTCATGAGTTGTAATTATGATATTTAAGTGTTATGAATGACAACTAAATTTTAAGTCTTAAAAATGCTGTAAAAGACAGCTATGAATTAATTTAGAAAAATAAAAATACTAGAATAATCATGAGAATTTTGAATATAACTTTCTGAATATGCCTTCTAGTTCAAATCTACTATAACAGGAACTGTGTCCTCAGAAAATATAATTAAGTGGCAATTACCATTATTCTCTAGTAGTTTGGTTAGTTCATTGATAGGTGATACTAAACTTACTATTTATCCTTTTTATGTTTTTGATTTTTTATTAATAAAACAAGAATAAAATTTATTAATTTAGGGATGTTTAAGGATTAAATAATTCAAAATGTATAATATATTTCAGTATCTCCTTAGCAGGCCTATAGAGATGAAAAGATACTAGTTGATTTTTTAGTAGTGTTAAGTTCTATGTTAAATATTTAAAACTAGATCATATGGTTGTATGTACTAGATTTGGCATGTTCAAATCCATCAATAGTCTCATTAGGTAATTGTATGTAAGTTAAGTATATATTATATGCAGTTGCTAATATTTAATGGGTGATGGCATTAAATTCATAAATTTCAGTCAGTGATAAAAAATTTATTTGAGCCGGGCGGTGGTGGCGCACGCCATTAATCCCAGCACTCGGGAGGCAGAGGCAGGTGGATCTCTGTGAGTTCGAGGCCAGCCTGGTCTACAAGAGCTAGTTCCAGGACAGGAACCAAAAAGCTATGGAGAAACCCTGTCTCGAAAATCCAAAAAATAAAAAATAAAAAATTTATTTGAACAGGGAAATGTCAAATGAAGGAAAATAGTGGAAGTAAGATTGATTAAATACATGGATGGTAAAAGTAGAAACTAAGTATTGTTTACTGTAGATTGGATTATCATAGATAATGTAAATTAAACCACAGAAATTTACATTTTTTTTTTTACTTTTTGGAGACTTATGTTTTATGAGAAATTTCTGGCAGAATTCAGTCTTTCTGCATGCGGTGAAGGAGGGATCCCTTCCACACGAGTCTCTGGGAATTGAACATTACAATCTTCTTTCTGTGTCTTCATGTCATATCCCTTCTGTATTAGTGTTTTTCAACATCCATGATCCATTTGGAATAGGAACCATGATAATGACCTTTATTAAATTGCAAAATATCACATTATCCTAATACTGACTTATCTCATGCTCCCACAGTGTTAAGAATTCAATTTCTCATTGTGTGAGGATACATGGAGTCTAGAAATGCATCTTTAAGGATGGAAAGTGATAGAAAATATCTAAAATATCTTATTGATAGAAAAATGTAATTTTTATTATGAATATTAAAATATACAAACCGTAGACATAAAATTTTATTTTCGTGCCATTAATTTATTGCAGAACATTGGGTTAACAAGCCTTTCATTGAGATATAACTCATGCTGAGAAAAATGGAAAGATTTTATCATGTCTAAACGAAGTAATGCACAGTGTATGAACAAGCTTTAAATGGGCAAAGCTATGTAATAACATGAGGTGAGCCAATATTGGCCATATCCAGTAAGAGGTATGTTTAAGATTTCTTTTCACTTTTGACTGTATGAATCTAATTCACATAAAGTACATTACAGACCTAAATTCAGAGCATGGCATAGGAAAATTTACAGAGACTTGGAAACAGAGTTACTCATCTGAGAAACTAACAATCTCAAGGATGCATGATAAACAACAGTCTTGAATGGATCTCCGTTTGATGACTAAAAAAAAAGAATCTCTTGCAATAAAGTTGAAATTTATGTTTGAGTTCTTCAAATGAGACTGCATGAGCTTCTGAAAGAATAATGAATGAAAGGAGGCAGATTGTTTTGCTAAAGTCATTGGTGATTTTTTCTCCTTCCAATAGTTTTATTTTTCCCTTATTTTCACCTTTTTATCTGTCTTGTCATATTTTTGGACTCTTCATGAAAATATAACACTATGAGTGATTTTGTTTTAATTAATTCCTACAACAATAATAACTGTGCACATATTCTGTGGCTTTATGTGCATAACTTTCTACTCAGCAGACTTTCTGTTTTCATTGCCCCTTTATTTCTTTATTTATTAAAAATTTCTGCCTCCTCCCATCCTCCCATTTCCCTCCCCCTCCCCCACTCCCCTCTCCCTTCCTCTCCAGTCCTAAGAGAAGTCAGGTTGTCCTGCCCTGTGGGAAGTCCAAGGCCCTTCCACCTCCATCCAGGTCTAGGAAGGTGTGCATCCAAACAGACTAGGTTCCCAAAAAGGCAATACATACAGTAGAATCAAAACCCCGTGTCATTATCATTGGCTTCTCAGTCTGCCCCCATTGTCAGCCACATTCAGATAGTCTGGTTTGATCACCTGCTCTTTCAGTCCCAGTAAAGCTGGCTGGCCTAGGTGAGCTCCCATTAGATCAGCCCCACCATCTCCTTGGGTGGGCACACCCATTGTGGTCCTGACTTCCTTGCTCATGTTCTCCCTCCTTCTGCTCTTCATCTGGGCCTTGGGAGCTCAGTCCAGTGTTCCAACTCTGTCTCTATCTCCATCCATCTCCAGATGAAGGTTCTATGGTGATATGCAAGATATTCATCAGTGAGGTTATGGGAGAAGGCCAGTTCAGGCACCCTCTCCTCTGCTGCCAAACTACCTACGTGGGAAAATCCCCTCGGACACCTGGGAATCCCACAAAAAACTCAAGAAACTAGACATTAAAACTCTAATTAATCCAATTAAAAAATGGGGTACTGAACTGAACAGAGAATTCTCAACAGAAGAAGTTCAAATGGCCAAAAGACACTTAAGGTCATGCTCAATCTCCTTAGCGATCAGGGAAATACAAATCAAAACAACTTTGAGATACCATCTTACACCTGTCAGAATGAATAAAATAAAAAACTCTAATGATAGCCTACTCTGGAGAGGATGTGGAGTAAGGGGAACACTCATCCATTGTTGCTGGGAATGCAAATTTGTGCAACCACTTTGGAAATCTGTGTGGCAGTTTCTCAGGAAACTGGGAGTCAACCAACCTCAGGATCCTGCAATTTCACTGTTGGGGGAATATACCCAAGAGATGCCCAATCATACTACCAAAGCATTTGTTCAACTATGTTCATAGCAGCACTATTTGTAATAGCCAGAACGTGGAAGCAACCTAGGTGCCCCTCAATAGAAGAATGAATAAAGAAGGTGTGGCACATATACACTTTAGAGTTTTACTCAACAGTAAAAAACAATGACATCTTGAATTTTGCATGCAAATGGAAGGAAATAGAAAACACTTTACTGAGTGAAATAACCCAGATCCCAAAAGAAGGATATGGTATGTACTCACTTATAAGTGGATTCTAGCCATAAACAAAGGACATTGAGCCTATTATTCGTGATCCCAGAGAAGCTAAATAAGAAGGTGACCCAAAGAAAAACATATATTTATCCTTCTGGATATTGAAAGTAGACAAGATCGCCAGGCAAAAGTTGAGAGCAGGTGGTGGGGATGGGTTGGGGGGAAGGGGAAATGAAAGGAGAAGGAAGTATTGGGGAGAGCTTGGGGGAATGGGATGGTTGAGAAAGAAGGGAGAAGGGGAGGATTGGGGAGAGCTTGGGGGAATGGGATGGTTGAGATGGAACAAGTGTGGATATGGGAGCAGGGAAGAAGATATCTTAACTAAGGGAGCCATTTTAATGTTGGCAAGAGACTTGGCTTTTTATTTCTCAAAAACACTTTATTTCACCAACTCATGTATGGAAACTTTTAAAATTGCACATTTTTCTATTTATTCTAATAAAATTGTTTCTATCGACAGATACCTCTACATATAAAAGTAATTCAGTATTTTTATGAAGTAATAATGTCTGGCAGTTTATTTGCATATGAATACTCAGGAAACCTTTCTCTTATGGAAAAACTTAAAATCATTAAAAAAAAAGTTTATATTTGACAAGATAATGTGAAGAGCACACACTTTGTGGGTGTGAGTGTGTGCATGCAGAGTCCTATAGTTAAAGTCAGGGTTTTTTTTTGTTATTGGCTTTATTTTTAATTCTTTTATTTAATTTTTTTACATAATGTGTTTTGATTTGTTTTCCCTCTGCTAATTTCTCTCAGATCCTCCGCCACCAAACTTCATTCCCTTCCCAACCAGAAACAAAAGCCAAAAAACTAAAATCATTAATCAAAAAAGGCAAAATAAACAAAAAGAAAAAACAACAAGCAAATTAAACAAATCAAACAAACAAAACCAGAAGCAAAGCAAAAGAAAGGCCCCAGAATATATTTTGTTGACCTGAGCATGGGGCCTTCCGGGGGGGGGGGGGGTGGTTGGCATACCAGTGAGATTGCATTAGAAAACACCGATGTTACCTTTGCCAGTGGGTATCAATTGCAGATCACATCTTGGTGATGGGTGGGAACCTTTAACCACATCCTTCTCAGTGCTGGAACCTTTCTGGTTTGAAAGCGTGCAGATCTTCTGTTTGCTTCCAAGTCTGTGAGTTCTATGCATATATGTGTTGTATCTGGAACACATGATTTCCTTGGAGTTACCCATTACCATTATCTTTTACAGTCTTGCGTCCTTTTCTTCAACGTAACTCTGGGCCTTGTGGGGAGCGGTTTGATTAATATGTCCCTTTTAAGATTGAGTGCTCCAAGGTCCCCATGCTCCCAATTTACTTAAGAAATCTTGCCTTTTTCTACTTCCGATGTAGATTAGATCTAGGTATGTCTCTCTTAGGGTCCTCATTGTTTTCTAAGTTATCTGGGATTGTGATTTGTGGGCTGGTTTTCTTTGCTTTGTGTTTAAAAACCATTTATGAGTGAGTACATGTGATAATTGTCTTTCTGTGTCTTGGTAACCTCACTCAAAATTATGCTTTCTAGCTCCATCCATTTTTTCCTGCAAAATTCAAGATGTTGTTACTTTTTTCTGCTGTGTAGTACTCCATTATGTAAATGTACCACATTTCCCTTATCCATTCTTTGGTCAAGGGGCATTCAGGTTGTTTCTAGACTCTGTCTATGACAAACAAAGCTGCCATGAACATAGTTGAGCACATGTCCTTGTGGCATGATTGAGCATTCTTTGGATATATATTCAAAAGTGGTATTACTGAGTCTTGAGGAAAGTTGTTTCCTAATTTTCTGAGAAATCACCACACTGACATCTAAAGGGGCTGTACCAGCTTGCACTTCCACAAGCAATGCAGAAGTGTTCCCTTTACCCCAAAACCTCTCCAGCATAAGTTGTCATCAATGTATTTGATCTTGGCCATTCTTACAGTTGTAAGATGGAATTCTTACAGGTGTAAGATGGAGTTGTTTTGATTTGCATTTCTCTGATGACTAAGGATGACCTTTCCATAAGTGTCTTTCAGCCATTTTAGATTTATCTGTTGAGAGTTCTCTGTTTAGGTCTGTACTCCATTTTTTATTGGATTATTTGTTCTTTTGATGACCAATTTCTTGAGTTCTTTGTATATTTTGGAGATCAGACTTCTGTCTGATGTGGGGTGAGTGAAGATCTTTAAAAGATCATAAAATATTCGGGGATTTAAACTGATCTCCCAAGATAATCTGCTCCTGAGGTTCTTCGGTTCATGTGTTAGACAAAAATTAGGTTTATGTGAGAGTGGCACACATGTTACCATCGTTTTTCTAACTGTGCACTCAATGGTTTTCTTGAGCCATTTGTTTTGTGCTTCCTGAGTTTTCTTTTATTGTTTTGCTTGGCCCATGTAAACTAAAGTTATACAACCAGAAATAACGATCATTACAAAGACTGAAATCTAGCATTTTTCACCTGTATCAGTTGCTTGTGAAAATAATGTGCTGCATGTCACACTTTATGTTTTACACTTTAGCATAAAAGCAGAAAACTTCACCGGAAATTTAACACATCAGAAACAGTTAATTAGCCACCAGGCCAGTCATTCTCATTTTGGAAGGCTAGCTTAATCTAATGGAGATTTTGGACAAGTGGGTCTCCATGTTCTCTTGGGTTTCACATATATATTCTTATGAAGTTTCAAATGTCTCATTAGGCCAGAAGTAAAGAGACTCTTTGATTGTTCATCTTAAGTGTCAGACTGATTATATCTGGTTTTGACAAGGAAGCAAGCTTCTTGAAAGGCTTTTAAATGTATTTTGATTAAAATATTAGCTGAGGGGCAAAAGCTTGCCACATAGCAAGCAGCACCTTCCAGTGGCAGCTCCTAAATAAAGCGGTCTGAAGGAAAAGCCATGCCGGCTGTTTTTCCTGCCTACTTTTGGCTCTCCATCTGGTGAGTGCATCCACTCTTTTACTGCAACTGCTTTTATCTTCCCTCACTGACATCAGAACCCAGATTCTTTATTTTTCCAATGGAGACTGAAGAAGAGAGGCACTCCTAAAATTGCCCAATGTAAAAAGAGATTGCGCATGGGTTTCCATGCCACCCCAACCTGAATAATCACACAGAAACTATATTAATTACAACACTGTATGGACAATGGCTTAGGCATATTCCTACTTAGCGCTTATATCTTAAATTATCCCATTTCTATTAATCTATGTATCACCACAAGACTGTGCCCTATCAGTAATGTGTCAGTGTTTTTCTTCTTTGGAATCTATATGGCATCTCTCTGACTCTGCCTTTTTTTTTTTCACTTTGCATTCAGTTTAATTTTCCTACAAAGCTCTTTTATGCCCTACCATAGGCCAAAGCAGTTTCTTTAAACCAATGATAATAAAACATACTCACAGCATACAGAGGAGAATCCCACCTTAGTCCAGGCTCTTGGAACGATATTAATACTGCTGGAAAAACCAGTTTGAGATTGAACAGCTACTGGGTTCTTAGTCTTTCTGGCATATAGATAGACATGGGTAGACTACTTAGCCACGATCATAGAAACTTTCTACTGAATGGTCTTTGTTCACTCCCCTTATTTTATCAGCTCTGTTCATCCTCAGCCCAAATACAGGTTCCAAGTACTTTCTATTGAAAAATACAGTTCATAAATATATTAGTTACCTGTCTACTGTTGTGCTAAAACACAATAATTAAGGCAAGTAAGAAAACATCTATTTAGACTTGTGGTTTCAGAGGATAGGAGTAAGCCATGGCAGGGCAGGGAAGTGGCAGACATGGCTGCAGGGGCAGTTGAGAGCTTACCTCTTTGTGAAACAAGAGGCAGTAAAGAACTTGGAAAAGGAAGTGTGACTCTGAGCCCTCAATTCACACCTCAAGTGACAGACTGCTGCAGGTGAGAATACACTTTTTAAAACCATTCCAAAGTGCGAACAAATCAGGACAAAGATTTCAGACAGCTTGTCCTATGGAGAACATTCTTATCCAAACTGGGTGAAGGACAGGTCCAGAGTAGAGGACTGAAGTAAATGCAAATTAGAAAGCCTTTCAATGAAAGAACCCACTCTACTGGCTTCTGCCCCTCAACCTTCCCCCTCCCCCTTCTTTCCTTTTCTGATTTTCTGGCTGTATGTTTATACAGATTAAACTATTTTCTTCGTCACTTATTATCTTATTTTACCAAGGTAAGTAGATAGTTTGTGATATTAGTACGTGCCTCTGAGATCTATTAAGATATCATTTTGTCTTTATGAGAAATTTATTAGCACTAGCCCAGGAAGAACGGTTGGCCTTGTTCAGAAAGGTGTGTCAGTAGTGGAGGAGAATAGGCAAAAGATAATGCGAGTCAGCTATGAATTACAGTCCTACCTTTAATTTTGATAATTAAAATAATATTTTGTCACAGATCACACCTTTCAAATGAAGGAAAGATAGCCTAAAAATGTTCTGCATTTCAAGCCATTTATTTTATTTTTAGTGATTAGATAATATGCATCTACTTTTCTCTTTTACTTAAATCCTGAAATGAATATTAGTCTAGATTTTTATACAATAGTTGTAAGAGTATATGTTAAAAGAAACTCACTAAGGGAAAAAGCTTGTTATAGACAATAGGCAATTTCATTATCCAATTTACAGAATGCGTGAGAGTTTCTATTTCCTACATAAAGCAATCAGGCATTTCCCCACTTTTAAATAAGCAATGCAATAACTTATTTAAAATATTAAACCAAGAAATTTCATTTGCTTCCTGTGCAAAATCAAGCACAATTCTTGCTTTAAAGATGTGCTTAAAGTATCTTATAAGAAATGCTATACATCTCAGCAGAAACACTTTAAAGGAGACACAAGAGCATTTCAGGTAACTCAGGCTAAAATTATTCATTCTCTGCAAAGTAATAATTAGGAGTTGCTTCATCCCTTTCTCCATATGATAACCTCTAGGAAGCCAAGATAACCCATTTGTCTCGTGATTTTAATTCCTGGAATCAATATGCTCTCACTAGTTTAGATATAATGGAAATATCTGCTTGATGTTTTTCCTTCTCTCATATACCCAGAGATGTAAAGGTAGAATAGAAGCACCCATTCTCCACTATTATGTCCCTTACAGTACTTACATATTTTTAGTAAATACTTTTTGTGCACACTATAGATAAAGCAAGCGTTCTCTAACATATTTTATGTAAATGCAAACTCTAGATTTCTTAATTAAAATTGTAAATACTAAAACCACAAGTCTTTCTAGTATGCACAGTTCACACTCAGATCAAAGAAAGAGTAGTGGTTGGTATTATATCAGCTACAAGTACATGAGAACATGACTAAATAAAAATATTTCAAATCCATATTTCTGTTTCTGAAATTTATACTAAAACAAGCAGGTAGAAATCATGAACGCCAAAGGTTTTGATATGTAGCCCAGTTTAATTGCTTTTCTAAATCCTTTAAACAGTCTATTATATGTACACATAGTCATAGAGAGTTTTATCTTGTATTTTTCATAAAAGGTTAAATATTCCAGGCTATCGTCAAAATAGAGAGTGATCTTTCTGCTTCACCCTCTCCTCTGATAACCTTCAGGCCATTTATTATTAAAAATTGTGAATTATACCTTTATGTTCGTAAAAAACTAAGGCAAAATGTATCAATAGCATCCCTACCCCATGCCTTGTGGATGGGGTGGGAAGAACTCAACCAAATGAACCAATCACGAGGGCCATAGGCAGTTGGGCACTATAGTGATTTCTTTGTGATCAGGAAGCAGGCCAGTCCAGTGTCATGGCAAACTGACACTGAGACCCGTATGCAGGTCTGGGCCTGTCTTCGCTTGGCTCTAAGCAGAAAAACTCGGGTCCACCTGGTACCTTGCAGCACCAGGGGCACTGTTAGTGTGAGCAGTGAGGGCGAGCTAGCTGACCCTTTGACCAGCCAAGTGAGTCCTGCACTTCGTTTGGGCGGCACAGCAGAGCTGACCCTGTTGATGATAACATAGGTGAGCCAGCCCCAAGATTGTGACTATGAGAGACCTAATTCCACCTCTATCTACCATATGGCTGCATGGGTTTGGGAGAGATGCATCTCCCCTGCCCCTTCCCCTCAATGCCTAAGGCAGGTGGGAAAACTGACTCTGGTAATAAGAGCAGGAGAACTTCCCTGTCCCAGTTCAGCTGCATCACTCTAGAGATCCAGCCGTGAATGTCATCTGGGCAGCATAATAGAGCCAACTCTGCTTGCAGAGGTTTGGTTGAGCCAGTGCCAAAGTTGTGAGCATGGGAAAACTATCCCCAATTACTAGGCTGTCTTGTGGCGGCATGGGCAGGGGAGAGCTGCCGCAGCCATCAATGCCTGAGACAGCTGGAGAGCTATCCATGTGGTCAAAAGAATGGGAGAGTCCAAGGTCCTCCCCGCTCCATCCAGGTCTAGGAAGGTGAACATCCATACTGGCTAGGCTCCCACAAAGCCAGAACATGAAGTAGCATCAAAACCCAGTGCCATTGTCTTTGGCTTCTCATCAGCCCTCATTGTCCGCCATGTTCAAAGAGTCCGGTTTTATCCCATGCGTTAGCACAGGGCAGGGAACCCTGACTGCTCTTCGGACTGGAGAGGGAGGGGGAGAGGAGTGGGGGGAGGAGGAGAAGAGTGGGAGGAGGGGGAGGGAAATGGGAGGCTGGGAGGAGGCGGGAATTTCTTTTTTTTTTCTTTCAATTAAAAAAAAAAAAAAAAAGAATGGGAGAGCTGTCCCTGACTACGGACAGCTGCAGCACAAGGTAGAGCATGGCCTGCACATTGCCTGGGAAACACAATAGAGCCGACACTATTGACTTAAGGTGTGGGTTAACCAGCCCCAAAATTGCTGGCAAGGAAGAGTTATCCCTTTCTCCCTGTCACCCTGCCATGCACCGCGCCCCCGTGGCTGCACTCTGTGCGCTGGCACCCAGTTTGCGAGCTTCGGGCAAGACGGCTGGAGGTTAAAATACACAGACACACTCAGAGAGACAGCGACATGGGTCATCCTTGAATTCCCCAAGAATGCCCCCTTATTGTGTTCAGGGGCAGATTATATAGAGATAGCCACGCCCCAGCCAAACCCACCAGAAACCATTCTCCTGCCATGAGGAACTCCTGAAGGTCTTGTGCTCAGAGCAGCTGTAGGCACTCAGATCAGGGGATTAGAAGAAATTCAGGATCTGGGGTCTCACTGCTCCCAACATCACCCCTCTGTTCTGTGACAGCATGAGCAGGAGAAAGTTACTACCCCCACCCATCAACACCTGGAGAGGGTGAGAGATTGGCTTTGAGGTCAGAAGAACAGGAGAGCTTTCGCTGCCCACCCCCATCAGCTACAACACTAGGGAGCGCAGGTCCTGCACCTCACTGTCTTAACAGGATAGACCCAATTCCATTGGTAAAGGTGTGGGTGAGCTAGGCCCAAAATTGTAAGCAAAAATGAGCTACTCCAGCTTCCTTGTCTGTCTTGTAGTGGTATGGGTGGGGGAGACATGGCCCCATTACTTCTCATTCCTTATTGCTTGCAAAAGATGAGACAGATGAGTATTTACCATGTAAAAACGCAGGAAAGTGCATGCTGTTCCTCACCTAGACAGCACTGCAGAGCTAGTTGAGTAGTCAAAGGTAGGGTGACCCGGAGAGCTCTGACATGTTGCATCATGGGCAGTGCAGAGATGCCCTCCCCACCTACACCCAGTCCATCAATGCCTTTGACGGGTTGAGGAAACAGCCATAGGGTCACAGGAATGAGAGACTGTGCCTCATCCTTACCAGCTGCAGCACTCAGGAGAATGCCCCCTGTACCTCACAGGGGCAACACAATAAAGCTTGCCTGATGGCTTATCCTGATGATAGAGAGTTCACCATGGTGGTGAGGAAAGGAGAGAACTGGGAGACAGACCAACCATGCAAGCATCCCAGACCCAGAAACAGGTTTATGATTTCACTCACCCCAACATCTAACCCATCTATGATCTGTTGAACCACCTGATGGAACATGACCTGCAGACCCAGACCAAAAGCTGCAAGATTTCCACAGCAAAGAGCAACAACAGGATAGTCAAAAAGAGGCCCAGTGAGGGACCAGCATTGATGGTGTAATAAAAACCAGTATCCTTGATTCAAAGCAATGACTCTTTGCAATGAACACTTGAAAATAAAAATACACAGACAATGGGTTTACTGTGTGACATATAGTGTCACACTGTAGCTTCCATGATGAGAATTTTAATTTTTTTGCCTTTTTTCTTTTTCCTTTCTTCTCTTAAATTTTAAAATGCAGGGGGCAGATGCAAAAGTACTGGGAAATGAATGGGAACATGATACATGATATGAAAGACACCTAGAATAAAACAAAATAGAGAAAAGTATTAACAGCCCCAAAATATAACCAAAAATTACAAGAGACCAGATAAACTGTATGGTCAATGCTGACAAAGTGATTGCAAGAAGCAGAGGCATAGATAAAGTCAAGCATGCTCAGAGGGACGTGTTGACAGTAGTTGTGCTGTGTGCTAGGAGCCTAGGCGTCTTTTAACAACCTGTTTGTGCTCTCTGTGTTCTATGTGTATTGGCTTCTGAAAGTTCTCCCATAGAAAGAGGTGGTAACAGTTTCTGCTTTACACAGAGGACAGTTACAATAAATTTGATGTATAGCCATCATCAAACATTTGTCTAGAGGTCTTAATATGGAAGATATTAAACTACAGTCATGAGCTCAGTCTTTCATTTTTGATCCATGAATGATTAATGCTAGTGGAAACTGGGGGCCTAAATTAAAGATATAATGCTCTTTCCCTCACTCTCTTTTTCTCTCTTTTCTCAGTCTTTTTATCTGTCTCTCTCTCATACATATGCATATACAATATACAGATATACAGACCAGCACATATACATATACACAAACATTTACACTACCAAATGAATATTATCTCATAAAAGAAGTCATACAAAACTTACAAGTTACTATAGCCCTCTGTTATGTTAGATCTCCTACCCAGCAGCTGTTGTAGCTGAGTCAATTTGTCTCTGATAGTGCATAGCACCATTTATAGAACATACCTGGATATGTTGTATGTGTTTGTGTGTGTGTGTGTGTATGTGTGTGTGTGTGTGCATGGTCATGTGTAAATGAATAGATTGCCACTCTGTTTTCTGCTCTCAGAATGAAGAAATATTTAAAATTTAATCAATAAAGTTTATTCTCAGTAATTCACATGGAACTTGGTCTTTTTAGCAACCCCTGAAGCCTATTCTTGATCTCGGAACTTTTGTCACAGGGAATTGAATTAATTTGGAGTGCATTCCAATCGTATCATCATTTACAACTTTCTACAACTAAATTAAGTCATTATTAATTCTAGTATGTATTTGTTTCTCTGAGTTGTGTGACTGTCTGAATTTTATTCCCTCCTAAAACATAATATGTAAAGGAATATATAATACTAAGGTTTTGGGGCAGCTACTAAGCTTTTGGGTTACTTTTCTTTAATGCAATAGTTTGACCTGCTAGAGTTACAGAGACGATGACATAGACAATATGTAAGTATGACTGTGTACCGAAAAAACTTTTTCTGTAAACTTGTAGCAAGCTGTTCTACTTCTATGGAGTAAATATTGCTGAACCAATTTAGGCTCTGCTTTCAACTGTCTATTGATAACATTTGATTAAAATTGATTCTGAGTTAAATTATTGATAACTTAATTATTAATTAATGACTAATTAAATAATTGATGAACAAATTAATTCTATAAAAATATAAGCCTTATAATGTGGAGGCAATTGCTGAAATTTCATGTAAACATAAATTATAATTGCAATCTCTTTAATTTAGTAAAGGTTAAAATGACATGATTTGATGAAGACATTTTTCCTTCTGTAAGTTAATCCCATTCCATCACATGCATAGTTCAAAAGATGAATGTTTGACACTTTGCATGGGCCAAAATATTATTTTATTTTTAAACCTTATAGCCATGTGCTATATATAAAAGTAGTGTTCTTAGCTTCATAATGAATTACAATTCAGGGAAGTAATTTAAAGATAGAATAATAAAATTCTGAATCTGCACTAGACATAAAAATTTCAAGTATAGTATTATTGGCTAAGATTCAGCTTCAGTTCAAGTATTGCTGTGTCCACTGATTGGCATATGAAATACGCATACTGACACTGCTACATAAATAATCATAGACTTGAATACATCACACATTATATTAATTAATGGAGTTTCAAAATATTTTGATCCCTATATCATTTCTGTTCATTCAATAGCTGATTAAGTAATTTTGCGAACAATTTACAATGCATTTTTTTCCTAGCTTTACAAATGTACATATATTTTACTTGCCTATGTGTTTTTCCCTGGATCTATGGTTGGTAGCTTCTTCATATTTCCTTACAGAAAAGTGATTCTTTTGCTTTATCTCATGAAATTAGTTTCTTAGAATCCATATTGTGTCCCAAACCTTTCTTTGCTTTAAATGTCATCTAAATATTTCATCTAGTTTGTATTCCCAGGTAAAGTATCTATGAATTGGTAACAGTGTAAAATTAATCCTAGAAATCATGACCTCTCACTCTACTTAATTACTGTGCAGTAAACCTATTCTTTGGTGACATTTTATATTAAATGAGATTTAGGGAATATGCCCTGAAAGAGCAAAATGTTATTATAGTAGTTCTGACTTTAGAAAATACAATATAATCAGCGCTCATATTAACATTGACTCTTGTTTATTTATTCATTCCATATAATTCTGAGGTCCCTTTTGTGGCTGGGCATGATATCTGAATCTACTCTCATATAATAACATGATGAAGTCAGGGAAGGAAATTCTCACGTGATGAAATGAAAAGAAGAAAGGAGACTTCATTTAGCAGAGAATGTCAGTTACAGCTTTCTAGATGTAAGGTGCTAAATGATTTTTTAATTTCTTTTTCTGATACAGTCAATATACTTGTTGGGAGGGATGAAAACTGGAAAATGAGGAAAAGCAGTGATGGGTAGAACAGAACAGACTAGATAAAAGCAAGGAGTTCCAGTTCTTCAATAGGAAGAGAAATGGGCCCCTGAGGAAACCCTAACAGGAAAATTTACAGTAAGTCCTACAGAAAAACAGGGCAGAAATTCAGGGGAGGGGCATATCCAAATGACCTGGGAGTGGAAGAAAGCTTATTTTGGCAGGGGTGTGGACAGGTGTAGAAATATAAGTTTGTCACAGGGTTGCAGTATTCCAGTCCTGTGATTATCACACATCCCTCATTCCATGAGTTTCCACTGAGTCAAACAAATCTGTCTTGAGATCAGGAGAAGTTGCATCGTGTCATCTTTGCTTCATAATGTTGTTTCTAATCCCTGAGAGAGCAAACTAGCTCATTCCATGCTCCCTTGTGCCAATTTGGATTTCCCTGTACAGGAACCCTACAATGTATTACTGTAGCAATTCATTGTAAACATATGCTCCGTGGTGGTCTGTTATTCTAGCAGATAGATAGCTGTATGAGACTAAAGACAAAATATACACCAGGAGAAGCTTAATGAAGAATGTTTTCAATGTTGATAGTACCAGTTTTCATTGGTGATCATTGGTGATTCCTTAATATGAGGAATAGGAGTACAGATCCTAACACTTCATCTTACCTTACCCAAAAGGTGAGGAGGCAGTTAGAACTATCAGCTGCCATATATAATACAATGGTCTTCCTGTCACTGAGGACTGATATCACGGAGTGTTAACATTCCAATATTTCTACCTGGCCACAGACATACGCAGAGACTGTTCTATGTTTTAAGAATGCCCACAGGAAAAAGGTGGTTGTTCCAAAAGCAGGCTGGACATGTGCAGAAGATACAGAATCAAAGGAGATGCAGTTGGTACATCAGCACTATGTACAATAGTTTATCTTTAGGTATTCCATCCGTGGAGTCATGTTTTCTATTACGTTTCAGTATGTCAGTAAAAGTTCTACCACTGAATTTTTTTTTTTTGAGAATAATAGTTGGTTATTTATTAGGGGTAGGACTCACAAATCAATATCCTCTGCTGGAACGGAGAACAGCAACTAAATCCTGCAGCCAGAAAAGAGACTGGGCAAACACTTTACACTGCAGAAATAGTGTAAGAGGCCACACCCCAGTGGGCAGGGAACTTAAAGGCTACTGGCTATAGGATTTCCTACAGCATTTTACAATTTTTTATTATTTTTTTTTTGGGGGGGAGAGGCACATACCATGGAATACGTGCAGAGGTCAGAGGTCAACTGTGGGAGGGGGTTCTCGCCTGTTCTGTCCCTGAAGTGGAACTCAGATGGGCAGGCTTGGTGGAAAGTGCCTTCACCCACTGAGCCAGCTCTCCAGGCCCTGACAGGTTTTCTTGTATATGTTTAGGTGTGGTATATGTACAGCCTTATACAGGTGTGAGCACATGTGTTTGTGGGCACATGTGCACGTGTGAACTCGTTTGTGTAGGCCAGAGGTCAATGTTGGCTCTCTTCCTACTCACTCGCCAAATCATTTTTTTTCAACCTATTGATTTTATTTTCTAGATTCAATTCATTGAAAGATACATGTCAGCAGTAAAAAACAAGGGCTTCTTGAATTTTGCATGCAAATGAATGGAAATAGAAAACACTATCCTGAGTGAGGTAAGCCAGACCCAAAAAGATGAACATGGGATGTACTCACTCATATTTGGTTTCTAGCCATAAACCAAGGACATTGAGCCTATAATTAGGGATCCTAGAGAAGCTAAATAAGGAGAACCCAAAGAAAAACATATAGGCATCCTCCTGAATATTAACCTTCAGCAGGCGATGAAAGGAGACAGAGACAGAGACTCACATTGGAGCACAGGACATAAACCTCAAGGTCCAAATCAGGAGCAGAAGGAGAGAGAGCAAGAGCAAAGAACTTAGGACCGCAAGGGGTGCACCCACACACTGAGACAATGGGGATGTTCTACTGGGAACTCACCAAGGCCAGCTGGCCTGGGTCTGAAAAAGCCTGGGATAAAACCGGACTCTCTGAACATAGCGGACAATGAGGACTACTGAGAACTCAAGAACAATGGCAATGGGTTTTTGATCCTACTGCACGCACTGGCTTTGTGGGTGCCTAGGCAGTTTGGATGCTCACCTTACTAGACCTGGATGGAGGTGGGGGTTCCTTGGACTTCCCACAGGACAGGGAACCCTGATTGCTTTTTGGGCTGAGGGGGGGGACTTAATTGGGGGAGGGGGAGGGAAATGGGAAGCGGTGGCGGGGAAGAGACAGAAATCTTTAATAAATAAATAAATTCAAAAAAAAAAGTGCCAGGCAGTCATAGTCCACACCTTTAATCCCAGCACTTGGGAGGCAGAGGCAGACAGATCTCAGTTCCAGGCCAGAGTGATCTACAGAGTGTGTTCCAGGACAGCCAGGACTGTTATAGAGGAAAAACCCTGTCTTTTTCTTTTTAAAAAAGAAAAAAAATAATAGTTCTAATTTAAAATGGTAGCTGTTAAGTAGCCTGAGTGTGAGAGCCTATAATGCCATGAGAAGCACAAAGAGCAGTCCTGAGTGTGGACATGGGGAAGCAGAGCAGGCTGAGTGCCTGGGCCAGCCCAGAGCAGCCCATGGAAAGCTCAGCTCATGAGGCCCTGCCTCCCTGTTGAGCCTCTATCATGAATTCTGAATTGCTGCACTCTAACCAATGGAGATGGATCACAGAGCCCTTGGTTAGCAGTTTTACTGGCTTGTGATTTGTGGCAGGTTGCAAATTCGCCTTGAAATTAAACGAATTGACATGTATCTACCACTGAAATTTAAACTTGACAATTGTCTAGTCTATCGGAGTCAGTGTTCGTTAAGCACTGTCTCTATTTTTTTGTGGATATAGGTGGTTGAGAAAAGAAGTCAGCTCCATCTATGCAAACTGGAAAACAGCTTTGTCCACATTTAATAGAGACATGAGACCAATACTGTGAGCAAGGCACAAAATTCAAGGTCATGGGTCTTTTTTTTTTTTTTTTTTTTGTTGTTTTTCGAGACAGGGTTTCTCTGTGGCTTTGGAGCCTGTCCTGGAACTAGCTCTGTAGACCAGGCTCAAACTCACAGAGATTCCCCAGCCTCTGCCTCCCAAGTGCTGGGATGAAAGGCATGCGCCACCTTCCAAACTGAAAGGTAGCCATCAGACTTGATACTTGTTTGTTAGCAGCATTTTATCATCTGGAATAGGAGTCTCAAGTAACTGGGTACACTGTGAAGATTTAGGGATATATTTTGTGTTAAAAGTAGCCAATGACGTCCAGTGAGAATGCAGTCCAGTGAGAATTTGAGCCACATCTAGGAAGAGGGAGTAGTCAACATGGCATTACTGTAAACCAGGTATTGTGACCATGTATACACTACAGTCACCTCTGTTCTCACCAGGTGGAAAGACATAGTAGGCTGAGTACAGTTCTGGTAGCTACAAGTACTGCCAGTGTTGAGTTTGCTCTGCACACACTCTTGGTTTGGGAATAAGTTTAAGTCATTCTTGAGAAAAAGTGATAATACGAAGACTCAGTTTATCCATCTATGAAGGCCCAGGAAAAGAAAGAATTAATAATGTCAGTCCTAACTGTATAGCATTTTTGTTACTATAATTTTATTCGAAACTTACTAAGAACTAAAATTTCAGAACAGTTGTGACCTTAAATAACACTCATTTAAAATAGGCCACCATGCATTGCAGAATCCCAAAAGAAAATGCAGAGACTGAAACAACCTTAATCTAGTTTTAATTATTTTTGACAGAAGAAAAAATGACAATGAAATCTACCTTCATTTATTCTGTTCTAATAGTTTACATAAAGTTTGAGAAAGGGCATTTTACAGGGTTTTGCTTTTGGGGAGTGGAACATTAAACTCTGTTATTTTTATATTTTATTTTCATGCTTCTGGGGTTTGTGATAGAACTTTAATGTTCATGATTCTATTTTGCAGGATTAAATATTAAACAATATCACTAGCTAGATATGGTACATTTACTTTCCAAGTAATTGGGTTGTGGATAAACCTGCTGCTACTGTTCATTACCCTGTAGCTTCAGAAGATTCTAACTCTATTTTCCTTTTGCAACAGTGTAGTTTGGAAATTTCCCATAAAGTTGAGAGGAGCTGAAATTAAGAGTAGATGTCCTTACACTGCCTTTGAGAAAATAGTAACCTGTTCATCAGCTAAGGACATGCAAGGACAATAAGAGCTGCCAGTCTTTAAAATAGATCAGATATGGTATCCTTAGATATTTAACATGACTTTCACTTTTGAAAATTATCTCACTGTCTTATTGATAAAGTGATAGATAGATGTTTAATATAAAAGGTTTAAAAAAATTGAAGAGAGCAGCAAACATCAGGCAGTTCTGGTCAGTGATTGTTATTGTTAATACTTTCTACAGGCATAAGCAGATTGGGTTGGTAATTATTTTATAAATATAAATCTTGTTCTACTTTCCTCTTCATGTTGTTTTATGAACCTTTCCATGTTTTTGAAGTTCAGCAAAAGTAAATTTTATAATGCATGCCTACTTTTTATCTTAATGGATGTTTTATGATATAATCATCTATTGCTGAATATCTGGATTGCTTCCAAATGTTTGGTGCCATAAATAATAGCATGATATGGTCTCTTCACATAAATCTTTGTCCTCATTTCTGATAATTTCTTTATGAGAGATTCCCAGAAATGGAATTGCTGGGTCAATGAAAGTAAATATAGTTAAAGCTTTGATTTTTTTCCAAATATGCTTTCAAAATGACTTTAGAGATTTGTATATCCAATATGAGTTTAGAGCTGACCTTTATCATAATACTCCATAAGATTTGCATGTTTAAATACATTAAGTAATTGCTCATTACTAGGCTAATATTTAGTAAATTGCTTACCATCACAAGACAAAAAATATGCATTTCATTAAAAGTAAAATTGATGCATATTATGTTGCTACATTAAACATATTGATAATATGCAATTAAACAAAGTACATGATATTATATATACTCCATCACCACAAATATATGCACATACAAATTACATAAAAAGCTTGATGTTCAATAAAATAAAGCCTAACACTAATGAGATACCACAATAACTGATAGTTGACTCTGTAGTTAATAGCAGCATAATATTGAGGCCTTAAAATGTATTATTTTATTTTTTAATAGCTGTGTTATGAGTTTCCTAACTTGGAGAGCTAATACAAAATGATCTTGTAGTCATGTAAGATGCTGTTATGGTTCTGGAATTTATTGTGAACTCAGTTATCTAGTTTCAAATCTGCAGTAAAAATTAAGCTACAAGTAAATCACTTAGTCCTTAAATTTTGCAAAACAGCTATGTATTTTTGTGACAGAGTAATACAAAAATAAGGGAAACTATAATGAGTAAACATTTGATGACTTATTATTAAAGAAATAGCCAAGATCCAAATACAGAATCTATAGATACACAATAAATGCGCTCCTCTATTTGTCTCTTTCTCTCTTTTTACACACACACACAAACACACAAACACACACCTGGACTCACAAATGCGTTGGGAAACAAAAGGAAATTTTCAAGTAAGTCTTAATTAGCAAATTAAAATATAAGCATAGAATAAAACTTGTCAAACAAAAGCTGATGGTGAAGAATTGAGAATGTTTCTACATCACAGGGCTGAACATTTTTTAATTGACTCTTGTATAAAATATTTATTGTTAAAAAGTTATTCATCTTGCTATGAATTAAATATGCATTATTATAAGGAGCTGTGACTCTTTTACATATATTTCTGGAATTTCTATTTTCTTACACACTCAGCGAATATAACATTTTCCATTGACACTGCATGTTGAAATTTATTTTATCCATGCTTGGTTATACAGACATAATATCAGCACTCAGAATATTTAGGTAAGTAATTCTGTAATTTGAGACCAGTTTCAGTTGGCTCATGATATCCTAAGTTGTAGACCAGCCTTTGTTACACACTAAGACCTCATGCTTTTCTTATTTAAAAATATGCTTTAATTGAGATGACATCACATTCCCTTTTTACTTTCCTCCCTCCAAGCCCTCCCAGGTAGCTCCCTTGATCCCTTCTCTGATGTTCATTTTTTAAGTTTGTAGCATCTTTACTTTTTATTATTGTCATATCACACACATGTAGTAATATAGGGCGGCAGGGCTGCGTCCCCCACACCCGGCCGCCCACATGGCTAGCTTATGCCCCGAAATAATTACATGGACACTGTATTCCTCCAAACACTGCCTGGCCCATTCTCTTCTAGGCTAATTCTCACATATTAATTTAGCCCACCTCTAATCATCTGTATGTAGCACCCCAAGGTGCGCTTACCGGGGAGATTCCAGCCTAGTCCATCCTGGGTCGGAGCTTCATCCCGGGAGCGGGGCATGGCGTCTCTCTCAGGCGTCTGCTCCCGCGAGGAAAGCGGTCGAGTCTCCGAGCTCACTTCCTCTTCCTCCCAGCATTTTGTTCTGTTTACTCCTCCCACCTATCCTCTAACCAATAAAATGGGCCAGGGCAGTGCCTTTATTAGCCAATGACCTTCCTCCATCATTTCCCCTTTTTCGGTTTAAACAAAAAAAAAAGGATTTAACATAGCAAAATTACATATAACAAAACAGTTATCAAGTAAAAGTTACAATAATCTTTATCATAACTAAGGAAAACTATAACTATAACTAACTATTCTTAACTCCATCAAAGACTCCAGAAAGATACAATACTACCTAAGCAAACAAGAAAAAATCAACTTTTAAAACTCTGGAAATGACAGAGACATCTCGCTGCCTGGACAGTCACCTAAAGTTCCGCTGTACCGTTGGGGCATCCATCTTCAGCCTTTAGGCCCATGGTATCCAGCAGACATTTCCATAAAGCAGGAAAATTCAAAGTCAATTCAGTCACTATCTATTGTGTCCTGCAGAATGTCTCGCAGACTCTTTCATGAATCAGGAACCCCGAAAGATCATCTCACCTTAGGCAAGTTCAGTAGTCCTCTCTCTGCGGGTTCTCTGTGTCCAGTTTATGCAATAGTCCAGGCAAGAGCAGTTTCTTGCCCAAATGGCTATCAAACTCCATAAGGTGCCTCTTCGATGCCCATCTTCCTCTTGAAGTAGATTGGTGCTGCCAGGAGCAGAGTGTCTCATTGTCATGAAAAGTCCTCAGTTATTAAAACATTAAATGTCCTATTCTGTAATCTTTGAAAGACATGAAGAATGTCTATCTAAAATATATCTCTAGAAAATCTAACTAACATGACTACAAGCTTTACTATTATTGATGATTATCCATTAACAACCTATATTTCTTAATTATACAGTACATATTTAAATGAACTACACAATCACAATACCTTAATCAAAATCAGAAACACTTATACATATAACAAAATTGACCTTAAATCTCTATCAATAAAGCAAAATCTATACTAATGCAAATTATTCATATCTATATCATACCCCCCTTTAAATGTAAAAGGACGTTTATAAACCATATTTGGGAACATGGGCACAGTTTTTTCTCTCCAAACTGCTTCCTGCTGAATGGGGGCATCGTTAATTAAATCTTTCATAGTATAACCTGTGTGCTAGTTTTATCTCAGTTGGCAGTTGAGCGAAGCAATTTTCTGAAGGCCTTCACACCAACCCTTCAGGAGGGCGTGGTCCATCATACCAAATCGGAATAGAAGAAATGAACAGCGTCTCATCCTCTGTGAAAACAAAATAAGAAACTCCTTTCCAAAGCATCATGTCCTTAGATCCAAATTTCAAAGTCAAGGCATTTTCAAAATATCTATGTTGGATTAGTTCAGCAGCATTTATAAATAAATATCTTTTAGCAGCTGTTGCTCCTTCCTCAGCATTCAAACAATTTAAAGAGAGCATAATAGCATACAGTATCAAAATTCTCTGTTTATTTTCCATCTTTGTACAGCTTTGTTTTAACCTCTATTTTGTTTATTTTTACTTTTAACTCTTTACTTTTTGAGATAAGTTCTCTGTATCTTTGACCTGAAGTAACTCTGTAGACCAGGCTGTCTTTGAACTCTCAGAGATCCACCTGTCTCTGCCTCCCAGGCATTCGGGATTAAAGGTGTAAACTAGTACACCTTGAACTCACAGAGATCTGTTTGCCTCTGCCTTCTAGGCACTGGGATTAAAGGCGTGTGCTACCACACACAACAACTCTCTTCCATTTTTATGTTTTTTACTTTAAGAACTTCAACTTTTAGTCTGCATATATTTTTAACACACTGTAAACCATTTAAAAATTTTCTTTGTCTTTGAATCTCTCTTTACTTATATCTCTCTTTTTCTGACCACACGAGTCTTTAATTTACCAAGCAATATCAGTAGGATTAAAGGCGTGGCTTTGCCAGCTAGATCCAGTCCATTCCTTAGCTTTCCAGCCTCATGGCGGATGTACAGGCTGTAGCCATGTTTACTGCAACAACTGTATGGCATTTCAAGGTCCCTGCCAGCAAGTGAGCTACAACAGACAACACTCAAGTCCTCTCTCTCGGTAGCCGGCCCTCCTGCCTCAAACAGTCAGAGTTTGCCCTGGCAGGATGGCCCAGAAAGCCGGCATTTTTAAACGGTGCAGCTTTTTTCCTGCTACGGCTGAAAACCGAAAAGCATGCGTTCAGCTTTTCATCAACACCGTTTAAGTGTTTCGTGGCAGGACCTCTTAATGAGCTGCAGGCTTTGCAGCTAAAGCTGAGTCAGGAAGCCTCTCTTAGATGAAAGCGCATGCTTGCCTCTAACAAGCAGAGTAGAACCGAGAAATTGCTGCTACCAAGAAACCAGGCACAATGCTTTCATTTTGTTCTAGAATTACTTCCCAAGCTGTCTCAGGCTTCATGTGGAAGCAGTTGTCCACATGGGCGCCATAATGTAGTAATATAGGGCGGCAGGGCTGCGTCCCCCACACCCGGCCGCCCACATGGCTAGCTTATGCCCCGAAATAATTACATGGACACTGTATTCCTCCAAACACTGCCTGGCCCATTCTCTTCTAGGCTAATTCTCACATATTAATTTAGCCCACCTCTAATCATCTGTATGTAGCACCCCAAGGTGCGCTTACCGGGGAGATTCCAGCCTAGTCCATCCTGGGTCGGAGCTTCATCCCGGGAGCGGGGCATGGCGTCTCTCTCAGGCGTCTGCTCCCGCGAGGAAAGCGGTCGAGTCTCCGAGCTCACTTCCTCTTCCTCCCAGCATTTTGTTCTGTTTACTCCTCCCACCTATCCTCTAACCAATAAAATGGGCCAGGGCAGTGCCTTTATTAGCCAATGACCTTCCTCCATCACACACAAAAATGAATATACGTATATTCAAATATCTGTCTATGTAATCTATCTATGTACAGACATGTATTAACCTACCAAATCAATTTTTGTTAGTGGTGCATATATGACTTCAATGTTGATGATACTGTATTGGACTACCAGTACAGAGGCTCATACCTAGGAGAGGCAATTCCCCTTCTCCCAACAGCCATACCCTGCCTACAGCTCTTTGTCTAGAGATTTAATATAAATTTCTACCTATTTACATTAACATATTCATTGAAATGGTCATTTGTCTGTTTTTGTTTAATGCAGCTATTTCTAGGAGACCGTGGTTTCACAACAGCTTTTGTTGTGTATGTTTCTGTGATGTTCCCTGTACTATAGAAGCAGGAGCTATAATGTATATTTATACAATGGGTCTTGGCTCTCCATGAAATGTTGATATCATCTTCATTGTGTCCATAATAATTTTCCTGTGATGTTCTCTATTTACTGTAAAGTGAGGCCTATTGGATGAATAGTGACTCTTACTTATCTGTGGGTATAAGGATAAGATTTGTAATGCTATAAGGAATTATCTACCTCTTTACAAATTATATATAATCTTTACAATATGGTCATTGTAGTCTATATAATCCTTTAAAAAGCTGAACAGCAAGTCTACTTTTTGATCCAGCTGTAATACTTTTTGGCATATTCCAGAGAAGCCCAGTCCTAGCCCACTCATACTGTTGAACAATGCTTTTTCAACCTATTCACAACAGGCAGGAAATGAAAATGTCCTAAATGTCCTTTTTAAGAGCTGAATTGATGAGCAATATGTGTAACATATACACAATGAAATACTATTCAGCTGCAAAAAAACAAAGTATAAAATTTTCAGCTAAATGTTTGGACCTAGAAAAGGTTATATTGAATAAGTTAACTCAGACCAGAAAGATGAAGACCACATGTTCTCTCTCATCTATGATTCCTAACTCCAAATCCTCAGAATTTAACATGGAGTAACCACAGAAACAAGGAAAGCACACAAAGCTGGAGTGTGTGTGTGTGTGTGTGTGTGTGTGTTTGTGTTTGTGTGTGTATGTGTATGTGCACGCACGCATGTACATGTGTGGTGTACGTAGAAGCAGAGTAGAAGGATACATGACATGAGGAGTTTGGGGGAAAATAAAAGAATGAAGATCCAACTGAAAAGGAGCCAGATTTTTAAAAGAAGGCGAAGGCTCAGAATGGGGGATCAAAGTAATACCAAGGTTGTTTGGCAAAGCCTCACAGAATCAAATTATTTTATATTTTTCTAAAATTGTCTTTTGCATGACACCTCCAATAAAACATTTGTCTTTAATTTCCTGTGTATGCTTAAATTTATTGAGAAGTTCATCCGATATGTAATTTGCATTTCTCCTCTGATTATGTAATGTTTCAGACTATTGCACTAGCTTTGGATACACACACACACACACACACACACACACACACACACACACACACGCACTCCTTCACACACACAGTGTCATTTCTGTGAAGCTATCTTGGATGCGTTTGGATTTCATTGACAAAACTAAACAGGAGATGGTAAAGTTAGAGACTCAGCATGGTACTCCTGAAGAGTCTGCCTCGCACACTCTGGGTCTGACGTGCCTACCTTCACTATGTGTGCCACAAGATGTACTGTCCTCTGGATATTTGGGTTTTATTCAGATCTTTCTAGACAGGCACACAGTGGTTCTGTGCTGCTTGATTCAGTCCTTTGTGGATCCTTGTTATTGTAGATGCATTAAGTTTCATACGCAAAAGAAGGAGCTAAAGTTGATGCACTTTTCTTTTCCTAGAAAAATGTGTTTGACACAGTCTGCTTGTTTTAAAGTCTTTATCTTCAAACTGCCGTCCAAGTCAGATTCTCAGAGTTCTTCCTGCTTGTTTCTCATGTTGCTTCATGTTTTACACAGGTTACTTTTGAAACGATACTATTCCTAAGTATCATGAAACATCCTTCCATCTTATTTTGAGGGAATTAAGGATGATTAATATTTCTAATTAAACTTATAGAAGGAAAATTTCTCACTTCATATAGGTATAATAAAAATAATTGATAACCCGAAAGTATAAAATGTATTCAATTAGAAAATGATTTTTATTACAGAAATCAAATTTTGATTTTTGGCAACAATGCTTTTCCTCGTATCATTGAAATTTTAATTGATTATAACTGTTCTTCTCATCCAATCTAATTTTTGATGGTTTTCAAACTATTTTCAGAAAGTAGGCTCATGAAATTATTTACAAATTCTTAAGGTTAAAGAAATGATTTTAGCTCTCAGAGAGGCAGCTTCGGTCTCTCCTCTCTCTCTCTCTCTCTCTCTCGTTCTCTCTCTCTCTCTCTCTCTTTGCATCTCTGTTCTTCTCCACTTCTTCCTTCCCTTTCATAAGTACTAAATAAATATCCAACCTCAAAAAAAAAAGAAATGATTTAAGAAACCATTTTCTGTTAAAATTTAGAAAGTATGTTTATTTGGACAATAAATATTTCTTTGATAAAAGAAAATATTTCAGTCTGAAAATGAAGAATAGGGGACTGAAACATACATTTAATTGCCTAGACTAGCTCAATTCTGGTAGCACTTTTTCATGGGCTAGGATTTTGTATTAAATAAAAGAAGGAAAGGAGAAAATATAATGTAAGGAAATAAAATAAAGAAAAAAGTATTGAGTTCCGTTATATTTTAAATTAATTTTCTTTGTCAAAGTTAAATGACTTTTTTAAACATAAGTTTAGGATTTTCTCCTCAATTAATCTCTGTTGGAAGAATCTGGGAGGAGTGGAAAAGTAGAAGTTTTCAGCAGGATATATTGTATTTAAAGAAGACTACTATTCTCAAAATGCATATTTCAAAACAATAAAGCACTGGTTCATATTATTATGTAAATGGTTAAGCAAATTTGACACATTAAAGAGATTTTTGTGTTATAATGGAATATTAAAAATGAAACTATGTGTGTTAAAGCACAGGTGCTTATATTTATATAATCAAGTATCAGTAAGTCATATATACACTTTATATTTAATTACATATTTGTAATAATTACACACTTTCATATATGTACATAGATAAGAATTAATGTGGTTCTTTAATAGTGCCTGTATGGAGTATTAAACAACCTCTCTGGTTTTTAAATATGGACCTTTCTCTTATCTATTGTCTAAAAGCACTTTGGGATCTTAACATTATAATGTTATGGACAGTATTCATAAGCATACTGAATTTTCAATCAAAAAATTTGTTTTATTGTACCCAGAAGATGAAAAATGTGAAAGACTGGTGACGGATGAAAATGACCTATTTCTTTCTCCCTAATGACTCTAGTCATCAGTCTTTCCTGAAACTCCTGTAATATTTTTGTCTACCCAGTGAAAATAAAGTTCAGCTCTTGTTTTTAAAAAATGCTTCTCTGCTACATTGACATTTCACTCTTGAGGGAAATCACATCATGCTGAACACCCTCTACAGAAATAGAGCGTCCCCGTTCACTCTGAGTAAATGTGCTACGTATACTGTTGAGAAAGAGAATCACAATGATGAATTTCAAGCTTATAGATGACCAAAAAATAAGCTCAATTGCAAATACATATTTTTAAAAAGCAAACTATACCAAGTTTGTTTTTATGACTAAATGATATATCAATTTTTCCTAAAGATTAATGATCATATAAGAATAAACCATGCAAACTTTTCTTATGTATTCACCTGTGAATTTGCTCCAAGTTGGGCTTTCAACAAATACGTCTTGTAATGAAAATTCAAAACAATAAGCCCAAGCTGAGGGAGACGGGTTGTTTCACAGGACACAGTGACTCTATCATAGACCTATGACCCTATGTTGATGTCTTTGGTCTCCCAATGACCTCCACAACTGCAGTAAAAGCTGAGGCTAAGGAAGAAGCTAAGCTGACACAAGATAGCACTTGACTCTCAATGGAACTAGCAGCATAGCCTCTGGCCTCGAATAACAGCCCGCCAAAAGGAAAAGTGACAGGCCAACACTGCAATGATTTAGTACATTATTGATCATCATCAATACTTCCACAAGAAGGAGACTTGAGATTTTTCTAAATTAATAATAAAAATAAATTTAAACTCAATCAATAAAGTAAATTCAAATATGTATAAAGACAAAATGAAAAACCAAGCTATGTCACCTTCCTAAAAATTTGGTAATAGTGTATCAGTGGTACCATCTGAGAATGTTCTGAAGGAATTCCTAGACACTTAATTTAAGAGAATAAGTATAACTATGTCCAAATTGCTCAGAGAAGGCATGGCAGCCTTCCAAGAGAACCTTAATAGAGATTTGAGTGGAATAAGGAAGTCAACAGAATGTATGGCTAAAGAGTGAATTAAAGAGGCAGAATTAATGAAGGAAAACCAAATTGAAATGATGAGGGAAATGAAAAACTTTATAAGTTAGGGTGAAAGATCAGTGAAAATCCTAACTTTGCTGCTGATACACCACATTTGTCTTATCAGTTAGTTACTTGTTAAACCTGTGTGTTTTCATTTCCTAGACATCGTGAACAGTGCATCAATGAACACACATGAGGATGTATTTTTATAGAAACATTTGGATCCCTTCAATTTTATTACCAAGAGTGGAATACCTAGATCTTGTGGCAGACCTTTATTTAAACTATTTGAAGAACACCCATGTTAATTCCTATAAGTACTGCTCCTTTGTTCCCTTAGAAGCCTTGAAAGAGGGTTCATCTTCCTCTCTCTCTTCATCAACATCTGCTGTCATTTGTGTTTGATCTTAGCCACTGTGACTGGGTAATATAAAATCTTAAACTAGTTATCATTCGTAATTCCCTGATAACTAATATTATGTACTATTTAAAAATATTTCTAAGCCATTTGTGTTTTGAATCTTAATAACTATATTTAGTTCATGACCTATTTTTTATTTTTATGTTTTTGAGTTATTTTTATGTTCTGTAGAGGTCTAACCACTGTGATTTGTTGTGAGAGGTCTCTTTGTCTATGTGTTGCTTTTCTTGGTTAATGAATAAAGAAACTTTCTTGGCCTATTGATAGGGCAGAACTTAGGTAGGCAGAGAAAAGAAAGAACTGAATGCTGGGAGAAGGAAAGAGTCAGGGAGAAGCTATGGATCCTCTGCCTAAGACAGATGCTGGTTAGAATCTTTACTGGGTAGCCACTGCCACGTGACAACACACAGTTGAATATAAATGGGTTAAATTAAAATAAGAGTTAGCCAATAAGAAGCTAGAGCTAATGGGCCAAGCAGTGATTGAAACAATACAGTTTCTGTATGGTTATTTCGGGGCTACGCTAGCTAGGACGAAGAAGCAGGCCTTCCTCCTACAATTTGTATAAGTAGTAAAGATTTTTTTCCCCTTTTTGTGGGCTGCCGTTTAAGAATTATTGCATTTTTTTAGTTTCATGTGGTTCCTTTTTTTTTTTTCAACCTTTATGCTTTGCTCATAGTTTAAATGTCCTTTCCTGTGACAATAAGTTCAAGCATACTCTCTTCTTCTACTAGATTCAGTTCATCAGGTTGTATGATGTGGTCCTTGATGCATTTGAAAGTGAACTCAGTGCAGTGTGATAGATATGGACCTACTTTAATTCTTTAACATACAACTATCTAGTTTTATACAGATACCATGATAATTTTACTTTTATAGCTCTGAAGTATAACTGCAATTGGGAATGGTGATATAAGTCTTTAATTTCCTTAGTTGAATTTATTCCAAGATATGCTTGAGGCTGTAGTGAATGATTCTGTTTTTCTTATTTCTTTCTCAGAATGTACTTGCACTTAAACAGAAATGGAGATAAACAAAACAGTTTAATGTTTTCTTGAAATAAATCCATGCATATTTAACTACTTGATTCTCATTAAAGTACCCAAAGAAATATTTGAATAATCATATATTTTTCAATCAATAATGTTATATACAAAATATATATGTATATATATATATTATATAAGAATGAGATTAAAACCCCCTTCCTCACTATGCAAAAATCAATTTAAATGATTGAGGATCACAGAGCACTATCCAAAAGTCTGAAAGTATTTTAAGCAAACTAGGTAAATATTTCAGATATTGTCATAGGCACATAATTCTGTATTTCTTCCTTGAAGCAGTTCACTTGTCCAATAGTTCATAGTTGAGCTGACTACAGCATAGCAACAGATAAAATCCTCACACCTGATAAAGGAAACCGTTAATAACATGATGACTTAGCATGAGCATGGCAGAAAATCTTTTAATTCACCATCCTATACTGATCAAGAATATACATAGGGAGAATTCAAAAATTAAATACCAACAAATAATCTAATCATTAGTGGAAATGAGCAATTTCCAAGAAGAAATATGCCTCACAAAAGGTCAGTATATATATATATATATATATATATATATACATATATACATACACATGTATATATATACATACACATGTATATATATATATGTATATGTGTGTGTGTGTGAAAATTGACCAATATCCTTAGTGATCATGAAAGCAAAAATGAAATCTATATTATATACGATGTCACTCTACTCCAAAAGACTCTCATTATGAAAATAAGCAAACAATCAAAATGTTGGTAAGGATACATGAGAAAGAACATCCATTTATATTTGTCAAAATGTAAATTAATCCAGGCACTATACTAAACACCTGTCTTATGATCTATTTGTTCCAAATTTGAGAGTGTATAAGAGGAAATAAAATAAAAATACATCAGAGATACCAGCACACACACACGACACATATACATACTACAGTATTATTCACAATATCCAGGTTACAGAATCATCATAGGCACCCAACAGTGAAAGAACACATAAAAATGTGTAGGAAGTATCATTAAGCTATAATTCATTAAATATTGTTTTTATAAGAATATGAAAGGAACTGATGATCCCCTTGTTAAGTGAACTAAGCCAGACTCAGAATGACACCATGTTTCTCCTTTTAAAAGTTCAGATGAGATTCAAAATTCTTTTCTAATAGGAAAATGCTCTTTATTTCTTTTTGCATTTTTATTTTTATTTATTTTATTTTTATTTTACATTCCAATCCCAATTCCCTCTCCCACTCTGTCATCTGTCCCCCACCTTCTCCCCACCCTACTCCTCATCCACTCCTTAGAGAGTGTGAGCCCTTCCGTGGGGAGTCAACAAAGTCTGTGGCATCACTTGAGGCATGACTAAGACCCTCTTTCCTGTATCTAGTTTGAGCCAGGTATCCCTCCATAGGGAATGAACTCCAAATAGCCGGTTCATGCATGCACTAAGGATAAATACTGTTTCCAAAGTAAGTGACCCCACAAACTGCCCAAGCCACAAAACTGTCACCCACATTCAGAGGGTCTAGTTCAGTATCATACAGGTTCCTCAGCTATCAGTCCGGAGACAGTGAGCTTCCACTAGCTCAGATCAGCTGTTTCTGTGAGTTTTCTCATCATGGTCTTAACGCCTTTGCTCATATTATTGCTCTTTCCTCTTTACGACTGGACTCCAGGAGTTCAGCCCAGTGCTCAGCTGTGGATCTCTGCAATTTCTTCTATCAGTTTCTGGATGAAGGTTCTATGGTGGCAATTAATTTTTAATTGATTGGATGAGAAAAAAATTAAATAATTCTTTCAAATGTAAGGGGTGAGATAGCTTTTATTAACTTTCCTGTAAGTTGGCCTTGAATTTATTGGTCATTTAAAGAATAAGAGATTTTCTCAGTGAAATTCCCTGCTCAATTCCCTCTTAATAATTAATCTTAAGACACTTTGCAGTTTTTTCCACCAGTGAAATAAGTGTCAAACATTTGTTCAAATCCTGATGCTTTGATGTTTACTATGTGTGGTGATTTGAAAGAAATGACCCCTAAGAAGCACCATTATGAGGTGTGGCTTTGTTGAGCTCAGTGTGGATTTGCTAAAGGAACTGTGTCAGTGTTGAGGCAGACTTTGAGGTCTCATATATTCTCAAGTTTCACCCAGTGTCTCAGAACACTTCCTGTTGCCTGTAAGTTAAAATTTAGGACTCAGTTCCAGCACAATGTCTGCCTGCATGCCTTTATAACAGTTGACATTGTCGTGGTTTCTTTTTATAGCAGTAGAAACCTAACTAAGACAGGGGTTGGTACGAGGGCCTAGAATATTGCTGTGAAAGGTCTGACCGTGCTTTTTAGAAGGAACATGGACTTTGGTACTTTGGGTTAGGAAAGCAGTGGAATGCTTTAAGCACTGCTTAATGGGGTACACTACTAAGAGCATGGAAATTAATGATGCTCAGAATGGTTTGAACTCTAGGGGGATGGCTCAAAAAGGAGCAAACTGAGCAGGGAAAATTATGAAATGTGAAATTAAAGGAGAAAAGCACCATGAGGAAGTGGAATGGAACTTACTCCTCTGTTCATGGAGGTAAGCTGATGAAGAAATGGAATAAAGGGAGTAGGGACTTCAGGGCAAGATCCCATCAAGCAAAGTTTCCGACGTGTGAAAAGAATTTAAAGAAACCATTAGGCAGGGTAAGATGGGGTAATATTTTAATCTAGGCACTCTGAATTCATAGACTGACAGATCTGAGTTTAAGGCCAGCCTGATCAACACAGCAAATTCTAGAACAGTCAAGCTTAAGCAGTGAAGGGAAGCATTGGAAAAAAAAAGCAGAAGAACTTGGCAGCATTGTTCACATGGTTCTGGCTTTAAAGTCAATGATAGAAGAAAGACATCTCCTTTCATGACTAAGAAATTCTATGAGGCCAGAAATGTGTCAGGGCTGTCACTGAATGGAGCCCTACAAAGTCTTTTTTCCCCCTATAAAATGGTGAGGGTGAAGTCTGGATTGCCTTGGAGACCCTAAGATGCTGGAGATGCCAGAGCTGTGGGATACCTTCTAAAGAGAGCTGCTAAGAGGAAGTGGAACCAGCACAAGAGGAAGAAGACAACAAAGATGAAAGGAATTGAAGATCTGAAGAGTACTTTAGTATCAGACATAGAGGTGCAGAGTTTGAAGTTTGTCCAGCTGATATTCAGTTTTGATTTTTTTCCAGTTTTTTTCCCTTCCCTACTTTTTGGAACAGTAATGTATATTCTGTTCCATTATATGTTGGAAGTATGTGATCTTCAGAATTTTGAATTTATAGGGGATTTCAGTTAAGAGATTGGAAGACTCTCAGAAGGGACTTTGTGCTTTGGACTTTTAAACATAGTAGACTCTGAGGACTTTTGTAGTTGGAATGAATGCATTTTTGCATTATGACATGGCTACAATCATTTGGGACTAGGGACTGGAGTGTGATGGTTTGAAAAAAAGGGCTCCTGAAGGGAGTGGACCTAATATGAAGTGTAGCTTTGTTGGAGTAGGTGTGGCCTTGCTGGAAGAAGTGTGTCATTTTGGTGGTAGGATTTGAGGTCTCATATGTCTTCAAGTTATGTCGAGTGTCTCAGATCAAATACTGCTGTTTGCAAGTTAGGATGTAGGACACTTGCCTACTTCTCCAGCACCATGTCTGCCTGCACACCACCATATCATGCCATGATAAAAAGGACTAAACCTCTGAAAATCTGAGCTGCTCAACTTAGTATTCTTCCTTTACAAGTTTGCTGTGGTCATGGTTTCTCTTTACAGCAATATAAATTCTAAACTAAGACATTAAGTGATTTGTTAACCAACTGTCAATATTTCTAGCAACAGATAGCTTAAATTTCCCTTTGTGTTAAATCTCTCTTATACACCATTCCTTTTATTCTGTATTATTTCACTCTATGCCTTTGCCACTAGTATTTATGAATTTAATATTTGTAACTACAGGGTGATGTATGCTTCAAGTATGTGTACCTGTCACTGAGAATTTCTGGAAAAGTGTATAGCTGAAGGAGGGAATTAAGGACAAAACAGCAGAGCTCCATCTAATCCCACAAGGAAATCTCTTCAGATCCTGAGATTTTTGTATGTCTTAAAACCTCTCTGAGATAAATGGTTTTCTGCTGTCTACAGCTTATGTTTTGTAAGCAGTAAGTGTCTAGAAAGCTTTCAGTCTCCTTGCTCCCCTTCATCTTTTAATAACCGACATATTGTGACCTGCTCTAGAATTCTTAATTTTTCCTTTCATCTTCTTTCTCAATCTTAATAACATTTAGCCAGAATTTTGTATAATTTCTCTTGCCTGCTTGAAGTAATGCTTCGATTTTTATTTTCAAACAAGAGTAGGATTTTGTTTTAAATTTCCTTTTTGTGGGTTGAAACAAGCTAAATTAGCTCTTCTCTCAGCTCAGCTTTTAATCTCTACAATGAAAACACTTTCTGATATTGTTCTTTTGATAATACCCCGTTTCAATTTTAATGAAATGACTTTTGGTAGTGATGAATTATTTATTGATAGACATATTGTGAGTTTTGTTTTTCATATTGAACTGTGAGCTAATAGTTTAGTTTATAAAATATCACACTGTCTTTTCTTTTTTTCCCAAAGTGAAATAATATCACATATGTATTGGTTATTTTTCTACAGCTGTGATAAAACACCATGACCGGGCAACGTATAGAAGGAAGGGTTTTTCTTTCCAGAGGGATAAGAATCTACCTCCACCATTAGGAGGAAGCCTGGCAGCAAGTGCCTGGTATTGCAGCAGGAACTGTTCACATCCTGAACTGCAAAAACAAAACAGAGTGTAAAGTGGTGATGTGGGGAGGCTTTGGAAACCTCCAAAATCACCCCCAGTGACACATCCCCTTCAGCAAGGCTGTAGACCCTAAGCTTTACAAAACAGTGCCACCAACAATTCAAGCTGCCATCTATAGCATCAACAGCTATGTTGTGAGGAGACCAAACCTCTTTTCTGTAGTGTGACCTGAGGGATATCTGACATTTGCTTTTTTCTCTAAGCTTTTTGTTGCTTGGTGTTTTATGAGCCTTTATAATCAAGCTTTACACTTTCTGTGTAGCTTTGCTAATATCATTTCAAGGATAGGGGATTCTCTTAAGCTTGTTTGTCCTTGTGGTCAATGGAAATATATATATATATATATATATATATATATATATATATATATACACATATATATATGAATATAGGAGGTCTAGTATTATAGTCAGATAAGTATCAGGAGTACTTAATTCTTTATGTGCCCTTGTACATTTTTTCATTATTGTGTTTACTATAGAAGAATAGCTTTTTAAGAAAGAAAGTAGAAGACCTAATATTTTAAACAAGCGTCTTAATTTCAGTGTCCACTCAGTGCTAGATAAAAACTTTAAAAAATATCTAATCTGGTTTGTTTCCCTTCCATATTACATGTATAATATTTTGACACAGAGAGTAGTGACCTGGCATCATCACAGAGACTGATTATGTGGCCTTTCAACATTCACTTTCTATCTGCACGAGGGTGAGACTTGAAAATAGACGTTCTCTGTGAAAGTGAAAGGAGGCCACTGGCAATGTGGCAGGTAAGGAGCTGTAAAAATAGAATGACGAGGCAGGTACACTTTCCAAGTGTAAACTGCCAGCGAGCTGTCAACTGACAACGGAATTACAGCTCCACCCTAAGAAGGCCTCACATCTGAAGTGTTTAACCATCTCAGGCTTCGCTGAGACATCAGGATATGCTGCTTCTCGTTGTCACTCTCACCCGCTTCGTGCTGTCTTAAAATAAATAAAGACATAGTCTTGATCCGTGTAATAGTTTTTCAAAATGTACCTATGAGAAAGAAAGTCACAAAGAAGCAGAAAGAGAGACAGAAAGACAGACAAAAAGACACTGAGAAACAGAAAAGGACAGACACAAACCAAGACAGAGGAGGTTCCCAAGAAGATTGCCACATGTTATATAACTATATGCATTATATTTTCGTTAATAATTTTTGCAGTTTTTCAAATTTTATTCTCAAATTTATTCATATTTCTTGCTGTGTGCTATTTAGTTCCTTATATCTTCAACTTAATACAGTCTGTGTATACTAAGCAAATGTTTGCGATTTGAACTAATTCTATGCTTAATAATGGAAGGTAATGAGTTTATTTTCAAAGATAATAAAAATATTTCCTTAAAAAATATTTCCTTAGATCTCCAAATTCTTGCCATTTCTTTTCCACCATCATATTTTTCTTAATACTTTTAATCTTTTATTACTTTGCCTCGGGGAACAGCTACATGGATATTTGTTCACGATAGTAGAATGAGCAAATTTAGGAAGGGTTAATACATCTCTTTTTCTTTCTCCATTAAAAACTGGCTGAAGTAACTAATTTGGAATCAGTCTGTTGGTTTGCTTTGTAACTAAGTAAAATGAAAACTCATGAACTTTTGCCAAACATCTGGTGAGTAAAGATGTCCCCAAAAAGAAGGTGTTTCTGTCACTGCAGAAAGGATGAGTAGAAGTAATAGCATCTGCTATTTAAAGGTTGTAGACCATTGGTTTCCTTTGTAGTTCTAGTACAAAGAGATTATGGTGTTAAACAATTGGGAATTTTGAAGCTTTTTCTCAACCACAAGTTCTAATTATTCATAGGGCTCTTTGATTTTTCTACAGTACATTCTGTAACGTAGGAAAGAATATACTGTACTATTGTTCAGTCCTTCTATGTGATTCAGCCTTTTAAATTCCACCACTTTCATAACTACTCAGAGGAATAATGTTATAAAAAAGTTGTAAAAGAAAAAAGTAAGTTTTAAATGAAAAATTAGTTTAACCAAGTATAACAAAGGATTAAAAAAAATCATGATGCACGTTTTCAAATGTTTTGGTGTTAGAATTTTTAAACATGTACATAGGAGTCCTAAGCGAGTCATTTTTTTTTCTGTTTATCAGTAACAAGGAATAAAGAACTCTGTGCATGTTGTCCTTGTGTTTAATTAACTTTTTCTTAATGACAGAGCTTTATGGAGAATAACATCTTTCTTCTAGTGTCATCCCTGATAACTAAAGGCCTTTACTTTCTTCTTCCATAGTATTTATAAGTGAGAATTAATTCACACCTATGTTCATGCTTCATTGTATCACCTATAAGATTTGACAACAGAAAAATGTGTATTTATTTTAGATATACATATTAGCCAAAAAATTATAAATAGATACCTTTAAAAAATAAATTGAACCTTTTCCCAGAAAAGTCTTTACAAATTTCTGATGTCTAAAATTTCTTTCTTTTATATCTAGTTTGTTTCTTTTTTCCTTATTAATGATGCTGGCTGGAATTGGAAGTTCAGGCTTGAGATCACAGCATTAAAGAGAAGAAGGAAAGGTCTGTCAATTTTAAGAGCATCCCGGACTATATAATGAGTGCAATGCCTACTATGATGCATATAGACACCTGTCTCTCATAAACATGAATCCTTGGACTTTCTCCAGTGATAGCCTCATATATGTTAGCATCTGGTTAAACACGTGACCTATTTATCTTTAGAATGGTGGTCCATGGTAACTTGGAGGGGAAGTGTGTAGAGGAAGAACTGAGAAGAGTTAGAGCAAATGTGGGAATGAATATGATCAGAATACATTAAAAGCATCCATGAAGTTCCCAAATCATTAACTAAAATAAATTTTAAAAGGTCTCATTATCCATACTTTCTTTTGCAACATGTATTCTAAAATTAAAATAATACAAAGAAGATTAGTCTGGCCTTATGTGAGGATAACTTGCAAATTCACAAAGTATTTTATATTTTTATGTCAGCCTATAAACTACATATATAGTTTAATGGAAAGTCTCCATTTGTGGCAATAATGCTGATGATACTCTAAGAATTTAGACTGTCTAACAAAAAAACCCAACACCAATCATGAGAAGCCATCTTTCAAGTTATTGGTCAAGGTTGGGTAAGAGACTGAAAATATTCCAGGCTCTTTCTATTGCCCTTGGATGTCCTGAGATGTGGAATCTAAGTCCATATTCCTCAAGATACCATGCTCTTCAAACACAGGGTTCATAGTCATCTGAGATAAAACTGATCTAAAAGTCTTCCTGAAGAGGGCCTTTCATAGTATCTGAAGTCACCAAACAAAATTCCAAAGTAGGAGGAGCAAAATTCCTATCCAGCTTTGATGGCCATTGTGCCTATGAGGCACAAAGACCAGCATGACACTATAATTTTAAGGGTAGGTAACCAACAGTTCACTAATCAAATTTAAGACCCATTTAAACATGAGGGAAAGTATGTCTATTATAAGAAACATAGACAAATACTCAGGGATAGTGAAGTCATGAATCTTGGAGTAGAACCTACAACCACCACTTTACTAAACCAGTACAGTCCTCAACTACATTCCAAGTATGCATCCTTATACCACACATTGATGTAGTTTAAATCTCCATTAAGGAAACTTCCCTTTGCAACAGACAAAAGTAGTAGAGAATATAGTAGAGAATACTATAATCAATAAAATCACACAGTTGTGAGGCTCAGTCCCAAAGTCTTTATCTACAACACAACTTGACATCCAAGACTCAGAGAACATTGTTGAAGAACCATAAGAGCAAGAGGACTAGGAAATCTTTGAAATTGCATCATCTAGAATTACAAAAGTTAAATCAATAAAGTCTCACCAACAGGATTGCTTAAACTTGAGCAGGACAAGGAAAGAACAATATACATGATGCTGTGAATGAGAGAAACTCAAGGAAATTTCAGTTCTAGACAAAGAACTACAGGGGGCTAAAGAATGCCAAGAGCAGGAAAGCACTGAAATTGGTGATTCATGACCAACTGGTCAGCTATTAAAAACATATAAACAATTAACATATAGAATAATCGACTTTTATTAACAAAAATACATATACACATATATAGATATAGATTAGATGTAGATATCAAAAATTAACTGAAAAAAGGCCACAAACTTGAAAGAGAACAAAAAAGAAAATGGGTAATTGGAAGATTGGAGATGAAAGCATATGAAAAGGGGAAATTATGTTATATTACAGTCTCACAGAAAAGAAACGATTCGCAATATATATTAGAAATATCATTATCTCCTATAGCACACTCAATCTCCAGTACTGGCAATTTTGCTTCAGTTGTTACATTTCCACTGTTAAAGATTTGGTTAGGAAATTCCAGGTGGAGGAAGTAAATTTAAGAACAGAAACATGAATTGACAAATAAAGACTTTAATTTGCTGCAGGGGAAAGTTAGAATTGTGTTATTATTTGGCTTTGAATCGGTCCTCTAATGTCCCTGTTTCAAGGGTTTATTGAAGGTGATAGAACTTTGAAAATGATTACTGGAAAATGATTAAGTATTTGATTCCAGTTTCAATGATGTAAGCAAATTTATTCTGCCTCTTGATCCCCATTGCTTGTAGTCACGATGGTCTCAAACGATGGTCTACCACAGTCTCAAACAATAAGATAAAAGACTATGAACTATAACTCTTGAAACTTGAAAACAAAGATTTAAATTCCCTTCTTTTAAGTTAATAATTTTAGATATTTCATCACAGAAACATTAAACTTAGCTGGTAAGCCACAGCCACATTGTGATAGACAGATTAATGGATATGGGTTAAATTAATATGAACAGTTAGCCAATAAGAAGCTAAAGCGAATGGGCCAAGCAGTGTTTTAAATACAATAGTTTCTGCATGATTATTTTCGGGCTAAGCGGCCAGGAACCTACAAGCGGCTTCCTCCAACATATGTGTGTGTTTGTGTGTTGTGCGTGTGTATGTGTGTGTACACACACACACATATATATATATAGCAGTCTCATTTTGAACTTCTTTTTTGCAAGGAAAATTAAACATCCAGTGGGTATCATGAGGTCTGTAAAAAGATGCAGAAGTAGAAATCACAAGTAACTCTGATTTTATGGATGAAATTGCATGGCTATAAATAGGAGACAACTACACAAAGTTCCATGTATAGTACTCAGTGACTTCAAGCCTCAGAACTAGTTCTCAGACTAAGATAAACTAGTAGCTACAGGAGCTTGACATAGGAAAAATTCATAGCATTCCATTACAAAGTGTCCTGAAAAAGTATGTCTTGATTGACATATTTGTGTACTCTCATTCATTTCTGGTCCCTCAAACAAAAAATGAATATAACAATAGATAAAATTACCAAAATAATGTCTTTTCAAGTAATTTCTGAGAGAAACATTCATAACGACAAGGAATAGATAACAAAACAGAAGGCAACAGAGTCTAAAGCAAACGAAGAATAAAAATGCCAAAACAGAGCAAGATTTTAAGTTCACAGTGTTCATGGTTAATATACTTTGATATTTCTCACACATTCAAATGACAGTATAATACAGATAAAAAACAAATTTATATAAAATTCAGATTCACATATCATCAACTATAGACTTAAAAGAAATCAATATCAATCAAAGATGTATAAAGCTATTTTCATTTCAAAGACTAAAATAACAATAAAATTTGGTCAGTTAATGAGATACATCAAAGATCATCTGTTTTCAACTGATATGGCCTTTGATATAATAATAAAGAAAGATGTTATTTAAATTTTTTAAAACAAAATTTGTGATTAAATACAACACTTGATCTTAGTCAATATGTCAAACTCTGATCCATTTTGAGGTTAGAAGAAGAAGATTTCAAAATAATAAAGAACATTAGAAATCTGTAAGAATCATTGATGGATATTAAAAATAATTATAGGCTCAAAAGCATAACAATAGCAAGAACAATAATTGTTTCTCACAAGTTAATTAGAGTTGTTTATGCCCCAATAAAAAGACTGCAATTTTAGAAGGGTGTTATTAGATTTTGTTGCAGTGTGGACATCATAGAATAGGCTTATATTTACCTGCATTGAGTAGTCTTATGAACAACTAGTTATATGGCATTTTCTATTGCACGTGAGACCTACTATTGACCTAGAAATTCTCTTTTGTGGTATGTGTATATCAATAATTAACATCTTTAATGTATGTAGTCATTTGTAAAGGTTTAGAATTATATAGATTTTAGCTTTTTTTCTACATATGTTAGGCAAATATCTCTGAGCTATATTTGTAACTCTTTAGAAACTTTTAATTTTTTAAAAATAGATATAATAATGTTATCATGTTTATCATTTTATGTTTGTTAGTGAAATATTAAGCAACTAGGAAATATTAGGATAAAGTAAAGAAAAACATTAACAGAGTGTTTCAGCACAAAATGTCTGCTAACTTAGCCATACATAGTGGCATGCAACTGGTTAATCTGAGGGAGAATAATCAAAGTTTCAAACTAGCCCAAACTGCATTATGCAACCTTGTAACAAATGCTCTTATCTCTCCCAAAGTAAATAAACTTTAAACACCCAATAGAAAAACTGCAAAAAGTCTTTAAAAATTTTATCAATAGCCGGGCAGTGGGGGCGCACGCCTTTAATCCCAGCACTCGGGAGGCAGAGAGAGGAGGATCTCTGTGAGTTCGAGGCCAGCCTGGTCTACAAGAGCTAGTTCCAGGACAGCAAACAAAAAGCTACAGAGAAACCCAGTCTCGAAAATCAAAAAAAAAATTATTAATAAATTTTAATAGCTCAAATTAGAAGTGATTAAAAAACAGTAACAGAATAAGATTGTCTTTTTTTCTCCCTCAGGTCAGACAAAGGAGATTTATATTACAGGCCAATTAGCTTACTGTCCTACAGGTGCTCTATCCACTGTTAAGTAGATTTTTGTCTAATATATCCAAATGATTGTTATTTAAAAGGCATCATGGGACTATGATTTACCATGACTTTTAAAAGATGGAATTGGCATGCATTTTTAAAAATATGCCAGACTTTTTTACAAAATACCATCATAGTTAGAAATGAATCCTTCTGAAACAAATACACAGTTGCTTCAAACACACTTATACACACATGCCCACAGGCACACATGCAAATATCTTGTCTTTTAAATCTTTTATATCATATAATAAAATAGAAGAAGCTAAGATCAATATTAAATGAGAATTGGGATAGCATTTTGCTATTTCTTGATACATTGATGCCTATTAAGTTTTTCAAAGCAATATCATAAGTCTATGTTAATATTTAAATGTATATCATACTATTAAATATGAAAGGAATCAAATTGAAATGTTTATTGTCTTATCCACTTGTCAAAACTATGGCTGTTCCCTAATTCTGTAATCAATAAATCATTACTGCACAACATTGTACACTTGAATAGACATGTCTTCATAAAAGGTATAATAAAAGCCAGTGAGCACGTTAATGGCTGTCAACATCATTAGTCATTAGGAAATGCAAATCAAACTCACAGTGAGATAGCACTTCCAACCACTAGGATGGCTATTATGAAAACAACTGGTAATAAACAAGTGCCGGCTAGAAGGCAGAGCAATTAGAACGCTATGCATTACAGGTGGGCATATGAGATGAAGCTGGTGCTTTGGAAAAGAAGCGTCCTTGCAAAGTTAAATGTGGAGTTGACAGTGTCTCCTATTGTAGACAGGATCCTGTATGCTCTTCTAAACACACTAGTCCTAATCTCTAAAATCTGTGTTTTTCTTACCTACAGGACTCAGAAAGAGTTGAAGGTAAAAATAAATTGAGGTATTTGAAGTTACTCTTTTTCTTCTGGTTCCTTTAATACTTTCACAAGACAGTATAATTGAGACAAGGTTACAAACAGCAGAGTAGTCTAAAGTGGGTGACTCCTGTAGCTGTGAAGATCTACAGTCCAGTGACTTTCCTAACTATTTGTATTTCCAGAATCATTGCTAACAAATACATTACTGTTGTAAGGAACTGGTGACACAGTTCTTGCTACAGTAAAAGGTATGGATCAATAAAAGCAGGATACAAATTTATACCAGTAGAATTGAGATAAGTAGTTTTATGGGATAGGATATATGCCAAAAGAACATAACTTATAAAGAAAAGGAATGAATGAAAATATACTAAGGAAAATGAGAAAAGGGAATACATGTTTAGCAATAATATTTTCTTCTTTGAAACACTAGAAATCATTCTCCACTTTTCCTCAAAATCCCCTCCTGGTGAGAAGCTACTAATCAAAATTCTGTTTCTACATTTCCTGTCTTATGCTTTTTTGTTTGTTTGTTTTTGTTTTTTGAGACAGGGTTTCTCTGTACCTTTTGAGCCTGTCTTGGAACTCACTGTACAGACCAAGATTGGCCTCAAACTCACAAAGATCCATCCGTTGTTGCCTCCCAAATGCTTGGATTAAAGGCACGTACCACCATGCCCGGCTCCTGTCTTATGCTTAAAAAGTGATATTGAAACAAAAGTAGTTTATACCACAGCATGCATGAAATCTACAAATGCCAAAGGATGGACATGATGACTGCCAAATTGTATTCATAAATGTGAGGGAGAGATGAGAAATGGGAGCTGGAATGTTTGAGGTCATAGGAAAACCTCACTTATTACTGTTAGCTTACTAAGCCTTGTTATAAAATCCACTTATTTTTACTTTTAACAATTATATTATCATACTTCTAAATATGCCATCTCTGTAAGTCATAACTTTAGAGGCAGATTGCCTAAGTTAATAACATCTTATGTCACTGATAAATTAACCTCAGATAAATGATTAAATCTCTTCTTTGTCTTTGGTCAAATAAAGGGGACTTAGCTCAAGTGAGTTAGGCTAAGATGATCAAATAAAAGAACTGAATATTATTTTCTATATGTAAAAAGATGTAATGAATGTTCTTTCATAAGCATACAATGTTATACTTTCATCTTTATATATTGATTATGTGAACATTATTTGCAATTGTTAAAATACAAACATGTATTAATTGATTACTTATTACATACTAAAAGATTTAAGTGTTTAAATGTTTTATTTTATTTATTATTACACTATTCCCTGATTAAATGCTAGATTGTTGTTTTGCTAAACCAGTGGAATATTAAATTGTTTCTCTAAACGTTATTTTCATCATGCACAGGGAAAGTCATGATCAATCATGGTTTTTTAGATCTTCCACTTAAAATAATGACTTATTGAATTTTATTGTCTTATATTTATGTTTTTGAAATGATTTTTAGATTTTCTTTTACATATAGAGTCACAACTAAAAAGGCAGATAGAATAGAGGTATGGAATTATATATGGCTATATGAGTATATCAGTGCTTAGCCTTTTGGTACAATTTTCAATTATCATTTCCTGTATCTTGAGATTCTAATAAAGTGAAAGATGATTGATTAATGGGAAGTAATTAGTAATTAGTGTTCAAGTTGCTGGTTAGGGAATACAAGAGACTCCCAAAACAGTGTAGGCTTTAGCTATTTTACTTAGCTGCTTTCCAGGTAAGACATATTGCTGATGACATCATGCACTTCAGACATTAGATCTTTTGGGGCTCTGAGCTGGACCCCAAAACTTTTTTTTTATTTTTTTTTTAACTTTTTTTTTATTGAGAAAAGGGGAAAAAAAAACAAATTTCCTCCTCCTCCCAGCTTCCCATTTCCCTCCCCCTCCTCCCACCCTTCTCCCCCTCCTCCCACCCTTCTCTCCCTCCCCCCACTCCTCTCCCCCTCCCTCTCCAGTGCAAAGAGCAGTCAGGGTTCCCTGCCCTGTGGTAAGTCCTAGGTTCTCCCCACTCCGTCCATTTCTAGGAAGGTGAACATCCAAACTGGCTAGGCTCCCACAAAGCCAGCACATTACGTAGGTTCAAAACCCCGTGCCATTGTCCTTGGGTTCTCATCAGCCCTCATTGTTCGTCATGCTCAGAGAGTCCAGTTTTATCCCATGCTTTTTCAGTCACAGTCCAGCTGGCCTTGGTGAGCACCCAATAGATCAGCCCCACTGTCTCAGTGGGTGGGTGCTCCCCTCGTGGTCCCGACTTCTTTGCTCATGTTCTCCCTCCTTCTGTTCCTCATTGGGACCTTGTGAGCTCAGTCCAGTGCTCCAATGTGGGTCTCTGTCTCTGTCTCCATCCATCACCAGATGAAGGTTCTATGATGATATGCAAGATATTCGTCAGTATTGCTATAGGATAGGGTCATTTCAGGTTCCCTATCCTCATCTGCCCAAGGAACTAACTGGGGACCTCGGCTTGGGCATCTGGGAGCCACTTTAACCCAATGGGTGTCTTTCATATTATGGGAAGGTCAGAGCAGATTTTCAAGGAAGGAAAGCAGTCACACTTCTTGCCCAAATGTGATGTTAATGAATGAAGGCAATGATTAGCATGACAAGAAGTCCCAAAAGTACAGTAATGACCCTACCTTGAGAGTAACTCACAGGAGTCTCATAGAACTTAAGGCCTACTTAATAGAAAGGAAATTGTGCCTGATACTATACACCTAGGTGACCACTGAGTGAGCTCTTGGATCTTAGAAGAGAAACTGCTACTACCATTTTCCTGAACATGCTTAAATTTTAACTGTTTTAAATACTTATCATTGCACCCACAGAAACTGTAATGCTTATCCCTCATTTAAGGGCTTCTTTCTGCAACAGACAGAGAAATCACAGCTGGTCAGAACGCTTAGAACAAATGTGCAATGCCTGGCCCAATGTGGAATTTCTACAACACAATTCCTGTACCAATGTATCAAGGAACATCTAGAAGAAAAGACAGGAATATTAAAAGTCACAAAGGTTCAGGATATCTGTGTGATTTTGTCTTCTAACTATGACAGGTAAGTTGCACTTATGAAATCTCAATGACATGGCTGCCTTGACGAGACCTGGACAATGACATGGACATCCTTACATGCCAGTGTAGACTGGGGAAATTGTATGGGCCTTACCACTTGATGAAGAATTGTAAAAAATTATGCCTTCTGAGAGCAAGAAAGTCTGCTTCAGAGATGATCACCTCAACAGTTATCCAATAATAAATGGTCAGCCCTAAAAACATAGGCATGTAATTAACACTAAATGAAATCAGTAGGTTGTTTTGTGTGTTTTTCTATGTCTATGTGTACATATAGGTGTTTGTATCTGTGTTTTCATGTCTATGACAGTAATGGTTAAAGGGAATAATCAAGAATTTGAGAGGGAACAGGAGACATGGGGGATTTGGAGAGAAGCAGGATTTTATGTAGTATTTTAATTAAAAATAATACCAAAAGCTTTCAAAATTGACATTAGGTATTGTCTTCGGACAGATTTGGCATTCAGAGCTCATGGCTTGCCTGTCACAGTCAATTTTGTGCATGCTAATGCCGCATTGCTCATTCCAAAGTTTGATAATCACATTGTCATATTTCATGGATGCATCTCCTGTCTGCGGCGCAGACATAAACACGCAGCTGCTGTGCACGGATCATCTGCTTCCCCATCTCAGCAAATCGACAGTGCACATCAGGCATTCCAGAGCACAAGAGATAGGAGAGCGGAAACTTATTTTCCTACGTGAACTTCTAAGCTGCCGCTTATGATGGTCACATTTTGTTCACTGATGCCAGAAATGTGCAAAGCAAGTTTGTTACTCTTTGCATAGCAAAGAAACTTCCAAAATGACATGAAAAAGTAAGTTTGGGGCAAAAGGAAATCATCAGGACTATCTTCACCTTGTTGTTAAATATTGAACTCAGCACATTACCATGTCCTTGTGTCTGTCCCCACTTACTCCCTGCATCCAAGAGTGGTCTGTGCATGAGGACCATTCATTCATGCAGTTAGCTTTCATGGGATGCTTTCATGCCAGACTACCCAAAAACTGAGGGTAAAACATTTTCTTGTTTCAAGAAACTTTCTCTATAGTGAACTAGTTTTTATTCTGTGATTAATCAGAAAGAAATAAGAAATAATTATACATGTCCCAAAAATTAGAACTACATAATCAAAAAGTATAAAAATTTAAAATAAATCTGCACATATAACAAAATCCATAAATGTTATAAGCAGTTGGATGAAACTTAACATGTGTATTAGGTTTTCATCATTGTGACAGAATATTGGAGATAAATAATGTAGAGATGGAGAAAAGTTATACCTCTGAACATGTTGTCTATGATATGGTGATTCCAGTGACTTTTAAACTTTGGCAAGGTGGTGCTGTGGGAACTCCTTCAGCCAATGGCCTGTGGGACGCTGGTCCATTTGGGTGTGTATCAGGAACTAACATATGCAGACATAGGGGTATGTGCAGCCCCTTGGCTGCTGGGTTTTGCTAAGTTCCTAGAACACACAGAACATTGTGGATCACTGTTCTGGGAGTTTACCTCCTGATAAGTAAACGTCTATTATATTCCACCAGGGGCTAATGCAGAATTATTTAAATAATAACAAGGTAAAAAAGCATGATATAAGAAAATGATTCATTTCAAGACATCCATGATAAACAGAGAGAAAGAGAACGGTCTAATGACAAGATGTATCCTTCAGAGATACCCCAAGTCATCAGCTTCATCCAACTAGCTACATACTCTACAATCCTACTCAGCTTTCAGTGGCTCTCTGCACATTAACCCACTTGTAAGGTTTGTGTCCTCCTGATCTGTTACCCAGTCGTAGCCATAGGTAGCTGCACCAGTCTCCAATACTTGAGGCTTTTCTGGGATATTTCAGATCTAAATCATAACAATAATTGTATAAGGTATGCTTATTTGGTCCTGCAAATGACAGATCATAGAGAAGCAACCTTATAATAGAAATACCACTACTGGTCACATAAGTGTGCATTTGACTTCATATTATGACAAGAAAAGCAACAAGTGCCACCAGCTTCTAATCCCCAGTTTACGTGAAACAGTTTTTTTCTTTATTTATTTCTGATTTTTTTTTACACAATATTACTACTGCTTTTTTCATTTTCTTCTCTGTATTTGCTTAAGAAAATACTATGGTCTAAACACTGAAAGCATATTTTTTCCATTTTAAAAATAAAACAAGGTAACTAATCACTTTTATTCTTGTATACCATTTTCATATTCCATATTTCAACAATACGATTGGTTTGGAATTCATGCCTACTCAATCTTGATCTTAGAAGGGATGGGACAGAAATTGAGAGGAACTTCAGACTTGTGTGATGATTTGGGAAGAGTGCTGGTCAGAGCCGTGACGGTTGAATCAGAATAGAAATTTCTAGCAAAGAGCCCAAGAAAGAAAGTTAATATGATGATAAAATTTGTAGCGACCACATCACAGAAATCTAACCTCATCAGTGGTTTGTAATCATTTCTTACTCAAGAAAAATTTTCAGGTTTACCGGTGGAATCAGTAATGTAGATTAATATATAAAATGAGTTGAAGAGGTATCAGAGGAGAGGTAGCTGGGCTCCTGTGTAAAATCTTATCATTCAGCAATGTTGCACACACTGGAGGCTTTATTCATTATGCTTCAGTTCACTTGCTGAACAAAATTACTGCAAATAATTCTATGAAGAATGTACCTTACTTTGAGGGATTTAAAAAACATTATCGGAGAGATGTTTCAGAAGATATGAATCAGCATTTTTTTTAGCATTTTTTTTTTTTACAGATGACATAAGATAACTAGATGTAACTTAATTTCTTGGGAAGAGGGTACCCTTTTATAACTTCCATGAGCTCCAAGCATAAGAGTGTGGTACACATTTATCATACAGTCAGGATATTTAAGTACATAAAATAAAATCATACCATCTAAAATAACTTTTAAAACACTATTACATTATATAAAAATAAAATGCTTATGTATGTCACTGTTCTTGTGGAACACTTAATAGTGTCTCTTACTCTGTTGCCTACTCCTGGGACATTTTTCCTCCTACTAGGTGCCCTCAACCAGCCTTGATATGAGGATTTGTGCATAGTCTATGCAATGTTCAGTTGATATCCCTGAGAGGCCTACTCTTTTATGAAGGGAAACAGGGGAGGAATGTGTCTGGGGGAACAAGAAAGTGTGTGGGGGGAACTTGGAGGAGTAGAGTGGGGGAACTACAGTCAGGATATAATATGTGAAACCAAAATAGATTAAAAATAAACAGTTTTTCTGTAGCTTGGTGAAATTTTATACAAAGCATGATGTTAAGAAAATAAAAATCATCCTGCAAAAATTTTCCCTTTCCTCTTCAATAATTGCTGATTGTATCACCATGTAAAAATAATCATATTTCTTCTGTCTTTTGTCCTCTGCAGATTGCTTATATAAGGATCACATATGGTAGACAAATACTCCTACTAAGTTGTCCACACTGCCATCTTTTTCAAGGATCACATAAGCTAGACATACTCTTACTAAATTATAGACACTGCTCTCTTTTTACTTTTTACTCTGAGTTAGTGTGTCCAAGGTTGTACAGATTGGAGCCTTGAACTCTCTGTTTCGTTCAGATATAGTTTGAATGCCTTTGGCCACAGCCTTCTGAATAGCTGAGATAAAACTCTACACAATCATGGCTACTAAATTCATTATTATGTTCTTATTTCATATATTGGAATTGCATGATTTTTGAACTTTAAATGAGTGAGATCATATAGGATTCCATTATATGTCTAGGGTTTCTTTATTTCCCCCATCAGCATAATAATTACGAAAAGGATTCAGTCACAATACATTTGTGAAGCTTTTACTTCACAAATTTATGAGGTTGAGCGCCACATTGGATTTCACTGGATGAATGTATATAACGTGCTAACCCACCGCACTGCTAATTGCCACTTGATTGTGTCTACTTTTGAACAATATGATCAAGTCTTGCCATTAAAATTCATGTTGGTGCTTATTTTAACAAATGCATGGAAACATTCAATTAATTTCTATTATGATTCATATTTATTTATACCTTGTGGCTAATTAAATCTGTATTTTGATTTGACTGGTGATGAACTTTGTGTGGGAAAGTTTCCAAACCCGCAGTTACCACATTGAAGATGTTACAATTTTTCCTGTTGATGTGAGTTACTTTTCCTTCTTTATCCTCTGTACTTTGTTCAACTAAATTAAACATAAAGTTGTTTGTTTATCAAGCAGGACAAATGAGAAATTGTAAATAAAATGCCCTGTTTTAAGAATGTAGACATGACAATTTAATTCTCAATCAAATCGTTGTAATGGGGTCTTTATGTGAATTAAGAATGTCTACACTTATGGAAGTTTGCAACTTCTTAATATAATAACAATGTCCGACTGCCCTAAAGGTGAATATTTGATTCTGTGATTTTACTTCTTATATTAAAGAAAGCAGCATTAGAGATGAGCTTCGCGGTACACTCCTTTAATTACAAGACTCTGAGGAAGAGCAAGTAGATCTTTGTGAGTGCAAGGCCAGCTTTGTCTCCATAGTGGACTCCGGGACAGACAGGGCTAAATATGGAGAGCCTGTCTCAAAAAAGAAAAAAACACAGAACAAATAAACAAGCAAAAACACCAACAATGAAAGAGGCTGCCAGCTGCCCCCACACAAAATTAATCAGCCAACTTGAGAGTGAATAACTTGTTTTATTTAAGGTAATAATGTAAAAAAAACGTATTTTATATCTATCTCATTACCTTTTAGATAACTCATAAAAGTTTTCTTCAAGTTCCAGAGAAGAAAATTCTCTCCTGAACACAATCCTTAGTTTTCTCCTGTAAGCACCTGTGACTTTGAGAAATATGAGCCGCCTATACCCTAGGCTCCTCTCCCGGCATATATTGATTGCACAGTTATAATGCAGAAAAGACTATGTGTATAAATGTCTCTATGCTATTCAAATCTTTTGTTCTTTTTCATTTATTTGCCTGCGATACTGCTATTTGTCCTTATATAACTTACATAATCTACATATAACATACTTAAGAGATAAAATAGAAATGAAAATATATATATAAAAGAATATATGTTATATTAACATACATACTCAAATGATTATGTATTAAACTAGACACATATAAAGTAAATAAAATATATCTAGGCCCAACTATCTTCTGTATAATTATTTGCAGGTACAAACGCTATACGATAAATACACGTGCAAGACAAATGCATTTACTTTTATGTTTTTTCTGAAATTATTTTACAAAAATGAAATAGAAATGATTTGAAACTTTCTTTTTTTTTATCTCCTGGTATAATGCAACCTTTGTTCATATCTTTGTCCATGTGGTCTCTTAACTTTAATTTCATGCTTCAAGCTACTGGTTTGTACCTCTACTCAAGCTTCCTGAAATATTATTAGTTTAGCATCTTATTTGTTTGCTATGTTCTTGAACTGTTATAGGGGTAAAAAGTATTTTGATGCTAGAGATCATAGCAGTAATTATAAAACAGCAAGCATACATAATGTACCATGAAAATGCTAAATAATATTAACGGAGTTTTTGAGTCTGGCATAGCAGAAGCAAATTTGTCTTTTTCTTCCAATACTGTTTTCCAATTGCTTTGGACATTAAGGAAAATTCTGAAGTTTAGACCAAAGAGGGAAAAAAGAAGAAAGAAAATTGCTTTCCAGATAACATTTTCAAGATTTGTGTGCTGTCGTGCTTTTCCCCACAACATTAAGCAGAATTGTGACAAGCTGTAATGATACAGGATAAATCATCTTTCATCTGCTCAACACAAGGATTCTTTGAAGGGGAAGAAATAGGAAAAGGAATAACAATCTGTCTGCTTCAGGAAACTTAGGTCCATATGAAACACATATTGGAGCCCATAGGACTCCCAATGCTAAAATATGCAACTTTAATGAAAATTTGTGGTACAATATATAATTTTACTACTTTAATCTGTAATACCAACAGATAGTTTAGAATCTAGAAAAGCTAAATTTGGAAAATACATAGCCATCACATCCATCATGATTCTGTATCAAACAGTATATTTTTATGGATTCCCTAGTAAGTCCCTGGTGAACTTCACTTCACATACTTAGATAATAAAATAAAATACGCGCAAAGTGTCTTATGCTATACTGAAACTGTTACCTGTAGCACTGCGAGACGTCTCATTGCACTAGTATTAAGGTTAGAATTTTGATATTCAGAAGTCCAGGAGGCTGATAAAGTAAATCCAGACCTTCCTGACCAATGAGGACCACTTCCGTGCACTACGTCATTACTTTGTAGAAAATGCTTTTCCGTCTCACTGAAGCCGCTCAATGAAATTAAGATATTTAAAGAAGACTGCGCATGCGCACGACACTCCGGTCTTTTTACCCCTAGCGCTGCCGGGCCCGCAGGTCTGCGTGGAGCCGCGATTGCGGGTTTCTGCTCCGCACCATGGGGTTTGTGAAAGTTGTCAAGAACAAGGCCTACTCCAAGAGATACCAAGTGAGATTTAGAAGGCGGCGAGAGGGTAAAACCGACTACTATGCTCGGAAACGATTAGTGATCCAAGACAAAAATAAGTACAACACACCCAAATACAGGATGCTAGTTCGTGTAACTAACAGAGACATCATCTGCCAGATTGCCTATGCCCGTATAGAGGGGGACATGATAGTCTGCGCCGCCTACGCACACGAGCTGCCGAAATACGGAGTGAAAGTTGGCCTGACAAACTATGCTGCCGCCTATTGTACCGGCCTGCTGCTGGCCCGCAGGCTTCTCAATAGGTTTGGTATGGACAAGATCTATGAAGGCCAAGTGGAGGTGACTGGAGATGAATACAATGTGGAAAGCATCAATGGTCAGCCTGGGGCCTTCACTTGCTATTTGGATGCTGGTCTTGCTCGAACTACAACTGGCAATAAAGTTTTCGGGGCCCTGAAGGGAGCTGTGGATGGAGGCTTGTCTATTCCTCATAGTACCAAACGATTCCCTGGTTATGATTCTGAAAGCAAGGAGTTCAACGCAGAGGTACATCGTAAGCACATCATGGGTCAGAATGTTGCAGACTACATGCGCTACCTAATGGAGGAAGATGAAGATGCTTACAAGAAACAGTTCTCTCAGTACATAAAGAACAACGTTACTCCAGACATGATGGAGGAGATGTATAAGAAAGCCCATGCTGCTATACGAGAGAATCCAGTCTATGAGAAGAAGCCCAAGAGAGAAGTGAAGAAGAAGAGGTGGAACCGTCCCAAAATGTCTCTTGCCCAGAAGAAAGATCGGGTTGCTCAAAAGAAGGCAAGCTTCCTCAGAGCTCAGGAGCGGGCTGCTGACAGCTAAAGCAATTTTCTATTAAGAGTTTTTCATAAAGATAATAAACTTAATGACCAAGCAAAAAAAAAGATATTTAAAGAATTATCTTTTAGTCAGCACAATAAAGAAATAAAAATATCACTAATTTATATTCTACCTATAAGCAAAACCTAGCAAGACAATATTATGAAAGCTTGGGACAGTTCCTAAATTTACTTATGCTTTTATGGGCATAATCTTTTTTTTTAATATACTGTGGAATGCATGAAAATAGAAGTTTTTCCTCCCTGGCTAGAGTTTTAAACTGTTTGAAAGTTTAAACTGTTTAGGAGTTTTAGTAGCTTTTGTAGGGAAATCTAGCTCTTCTGGTCTAAATAATTTAGACTTGTTTGAATAGGCATTTCTTTTTTTTCTTTTTTCTTTTTTTTTTTTTTTTTGGTTTTTCGAGACAGGGTTTCTCTGTAGCTTTGGAGCCTGTCCTGGAACTCCCTTGGTAGACCAGGCTGGCCTCGAACTCACAGAGATCCGCCTCTCTGCCTCCCAAGTGCTGGGATTACAGGCGTGCGCCACCACCGCCCGGCTTGAATAGGCATTTCTTACAAGTTCTCCATTGGTATCAGTATTATTCATCAGCAGACCCTGTTTGAGTAGCAAGTATCTATTTATGAATATTCATTTCCATCATCACAAAAGAGTCAATATAATTATTAAAACTGTTATCTCGATGAATCACCCAGTGTACACTTAAAGTTAATTTTAATGGCTTCTCTGAAATTCTCTGAAAATAAATAATATGTGCAACTGTCCTTACTAAGGTCAAAATATCTGAGCCTAAAGTAGAAATACCTTGATCCTTTTATTCATTGATCCAATGGTAGCAAAATATCCTCAGTATGCCTATTTTCAGATTTCTTAGCACACTTTTTACCTGCCATTTTATATATCTTGATCATTGACTGAATGTACTTACCATATCAGTGATCACAGGTTATTCAATGCATTCAAGAACTCTTTTGATTAGTATGTCTAGCAATCAAATTACTTAGCTAAAAATCAATGCTTCATTTTTGATATTCCATAGCAATACTGCTTAATCCTCAACTCTTGAGAGGAAGGAGACTAAAGGAATTATTATTTTTTTTTATCTCTGAAGCCTGTGCCATAGGCAGAGCAAATATGAGAATACAATGTTGTACATGAAAGTTAATATGGCACCTGCTATTTTATAGTAGTAAACTACTGAAATTGGAAAAATAGAATGTCAATGAAAGGTCCATTCTCTTGATTTCATTTGCCAATCTGTACTCAAAAATCCAAGAGGCAATGTGAAATTGTCAAGGAAACAATAATGGGATTTAGGATCAAGACTACTTTAACCTGGCAATTTGGTCTACTTCCCATAACCAGAAGGATAGCTAGGGGTGGGGTGGGAGGGGGAAAAGGGGAGATGGGGAGAGAAAAGTGAGAAGGGGAGGAAGGGGGGAACTTGGGAAAACGGGATGATTGGGATAAAGGAAGGTTGGATAGGGGAGCAGGGAAGCACATATCTTAATTAAAGGAGCCATCTTAGGGTTGGCAAGAGACATGGACCTAGAGGGGCTCCCAGGTGCCCAGGGCGATATCCCCAGTTAGTTCCTGGGGCAGCTGAGGATAGGGAACCTGAAATGACCCTATCCTATAGCAATACTGATGAATATCTTGCATATCACCATAGAACCTTCATCTGGCAATGGATGCAGATAGAGACAGAGACCCACACTGGAGCACCGGACTGAGCTCCCAATGTCCCAATGAGGAGCAGAAGGAGGGAGAACATGAGCAAAGAAGTCAGGACCACAAGGGGTACGCCCACCCACAGAGACAGTGGGGCTGATCTATTGGGAGCTCACCAAGGCCAGCTGGACTTTGACTGAAAAAGCAGGGGATAAAACCGGACTCTCTGAATATGGCAGACAATGAGGGCTGCTGAGAAGCCAAGGACAATGGCACTGGGTTTTGATCCTTCTTCAGGTTCTGGCTTTGTGGGAGCCTAGCCAGTTTGGATCCTCACCTTCCTAGACCAGGATGGATGGGGGAGGACTTTGGACTTTCCACAGGGCAGGGAACCCTGACTGCTCTTCAGACTGGAGAGGGAGGAGGAGAGGAGTGGGGGGAGGGGGAGAGGAGTGGGAGGAGGGGGAGGAAAACGGGAGGCTGGGAGGAGGGGGAAACTTTTTTTTCCTTTTCTCAATAATAAAAAACAAAGATTTTAAATGCCCCCCCCCAAAAAAAAAAGACTACTTTAAGAGGTACTTAGCAGTCCTTAAAGTTTATAGCTCACAAACACACAAACAGGACATATAGGTCACAGGTGTAGGCAAAAAAAAAAAAAAAAAATGCTGGTCCTTCTATAATAAGAAATGCCTGTTAATGAAACTTGTGGCTAAATTTTTTTGGTAAACGTTTGGTCTTGACACAAGGGAGGCAGAAGGAGGCATATCTCTATGAGTTCAAGTTAAGCCTATTCTACACAATGAGTTCCATATCTGGCAGGGATTCAATTGAGATCCTGTCTCAAAAGACATGAATAAAACTAAGATGCTGATGTGACCTCAAGTTTCTAGACATATTGATTTTGTCACTAAAATTCTAGCAAATAATATTCTTGCCACAGAGTTATAGAATTTGGGGGTGGTATGTCTATAATTATAGCCAGAATATTTTCCAACTCATAGTTTAAACTGAACATTCACTGAAATCAATAACATTAACATTAAAATATACATATGTATTTAAATATATGTATATATAGATCACATGACCTGGATAATGATATTGAATTAACATACTAACATAAGCTAATAGGATAAATTAGTTACTAGTGGCATATTGCTGTATTTTCTTAAATTCATGATTAGTGGCTCAATTGAAGATAATTAGTGAATTCTTATGCTAAACTGAGTGTTAGAAAATCTCTTTAGAGTTAAAGTGCAGTAAATTCCACCTTGACTTTACCTTAAGTATTTAAGGTAAGATTTTAAAATACAGAATTTCTGTTTCTATATTTTAAACATCAAAAACATAGTATGTAAAAATGTTAAAACTATATAATAGAGAAAAAACAGAATTTACAATTTCTATTTCCTTATCTATGGTTGTCTTCGTTATCATAGAACTGTATGTGTGTCTGTGTTCATAGGTACTCATGTGTGTGTGTGAGAGACAGAGAGAGAAAGAGAGAGAGAGAGAGAGAGAGAGAGAGAGAAGAATTAGAAGAAGTAGGAGGAGGAGGAGAAAGAGGAAGAGGAAGAGGGGGAGGAGGGGGAGGAGGAAAAGGAGGAGGAGGAACCAAGTCCTGTTAGGTTATTAGGTTATAAATTCCATTACCATTTTGTATTCCATGAAAATATTGAAAATATCCAAGACAAAGCAACACATTTTACAAAAAAAATATTTAGATCACAGATATAAGATAAAAATGCCATTTTCTCTCATTTCTATAGACATGGCAACTATTATTTAGTATATTTTTAGTCAGGTATAGATTCTTAATAAAAGTATTACTCAGGGTAAATTCTCAAATATATTTTTTTTCTTTTTATTGCCCTGACACCACACTCTAGGGAAGAATGGGTCTTCTTGAAGCCACACAAAAAGTATGATGGATAGTTACCGGTCCAGAGTGAAATCAGGCCTTTGATCCTCACTTCCTTGTCCTCACCCTGTGAGCACATTCATTCCTTCCCTGGCATTGTAGCTAACTTCTTTGGTATTCCAGCATATACAGACCAGTCGGAAAACCCAACCTCATGGGGCTGAGTAACTACTAGATTCTTGGACTTTCAATTCACAGGCACCCACTGTTAGACTGCAGCCTGGAAGTGATTCTATTATGAATTTATTGGTTATATAAATTGGAAACAAAGCTTAGGCACATGACTGCATAATGTCATAGAAATCACACATCTTTTCTGTAATATAGATTAACACATGATTGCAGCATTATTTCCTAAGAAATGGTTCAAATTATGAAGATATCCTTACTGTCTAGCCTCCCAACACTGTGTCTACCTTGAATTAACACTATCTGCTAAAAAGCAACCATATCCTATCATCCTTCTAGAGAACCAGTTCAGAGCTGAGATCAGTCAACGAATAAAGACAAGGGCATTTTCTATGGGAGCGATGAAGAAATGTGTACCACTGTTCGGTGGCCCCTGGTTGTAGATGAAAGCTCCAGTTTGAAACGAAACTTTGACCATCATGCACATGTACAAAGTGGAGGCAATTTATAGAACCTTAGAGCCTGCAGACATGAAAGAGATGCCAGTCCCAAGAGGCTTTGTTGTTACCATCACTTTATTATTGTTTCTGTGTTGTCACTAGGAATTATGATCCTCAAGGGAGGCGACGGAATCAGTAGGAAAGACCTCAGCTTGCTAGACTGAAAGAGATCTCACCTGCTGAAGCTTCGTGTGTTGTGAAATTCATGGAGAGACTGCTTGCTGCTTGATAATTGCCCTGTTCTTCCCAGGTTAGTCACAATTCTGCTCCCGTCCCTTCGCCCTTCCCTCCTACAAATACAATCAGAGATGTTATTCATCAAAGCACTTGAATGCCCTAGATTGCGGTTTTGTGGTGTGTTTTGCATACTGATTTGAAAGGGATTGTCATTTTAATCAGTGGAGGATCTGATCAGTAACTATGATTTCTCTTGGGAATCCAGGTAAAAGGAAAGTGGCAGTCGGTGACTTGTGCTTCCTTTCCACTGTTCCCATGTTCACAACCTTATACAGTCTATTACGGTTATATATCTGTGCCTCTAAACTGCCTCACACTTTCTTGAATTTTCATTGTCCCCTGCAACATGCTTGTCAGAATGGATGTAACTTCATAGAAGTATTATGAAGAGCAAAGTAAACCGGAAGAAAACTTGCCTATTATGTATTAGAAGTTATTGTTAACATACATATGGAATTTTCACTATAAAGTTTTCCATGTATATTTTCAACTAACATTATAATGTGTGCACTTGTCTTTAATTTTTTATATCACTTTAGCTTGTATTACATATATTGTAGAAAAAATATTCAACACTAAATTTATGTAATAGTAATATTTATGATTATGCTAAAATGTAAAAATTGCAAAAGTACCAAACTCGTGGTACTACACACATTAATAGAAATGGGTTCATCAAGATATGAGAGTTAGCCAGTAAGAGGCTAGAGCTAATGGGCCAAGCAGTGTTTAAATGAATACAATTTGTGTGTTGTTATTTCGGGTGTAAAACTAGCCGTACGGGAGCCGGGCAGGATGAAAAGCAGGCCTGCTCGCCACATCACTACATATCATACTTATGAAAGCATGCATGTTATAGATATATAATATATACCTATATGAAATATTAATATTTTATCTATATAATAGGCCACAAATGTTTGCTTCAAAATAATCCATACATTTAAATATTGAAAAAGTATGTTATAATCTTAGAGCTACTAATTAATTATAATTATCAAGTAATATCTTATAAATAAGAAATTATTCCATTGTGCTTCACATAATGCTAAGAACTCATCTGAGTGTGTTACATCATCCTTCCCTATCATCTTATGTTGTATGTTCTAATTGTACTGCCTGTTTTGCTGAGGAGAATTATAAGATATAGAGAAGTTAAATCACTTTCCTTTGAAATGAGTGTGTGTCAGAGCCAGAACTCGAACTAAGTGATCCGTCCCTGGATCTCATGTTGTCACCCCATGAAAACTGTCATTTTCTCCTTGACTGGATCACAGAGGTGGCACATGCCAGTCCGTTGCTTAGATACTCACCTTTCTTCTCACAGGTATTGACTATTAAAAAGGTAAGAGATAATGGTAAGAGGTAGTAATCTGATCTTTAAAATCAAGACCTCCCTGTTTATTCCAAATGATAAAGAATATGGTGTGCTAAAATGGCAGTGATGTGGGACAGAGGAGAAACAGAGATTTATGCTAGATTTAGAATATGGGATTAGGATAAACTTGAGTGATTCATACATAGCACTGCACAAAGGGTGGGCTATTGTGTAGGTGCTCCTAGAATTTTTGTTTTTTTAATAAATTTAGGATGAGTTTTAAATTTAAAAGAAGAGTTAACTTTCATCCTTTAAAAAAACACAAACACGTTTCATTGTTATTATCTTTTAATGTAGAAAAAATATGACATGTGCTAAGCTTTCTTCCGCTTGGTTCTTGATAAGAAGTCATATATATTCGAGCTGTTCCAGTAAGCACCAAAGGAAAGACTGTCTTTTATAGCAACGCTCAGAGTCTCTCTGCACCTCTTCTCCATTACTTCTACATGAGAGCTACAGACACTCTGCAAAAATACCAGAAGCAGAACATGAGTGGAGGGGATGACATTTTCTCTTTGGACCGACATAGACAAGAGAAGACTGGGTAATAGTCCCTTTTACGCTGTGCACCGAGTGTACAACTGAGAATAAAACACCAGGGTCTGGGCTTCAAGTCCAAATTGTCACTGTGGTAAGTTTTGTCTGTATGTAATAACCATCACACAGCATCATCACCATTGGAGCTCACAGTTTCCTTTAATGTGCACAGAGATGCTCATTGCAGTTTCTCTTGCTTAGCTTTCTGGTGTATATGGCTTGACAGGAACCTTTGCTTTCAGATAAACGTGATTCTGGACAAATCTCCCATTGCAATGTATAATGTCAATTAAATACTCAGGAAAATTAAAGCATCTTTGATATTTGCATAAGAAGAGAATGCATGTGCTTGCATACAAATGTCCATACTGTTTCAGGAAGCATTTTATTACTCACACGAAAATGTGTTTTACTGATTTATTCTAAAAATTAGAATTAATTCCTTATAACTACTGGCATGATTTTTTACTTAAAACATTATTACAGAATTTTAATGCTAAGAATGACTTCATTTTCCAATAAAAAACAATTATACCATAAAGTTAGATATCAGATGTAAAGTTATGACTATTTAAGGAAGCAAGTGATTATCAATATTTTAATTCCTGCAAAACTTAAAACAAAATGCTTGAAATATTTCAAGATATCACTTGAATATTTTAAAGTCTTGCTTTTTGCTGCCAAACTATTATATGAAAGTATATCATTTAAATAGTATTTATTGTATATAAATTATATTTCATATAAATATATTTTTAGACTACAGAATAAGTAATTATATTATAATCTCAAAAATACACGTATATAAATAAATAAATAATTATGAATTGGGATAAAATGTGGTCACCAGGATTTGAAATTACTTAGAAGTACTGAAAGGAGTAAGGAGGTAACTATTCTCAAAGAGAATGCTCTTGGTGAGATATCTGATGATTTTATTGTGATATCAGAATGCCTTTTGAAACCCTAGAACACACACACAGAAGTCCAGTTTAGAGCCATGAAATCCACGTCCAGTGCAAACATAGCTCTAACATGTTTCCAGGATTGTATCCATCCTCATAGGCTGATACTAAAAATCTGAGATAATGTTTATCAACAGCTTCAGTGGTTGGAAAATCATAAAATGTGATAATTTGTGATTAGTGGAATGACTGATGGAAAAAGGAATAAAAAGGGATATCTATTTGCATTTCTCACTTTCCACACATAATCCACAGACTCATTAAGGAGTTATTTGTTGTTATTTTAGTTTCAAATGGAAATTTTTATAATGTATAATATATTTATATATTTAAGTTGCAAATGGATACATAGATTTGTATTTACAACATACAAATGTTTAAAACAACATATATAATATTACTATTATGTGGGCTCCCTAGGACTAGCCTGGCTTCTAGTAAGGCATCTGAAGTTGTTGGCTGGTACATGGGGCCCAAGGGAAGCCAGCTGTTCTGTTGTTGGTTTTTAATGAAGGCCTAAGCTTAATCAATAAAGCTCAACTGTAAAGAGATGTAAAGTCAGAGTGTTTTGTTGATTGACACACTTAGCACTTATAAAATATATTCACTCTATGGGTCAGACATAGTCCTAAGTGCTGTATGTGTGAGGTGTATGTATGAAAAAGGCACTTTTATAAAGATTTCTTTTTATTTCTTCTGTACATTTTTCAAGCACCGAGAATGCTCCCTATAGGTAGCAAAAATCTTTAAAACCAATCCTATTACTTGATTCATAAGAGTAGGTACACTTCCTAATTACATACTGATTGTGGAATTTGTGGTTGGGTTTAGTGGAGGTATTTGTTCCAAAGGCAGACTGCTTGAGCAACACAGTGGAACTCCTTAGCTCAAGTCTGGACTGTCCATTAGTGATGCATATTAAATTGCAGGGCATGCCCCCCTCATCTTGTTGCTTTAGTTTAACTTCGTGGCATTAAAATGTTTTTAAATCCAAAAGATTAATTTATCAGGGTAATCATTATAATCACACCCTAGAGAACTATGATTGAATGTTTCCTGTTGACCAAATTTAGTTAACAGGCCATCAGTGATTATAAAACCTCAAGTTGATCTGAAAACTTTGCATGTGTTATGATATTACAAATACAAGATTCCTATATTGTGACATTTAAAAATATATTTTTACTAAAGTACTCACCATTGCCTCATCTAAAAAAGGATTCAGAAACACAGCTTCTCTCCTGAACTCATGTTTGTTTCTTGTATATATTTGGTAATGCATGCTGTTCATATGAATTTTTGTTCTTTTGTTTGATAATAAATCTTGATATTTACAAGAACAATTTACACCCTTGGCTATTGATAATAATTCTGTTAAGGGCTGTCTTTTGTCTATCCTAACTATTTGTGTAGGCATTTGTGAAGCAAAATTCTGGACTAGAAACTGCTATGATCTAATTTGAACCAACAGAAGGTATCAAAGATCATGAAAACAGTGTTTTCATCCAATTAAACATGCTAGTGGCTAAATAAAACTTTCCAGAGAATTCCCCTTCGTAGTTTAAAGATACACAATGAGGACTGTCACTCCACTTGTTTTTGCTTGCCTTTGCAGGTTTCTAATAACTTTTGTAAGCAGTATCTACAAGGAGCTTAAATTTGTGAAGGGCAAATCACCCAGGACATAGAAATTAGCCAGAATTCTGCTAAGCTACTACCAACGTTTCAGTGTTTATTTCAATCATCTCCAAACTAATTAGGTCCACAAAATTGAGTCACAAATCTCTGGAGCACAGTCAGTATGAGAAGATGGTGTGAGCTTCTCTTTTCCAGTTGGGCAGAAGCCCTGTAAGGACTCCATGTTTTTCCTCAGAGGATGTTGGCCACATCTGTTGGTAGCCAATGCCATAATCAAAAAGTGCATCCAAATGTAAAAGAATGTGCTATAATATCATACTTTTTAGACTCATGTACTTGGCCATTTATCTGCCTGTCCACCTATGTAGCTCTCCCCTTTTAAGAATAGTTCTTTAAGTAATAGGCTTCTTGACCCAGTCTCTTTTTGTTCTCAAATGTTGACGATTTTACAGGGGCTGATATTTTCTATTTTATCTAATCGTTTTCCCTCAATGAGGACACTTTTCAGCAAGGACATTTATTGAGACAAAACTGCCACTAGAAAGAGGTGTTTATATTCCCCCATATATTGTCTCTCAGCAGACTGACAGGGATGCCTAGCAGTGAGTTACCTTCTTAAGACTTGGCTTCCAGAGGGTTAAGACAAATGGAGGGGTCCAGAAAATACTAGATGGAAAGGACAAAGTCCCTGCAGCAGGCCGGCTTAGAGCCACGGAGTCCAAGTCCAAAGCAGGTCAGATGCCAGGATTTCAAAGGTCATGTAAAGATCAGCCAAAAACAAATTCCCTTAGAAGCTAGTTCAGGTGTCAGCAGATTCTTCAAAGAGAGCACTGGGAATGCTTTGTTCCAGCATGTCTACCTCAGACTTATTCACGTGGAATGGGAAAGGGAAACACAAATCTGGTTACAAAATACAGCTCGTGTACAAGCAGAAACATATGTGAGGTTTACATAAAAGTAAATTGTTTTGTAACATGAGGGAAAAAGACCTAAGACTCACATTATTCTCTAATAATAAATAATATGAAGTTTATCATCTTGGAAATTTAAAGGATATAATACATCATTGTTCCAGTGAACCATCTTTATAATACCTGATTTGTAATATATGTATGGTTCACCTATATCAATTACATGTCTTGTTATTAAGGAATCCAGATGCAAGTAAAACATTATCTACTTAAAAGAAATCTGCTTTACTGGAAAAAAAGAACTGAATATGGTGGTGTTGAATTTGCTATAAATAGTTACTTTTTTGCTTCTCTGAAGAGTGTTCTAAAGGTTCGGATAACTAGTCTATAGATATTTCTCCTAGGCAAAGCAATGTAATAGACAAAATATGTGAAGACAGGACATTAAAAGAAAAGATCAGATGTTTGAAGAAAGGAGACAGTAAATAAATCACATGTGACCCAAGAAGGAAAGGGGACAACCTGTGGCAGAAGGGCCCAAGGGGCACAGGAGGAAGGGAGAGAAACAGGGATCAATACCTAAGTCTCTATGAAGTTGACAAAATGGAAGTTATTAATTTGTTCACTTGGTATAAAATAAACAGCACTGAATTGGCCTGCCATTTTATGGCACAGGAAATGTATAGGCAATGAATAACCCTAGGAATATGATATGTATTTCGTGAGTATCAGTTTTGTTATCTCAAGGTAATCTCAGAATAACTCTGAATTATGTGGCCATCTTTCTCCATGTTACCATTTTCGTCAAATAAAATAGGAAAATCTATTTGTCTGTCATCCCTTTCATTTTCCTAAAATTCTGTATTTCAAACATTGCCCTTGGCAATGTCATTAACTAATCTGGAGTTGATTTTCTTTGTATGTTTCTACAGATATTGTACAAAGTTCAATTTATTAAACAAATTAAACTTACCCTTGAAGAAAACGGGTTATATGATACACAGGTTGGGGTCTTTAAAATTTATTTTATTTTCCAGAAATGCAAAATGAATTTGGAACAGCTATGCTACAACACATTTATGATTCTTCATTAGTGAGGAACAATTGCATCTTAATTATATAATTAAAAATCTGACAAGTACAAATAATAAATAATAGCAAAAATGAACTCATCTACCAAAGGCATAAACAGACAGATATATGTGCCTCAGGACAAGAAAGCAAAAAATTAATGAACAGTTCATTCAAAGCAAATTAGAATTTGCCAAAGGTATGCACAGAGCATTCATTCTTTATCTTCTGACAGCAGAGAAGAGAAGAAAGAGTCTTGCTAGGCAGGTGGGATTCTACCACTGTCCAGTTTTTTCCTACATCACTTGTATCAACCTTGGGGACTGTGAATTCACACATATATTTGGGAGTTGAGCTTTATGGAAGAAGACAAATATCCATAGACTCCACACAAACCTTGGAAGTATTTTTAAACATTGTGTTTATTCTGTGAGTAATGTCAGTGACTTCCTTGATATTTTATGCAACATCCTGAACTAACCATATGCATAGTTCTAAAAATAAAACTAACAGCTTACTTTCATGTTTAATGTAATGACCCCTTAAATATTTAGACAATTTATATTTAATAATGCTTATGTATATGCATTTGTATGTGCATGTGATAATAATTAGTGAAATAGGAGGTCATGAATTTGAAGGAGAGCATAAAAGTTATAGGGGAGGGATAAAAGAAAAAAAGAATTGTTGTAAATACATTATAATCTCAAAAAATAAACATTTGATAAGCTACATGCTGAGATTTATGAGAGTCTAAAAGAGGTTTATGAGAAAGAAAACAGAACATGTGTTTCAGATCAGAATCATACTATAGTGGGATATCTATCTATCTATCTATCTATCTATCTATCTATCCCTATATTATAATACATTAATATATCTATACATATAGGTAATATACATATACATATTAATATATTTAGATCTATCTAGGTAGATCTCTTTATATATTTTTATAGCTAGATATCTCTATATCTAGTTACTATCAATCTATCTATAGATAGACAGACAGATAGATAGATAATAGATAAATTAATGTATGTGTACATCCCGTATATCTGAGCTATATATATATTATGTTATATTGTATAATAAAGCATATTATTTATATAATTCTTTCTATTATGGTGACATCATAAAAATATTTATTTATTACTTTACACATAATCACCATTACTATTATGTTGTAATATAGCTTGAAATATATAGACAGAGTTGCAATTTAATTCATATTCATATTTCAAATATTTAGGATCATTATTAACTTAAAAGCTGAAAACAATTCCCAAATATTTTGTTGTAGTAATGACAGTGAGAAGCTTCTTGCTGGGTAGTTGTTAGGTTTAGTTTTAAAATTCAATTTGACCCAACTTAGTATAATTGCTTGAGAAGAGAGTCTTAGTGGAAGAATTACTAGCTCAGGTTGGTCTGTGGCATGTCTGGGAGGATTATCTTGACTGTTACATACAATGATACAACCCTTGTATGTAGCAACACTCACTTAGCTCCTATCTGACTGTATGAATGAAGAATGTTAGCTGAGGTAGGAAGGAGGCAGTGTGGATACATGCCTTTCTCTCTGTGCCTGACTCTGAATATGTTGTGACAGCTCTCTCACGTTCCTATATATATATAACTTCATAGCAGTTATAGACTGCTTTCTGGAAATAGTAAGCAAAATAAATATTTTTTTCCAATTTCTTTTATCACAGCAACAAAAATGGAAGTAGAAGAGTAATCTGGAAAGAAATCTTTTAAAGAAAAATTTCCCTTTGTCTGCCATGTAGAGTTGAAGGCAAGGAAAAGATGCCTTCTTCCCTTAACCCTGCCACCTGTGGTTGGCAAGGTTGTTCACCCTCCCGCTTATCAGCTGCTGCACTCAGGAAAGGTGACTCTGAATCTCATCTGGGCAGCAAAAGAGAACTGACTCTGTTCACTGAGGTTTGAATAAGACAACCCAGGAATTGCATGTTGTAAAATAATCCTTCAGCACACTATGGAAATTATGCTGTGATTGGTTTAATAAAGAAACCAAATGACCAACAGCTGGAGAGAATAAGATTAGATGGGAAAGTCAGATTAAAAACACTGTGAAGAAGAATGGCAGTGTCTGAGGAATCTTCATGGGACTGGTAAAGTCTCGAGCCATGTGGCAAACCTTAGATTAATAGAAATGGGTTAAGTTATAAGAACTAGTTAGCCATAAGCCTAAATATCGACAAGGTATTTATAATTTATATAAAGTCTGCATGTTGGTTACTTGGGAACTGGTGGGCAGGAAAAAAGAAAAGTTGGCCTATCAATGACCACAACACAGGGCACCAACACCCACATAAAATTTGAGAAAGCTTAAAAGAGCTTCTATACACACAAAAAAGGAGACAAATGCAGTTTTTTGGTCTCATGTGTGTCATGCCAGCTGTAGTACCAAGACATGACTCCCAGAATTACTGAAGGAGGAGCAAGCTATCAACCACCATTTACTACCTCTATGCACTAAGCTAAACTATGCTGGCATCAGGTGACATATCTGTTTAAGAAACATCTCCTGATATTAAAAAAAAAATACAGATTTTAAGTAAAGAGAGATACAGATTGAAAAAGCCCTCTAAATATGTTGCAATGTGTTTAAAAATATACATAGGCTTTGGAGATACAGAGAAAGTGTAGACATCATCATAGATTAAAAATAGTTTGAAAATAGTAAAGTACAGCCATTATTAAAGGAATAGAGCAAAAAATAAGCCATGTAAAATGGGAAATGCACAGAGTGTTGATTCTGTATGTTATTATGCTGTTCTTAGGTTTTATGATTGCTAATGAAGGAACAAGAGCTGCTAAAACACATTAGATTATTAAAAAACTGTTGGATAAAGCAAACGTATACATCTTAAAAATGTCTGACTTCAAGATGGAAGTCAAAAGATATGTTATTTTGGGGAAGAGATTATGCTTTTATTTCCACAGTAGACGAGAGACTGTGTGTGGATTAGTTCCAGGTTGATATGGATCAGGTTTGATCGAGAAATACCTCTTAAAAATAAAGAAAACAGAATAATTATAAAACATATGAAATGTATTTTACTTGCCCAAATAAAAAACAAAATTATCATTTCTGATAATTAGTGCACAAGTTTATACTTGTTTATATTTATATTAATGCAGACATTTATCTTGTCTTTAAAATTTTGTGCATTTTTAGAACAAAGGATCTAATCACCAATAAAAATGAATGGCCTGCATGGAAATCCAGCATCCAGAACAGCTTCAAGGTTGCTAACTGAATGATCCAGTCTCACAGTATATTACAAACAAGACTTAACAATTATTCTGATATTCTAAAGGTTCCGCCAAAGATGTCAGCACCCTTAAAAAATAGGAAGCAATCTAGAAAAATAAACAATGCTCACATTCTCAAAATATTAGTTATGGATGTTTGTTATCACCTAAGGGGATTTGGTTGCGAGATTTTTTTTTTTTTGGTCAGAGTGGAAATTAAAAAAAAAAAAGTCAAGTAAGAGTCAAATTCAATACTCACTTTCTAAATGAAAAAAGGGAGATAAGATATAGAAATGATGAGATAAAAGAGTGGATTTTAATCTACTTTAACCAAAAACAACTATTAATCTCAAAATATTTTACATTGGTATGGATTTTCATTTATTGATACTAATGTAAAGTTAATTTTGTTAAACTGTATGTATGTTTCTACTATTGTTTACGTATTGTGTTTTTGTAGCTCATTTAAAATTGTAATGTATAGTTAAAAATACAGATTAATATTCATCTATAATAGTCAAACTTATAGTCATGTTAGGTATGTTTCCAAGGTAATAAACAGATATATTTAATAGACAGATAATCGTCAAACAATACAAAGATCTACAGATAGGTGGGATTGGAAGGAATGATGTGAAATGAATAAATGAAAAGAAAATAAAAACAAATAAAACAAACCTTTCTAAAAATAGGCTATCAGTGTTTTGTAATTGTTCAAACTGAACTCTATCATAATGCCAGCTGGGAAACAGAGGGTTTATACTTCATCAATTTTAATGTAAGAATAAATGACTTTTCTCTCTCTCTCCACCTCTTTATCTCTCTATCTCTCCTTCTATCTACTTTTCTCTCTGAAAGCTCTGTCATCCCCCCTTCTTTCTCTGATTTCTTCTAAGTTCAGAAAGTGAACACTTACACTAATTATGTTTTCAATCATAAATTGTAAATTAAGATACTAACATATTTCAATATAGAAAGCAATTAAACTAAATGGAAACATAATAATGGATATACTTTAAACAATAATACAGAATAAATCATTTTGATACAAAACTCATACATATGTAAATTAAGATTAATATATCTCTGTTTAGTAGAATGCACCAAATTAATTGACTCCTATTCACATAAAAATTGTTGCCTGTAAAATGGTGATGATTAAAATGGATAATGAAGGAAGGATTCATTGACGCCTGATTCTGTGAAGTTGCTCTCTGAGTGCAGATGAACCTTGACATTCTTCATCCTAGGTTCACATCCCCAAAAAGAAGTATATGAATCCACAATGTTCATATAGTACCTGAGAAACTGAAAGATTATCTACAATTTCCAGGAATCCTTAAAGTGAGCACAGTTCATAATTAGGCAATATAACATTATTATTTGTTATTTTTTAAAAACAATCCAAACATATGACCTTGTGTGAGGAAGTATTACACAAATATTAAAATTAACACAAAATGATGCCTTGAGCATGAGGGGAAAGAAAGGTTGCAGTTAATATAGAGTGAGATTATATAGACGACAAATTAGACATTTTTATTACATTAGATCATTCAGCTTTAAACACAAGTAATAAATGCAAATTCATTATTTCATTAAATCAGTAGACAATTACAATACTTTCACTGTAATTATGTGGTAGACTCACCTTGTAGTAGAATAGTGTTCAACTTTTTCATGTATAAATTGTTAATGGACCCAAAACATTGTTAAATATTCTTTTATTGATAAACAGGCCATATATGGATCTCAATGACTTTTACTTGACAGAAATCTCAAGTAAACCAAAAATAATAAATGTCTCTAACACTAATTTACTTCACAAGGAGATATGGACCAAATAACTGTAAATGTACTCTTAGGTCCCCTCAATATTGGAGCAAGCTGTATTTCAGGGATCCACAGAGCTTGCAGGCAAACAGGCGGGTGTGGGTGTGGGGTAGCCTAGCTGCAGGAAAACTCCCTGCTGCCTGACTAAAAAGGCCCAGCTGAAACAATCTTATACAACAAAATCTTCTGGTTGCATCACCATCCTTGATTTCAAGCAGTATTACAGAGTTGTAGTAATAAAAATTGCATCATGTTGGCATAAAAACAGACACATTGATCAATGGAATCAAATCTACAACCCACTGGAGCCTCTTATAAAGTAACCACTTTAAGACTTAACATTAATTACATACTCTTTGTCCTATTAGTTCAGGTATCTTTTAACTAACTCTTACATCTTAAATTAACCCATTTCTATTATTTTATATTTTACCACAAGGCTCGTGGCTTGTTGCTTCTTGGGTAGCTACATGGCATCTCCCCGAATCTGCGTTTTTACTCCTCTATCTCTCCTTATTTTTTGTCTTTCTATATTCTTCTGTGCCATAGGCCAAGGAAACATTTTTATTAACCAATGGTAGTAAAACGTATTATAGCATACTAGAAGAATCCTAAATCATCTCCCCTTTTCTGTCTAAATAAAAAGAAAGGTTTTATTCTATCATCTATTTCCTCTTTTTGAGACTAAAGTTTCATATATAATTTATCTTTTATCATAACTAAGGAAAACTATAACTGTCTTCAAATCCAACAAAGACCCCAGAAGAATATAAGTACCTAAGTAAACAGTAAGTGCATTGTAAGCAACTTCCAAAACTCTAGAACTGACAGAGACATCTTGCTCCCGGGGCCATCACTCAAAGTTCTTCAGTAATATTGGGGCACCCATCTTCTGCCTACAGGCTCACAGTATCTGGCAGACTTTTCCATGAAGCAGGAATTTTGAAAGACTTTTTTACCTATATAAACAGTTTGTCAGTCATTTTCTTCTGCGTCTTGCAGAATGTCTTGGCAGACTCTTTCATGAAGTAGAAATCCTGAATGACTATCTCACTTTCTTTAGGCAAGTTTGTCAGTCATTTTTCTGTGGGCCATGTGTATCCAGTTTATACAGTATACCATCAAGCAGTCTGGGAAAGAACAGCTTTTTTTTTCCCAAATGGCTAGCCTTTTCACATTGGAGGCAAATCCATAAGGAGATTGTTCAATTCCCATCAACATCTCTGAAGTAATTGGTACTGCCAGAAGCAGACATGTACCACTGTCGAGAAAAGTATTAGTTCTTAAAACATTTTAAATGGCATATTCTGTAGGTTTTTGAAGTCTTTAAAGGTTAGCTAACTAACTGAAATATTTCTCTGTACATCTAGAAAACTTATTAAATGACTACAAGTTAGATTATTACAGATGACCATCGCGATCTGGGTGCCAGCGCACAGAGCGCAGACACGGGGGCACGGTGCACGGTATTCTCAGACTTTATGGGGATGTATGTTGCCCCACATTGGACAACATTTATTGCTACAAATTTTCTGTTCCACTGGTCACATCATAAATCCACACACTTATGAATACCTGATTTTTTTATAAAGAACCCAGAAATATACAATGGGAAAACAAGCATTTTCAACAAATTGCTGGTCTAATTGGATTTCAGTATTCAGAAAAATTCAAATAGATGCATGTCTATGACTCTGCACGAAGCTCAAAGTGGATCAAAGACTTCTACATAAAACCAGACATAGTAATACGGAGGAAAAGATAGGGGGAAATCCTTGAACACATTGTCATGGGATACACGTTCCTGAACAGAACACCAGTAGCACAGGCATTAAGAACAACAGTTAATAATTGGGGCCTCATGAAACGGAAAATCTTCTGTATTTAGAAATCAATACGGAGGTTTCTCAGTAATTAATCTACCTCAAGACCCAGGCATACCACTGTTGGGCATATACCTAAACGATCATACCACAAGGACACTCGCTCACCTACGTTCATAGCAGCTTTATTCATTATAGTCACAAACTGGAAAAAACCTAGATAGATGTCTCTCAATGAAAGAATGGATAAAGAAATTGCCATACATTTGCACAATGAATTATTACTCAGTTGTAAAAACAAAACCATGATGAAATATTCTGGCAAGTGGATGAAACTAGAAAAAATTTGATCCTGAGTGCGGTAACCCAGACGCAGAAAGAAAAACATGGTAGGTACTCACTTATACGTGGATATTAGCTATAAAGTGAATGCTAATCATGCTATTGTTTCCAGATAAAGAGAGGTTAAGTAACAAGACTCAGGGAAAGATGCAAGGATCTCCTTAGGAAGAGGAAATAGAATGTATTTTCCATGTGGACTAGGGGCAGGTGGGATTGGAAATGGGGTGTTCAGGTTGGAGGAGTGAGAAAATACTGGAAGAAAACTAGAATTGTGGGCATTTGGGAAATGAGATAGATACCTAGTGCAGTGGAAACTCCATGGAATATACAATAGAAACCCCAACAAACACTCCTAGGGGAAATAGCAAGGCCTCAAGTGCAAGAACTGAGACACCAGTAGAAACATTGGAAAACTCTTGACGCATACATCCTTTCAGGTTCCAGGACGTTATAATTTATTTATTTCTGTTAAGTAAGAGCAAGATGGTAGACCTCAAGTAGCAGGGTATAGACTTATCTTTGGGGTATAAAGGTATTTTCAAAAGGCATGCTAGAGACGTGACCCCCACCTCTAAATTAGAAGACCAAGCTCTCAGTATGTACAAAGAAGTTAAAATACTTAAGATAAAATATGTTGGTAGGTTATAGACTATTTGCAAATACATTAACTTCAGAAAATACTTTGCAACAATGAACGTTATTTTTCATCCTTATCTTTGAAATCTCTACAGTAATTCTTAGGAAACCAAGCTCTTTCATGTTGCTTCTGAATTACATTTAAACCCATTGTGGTGTGCTGAACAATGTTTTGGTGAAGTGCTATTATGCTAATCTTCCGAGTTTATCCAGCATGTCTATAGGTCCTGCTATGAGAAGAAATAAGTCTGCTAATTCTAGTTATTGTTTGTTTCTTCATATGAAGGCATATTTTTTCCCAAAATTTAATGCTCACAGCCCAGAATCCTACTAAGACTATTCTTATAAGTGAATATTAAACATTAATTGGTTCCAAAGGGGTAAATATTCTCAAAGATGCCTGCAAGATTATTTTTTCTCAAGGAAAGAGCTGAAAGGAGTGTTTTAAAGAAATCTTCCCATTTGAGCTCAACTCTGGACTATTATCACTTCAATAAATACTTCACGGTTGTGTGTTTGCTTGCTTGATTTTTGAGACATAGTCTCATGGTGTCGTTTTGGCCAGTCTGGTACTCTCAGAGAACTGACTCTGCATTCCTAGTGCGAGGACTGAAGGTGTGAACCACCATATTTTTCAATAGATATGTATTAGACAACTACCATCAATCAAGGCCTTTGAGTACAGTGCTCAATAAGAAACTTTCACTTCTCAAAGTTTCAAAGAGTTCTTAATAGGCATATTGCATCTTTGATAATAAGTAATATAATATAATCAGGAATAGAATTTAAGATAAAATATAAGGATTGAGCTGTATGGTTGTACAAGTCAGTAATTTTCATACTTGAAGCCAACATTTGAGGCCGGTCTGAAAACCAATATATCTATATCTATATCTATATCTATATCTATATCTATATCTATATCTATATATATACATGAAAGCAAAAAGATCTCACTCATTAAAATTGGGAGTGTCAGGCTAGTCATACAAAGATATTGAACTTTGGTAAAAATTGGAATTTTCTTCTGGGGTGAATTTGTCACTGGTAGTTTGGGGTTTATCAAATATATAGAAAGCTAGATACTATTAAAAATATTGGGGATATAGTTTGATCAGTAATATTAAAGGGAGAAAAATGTGAACATCTGATTTCAAAATTGGAATGACTTGATTTATATGGGCGTGAGTGAGTAGAATAGATGTAAGGAATGGATTCAGAAAGATCCAAATAGTTCCTTCCATAGCGAAGAGAAAAAATGTCACAAGAGCCAGCCAGTTTAACGCAATTAAGTTCACTTCTGAATTCTTACTCTCCATTGTTCTGATCAAACAAGAAGAAATTTATAATGGTCTTGAGTATTTTCTTTTTCTTTTTTCAGTTGGTGTAGGGTCAAAGGGTGTTTAAGGTCTCTTTACCCAAGGGATGTTAGATTTTATTTCACATATTCAGGGTTTTTTAAAACTAAGTTTGAGATCTATTTGAAGTGAAGCCAGGATTCAAAGAAATCTGACTATTTAGTTGTGAAGGGACTCCATTAGGAGACAAAAGAGTTCTATCACCTCATTATAGACCTTGCAGTTCTATACTTGTTGGTAATATAACTAATGTTTTCAATGATAAAAGTTTGTTTTATTTTTCCATGTAATCCAAAAGTTTCATCTCGTTCTCAAATTATGTATTATACTTAAATTTAATTAGGTCAAAAGGGAAAATTCTAGACACATCAGCCTGATCATGTATCATGCATATACATAAGTCATATAAATGATATATTTAAAAATAAATATAAAGAAAAACATCCTGGAAAGAAGAGGCTGTTAAGCCAAATTGAATGTTATATAAGCCGTATTTTCCTTAGACTGATAAAACTTAGGCTAAAAGTAATTCCAGACAAAAAAAAAGATGTTCAGCAGGACATGTCTGCCAACATGTGAAGAACTGTATTCAAGCCATCTCATAGTAACAATAGACTCCAGAACCTATAGCTGCTGGGATTAGAGATTTCACATGCCAGAAAGGGAAGAGGGACAGTGTCTGTGACATTTGGGATTCCTTCACCAAAAACAACTGTTATTTACAAGATGCCAACAAGTTCAACTAGAAATTAACTCATGATCCTGAAATATTAATGGATCATTTTGAATCTGTATTGCTACACATGAGGTAAACAGAGTGCACAGCATCACCCAACAAAGAAGCCTCAGTCGTCATATCATTGCATACAGACTGGACCTTCCTAACAAAGTCTGAAGTACCATCTGAGGTTAAGTGAGCCCATTTGTCCCGGAAGTTGCTTAGAGAAAAAGGAGATCCAAATTTGGTGGATGAATATGATATTATATTTATGTCTTTGAGATTTTTCAAAAAACTTCTAACATTTTGTAGTGTTGTTTTAATAATAATTGCTTTCATTTTCACTTAAATTTTAAGTTGTCAAAAACAGTGTTATATTACTTTTTCATGAATAAATATAATTAAATTTAGAATGAATATAGAAAAAATTGATATTTTCTTGTCTCTCCGTCTTTCCAAAGTTCCTCTTGTATTTTAATGCCATAAATATATATTTAATTCTATATCTAGGTGAGAAAGCACACATTCAATATTTGTCTTCCTTAGTGTGCCAATATAATTTCCTTAACATGAAAATATTCAGTTCTACCAGTTTTCCTTAAAATAAAATAATTCCATTCTTATTTTAGGCTTGATAAAATTCCATTGTATTTGTGTAGCATATTTAATATACATTTTAGTTTGTTTATGTACACTGTAGAGGATTACTTGTCTTGACTATTACGAAAAAAGTAGAAATAAACATGGGTATGAAAATTACTTTTTTCATCTTTAAATGTTGTGGTTATTTGTATATATCTAGACATTAATCCTCCTGTCTGATGTGAAGTTAGAAAATACATAGCCATCAATCAATGCATGGGGCCTAATGACATTGAAAAGCTTAGAATAATTCTGAACTGAAAAGAAAATCAAGGCAGGCTACAGAATGGGAGAAACTCTACCAGTTACACATCTAACAGAAGATGGGTGTTTAAATGGACAAGGGCCTAAGAAAGTAATAATAAAAGCAGCAAACCAATTTTAAAAATGGACTATTGGATACAGCAAAGTGTGAGCAGATGAAGAGATGTAAGTGGATAAGAAATACTTCAAAATGAGTTAAACATCCTTAACCATCGTGGGGATACAAAATAAAACTACTTTGAAATTTCATTTTATCCTATTCAAAATCACTAATATCAAGAAAATAAATGGCTACTAGATTTTCAAGTGATTTGGAGTGTAGGTTTTCAGAATATACCATATTTATCCTCTCTTACTGGTCCTGAAGATTGAGCCCTGGAAAACAGGCTGCTCATTAAGATAATCAAACACATGCAGGGGAATGACAAATCATCTTTCTTGTCTAGGAAAATAAAGGGAAAGGTGCATGCTAAAGGCATAAGAATTTTTCCTGGAGTTTGTCAATCATGTCAATCTTGTTTATGTTTTCAAAGATCCAGTTCTTTGTTTCATTGTTTCTATTTATTTATTTATTTATTTACTTATTAAAGATTTCTGTCTCTTCCCCGCCACCGCCTCCCATTTCTCTCCCCCTCCCCCAATCAAGTCCCCCCCCCCTCCTCAGCCCGAAGAGCAATCAGGGTTCCCTGCCCTGTGGGAAGTCCAAGGAACCCCCACCTCCATCCAGGTCTAGTAAGGTGAGCATCCAAATTGCCTAGGCTCCCACAAAGCCAGTACGTGCAGTAGGATCAGAAACCCATTGCCATTGTTCTTGAGTTCTCAGTAGTCCTCATTGTCTTATGTTCAGAGAGTCCGGTTTTATCCCAGGCTTTTTCAGACCCAGGCCAGCTGGCCTTGGTGAGTTCCCAACAGAACATCCCCATTGTCTCAGTGTGTGGGTGCACCCCTTGCGGTCCTGAGTTCCTTGCTCGTGCTCTCTCTCCTTCTGCTCCTGATTTGGACCTTGAGAATTATGTCCGGTGTTCCAATGTGGGTCTCTGTCTCTGTTTCCTTTCATCGCCTGCTGAAGGTTAATATTCAGGAGGATGCCTATATGTTTTTCTTTGGGTTCTCCTTATTTAGCTTCTCTAGGATCACTAATTATAGGCTCAATGACCTTTGTTTATGGCTAGAAACCAAATATGAGTGAGTACATGCAAATCAAGACAACTTTAAGATACGATCTTACACCTGTCAGAATGGCTAAAATAAAAAACACCAATGATAGCCTTTGCTGGAGAGATTGTGGAGAAAGGGGTACACTCATCCATTGCTGGTGGGAAAGTAAACTTGTGTAACCACTTTGGAATGCAGTGTGGCGGTTTCTCAGGAAATTCGGGATCAACTTACCCCTGGACCCAACAATACCACTCTTGGGAATATACCCAAGAGAGGCCTTATCATACCACAAATTATATGCTCTACGATGTTCATAGCAGCATTGTTTGTAATAGCCAGATCCTGGAAACAACCTAGATGCCCTTCAATGGAAGAATGGATGAAGAAAGTATGGAATATATACATATTAGATTATGACTCAGCAGTAAAAAACAAGGGCTTCTTGAATTTTGCATGCAAATGGATGGAAATAGAAAACACTATCCTGAGTGAGGTAAGCCAGACCCAAAAAGAGGAGCATGGGATGTTTCATTGTTTCTTTAGCTCTATATTTTAAATCAATTTGTTAATTTCTGTTTTAATTTATTCCCATCTACTGCTTTTAAATTGACCTTTCCCCTTGTAGCACATTAGGATAGATGCACTAAAAATATTTATCCTATATACTTCCAATATTTTTTAATGTAAGCACATGTAGTTACAAACCCATATATATATATATATATATATATATATATATATACCTTAGCTGAAGATGGAGAGATGGCACAGTCATCCGAATACCAGTTGTGGAACATTAAGAATGTGAGTTTTGTTGAAGGGCATCTAGGTTGTTTCAAGGTTCTAGTTATTACTAATAACACTACTATTAACATAGCTGAGCAAGTGTCCTTGTGTTATGATTGAGCATTCTTTAGGTATATGCAGAAAAGTGGTATAGCTGGATCTTGGGGTAGATTGATTAACAATTCTCTAAGAAACTCCCAGCAGCAATGAAGGAGTGTTCCTCTTGCCCCACATCCTTTCCAGCATAAACTGTTTTCAGTGTTTTTGATTTTAGCCAGTCTGAGAGATGTAATATGAAATCTGAGTCATTCTGATTCACATTTTCTTGATGGTTTAGGATGTTGAGCAGTTTTTTTAAGTGTCTTTTGTCCATTTGAGATTCTTCTGGTGAAGATTCTCTGTTCAGATTTGTACCCCAATTTTAAATTGAATTACTATTTTTTTTTTTGCTGTCTTGTTTTTTGAGTCCTTTATATATTTTGGGCTCAGACCTCTGTCATATGTAGGGTTGCTGAGGATCGTTTCCAATCTTTAGGCTGCCATTTTGTTGTAGTGACAGTGTCCTTTGCCTTACATAAGTTTTTCAGCCTCATGAAGTCCCATTTGTTAAATGTTGACTGCAATGTCTGTGCTACTTGTTCTATTCAGGAAATTATCTACTATGCCAATGCTTTTGAGGCTACTACGCACTTTTTTTCTATCAGGTTCAGTGTAACTATATTTATGTTGATGTCTTCAATTCACTTTGACTTGAGGTGATAAGGTGATAGATATGAATCTATTTGCATTAAATGTGGTGGTACATTTACATAATCAAGTATTACTTAGTTGTTAAAAATTATATTATAAAATTTGAAGGCAAATGCAAGGAATGAGAAAAAAAATCATCCTGAGTGAGGTAACCCAGACCCAGAAAGACAAATACGGTATGTTTTTAATCCTAAGTGGACATTAGCTGTAAAGTAAAGATAACCATGACAAGGAGGCCACATAGATATCCTTGGGAAGGGTAAATAGAAATTTTCTGGTTAAACTGAGGGCAAATGGGGAAGGGAACATGAGGAATCAGATTGAGGGGATATGAGGGAAAGTAATGAAAGAGATGTCTAGATGGGTGGTCATTTGGGGTCAGGTAGAAACCTTGTGCAATGGATACTCCCTTGAATCTTCAAGGATGACCCCAGCTAAGACTTCAAGCAATTACAGAGAGCTCGCATGAACTGGCCATCTCCTGTGTTCAGATTGGTGGCTAAACTAATTTTTATCAGAGAACTCTTTTCTAGTAAATAATGGAATCAGATTCATTGCAAAGCACTGGGCTGAGTTCTAGAAATCCTGTTGAAGAGAGGGAGGAAACATTGTATGAGACAGAGGGGACAAAGTTGTCACAATGAAACCAACAGAGACAACTAACCTGGGCTCAAGGAGCTCACAAACACTGACCGGATATCTAGGGAACCTATATGGAACTGACTTAGGCCCTCTAATATGTGGGACAGGTGCATAGCTTATTCTACTTGTGGGACTCCTAGTAGTGGGAGGGGAACTACTGTTGGGATGTAAAATAAATGAATATATTTAATTAATAATAATAATAAATGAATGTGAGTTTGGATTACTCTGGGATTCCAAATGTAAAAAGCCAGGTATAGCACTTAGTCATACAGCCTTAGTGTTCTGTTTCCTGAAGCTCATTGCCTAATCAATGAGTTCATACCAGTGAGAGATGCTGTCTCAAAAAATCAACTGAAGAAAGATTAAGTCAAAAGGACATGAAAACTTTTCATCCAGTCTAGACACTATATGCTACAACACTGACCTACCAGAAAAAATACAATCATGGTTCAATTGTACCAAGATTGGTTTATGGGTGAAACTATGTCCTCTCTTGACTGATCAAAGGCTTGATCCAGTGGAGGGAATTCATGCTGGATAGTAAAAATATGGTAAAAACATAGATCAGAGAATGCCTAGGCCACGTGGGAAGAATCTATTGATGCATTTTGCTAAAGGGTAGTGTTAACATTTCCTTCAAAAATAAATATTGATATTTATATTTATAGATTTATGCTACTGTAAAGAATTGTCAAATTATCTTCTCATTGCAGAGTGTATTTGTAGATAGGAAAACACATAGTTGTTCAAAATGCTGAGGAAAATCAACTGTGAGGGCTCATATAGGTGGAACACCTTTCAACACCCCTCGCAAGGCTCAGGGAATGTTAAGAATGGGGAATGACGAAAAATAATGCCAGAACTATACAATGGGGAGTATCTCTGTGAATGGTTAGTGTCTGAGCATGGCATAGTTGTTAAAATATATGAACTCACAGCTGCTCTGTTTGCACTGAATGAAATTTCGGAGTTTGAAAGAATGCCATTGGAAATATTTTATAATACACCATAAACTTTCCACACCTAAACCACATTTCTTCATTTGCTATTTATTTGGTGTGTGTGTGTGTGTGTGTGTGTGTGTGTGTGTGTGTTTGTGTGTGGGCCTATGCCAAAGTCTCATGTGTAAGTCAAAAGCTAATTTGTGGGAATCAGTTATCTTTTGCACTATGTGGGTACAGCAGTTGAACCCAATTTGTCAGACTTCACCGTACCTCCCTTTACCTCAAGTGTCACCTTGCCAATCTGCCAAACTATATAAAACATGGTAAAAATTTCCATGAGCTGAAGGGTAGTCAAACTTAATTTTATATTTTGACAAAAATTATTTTTTTACAAACAATTTGAAATTTATATGAAAAAGTTTGTGTTTAGGGTTTGTTTGTTTTTGTGTGCTTGTTTATTTTTACACTTTAGGAGCCCATCACCTTAATAAATAAATTATTCCCAAATAAATAAACAGAAACATGACTTATTTATGAGTGTTTGGCCTTACCTTACCAAGCTAGCTTTTCCAACTTAAATTATCCCTTTCTTTTTAATTTCATTTTGCATCTGTGCTTTTTACCTTTTTAAAATTCTGTATCTCTTTCTTTTCTTCTTACTCCATGGCTGGTTGTGTGACTGGGTGGCTGGACCTTGACTACCTCTTCTCTTTCCCTTTCTTTTGCATTTTTCCTTTCTCTAGCACATATTTCTCCTCCTATTTATTTCCTTGACCTGGTAGTCATGCCTGTCCTTCTCTCTTTCCTCTCATTGGTCGTTCATCTCTTTATTAAACCAGTTAGGTGTTTTAGACAGGCAAAGCAACACCGCTTTACAGAGTTAAACAAATGCAACACATCTTTACATTTTTTACAGTTACAAAATTTATATTTACTTTATCTTTTATCATAAGTAAGGAAAACTATAACTATAAATTCTTTAACTCCATCAAAGACACCAGAAGGATATAATATTACTCATATAAACTGGAAGTGCATTGTAAGCAATTTCAAAAACTCTAAAATTGACAGAGATATCTTGCTGCCTGGACAGTTAACCAAAGTTCTTCTGTACTGTTGGGGCATCTATCTTCAGCCTACAGGCCCATAGTCTCCAGCAGACTTATCCATGCAACAGGCAGGATACAGAAGAAAATTACTGAACTGTCTTTGAAATTTCCTGCTGCATGGAAAAGTCTGCTGGATACATCTTTACATACTAAACAAATGTTCCTCAACATAAAAAAATGCAACACATCTTAAACTAATACTCCACAACATGTTTCTCCTTGCCAAGCTCAGTTCTATCAAGGGTCATGCTGGTTTCGCTGGGTGTCTACTGCTAAGCATCTCTTTCCCATCCGTGACAGCTATTTCACTTACTACGACTAGCTAGAAACAGATTTCTCTCATTTGGAGTCATTTCCACCCGCAATCCGTGATAGAGGTGTCTTAGAGGTCAGGTGAGCATTTCGTGGTTAACAGACAGGGCACACTTAAATTTATATGTATCAATGAAACAGAGTGACATTGTCAGTTGAACTCCTGGGAAAGATAGCTGCAGTTTAGCACCGAGTTCCAATACACATCGCCATTTCGAAACTGCTGAATGGTTTGGAAAGGCCAAGGGAACCTTTCTGAATATGGAAAAAGAGGGGCAAGTAAGGCTGACAAATATATGAGGTGTGAAATACTGTTGTTATTAGACACTGTCTTTGTGCCTCCCACGTTACCATTGCACTTAGTATCCAGTTAGATCAGAGAGACACAAGGTAGTTTACCCTGAATGTTGTGTCATTCATAATCCAGAATCATAACTGATAAATAACCCCTTCTCTGCCTGAAGTACAGCATTAGTATTTACCTATCTTGAGACTAATGGTTTCTTTTTGTTTTCTTTCTAAGGTGGTGTGTAAGACATGAGGTCGTTAATAGAAATTGTAACAGGATTTCAGATCACTTTTCACAGAATGGAAAGAACTAAGTAAGTTACACCAGAAAGCCCACACAGACTAAAAGAAACTGTGGAGGTGGTGTAGCAACAGGTGTTATGCAAACAGAAATTGCATTGTTTTTCATCGAATGACTCATGAACAGCCCTTTACACAGTGTGTATTGAAAAGGTCATGAACTAAAATTTGGTTCCTGGTATTGATCTCAGGTGATTGCTCATTGTAATTAGACTTAGTTTTCTGAGGATAAGCTTGATTTTGCCATTTACTTTCCTACTAAATATATTAAATTTGAACAGCATATGTCATGCATAAAAAAATTACAGTAGACTAATCTAAATTTGTATCTAAATCATAAACATATCTAGTTAAATAAATGCTTCAACATCTCACAAAAGCATGGTATTCAGTTCACTGCAACAGTCAATGCTAAAATTTAAACATTTTCCTCAGTGTCTCCCTTCTTGGACTCATCTAAACATAAATCCTGTTATTTCTAGTTTGATAACAATTATTTCCATGGCTGCACCTTTCCTCTGTTGGGATTTTTTAATTCTTCATTTGACTATCTCAACAGTGCAGAAATTTCCAACATGAGAAAATGCAATTTACATTAAAATTTTTCTCTTCATTAATTTAAAATCTTTTCCTGTTTCTCTGAACAATTTTTTCATTTGTATGTCTTTGCATTTGTTTTAGTATATTAATTCTATTTCACTCTGTGCTTTCATGTGCACTTACTCATTAATATAGAAATGACAAGTTTTCTATGAGCTTTCAGTCCTCCAAACGGTTTAATAAAAAAAGAACAACTTGTATATAAGTGCTGAATAACTACTATGACATTGATTGTTGCAAATAAGGAAATAGATAAATAAATAAGTGCTTGCCTTCCCATATTATTAAAATCTCATTGTTTATTTAGTATTAAAATCTGCATTTGTTACAGTGCTATGGACAATGCTAAAGACCACCTAATACCACAGATCGTAAGAAAACTGGAGAAATTGCCACAATATCTAATAAAATTTGCAATGAAGGTTATATGATCCCCTATTCTTTGTGAATTGATGTTATACAGATATTATTTTGAGTTATTATCTGGTTAAATAGTTTTTTATAAGAAGTAAATATGTGTCCCCTGTACATCGTGATTAATTAAATCGCTCTGTTTCAGTTATTTACCACCTTGAGTGCTCCCATTATAGGTTTACCATTTGGTAAATAAAAACTTGATCAATAATTTTAAAGGCTTTAAAATTTATGGTCAAATATCACATTTGAGGAAACTAATTGAGACTTTAAAGTTTACTCTTGACAAAACAATGCAGATCTATCTTTGCTGTTGAATTTCATCTCTCTGTATATGCTTACAACTCAAATGATTTGCTCCAAAGACATTTAACTAGGCATTAAATTGAAATTTAAGAGGATCATTATTGAGGTTAAATAGATACTTTAATGATTTCTTAAAGACATGTATTCCTATATACATTCACTATATAGCTATAAATCCTCAACAAATGTATTATGTTAGTAATATGATATAAAATCAATATCATAAATATCAAAATGATCTCAATATGGTCTAACTACTAAGTAGGAAAACATCATTTATCTTTCATCATTAGAACATAGTTTGGGGCCTGAATTGTTTACTAACTAAATATTGACATATTTACCGATCAATCTTCTGTAACGAGTGCTATGTGAACTTAAAATAGTAGTTGTGAGGCAAACCTAAGTTATTTCTCTAGTTAATGCATACCATTATATCATAGCTGTTTGTATATTTTCAGGTATTTATATGTAAATATTATACTATTATACAAAATGGATCAGACGTGGATATTTTTCTGCTCCTGTATTGTAACACAATTAATAAAAACCCAGAGACATATATAGGGATTCAACCTGAAAGTCAGAAAAGCAAAGCAGTCAGTCACTGGTTCTTACCTCTACCTCAGTCTGAAATGGTGCTCCTGCCTCCAGAAATCCCGGAATGAAACTGTGTCTGAAAGCTGTCTCCTCCTGTTTTATAATTCTCTCTAGTGCTGGTATTAAAGTCATGTACCATTACTGTCTAGTTCTAAGGCAAACTAGTTTGGCTACTGGGATTAAAGGTGTGTACCACTACTGCCCGGTTTGTATTGTTCATCAGTATGACTGTTTTATGTCCTAATCTTCAAGCTAACCATATTTATTAAAATACAAATGAAATATCACTACACTGTATTATGTATGAGATAGAACATGTTCTCAGGAAAGAGCTGATAACAGAACTTTATAATAAAGGAATGTGACAAATGAAAATTACAAAATATTTAAAAATTCCTTATACTACTATGGAATAATCAGTGTTCTCAAAATTATCCAGAAAGAAATTAAAATGCAAATTAAATTAATAGAAAACTAAGATATAATATGACTAAAGTGATGTAACTTCAGATTAAAATGATAGATCTTTATTTATTAATAATTGATGCAAATTTTTAAAAACTTTCCTAAAAAGACATGCAACAAAATAAGAATTCTCATATCTAAAAGCATCTACTAATGGAATTTTGCAATGAGAAATTTAATTTAAACTGATAAATTTATGTCATAAAATCATATGAAGTAACAATGGTCTGGAAAGAAAATATAGAAAATGTGATCCAGATTTTTGAGCTTTTTGTTTAAATTGATAAACACCAAGTCAAATATAAATAAATACTAACAACTTGTACATTATCAAATTCTGGCATGAAAGTATTAAACTGACTAAATAAATCATAACATAAAATTTTTCAAAAATCAATTTTGATCCATACTTGGTAGATTCTGGCATTTTTAGTCCGAGAGAGCAAATAATATCTACATTTAATGTGATGATAAGCATTGTTTACATTTATATTTACCTACCTAAGAATTTATTATTTCTACTTGCATAACTCTTAAAAGCTAAATGAAACACTATAGACTGGTATGCTAAACAATCAGCCCTGAAACCTCCACATGAATAATGTTATGTGAACTGATCAGGTTATACTTAGGATATGTTTGTATACACATATAGGATGTAATAACAAGTAATGAACAAAGAGGCCACGAATATGAAAGAGAGTAGGTAGGAGTGCTTGAAGAGAGGAAGAAAAAGGGAGAAATGTTGTAATTTTATTCTAATATCAAAAATAAAATAATTAAAAATAAAAATTTGTCATCATTTCTTCCAATAACCCTTCAAAAGATATTTTTGTTCTGTTTACAACTTTTGTTTGACCTTGTTTTCTTTATCAACTTCTGTGGAGCTATGTTGTGATTTGAATGAGAAATGTCCTAAACAGGATCATGTCTTTGGAAACTTGGTCAGTATTCTATATAGTGTAGGTTATGAAACTTTTAGGAGGAGGGTCCTGGTTGTAAGAATTACATCACTGAAGGGGGAACTAGAAAGTTCTGTCATCCTTCAACTTCCTGATTACTCTGTTTAATATATGTGGTTGAGAGGTGATATCTCAGCTTCCTTGGTAAGAAACTGTTATCAGTCACCAACCAGCTCCAGCCATCTGATGTCAAGCCTTCCTCTCCATTATGGACTAATGCTATAGAAACATAAGCCAATTTAACTCCCTGTTCTTTAAGATGCTTTGGATCAGGGTGTTTTATCACATAAACAGAAAAAAATAGAACAAACTGACTATTAGGACCACAAATATTAATTATTTTATATATTCTAATTTTGCACAGAATGCTGGAGATAATAAAATGATCCCTTTTAAGTTTGTAACAAAAATAATTTTACAGATTTATTTATTATTTATTTATTCATTGATTTGTTTAATTGTGTGGTGGGGGTCCTTGAACATTGTGTGTTGTCAGAGAACATAATGAAGGAGTTAGCTCTTTCCTATCACTTCTTGGCCCCTGGAGAGTGAACCCAGGATGTCACACTTGACCACTGGTGTCATTTCCTGCACTCATTTCACTGACTAGAGAAGCAAAATCTTAAGACACAATTTTCTTATACAAATGGATTAATAAAGCTAAATCCATGCAACAAAATAAACAAAGCATATTAGTGTAGGAGGTTCTTCTGTTCTTGTGTTGCTTTCATTGGTTAATGATTAAAGTAACTTCTTTGGGCCTGATAGGGCAGAAGTTTAGGTTGGCAGAGAAGACAGAACTGAATGGTGGGAAGAAGAGCAGAGTGAGAGATGCCATGGATCTTCTTCCTAAGACAAACACTGATTAGAATCTTGCTGGTAAGCCACAGTCACATGGCAATACATAGATTAATAGAAATGAGTTAAATTAAGATGTAAGAGTTAGCCAATAACAAGTTAGAGCTAACGGGCCAAGCAGTGATTTAATTAATACAGTTTCTGTGTGATTACTTCAGGTCTAAGATAGCTGAGTGGCCAGGAAAAACAAATGGCTCCTCCTCCTACAAATTGGTGCCCACATGGCCAACTAACTCCACATAATACCTGAGAAGGCTTGAAAAACAATTCTAGACAAAAAAAATAAATAAATAAACAGAGTTTAGCACAGCTTCTTGCTGTTTGCTGGCAGCATGCTGCAGCTTCTTTAAGAGAAGTTTTCCTGAATCAGCAGCAGCAGCAGCAGCAGCAGCAGCAGCAGCAGCAGCAGAAAAAAAGGCCATGCCATTTTGAAATGCAGGCTTCCTGGGCCATGCTGACAGTGCAAACTCAGGCTGTGGAACATTTTAATGGCATTTGTGGGCCTGGGTGTTTGTGTGCTCACTCAGGTCTGGAGGAAAGTAGTTAAGACCAGCTCAGTGCCCCCAACACCTAGGCATGCAGCAGAATCGGGATTGCTGGGCATGCACAGGGAGAAGAGCATGATGGATTCCCGCCACCATCCACAGAGATATTTCTAGGCTGCACAGTGCTCTGCATGGCAGATTTAAGTATTACTCATATAAATAGTGTTTATGTGCTGCACACTTTTTTTTTTTCAGAGTTAAGCTGCTGAGCGTAGCTCCTACCTGGTGGCCCTAGAGCTGGTAGTAATGGTATGTCAACCATTTTAAAAGTGGAGAGAGGAGGAGCCAGTATCTAAGGCAGTTGCAACCAAGCTATTTACTATTTTAAAAGTTCTTCAAGACAGTAAAGAATTACAGATAATGCAATAAGGACAGATTCAGACAAAACAACTCTAAATGGGTCACAGTGTTGGATAAATGTACATAGGCTTGGGAGCGAGAAGAAAAAAGTATAAATAACTGGAAAAGAAGTAAATCAGTTTTTAAAAGTCTTTAAAGAGATAGAGTACGGACAGTCATAGATTAAAAGGAGTAAAGGAAAATAACCAGGTAAAAATGAAAAATTCACAGAGTCTAAATTATGTAAATTATTGTGGTTTTTTTTCTTAATTTTTTTAATGTGAATGAATTAAGTACAGAGAGACATTTCATTGTATGGGCTGCTAAAATAAACCATCATGTATATTATAAAGGTATCATGACTTCCAAATTTGGGTATAAGCAAATGCTGCTTTGGAAAAGAGGTTCTACTCTTGTTTCCACAGAAGATGAGAACCTGTGGATTCATCCAAACTGGTATGGTTTGATAGAGCATGAATCCCTGAAAGGTTGCCATGAGCACCCTCAAAAAATTATTTCACCCAACAGCTGACTGAGTTGAACTTATCACAGGATACACTATCAAAGACCTGATTAACAGCACTCCCAAAATGCAGAAAGCAGTATGGAAAGAACTATGCCCATATTCCCAAATATTGTTTATAATTGTTTGTTTACATTTAAAGGGAGATATGCTATAGAGATGAATAATTTGCTTTGGTATGGATCTTGGTTTATTGATACAAATTCAAGGTAAATTTTGTTATACTGTATGTGTATATTTCTGCCCTTGATTAAGGTATTGCTTTGTGTAGTTCATTTACAAAGGTAATGTATAATTAAGAAATATAGGTTAATAGACAATCATCTATAGTAGTCAAGTTGTAGTCATGTTAGATTTTTTACATGTATAGAGATATATATCAGTTAGATAGGTATTCTTCAAATATTTCAGAGACCTTCAGAATATGGTATTTAAAATGTTTAATAACTTAAGACTTTTCATGACAGTGAGACACATCTGATCCTAACAGTGGCCAGGATAAACAAGCCAGCCCTCCTCCTATACTTCCCCTCACCCCACTCCCCCATCCACTCTTCAGAGAAGGTATGGCCCCCTTTGGGGAATCAAGGAAGTCTGTTCCATCACTGCATTGAGGTCTGACCATGGCCATTCTCTGCATTTAGGAAGAACAAGGTATCTCTCTATAAGAAATGGGCTCCAAAATATCAGTTCTTGTACTAAGGATAGATCCTGGATACACTGGCAGTGGCTTTATAAACTACCCAATCCACACACTGTCACCTGCATTCAGGGAGTCTAGTTCTGTCCTATGTAGGTTCTGCAACTGCCAGCATGGAGTCATTGAGCTCTCACTAACTAGGGACAGTTGTTTCTGTGGGTTTCCGCATCATGGTCTTGACCCCTTTGATCATATTATCATTCCTCCCTCTCTTAAACTGGCCTCCAGGAGTGTGGCCTAGTGGTTACTTGCAGATCTCTGCATCTGCTTCCAACAGTTGCTGGATGAATGTTTGACAATTGCAGTAGTATATTTTACTTTTAAGTGGTTCTATATTTTAATGTATAAGAAGTGCACATCAATACTGCATTCTTTCTCATGTAAGTCCTACAGGTGTAACACATTATCTTTATTACACTTACTTTGACTTTCTATTGTGTTAATTATTGTGCTAAGTTTATCTTTTTTCCTGTAACTAACGTCCACAAAGCCACTACCTTAAAACAGCTTGAAATCACTTCCTTGTATTTCTGTAAATCAAAGAGTAACAGGGGTCTCAATAGAAGGAATGATTTCCACAATATTTGAATGACACAAATAAGCAGAATATTCTATTTAGGAGGATTTGTGATTTTATCCATGCAAAATTTATTTACTTATTTACAACTTATTATATTCTTTTGTTTAGTAGTGTTTTACCTTTAAAATGAGAGAAAATTCTTAAACTATACAATATTATATTTTTAACATATAAATAAGGTTTAAGTTAAATATTTTATTGCTTTTCCGGTAATCATTTTCAAATTAAGATTAAAATGTAAATATATTTAAAATTAATTAGAAATATTTTATATAGTAATTATGCTAAATGATAATTGCTTAGCGGTAAAATATGGGTTTGCCAGTAATATTATAATGAATTTAAAATATGTCCACTGATTATTTAAGCTTTCTGAGAATATGTCTGATCACCTATGTACCTAAAGATAGGTAATGTTCAACAATTTCTCATTGACTAAAAAGGGATAAGTGAATGTCTAATCCATCATAAGTTGATTGAGTAAATATTTTCTATGGATTTCCATTTGGTAGTACTCCTTGTAATACTGCTCATATGACAGATTTTGATCCTTATTCAATCTCCATAGCTAGTGTTGAAACTGAAATATTAAATTTTCCAAGGCTCTGAGGCAGGATGATACAAGATTTTAACTTGGCCTCATCAAACTATGTAGTGGCATGTACTCTCCATTATACAGTATTCAAAAACAGTGCTTTAAGTTGACTGACTAAATGGAAGTGATTACCTATAATTTTCTGAAGTAGTAATCAGTATATTTCACGGGAACTTCATCTACATTATTCTGTTTGTAAGAACTGGTAACAATTTTTTTCAAATATTTTCAAGCACATAGAGGGAGGAATGAATGGTGATAAAGACAATGTGGCAGAAATGGCAAAATCATAAAGCATGCTAATGACACCCTCCCATTGTTGACTCTATCACATGTCTCAAGTCCTGACTGATCACTCCAGACACCAACACATGTGCTCCTTCTCCTTCGGTAGAGCCTGTGTGGGGTCATTTATATTCACCTCGGGCAGACACAGAGCCTCTGCTCATTTCATCAAAGAACTATTTATGAGGCTGTAAAAAAGATGAGTTTCTCCGAATAGTCTCCAAATTAAACTTTTTAAAGTTTAATGTTGGCACACAAGAATAATTACAGTTATAAACCATTAAACATTTAGAAGAAATTTATAGGATTGGAGGGAAAAAATTTACAGCTGTGGCCTAATACCATAAATTCCCCTGTAAAAGCAGAACCACAGAAACATTTCTATCCAGGACTCCCGAAAAAGAAAATGCTACATTAGCATTACCCAAACATGCAGCCACTATTTTCAGATGTTATTTATACAAAAAGATGAATATCTTTGTAGGATAGAGTTAATTAACCTTGCAAGCAAATGTCAATATTTTTTATTTTTACATCAGTGATAGAGTACACTAAATGGATTTGCAAAATTAGACTGCATATACTTGCTTATCCCAGAAGACAGCCCTGTGCCTTTGAGCCGTTTGTTTCCTCCAGGAATTATGGAAACAGCATCCTTACTTTCCTATGTGGGTTCTTGCTCTTAGTACAGGATGTATGGTTGTTTGATGGTATTATAACCATACAGTTGCAGTTCACTTTCGAGGTTAATCTAGTCACATATTTCTGAAATGAATAAATAAAATAGTCACTTTTTTCTCCCTGAAATTTAATGTCCTGTGAGTCTGATGTACAGTTGTCTGGGCAAATGTTCATTATTGGTGAGAAAGCATCTGGTCACCATGGGATATATATTTAACTGAAAATAATCCACTGTATAAAACTGGGTAACTTCACCCCTAACAATCATGCTTTTCCATGCTTATTTTATGTGTTCCTGTGAACTTTTGTGGCATTCAAATATTTTTTTCATACATATCTTTCACATTTTCTATTGAAACAAAATGTTTTCATATTTTTGGCTTGCTTGAAAAGATACTTTCTTAAATTTACTACAAGTGTTGTAGGTAACCCCTGTTCTGAATGACAGTATCACTTGTAATTAACAGCGGCCAATAGGGAAAGGAGTAGTCCAGATAATGACCAAGATCATCCTCTACTGTGCGGGTCAGAAAGACTCTTCTCATTGACAAGGCTGCATCTATTCTAGAAAAGATTATAGGACCTACCTGAAAACCACTTCTCAGCCACACACATTTCCCTTAAAGGTAGTTAAAAATCAATAGGCAAAGTGGATTTAAACAGAAACTTTAATCACATGCTGGCTAGCTTTACGCCAGGTTGCTTATTTATTTAAATAAATGTATGCTCCTCTGGAACTCTGAAAATCTGTATGTACAATGAAGGCTGGGATTTCAGATATTATTGAAGTTATTATTGAAGTGGAGGCTTTTAAGCTACTAAACTACTGTATAATATGCATAGATTAGTGCCGATATCTTGATGGAGACCTCCAAATGCTGCGCACCGCGCCCCCGTGTCTGTGCTCTGTGCGCTGGCACCCAGTTACCGAGCTTCAGGCAAGGGGCTGGAGGTTAAAATACACAGATACACAAAGACAGAGAAACAGAGAAACGGGTCATCCTTGAATTCCCCAAGAATGCCCCTTTTATTGTGTTCAGGGGCAGATTATATAGAGATAGCCACGCCCCAGCCAAACCCACCAGAAACCACTCTCCTGCCATCAGGAACTCCTGAAGGTCTGGCGCTCAGAGCAGCTGTAGGCACTCAGATCAGGATCTGGGGCCTCACTGCTCCCAACAGATTAGACTTTTCATTTCTGCAACAAATATCTTAGGGAAACACCGAGAAAAAATGAAAGGTTTATTTTAGCTTCCTCCAGAGTTTTTGCTTCATAATCATATTAATGCATTGTTTCTGGGCTATAATAGTGGGTAGGCACAGCAGAGCAATACTTCTTCCCTTACAGTGATCGAGAAACACAGAAGAAGCAAGAAGATTATTATGATAAGATATCTTCAACAGTCATATTCTTCCAGAGAAGAGACATCGACTAGAACTTCCTCTACCTTCAAAAATAGCACCATCATCAGTGACCAGGCCTTCAATTCTTGAGATGCTCTGGTGCATTTCATGACACTGCAATGCAAACTCCTGTTGCCCATGGTAACATTCTGCAAGGTATACATATGCCCCCAGCTGAAGAATGCAGTAGTAGTTAATGAGACAGTTAGAACACACTTGTTGATTGAAATTGGCCTTCCTTGAACAACAGGGAAAATTTGATCGTCTTACTAAAATATATAAATAAGAAAAACATTCAGGCGCAGATGAAAAAATTTTGCAGAGAAGGGAAAACAAATGATTTAAAGTGAGTCATTAGTCAGATGAAGAAAGTAATAATCTCTGAATATTTCTCTGTGTGTTTAATATTCATGCTCAGGATCCATGGTTTTTATCATATACTTTCAAATTGTAAGAAGAGTATATTTTTCTATCTCTATTGGGATAATGTTAACAAAATTGTTCTATATTTACAATAATCAGCTTTGTGTTTATATTATATAATAGCATAGTATAGTATATGATTTAACCATATGTGTATGCATATATATACTTTAACATCATTATACATATTAAGTTAATGATTTCTTTTACTCACAATATACATCAAGGTAGATTTCACAAGTATGAAATAAGATATTAAAAGCCAGAGAACATATGCTTTATAGCAAGGTAAACAAAAGAAAATAAACCCAGGGAATATATTTGGTCACTATTACTATATAACCAAAACTTTGGACTCTACAGAGATCACAAATTATACAATATTAATTTTGTCCCATAATTGGAAAAAATGAGAAAAAGAGAAGATTTTATTTATAGAAAATAATGATGACAATTTTTGGCAAATAATAAATATCAATAATGAGATAGGAAATATAAAATTAAGACAATTGAAAAGTAACCATAATGAAATCTACACAAGGCAGCTAACAACCATCTGTAACTAGAATTTCATGATGTCAAACCCCTTCTTCTGCTTTCTGCAAACCACAGACATGTACATGGTACAGAGATACATATGTAGGTAAAAAGTCACATCCTTAAAAATCAAATAAAATAAATATAAAATAATTGTATATAGTTATATTTGTGTGTCCATGTGTCTCTATATGTAATTTCTATGTGCATATGACTCTTCAGAGGCCAGATGGTGTTGAATCCATTGCAGCCAGGATTACTGACAGTGCCGAGACAATACAAATTTTATTCAGTGAATTAAAAAAAAATATCAAGGACACAAACTAGGGTAAATAAGAAAGTAGGGCTAAATCTGGGAGGAGTTAGGTAGGGAAGGGAGTAGATATGATCTAAATATAAAGCATGAAATTCTCAAGTAATCAATAAACTCCTAAGAAAAAACAGAAAATTAATGTTTTTTTGGTATTAGATTGTTGATAGCAAATTTATAGGCATCAGTTACTAGAGCAGTATTCAGTAGAGAAGAGTTGCCAGACATATGCAGTAAGAGAATGGAGAGAATACTACAGTGCTGAGAAAGAGGTCCTGAACACTGAAAATCCTTAGTCTTTCAGTATGGAGAAAACAGCATGGCCAAGATGAAGTGGCAAAGCCATGGGAAGAATAGAAACAAAAAGAAACACGTAAGTGTTCTACTACTCAAAATCAAATCCAATGTAATATTTAATAGCAATATAATGTTGCGTGGAAGAGAGAGATTTTGGAAATATTTCTGTTGGTCCTGTTTTAAGGGGTATTATATTGTTGAGAATATAGAAGTTATTTTTAAGCCATTTCCACCATTCTGCTTGCTCATTGGTTAGTATTTGAAAAAGGCACAAGAAGACAGTAGAAAATTGGAACGTTGAGAAGCAGAGAACAATTGTTTCCTGAATCGCTGAGGTTCAAATTGTTCTTTATTCTCCTTACTACTGCCCAGTGTTTGACTGGTGTAATCAAGGGAAGGAACAGTAGCTACGGGTGTCAAGTGATTATAATTTCTGAGTTGTTTTTCAAGCCATCACAAGTCTGAAATATTTTCAGATGCTGCAGCTGCAACTGATGCCATTTCTGAGCAATGATCATAAAAATTTGCAAATACACAGGGATTAGCATGGGGCTCATATGAGCCTTGGAACCCAGTGTGCTGCACAGCTGCTCATTTGGTTGTATAAATGTCCAGTCCTGAGGGGCCATTGCCTTTGTACACGAGTGAGGACTATGGCCTCCAGAATAGCACAGGTATAAATTAGAAAGGATCTTTGCTCTCAGTTCAATAAATTAAACTTTCCAGCTTTGGATCTTTTTTTTTTTCTTCAGTAAAGAAGTGTGCATGGTAACCTCAGGGTTGATGATCAGCTTCTGGGCAGCAAAAAGTGCACAGTTAAGTCTTTTGTCACATTTAGTTAAAATGACTTGGAAATGTTTTTATCTATGCAACCTTTTAAACTTTATTTTTCTTGGGACAATTTAATGAAAAGCAAAAGACAAAAAAATAAACTTTTTAATCTCAATTATATGTTGTATACTTTTATCTAGGAAAATAAATATTGTGTTGGAAGATCACAACGATGTAGATTAACTTTATTCAGTCAATTTTAGCTAAGTTTTTTGCATTTATTTGTTTGTGTGTGTGTGTATGTGCATGCACATGCGTGTGTGCCTTCTATCATGCTGTGTTATGCCTGTGAAGGTCATGAGGCAACTTCCAGGAGGCAGGTCTCTCATATCCTATGGACCACTAAGACAGGATGCAGGTCTTCAGGCTTTTTGGAGAGAGCCCTTTACACATGGAGCCTCTTCTCTGGCTCTTGTCCTATTTTGAAATAGTTTTCTTCAATAATTTAATACAAATCTCTTGCTAACCTTGTAATGTATTTCACCATGAAAGGAACAAACAAATTAATTTTTAAAAATAAGTTCCCAAGTAGAGCTTTATGTTTTTTTAGTAATAATATTCCATATATGTTTCATATTCTCTTTATCCATCCATCCATCTGTTGATGGACAAAAACTGCTGCCATTTCTTTGCTATCTTGAGTAAAACAGCATTAAATGTGGAGTTATTGGCAAGTATCTCTGTGGTAGAATATAGAATTCTTTGAGTATGTATCTGGGAATAGTATAATTGGATCATATGGTATTTCAACTTTTAATTTTTTTTGAGAAACCCCAAACTAATTTGCATAATGGATGTATTAATTTCCACTCCTACCAGCAGTGAATGATAATTCTTTTTCCCCTGGAACCTCTCCAGTTTGCTGTCAGATTCCTGATGATAGTCATTCTAACTGGGCTACGTGATACATCAAAGTAATTTTAATTTGCATTTCCCTGATGACTAGGAATATGGAACTCTTTTACAAAATAGGTATTGGCAATTTGTATTCCTTCTTTTGAGGAATGTCTGTTCATTTCATTCCATTGTTTGTTGACTGGCATTTTGACTTTGGGGTGGTTGGTGTTTAATTTTGGAATTCTCTGTAAATTCTCAATCTTAGGCTTCTTTCTGAGAGACAGCTGGTAAAGATTTTATCTTACGTTATGGACCCAACTTTGCAGTTTCCTTTGCTATGTAGATACTATTCTTTGATTTGTTTGCAGTCCTATTCATTGGGTCATAGTCCTACTTCCTATGCTACATGAATTCTTGTCAGAAAATCCATGATTACCCCAACATCTTGAAGAATATTCCTTACACTTTAGTAATTTCTAGGTTTCAATTATGGCTTTCGAGCTGCTTCAAGTTGCTTTTTGTGCATGGTTGAAGACAAGGTTCTATTTTCATTCTTCTGCAGACACAAATTCAGTTTTGGCAACACTGTTGAACAAGCTGTCTTTTACGTGCTGCCTATTATTGTCAGGATTGTCAAAATTTAGGTGGCTCTAGCTACATTACTTTATTTCCCTGTCTTCTAGTCTACTCAGTTGATATAACTACATGATTTAGCTCATTTTTCATCATCTTGACAAAATATGGTGACCAAATACTTAACTCATAAAAAAGAAAGCATTTACTTTGGATCACCTTTCTAGAGGTTAGAGACCATGACCATCACTGCAGGAAACACAGCAGCAGGTAGGCAGGTGTGGTACTTTGAATGTGATCCCCATAATCTCATAGGGAGTTTCTCTATTACAAGGTGTGGCTTTGTTCAAAAGGGTATGGCCTTGTTTGAGGAAATATGTCAACCTGGGGATTTTTATGCTCAAGATACAGCCCAGTGTCTCGGTTGATTTCCTGTTGCCAGTAAGATGTAGACTCTCAGCTACTCCTCCAGCACCATATCAGCTTGCATACTGTCCCCACCATGATGATAATGGACTGACCCTCTGAAACTGTAAGCAAGCCATCCTCAATTAAATGTTTTCATTTTATGAGTTGTTGTGTTCATGGTGTCTCTTCACAGCAATAAAATCCCTAACTAAGACAGCAGGCATGGCACAGGAGCAGTGGCTGGGAGTTCATATCTGTTTCGTAAGGATAAGGTAGAAGGAGCAAAAGCTAACTGGGAATTTCATGAACTTTTGAAACCTCAAAACTGACCCCTAGCAACAAATCTTTTTCAATAAGGTCACAGCTCTTGATCCTTTTTTTTTTTTTTAATAACTGGGGACCAAGTATTCAAATACATGAGCCTTTAGATATTCTTCTTTTTCAAACCACCACATTATCTTTTTTTTTTGCCATTTAAACTGGCTTTGTCATTATTGTTTTTAGTACAAAATGAAATAAGGTATTGTATTATTTTCAGCTTTGTTCTTTCTCCCCACAATTGCTTTGATTACTCACAGTCTTCTATTTTATTCATGCTAATTCTCGGATCTGCATATGACACTGGAATTTTGATGTGTATTTTATTAAATCTTTAGATTAATTTAGGGAGTATAGTCATGTTTATGATATTAATTCTGTCTATTCCAGAGTATTAATGATATTTCTATTTCATAAACTTTGTTTGTTTTCCATTTAAATCTCTTAATTTCACACTGAAAATTGTTTTCCTTCTTTGATTTTGCTTATTTATTTTTCTGATTTGTTGCTGATACTCTTTTTTTGTCTTTTATTAAAAACATTTTTCCTTGTACATTATATCCAGAGTAAAGATCCTCTCCCTCTACTCCTCCCAAGTACTCCCTACCTCCCTTTACATCCAGATCAACTTCCTTTCTGTTTCTCATTAGAAAAGAACACACTTCTAAGACATAATAACAAAACATAACAAAAATAAATTAAATTATTTCTATGTACTTCATTTTACTTTGTTTTTCATTGCTCTTATGAATGAGGGTTTTTAAAAATAACTTCTTTCCATGAAATTTTATTAATAGTACATATGACAGATATACTTTTTATTTATATTGTTTGTTTATTCTTCACCATTCCTATAGTGACTGCTAAATTTTGTAGTTTTCTTGTATATTTTAAGTTTTCTAACTGTATAAACAAGTGAAAATAAAGACCATTTTTCCTTTCTTAGTTTTATGTCTTTCATATTTTGCTTTTGTAAAATTGCTATTGCTAAGATATCTAGCAACATATTAAATAAAACAGGAGAGAATAGCTTCTGTAAAGCAAAGGACACTGTCACTAAGACACAAAGGCAACCTACTGACTGGGAGAAGATCTTCACCAACCCCACAACAGACAAAGGTCTGATCTCCAAAATATATAGAGAACTCAAGAAACTAGACTTTAAAAGGCTAATTAACAAAATTAAAAAATGGGGCACTGAACTGAACAGAGAATTCTCAACAGAAGAAGTTCAAATGGCCAAAAGACACTTAAAGTCGTGCTCAACTTCCTTAGCAATCAGGGAAATGCAAATCAAAACAATTTTGAGATATCATCTTACACCTGTCAGAATGGCTAAAGTCAAAAACACCAAGGATAACCTTTGCTGGAGAGACTGTGGAGGAAGGGGTACCCTCATCCATTGCTGGTGGGAATGCAATCTTGTGCAACCACTGTGGAAGTCAGTGTTTCGGTTTCTCAGGAAATTCGGGATCAACCTACCCCTGGACCCAACAATACCACTCTTGGGAATATACCCAAGAGATGCCCTATCATATGACAAAAGCATTTGTTCAACTATGTTCATAGCAGTATTATTTGTAATAGCCAGAACCTGGAAACAACCTAGATGCCCTTCAATGGAAGAATGGATGAAGAAAGTATGGAATATATACACATTAGAGTACTATGCTGCGGTAAAAAACAATGACTTCTCGAATTTTGCATGCAAATGGATGGAAATAGAAAACACTATCCTGAGTGAGGTATCCCAGATTTTGGAAGAAATGCTCTCTATGTTCGTGTGTTTGTGTGTGTTGTATATTAAGGTAAGGAAAATTATGTTAATAAAGAGTAGGAAAATAAATGAACTTTCCGTTATTTGAAAGATAAACTTGAAAGTATAGTAAGTCCTAATTCCATGATACATTTTTCACATTAAAAATGAGTTTACCCAGTTCATTTTATACAAGTTGAAGAGTAGAAAATTTAGAAACGCAATAGTATTTTTTGAAAAATATAAATGTTTATACGACAAAGTGTTTACAATATTTCAATGTTAGTAAATATGAAATAAAATTGAGTGTGTTTCAAAAGATCAAATGAAGTTTCTATAATGATTTGAAAACTAGAATTTAAAATGTCTGTTTTACTTATATTACTTAAGCAACACAATGGTAGTTTTTTTTAATTACTGAATTTCAGAAGTGCCTGAAAAGGTATTTTTGTGTGTTTGTTGTGTGTTTCTCTGTAGTAATAAGAGCGGTGGGGCTGTGTTCACAGCACCCCTGCCACCTGGCTAGCTTATGTCCTGAAATAATTACACGGAAACTGTATTTATTTAAACACTGCTTGGCCCATTTCTATCTAGCCTCTTCTAGGCTAATTCTCACATATTAATTTAGCCCATTTCTAATCATCTATGTTGCACCCCAAGTTGCGCTTACCGGGAAGATTCTAGCCTACGTCCACCCTGGGTCGGAGCTGAATCGCGTCTGCCTCAGAGAGCAGAGTTCTCTCATCCGCCTTGGAGATGGGAGCATGTCATCTCTGTCTGAGACGTCTTACCTCATTTCCTCTTCCTCCCAGCATTCTGTTCTGTTTACTCCACCCACCTATCTTCTAAGCTATGAGCCCAAGCAGTTTGTTTATTACTTAACCAATGAAATCAACAGATTGATATATGACACTCCCACATCATTTCTCTGTGTGTGTTCTTATGTATAAATCCATATATTTGCATATGTATGCACATATATGTACATACATATACATATATATCCATGAGTGTATGAGCACATATATAATATGAATGTGTGTGTATGTATATGTATGTGTGTGTGTTTATTTGTGTATATGTCTGTTATAGTGTATGAGCCTGTGTTAGTATATGAGGGAGTTCTGTATTAATTGTGTATATTTTGGAAAAAAGGAATAACTTTACTAATGCCACAGATTAAAGTCATTTAAGGTTATTCCATAGACTAAAAAAAAAGAAAAGAAAACAGGTTACAGGTGAATACATACTAATTATGATTAAGTGGTATTTGATGATAAAATTCTGGTCAGATATAATACTACTTAAAATACCCTATTAAGTTGAAATGTAAGCCAAGTACTGTAAGAGGCATTAGAATATGTCTTTTTAATAATGTTATGAAACTAGATTGCTTAATGCATCTCTAAAATATTAAGCTAATGAGAAAAAGTCTGTAATAAGTCATGCATAAGCACATCACATGTTAGAATTCTCCAAAGGACAGGTTTCATGAAGGATGCGCTGTTTGTTTATTAAAGAAATGAACATCGCCTACAATTGCACAGCTAGTAAAGAATAGATGAAACAAAAACAACACACACAACACAATTTGTTGCAGATGTAGATCAATGGAAATTTCCATGCATTTCTATTTGTTGCATAATTTGGCCAAGTCACTTGAGGGAATTGTACTGCAGAATCTATTAACATGGAACATATGCCCACTGACCCAGTAATACCTCTTTACTCCAGAAATGCTTGCTCATGAACATACATAATAGTGTTTGCAGAAAGCAGTGCTTACAATAACAAAATAATGCAAAATGAAATCATCACAAATAATAGAACAGATAAATGAATTGCATAGACATAGCATATTGAAAAAAGCAACGCAATGCACAAATGGGTGAAATTTCAAGCACAATTTGAATAAGCAAGTATAGACAAAAGTATACATATTATGATTTATATAAAGTTTTATAAGTGAAATCTATTGTTTAAAAATGCATGTTCAGTCAATGTAGCTATACCAAAACCAAGAAGGCATTTCTTTAAAACAATTGCTATAAGCAGTGAGGTGACAAGGAAATTGATTTGCAAAGAGTCATTAGGATCTGTCTAAAATTCTAGCCACAACCACCATTTTCCCCTTGTATGCATTATGTGAGCATTTTTAGAATAGTATGATGAATACTACATAACATATTGAGTGCTTTAGTTTAAGTGCGCACACTTTGAATTTATTTTTAAATAATACTTCATTTATATAATTCATTAAATGATACTTTAAATTATGCCGTCAATATGTTGAAAAAGATCTCTGGCCATGTAAGAGTGACTTAACAATTGAATAAGATAAATATAATAATTTTAGTTTGAAAATTTGAATCAAAATGAGTTAAAATATATTGAGAAAGGAAACAAGATTATATTTGAGTGGATTCAAAACCCACAAATTTCAATTATGATAAATAGAAATAAAGATGCATTATGGAAAATATATCTTTGGTACCTTAATTGTATGCTCTCCTTAGTTGTCATGTACCTATTGCTTTTAGGGAATTTAAAATTATAAAATAGTTCTCATACTTTTATGTATATCAGGATATATTTAGATAGATAATATCATTTATATTGTCAAAGTATAACCTACTGAAAGAAGCCGCTTGTTCAATGTTTGCTATTTTTGTAGTATTTCAGTAATTTTCCTAGCCAGAAACCTAATCTTTTCATATTTCTCCTCCATGAGTTCAGTATATGTTATTGTTTGGTAAAATGTAAAACAACGAGTATGTCCCCTTTTCCGCAACAATTTGGAACCTATCACTTTGCCAAAACTTTATTTAAGTAATACACACTCAGTCTTCATTTTTGTTTGTTTCTATTTCTTTGAGACAGGGTTTTTCAGTGTAGCAGCCCTAGCTGTCCTGGAACTCACTCTGTAGACCAGGAATACTCAGTCTTAATGTCATGTTAACCAATAACTGTAGTCATTTTAAACTAACATTATTGTATTCTCTGGATCATCCAGAATCAGACAAAACATGGGATTTTTTTTTAAATTTGTGCCAACCGAGTTCTAACAATATTAGTGCTTCCTATAAACATGCGATCATAGAGCTATCTACTTGTACCTTGGGAACCTACTATATTCCACACCTCTACACAAAAGTGACTTTCCCTCTCAGAGTCCATCCACTACATATAGCCGCTGATCTAGTACTGAAGCCTTTGGAGTCCCTCCAAATACACAATGGAGCTTTTGTTTAGCTTGTTCTTATACAAGACTTATTTAGGTTAGACACAGTTATTGTTAGTGCATGTGTGCAGCTCCTCAGGAGAGCATTCCCAGTACTGTGCCCCATCCTCCATCTCTTAGAGTCCTTCCATTTCTACTTTCATGATGTTAATTTTCAGAGTGAATTCCTCCTTTTTTCTATTTATAAATTATATATGTCTGGAATTTCAAACTATATTGTAAGAAGGAACTTGCTTTCAGGTTAAAAAACAGTAATATATAACATGGAAGAATGAGGGTCAAATATCAAAGTTTTCTGTGGAGTATTTTGTGGAGTATTTGCTAAGAGGTGATATACCTGGGTCACATGGTGGATCTATTTTTAATTTTAAAGAATTCTCTATTTCTTTTTTAATTTTAAAATTCTCTATTTCTATTTTTTAATTTTAAAGAACACCTATTTCCACAGTGACTAAACAAGTTTTAAGTCCCACAAACAGTAAATAAGACTTTCTATTTCTTGTGTAGCCTCTCAATTTTGGTGTCAGTTTCCCCTTAGATATTTGCAAATGACTTGTGTAATATGAAATCTCTAAGTAGATTTGATGAGCAGTTTTTCTTATTGCTAGTGTTGATGAATATCTTTGATATATTTCTTAGTCATGTTCTTTGCTGCCCCGTTCATAATAGCTAGGAAATGGAAATGACCTAAATGTCCTGCAACCAATTAATGGATAATGAAAATGTGGTACATATATACTATGGAATAATTTTCAGCTTCAAAGAAAGAAGTGAAATCATGAACTTTGCAAGTAAATGTGTGGAACTAGGAAAGATCATACTGAATGAGGTTACCCAGACTGAGAATTTTAAATGTTGCACGTTATTTTTTTTAGTGGAGGCTCTTACCTGCAAATCTTCAGGTGTGAGTACATAGCCTATAGGAAGTACAGAAACCAGGAAAGTAAAAGGGAACCATTGTCAGGATATGGGGTTGGGAAGAAATAGAAAGCAGAATAGCAGGGTGCAATTGATCTACTTGGGTAAGTGGGGAAAGACAAAGGGATATCCTTAGAAATAAGAGGTAAGTACGGAAGAAGGTGGGAGGAAGGTGAAGGAAATCACTGCATAAAAGTGACCTGTTGGGGAAATTTAAAAAGTGTGAGTTCTAAGATAAAAGAAGGGAGGTAAATTTACAAGAAAGTTTGAGGGGTAAAGGGTAATAACAAGATCAAATAATTTTGGGAGGAAAACAGAAAAGGGAGAGAAGGAAAGAGGGATTGGGTAAAATATCAGCTAGAATGTCTGAAAAACACACACAAAAATCATATTATTAACTATTCGCCTTTAAAAAGCTATAATGCACAGAAGGTGGTGTTAAATATACATATATATTTTTAATGAATTTTTCTCTTCTGGACCGATACTCCCTCAGGTGCCAGTGCTCATCTAATCAAACTCCTAATACCACATATGAGAAGATCTCTTTTGATTCACTGGCCATGGTTGTCTAAGACTCCCAAGCATTTAGCCTATTGCTATTGTCATTGGTTATCCCACCACAGAGGTAGAAGTTAAATCCTGATTGCTGAAGCTACTGAGCACAATAAAAACAGGGCCAAGACCTCTGACCTGGAGTTGTCATGAATGTCCCCTCTCTGAGAACTACCTTCCCTGGTACCAGAAGTTAGCATGCAAGCTCTCCAATTAGACTTAAGACCTGACCAACAAGAAGGATTTGATGCCTGGTATCTAGCTAGTACTCAGTGTTAATGAAATTATGACTATTGGAGGAATATCATCAACCCCTAATTTACTAAGGCAGCAGAATCCATAACAGTAATGTATTAACATTTGTCTTTATACCCACAGATAAGCAAAGCCATACCCCTCATTAATGAGACTTCTCTATGCAAGACCACTATACAACATAAAACCAATCAATATGTAGAGTTGTGGAGCCCAGTTTGAATCAAAATATCTACAAAATATGCCTACACCTAGGGCACAGGAATATTGCTGAAGAGGGTTAGAAAGATTATAAGAACAAAGGATCCTGGAAGTTTGAGTTGAGATGTTTGTCTTCTCATAGCATCAGAAGCTATCCCCATAAACTCTCACCATTCGTCACTCCAAACTGGGTTATCTGAACAAGGATGATACCAAGGAAGATGTCAAACTAAACAGGAAAACAACAGCAACAACAAAACATAACAATAACTACAACAACAACAAAAACCCAGGAGGTCTAATGTAGTCAAAGAACTACAGTAACTGAGTAAATCTGGGAGTGGAGGAAATGGTTCTACCCAAGTAAGTGTACACTAACTGGTTGGCCAGTGTCATCATCAGCCATGAAAGCATACTTACAAGCAACATTATACAGCCTGAACAAAGTACATTCATGCACTTGTAATTAAAAGTAAAGGAGGAGATAAATTTAAAGGAGAAAGAGAGGGAAATATAGGAAGATTTGTAGAAAGGAAAGGAAAGGAAAAAAATCAGAATCTCACAAACACACAAACAGGTTGTTTTACTCAGTCAGATGGTGTTGGACTACATTGCTGGCTGGTTAGAGGTCACAGTCTGCCTTAGGCTTAGCAGCTTTTTCTTCAACCTCGGCAATCTGGAACTTCCTTCCACCCCAGCAAAGCTTCCATCCCTTTACCTGCACTTATGTGGTGAATGTCCCTGGGCCTGGAGAACTGAGCTTTTTTGAAAGATGCCTTTAAACCAGATGCCTGTCTCTGAAAAAGATGTTTGATTCGTCTTTAGCTTGACCTTTGGCACAGATCCCTGTTAAGAAGGCTCACACTGGGACCATACTCCGACATACTAAGCCTTTGTGTTAGGAGTGTGTCACTTAATGTAAATTAGGGTTTTCCTCGGGCTCCTCAGTCCTATATATTCCTCATACAAGGCAATAAAGTTGAGTTGATTCACTGAAATCTATCGCTGGGAGGGCTGTCTCCATTAGTGCTCATGGGCCACATACAAACCTTTCTGTCACTTCTGCCATTTTTTCCTCTCCACCTGGTAGCCAACAGGACCACAGGGAAAGAGGGCTCCCATAACACAAGTGAGCTTTTCTAACTTAACTTTCTCTACTTCCATGAATGAAACAAAATACCTTTCAAGAGACTCTTGTCTTCTCTGTTAAGACACTACTAAAATTTCTTACACTGTGGTCAGCACTGGAAAGTTGTGCTGGCTAGTCTTGTAAGCACGACACACCAGCTAGTTCTCTGAAAGGAGGGAACTTCAGCTAGTCTTTTCAGCGTGTCCGACAAGCTAGAGTTTTTTGAAAGGAGGGAACCACGACTGAGAAATTTTCCCCATGCAATCTGGCTGTTAGGCATTTTTCTTGATTATTGATTTTTGGGAGAAGGACTCAGCCCATTGTGGGTCGTTCCATTTCTGAGGTGGTAGTCTTGAATTAGGTCAAGCAAGTCATGGGAAGCAATGGAGGAAGCAGCTCCCATCTTTGGACTTATTATCATCAGCTCCCACCTTGACGTTCCTCTCTTGTTTGTGTTCTTGTCCTGACTTCCTTTGATTATAAACAATATGGAACTGTAAGCCCAAACTGTTTCCTCCCTAACTTGCTTTTAGTTCATGGTGTTTCATCAAACCAATAAATCCATGATTAAGATAAAAGTTATAGATGTAAGAACTCATCTTTGAGATATTGTGCCTGATATTGACACCATGGATACACAAATAAAGGCATCTCATCTTAAATATACTCACTGTGTATGTTTTCAAATCTTCTGGTAATTTCTGGAGTCAGAAATTTGATACTGTATCAAAATTCCAAAGACTATTGAGATGATTAGCATGCCAACTACAATTTATGTAGATATGTAAGTAGTTAGCTATGTGTCTCAGCACATGTTTTCTGAGTCATTGATAGGAGTCAAAATAACAAAGCAGACAAAGAGGAGAAATATCAGTATTTTGGCTAAAAGGAGAGATAACTCCATTGGTTTAACCTAATTTCAAATGTGAGAGCTTTTTTTTTTTTTAAAAGTGGAACTTTAAAGGAAGGATACTTAAGATTGAATGGTTATCGTGGAAATGTTTATTTGGCTTTATTAACTAGTGTGTGTCAATTACATGTCAACTGGCTCTTAAGAGAGTCTTGAAGTTTATTATGAGCAATGCTGAGTTATCAATTTAAAATCACAGGACACTAATATAATTAGATTTTTAGCACACAAAATTTACAGCGAATATTTATGCACTCAATCGAAAATTTAAAAGCCAGAGATAACAAGTTAATAATTGAAACAACTAATAGAGTTTCTAAATAAATGTCACTATTTTTATTAATTGATATTTAATTTGCTGTAGCTTGCCTTGGTAAATGTTAATTAAATGCCAGAAAATTCCTCATAATTTGAACATATTAATAATTTTATAATTAAGCCTTTATTGCTTATATAATTATGAGTTAATTGCAGAGCTACTAGATTTACTGTACCCTTTATAGAGAACCCAGTGATATCTGCTTTTCTCCGCAGGTCAATAAAGTTGATTGCCTGATATTGGTGAATAGAACATCAAAATCTGTGTGTGAATAAATACACATTTTCAAAGAACACAGTAAACATTACACATCGAATTAGGAAAATGAAATAATGGAAGGCTGCCATCATTCTTGTATCAGCCTATTAGCCTTAGGACTTACCTGATCATTGAAAACAAAATTATTTTTCTTCAGATGTTTCTATAATTGTATTGAAGAGCATTCTCTGTATTTCAGGGAACTGTCACAGGATATTCAGTGTTATCGTCACAATAACCTTGCAAAAATATAATTATCACCATTTTACTGTTGTCAGAAAGTAGTTTAAAATCTAAGTAACCATCATGAATCAAGTTTTAACCTTTTCTGAATCCACTCTGAATTTTCCTTCATTTCCTCTATTTACATTTTATGTCCTTAGGAAGACCAGTTTCAATAGCCAAGGAAATCCGCATCACCTGGTCTCTTTTTTCCCCCAATTGATAACTAAACATTTATATACTAGTTTGAATGGGAGGCATTTGTTCCCCGGAGTGACATTGCTAGAAGTACATCACTAGGGGTAGTCTTCGACATCACAAAACGTCAATCCTAGGGTGTTCTCTCTCAGATGGGTGCTTGCATTCAAGTCCTAAGCTCTCAGTTTCCTGCTTCTGCTACCCCGTCCACTGCATACTGCCAGAAAAAACCCTATCATATTGAACTCCTATCACTCTGCAGACATAAATCTAAATAAATGCTTCTAAAAGTTGCCTGGTTCCTGTGTCTTATAATAGGAACAGACAGTGGCTAAGGTACAGTATATTATGAAAACTGTGATGATAGTAATCGGTTCTTCCCAAACCCATATTTTCCAACTTCTCAGCTACATGGTGGAGTTGCTGCAGAAGAAGCCAGACCTCCGTCAGTTCTTACCTAGCCAGTGATCTGCCACAGGACAAACAGTGTTGAACAATGCTACAGCAAAGTTCATCCATGCCACTTCCATAACGTTCTCCTGGTGATTGAGAGAAAGTTTAATTACTCTGACGTGCTCGTTCCCTGAGCAGTAAACAGCTTTCTCTTCAATAAAGTCTTCTGCAGTCAGCTTCCCACATCTGCATTATATTTGGTATTTTCAACATTTTTATACCATTTTTCCTTTATAAAACACAATTTCATTTCTTTTAGAGCCAATCTACATTGTATTTGTATTTGTATATTTATGTTTTACTTAGTCTTCACTCTCTTTGTGTCCTGTTTTAAAACCAGATACTCCAAAATGCCTTTATATTGCAATAACTGTACCCAATTTTAAAACAGTTGGAACACGAATAAACACACACATAACCACACACACATACACACAATTTTTTTTGGATTTTTTCGAGACAGGGTTTCTCTGTAGCTTTTGGTTCCTGTCCTGGAACTAGCTCTTGTAGACCAGGCTGGCTTCGAACTCACAGAGATCCACCTGCCTCTGCCTCCCGAGTGCTGAGATTAAAGGCGTATGCCACCACCGCCCGGCTACACACACACTTTTTACATTAGGAAAGTAATACTATTTTCATTGAATTGTTAAAAAAGCCACACAACCTCTGTTTTGTAATACAATGAAACAAATTATCATGTGTAGTAATGAGGGCAGCGGGGCTGCGTCCCCAGCACCCCGGCTATCTGCTCGGCTAGCTTATGCCCCGAAATAACAACACACAAACTGTATTCATTTAAACACTGCTTGGCCCATTCTCTTCTAGGCTAATTCTCACATATTAATTTAGCCCATTTCTAATTATCTGTGTGTAGCACCCCAAGGTGCGCTTACCGGGGAGATTCTAGCCTAGTCCATCCTGGGTCGGAGCTTCATCCTGGGAGCGGGGCATGGCGTCTCTTTCAGGCGTCTGCTCCCGAGAGTAGAGCGGTCGAGTCTCTGACCTCACTTCCTCTTCCTCCCAGCATTCTGTTCTGTTTACACCTCCCACCTATCTTCTAACCAATAAAATGGGCCAAGGCAGTTCCTTTATTAGACAATGACCTTCCTCCATCATTTCCCCTTTTTCTGTTTAAACAAAAAAAAGGCTTTAACTTTAACATAGCAAAATTACATATAACAAAACAGTTATCAAGTAAAAGTTACAATAGTCTTATCATAACTAAGGAAAACTATAACTAACTATTCTTAACTCCATCAAAGACTCCAGAAAGATACAATACTACCTAAGCAAACAAGAAAAAAGCAACTTTTAGAACTCTAGAAATGACAGAGACATCTCGCTGCCTGGACAGTCACCCAAAGTTCCTCTCTACCGTTGGGGCATCCATCCTCAGCCTTCAGGCCCATGGTATCCAGCAGACATTTCCATAAAGCAGGAAAATTCAAAGTCAATTCAGTCACTATCTGTTGTGTCCTGCAGAATGTCTCGCAGACTCTTTCATCAATCAGGAACCCCGAAAGATCATCTCACCTTAGGCAAGTTCAGTAGTCCTCTCTCTGTGGGTTCTCTGCGTCCAGTTTATGCAATAGTCCAGGCAAGAGCAGTTTCTTGCCCAAATGGCTATCAATCTCCATACCGAGCCTCTTTGATGCCCATCTTCCTCTTGAAGTAGATTGGTGCTGCCAGGAGCAGAGTGTCTCATTGTCATGAAAAATCCTAAGTTATTAAAACATTAAATGTCCTATTCTGTAATCTTTGAAAGTCATGAAGAATGTCTATCTAAAATATGTCTCTATATATCTAGAAAATCTAACTAACATGACTACAAGCTTTACTATTATCGATGATTATCCATTAACAACCTATATTTCTTAATTATACAGTACATATTTAAATGAACTACACAATCACAATACCTTAATCAAAATCAGAAACACTTATACATATAACGAAATTGACCTTAAATCTCTATCAATAAAGCAAAATCTATACTAATGCAAATTATTCATATCTATATCATATCCCCCTTTAAATGTAAAAGAATATTTATAAACATTATTTGGGAATATGGGCGCAGTTATTTCTCTCCAAACTGCTTCCTGCTGAATGGGGGCGTCGTTAATTAGGTCTTTCATGGTATAACCTGTGTGCTAGTTTCATCTCAGTTGGCAGTTGAGCGAAGCAATTTTTTGAAGGCGTGCACAGGAACCATTCAGGAGGACGTGGTCCATCATACCAAATCGAAATAGAAGAAATGAACAGCGTCTCATCCTCTGTGAAAACAAAATAAGAAACTCCTTTCCAAAGTATCACATCCTTAGATCCAAATTCAAAATATCTATATTGGATTAGTTCAGCAGTATTTATAAATAAATATCTTTTAGCAGCTGTTGCTCCTTCCTCAGCATTCAAATAATTCAAAGAGAGCATAATAGCATACAGTATCAAAATTCTCTGTGTATTTTCCATCTTGTGCAGCTTTGTTTTAACCTCTATTTTGTTTATTTTTACTTTTAACTCTTTGCTTTTTGAGACAGGTTCTCTGTATCTTTGACCTGAAGTAACTCTGTAGATCAGGCTGTCTTTGAACTCTTAGAGATCAGCCTGTCTCTGCCTCCCTGGAGTAAGACAGGTTGTGATTTGAGATAACATATTACGAGCTTTTCAGCAATAGCTATGTCTTCCAATAGTTGTGAAAATTATGTAATGTTTGGCAATAATTCAGTATCAATAAGGAAGCACTTCTTAGATTCTTCAAAATAAACAAGGGGGAGTTCTGTTGAAAGGAGGTGGCAGGTTGAGGATTCATCTAATTGGTACCATATAGAGTAACTTGTAAAGAGCTCTTGAAGGAAAAAGCTTTCACTGTAACATTGTCAAAACAGGGGAAGGGTTAAGCATTTAAATTTCAAAGCCCTTTCGTTCATACAAAGTGAATGAATACAGGTGCAGTTATAATTTTTTTATATTATACAAATGAGTATCTTTTAATAAAAGTCTTTATGCAAACATCAATTTTTTGTACACTGTGATAAGCCATGAAGTGAGTTTTTAGAGTAATCAAGATTTCTTCAAGTGATCAACAATAAACCAGGTTTTTCATTCTTTCCACATAATTCTAATACTTAGAAAGCAAACTTATATGTTAATTAGATGAGATATTCATGGTTGCTGACCTCTGTTTTAGTACAATAAAATGGTAATTATGTAATAGTGGTGTATTTTTCTAATAAGGAACTGTTAAAGCTTAGACCTAAGATGTGTAAACATACAATATGCATATTTTAAATTACATAACAGCACATTAAGTATTCAATAAGCTCATGTTGACACACACATATATACACATATTATATATATACATATATATGATATATAAATTTTTGTTAAATAGCAGAGTACTCATTATATGGGACATCAGTTTGCATAATCTCATAAATCACTGACATCTACCTGCAATGTTTTGTCATGCCTCATTAGAGAATTAAAACAAAACCTGTCTTCAAAAATATCAAAGTCTTATTGCCTATACCACAAAGCAACTTCTTTGCTGCATAATATAAATTCAAAATAAGCAGAAACACTGACCTTTTCAGTTTAGTTTTATAACCAACTTATTTGTAGACAGAATGAAAATTAATTCGTGTTCATAGAACATAAAGTATGTGAACCATGACTTTGTCTTCAAAATATTTAGGCAATCCATAAGCAGTATTCTGTTACGTATATTTTGAGATTCAGAAATATTTATCAGAGTTCATTTTCAAAGATCTGTCATCAAGTAAAATATTAATTATTGTGTAATTTTATTCTTATATTACAATTCTTTCTTTACATATTTTTGTCTTAAATATCATAATAAATTGTGTATTTTCTATTAGATTTTTTAATAAAGATGATCTTAATTTGGATATAGATTCTCCAGAGTCTTTTATAGACTGGTAAAAATTTTATAACTCTGTATAAAGACATCCAATTTTTTTCTTTGTAAATTTTTTTGCACAAAAAGTTTGATTATTATAAATGATTATTAATCTGCAATTTTTATTTACATATTATAATTTCAAATGAGCTGTATAAGCATAATACCCTAAACAAGAGTAGGAATATATATACACAGTGTAACAAATTGATCTTAAATTTGTATCAATAGACCAAGTTCCATACCAATGCAAAGTATTCATCTTTATATCCTATCCCCCTTTAAATGAAAACAAGCATTTATAAACAATTATTTGGGGAACTTAGATATAGTTTTTTACAAACTGCTTCCTACTGTTTGTTGGATGAAGTATTTTTAGGGTTCACAGAGACCTTTCAGGGGATTTTGTTTCATCAAACCACATTATGCTGGATGGAATCCACATGTTCTCATCTTTTGTGGACACAAAAGCAGAACCTCTTTTCCAAAGCAACATATACTTAGGCCCAAATATTTAAGTCAAGATACCTTTAGATTTGTTTTAATTAACAGTACCCAGAATCAAAGGTGTCCCTGCAATCCAAAAATTTAATGAAAGCACAATAATATACATAATCCAGACTCTGTATATTTTAGTTTTACATCGCTTTTTTCTTTATTACTTTTTAATATTTATTTTAAACTTTATTTCTTTAATCTACGACTCTCTGTACTTTTTCTTCACTCTCATAAACCCATTTATCCATCACTGTGACACATTCAGAGGTCTTTTTCATCCAAATCTATCTTTATTGTGTTATCTGTAATCATTTTCCAACCAGAAGCACCTTTATATTATTATTATTAATTGCTAAGCAGGCATGTCTAGGACCAACCCCTTGGCCTTGCCTGTTGACTCTGCCCTGCCTAACATGACAGAGATATGTTCACGGCCTCTGTGAGCCATGCTCATTGCATAGCTCCAGGGATACAGTGTGTCTGTGTTGCCATAAAGCAACTTGTAGTTCTCTGCTCACAAACGACATTTAAGTGCTCTGTAACAGGATTTCAAGAAAGACCCAGAGTTATCCATGCTGCTAGTACAAACCAGGAAGTCGTTTCTCTGGTTTGGAAGGTATACCTCTGCTTTCCACCAACAAACAGATCCTATCTGAAATACTGTAGCTACCAAGAAACTCCAACTGACTCCTGTTTTATGAGTCTAGAAACCCCTTTTTAAAGGTTTCTAAAGATTTATGCACATGTGTGCGGGGAACTCCTTCAACCAATTCCCTTTAAGATACTAGACCACTGTGGGCATGGTCTCCTATACCATAAATGCAGATGAAAAGCATGCTCAGGATTCTTGGCTGCTGGATTTGCTTCCAGCTCCCAGCACACACAGAGGACTGCAGATGGCTACTCTTTCTGTGAGCTTATCCCCAAATAAATAAATCATTGTTATACCCCAAGAGAAAAAAACAAATAAAGGGGAATGTGTGGGATGCAAGAATAGGTAGTGTCAACAGGTCTGATGCTCTTAATTGCAGAACCCTCTCTCTAGTCTTGTAACATCATTTTAAAATAGTTTTCTTTTCATAATCATTTTCTAGGATACTTTAAAAAATATCAGTTGAAAATAAAAATCAAAATTTTTTTCTAGGATTTGAGATATAAACTCTCGCTCTCTTTCTATCTGTGTGTGTGTGTGTGTGTGTTTAACATTAACTCACTACCTTTAATGTAGTATTTGATAACATGAAATGGGGACATCTGTGTTCTCCAAACTAGCTGGCCACTTTGAAGATTATTTTCCATTGCTAAAATCACTTATTTCAGGGTAGCACAGAGAAACAGTAGGCAGACTTTGATGAGAGGCATGGCATGACATTATATGCTATATTCATCAAATTTCAAGGTAACATATTCTTTTAAAACTACGTTTTATAATTCTTGCATTTGAAATGTCATTCTAATTCTTTGTGTAAATTTTTACTTTCATCATGCTTTATCGTTTTTGCAACATAATTTTTACTGTTTTTTTTTCTTTAAACCTATGTTTTAAAAGTGTTCAATGGTTACGCTATAATTTAAATGGCTTTGACTTAGAATCTTCTGGATTGCTTATTTCATGCATATGCATATAGGATTATCAAATAACATATTAATCTGTTTATTGACAGCTATTTGGATTTGCTTATTTGCTTTACTATGTAGTTTAAAACATTCTTAAGATTTTCCAAGTAATAGAGCCTGCTTCTAAAAATAGAAACAGATATACTTTTCTTTCACAAATTAAATGTGTTTTATTTCATTATCTTGCCAAATTACTCATCAGTAGAATATCTTGTTATATGGTAAAAGAAACTATAAGAGCATCCTTGACCTTTCTGTGTTCCAAAGGAAAAATAAGTGACTTTTTTTTTTATTTCACAGAACAGCAGATGAAAGTTTATCTTTAGAAGACTTTACCATAGGTTTGTTTTTTTTTTTTTAGAAAAAATATGACCATTAAATCTTAAATGTCTTTTAATGATTCCTTAGCCTATTGATATAGTATTTTGAATTGATTGATTTTGATAATAACCAAGCCTGTATGATTAGAATAATGTTTTGATGTGGGATTCCTCTCTGTATGCTGTGAATATGTTTTATTGCCTTCGGATAATAAAGAAGCTGCTTTCAGCCAATGACTTAACAGAATAAAGCTAGGCAGAAAATCAAAAGAGAGATGTAGAAAGAGAGTAGACAGAGTCAGGGAGATACCATGCAACCACCGAAGGAGACAGATATGCCCTTGTGGTAATACATAGAATAATAGAAATGAATTAATTTAAAATGTAAGAGCTATCTAGAAATATGATTAAGCAGCCTTGTAATTAATATAGTTTCTGTGTGTGATTATTTTGGGTCTGGGCAGCCAGAAAACAAGCAAGCAGTTCCTGCCTACAGAATGGCACCCACTGTGCTTAAAGATGGATTTCAGATAAAGTCAGTGCTCCAGGCCCAGGGCCATTCTTCAGATAAGGGAAGTATAGAGCAGCAAGACTCACTAAAGAGGAAGTCTTCCATGTTGTCTTTGGAGAGAGATATGATAGACTCATACCTCTGACAAGCAGGGCCTCCCAACAAGAGTGCCTTCGTATTTAGTAACTCGTACATCTGCCTCTACTTTTTAACCATCTAGTTCGAATTGGTTTAGCTGTTTATAGAGCTTCCAGATCTTCAATCACTGACCTTCAAACTGTCTCCCTTTTCTGAATGGAGAGTGTAATCTGAGCTAACCCTTTCCTCATAATATCTGCAAATAAATGTCCTATTGATAGCAAACTGTGAAGCCATTTATGCCTCTGGTTTTCTGAGTGGTGTTGTTTCCTTCGTGGATCTCTTTACTTGTGACAGATCTTTTCAGATTATCTATTTCATCTGAGTCGAATTAAATCATGTTTATTTTCTGGGCATTTTCTTTTCCATATCATCAAAGTTAATTCTTTTCAGCTGTACCTACCTTCCACATACCCCATTAAGTGCCTTCATACTAAGAATTCTCTGTATATTTTGTATTTTCCCTATGATTTCATTTCTACTTCAATGTTATTTGGGAATATATTGTTTAATTTATACATATTATTCTCCAGGTTGCTATTTTGTGATTAAGTCTAGCCAAATTTACCAGAAAGTATACTTTGCTAGATTTATTGCAAATTAAGTTTCTTGAGTTCTGCTTTACTGCCTATCATGTCTTCTTTGACAGAGGATACTCTGTGTACTTTCAAAATGTGGCCTACTGCTATTGATAACCTGCAAGTCTATTTGGTTTAGGAAGATATTAGTATGTATTTTGATCTATCATTTGCCTGTTACTCAATCCTTTTTAAAGTAAGTAGTTAAGTCTCCAACTATCATTTTTCAAGTATTTTCTTCTCTTGTCTTTTATTATGTTTCTTTTTTTTAAGGAAACATCAAATTTAATTTAAAGATAAACAACCTGAATGTAGCTATAAGAACAATGAGAGAAACCTGTAGTAATACGGGCGGCGGGCCTGCTTTTCATCCTGCCCGGCTCCCGCACAGCTAGCTTTACACCAGAAATAACAACACACAAACTGTATTCACTTAAACACTGCTTGGCCCTTTAGCTCTAGCCCTTACAGGCTAATTCTCACATCCCGATCAACCCATCTCTAACAATCTGTGAGCACCGGTCTTACCGGGAAAGGTTCAGCATGTCTAACCTGGCGGCTAGCTTCATTGCGTGCATCTGCCCGGGACAGCGGAGCATGGCATCTCTCTGAGGTATCTGCTCCCGAGAGGAGAGCTGTGGAGTCTGAGCTCACTTCCTCTTCCTCCCAGCGTTCTCTTCTGTTTACTCCTTCCACCTATCTCTAACCAATGAGAGCCAAGCAGTTTCTTTTTATTTAACCAATGACCTTCCTCCATCATTTCCCCTTTTTTGGTTTAAACAAAAAAAAAAAAGGCTTTAACTTTAACATAGCAAAATTACATATAATAAAACAGTTATCAAGTAAAAGTTACAATAGTCTTTATCATAACTAAGGAAAACTATAACTTTAGCTAACTATTCCTTTTTTTCCATATGTTTATTATGTGTGTCACACACACATGCATGCGTGTGCCAGGGCACATGCATGGCCGTCAAACCAAACACTTTTGCCCCAGAGACATTTGCCCTAATGTCCTCTGTTTATGAGAATACCAGTCACATTGGATTAGGGCTTGCTCTAAAGATCTTATTTTAACTTAATCACTTTTTTTTCTTTTTATTTTTTTTTATTTTTTTTATTTAAATTTATTTATTTATTAAGGATTTCTGCCTCGTCCCCGCAACCGCTTCCCATTTCCCTCCCCCTCCCCCGATCAAGTCCCCCTCCCTCATCTGCTCAAAGAGCAATTAGGGTTCCCTTACCTGTGTGAAGCCCAAGGACTGCCCACCTCTATCCAGGTCTCGTAAGGTGAGCATCCAAACTGCCTAGGCTCCCACAAAACCAGTACGTGCAGTAGGATCAAAAACCCACTGCAATTGTTCTTGAATTCTCAGTATTCCTCATTGTCCGCTATGTTCAGCTAGTCCGGATTTATCCCATGCTTTTTCAGACCTAGGCCAGCTGGCCTTGGTGAGATCCCAATAGAACATCCCCATTGTCTTAGTGTGTGGGTGCACCCCTCGTGGTCCTGAGTTCCTTGCTCGTGCTCCGTCTCCTTCTGCTCCTGATTTGGACCTTGAGATTTCTGTCCGGTGCTCCCATGTGGGTCTCTGTCTCTGTCTCCTTTCATCGCCTGATGAAGGTTAATATTCATGAGGATGCCTATGTGTTTGTCTTTGGATTCACCTTCTTATTTAGCTTCTCTAGGAACATGAATTATAAGCTCAATGTCCTTTATTTATGGCTAGAAACCAAATATGAGTGAGTACATCCCATGTTCCTCTTTTTGGGTCTGGCTTACCTCACTCAGGATAGTGTTTTCTATTTCCATCCATTTGTATGCAAAATTCAAGAAGTCCTTGTTTTTTACTGCTGAGTAATACTCTAATATGTATATATTCCATACTTTCTTCATCCATTCTTCCGTTGAAGGGCATCTAGGTTGTTTCCAGGTTCTGGCTATTACAAACAATGCTGCCATGAACATAGTTGAGCATATACTTTTGTTGTATGATAGGGCCTCTCTTGGGTATATTCCCAAGAGTGGTATTGCTGGATCCAGGGGTAGGTTGATCCCGAATTTCCTGAGAAACAGAAACACTGCTTTCCAGAGTGGTTGCACAAGTTTGCATTCCCACAAGCAATGGGTGAGTGTACCCCTTTCTCCACAACCTCTCCAGCAAAGGCTATCATTGGTGTTTTTTATTTTAGCCATTCTGACAGGTGTAAGGTGGTATCTTAAAGTTGTCTTGATTTGCATTTCCCTGATCGCTAAGGAAGTTGAGCATGACCTTAAGTGTCTTTTGGCCATTTGAAGTTCTTCTGTTGAGAATTCTCTGTTCAGCTCAGTGCCCCATTTTATAATTGGGTTGATTAGCCTTTTGCGGTCCAGTTTCTTGAGTTCTTTATATATTTTGGAGATCAAACCTTTGTCAGTTGCGGGGTTGGTGAAGATCTTCTCCCAGTCAGTAGGTTGCCTCAATATCAGTCCGAACACACTGAACCTGATAGAAGAGAAAGTGGGAAGTACTCTACAGCACATGGGCACAGGAGACCACTTCCTACGTATAACCCCAGCAGCACAGACACTAAGGGCATCATTGAATAAATGGGACTTCCTGAGGCTGAGAAGCTTCTGTAAAGCAAAGGACACTGTCACTAAGATATAACTAACTATTCTTAACTCCATCAAAGACTCCAGAAAGATACAATACTACCTAAGCAAACAAGAAAAAAAGCAACTTTTAAAACTCTAGAAATGACAGAGACATCTCGCTGCCTGGACAGTCAACCAAAGTTCCTCTGTACCGTTTGGGCCTCCATCTTCAGCCTTCAGGCCCATGCTATCCAGCAGACATTTCCATAAAGCAGGAAAATTCAAAGTCAGTTCAGTCACTATCTATTGTGTCCTGCAGAATGTCTCGCAGACTCTTTCATGAATCAGGAACCCTGAAAGATCATCTCACCTTAGGCAAGTTCAGTATTACTACAGAAACCCACTGAAGAGCAAGGCAGTTACACTGACTGGAGGGTGGAGATGGGAGAAAGAGGAACCTACCATTAAGCTAGATAGGTTTTAAGTTTCCAACAAATAAACTTTGAGGTCAGAGAGATCCTAGGGTCATTTCTGAGTTCCAGAATGAATGCTTCCTTTTGTCTGTGAGTATCCTGTATATCTCATAAGGCAAAGTCTCTGATTTCCTACATAGGAAAAAGTACGCTTCCTGTCTCAGGCAACTGTCCATGGAGTGGTGACTATAAAAAAAGAACATATCCCTGGACGAAGAGCATGGGGATGTTTTGTCATGTTGATTTATATATCTCTTCATCATCTCTGTTGGCGTCACAGTTTCTTCAGCATCTCTCAGGATCATATTAAAATGTCAATCATAAGCGAGTAATCTGGCTCAAAGATCTGCACTGATTCTCATTTTCACACAAATTGGCTCATCAGAGCTGAGCCTGATAGCATCCAGGGCTCCTCTATGGCATTATTAGTCTATTTCTGATCTACATTACCACCACGTTTCAATGAATGGATTTGTGATTCTTGTAGCTGAATGCCCTTTTATTAAATGCATGTATTATTTTTGATATTTTCTTAATTTTTGGTTCTTTGATTACTGGAGACCTTTCCAGATTCTTTTCTAGTACCAATTTTTATATTGAAGTTTATCTTCTATTTAAATCATGCATTTTGGGCCTCTCAGATATTGTATTTCTGCTACTCAGTCTGTATCCTAAATATCTGTACATTGTATGTGGTTTAATTAAAATCTAGATATTATATGACATTTTAGTCACTTTTGTTACTAAATACTGTCTATTTCTCAATTCTGTTTATTTAAAAATATTTATTTCTTTATTTATTGTGAACTCTCATTTTTTTGTACAACTGAAAAACTAGTATTGCTTTGAAGATACTCAGGCCGAGGCAGACACAGTCATACTGTAATGACAGAAATTTGGTTAGAATTTCCTTTCTTCCTCACCTCATTGCTCTTAAGTCTTAGTTTGTTATTTACACACATACATATAGTTTCACATATATAATATATACAACATATGAAAATGAGATTTCACAAAAAAATTTAATTTTTAAATAAACAAAGTTTAGAAATATACTTGTTATATATGCGTGTGTGTGTGTGTGTGTTTGCGTGTGCGCGTGTGTGAAAGAGTAAACTACTCTTAGCTCACTATAATTTTCAATAATATTTGGGGGAATATATTGTTCCACCATCTGACCAGTCAAATTTGGGCCATGGTAGGGATCAAAGCTGCAGCTGAATTTCAATTTTCATTGTCACAATATTAACAAAAAATTGGGGGAGAAGGATTTCTTCACCATGGGTAGAATTAGTCTTACTATTAAAATCATATTTGGCCACTTTTTTTCCATTGCCCCTTTCACCATCTGGCATGTGAAAATACAGTGTTTCATTTATGAAGTCAGTGCAGCATGGGAAGGCACCATCTAGAGGAAGGGAAGGGTGTTACCAAATCATGTACCTGCTGTTGTCTGGTTCTTCAGTCTTCAATACTGGAAATAAGTTCTGTTCATAGATTATCAATCTACATGATTTCATCAGGTACCACAAAAATAATGGATTAAGGTGGCATGATTACTGGAATAATTTTTTCAGTTCATTTTTATATGTTCTGAAAACAGAAGAGATAATCCCAGACTCTCAAAATACCTTAATTTCAATTATATCCTTAGGAAAATTTCCACAGGCATCAAATAATTCTTCAGTCCATATTTATATGTTCTGAAAACAGAAGAGATAATCCCAGATTGTCAAAATACCTTAATTTCAATTATATCCTTAGGAAAATTTCCACAGGCATCAAATAATTCCCAGGAATCCCATAAGGATGACCCCAACTAAGACCCTAAGCAATAGAAGGGAGAGTGCCCTAACTGGCCTTGTCTTATAGTCAGACTGACGATTATCTTAAAAATCACCATAGCACCTTTGTCCAACAAAAGATAGAAACAGAGGCAAAGACCCACATTGGAGCACTGGACTGAGCTCCCAAGGTCCAGTTGATTAGTAGAAGGAATGAGATTGTGAGCAAATAGATCAAGATCCTGAAGGGTTCATCCACCGAAACAGTCTACCTGAGCTAATGGGAGCTTACCAACTCCAGCTGAACTGTGAAGGAACAAGCATAGGACCAAATTAATCCCTCTGAATGTGGTTGACAGTTGTATGGTTGGGGCAGACTGAGGGACCACTGGCAGTGGCACTGGGATTTATCTCTACTGCATTTACTAGCTTTTTGGGATCCTATTCTCATTGGATGTATACCGTGCCTAGCCTAGATGTGATAGGGAGAGCCTTAGACTTTCTACAAAACAAAATGACTTACCATCTCTTAGGGATAGAGGGGGTGTGTGGGAGGGTGTGTGGAGAGAATGGGAGGAGAGGAGGGAGTAAGAATTTGGATTATTTTTAAATCTAATAAAAAATTTTAGTTAAGGGTAATCATAAGCCACCGTGTTACTGCTGTGAACCGAATCCATGTCCTCTGCAAGATAATCAAGTATTCTTAAACACAGGACCAACTTTTAAGCCTTATTTTTTATTTTATTTCTTAATGCTATGTTTCTTATTATTTTTTCTTTCACAAATCATATCTCATAATAGCTATTGGACATTTTAATCATGTACATCCCCAAGAAAGCACCATGGTATTTAGTTGATATTCTAGTGAATTTTAACTGCACAGGACTATAGAATTTATCATTTTGTCTTGGAGCCACTGGCACAAGGATTTATTTCTTCTGCTTGTACTGTTTTTTTTTTTGATCCCACTTTCTTTGGAGGGTTATCTTACTAGATATAGTAAGGAGGGTGTTGGTCCTCCCTCAAAGCAATGTGCCTTACCCTTTCTGAGAAGTAAATGGGGAGTGGGGTAAGGAAGGTGAAGGAATGGAAAGAGGGAGAGTTTGGTTAATGGGTTTGGTATGAAAAACAAACAAAGATGGCTTGTTTTCTTAAAAAAAAGGCTTGGAATGAAATGGCATTAAACTATCATTTTTTAAATTTATTTTTAATCAGCTCTATATTTTTCTCTGATCCCCTCCCTTTCTCTCCCTTCCCCCTTCAGACCTCCCCCACGTTCCCTATGCTCCCAATTTACTGAAGAAATCTTGTCTTTTTCTATTTTCCCTATAGATTAGATCTATGTAAGTCTCTCTTAGGGTCCTCATTGTTGTCAAAGTTCGTTGGAATTGTGGTTTGTAGTCTGTTTATGTTTTTTGCTTTATATTTAAAAACTACCTATGAGAGAGTACATGTGATTATTGTCTTTCTGTGTCTGGGTTACCTCACTCAAAATAATATTTTCTAGCTCTGTCCATTTTCCTGCAAAATTCAAGATATTTTTTTCTGCTGTGTAGTATTTCATTGTGTAAATGTACCACATTTTCCTTACCCATTCTTTAGTTGAGGGGCATTTAGGTTGTTTCTATGTTCTGGCTATGACAAACAATGCTGCTATGAAAATAATTGAGCACATTTCCTTGTGGCATGATTGAGTATCCCTTGGATATATACCCAAAAGTGGTATTAAAGGCTCTTGAGGAAGGTTGTTTCCTAATTTTTGGAGAAATCACCACATTGACATCCAAAGTGGCTGTACCAGCTTGCATTCCCACCAGCAATGCAGAAGTACTTCCTTTATCCCAAAACCTCTCCAGCATAAGTTGCCATCAGTATTTTTGATCTTGGCTATTTTTACAGGTGTAAGATGGAATCTCAGAGTTGTTTGGATTTGCATTCCTCTGATGGCTAAGGATGTTGAACATTTTCTTAAGTGTCTTTCAGGCATTTTAGATTCCTCTGTTGAGAGTTCTCTGTTATTTTGAAAATGAAGCAAAAAATATCAAATGGAAAAAAGAAAGCATATTTAACAAATGGTGCTGACATAACTGGATATCAACATGTAGAAGAATGAAAACAGACCCATATCTATCACTGTGCACAAAACTCAAGTCCAAATGGATTAAACTGTCAATTTTTATCTTAGAAAAGTTATAAAGTTCTTCAATGTAGTGTTAATGATTAATAAAGAAAGAACTCCTGCTGGTAAAAACATGGCTCAGTGAGTAAATTTCTTTGTGCTCAATCTGAGGACCTGGGTTTGATCCTAGCAATTGTGTAAAAGGCCAGACATGGCAACCAGTTCCTTTAGTCTTGGCACTGGGAGGTGAAAACAGAAAGATCCCAGGGCTTGGTGGCCAGCAGGTCTAGTCTAATGCACGAACTTTGTTTTGATGATAGATACTATCTCAAAAAATAAGGTGGAGAAATGTAGCTAAACAACATCTGGCACCCACAGGTGTGCACACAGATAGACCCACAAAATAAGACCATACACACACACATGCATACACACATATACACAAACAGATACACATTGTTTATCAGAATAACAAACCACTTAATAAAATATGAAATAAGACACTTTCATACATCAATAATATTAAATTTACATAACATTATATTTAACATTTATTATTAACAACAGAAGTTTTCATTGATGCATTATTAGTTATGAACATAATGTCTTTACATTATCTCTCATTGAGAAAGTTATATTAGTCTTTTTAAATAAAACTCATTGTGAGTCTTGTTTATAAGACAAATTCTTAACCAAAACCTATCTAAGATGAAAAGATTCTTTAGTATAATTTTCTTCATGATATCTAGATTCAATTGAGGTCATCATTAGGGATACATCAATTTATAATTTTTATTTTATAAAGCAATCATATCACTAACAACTTAAAGAAGACATAAATTTCCAAGTTTCAATAAAAAGTGAAACCTTGTTTTTAACTCTGACTTCATTTATATTTAGCTGTTATAGAAAAAATATTAAACAAATAGATTTGTAAGAACTTCTACTTATTTTCTTCCCAGGACAACAGTAATCTCCGGTTCATGCTAAGAGATATGTTCTGATGAGTGAGCTCAGTGTCCTTGGCTCTCTTCATTGTCTGTGGTTTCATAAGCTTCTGTGAAAGCGAACATACGTTCTGAGGTTTGATATTCGGTGATTATCATAGCAGCATCTATGTGGAAATGCACTTTCAAGGGTGTTTTATTTCCTATTTGCCACACTTCATACCACAGAGTAATACCTAAAAGTTAAATGCATTTTCTTGAAATGGGCCACAGGATAAAACCGTGCATACGAAGAAGGCAATAGGGCGCAGCGCACGTGTGCTGTGGAAGTGAGTAAACCAGATGTCAGCGAGGCTTGAGCTCAGCGGTGGATGTGTTAATTTTCCCCTAGATCTACTCAGGGAGCTGGCAGGCAGAATCCCTTGCCTCACAGATCAGGGAAATAGCTCAGAGAAAGCTCAGAGGCAGAAAATGCCATTGACAGGGGAAAAACACTGAATTCTACTTTTTAAAGAGAAAGCAAGACTGTTTTCAGCAGATACTTTTGCTGTTGTTCTTGTTTAGAAGCAGAATTACACCACTAACAATGTCAAAATACAGAATGTAATAGGACAGATTAGAATAGAATCCACTGACTCTAGCCTTTTGCAATGACCTAAGCAGTCCTTATTCTTTTTAATTTGATCAAACTAAGATTGAAGTGAAATGTGACATAGTGGACATTGTCCTCAGTCTGTCAAAACTAATATTTCAGTGTCCATAGCCTTTAATGACCTTAAAAATGCATGCTTATATTTAAAATAGAATTAAAATAAATTAAAATGTAAATGCCCTTAAGTGGGCTTATATGTCTGGCCTTATCCTTCCTGCTTTCTGCAGAAGTAGTCCTGGAAGGCTTGATCACAAGCAGAAATAGTCATCCTGAAACTCAATATTTTGAAAGTAATAAACTACAAGCTAAACCTTATTTTTATTTAAATCCATATTGTCTGTTTATCATAGGCTATAATGAGGGAAAATTTTCTGATTCAATGGAACTGGTATTTCCATACAGGTTTACAAATAAGAATTAGATTCACAGAATTTGATGTTCAGCATTATTGACAGTGTGTCATTAGATTGTCATCTCTAAATGTGTTGATCTGCACTCAACTGTCTTGAGACACTTGTGACCTGTCGCCTCCGGAATGGAAATTCCTGTAATAAAAAAGATCCTGGATGGAGCATGCTTCCTTTTATATAGAGAGGTTAGTGACGTTTTCTGGTTAGGTAGAAGTTGTACAAAATCATAAGGAAATGTATAATCGAATCTTTTAGATACTTGGGGAATGAAAATATTAGCAATAAGAGCTTTTTTGGGGGGGGGAAGGGAATGTGGAGGATCTGAAAACCAATCCTGTTTTCCAGGACCAGAACGGTGGATAGTGAGTACTAGGAAGGAGAAACCCTAGGATGGCAGGAGAACGCTAAGTAAAATCCTTGTACTTTGCTATAAAACACCACTGGGAAGACTCTCATACAGAAAGCGATGTAGCCAAACTTGTTTATTGTGGTAATTCTGGTAGCCAAGTCCATCCAATTCAAAGTTATAGCCTTGCCTAGTATCCAAAGGAGTTTTTATATTTTTTTCCAATAAAAATATGTAATATTTGTTCAAAACTAGAATATGTAATTATATTCACTGAATTTAATATATGACATACATACAAATTGTTATTTTCCATATTCAGAGGTATTATTTTTAAGCAATATATGATGGTTTGCAGCTAATCTTCATGGCAATGCTATAGCAGTTTTGAACCCTCATTTTACAAACAACAGCAGAGTGAACCAAATTTACTTGAGAGCATATATAGACAGAATAATTGGCAGACTTAGTTTTAACCTCCGAAAAGACTTCCGTTTTGGATAATTTCTTAACAAATATTGCCACTCAGTTCTCAACATAAACCATAAAACACTTTTGGAGTGGCTTCAATTTAAATAAAAATCAAGTTATGCAATAGATATGGCATGTTAGACTATAGTCACATTAAGCACAAATTTACTCTGAAATATTTTTCAGTAATTTTAAACACAGACATATGTTGAGAACTGATTTTGCTTAAAACCATGGCAAGTGTATGAAATAGTTAGAAAAGGGTTAAATAGTGCCAAATTCTTACTGGTTAATAAAAGCCCTTAGGGGTTTTGTTTATTTCTAACTGGAGGAGAACTAATTTGTCATGCACCAGGGGATGCCAAACTCCAATTAACACCCTGTGTGTGCTCAGTACATTTGTAATGTATTGGCTGAATACTATGGTAGGACAAAGGACTCGGTCCTCCACAGACAACTGATAGGCATGATTTCTGAGATTTATATTAAGTCAGAACCCTATCTGGAGACTGACTAATCTGCTAGATATTCATTGATTACTGGAACTTTTCCTTTGACTATTTCCCAGTTCAGAGTACCCAACCACTGCTATCATATTGGACCCCTGCCGAAATCCATACTCATTATAGGTTACAAATCAAACTGCTTTTTTTCCCATTAAAAATATAAAGGAATTCAAGATCTTAAGGTGTATAACTACTCAATAGTTTCTTTGAAGTAATGTATGTTAGTTTCATCAAACTACTAGTAAATTTATAAAATCTATAGAATATGTAGTATAGTCATATTCTATTTGACTTTAAAACAGAATATGTAGTATAGTCATCTTTAAGTTAGATTCTGAGCTCTTTTCAGACTTTTTTATTATCCATATATACTCATCTGCTAGCTGAAGAAACATTTAATTGAGGTCAAGTTTGTACTGCTTTAATAATAATTTTGACTTGGGTTGTTGAAACACTGAGTTTCAATTTTTATGCAGTGAATTATTATTGCAATAACACTCAAAGCACTTTCCCCCTGAATTCAATATTGCTCTTGTAATTAAAGCTGACCTGTATTCTACATAACATATCAGATTTGAATATTTAAAAATTGAGCTATTTAATGTTATTTATCCCTCCTGTATTCCTGCCTTTATACTCCTTTCCCATCTCTCACACCAGTTTGTCCCTTACTATTCCACTGTTCTCCTCTAATCCTTTATATTGACTGTGTTCTCCCCTTTTCCTTGAAAGCTCCCCTTTCCATAGTCTCTTATTAATTCTCTATCTCTGTTGATATTTCAAATGAGATACACATATGTAAAAATTCAAAACTAACACCCATAAGTGGGAGACAATAAATGACATTTGTCTTTCTATGTATGGAATACATCACCAAGATTGCTTAAAGTTATATCGATTAAAATGTGAGCTTAATAATTTTAGAGTGTAGTGTAGATATCGCATATTATTTTATTACCCATTCATCAGTTAACGGTCTTTCCATTTCTTGATTATTGTGACTAGAGTAGCAAAGTACACAATAATCAGAAACCTCTACAGGAGGGTATAGAGACCTTTGAGTGTATTTTCAAAGGTATAATTATATATCACGAAGGGATAAATGGCACTAAAAACTTTCTATAAGTCTCTACAGAACCCTACCTCCTACCATAGAATTTTTCTAAAATATATACATAAAATGAGTTTAAATGGAGTTATCTTATATTGGTATGACGATACTCCAATTAGACTCCAGAGACAAACAAATACAAAGCATAATTCTGGAAACTGGTTATTTTTCATGGAATTATTGGCCACAGAATTTCCATAAATTCACAAATATTGCAGGCTTTAGTTAATCTAGTTGGTTGTCCCATAGAACTTGATGGTTAGACAGTATAGCTGAAGACACTACCTGCTCAAGTCACAGAACATGACAAAATTAATCTGGAACTAACCTGGGAGATCTACCCTAACGCCTTCTTTCCATATTGCTTGAAAGATATATACATGCTCCAGAAGCAAGAGATAATCATCAGTCATAAACACCTATATATGCATCATATTTATTTAATATTGTAATGAATGATGTAATTTTGAGAATATAATGACCATTATTTCTTAGTTATTTCAAAATAGATTAGTTTTTTCTAACAGTGGATGCAATTTATTTACATATTAATTTATGGATTAGGACCAACTATGAATTTAATATGTAATAAAAACATGGAAGCCATTTTTTAGACACAACATGGCAGTTTCCCATTTAAATACACAGCAGCAGTTAAAGCAACATTCACAATATTGTGAATTCCACTATGGTGTAGGAAGATGGGCATAAATTTCCTATAAAGCTGAGGAGCTGTGGGTAGTGTATCATTTCTTTCTTTTGTTTATTTAAAGAATTTCTTTTTGCTTTTTGTTTTTAGCCATAAATACAGGACATTGAGACTATAATTCGCAATCCTAGAGAAGCTAAATAAGAAGGTGAACCCAAAGAAAAACATAGTTATCCTCCTGGATATTGGAAGTAGACAAGATTGCTGGGCAAAAATTGGGAACTGGGGGGTGTGGGTGGAATAGGGGAAAGGGGAGATGGGGAGAGACAAGTGAGAAGGGGAGGATAGGGAGAGCTTGGGGGAATGGGATGGTTGGGATAATGGAAGGATGGAAATGGAAGAAGGGAAGAATATATCTTAATTAAGGGAGCCATTTTAGGGTTGACAAGAGCCTTGACTCTAGAGGGGTTCCCAGGGGTCCAGAGAGATGTACCCAACTAGGTCCTTGGGCAGCTCTGGAGAGAGATCCTGAAATGGCCTATAGACATACTAATGAATATCTTGCATATCACCATAGAACCTTCATCTGGCGATGGATGGAGATAGAGACAGAGACCCATACTGGAGCAATGGACTGACCTCCCAAGGTCCAAATGAGGAACAGAAGGAGGGAGAACATGAGCAAGGAAGTCAAGACCGCGAGGGGGGGCACCCACCCACTGAAACAGTGGGGCTGATCTATTGGGAGATCACCAAGGCCAGCATGGGATAAAACCGGACTCTCTGAATATGGTGGACAATGAGGGCTGCTGAGAAGCCAAGGACAATGGCACTGGGTTTTGACCCTACTACATATACTGGCTTTGTGGGAGCCTAGCCTGTTTGGATGCTCACCTTCCTAGACCTGTATGGAGGGGGGAGGACCTTGGACTGCCCACAGGGCAGGGAACCCTGACTCTTCTTTGGACTGGAGAGGGAGGGGGAGGGGAGTGGGACGTGGGGAGTGGGTGAGGGGGAGGGAAAAGGGAGGCGGGGAGGAGGCGGAAGAAAAAAAGAGAAATTGCTTTAAACACCTATAAATATTTTGAACTATAATAATAACTAACCCGGTAAGACACGCCTACTGGTGCCAGACTGGCATGAATTTCATGGGAAGAACCAACTACTTTCTGACTGGATGAAAGTCCCACTCTATAAGTTGAAACTCTTGATTTTATCACTGTCAAGAGTCTGTGGCTGAACAAGTAGACCCTAAGGACACCTGCTACTATTATTCTACAAATGGACATAGAATGAAAACTGACTCCTAATGATTTAGAGTTATGTTCTTAGGTGAATACATCTCACAAGCCTTATCAGAAATGTATCTATTTTCAGTACATGCTTATTAACACTGAGAGACACATTGGTTAAAATACAGAGAATAAGAGATATCTGATATCTATAAAATTCTTTCCTCCGAAGGCTCAAAATGGTCAAAGTTGTCACAGAAAATGGCTAATCATGAGATGTAGTAGATGAATACAAGGGAATAGTGCCTTCTGGGCAGAACAGAGCAAAGGCACATGTGAACTCAAAGAAGGGACAGCATAACAAGACCTGAGTGAGATAAACCTAGACTAAAATTTCTATCATGAAGTTTGGAGCTGGTCAAAAATAATCCTTTTTTTTTCTTTTAGAAGATGAGCTATAGTTTGCAGCTTTATTAGTTTTAATTTTATAAGCATGTAGCTAGACCTAGGCAAGTAGTTCATATATGCAGTGGAAAGCTACACAATCAAGAATGTATGGATAGCACAAATTGTAAAGACTGCAAAAGAAAAGATGTAAGTTTGGGTAGGTAAGAAAGGGAAGTAGATCAAGGATAAGTTGTTAGATATTGGATATTAAGTGATATACAGTACTTTGTTGACACCCATAGGAGGTTTCCAGACAGAAACAGAGGATGAGTGGATGGTGGCAGAAAAGAAGTGAGGGAAGGGAATGGAAGGAGAGGAGGGAGGGGAAACTGCAGTCAGAATGTAAATTAAATGGAAAAGTTTAATTAATAAAAAGAAAACACTTGCATAAAATTCTCAAAGAACTCAATTAATTTAAAGGTAATCTAGAAATAACCATTAAATATATACTAATAAAATGCAGGAAATTATTGAAAGGAGTGTTCACTATACTGTGATTTGATAAACTAAAAATAAAATAAAAAAATTCCAAAAGTATCATTGGGCTGTCGTACCATGATACAGTGCCCTTTTAACATTAGCTGTATTTCACCTGACTGTTTGCAGGACTGTGGAAATGGAAAAGAAAATTGGCATAACACGGAATTCATTGGCAGAAGTTTTATTTCATTTAATATGATAAAACATGTGAAAGATTATTTTGGAGAAATATATGAAAAAAATATCCTTCACAATCTATAGTAATTTGCTATGTTGAATTTGAATAGTACTTCCTCATTTTCTTATCACATCATTGACTTAGATGCTTAAAAGCCCACTGCTTCTACTATGTACACCACGTGGTCTTTTCCAGTCACCGTTCAACCTCATTTTGTTCTGAGGACAGAGGTGTAGGGCCATTTTCTTTCTCATTTTTTTAAAAAACAAAATCCTGAGGGTAAACAAAGCAAAAGCGTTCCTCTCAGTGTGCTAGAGTATGTAGTTCTTCTTTCAGGGGACTTAAAAATGACAGTCATTGCTCTGGTTGCCACTGTTAATTATGAATAATTTGGGAAGAGGACAGCACAGCAAGAGGAAACACTAAGCAAACTGCCAAAGGAAATGCAGGTAGCCCCTCTCCCCCTTCTATTCACCCCCATGAAATGATGATGCCTCATTTGTGATACCACCAAAGCTATACTTATTTCTTCATTTCTTAAAGAAGTTTTTAATGTATGCATATGCATGTTTTGAATGTGTATACTACATGTCTGTTCAGTGCCTGTGTGTGCCTTTAAGCATTCAGATCTCCTGATAATGGAGTTACAGCCCATTGGGAGCTCCCAAGGGTGTTAGGAACTGAACTTTGGTTCTTGGAAAGAGCAGCAAATTCTCATAACCACTGAGCCATTTCTCTAACAAATTCGATGTGTCTTTAAAGAGTTAAGGATGTGGAACACCCTCATTTTTTCCTGTTTAAAAGCAACCATTGCAGAAATGAATAAATACAGCATGGCCCTACACAAAACCTGTATTAAATAATGAAAGTAGGATGATATCAATATGGCTTTTTTTTAAAAAAATAATGTGGTCAAGAAATATCTCAATAACAGTCTTTTGGTGCCCAGAGTTCTAATGGGTTTATGATTGCTAATGGCTTTAATCTCATCATCTGGGATGGCAGAGTTTTAAATCTATTTACTTCAATTTCCTGCCATGCATCAGAGACGAGGATGATATTTACAGGCTGTGGGCTTTGTGTTACACTTTTTATTACATTAGAAAGTACACAGACTTTTACATCAGCAAGTTGGCTGGAGAGTTTCAGAGATGGGAAAATGAGAGAAGTCACTGAATGCAGCTCCCGAGTGACCACTAAAAATAGTCCAGAGGTTACTGTAGACAGGGCGTGGAGTGCTTCATTTTCCAGGGACATTTTGCCAATGCTGGCAGCTCCTGAGACTGGAAAAAGCCATTGAAATAGCATTAGATATCTTGCTGCTTTATGAACAATAATTTAATCTCATAATCATTTACCTTCAATATTCTTTCATGGCCTGTGATCTTTCTTTATTTTGACTTTGCTTCTATACTGTATCTATAGGTAATATGTGTTGGTATTCTCCTAAAAGATTGATGGTGGAGAGAACTTCGGTCATTTTGATAAATTCACTACATTTTTCTCATTTTAACTCTTAAGATAATAAAAATGTTAGAATTATTTTTTTTTCTTGAATCTTCTTAACAATATATAAATTGTGTCATGTCTCATGTTTCTTCATAAATTTTCATTATATTAAAATTTATATTAAATTTTTATTATTTTAAAATTTATATTAAATTTTTATTATTCAAAAACATCTTAAATTTAAATATATTTTGATCACATTTTTCCCTCACCAAGTCCTCCCAGGACTCTCCTATTCTGTGCCCACCCAAATTTAAGCTCTTTCTCAAAAGGCAAAGAAAAGTCCAACACAACAATAAGACCCACAAAACTAAGTGAACAAAACAACCTCTCCCCAAACCAGCCAGACACACAAAAACAAAACAAAACAAAAACTCACTGAACTGCAGCAAAATAAAGCACCCCAAAATCTGTGGAATCCCATTTATAGTGCCAGCTACTTCTGATCCTGGAGCCTGAACTGTAGTGGCTGATGTACCCAGGGTCACTCCATCAGAGAACACTGAGGAAATTTCCCCTCTGGGCATGTAAAAGTGACAGTTCAGTTGTTATTCTTCACTACATTGGCTAGGTATTCTTTCATCCATCCATTTTCTAATTGATAATATTATTTTCTCATATAATCTATACTGACTATAGCTTTCCCTACTGTCATTCATCCCAACTATCCCCACACTCATCTCCCCTCTTCCTCAGATATACTCAAATCTGTCTTTTTTTTTAAGAAAAGGAAAGGCCTCCAAGCTAACAACCAAATACGACAAAACAAAATACAATACAGCAAGGAAAAGACCTCACATCAATGCTGGACAAAGCAAACAACCACATATAAAATTGTCCGAGGAGCAGGCAAAGGAGTCAAGGACAAAAATACCTGTTACTAGTGCTAGGTATCCCACAAAACACCAAACTAAAAGCCACAACATAGTCACAGAGGACCTGGTGCAGCCCCTATGAGCCCTGCTAGTTGATTCAGTGGATCATGTTCTCCTGGTGTTCTCCATCCCTTTGGACTCATATACTCATTCTCTTCTTTGTCCCATGAGATTTCCCAAGTTCCAAAGAAAGGGACCTGATGGAGCTCTATAATTTAGACTCATCCTCTGTTATTCTCTGTGTCTGTTTACCATAAGCTGCTAGGGAAAGTGTTTCTAATGATGGAAGAAGAAGACATGGGCAAAGTTGTTTTTGTTTTGTTTTTTGACCAGTCATGTTTGGTTGGTTCTACCCTAGGCCTCTGGGTGTCCCAGTCTCCTGTTCCTGGTCATCCACTTACTATTGGATATAGTCTCTCTCTCATGGAGTGTGCCTCAAGTTGAATTAGACATTATTCAGCCACTTCCACAAGTTTTGTGCTCTCATTATCCCAGGACATCTTATAGGCAGGACAGATTGTTTGTCAAAGGTTTTAGGCTCGATTGGGGTTCAGGTTTCCCTTTTCATAGCCTGCATAATACTTTTCCACACCAGAACTAAAACATATTGGTGCTTTAAACTGAAAGCCATAACACATGTGCAGAGGACCTGGTGCAGACAAAATCAGGACCTGTTCATGTAGTCTCAGCCCCTAGGAGCTCTTATGAATTTAGCTTATGTTGATTTAGATGGTCTTGTTTCCTTGCTGTCCTATCCTTCCTCCCTCCCTCCCTCCATCCCTCTTTCCCCTTTCTCTCTCTATCTCCATCTCTCTGTCTCTCTCTCTGTGTGTCTCTCTCAGATAAGTACTGATTGGTTTTCTTCTAGTTTCCTCTTCTAGGTTCCTGGACAACCAAGTCTCAAGTACATGGCCACATAAGAATTGTCAGGTGTCAGTTACATTTTCGGGCATAGAGCTTAAGTCAATTCAATTGGCTATTTTTACAAGCTCTGTGTGACCTTAACCCTAGTATATCTTGTAGGAAGTATATCATTTTATATGGAGGGTTTATGTTACTCTTTTCTCTAGTGTTCAGAGTGCCTTTTTATATCAAAGATACTTGAACTTAGAGATAAAGGGTCTATGTAGGTACCTGTTCAATATTTTCATGTTCAATATGGGTATTTTCTTCAGCAATGGTACCTTGCAGTTAGTTCATGGAGAGAAACTTATAGTCACAGCAACAGCAACTTCTTTGCCACCTTTGATAAACAAATCAATTAGATGTTAACTCAGAACTCACACTAGAAATTTCATATGGTGACAGCTAAATGCCAGTTGGAATTCTGTCTCTCTCATTTTTGTGTGATTTTGTTTAGATCACCTTCACATATGTGTGTATTTTATGATGTTTCTACCATATTAATTCATATTCTACCCCTCAAGTGTCCCTTGACTTTAACCATCTCTCCCTGCATCCCCTCACACAAGCCCTCACCACTTTGCAACCTGATCCTCCCATTCCAGCTCTCCCCTTCCACCCATATGTATTTATTTTATTCCCTTTACTAAAGAGATCTTCTTTTTGCTAAAAACTAAAATATTGGTGATAAAATGAAAAGGGAAATAAGTATTTAAATTTTGATATACATATCAAATAATAATAAACACTTTACTAGTCTATTCACTTTATTTGATTCATCAGCACTTTGTATCTCTAAACTATATGATACAGCAAATCCACAAATATGGGTAATTAATCTTCAAAACCCTAAGAAAACTTATTTTCATAGAAAAAAACAAAAGAATTTAAATAAAAGTTTTAAAGTGATAACTATTTTAAATATTATAATATATCAAGAAATTGTTGTTTATAGATCTACTTACTATTAATAGAACTTTCTTCTTTGTTCTCTGTACTTGTCTGGTTTTAATATTTTCATTCTGGTATGATGTTGAAGAAGTTTATTTAAGAAATATTGTTGAGCAATATAGTATTAATATTGTGACTAGAGAACTCGATTAGTTCAATATAATCAATGTATGCTATAGATCAGGGTCTTAGGCAAGGCTATTTATGATCATAAATGATTATTTGCAAATCCATGATATACTTTACAATAAAATTATCCAGTAAATATACTTAAAAATCACTTATACATTAGCTATTGAAAACTATTTTCTCATAATTCTTTCATTATCAAATTTAATTATAATAACTAAGTTCTCCAGTACTTTTGTTGATGGAAATTCTTGTCTTATTGACTTTAGGATAGATGAATGGATAGATGAATGTATGCATACATTGATGGATGGATTATAGATAGGTGAATGCATGAATAGATATAGAAATAAATAGGTACAAAACTTTATATAAAATATGATAAATTTTCTTTTGACAATGAATCATTAAAATACACAATTGTTATGTATTTCTCAAATGTAACTGTGATCATCATTTAAAGATGACGATCCAGTAATGACATATACATGAGTAATGACAGATTTGGGTGAACTGAGAATCCTTTATATGTCAAAATATATAAGAAAGCATGTGCACATAGAAAAAGAGATTGTATATTGCACTGGAATGTTTCTAGAGACGTAACTTACTGCTTTTTAGTACATGTCATTTTATACACAGCTCAATGTCCAGAGAAGTCCTTATCAATTGCAGGGGTTCTGGGGATTGCAAGAACACACAGATAACCAAACAATAGTACGTGATTTTTGCCACAGAACAAAATAATATAATGGAAACCTTTAAGAGCTTTCTAAAGGTTACAAGGCATGATGGTTAGTTATCATATACTCGAAAACTTAGTAGTAAGCTAAGAAATATGAGCATCCCAAAGGCCAAACTGTTTTATGTGTGAGAAACAAAAGGTAAAGTCAATCTTTTGTAACTTTTTATTTTCTACACTGACTCGGCCCCAATTTTTGACTACCTGATAAAAAACAAAATAAATCAAACTAAACACAGAACAGAAAAAAGGAAGTGTTGAACTAAGAAACAATCCAAGGCTGGTATGTCAAACTACTAAAGGAAGGACACCAACACAGCAGCAATGTGATTGAACCATGAATCAACACATTTTACTACAATGCACTTAATTCTGAAACTTCACAAGAATTAATCAAATGTATGCCATTATTAAGAGGAAAGAAATTGAATATAACACTCCACGAAAGCTAAAGTTTAAAGTGGATAACAGTTCAGAAGTTGGCAATCAAATATGAGATCATTGTAAAATTGACACTGATTGTAACTGGAGATTTCTTTCCTGCCCACCATTTCCCAAATAACCACTCTGAGTTAACAATTATTTGGTCTATTAACTCAGGCTTATTATTAACTAGCTCTTGCAACTTAAATCAACCCATTTCTATAACCCTATATTTTATCACAAGGCTCACGGCTTGTTACCTGATATCTTGCTTCCCCAGTGACTTCTCTCTTCCTCCCCCAGTTCTGTTTTCTTTCCCCCATATTTTTGATTGGATATCCTACCTGGCTGTATTTTGCCTGGTTATTTGCCAAATTAGCTTCTTTATTAACCAATGTAATAAGACATATTCACAGTATACAATCCCACATCAATTGATGAAACAGCACCAGGAAAAGGATAGACATTTATCAATAGAAGTAAGGAAAACAAGGAAGTAAACAATCTGGGTGATTACCAATAAATTTGACTGGATATTTTATGAGAAAATGTAGGAAAGAAAAAGACTGTTTAGTAATCAGGTTACTGATGGAGGAAGGTCATTGGCTAATAAAGGAACTGCCCTGGCCCATTTTATTGGTTAGAGGATAGGTGGGAGGAGAAAACAGGACAGAACACTGGGAGGAAGAGGAAGTGAGATCAGAGAGTCCACAGCACTCTCAGGAGCAGATGCCTGAAAGAGACGCCATGCTCCGCTCCCGGGATGAAGCTCCGACCCAGGATGGACTAGGCTAGAATCTCCCCGGTAAGCGCACCTTGGGGTGCTACACACAGATGATTGGAAATGGGCTAAATTAATATGTGAGAATTAGCCTAGAAGAGAATGGGCCAAGCAGTGATTAAAAGAATACAGTGTCTGTGTAATTATTTCGGGGCATAAGCTAGCCGGGCAGGCGGCTGGGGTTTTGGGGACGCAGCCCCGCCGCCGCCGCCCTTATTACTTCAGGTTACCATGAAACTCATTTTTTTTTTTTGTCTGACAAAAAAAAAATAGTACTAATGCATGTTTATTCATTATTCTAGCCTTCATGCCTCCAAATTTTACATTTTAACTTTTTATTGCATGTACTCATTTTCTTATATGAGATTTAAACTTATTGTAATTGCTTGAGATTATACAATTCAAGTCCAACTAAGAATGGCCTAAATGTAGAAATCTAATTATATTTTCTTAGCATTCATCTAACCCAGCCGTCCATTTTCTGAAATTCTTCATGAGCTAACCTTCATTGTACTTAATACAACCTTGTGACTGTCTGGTTTACAACACTTCCCTTCCTGCCTCAACCCTGCAGGCCAGCTCTAGCTCCTTAAGGCTTTTGTAAAGCAGCATTTTATCAAAATAGACAAGAAATAATAATTCACAGAGAAATATATTACTAAGAAATGACAACTACTAAAATTGCTGTTTGTATATTAATGATAAACCGTTTAAATTTTTATTGCTACAACGTAGGGGTTTTCTCATGAACCTCATTTATATTAGATAGAAATTCAATTTGAGAGAAGGTGACTTGATCATTTCTCTTCCTTACATTTTTTTTTTTACTATGACTGATTTTGTAGTGCTTATAAACAGTGTTTGCTTGGCCATCTCATGTTAGTCTGTACACACCTACTTTTAACATATAAACTAAAATACTAGGCTACAACATAAGACAGAGATTAGTTTTAAGATCCTTTGATTCAGTCTGTGAACTTGAGCAAAAAATGACACTGAATTGATGACTATTCTGTGAAATAAAAATGAGTGTTTGCTCTGAGGTCCACAACAGAAGGTAGGTAAATACTGCTCATTATTTTGAATATTTATTTATGTAATTTATGTGTATAAATGTTCTGTCTCTATGCATATACGGGTACCACACTTGTGCTTATATCTTAAGGGGTCAGAAGAGGTTGTCAGACTTCCTGAAATTTGAGTTTGGAATGAATGTTCACAATGAACAAGGGGAAACAAGTACTTTACACTGTTGAACCATCTCTCCAGGCCCTGTTAGTCCATATTATTGCTGACTAATGTCTGATACTTGAAGCTGAAAGCAAAACAAAGCAATAGTTTAAGTAGCAAATTCTTTTGACAAATTGAAAATAAACTACCTTAAAAGATTCTTCACTAAAAGAAATGATTAATTTTCTTCTGTTTTCGTGATTTCTGCTTTCAGATCTGTCAATGATAACTTATATGCAGGAAAATACTTATATTTTATGCCATTTTAAACTGTAAGTTTTGTTCAATTTGTACCATAACTTCAGATTGTATGTACAGTACGTTACTACAATAATATTTTGAGGGACTTCTTTAACAACTAGGGAAGCAGTTAGAATGAGCCCCAGGAGAACTCATGAAAAACTGAATGTACATCTGGAACCTTAGAAGACAGTTAGAACTGAAGACATCTCTGCAGAGTGCCAGATGCTCATTTGAATTACATTATTTCTTATCAAAAGTCAAAAAGGAGAGTGTGAAAAAGAATTTTGTGTATTTAGGGGTTTTTAAAAATTCATATTGACCCACAAGGTTGTGGGTTCGAGTCCCACCAGAGTCGCTTTAAAAAAAATTCATATTGAGCACAAAATACTTTTGTTTCTATAAATTAAACATCCATGAATAAATATGTGATTATGCACATCAGTGAAACCTTAGCAGTTCTGTGTAAGCGTCAAAGAAACTGCGTGGCTGTGGTCCTTATTGCTTCCAGCGTCCTTGGCAACCACATTAGTGACTTGTTGCTGTGACAAAAATACCCCTACAAAGCAGCTGAAAAAAGAAAGGGCCCATTTCAGTTTATTGGGCAATGCGGTTTATAGCATCTTATGAAGGGAAGGTATTGCAGAAGAAAAATGGTCACCTGGCTACACTATATCCACAGTCAGGAACCATAGACAGACAGGAAATGTATCTTGTTTATACAATCTCCAGACCTGTCCCCACTGACTTACTTCCTCATGTAAATTCTTCCTCTTTAAGATCCTACAACCTTACAAAGCAAGTCAAGAGCTGTCAGTCAAATGTTCAAAAACATTATACTTATGGGAGTACTCAGTGTTCAAACCACAACAGAAAATGCATGTATTTTTTGTTTCTCTCTCTCTCTCTCTCTCTCTCTCTCTCTCTCTCTCTCTCTCTCTTTTAATGACCACAATCACTGTGCATTTCTCTGTATGGATTTTGGGCATTACTATGTGATTATTTCGTTGGAAATATCTCCAGTATGTTCTTGGGTTTTGAGACTTAGCTGGCATAAGACTGATAAAATTAGCAAGTTTTAATTGATTTGACCCTCAGTTACTCGGTAAACTGGTGACGCTACTCTGGTGTTTTGGTGACCTGATATTCAGTCAATTCCCTTGTTGAGAGCCAGAATGTAGATGGCTTCTTGATGGTGATTCATCATAATTCCTTCCCTTTCCCATCATTTAGAGAAAATGGTTCAAAAACCCATCCCTAGCTAGCAAATAACATAAATATTTAAAACAAAACTTGAAATAGAAGCAAAACATTTAAAGAAATGAGTGTATGGATAGTTCGTGAAACTAATAATTAGGTACTAGCGTTCCTATACTTTTGAAAACTATATGGATAGCTCTGTGAACCAAATGACTGTATTCTGTCAGTTTTGCGCAGATACAGTAGAAAAAGAATACCTTTTCTCTCAAGTAATTTAAAATCAAAAGAAGGCAACCATAAAACTGGAATTTATTTTTTTATTTTTATACACTTCTCTGGTTTTAATAATTTTATTTTTTATTTTAGTGGTATAGTTAAATATTTGTAATACTAAATCTACCATATAAACCACTTAATACTAGCAACAATCTTGAATAATCCATGTAATCCCTTTATCTTCTAAGAGAAAAGAATATCATGAATATTGTTGATTTTGTCTTTGTCCATTGCATTGAAATCTTGGGGAACTCGGAGTGGGATTAGTTTTTAAGCTTACTGAAGCTAAATAACAAGTCACCCATTTAGTATTGGAAGCCAAGAAAAAAATGATAGAGGTCAGATGCGATTAAACACCAACACTGAACAGTTTCCAGCTGATGGGATGTATTACAAAACACGGCTAGTTTTATCAATATCATTTTTCTACTTCATTAGCTTTATTTAGCCAGGAGGCTGCAGAGAGGGAGCATAGACCTCTTTATCATCACTCTACTCTATCCAGCTGTGAGGGAAATGGCAAGGGAACTTCACTGAGCCCTAAAGGGCAATGGTGAATAGATGTAATTCTTTCCCTGCCTTGACCTCCACAACTCGGTGATGATGTTTGATGTGTTTTCAGAAGAAGCATGCTCTTTAATTAAGAAAATGTTCACTCATTTTTCCTCTATAACTGGCTTTGGGGATTTTGTAACCACAGCTTGAAATTTGGTAGGAGAATATAAATGTCTCTGAACAGAGGCAACTACATCAAGGAAAAATTTAATATTAATGAATATCTGACATATTATATGCCAGTATGAATGGAACCATATATTCAAGGAATTGGTGCTACTTTAGACACAAAAATGCTTAAACAAATATTGCTTAATTTTATTAGTCTAGTATCATAATGAAAAATCTTGTGTGACTGAGATAATTTTCTTACACTTTCTCACTGAAATCTCATATATGCCAGATATCCTAAAATAATCATTTTCTTTTTCTGTGAAATAATTTCATTTCTCTGAGAATTTTATATATAAATTATACACCTATATCATGGTTTCTTTCCCTCCCCTTTACAATCCTGGCATATCCCTATTCCAAATGTATAATCTCTTCTTTAATTAATATTTTTACATGCACCTGCACACACATACACACATGAATGCACACACACACATATGTGCATGTATATAACCTACTAAATCAACTTAACTTTGCTTTATATACATGTGTCCAGAGTTGACCACTTGGGACTGGATAACCTATGTGGCATACCATCCTTGGGAAAGACTTGATTCTTTCTCAGAAGACATTGACCACCTGTGTAACTTCATCTAGGGTAGGGACGACATGGAATTTAAACTGTCTGCATTGGAATTCAAATACGTTTTGTCATTATGCTGAACTTGTTTATGCAAGCATATTGTTGAGATTTTATGACTGAAACTTCTCTGTCGTATAAAGAAACACTATCTCCTGGAAACATTCTCTTCCTCTGGCTCTTAGATTTTTTACTCTGTTCTACAATTTTCCCCAAACGATAACTGTAGGGGCCATATTCCAGATGTATCAGTTGCAATTGAGAACCCCGTAGAAACTTTTTTCTATGTCTTACTGACTTTGGAGCTCAGTAATAATCTTTTTCTCTTTCAACAGAAAAACATTCTTTTTGTTTATTTGTTTGTTTTGATAAAGGCTCAAAGTTACATGGTTCTGAGGGGAGATGAGTAAGTATTTAGAAAATAATTGGAAATTATATAGGTGTAGAAAAAATGGAAATATTATTATCTTCTCTTGAGTCTTTACCTCCTCAACTATGGATAGTTGGCTAAGTTACATTACCAGGCATAAATTATCTCCTGTTGAGAGCACCATAAGTCCAACTGGGTAGCTTTTGATAACATGCATGATTAATGTGCCATAACCACTTTGCTTTGTTGTGGATATTTTGATGTTCCAGTCATTTGGCTAGAAAGAAAAATGAAATCATGACATTTGAAGTATAAAACTAGTAGATACTGTACTAATGAGGTAATCCAGATACAGAAAGATGTGTGTTGCACATTGCTGATTATTTGTGGATCTCAGTTTTAAATATTCAGATGTAAATAAACACCCTGGAGTAAATACAGAAAACAGGAGACTAAAAATGTAACAGAGTGTTCTGGAAGAAGATGTTGCAGTGGTGTAGTGGGAGATAGTAAGACACATTACTATGAAGGGAGACTGGGTTGAAATAGTTGGAGGGAGACTGTTTTTTTGAGCAGTAGGGAAAGAAGAAATCACTTACAGAAAGAGAGTGAATAGGAGTAAAGAACAGCCAATAAGATTGAACAAACCACAGGAAAGTATTTCTTTAAGCAACAAATATGTATTATATATATAAATATAAATATAGTAAGATACTATATTTCACAAAGATATGATGGTGAATACTTGGATGTTGACACAGGAGGGATGCTGTGAATTAGAAATCTACCTGGTCTACACTGGAAGTTACTGGCAAGTCAGGAGTCATAGTTAAAACCTGTGTGTAAAAAGGAGAGAGAGAGAGAGAGAGAGAGAGAGAGAGAGAGAGAGAGAAAGAGAGAGAGGAAGAGAATACATGCATACATGCACACACATATAGTGAATATTATAAATATTCTATGAATCTTAATGGACTTGTATATTTTTCAGCCCTTAAATATAATATATTCAGAATTAGACTAGGGAGATATCCGGACATTAACAAACTTCAATAAATATTCGACCAATGTTTCAAGGCCCAATAACTAGGACCCTGAAGGAAGTCAGGATCAGAAAACTCAACTGTCTAACTGCTGTATCATTCACCAATATTATCACACGCTGTTTTTGTGTATTTTCCTTTCTTAGGAAAATAATCAAGAGATTTGTTGTCTGCCTGACTTAAGGAGGCCACATTTCTCTGTTTAGTTCATTCTAGAGAATAACAACAGACTATAAAGAGAATAGTTTGTAAAGCTTCTTTCTGTTTACTAGGGTATGGAAACACTGTGGGAGAAGAAAGAACTCTTCAATACCTATTGCCTACTTAAATGTGAAATTAATGCAGAAAACGGAAACAATTTGGAGTTCAAAAAATATGATATTTTCAGCTACACTTGGTTTCAAAAGATTTTAAGTACAGTTTACCACCAAGGAATTAAATTTCTGTTTTCTCAAATAACTTAAGAGCATCCAATATTTGCTTGAGTACTGAGAGAATGAGGCAGCCACGTGAGCAGAGGTTTAAGTGCAATAGATTCTTGAGGGCTGGACAATTTAATTAAACCATTCTGTGTGGAAGGGAAGAGAACCTCACAAGTTACCAGATTAGCTACTGGATTCACATTAGTCATTCTGTATTAGGCATCTCACACATAGAAAACAGTCTTCTTGCATCTTCTTACTTAAACAAGTCATATTGAGGACACTGTTAAATGAATTGAGAACACTGCTAAAGTAACTACTTAATAAATTACCAATCTGACAAGGCAAAAATTATAATTAAAATTTCTAAAGGATGGGAAAAGGTAGGGATTAGGAAACTGGGAGCGTAAGAGAAAAATATTGAAGCAATGGAAGGAACATCAATAAATTATTTCAAAGACTGTAAAATCATATAAACTAAACTTATTTAAAAAAACAACCAAGCATATTCTGTAACAGGTACTTTTACTATCTGCTCAATTATGACTTCAAGATGCATTTATCACTTGATGGATGTGTTGCATCCTGAGAAAAAGGTACTTTTACTTTTACTTTTAAAAGATTCTATATTCTTATATTCAAGTGTTATTGAGACCATGGGAGAACTGAGTATAAAATCTCCATATCTGTATGTCTAACAGTCTTCTATCTATCCATCTATCAGATATCTTATGATGTATAATTTTTACTTAGTCATTTGCTTCTAATTATTAGCTACATATATGTAGATATACCTATAAACATATAATATGTACATAAATATATATGTGTGTAACTAGATAATTATACATACTATCTATATCTATATCATCTATCAAATTATTTAACAATCTATGTAGTCTATCAACCTAGCATCATATAAACAGAAGATGCCTAAATACAATATACACAAACAGAGGTGTAGTTGGTAGAGTTGGGTGGATGAGTTATTGAATAGATGTAAATTTATTTAATTCTTAAGTACCCGTTTACTCTGTCCTTTCAAAATCTGAAGTTGGATCTTAATTTTATTTAAGTATTTAATATTAAGTATGAAAAAAGAAGAGACAGTCATAAGAGCATATTCACCAAGATATAAGCAGCTCCACTACAGAGCACTGAAGGCCCAATACCTGCCTTCAATAACAAGGCATGCATCTGGTGTATGTATGAACCTCCAGACAATATACGTGTACATTATGTAGTTTGTTACTTTATCCAAATGACAGTGTCCTTTGCCTACATAGAAACTGTAGTTTCATAAGGTTCCCTTCATTAATGTTGATTTTTGTGCCTTCGCTATTGGTGTTCTGTTCAGAATCTTCTCCGTTGCTAAAAAAATCACAGTCTGTTGTACCAGGTTCAGTATATCTGGTTCTATGTTTTATGTTGAGGCCTTTGATCCATTTTGATTTGAGAATTCTACAGTGATAGGTGTGGATCTATTTGTGTTCTTCTATAGGCAGTCATACAGTTTGAATGGGATCATTCTTTCAAGATTCTTTCCTTTTGCCAGTGTGTATTTCTGGCTTATGAAAATCAAGTATTTTTAGGTGTGTGATTCATGTATTTAGCTGTGTGTCTTCACACCGATTCTTTTGATCAAAGAGTCTTTTTTATGCCAGTACCATGTCGTTTGTATAATAACAGCTTGGCAGCACAATTTGAAAGCAGAAATGGTGAGACATCCAGCAGCTTTTTATTGTTCAGGATTGTTTAAACTATTCTGGGTTTTTTGTTTTTCTATATGAGCTGGAGAATTGTCCTTTAGTAATCTGTGGGAAAATGTATTGGAAGTTCAAATGACATTGAATTGAATCTGTAAGTCGGCTATGGTGGAATAGCCATTATTACAATGTTGATCCTACTGATACATGATCATGGGAGATCTTTCGATTTTCTGATATTTTTCTCAATTCCTTTCTTCAAAGACTTGAAGTTTTGATCATACATGTCTTTCTTTATTTTGGTTAGAGTTACCCACAAGATATTTCATATTAATAGATGCTATTTGAAAGATGTTGGCTCTTTGGTTTCTTTCAAAAATCATTTGTCATTTGTTTAAATAAAGGCTTCTGATTTTTGTGAATTAATTTTGTACCCAGCTACTTTGCTGAAAGTGTTTGTAAGCTGTAGGAGTTTCTTGGTAATATTTTTAGGATTATTTATGTATACTGTCATATTATCTACAAATACATTGTCTTCTTCCTTTCCATTTTGTATCCCCTTGATTTCTTTCAGTTGGCTTGGTTTCTTTCAGGTGTAGATAAGACTACAAAAACAATATTGAATAGATATGAAGAGTGGAAAGCCTCTTCTTTCCTGATTTAAGTGTAAATAATTCAATTATTCTGTTCATTTAATGTGATGTTGGCTATACGGTTGCTGTAAATTCCATTTACTATACTTAGTATCACTAATCACTGCATAACTTTTATCATAAAAGGTTGTTGGATTTTTTGAAGACCTTTTCTGCATCTAAATATTTGGTGGCGTGCACATTTTTAAAGTATGTAATATGATTCTCTGGATTTCCTCAGTGTCTATTATTATGTCTCCCCTTTCTCTTCTAAATTTTTAAATTTTGTGTATTCTTTTTCTGCCCTTTAGTTAGTTTAGATACAGGTTTGTCAATCTTGTGGACTTTCTTTTTTATTGTTTTTGCTGATCTATATATTTTTTATTGTTTTTACTGATCTATATATTTTCTCCATTTTCATCCCTTCTTCCCCCTCCCCTTCTATTCTCGTCCAAGTTTTCCTCCCTTTCTACGCTCTACCATAGTCCCCATGCTCCCAATTGATTCAAGAGATCTTGTCTTTTTCTACATCCCATGTGAATTAGATCCACATATGTGTCTTTTAGGGTCTTCTTTATTGTCTAGGTTCTCTGGCATTGTGAATTGTAGGCTAGTTTTATGTTTTATGTCTAAAATCCACTAATGAGTAAGTACATATTATATTTGTCATCTTGGGTCTGCATTACCTCACTCAGTATGATGATTTCTAGATCCATCCATTTGCCCACAAATTTCAAGATGTCATTATTTTTTTCCACTGTGTAGTGCACCATTGTGTAAATGTACCACATTTTCTTTATTCATTCTTTGGTTGAGAGGCATTTAAGTTGTTTCCAGGTTCTGGCTGTGACAAATAATGCTGCTATGAACAAAGATGAGCATATGTCCTTGTGGTATGATTAAGTATATATCCCAAAGTTGTTTTACTGAGTCTCGTGGTATTTTTTTTTCCTAATTTTCTGAGAAACTGCCAAATTGATTTACAAATTAGCTGTACCAGTTTGTACTCCCACCAGCAATGCCAGAGTGTTCACTTTACCCCACATTCTTTCCATCATAAACTGCCATCAGTGTTTTTTATCTTGACCATTCTTACAAGTGTAAATTGGAGTCTCAGAGTTGTTTTGATTTTCACTTCTCTGATGGCTAAGGATGTTGAAGATTTCCTAAATGTCTTTCACCCACTTTATATTCACATGCTGAGAGTTCTGTGCTTAAGTATGTACCCCACTATTTATTGGATTATTTGTTCTTTTGATGACAAATTTCTTGAGTTCTTAGTATATTTTGGAGATCAGCCCTCTATCTGATGTGGGGTTGATGAGGTCTTTTCCCATTCTGTAGGCTGCCATTTTGTCTTTTTGACCATGCCCTTTGCCTTATTTAAGCTTCCCAGTTTCAGGAGGTCCCATTTCTTAATTATTTCTCTTAGTGTGTGTGCTACTGGGGTTATATTTAGGAAGTGGTCTCCTGTGCCAATGTGTTCAAATGTACTTTCCTCTTTCTCTTCAGTGTAGTTAAGTGTGCATGGTTTTATGTTGAGGTCTTCAATTCATTTGAACTTGAGTTTTATTCATGGCAATAGAAATGGATCCATTCATTCTTCTACATGTTGATATCTAGTTATGCAAGCAGCAATTGTTGAATATGCTTTCTTTTTTTATTTTATGCTTGCTTCTTTGTCAAAAATCAGGTGTTCAAAGGTGTGTGGATTGATATCTGAGTCTTTGATTAGATTCCATTGATCCTCCTGTCTATTTTTATGCCAATACCAGGCTGTTTTCAGTACAGTAGCTCTGTAGTAGAGTTTGAAGTCAGGAATTGTGATGCCTCCAGAAGATCCTTTACTGTACATGATTGTTTTGGCTATCCTGGGATTTTTACTTTTCCATATGAAGTTGAATACTGTTCTTTTGAGGTCTGTGAAAAATTTTGCTGGGATTTCGTTGGGCATTGTGTTGAAAAGATTGCTTTAGGTGAGATTGCCATTTTTACTATGTTAATTCTACCTACCCAGGACCACAGGAGATCTTTTCTTTTCTAGTGTCTTCTTCAATTTCATTCCTCAAAGATTTAAAGTTGTTGTCATACATGTCTTCCACTTGTTTGGTTAGCATTACTTCAAGATATTTTATGATTTTTATGCTATTGTGAAGGGTGATGTGCCTCTGATTTCTTTCTCAGCCTGTTTAACATCTGTATACAGGAGGGCTACTGATTTTCTTGAGTTAATCTTGTATCCTGCTACATTACTGATGGTGTTTATGAGTTGTAGGAATTCCTTGATAGATTTTTTTTTGTGGTCACTTACATAACTACCATATCATCAGTAAATAGTGAGAGTTTGAGTACTCTTTTTCTATTTTTATGCCCTTGATGTTATTTTGTTGTCTTATTGCTCTAGCTAGAACCTGAGGTACTATATTGAATAGATATGGAGAGATTAGACAACCTTGTCTTGTTACTGATTTCAGTGGACCTGGAACAGAGATCCACTGAGCATGTTACAGGTGACATAACCTGAGAAGGCTCTACCTCTTCCATTTTTTGGACATGCAATAATTTACAAAAAGAGATTTATTCAGATTCCTCATATACCTCTCCTTGCTCTCTTTCAAATTCATGGCCATTTTTTCATTAATTGTTGCTATATACATTTATGTATGTATAGAAACAGTTATGCATTATAAGGTGCATTTAATATGCTCTTATAAAACTTGACAAAAAGAAACAAATGATGAGGAGAATGTGTGAAATGAGGAAATTTTTTTAACTGTGGGACAGAGTGTAATGTGGTACAGCATCTAAGGACATATGTATAGACTATATTCTCCCCCAATAAATATGGGACTACCATATGACCTAGCTAGGCCATAGTGGGTAGGTCTATTTCCAAGGGACTCCAAGTCCTGCCACAAAGATAAAGTACATTCTTGTTTATTTTGAGTGTCCATAAAAGGCAAGTAGGAAAACCAGCATTAATGTCAATCAACAGAGTAACTGGTAAGGAAAATAGGGTACACAGTTATGACAGCATTTTATTGAAACAAGAATGCTAGTTGGCAGTGGTGCATGCCTTTAATCCCAGCACTTGGGAGGCAGAGACAGGTGAAACTCTGTGAGAGTGAGGCCACCCTTGTCTACATACATGTAAGTGCATACTTTCAGAGATGACCATTTAGAACTGTAAAATAATTGGAGAGTTCGCCTCTGGGAAAATCTATTTCTCCTAAACTCAGTATTTAGGTATCTGTAGTTCTTTGTATATAGTTGAGGCCTCATTAGGTTTCCATCATCAGACATAATTCTTCTCTCTTATCCAATGTCAAAAATATTTTGGATATCCTAACTTATTTCTCTGGTATTGTTTATTGGTTTTCTAAGCATTCCAATCACAGTTTAGATAATGATAATAGTCCTATTATTGGTACAGTACTTCTTTACACAAAACTCTGGGACTTGAGCATTGAGCATCTTTAGTACTTGGTATAATACTCTTCATAAAGTTTTAGGACTGAGTTTTCCTATACAATTAATGTATAGTACAGGAACACATAGTAAAAGCAGACCTGATTATTTATGGGAACAATTAGGGCTTTGATAAATTAATGTTTTAACTAATATTAAAATTAAAAGTTCTTATTCTAATACAACAAAAATATGTTACAAGGACATTGATATGTGGTGTGTATGCTTGTTTGTATGTGTGTGTAAGAATATGAATCTCCAAGATTGTTATCTGAAGTAAATAATAATTAAATTTTTATCATAATAGTATTGTAACTAAACAGGTACGCACATCACCTTCCATATGTACTTGTTCTATTTCTAGGTGTCCTCTAAATTTGACTCAGTCAGTAGTAATTGTCAAACTTAGATGATTTATTTTAATTTCTTTAAAGCCATTTAGAACCCATCCTTACACCACCTATAAATGTTAAACTAAGATACTTTAGCAAGGTGACTAGAAGAGATATTTCTTAAATGTTCCTCACACGATTCTAATATGTTATAATTTTTGATTTTCATAGCGGAGTTTTCAGAAAGCCTTACATTTTCCAAGGTATATTGTCAAGTTTTACTGAATCATAAAATTATTTTCTCATAGTTCCTTTTAGAATAAATTTCCCCCATAGAAAAGAGATAAAAGAGAAATTACAAAAAAAGAATGTTCCTTGCAGAAATTTAGAGATGCATTTCAGCAGTGTGCCTTTAAAATACATATTTTCTTTTCTATTCTATTCTACTCTCTGAGAGTAGGGAAATCTCCATTTTCTTTTTGATACCAGCATGATATGAAATTATTCTTTAACAAATCTCTGAATTGTGTTAGTTTGTTTATAATTCTATGTTGTTACTCTCCGTGTGTGATTCATTCCATTTCCTTCATTGTGATTATTTCACAAATTATATTTTTTTCTTTCTAAAGCAATATCAAGTATTTACTCCTAAATTTTAAGCTGTTACATATTATTTATTATTTAACAGCAAATAATTCTGGGTGCTTTTCATTATACTATTCACATCTAATCGAGGACCTGGATATTCACCCACATACTTAAGAACACTTGAGTTTTGACAAAAAAGCTAAAATTGTACAATGGAAAAAAAAAGAAAGCATCTTCAGCAAATGGTGCTGTCATAACTGGATGTCAACATGGAGAAGAATGCAAATAGATCCATATCTAACCCCATGCAAAGATTTCAAGTCGACATAGATTAAAGACCTCAATATAAATTCAAACACACTGAACATGATAGAAGAGAAAATGAGAAGTACACTTGAACGCATTGGTACAGGAGACCATGTCCTAAATATAACACCAGTAGCATAGACACTGAGAGCAACAATAAATAAATAGGACCTCCCGAAACTGAGAAGCTTCTGTAAAGCAAAGGACACAGGTAATAAGACAAAAAGATAGCCTACTGAGTGGGAAAAGATCTTCATCAACCCCACATCAGACAGAGGACTAATCTCTAAAGCATATAAAGAACATAAGAAATTAGATGCCAATATTCCAAATAATCCAATTAGAAATTGGGATACCTGTTTAAACAGAGAATTTTGGGCAGAAGAATCTCAAATGGCCAAAAACATTTAAGGAAATGTTCAACATACTTAACCATCAGGGAAATGCAAATCAAAACCACCCTGAGATACCATCTTATATGACTCAAAAAAGCTAAGATCAAAAGCACCAATAATAGCTTATGCTGGAGAGGCTATGGTGTAAGGGAAACACTCATCCATTGCTGGTGAGAATGCAAACTTGTATAACCACTCTGTAAATCAGTATGGCTGTTTCTCTGAAAATTGGGAATCAACCTACCTCAGGACCCAGCAATACCACTCTTGGGAATATACTCAATCACACTACAAGGGTATCTATTCGAATATGTTTAGAGCAGCATTATTTGTCATAGCTAGAACTTGGAAACAACCTAGATGCCCTTCAACTGAAGAATGGCAAAAAAAAAAAATGTGGAATATTTACATACTGGAGTACTACTCAGCGGTAAAAACAATGACATCTTGAAATTTGCATGCAAATGGATGGAACTAAAAAACACAATCCTGAGTGAGGTAACCCAGACTGAGAAAGATGAGCATGGTATGTATTCACTCATAAGTGGATACAAGCTATTAACAAAGGATATTGAGCCTATAATTTATGATCCTGGAGAAACTAAGTAACAAGGTGAATCCTATGAAAAACATTTATATATATATATATATATATATATATATATATATATCTCCACCTGGAAGGGGGAAATAGATAAGATTACCTGACAAAATTGGGAGCATGGGGATGGGAGGAGAAGGGAAGACAAAAGGGAAAAAGAAGGGAAAGGGGGGAAGGGGAGGAGAACTTGAGGGATTGCGATAGTCAAGATGGAGGAAGGACAGAGATAAGAGCAAGGAAAGAGACATTTTGATTGAGCGAGCCATTATGGGGCTAGTGAGAAACCTTTCACTAGAGAAATTCCCTGGAATCCACAAGGATGACCCCAGCGAAGATCCTAAGGAATAGAGGAGAGGGTGACCAAACTGATCTTGCCCTGTAGTCAGATTGATGAATGTCTTAAATGTCACTTAGTACCTTGATCCAGCAACTGATGGAACCAGAGGCCAAGACCCATATCAGAGCACCAGATTGAGCTCCCAAGTCCAGCTGAAGAGTGGGAGGAGTGGAAATATAAGAAAAGATGTCAAGCCTTTGATGGGGACACTTGTTTCTGTGAGCTAATGGGAGCTCACTAACTCCATCCAGACAAAGAAGGAATAAGCAAAGGACCAAACTAGACCCTCTGAATGTGGGTGACAGTTGTATGGCTAGGACAGACTGAGGAGCCACTGGCAGTGGCACCAGGATTTATCCCTACTGCTTGTATTGGCTTTTTGGAAACCTCTTCTCTTTGGATGGATATCTTGCCTAGCCTAGATATAATAAGGAGGGCTTTGAACCTTCCTCAAAGCAATGCGCCTTACCATTTCTGAGGAGATGATGATGATGATGGGATGAAGGGAAGGTGGTGGGTATGGGTGCACAGGAGGAAGTGGGAACTGTGACTGGTATGCATAATGAAAAAAGTTTGTTTTCTTTGTTAAAAGAAATAAAATAAGAGAAATTATATATAAAAGATAACTGGAAATTCAGACCTCCTAATGAAGTTATGATTGTTGATCTTATATCAGTATTATCTCATTATTACATTTTACCTAGAAATGAGCCTAGTAAGTTGTGAAACTTGGTTATTTTCAGCTATCTTATCTTAGTTATCACTTTACCTAATTACTCTGATAAATAAAGATATACCTCCCTGAACAAATGGGCATTTCCAGAGTCCAGAGTCCTGGAAATCAAATATTCACACCAGTAAAATGAAATCCTACATAATTATATGTTTCTCACAATTCCTGACTGAATTACTAATGTATAAATTTGATACTCTAAAGAATGGTCTAAAATGAAGACTTTTCCAGTCACAAAGCAAAACAAAAATGCAGAAAGGGTTAATATAATTTGTCAACAATTCTTGACTTGTTGCAGTCTACCTACACTGCTTCTGACAAAAACTTAATCTAGATTAAGTTATGTATTCGAATGGGTAGCGGCATTACACATGCTTTTAAAATACCTCCCTTGTATTGTATATGAGAATGTAATGGGTCTGGACTATAAGCCAATTCTAAGTCTCAATGCTTTCGTTGATTTTTTTTCTCATGATTTGCATCCTTTACATCTTTGTATATACCAATATTACATTTTAGTATAAAACCACATTTGAATATTTACCACAAAATTATCTAAGCATATATGAAACTTTCTTTCATTAATCCTGCAATTATTGTGATAATCTGGTGAACTGTATCATGTGACTCCGCTCTTAACATTTTCTTCCTCATCCCCTCTAAATACTTAGCATAGCAAGTTTTCAAAAGTTCTTCATTGTCATAATAAGCAAAACAAAACAAGCATTTAAAATATTTACAGTAAATTCTATTTACTAGACTATTTATTAGATACGCTGCTCTTAAAGTTCTAGCCTGTCCATAAATATGGTAATTTTAACATTTGCCATCTATTTCCTTCCCAGAAGTAACATTCTCAGCAGGCTTACCACTTCTGACATTTTCGTTCGCTTTACAAAGATAAGTGGCATCCTGGAAGCCTCTTCCTCACTCCCCATTGCATTAGCATTCATAATATTAATTGCCAAAAATTACCAGCTGCAAGAAGTTTTATCTAACAAAGCTTCTCTATGGCTTTCTCAAGACAATTTACTACCATTTATGTCCCAAGCAAATACTTAGGTATGTACATAGGAAGAAGCCCACAATATAATTAATATTTAAAAGGTAAAATGTCAGACTTAGCTAAGCAATTTTTAACATTCTTTACCCATCCACCCCTTTCATTAACCACGAGTTCTTCCTAGAGAAGCACTGGGATTTTATTGAGAGAACTACAATTGATCTAAGCGGAGTGTTTTGCTATAAAGTGCCTGTAATTTCTCATGCAAACTGCTGAATTCAGGTTTACGAATGAGTTTATTTAACTGTGAAATTTCTCTTTTTCATTTGAATACTTCCATTGAAATGATATATATATATATATATATATATAACAGTATAAACTACACTATATAACCAAATTAGCACATGATATACACTAAGCTATGCAAACCAGCAAGAATCAGCAAGAATTGTTTTTTCATAATTTGATATTTACTGACAGATCACCTGTCAATAAAAAGTCATATCTAATAGTCATCTAGAAGTACAACGAATTCAAATTGCCTCTGTTAACCAAGAAATGTTTTTTTTTTTTTTTTTTTTTTTTTTTTTTTTTTTTTTTTTTTTTTTAGATGTGCTAGTCCTTCTGGGAAGTAAATAAACTTCTATCATACTAAAAAAAGGATTCCTTGAAGATTAAGAATGATTTCATTTAATGTAAAAACATGGACATTTTGTAATGGTTTCCATCTCTGGATGGTAAGATGTTATGAGAGGTTGCTATGATACAGTATTTTCTAGTAATGTAAGACGCTACTACATCCATAAGGACTCACTAACATGACTGCAAAAAACATGAGGTGAACAAGTCCCACTACAATAGATGAACCAAAGTGGATGGAGGAAACACCACAAGGCTCTAACCTTACAAAAAGAACTAAAGACAACTAAGGAAGAGATTCAAAGATATAATCTTCCCCAGGAAAGTGCCTACCAATTGATTTTCCAATACCAAATAATCAGTCCTGAAGAGAAGAGAAGCTAAGAATTTGAAAGAAAGTAAAAATGGGTATGTGACAGGGTTTGAAAGAAAGGGAAGGGGCAAATAATATAATTATATTAGAATAGAAAAAAACCTAAACACAAGGTCAAGAAGAAACAAAATATACACAGGTAAATACCTAAAATTTTTGTTTTAAACAGATATTGTGATTTATCTAAAATTCTAAACTCTTAATCAAAATACTAAACCCTTATTTAAAATATTTTGTGACATTGAAGTTCCTATTGAGTTGAATATAAAGAAATGACAAATTAAAATAAAAATACCAGCATTTTATTTTATTTTTTTTTAAATTTATTTATTTATTTTATATTTGGAAAAATATACTGAATGAGGTAATCCAGGAAAAAGCAACAGATATTCTAGACTCCCATAAGTAGAGCATGACCTCAAATATTTACAACTGTGTGTTTAACTTGTAGCTCTTGTAGAAGTCAGAGAATGAGAAGGAAGCCATGAATGGATATCTCCATGGGGAAAAGGTGTAAGTATAAGATAGGTAATATAAAAGTAGAGGGAGGGAATACCAGAGGTGGAATGTTTTAGTCAAGATAAGAATGGATAGAGCCTATCTGGGCGCTGGGTCCAAGTACCCGGGGCTCCCGGGCGGGCAGCAGTTCCTTTGTTTCTGTGGCCTGCCTGCACCAAGCCGGGTAGGCGCTTTGTCTGCGAGCTGCCCAACCAGCACGGAGGCCTGATCTTTCGGCGCCAGGAGACCCAGCATTGGGGTGAGTTTCTGGCCCACGGCGCCAGCCTGGGACGGGGAGCTCGGGGGTTTCTTGGCCCCCTGTCCTGCTTGGGCTCTCTGCAGGGCCTCTACTCCCCGGGTGCTGCCTCTTTCTTCCTGGCACACCCAGCTTCCGTCCAGAGCCCTCCCCACTTCGCCCCCACTGCCCTCTTTTGGCGCGTGGCATCGCCCAGCGCAGCCTATCTGGGCGCTGGGTCCCAGTACCCGGGGCTCCCGGGCGGGCAGCAGTTCCTTTGTTTCTGTGGCCTGCCTGCACCAAGCGGGGTAGGCGCTTTGTCTGCGAGCTGCCCAACCAGCACGGAGGCCTGATCTTTCGGCGCCAGGAGACCCAGCATTGGGGAGACCCAGCATTGGGACCCAGCATTGGGGAGACCCAGCATTGGGAGAGCCAACATTGGGGAGAGACAGCGTTTGGAAGGCAAGGAGACCTAATCCGGTAAAAGAAGATCCATAGGGAGCATTTGAAAGAAGAGATGGGCCGACATCAAGGCAAGAATTCGCCCAACAAGCTGAAAAGCAACATGAAGCTACCAGAAACAAGCGACCTCTCAACGGGAGGACAAGAACCCCTTAATCAAGAGGAAGGAGAAAAGATTGACTTCATGAAAGTGATTGACACCCTTAAACAGCATGTAAAAAACGCCCTTATAGAAATGGATGAGAAATATAACAGAAAGTTTGAAGAATTGAATAAATCAGTGAATGATACCCTAGAAAACCAAGGAAAAACAATCAAACAGATAATGGAAACAGTTCAAGACCTGAAAACTGAAATGGAGGCAAAGAAGAAAACACAAACAGAGGGCCGTCTGGACATGGAAAATCTAGGTAAACGAATAGAGACTACAGAAACAAGCATAACCAGCAGAATACAAGAGATAGAAGAAAGACTCTCGGATTCTGAAGATACCATAGAGAAAATAAACACACTGATCAAAGAAAACAGCAAGTCCAACAAACTCTCATCACAAAACATTCAGGAAATATGGGACACAATAAAAAGACCAAACCTAAGAATAATAGGAGTAGAAGAAGGAGAAGAAGGGCAGCTCAATGGTCCAGAAAATCTATTTAATAAAATTATAGAAGAAAACTTTCCCAACCTAAGGAAAGATTTTCCTATGAAGGTGCAAGAAGCATACAGAACACCGAATAGGCTGGATCAAAAAAAAACATCACCTCGCCATATAATTATCAAAACACAAAGCATACAGAATAAGGAAAGAATATTAAGAGCTGCAAAGGAAAAAGGCCAAATTACTTATAAAGGTAAACCTATCAGACTTACACCTGACTTCTCCATGGAAACCATGAAAGCCAGAAGGTCCTGGATAGATGTACTGCAGAAACTGAGAGACCATGGGTGCAAGCCCAGATTACTATACCCAGCCAAGCTTTCATTCACTATAAATGGAGAAAATAAAATTTTCCAGGATAAAAACAAATTTAAACAATACGCAGCCACAAATCCAGCCTTACAGAAAGTAATTGAAGGAAAATCACTAACCAAGGAGTCCAACAATGACCACAATAACTCAGACATCTAGAGACCCTTCACCAACACAAAACAAAGAAGGGAAACACACAAACTCTACGACTAAAAAAAAATGACCGGAGTTAACAACCACTGGTCATTAATATCACTTAATGTCAATGGACTCAACTCACCTATAAAAAGGCACAGGCTAAGAGATTGGATAAGAAAACAGGATCCAACATTCTGCTGTTTACAAGAAACACACCTCAACCACAAAGACAGGCACCTACTCAGAGTAAAGGGCTGGGAAAAGGCCTATCAAGCAAATGGACCTAAGAAACAGGCAGGTGTGGCCATACTAATCTCTAACAAAGTTGACTTTAAACTTAAATCAATCAGAAGAGATGGAGAGGGGCATTTTATACTCATAACAGGAACAGTTCATCAGGATGAAGTCTCAATCCTGAACATCTATGCCCCTAATATAAAAGCACCCACGTACATAAAAGAAACATTGCTAAAATTCAAGGCAGCCATCAAACCGCACACACTAATAGTAGGAGACTTCAACACTCCTCTCTCACCAATGGACAGGTCAATCAGACAGGAACCTAACAGAGAAATAAGAGAATTAGTGGAGGTAATGAATCAAATGGACTTAACTGACATCTATAGAACATTCCATCCAAATAGGAAAGAATATACCTTCTTCTCTGCAGCTCATGGAACCTTCTCGAAAATCGACCACATAGTCGGTAACAAAGCAAACATCCACAGTTACAAAAAAATATTAGTAACCACCTGTGTCTTATCAGATCACCATGGATTAAAGTTAGAATTCAACAATAATGCTACCCCCAGAAAGCATACAAAGTCATGGAAACTGAACAGTCAACTATTGAACCATAGCTGGATTAAGGAAGAAATAAAGAAAGAAATTAAAGTCTTCCTGGAATTCAATGAAAATAAAGAAACAACATACTCAAACTTATGGGACACTATGAAAGCAGTCCTAAGAGGAAAGTTCATAGCACTAAGTGCCCACTTAAAGAAAACAGAGAAAGCTCACATTGGAGACTTAACAGCCCACCTGAAAGCTCTAGAAAAAAAAGAAGCAGACTCACCTAGGAGGAGTAGAAGACTGGAAATAATCAAAATGAGGGCTGAAATCAACAAAATAGAAACACAGAAAACAATACAAAAAATCAATGAAACAAAAAGCTGGTTCCTGGAGAAAATCAACAAGATTCACAAACCACTATCCAAGCTAATCAAACGGCAGAGAGAGAATTTGCAAATTAATAAGATCAGAAATGAAAAGGGGGACATAACCACAGACACAGAGGAAATTCAGAGAATCATTAGATCTTACTACAAAAGCCTATATGCCACAAAATTGGAAAATGTAAAGGAAATGGATACTTTTTTAGATAAATATCATATACCAAAGTTAAATCAGGACCTGGTGAACAATCTAAATAGACCTGTTAGTCGCGAAGAATTAGAAGAGGTTATCAAAAACCTCCCTACCAAAAAAAGCCCAGGACCAGATGGTTTCAATGCGGAATTCTACCAGATCTTCCAAGAAGATCTAATACCTATACTCCTTAATGTATTCCACAAGATAGAAACAGAAGGGTCATTACCAAACTCCTTTTATGAAGCCACAATTACTCTGATACCAAAACCACTCAAAGACTCAACCAGGAAAGAGAACTACAGGCCAATCTCACTCATGAATATCGACGCAAAAATCCTCAACAAAATACTGGCAAATCGAATCCAAGAACACATCCGAAAAATTATCCATTATGATCAAGTAGGCTTCATTCCTGAGATGCAGGGCTGGTTCAACATACGAAAATCTATCAATGTAATCCAGCATATAAATAAACTGAAAGAAAAAAACCATATGATCATTTCATTAGATGCTGAAAAAGCATTTGACAAAATTCAACATCCATTTATGTTAAAAGTCTTGGAGAGATTAGGGATACAAGGGTCATACCTAAATATAATAAAAGCTATATACAGCAAGCCGACAGCTAACATCAAATTAAACGGAGAGAAACTCAAAGCCATCCCACTTAACTCAGGAACACGACAAGGCTGTCCACTCTCACCATACCTCTTCAATATAGTACTTGAAGTTCTAGCAATAGCAATAAGACAACATAATGGAATCAAGGGGATTCGAATTGGAAAGGAAGAAGTTAAACTTTCGTTATTTGCAGATGATATGATAGTGTACATAAGCGACCCCAAAAACTCCACCAAAGAACTCCTAGAGCTGATAAACAGCTTTAGTAATGTGGCAGGATACAAGATCAACTCCAAAAAATCAGTCGCCCTCTTATACACAAAGGATATGGAAGCAGAGAGGGAAATCAGAGAAGCTTCACCATTCACAATAGCCAAAAACAGCATAAAATATCTTGGGGTACATCTAACCAAGGAAGTGAAAGATCTATTTGACAAGAACTTTAAGGCATTGAAGAAAGAAATTGAAGAGGATACCAAAAAATGGATGGACCTCCCTTGCTCTTGGATTGGGAGGATCAACATAGTAAAAATGGCAATTCTACCAAAGGCTATTTATAGATTCAATGCAATCCCCATCAAGATCCCATCAAAATTCTTCACAGATCTGGAGAGGACAATAATCAACTTTATATGGAAAAACAAAAAACCCAGGATAGCCAAAACAATCCTATACAATAAAGGATCTTCTGGAGGCATTACCATCCCTGACTTCAAACTCTATTACAGAGCTACAGTAATGAAAACAATGTGGTACTGGCATAAAAACAGAGAAGTCGACCAATGGAATCGTATAGAAGACCCGGATTTTATCCCACAAACCTATGAACACCTCATTTTCGATAAAGGAGCTAAAAGTATAAAATGGAAGAAAGAAAGCATCTTCAACAAATGGTGCTGGCACAACTGGATGTCATCTTGTAGAAGAATGAAAATAGACCCTTATCTATCACCGTGCACAAAACTCAAGTCCAAATGGATTAAAGACCTCAATATCAGCCCGAACACACTGAACCTGATAGAAGAGAAAGTGGGAAGTACCCTACAGGAGCTGGGCACAGGAGATCGCTTCCTATGTATAACCCCAGAAGCACAGACATTAAGGGCAACATTGAATAAATGGGACTTACTTAAACTGAGAAGCTTCTGTAAAGCAAAGGACACTGTCACTAAGACACAAAGGCAACCTACTGATTGGGAGAAGATCTTCACCAACCCCACAACAGACAAAGGTCTGATCTCCAAAATATATAAAGAACTCAAGAAACTAGACTTTAAAATGCTAATTAACCCAATTAAAAAATGGGGCACTGAACTGAACAGAGAATTCTCAGCAGAGGAAGTTCAAATGGCCAAAAGACACTTAAGTCGTGCTCAACTTCCTTAGCAATCAGGGAAATGCAAATCAAAACAACTTTGAGATATCATCTTACACCTGTCAGAATGGCTAAAGTCAAAAACACCAAGGATAACCTTTGCTGGAGAGGCTGTGGAGGAACGGGTACCCTCATCCATTGCTGGTGGGAATGCAATCTTGTGCAACCACTGTGGAAGTCAGTGTTTCAGTTTCTCAGGAAATTCGGGATCAACTTACCCCTGGACCCAGCAATACCACTCCTGGGAATATACCCAAGAGATGCTCTATCATATGACAAAAGCATTTGTTCAACTATGTTCATAGCAGTATTATTTGTAATAGCCAGAACCTGGAAACAACCTAGATGCCCTTCAATGGAAGAATGGATGAAGAAAGTATGGAATATATACACGCTAGAGTACTACGCTGCGGTAAAAAACAATGACTTCTCGAATTTTGCAGGCAAATGGATGGAAATAGAAAACACTATCCTGAGTGAGGTGTCCCAGACCCAAAAAGATGAACATGGGATGTACTCGCTCATAATTGGTTTCTAGCCATAAATTAGGGCCACGGAGTCTACAATAGGTGAACCTAAAGAAGCTAAGTAAGAAGGTGAACCCAAGGAAAAACATATAGTTATCCTCTTGGCTAAGGGAAGTAGACCCAATTGCCGGGGAGAAAATTAGGACCTTGGGGGTGGGGTGGGATGGGGGTAAGGGGAGATGGGGAGAGAAAAGGTAGAAGGGAAGGAGGGGGGATTTGGGGAATCAGGAGAATTGGGATAAAGGAAAGATGGATAGGGGAGCACGGAACCACAATTCTTAGTTAAGGGAACCACTTTAGGGTGAGCAAGAGATTTGACCCTAGAGGGGCTCCCAAGTGCCCAACATGAGGCTCCCAGTTAGTTCCTTGGGTAGCTGAGGATTGGGAACCTGAAATGACACTATCCGAGAGCAATACTGACGAATATCTTGCATATCATCATAGAACCTTCATCTGGTGATGGATGGAGACAGAGACAGAGACCCACACTGGAGCACTGGACTGAGCTCCCAAGGTCCCAATGAGGAGCAGAAGGAGGGAGAACATGAGCAAAGAAGTCGGGACCACGAGGCGTGCACCCACCCACTGACACAGTGGAGCTGATCTACTGGGAGCTCACCAAGGCCAGCTGGACTGTGACCGAAAAAGCATGGGTTAAAACCGGACTCTCTGAACATGGCGAACAATGAGGGCTGATGAGACGCCAAGGACAATGGCACGGGGTTTTGATCCTACTTAATGTGCTGGCTTTGTGGAAGCCTAGCCAGTTTGGATGTTTACCTTCCTAGATATGGACGGAGGGGGGAGGACCTAGGACTTACCACAGGGCAGGGAACCTGGACTGCTCTGTGGACTGGAGAGGGAGGGGGAGAGGAGTGGGGGAGGGGTAGAAGGGTGGGAGGAGGGGGAGAAGGGTGGGAGGAGGGGGAGGGAAATGGGAGGCTGGGAGGAGGTGGAAACTTGTTTTTTGTTTATGTTTTTTTTCTTCTTTTCTTAATAAAAAAAAAAAACAGAAAAAAAAAAAGATAAGAATGGATAATTGGATGATATGATGATTTAAAAAATGAAGGTTATACACAAAACATATATGTTTTATAATCAAATTAAACATTATAGTTTTTTATTGCTTGATAAGTATTTTTTTATTTTTATTTTTTTAATTTATTTATTTATTAAAGATTTCTGCCTCCTCCCCGCAACCGCTTCCCATTTCCCTCCCCCTCCCCCGATCAAGTCCCTCTCCCTCATCTGCTCAAAGAGCAATCAGGGTTCCCTGACCTGTGGGAAGCCCAAGGACCGCCCACCTCTATCCAGGTCTCATAAGGCTCCCCCAAAGCCAGTACGTGCAGTGCAGTAGGATCATGAATATTAACCTTCATCAGGCGATGAAAGGAGACAGAGACAGAGACCCACATGGGAGCACCGGACAGAAATCTCAAGGTCCAAATCAGGAGCAGAAGGAGACGGAGCACGAGCAAGGAACTCAGGAGCACGAGGGGTGCACCCACACACTGAGACAATGGGGATGTTCTATCAGGAACTCACCAAGGCCAGCTGGCCTGGGTCTGAAAAGGCCTGGGATAAAACTGGACTAGCTGAACATAGCGGACAATGAGGACTACTGAGAACTCAAGAACATTATAGTTTTTTTTTTTTAAATTAAAAAGCAGCCATCCTAGTTGAATGGTAAACATTTTCCTGAAAAGCCATGGAATAACAAACAAAACTTCCACTGCCAAGTGTGCCCCTTAAAAGTTTGTCAGATGTTAGAGGATTAGAATTTGAGTAGTTTGAATGAGAATGCTCCCTATAAATAAGAATACTTGGTGTCAGCCAGGCGGTGGTGGTGCACGCCTTTAATCCCAGCACTAGGGAAGCAGAGGCAGGCGGATCTCTGTGAGTTCGAGACCAGCCTGGTCTACAGAGCTAGTTCCAGGACAGGCTCCAAAGCCACAGAGAAACCCTGTCTCGAAAAAAGAAAAAAAAAAAAAGAATACTTGGTGTCTAGTTGGTGAAAATGTTTGGGGAGGATTAGGAGTGTGACTTTGTTGGAGATGCTATTCCCAGTTAGCATTCTCTCCCTCTCCTCTGTTCCATCTTGCTTGTGGATGAAGGTATGACCTCTCAGCTACTATTCTAGCAACGAGTTCTGTTGCTCTACTCCGTGGAAGGATTGTCATGGACTCTAACCCTCTGGAACCATGAGTCTCAAATTAAATTTATTCTATATGTTATTGGCTTTATTGCAGCAATAAAAGTGTAACTAAGATGGGTACTGTCACTGAAGATGCCACACACACATTTGGTTGAAATGTTTCGTGAAATCAGGTTTGGCTGATTTGGAAGCTTCCTACTATTTTGCTCTTAAAATACTGAAAGTTGTTTTGTAAGCTTCTGTGGTGATTTGAATAGGTAAGTCCCCCATAGACTCATGTGTTTGCATGTTTTGGCATAGGGAGTGAAGCTATTAGAAAATGTGGCCTTGTTGAACCACCTTTGTCACTGTGTGTGTGTCACTGTGGAGGCAACTTTGTGGTATCATATATGCTCAAGCAACACCCAGTATGACAGCTCATTTTCTGTTGCCTGCAGATCAAGATGTTGAACTTTCATTTTGCTCTCCAGTGTCATGTCTGCCTGCATGCCATCAGGCTGCCCACTATAAAGATAATGGACCAAAACTCTGAAACTGTAAGCCTATCCCAATTAAATATTTTTTCGTATAAGGGTTGCCATGGTCACGGTATTTATTCACAGCAATAGAAACTCTGAGACAGAAGTTAGTACTAGGAGTAAGATATTACTGTGATAAACTTGACCATGCTTTTCTTTAGGGGAATTTGAAATTTGGCGCTTTGGATTAGGAAAGCAGTAGACTGCTTTAAGCACTGCTATAGTGGGCCATGCTAATAAGAGTGTGGAAAACAGTCGTTCTGAGGCTGGTTTGAGCTGTGTAGGTTCAGCTCAAGAGGTTCCAGAGGGGAACAATATCAACAACTGGGATAGAAGTTGCTCATATTATATTTTAAGAAATAATGAGACTGCCTTCTGCCCTTGCCCTAGAAATTTGTCAGAGGCAACATGAAAACAGCAATTGAATAAAATTTTTGCAAGGGAAATTTCAATATGGCTTAATATTGAATCTGTGATATGGTTGTAATTCATTATATACAATAATCACAGTAACCACAAGAGCATTATCTACCTGTAGGAAGCAAATTAATAAAAATGTCTGTGCTTATGATATTGACAGGAGGTTCCATTCTGAGGAGGTTCCATTGAACTTGGCAATGTATTCCATTTGATTTTGCCTGAGAAGACACAGGATAAAAGAGTAAAGGGTTATGTCTGTGAAAATAGTGAGCATATATTTTCAGAAGAAATCAAGAAAAAAACAGGAGGCCATTAAAAAAATGAGGACAATAATAAAATAAGTATAATATCAAGCAAATAATATTAACATGAAATGAATGCATACTACACAAACACTAGAGTGGTCAGTAGACTTTTACTATAGTTAATAGATATATTTTAGTACATTTGCTCCACTTCTTTGCTTAGGGATAAAGGATCAAAGGTTCTACACTGAACATGTTCAGTACAAATATTATGATTTACTATTGACATAATGAGGAAGAAAGGATGTACAGATTTTCTGTTTTCCTCTATGGAAATCACAAGTGTATGTGAAATAAATTATTTAATCAAAAAAGCTAATGCTAATAATATTAGGAGACTGGATACTGCAGCAAAATATTCTAATTAAAATTTAGACAAAACTACTTCCTGCTTGACCTTACTTCAACTTCAATGAATATTTTTCTTTAAACCGCTATTAAAATGGTAGAGATATAATTTTCTACAAGAAGCAAATTGAAACCCTGTTCTATTGTCACAAATATACAGGTAATAGAAAATGGTATGGCTCTCACAAATACTAATAGAGCAGAAGCCAAGAATATGAGAATAAAAATGAAGAAAATGAGATATTTTGGTAAAATGAATAAAAATATAATCACTAGAATCTTTATTCTGAATCCCAAGTACTTTCAAATATGGATGTCTCTAATTGAAAGTCAGCAGTCTTTGTAATGACAATAGTTAGATGAAGCTAGATGATTTAGAGATTTATTCACAATTACAAAAAGGAAGACTCAATTAGAACATTTTGGAAAAATAAATTGTAATTAAGGAAATTGGGAAGATGATTTTACAAGAAACCAAAACCGAGATAAACATTATTCTATAAATTTGAGAATGACATTTGCTCATCATAACATTACCCCTACTATTCTTTGCTAATGCATGCTCACATGCAACTGTCTATGTCTAATATCTTCTTCATATTCTTCCATAAGCTGCCATTCACACAGAAGTACAGGCCTCTTCCAAAGAGCAATATCTTCCTATAGACCAGGTAGGGTTGTCTTTTTAGTCATATAAGAATATCATGCTCACAATGCACAAATATACATCACTGAACTGGCCTAGGTTTAAATGACATTTACTCATCTTTTCATCTACAAAGCCTACTGTATATACTCTTCAAATAATGGTCCTTAATGAAATATTAATGAATCAATGAATAAGTAAATAGTATTCAAAATGGTCCTGTTCTATTTATGAAACATTGGTTTCAGAAAATGTTTCTGTAGTTTTATTAATGCTCTTGGGATCAGGGCACTGTTGGCATGAATAAGAAGGCTGTTTGGCAACAGGTCCAATCCGTGAAAACTAGCACACTGCTGTTAGTGCAACATTGTCCTGAATCATAAAGCTTTGTTCTACAGAAGCTACACACATACCCTCCTATATAGGAAGTCTGCAAATGCGCTTTTGTTCCATTTACGAAACAAACTCTCCAGATCTCTCCTTCACAATAAGCAGTTTTACATGATCTCTTGGAATTCAATATCCACCTAAAAGAAAGAAAATCTTTCAAACAGTTAACATTGCTCATTCTTTCTCTGATGGTTTATTTTTCAGATTTTTAAATTGATCACTCTACCTAATTTATCAAATTTCTCCAAAGATTACTGTGTTTAGAAATATGACCAAAACCTCCCAGGGCAGATTTTTTACACGTATTTCTTCTTTCTGTCTGCACAATAAATGTAGTATCAATGGATTCCATCCTGGTATCAATACATTCACTGTCATAGAGTGTAATTTGCTATGTATCTCTCTAAGTTAGATCCAAATAAACTATCATCTTGCAAGTCCTTCAATATTATTCCTTTTCCTCATTCCCAATTATGATAACATCTTCCTCAAAGAGACCGCATTTACTTATTTCACAAAATTGCCAGAATGTGCTTTCTTAAAACTAAAACACATACATGCAAACATACATGCACACACATTTATTTTAATTTCTTATATATCTTTTCCATTTTCTTATAATTTATTTTTTAATGGGAAAATATGATTTGTATTTAAAAATGAAGTAAGCCTAATATTCCACTGCTTTTCAAATATGTTTTCTTACTCATCTTTGCAGCCATAGCTTACATTTGAGCATGGTACATATATTATTCAGTATTGAAGTTTTATTGACTTTTTTATCATGTATGAGAAATATTTTCATGGAAATATTTGACTTGTTATTTTATACATGAGCGTAGATTGATTTATTTTCCTTAGCAATAATTCTGTATTATCTTAGGTATTTTGGTTCAATATTTTTCTTTTATCTTTGAACAGTTTCCAAAGATGATGATTATCTTAGAAAATTTTTTGTTTAATTATTTTTTAAATGCAACTACATTTATTTTATTCATATACATAAAATCTCATATAAATAGAGACTTTAAACATCAATATTATGGCTCTTCCTATCCCACTCAGCTTACATCCAGATCCCCAAACCCCCTGTCTCCCTCCCTCCTTTGGGGCATAGCGCCTCCCTGCCCAGCCTGCTAGGGCGCTGGGACTGAATCTGAACCGGGAGGACATAGGGGTGGCCGGTAGCTCCTTTGTTCCCATAGCCTGCCCACAGCGAGCGGGGTGGGCCCTTTGTTCGCGAGCTAACCAAGCAGCACGGAGTTTCGATCTGGGCACCGAGTGAAACATCATTGTGGTGAGTGAGTGCTGCTGCAGCTGGGATCATACCTCAGCCCGCCCACACTTCCTGGCCATCCTACAGGGGCTATACTGCCCAAACCCCCTCTCTCTTCCTATCCCACTCAGCTTACATCCAGATCCCCACACCCCCTGTCTCCCTCCCTCCTTTGGGGCATAGCGCCTCCCTGCCCAGCCTGCTAGGGCGCTGGGACCGAATCTGAACCGGGAGGACATAGGGGTGGCCGGTAGCTCCTTTGTTCCCATAGCCTGCCCGCAGCGAGCGGGGTGGGCCCTTTGTTCGCGAGCTAACCAAGCAGCGTGGAGTTTCGTTCTGGGCACCAAGTGAAACATCATTGTGGAGAAACATCTCTGGGGAGTGACATCACTGGGAAGGTACATCAGTGGGCAAGAAGACCTGATCCTATAAAAGAAGATCCAAGGGGGAGTATTGGGAGGAAGAGATGGGCAGACGCCAATGCAGGAATTCTCCCAACAATCTGAAAAACAACACGAAACCACCAGAAGCCAGTGACCCCACAACAGGAGGACATGAACACCTTAATCAAGAAGAAGTAGAAAAAACTGACTTCATGAAAGTGATTGACACCCTTAAACAGCATATAAAAAACGCCCTTATAGAAATGGATGAGAAGCATAATAGAAAGTTCGAGGAATTGAGTAAATCAGTGAATGATACCCTAGGAAACCAAGGAAAAACAATCAAGCAGATAAAGGAAACAGTTCATGACTTGAAAACTGAAATGGAGGCAAAGAAGAAAACACAAACAGAGGGCCGGCTGGACATGGAAAATCTAGGTAAACGAATAGAGACTACAGAATCAAGTATAACCAGCAGAATACAAGAGATAGAAGAAAGAATCTCAGATTCTGAGGATAACATAGAGAAAATAAACACTCTGATCAAAGAAAACAGCAAGTCCAACAAACTCTCATCACCAAACATTCAGGAAATATGGGACACAATAAAAAGACCAAACCTATGAATAATTGGAGTAGAAGAAGGAGAAGAAGTGCAGCTCAACAGTACAGAAAATATACTTAATAAAATTATAGAAGAAAACTTTCCCAACCTGAAGACAGATGTACCTATGAAGGTTCAAGAAGCATACAGAACACCAAATAGGCTGGATCAAAAGAAAACATCCCCTCGCCATATAATAATCAAAACACAAAATATACAGAATAAAGAAAGAATATTAAGAGCCGCAAAGGAAAAAGGCCAAGTTACTTATAAAGGTAAACCTATCAGACTTACACCTGACTTCTCTATGGAAACCATGAAAGCCAGAAGGTCCTGGATAGATGTTCTCCAAAAACTAAGAGACCACGGATGCAAGCCCAGACTACTATATCCAGCCAAACTTTCATTCACTATAAATGGAGAAAACAAAATTTTCCAGGATAAAAACAAATTTAAACAATACGTAGCCACAAATCCAGCCTTACAGAAAATAATAGAAGGAAAATCACTAACCAAGGAGTCCAACAATGACCACAATAACTCAGACATCTAGAGACTCTTCACCAGTGCAAATCAAAGAAGGAAAACACACAAACCCTACTACTAAAAAAGTGACCGGAGTTAACAACCACTGGTCATTAATATCACTTAATTTCAATGGGCTCAACTCACCTATAAAAAGGCACAGGCTAAGAGATTGGATACGAAAACAGGATCCAACATTCTGCGGTCTACAAGAAACACACCTCAACCACAAAGACAGGCACCTACTCAGAGTAAAGGGCTGGGAAAAGGCTTATCAAGCAAATGGACCTAAGAAACAAGCAGGTGTGGCCATACTAATTTCTAACAAAGTTGACTTCAAACTTAAATCAATCAGAAGAGATGGAGAGGGACATTTTATACTCATATCAGGAACAATTCATCAGGAAGAAGTCTCAATCCTGAATATCTATGCCCCTAATATAAAAGCACCCATGTACATAAAAGAAACATTACTAAAACTCAAGGCAGCCATCAAACCGCACACACTAATAGTAGGAGACTTCAACACTCCTCTCTCACCAATGGACAGGTCAATCAGACAGAAACCTAACAGAGAAATTAGAGAATTAATGGAGGTAATGAAGCAAATGGACTTAACAGACATCTATAGTTTATTCCACCCAAAGAGGAAAGAATATACCTTCTTCTCTGCAGCTCATGGAACCTTCTTGAAAATTGACCACATACTTGGTAACAGAGCGAACTTACACAGTTACAAAAAAATATTAGTAACCACCTGTGTCTTATCAGATCACCATGGATTAAAGTTAGAATTCAACAACAATGCTACCCCCAGAAAGCCTACAAACTCATGGAAACTGAACAGTCAGCTACTGAACCATACCTGGATTAAGGAAGAAATAAAGAAAGAAATTAAAGTCTTCCTTGAATTCAATGAAAATAAAGAAACAACATACTCGAACTTATGGGACACTATGAAAGCAGTCCTGAGAGGAAAGTTCATAGCACTAAGTGCCCACCTAAAGAAAACAGAGAAAGCACATATTGGAGACTTAACAGCCCACTTGAAAGCTCTAGAAAAAAAAGAAGCAGACTCACCTAGGAGGAGTAGAAGACTGGAAATAATCAAATTGAGGGCTGAAATAAACAAAATAGAAACACAGAAAACAATCCAAAGAATCAATGAAACAAAAAGCTGGTTCCTGGAGAAAATCAACAAGATAGATAAACCCCTATCCAAACTAATCAAACGAAAGAGAGAGAACACGCAAATTAATAAGATCAGAAACGAAAAGGGGGACATAACCACAGACACAGAGGAAATTCAGAGAGTCATTAGATCTTACTACAAAAGCCTATATGCCACAAAACTGGAAAATGTAAAAGAAATGGACGCTTTTTTAGATAAATACCATTTACCAAAACTAAACCAGGACCAGGTGAATAATCTAAACAGACCTGTAAGTCGCGAAGAATTAGAAGCTGTTATCAAAAACCTCCCTACCAAAAAAAGCCCAGGACCAGATGGTTTCAATGCAGAATTCTACCAGAACTTCCAAGAAGACCTAATACCTATACTCCTTAATGTATTCCACAATATAGAATCAGAAGGGTCATTACCAAATTCCTTTTATGAAGCCACAATTACTCTGATACCAAAACCACTCAAAGACTCAACCAGGAAAGAGAACTACAGGCCAATCTCACTCATGAATATCGACGCAAAAATCCTCAACAAAATACTGGCAAATCGAATCCAAGAACACATCCGAAAAATTATCCATTATGATCAAGTAGGCTTCATTCCTCAGATGCAGGGATGGTTCAACATACGAAAATCTATCAATGTAATCCAGCATATAAATAAACTGAAAGAAAAAAACCATATGATCATTTCATTAGATGCTGAAAAAGCATTTGACAAAATTCAACATCCATTTATGTTAAAAGTCTTGGAGAGATTAGGGATACAAGGGTCATACCTAAATATAATAAAAGCTATATACAGCAAGCCGACAGCTAACATCAAATTAAACGGAGAGAAACTCAAAGCCATCCCGCTTAACTCAGGAACACGGCAAGGCTGTCCACTCTCACCATACCTCTTCAATATAGTGCTTGAAGTTCTAGCAATAGCAATAAGACAACATAATGGGATCAAGGGGATTCGAATTGGAAAGGAAGAAGTTAAACTTTCGTTATTTGCAGATGATATGATAGTGTACATAAGCGACCCCCAAAACTCCACCAAAGAACTTTTACAGCTGATAAACAGCTTTAGTAATGTGGCAGGATACAAGATCAACTCCAAAAAATCAGTTGCCCTCTTATACACAAAGGATAGGGAAGCAGAGAGGGAAATCAGAGAAGCGTCACTATTCACGATAGCCACAAACAGCATAAAATATCTGGGGGTAAATCTAACCAAGGAAGTGAAAGATCTATTTGACAAGAACTTTAAGGCATTGAAGAAAGAAATTGAAGAGGATACCAAAAAATGGATGGACCTCCCTTGCTCTTGGATTGGGAGGATCAACATAGTAAAAATGGCAATTCTACCAAAGGCTATTTATAGATTCAATGCAATCCCCATCAAGATCCCATCAAAATTCTTCACAGATCTGGAGAGGACAATAATCAACTTTATATGGAAAAACAAAAAACCCAGGATAGCCAAAACAATCCTATACAATAAAGGATCTTCTGGAGGCATTACCATCCCTGACTTCAAACTCTATTACAGAGCTACAGTAATGAAAACAGTGTGGTACTGGCATAAAAACAGAGAAGTCGACCAATGGAATCGTATAGAAGACCCGGATTTTATCCCACAAACCTATGAACACCTCATTTTCGATAAAGGAGCTAAAAGTATACAATGGAAGAAAGAAAGCATCTTCAACAAATGGTGCTGGCACAACTGGATGACAACCTGTAGAAGAATGAAAATAGACCCATATCTCTCACCGTGCACAAAACTCAAGTCCAAATGGATTAAAGACCTCAATATCAGCCCGAACACACTGAACCTGATAGAAGAGAAAGTGTGAAATACCCTACAACAGATGGGCACAGGAGATCGCTTCCTATGTATAACCCCAGAAGCACAGACATTAAGGGCAAAATTGAATAAATGGGACCTACTTAAACTGAGAAGCTTCTGTAAAGCAAAGGACACTGTCACTAAGACACAAAGGCAACCTACTGACTGGGAGAAGATCTTCACCAACCCCGCAACAGACAAAGGTCTGATCTCCAAAATATATAGAGAACTCAAGAAACTAGACTTTAAAATGCTAATTTAACCCAATTAAAAAATGGGGCACTGAACTGAACAGAGAATTCTCAACAGAAGAAGTTCAAATGGCCAAAAGACACTTAAGGTCGTGCTCAACTTCCTTAGCAATCAGGGAAATGCAAATCAAAACAACTTTGAGATATCATCTTACACCTGTCAGAATGGCTAAAGTCAAAAACACCAAGGATAACCTTTGCTGGAGAGGCTGTGGAAGAACGGGTACCCTCATCCATTGCTGGTGGGAATGCAATCTTGTGCAACCACTGTGGAAGTCAGTGTTTCGGTTTCTCAGGAAATTCGGGATCAACTTACCCCTGGACCCAGCAATACCACTCTTGGGAATATACCCAAGAGATGCTCTATCAAATGACAAAAGCATTTGTTCAACTATGTTCATAGCAGTATTATTTGTAATAGCCAGAACCTGGAAACAACCTAGATGCCCTTCAATGGAAGAATGGATGAAGAAAGTTTGCAATATATACAGGCTAGAGTACTACGCTGCGGTAAAAAACAATGACTTCTCGAATTTTGCATGCAAATGGATGGAAATAGAAAACACTATCCTGAGTGAGGTGTACCAGACCCAAAAAGATGAATATGGGATGTACTCACTCATAATTGGTTTCTAGCCATAAATAAGGACCACGGAGTCTACAATAGGTGAACCTAAAGAAGCTAAGGAAGAAGGTGAACCGAACGAAAAACATATAGTTGTCCTCTTCGCTAAGGGAAGTAGACCAAATTTCCGGGGAGAAAATGGGATCTTGGGGGGTGGGGTGGGATGGGGGTAAGGGGAGATGGGGAGAGAAAAGGTAGAAGGGAAGGAGGGGGGACCTGGGAAATGGGAGAATTGGGATAAAGGAAAGATGGATAGGGGAGCACGGAACCACAATTCTTAGTTAAGGGAGCCACTTTAGGGTGGGCAAGTGACTTGACCCTAGAGGGGCTCCCTAGTGCCCAAGATGAGGTTCCCAGTTAGTTCCTTGGGCAGCTGAGGATTGGGAACCTGTAATGACCCTATCCTAGAGCAATACTGACGAATATCTTGCATATCATCATAGAATCTTCATCTGGTGATGGATAGAGATCGAGACAGTGACCCACACAGGAGCACTGGACTGAGCTCCCAAGGTCCCAAGGAGGAGCAGAAGGAGGGAGAACATGAGCAAAGAATTCGGGACCACGAGGCGTGCATCCACCCACTGAGACAGTGGAGCTGATCTACGGGGAGCTCACCAAGGCCAGCTGGACTGTGACCGAAAAAGCATGGGATAAAACCGGACTCTCTGAACATGGCGAACAATGAGGGCTGATGAGACACCAAGGACAATGGCAGGGGGTTTTGATCCTCTTAATGTGCTGGCTTTGTGGGAGCCTAGCCAGTTTGGATGTTCACCTTCCTAGATATGGATGGAGAGGACCTAGGACTTAACACAGGGCAGGGAACCCGGACTGCTCTGTGGACTGGAGAGGGAGGGGGAGAGGAGTGGGGGCAGGGGGAGAAGGGTAGGAGGAGGGGGAGAAGGGTGGGAGGAGGGGGAGAAGGGTGGGAGGAGGGGAAGGGAAATGGGAGGCTGGGAGGAGGTGGAAACTTGTTTTTTGTTTATGTTTTTTTTTCTTCTTTTCGCAATAAAAAAAAAAAAAGATACCAGTCCACTTAGGCATGGTCTCTTATACTATAAATGCAGCTGTAAATCATGCGCTCACTTTCTTGCTTCCAGCTCTCACTTCCAGCTGCTAGACTCTGTTCCTGTTCCCCATTTGTGAAGAAAATTGTGATTTAGGAGAAAGATCTATAAGTATTCCCTAAATAAATAACCCTTTATCATACATAAAAAAAATCAATATTATGATGCACTGGTTATAGTATGAATTCTTATCAAATTTTTGAAGTCCTGAAATTGTATCCCATCTCTGAATTGGTATGAATATACCTTCAGTTATCTCATTGTCTCTTATGATGTACTGGTAATTGTACTTAAGTAAATATAACATGCATCCATTTATCTTTCAGAATGTATTTATATACCTAGTTAGAAAAAAAGAGGACAATACAATTTCATGTCATTGCATTTTGAGAATCAGATATTTAAGGAATGGTACAAATAACAGAAGGATTGTACATGCTGTAATATTTATTTCCCATTAAAATTTTCTCAACAGATTCAGAAATATTGTACATCAAAAACTGATGGCAAAGCTGGAAATAGAAGATAACACCATCAACCTAATAAGGAACACCTATAAATCTGTATATGTAAAATCATGCAATGCAGTGATAGATAAGACAGTCCTAATGTAAGATGAATATGGCATCAATGTCTCTTTTCTCTACTAGTAGACACTGCAGTAAAATTTCTAGGAAAAAAATCACTAACCAAGGAAAATGAGCAGTCTTTCTGTCTGATTAAGAAGATACAAATTATGCATGTTCACAGATGATTATTCACAGATTGATGATGTCTGTTGAAGTATTTTTCACATTGATATGACAGAATAACAGTCAGAAACAACATAGAAAAGGAAATGACTGTTCTTGTGCACAGATCTGGTCAAAAGGCCCATCATGACCAAAAAGGAAGAAGGTGGATGATTTCAAGTTGATGGTCATTTAGCATCTAGTTGCATCTTATGGAGGCCAGGAAGAAGAAGGGGCCAGGTGATAAAACCTCCAAGTTTTATATTAAAGGACTCATTTCCTCTTTTTTGCATAAAAATTTTGTAAATTTTTTACAATTTCCTAAAGAAGTACAGTCCACTTTGGACAACATCTTTAAACACAGTTGCCTGTCTAGGAAAGGTCACACTGTAACCAGGACTATATGAATGAGACAAAAGCTTAAGGATGAATCTATTAGCTGGAAGGTCAATCAGTCAGTTAAACAAACAACTCCCCTTCAAGTTAAAGTTTTTAACTTTTACTATGAGGGTTGTTTCTTTTCTATAAAAATTATGAATAATTGGATTATTAGTACTTTTAAAACAAAACAAATTTATTAGCTTACAGAAGGTAAAGATAAATATAATTTCACTAACTGCATAAATCTTCATAAGGTAATATTGAATAAAATATCTATATCTATATAACTAGAGGAACCATTTTAAGGCATTATATCTCCTGAATTGCTTTATATCTATATCAGTTCTATACCTAAACATATATTCAATCTCTTTACAAATATGAGATAGAGATATGGTGATTATTGACAAACAAATGCTAAATTTTCCTCCCTAAGCAGACATTTATTGGCTAAAGCTCTTCATCAAGGGTTAGGACCATGATGTTTCCCTGAAGCATATTGTCATATCAACTGGTGTTGCCATTGTTCAGGTATTGTTTGCATAGACATGACCTTAAGATTTCATGGGACCCACTTCTATGTCATAGTTAGAACAATCTCATAACACATTTCCTCATCCATTGTTTCTTGAAATCATCTTGTCCCCTTGGTAGTTTGAAAAAATGGCTCCCGAAGGGAGTGACACTATTAGGAGTTGTGTCCTTGTTGGAGGAAGCATGTCATGGCTTTGAGGTCTTTTTCACCAGGTTCACTCAATTTGACAGGTAGTCAACATTCTGTTGTCTCTGAGTCAAACTGTAAGGATTCTCAACTCTAACATGGAATGTGCATGCACACCACCACACTCCCAGCCATGTTGGTTATGGACTTAACCTCTGAAACTATAAGTGATCTTTCCTAATTAAATATTTCCTTTATAAAAATTACCGTGGTCGATGCATCAGTTCGGGATAAGCACCCAACAGTCAATTTTTCTCTACATTTTGAACAGTTGTGCTTTCTATACTGATGCCTGTGTTGCAAAAGGAAGCTTCTTGGTGAGAGTTACAAGTATTTTAAACATAAGAATAACTATTCAGAATGTAGCAAAAAAAATTGTGTAGGAAAGTAGCAAGGTAGATTCCCCTCTAAGATTCGTGACCTCATCAGCCATCAAGATCTGCATATGTTCTCAGTACAAAAAACAAAAACAGGAAATGCAAATAACAATGACAAACCAAAACTCTTAAATCATAAGTACCTAAATGAAATTTTAATTGTTCTAGCTTATTCATTTATTTTAGAAACTATGGTCTCACAACCTAGACTTCCCTCAACAGAAGAATGGATGAAGAAATGTGGTACATTTACACAATGGAGTATTTCTCAGCACATTAAGAAAATACAGGGAGGAGAGCAGAGAAAAATGTAGAGCTCAATAAAAATCAATAAAAAAAAAAAAGAAAATGATGTCATAAATATTTCAGGCAAATAGCTGGAATTTAGAAACAAATGACCTAAATGAGGAAATTCAGATACAGAAAGAAAAATATGGCATGTATTTTCTTACTTGTGGAAAATAACCCTGGACTACAGGATAACTGAGCTATAAGTCAAAGATGTAGAGGATCTATATAGAGAAAAGAGACTTCGGAGCCACAGAGCACTCAATGGGAGAGGAAGTGGAAAAGATTTATTTGCATTTTTGGCTTTGAGAGATAGGAATGAGAGGATCGGATGGGGAAAGGTGGGGTTGAAAGAGAAAAAACAGAGAAAACATTAGAATTGAGGGACATTTGGGGAGTGGTATAGAAACCTAGTACAGTGAAACTTCCTAAAATATATGAAGGAAACCCTAATAAATTCTCCAAAATTTCTCTGGTAGCTGATGAGAATAAATACAGAGACGAACCACGAGGCATTACCCAGACAGATAGAGAGACCTTAGAACACACAGCTCTAAATGGGATATCTTCATCAAATCCAACCTTGAGACGTCAGAGAACCCCACATAAAAAGAGGCAAAAAGTGTGTAAAAGTCAGGGGTAAGGAGAACACTAGTTGGACAAGGTCCTTTAAATCACCTGAGCAAATGTCATATAAACTCACAGAGACTGAGACAGGAAGCACAGGGCTGGTGTGTGTCTGTAGTGGGTCCTCTGAGTCTTATCACTTTCAGTTTAGTATTTTTATGGGATTCCTGAGTGTGTGAATGAGAGGGTCTTTGATTCTTGTGCTTTCTCTTAGAGCTCTTTTCTTCCTGTTGATTTCCCTTGTCTAACTTTGATATGATGTCTTTACCTGAGCTTACCATATTTTATTTTGTTATGCTTGATTGTTGTCTCTTAGAAGCTCATTTCCTTTTCTAATGAGAGGCAGAAAGGCAGTGTATCCAGATTAATGGATGGGAGGTAAAGGGAAGTGGAAAGAGTAAAGGAAAGAGAAATGATAATCAGGATATACTGTATAACAAAATAATCTATTTCCTGGCAAAAGAGGAAAATTGAAAATAAAAGCCCGGAAATAGCCGGGCGGTGGTGGCACGTGCCTTTATTCCCAGCACTCTGGAGGCAGAGGCAGGTGGATCTCTGTGAGTTTGAGACCAGCCTGGTCTACAAGAGCTAGTTCCAGGACAGGCTCCAAAACCACAGAGAAACCCTGTCTCGAAAAACCAAAAACCAAAAAAAAAAAAAAAAACCCGGAAACAAACAAATTATAGTTTTAAAATTCTCTTTATGAATAATTTTGATTCATGATTTTTCAATGGACTGAGGACCACATACACCAAAATTGTCACATAGATATGTAAGAATAATAGTACTCTGTGTCTCTGATCCACCAACCATGATCACTGGTATTAACTAATGAACTGAAAGTTTATGTTAATAAAATCAAAACAATTCATACATGGATGTTTGTATCAGGTTAATACACAATTGCCAAAGCTTAGATGTAGGGTTAAGACAGCCCCTTGAGGGGGCTGGGTTTGCCTCGGGCTAATGCCTACAGATAAATGGGAATGCGGGAGGCGGCTCCGGCCCCTTTCCTTCCTACCTACTGTGTCACGCGGGAACTTCGGTTCTGTAAGTTTATCATTAAAGTGTTAATATTCTTTAGTATCTGCATTGCATTTATTTACGCCGATACACTTAGAAGAAGTAAGATATACTTCAATGCATGAATGGATTAACAAACTATGATATATGTGTAACATATTATTCACTTATCAGAAGAAATGACATAATAATACACAAGAACATACTGAAGCTACACACACATATACATACACACACATATATAAATAACTTATGTATAAAAACTATATATGATTTCAATCATTTATCATACTGAAAATTGTATAGCTGTAGAAATAAAAAGAAAATAATTAGTTGTCAATCATTTGAAATGAGAAGAGGCAGGGATGAATTGAGAAATGTAGAGAAATTTTAAATAGTGGGAATCTTCTTTATGACAATATAATAATGGATACTTATTATTCTGTGAATGCTAATTTCCAGAGAGACCAGACATTTCATAATAACAATGACATCAACATCATCCTCTCAATGGTGTATGAATAAGTTAGAGAAGTAATAACTCCATAAAATCTTAAAGAGTTTATAAGAATTCCTGAGTAAAGATGAAACATTGGGGGAGGGGCAAGGGAAGTGAGGAGAGAAGAAGGGGATGGGAGAAAAAGACATGAGTGATTTGTAAGGTCAAGTTGGGGTAAGGATGAGAGGGAGAACAAGGAAATAGATATCTTGATAGAGGGAGCCATTATGTGGTTAGTGAGAAACCTGGCACTAGGGAAATACTCAGGAATACACAAGGATGACCCCAGCTAAGAATCCAAACTATAGTGGAGAGGGTGCCTGAATTGCCCTTCCTCTGTAAGCAGACTGATGATTACCTCAAAACGCCTTATGTAATTTGATGGTATATAATTCCAGTTTAGCACCAATTGCATTATTAAATTACTTTAAGTGAAAGTATAGTATATGCAACTGATAATCCATCAACTGTTAGAGGGCAGTTTAGATGGGAAGAGATTGACAGAAAGAGGAAGAAGGCAGGAAAATAGCTAGTGCTTATAGAGGAAAATGATCAATACGTAGGCAAGGTAAGAGGCAAAGGGCTTTTGTACAAATTCTGTGAAACCTAATGTACCTTATCCTTTCATTGAAAAAGTAGATATACGTATTTCTTAATGATGGAGTAGAAAAGTCCATGAACTATGTTCAACAAAAAGACCCAGTCTCAAATGAAGGAGATTCTTAGTGCATTTCATTTCTGTGATAAACACAAGAAGCTGGCAATTGTTCCTTAATGCCAGACAGAGAGACAGAGATTAGAGGCATGTCAGAATCTGAGAGGACGAGGATGTTGATGGAGAGCAAAGAAGAGCAGAACAGTCCTATTACATTGCAACACTTTTTCAAAGAATATGCCACAAATTGGGTAGCAAACAGTATTCATGTATTTTTAGTTTTAAGTAACTGTCATTCAAAGGTTGTTATGATCAGGAAAGTTATAAAACTTAACTTAGGATGAACTCAGACTCAAGACCTTGAACTGAGACTTGATGTTTTATGACTCCCAAATTGAGACTTTAAGTCATTCACTGTTAACAGCAGCGAAGGCACTGCCAATTTTAAATTAGTATGAATGGTCAGATTTATATCATTTTATTCATAGTGATGACTATTTTAAGCTGTCTTGAGTTCAGTGTCTTTATTGCACAAAATGACCTTCACAATTTAAAAAATAGAGTAGATTTTGTGAGACACAGATTAATTTTCTGAAATTCTGTAATTTTCTAGAGACAACAATAGCAAGTATTCTTTAATATGCAAGAAAGATTCTTCAGAACTTCACTCCAAAACAATAGGACAAATATTTCCAGAAATGCATTAAATAAACCTTAGCAAGTAACATTCAGTTTGTGATGAAATAAAGAAATGCTCCCTCACACCACAAATAAACTGGGAGAGATGTGGAGAAGCCAGAGGGTTTGAAGTTAGGAGGGGAGTTTGTGAAATGCATCAAGATAAATTTTGCTTAGATAGTATTGACAACAACTTGATGAAGGCATGATATTATTTTTTTTACTAAAGGTTTCTATCTGTAATAAAACTAAGGCTGACATAAACAGATTTCAAAAATGAAAAAGTTTATCAGATGGTAGCCAGAAAGATATAATCAGCGCGCGCACACACACACACACACACACGTGCACACACAAGGGGAGGGGACAGAGGCAGAGAGAGACAGAGACAGGGAAACAGAGAGAGACAAAATGTCAAAGGCAATGCCTATTGTAGGAGAATATCAATGGCAGCTGCTGAGAGTGAACTCAGAGTCACTGAACAGCCACTGCTTGGAAGAGATGGAATAACCTCTACTGGAGGTCATTTTGATAAAGCATTTTGGAAATCAGAACTCTCGCCAGACTACTGAAGTGAAGCTTGCAGATAGAAATGAATCTGTTCTGGTTGTTTGGTTTCAGTCTTTGAAGTAAGTTGATAACACATTGGCTTGACAGGAAGTCTCCATGTTCATAAAGTATTAAGCCATGATTTCTTTTCAGTTCAACTGCTTTCAGAGGCAATGGAGATATTACACTGAACTAAAATATGCAGTTAAAGTCAGACTAATGATTCGATTTGTACAGCTTTTGATAATAGATTTTCAGGTCAAGTGAAGACAGAGTAAAAGAACCAGTACACTTGCAAATAGTCTCAATTTAAGTTGAGACAGTGAGCAGACAGAATGTCTGAAAATGCAGAAAATATGGGGAACAAAATAAATGGATGCATTGCATTTATATGTTTGCATAGATAATACAGACAAAAGGAATTTTTGCCATTTCTTAAAAATCTGATTTTTAAGTTACAATCACACTTACACAAGAAAAATAAAGTTAACTATTGATTATCTATATGGTTCAAATTAAATCATATTTAATATTTAACACTACTAACATCAAATAATCATTTAAATTAAATATCTGTTTGATATTAATCTAAGGAGTTTAAATAATTTTTCACTTTTAAGATTGACCAAGGTCAGTATATTATCAAATTTATCTGTTACTTTGTTTTAGTGAAAATACTTGACAATGAGAAAAATTACGAACTCTAGAATACTAAATTTCCAGTCTTTTTGTTAATTAGCTGAATTGGGTGAGTCATTATTTCCTTAGTTACTGAGATTTATTTCACAGATTCTTGTTTACATTAGATGGGGACAAAGTCGCCACAGTTCGAAATATTCTACTTAGAAAACTCATTTAGTACTTTGCTTCCATTCATCACCACGGCATAGCTCTGTATATTTGTATTTGTCTTGTGATCACATGGGTGATAATATAATTAAAATATTACCTTGAGTTTTGAATAGCTTTATGTTGGCCTGATAGCTGTTTGCAATAAAAATAATTTGTCATGGTTTTGGTTTGCAGCAGGGAGGTGAATTCCCAATTACTACTGTCAAAGAAGGTGGACAACCACGGCTTTGTACCATACTCTGTTATTAATCTATGCCTAGTAGGCTATATTATATTTTATGTAACTTATACTTACGGATTTTTCAACTTTATGGTAAATTTATTAGAATAATCATACCTTTTAATAAAAGCATCTAGAAATCACTTCAACAAATGGTCAATTTTTAAGTTTATATTAAGTGCTTTTCAATACAAATATTAAATCTCAGAAAACTCATTTTCCTTCCCTTCCTGAAATCAAGAGCATGCCTTTGTGTGATAGGCTGTAAGGCACAAAATAAGAACATTATATGTCTGATATCTAAATAGTATGGCAAAATGTATGTGTTTGTAGTTGAAGGGCTTGCTCAGTGGTGAACTTCCAGAGGACCTGGGTATACTTCCCAGCACCCACATAATTATTAGGAAGCATCTGTAAATCCAGTTCCCAGGGGACACAAGTTTCTTCTCTGACCTATATGGGCCCTTCACCCACGTGGTGCACAGATGCATATATAGGCAAAACACCCCAAAACAAAAAATGAAAATATCTGTGGGACTACTGGGTGGGAGCCTTGTCCACAACATCAACTCTAAAAAGCACCTTGCAACAAATAAACCCTTTGTGTCTGAGAATAAGCTAAAATTGCCACACAGCATGCTGCGTGGTCTGGAAATGTCTCTGTGTATGGTGGCGGGAATCTGCCATGCTTTCCAGCCTGTACACACCTAGCAGACTCAATCCAGCTGCTTTCCCAGGTGGGATACTGAGTATCAGCCATTCTCTCAGCTCCTTCTCCTCTAACCCCGAGTGGGCATACAAGCATACAGACCTAAAGTGTGTAGCTGGCCATGTGGGTTAACCCCAAACATATGTCATCATTTTATAGGAGGAGTCTGTTTGTTCATTTCCTGACCACATAGACCCAAAAATTCACACAGAAACTGTATTCATTACAACATTATTTCACCTATTAGCTCAGGCTTCTTATTAACTAACTCTTATATCTTAAATTAATCCATTTATATTAATCTATGTGTTACCACAAGGCTGTGACCTACCAGTAAGTTTCCAGCACTGCTTCCTTTGGCAGCTACATGGCATCTTCTTGACTCTGCCTACTCTCCCTACATATCTCTTCCAGCCTGGCTATATTCTGCCCTGTTACAACCTGAACCAGCTTCTTTGTTAACCAATGGTAGTAATGCATATTCATAGCATACAGAGGTTCTTTTTGTTTTCCAGTTCTATTATATCAAGAAGCTGTGCTGTTTTATGTAAACTAAGGCACTGATTCCAAGTATGTGATCAATCTTGAGGAAAGTTCCATGAGTTGATGAGAAGGTGCAATATTTAATGTGTGTATGAAGTGTTCTGTAAATATTTGCTAATTCCAGTTGATTTATGACAATATTTGCCTAAGCATACCTGAACACAGAGCAAGTTTCAGCACATATAAGAAAACTGAAATATCATCCAGCATCTTATCTGACCACTGTTGTAAAAAGCTGGGTATCAACAACAACAGAAACAATAAAAAGTTACAAACCTGTCGACACTGAACAACTCACTAGTGAGTGAAAAATGATTTAAGAAAAAATAATTAAGGAGAAAAACAAATTGTTTGAATTGAATGGAAATGAAAATATGACATGCTCATTCTTATGGGGCACAAAGATGGCAGACATAAGAGGCAAGATCTTAACATTAAGTTACTAAACTTAAAAAAATGGAGTGATATTATTGAACATACACAAAAGCTATAGAACAAGAAAAGGAATAACACACAGAAAGCAAAAAACAGCAAAGAATAATCAAATTAATGAAATAGAACTAATGTTTGTACTGATTTGAGTGAGAATGTCCCACATAGACTCAGATAATTGACTGCTTTGTCCTCAACTATCAGGCTTGTTCTGAAAAAATTGGGATGCATGGCATTGTTGGAGCAGTTGTGACTTTGTTGGAGAAGGTATATCACTAGGAGTAGACATTGAGTTTTCATAACACCTGGCTAAGCTCAATTTCATTCTGTCTGCCTGAAACTTGTGAATCAGATGATATCTCTCAGCTACTGCTGTACTGTCGTGCCACCATGCTTCCTACAAACTATGATGATTGAGCCTATACTTCTGTAACTATAAGCAATCCCAGAGTTATATTGCCTCCTTTTAAAAGTTGTCTTGGTTATGGTATCTTCTTACAATATTAGAACAGTAAGTAAGACAAAGACCCAGACATAATTCTACACATCTATGGACACCTGATTTTTGGCAAAGAAGCTAAAAATTCACACTGAAACATAATATAACCTCTTCAACAAATGATGCTGGTCAAACTAATTGCTGCATGTCGAAAACTGTAAATAGATTCATGTTTACTACCCTACATAAAACTCAACTCCAAATGGATCAAGATCAGATACCTTGAATCTGAAAGAAGTAAAAGTATTGAAAAATCTTGAACTCATTAGAACATACACACACACACACACACACACACACTCACACACACACACACACAGTGTGTGAACAGGACACCAATAACAAAGGCACTAAGACTAAAAATTAATGAAGGTGACATCATGAAACTGAATTTTTTTGTATGGCAAAGGATATCATTATTTGTAGAAAACATTAGGCTACAGAATGGGAGAAGATCTTAACCTATTACACAGGTAGAGGGTTGATATCTGTAATATCTAAAGAACTCAAAAACCTGGATATCAGGAATACAGATTATCCAATTAACAGTAGGAGTATAACTAAATACATAGTTCTCAAAAGATGTCTGCATTTATAGTATATGAAACCATGCTCAAAGTGAACCAATATCTTCAGCTACTGGCTGAAGGACTTATTACAACACAATGGTATTTTGTTGATTTTTTTCCCTCATATTTCTTTGGCATTTTTTAACTTAATAAAAAAATGATCTTTTTCTATATATGATTTTGTGTTCTTATGGGTTTTGTTTTTGTGTGCATCTGTATGTGTATGTGTGTTTCTTGTTCTTTCTTCCTCTCATTCTTTCTACTTCCTTTCCTATTCTAATTATAATTTCTGTTTATGTTTTATTTGTATGGCTATTTTCTCTGCATGTATGTTTGTGCCTGATGTACATGGAGGCCAGAAGTAGGTATTAATCCCTCTATGAGTGGAGTTACAGACATTAGTGAGTTTCTTTCCTTCCGTCTTTCTCTTTTTTTAATTTCCATTTTTTTCTAAAGTAAAAAGATAAAGCATAGAGTAGAGTGGGTAGGGAGGTTGGGAGGACATTGAAGGACCTGGAGGAGAGAAAAACATGATAAGAAAGTCTAACATAAAAAAAATCTATTTTCAACTTTTAAAAAAATCTAAAATTGATGATAATAATAAAATGTTTCATTACCTTTTCATTACAAAGATAAGATCAGTAAATACCATCAAGATTAACACTGATGATCAGAATAGAATCTGAGAAATAAGGAAATGATAATTTAAAATATGAGTCAAAATGGTCAATGAATAATTTACAAATGGTATAGTGATAAAGAAAACCAAAGACAACAACATTCTTGCCCTTTGGTTACACCGTGCTACCCTTCCATTTTTACAGCAGTTACTGATCATAGAGAACATTTCTCTGACTCTCCAAGGATGAATGAGTATTTGTTGGACTTCACACAGGAAAAAAAATAAGAATGGGTCTTCTGTATGTAGAGATAAACAATTTCTTGTTATGCTATGATAATATTTTAATTAAATAAGAGGTAGAAAAAGATGCTAGGGTGGTGGCACATACATTTAATCCCAGTATCCAGGGGGCAAAAGCAGGCAAATCTCTGTGAGTGTAAGGCAAGCCTGGTCTATGGATTGAGTTCCAGGACAGCCACTGCTGTTACACAGAGAAAACCCGACTTGACAATATACACAAATAAAGCACAGCCTAGAGATAAAAATGGGGTAACTTACTGTCTTTTTATTTTAAATTAACAGTTATACATTTAACATTGAACAGAAATCAATTTAAAATCAGTCAATATTTACTCAGTATTTTCCCAGTCATAACAAGTGGATGTATGTGAAGTATTTTCTTGTATTTTAAAGATGATAGCTGCCTTGAGTTTTAGTAATGTTTCTTTTACGTACGTGGGAGCTTTTATATTAGGGGCGTAGATATTCAGGATTGAGACTTCATCCTGATGAATTGTTCCTGTTATGAGTATAAAATGTCCCTCTCCATCTCTTCTGATTGATTTAAGTTTGAAGTCAACTTTGTTAGAAATTAGTATGGCCACACCTGCTTGTTTCTTAGGTCCATTTGCTTGATAAGCCTTTTCCCAGCCCTTTACTCTGAGTAGGTGCCTGTCTTTGTGGTTGAGGTGTGTTTCTTGTAAACAGCAGAATGTTGGATCCTGTTTTCTTATCCAATATCTTAGCCTGTGCCTTTTTTTTTTTTGTTTGTTTGTTTTTTTTTGCTTTTTCAAGACAGGGTTTCTCTGTGGCTTTGGAGCCTGTCCTGGAACTAGCTCTGTAGACCAGGCTGGTCTCGAACTCACAGTGATCCGCCTGCCTCTGCCTCCCGAGTGCTGGGATTAAAGGCGTGCGCCACCACCGCCCAGCTTAGCCTGGGCCTTTTTATAGGTGAGTTGAGCCCATTAACATTAAGTGATATTAATGACCAGTGGTTGTTAACTCCGGTCACTTTTTTAGTAGTAGGGCTTGTGTGTTTCCCTTCTTTGAGTCGTGCTGGTGAAGGGTCTCTAGATGACTGAGTTATTGTGGGCATTGTTGGACTCCTTGGTTAGTGGTTTTTCTTCTATTATTTTCTGTAAGGCTGAATTTGTGGCTACGTATTGTTTAAATTTGTTTTTTATCCTGGAAAATTTTGTTTTCTCCATTTATAGTGAACGAAAGCTTGGCTGGATATAGTAGTCTGGGCTTGCATCCATGATCTCTTAGTTTTTGCAGTACATCTATCCAGGACCTTCTGGCTTTCAAGGTTTCCATAGAGAAGTCAGGTGTAAGTCTGATAGGTTTACCTTTATAAGTAACTTGGCCTTTTTCCTTTGCGGCTCTTAATAAAAAAAAACTAAATAAACCCAGAAAGACAAACATGGTATATACTCACCGATTAGTGGATATTAGACATAATGCAAAGACTAACCACCTATACTCCATGACTCCAGAGGAGCTAGGTTGCAAGGAGAACTCTAAGAGAGACATACATGGATCCCCCTTGGAAGGGGAAATAGAGAAAATTTCCTTAGAAAAATCGGAGCATGTGTGTGTGTGGGAAAATAGAGGGAAGAAGGGGAGAGAGTGTTGAAAAGGGAAGGGGGGAGGAGAACATGAGGGAATGGGATGGCTGAGATGGGGCGAGGACAGAGAGGGAGAGCAAGGAAAGAAATATTTTGATTTAGGGATCCATTATGGGGCTAGCAAGAAGCATGACAATAGGGAAATTGCTAGGAGTCCGCAAGGATGTACCCAGCTAAGACCCTAAGCAATTGTGGAAAGGGTACCTGAATTGGCCATTCCCTGTAATCAGATTGATGACTACCAGAATTGTCATCATAGAAACTTCAACCAGTAACTAATGAAAGCAGATGTCAAGATCCACAGCTTGCACTGGGCAGAGTTCTCAGAGTCCTGTTGAAGAGTGAGAGGAACAAAAGTATGTGCAAAGGGGTCAGGACAATGATGGGGACACCCACAGAAACAGCTGACCTGAGCTAGTGACAGCTCAGTAACTCTGAACTGACAGCAGGAATACCTGCAGAGGTCAAAAGTATGCCCTCAGAATGTGGATTACAGTTGTGTGGCTGGGGAAGTCTGTGAGGCCACTGTCAATGGGACCAGTATTTATCCCTAGAACATAAACTGACTTTTTTGGAGACAATTTTCTTTGGAGAGATACCTTGCTAAGCTTAGATATTGGGAGAGAGCATTGGTCCTGCCTCAGCACTATGCCAGACTTTGTTGACTCCCAAGTGATTTGGGATTCCCCTCTGTATTCTGTGAATATGTTTTATTGCCATTCATTAATAAAGAAACTGCTTTGTGCCTATTATAGTGCAGAACAGGGCAAGATGGGAATTCCAAGCAGACAGAGGAGAGAGTAGGCAGAGTCAGAGAGATGCCATGTAGTCACCTCAGGAGACAGATGCCAGATAACTGGACAAAACCTTAGTTGGCCACAGCCATTAATTGATGCACAGATTAATAGAGATGGATTAATTTAAGATATAAGAGCTAGATAACAATATACCTAAGTGGTTGGTCAAGCAGTGTTTTAATTAATACAGTTTCTGTTTGGTAATTTCGGGTCTGGGTGGCTGGGAACTAATGGGCAGCTTTTCACTATAGCCCATAGGAAGCCTTACCCTCTCTGAGGAGCAGATGAGGGTGGAGTGGGTGGAAGGTGGGAGAAGCAGGAGGACTGGAGGAAGAAGGAACTGGGATTGGTATGTAAAATGAGAAAATATTTTTAAAAAGGAAATAAAAAAGAAAACAATTAAGCAGATATTTTTAATTTTGTTGAAATGTACACATATAAAAATGTTTCTGATTATATTTTTATGCACTAGAATTGAGCAGATGTTTATCCTACTTTACAATCTTAGTAGTAGTAGATGTTGTTTCCTTCTAAGGACTTTTTAAATTCAAGACTTTAATTTCTAGGCTTGTATCCATAACCACTTGCATACTCTGGGGGCGATTCTGGCACAGGCCAACTATGAAGAGATGGGTTTGCTTTATGTTAGATCTCTATTGAAGGTGTTCTTCTGGCTTCTTCCTTTCCTTTGTATACATTATAACAGTCTTATCACCTGGTCTTGAAGTCCAAGTGTAAGAGCTCAAATGCATTCATGGATCTCCTCAGGTTTCTCTAACTATTCTTTGACTTCCTTTGTCTTCCAACATAAGATGGGATGGAGACTTCTGATACATACACTGACTCAGCACTGCAAAACACTTGAGAGAGTAGTGCATACACAAAGGATACAGGGTTCGTATGGCCATATATTTGTATGGGTTTGATTTGTCTCTCTGAGATAATGGATATGGGGAGAGACTCATGTTGATTTCTGGTCAATGTGTCCTTTGTTTTTATTAATTTATATAAAAGGTGTTGAAGAAGAATTTGAAATTCCCAGTTTCGCCGGGCGGTGGTGGCACACGCCTTTAATCCCAGCACTCGGGAGGCAGAGGCAGGCGGATCTCTGTGAGTTCGAGACCAGCCTGGTCTACAAGAGCTAGTTCCAGGACAGGCTCCAAAACCACAGAGAAACCCTGTCTCGAAAAACAAACAAACAAACAAAAAAAAGAAATTCCCAGTTTCCTTTATCAGTCTCACGTAATGATTTAGTATTGAAGTCATCCTGCATGCTTATCCTGCTTCCCCTCCATGACTCACACACACACACACACACACACACACACACACACCCTAAGAAGACAAATTTGTGTTTTTGTCTGTGGAGAAACCACTAATATGCCCTAAAGAGAAAATGATATTCACCTTCATCATATACACAGCGAAGAATGGGTCTCACATTATCCTCAGCTGGACGCATCGCTCTAAGAACTGGCAGATACCTTGGAAACTAAATTGGCTTGATAATTAAAAAATACAATTTTTAGGGCCTTTCATATCATGGAGTTTAATTGTGAATGTCACTTTTTCTCTGAGGTATAATACATTTTCGCTATTCTTTATAACTTTTTTTCAAACAGATAATGAAGTACTACTTTAGTTATCTGATATATCTGTATCGTATGTTCTGTTGTGATGACTTATACAGATGATTTCAGTGCAGAGATGTTTTCCAAACATAGATTTATCCGTACTTTTATCTGAACACATTTCTTCTAGTCTCCCCCACTCCAGTCTTCCATCTAGCTTTCTTAATTGTTAATACTTGATGGCATAAAATATGCTTGAATTTATTAGGCAATGTTCTCATGTATAAAATCTATGTGAAAGATATTTTATCAAATTCAACATCAAACTGATAATATACTTTACAACAACCATTTGCCAAATGGAGAAACGTCAGACACTGAACGAGCATTATCCTTCATCCTGATAGGTGAAATTAATGAAATAATTAAAAAAACATATGAGGAAAATGAAGTGTTATAAGACCCCAACAAACTGGAAAACAAAATATTATTGCCATGATAATATGACCACCTCCAATGATCTCAAAAAGAACATTGATAATTTTTTTCCATGTTGCATAATAGTCTTTAACATGTGGTACCAACCGGTGTCACAAAAAGAACACTGTACCTTCCTCTGCCTCATTAAGATAATGGAGGCTAGCCTGTTAGCACTTACTGAAAATTTACACCAAAAAAATTAATAAAAAAAATCTCAGATAACATTGACAAGGAACTTTTTCTAAACTGGGAAATTCTTACTAGAAAGGACCAAGATTCACAGGTAACATGTTCTGATATTTATTGTAGAAAGACACTAATCTCTTCTTTCTAGGATATTTATTATTGTTGAAAATATACTGAGGAAAGTTAAACACTGACTGTATTTAGATCACTTTCAATTTAATATCTCAATGACAAATAACATTTGAACAGTGCCTTTTTAGGAAGTCCGATGAGCCTGCTCTGCAAAGAGCTTATGATCTAATTATGAGAAGAGATCTGTCCTGAACAAGCAGAACACAATTTTTTAGGGTGTGGTCAGATCAAGAAGAGAGAATAAAAATAGTTCCCTGGTGTTTTTAACCCTAAGACAAAGTAGTCAGTAACAGAATTTCTTGTTATCTCAACCACAAACAGCCATTACTTCACATTTTCCCCATCTTCTCTTATTTGTACTCTACTGGGACTCATTATTGTTTTCCAGCCACCACAGGCAGCATGGACTGCATCATTTTCATCATTTTCCATTATCTTCTCTTTTTGGTATTGAAATACTATTTTCAAGTGAGTTCCTATAAATGGAAGGTAATATAAAATAGGAACCAAAGCATGTTTCAGCTGGCCCAAATTCTAGGAGAATGAGCAAATTCAAATATGACTATCATATAAAGTAGAAAAAAATGAGTTTCTCTATGCATCCTATTGCAAAAGAAGAAAATACTGTAATGACATTTCATTTATATTTTAGAAAATAAATTTTGCCTGAAGATCTGAGAGTAAAAAGTCCCACTGGTCAACCTTACAGACCAGGTAATGGTAAAACACATCTTCAATCCCAGTAGCCACAGTAGTTTGCCTTAGAAACGAATGGCGCATGCTTTTAATCATGGTGGTTCATGCCTTTAATCCAAGCCCTAAAAAAGATTTAAAATGGGGGGAAAAAAGCTCTCAAACATAATCTCATTCTGAGATTCCTGGAGTCAGGATCGACAATTCAAACTGAGATTGAGGTAAGAGCCAGTGGCTGGCTTTTTTGCTTTTCAGGTCTCCGGGTTTAGCCTCAATTTCTTTCCCTGAGTTTTTATTAATCGTGCATCAAAATACTATATTGCTATATTGAAGAGATGGTAAATTTGGAAAAGAATATGTGTGAAATTCGACAGTTTCATTACAATGAATAAAACAAGTATTTTCATGCATACCTCCTAAAGGTTTTGATGAGGGAATTCTTTGAAAATCCTAATAAAAGAATACCTCTACTTTTCCTTTTTACACATATTCATGCATACTTGTTATCCAAGTGTCATAGTACAACTTGGTATTATGTTGATCTATGTATGGTAGCATTGCTAAGGTGCTTTTGGCCTAAGCCTGCATCTCTTTTAATATTAAGAATTGAAGTAATTTCCTGAGAGATAAATCACATCTAATCTCTCTAAGGAGAGTAAATCAACATTCTGGGGTTGCTGGGACTACTGAAATGATAAGCCAGCAGCCATCAGAAGATGAAATTGAAGTATGACATTGTGCTCACATCTTGCAGAATTAAATACATATTTTAAGTGATTTTGTGAGTAAAACATCAAGAAAGTCACCATGGTGGGTGATATAATATGCCACCTTCACATCTTTTTGGTATTGAAGGCTTTATTTTTTCCTACCAGTGGCCACAACTAGTACCTCATTAGAGAGGCTACATCCAAATACTGATCACTACAGACCTTTAGTGTTGGGAGTAGGGCTGCTTGTTGGTTCTGGACTACTCAGCCCTGAAATAATCATACAGAAACTATATTAATCAAATCACTGCTTGGCCCATTAGCTCTAGCTTCTTATTGGCTAACTCTTACACATTAAATTAACCCATTTCTAGTTATCTGTGTATGGCCACATGGCTGTGGCTTATCAGGTAAAGTTCCCAGCATCTGTCTCTGGCAGGACTACATGGCTTCTTTCTGACTCTGCCTTTTTCCTCCCAGCATTTTGTTTAGTTAAACTCCTAAATATCAATCTGATTTTGGAAAGCCCAGATTCCTCTATGTATTTGAACATTTAACCAAAAATAGTGAAAAAGATTACCAAGGCCAGGACTGTTTTACTTACATATATATATTTTTTTTTCTATCCCTGTGGACACACTAACATTTTAGTATATATTGAGTACCAAAGAAAAGTGAGGAAAGGAGAATATAAGTGGTACCGTGTGATGCAAGATAGACATGCCTGAACATCCCAAAGTTCTCATGTACTCAGGTGATAACAGAATTTCCTTATTCTTTGTTTTTATAGATAAAAGTTTCAGAATTACTAAAAATATTATGTCATTGACATTACTTTCCCAACCAACAGAGAAAAAAATGTAGTCTATAATGATTTGTAGTACTCACACAACAGTACAATGTGAATACATCATTCAAACTATCAAATAAACAAGAAATCTTAAAAAGGAAACATTATATCGATGGTGGCTCCCATATCAGTATCCATGCTCTAAGTTAGGTTTCTTACACATGTCAGTTACATTTCCAAATATGCTTTGGAGTTGATACTCTATTTTCATTCTATAAATATAATAATTGATGTCCAGAAAGATTAAATTATTTTATCAAAGTTAGGAAAATGGAGGAATATTTAAATAGCCACACAATAGTCAAGCCAAGGTCATCTATAAATAACATATGTTTCACATTGGGATAAACTTTAAATATTTCTATTTTATTAATTTAAAAGCCTTAATGAAGCAAATAACATTATGTCAGCCTGATTTTGAAAATATAAATCTCCTTTGCAATAGAATACATCCAACATATTCTTACTTTTTCTGTTCTTTTTACCTGCTATTAAAATTCATTCCATAAAGATTTATTGTCATAAAGATAAGCATGATGATACATAAAATTTTAAATCAAAAGTTAATTCTTGCATCAAAAAAGTACTTCTGTATAATAAAGGTCATGTCTTGAGTGGCAGTCTGGATATTTATACTACTGAGGACCAGAAAATACTTTGCATTGATATTCCAAAATGTGAACTGCCTACTCTTCAAATTACACTTTTATTCATCTCACAGTCTGAGATTTTAATCCATTGCCTATAATGAAAAAAGTTTTTGGTGGAATTGTTCTTTGAGAAGGAAACATTTTCAGAATTCAGTTCAAGTCTTCATGACCACTGCACATACACAAGGTCATTTGGTCAAGTTTGAGGTATAATTACAAGTGTATCAGCAATACAACTGTCACCCACATCAGAGGGCCTAGTTCCTTCTTATTCAGGTTCCCCAAGTGTCAGTCTGGAGTAAGTGAGCTCCCATTTGCTCGATTCTGTTGTTTCTGTGGGTATCCCCACCATGGTCTCGGCCCCTTTACTCATAATATCACTCCTCCCTCTCTGACTGGACTACAGGAATTCAACGTAGTCCTTAGTTGTGGATCTCTGCAACTCTTCCATCAGTTGCTGGATGAAGGTTCTACGATGACACTTAAGGTAGTCATCATTCTGATTACAGGGGAAGGGCAATTAAGGAACCCTCTACATTGTTGCTTAGAATCTTAGCTAGGGTCATTCTTGCAGATTCTTGGGAATGTCCCTAGTGCCTGGTTTCTCACTAACCCCATAAATCCCTTTTCCAAGGTATCTCTTTCCTCCCTCCCCCTCTCTCTCCTTCACTCAACTTGACCTTCAAGATCTGTCATGTTCTTCTTTCTGCTTCCCTTCTCTCCCTTTCCCCTCCTCCTCCATCCTCTTCCCTCCCTCCATACTGCCAATTTACTAAGGAGATTTTATTGATAGTTGTGTGGCTTGGACAATTTGTGAGACCACTAGGAAAGGAACCAGTATTTATCCCAACTTCTTGAACTGGTACGTTGGAGCTCATTCGCAATGGAAGGATATCTTTCTCATCCTAGATATAGGAATAAATATATTGATCCTGCCTCAAGTGATGTGACAGACTTTGTTGCTTCCACATGGGAGGTCTCATACTCTTTGAAGAGTTGATGTGGGTAGAGTAGGGAGAAGTTGGGAAGAGTAGGAGGGCAGAATGGAAAAGGAACTGGGATTAGTATGTAAAATAATTTTTTTTCTAAAAATATATAGAACCTTCATCTGGTGATGGATGGAGATAGAGACAGAGACCCACACAGGAGCACTGGATTGAGCTCCCAAGGTCCCAATGAGGAACAGAAGGAGGGAGAACATGAGCAAAGAAGTCGGGACCACGAGGGATGCACCCACCCACTGAGACAGTGGAGATGATCTATTGAGAGCTCACCAAGATCAGCTGGACTGTGACTGAAAAAGCATGGGATAAAACTGGACTCTCTGAACATGGCGAACTATGAGGGCTGATGAGACGCAAAGGACAATGGCACGGGGGTTTGATCCTATGTAATGTGATGGCTTTGTGGGAGCCTAGCCAGTTTGGATGTTCACCTTCCTAGATATGGACGGAGGTGGGAGGTCCTAGGTCTTACCACAGGGCAGAAAACCCTGACTGCTCTTTGGACTGGAGAGGGAGGGGGAAAGGAGTGGGGGGAGGGGGAGAAGGGTGGGAGGAGGCGGAGGGAAATGGGAGGCTGGGAGGAGGTGGAAACTTGTTTTTTTTTCTCCTTTTCTCAATAAAAAAAGAAAAAAAAAGAAAGAGTGTTTATCAGCAAACTAAAATATAATAAACTTGCCATGTAGTGAAAACATTAGGGCAAAAACAAAATAAACAACAAAATAATATGTCATTATTTTCAGTGACATATGACTTATCTTGGCATGGAAACAGGAGACCATCGGGGAGCCCCAGCAAATTTCACTACTCTTATGCCCTACACGCAAGGCTACGAACTGATAAAAAGGGGTAACTCCAGAGTGTCCTATCTTATTCCTAATTTATCACGTCTTTTTAGAGTCATTGTTGTGACATCTGAAAGTGCAAGTTACTTTATCTTGGCTGTTGGACAATGGATTATAATTGCTTCAGAAGAAAGCTTTAATTTTGTCTTTACACAAATTTACTTGTGGCAATATAGTCAGACAGTGTCATTGGGAGTGGAATAGAAAATATGCTTAGATGTCCAATGCTGAATAACTGTATTTCATTATGGGTCATAAGATCTTTTGGTACTTTTGATCAAGAATTGTGATTATTCAGTAAATTCTAAAAGCTCATTGCTTCTAAGTGGCCTGTTCATTTTTGAGCCAAATCATGGATCAATATTCTAAAATGTATGATTGATTACATGGCCATATAGAGTTGCTTCAATCTGTTTATGTAATTCCTTTAAAGACTTGTTAACTTAAAAATGCTTGAGAATTGAAAGCAATGTTTAGCTAATATGGGGTGTGTGTGTGAGAGAGAGAAAGAAGAAGAATTATTACATATATACTTACATAAATATAGACAAAACAGATAGATAGATAAATAGATACTTAGATGTATGAACAGTAGCTATAAATAACTGGTATTGTATATAAATACATATACACTTAAAGATACTCTTTGCTGTATACAAGATATTTATTTTGCTACAGGAATTTCCTTATACATAACTATATATAATATATCATTTCCCTTTGATCAGTCTACTTTTCTAATGTGTGTCCTTTCTCTCAATATCATGGCCTCATTTTTTTAATTGTTCATATGTGTGTGTATGAACAATTGTACATATACATATTTTATTATTATTGTGTTCATATATGTATATGCAGTATGTACTTTTAAATGCCTAATCATCACTCCTTCTTAGTGATAAATATTTAAATGAATGTATTAAATATGAAAACAAGCTACAAGTATGTTTTCTTCAGGTCAGCTGAGGAACTGAGAATGAAGAAAGGAACTCAGCATTCTCTAACATTTTACTATAAAAACAAGGTTTAAAGTATGTTGTGCATTATGTTTCTACAAAGTATTAGTAAAGGGAATTTATGATTTTGACAGTCTCTCCTGAATAATAAAGTAGTGCAATAAGTGAAATATTTTTAAATCTGAGAGAAAATAATTAGTAAATAAGTGCTTTTTACTATGAATAAGAATAATAATTTAAGAATATGATTAATAATTTCGAAGTGATTTAAATTGATAAAGTTTAAAATTGTCATAGTTGTATTGTTTCATTCGATCCTCCAATATATCCTGCATATTTGGCATACTATTGATATTTTATTTTGTAAAGAATGGAATTTTGACTCACAAACAGATTTATTTTGATCTCCTAGTAAGAAACTCATATGGCATTCCAATGGAGGCCTTTATCATTGCGTTTTTCACTTTGTCTTTTATTTTCCTCTTTCAAATACAATTGAGTTCTCTGAGTTATTGTAACCCCACACCTCTCTGGAACATTCTTCAAAACAGCAGTAAAATATTTTTTACATATGCATATTTTGGAAATAATATTTACATGATGTGCTTAGGAAACAATTATTTCTACTTAGTAGTTATGCATAAGACAGGCTCCAAAACATGGCAGGTATATCTCAGTTGGTGACTTCTTCAATTTTCTTCATAGTGTTCTGAAAAGATATAAATCATCTTAAAAGTATTCATTTCATAAAACATTGATGTCATTATATAAGTACTGTCTTCATGGTCCCAATACACTCCCTATGCCCCTTAGTGAGACTCTTCTTTTTCTTTTTTCCCCTGAAGGCAATGAATCTCCATTCTCTCCGTGTTGATTTGCTTTTGGAAACTGCCATAGGGACACAGTTAGTGTGAGTTTCATAGGTTCGAGCATGGTCAAGGCTACTTCTGAGAGCTACCTTTTCAGATATTTACCAATTTGTGTCTTATTATTGTTCTTACTTTTGAGCATTGTTACATATTTTGGAAATAAACTCCTTGTGATTGCTGCCATACACAGATTTTTTTAAGTGGCATACCCAACAGAAGACCCAGCAACAACAACAAAAATAAACAGCATCAACTACAAAAATATCAACAAATATTCAAGCAATTTTAGCAAGGAGTAGTTTACTTGGCTGCCCTGGGTGACACTCTGTGAGACAGACATGATTTGTTAGCCCTGAGCTGTGCCCAAGTTTGTAAGGAAAACAAATGATTATCACTGTTTATGGCAGGAAATTGGAGGTCATTTGTTATGGAACAATAAATAACTGAAACATTACAGGGTATAAAATATTTGTATACATATTTATTGTCTTTGATTTATAACTAAGAGTATAACTACAGATCCAGCCAAAGAAAATGGAAATTTTTAAGTTTTTTTTTTTTAAAAAAAAAACATTCATTATTTTACCTAAAGAGTTCTGTTATTTGATCTTGACATATGCAGATATTTAAGGGGTGTTTATTGTACTGAGGTTTTAAAATGTTTTCCAAATATGCTTTTGTACCAGCATAATATGGGACAAAGTGTTCCATTGTTCCTTTACTAGCAGAATCAACAGCTTCTCATTTTGCTGAACAACTAACCAGATTCTCTTCTCTCTACCTTCTTAAAATATATTTTAGTTTTAATTATGTGTTTGCCTGTGTGGGGTACTTGCACATGCATACAGGTGTCTGCAGAGGTCAGAAGATGAAGTCAGATCCCTTCTACCTACAATTATAGAACTGTAACTGTAAACCAAACTTAAGTCCTCTGCAAGGGAAGTACATATGTATAGCACTGATCCAGCTCAGTAGCCCATAAGCAAATATTTTTTAACACAGACAATGTAATAGAAAAGAAACATAACAAATCTGATTTTGTTGTTTTACACTTTCATTGATCTGAATGTAAGAAACATCAACCTTCATTTGTTTAAAGTACATAATTAATTCCTCTTTGATATGTGATTGTACAATAATTAAATTAATTCTACATTAACATAGAAAACATCTTCCTCATACCTCATAGCCCCTTTATACTGAGTACTAATCTACCCTGTTCTTAAATCTTACCTCTAAAAACCTGGAATTTGTAGATATCTTCCAACAAGTAATGATCTACTCTCTGCATATACAATCTTGGATATACTCTCTGTTCCTATAAAAATTTTAATTTTTTAAAAATTTTTCCTGATGTGTTTTTATGTATCACATCTTTTGGATACTTTTATTTTCCTCAAATTATTAATATCGAGAACCATCGAAATTGTAACAACATTAAATTCCTTTGAAAGGTGAGTTATTTTATAAGATATGGCTTATGATAAATTTTTATTCATGCATCAGATCATTTACATTTATTTGTAGTTTATGGCTATAATTTGTTTTCTGAGTACATTTAAAATTTGTTGAAAAATTAGGTTGAGAATTTTAGTCTTTTTTGTGAGAATTTTGAAATTTTGTATTTTGTTTATTTTGTGATTGTACTTTAATTATATTTGTACCATCCCTGTCTTCCCTTCTAAATTTTTTATATATTCTTCTCTGCTCTCCTTCAAATTCATAGCTTCTATTTTTATCAGTTGTTATTGCATGCATATATTTTTTTTTCTAAACATAACCTATTGAGTACATGTAATGTTACTTGTATATATTTTGGGGACAGACCTTTTGATACTGGAAAATAAACTGATGTGTTCTTTTTTGACAAGACCACCTCTTTGGTTTTGGGCTTTATCCACAGGTAACTGATAAGTGTAATCTTTACCCTTCATCAAGGAAACTTCTCTTTGTATCAAAGGCCACTACAGAGAACTATAATTATTCAATATGCAAAGTGGGTGGAGACCAATCTCAGTGGCTACATCTACAAAAGACTCTCATACCTAAGGCTCAAAAAACATGGTAAGAAGGGGATAGAAAGATTTTAACAGTAGGATTGACTACTTTGCTGAGTCTCCTAGTAACTACAGAAAAGATACCTGCAAGTCTCATTAACAAGACCACCAACTATGAGCTGAGCAAGAAAGACAGCAGCAAACAAGGAAAAATACACAGGAAAAATTCCCCGAGGCCTCCACCCTACACAATGAACTCCTGGCAACTGTATTTTCTCAGCCATAATTCACATAGTTTCTCTATTCAGAACAAATTTATTTTTATTAATTGTCAGATTGAATTACAGTGTTTCTTATTGTGTTAGATGGTATGTTTAAATGTTCTCTAAAATTACTGAAAATTTTCCATAAGTATATTCCCAAGGAAATAGTCTTAACAAGTGTAATTTCTGAGCTGCACTTTCAATACTCTCACAATTAAATATACTGTGAGGTACCATCTCTTAAGTGTAAAAAGAATTCTTTGGTTCATTTCCTCACTATACTCTCTGCCATTAAATTTCTGATAAAATTCCAAAGATTGCCATATTTCCATTTATTTAGGAGACATACTTTTAGATAAAATTCTCTCTTGTTGAAAAATTTTTTGGTGCCATCAGAGATGATTTATATTAGTTTAAGTTTCCGTATTTAACAGTTCTACACAGCTAAATGTAAATGATGTAGAAGAAGGTTTAAGGAAGAGCAAGATGAGGAAGGATTTACTAAAATGTCTCTACTCTGTCATAAGGCCTTGAGCACTCCCTAAGTAAGCATGTTGTTACATAGTTTCAGCATATGTGTGTGCTGTTTAGCAACATCATCTGCACACGGACTTCTGAAGCTCTTACAGATTTCTTGTCCAGTTCCCCATGATTCTTTCTTTTTTTTTTTTTTTTTTTTTTTTTAAATTTTCGAGACAGGGTTTCTCCGTAGCTTTTGGTTCCTGTCCTGGAACTAGCTCTTCTAGACCAGGCTGGCCTCGAACTCACAGAGATCCGCCTGCATGATTCTTAAACAGGCTCAGCTCAGCACAAATCCTGCAGCACAGACCCTCATGTAAGGCATCTCAGTAGTGCTTCTGGGCAAACAGCAAAGATAACAACAGAAGAGACTTGTTTAGTGCCTATTCCTTGACAATTTCCAACACTAAAAAGTAACTGTTCTACAATGATTTCAACAATGTAACTAATTTATGTGGGAAAGTAACATTCTCATCAATTAAAGTATGCATTGAAACATTTGCATTATTTTATGATCCAATATTTTGCTAAGTAATTGTCCATTAATTCTCTTTATGTTAGAAATTTCTATTCATTCTACTATCATATATAAGATTGTCATTAAGGCTGGTCAGTATCTTTGTAAGACTGCCATTTGAATTAAAACTATAAATGTAATATTGTAATAAGGTGATTATAATGCCTCTTTTTAAAGAAATAGGGATTAATGTGGTTAATTTCATCACACAAAGTTAACATGAAATGTTGAGGCAGTTTATGGATACTACAAGAATTATAAAATCTTATATTCTATTGTACCTGATAGAGTGAAATTCAAGTAGCAGAAAACAATATCTGTCTCCAGATGTTCCTCTTGCAATTAAAAAAGCAGTGTGTGAGAGAAAAAGATGCAATGCAATAAAGTTCAAATGAAGAGGTTTGTTAGGGGAAAGGGAATATAAAAAGAGGGCAGGGGAACCTTGTTTGCTTCCAATTTCCAGGAGGATCTATTTATGGTTTTTTTGGGGGGTTCACCTTGGTATTTAGCTTCTCTAGCCTTGTGAACTACAGGCTCAATGTCCTTTGTTTATGGCTAGAGTCCACTGATGAGTGAGTACATACCATATTCATCATTTGGGTATGGGTTATCTCACTCAAGATAGTGTTTTCTATTTCCATCCATTTGCATGCAAAATTCAAATGTTGAATTTGGAGCAGGTGGATAGGGACCCAATGTGAAGGGATTCCCTTTCAGTGAGCTCTGCCATTGAGCAAATGTGCCACATACAACAGAGTTAATATAGGAGCTTTTATGAAGGGGGGTGAGCAGAAGAGTAAAAGGGTGAAGGGGTGATACCTCTTTCCACTTATCAGGATCACTGGCAGAATGTTGCAAAGGTTCAGTACAACACCAAGATATAACGTGCCAAAAAACAGATTTTTGGTAGGCTTATTCCCCATAAGTGAGGCAGAACAAGACCCAATGGCTTTTATCCAGCAAGGATCAAGGGGAAAGGGCACAATCTGCTCTGGAGAGCCATCACTCAAGGGGCAGGGGCCATAGGGCAAACCAGAAAAATCCAAGGGTCTGAGAAAAGAAAGGCACAGGCCTCCCAGTGAGTCACACGTAAAGGGTGGGGACTGGGGACTCTGAGTCTGAGCGAACCTTGGTTGATTGGTACCAGGACTTAAAAGATGCCAAAAGAAAAAAACCACGTTAGAGAGATGAGACAAGACCTCACTCATGGTAAAGAGCAAAAGGTAGTGAAGGGGGAGAAGCTCAGCAATTGTGCCAGTTTTGAATGGAATGACCCAGTGATCCAGAGATGAGAGGCTGTCTGTCATATGTGGACTGGGTTCCAGGACCCTGGCGTGCCTCAAACTGCCTCCGGGCAGGAGGAAGCACCAAGAGAGCCTTTCCTGGACAGGGACCCAATGGTGCAATTTAAATAATGCAGAAGAGAGAGAAAGAGGCTATGCAACATAATTCACATGGAGGGGTTTTATTAGAGGGTTTATTGGGGGAAAGTGAACATAAAAAGAAGAAAGAGAAAGGGGAAGACCAGTCTCGGGGGATAGGAGCAGCAAAATAGAAGAGAGGCAGGGAGAGAGAAGAGGAAGGGACAGAGAGACAAGCAGAGAGAGAGAGAGAGAGAGAGAGAGAGAGAGAGAGAGAGACAGAGACAGAGACAGAAACAGAGACAGAAACAGAGAAAGAATGAGAGATGTGTAGTGGGCTGGGTCCTTTTAGAAGGAACATCATGAATGTGCACAGCAGATTCTCTTAGTGGCTGCGGCTGAGTACCTATTCTGTCAGAACCGCAAGATCAGGCCGGTACAGATGCCTGAATACTAACACTTACTATCCTAAAACAGATCATATACAAGATCTTACCTATTATATATATTTTAAATATTCCTGTTCCTAAATCATTGTTTTAATATCTAATATTTTAGAACCTCATTAGTATGCAAGAAAAGATGAATGAAAAAAAAATCTTTTGTTTACCTGAAATCTAACTTATTCTTATGTGACTCTGGAAAGGTATGCCTACTGTCGATTGCTCAATTTATATCATTATATCATGAAAAAATTATCAATCCTCTTATCAGGATTTAAATATCACTGCTTGCAAGTCACAAGAGAATTCTATAAATGGAAGCATTCTAATATATTTAAAACATTAATTCTACAGAATAGAATGTTTTGACAGGACTCTGATCTCCCACAGGCAAAGTTCTAGAGACATTTCCTATCAAAGTGGCAAACTATTATCCTGTCTCAGCATCCTAGTACTAATGACAATTTTTTTGTCATGTCGAATGATTAAAAAATAAATACAGAAGGGAAACGAGCACTCTAGATAGCCCATTTGATGACTTTAATCACAAGGAACCAAGGTAAGAAAGACAGAGAGAGGAACACCTTACTTTATATCCAAAATTTTTATTTCACTAATAATTTTGTGATTTTAGTGATTTTGACTATTCACTAAAAAAATGATTTCTTTTCCAATCAGCAATTACTGGGCTGTTTGTGCCATCTTTCAATTCAGAATTATTGAGGCACATTATAGACATTAAAGAAACACAGGACTCTGATGTTCTGAAAAATATGTTTTTATTTTGTCAACTGTTTAGACCAGAATTAACATGAACATAAAGTTACAAATCCACAGAAACTTGCTCAATCATCTCATCCTGAGTATTGGTTATTTCAAGATTGTTTTGTTCCAGAAAGCTTCTAAAACAAAAAATTACACCAAATTCCGGAGAAAAGCCCCTTCTACTAACAGTTAAAACCAAACAATCAATCAACAAACCAAAAAACTTCCAAGTTGTCATTTCTTACCTCCATTCATATGTTCCTTACTAGCAATGGTAGAATATCCTGATACATGAAGAAGCATAAATTACTTACGGTTCTCTTTACAAAAGACACATTCACATATATAATTTAGGTCCTTGAATATTAAAGGCAAATTTTCATCCTCTATGAATTTCAAGTACTTCAGTCAAACTTGAATATTTCATTACTAGATAAATTCTTACTTTTATTTAAAAAGACCATGACCTATGGCTGGCAAGAAAGTTTTCTCTCCACACTCATAGAGTTCTTTACAAGGGACACAGTATGAAAATTATAAAGGCAGCTAACCGTAAATTTGGCAAATCCTAAGAAGACTATATCTATTAGTTAGACAAAGAAAAAAAAGCAGAAGTTATTGAGAGAAGGAAATAGGAAGTTATTAGTACCAAGGGCTGATCAAAGAAAGCAAGTCCCTGGTCAAATCAACTTAACTTCGGGAGTATTGTGATATCTCATATATATATGTGTGTGTATATATATATATATATATATATATATATATATATATATACATACATACATACATATACACACACACAGCTTTTTTAGATATCTAGAGAACAGAGAAGATTAAATACAGGTTGTGAACAAATAATTACTATGCTGAAATACAAAACCTCTTATTTCCCATTTTAATATCTTTCAGAATGGATTTCCTTAACCTTTGGTGATTTTATTTGCAAAGCCAAACAACATGCTTTGATATTATTGAAAGATCACAAATATAATAAAAATCTGACTATGGTAATTTTGAAAGATGAAACAATGTTCAGTTTGCAATCTCAGGTGAATAAATCCTAATGACTTTCAAATGTGTCCAAAAGTATCTATTAGAATTTTGTGTACTTTGTGAATCATTGCTAAAATGTCAAAATATTTGAAATATCCTCAGAGAAGTTTGGATATTAAAAGGTGAAAATCCAAACTATCCAAGTGGAATTTCAAATTTTAATGTTGAGACAAAAATATTACAAATTCTAGAATCAGGTATTTTCAAGAAAACACATTTTTCTTTAATATTAAGAATGATAATCCTAATAACCAATAACACTCAAATTCTAAGTTTTTTCAGGTACTACATTAAAGGGTTTTTATTTATTTGACACTAGGTTTCTCTTATTCTTTTGTGTTATTTAAGTTTTATGTCATGATGGAAAAGTATTTTCAAATCTTCCCATACACAACTCCTGCTTTCCTTAAAATTTATGGCCTCTTTATTCATTTATTGTTGCTCTATACATATAAGTAAATTTCTAAATTCATAAGTGCAACCTGCACAGTGTATATAATGTTAATTGAATGTATGTCTTCAGAGAGGATCATTGTGGTATTGGTACCTGATAGGTATGCTTGTCTTGGGGAAGACTATATGCCATGCTCTCGATATTCCTTATTACCTACAGTTCTTTGTGAAGGGTGGTGGCATCCTGGGCTTTTTTTCACCCATGTTTGTTGTAATAGGAGCAGCGGGGCAGCGTCCCCAGCACCCCAGCTGCCTGCTAGCTTATGCCCGAAATAACAACACACAAACTGTATTCATTTAAACACTGCTTGGCCCATTTCTATCTAGCCTCTTCTAGGCTAACTCTCGTACCTGGACTAGCCCATTTCTAATAATCTGCTGTAGCCCACGAGGTGGCTTACCAGGGAGATTCTAGCCTACGTCCATCCTGGGTCAGAGCTTCATCGCATCTCTGCCCAGGAGTGGGAGCATGGTGTCTCTGCTCCAGAGAGCAGAGCTGTCGAGTCTTAGCTCACTTCCTCTTCCTCCCAGCATTCTGTTCTGTTTACTCCTCCCACCTATGTTTTAACCTATGAGGCCAAGCAGTTTCTTTATTACTTAACCAATGACCTTCCTTCATCACCTGTTAGTATGTCTGCTAATGTCCTCCTTCAGTTCATGTTTAGGGCACCTTAATAGTAAGACTTTATAAGTATAGATTTCTTAGAGAGAAAATTTCACAGCAAACTATATGTATGTCTTCTGGCTCTTACAACTTTTCTGTCCTCTCTTATGGAATGATATCTGAATTTTAGGTAAATGAGTTTTACTGTAGATATGTCCTCTTGTACTGGACTTTAACACTGTAGCTTGATTGTTTACTTTTCTGTAGTGGTCTCTGTTCATTGCAACAAGAAATTTCCTCAATAAGGGGTGTGTACAAATATAAGAACAGCTGCTTATATTTGGTTAGGGAATACTGTGGTTTAGTAAAGTGGTGGCTGTAGGTTTTCCTCCAAGATCCCATGACTCCACTAGCCATGAGACTCCAAAAACAGTACAGACTATTACCATTGTCCTTTGTTGCCCTTCAGAGGTAGAAGGTAAGTCCCTTAAATTAAAAATAACTTTCCCAATTACTTGTATACCATAGATATTGATGTTTATATTTCCAATATTTATAAATGCATAATAAAAATTTAAAACACACTTAAAAGTGTGTACTATGAGTATATATTTAAATAAAAGTATATGAATATTTTATAGAATTATAGATAGTTAGTCTAGCTTAAATATGGGGTAAGAATGATTACATTATGGCCATCTTAAATAAAAGTGGTAGTCAAATAAAGATTTAATTTTATTAGAGATTTAAGTCATTTTTGAAAAACCTTCATCTGGCAGTGGATGGAGATAGAGACAGAGACCCACATTGGAGCACCGGACTGAGCTCCCAAGGTCCAAATGAGGAGCAGAAGGATGGAGAAGATGAGCAAGGAAGTCAGGACCGCGAAGGGTGCACCCACCCACTAAGACAGTGGGGCTGATCTATTGGGAGTTCACCAAGGCCAGCTGGACTGGGACTGAAAAAGCTTGGGATATAAGACCGGACTCTCTAAACATGGTGGACAAACAGGGCTGATGAGAAGCCAAGGAAAATGGCACCGGGTTTTGATCCTACTGCATGAACTGGCTTTGTGGGAGCCTAGTCTGTTTGGATGCTCACCTTCCTAGGCCTGGATGGAGGGGGAGGACCTTGGACTTCCCACGGGGCAGGGAACCCTGACAGCTCTTCAGACTGGAGAGGGGGGGCGAGAGGAGTCGGGGGAAGGAGAGGGAAATGGGAGGCTGGGAGGAGGCAGAAATTTTTTCTTTTTCTTTTTTTTTTATTTAAATTAAAATGTGTAGCCCAGGCTGGCCTCGAACTCGTGATCCTCCTGCCTCTTCCTCCTTCAGCAAATCCTACCGGCGTGCGCCACCACAACCGGCCAGAAATTTTTTCAATAAAAAAAAAAAGGAAGAAAATTGCATACGATGCTGGTTCATTAGCAAGTGCTTGTAAAGTAAATCTAGACTGCTGATGACACCGTTACACCAAATAATATTCCTAATAAAACACAAAGGAGGGATGCTGCCATCTACCCTGCCACAGAAAAGGAATATTTGCCCTATTGGTAACAAAATGTAAATATTGAACAAAAGTTCAAACACTAATCTGATTAGGAAAAGAAAAACATTTTTTTTTTCCTGAGACCAAGTACAGATAAGGAGATGTACTGGTGACTGAGAATACAAAACAAAACAAGACAAACCCAAGTGAGTTGAGTGTGCTCATTTTACCTCTGTTATATAAATACTCAACATATTCAGAAATTCCTCATTAAATTAGCACTCCGCATCTGTGTCTGCCATGGCAAAGAAAGGTATTACTCCTAACAGGTTTGAGTTTCAATATATATATATATATATATATATATATATATATATATATATATATATATCCACTTGTGTTCTAAAAGTGTTCTGCCAGTGTGTCTTGTTTCTTTTTGTCAAGGCCAACTATAGCTTTTTCTTTTGATGCCAATAAGTCAATAAGTAAGGATTGTGGTTTGTCTGAGTTTCACTTCCCATGTCCACGTATTTTATCCAGTGGACTACAAGTGACAAATTCAAAACACTTTCTAATCATCATCTATGGAATAGAAGAATGGAAGCATAATCCACTAACTTCTTATCTCCAATTTTGATTCTTTTCTAATAAATTGAACAATAGTATATTCCCGGAGTATATTGCTGGAGTAACAGGATGACTACACACCAAGGCTGCTTGAAACACAACCATACCATGCTGTTTTTAACAAGGGCATTGGAACTTTGTGAACAGAAGGTTAATACAATAGAGAGATTATATTACTTAATGCTTTTAACTTTGATACTCAGATGAAAAATTTTATTGTGATATAATATAATTAAATAAAATTCTATTATTTTGTATATTTTACATAAAATTATTTAATTTTACTGAGATATAATATACCAAGATGAGAAATTCCCAAAAAGCAAAGTATTCCTAATGCATTTCCCTTAAGTTTAATTTTAATTTTTAATTTTAATCATCTGTGATTTAAGAATAATTAACAGCAGTAGCTAACTTACAACCATTTAAGTGTTTACTACTGTTATTTCAGGATTTTCTAGTCAGTATAAGAATTACTAATAACTGTTACTCTGAAATAGAAAAAAAATATAGAAAATATAACCAAGTTCTGAGGAAAATCAGCTGATAATTTTTTTGTCTCTTTGTCGCTGTGACAACATTCCTCAGCAAATAAACTTATTTTACCACATTGTTTCAGAATTTCAATCTGTGCTCAGTTGGTTTTTGATTTGGTTAATGATATTTGGTTAGAGCCCAGGGTAACCTCTCATTTCATGGAAGTTAAGAAGAAGGGACACAAGGAGCGTGGGGAAAAAAGATGTCTGTTATGTCACACAGTCAGTGACTTGTGGCATATCTTCTATGTTCCCCCACTTCACAATAAAGCAGTATGAGACTATGAATCAATGAGAGGTTATTCCATTGATGGAAACAACACTCTGGGTAAAATCATCTTTCACCAACATAAGCACCTGTAGTCTAAGCCCTGGACACATAAGCCCTGAAGAGAGCATTTTATACTCAATCCGTAAGAAGCATTTCCCAAGTCATCTTAGATTTTGTTTCTTTCTGATTTTCAAACTGATGCTGACTAGGATTGAGGCCCCAATATTTCAAGATTTCTTTTCATTGATAGTTGTTTCTGTGTGTAACCAACATTTCGCATCTTTCTCAAGGCAACATTACTTAGAATTTTATGTGGTTCCATGCTAATTTTAGAACTTTAGCTGCTTTTATTCCTGAAAAATCCAGGAATAATAAAGTAAGTGTCAGCTTGTTATCTTTATTAGTAAAATTACGTTAAAGAGTCAGACAAAAGAACAATGTCTTTGCACATTGCATGCTTCTAATGACAAAAGCATCTAAAAATCTTTTATAGCCAATACATAAATAATTTCAAACCAAAAAATCAATATATAAAAATAAGTTCCGTGCTCATTTGCCAACAATAAATTATAATTTTAGAAAACAATAACATTCATCATTCTGATCATAAATAAAACCATAGCAATAGGCTTAACACAACAGGTGACAAGTAGTTTTGCTAAATAACTACAAAATGTTGACAAACATGAGCTCAAGACGAAAAAAGATGTGTTCATGTATTAGAAGAATTGACAATGCTAAACTTATCGGCTCTACTCAAAATGATTTAGGGACTTACTAAAATTTCTGCCTGTTATATTATTGATGACATTATTTGCAGTATTGTCCATAAGAAGGTATAAAAGAACTGGTGCTTAATTTTTCCAGGGAATTTGAAGACAAGTTAATGAAGGGGTGAATTTGAATTGATTTTGAAGATGAAAGTTTTGACATGACAGAAAATAAAATTTATAAAGTGGAAAATATGTGTTTAAATCCATCTAAAATTTTACCATCATTAATTCCTTCCTAAGAAATTAAAATGTATTCAGCCGATATGATTCTGTGTCACTGTAATATTTTTACCTATGCACAATGATTCTAAGACTCACGTGCATCAAAACAGATTTAGTGAAAAGGTTATTTCTACTTTACCTAAAAGTCTCAAGTGCTTTTTCTTAATCAATATTTGATGTATTATTGATTAAACATAATAGTAATATTTATAAGTAAACGCATATGATAACATAGCTGAAAGTTTCAAATATCACCCTATCACAGAGATGTTAAATTTATTCACAGAATCAATATGCTTGGGTTTAATTTGAAATTTTATTTTAAAGGCACTGTAAATTAATTCATATTGAAATAGATTTCCTAATATCACAATTTAACTTCTACATTTAGCTTACTATGCATAAACTATTTTTTTTATTGATTGATTCATTTATTTATGTAAATCCTCAAGACGTTAAAAAAAGATTTTACATGAAAAAGGCACAACTAAATTAGCTAGCTGAGTGTTCTGGAATCATGCCTCCTTTTACATTTATATCTGAATAACCCCTTTATTTTCTACATCGTTTGTCCCAATTTAAATGAACCTGTTGGTATCATTACCATTACAAGCCTAGGGCCCACAAGATGGTATTGCAGGTTGAAGTGCTTGCCACTAAATCTGAGGAACTGGGTTATATCCCGGGTACCTACAGGGTAGAAATAAATAAACCACTCTGCAAGTTGTCCACTGACCTCTATATATACACACCACCACGTAAACCTCCCATGTCCACTTACACACAGAAAAAGAAATGTAATAAAAATATACAAAGCTACTGCTCATTTTTTGGAAAGAAGTGGTAGCCTCTTTGCTGTGAATAAAATATAGGACAAAGTTCTAAAAAAAAAAATGGAAAAAAAAAGAATCATTGGTTTGGTTGTAGGCCTCTGGTCTTTGCTATGCCATAGACACGGAGCCCTCGCTAAGATGCTTCCTGGACACCCCGTTGCTGCCCTGTGTCCTGGAAATCTTGTAGCCCTGGACCACAGGACCGTGCTCCCTCCACCCCAACACCTATTGGCGAGACCAACATTCAACCCCAGTTCTGTGCCTGGGTAGTTGCTGGGTTGGTCAGTCTGCCAGGTTAGAGATGTGCTTTTAAAGATGCAAAATTACTAACATATACATACTTTTTTCTCTTATTTATTTTGTTGAAACAGCCTCAGTGTATAGTCCCAGCTGGCCTATACCTCACTCCAGAGACCAGGATTGGCCTTGCACATCTGGTCATCCTTCAACTTCTGACTATTCATTCTAGGATTACAGATACACACTGCTACACCTGACTATGAATACAAATACCAACCTCAGTCATTTTGAATGCGTAAGTCAAATGGATTTAAAAATGCTGGTTAAATTCTGATGCTTCAATAGACTAAGCTGTAAGCAGGGTCTCTCGTGATATTGTTACGCCACAAAAGCCGGAAAAATGCATAAACTATTTTTGAAAGAAATCATTTGAAGATAAATGTTCTGTCTTGCTCAAATCCTATGACAAACCATTTAAATCCAAAATAAGCTCTGTGCAAATGTCATGCCAATCATGATGCTTTCAAATATTTAAATATTTTTCCCTACCATACTTTAATTAAGGTAGGTCCAAGAAAATGAATTTAAGTTACTCAATAATCCTAGTGTAGAAATAGTTTCCATTGAGAATCTCAATTATCTTTCCATATTGGTGAGTGAAACCTTAGCTCTTTCCTTTTTAATTGAACATGTTCTTCGGCAATTTTGCACTTGTATGTAGTGACATTTTGCTTGTAATTTAACAAGCAAAGATTCTCTGAAAATCAGAGTGCAGAGCTAAGTCACTAGCTAGCCATAGAGGCCAGAAAGTGGTAGCACACAACTTTAATCCTGGGACTCAAGAGACAGAGGCAGACAGATCTCAGTGTGTTCAGCAGAGACAGGATCAGCCCTTCAGTCTGAGCATTGGTACAGGTAAGAACTCTCTAGTGTTTGGCTTCTCTGCTTCTCTGATCTTTCAGCATTAACCCCTATATCTCATTCCATGTTTTTGTTATTAAAACCAATTAGAATTCTTGCTACACATGTATAAAATGTATTCTGATTAACGTAGTGCCCATTTCATGTAATCTTACACACACTCTCACTAATCTCCATCCTTTCTATAATTCCTTCCAAATACTCAATTCCATTTATTTATTTATTTAAGGATGTTTTTATTTATTCAGGATATCTGCGTGGCTGTGGATTTTGAAGTATCCATTGGCTCTTGCTGAGTACCTAAGTGAGTAAAGAAATATGGACAGCAATTGTCCATCCCCAGTAATTATCAGTAGACAACATTTTAGCAGGGAGGCTAAGGTTGTTCAGCTAAATTATTATAGTATCTTGTAAATATTTATAATTCTACTTGTAGTCAAATGCTACTCCTGGTTTTACTCAGAGAATCATGTCTTAATAATTAAGAGTTCTATGAATTCAGAGATTCATGGATACCAAAAGTGCTAAGAAGAACAATATTTGAGTTCTCAGAAGCAGAAACCCATAGTCAAACTTTAGGACAGAGTTCAGGAATCCTACAAAGGATGAGAAAGGAATGTAGGAGCCACAGGTCACTATAGGAAGGCTCATACAATCAGCTAACCTGGACTCAGCTGGGTTCCAGAGGCTAAATCAACAACTGGAGAGCTTGCAGGAGATTTTCCTAGGCACTCTGTATATATGTTACAATGGGAACAGGGGCTGTCTCTGACTACGTTATTGGCTTTTGGGACCCTACATCTAATACTGGGTCTCTTTACTCAACCTTAATACATGTGGAGGTGCATAGCCTTATTGCAACTTGATATGCCATGTTTCATAGATTTTTGTAGGAGACCTGCCTTCCTTGGATGGAGAGGAAAGAGAAGAGGATTGGGGTTAAGATTGCAGATGGTGGAGATAGACTGGGAGGGAATTATTGATGAAGGCTTTAGTGAGAATATAAAATAAAAAAATGTATAAAAATTATTAAAAGTGATAAAACTGAAGCATACACACACACACACACACATACAAAAATTTAATAACAAACTGAAGCATTGCCGGGAAGTTTGGAACAAAAGCAAAATATAATAAAGTCTATGTAAAATAAATATAAGATAAATGAATTAAAATTAATTACAAAAATAATTATATTAAATATAATGCTACTAGACTAATTAAAAGGCAGAGATTTCAAAGGTAAAAAAAATAATAATAAACTCTATGTTACCCATGAGTGACAGTCACTAAACATGACAACAAATATAGTCTAAGGTAAAACAGGTGGGATAATAATATTCTATCTACACGCAGAGGTATGTAAATTTAGTATTGAGTAACTAATATCAACATATTAGTGTCTAGAACTCAAAGTATCAAGTATATTGGAAAAGCATTGGCTAACAAAATAGCTCTGCACGTAAAGTTTTCAATTGAAAAGCATATGGAGTCAATTTGATTCCTAAGGTCCAAAATGAATTGCCAGGATTGGTGAGATCTCATGAACCCAATACTGTGAAAATGTAGATATACATACATTACACAAATACACCATTCATATGCATACACATCTACTTTTAAACAAAATGTAACATCTCTTTGTTATGATTAAACCTAATATCAGTTACAAGTAAAAGTTTTTCAAATAGCAAAAGAATCAAGAAAACTAATAATCATAACTGGAGAGTGTGTATTTGATTTTGTTTGTTTGTATGTCTTATTTTTTGCTTCTTGTTTTCATGAGACTTGACCTTCAGGCTGGTCTTGATGTCACTACACAACCAAGACTGGAATAAAACTTTTTGTGATCCTCTTGTCACAGCATCCTAGTTGCTGTCGTTCCATATATAAGACATGATACTCTGCTCAGAGCTGGAGTTTACAATGCTTGCATCTCAGGAACAAACTATTCAGGAAAAAAAAGTATCAAACATAAACTAGTGAGTTAACATTACTACTCTCAGCCTCTTAATAGGTATTTACAGGCTTATTTATTTATATCTCTAGGATTGTAACCACTAACAATTACAGAATATCTTCACTATTTGTATGGGGAATGAAATACTTTTCAGCATGGGATATGGGTCCTAGGAAACGTGTAGAGTTTTAAAAGAGTGATATTTACAAATAAATCATGAAAACCATTCTCATAGCCAGGCAGTGGTGGCGCATGCCTTTAATCCTAGCACTGGGAGGCAGAGGTAGGCGGATCTCTGGGAGTTCAAGGCCAGCCTGGTCTACAAGAGGTAGTTCCAGGACAGGCACCACAGCTACAGAGAAAAACTGTCTCAAAAAAAAAGAAAAGAAAAGAAAACCATTCTCATAATGGTTTCAGTCAACAAATGTAGGAATCTTGGTAGGCTGAAGAAAGTGTTCTACCAGTGGCTGACTACAAACCACAACATTATAAAGAAGGACTGTTTTTTAGTAGGGAAGAATAATTGAACTAACACTGCTCCAATTCCAACTTATGAAACGTGAAAACAAAAGATCCCCAAAGAAGAATTTCCAAAACTTATCTCTACTATCCCCAAATAATGAAGTTACATCCTTACACAAAGCTCAAGTCTGATTACAAAATAAAGTTTAATTTAGGCTTAAAGTAGAAACATTTTGTAGCAAGTGAGAGTTAATAACCACACTGAGAGAAAAAATCAGAAAGATTGGAACCTCATGGAAATAATTGATCAAAACCAACCCATAAATGAGAAAACATTATGAGTAGACAAAGACATGGAAAAAATTTAATTTTCAACTAACAAACATTACAATGCTAATAGTCTACAAACTGAAGCTTTGAGATGTTTATAAACTGTGGAATAGCTCTACTGAGCTAATTGACATATTACCGCATCATTTTGTGGTAAAACACTTAAAATCTACTTTTGTCATTGTCAAGTACACAAATCATTGTTAATAATTTTAATCATCATGATGTAAAATTAACCTCTTGAAATAATTCCTCTTGTATGATTTGGGATCTTGTACACAGTGAAAGATTCTATATCATTCTAATCTCATCAATTAAAATGGAGAATGCTTATGTTAAATTTTGACACCTTTCCATTTCTCATTTTAAAAAATACTTCAAGAAATATATTTTGATAAATTTTCTCTCCTCCAACTCTCTAATTATTCCCAGATTCTTCAAAAATCCTTAACCACTCATCATTACTTCTTCTTTTTCTTCCTTTCCTTCCGTCTCTTTCATTTGTCATCTGTCTATCTATTCTTTCATCAATCATCAATATATCTAATCTACCATCTATTATTTGAGTCTATTTAAAATAATTATTTTTACTTTTAAATTGTTTTATTCATCTTACATACTACCCACATTTCCCTCTTCCTCCCCTCCTCCTACCTCCCTCCTCCATTCCTCAGAAAAAGTAAAAAGTCCCATGGTGAATCAAAAAAGCCTATCACATCATGTTGAGGCAGAACCGAGCCTGATGTGATATTTCCCTCTGTGTGCTGTGAATGTTTTATTATCATTTGTTAATAAAGAATCTGCGATGCTCTATGGCAGAGCAGAATAAATTCAGACAGGAAATCTGGACAGAGATATATAGAAAGAACATGAGGAGTCAAAGAGACACAAACTGTTTAGCTGCCAAAGGAGAAGGATGCCGGAATTTTACCATTAGGCCACATCCTTGCAGTGTACAGAGATGAATAGAAATGGGTTAATTAAAAATATAAGAACTAACTAGGAATACATATAAGCTATTGTCAAAAGAGTGTTGTAATTAGCAATAAATACAGTTTCTGTGTGATTATCAGGCCTGGGATGCCAGAAAACAAATGAGCACTCTCCACTTACAAATGACACAAAAGCAGGCCAACTACATCCACATAATGATAGAGCTTGAGAAGAGATTCTAAACATAAAAGAATAGAGTTACGCATAACTTCTTGGTAGCAGCATCTTTTAGATAGGCTCTGTTTGTTGGCAGCAAGCCGACTCATGGCTTCTTTAAGATTCAACTTCCTTGTTCGTGCTGGCAGTAGGAATAGCTTTGGCTCTTTCAGGAGGTCCTGCACTTAATTGGGGGCTTGTTAGCAGCATGCTACTAGTTGCTTAATGGTGTCATGATCACAGAGGGGGAGAATATACCTCTGCCATGTTGAAAGTTAAGAGAGGCAGAACCAGCATCTAGGGTCACTACAACCAACCTGTTTGCCAGTCATAAATATGCTCCTGGTCAGGCAATGATTACAGATATGCAATAAAGACATATTCAGACAGAAACAAAACTCTGAACAGGTCACAGTGTGTTTAAAAATATACGAGGATTTGGGAGAGAGAAAAAATAGTATGGACAATTATAAAAAGACAGAAATAGTTTTTAAAAGTAAAACAAAGTCTTTAAAGAGACAGTAAAAGTAATATAAAAGAGTGCATACAGGCATAGATTAAAGGCATAAAAATAATAAAATTAGGTTAATAAAATATATGACTATTAAGCCATGTATATGGAAAATACACAGAGTCAGGATTATATATATATATATAATTTTTTTTTCTTTGAATTTCTTGACTGTAGAGAGATTTGATTCTGGAGTCTGCTATTTTAAAGGTATCTTGACTTCAAAACTTGAGTCTAAAATTTGTGAAGGAGATTCTGCTTTTGTTTCCACAGAGGATAGAAACCTGTGGATTCCTTCCAGGATAATACAATTTGATGGAACAAGACCCCAGAAAGGTCTGCATGAATCCTAAAAATACTTTGTTAAGCAAATAGCAGGAATTGGTTGAAGAAAACAATGCCCAAATTTCCAGAATTGTTGTTTATAAATGTTTGTTTTCATTTAAAGGGCAATATGATATAGGAATGACTACTTTACCTTGTTATAGATCTTAGTGAATTGATGCAAATTTAAGGTCAATTTTCTTATATGTATATTTCTACTCTTATTTGAGGAATTATGTTTATGTAGCTTATTAAAATGTAATGTATAATTAAGAAATACAAGTTAATAATCATCTATAATAATCAAACTTTTAGTCATGTTAGGTTTTCTAGATATACAGAGGTATATTTTAGTTAGATAATCTACAGCACTTCAAAGACTTACATAATATGGCATTTAAAAGGTTTTGATAACTTAGATTTTTCTCAACAGTGAGACATATCTGCTTCTGGCAGTGCCAGTTACTTAAGAGAGGTTGATGGGCATTGAAGAAACTCATGAAATTTGCCTTTAATGTGACAAAACCAGCCATTTGGGTAAGAAACTTCTCTTGCCTTGGCTGTTTTATGGTATATTGTATAAACTGGACATATAGGATCCACAGAAAATTGATTGCTAAAAACTGCCAGAAATTCTTCATTACACAGAAGAAAGCAACTGATGAACTTTGCCATTACAATGCAGAATAGATCTTCAAATTTCCTGCTTTATGGAAAAGTCTACTGGGTACCATGGGCCTATAGGCTGAAGATGGATGTCCCAATGGTACAAAGAAATTTTAGTAACTGACCAGGCACTGAGATGTCCCTGTCAATTCTAGAGTCTTGTAAGCTGCTTACAATGCACTTTCTGTTTATTCAGATAACATTATATCTTTCTGGTATCTTTGATGGAGTTAAAGGATAGATAGTCATAATTATAATCTTTTTCAGTTATGATGAAAGATAAATTAGATATAAAAGTTTAGACTCACAAAGAAATATTGTATCTATAATTTTTGTTGATACTTGTTTTATTATAGGAAATGAATTATGTTAAAATTAAAACCTTCCTTTTAATTTAGACAGAAGAGGGGAGATGATGTATGATTATGTATGCTATGAATATATTTTATTACCTTTGTTTAATAAAGAAGCCACTTTGGCCTATGGAAAGGCAGAATCAAGTCAGGTAGGAAATCCAAACAGAAATATATAGAGAGAGTAGGCAGAGTCAAAGATATGCCAAGTAACTGCCAAAGGAAAATACCAGAAACTTACCTGTAGGCTACAGCTTTGTGGTGGTACAGAGATTAATAAGAATTGCTTAAATTAATATGTAAGAGCTATCTAGAAATATGCCTAAGTTATTGACCAAGCAGTGTTGTAATTAATATAGTTTCTGTGTGATTATTCAGGTCTTAGTGGCCGGCAAGTAAACAAGCAGTCTCCAGTTATACAAGCCCTTGTCCCCTGCACTAAGACTGAGCAAGGCAACCCACCACAGGGAGTGGACTCTAAAAAATTCTGCTCATGCACCAGGAATAGATCCTAGTCCCACTGCTAGGGGCCCCACAAACAGTCCAAGTCACACAACTGTCACCAACATGCAGAGGGCCTAGTTTGGTCTCATGCAAGCTCCCCAGCTGTCAGTCCATAGTCTGTGAACTCCTAGTAGCTCAGATCACCTGTCTCTGTTTCCATGTCATGATCTTGACACCCTTTACCCATTCAATCTTCCTCCTTCTCCTGGACTGGACCCCTGGAGCTCAGCCAGTGCTTGATTGTATCCCAGCCACAAATGGGATATCTAAATTATATCTTCTCACCTTGAGGCTCAGGAGGGCAATGAACGATATGAGAGACAGAAGTCAGGCATAGGTAGAATGAAACAATATTGTCTGGAAACAAAGGGCATCCTGTACTCATGAACTCCAGCAGTTATGCTTGCCTGAGCAAGACAGGCACAAGATCAATCCCACGTACATTCCAGTAGAGAAGAAAGAGGAGCTCATGGGTCTCCACACAAAGCTGCTGTGGGGACCCCTTCAGTCAATATCCTTTAAGACAACAGCCCACTTGGGTATGGTTTCTTATACTATAAATGCAGCACTAAAGCTTATACAGTCTCTCTCTCCACTGCTGGATTTGGTTCCTGTTGCCCATTTGTGCAGTGGGCTATAATCTTTGATGCTCCCCCTGAATAAAGAACCCTTTACTAGAGTCAATTATGAGATGAGATAGTGTGAGATTATTTTATAGCATCCAGCTTCACACAGTTTAGGAGATATTGACAATTTATGACTCTGGGTAAGATAGATTCAATTTTCTTCAATGATTTTGTCTGTGTTAGATTAAACATGCTACAACAAAGGGCTAAACAACCAGAAATATATGTAAAATACAAATTGGAGTCAGTATTTTATAAAAAAATTAAAGAAAATATGGCAGTAGTTAAAATTTATAGAATAAGAAGTAGGTCTGGAAGGAATTTTAGATACCAATGGGGGGTTAAATATGCTTAATATACACTCTTTGTATGTAATAAATTCTTAAAGAGTTTATGGAATATATTTAAGTATTAAAGTACCTGATTTTTAACAAAAACCAGAAGAGAGCTAGAAAACATTATTTTGATTGAAGTAAACCCAGACCCAGAAAGACAATTATCACATGTACTCACTCATAGGTGATTTTTAAACATAAAGCAAAGAAAACCAGCCTACAAACCACAATCCCAGAGAACTTAGACAACAATGAGGACACTAAAAGAGACTTACATAGATCTGATCTACATGGGAAGTAGAAAAAAGATAAGATCTCCTGAGTAAATTGGGAGCATGGGGACCTTGGAGGAGGGTTGAAGGTGGGAGGGGAGAGAAAGGGAGGGAAGCAGAGAAAAATGTAGAGCTCAATAAAAAATCAATGAAACAACAAAACAAAACAAAAACAAAAAAGCCTTTCAAGGGTGGAGGGTATGTCATTCTTGCTGACCCAGAAGCAGGACCCAGAGACCCCTTGGAACTGACTTGAATGCCTCCTCCCTGAGGATTAGCTTCACGGTATTAGAAAGTACCATTTAGACTTCCAAAGGAGGGAGGCAACCAATTATTCTACCAAGCTTTGTTGCCGATGAAACATATCAACAACAAGCTTGACAGGATAACCCTAAGGTTATGTTACTGACAGGCATTCCTTTCCAATAACCACCAGCTGCCTAGTTGGAAATAAGGCCCATTCAACAAAAGGGATGCCGTTCCTGATACAGAAGCAAAGTTGATTATTCAGTGTTATTATTAAAAACAAGTTTTTTTTTAGGGGAGAATCTATAATCTCTAATTTGTTAATCCAATATAATTTAGGAATTTGACATTTTTTCAGTATTTACAACCTTTGATATTCTGGAAATGGATGAACTGCCCAAAGAGAGATTTATCATTAACATATAGTTTTCTAGATGGATACAGCAAAATTTATACAATATAAAAATTATTTAAATTAAGTATTAACATATGCATTGCATACAATTACTATCTAATAAAGGTTATAATGTTTATTTGATTGGATAAAATATTTTACTTGACAAGAACAGAATATATGCATTTATAGTAGTAACATGATTCTATTTCTCTCATTTATATGTACTTTGTGGAATAACAAGGCAATCTTTTAAAAAAATATATCTTAAATACTTATTTATTTTGTGAATGTTTAGATTTTGATCTCTCTAATACAGGATCTGTTTGTTTGTTTGTTCTTGGTCAATGCCATACTGATGAATACTTTAACTATATCCTTTATTTTTGAATCAGTTAATGCAACATAAATTTTGATTGTTGTCTGATTAATTCAGTTTACATCATCTCACCAGTTTCTGTTTGCCTAAATGTAGATTTTATACTTTTAAAAATATTTCTATAAAAAATTGTTCTGAGAATTTTGATGACTGCACTGAATCTACAGAACGCCTTACTCACCAACATAGTTAACTTTAACTTGAAACATTCTAGTTAGCTGTGGAAGGAGTTTTGGAAGAGGGATTGCCCAGATAAGATTAGCTTGAGGGCATGTCTGTGGGAAATGTCTCAGTTGCTAATTTATGTAGGAGAAGCCAGTCCACTATGAGTGGCATCATTCTGTAGAAAAGTATTACTGGAGTACCTAGCTTGGAATGAACAATTTTGTGAATTTTCTTTGGTTTTGGCCTCAAATTCCTCCTTAACTTCCTCTCTTGATTCCCTTAGTAATGAAATGTAACCTGTAACTGAAATAAACCCTTTATCTCTTAAGGTTTTGTTGTTTTGTTTTGTTTTGTTGTTTGTATAGGGGGTTGTCCTGACTTTTAGCACAACAAAATAATGAAACTAGACCAAGTAGAAAATATTTAATATTAAATCTTCCAATCCATGAACATAGTATAGCTTCCATTAAATTCTGTTTTCTTTCATTTCTTTCATTACTGATTAAGTGGTTCTCCGTGGATATCTTTTTACATTTTACTCTTTTACATTTATTTATCAGGTAGACTTCTGGCATGATTTGACTTAAAAAATTTAAACAAAATTCAAAATTTAAATATTTGTGGCATCAAAGGCCATAATTTCCTACAGCAGTTTTGCTAATTGTTATAAAAATAATTATTGCATTCAGTAATGTACAAATATTTAATTTTGTTACTGCTATGAATTGCATTGCTTCTTGACTTCTTTTTACTAATGTGCTGTACATATGAAATGATGCTTATTTTTATGTGTTGATTGCTAGTCTGACAATGTCACTCAAATAGTTACGTGTTTTTGTTGATTTCAGAGTGCCAGCTTTTCTATACATAAGATGATTTCATTTAAAAACAAAGACTTTAGCTCCTTTCTTTCTATTTGACTACACTTATTTTATCCCTTTTTCTTTCTCATTTCTCTGGATAAGATATCTAGTATTACCAAAAGAAGACCTAAAGGTGGTCTTGCTCTAATCTTGTCTTAGGAGAAAAGCTTTCACTTTGCCTGTGAGGTGACCAAAGGACTTGGTTATAAACACTGTGAGAATATGGTTAAGTTGTGGAAGATGTTTACATCCCCCTAGATTGTTCTGGTCTCATTATCAATGACAGAGCTGTCAGCAATTGTCAGTTATACTTACAGTTTTACCATACCAGTTCCTGTGGCCTCGGTTTGCTCCCATGCCTCCAACTGTGACTTTTTTTATGAATCTGCAAATGTATTTCTAATGATAACCTACTCAGTTCCTAGTAGGCTTGAATGTTCTTGGGGCTGACTATTTGGCCTTGAACAGCCGATTGTTGTGCTCCACATATTCTTTCTCCTCACCTAAGATCGTTCCTAACTACAAATGGGATATGTGCTTTGCAGTGAAGTTTGTGTTTGACTCCTGTTAAACACATTACATGTTATCAAATTGATCTAAAGCACATTCTTATGGACCTAGAAAGATAAATGTACTGTGAATGCTGGCAATTAACTAGATAAAATACTTAAGACAAATCTTAAGATTTGGAGAGTTTAATAAGGGAAGAGGCTAAACTGACCAAGGCCTAACAAATGTTTAAACACCGTTCTTCCGCTGAACTGCTCTGAATTCATAATTAAATAAGGGTACATATTTACATATAAATTGGCCAAAACAATGTATTATTTTTATAGCTTCAAATATTAAGGATTGTTAGTGTTGATAAGAATCTATTTGATGGCATGTAGAAACACAAATCTGTAACCCCTGTGCTACAACCTATGGCCGAGTCAATTATTGATTGCATTTAACATTTTCAAACAGAGCACATATATATGATTTACACTGTTGTTGAAAGTAAGGGAAGCTGCAAGGGGAAGAAAGAGTCTTCCATAAGGAAGAACACACCATTTGGTTATTCAAGACAAAATTGTCACCCCAAGAAGCAAATGCACACACATCATATTATACAGAATGAGCATGTTGTATTTACATATTTAAGAATATTCACATGCACACCACCAACACCACCACGACTACCAACAACAACAACAAGTAAGAAGAAGTAAAAGCAGGCCATGAATTCACCATAGAGTCATGAGAAAAAAAGGGAGGGTTTGGAGAGAGGAAAGGAAGGGAGAATGAGGTAATTTTACTATAATATCAAAATTTAAAAATATAAATAAATTATTAAAAAGAAATTGTACTGATGGATATAATTTATATTCCTAGCACTTACAATGGAAGAAATGGAAAATTAGAGCAGAAACCTGCCCCGAGGATTATCTTTCACTGTTTATATTCATATTGTTGAAGATGTTATTTATAAGACAGTATATTCAATGAATTTTATGAATTAGCCTACTTGAGCTGTTATTAAGCTTTAAAAGGAAGTGTGTTAACTTAGTTTTCTAAGATATAAAATTTACAACTAAGCACTCAAAAATATGCATAAGTCCACAATGAAGGAGCGCGGAAAAGGCAGAATTTGAACTGAGGACCCTTTAGCTTGCACAGATGAGGCCTCAGCAGCAGTCCCAGATTGCTCTCCCATTCTTGCCATCCATGGATGACTCTTCTTTCAACTATGCTGGAAATTACAGACTCTTTGTTGTAGGAAGATAGTATTGTCTACCAAAAAAATATTTTAATCGCTGTGGTAAAAAAAAAAAAAATGACTTCTCGAATTTTGCATGCAAATGGATGGAAATAGAAAACACTATATTGAGTGAGGTAACCCAGACCCAAAAAGATGAACATGGGATGTACTCACTCATAATTGGTTTCTAGCCATAAACAAGGGTCACGGAGTCTACAATTGGTGAACCTAAAGAAGCTAAGTAAGAAGGTGAACCCAAGGAAAAACATATAGTTATACTATTGGCTATGGGAAGTAGACAAAATTGCCGGGGAGAAAATTGGGATCTTGGGGGTGGGGTGGGATGGGGGTAAGGGGAGATGGGGAGAGAAAAGGGAGAAGGGGAGGATGTGGGGAACTTGGGGAAACAGGATGATTGGGATAAAGGAAGGTTGGACAGGGGAGCACGGAAGCACAATTCTTAGTTAAGGGAGCCACCTTAGGGTTGGCAAGAGACTTGAACCTAGAGTGGCTCCCAGGAGCCCAAGGCGATGTCCCCAGTTAGTTCCTTGGGCAGTTGAGGATAGGGAACCTGAAATGACCCTATCCTATAGCAATACGGACATATATCTTGCATATCACCATAGAACCTTCATCTGGTGATGGATGGAGATAAAGACAGAGACCCACACTGGAACACTGGACTGAGCTCCCAAGGTCCCAATGAGGAGCAGAAGGAGGGAGAACATGAGCAAAGAAGTCAGGACCACGAGGGGTGCACCCACCCACTGAGACAGTGGAGCTGATCTATTGGGAGCTCACCAAGGCCAGCTGGACTGTGACTGAAAAAGCATGGGATAAAACCGGACTCTCTGAACATGGCGAACAATGAGGGCTAATGAGAAGCCAAGGACAATGGCACGGGGTTTTGATCCTACTTAATGTGCTGGCTTTGTGGGAGCCTAGCCAGTTTGGATGTTCACCTTCCTAGATATGGACGGAGGGGAGAGGACCTAGGACTTATCGCAGGGCAGGGAACCCTGACTGCTCTTTGGACTGGAGAGGGAGGGGGAGAGGAGTGAGGGGAGGGGGAGTAGGGTGGAAGAAGGGGGAGAAGGGTGGGAGGAGGGGGAGGGAAATGGGAGGCTGGGAGGAGGCGGAAACTTGTTTTGTTTTTTTTTTTTCCTTTTCTCAATAAAAAAAACAAAAACAAAATTGGAATATTTTCAAACATTATATTGGTTCAATGGAAAGGAGACAGAGTGAACTTCATATTATCAAGTTCTTTAATTACATTGTGTACAAATCATTTGTTCCTAATCAAGTTTGAAACAAATATTCTTGCTCAATATCAGTGAAGAGAATGAAGTTCTAAATGTAGATTATCTTACAGACTCTTTCCTTGACCAAATATCTGGACTGAATGCTAAATTTCAATTAGCAATAGTGTCTCATACAAAAATACCCTGTGCTCATGGTAAGTATTTTACTGAAAGCAAAAGATAAGAAATACAGAAGGTGATGCTTTTGTTTGTTTACTTTTTACCATTCAACAAGATTCTCGCTCAATTCATTTTGTCCTTCATAAGAAATAACACAGTAAACAAAAATCTTATCTTAATTTTGGTCAGTTAGTCAATGATAAAGCAAGTTGGAAGTTTCAGGGCAAGAGATATAAAATTCTGGAGGAGAAATAGTTTTGAACCTCAAGCACCATTTTAAAACCTTAAGCATCATACAGATATGTAAAAGTATTGACTTTTAATAACCTGCTGGTATGGAAGAGCTGTCAGGAACCAGCAAAATGGTAACTGAGGAAAAATGTCACAGCACACATGAAAGCACACACTACATTTCTTAAGGAGATATCAAGAGACAGAGTGACTTAAACAAATCTCAAAAGGATAACACTCACTCAGGGTGAATATCTTCCTCTGTGATGGTCTTATGAAAATTAGACTCAAGATAAACAGAATAATAACCCATGAGGCAGTTCTCTGTTTGACCTCTTGAAGATATTTCTATGTAATTCCTTAGGGCATATGAGACTAAGAAAATATTCAAAAAGAATTGTTCACAAATTCACCTGATATATTATTGGCACATACTTCTACATAAAGGCTAAGAAGCACAGTAAAGCGTGGCAATTTCCAGCACAAGGCAGTGATAACTGCTGTAGCGATTGCTTGAACAGCTTTCATGTTTTTGGAGTTGGACACTACTATACTGTAAATGGTAGCATAAATTATCTTTAGGTTTTAAAAGCTCTAGATTCACTAAATAAATATGAAGAAGATGCTAGATAGGTAGAATTGGGGGAAGGTCTTCATTATGTATATTTAAAGATTTATTTTTATTGCTTTTTGCTTTTATATATGTGTGTTTATGCACATATATGTGTGGGTTTCTGGTGAGACGAGAGAACCCATCAGATCTCAAGGAGTTAGATTACAGGAGTTTTGGGGACACCAAAGTGGGTACTGGGAACCACACTTGGGTCTCCCACAAGAGCAAGCAGTACATGCTTTTAACTGGTGAATGATCTCTTCAGACTCTTTATCAGAGTTTTATAATGGAAAATATTTGGAATTTTCTTCAGTAAGACAAATTAAAACCTAGCAAACTTTATTTGGCACCTATTATGCAAAAATAGTGTACATTTATGATTTTTATTTAGCATTAAAATTGCCAACTTGGATTCCTTACCTTAACGTTAATAGGTAAGCACAGATGAGTAACAGGCTTGGTGGGAGAAGCCATATCTATTATTTTAAAACATCAAGCTATAATTAGTTTATTGAATTATCAACTTAAATACATAACAAACACATTATGTAATACTTTGTGTTCACAATGAATCCCCCCCTCCCTTTCCTTTCATATACGGCTTTCCTTAACTGCTACAGCAGAACCTGTGCAAGGTAGGAACTGTAAGAAGCATGATTTTCGCTAAGTAAGCATTCATCTGAGGATGTTAATAGCAGTATGCCCTGTACAGTCAAACACCTTCTGCAAATCCCTTCACTTGGTCTCTTGTCTTTAGAAACAGAAGAGACATTTTATAGCCTGAGTATTTTTTGAAAGAATAACTCAAGCTTTTGAAATTGCACTTACTAGTACACTGTGCACCTTCAATTGTGTATCAAAGGCAGCAATAGGACTTTATGATTTGACCCAACTCCTACCCACAGCATTGGGGCAGGAAAAATGTAATACTTACCATATAATATCTTGTCATCTTTGATGCTGCAAATATATTAGAGCATTTAATTGGCACAAAAGACCATTTAGAAGATGGAAAAGGGCAATAGACACTATTTGAAAATGGCAATTAAGAAAATGCCTTCAGAGGATGGAAGCATTCTAAGTATTCTGGTTATGATAGAAATTATTGTATCCCAGTAAGGTGTGATCCATCATGGGTAGCACTCTTTGGAAATTTTGTGAAGTTTATAAAAGTCAGACATCACCCATCTGCCCTCATACTCCATATGGGATGATTTCTGACCTTACACAAATACAAGAAGGGCTGGCAAAGATTGTGAGTCTTGTAATGGGAGAATTTGGACCCCATGTGCTACACAGACTAATATATCAGAGGGCTAGAACATTGCATGTGGATGTGGGAAATTACACTTTTTCTTAACAAAGAAACATCCTGCTCACTCAAGCAAGACCTCAACACTTGTTTATCTGGAAAGATGATGGCGAAATCTGTGCTCTAAATTCAATTGGTCCACAAATTCTAAAATACCTTTAGGCTCTGACTTCGCTTGTAAAAATGGACAGTGTAGGAGAATAACTTTAATGGATGATTTCATTTTCTAATCTCCCTGTATTCAATATTGTCACCTTCATTTTCCCCTACATTCAGACATTTGGGTTAGTCCCCACTGATGGTTGTTTTCACACTGTTCTGTTTTTAAGTCAGTATGAATGGGAACATATCTAGTTCCTCAGACCTCTCTCAAATATTGGAAAATTAAAATCCGTCTTAAACGTTATAGTTTCTTCCGGTAGTGATTGACTTGGCTGGTTTTTCTGAGATGCACCGCTCTCAGACTGTATTCACCTAGAGAGCAGCATGAGTGCACCTTTTCTCTCTTTCCTTAGAGTGTGTATTTCCAGTCCAGTGATGGATGTCAACAGACACAATAAGGAACCTTTTGGTACTCATTGTGTAATTAGAGCCCAAGCTGGGTCGTTATAAAGCACTGCTACCTACATTTAGCTGACTCTGTGAGGTGGCACAGTTGAATGTTAAATATTTTCCTCTAAAGGAGTCCTGGCAGGGAATTCAGACATTTCATATTTTTCACTTATTCTACCACAGTATTTGTTTTTCTCTTGTCATAACCCTTCAAATGGCAATAAAAAATGATTCAAGAAAAGACAATGGGGGGCTTTATGCCTAGTAAGAAAGTTAGGATGAAGGATGCTTTAGGAACTGGGAGGAGTGATGTTATGATAAGGAAGAGACTTTGAAAAAATAATTAATCTACAATGGATTATGTTATTAAGGGAAATATGAACTTATGGCCCCTCTCCCCAACATTAAGGCCCTAGGAATAGTCTTAAGATTGCATTCTAATTATTTTTGTGTTTATTTCCTATTGAGAATTTCTCTAACATGTCATTAAATGGTCTAAATATATCAATGGTATTAATCTGAACATAACCTAGGAAACTAAATAGAAGTAAATTAAAGCCAAATTATCCAGTGATACACACTAACTCCTTTTGTATGGGAAAGGTGTTTCTCTAACAAAAGTTGTGAAAGATGGATTTCAATTACTAGAGAAAATGATATTATGTTTTTATTAGCAATGCCCATGGCAGACTATTGATTCAAGATGACAGCAACTGTCAACACCTGTATGATCATGGGGTCTCTCCAAGGAGCCTAAGAGATGCACAGAGCTTTCACAGGAAGACACGGCAGTAGAGGATGAGTTCACAGAACACACAGAATCTCTGGAACAATGACAACCAAAAAAGGCAGGTCTTATGGGAAGATACTTTTAAAAAGTACTTTTATGGAACTGGAAATTAAAAGATGGTAGGACTGAGCAGACTACCAGAGAGCTTAGGCCAACACCAGGCCCACCTTGCTCGATCACTGTCTCCTAGGCCAGTATCACTCATCATGCTCCTAATTCTGCTAGGAGGAGTAAAACATGGGCATAGCACTGGCCAAAGGGTGAAAACTTGATTTCCTAGGTATGAATTCATGAATACTGAGGGCAGGATGGCATACAGCAAACTTGAGCTCATGCAGGTCCTACTACCAGACATGCTGCCCAACAAAACAATCACTCTTAACCTGAGCAACAAAAAGATATTCGAGATGAAGAATGGTTCATTATCTGAAGTATGTCTTCTTGCAGGACTTCTATGGTCAGTGCTTCCTGACACTGGAGATCATGTTGATGTCTTTGGTTCATGCTGCTACCAGTTACCATGATGATGTCCATGTTCCATGCACCCATGTTGATGTCTGTAGTTTTGGCTGCCACTCGGGATCTGATTCACATCCATGATCCAATCTACCAAAGGAAATCATGTGGAAGTCCTTGATTCCTGCTGCCACTGGCTGGTATGGGCAAGGAAGCTTCTTTTGCAGTGGTCTCGATGACTGCAGATTAATAATTGTGAATGAGAGGTAATAAAGGATTCTGTGACAATCTTCCCCACTAACTAGATAGATAGATAGATAGATAGATAGATAGATAGATAGATAGATAGATAGATGATAGATAAAAACCCAAGCCAGTTCAAACAGAAAACTATTGAAGAGAGTCCTAGTGTGATAATGATTCTGAAGCATAGCACTTCACATTTAATAGCTTCTGGCAGAGCTGTGGGGAAGAACTTGTTTGTTTGTTTGTTTTTTAAGGAATTTGGCATTGGGAGTTTATCATGCTCTTAAGAGTACATTGGCAAGACAAATTGGACTTGGTATAGGAGTTAAATAAGACTACTTAAAAGAGACTCTAAAAGCTAGAAAGGCCTGGACAGAGGTGCTCCAGACTCTAAGTGACCACAGATATCAGTCCATATTATATCTAACAAGACTTTCAATCACCCTAAGTAAGGAAAGCAAGGTATTCAATGATGAAGTCAAATTTAAACAGTATTTATCTACAAATCCTGCCCTTCAGAATGTCCTAGAAGGAAAACTAGAAACAAAGGAGGTGTGTGGTGATATTTTGTTTGTGATCTAACAGATAAATATTGCCTGAAGATCAGATTGTGGAGATAGCCATAGAGGCCAAGCAATGATGGTACACACCTTGAATCCCAGCATTCAGGAGGCAGAGGCAGAAGGATCTCTGTAAATTCAAGGCCACTCTGAGCTACACACAAGACTCACTTAGTCTAAAAGAAAAACACATACTGGCTTTGTGGGAGCCCTAGGCAGTTTGGATGCTCACCTTACTAGACCTGGATGGAGGTGGGTGGTCCTTGGACTTCCCACAGGGCAGGGAACCCAGATTGCTCTTTGTATACATATAACAAAATTGACCATAAAATCCATACCAATGTAAATTATTCATACCTATATCATATCCCCCTTTAAATGTAAAAGAACATTTATAAACCATATTTTTTCTCTCCAAACTGCTTCATGCTGAATGGGGACGTCGTTAATTAGGTTTTTCATGGTATAACCTGTGTGCTTGTTTCATCTCAGTTGGCAGTTGAGCGAAGCAATTTTCTGAAGATGTTCACAGCAACCCTTCAGGAGGGCGTGGTCCATCATACCATATCGGAATAGAAGAAATGAACAGGGTCTCATCCTCTGTGAAAACAAAATAAGAAACTCCTTTCCAAAGCATCATGTCCTTAGATCCAAATTTCAAAGTCAAGGCATTTACAAAATATCTATGTTGGATAAGTTCAGCAGCATTTATAAACAAATATCTTTTAGCAGCTATTGCTCTTTCCTCAGCATTCAAACAATTCAAACAGAGCATAATAGCATACAGTATCAAAAGTCTCTGTGTATTTTCCATCATCGTGTGGCTTTATTTTAATCTCTATTTCATTTCTCTTTACTTCTATTTTATATTCTCTGTATATTTTTGACCTGGAAAAACTCTGTGGACCAGGCTGTCCTTGAACTCTCAGAGATCCACCTAATTCTGCCTCCCAGGCATTCGGGATTAAAGGCATATGCTACTACACCTTGAACTCACAAAGATCTGCTTGTCTCTGCCTTCTAGGCACTGGGATTAAAGGTGTGTGCTACCACCCCTTGAAGTCACAGAGGTCAATCTCCCTCTGCCTTCCCAAGTGTTGGGATTAAAGGTGTGTACTACCACACACAACAACTCTCTTCCTTTTTTTTTTTACTTTAAGAACTTCAACTTTTAGCTAGCATATATTTTTAACACACTGTAAACCATTTAGAAATTTTCTTTGTCTTTGATGCTCTCTTTACTGTATCTCTCTCTGTTTTTCTGACCACTTGAGTCTTTAATTTACCAAACAATCTCAGTAGGACTAAAGGCGTGACTTTGCCAGATAGATCCAGTCCATTCCTTAGCTTTCCAGCCTCTTGGTTGAGGCACTGGCTGTAGCCATGTTTACTGCCACAACTCTATGGCATTTCAAGGACCCTGCCAGCAAGCGAGCTTCAGCAGACTGTGCTTGCAAACCACATGAACCGCCTGCATAAAAGAGTCAGAGTTTGCCCTGGCAGGACAGCCCAGAACCCCGGCATTTTTAAATGGTGCAGCTTTTTTTCCTGCTATGGCTGAAAACTGAAAAGCATGCTTTCAGCCTTTCGTCAACACCATTTGAGTGTTTCGTGGCAGGACCTCTTAATGAGCTGCAGGGTTTTGCAGCTAATGCTGAGTCAGGAAGCCTCTCTTAGATGAGAGAGCTTGCTTGCCTCTAGCAAGCAGAGTAGACCCGAGAAATTGTCGCTACAAAGAAAACATGCTTTACTCTTTCCCAAGCTTTCTCAGGCTTTCAGTGGATACAGTTGTCCACACGTCTGGGTGCCATTTTGTTGTAACAGGAGTGGCAGGGCTGTGTCCCCAGCACCCCAGCCACCTGGATACCTTATGCCCGGAAATAACAACACACAATTGTATTCATTTAAACACTGCTTGGCCCTTTAGCTCTAGCCCTTACTGGCTAATTCTGATATCCCAATCAACCCATCTCTAATAATCTGTGAGCACTGGTCTTACCGGGAAAGATTCAGCATATCTAACCTGGTGGCTTTCTTCATCACGTGCGTCTGCCCGGGAGAGAGGAGCATGGCATCTCTGCTCCAGAGAGCAGAACTGTCAAGTCTGAGCTCACTTCCTCTTTCTCCCAGAATTCTGTTCTGTTTACTCCTCCCACCTATGTTTTCACCTATCAGGGCCAAGCAGGTTCTTTATTGCTTAACCAATGAAATCAACAGATTGATATATGACACTCCCACATCAGTTGAGCACATGTCCTTGCACCATGATTGAGCATCTCTTGGATATACAGAGGTTGTGGGGTAAAGGGAACACTCCTGCATTGCTGGTGGGAATGCAAGCTGGTACAATCCCTTTGGATGTCAGTGTAGTGATTTCTCAAGAAATTAGGAAACAACCTTCCTCAAGGCACTCCAGGCTTTTATTATTAAGACCAATTAGAATTCATGCAGTGTTTGGCATCCTAACATGAGGCCAACATTTCCACATTAAGCCTGAAAAGGCTTTTAAAAACGATTCTAAACACACAATAACAGAGTCAAGCTCAGCTTCTCAGTAACTGCTTTTTCTTGAGTGGGTTCTGTTTGCCAGCAGCAAGCAGAGGCAGCACTCCTTTAAGGGATGGCCTCCTGACTCAGTGTTAGTGCAAAACCAGCAGGCTTTTTAAAGAGACCCTGCTACAAGACACTTAAAAGGGGTTAATGAGTAGTGGATGGCATGATACTTGGTAGCAGCAAGGTTCCAGAAGATTCCCAGAGTTGGGGTGGTAGACATGACTCCCAAAGTTGGTGGTAAGCATACCTCTGCCATGAGACTAACCTCTCAGGGAACCAAGGAGCAGGGTGGTACCCACCACTGAAGTCACTATCTTAGTTCTTGCCACACCACTTAGCAGTTTAAAGACTTATGTGCTTAAAAATATGATTCAGACAAATTCAGATAAAAAATAATAACTTCTAAATGATTTGTTTAAAATATACATAGTTTTGGGGAGTAAAAAGGTTTAGACAGTGATAAAAAAGAAATGTATAGTTTTAAAATAATAAAGTCATTAAAAGGGGAGTAAAGTAATATTTAAAAAGCCATGTAAAGTTGGAAATACATCTTTGTTTGAATACTGTATGTTATTTTCTTGTATTTGAATTGTTTGACTACTACTGAAGGAGCCACAAATGCTAAGAGACATTTGATTATGAATTTTGTTGGATTAATGTAGCATATATATATTTTGAAAATGCTTTGACTTCAAAATTTAAGTCCAAAGATATGTTAAAAATTTAAATCCAAAAATATGTTGCTTTTTTGAGAAGAAGTTTTGCTTTTGCTTCCACAGAAAATAAGAGGCTGTGGATTTATTCTGGGTTAAGAAAAATCAGGTTTGATAGAGGAAGACCCCTGAAAATTTTCTGATAGGAGCAGACGGCCTGAATGATCCAACATTTCAGAGCATCTACGTTGTAGTTTCATCTGACTTCTACATCCAGAATGGCTTTAAGACTTCTGACTGAGAAGAATTCTTGGTCTCACAGAATTCTCCAGTCAGGACTTAACCGTATTCCTGAATCTTCTCAGGGTCTCCCAAAGATTACCAGGACTCCCAATGAGCATGAAGTAGTATAAAGTTCTATGCCCACATTTCGAAAAGATGGGTAATGGATATTTGTTATCATTTAAGGTGGGTTGGGTACAAGTTGTGATTGGTAATGGTCAATAAAAAAGCTGAACAAAGGAAATTAAATTTAGAGATATTATTGCGAAAAGAAAGGGGAGGCTATAAAAATGTGGTAATACAACCTAGAATAGAAAATGAATTAAGTTAAACCTTTTGAAATCACCAAAAGTAGGACAGATAGATAGATAAAGGAGTATTTTCTCTGAATTTGTCAAATGCTAATGGATTAGACATTGTTAATGTAATTATTCCCTGTGTATAATGTGTATAGTTATTGTATTTATTGTACATAACTTTTCTTATATTAATTATTACCTTTTTATCTCAGACAAAGTGGAAGAAACATGGTGATATGACATTAAAAATAACTATATGGCACTAAAATTTCCACTTGAGAACTTCTACAATTGATAAATGCTTTCAGGAAAGTGGCTGGATACATGATAAACCAAAAAAAAATAGTCTTCCTATATACAAATGACAAAAGAAATCAGAAAAATTAATACTTGGATTGTGAAATCACGTAAACAATCTATTCAAGCCAAAGCACACCAGATCCCAGGAAGATGAGGGTAGTTGGAAGCACAGTTCACTCCAAACTACTAAGCTACTGGAAGTTGTTAGCTGGGAAAGAAAGGCAATTTTTAACAGATCACTTTCCAATAGAAAACAACACATCAAAGACTGTTAGGGATTGCAAAGACAGAATGACACAAAATTGGAGAGATAAGGAATGGGCTGTGAATTAGGAAAGAATCAAGTGGGTGGATTTAACATAAATAAAATAAGTGATAAAAATTATTTCAAAGAATTAATAAGGAAGGGAGAGTGAGATACAAAGTACACAGAGATAGAAAAAAAGAGAATTCTTATCTGTGTTGTCCTCTTGAATTTTTGTTTAAATCTCTACAAGAAAAAGAAATGTTTTAAGGTGTGTGTGTCTCTCCTCATGATCCATCCCACTTGTTGATTTCAACAATCATTTTTACAAAATAAACAATCATGATTCCACTTCAAAATCATGTAAAAATTTTAATCTGTAAGGATTTCTCTTAGACTGGGTGAGAAATAAGATTAACTGCTATCTTAGAGAATGATACATAATACAAAATATCTGTTATACTGTGACTGTGGAGATTTAAACACTATGAATTTTCTTAGGTATTGTGGCAATGTTTTTTACATTCTCAATTATTTTGCTTCTTCTTATACATTAAAAATATATTTTGAGAGAACCCTTTCTACTACATACTCATAAAGTCAACAGCCAATGTCAATGTAAAAATAAAAGAAAAAATAGAATTGATTCAATAAAAGAGAGACAGAAAAAGCAAAAATAAACAAAATGTCTAAGAAAGAAGTTATTATAAATATTCCAAGATTAGAAAATATAGTCAGATATTTAGGCTATGGGGGAAATTGTTAAAGTAAATTACATTAAATTTAAATTCGTTCTATACTTTTGAAATCTAAGCATAAATGTCATGGGTCATTTGTTGCAAGGGACAAATTACATGCCATCATCCCTAGCTACTATACCCAAACATAATTTCAGTCTGATAATGAGGAACAGTTCCCCCAAGTAGCAACCTCTCTCTAGGGCTTCTTTTTTGTTGTCTATCCACTCACTCTCTTCAAAACTTGGGAATTATGTTGTCCCATGAGTTCAAACAAATGTATGTATGTCAAGAGGAAGTGTCAAATATTTATTTATTTCCATTTATGCTTTAGAAGAATTCAAGCTAAGTCATTTAACGCAACAAACTGTTTTAGTAAAGAATAAATAAAATCCCTATAAGGAACCAGATATTGTGGAAACTCTATGCACCTATCAGATTCTAAATACGTATTTCAAATGCAGCAAACTGCAGCTGGTTTTGTTTTTGATATTCTCTACAACTATTCTGCAAAGTAAGCTAAAAAATGAAGAATTTGTGACTCAGAGGGGAGACCAATGGATACATTTACATGATTGAGGGGTAATATTACCGGAATTTTATACTGAAATAATTTACTTAAGTATTTTCAGGCATATTAATGAATCAGAATAACTCATTTACAGATGAGTGAGATAATTAATGGGGCTTACAGTCATGGAGAGCACAGGCCAATAACAAAGATGAGCAAATCCCATGGAATGAAAGCCAATAAGAAGCAACAAAGTTAGTTAATCATAGAAAAAGCTGCTTAGGTCTATTTGACAATATTGCCCTCATAACATCCAAAAATATATGCATATGCAAAATGCGCTATATATTAACATATTGAGTATTTTTGACATTTTACATTGTCTAAGAACATCAAGTCTGTATTTGATTGTTTATTTCTTTTCTTTTATGTTAGTTTGTTTTTTTGCTTTTTTTTCTTTTTTTTATTGAGAAAAGTAGAAAAAAAAAACAAGTTTCCACCTCCTCCCAGCCTCCCATTTCCCTCCCCCTCCTCCCCCCCTTCTCCCCCTCCCCCCATTCCTTTCCCCCTCCCTCTCCAGTCCAAAGAGCAGTCAGGGTTTTCTGCCCTGTGGTAAGACCTAGGACCTCCCACCTCCGTCCATATCTAGGAAGGTGAACATCCAAACTGACTGGGCTCCCACAAAGCCATCACATTACGTAGGATCAAACCCCCGTGCCTTTGTCCTTGGCGTCTCATCAGCCCTCATTGTCCGCCATGTTAAGAGAGCCCAGTTTTATCCCATGCTTTTTCAGTCACAGTCCAGCTGGTCTTGGTGAGCTCTCAATAGATCAGCTCCACTGTCTCAGTGGGTGGGTGCATCCCTCGTGGTCCCGACTTCTTTGCTCATGTTCTCCCTCCTTCTGCTCCTCATTGGGACTTTGGGAGCTCAGTCCAGTGCTCCAGTGTGGGTCTCTGTCTCTATCTCCATCCATCACCAGATGAAGGTTCTATGATGATATGCAAGATATTTGTCAGTATTGCTCAAGGATAGGGTCATTTCAGGTTCCCTATTCTCAACTGCCCAAGGAACTAACTGGGGACCTCAGCTTGGGCACCTGGGAGCCCCTCTAGGGTCAGGTCTCTTGCCAAACCTAAAGTGGTTCCCTTAACTAAGAATTGTGGTTCCGTGCTCCCCTGTCCAACATTCCTTTATCCCAATCCTCCTGCTTTCCCAAGGCCCGACCTCCTTCCCTTCTAACTTTTCTCTCCCCATCTCCCCTTACCCTCAACCCACCCCACCCCAAGATCCCAATTTTCTCCCCGGCAATTTTGTCTACTTCCCTTAGCCAAGAGGATAACTATATGTTTTTCCTTGGGTTCCCCTTCTTACTTAGCTTCTTTAGATTCACCTATTGTAGACTCCGCGACCCTTATTTATGGCTAGAAACCAATTATGAGTGAGTACATCCCATGTTCATCTTTTTGGGTCTGGGATACCTCACTCAGGATAGTGTTTTCTATTTCTATCCATTTGCATGCAAAATTTGAGAAGTCATTGTTTTTTACCGCTGAGTAGTACTCTAATTTGTAGATATTCCATACTTTCTTCATCCATTCTTCCATTGAAGGGCATCTAGGTTGTTTCCAGGTTCTGGCTATTACAAATAATACTGCTATGAACATAGTTGAACAAATGCTTTTGTCATATGATAGGGCATCTCTTGGGTATATTCCCAAGAGTGGTATTGCTGGGTCCAGGGGTAGCTTGATCCCGAATTTCCTAAGAAACCGAAACACTGACTTCCATAGTGGTTGCACAAGATTGCATTCCCACCAGCAATGGATGAGGGTACCCCTTCCTCCACAACCTCTCCAGCAAAGGTTATCGTTGGTGTTTTTGACTTTAGCCATTCTCACAGATGTAAGATGATATCTCAAAGTTGTTTTGATTTGCATTTCCCTGATTGCTAAGGAAGTTGAGCATGACCTTAAGTGTCTTTTGGCCATTTGAAGTTCTTCTGTTGAGAATTCTCTGTTCAGATCAGTGCCCCATTTTTTAATTGGGTTAATTAGCATTTTAAAGTCTAGTTTCTTGAGTTCTCTATATATTTTGGAGATCAGACCTTTGTCTGTTGAGGGGTTGGTGAAGATATTCTCCCAGTCAGTAGGTTGCTTTTGTGTCTTAGTGACAGTGTCCTTTGCTTTGCAGAAGCTTCTCAGTTTTAGTAGGTCCCATTTATTCAATGTTGCTCTTAATGTCTGTGCTTCTGGGGTTATACATAGGAAGCGATCTCCTGTGCCCATCTGTTGTAGGGTATTTCCCACTTTCTCTTCTATCAGATATATTTATTGATGAGAAGATGCTTTAATAATTATTTATCATCATTCTACTATTGTTATTGTGATGGGGATAACACAAGAAACAATTAGGAATGGCTACTAATCTTCTAAACAGTTATGCATTTAATTCTAAACAAGGAATATTTGGTTAATAAATGTAAAAAATCACAGATCCATAAACTTCCTGCTTAGTTTTGTATAATAAAATAGTATACCTAATTAAATTAAATTGAAGTTATGGAATTATGTCTTCAGTTGTTATATTCACGTAAAAGTTATTGATGACTGTATTTAGAATAAAATTATTGAATATGTAAGTCTAAACATCACAAACATTTCATTCCAACCAAGCACCTATCCTCCTTTTCTCTAAGCTATGTAACAGCTCAGTGACTCAGATCATGTACTCATCATTAATACAGGGAATTGCTTTGGCATAAAGCTAAAAAATTCAAGAAGAAAAGTCTTTTTTAAGTCACATTTTTCTCTGGAGTAATTCAATGCATAGTTGCCACATGACAGCTCCTTAATTTTTTTGTGAAAAAATGTCTCATTCTGAGCACAAAAATTACAGATTTCAGTTTTTAAAAAAAGAATGAAGCCTCTGAAAATATATCATTTCACTTTCAAAAATTCTAATGCCAGGAGGTATGCAAATTAAATAAAAATTAATGGATAAATAAAAAAGTTGACTATCTTTTTACAAAGTCTGCATCAAAAGTGAAGAATATTTAAGCACTCTTTCATTGAACAAGTAATGATGAAAGAAATTTCACATACAAGACAAAAATGTGAGGCTATCACGCAGAAAATATCAGAAAGGGTAGCTATTTTGGGAGTAACAGAAAGCATTTTTAACTGTATCAGTAGAAGAAGATTTCAGGTGAAGCTTCATACAATGAAACACATAACTAAAATGGTATTTCCAAAAATTATGAAATGCCTGCTTCATGCCTGATGAACCAGGTCATGCTAGTATTATTTATCATTCAATTCTTAGCATAGCCATGGATTCCACTACAGATTTCAATAAAACAGTTTAAATAATTTTGCTCATATTGTTTCAGATTTGTCCATTTTTTTTCAACTGTACCATGTGTGAAATTTTATGAATCACTGAAGATAGGAATTCCTGTTGAAATCTGTAGTGAGAGATTATTGTCATAATTTTCTGAAAATATTTCAATGAGCAAAAGTTCTTATGGGAAGGTCACAGAAACTTCTCTAAAGACTGCATTTCTTCTGGTGAATATGAAGTAGGAAGGGCCTCTCTGTTCTTTGTATTTAGCTATGCAGAGGCTATCTCTCCCTGTTGACCTGACACAGCCCTTGCCCACACCATCCATAATGAAAATCAATGCCACCAAGTCACTAAACAATTACTCTGTCCTTTAAAATGCACAGGTCTTCAAAAGCAAGGATTTGGAGACTGATTAATTTGCCATTTGTCTAGGAGATTACACTAGTTGCATTATTTAACATGTCCTGTGCCCTCAACAGGTAAAACAAGAACAAAGTTTTGAAAACCATGGACCCCCATGAGAGGTAGTTTTTGACACAATGAAAAGCAGGTAGGAGTCGTGCCCTATGCCTGTAAGACTCAGACATCTGTGCTCACGTTAGAAGGCCATTATGTCCTGTAGTACATCTACATCTATAAAATGGAGAAAGTTGATAAAAATGGCTGTGAAGTTATTCACTCATTTGAATACTCATATTTCTTTAAAAAGAAAGGATTTTCTGTGATTTCTCTCCTTAGGAATTTATACATATGTCTTAATTCTATAAGAACAATGAGCTTTAACTGCTTCTCAGTCACATATAAAAAAGAAAAAAAATACCAAGATCTTAATAATATATGTATATTCATAGCCATTTTTTCGCTGATATCATTTGAAGAGTACAGACAAGTATTTTCCAACCATTAATCTATTACTTTAAACTCTCAACTCTTATGTAATTATTTGATTTGTTACATTAATTCTGAGAAAAAAATGCCCAAAGCTGTGTTTTATTTTCTGCATAAAAATTTTAAGTCAGTGAAAACATTTTGTTAGAAAAATACATATGTTCGCAGAAAGCTGAACAGAAAGATTTCTCTGAAAACAAACAAGTTGGAAGAACAGACCTCAAATGGGTCAGTGGTAGAAATTTCCACTTGTAGTTAGGGGATGGAACCCCAGGAGGAAGACAAGGTGACTTCAGAAGTAAATCAGCATGTTTCGCAATGATGAAAGGCAGGTACCAGGTGGAACCTGCTCTTTTCCACAGATGAGTCTGCTGGAATATACAGGCAATCTTTTTCAGGTTTTCTAAGTATCTATCTGAATAATATATAATAATATATGCTCCTTCTATTTGTTAATGTGTGATTTAATTGCATCTGAGCTGTTTTTCTCTCTTCAGAAGAAGTCATACTCTAAAATTGTGTTATATAGTGAATAAATAAGTTAAGAATAAGTAATCAGTCATGCTAGGCCTAAGATTACACAGAAATTTATCTCAGTCTTTTTTCGGATTAGCATATGTAAAAAAGGCAAAGATAGCATACTTAGAGTCTTGCCTCTGTACTCATGACTTAAATAAGTAGGCATAAAGGCAGGAGGAGTTGGTCTTTAGGTCCTGCCTCAACTTAATGTGCCAGGCTTAGTTGACTCCTCAAGGGAGGCCTTACCCTAAGAAACAGATGGATGTGGTTGGTGGGGATGAGGTAGGCCTTACTGTAGTTGGTATGTAAAATGAATAAAAATAAAATAAAAGGACCCCCCCATAAGAGACTCTGGATAAAACCTTTTCAATTTTAGAAAGCATTTTGAAATAATTTCCTGATTCTTGATGCTATTAAAGATTACTGCATATAGGCAAGGTACTCTGCCACACAAGAAAATAAATTGATGACATTTATTGACATTTGTACAGAAAAGTATTTAGAGTATCACACTTAGGTCACACCTAAAGCAACCAGTTGCTCTTGGTGATTACCTATGATCTAATTATTCTAATTAATAGAGGAACATATGCACTGTTAAGAAGCTAAAATGATTGACTTATGCTCACATTGTCCTTATGTAGCAAAGACTACACGTACATACGTCATGATTTTGATTTTATTTGCTTGTGTCACCTCTAAATTTCAAACATTCAAGAAGAAAAATAACCTATACACCTGGTTTCTATAATTTGTTTAGCAAAGCCAATTATTAGGAGGATTGTATATCTAGTAAGACAAGTCAACCAATGGGTGGCAGGAGCTATGTACTTCTCTGGGGAGTAATGTCTGAGAAGTCTAAGGTTTGCTCTCTTTGTGGCAAAGCCCCAGGAGACCCAGACTTATTGGAGACCTATAGCCAGTTTGCCGCATGATTCCAGGCATGGCCTTGGAAGCGCATGCCCTCTGTGCCTTCCTTGTTCTCACTATGTGCCATACTGCTCACCTGAAAACATCACAGTAGGTCATGAAATTTAACATTATTTATTTGCATAACTATTCTGGGAAGAATGATTTTAACCACAAGGGTGTTAAGGAAATGATATTAAATAGATGCCATTAAGAGTTACTGGGAATATTTGATGAAGAGGGATGGAAGCAGAATCACAGAAACGCAATGTAACTGAAATTTCAGTAGCTATGCCAATACTCCAAGAAATTAATGGAGATAAGGACAAAAGGACAAGTGATGAACAGTGCCAACTAGTAACAGTAAGTCTCCTGGTTATGTTGCCTATAGGATAAATGGAAACAAACAAAACAGATAGAAAACAACAACAAAAATGGTATGACCCAGGGGGTAGAGCAGTGTAAATTGCAGAATGCTTTGGTCCTACTCTGACTGATAATTTAGTTGTGAGACCCTGGATCCTAACAGATACAAATATTAACCACAAGAGACAAAACTGTCTCTCACCTTGCAGGACTCTAATTGCTAATGTTGCCAACTCGGTACATTATTCTACATGTAGATATGCCTACTTAGAAAAGTTCATTTGTAGCTGGCAAAACTGCTTATGCTTTTGATCATAGAGATATAGATCAAAAATGTAATTGCTACCCATGGTAGAGTTGGGCGATGAAAGGGAAAAGAGAAGGGAACAACCTGGTAATTATTGTAACCACTTCTTAGAGACACAGAAAGTAAAAAAATTGTAAAACTGCTCACACAAGACACTGAAACTGTATAAATAAAGATGGCTAATGAGATTGGGGCCTCTTATTTGAGCAACCACAGGTGGTAATAGTCTCTTCTTGGTGCCTATTCAAGTCATCATTTCCTGTCTGGTATTGAGAACTGCCTGCAGATGTCCTTCATGTTATGGTAACAGGTAAGACTGTAAATGACACACTCTCGTGAGAAATGAAGAAAATAATAAGGACCTGGAGGACACTCATGGTGTCCTCCACATGGATCGATGGCAGACTGTGAGTTCATAGTAGCTTTTGGACACTTACCCCATCCATTTACATTGACTGCCTGAGCAAAGGTTTCTGAAGAATAGATTTTTGAGTTACTAAATACCAAGCTAGAAAATGCTGATCTCACTAATTAAAATTTTATTCCTTGCTAATTTCCCCATCTGTCCCCCAATTTATGCACTAGTAACTATTACCTTTTTGATCAGTTTTTCTGCTGTTAAAAGCATAAGCAGTTTTGCAAGCCACAAAGGTTGTTTTCTAACTAGGCATACCTACAGGTAGACTAGTGTGCCCACTAGGCAGCATATGCGGTTACTGTGTCATGCAATGTGAGAAACAGTTTTATTTCTAGTGGTTAATATTTACATCTGATAGGGTTTGGGTTCTCATGATCAACTCAGCAGCAAAAGCTGGATCAATCTAGTCTACATTATATACTACTCTATCTCCTCTGGATATATACAGGGTTTTTTTTTTTTCATTCATTCTATAGGCAACATAACTTGGAAATTTACTCCTGATAGCTAGTACTATTTATCTCTTGTTCTCATGTTCTTCTCCCTTAGCTCCTTGGGGGTACTGACATAGTTTACAGAAATGAGGAAACAGGGAAATTCTATGATTCTGCTTAATTTCTCGTACCTAGACTTTTCCCATTAACTCTTTGTACCATGTATTTAATAACATTCCTCAAAGACTTTTGTGGTTAAATCATTCCTTCTAGAACACTTATGCAAATACATAATATCAAACTTCATGACATGTTGTTACTCATTCAAGGCAACAGTATGGCTAGTGTGGTGAAAGCAAGGAGAGCAGATAGCCCACAAGCTCCTGGGATCATGCTCCGAATCATGCAGTGAACTGATCACAGTCTTTGCCAAGTGGGTCAGGGTTTCCAGGGATGACCACAAGAAGAGCCATTTATGCTATTCTCTGTCCCTGATTCCCAAATAAGTCACATGGCTCCCACCATAAGATGGATTGAAACCGTGAAAATTAGGGAAAAAAAATCGGTAATACAACGATAATTTTATTTCCTGAAGAACTCTAACTACTATCCAGAAGGAATCATCAGCAATTTCAACTGTAGCTTACTGTAACAGAAGATTTTAGCAAGAGGATTCTAGATTTACAATAGATTTCTTAGATAAGATGGATGCTTGTTCAAATTTTTCTACATTTTTCTATATGAGCATTTTGAATAACTATATTTTCACGAATATCTATATCTCAGAAATAGCATTTACTCTAAAACAAACCCATCTATTACACCTATCATTCAATATATTAATTTTAGTAGTAACCCAGCTCCTGGCAAAAAGCAGCAGCTCTGCATTTGAAAGATGTCAGTGGTAGTGATGTAAGCGGCTCCCATCTGTGTGGTACTGTCACATCTGCCTCTTCTGACAATGGAACATGGGATGCTGAAACCAAATGCTGGAAGCAGCAGTCTGACTCCCATTCTGTTGGGTAAACAGAATATTTTTGTCTCCGCTGATATATCAGTGGAACTAAAATAAACTAATAGCAATCCGGTTCATTTCCAAAAAGGGATAGAAGTTTATTTTTATTACCTGGCACAATAATAGAAAAATGTTAAACGTTAGGAAATCATGTATCTGAGATTTCAATGATGCTGTTTATTTGATCTAAGAAATGCTTCAGAATTTGGTTTTGAGTAGAGTTTGCTAGAAAACAGGCTAGCTGTGGTCTGTAGAGTTAGGTTTCTTATGAATGTTTTCATGTGTCAACTACTCATCTAAATTGGTTCCATCTTTTTTCAACATCATATTTAGTGGCATATGCTCTGCGTGTTTCTGTTTTGTCAGAAAAATGATTCAAGGCAGAAGTCTAGATAAATTCAGCAGAGTCACTAATTCTGTTACTGGTTCTGCTTTTATTCATTAGTTACACCTAATATCATTTAAACATGAAAGATGTTGGCTTTCTTTCAGGACTGCATGGCTTAAAGGGGTAAAATAATAAAGAAATAAGATAATTAGAGAAGGACAACATTGTTGAAAATGGGAAAATTGATTACTGCCACTAGCAATGTTAATATGTGATTAACATCATAATTCCTAACCAGTACAGGACCACTCAGTAGGGTAGTAAATTTTCACAGGCAAAGCTTGAGGAAAGTTGGGTCAATTAAGCACTCCATGGACCACAGTGGCATAGTAGACACTGGTGAGTCAAATGATTTTCGTGTGAAATGACTTGAATGATTAAATAGTCAGAGGTTCTGTAACCACCGTGATTTACTTCATGTTTTATAACTGATGGTTATTCTCTTTTTAAATCTTTGAATCATTATTTCTTTGCAATTATTAAATTATTAAGCAACAGTGAAAATGAAAAGTGGTCATCAACATAATTTTTCTTTAAATTCTTGAGCATTTAGGTGGATGGTTCTGTGTTAAACAGAATTCAGGCCAAACAAATTCTCAACATTGACTGAGGGAGGGGTGTAGTGGTAAAATGTCTAACCAAGAAGCTATTTGTATTTGCTGCTTGTTGGAAAAGGGAAAATCATTTGTCTCCAATGGAGTGATACTGGTTGTATCAACCACACCCTAGGACTGGCTTCATTATCAGGTGTAATTATTCAATACAAAACAGACTTAGGTTAGGCATATCTTTTTTTTTTTTGTTTTGACTTTGTGTGTTATTATTGTTTTGTTTGTGTGTTTCGGAGGGAAAGAACATGTTAGGTTTCAGACCTGGAACAAATGACTGAGGTACCCATTTATCAAAATGGACTTAGCTGCCAGGTTTTCCCTGCATTCCTCAACCCTTACCAGTTTCAGTGTCCTCCTGGTTGGCATACCCTACCCCTGACCCTGAACTGGGTCAGGTGTGCTGGGATACTTGTTCCTATATGATCCAACCATTTTGATTACCTGTTATGTTATTACCTCTGGTCCTTCTGACTGCAATTCTTGGTCCCTCTCTCCCTCCTTCCCTCCCTCCTTTCCTCCCTCCCTCCATCTCTCCTTCCCCCGCCCCCACATGGCAGAGTGAAAGACATCTGGACTTTCCCAGAAGTCACTTTCTCTAGCTATTCTCTCCCACATATATCTAGAATAAACTTTATCCTCCTCCAGACCAAGGAGCAGTTGTATTCTTTTCTTTTTTCCTCATTGGTCATCCCTCAGCATGCTCAGGATTTTCCCTGAAATTCTGTCCATTTCTTCGTGGTGAGACGAAGTACCTTTTTACTTAAAACGTTTCTGATAGAAAAGAAATCTCTGTGTTGTAGTGTTTAGTTGTTGACTTTGGTGCTCTGTGCTTTTCTGAAAGGATATAGGAGAAATGGAGAAGGGGAGAAGGGAAGTGAAAGAAACCTGTGAGGAGTGGAAAAATTGGAAAATATGGTCTGGATGTACAGTATGAGAAAAGAATCTATTTTCAATTAAAAAAAAAGAAAAGAAAGGAGGCTCTACTACAAACTTGCAGGGCCTTGCAAATGTGTGTATAGCCTTCCATCACTATAAATAGCAAAAGACAAAATCGTGTATATGTGAGGCTTCAATGCTAAGCATAGGGCCTTGATGTTTGAAGACTTTTTTAGCTTTTTTTTTTATTATTATTGGCTTCTTCCCCACCTCCAATTTCCCTCCCCCTCCCCCCATCCCCTCCCTCTCCCACTCCAAAGAGCAGTCAGGGTTCCTTGCCCTGTGGGAAGTCCAAGGTCCTCCCCCACTCCATCCAGGTCTAGGAAGGTGAGCATCTAAACAGACTAGGCTCCCTCAAAGCCAGTACATGCAGTAGGATCAAAGCCCAGTGCCATTGTCCTTGGCTTCTCAGTCAGCCCTCATTATCCGCCACGTTCAGAGAGTCTGGTTTGATCCCATGCTTTTTCAGTTCCAGTGGAGGTGGCCTTGGTAAGCTCCCATTAGATCTGTCCCACTGCCTCAGTGGGTGGGCACACCCCTTGCTGTCCTGACTTCCTTGCTCATGTTCTCCCTCCTTCAGCTACTCATTTGGGCCTTGGGAGCTCAGTCCAGCGCTCCAATGTGGGTCTCTGTCTCTATCTCCATCTTTCACCAGATGAAGGTTCTATGGTGATTTGCAAGACATTCATCAGTATTGCTATAGATATTGATAAAAAAACTACTTCAGAAAAAAAGACATAGTTGGGACTCAGCACTGGAAAAATCTATTACAAATGTTCCCTTTACAGGACACATTTGTTTTCAAAACTAAATGGTGAATTTAAAGATTGTAGTTTGTTGTGGATCAAAATTTGTCCAATTATATTTTATCACAACAAGAATTTCCTGAACTACTTAAACATGTTGCCATAATATTGAATCTTTTTCTTATTAGAGTTGGTATGCTTTACATTGTTAATCCATAGCCTTGACTATCCTTATGCATAATTATATTTGTTGAAAATAATTTCCCTCCAGTTTAGGAATATCAGATGTTAATCTAATTTTTTTAGATGTGATACATGCCTTTCGTGAGCCTTGATTTTCTGTTTTAGGCAAAGTGAGTGAAGGAATTTATTCACTCACATTGTACTAGTGAAGACCTAGTCTGATATTCTGTTAATTGTCATCTTCCCTCTCTATGTATTTACATATTCTGTGGCCATTGTTGCATTCATTAGCAATAACTAACAATTTCCATGGATATTTTCTTCCTTGACAACATTTGATTTCTAATAAAAAGTAATCAGAATTTGAATAAAAAGGAAGAAAACGAAGTCTGTGGTGGTGTGGATTGGTATGTCTCCAGGATTTGCAATAACTATGGTGTTGATTGTGTGTCTACATGCTTTGCTATAACTATGGCGTGGATTGGTATGTTTACACGGTTTGCTATAACTAAACTGCAAATCATATTCACTGTTATTTATAAAGAGAAGGGTATTTAAAGAAGGGATCTATGAAATATCAAATCTCATAGAAATGTTATAAAACCTTCTATACTTTTGCTAAAGTTCAATATGTAAGCCATTCATTTCTAGGAGATTTGGTCTTAAGATCTGTGTAACAGAGCACATTAAACTATTTATTTTCATTAATATAAGAAACAACTGTGATATTTAATGTATTTAAGTAGCAAATAGTAAGTGATTTTTTAGTTTAACTATTTGGCTTCTGAAAGTACTCAATGTAGGTAATTCTTCAAATATGAACCTAAATGATAAAATGTCCCTACACTCTTAAATTCAGATGAACAAAGTCTACTGGTATCGCACACATATACACATACACACACACACACACACACACACACACATACACACGAGCGCACGCAGGCAGGCACGCACAGAAACAGAGAATTTCTTACTTATATATAGCTAGTTACTTCATTTTCAAACTTATTAACAAACTTCCTTTGTTAACTTGGAATTTTCTTACAACATATAATGACTATATATTACAAAAATTATTAAAGTCCATGTTTGTAATTTTGTACATTTTGAGTGATTATTTAAAACACACATAAAAACAGAATAAGTCAGAATTCTTATATAACTTGTAATTAGATTTCACAATGACCAGGCTGGGAAGGTGACTCTAGAGTTTCATTACTTGCCGTCCTAGCATGAGGAGCTTAGTTCAGATATAGGACACTTACACAAAGACATAACTGTTCCAGTGTGGTGGTCTGCAAATGTAATCCCAGCACAAGGAAATGAAGACAGGTAGATCCTAGGTGCTTGCTGTCCAGTAATCCTACTGGAATCAGAGAGTTCCAGACTCAGTGAAAGAACCTACCTCGAAAAATGCTGAAGATGGCATTTCAGTATTCACCTTATACCTCCATATCAGACCACAAAGGGAAGCATACAAATATGTCATATCGCACATACGATAGACACACAGCACATGTACCACATACACATCACACTCACCACACACACAAAATACAGCACACAAAGCACAGATACTATACAAACACACACAACATACACAAACAACCTTCATAAAGAAACAGTACATACCATACACACACATACACACACATACTGACACTGTCAAAAACAAAAACATTAAGATATTACTACATTAAGTTAGTACTTTTCAAAATCTATTTCTTGATTTGCTTTTCATACATATTCAATAGAAAATATTTTGGACATCCTATACATACTTCAGTTTTCATTCCTAAAATATAAATTTACCCTTACATAGTTGCAAAGATATGTAAGTCTAGACCACACTAAGACTTAGTGTTTGCAATCCCTGTAGTTCATTTTACATAGTCCAATTGCATGTTCTCAAAAACAAATAGAACTTCCTTTTTATTTTTTAACTCCACTCCATGCTTTGTTTTTTTGTAGGGCCAAGAGTTTATGTTCACACTAGTGCACATAAGTGTTTGTGGATAAAGAAGAACATAAAGTACTATGGGCAGGATCAAATACTAGTTTACAATGTAGAATTTAATAGGTTTAAAAAATAACACTTTTAAACATAATATATATTCAATTCAATGTGTCATCATGAACTATTAGAATGCCATACATTATTCTTGTGAAAACTTGGAGAAAAAATGCCTTTGATTACAATTCCAAAATGCAGGATTTAACTCATACTTATTCTCACTATGTTTTATGTTCACTAATATTAGATCTGACCACTTGGGGAGAAGCACACTAGGACATACATATATTACAGTCTTTAGAAGGAATTTGACATCTAGACGTAATTTTTGGCCAGTTATGTTTAATTGCACAAATACCCAGAGCACCATCCAGCCAAAACCTTATTAAATTAGCATTTCTAATGGTGTTCTGTTCAATAGAGAAGTTAGTTCCTAGAAATGACTATTTCTACAGCTACAGAACCATTGGAAGTTCTGTGGAAGCAAGGCCTGGGAAATTTGGATTGCAGTCTGAAGACTCAATGTGAAGCCCGATAACCTGCTAAGAGTTTTCACTAAAGCAGTTCTCGATAGCATACATTTATACAAACCTTTCATTAATGCATACTATCGAGAACTGCTTTAGTTAAATGTTTTCCTCAACATCAGGCCCTAACACCCACTGTAACTGTATTTGGATGGGGCGATGATTGGGAGGTGTTTGTGAGCTCCATAACTTTCAATCCATTAATAACCTCATAGGAAGATTCTTGGGAACCAGTACGATCTTTTATGTTCTTCTGACATGTGAGGCTACAGCTTTCATCTTTTTATTTTTCCTTCTGTCTTTCAGTTTTTGCCATATGCAAAGTGCCCTATTAAATGCCAGACACTCTCATTTGTATTTGGAATTCTCAGAATCTAGTTGGTCTGAGATCTTTATTATGTTTTCCACCCTCAAGTGCACAAAACAACTGAGATAAAAACTGATGTAAATCTGAAACCGATATAAAAATCAAATATATTTACTAAAATGGTAACATGTGGATCTTGTTTAGTTTAGTTTGAAATATAAAATTAACTAAGGAAATTTGCATATTGAAGAACAAATTCTTTAGGCTACATGCGTTAAGCAACTTTATTAGTTGAGATATGTATATCTCACACGGAGAGAAAGATCTTTTCCATAAAGGAAGCATGCTGAAATTCCTGTTTTATCTCTTGAAATGTTGTTTATTATCAACTTGTTCCAAATAATTTTATCACGGAAATATATGTATATATGTAACATATAAAAATAAGTTACATTTCTAATCTTTGTAAAATTGATTCAGGATCATACAGTGACTTTTCCTTCTATTTTAAACTTTTCTAAACCTTTACAAAATTTTCAGTAAAATGGGGAATTATACCATCCATTATATTTTCCTTTGTCCTTCAGAGATGCTCACTCTTTGACACTAGAAACTGTGTCCTTATAAAGTCAATGTTCTAAATTTTTATTTAAAATATTGACGTAATAAACTTCTTATACATGTTCTGAACAGAAAAGACTTAGAAAACAGTTAACATTACCAAACATCCTTTTACAGAGGCAGGTAACAAAGAGAGGTTTTACTCCATACATAATCTATTAATATCTCGTTAAGCTATTATTATGGAAAAGTCACCAGAATCAAAGAGTAAATACCAAAATACATCTGAAATGTTTTCATCTTAATGTTATCAAGCATGTTTCAGAAAGTTATTTCATTATTATTAGTAATTATTTTAGCAGCATACCCAGCTGCTCATGAACATTTTTAAAATAAAAACTGTGTGTTTCTTGTGAGAAAATACTTTCTGTTTACACTCTTTTCCATAAAGTAGAAACTTACTTGTTAGCTGTATCAAACCACTGCTAGCATTGTCTCTTTTAAATTGGAACACAGCTCAGGTCTTAGCCAAGTTTACAAAATTGTTTCCCTTTCTTTTGTCTTTCTTGGTTTTGAGAGCTCAAGCTTTCAATAATTTCTCATCTTTATCTATTATATCATGAGGTTTTCCAAATTAAAAGGGCTGTAAACTTTCAAGTGCATATTTAATAATTCATGCATAATACAGGACTACACATTCCCTACTGGAATGAGCAAGCTTTCTTCAAAGATAGCATTAGTGTTTTGTCTAGATGATGCTTTAGGATTATAATCTAAATCTTATGAGAATAGCTGCATTAGAATTACCATGGTGCATCATTTTAACACACAGGCCTACAGTATAATGTTGTTGTTGGAGCAATCTAATACAACAAATAGATCTCATAACTAGAAGGATGTGAGAATGGCCCTGAAGACTGCTGGGACAAATATTGGTAGAGAGCTGTTTGTTGTGGAATTTTAACTATACAACTACATGGTCATTCTAACAAATGAATGTAAATAATTCTTCAACTACAGAAAAAGACTGACTATAATTTTTAAGTTTGTGCCTACAAATTGGGAAATAATTCAAAAATTCTAGGATATTGAAAGCGAGTCATTTTGGGATTAATATAATTGGTATGCATCCATTTGGATTTGAAATGTGTGTAGTTAGCCTAAAGGACAAAGGATGTAGCTTCTCTTCCCATTTGTCTGGGATGCAGGACAGAGTGTAAGCGTGTAGTCCAGATTCTAGAGGTAAAGATTTCAGTTTTACTTTTATTTTCTGCACTCTCTTGCTCATAGGAAATATCTGGTTGACAGGAAATGCACCTGTAACTACATGACTGTATCATCCTACAAGAAGCCAAAGAGGAAGAGATGGCATGTTGGTAAAGCAGGAGTAAATGATGGTTTTTTTTGTTGTTTGTTTTTGTTTCAATTCAGGAGTAAATGAAGGTTTTTTTTTTTTTAATCGTTGAAGTAAGCCAAGGGTCTTCTCACACTTATAGCTGTGTCGTATGTGTTTCAATTTTAAAATGTATAGGTGTGTGTCCCTTTCTACAATACAATTTCTACAATATCTTATATAGCTCATTCTTCCAAGGGCCACCTGAATTTTCAGAAAATAACATGATTGTATGCCAAGTTAAATTCTGTTAAAAGACCTGAAATAACCTCCAGTGGCCATAAAATAAAGTCGTGTTTTGCTAGCAGCTTTTACAAAACTTTCAATGTTTGGGCTATTCTTCAAGTCTATTCTTTTATAATTAGCTCTAGAATAGATCAGAATTTTATGTTTTTCTACAGAATCGAGACTCCCACTCAACCTTTCAGTCTATTACGATTCAGGCTGCTTCTTACCTCTAGATCTAGTCCTTTTTGGCTTATAACATTTTTTTCTCACCCTGCCCATCAGGCTAATGTCTTTTTGCCTTCAAATCTACAGAGACACAACTAAATTTGGGACCCATAATTTTATTTCCAAATTCCAAATTAGGCTCAATCATCCTTATAGCTCTTATCACACTTCACCAGATTCACTCCACTCGATGGTGTTCCAATCTACTCACTTTTCTCTTACAACTAGATTGAAAACAGTGCTAAGAGTTAAGGAAAGATTAATTGTCACATTTGTCGTGATGTCCCCAGTGCTTAGAAAAATAACCACCACATAGGGAAGATATTTCCTGAATAAACAGCAGTAACACAAAATACATGTTGTCACTAATTGCAACGTATTTTTTCCTGCACATTTCCCCAAAGTTATAGTCAGATGGAGCACTTCTCCATTTTTGAACGAAAACTCTGCAGTGCCGTCTTGTCTCCCAAATCACATTAAAGCATAGAAATTCTTACAGACAGCCACAAATTACTTGCTTTATTAAATAATTAAAAATCTAGCCTAATGTAAAAACATTTCACCACTACTAAACACAACTCCACCTCTTCTTTTCAAGCAGGACTTGAAACTTCATGAGAAGCTTCTTGAAAGACTGTCTTAGTCTTCTAGTTCAACGCTGACAGTTTTTTTTTTTTCCCCATTGGCACCATGACTACATTGTACTAAATCAACTTTTTTTTCGCCCTTCACTGTTGAATATTTTCAACTGTTCTTCAGCACTCTGGGTCTAACTACTTAAATGCTGACACCTTTCTTAGACACAGGAATGGTAGTGTGGTTATGTCTATTTTAGGGTTTGTTTGTTTGTTTGTTTTGGTTTGGTTGATTTGGTTTGGTTTTTCGAGACAGGGTTTCTCTGTGTAGCTTTGGAGCTTGGACTGAACCTCACTCTATAGACCAGGCTGGCCTCAAACTCAATGAGATCCACTTTCTTCTGTCTCCCAAGTGCTGGATTTAAAGGCGAGCTCTATTCTGTGTTTGAAGAGTAAGGATCTACTGAGAAATTACAAGTATACTTACTATGTAAAGTGCAAAGTATTTTACCATAGTTTACCTTTGTTTATTGTGGATCCAAATCCCAAGAGAGCTTAACACCCTGGGGGATCTCCTGAAGAGTTGATCATCTTGATAATGGACTAAAAATCTTCAATATTTTGCCATCCTCTGCTTCTGAGGGTATAGTGGCTTGACTTTAGATGACATAGGAAATGCTTATTATTAGTTTATGGAGGAGAGGTTGTTGGGGAAAAAGACATCTAAGGCTTAGCTTTTTCTAAACGATGTTAAAATTTTTGAATCATCAGATCCATGTTCATACCCTAATGTGAAAGTGAAGCTCATATACTACAAGATGAGTACCTAGTTTCTGCCAGTTTATATGGCAAAATGTTTTTTATTTCAAATCATTTAGATATATGATATCTATTCTGTTTTTTTTTTCTTTCTTTTGATTTTTCGAGACAGGGTTTCGCTGTAGCTTTTTGGTTCCTGTCCTGGAACTAGCTCTTGTAGACCAGGCTGGCCTCGAACTCACAGAGATCCGCCTGCCTCTGCCTCCCGAGTGCTGGGATTAAAGGCATGCGCCACCACCGCCCGGCTATTCTGTTCTTTTATTATGGCAACATAAGACCATACCTGCTACTATTCCAGTTTTTCTTCCAAAGACATGAGAACTTTGAACAAAGGAAGCTCAAAAATCAGTATTCAATGTAGCTTGTTGTGAGAATGTAACAGTTTTATAAAGTAAATGGAGTACCTGGGAATCCTGGATATGCTTTGGATAATAAGGATGCCTCAACGGATTACAAAAAAAAAAAAAAAAAAAAAAAAAAAAGATTCCTGTAGAGTGCAGGAGATTGAACTTGGTGAACTGTACCATAATTGATAATTCAAAGTTTACATTGAATAAAGTAACAATATGCAGCTACATAATCTAAGGGTGAAATTATTAGAACCATCTAGACACTAAATTTTTATTGTTCTTTATTCATTTCAAATTAACTTAATGCAATGAAACTATAATTACCCATGTTTATACTGTAAGAATTGGTCACCCAAGGAGTGCCTTTAACACTTAGTTGGAAAATTTTAAGCACTGGTTTAATAATTCCTCTATGTTTGGTTTATTCAAAGAAAACTAAGAAACTTGAATGAAAGCAGGATAAAGGAGAAAAACACCAATCTTCTTGGTCTAGTCTGGAATTTATTCCTTTGAATGAATCATGTCTTATTCCTCAGATACTAAAATCCTTTTACCTTTATGATTAATTTAAACAATCTCTGTTTAAAAACACGCATTGCATGTGTCCATCTTAGAAGGCAAGTTAAAAAGACACTTAATCATCTTATAATAGCATGTTTCTAGAAGAAGATCCAGGCTTGCAATATGAATGTTTTACTACAATCCCACATAAGACCAGAGCTGGCACTTGAATCCTAACTTACTGGTTCTGACAAGCAATAAAAAAAAAAAAAAAAAAAAAAAAAAAGCCTCTTGAAAAGCTGCCGACTTCGTGTAGGTTTCTTTTTGTTTGAAATTTTAAGCTGACAAAGTAAGGTAAAAGATGTATGTCTTGATAATTCTCAAGTCACAACATCAATGAAACATGCTCTGACATAAACATTTCCTAGGAGTTTTCTAAAAATAAATCCTCTTGGTTAAACAAAAAAGGTCATGCTAAATAAGTAATAGTTGATATGGTACTTATTTTCAAGTATTTAATATGAAGCTTTTACACAAACATTCTTACCTCTCGACACAACACGATCTCTTTACCCTCGAGGGAAAGAACGTTTTACATTCACAGCTTGTTCCGCACATCTTTCCCCATCATTTTTATTCCATGCTTCATTGTTGAAGGTATCTGTTGAGTATTCGATTCTCATCACTCACACACACACGGCTCTGCATGTATAATAAGTGCAGGTAGACTGCTAACAGGTTTGATTTACAAATATCTTCAGCGGGCCTCCAGGTATCACCGAAAGCCCCCCTTTCACGCTCTGCCCTTTCATTACTCATTACTTAATGGAGAAAACAGATTGATCTGTTGTCTGACAATTTGTCATCCTCCACAGCCTGCTGATGTCAATCAGGGCTAGGGGACAGACATTCGTCAGCACAACCTGAACCTTGTCATTAACAATGGACGTGTACTTCCTGTGAAGCTGATCTGAAATCAGAGGATCCAGAGAAAGAGCAGCAAACAGAACTGGGAAGGCCACTTCAAGGTAACTCTAGCTACTAAAGGAGGGCAACGGGGTTTTGTTCAAATCAATGGCTGTGTCTCTTTTAGGTTGAAGTCAGCAAATATGAGAAACAGAAAGAAAGCAACACAAGTGATGCCTGAGTTCTATGGGACGAATAACTATCAAAATCTTTGGTTATTAAATATGACTCTTAGGGCTACATAAAGGGATACATCAATTATATTTTTAAATTAATTATTGGTATAACAAGAATGCTTTAATAAAGACTATCTTTAATTAACTGCCTTTGATAACTAGTCCCATTTATTGGCAGTGTGTGATAATTGTGAAGGCACAGGAAAACGTTAGGGAGATAGATTAAACTCATTAAAATCACAATAATTGCATTGATAGCAATCCTAATGATTCTGTGCGTGAAAATGTTGTGAAACATAATGACATATATATCTGTATTTTGCTTAGAAATTTGCTCCAGAAGAGAGTGAAAATTCCAATATTGCTATGAATATAATTGTTTCTCTCAAATGATGTTAGAAAATGTTTATTTAAATGATTAAACATTTTCATTTCATGCTTAGATTTCTAATGGAAAGTATTATTGGGAACCTTATCTAGGCCATGATGAAAACTCAATGGCAAAAGGAATTAAAGAAGGAAAAAAAAGCACTCAAAAGGAAAACAAGAAAGAAAGGAGATTTGAAGGTTTAAAAAATTCAAAGAAGAAATGAGCAGAATATTTAAAACAGAAATTTATGGTCTTCTATCACATGTAGATGGAATGAACCACCTGTGCTGATACCCTCCAGTTGGATGTAACTAGTTGTTAGGCCCATGGAGAATTTTTTAAAATTTTGACTTGCCTTTTTATTGCCTGTGTGTTTGATAGAAAGATGTTTTCTTGTGCATATTTCCATTCTTTTTCAATCTACAAATTTGAACTCCTACCTAAAGTTTGAGATTAAAAAGTTATAGAGCAAATAATATCCTATGAATAACTTTCGTGCAATAAAATTATTTAAATGAATAGTTGAATAATTATTTCTTTTTAATTTACTTATATGTTCATGTATGTATATGTGCAGTCTTATGTTCATGTGAATATGTGTGTACATGAGTGTGGAAGCCTGAATGTGGAAGCCAGAGAGCAACGTGTCATTCTTCTGATGCCATGAATCTATTTTTCTCTTTCTTTTCTTGAGAAAGATTTTCTTATTTTTCTTTTTCCCTTTAAAATTTCCACTTTCTCCCCTCCTCCCACTACCCTCCCATTCTCCCACTCACCCTCCTCCCTCCCTCTCCAGTCCTAAGAGAGGGCAAGGTACCCTGCATGTGGGAAATCCAAGGCCCCCCTACCTCCATCCATGCATAGGAAGGTGTGCATCAAAATAGAACAGGATCACAAAAAGCCAGTACATGCAGTAGAAACAAGTCCCAGTGCCATTATCAATGGCTTCTCAGTCAGCCCCCATTGTCAGCCACATTCAGAGAGTCTGGTTTGATTACATGCTCTTTCAATCCCAGTCTAGCTGGCCTTGGTGAACTCCCATTAGATCAGGTACACTATCTCAGTGGATGGACCAACCCCTTGCAGTCCTGACTTCCTTCCTTCATATTCTCCCTCCTTCTGCTCTTCAACTGGACCATGGAAGCTCAGTCCAGTGCTCCAATGTGGGTCACTGTCTCTATCTCCATCCATCAGCGGACGAGGGTTCTATGGTGATATTCGAGATATTCATCAGTATGATTATGGGACAAGGCCAGTTCAGGCACCTTCTCCTCTGCTGCCCAGGGACCTAGCTGGGGACATCCCTGTGGATACCTGGGATCCCTTCTAGAGCCAAATCTCTTGCCAACCCTAAAATGGTTCCCTTAATTAAGATATCTCCTACCCTGCTCCTATATCCGCTCTTCCTCCATCTCAACCCTCCCACTCCCTCAAGCTTTCCCCAAATCTTCCCTTCTCCCTTCTCTCTCCCCTCTTTTGTCTCCCCCTCCCCCATGCTCACAACTTTTGCCCGGTGATCTTGTCTGCTTTCAATTTCCAGGAAGATTTATATATAACTAGACATTAAAATTCTAAATAACACAATTAAAAATTGGGGTACTGAAGTGCACAGAGAATTCCCAACAGAAGAAGTTCAAATGGCCAAAAGATACATAAGGTCATGTTCAACTTCCTTAGTGATCAGGGATATGAAAATCAAAACAACTTTGAGATACCACCTTACACCTGTCAGAATGGCTAAAATCAAAAAAAAAAAAATTCAATGATAAACTATGCTGGAGAGAATGTGGAGTAAGGGGAACACTCATCCATTGTTGGTGGGAATGCAAACTTGTGCAACCACCTTGGAAATCAGTGTGGCGGTTTCTCAGGAAATTGGGAGTCAACCTAACACAAGATCTGGCAATACTACTCCTGTGAATATACCCCATAGATGCTCAATCATATTACAAAAGCATTTGTTCAACTATGATCATAGCAGCATTATTTGTAATAGCCAGAAACTGGAAACAACCTAGATGCCCCTCAATTGAAGAATGGATGAAGAAATTGTGGAACATATACACATTAGAGTACTACTTAGCAGTAAAAAACAATGACATCTTGAACTTTGCATGCAAATGGATGGAAATAGAAAACACTATCCTGAGTGAGATAACCCAGACCCAAAAAGAGGAATATGGTATATACTAACTCATTAGTGGACTCTAACCATAAACAAAGGACATTGAGCCTATAGTTCAGGAGCCTAGAGAAGCCAAATAATAAGGTGAACCTAGAGAAAAAGCATATATAGATCCTCTTGTAAATTATTTTCTTGGAATACTCAACTAGGGTAGGCATGGTGGTTGACCAGCCAGGAAAGGGGATCTGGCATTTAATATGATTTCAAGTGGTCAGACTCAGGTATTAATGCTGGCACAGCAAGTACTTTATTTATTATATGATGTGGGAGTGTTATATATCAATCTGTTGATTTCATTGGTTAAGTAATAAACAAACTGCTTGGGCTCATAACTTAGAACATAGGTGGGTGGAGTAAACAGAACAGAATGCTTGGAGGAAGAGGAAGTGAGGTAAGACGCCTCAGACAGAGATGCCATGCTCACCTCTCCCGGGCGGACGTGAGAGCTCTGCTCTCTGAGACACACGTGATGAAGCTCTGACCCAGGATGGACGTAGGCTAGAATCTTCCCGGTAAGCACACCTTGGGGTGCTACACACAGATTATTAGAAATGGGCTAGTCCAGGTGCGAGAGTTAGCCTAGAAGAGGCTAGATAGAAATGGGCCAAGCAGTGTTTAAAAGAATATGGTTTCCATGTAATTATTTCGGGGCATAAGCTAGAGCTAGCCATGTGGGCGGCCAGGTGCCTGGGACGCAGCCCCGCCGCCTATCACTACAATTATATACTCTTCTCAGCCTAAATAAATGTTAACTAATATATGGAAGTTCAGGGGGGAAATATATGTTTTCATTATAAAATATTAATATTTGGTCTCTGCTTCCTTTCTGGGCAGCATAACAGAACAAGCCCTGATGACATAAGAGCAGAAGTGCTGACTCCTTTCCCCGTTTTCCCTACAGCAATCAGTGAAAAGAGCCTTTTACCTGGCCTGGGAAGCACAGTAGGAGTGGCTTTGGTGGTGTGGGTGAGGTGGTCCTAGATATGAGGGTCTAAGAGCAGGAGAACTTGACTGGCTCCTTGCTATTCGCAGCATTGGGTGAGCTAGCAGAAGTAGTGTGGGAGAACTCGTTCAGGTAGTGAGAATGAAAGAGAGGTACTGAGCTGACTAACACAGCTACCACCCGGGCCCAGAACCAAGGTTATGAGTTGTCCAACCCCAACATCCACTGAATCTATGAAGTTGGAGCATGTGAAGGGAACAAGCCTACATATTGAAATCAGCAGGATCTCCATGACAAAGGACAACTGCAGACTATCCAAGAGGAGTCCCACTGACAATTCATTATCAGTGACCAGAGACCTTGATCAGAGCACTGACTCCTGGCAATGAACACTTGAAAGAAAGGATCACTGTAAAGAAAAAGTACTTATATCACTTTAGATCTTTAGGTTTAGATTTTATATAAATCATCACATATTAAAATTTAATGTAATCAAAGAATCAAAAATATGTAAGAACCATTCAGATAAGATGGACCAAGGGCATACAAGTCAGAGGAGATCAACTAGAGGACTTTCTGAAGCTTGGCTTACATTAAGTGTGCTTGGAAGAATGACATAGTCATGAAATTGGAATAACAGCACAGCCATGAAATAGTACATCAGAAAAAAGAGGCAGGAAAATGATTGGTATTTGTTTTAGAAGCAAATTAGTAATGCTTTTTAGATAAGTAAATGGCACTTTCTGTCATACATAAATACATAATAATATATATTTTTAGAGTTATGTTAATTTGCACAATCATCTTCCTGTTTTGAAAGTCAATAAAATTGTGACTTCATACTGAGACAAATGTTACATCTGGTAGAAAAAAATAAACCTGAAACTCATAGAAAACGATGGTAAAGATGTCTCTTCGGCATTATTTATGAGAAGACAAATTAAAAATCTAATTTTGACAAATTTTAAAGTAAAATATGTACTTAGGTCAATAAAAATTAAAATTAAGGTTTTTATATTATTCTCACTTGATTTATAGATAATCATTAGTTTCAATATTAAAAGTCTATAGTAATGTCCACCTTAATATTCAGAAAGCAATAATATAGAATATGAAAGAAATATATCAGGTTCTATCATATTCTTTATAATTAGGAAAAATAAAATAAAAATAAAAATATTCTTCAACAGAAATTTCCAAAATAAACTTTAATTTGAATACATTAAAAATAATCTCCAAATTCAGCCAAAGCTTTGGAACCCTTCTTTTTCTTTTCTAGTTGTTCCTTTACTTCCTCCCAGGTAGGCCTTGGTCGATTCAGATAATCCTGGATTGTTGGCCCTGAAGACTGGATTGGACCCCTTGATCGAGCCATCGCTATTGGATTCATGTAGGCCACGCGGTTGTCCCGCTTCCCCATGGTGGCCGGTTGAAGGGGCGGGAAGCCGTGGACAGAGTAGGCCCGAGAAGAAGCCTTCCAGCAGTTCTTCAGATTCTGAAGATGAGGATAAAAAACAAACAAAAAAGAAGAAGAAAAAGAAGAGTCGTTGCCATAAGTCTCCTGAGAGCTCAGTGTTGGACTCCGACTCGGACAGCAAGGATGGTTCAAAAAAGAGAAAGAATTCAAAGGATGTGACTGAGAAAGAAAAGGACAATAAAGGAGCCAGCAGGAAAAGAAAGCTGTATGAAGATAGAGCACTGACTTCTGAGTCATTGTCAGACGTAGAGTGCGAGGAGGTGCAGGCGAAAAGGAAGAAAAGTGGTGAGGAAAAAGATAAAGCCAAAAAGAGAAGGAAGCATAAGAAGCACAGCAAGAAGAAAAAGAAGGCTGCCAGCTCCAGTTCAGACTCGTCATAGCATCGGGAAGACCAGGGTCCCTTACAGGGTGCAATGGTGAAGGAGCTCTTAACTGTGAAGATAACGACATACGTAGTAACGTGCATGAATTCCCTTGTGTTTAGACCTGTCCTGGACTAGTCAGTAGCCACTTGAATGCTGCTGTATGAAAGGCCATGATTGTTGCCTGCTGCCTGAACACCTTTTCCTCTCTCCCAGTGCTCGATGACTCTGGGGGACTGTACTTTGCAATCATATTAGTGGTTAAGATATTTGGAATAAAGCTAATATTTTTTACTAGAAAAAAAAATAATCTCTATAAGTAAGTATGTAACAAAAATATTTCCGATTCACATAGACAGTGTATGTTAAAGAGCTAAAGCTTGATTCTTTAATAATGGAGGTATCTAATTAGTATAAACTTTCATAATTGTTTCTGCTTGCACCAGGTTAAATCCAAGTTCAGTACAGACCTCAACAAGTAGTAAAAAACAGCATTTAGCTAGAGGAAAAGTCATTCTTAGTGGCTTATATGGATTTTAAAAATACAAATTGAAGAACCTGTCTCTTGCCTGGATCCCCACTAGTTTTTTCACATCTATATTTTGATTGCATGTGTATAATGAAGACCTAAGATGTCTACTGAATGACAGTCTGTTTGTGCCTACACATGAGCTATGAATTTTTACAGGATGCCTCATTAAAAGGTTCTCAACCATAGTTGGTAATCAGTCCATTGTTAGAATGAAGGATTCCTTGCCCTACTCTGGATGTTCAGAATTGTTATGAATAAAAGTCATATATGTGAGCACATGCAGTATAATTATGCTGAATTTAATTATATTCAATGATAAATATGCTTATAGATATTAGGTAAAGTACATAATTATTTAAATGTTACCATAAATGGAGATATAAGTGACTACATTTTGTATTTAAGAATAATCTACTATGTGCTGTTAAGAATGCTAACCAACAATAAACAATTCTAGCCTATCTCTAGCATAATAAATATGATGAAAAATATCACAAATTATTAATTTTCTCTTAAATGGTTTTTGAAATTAAACTATGATATTATTAGCACAATTTGTAAGAAATTCACAAATCATATATTTAATAACAAATTCTTTATCACAAGATTGTCACCATCCATGATTTGAATCTGGGCAGTAATCCACAACAATATGTATATAAAAGTGTTTGTGGCAGGCATAAACCTGTAAAAAAATAGTGGGAGATTCTGGGGCCTCTGAGACACAGCTATGTAGATTATTGTCTGACTATCTTCTGTTATTTTTGTTTGTTTGTTTCTGTTTGGGGATGTGACTTCTTGCTTGTCCCTTCCTCAAGAATACACCCTTGCAAGTGTCCAAAATAAATGGATCAAACTGACCTGATAATGACCCCTCTGGACTGTGAGACAAACACAACTCTCTTTACATCAGAAGCAGACTGTCAAAACCTTTATAATAAAAGTTAATTTGGGGAGCCCTGCATAAAATCATTTTTATGCAGTGTGCAGACTGTTTTCTATATGGATGTTTCCATCCTTGATCTTTTCCCAAGATCCATTGTCCCTCCTATTTACTCGGTATTTATCTTTGCTTTTCCTACAATTATTTCAAAAAAGGAATCCATAAATTGAACTGAGTCTTTGAAAACCCCCTTTGTATTTCAGATTTTCAGAAATCATAGTCAGTTCTGGATCTGTGTACACAGGCCAAATATCTGTGGAATCAACATTTCATATTTTATACATTTTCATCTGTGGCTTTTTGCTCATGACTCTCTTCCCAAGGCAAGTCACAAAATCTAAAATTAGCAATCCCTAAAGCAAGTCACTAAAACTCTAACTTCCCTTCCTCTCTGTATTAGAACTGGCTATGAAGAAGATATAAGAGTTTTATTTCAGTAGGATCCCTGTCTCCTTTCGGGAGGTTGAGATATTGGGCAGGGCCCAAGAAGAAACTCAATAGATAAACATGCTTTCTTTCTCCACTTAGTCTTTGAAAATTATCTTTTCACACTTCAATATTTTCTCTGCTTTACTTATGCCTCTGTGATGTTTTCATAATAACCCTAATAGGCAGAACTTGGGAAATTCCAAGTATAATTTGCTGAAGAGCAATGTTCTCAGAGATGACATGGAAGTTCCTTCATCTTTGCATATATCTCAACAAATACCTTAGTCTGTATCACTTGTAATACCCAATAATTTTTCTGGAAGTTCAAGTAAATGGTTTTCTGGTTTCTTTGAGTAATTCAAAGACTCAGTCCTGTTTCCATAAATGTCCCTGGTCTGGATCTGCTTCTGCTCCTGTGAATTTCACTGTCTCAAGGGAGTTTATTAAATCAACACAAAACTCGTTCACAACAGTAACTCAGCCAGTTGGTCAGATACACAGGTAAAACCACCCATTATTGGTGATTTGGCATCTAATGTGAAGAGTCATGTTTGGAGAATGAGTATTTTAAATATAAGGGCTCTGAATAGATGGCAGTAGATTGTTTAGATTAGAAAACCCAACATCTGTTCACTTTTTTTTAAATGCCACTTTGGAAATGCATGGCTCACTAATGATGAAAAAACTATGGGTGATAAAAATCTAGACTTTGAGTACTCTGTGAATCTAGACCCTGAACATGTATAGACCAGATCACCTTCTGTTCTCTGGGGTTTGGCTCAAATCTTACCACCAGTGAGAAAAGGTCTTAGAAATATTTGGCCACACATGCTTCAATGATCTTTATCCTTTCAGTAACTTCATCTTTCTTCCAAGCCCATTTTCCTTCTTGCCAGAAATGCCTTTAGAATCCAGAATCAATCCTTGGACCTTCTTCAGATGCAGCACATTTTTTAAATTTATTTATTTATTAAAGATTTCTGCCTCCTCCCCGCCACCACCTCCCATTTCCCCCCCTCCCCAATCAACTCCCCCTCCCTCATCAGCCCGAAGAGCAGTTAGTGTTCCCTGCCTTGTGGGAAGTCCAGGGACCTCCGACCTCCTTCCAGGTCTAGTAAGGTGAGCATCCAAGCAGCCTAGAGTGAAATCCCAAGGTCCAAATCAGGAGAAGAAGGAGAGAGAGCACGAGCAAGGAACTCAGCACCGCGAGGCGTGCACCCACACACTGAGACAATGGGGATGTTCAATGCGGAACTCACCAAGGCCAGCTGGACTGGGTCTGAAAAAGCAGACACAGCTCATTTAATAAAAAGAAAGGCAAATGATATCTCAGTGCTGAAACTGATTATATAACCTCACGTTAAGAGCACTAAACTTAACACATTTCTTTCAATCCCCATTAGCTCTTTTCCTTGGACATAACTATTTCATATATTCTTCATTACAAACATTCATCCAAATCTTTGCCTTTACATGTTCATAGTAGAATGTATCTCCATATCACTTGAAAATGAAAACTAGCATACAAACAAATGCACGAAATCACCTACAGTTTCCCCAGTGCTCCTAAGATCATGTTAAACTTCTTCCTTTACTGTTGTATATACTCATCGTCTTGTTTCAAGTGTGCAAATCTTGTTTCTGCAGTCTGAATATTAATTTCATTTGTCTTCTTTTAATCTCATATACCTATAAAATGCTGAGCTATTTCCCATTTGAAATCACAATACCAATCAGGAACACAACAGGGCCTTGGTCCTCCCCTCATGGATTACCTTCTGGGAATTTTCTTTGTTCCAGTTTACCTTAAAACAACTCAATAATTTTGCTGGAAGAGAATTATTTTTGTCATCTCAATACCTCTAAATAGTCCTAGACTGCTATTTCAATATACAAATATTCATAGTAAAAAGACTGCATAATTTCCAAATGCAAAACTGAATAGATTATTCTCAACTTTTCTTCTTTTATTTCAACAAAAAATCCATAATTTCCAGTATCTTATTCCAGGAGGATCCTGTAGAGTTCTGGCTTCCTTTGTTGGCTTCTCAGAGAAATGATAACTAAATATATATGGGTTCAAAGACTTTTTCTTTGATCCTCATCTCTACAGAGACTTAATGGAAGAGTTTGAATCAAGACTTTTACTGGCAGCTCTCAAAATTATATCTTCAAAATATATTTATTCTGATAGGATTTCTGTGTTTTCAATAATCAAACCCCAACCCCAACTGACTTATATCTCTAGTTTCCATTTCAAACTTAGTATAAACAAGTGTTATGATTTGTCAACTTCTGCTTCCCAAACTCAGTCATCTCAAACTATTCACCTCACTGATAAGTGGAATCACTGAACTACCATTTCTAGGACTACAATATTTGGGGATATAGCCATTTATTATTTTCCTGTTCAAATACTTTCCATGAATCATTTTTCTGACTCTGTCTTCAAAACATATATTTTTCTTTACTTCAATTGCTATGGCGTACCCCAAATATGATTGCCAGGGAGATGCTGTGTTTGTCTCCTGACTACCTATAGTCTCTGATTTTCTGTTAGTATTCTGCATTTTCACACTGCCAGATAGAATGAAAGTTCCCAGCAAGGGCTTTGATAGTTTTTTTCTTATGCCTCTATTTCTATAATTTTTATGATGTTTACCTCCTTCACCACATTCAGATATTATGTCTTTTTATTGACAACCCTTTTCAAGGACTTCCCATATAAAAATGGTGTATCATTTCCTACTTAGACCAGTAATATTTTTTTCCTTGGTCTAGGTGCTCTAAAAAATAACTTTGTGTTGAAGAGAGGGGAAAGGCAGGGAGGGGCACAGAGAAAAATGTAGAGCTCAACAAAAGTCATTTGGAAATCAGTGTGGCGATTTCTCAGGAAATTCGGGATCAACCTACCCCAAGATCCAGTAATACCACTCTTGGGAATATACCTAAGAGATGCCCTATCATATGACAAAAACATTTATTCAACTATGTTCACAGCAGCATTATTTGTAATAGCCAGAACCTGGAAACAACCTAGATGCCCTTCAATGGAAGAATGGATGAACAAAGTGTGGAATATATACATATTAGAGTACTACTCAGCGGTAAAAAACAATGACTTCTCGAATTTTGCATACAAATGGATGGAAATAGAAAACACTATCCTGAGTGAGATATCCCAGACCCAAAAAGATGAACATGGTATGTACTCACTCATAATTGGTTTGTAGCCATAAATAAAGGACATTGAGCATATAATTTGTGATCCTAGAGAAGCTAAATAAGAAGGTGAATCCAAAGAAAAACATATAGTCATCTGCCTGGATATGGGAAGTAGACAAGATTGCCGGGCAAAAACTGGGAACTTGGGGGTGAGATGGCATGGGGCTAAGGGGAAATGGGGTGAGAAACGTGAGAAGGGGAGGAGGATGGGGGGAGCTTGGAGAAATGGAATGGTTGGGATAAAGGAAGGGTTGTTAAGGGAGCAGAGAAATATATATCCTAATTAAGGGAGCCATCTTAGGGTTGGCAAGAGACTTGACTCTAGAGGGGTTCGCAGGTGTCCAGGGAGATGTCCCCAGCTAGTACCTTGAGCAACTGAGGAGAGGGAACCTGAAATGATCCTATCCTATAGCTATACTGATGAATATCTTGCATATCACCTTAGAACCTTCATCTGGCGATGTATCGAGATAGAGACAGAGACTCAAAATGGAGCACCGGACTGAGATCTTAAGATCCAAATGAGGAGCAGAAGGAGGGAGAACATGAGCAAGGAAGTCAGGACCACTAGGGGTGCACCCACCCACTGTGACAGTGGAACTGATCTATTGGGAGCTCACCAAGACCACCTGGACTGGGACTGAATAAGCATGCGATGAAAATGGACTTTCTGAACATGGTGGACAATGAAGGCTGATGAGAAGCCAAGGACAATGGCACTAGGTTTTGATCCTAATACATTAACTGGCTTTGTGGGAGCCTAGCCTGTTTGGATGCTCACCTTCCTGGACCTAGATAGAAGTGGGAGGACCTTGGACTTCCCTCAGGGCTGGAAGTCTGGATTGCTCTTCATTCTCGAGAGGGAAGGGGAATAAAATGGGTGGGAGGGGGAATGGGGGAGGGAAGTGCTGGGAGGGGGCGAAGTGTGGGAGGAGGGGGAGGGAAATGGGAAATGGATGGAGGCAGAAATTTTTTTTCAACAACTAAAAAAAATAAACAAACAAAACAAAATTAAATAAATACACTCCATCATGCTTTAATAATTTATTAGTCATGTAACAAACTGTTTAGTAAAATGTTTCTTCCTACTGGTTAGTGGTGGTGCATGCCTTTAATCCCAGTACTCAGGAAGCAGAATCATGCAGATGTCTGTGAGTTTGAGGACAGCTAGAGCTGTTATACAGAGAAACTCTGTCTTGAAAAACAACAAACAAAGAAACAAAAAAAGTCTCTTCATTATGTGACTCATATATAAAAAAAAGAAAAAAGAAAAAAAGAAAAAATAATTTTGTTATTTATGCCTAAGCCTCTTGCAATATTAAGTAATTAAAAAAGAAAATTTGCATTCTGTCTATGACTCTAATTTTAGCACTGTGTGTAATAGCAGTTTGACATATTGACAGTATTGCTTGCAATGTTTTGACCACATTGACTCTCACCCCTTCGTATATGAGTTTTTTATGTTAATGCATGTATGGTGTGCATGTGTTTATTGCTGTGTGTAAGTGCGTGAACACATGTGCACAGAGATCAGAGAACAACAATGGGATAGGTCCTTACTCTCCATTTTGTGTTTCTCTTTTGTTAACTGCTGTATACCAGACTAGCAAGTTTTTGGAAATGTTCCCGTCTCTACCATTTTTCTCCTGGTAGGAGAACAATGGGATTACAAACAATGGATTATTACTTCATCAGGGTTTTATGTGAGTTGTAGATCCAAACTCAGGTTGTCAGCCTTGTGAAGCAAGCACCTTACCAAATACACCTGGCTGCATTCAATGTCTTTTTAAGTCTGGTGTCATCCATATACTGCCAGGCCCACAGTTTTTCCTGGTTTGTCCTCAGCGAACTTTTTCTGCCCCTTCTGTTTAATCAATCTAAGGATTCTTTATTATCAGCTAAAAGAATTTCTTCATCTTATATGCCAATGTAGTTCCTACATTTCAAATATATGTTTAATTATTCTGAAACACAAATGTGCATGTTTCATATTTATAATCCTATATCTCTAATGTGACTCTGTGATAGGCTTTTTGGTGTTTCACACTGAGGACAGCAAAATGTGCCTTCTGAGAATTCCTCCCAGACTATTCATTATTTTAGGTATATTCTTTCATCTCACCTGACATAATTCCATTGTAATATTGTTAATGCTAAAGTAGTATACATAATTGAGCATATGTGGATGATATTACACATACCTGAACTGATTGCTTTTTCTGTGTATGCTTATATCCCCAACATCTTTGTCATGTACAAAGCAATAACTGCTAGAAAAATGTCAACTAACATTTTATAATTCTTCCAGTATAGAATATGAGGAAGATGAAAGAGTCAAATATTTTATGATAAATAACACATGAAAAAAAATTGTTTCAAGAGAAATACATCAGAGATAGTGTCTCAACTACCCATGTCTCAAACTGATGAAAAAATGAAATATTCAAATGTGTAAATCAGTGTTTGTTAACCTTCCTAATGCTGTGACCATTTAATATAGCTTCTCATGTTTGGTGATCCTAACCATAAATTATTTTCGTTGTTACTTCATAACTGTAATTTTTTAAATGTTATGAATTGTAAAGTAAATATTTGTGGTTTCCAATGGTCTTAGGAGACCCTTTTAAAAGGACTGTTTGACACTAGCTAACGGGGTCATAACCCATAGTTTGAGAACAGTTGGCATAAATACTTGAAGAGAAACAAGAATCTTCTACATGGACATTTTACTGCTGTCAGCAGATTCTAAAAACAAACACTCTTTGAAATAACAAATTGTAAAGTGAAGACATGAATATCAGGAGTTCAAGGCAAATCTCATCTACATAGTGACTTTAAGGCCAGCCTGGACTAAATAAATTATATCTATCTATCTATCTATCTATCTATCTATCTATCTATCTATCTATGTATCTAACTATGTATCTAGCTATGTATCTAGCTATCTATCATCTAGCTATCTATCATCTAGCTATCTATCATATATACATATATCATCTATCTATAATGTTCATCTATCACCTGTCTATATAAAAATAAGTATTAAGATTCAAGGGAGAGCAAAGAGTTAATGACTTTATTTTTAGCCAGTAATGTAATACTTAGATTTACACTATAATTTTGTCAAATTCTTTATTTCACCTTTGAAGAAACACCTATTTATACTTCGTGTAGGACTGTACATTTGATGATGAATTCCCATATTTTTGTCCTTAATCCATGGGTTATTAGGTATACTCTTGCTTCTCCTTAAGGTCTATACTATTCTTTGTTATGCTATGATCCTGTCTCCATCTTGGCACTTCAGCATGGTCACCCTCCTTGACTCCTCAAATCTGAATCCAAATTCCTTCAATAAAACCTTAAAGCACTCTGCATGCCCTTATGTCCTTATTATTTTTAAATTATATATCATTATTATTTTCACATATGTCTGTGATGTGTGTAGCAGCACATATGCACCACAGATTATAAGTGAAAATTAAAAAAACAAATTTCTAGACTTGAATCTATCCTTCTAACTTTATATGCTTTCCAAAAATTGAACTCAGGTCATGTAGCTTTCATACAAGTAATCCTGAGCCATCTTCCTGGTCAGATAGCTATTCTAGTATAAAGTATATATATGTAATTCTGTGCCATTATTTACTTTTATATCCAGAGTCTAGTCTAGTAGTTAACAAATGTTTAGAGCAGGCTAGGGAAACTACATTGTGAAATAACAAATGATAGGATACAGTATGATATACTCTTCTAAATATTGTCAGAAAATAGGATGCAGCAAACAGCAAGTATTCATAATTAATCACTATACTTAAATAGTCTATCAGTCAAATTGAAACCAAGTCTTCAAAATCTTCAAATAAAACAAAGTATATATTCTTGAAAATGGTGCCTAAGTGGATGAGAAACAGGCATGCCCATGAACATGAATCACAGGAATTTATGAGTATTTGTTTAACATAAACATTATTTAGTAAAATCAGATAGAAAACTCATAATTCAGAAGAGTTTTCATAAAAAAGAAAATACATGATTGTCATTGTATTAAACATATATGATTAATGCATACTTTTGAGCAATTCACAGATGACAGACCTAAATAAATATGATTTAAAAGTGCATGCGAAACCACAGTTATTATCACCCATAAGATTTACAACAACAAATATACATTCAGAATCTGTTATCACAAGTCACTCTATCAGTAACCAAACATTATCATGGGGAAATGAGAAACCTAGATAGTACTAAAAGAGTGTATTTATATTATTTTAACATGAACTTCTTAAATTATGGTTTTATTTAAAATTTTTCTTAGGTGCATTAAAATTACCTGCACCTGCCCCCATATAGTCATATGTATGCCATATGTGACCTCAGTTACTTAATCAAGTTATTTTCTGTTTACCAGTCTAACTCTATTTTGTCTTTCTAAAGGGCAAGTTTGAAGCATACTGACATCTCACAGGGTAAATTATTAGAATGATTTATTGGAAAGTTGTTAATTTAATGCCCTTCACTGAGCCTGTAATTTGACAATAAGTCAGTGAACTTTTAATGTTTCCTCAAAAATATATAAAAGAGGGAAGAAAATAATTTAATACAGAATGTTAGAATGTTAAAAATATTTCAATGAAGATTAATAACATCTGGATTATAGTTTTTTTCTCTCTTTGAAGGAAAACACATTATCTATTTCATAACAATTGATTGCTTTCTGTGGAATGTCCTTGATTGTTGCTGTATTGTTCAAGATTTGATACTAATCTGTAAGATCTTTTTAGGAAGAAATATCATCTCATCAGACATTCTGAAAGAAACAAAACTTTCTGCCACCGTTAAATCACCCATATTCTAAAAATGACAATTTTCACTCGGAGTACTGTTCTCATATGAATGCTTTTTATACCGAAAATCAGAAGAATAGTCCAGAGTAAAAGATAAATAAGATATGTGTTCTAAGCAAAGAGATAGACAGATGTTGAAGTCTAAAATCAGATATGACCTTTTAAAATACATTGTGTTACTTTGTATTTTATTTGAAATATATTTCTAGATAATTTCTAGAATTAACATATTTGAATTATAGTATATACAATATATAAATAACATGAATGACTAAGAATAATTTTTATTTTTATTATTATATACCAGTTTTTAACCAATTGCATTTGTCTACTTTGAAAGTAACTTTGGATCATCTATATATATTGCATATGTATGTGTTTGTATATATATATATATATATATATATAAAATATTGGTTTTTGGCAATTACACAAGTTACTATAGTATCTTTAGACATCCTATATTTTCAATATCGTATCAATTTTAAAGTTTATGGAACTATAGCAATTAAATGAATTATATTTTAAAATATACAACATCTATAAATAATATGTATATAAATATGTATGAATAGAAATTAAACAAATAATCATTTTTATTCATAATCTATGGAAATTCAGGACACAATGTGATTTTATCAATAGTTAATCACCTATTAAAAATTTGTTAACAGTTATTCATTTCAACTATTAGTTATTTTTTCTACTTGGCATCTGTTTTAAAGATGCTACTTCATGAGATCATAGCCCTGTATGCCACTGATACAGTGGTCTAGGACCTAGACCTAGATAGGTCATGCACCTAAGGCTTGGCCTAACGCTCTACTAAAGAGCATAAGAATAAGATGACTTCTAACATGTTGTTTTGTTCATATGTCAGAGAAACTTCTTGCAGCAGAAAGGAATTAACTCAAAGGCCTTCAACTGGACAAAGTGCAGAGACCAGAGACTGTGGAGCAGTCAGCATTAACGGGATGTCTTCATCAAACCGCTCTTCGCAAACTTAAGAAATCTATGAGGAAAATAAGCAGGAAGATTTTAAGAACCTGATGTGACGGATGACTCCAAGAAAACTCTTTCTTCTGGGCACAAGTGTAATTTAAATGGGAATTCACAGCAAAAGTGACTGCACACCAACCACCCGCACCGATTTAAGACAGTGTTCCAGCACTGAAAGGAGAAAGTGGAAACGAGTTTCCGACAGTCACCAAAAGATTATTTACCATGGATAACCTTTGCAAAGGGAAAATCAGGGCTCTCCAATGGGTTTTCAGTTAGAATATCAAGCAAACTACAGTGTAGGTTTCATGCACAGGTCTATTTAGTCAATACAAAATTAAGTCTTTGTGGTTTTGATTTTGGTGTGTGTGCATGTGTGTGTATGTTTGTCCTTTTGTTTCATTCAACTGTGTTTTGAAATTTTTGTTGCGTTTTACTTGTTACTTTTTCATTTTAATTTTTGTGTTCCTATTTTTTGAAGATGGAAAGGAGAGAGAGGGTACAGAGAGGAAAGGAAGAAGAGAATAAAGTGGTGGTGGTGGTGGAGGAGGAAAATATTTTGAAAGGAACATAAATCCGGATGGATAGAGAGGTGGGGAGGATCTGAGAAGGTTTTGGAGCTGGTAAACATAATCAAATATAATGTATGAAAAAAGTTAAATTAAAATGCCTTTCTATTTTCATTAATCATTTCTGTAATTGTGCAAAAGAACTGAGATGGAGACTTTCTTTCTAGCAGTGGAACAGCTAGGGCGATCAAAGGATGTGATCACATTTGTAGTATTGCCAGAGAACATTGTCACTGCATTATTGTACTTAAGAGAGATGAGAATCAATTAAAAATGACAATGAAAACTTAAGCAGTGTGAAAAAGTGGAGAATTATTGAATGAGTTAATGCATTGTGGTTTTGTACGAAGCCATGTCCCTGTAGAATATTCTAAATGTGCGTGTGGTGTTGTATATGTTCTCATATTACACTCACATTAGTCAGTCTCATTTAAAAGCTATTGTCCTATCAAAATTTTCCCTTGCTTTCCATAATGAGTATTTTCTTCTTTTCCTATTTTTTTGACCGGGCCTCTTTATGTAGCTCAGACTACCTTTGAATCCATGATAACACTTTCTTAACCTTCTAAATTCTTACATTGAAGGTACACATCAACACACTGAGCTTTTCCTATTTCGTTTTCTCCTCATGTTTTTCCTTTCCCTTCCCCAAATATAGCATCTTTTATCTCTGTTGCATTTTTACCCTAAGCTGAAGGGATGCTGAGCCCCTTCTCCTGAGCAGAAGTTGCATAGATTTGCTGCTGTTCACTGCTGCAAACCCAAGTTTGCTGACCTTAAGTTTGCAGCATGAATCACAGCTGTTCCATTGCTATTGGCAGTGATTGATAACAAGGGGGATGGGAGTGATTAAAGAGCATATGATGTGTTTGTTTGCATCTTGAGTGACTGCTATAGAGTATATGCAATCAAAGGCATGGTACATTAAATAAATCAAATAGCTCCATAAATCAGCACAACCTGCCAAAAAGGAGCAGTGGGCGCTTGCATTTCAGCAGGGCTGCATGTCAGGCCTTGGGCAAGCTCTTACCTCCAGGGTGAAGTTGTCAAAGCTAGAGCTCAAAGAACCAGGAAAGGCTGCCCTTTCACAGACTTCAAAATCTCAGTAGGAAAGCTCAAATATAATAACAATATTTTAACATTTGTGCAGGAATGTGAAGTTTGTGACATTTGTTTAGTTATATTGTCACATTGTACTTTCCTAATAATTTTGTGAAATATTATTTACAGTTGTAAAAAATGAAAGCGCATAGAAGAGAGATCCTTAAGGCCGCATTGCTATTAATATGCCCTCTGAGGTACCTCTGTATTTTATCCTCTTTATCTATTTTGATCATGTTATAAAAGATAGTGTTTTGTCCTCTCAATACTGCAGCACACTTACATTAGATCCCTTAATACATGGTGACTCGAGGAGTGATACGTTAGCATATTTGGACAAAATTAGAACATCAGAACTGATAGGAAGTACATACTCAACTTAAAAATCCTTTTAAAATACCATGGGACTGTAAGTTATAATAAAAAAGAATAAACGAAGACTTGAGTTGTTACAAGTTAAAAATGTAATGGAAGTTACACAGACTAAGACTGTAAGATATGTATGCAAAAAGGTCACCTGGAATGTGATAAAGTTCACATTAAAAGGAAAGTTTTTTTGCTCTTTGACAAACACAGGAATTACTTAATTATGGAATATAACTTAAAATGACTTTGTTAAGGAATTATCTCATATTCTCATACGTTACAAATATCCTCAGTGGTTTGCAACAGTTTGGCTAAGAGCAGTTCTTAGACTTGGTACCATTTTCTATATAATTTTAATCACATATGTATCAGAAATTTTTAAAATTTCTATTATAGTCAATTAAAAAGCATACATATCAATTTTCATATTGAGTTAGTCATCAATGAAGTAGCTCCCTAATGCTTTAAAGTTGCAAAATAATTTTAATAGACTATATTTTAGAGCATTTTTAAGTTTAAAATAAAATATAGAGGGGAGAAGACATATTTTTTACTCTTATTCCCACAAAACTCAGGTATCCTCATTATAAGTGCCTGTACCAAATCTGTATTTTGTCTCAGGTGATGAGTCAAAAATAATACATCATCACCACTGTGAATAGGCATTTCATACTAAGTTTTTTCTCTTGGCATTATGTATTCTATGGGTAGGCAAATATATAATAATAGGTGAAACACACCATTTTGCTATTGTTATAGAAAAATATCCAAGGCTGAATATTTTGCAATGAAAACACGTGTATGTAGCTCTAAGTTTTGGAGATTAAAGGTCCAAACCTGGGCTTCTCTAACTGGTTTCTGATGAGGGCCTGATGACAGATGGAATTGTTTCAGATGGACACAGAAAGAGCATAAATCAGATGGCAGGATGAGTATTCATATGAGCAGCAAAGAGATGTCCTTTCTTACTTACAACCACTCACTTTTAGAGGAAATAAATGGGGTCTCAGAAGTACTAATCAAGAGTCCTATGAGAGCAAATTGCTTCTGTACTTGTACCCCAGATGACTTCCCACTAAACCAAGCTCTTAAAAGTCTGACAATCTCTTCTCTGCACTGGAACTTGAGCTTCTCTCATGTAATCTTTAGGGAACACACTTAATCCATATCTAAACCAGAGTGGGATATAGTCAGCCTAATAGTGTCCTGAGATTCTATATGCATGTAGATTAAATCTATGGCATGAAAATGTCCTTCATTTCTTATACACATCCTTCTCTCAACTCCTGACAATCAGTGACTCTTTTGACTTTCCCTACTTTTTGCCTTGCCAAGTAATCCTATACTTGGGATTATAGCATATATATATATATATATATATATATATATATATATATATATCATTAAGATTTCTTCTTACATGTAGTATGTTCACTTAAGTTCCTTTTAACACTTCCTGTAGCTTTCAAGTTCATGTATCCAAAATATTTCTCAATGTTTTTACAACCTGTTCATTTGCTTATCTTAGTTGCTTACTGACATGTTTTAGCAATTTAGAATAAACCTAGGACAAGCATTTATTTGCAGGAATTTGTGAGGACCTAAACATTCTGCTTGTCTGAAAAAAAATAGTTTTTAAAGAATATAATTTTTTGTTGGACAGTTTATAGTTGTTTTAAAGTCATAAAAATCTTTGAAGGTATGAAAAAATCTTAGGACTTCTGTCACAAAAAACAGATTCATGAAGATAGCCATGTGCTATTGGAGATTACTTCTGAAGAACTGTTTTCATGCCACCTTACTAAACAACAATACTTCCTAACTACATTCTAAATATTCATCTTTATAACTCTAGGTATGTAGCTCACATTTCTCATTAAGGTTACTTCTCTTCACAATAGATGAAGATTATTACAGAAAGCAACAACTGGTTACAATGCAGCGAAAAAGGAACCATGCTGGCACCCAGCTTAAACTGCTCCATCTACAACATAGCTTCTTCACCTAAGAGTTGAAAACATCTTGGAGAAGGGGGAGAAAGGACTATATGAGCCAGAAGATCAGAAAATCGAGTGTGAAAGAATGTTTGAGAATTGACAAAGAAACTTTACAATAACTTAAGAAGGTGGTGACCTAAACAAGACTTGAAGAAGTACACAAATATACATCTTAACATAAAAGGGGAAAATTTCACATAGGCAATGAACTACAAAGCGACTTAGAAATACTGGGAGCAGGAAAAACAGCCTCTCTCAGGCATGAGCTCTGATTATGCTAAATGGTCAGTCCTGAAATCAAGTAACAACAGACTCAGCAGATTGTACATATTCAGCATCTAGGCAAAGAAGCAGACATGATTTAGAGGAGAGCAAGTAACGATGTGTGACAAGGATTAAATTGAAGAAAAGAAAGGGAGAAATAATGTAATTATAAATTAATTTTAATGTAATAAAACATACATTTTGAACAAATAGAATTATTCTTTCTTAATATATGAATTTGTTTTTTGTCATTTTGATAACATTGACACCCCAAAATATTAACCTAACATTGTATACTTTTGCAGAAAAAAATGATTTTAAAAAATCCCAATATATTGTCAAATTATGGACTGTTTGTTGCATAAAATAACATCCTAATAAAATAGCAAAGTGGTCGCTTAACTATTTTACTAGTGTGCAATTTAAAATAAGAGCCAATGATATATTTATTTTCAAGGAGAACTGTAGTTACTTAAGCATGTAAGAACACATATGCATATAAATAAATGTATGCTAACATAAACACATATATGCTTATATGTAACACATATAAGTCATGTGAATAACCAATAAATTTATAGTACATGTCTCAGAAGCTTACTCATCTATCGATTTAAAATGCATTCCAAACAAAGCAATCACTTATTTAAATTAAGCATCTGAAGCTGTTGATTCTCCTCTTGACTAATCGCTTGTCAGCAAACTATTCACTGTTCCAAACAGATGAAACACTAGTGTGAGAAAAAAGATTGCACTTTGTTCTGATAGATCACTCAGAAGCTAGAAAATAGCACTATTTGAAGTCAAAATTTGTTTTTAAACATTGCAAAGTATGGTTTTTAAGTTGACACTGAATTTACTGGGTAAAAACTCACTCTGGGGACTCTGAGAAAATTTAAGTGAATTGCAGCATGATTTTCAATCCTCATCTTCAGTGTGTGCTATGAAGATGTGTGAGTTTAGACTGTGGTGCAATCCTGTCTGGGTCACGTATCAGAGAAGAGCACTCATTTCCTTTGTTGATTGATTCTCTGAGAGTCACTAGCCAAAGATAATCAAACTATAGAAATCAAGAAACAAATGAAGAAAATGAGGGAACACATGCTGAAATAACTGCCCGGGAACTGAAAAAGAGAACGTAAATAATACAAGGCTTGGCATTTTGTTTAATTGTAATTTTAGGGGGCTGGAGAGATGGCTCAGAGGTTAAGAGCACTGATTGCTCTTCCAGAGGTCCTGAGTTCAATTCCCAGCAACCACATGGTGGCTCACAACCATCTATAATGAGATCTGGTGCCCTCTTCTGGCATACAAACATACATGGAAGGAATGTTGTATACCTAATAAATAAATAAGTCTTTAAAAAATTGTAATTTTATACTATTTGATCACAGAGGTAAATTCAATAAAAATTATACTTCAATATATGAGGTATATCTCAGTGTATGTTTCTTTAATCTCAATGGTGTTAAAAAACTTCTAATATCAAAGCATTATAGCCATTAAGTACAGACTTTTATGTTATTATTATCTAAATACTTCTTGTTTCCCTACTGCAATTAGAATGTGGATTTTAAGATTAAAATATAGATTAATATTTTCAATGGTTTTGTAGGATCTCAAGGTTGATTTTAAGCACAAACACATAAAATAAGTGTGAATAAACTAAACTGTGTATGAACATTTATTTATAAATATAGGACATGTGAGGTCTAATGACAACAAAGAAGTCAATAATTAATTACCTTAAATGATAGAGCTGACACAATAGTTTCTTTCTTCAATGAAGATATTGACGAAGACTGTAATAAATAATGAATGTTGGCAGAAAACTTCATCAGAAATATACATACTAAGAAGAGGTAGATGGAGCTACATAAGCAAAAGGGAGAAAGACAATGACCTGATATTCAGAGCAGGTAGGTAGTTGTTTTGGAGTGTGAGAAATACATTGTCCAGCACATCTATCCATGCTTACCTCATGGCTGACAGAGGCATTCCAAAGCAACCAGGACATTCTGAAGTAGAGATTCATTCATGTAGTTCCATAACTGAAAATGATGCCGTTGAATGTAAGATGGCCACAATAATAGTTGCTGATTTGTGGAGGAAGGAGGCACTATAATCAATAGAGTACCCACTATCTTCATGCCATAGTTTTCTCAAATTCATAATGGATAAAAACTAACTTAGGTATTATAGATAGTACTAAGTGTATTAAAATTGATAAAAAGAATTATAAACAAATAAAGAATTTCTATATATTCAGCTTTCACTATAGTCAATAAGATTATTATTCTTAACATTTTAGTCAAATTTTCACCAAAGTAAAGTGATTTTAAAGCATTATATAACAGTGCACCAAACACAGCTAGGTGAGCTTGATCCATGAGGCTCATGTGTTTCTAATTTGTATCTCATTAGAATTTTTTATTACTACTTATCAGAGGAAGTAATTTTAATTCACATTTTTTGAAGTTTTTGATAAATAATGGTAACTGTGGTAAAGTATTTAAAACACTAGCTTTTATTCGTTTGTTCATTACCTTGAATATTTTTCAGAAGGAAGATAAAAAGCTATCATCACTCAGTAGGCTTTTTTATATTAGAAGAAAAATTTTACTTCAATTATTTGATATCATGCCATAATCTATCAGAGTTCTACATGATGTGTAACTTTGAGACAAGCTCTATAAATAAGCATGCTGCAATTATAACTACTATACTGAATGATTTACAGTTCTGTGTAGTCTTACTTAGGAAATTGACCTGGTAATATCATTTAATTTATTGGGTTTCACTCTAGAGAGAAGCATCAGTGGTAGGAAGCAAGAAGAAAGACACAAATTCCATTAGGTTGACATCTTTCAAGATGAACATTTATGAGTCTATTAATTGAATATTGTTTGTTCCCAAGAGATTTTTGGAGTATTATTATAAAGAGAAGTGGGCCACGATAATTAAGAAATATATTTGCCTTCTATCAATCAGTTTGTATTCTCAAATAGCAAAGAAATGTGCATATGAGTGTATGTTTGATATGCATTTTTGTATGAGGGATCAAAATACTTAAGATATATAAAAGTTATATATTTATCTATATATAATATTAAAGTTATACATGCAAAATTTGAATAAGCTTTCTTTTATTTCATTGTTAGTATTTATATCAGGAAATTGCCAGAAAACAAGTTGACAATCCAAGGAAAACAAAACATTTATTGTGAGCATGATAAAACTCTGTGTCACCCTATGCTAAATAAATATCTAAAAGTTTTTATAATGACTTTTCTCTATTTTCTGATTTTTATAAAGGGATATGGTACAAACAAATAAAACTAAGGGTCATATGAGGGTTCATATGGAAACCTACTACCAAAGGAGCATCTATCTATCTATCTATCTATCTATCTATCTATCTATCTATCTATCCCTCCCTCTATCATCTGTCTGTGTATGTATTTATGTATTTATGTATATATTTATATATTTATATATTTATCTACACCCCCCATACCCACACAAACATATACATGCACATCAAATTGGAATCACTCAATAACAGGATAACAAAACTCAAATGAAACCAAAGTGTTACTTGAAACCACATAAGTCTGTTTCTAGGAACTCAAGAATTTATTTAAGTAAACACTGATACAAAATACATTATATGCTACTGTGATCCAGCTGCATATCCAACTGCTCCTTCCTCTGGCCCCAACCACAGGAGCAAGGGACTGAGCCTGAGAGCAAAACAGTGAGAGAGCCCTTCCCTCAGCTTTTTAGTGCTCACATATGAAGACAAGACCATGCCCTGGGGCTTCTAACCCACCAAAGCCATGACTAAAGGCATCAAAATCCCTCATCACCAAATCCCGTACCTCACCTCCAAATGAACCTCCAGTGCTAAGAACAGATTATATCTAATTACGTTATTGACAAGTCTATTGGATTCTCTTCAAACTGATGCTAATGCACATTTCTGAAGACAACACCTATATAGCATATTGAATACGAAGAGTTCAAGCTGGTGCTAAACAAGTGCTTTCATTCCTAAGAGATACTGTTAATAGTATTGGAAGGTGTCCTGTATAATATCAGAGGAGAACTCTAACCAACAATTCAGCTACCTTCAAACTACAATGTTGTCCCACCCACGTAATATGCTGGTGAAATAGTTGTTTAAAAGAAGTGGCAATAATCATTGACTTTAATTGTATTTAAGTCATTCTCAATAAGATAAAACTCATCACTGACACACCTTGAGTAGCCAAGAACCTATGACTAGAATAACCATGTGCTTGGTGAAAAACCAAATACCTTTGTTCTGTGATCATGGAGCTGAAAAAAAAATGACTCCTAACAACATGCTGCTATATCTATAGATCAGTGTATTACTTAGCTATTATCAGAAAAACTTCTTCCTATAATAGACGGAAAAAAATAGGGGCCCTTAGATGGACAACATGCAGAGTAAGAGACCTAAGAGTATCCAGTCCTAAATAGAATGTCTCCAAAAACCTCTTCCCTCAGGACTCAGGCAACTGTTGAAAGGAGGCAGAATGGTTTTTTAAAACCAGCAGAGATGGGTGACATCAAGGAAACAATGCCTTTTAAACACAGCAGTATTGACAAAGACTGACAGGATGCATAGGAACTAACTGTACAGGTCCAATCTATAGATGTAGTCCCAGGTCTGAGATGGGGAAGTGGGCATGACCTCCCATCACTAACCAAGTAGTTATTGACAACTCTTCACCAAGGATAAATAAATTTTTTCACTGTATATATAAACCACACTTAAGGGCAGGTTCCAATTCCAGCACTAGATGGTCAACAAAAAATGAACTCAATGGTATTTTGAAGAATTTTTCATAATACTTTACCTTGGTGTTTTATGCATTTTGGTATCTTGCTGATATATTACAGTTTTCAAATTTGTGTTTTTATTAGTTCTGTGTGTGTGTGTGTCTGTATGCGAGTATGTGTTTGCATATATAAGTGTGTGTGTTTGTGTGTATATATCTTGTGCATATATGTATTTGTGTGTATGTGTGTTTGTGTGTGTGTGCTGCACTTTCTATGCCTTTTGCCTTTTAATTTTTTCTCTATTCCTTCATTCTACGCTTACTTTTCTTTGTTCTTTGTATTGACCTCTTTATTTTCTAAAAAGAGAAAGGCAGAAGCTTGGTGGGTGAGTAGGAGAATCAGAGAGGAAATGAGGGGAAACTGTGCTCAAACTATATAACATAAAATGAATTTTCAACAAATATAAGATTACATAACAAACTCACTTTTCTACTGCTCCAGAGGAAAATTTGCTCATTTGTCTAACCTCAGCTCATGAGGACTAAGTTTTAATTGTTTCAATCTCCGTATAAAAAAAAAAACAGCAACAGTGATAGGCGGTGTTCATACATGTATTGTCTCTTTCTCACCAAGACTAAAGTCTACACAGACTTGATGTTTAATAGTTTATGAAGATTGTTATTAATCTTTATTTTTAACACCAAAACACAGAACAGAGGCATAGATGTCATCTATTCTCTTACTAGACAACAATAAAGTGAGAGAGAGGAAAGCAAAATACCTCCTATACTGACATTTAGATGTTGATTCCAGATTAAAGATAGCTATTTCCAGATTCAATTAGACATAGTCTCAAGGTTGTGGCATCAGCTTAGTCATTTGATCCCATTAGCCATGGGTGCTGAGGCTTTCCCTCCGGAGATGTGATTCATTCAGGACATCAGGAGATGAGTACATTGATATTTCAGGAATACTCTGCTGATTAATTGTCGACAGGGCAAATCCAGCCCATAAGACAGGAGTGACTTTTCACTTGACCACACAAAGCAAATGCTCAGTATTGCAGAGAAAAGTTAAAGCAAACTTTGACCCCATGAATGCTGTTATACAGTGATTCATTTATATTCCACACAGTTTTAAAACCATTCTTTATCTCCAACTTTGTTAAGTTCTGGTAGTATTTCTTTTAAATTGGGGCTATTGCCATTAGTGAGAAATCATGTAAAAAATACATTAAAAATAACTTCTATAAATGATTCTGTAATGGTAGTATCACTAAGGAACATTTGATTAATTTTACATTTCAAAGGGAAGGAAAAGGGAATTATATACACATACATAAAAGTATAAAATTTCCATAAGTATTCAAAAATGCTATATTGAATATAAAATTAGTTTCCCTTATATAAAAGTTACAGTAAACCATGGTAAAATTTTGTGAATTTCAGAACAAAGAAAAGTGTCTTTAAAAATCCTTTTGAGGGGCTGAAGATATTGCTCAATTTCGGTGGAATAATCCTGTGTACACTGTAAAAATTTGTTACTCTCATCATTGATAAAGAGCTGACTGGCCATTGGCTAGGCAGGTAGGACTTATGTAGGACTTGAGGACCAAATGAGAGTGCAGGGGAAAAGGAGGGGTGGAGTCACCGATGAAATAGAGAAGCAGGAAATGAACATGCCATCCATTTAAGTTAAAAGAACTCGTTAGTAAAAAACCTAAGCTATCATCAAGCATTTTTGATTAATAATAAGTCTCCTTGTGATTATTTGGGAGCAGGCAGGTGCAACAGAAAGACATACCTACAAATGATGCCAAAAGTTGGCAACATAAATATCCACATAAAACATTAGAAAACTTAAAGAAAGTTTCCAAACACACAAAGCCAGAGCCAAACAGAACTTCTTAGTCTCACCGTCTCATGCCAGTCATGGTGCAGAGGCATGTCTTCCAGCAGCTGTCTGCAGGATGGAGTCAGTTGTCAGATGCCATGTGCTAGCACAATGCACTAAGCTGAGCCATGCAAGAGACTGACAGAGCAGCTTAAGACTCATCTTATGCAATTAAAGAATATTACAGATACATAGTAAATACATATCCAGATGGGAAACATCTAAATGGGTTATGGTGTATTTAAAAGTGTGTATAGGGTTGGTAGAGAAAGGAGAAAGGTTATAGATAGTCATAGAAAAAATAGTTTAAAAATTATAAAGTTTTTAAAGAAGTAATAAAGTAACATAATGGATAAATCTATGTAAAGTTAAAAATATAAAGGAATCCTGGATTTTGTATGTTACAGTGTTGTCTTGGAATTTTTGATTGCTAATGAAAAAATCAATAGCTGCTAAAAAGACATTGGACTATGAGGGTGGTGAATTAAACCAACACACACACACACACACACACACACACACACACACACACATATATATATATATATTATATATATATATATTCAAAATGTCTTGATTTAATAAAGAAAGCAAAGGACTGTTGCTTGTAGAAGAGGTTATGCTTTTATTGCCACAGAAAACAAAAGACTCCGAATTCATTCAAAGTTGAAAATGAACATGTTTGATCAGGGAAAAATCCCTGAAAATTTTGACTACAGACACAAAGAAATAAACCAAGAAAAACTAAAAGACACGTAATGTACATTTACCTACTCAAATATAAATAATCACTTTGTCTAACTTATGTACAACACACAGTCTAAACTTATATTAATGCAGACAAGCATGTTAACTTTAAAAGTTTATGTATTTTTAGATCAAGGGGATAAGGCCCCAGGAAAAATGGATATCCCAGGTTATCCAATACCTCAGCACAGCTCTATTCAAGTTCTTTTCAGATTTCTGCATCAGAACAGCTTGAAGGATGCTGACTGAGATGATCTAGACTCACATGACTACAGCAGCCAAGACTTAATTATTATCCTGATTTTCTCAAGGTTCCTCCAAAGATATCAGTGCCCCCAACAACAAAAGCAGTCTAGGGAAAACAATACTCACTTTCCCATAAGATGGATTATGGAGGTTTGTCATCATTCGGGTGTGTTGATTTCACGTTATTATTGGTCACGGTCAATAAAGGAGGTAAACAAAAGAGTTAGCTTCAAAGATCTCTTTCTGAAGAAAAGGAGGGGGTAGGAATGATAGGGGAGAAGAATAGATTATTTAATCTATTTTAATCCAAATACAACTATTAATCTCAAAATATTTTACTTTGTATGGATTTTGATTCATTGACAGAAATTTAAAGTTCTTTCTGTTATACTGTGTGCATGTTTCTACTGTTGATTTTGGTATTGTGCTTATGCAGTTCATTTAAAATATAAAGTACAATTAAGGAATACAGTTTAGTAGTTATTCATCTTTTATAATCAAACTTTTAGTCATATTAGGTATGTTTTCAAGATTAAACAGTTATATTTAGATACATAGTTGGTTTTCAAACATTTCAAAGACATACAGACTATGGTGTTTAAAATAATTTAAGAGCACAAAGATTTGCAAGTCAGTGAGATATGTTTGCTTCTGGCAGTAACCATTTACTTCAGAGTAGGTGATGGACATTGAAAAACTTCCATATTGTATTTGCCTTCTTTGTGGCAAAAGATAGCCACTGAACAAAACAAAAAACTAAAACAAACAAACAAAAAACGAAACCCAAAACCTTCCCCAGCCTCATCTGCTATATACTGCCCAAACTTGACAAGCAGGACACAAAAGAAAACGACTGCAAGATATTTTCAAGATAAGGTAGGGCAACTTTTCAAAATTTCCTTCTTTACAGAATTGTTTGTCAGTTATAGTAGGCCTGTAGGCCAAACATGAATGTCCCAAACATTGCAGAGCAACTTTGGGTGACTGTTCAGGCAATATAGGAAATATCATATGCTTCTGAGGACTTTGATGGAATTGAAGACAAAATAGTGTGACTTATAATTTTCCTTAGTTATGATAAAAATAAATTAGGTGTAAAACTTTATAGTGTTTTCTTTAAATTTGTCAAATACAAATGGACTAGATAGTGTATCTGTAATTCATATAAAATAACTGCTCTTGTGAATGTATTTTAACTACATTAAAGTTAAAACTTTCCCTTTCAAAAGACAAAAAGAGGGAAATTATGTGGAATAATCCTTTTGTACACTATGAAGATGTGTTTATCTTATTGTTGATAAAGAGCTGACTAGCCAATGGTTAAGCAGGTAGCTATTAGGTGGGAGTAATTTACAAAAAGAGAGTGCAGGAAGGAAGGATGGTGGAGTTGCCAGTAAGATGCATGGGAAGTAGGACAGGAACATGCCATGCGGAGAATAAATAACTCCACATGGTAGACTGTAGGGCATGCTAGACAGTGGTGGCACATGCCTTTAATCTTAGCATTTGGGAGGTAGAGGCAGGTGGTTCTCTGTGAGTTTGAGGTCAGCCTGGTCCACAAGAGCTAGTTCCAAGAAAGCCAGAACTGTTACACAAAGAAACACTGACACAAATAACCAAAAGGAGAAAGAAGAAAGGAAGGGAAGGAGGGAGGGAGGGAAAGAAGAAATGGAAGGAAGGAAGGAAAGAAGGAAGGAAGGATATTTTAAGCTGAAAGAACTAGTTAGCAACAAACCTAAGTTATCAGCTGACTATTTATAATTAACATTAACTCTATGTGTGGTTTTGTTTGTGGTGGTGGTCCCAATTTAAAAAAATCCCACCAAAACTCAGTGATTAACATCTCGCCACTGTTCTTTCATTGGACTTGTGTTTTGTTCCCAGCTCCCATGTCAGGAAGCTTATGGAAGTCCGGAAGTGTAGCTCCATATCAAACTGTTCTGATACCCACTTCTATTAACTGCAGATACTTGCACACACCTAGAATACACACATGCATACACAAATAAATATTAATCTTTTTAAAATAATAGCAAAATCATTTTAGTAGATAGATTTCCTACAGAAGAGGATCCTTTACAGAGTTAATTATCAGCAGAAGCATTGTCCAAGGGTTGAGGTCAGACTCAGTTTCTACCCATAGCTATCAATTAAAAGTACCAGTTAAGAATAGCTTAACTGTTTAACATATTTTAGAGTTCCCTGGTAGGACTCATCTCTCCTCACTAGGACCAGAGAAATTGATATAAGTCTTAAAAATCAGGGTAGTTATGTAGCTCTGCAGAATATCTTTTGCCTATTACATCCTGAGCCTAACAACATAGTACTGAAAATCATAACAATAAAATAAATTATTCCCATCCTTAGAAGAGTCCAAAGATTCTTTATTTCTCAGACGTTTTTGTATAACTTCTTAATAAACAAAATTAGGCATACATGTTGATATAAACCATATCAAACATGTAAATACGACTTAAATTTCACTCTGACATAAAAATTTAATATATTGAGAATTTCATACAATACATTTGAATCATATTTACCTTGAACTTCCCCATTTAACTGCTTCAGATTTCTCCACACTTCTTTACTTCCCTAATTTCCTGTCAATATTTTTTTAATTTAACAAACAATCACTTCAATTTCTGATATACATATATTCCTGGATGTTGGGCTATCTACACACCTCTAAAGATTGACTTTCTTTTATCCTGAAGTCATCAACTAACTATACATAGCTCTTTAGTTAGGTGTGTGTGCTAATGAACTCCTTCCAATTCTATGCTAGAACATTCGGTGGCTTCATCATCTATAGGCAACCGCAGATGCTCTGAGTTCTTGTGGATGGAGATCAACTCATTTTCAGAATACACTGTTTTTCTCTGGTCTCCCCTGACTTCTGTCTCTGAAAATCTTTCTGTTACCAATGCTTTGTCCTTGATTATCCTTGAGCCTTGAGGAGGGATGAGATATAGATGTCCAATTTGTGGCTGAGCTTTCCTTAGTAATTTATTCTCTACACTTTTAACTTGTAGTGAAATTTTGTACTAACCACAATTGTTACACAAGGAAAATTATCTGATGATGTCTGAGAGATGCACTAAACTACAAATAGAGATATAAACTTGGGGCGCAGATTGATATTACATCCATTAAGTGAAATAATGATACTGGGATCACTTAGAGAGCCTGTGATGTCTTCAATTTTGACTTCTTAACCAAAGTTTTGTATTTTAGAATAGGTCTTAAGTATAATAAGATGGCATTTTGTTACCCATATAATATTTGTTTCACCAAATATCCATGGGTGTATTTTCCCACATTAATCATTCTTACATTTCATAGTTAGGTAAGACTGTTAATAATATTTTTTCTAGGAGCCTCTTCAACTATGAGGTCTAGATGTTATGAAGGAGGATTCCAGAACTTCATTTCTCTAAGTACAAGTGTTATTACTTCAATAATCACATATTGCCACCAAATTCTGATAGTTAAACAGAAAATAACAACATATATCTACCATATATTGCAACTAAACCACTTATGGGCATATACCCAAAGTATTCTATTTCCTACTACAGATTTAAGGTTTATTGATTTGTGTTCAGAGTAGCTCTCTTTATAAACTCTGGTCTACTGAAACAGCCTAGCTGTTCCTTTGCTGACAAATGGATAATGAAAATGTGTTATCTACATGTGATTAAATTGTATTCAGCTGCAAAAAAACATCAAATTATGACATTTTCAGGCAAGTGAAGAAAGCTAGAAAACTGTACAACGAATAAAATAAGTCAGACCCAGAAAGAGAAATATCACAACTTCTCAAGCATATGCGGATCTTGGTGCCAAATCAATAGATTCCCATATTTAATTTGGTGTTGTTGTTTCCTATTGTGGAAGTGGCCTCAAATCCAGGCAGAATGATATAGCATTCTTTGTAACAATAATTTCACATTGAACTCATCTTATAGGCAAATTTGTATAATACATTTTGTAAGTGTTAAGTAAGTCCCATGGACAATAATGTGAAGTATGTGTAGATAAACTATTTATAACAAAACAGATATGTAATATCATAAAATCTATACTTTCTCCAGTTTGGGCATGATTTTAGATTCTTTACTGTTCCACTGAAGCATAGAGAGTTGAAATATATGTTTATAAAGTCTCTTTATTCATATATGAGATTTATTAATATATATATGTGTGTATACATGCCATGCATGTGTGTGTGTGTGTGTGTGTGTGTGTGTGTGTGTGTGTGTGTGTGTAGACACACACCAGAGATTAGTTTACAAAATTGTATCCAACATGGGCGGTCTGTAATCACACAAAAGTTTTTCTGATATGATATTCTGAGCAAGCCACTAACTCAGAAGTGGGTTCAAAATCACACAAAAGTTTTTCTGATATGATATTCTGAGCAAGCCACTAACTCAGAAGTGGGTTCAAAATGAATTAATTAAATGAAAACAAATATGATAAATATTGTAGTTTCATGAAATAAGACTCACTTCTTTATGTTTGAATTTGTTCTCGTTATAATTCACATAGTAAGTCATTTTTTAACTTCTATTAACATAAGCCCTTGTGAATATATATACATATATCCAATTTGTATATATAAATTTAATGTATATTTAAAATAATCAAAGATACAGAATGTGAACTATCTGTCACTAATAGCTCTATACAAATTCATTGCTATAGTGAGAACACAGCTAATTGCTTCTAAAGACATACATTAATGCCATTTATCTGAAAGATACATGTCAACTTTTACTTCTTTGGTGTTTGCTTGTTTTTTCATCTTTGTCTTCCTTTAGAATACTCATCTTCTGAAATTCAAGTTAAGGCTGTACAAATCTTAGCATAAATATTTCCTTCTCATTCTACAACTGTGTTCTCAGAGTAAGTAATCTTCTGACTCTTGATTTGGTCGATCCCTTGCAATCATGACTACTAAAAATAAGACTGGCTGGTCAAAGGCTGTGTGATGCCGGAATAAAAGGTAAAGTCGACATTAAGATTGTTGGCACTAGATTATTCATTGAAAGGTATCAGATTTTTTGTCTCCTTATTGAGGGCACTCTAGACAGTGGAACTAGCAAGAACATGAGGGCAGTCCTTGAAACAGGACTACAATAGGAGACCTGTCGATCTGGACACAGGACAGGAAAGAAACACCAACTGACAGAATTCCCAATTGCTTTGTTTTCTAATAACTCTTTGAACGCATTCCAGTCTGTAACCCAAAGCATCTGAAAGCAAATTAGAAAGCTGTGTCAATCACATGGGAATTAATTTCTATAATCTCAGCATTGTCCTCAGTAAATGGATGGATTTATTGAGCTTGCCTTCAAATATTTGACCTTGTTTCTACTCAAAAATTGTCTAACTAATCAAGCTTAGTCAGGAAGATAGAGAAGTCCCATTAATAATCTGGCATGAGGCATTGTTTCAATGGGGCCATCCATTCCAATTCATACTGAAAGGATCACAAATGCTCAGACCTATAGTATTTTCATTAGTTTGTCATTATTTCAGGTAGTCTTGCTGACAAAGAAAAATCTTTACCTGTTTTATTTTATGGCTTCCGAATTTTCATTCTGCCAGATGGGTGCTTACCTAATTGGAAAACAGATTGTGTCTGCGTCTACAAAGCAAATTGAATCATAGACTTGAGCATTAATCTCCAGGCCATATGTGTATGTTGTCCTAAGTAAATATGACAATAGCACCCAGCTATCATTGTGTGCTATTTATATAATGACAGAAGTCTATCTCTATTGATTCATCCATGACTCAGTGTTTTTCTAAATGGTAATAGGTTGCAAATGCTAGAGCCACCAGGTACTGTGTTAAATGCATACTCCAGGGTTCCTTTCAAAATCTACACTGTCAGAGTTGCTGAAGTAGAACCCCAGATGGCCTGAAGTTTTAAACAAACACTCCTCTATAGAGATTCCCATAACCAGTAAGTGCTGAAAATGAAGATCCTCATAAAACAGTGTTTCAAGAGGAACTGAATATTGATCAGCACTGCATTGCATGAAAGTTACAAAAGAGATTACTGTCTCGCAATATTTGTATATGCATAAAATAGTTTATAACAATAGAGCAGACATCTTGATTCTCAAGATTTGGTTTGCTGGTAGGGAAGGAGGGATGCTTCTGAACAGTGGACCCAAAGCAGCTAAACACATACTGGGCAGCTGAGCACTCAAAAGACAAAGACTGGAAGCCAAAGCTACTATGACTAAGAAACCCTATTCTATATATCCAATAAATTGTGTCTGTAAGCCTATTAGGTTATACGGGAACTTGTGGCTCACAACTCTGAAATACAGATCATTTTTGTAAATGTACGTGGGAAAGAAGCTTCAACTTGAATTTTATCTAACATTTTCTTAAAATTGTCTTTGTACTTGAAGAATTTCATCTTTATTTCAATTATTTTTTCTATTGTTTCATGGCAAGTGTCTGTTAATTCTGTACAAACAGCATTTCCTCCAGAAACTATGGACTTAGTCTTAGTAGGTACTTAATAATAGGATTCTAATTAATTTAATTTGCTTTGATATCTGCAGATTTTAATTTGTCCTAAGCAATTGTATATTTCTACATATGTTAAAACTATTGACAATAAATTATTCATTCCATAAATAATTATAAGCAAATCATAAAGACTTCTTCTGTTCTTATACCTCATCATTGAAAATTCATTTTGCAAGAGAAAAAAACTATTGTAGCAAACCACAACCAATGACAATGCAGAGAACAAGTAAGTATGTTGTGCCCAATCCAACCAGAACATTTCCTGAACTTAAGACTCACTGATCCTTGCTGAAGAAGATTCAAAATTTTGTAAGAACCAATGTAACAAAAAATTTGCTGTAAGATTATGTCTCTTAGAGGTGGCAAAGAGGCCACACATATAACACACACAGTTTTTTTTTAAGTTATTGGTAACTACGTTGATATTTGGAAAGACAACAAAAAACAGATTATGAAAGAGAAATATTTAACAGGTGTTTTCAACTTTCCACCAGAGAAAGGCAAATGCTATAGTCATATAAGACTCCTGTTTGCTAGCAAAATAAATATTAGTTGTGAAGACCCTCCTTAGTTTGCTATAAATTTATTATCATATATCAAACACCTACACTGATCAATGTAGAAGAGGTTCAAATATGTTTTCCAAGCTATGTAGTATAGTACAGTATAAAAAGAATGATCATGCAACTTAATAATGATACAGAATAATAAAAGCAGTAAAATATTACTGGTTAGAGTTAATTTATAATCCTACTATCTAAAACCTAGTGGTCAATATAAATGCTGTGAAAAGTGGGTTTGCTTCTTAGTCAGTTCAAGTACAATTTCTTTTTATTATCTTTTAAGGGAATAATCAGGTAATTGTACATTTACTTTTGTAAATATCAGTAATTTCCTTAAAAATAGAATATTTTTATTAAACATTGGAGAGACGTGAAATAATGATTACATGAGGTATCATGCAATTATTGTATCATTTAATAGTAGGGCGCATGTAGCAATAATAGTATATAAAAAGAAATTTAAAGAATGCATAATACAGAGAAATACATACATAAAAAAAGAAAGATATGGTTACCATTCAGTAAATAAAGCGGAATGTGCTGTGCTTGTTCCAGGTGTGAAAGATTTCATGTCTGTGTTTAACTATTCCACAAGGAGCTGTTGCAATTCTCAATAATTTCTCAGAAATTGTAATCAATTATGTCAGTCAACCACAGCAGTGTAGGTACTCTTTCAATGCCTACTGGGAAAAGGATGTTGACTCTCATATGTACTCTTGAATTTCTCTAGAATATTGGCCTCTTCTGTTACTCTACTGTTAAAATCTCTTGCCAGCACCTCTTACTTTTAAAACACTAAATTGGATTTATTGAGAAAATGAATTGTGGGGAATGTAGTTCTCAAGATTTCCAAGGGACTTTAAAGGGAATAGTGCAACACTAAGTTGGCAATCCCACATAGAAATATAATGTGATGTTAATAATAGTGTTATGAATAACAGACTCTTAATGGAGAAAGCTTTTATACATTTAGTTCTTTTTCTCTTCATTTCCAAGTCTTTCATAGAGAGTATTAATGATAATATCAGAACAGATGTCTAGTTTTTACTCAATAGTATATTGGAAACTGGATACTGATACAATCCTGTATCCTTTTATGTAAGAATGAAATGTGTTGACATCTCAGAGGAATCTCATACACTTCCTGAGGGTGGGGGTATGCCTCATCTGTGATATATATTTGCTAGATTGTATCACTAGGACAAAATGTCTTAAACACAATAGCCATAATGAAGAAGAAGAAGAAGAAGAAGAAGAAGAAGAAGAAGAAGAAGAAGAAGAAGAAGAAGAAGAAGAAGAAGACTGTTTGGATCATAGTTTTATAGGTCCAAAGGTAGAGAGCTGGTATAAGTTTTGTCCTTGCCCACGGCATAACTTAAAGATTGTGGCAAAAGCAAATAAAATATCAAGATAAATATCTCATCTCAGGCTAGTGACAAAGGAGAAATGGAGCAATGGGAAAGTGGGGAGGGCTTCAGATGGGAAAGGGTTCTGTAGTGTTCCTCCAAATAATAGCATTCCCCCAAAATTAAAATATTTGCTCCAAGATCCTCAGGACCCTCAGATGGTGAACAGGAGAGAAGCAAAAGGTTACATGTACTGAAAACAAACAAGCAGAGTCACTGGAAATGTAGATTCTGATCACCTGAACTTTAGAAAGAAAGATAATATACTATAAATGTGATTGTGGTAAATACTTTAATACATATCCATCTAGGCAAGATTTCTTTGCAAGTAACTCTTCTGCATTCTTCACTGAACTTTTCTGCAATGAGACTTCCTGTAGGAGTCTGTGACAGCAGCAGGGAGAACTTTCATTTTATGTGCTGCTGTGGGAAGAGAGAAACGAAAACCGAAGAGATTTGAATGCAGTTGGAGGAAGTATAGTGCATTCAATGTGCGTATAAAATTGCTTTTGAATAATTAGGCACTTTTACTCATTGCGAAGTGCTGAGATATTAGGTGCATAGCAGGCCTCTTGACTTCAAGACCTAATAATGAGATTTTAGGTGAGGACTCAGAAAGGAGTTAATTAGCCATTTGCAATCTCAGATTATTCACCTATAGGGTAAAGGTGTTTGATTACAAGTTTTACAATTTTTCCTTCCAGCTCTGGCAGGCCATGTTCACTTGAACACATCACTGGCAGTGCTTGGACAAAATGCCAAACATGGAAATGTTATCTCCAGTTCCCTACCAGGCGCACTACTATCATCTTTCTGCTCTATTGCCCTTAGGCGTCAACCCAAAACATCTCTACTTGGGATTTTTCCAAGCTTCTTCTTTTAGTTATAGTTCATCAGCTCAGCGTCTCTTCCATATCTAATATGATGCATAATATGTGCTGCTGTGATGGTGTGAGCTAATGAGGTAGTGTCTTGCCAGATGGCATATTTGCATTTTAACAGGGGCCTTCTGGAAACAATGCTTTAGTACAAAGGAGGGCTTTAATTGATGCTGGTGTTATCAAACAAAGGTAGGCCTTCTGATGAGAATGGCCACAGATAATGGTAGATACTATTCCGATTTTAGATACATACTCCATTTCCAAAGATAGAGCGTTTTATGTTATTAAGTTGTTTGAATGGCCTCTTAAATGAAAATATTTTCTTTTGCTTGAAATTCTCACACTTTCATCTTGTGGAGTAACCCTTCTGTACACTGTAAAGATGTGCTGCTCTCATGGTTAATATAGAGTTGACTGGTCAGGAGCAGGGAGTGGTTAAGCTGGAGAGCCAAACTAAGAGAATGCGGGGAAGAAGGGTGGAGTCACAGGAGCAGTGAGCCAGTCACAAAAGGAAGCAGAAGATGTATTTGTCATGTTGAATAATGGTTTTAATTCTAACAACCAGGAATAAGGTAGAAAAGGCCAATTATTAGATAGTTGTTTATTTACTTATTTGGTGGTTTACTTAAAGCACTGCTCATATCACCTATTCACCAAGCATGTCTTTAGTTTCTACTTGGAACGGAGTGAACTGGAAAAATATTTTAAAAAACAATGAAACAATTTGCCTTTTCCCTTAACACATATACTTCCCTGCCATACACACTTCTGCAAAGTCTGGTTCCCACCTAATCTTAGGATTTTAGAATATAAACTGAGATTGCAAACTAGACCCAGGGATCAAAACTTTTGAACAACTATCTTGGCTTCAGTTTACCAGTGACATCTCTCCTCTAAACTCATTGGTACTGAAGTGATTATTACATTAATATATCTGCAACAATAGATTTAGGAGGTAGAAAAAAATCATAACTATTTAATGCATACCAAACCACAACATCACCAGACTCCCAGTGAAGTGAATATGCTTTCATTTCATTGCTTACACAATTAACTATGATTAGGGCAAATGGGTCACAACACAAAATTAAAAGTCATAGACCTGGTGAAGATACCGTGGAAGAAAATTAATAGGGATGGGAAGGACATAAGAGAAGTTATAGGGAAAGTAATAAGAATACATTATTGCACATATGAAATTGTCAAACAGTAAAAATCATCACTTAAAAAGGAAATGCATTTATTTAATACTGTAAGTGATGGAGGAGGGTCATTTGTCTATGTGTTACTTTCATTGGTTAATAAAGAAACTGCCTTGGCCTTTGATAGGACAGAAAATTAGACAGGTAGAATAGACAGAACAGAATGCTGGGAAGAAGGGAAGTGAGACACGGTCGCTAGAGCTCTCCTCTCCAAGATGGATGCAGGTTAAGATACTTCCTGGTAAGTCACCACCTTGTGGTGCTACACAGATTATTAAAAATGGGTTAATCAAGATGTGAGAATTAGCCAGTAAGAGGCTAGAGTTAATGGGCCAAGAAATGTTTAAAAGAATAGTTTCCATGTAATTATTTAGGATATAAAGCTAGCCGTTTGGGAGTTGGGTGGGAACACAGCCCGCCACTCCTACTACTAAGTTGCAGTTGCAATGATCAATGAATAGTTTTCTTTCATCTTTTTTCAGACAGTATCTCAAGATTTAGCTCTGTGGGCCTCAACACATTAAGCAACTCAGGACAGCCTCAGACTATTTAAAATAAACAAAAATATAATTTTACCTTTTCCAACATTTTTAGGAACTATTTCACATCAGCAGAGTCACTTTACCTGTATTTGCCAAAGGATCATGTTCTTTTGTCTCTATATAAAACCTCCAGCAGGACAGTATTTCACACTTTGCTCACAATCATATTGCTTGAACCATGCTTCACATCGAAGGAAGGAAAACACAGACTTCAAATTCTTTGATTTACTCAAAGTGGCAGATGCATGGTGGTACTACATATGTTGCATTGTTATGACACTTGGTTAATGGGCTTCCTGAAGAAGTTTATGATATTATTGAACAATTAATTGCTTTCATATGAATAACATTAGTTCTTAAGAACAGAAGCTTTCAAAGTAGAATATCTATCTTTTTTACTGATATATTATTTAACAACAGAATTACCATAGTAACTGTCTTATCAATTTCTGAATACATTCTGTGACGACAATTGTTGATGACATACCAAAACATTCTTTCTTTCACCTTGTATTGGCAAAAAAAAAAAAAGATAGAAGTACAAGGAATCCCAGTGATAAAGACCAGAAAGCAACTAATGCACAGGTGCTTTTAGTACAATTTGTGATTTGTTCAAAGTTTCTGAGTGCATGGGAAGAGAGTTTATTACCTGAGAAAACCACATTGATCTTTAGCCAGATCTAGTTTAGAGTTACTTAAACAGCAATACAATATCTTAAAGATTCTGTGATGATGCATTATTTATACATATGACATTCCCAGCTCGGCTTCACCACTGAAAGCTTCTGACAATATTCCAGCATGTGATAGTGGCAGTGGCAAAATGGTAGCTTGGTTGAGTTATATTACTTTTGCTATAGAACTCTACATGTAATTAACAGAACTAGACTTCATTTTAATCCTTTGATATGGCTTTCAGAAGTATGTATTATGTTGATGCTTTGCAAACTGCTGAAATTTGGCATAGATGGACAGTCTAAGTGACAGCCTCCGAAAATGACTCAATAACTACGTGTAATTAATATGATATCTGCAAATATAACTAGACAGAACAACTCAATACAAGCATTTTCCCAGTGTGCAACTGACAATGAGCTTAATTTAATGAGTTACATTTTGAATCAGCAGGTTGCATATGAAGGAAATGAGTCATAAAAAGATTAAGTTGAGTAAAATGACTGGAATTTAGATGTAGGAAGCTTAACCTTAGGCACGGCATCATACTGCTTCCCAGTGCACTGCAAATTCAGGCACTGAACTAGAAATCTGCTCCTTTTATAATATATTATTATCTTACATTTCTTATATTTGGAGACATTGCAATTAACAAATGTATGGAAACTTTTTTCCGCATTGAAATCTGTCCAAGGTAGATGAGTACAGAATAAACTAGCATGCAACAGATTAGCATTTGAGACCAGACCTAGAACTGTAAAGCAATAATCAAAATACAAAAAAACCCCACAAAAACAGGAGTTAGAATGGTAATAAGAATATTTTCCATATATAACAAACTGCAAATTTAACCAGAATATACCTGTGCCTTGTTTTAAACAAGGGATTCTTCATTTTTGAGTGGACTTATTCTCCATGGTCAGTGAATTCTCCAGATCAAGCACACTCCTCGAGGAAGTTACAGGTGTTTGCCATCACTATTATCTTTACTACTTGGGGTACCCAAGCTATCATTGATAGAAAAAGCAGCTGTTATGAATTTTGTCATTTTAAAGGTTTTTTAGTCAAATTAAGAATACACAGAATCCCTAGGGTGTAATGATAATTTTTCACTTCCCAATTTATTAAAATGATGGTTTCAAAATATTTTATATTACTTAATTATTGGCTTTTATTAATATTTGTCATATTTTTTCTATCTTATGATTCAAATGTTTACTTATGTATTCATAGACTACACTTTGGTCGAAGAAGAAAAGTAATAAAATGATTAGTGGACAAATTAATTAAAATATACAATAATTAATCAATGAGATAACTTATAACCAGCATAAATTCCATAGAAATCATTTGTGAACTATAGTAACCAGTGGTTTCCTCCCATTCTCATGTAAAAAGGAAGTCTCCAGTTAGCATTTCTTAATTCTGTAATGAAAAGGTTAACTTCAAATTGTTTCTCTTTTTCTTACAGCAGACAAATAAACCATTGAGATTTAATCAACAAGCAAGACACAGTGATTTAACATGTAATTTTTTAAAACTTGTTATGAATTTAATGATCACATATCTACTTTCAAATTAAATAAACAAAAACATTTTCTCTCTCTCATCAACTTTGCATATGTTGAATTTATTGAGTCATATATTATACCATAAACTCTATGGAATAATCAAATGCCTTGGATTTTATAGGTTTTGGTTCCCATAAATAAATTCTTAAAATGAAAAATGTGAAAAGTTATAAAAATAAAGATTTTCCTTAGCATCTCTTGGGCAACAAACTATAAAAATAAGTGCAAATGGTCTGTATATAGCAGATGTCTAAAGTACTTTCGTTAAATGAATAAATGGGCTTAGCACTCCAGTTGCACCTAGTAAAATCTCAATAATTTAGTATAGTCATATAAAGAATTTTTTTGGATAAAAATATCATGTTACTGTATTAAAACAATCAGAAAAAAATCTATAAAATACAAACCTATTAATTATTCCTCATTTAGCTCCATTGTTATCACATGGCATAGAGATCTAGCAAAATAAATATGAACTCTTTATGTAAGTTCTTATGTGTAAAATTTTATTTCATAAATATCCTTTCCATCTTGTCTCTTTTCTTCTTTTATGCCCCCTCCCTTTTTCTTCCTTTCTTCTTATCTCTCCTTTCTTGTTTTGGACCTATTTTATTTTTACCTTTCACAAGTTTAAGATGTAATTATAATTTAGTATGAATTCAAGCATATCCAAAATTAGTGTCAATAAACTATGTTGAGATGATAAACCTTCAGAATACTATTGTTGTGTTGTCTGTTTGTGTTTGTGTGTTTGTGTGTGTGTGTGCGAGCATGCGTGCACACATGTTCACAAGTATATGAATGCCTGTGTATGTGTGCTTTCATCAGTATGAGTGGTTGTACTTTGAGGCCAGAGATCAACATCAATGGTTTTTGATATTGCTATCCATTTTATTTTATTATTTTTGACACTATAGTTAGACATAGCATTTGTTTTTTTCCCTTTCCTCCTTTTGAACCCTCCCATATGCCTCTTTCTGATCTTCAAACTTGTAGCCATAGCTTTTGCTAATTGTAAAGATGTTATATTTTTATTATCTTGTTTTTATAATCTTAACTCTACTTTATAATTCCAAAACACAAATCTTTACACAAATTGTGTATTCACATTTTATTTTGTACATGTATTTCTATCTCCTCTTGAAATTTCCTTCCCCATTCCTTTGAGAACAAGTCTATGTAAATTAACTGGTAAGAGAGAGATCATCTATTTAGAGAAGATTTCTATTTGTTCTTTAGTTAATACATCCTGCCTGTTTTTAACTTCTAGAAAACGCAATTTAGTCATTTTAAGTCATTGTGCAGTACTTTCTTCATTTTAATAGCGAGTAAAGAAGGCCACTAGAATGTTGTTTTGAAGATAGGTTCTTATGTAAGACAAGTTAGTGTAAAGAACAGGAATAATTGAATTTCTATTGCACAAACATGGGAAGTTTCCCTGATTTATCATATGTGATTTTTTTCACCTTGGGCAATGCTTGACTTTTTGGGGAAGATGAAATAGCTCTTCACAGAGTTAGCAATGAAGCAAGCAATGTTATTTCAAAGTAAAGAAAAGGAAGAGCCTATCATGTATTCCTTTAACAAACTTCACACAGGCCAACATTCGTGGTTTTCCCTCTTAATACATGGCAGAGATTTTTGTACAGAATCTTGATATCTTTATGTTTTGGCTCATGGTGCATGAATTCATTTTGTGCCACTGTTTGATACTTTATATCAAATTTTCTGACATAGTTAATTCCTATTTTCTCTCTCACCTTTTTGGAGCTCAGGGATACAGGATGAATCTAAGGCCAGGTCTCTGAGAATAATAGCTGTGGTAGTAATAATGATAGCTACAGTCATTTGAAAATCATGGATCACATTCAAACTCACACAAATTTGGGACAACACGTCTGTTTGCCATTACAAAATTCAAAGTGACTTCTTCATATCAGCAAGAGAGTGAAGTGTGGTCTTCAGACGTCCTTCAGCAAGTATCTCAGATTACAACTTGCCAGTTATTACAAAATTAGCTAATGTCTCATTTGATTCAACACACAGTCAGGTGACTTAGGATGCTGTAGTAATTCCTGCCGCCAGTAGCCTTTATAGTACTGACCCACTCGGGCATGGCTGCTTATATGTTTATATTATATATGCCAATATAAAGCATCTGGCCTCTTTTCCAGCTGCAGGATTTGGTTGTTGTTCCCCATTCCAGCAGAGGATTGTGATCTGTGAGTCTTCCCCTAAATAAATAACCCTCTGTTATAATTAGTTCTGAGCTAGTGTGAATTTCATTTAGGCGTCATTCTTCATTAGGACTCTAAATCTAGAGATTCCTTTTCCATATACCATAATCTATCAATGTGTACACCCCTCATACTGAATGGTCCTTCCACACTAAGGGGAAGACCAGAAAAGGTAGCAGGTGTTTTGGAAACTATTACAGAAGTCTCCCTACCACACTGCTAGTCTCTTATCCAAGATCTTTTTGGAGGGTGCAATAAAAAATAATATTGGTTTTATTTCCTCTATTCCTAGATATGAACAGTTCTTCCTAAAAATCCGATCACTTATACTTTAATTGGTGAGTCTCTCTGCATTTCCTTTTTTGTCCATCTCACAGTTATGATGCAATTATACAGATTTCAATAATGGCATTTTTTTCTATATAAGAATTATTGTAAAAATTTTATTATGGCATAATTTATATCCATGACAACTTTATGATGTATATATTTATTATTAATATCTACACTATATATGAAGGAATAGAACTAGGAGAAAGTCTAGGTGATTTTTTAAGGAAATATTCTATAATTATGTTAGAAAACAGCAGAATTAAGTAATGATAATCTAGTCTTTATAAAAATATAACTATTTCTAAAAAAGATGTCTAACCAATTACATAAAAGATAAATTTGAAATTCATTAAATATTATTAAAATTGCTAAAATACTGGTATCAATATGAATATATAAAAATTAAAACAAAAAGTTCAGTTAAGGTTTAAAATATCTGCAAACAAATATCTATGAAGCAATAAATATAAATGATGACTTATAGCAAAGGAAATATTAAGTTAAAGCTAAGATTACACATTCCATTGCAAGTTTAGGGTTCTATAATATTTAAAAATATTGGTTTTTGTAATATAGAGAAATGGGAATTTAAATATGCTATTGGTAGAATTTCAGGCAAGTAAAATTTTGACATCCACTCACCAATATTTATAACTTAGGGTTATAGTAGTTAAATAGGTCTACATTTGGATGAAACAGGGTTCACAGAAAAAAAAAAACAGAGAATCCATAAAATAAACAACCAGAGCTTAGATTTATCAGAGAGATAAAATAAGCCAATAGAGCAAAGACAGACTTTTCAACAACTGGTGTTGAGCAATTAGACATACATTTGCAGAATCCTAGGCCTGTTTTAAAAAACATATCCAGGCAAACACAAGGAGACTGTAAAATGGTACACCCGTTTTGCATACAGTTTCATAGTTTCTTCCAAAATGACTCAAAAACTCAATGTAAAAGGCAGTAATTACACTGACTGGCTTTATGAAAGAATAAAAAAATTCATATTCATACAAAATTGTCTATATTTTTGTAAATAAAAGCTTTTTTATCAGAACAAAACTCTGGAAATGACCCAGATGTCTGCCTGTGAACAAAAACAACCCCTCCTCCCAAAACCCTCAGCAATAAAGAGTGATAACTGTGGTAAATACAATATCTCAAATAATCCTCTAGTAACTATTGTTAATGAGGTCAATTCCAAGAATTTCTATATCATCTGCATTATATTACATATCACTGTTGAAATGAAAAGAGAATTATATAATAAAATGTGGTAAGAGAATGGAGTGTAGACAGAAAATGAACAGCAGGCAGGAGTCAATGGTAAACGAATGTCTTTGTTGTCTTTTCAGTAATGGGAAAGACATGTTTGTTCTACTAATAAATTTTTAAAAAGTTACAGGTGTGATGACTATTCTTGGTTGGCTCTTTGGCACATCTGGAAAGATCAAACCTTAACTGACAAACTACATCTATCAGGTTCACTTATGAGCAAGCCTGTGTGGGCATTTTCTTGATTGCTAATTGACACAATAGCACCCAGGACACAGTGGCAATATCCTTAAGCAAGTAGATCTGTGCTACATCAGAAAGACAGTTGGCCATGAGCCTATGAAAAAGACAAACAGCATGCTCCCATGGTGATGACGGAAGTCACAAAAACAATCACACCTTAGTTTTATGACTAAGAAAATGGTTATTTATTTAAGGGGAAAACTTACAGATCACCATCTTAGATAACAGTCCTTTGCATGCACAGGAACAGTCTAGCAGTCAGAAGCAGGAGCTAGAAGCAAGAGAGTGGGCACATGTTTACAGCTGCTTTTAAGTATAAGAGACCATGCCCAAGTGGGCTGGTATCCTAAAGGCTACTGGCTGAAGGAACAGAAAGTGATCCAACAGCACTTCCCCCTTTTGTTTAAATAAGAGAGTTCCAAACCAATACAAAACTATATACACTAGGAACAGATATCAAATATAATTAGAATTACAACCAGCATAAACAGTATTAAGCAAGGAACATATGCTAAATATTTTAACAAACATTCTATCCTATGGAGTCTAAATCTTGTAAAGGAAATGGCTTGGTTAGATCATAAGAGTACAGTAAGTACAACTATCTAATCTTCAACCCCATGGAAGGCCTGAGAAGGGAGATAATATTACTTGAGCATCCAGAAAGTATAATCAAGCAGCTTCCAAAGTGAACAATATATGACAGAGACAATTAGCTACCTGAGCAATTACCCAAAGTCTCATTTTGCAATGTTGAAGTAACTTTGGCTATGCCCTAGTGTAACTGACAGATCATTTTCAGAGGCAGAAAAATTTTCAGAACCATCTTACCCTGTCTTGGCAAGATTTGACAGCCCTGCTTATGCATTTCCAGATACCATGTACCTTTTCAGTAGTTGAGGCATGGAAGTTCCTTGCCCAAAGGCCAGTTTTGCCAAGAAGAAAACAACCTCCAATGGAATGTCTTCAGTGCTCAACATTCTCTTGGGAATAGATTGGTGCTGTCAGGAGCAATCATGTCTCATATCAACAGAACCCTAAGTTATTTAAATGCCATGTTCTATAGATCCTTGAATTGGTTGAAGATTATGTATCTAGACAGAATACAAGCTCTATATATCTAAAGAACCTAATTGATCTGACTGTATGTACAACAAGCATGAACAACTATTGACCTATAATGATTAATACCTGTATAACTTAAAGACTAAAACTTTATGTCAGAATATTAAATAATCTATAAACAAATGTGCAACAAATGAGGACAATGACCTCAAAATGTAAACAATGACTAAGTATCTTGATCAGGGGTGGGAGTAATATATAATGCATTATGAAAATATATCCTAAAAGTTGTATCAATATGCAAAATGTCCTAAACAGAGGTAGAAACACGCATTCATGCAATCTGACAGAATAACTGCATAGGTGTACAAATAATGTAAACAAAAATAACAAATGTAATTTGAACTTGTATCTATATACAAAACAATACTAATACATTATCCATGAATAATAACTCACAGGTATTCACTCTATTACCTACTATTATTATTCCTTTTCTTTGAACAAACCTATTTTCACACCAACCCTCTATCTTGTACAAGTAATAATCAACAACCCATAATCAGTGTTCCCAACCCTAAGCACAAACATTTTTGGGATAGAGGCATTGTCTTCTAGAATTGCTTCCTGCCATCATTAGGATGATGTTCTCTTAATGGGATCCTGCAAAAGTAAAGTGATGGTTAAGTTTCAAAACTACTGCCTAGTATAGTTGCAAACAATTTCTCAGCAGTCGATAGGTTTTGTTGTTGTTTCAAAGTATTTATTTGGCCTTCTGACCAGAACATCATGAGAAGTTGCACCATTTCTGCAGCTTGGACCCCTCCCCCCAAAAAGACGGTCTTAAAGTAACGCTGTCAGCATCACGATGTCATCTCAACCACGTGGAGTTGTTGCTATTGGGCTCCATCTTCTTCCTGGAAACTTCAAAGATTACTGCAGGAAAAGTATCTGAAGGAAAATCTATTGTTCATCGTGGAAAACTTAAACATCATTCATATAAACATACATTCAATGAAGAAAACAATATAGACAAAATAGAGGTGGAAAGAATATTTTCTTAGAGTCTTTCTTCTGTCCCATACCAGAAGACTCCTGATATGAGATAGAAACTGTGAATGTTCCTTTTAACAACATGCTTAAATATAGAGAAGTACAGAGCCATTGTCCAACTCCCAAACCAGCTCTATATATTCATAAATATAGAAAATTCAGTATTAAGAGATGGTATCACTTTTACAAGTTATTTCATTAGGCTTGAATAGGATTGGCGTTCATAGGCTCATATATTTCATTACAGGGTTCCCAGTTGATGGCTGTTTGTGAAGGATTACTAGGTGTGGCCTTATAATCCCACTGGGGGGTGGGCACTGGGCAAACTGACGTTTTCCTGCACAGGCCCGACACTTAATCTCCTTGTGGATCAGATGTAAGCTCTCAGCTACTGCTGCATCCACATGCTTTCCTGCTTACATCATTACATCTGAAAAACTGAGCTTCAAGATTAAATGCTTTCTATCACAAATTGCCTTGATCACGGGGATTTTTATGGCAGTTATAAAGTAACTAAGACAGGAGTTGGTGCCAGGGAGTAGGCAATGGCTGACAGGTCTGACCATGCTCTGACCATGCTGTATTTTGGAGGAATGTGGCAGATTTTGCAACTTTGGGCCAAGAAAGTGGTTGCATTTTCAAATGTGGCCTAATGTGGCACCTTAGTAGAATCTTGGAAGACAGTGGTGCTGAGGGCAATGTAAACCCTGGAGACCTGAATCAAGAGGTTTCAGAAGGAAGAATATTAGTAATTTGACTAGAGAAAATTCTCATAATATTTTGTCCAAGGATATGGCTACATTTTTGTTCTTGTCTTAAGAATCTGTCTGAGACATCACCCTCAGAGAAGCTTCCTCCGGCAGCTGATGGAGCAGAAACAGTTACCCACACCCAAAATTAGGCAGAGCTCTGAGATCTGGGAGGAAGACAAAGGCTTATAGGAGCCACTCTGGTCAAGAACCCAAGGTAAACACAGCCCACAGATTCAACTAAGTAGGGCTCATAGTGGCTCAGAGAGACTGATATGGTGTGGTAATCACCACGCCTGCATGGGTCTGTCCTTTGCATACAGGCTGTAGTTGTTTAATTGGGGTGATTGTGGGACTCCTACAGTGGAAGTTGGGGTGTCTCTGATTTCTTTGCCTTCACTTGGAACCTTTTTTTTTTCTTACTGGGCTAACTTGGTCATCCTTGATATAAAGGTTTCAGCCCAGCTTTATTGCATCTTGTTATGTCATGTTTGGTGATATACCTAGGAAGCCTGTTTTTTTTTCTGAATATAAACATAGAGGTAGTGTATCTAGGGGAGAGAGAAAATGGGGGAGGGCATTGGAGGAGCAGATGGAGGAGAAGCTGTGGTCTGGATGTGTTGTATGGAAAAGAATGAATAAGGAATTAAAAAAGAATCTGTCTGAGACTAAAGTAAAGAATTTGGAACTAATTTTGTTCTTAGAAGAGATTTCATGACAACCTATTACTGGTTCTGTTTCTTTTAGTGATGACACCCACATAGGTCTACAGTGAAATAAAGCAGGGCTAAATAAATATAAGGGTATATGGTTGGAGGATACATAGAACATTTGGAAACTTAAGAGCTGAAGCATGCTCAAATAGGTGTGAGGTTGGGAGAAGGACCATATTCCAAATGGAACAAATGAAGTGGTGGTATTAAGGGGAGACCCCACACCAACCTTCTACTGCAATTTGTAGGAAAAGGAATGTTCTGTCCCAGCAACAAATGACAATTTATGTAAATTTAACTCAAGGAGGGGGGGCAGATTGCATTCAAAGCAGGCAGCAGAACTTAGCAGCATGAATCACTTGGTTCTGACATAACAGTCATAAATAAGGGTATAAGAATTAAAGGGCTGTGGAATCTTCATTTTCCATTATTGAAAGTTTCTGAGGCCAGTCTTGTGACAGCTGTTTCCCTACATAGAAGCCCAGGGAGGCCATTGTGTGAAATAATCAAAGTGAATCTGGATTCTGTTGTCGACCTCAAGATATTGGAGATGCCAGAGCCTTGGAATATCTTTCACGAACCTGAGAAAGAAGTATATCTCATTCACCATAGCTAGAAAAGGAACTATCCAAGCTTTTGACAAAGGACGTGGAGATACAGGACTTGGGGTTTGCCCTGCTGAGCTGCGGTCTGTCTTTGGTTCAGTATTTCCTCAATGTACCCATACACCACCTCTTTGGAACTGTAATGTATATTATTTAGCACTTTTTGTTGGAAATAAGAAATTTTTTCTTTTGATTCTAAGTAGGGTACAATTAGGAGATTACCATGAGTTACAGAAGAGACTTTTGACTTTGAACTTTTAAAGGAGAAACCCTTCTGCTCACAAATAATACTGACACAATAAGAGGTGATTAGGCCATGAGAGTTCCTCCTTAGTATATGTGTTCAATGTGATCATTCAATGTGAACAGCATTTGGCTTGTTCACCCTTCTGCATCCCTTGAACAGTAATTGAAACTCTCACCAGAAATTCGCAGCTGTTGTTGTGATTCTCTCAGACATTCCAATATCCAGAATTCTGAGAAAGCACAGTTCTCTTTACAATAATACTACCAAGTGTCCAGTCTCTTCTGACAGCAGCATAGACAACAGCATAACAGCAGACCACATTAAACTAGTGATAAAGGGGGAGGGGTGGTTAGAGAAAGCGTACTGTGGTGCAAAATCATTCCTTTTACTGAATATTTCAATTATCATGAAAAAAAAGTTGGTAGAAATTTAGAGGGTTATAGCTATTTGGATGAAGTATGAAATGCAAGGAATACAGTATTAGAAAACAGAGTAAATGCTGGCCTTACTGTAAAGTGAAAAAGAATTTGGTGGAATTATATCCTTGTCCTAGGTTTTGGTGGTTGGTTAGACTTAAAGGCAATGTGCTTGGATATTTGACAGAAGTGTTTCTCAGACACAAAGTACTCAGTGGCTCCCATGACATCTCGCAATTACATATCATAAATTGTAAGAAAGAGAAAGGACTTGATCAATAATATATGAAAGGGAAAGAACAATGAGAAACTTTGGAAAATGTACATTCTGATCAGAAAAGCCTTAGAAATTGTGTTTAGAAGAGACAATCAAGCAACTTTTCTAAAAGGAGGGCAATGAAGGTGAAGCTTTCTGATCATTGAGGCTATGGAGCAGTGACCTAAGCACTCTTTGGAGATCCTGCTTCACCCACATCCTTAGTACTTAGTATTTGAGAGCAGAACATCTATATTTTGTGGAGATTAGCGCGGGATCAAAATACCAACTTCCAAAAGTTACCTTAATTCTTCATTCCCAACAATCCAATACAGGACTCATACTCTCACCTAGCTGTGGGTCACAATAGAGCTCTGAAAACCAAAGCCAGTGGGCCTTGGAAGTTCCAGTACTGTTGGCATTTGGGTGTTATACAGAGTACACTGGCTTTGAAGTAATGGTCTCTTCTCTGAGATTTCAAAGGATTCTATAGAGAACATTAAGGCCCACATAGAGTATTCCCTTAAAATTAATCACCAAAGGGTTCTCTCCTTGGCCAATATTTAGTGGTATGATGTAGAGTTGTTCCAAGACCCTAAAACTACAGTTACTAGTACATAATAAAACAAAGGTAAATGCACAGACATGTGACTTCGAGATGTGAAAGTTGAAGTATGTGCTACACTTATCAAATGCTTATGAACAGGAATATTGGGGCTTTTAGGTACACACGTCTGTTATAAGATAAGATATGGATTCAAAGATTATACTCAAGACTAAGGATGTAAAGTTAATTTTTACTGATGGGTCTTAAACTTACTTCTTGGGACATATTACTCTTTTATTTCATTTTTTCCTAGCTTTCTATTTTTGAACAGGAATGTTTTTTTCATACCTGTCTTACCAGAGCAGTTTAGAAAAACTGAACCTATTTCACAGACTCTCAACTACAGAAAAACCTGGCAAGATTGCAATATATTTTCACCATCACCCATAATAAGTAAGAGTTTGCTTGCTTAAATAAATTACATAAATAATTAAATAATTAATATTGATTCTGAAATTAGTTACAACATTAAGACTATTAGATGGAATTATCTGATTTTGTATTGGAGAACATTAATGGAATGCTATGAACCACAGAAATCAGATACTGTTCCTGGAAAGGGTCCTTCCACATCCAGGCATGAAGAATATGTTTCTCATTATTTTGACACTGAATAACATTAAACTAATTCCTTTATTTTCCTAACATGTTTTAAATTAGTGAGCACATCCTATGAGCAATGTTAACCTAGTTATGAGTTTAGCAGTATGATTTTTGTCACATTGGAAGTCTGCATTCAAAAATATGGAAGACATCAATTTAACAGCTAAATACAGTTCATAAGAATAAAAGAAGAAAATTTGAGATATAAATAATTGTAATAAATATTCAATCTATGAAACCAAGACTACATAAACATTTTCCACTAGCAAAATATTTGCCATATGAGATGTGGGGTAAAGGGTAGTTGTAAACTGGTACAGCCACTGTGGAAATCAGTCTAGAAGATTCTCAAAGGCTGAAAATCAGTGCACCATATGATCCAGCTCTGCCGCTTCTTGGCCTCTGCCTAAGGAGCCCTACATCCTACCCCTTAAATGTTTCCTCAAACGTGTTCACTACTGCTCTAATCAAGATAAGAATTAGTAGAGCCTAAATTTTCTTCAATGAATGAGTAATGAAAATGTGATACAAATATGTTGGGGGATATTATACAACCGCAAAGAAAAATGAATTCATGTTCTTTGCAGATAAATGGTTTTTTTTTGTTGTTGTTTTTCGATATTTGCAGATAAATGTATGGAAGTAGAAAAGATCATTACTGAGTAAAGTATCCAGACCCAGAAAGACAAATATTCCATGTCCTCTCTCATTGAGGTTCCTAGCTCCAAATATTCAAATGTGAGCAATATAAAGTTATACTATATTATATCTAAAATACCTATAATATACATAAATAGATAGTTAAAGGTATATACATAGTTTAAGTTCCAAAGAATGTGTTTACAATACACTAATTCACCTAAAGTTTAGGTATCATTGCAGAAGAGGAATAATAAGGATTGTAATAGCTGGAGGAATCAATGAGTTCGCATGAGACTGTCTTTTGGAAATGTCAGAAACTATAGCCATGAAGTCTTAATTACCATTATGACTGTTTAAACATGAGCTGAACAAGAAAGGCAGGCTGTGGAAGACTCTGGAAGCCTCAACCCTACAAAAGGACCATAGGTAACGGAAAGGGGAGAAATACTCCTCACCAGGCAAAAGCATACCAATTGATCAGCTAATATCAAAATGTCAACCATATATATATATATATATATATATATATATATATATATGCTCAAATAATCTAATACAGATTGAGCAGGTTGTATTTCTATATTAAGGAATTTATGTGTTTGTGTATGCATGTATGTATTATGTGTGTATGTATGTATAAATAGATAAATAGATGTGTATGTAGCAGCAATTAATGAAACAAGAGGTCACAAATTTGAAAGAGAGCAAGGGACAGTATATTGGAGTATTTATAGGGAGTGAAGGGAAAGAAAAACTGTTGTAATTATAATCTCAAAATATAAAAGATTTTTAAAGAAGAAAAAAATAAAAATCAGGAAATTGAGATTAAAAATAATTTTGCTTTAAGATAGTCCTTGCTTTACATAACTTTAACATTTAGCAAAAAATGCAATAAATTTTCATACTAATGAGAATATGCTTACTTGATTTTATGTAAAGAATTAAGTCATGGCTGAATATGGATACTCTAGGGTATAGAATACATTCAGTGTTTCCCAGAGTGATTCAATATGTTGCTTTTAGAATCACTAATACTGTGAACACTTCACATAAATACTGCAGTTCAAAATGGACCATTTAAGAAATTGTTGGAAATTCAATCTTACTCTCAAGCCAAAACCCATTCAATAAATTTTTATAAACTTGAGAAAATAACTCAAACAGTAGTTTTCAAATCAAATATCCCATCTGAATTCAGTCCAAAGTTATGTTAATTTGATACTTAGATCCTGAGGAATGTCTTTTTAGGAAAATAGTCAACTGTTCTTCATTCACAACGAAACCATTATATTCATATATATGAGGAATTTACTTTGTATGTACACTAATACATACGAAGTCATACATGCAATTGTTGAGCTCTCCAAGTTTCAAGCAGCATATGGTGTTACGGTGTGTGCAGTGCCAAGTGTTCATTTTGCAAATTCAGAACCAAGGCTGTATCAATGTTGTCTAATGAAAGTGCCAGGAAATCCTTGGATCCATTGTATGTTTGATTTTGAATTAGTTGTTGGTCATTGTGCCTTTTGAAACTTTTTATTTCTACCAGTTTTTGGTGATACCCATATTCATTCACAAACTATATTTGAAGAACTAGAAAACTGACTATTTTCCATAAAATAAAGGTGTTTCTCAGAAATTTTCATTTTCTTTGCTCTAATTAAGATCCCCTGAATACCAAGACTGTGGATAGTCCAGGCGAAACACAGCAAAGGTCACACATGACTCATTCTTCCTGCCACAGAACAATCTTTAATAAATAGGAAATATGTTCAGCTACAATCTAGTTACATTAAGTAGATTGGCAATGACATATATTTTAAATATAAGCCTTTTCTCTTTCTTTCTTTCTTTCTTTCTTTCCTTCTTTCTCTCTTTCCTTATTCCTTCCTTTTTTTATTTCTGGGGGTCGCTTTGTTTGTTTGTTTGTTTGTTTTTTGGAGTCAGGGTTTCTCTGTGTAGCTTTGGAGCCTGTCCTGGAACTCTCTCTATAAACCAGCCTGGCCTTAAATTCACATAGATCCAACTGTCTCTGCCTCCCAAGTGCCATGATTAAAGGTGTACACCACCACCACCCAGCTCACATGCTATTTCTTAACAATCATCTTTGAGAACTGTAATAGGAGAAAGGAAGTGGAATATTGGTACTATGGGTTTTGTTTCTGTTGGTCAGTGTTGACAAGTATTCTAGAATTCCAGAGGAATAGAAGAAAAAGAGTTTTTCATAAAGTATTTGGCTGGAAAAGAAAGAGAAACATGATGAAGAAGATAGTGGGAGAAACGTCCATGTCTGTGATTTCTGAGCTCCATTTCTGCTTTGCCACCCATTTAAAATATCTGATACTTTATGTCAGATCTCTAGCTACAAAAATGTCAGTTTGGTTGCTGCTGTAACCTTGGAAGTATTAGTTCCTGTCTAAAACTTCCAAATTCACATGCACAGATAAGCTTTGTGAGAGCAGATGCTTATATTCATCACTGATTTGATCCTTAAAATCACCAAAGTGTTTAATACAACAGTCACTGAACAAGTGCTTAAGGAAGTCCGTCTCTGTTGCACAGAGAAGCCATGAATTTGGAAGAGAACAAGTAGAGGTATGTGAGAGAGACTTCAGAGAGTAAAGGGAAACGGAAAGGATGTAATTAATGTTAATATTTCAAAAATTAAAAACTAACTGGTTTGTTCAATAAATAACTAAATATATGATGCCTTCTCAAATTTTATAAAATTATAAAGTAGTAATTTATATGTTTCTAGAAAACTTGATTGCATCAATGTAAATAATAAATTCATGGGTTTCATCAGTATAGACTTGATAAGCATACTGCCTTTACTCACTTATATTTATTAGTAAAATAATCTTGAACATGAAACTTGTTTGTGTGTGTGTCTGTATGTCCATCTATTTGTTTATTTATGTTTATTAATACTTATCATTATTAACTTTCCTTAGTAGTTTATCTTTATTTTTATATTAATATTCATTTACACATTCCTTTAGAGTGCAGCAGATTTTTTAATGACTTTTTCATCCTCCTTACAGTAGACTGACTCTAGGCAACAAGCATTGCTTTTCCTCATCTCTGTGTCTCCATAGTCTTTCTACCTAAAGCCCTGAACACTGTCACAAACTTCTACTTTAGATACACCAATATGAACTCTGGAATCCAAGGCATATAATATAGTCAATTCATTTTTTAACTGAAGAAGCACACAACATGATATTACCAGTTTCTGCACACTTTCTAAGAATAGTTTTTCTAACTTCTTTGCTTTGTTCATGCACTATGTTTTATATATAAGATGAAAAATCTGTGATATCATGTAACATTGTTCCTTAAAATCTGTCTAAATTATTAGGTGTTTTCTTTTTGTTGTTGTTGGTTTGGTTTTGGTTTTGACCACTTTTCTCATCCATACGTCAGCACTGCTGGCAAGGGTTTATGAACTGGTGTGTATTGCTAAGATGAGGAGTTCCCATGCTTAGAACTGATTAAATAAGATCCAATCATATTTGGCACAAAACGGTGGGGATTTGACCTCTGTTTTAAAAGGTTTAAATAATAAATGAGACTCATTTGTTATTCTTACCTTATATAATGAATTATGTATTTAGTGATTTCACATTGATGTTCCTCTGTGTTCTTAATTTTATTGCAGTGTTATAATTTGTCCTCAAACATTTCAACAGGTTTTCACATTTGTCTGACACTAGCCCGAAGTACCAGAAGGTTGAAAGTGAGGTCTATAAACATTTGCACCTGTCAGAGATGAGACCAATATCAATGTGAGAATGACTAGCACGGGGCTCTCATTACCATCATTCAACCTTTGACCTAGAAAACCCACTTAAATTTCAGAAAATCTGTCTTTTTTCATAATAACAAATTAAACTAGTATGTCTCAGAAAATTTAAACCAATTAATGAAAAAGGAAAGTCTTTTGTTAGTTTTTTATATAACTTGTACAATTTCTCCCAGTTTTAAAACACTATATGATTATTGTTGAAATATAGAAATTTCAAAGTCAAATAAGAATTTACTAGTAAAGCTCTTGTAACATTTCTAGCCCACATTTCCAGTGAACACTGATTATAAAAATACATATATCCTTATTTGTTGGGAACATCCTACATTTACATCTTTGATTTCTCTAATTTATATTTTTTAATAAAATTCAAGATATTCAATATGTGTTTTCTTTGAAACTCCATTGATTCTTAGAGTTGCTGAAGGATGCTTAGCATTCTTTTCTAAATCATGGTTCTTTCTTTCTTTCTTTCTTTCTTTCTTTCTTTCTTTCTGTATGTGTGTGTATTCAACTATATAATGTTCTGTACAGGTGCATTCAGAAGCCAGTGATTAACCTTGAATATACTTCTCAGGAGCTATCCACTTTGTTTTCTGAAAAAGAAACTCTCAGTGGCCTAAACATTCCCCAGGAGCCCAGACTGGATGGCCACCGATCTCTAAACATATCTCTCTTTTCTACTTCCTCCTCTTTTCCCTTCTGAGAATATAAGCACACATCATCTTGTCTGACTTTTTATATAGGTTTTAGGCATTAGAACGCAAATCCATATTTTATGAGGCAAGTACTTCACTGTTTCTTACTATTAACAGAATTACTTCCTGCTGTTTATTTCTCCATAAGCATTTCATCCAGGTTAGGAAGAAAAGCCTAAAACAAACTCTTTCGCAATTGTCCTAAGGAATCAATGAAGAAACCTTGAAAGCTAATTTAAAAAACAAAACAAAACATAGGATTGAGAAAGTTATTCATGAATAAGGGATTAAACAAAAAAGTTTCTAGTCCTATCAAAACTTTACATAATTAATATTTTTCATACTCCTCAAACCTTTCTAATTAAGAGATTGCATGCAAAAATATATATAATAAAGTTGTCATATATACATCATATAATGACATAAAATATAAGTAATAAGAGAGAGTGATAGAAAACATAAATCACTAGACAGATAAAAGAAGATAGATAGATAGATAGATAGATAGATAGATAGATAGGTAATAGCTAATAAATGATTGACAGAGTATAGACAAACAACACAAAAACATTGGTCTAATAATAAGAACATGTTACTTAAGTTTATACAGATGCTTTTGAAATAATTTCTTGAAAACTATTATTTTTAAAACTATTATTTTCCATTAAGAGTACAATATTATAATTGCTGTTTGAGACACAATATTAAGACTTCTTTTGTGATAAAAAATAAGAGAGAGATGACGCATACTTCGAGAGGACACCAGTAACGCCATCATTATGGTATCAGGTACCCCTCAATCATTACTCTAATTACCTAACAACCTAAAGTCTGATCGTATTCCGCTATATGGTTTCTTCTTGTCACCTTCAAAACTATTTTAAAGTTATACACAATATCACAATGCTTATCATCTCAAATTAAATATTTAAAATTTCTCATAAAATGTATTAGAGTATAGCTATATTTGCATGAAAATTTTCATATATCATATACACTACAGTCAAAACAAAGATACAAAAATATAAGAAGGCAAAAGTGTAGTTTGAGAGAAACTTGATATTGCTTATTCAAATGATCATCTATATTACTGTGTTCTTTTTTATCAAAGATATTTCCCATCTTATCTTTTTTCTGCTGTCTAAAAGAAAATACAGCCTTCCATGACACAGTAAATAAACATACCATGTCTTTAGTTTCAAAATACAATAGTGTAAATGAATGCAATAAGCAGATGTTTCTTTACATATCACACCGTTCCACAGAGGGAATAAATTGGGCCAAATAGGATACTATATCAAATATGTATGTAGATAGCAACACCTAACTGTGGCAGTAATTCTTTGTACAAAATTATGTACCCCAAACTACTCTACTGATGACCAAGGGCAGTTCATATTCCAAATATACAAAGAGGTTGGACTACACTCTTGGCTGGGACAGGGTATCAAAAGATGACAAACATTTTGTGTGACCTTTAGTCATTTGCAAATATTAAAAATTTACACATATATACTTTCATACTGACATGTAACTTGAAAGTAACATTCTTGTAATATTTATTGTTAGCTGCGAGTAGAATTGGATTCTTCAGAACCTATCTGGATTTTCTTTAGTGTTTAGCTTTCTCTGTTACAAAAAGCATAGGCTAATCCTCATCATCTCACTGTGAAAGATGAAAATGAATATGTTGAGTTAATAGCGTACTTCACCTCTAAGGCCCATTTCTTAAGTGTTTCTGAAATGCCTACTAATTTCACACAGACAGAATCAGTAAGTTAAGTCATTATAGATCCATAAAATTTCAAGAAAAAATGATACTTGAGTCTATGTTTATTCTTTTTGCTTTTCTCTCATGGTCCCAAGGATAGAAATCTCCAAATCTAGGTCTTTTATTTACTGAACTCAAAGTATTATTTTTCTGGTGCTTGTAATAGCCTTCTTCAGATGAGTGGTGGTAGCACACGCCTTTAATCCCAGCACTCAGGAGTCAGAAGCAAGCAGATCTCTGTGAGTTAAGGCCAGCCTGGTCTACAAGAGCTAGTTTCAGGACAGACATCAAAGCTATACAAAGAAACCCTGTCTTGAATCCCCTCCCCCCAAAAAATAGCTTTCCTCCTTTATTAATATTCTTTCAATTTTCTAATTTTCATTTTTCCTTTGTATTTTTCATGCTTTACATAAAAATGCTTGAGTGCTGTTGACTGAGGTCTTCTGTCCCACCTGGTCCTACAGCCATTCAGCCCCAAAGACATGCACAGGTATTAATTAGTTATAAACTGGTTGGCCAATTAGCTCAGGCTTCATGTTTACTAATTATTATACATTAGCCCGTAATTCTTGTCTGAGTTAGCCACGTGGCTTGGTACCATTTTCAGTGAGGCAGTCACATCTTGCTTCCTCTGCAGCTTGTGGTATGATTGATCATTCTTTTGGTTTACGTCCAAGAGAAGTATATTGTGTCTTCAGATAGATCAATTCCCAATTTTTGAAGAAATCACCATATTGTTTCCAAAAAGGCTGTACCAATTTGCACTCTCAATAGCCATGGAGGAGTATTCCCCTTGTTCCACATTTTTCTCCAGCATGAGCTCTGGTGTTATTGATCATAGCCATTCTGACAGGTGAAAGAAGAATCTTAGTGTTCTTTGGATTTGCATTTCCCTAAAGGTTAAGGATGTTGACTATTTCTTTAAGTGCTTGTTAGCATTTGAGATTTCTCTATTGAGAATTCTTTGCGTATATCTGAATGCCATTTTTAAAATTGTACTATTTAGTTTTTTTTTATTGAGAAAAGGAAAAAAAAAACGAGTTTCCGCCTCCTCCCAGCCTCCCATTTCCCTCCCCCTCCTCCCACCCTTCTCTCCCTCCTCCCATCCTTCTCCACCTCCCCCTCCTCCTCTCCCCCTCCCTCTCCATCCCAAAGAGCAGTCAGGGTTCCCTGCCCTGTGGAAAGTCAAAGGTCCTCCCCCCTCCAACCATATCTAGGAAGGTGAACATCCAAACTGGCTAGGCTCCCACAAAGCCAGTACTTTAAGTAGGATCAAAACCCGTGCCATTGTCCTTGGCTTCTCATCAGCCCTCATTGTTCGCCATGTTCAGAGAGTCCGGTTTTAGCTCATGCTTTTTCAGTCACAGTCCAGCTGGCCTTGGTAAGCTCCCAATAGATCAGCCCCACTGTCTCAGTGGGTGGGTGCATCCCTCGTGGTCCCGACTTCTTTGCTCATGTTCTCCCTCCTTCTGCTCCTCATTGGGACCTTGGGAGCTCAGTCCAGTGCTCCAGTGTGGGTCTCTGTCTCTATCTCCATCCATCACCATATGAAGGTTCTATGATGATATGCAAGATATTCGTCAGTATTGCTCTAGGATAGGGTCATTTCAGGTTCCCTATCCTCAGCTGCCCAAGGAACTAACTAGGGACATCGCCTTGGGCTCCTGGGAGCCACTCTAGGTTCAAGTCTCTTGCCAACGCTAAGGTGGCTCCTTTATCTAAGAATTGTGCTTCTGTGCTCTCCTATCCAACCTTCCTTTATCCCAGTCATCCTTTTCCCCCAAGTTCCCCCCATCCTCCCCTTCTCACTTTTCTCTTCCCATCTCCCCTTATCCCCATCCCACCCCACCCGCAAGATCCCAATTTTCTCCCCGGCAATTTTGTCTACTTCCCATAGCCAAGAGGATAACTATATATTTTTCCTTGGGTTCACCTCAATATCAGTCCAAACACATTGAACCTGATAGAAGAGAAAGTGGGAAGTACCCTACAACAGATGGGCACAGGAGATCACTTCCTATGTATATCCCCAGCAGCACAGACATTAAGGACAACATTGAATAAATGGGACCTCCTGAAACTGAGAAGCTTCTGTAAAGGAAAGGACACTGTCACCAAGACAAAAAGGCAACCTACTGACTGGGAGAAAATCTTCATCAACCCCGCAACAAAGGTCTGATCTCCAAAATATATAGAGAACTCAGGAAACTAGACTTTAAAATGCTAATTAACCCAATTAAAAAATGGGGCACTGAACTGAAGAGAGAATTCTCAACAGAAGAAATTCAAATGGCCAAAAGACACTTAAGGTCATGCTATTCCTCCTTGGTGATCAGGGAAATGCAAATCAAAACAACTTTGAGATACCATCTTACACCTGTCAGAATGGCTAAAATCAAAAACACCAATGATAGCCTTTGCTGGAGAGGTTGTGGAGGAAGGGGTACCCTCATCCATTGCTGGTGGGAATGCAATCTTGTGCAACCACTTTGGAAATAGTGTGGCGATTTCTCAGGAAATTCGGGATCAACCTACCCCAAGATCTAGTAATACCACTCTTGGGAATATACCCAAGAGATACCCTATCATTTGACAAAAGCATTTGTTCAACTATGTTCATAGAAGCATTATTTAATAGCCAGAACCTGGAAACAACCTAGATGCCCTTCAATGGAAGAATGGATGAAGAAAGTGTGGAATATATACACATTAGAGTACTACGCTGCGGTAAAAAAACAATGACTTCTCGAATTTTGCATGCAAATGGATGGAAATAGAAAACACTATCCTGAGTGAGGTATCCCAGACCCAAAGAGATGAACATGGTATGTACTCACTCATAATTGGTTGTAGCCATAAATAATGGTCACGGAGTCTACTATTGTTGTACTATTTAGTTTTGGATGTCTGTTTTCTTCATTTTTTTATATACTTTGAAAATCAGGACTCTGTCAGATAGAGTGTTGGTCTTTTCCCATTTTATAGGCTACTGTTTTATCTGATTGGCAGTGTCCTTTGCCTTATAGAAGTTTTACAGTTTCATGAAGTCCATTTTATTAATTTTTGATCTTAGTTTCTGTCCTATTGCTTTTCTATTCAAAAAGTTGTCTCCTGTACCAATGCTTTCAAGGCTATTCACTAATTTCTCTTCTATCGAGTTCAGTGTATCTGGGTTTATGATGAGATCGTGATGTACCTGGACTTGTTTTGTGCAGGGTGATAGATATGGATCTATTTTCATTTTCCTACATGCCCACCTCTAGTTTGACCAGTACCATTTGTTGAAGATGCTTTCTTTTTTCCATTGCATAGTTTTGGCTCCTTTGTCAAAAATTGGATGTCTGTAGGTATGTGGATTTATTTCTGGGTTTTCGATATGATTCTATTCATTAACCTGTCTGTTTTTCTTGCCATTACCATGCATTTTTTATTATTATACGTCTGTAGTAGAGTTTGAAATCAGAGATGGTGATAACCCCAGAAGTTCTTATTTTTTTTAATTTTTATTCATTTTACATACCAACCACAGTTCTCCCTCTAGTAGCATGAATTCTTACTGCTCTTTATATTAAAATACCTAAAGTCAAATATTAGATTGTGAAAGCCAAGAGATCACAGATGCAGCATAGGCAGCCACTAGATAGACCATTTACCTCTATAAATCTTCAGACAGAAAGGATGATCCTGTTCATAGACTATGTGCTCAGCCTGCATCTTCACACTGCATCCTCAGACTGCAATGAGATCCTGTTTCCTCCCAACTTATATTCCTCTCTCCACCAAGCCATATCACTTTTCCTGTCTCTACCTCCCTAGTGCTGGGATTAAAGGCATGGGACTCCCAAGTACTGGGATTCAAGGTGTGAGCTTCTAGTGGCTTAGCTCTTCACTTTGGCCTTTAGGCAAGCTTTATTTGTTAAATCACAAACAAATGATATCTAAACCCTTCCACCCCTCCTCCTGGTCCCCCTTCACCTCCCCACAAACCTAAGCCCATCCACTTATCCCAAAGTGTAAGGCCTCCCGTGGGAAATCCACAAAGCCTGGCATATTAATTGAGGCAGGACCAAACTTTTCTCCACTGCTTTAAGACTTACCATACAGGTCTTTAATCTGCTTGAATAGAGTTACACCCTGAACGTGCCCACTCCTCTCTAATCTCAGAAATTAAACTTTTGTCAGATCTGGTTTGTACTTGAATGTCAGGTCTATAATTTTGATTGTTATACTTGGTTAAAAATGTTCAAGTTTTTTTTTTTGGCTTTGGTTTTGTTTTGTTGTTTTTGCTTTATTGTTTGTTGTTATCTTTTAAGCAGAAGACAGGGCAAATAAGTTGATCAGTGAATTCTGTTATGGATAACTAGAATCAGATATCAAAGACCCAAGAAAATCATGGTTCATGTATAGTCATAAGAAAATGTTTTATTTCCCATTAAGCGCAAAGTGACTTTTAATTAGTGGTCACATGGGTAGCAGAATAAATCTGAGCACTACACAGTCAATAGTGATTCAATATGACACTTGCATGGGCTTGCAATGACATACAGGCCTTGTTCTACAGAAGATACCTACTGAATCAGTTTTTCTAAACTCTACTTGGCTGTAATGCATATGAAAGTTTAGGAAACTCTGAATTAAATTAAGATGGTAGTCCCAACAAGAATGTTAATGGAAACATTGGATTTGCTTATGTCACCGTGTGTCTGACAGACCCACTGATCACAGGTAAAAAACAATAGCATGGCTGAGACTGCTCCAATCACTTTCCCAGAACTAAATTACATAAGAGTTTCACAATAAAAGAGTTAAACACAGTCACTTCTAAGAGTTAAATTAACCGCCTTGTCAGATGGTTCTGTCAGCAAATCCTTTTTCTGTGAGAGCGTGGAGACCTGAGTCTGCACCCTTGGCACACTTTTAAAAGCAGCACTAGGTGGCACACGCCTGTGATTCAAGCAGAGAGGCAGAGACAGGCATCTCAGTGCCTTACTGTGTCTGGTAAGCTCCAGGTTCAGTGATAGACTCTGCCTCCAATGAATCAAACTACACTCCAGAGACTAGATGAGCAAGTAAGTCCAGCATCTGATACTGATGTCTGGAGTTGACAATCATGCATACACATCTGTGAATACATAAAGATTCACATAAAAATAAATAAGAATAACTTAAATTGTCTTAAAAATAAAAGTGATAAATCCTAAATAATCATGATTTTCTGATTTTTATTCTATTTATTATATAATAATTATTTAAATCTATATCAGTGGTAACTATATTTTGTTTCAACATGTAACAATAATATATACACAGGCTTAACTCAACCATTCCTGAGTAGTTATCACAGGACATTTGACACCCAAAGTCAGGGCTAAATATTTTCTTATACTTCACATATTGCCACTGAATTTTTTTAGAAAACTTATGAAAACTTTCATTATCTAACTAATGTAATAAATTATGCTGAGAACAAATAGCAAACAGCATCGAGAAACGGCTATTTAAAAAGTCCTCAGAAATTAGTATAAAGCTGATGAGATCTGATGAGATATTTTACATTTCCTAAAATTCAAAATCAGTCGATTAATAAATTATTTTCTATACTTTATATAAGAGACAGAAATATTAATTTTATTTGCTGGATCAGAATCAAGATGAAAAAACAAAAAGAGTGACAAAGGGGTGAGTACCTAAGGAGCAAGCTTACAAACTCTACTCTTTCTTCTGGTTGATAAAATTCAAAACAGGTTGACACCCTGCTCTTTCCAGATTTTCAGCCAGCTTTCCCTCTTTGTATCCTGAGAATTCTGTTCTATTCTCACCTCTTTTTTCTAATCTGAAAAGGTGTAAATTTCTATTGAAAATTCTGATTGTCTAGTTCCCATGAAATAATTGGTTTCCTTTGTCATCTTTTAAACAGGAAAGACAAAAGGACAGAGCATCTCAGTACAATTGCTAGAGCTGAACCTGCCTGCATCATACTTGGAGAAATACTGTTAGGTGAATGGGAGATAAAATCTCTAGCCTTGAAAAATTTGTATTGTGAAAAGGTTTCCTTATCGGAGAGGTTAATGAAGATGTCAGCAAATGAGATGAGCTTTGCCAAATGCAGTCATTTTACCTCCAATCCAACTCAGAAAGTGCTAATCAGGACATTAATCTTATCAGCAGCTGGGAAAGAAGGGATGGATATGGCCATTTTCTGCACTTCATTAGAAAACATTGAAAAGATAATTATTAACAAAATCCATATTATCTATACAATAGAGAAAATATCTCTTTTACTAAATTAAAAATGCTATAAAGCAAAGGCAATGATATATGCATGAACTAAAGATAATTTTGAAGCAAGAATTTACATTGTGTTATTTTTTTGAAACATGATTAAACTATCCAGAGATAGTTAGCAGATTATGGATGGAAGTTTATCACCTAAACAAATCATCAAAAAATAGCAGTAGTCTAAAGAAATTGGTGATTTCATATCATAGTTTGGGTATGAAATATTCCCATTAACATCATGGGCTTAGTCCCCAGTTGGTGGAATTGTTTTAAGAGGCTATAGAATATCTGAAATTTTGGGCCTAACTGGAGGAAGATGGTATTTGATAGCAGGCCTTGATCTTTATATCCTTGTCCTAACTTTCATTCCACTCTTTGGATAAACAGTTTCAACTTCCTAGTGACACAGTTAAATGTTGTTCATACCCATATACTATTTCCTGCCATGTAGAAATTGCATTCAAACCAGTAGTCAAAGAAGTTCTTCTCTATGGGAATACCTCTGTCATGCTTTTGTTAGAATGCCAAGTAAAGCAGCTAAAATATGAATTAAAAAATAAAACATTATTGAAAATTATACATGTTTGAATTTCCTAAAGAGCAGACCAGAAGCAAAGTTATAAAGCTGATTAGCTATGAATATGATTAACCTGGGTGTAGAGTCTGTACATGCAAACATGCATGAGAACTCATGCTCACATGCAGACAAACATAAAGTTCAGTAAGACTATTGTTAAAAATAGCGAAATTCTAGTGATAGAGTAAAACATCTAGATATATGATAATTCAGAACATTTTAATAGAACATAATATCTAAAAATAAAGAAAGCTCTTGATAATTTGCCTTCTAAGTATTAATAATCTGTGTTTGTAGATCAGTCAAAGAGGGTGATGAAGCATAGGATGGTGATTAGGAAATGCATAGATTTAATTTCAAAATATAGGAAGCATTTTTATAAATAAATAATAAAATAAAATTTTAAGAGATCAATAAGTTTGAGCAGCTACTTTAAAATGTGTACTAATTTCCAATTAACAATTAAAAAGGCATACCATGTGGTTTTTCATTTTAAAACTGTAAATTAAAAACACTATGAGATAGTGTTAATAAGATGGTGAAGCAGTAGAACACTCATATACCACTTTCGAATATTGTTATATACACTAGTGATAGTAGTTTAAACCAATATAATTAATTTGGAAATGAAAATCTTGTTAAGGTTGAATACATACAATTCTTGCAATTCCATTACTAAGCATGTTTAATAGAAATGCATGAAAATACCCCAAATATACATCTATTCGAATTCTCGTTATGAACATTGGCATTAACTCCCAATTAGAAGTTACAAAAATATACAAAACTATTAGGATATATCTAAAAAGCATGATGCATAATCACATCAAATGAATGCAAAGGAATAAAACATACAGAAAATGAAGAAAAGGAATATATTTTTGATAATTTAGAAATTTGATATTTCAAAATAATCATGCACAGAAGATTCAGAACCTTTTAATTCCACAAGGAGAGAAAACTTGAGCTTCAGTTTGAGAGCCAGAGAGCACTGATCTGTAGAGTGGAACCTTGCAGAAGTATCTGAGCATGCGGACTTAGGTCTGGAATATGCTCTGATGCTTTTTACTTTGTACCTGGAGAAGCTTAAATGACACTATTGTAAATATCTGGCAACACTGAAGTTTTTGTTCATTGCTTATTGTTGGACTTCAGTATGAAACTGTCAGTCTAGTAGAAGAAAGGTAAGGATTCTTGGATAGTTGTTCACATAACTTAAACAGGATGAGATAAAGCAAAGAAAAAATAGGACTTATATTTTCTGTCTGTAAAATTAATGATATGGAAGTGAAATGGAAACTGATCATTGGAAACAATAAAGTGCTTTTTTTTCCTTTAAAGGCTTTCAGCTAAATATGCAGTGGTGTTTCCTTCTTAGAGACTCAATATAAAAGCAAATAGTGGAAATAAACAAGGAGGAATTTTATCACCACATTAAGAATCTTGCAATACTTACCTTTGTTAGCACACTCAATAATGCTGTTGTCTTTTCATGTTGCTTTATGAACAGAAGAATGAATATTCTGATGACCTTAGGCAAGTAACGACGAATTGTTTGGAGCTCCGAGAATTCAGTCATGTCTCTTAGAAAGTGTATGGACACAGGAGTTCTCTTAACCAAAAGAAGCAATCTATGGAATATCCAAATCAGCAAAGTAACACTGCTCCCCAGTGCTGGCATATTTTAATATTTGAGGCAGGGGACTTTGTAAACATTCTATCAAACTTTCATGTTGGTAGAAAATGTACCTTCTATATACACTTTCATACATAATTAACAGACACACACACACACACACAAACACACACACACACACACACACACACACACACACACACACACACACTGAGTAAAACAGATAAACCTAAAGAAAACTCTAAGAGAGTTAGCACTTCACCCAAAGTTACAAAGCTGTTACGAATAATGTAAAAAAAAATCTAATTCTATTGGAGATAAAATTCTTAAATTCAGGTCTTTGACTTATTTGTATAGTGACAGACAGAATATTTTAGAATTTTCAGGTCATGAAGCCTCTGTTGAAACCTCTCAATTTTATAAATTTTAAATGCAATGGGGGAAACAGCAATAAACAATACATAGCTAATGAATACAGCTGTGAACAATAAATCTTTATTCATGAAAACTGGTGGTAGATTGTACTGAAATCTGTTAGTGAGAGAAAAAGAAGCCAGGATACAAAGTAGTATAACAAAAATCTGATCTGGATTGTATAAAGAAGTAGCATTCTAAATGAAGGAACAATGGAAACACACCAGATTATCAAAAGGAATAGGTAACCCATGACTGAATTACTTTTAACAGTTTTAAATTCTTCAATGGAAGATACAACAAATAAATACACATAGTTTTAAAAGGTTGAGGATTAAAACATTGAGAAGTTTTAGAAACAAGTATCCCTTCACTCTAAAAATTGATCTTACAGTTCTTCTCCATCCATGGTGACCTTCACAAATCAGTTTCTTATATTTGATTGAATTATGACCAAAGATTAAAGAAAGAGAAATCAAACAAAAGCAAATTGTCTGTGAAAGTCAGGTACCTAAGTACATGCTATAATATCATCATTCAGAAAGCAGAGAATAGCAAATTAAAGGCCCACTTAGAATATGGAGTAAGGTTTTGTTTAAAAGCAAACAAACAAATCAGTAAAACTATACCACAGATATCCCCCATGGGATTTAGATAAATAGAGACTGCATATAATATAGTATGATGTGCCTGTTGAGTATCTTGGCTGCATTCATATTATTCTGACAGTCTAGAAGCTTGTCCCCTTCCATTGGATTTACAATTTATATCCTCTCCACCATTGTAAACACCAGCCAGTGCATTCCTGGTATCCATACTTTGACAACTTTCATATTAAAGCTCAATTTTAGTCTATGTTTCAATCCCTTATATTAAATAGAAGACAACTCCCAAGAGTTTTAGTTTTCTACTCTCCTTGGATGATCTAAAGAATTCAACTTACACAAAAACATTTTAATATTATTTGGAAAGTAATAACTTCTTCCTGACTACAACCCCTTGACATGCTTTAAAGAGCTGACTTCAGCAAGTTTATGATTTTAGATTATTTCTATGCTCTTTTATCTATCCTCTACAACCTAGGAGAATATTCCTCAGGACATTGAACCAGCTCTTTAGAATGCCATCAAGAAAATGTGCCTTTTTTCCCAAGTAATTTTTGTAGAGTCGGTATCTAATGTCAGTGAGTGGCAATTAGCAGCAAGAAATAACTGAATAGTCTGAGAAAACATCCTGTCAATCAGGAGAAATTTGCTAGTCTATTCTAGCAATTAAAAGCACACATGCCTTCTGCTTAATTTTTGCTTTGAATATCATTTAAAGATTTTACATTATGTCCTAGAATGCATATTTCTCTATCTTTCATTGTTAGAGTTGGGAGCAGTTGGCAATTATATTTCAAAATGGCATGTTGTGGTGGTAGTCACTCTTCTCAAGAGAGAAACTATTCCAAGTGGGAAAGACTTATTATGTGCATAGTTTTGACAACTTTATTCAGTGCTCACTTGGTACCCATGTTGTTTGTTGGTGGTCAGAACATCATAGGGACAGGACCATGGGACGAGGAAGCTGTTAACTAATGGTGGACATGAAGAAGAAATCAAAAGTATAGTAAAAGAGTACAGGGTAAGAAGGAGCCCCTGGACACAAGCCAGTGTTCTCTTTCCTCTACTTAAGCCTCACCTTCCTCAATCTCACTACTTCCATACTATATTGTCCATTCAAGTATTTGTCCACCAATGGATTATTATGCGTTAGGTGAGAGCCCTCATGATCCAATTGACTCTCTCACAAGAAATTCCCTCACAGGCACACACACATAAAAAAAAAAAAAAAACAAACTGTACCTTAGAAATCTCTCAGCCATTCCCAAATCTACTCGAGGTAACAAGATTTAGTCATGATAAAGTTTATTCAATTTTAATCAGTTTATATTTGGTTTCTTCAAGAAGCTAGGGTGTTAAGATCAACAAAGGAAAAATATATTTGAGTAAAATTTATTGTTTCTCATCAAGGTGTACATAAACACTATCACAAAGGTTGCATTTGGATGTCGTTTTTTCTGCCATAGACAACCACGCAGGGCACCAATCACACCTGCTTCCCAGATAAGGCATTGTCATTCGAAAAGTAATGATTTTAATGTGAGTGATTGAATTGCATTAGTTATGGTGGAATACACCAGGAAAATAGTCTTTCATTCACTATCACATTAAGTAAAGTTCTTCTGACTGGTGGGAAAAACCATGAAAAACTAGAGGAAGCAAAATCAAGCAAATAGCAGAGAGCTGGAAGAAACTCTGTTTTCTGGTGGACCTTGTGGTCTGGTCTTCTCTGAAGCAAGATCTCCGTGCAGGGAAGTGCTTCACTGCCCTAGGTATGCTTCTGTTACTTTGATAAAATACCATAACAAACGTTTCTTAGTGGAGAAAGGGTATATTTGGTTTACAATTCTAGGTTAGGGTCCCTCATTGGAGGCCAGTCATGGCAGGAAACCAAAACCATTAGCCACTTCTATATTGAACAGCAGAGAGAAAAATATTGAATGAATGTTAAAACTCAACTTACTCTCTCCGTTTCATTTGATCTAGGATACAGCCCACAGAATTGTGTTGTGCATATTCATAATGGATCTCCGCATCTCTCTTAACACCATTAAGAAAATGCCTTCAAGACATACCCAACATACCCACAGGTCAGTTCCCCATTGACTCACTGAGACTCCTTACCGTATTATGTATTATGTAACTCAATACTGTATTATGTCTAGATGATGGTATAAATTATTACTTTTAGTATATTTGCTCTTCTAAAGCTGTGACAAAACACCATGTCAAAAGCAATTTAAGAAGAAAGAGTTTATTTGGTATTTGGTCTAAAGGATTAGAATCTGTGGTGGTAAAGGGGAGTCATGAAGGCAGGATCAGAAATCTTTGGGCTCACCTCTTGAATTGCAAGCACTAAGAACAAATGGTGATGGGACCTGGGAATGGTGAAAGACTTGGCAACCTCAAAACCCATGCTGAGTGATATATTTTCTCAGACAAGATTACTCTTCCTAGATTTCTGTAAACTTTCCACAACTGTGGACCAGGTGCCCAAATGTCTGAGACCATGGGAAGGAAATCTTCAAACCACCACAGACACTTTCAGCACCTTCAGATAAAACTTACTTTTTCTGAGATGATTTTATTATGTTAAAGAAACATTTATAATAGAAGCTCTGTTTTCCCCATTTCTCTGATGACCAAACGTGAGCATTTTTTAAATATATATATCCATCCAATTTACCCGCACCCTTGCTCTCTTCAAAATCCATTACCATACCTGACATCAAACTCTATTACAGAGCTTCAGTATTGAAAACAGTTTGGTATTGGCATGAAAACAGAGAAGTCGATCAATGGAATAGAGTAGAAGACCCAGATTTTATCCCACAAACCTATGAACACCTGATTTTTGATAAAGGAGCTAAAAGTATTCAATGGAAGAAAGATAGCATCTTCAACAAATGGTGCTGGCAGAACTGGTTGTCAACCTGCAGAAGAATGAAAATAGATCCATATCTATCGCCATGCATAAAAATCAAGTCCAAATGGATTAAAGACCTCAATATCAGGCTGAACACACTGAACCTGATAGAAGAGAAAGTTGGAAGTACTCTAGCACATATGGGCACAGGAGATCACTTCCTATGTATATCCCCAGCAGCACAGACATTGAGGACAACATTGAATAAATGGGACCTCCTGAAACTGAGAAGCTTCTGTAAAGCAAAGGACACTGTCACCAAGACAAAAAGGCAACCCACTGACTGGGAGAAGATCTTCACCAACCCCGCAACAGACAAAGGTCTGATCTCCAAAATATATAAAGAACTCAGGAAACTAAACTTTAAAATGCTAATTAACCCAATTAAAAACTGGGGCACTGAACTGAACAGAGAATTCTCAACAGAAGAAATTCAAATGGCCAAAAGACACTTAAGGTCATGCTCATCCTCCTTGGTGATCAGGGAAATGCAAATTAAAACAACTTTGAGATACCATCTTATACCTGTCAGAATGGCTAAAATCAAAAACACCAATGATAGCCTTTGCTGGAGAGGTTGTGGAGGAAGGGGTGCCCTCATCCATTCCTGGTGGGAATGCAAACTTGTGCAACCACTTTGGAAATCAGTGTGGCAATTTCTCAGGAAATTCGGGATCAACCTACCCCAAGATCCAGTAATATCACTCTTGGGAATATACCCAAGAGATGCCCTATCATATGACAAAAGCATTTGTTCAACTATGTTCATAGAAGCATTATTTGTAATAGCCAGAACCTGGAAACAACCTAGATGCCCTTCAATGGAAGAATGGATGAAGAAAGTGTGGAATATATACACATTAGAGTACTACGCTGCGGTAAAAAACAATGACTTCTCGAATTTTGCATGCAAATGGATGGAAATAGAAAACACTATCCTGAGTGAGGTATCCCAGAACCAAAAAGATGAACATGGGATGTACTCACTCATAATTGGTTTCTAGCCATAAATAAAGGACATTGAGCATATAATTTGTGATCCTCGAGAAGCTAAATAAGAAGGTGAACCCAAAGAAAACATATAGTCATCTGCCTGGATATGGGAAGTAGACAAGGTTGCAGGGCAAAACCTGGGAACTTGGGAGTGAGGTGGCATGGGGCTAAGGGGAAATGGGGTGAGAAACATGAGAAGGGGAGAATGGGGGGAACTTGGGGGAATGGAATGATTGCGATAAAGGAAGTGTGGACACGGGAGCAGAAAATATATATCCTAATTAGGGGAGCCATCTTAGGGTTGGCAAGAGACTTGACTCTAGAGGGGCTACCACGTGTCCAGGGAGATGTCCCCAGCTAGTACCTTGAGCAACTGAGGAGAGGGCACCTGAAATGACCCTATCCTATAGCCATACTGATGAATATCTTGCATATCACCTTAGAACCTTCATCTGGCGATGGATAGAGACAGAGGCAGAGACACAAATTGGAGTACAGGACTGAGCTCTTAAAATCCAAATGAGGCGCAGAAGGAAAGAGAACATGAGCAAGGAAGTCAGGACCACGAGGGGTGCACCCACCCACTGTGACAGTGGAACTGATCTATTGGGAGCTCACCAAGGCCAGCGGGACTGGGACTGAATAAGCATGGGATGAAAATGGACTTTCTGAATGTGGCGGACAATGAAGGCTGATGAGAAGCCAAGGACAATGGCACGGGGTTTTGATCCTACTTCATGTTCTGGCTTTAGGGGAGCTTAGCCTGTTTGGATGCTCACCTTCCTGGTCCTGGATAGTAGTGGGAGGTCTTTGGACTTCCTGCAGGGCAGGGAATCTGGACTGCTCTTCATTCTCGAGAGGGAGGGGGGATGGAGTGGGGGGAAGGGGAATGAGGTAGGGGAGTAGGGGGAGGGGGCGATATGTGCAAGGAGGGAGAGGGAAATGGGAAACGGGGAAGAGATAGAAAAAAAGTAATAAAATTTATTCTAAAAAAAAATCCATGACCCCCTTTTTCATTAATTGTTGTTACATACGTGTGTGTATATATATACATGTATGTGTGTGAAGAAAATCTACCTATTTTTCAACATCAACTCTGTCTGCATGACATAACTCTCCTCAACCAAATCCAACATTAAATGCAGAGTGACTATAGTCAGGAGCCCCATCCATATCACAGTGCTTTTAAGCTTGCTATTGACTTTTGTCTAATTTAATTAAAAGGTTAATAAAATTATTACAACTTTACATAGATCGTCTGATGAGTCTGAGAGCTATATTTACTCTGAGAACATGTTTAAGTCCTTAGAGAAAAAGACAAGGGTCCTAGTTTGGTTTCTTTTACTGTGCTAAAACATCATAACTAAACATAAATTAGAGAAGTGGGTTTATTTGGTTTACGTAGGCAGGTCATAGTAGTTGTCACTGCAGGAAATCGGGGTAAGAACTAAAATAGAAGCAGAGACAGGAACTATCTAAGAACACTGACTACTGACTTCATCCTAATGATGTGCTTGGTTTGCTTTCCTTTACAACTCAAGACCACTTGCTTAGGAATGGCTGGGTGCTGGTGGTGCATACCTTTAATTCCAGTACTCAGGAGGCAGAGGCAGGAGGATCTCTGTGAGTTCAAGTCCAGTGTGGTCTACAAGAACTAGTTCCAGGACAGCTAGGGATTTTACACAGAGAAACCCTGTCTCAAAAAAGCAAAGATAAAAACAAAACAAAACAAAAAATCGCTGTGATCATGGTGCCTCTTCACAGCAAAAGAAAACCTAAGAAGTGAATAGCTAAATATCTTGAGAGTTCAGTCAACAATCCCCCTAAGGTAACAACTTTCTTTTTGATCCAACTCTTTATTTGAATAATTTCACATGATTTTCAACAATATGAATATAGGCTCAAGATAATTATCTATGCATGATCCCCCATGCTCACACACACATGTCCACTTTGTATATAATCTAGGTGTTAAATAATGTTGAGAGATTCAGATATTAGGGGTAAAGACACTATTAGCCTTATCTTGGGTTAGTTTTAGTTTTTAGGAATAGCCATTCCTTTCACACCCCTGTGTCAGACTAATAGATAAAACTTTGGGATCTATTGACTTAGCAGATCAATTTGCTTCCACGAACCTAAAAGTTAAAATGTTATTAGATAACATCTTACTTCTCTAGTAAGGTCTTTCCCATATTTCAATAATTTTTTCTTTGATGTGTCCATAAACATATTTTAAACTTGCCTTAAATTATGATTTATTTATTCTGTAAAATTGTAAAATTTCATGAAGATGGACTGTGGAATTTTAAGTGATGTAAATCTCTGTTCCTCATTTATGGTCAGTAAAAGATTTTAGAATGAACTATCTTTTATTTCCTTAAAAATCAGGGTGGCCTCATGAGACTTTGTTCATGACTGAGGTCCATGCTACCACCAGAAGCCATGCTGATGTTGATGATTCATGCTGGGTTCATGTTTATGTCCATGGTCTCTGCTGCCACTGGCTGTTATGGACAAAGAAACTTCTGTTGGAGTGGTGTCAATGATTCCAGACTCATAATTGAAAATGAGATTTCTGAGACAACCCATTTCACTACAAAAGGAAAGATAGAAACAGAAAGAAAGAAAGAAAGAAAGAAAGAAAGAAAGAAAGAAAGCAGAACTGTCACATTGAAGAGAGTCTTTGGAGACTGTGACAAAGATGCTGAATTCTAACTGACAGAGTTTATGTCAAAATCTCTGAAGACAGGAGTGAAGAAGCTGTCTTATCTTCTTGGGTTAGCTATAAAATATCTTTCCTGAATTTCATCATTACCTTTTCCATTTGTCTATAGGTACAAGAGGACAGATCTAATTTGTCAGGTATCTTAATTTGTCTAGGACTCCACTAATTCTAAAATGATACCCCCATTCCATTAAATCATATGACTGATTCTCACAACAATCTTGTGTAAAGGGATGAGTTATATTTAGCAGTTAGGCAAAATGTGGGAAATTTTGATTAATAAGCGTATCCTGAGTGAAAATGTTTAGGCCTTATGTATCACTCAGCAAAGTAATTTGCATTAGCACCTGTCCTAGTAATGTTACAAGATGCACATTAGTCTGAGGTTAGGGGCATTGCAGACCTTGGTTTTATCTGAATCTTTTTCTTTACCTGACTCTTAATCTTAAATGGGTGTTCTCCACGTCTCAGTCCAAAGGAATTAAGTTATATGTGTTTTTCAATTCCTACCAGAGTACAGAAAAAAGTACTCTTAACTTTATGCTCACCTTGTCATTTATTATTTTCTTTTCATGATTATTTCACAAACCATACACAAGAGTGTTGAAACACTAACATGCTGTGTATTTATTTCAAGAGATCTCCACAGTGTTTTCTTTTCACAGGTTAATCTTGTGTTTCATGGACTTTAAGTTGGAAGGCAGTTCTTATTTGCAAGTTAGATTTTTAGATACAGATGATGTTATTCAAATTTAAGATTCCATTCTTGAAAAGAAAAAAACTAAGACTTTGGATGAGAAAAGTCTTCATGATTAGAAGTTTTGTAAAGCACAGTAAGTAACAACATTAGTTTTATATTTATATCTCTTTGTCCGGACATCATCCAGCTTATTTCTCCAGCATGTTGAGGAGGGCTCTTCAAGGTTCAAGATTTTTTTTTCTCATGATCAATTCATTAAAATAAATAAAAAAATAAAAATAAAAAAAAACTATAAAAATAAAATCTATCATTTAAAGGGAGGAAGTGATCGACAAAACCAAGAAGCAGAAGAGTGACAAGGACGGTGTCTTCTGCCTTCTGCTCTGAGGAAGGCACACCTTGGTTTGGTTTTGCTTATTTCAAATGAGGGTAGTCAACTCAAGTCTGTCGAGGTCTGCTCTGCCTTGCATGTTTGTTGCTCTTCCTGCAAGATTTGCCTTTTATAGCTAGTTGTCGTCTGCCTGGACAAACTGATCAAAAAATGCCATGACTCTCACCTTCAGGATGTTTGTGCCAAAAGAATCGGTCTTTGGAGAATTCAAAAGTTGAAAAAGCTATGGCTCAGATCTATGGATCTTTTCCATTTTATACTTGCCTCCTCTTTACCTTCTCTTCCTCTGTCATTAATGAAAACCTAAACACCACATTATCAACATAGGGAATGCTCCTTCATCTCTCAAAAGATATTACCTTCCATGGGAAAAATTTTAGAAGTGTCAAGATAGACAGTCTCCTTCTCCTAATGTTGTTAGCTTATGTTTCTATTACATCAGTTATGACTATGTTTTCATTCATCTGTGAAATAGGTACAAAACAGGGTAGGCATTGAGGATACATGCGTAGAGAACACACGGCTGTTATTCTAATGGAGCTGAGTCACTTGAAGTGACCAATGAAAACTATACATTGCACATATCTAAATATGCATAGTAATTCAGGTTGATGGCTGATGGGACAATGATCTATATGGTTATGGGAATTGAATCTTCTAAAAGGAAGTTTCTCTGAATAAGTGAAACCAACTTAGACCATGAATAATTCTTCATATGCCTTAGAAAATGCAACAATATCTATACTATCCTCATTTAGAGCCAAATATTTAATATTCATTAAATTACTTCTAGGGGAAGAATGATTTATTCATAGTTAATTTTGAAAAAGTTATAGTCCTACGTTTTGCTTTCTTGCATGTGAAAAGTTGAGCCCTGTTGAGGCTAGCTCAATTCGGGAAATAACCAGGCCAGCTTAAAGATAAAACAATTATATTTTTAATTGTTATAAGAGAAAACTCACTCCACAAGAATGGGACATCCGACTTCCTCTGTGTCAGGCAGGAATCGCCCAGAGAGAGCACACATCTGGTCTGTCCCAGTTTTTCTTCCTGGGCTCCAGGTAGCTGGGTCTTAACTAGGCATGATTGGTTAACAGAGCTTCCCCATCAGAACTCATTCACTTACCAGGGGAGGCAACACCTGTGATTTTCCCGTTTCTGTAGGAAAGGAACTACTCACGAAGGGAAAGAGAATAGAAGCCAGGCATAAGTTTTGCACATTTTCAGAAGGTACCTGGTTTAAAATCTCAAATAGTTAGATAATTAGCTCAAGGTTTCCAGGATCAGACACTGTGAAAATGCCCTGACAATTTGTTTCTTAGATAGAAACACTATGACTTAAAGCAAAGAAACTTTCTAAGAATCTAGAAGTTTCTCTTCGAAATTACTGAGCTTAGAAGCACTGAGTGAAGAAGTCACATAAGTGTACTCAGGATGCTCCAATAGATAAATATCTTCCTTTCAAAATACTGTCTCCTATACACCACTTTCTTTCCCATATAGTAAATCAGCCCATATGTCAACAAAGTGATGTTTCAGTAAACACTCAACCTTCATGTTCAAAGATATATTTCTCCTTTTTGGTCCAGAGTTCCAATAGAGATTGTGACAACAGGATGGTTTTTTTGACCTCACAGTAAACAATGTAACAAAAGGAAAATCATCAGACATCTTGTCCAGGAAACCAGCAGATGCTGAGAATAAAGGAGGAAGAGCCGCAAGCCAGGCCTGTTCCAGTGCCCCAAGCTGAGATAATCGATGTGGGGTGTGTATACCCACGCTCCCGTGTCCAGGAAGGGATCAATCATGTCATGTTAGGAAGGGTTCTTCTTAGATTTTTCCCAGAATTGAACAAAGAAACAAAATCTGGTCAGTCAGAATGCAATGAGATGATTTATAAACACTCTCAGCATTGTTACAGCTTTATGTAAAATAGAACAGAAATGACACTAATATTTCTCCTGTGTTTATTAGGAAAAGAATAATAAAATTTTATGTTTAGCCATTGAATGGGATATAAGAATGTTTCTGAAAATATCTATGTAATTTGCTCCCGGGAAAATGGAGTTTGGTTTTGATTATTAAAAAATGTATGTGTTGAATGTTAATAAAAACAGTTCAAATGAAGCTAAAGATGTGAAGCTTGGATAGAAATATGTGGTTTCTTTTCCATCAGCAAGATTAAGTGGGCATCTAAGTTTAAAAGTATGGATTATGTTTGTAGATTTTGTGTATATATATATATATATGTATATATATATATGTGTATATATATATATATACATATATATACTGGAAATCAGTACACCCCAGTAGGGAACACCTCATCACAGTTAATGTAACGAAATTGCCACTCCTCAGTGTCAAAGTCCCCTAATTCCACAAGCAAGAAAATGAAGGAATCATTCTCATATATTCCTGGGTGGGCATTCATTCCCACCCAGGCATAATGTGGCATAATAGCATGATTATAGAAGCTTAAGAATGGTAGGTTTATTTTGGTTCATGGATTAGGAGATAGAATATTATACCACGTAGGTGGTGGCAGGAGCAAGAAGAGGTGACTAATCACAATGTGTGCACAGTCAAGAAGCAGAGAGAGATGAAGATGCCCACTCAGCTCACTTTCCTTTTCATTCAGTTCCATCCCGTAACCCTTCAGTGTTGGTACCCACATCCAAAAGTAGACTTCCTTTGAGTTAAAACTTAAAAAAAAAAACCCATATCACCAAATTCATGGAAAGCCTAAATCCAGTTAAGTCAAAAATGCAGATTGACCATCACAAAAAGTAAACTGGCAAACTACTTTGGAAAGCAGGGGCAGCTACTAAGTTAACTTTAAGATGCTTATGTTCTGTTGCCTAGCAGTTTTCATATATCATACACTTGAGAAGTTAGTGAGTGGAAAACAAGAGTAGACATGGTCATGTAAAGTATAGCAATGTTCATAGTAGCTCAAACATATAGATTATTAAAGGGCCATCATTAACTTGAATAATTAACTTGTATGTAGTCATGCCATGGATGCACAAGGATGAAGAACAAGTGCAACAAGTTACATGATAATGAATAGTATCAGAATAGGGAACACAGTATGATTCACAGGCAACACTGATTACATATACACGTTTAAAAAAAAACACATGCTAGGTGTTTATACAAAAGTAAAAATTAATATTACCACCATGAAATGTTGTTTAAACAACAGGAGGCAATTATTATTCATTACCCATTATGACCTACTTTTCTCTGAAGATCTTTGTCTTTAGCTCCTTACCGTCCTTCCTCTCTTCACTCCCTGTGCAGCACTGTGAGCTGCATTCACTTAGGAAGAGTACCTGTGGTGCTCATCTGCTGTTCAGCAGAAATATCTGCTTTCTATATGCTACCCTGCAGTCTGCTGTTTATTCACCTGCCAGGGAACTGAAAGGAATGCTGGATGCCAGAATGTGAAATCACACCAAATAGCTCTGTTCGTCCAAATAAACAAAATATGCACCACTTCAACTCAGGTTTTTGCTGGTCTCCATTAATGTCTCTGAAATTAACCCCCTTCTCTCTTTCGGAGAAGGGCTGGATCACTTTAAACTGCATCACACATTGGGTGGGATTCTCTAAGAGGCAGAAGTGAGTCATTTGCTTTAGAAGAAATGAACAGATGTGGGCTATTTGGTGTTATTTTCTTGCTGGGATGATTAACTCACTGGGAAAGAAATGTACCAAAGCAGCAGTCAGGACTTCTTTTTATGTAGAATAAAAGTAAGGAGGCCTGAGAAGGTCCCTAAGTCCTGGATATCAGGAAGGTAGAGTGCTAGAAATGGATGAGAAACTATTTGTTTTGGAAGGAAATTCACATACACTATTGTGATTTCAGGAAGCAAACAGGTTATGCTTATTGTGAAATATTGTATGAAAGGTGATGAGACTAATGCAATGGTATTATAAGGTAGGAATTTACCAAGATATTCATGGAGAAGGAAACTGGTATTTCCTAGGTACATGCTATAAGCTTAGAACCAACTAGAATAACCATACCCTGGGAGACATAATTATTTTTTAATAGATGTGGAACTAAGACACAAAGATATAAAAAGCTTCATCCCAAGACACTCGAGACTTTTCTCTCCAAATCTAAATCTCTGTGGTGTCCACATTACCACGGAGGGCACCAGCCAGTTAGCCCTTTGAGAGCTCCTAAACTATGACAAAATATGCGGCTATGCATCAGTTCCATCACAAATGCTGTTCAGCAAACACCTTGGAACACTCCAGGGGAGAAATCAAGTGGGAAAGATATTTTTCACTCATATAAAAAGGGTCTGCCGGATGATGATGGCACACACCTTTAATCCAGCTTTCCGGAGGCAGAGGCAGATGAGTCTCTGTGAGTTTCAGGGCAGCCTGTTCTACAGAGCTGGTTCCAGGACAGCCGGGCATAAATAGAGAAATCTTGCTCGAAAAACAAAACAGAAAAAAAAATAATAGTTTGGCTTTATATTTGTTTGGATTCCATAGCTCTTGAATGAGAACATTGACTTGATTTTGTTCTGACCTTCAAAACAATGGGAGCAGAAATTAGAAGTGGGATTATTCTCAAAAGTTTGATTTGTATCCTGGCTACAACTTGAGCCCCCCCCCCCCCAACTGGCACTTCTCTTTCATGTAGTTTTTAAGTAATAAGCTTGTAAATATGTTAATTTTCTTGACATATATAATATATCCTTGTCCATAGAAGAAAGGCAATAATAATGCTTATCTATATTATGCATGACTTTCTTTTTTTTTTTTCGGATCTTATTTTCTTTGTTTTTTTTTTCTTTTTTTTTTATTGAGAAAAGAAAAAAAAAAAACAAATTTCCTCCTCCTCCCAGCCTCCCATTTCCCTCCCCCTCCTCCCACCCTTCTCCCCCTCCTCCCACCCTTCTCCCCCTCCCCCCACTCCTCTCCCCCTTCCTCTCCAGCCCAAAGAGCAGTCAGATTTCCCTGCCCTGTGGTAAGTCCTAGGTCCTCCCCCCTCCATCCATTTCTAGGAAGGTGAACATCCAAACTGGCTAGGCTCCCACAAAGCCAGCACATTACATAGGTTCAAAACCCCGTGCCATTGTCCTTGGGTTCTCATCAGCCCTCATTGTTCGCCATGCTCAGAGAGTCCAGTTTTATCCCATGATTTTTCAGTCACAGTTCAGCTGGCCTTGGTGAGCTCCCAATAGATCAGCTCCACTGTCTCAGTGGGTGGGTGCACCCCTCGTGGTCCCGGCTTCTTTGCATGACTTTCTTTAAATATAACCTTAATACTTTATTCTCTTTATATATTCACAGTGAGGTAGCTATTCTTTTGGAAGGGCTTTCTTCCCCATGTTTCTGAATTCTTCTTCCACACCTATTTTGAAAGTGTCTAATGTGTTACACCATAGAGCTATCTACCAGGAACATCTAAAAATCCATTCTGTCTTGTTATATAGTTTCCAGAAGAATGAATCCTGCACATTCTCAATCTGACCTCGCAAACACTATGTGCTGACAGACTCTATCCTTCTCACCTATCAGACAATGCTAGAAATAAGAGAAGAAAAACATGAAGTAAATCACTCATGATGTATCTATATTGTAAAGGAAATCAAAGCAGGATCCGAATCGCATGATTCTCTTCTCTTGTCAGACGTGAGGTGAATATTAGATAGGTAATTTGATGGTTTGGGGAAGGGAGATAGAAGGATATATCAGCATGCTAACCTTTATGAGTAAGTAGCTTTTTAGTTTTGTTGCCTCCTTCATCACAGATGACGGGTAACATACACAGGGAGATGTCCTTATAATAACATCAGGCCATCCTTTGTAAGTAGCCACTCACCAGAGAGACCCCAGGGACACATAGGTTCTTTTTCATTACAGAATGTTGAAATTTTCCTTTCCTTTTACATGTCAGTTATCTGAAACATCACAAGAACTGAACATAAGTATCCCCTATGTCCAATAATATAATGTTCTGTCAGTGTGTCTCTCTTTTCCTCCCTCTTTCAATCCCGTCTTCCCTTCTTTCCCTCCCTCTCTGCCTCATGTGTGTGCCTGTACATATGCGTGTGAACATGTTTAAGTGTATGTGGGTGTGTGTTTGAATATGCTACAGTCTTATTCCACTTCAATTGCCTGGCATCTGTTCCTTGTTTGTAGTAACCTTATGCCAATGTCAAAGATGAGAAACTACACAAGGAAGACAATAGGTCATGTCTAGGTTCTATGCTGATCATTTGGATTGGTTATAATTTTTTACACTCATATCTCTTTACACAATGACTACACCAAAAGTTGTTCTGCCTGAAATGTTTTCTTAATACCAATGTTAGACATTCAAAGGATTCATATTTAGGCTTTAATATATATATAATATAATTCACAAAATTATATCATGTTTGCATGTCAAATCAGAGACAGCCAAAGTATAACACAGGACAAAGGGTGGCATATTTTGTAGACAGCCAAAATACTTATGTAAAAAAAACAAAATACTTTTATATTCATCTTTCTACCAAAACTATAAATAAAAGACCAAGCATGAAAACGAACTTTCAGACTCCACTAATTTTCAGGAATGGAGCATTTCTCAGATTTTCCTCTGGGTTATTCCCAACAAAGGTCACTAGAATTTCCCCAGACAGTGCCTACAAAGGGACAGACTTGGAAATTTGGAATATTAAAATATATTGTCATGAAGTTTATGAAAATAGACTCACAGTTACTTTAGTCAAACAGCAGCCATTTCTCTTCCCCTTACTCCTTCTCCCTCTTTCTCACAACCCCTTCATGCATTAGTTTAATTTATAGTTGAAGTGAAATGCAAACAGTTATTGTTTTAATTAACTAGAGCATGATCTCATGTCCTTGAAGTTGTTGAACCGGGCTTCACATTGATCTAAATGAAATTGTGTTTTTTTAAAGTTGGTCATTTTACCTGGAGTTTATTTGAAAACACATATTCACGCAAGTCCCACATACCTGTTGTTTCACATGTTCAGCTCACCTGTAATAGCATCATCCCTAGCTTGCATTGAGCTCCATTTTTTATCAATTCCTCTAGCACTTTCTATTGCTTTCCTACTTTTGTCCAATGAGAGAGATTTTCCTGGGATCTCTAAAGCAATTTAACCTACTTTCTAGGTAATTTTTTTTGTAAGTTACCTGGCATTTGCTCTCTAACCTAAATCTGATGCTATTGTCCTTTGGTCTAATTCTGCCTTGTATACACTCATCTTCCTCTGAATGGTTCTCATCACCTGTGAGGGATATTACTGCATTTTAAAATCATTATGGGAGAGAAGTACCAATCTTACATGCTATGATACTTTGCATCACCACTGAAAGTAATATGGAATAATATCCAGCATTTATGCATCATGGTTGAGCAGTGTGTTTGGTTATATACACTTAGGTGTGAATAAATACTCAAGTATTTTTAGCCACCATGGCACTTACTGATATTGGTGTGGGTACCCTCTTTCTAGGCATAGGTATGGAGTGGTATCCTTTGTTTCATTTATCAAGGATTTAACCAGATCTATATTCATATTTCTACCAAAACCTCTAAATAAAAGAGCAACTAGTGCTACAGCAATACCTTTGCTTATAATACATTAAAACAGTGAATATTTTCTATACATAAAGAATGCAATTATGGTGTAGGAGTTCCTTCTGTTTTTGTGTTGCTTTCATTGGTTAATGAATAAAGAAACTGCCTTTGCTTAGTTGATAGGGTGGGAATTTAGGTAGGCGGAGAAAACAGAACTCAATCCTGGGAGGAAGAAGGGCAGAGTCAGAGAAGCCATGGATCCTCTGCCTGAGATAGATGCCAGTTAGAATCTCTGGTGCGCCACTGCCACGTGGAGATACACAGATTAATAGAGATGGGTTAAATTAATATGTAAAGTTAGCCAATAAGAAGTTAGAGCTTATGGCCAAGCAGTGTTTTAATTAATACAGCTTTTGTGTGGTTATTCCGGGTGTAAGCTAACCTGGAGGTCAGGACAAAAGAGGGGCTCTCTTCTTGTCATACAATTGTATATCTTAATGTAAAAATATTGAATATCTAATTGGTAATGTGTCCATTATAGTAAGTAATCATATATAAATATATCCATAATAAATAATAACAAGTGTATAAAATATTTTTATTATTATGTTGATATTTTCTATAGTACAGTTATAATATGGTATGGTGTGTTTAAACACACACACATACACACACACACACACACACACACACACATATATATATATAAAACATTTTTAAGTGATTTATTAAGACCTAGTTCAGCACAGTATATTACTTAGAATATGAATTAATTACAAATAAAATTAAGCATAAAACCTTAAATTCTTATTTTCAAGTTAATTGTTCTTACTGCTACAGTATTCTGATTGATTACTTGAAAAGATGTACATATTGAACACCACTGTTCATTTTCCCAATAATTACTGAAGTGTCAAGCATTAAGTAAGAGTTAAATGTATCTGTCATAAAATCACCAGCAAAATGTCCCTTCATTATTAGACTTCAACAAACTTGAAAGGATGGACTGCTGTGTTTTCCCATACTCTAGTGGACAGAAGCCTATACTGATGTATATGGGACTGCACTCATGGACTCAGTAGATTATAAGATAAAAAGAAGAAGGAGGACAATGAGGACAAGAAAAGGAGAAAGAAAAAGCTGGGAGAGGGATGAAAGCTGGAGGAGTTGGAGGAAGGTATGAGAGGAGGAAAGGATCTAAATGCATTGTATTCATGTTTAAAATAATGATTCCTGTGAGCCACATTGATGATTAGCATGGCACGTGACAGTATGAAAATAACTACAGGCAAACGACTAACACTCAGAGAAGGAATGGAGGCACTGCTCAGGGAAGATCACATTGACTTGTTGCCAGTACCAAAGTGTCAACCCTGAAAAATTACATACAAGTAACACCATACAGATTCAACAGGCTGTATTATGAATTTATGTATAAACACACACACATACATGCATTTATTCGCTTTAAGTTTTCTGTTTTATTAATTTTTATTGAGCTCTACATTTTTCTCTGCTCCCCTCCCTGCTTCTTCCCTCCCTTCCTTCAGCCCACCCCCAAGGTCCCCATGCTCCCAATTCACTTAGGAGATGTCTTTTTCATTAGTTTTTTTTTTTTTTTTTTTGTGAAGACTAAGGCAATTCCTTTGTAGGGGAGTAGTATATGAGAGAGATTGGAAAGAGAAAGGAGAAGGGAAAGTTGCTGTAATTAAATTACAATCTAAAAAGCATATAGTTGTCCTCTTGGCTATGGGAAGTAGACAAAATTGCCGGGGAGAAAATTGAGATCTTGGGGGTGGGGTGGGATGGGGGTAAGGGGAGATGGGGAGAGAGGGGGGATAGGAGGAGAATGGGGGGAGCTTGGGGAAGGGGGAGGATTGGGATGAAGGAAGGTTGGATGGGGGAGCACGGAAGCACGGTTCTTAGTTAAGGGAGCCACCTTAGGGTTGGCAAGAGACTTGAACCTAGAGTGGCTCCCAGATTCCCAAGCCGAGGTCCCCAGTTAGTTGCTTGGGCAGTTGAGGATGCGGAACCTGAAATGACCCTATCCTATAGCAATACTGACGAATATCTTGCATATCATCATAGAACCTTCATCTGGTGATGGATAGAGATAGAGACAGAGACCCACACTGGAGCACTGGACTGAGCTCCCAAGGTCCCAATGAGGAGCAGAAGGAGGGAGAACATGAGCAAAGAAGTCGGGACCACGAGGGGAGCACCCACCCACTGAGACAGTGGTGCTGATCTATTGGGAGCTCACCAAGGCCAGCTGAACTGTGACTGAAAAAGCATGGGATAAAACTGGACTCTCTGAGCATGGCGAACAATGAGGGCTGATGAGAACCCAAGGACAATGGCACGGGGTTTTGAACCTACGTAATGTGCTGGCTTTGTGGGAGCCTAGCCAGTTTTGATGTTCACCTTCCTAGATATGGACGGAGAGGGGAGGACCTGGGACTTACCACAGGGCAGGGAAATCTGACTGCTCTTTGGGCTGGAGAGGGAGGGGGAGAGGAGTGGGGGTAGGGGGAGAAGGGTGGGAGGAGGGGGAGAAGGGTGGGAGGAGGGGGAGGGAAATCAGAGGCTGGGAGGAGGAGGAAATTTGTTTTTTTTTCTTTCTTTTCTCAATAAAATAATAAAATAAAATAAAAATGACGTATAAAAAATAAAAATAAAAATATCCTAAATATTTTGTAGAATTAATATTTTTAAATATCTTGAAGCAGTTCCTAAAATTGGATAAAAAAGGTGATATGTCCAATGGGTTTGAATCATGAACTGGTGTGCTCTTGTGCTGTGTCTCATCTAACTGACTGCCAGTATAACCTCTGAAGTGATTAGAGCTAGGACAGAGTTGAGAACATACATTAATAGGATGACTATCAAGTTTACTGGAATTTGAACGTCACCATATGGTGTGTGAATATTGTTCGAAGATGTCTATAATGATTTAATAATAGATATTCAATATTTGGAAATACATATTACTAAATGACAGAATCTAAATGTTATGTGAATTTACATGTTTTGTGATCTTCTAATTAAAGATTGTTTAGGTTTGTGTTTTTAATTTTCCTCTACAAATACAAAATGAGATTCCAGTTATCTGTATTATTCCCAAATTCCATCCATATGTAAACATATGTTAATAAAACTAATCAATCCATATGCATTCATTAGGGCATCTTGTTCATTCCTACCAGTTCTTTGTCAAATCTGATTCTGCTAGGCCACTCAGCAGCTAAACATGGTACAGTCAAATACATTTTGTAAACATTTTTGGTTTGAATACACATTTACAGAGTAAACTAGAATTAGAATTTAGAGTTGTTTTTCATTAGCTGAAATGACCTGAAAATTGGTGTCCCTAATCCGTAATCTTGATTTTGTTTCTATCTAGCCTTGAGACAGACTGAATTCTGTGCTTTTCGCAATTAGGACATGGGCCAACTATTACCTTTTTGGTTGTCAAAGAGATATTTATTGTTATAATTTCATATAAATTCATATAAATTGTAGAACACAAGGAAATTTTTATTTTTAATGGATGAATAATTTCATTTATCTTTTTCTTTTTATTAGCATATGTCAATTATATATCATAAAAGGTTCATTGTGAAATCTCCATGTGTGTGTATATAATGGATTTATTGTGAAATCTTCATGTGTGTGTATATAATGGATTCATTGTGAAATCTTCATGTGTGTGTATATAATGAATTTATTGTGACATCTTCATGTGTGTGTGTATAAAGGATTTATTGTGAAATCTTCATGTGTGTGTATATAATGGATTCATTGTGAAATCTTCATGTTTGTGTATATAATGGATTTATTGTGACATTTTCATGTGTGTGTATATATTGGATTTATTTACCCTCACCCCTGTTTTCCTCTCTTGCCCCTTCCCACTTCTGATGCCCCCTTTTTTCCCAACCAGTTCCCCTTTTTCCTACTTTCATGTATTTTTTTTCTGTGCACATGAATTAATAATGAGTTTGATTATGGTTGCTTAAAAGATGGATGGTTGAAGGTATATTTATAGGAGTCTGAGCAACTTAATCAACTACATCACTGAAGAAAATGTCTCTTTTACTCCAAAGAACAACTGACTTTTCATAGCTCCTAAGAGATTATCATTGTTGGTTGGTAGGATAGTATTTAGTTTTATGTCTTCCATATTTTAGAAGCAGGTCTGAAACAGAGTCTTATATTTCAAAGGACAATCTTGAACTCCTGGTTTCCTACTGTTTTTGTTTATTAGTTTTTTTGTTTCTTTGTTTCTTCGGGGTTTTTTATTGTTGTTATTTTGCTTTTTACTGAATGGTTGGGTCACCATGACTAGTTCACACAGAGTAATTTTTAGGGACTCTTATGATACTGGGTTAAAAATCCATCATTAAACAACTTTTTCGAAATATAATGTATCAGTGGCCCATTCACATACAGACCTCATTAGAGTGATTCTTAATTGTCACAGCCTCCATGGGAAACAATTTGGAAGGACAGTCATGTGCTTTATAATATTATTTTGGCCACAAGTAAATGAAATAAGATCCCATAAGATCAAATGCTTCAGTGATGTCATAATCATCTTTGTTTCTGTAATACAATGACTTCAACTAGTGCCTCATTTCTCTAAGCATGTTCTTACAGTGTAATCCACAGCCTGCTTATTAATCACAAAAATCAGAAAATATTTTAAAATTATCATTTGTAATCTGGACAAATTCCTACACATATTATCTATTCCTAGTGAGATTAAATGACAAAATTACTGATTTGAGTGGTCATTAAAAATCATAAAGCTTTTTGTTGGATGAAAACCTTAACACAATTAGTATTAGAAACATAAAAAAATTAATTATATGGTATCTAGATATTATATATATAGAGAGAGATTGCATAAAATTTAATTTTATATTGTCAAAATTCTATCAATGATGTCATTCAGATGAAGGGATTGCAAATATATAAATACATTATTGCAAAATGTGTATATATTCATCAATATTCAGATGATGGACTTGTAAATATATAAATACATTGTTGCAAAATGTGAACATTTCTTAAATACTCAGAAATAATTCTTTTTAAATGAATGTACCCTTACTAATCCTTACTATTTGTTGTATTGTTTCAATTCAAGAAGCTTACATAGTGGTATTGAATTCTGTATAGTGGTCCAGGGACAATACCATGAGAGCATAACCACCTGCACAAAATCAGAGGGGTGGGTAGTACAGCATGACCGTGACAAACAACCATCACTTATCTTAAATAATCCCCAAAACTCATTTATAAAATTTCCAAGGCTTTTATTGTCTTTTCTGTCATAGCATTACAGTAATTTTAAAAAGTGTAAAAAAATCTCATTAATCTCATTAACAATTTTAATAATTGATAAATAACAAAGATTTTTTCAATCATTGATGATTCACTTATAGATCTTTGTGTGACATTTAACTTATTATACCAAATAGTTTTTCCTGTATTATTCTGGCAACATGGTATCAGGTTGCTATATCACTGCATATGAGAATGTGCCTTATAACTCTGGAAAATTTGTTATTTAATTCATAGATGATAGCACCTGGGATCTAGGAAAGTATTTGCTGGGTTCTAGGGGTCTAGGGAAGATCTGAGAGTTTAAAGACAGCACTTGGCCCAGTTTTCCCTCTCTGCACCATGCCTGTGATTCTGCTGGTGTAGTTGCTACCAAGTTTGATACCTGCTCTGTTTCTGCATTTCTAACACTTATAGCTAGAGGAATAAATATACTCCCTCTTCTCTCTCTCTCTCTCTCTCTCTGTCTCTCTCTGTGCACATGTTTGTGTTTCTCCTCTTGTGTGTATTGTGTATAAATGAATACCATGACTGGCTGGCAGAGGACAGAAGACAACCTCAGGGAGTTGTTCATCTCCTTATATGTGCTCCAGGGATTAAACTCATCAGGCTTGACATCAAGTGCTTTATTCTTTGACAAATACGTTTTCCTGTTGTGTCTTTATTATTGTCATTGTTACAGTTATTTATATTTTATGTGTTTGGATTAATCTCACAATTATATCACAATCTTTTCTTGGATGTTCAAATGCATACAACCATGTCCAGCTAATAGTACATTATATTTACAATTCCTGCATTTTAAAACAGGAATAATACATTCAGAGAGTGATACAATATTGGCAACCTTTTATAAACATGTAAAGAAAAAGTGTTTTATCATGCTATACTCTGCCAGGAACAATTCATTAGTTGGAACTTATGAAAACTGGAACTGGAGATATGGTTTAGGGCTTAAGACATTTGCTTTTGATCCTAAGAACCTGAGTTTGGTCCTAATCATTGAAAAGATATCAAGTCTGCTGGCTCAACGTCACCTTTAGCTTAAGATTCGATAATGTAATGCATTTTTTTGAGTCTGTGGACTCCCTAAAATACTACATACACATACATACACACCCATACATGCATGCATGCAAACATAATATAAACATACATACATATACGCATATACATACACAAACATAAGCAAAGATAGTAAAATAAATACTTAATAAAATTATGAAAATCCTCATAATTAGAGATACCTTTCAATAACCTTGGCACTCAAAATAAATATCAGGGACTTTGTACTTACCTGATTTAAGTTAGTTTTCTGAAATGCTGCTTAAGTAACTTAATGTATCGTGGCTTAGGTGCTTTGCAGAATAAAGGCATGTTTTTTATAATAAAGTTGCATGAGTCTCACAATAAGTAATATATATAACACAGTTGATAAATACAAAAAGTAATGTTCAATTATTTGAAAGAGTTGAAGATACATCAAATTAGACAAAAAGATTTTCAGAAGAATTAACAATGATTAATGATTGTATACTGAGGAATAGTTTGAGTTATATCCTATAGGAAATCTTCTTTCATTTGGCTCTCTCCTTAAAAACATAACATTTGAGTCAGACATAAAAATGTAATAAGATCAGGTGATGTTTTCAAAGTCACGTCCTTGGATTTTATTGAGGATTGACACAAGGAACAGCCATATGCAGGTTGCTTCTGCATCAGCTATAAAATCATTCTTAAAACATTATCTCCGCACATTAGTCAATGTTTCCTGTCAGAAAGACCTTGAGCATGTCCTCCAGAGAACCTCCCATCAAGGGAAATGTTTTTTCCCCTCTAGAACAAGCTTGCATTCTTACACTATCCATTAATTCTAGTTTTGCTCTGGGTGCCAGGACACTCAGAACCTTAGATAACGTGAAGTCATGTAACAATAAATTCTCCTGAGTAGATTTGCCTCATAAATTTTATTTGAATTTATGTACTTATGCCATATTATACATAGCTGTCCATCATAAGTATCTTAAAACCTTCTTGGAAATGGTAAGAATATGGTTGTAACACTGGCCTTCTTAATCACCTTTGCCGTTGAGTGTTATGCCCAGTAATGCTTACCACACTGCATTATTACTGGTGAGACTGTGGTTTTAATAATGAGAAATATGAGTATGAAGCTAATTTAAACTAATAAACTATTTCTTGAATGTCTCCAGCTTGAATGTGTATGTTTTTATAAATTCTTAAGAATGTTATTCTAAACTATAAACAGCATTGATTATGTGAATAAGAAAATAGGCAAAGTTCCTTGAGGGCATGTCATGTTGGTGATACCTGGCACATATCAGGAAACATCCAGATGTACAGGCAACTATTTTGTTTTGAACTTAGTGTTTGCTTTAGGTAGATAAGGAGAAGTAGATTTAAGGTTGCATTAACAGAGTTTGCCTTAATTTTTTTTCTTCAACACCCAGGTTCTCCTACTGCTTCAGATCAAAATTCTCTGCTTGATCATTTCCACTGAACCTATAGCCAGATTTGGATTCAGTTGTGGAGGGTATGGAAGGACACTGTCTAAAACACTCTATGATCCAATACAATCAATGACAAGAACCTTTTAAAAAGCATATTCATCAGATGATAAGAACAATAGACAGTCCCTGGAATTATTTTTATTATATTGTACAAATTGTGTCATAAAATTGATTCCTCTCTTTTCTTCTTTTAAATTATACACTAAACATTACTTCAGAAAGATATTAATCATTTTTCCCTCTGTTCTTGTGCCCCTCTTATTATTAAAACTCATTATACAAAGCAGGGTTGGGACTATGCTGCTACGGTATCCCTAAAGCTAAAGTTGTAGCTGACAACAATTTTAACTCAATTCTAGGGGATTATTCATGCTATTGAAGTTCCCTGGAAATCAAGAATCTTTATGGTGCACAATCGTACTGGCAGACCAAAACACAGACATAAAATAAAAATAAATTTAAAAATCATTGCATAAAAATCATATTTATTTTATATTTTAAAAGAGTACATTGTTTATTAAAATATTTTAAAACACTAGGTTGACATTCCTAGAAAATTTTAGCAAAGCAAATACTTGTAAAAGCCTGATTTTTGTAGCACTTCACTGACTGCTCATTAGTACCACATAAGACCTCTGACATTGTGTTTATGACAATGGCACTGCATGCCTTTAATTCCAGCTCTCAAGAGACAGAGGCAGACAGATCTCTGTGTGTTTGAGGCCAACTTCATCTCAGAGTGAGTTCTAGGACAGCCAGAACTTTTAAACAGAGAAAATATCAAAAAATTTAAAATAATAAGAGCAACAATTCCTTTGTGTTAAAACTTGAACCACAACTTTCTAGAAAAACTTGTTCTCAGGTGAGCCTGCAAAATTCCTGATGCTATTTATTTTACTAAATCAATATCCAGTATCCTATTAAAACTACCTTTATCATTTGCAGAATATTTATACCATTATAAATTTATCAGTTGATTATGATTAATTTAATGAAGGCTTATTTTGCTATTTCTATTAATTAATATCTCATTATACTATAATCATAAACCAATCAGAAAATGGATAGCACCTAAATTAGTGTGTTATAGGAAACTAGACTATAAAATATATCAGACATATGATATGTTCTTCAATGGCATCAGGGAAATAACTATGGTATAGTAAATAATCATCAGTACATAAACACCGAATATACTGACCTGTGATTCTTCCCCCCTTTTTTTACTTCCTTCCAGGCATACTTTTAATAATGAATCAGTAGATCAAAACTAAAATACCAGAACTAAAATCTGGCAGTAAAAGTCACAATCAACAGTGTAAATTGTGATTCCCAAGAAATTCCATGTTAAAACAAAATGAATTTTCTATTACAATGAAAAAATCCATCATTTTCCCCACTCTACCAATAGTAACAACAAAATAAAATACACTATAGGAGTCCAGATTGACAAAGTAACACAACAGCATGTCCTGTAGTCTGAATGAGGCACAACTTTCACTACTTCTTTTTAATTGAAAAATAGTTTGATTAAAAAAAAAAACTCTCAACTGAAAACAGTTCTGGTAAAAACCAAACAGAGCCTAAAAAACTACAGAGAAAATCTTTGATAACTTATTGAAGATACTTTGGAAAATAGGTAGTTTTTGATCTTAAAAATATTTTTAAAAAACTCTAACAATTTTCAGAGAAATAGAAAGTAAAGCTTTTGGGGATACTAAACAACATGGTATTTCTGAACAATAGTTTCCTACCAGTGGAACAGGCGCCTCTAGAGAGAGTGCTGTGATGTGTCCCCAAGCTAAGCCAAAGTAGTATTTTTAGTAGCTATTTGAACTGAAGTAGTCCCTCTAAAAACATCTCTTCACACTGGAAGTCAAATATAAATGGTAAATTTTCTGCCTTCTGAAAACTCTAAGAATGGTAGGAGGGTTTATATTTTTAGGTGTGTATATTGTCATAAGAGGTTTGCAATCGTGAATATTTCTTCCTGCACCTGTAGGGTTATCACCTATCCTTTTCCTGTTCTTTTCCTGGAAGAAAATATTAGTGGTAATTCTTACCATTATCAAAAAAATGACACGTTTAATATTACATAGGAACTCCATTCTATAGAGTTTTAGAAAAGTAAACATTTTAATACTTCTTTATGGAACCAACATTTTCTTTTGAAGTATTACAAATGTATCTCTGTAATATTGAAGAATCTCTAGCATACAGTGAACTCACAATAAAGCTGCTGCATTACTCTTTTCTACATGAATCTTCTCTGGTGAGAACTGAGCTTATCTATGGGTATAGCAGTGAGCCACAACTAATTGGCCTATTGTTGGAGGAAGGCTCACTTGTTCGTCCAGGCTTCCCAGCCACGAAATAATCTCTCAGAAAACCATATTATTTGAAATACTGTTTGGCCAATACCTTAAGCGTATTTCTGGCTAAACTCATATCCTAACTAACCCATCTCTATTATTCTGTGTGTAGCCATGTGGCTGTGTCTTACCAGCTAAAGCTCCCAGCATCTGTCTCAGGCATCGGATCCATGGCTTCTCACTGACTCTGCCCTTCTTTCTCCCACCATATTGTTTGTTCATTTATTAGACTAATAGTAGCTTTTCCCCTAAGTCCCATGAGTTTTTTAGTTTCAGATACTTGGACCCATTAACAGTCTCAAGTATGGGTTTCACTTCATGTAGTTAGCCTTAATGTCAATCAGAAAGTAAGTAGTGGTTTCTAGTGCCAAATAGTCAGCCCTCAAAACACACACACAAACACACACATAGATAGATGATAGATAGATAGATAGATAATAGATAGATAGATGATAGATAGATAGATAGATATACATATACATACAAGTAACAATATATAAACTAAGAGTATATTTGTGTATATATGTATATATATGCAATATAAATTAATGAAGAAAGGGATCATGAATGTGAAGTAGAATGTGAAGGAGTACATGGGGGGATGTGCATGGATCAAAGGGAATGAATTAATGCTGTAATTATAATATAATCTCAAAAAGATCACTTTTACTAAAAAAGTGATGGTTGACATATTTTTATGCCACTATTGCACCAAAAAGTCTATCTTCTAGGCAAGTTGCTATTGTAGCTCACATGATTAAGAGCTGTTTGACAATTATGCTAACTTACTTCTCCCTCCAGTAAGGTGTACAGTGCTGTCTAGCACTATGAAGGGTAGTCATTAGGGGTAAATCTCTTTTTTAAGCACCAGCTCAGTTTCTTTATGTGGTGTGTAGGGAAAACCCAGCCCATTAGGGGGCATGTTCGCCTCGGGCTAATGTTTACATATAAATCTGGCAAGCATGAGCCCTGCAGCTCTCTTTGTTTATATTTCCTGCTCATTGCTGGATCGCTGGTGTTGTAAGATATCCCTTCATTAAAATTTGCTGTTTCATATGAATCTAGCCTGGTTATTAAGCCGCCTACAGTGGTGTCTTCAGCAAGAGGGTCTCATAATCAAGTTGTAGAGGAAAACCAAGGACATTGGCAGTAGCTTCAAGTGTTCAAGGAGTTCTACAGGAACTCTCTGGCAAACAGTGCATAAAGATGGAACCCAGAACTGGAGAGTGGGAGAGAGTGAAAGACTCTGAAGTACTCAGCCCTAAATGGCATGTCGCTTGCCTCCCACCGCCACTCCACTCAAGGCTCAGAGATGTATACCAAAAGAGAAAAGATTATAAAATCTGAAAGCGGTGAACAACTTCAAAGAAATAGTATATTCCAGACACACCAGAGCAGATGCACATATGAGTTCAGAAACTGTGACAGCGTGCACATGACTTGCTGAAATTCAAGTCAAACAGTACCACATGTAAAAGGGGAAGTTGATACAGAGTCTCTATCCAAGAAGCTATTTACAACTGATAGCTTCTGGGAAAGAGTACATCTGATTTTTTTTTTCAGTGAAGTGACAATGAGTATATCAAACACACCATACACCAGGGCATTAAATAGAGTGACACCAGGCATATAAAACATATTCCAGGGCTGACCTTACGCTTAAGAGTAGTTGACCAACATGAAACTCCTAGGTGTTCTGTGATTTTTTATGAGCAATTTTGTTTTATTTGTGTGTGTGCTCTAAAGAAAGAAAGAAAGAATATAAAGGTACTGTGTAGAGATAGGAGATGAACGTGAAGAAATGGATAGCTTGGGTCAGATGATATCTGATCAAAATATATTGAATAGAAATTATAAAATTAAAAAAAATAGTTTTTAAAATTACAAAAAAATCCCATTGTATTGGTAAACAAATATTTAAAATGAGTGGTTAAAACTTGGATCTAAAAGAATTCCTCACAATAACTCATTCTGTGAAATTTAAAAATAAAAAAAATCAGTAGTATGAAAATAACTTAAAAGTTGTTTGTGTCATAGACAACAAAAATGTAAGAACAATGAGCAATGCACACCAATTGGTTGTCAAATACAAAATGGTCATGCCTGAAAACAGGCATACAGTAGCACTACACATACTAAGAATTTTGTATTAATTTACATAGATATATTTGAAAGTATATGTTTCATATTTCTGAATATATATATACATATATGTGTGTGAACAATTTATAAAATAAGAGACCAAGAAAAGCAAACAGAACTGATACACTTATAATTAAAAAAATAAAAGAAATAATTAAAACAATGATATTCTAGTAATTCTGTGGTAGTTAATTTTGATACGTTTGATATGTTTTCAGGTATAGTATTCTGCATCATATTGTTCTATTTTCCATTCTGAGGCTACTCCATAACAGTTTTCAAATCTTAGGTTTAATATCTGTTCCAATCATCAATGAATAATTTTCCTGTCTCTTCATATCCTTATCAACACATATTGCTAATGATTTTCCATTCTTTTTTCTTATTTATTCTTTTCTCATGCAATATATCCCAACCACAGCTTTCTCCAACCTCCCTCTCTCCCAGATTCACTAATCTCGATCTTCCTTCAGAAAAGATCAGACTTCTCAGTGGCCAAACCAAGTACAGCAAAGCAAGATACAGAAACACTACATATAAACCATCATATCTGGGTTTAAGAGATGGTTCAGTCATTGAAGGCCAGACTTATAATCAAAAAAATAATTATTTTCTTTATTGTAGCCATTCTAAGGGAGGTGAGATGACCAGCCAGCACAGCTTCGATCTCTGTTTCAATTGGTGACTGGAAGTTCAAGCGGTTTCTGGCCTTAAAGCAATGTACATTTGAACTTCAAATTTTGAGAAGTCTATGTTCATTTCATTTTCCATTTGTTCTTTTTCTAATATCCACATCTTGTATTATATGGATATTTGGTGTTTAAATATTTTAGTTCCTTATGTAATCTATCTGTAAGTGCATGCCAAATGCACTGCTAGCAAGTGTTCTCTTCATTACAGTGTTGTTTTCATTGCCTCTGAATTCTTTCAATTTCATATGACAACATCTGTAATTTCACTCTATTATTTCTGAACTACTAGCAGTTCCTTCAAAAAGCCTTTGTTATCCCTATAATTTAAAGTTTTTCTTTATGTTTTCCTTTTGTGCTTTCAGAGTTACAATGATTTGAAACAAATCAGATACTAAAACGTATTAAAGGGCAATTGAGGATTCCACTTACATTTGCAATTTTGTTAGGAAAAATGGGCTAGGAAACTAAAAGAATCAACTATAATTTTAAATATTATTAAGCTAAATATATTAGTAATAAAAAGTAAAAATATGAGTAGTTACTGCAACAAGAAAAGTAGAAGAATGGAATCATAAATGAGAGAAACATGTTTTAAAATAATAGCATGAGGATAATTCTAAGAACACATTATGCAAGTGAAAGAAAAAAGTCATAAAATCTAATCAGACAAGAGAAAAATTCAAAAATAAATTTAAAATATATTATAAGATATTAATATAAAATAAAATAATATAAAGATCAAAGCAAAAGTGTCTTTTGTACCTTCCTAAATCAACAGGCTAGCAAGGGTTTCTCTAACTGATATTTAATAGAATTACTCTCAAATTAGGTATACATGGTTTATCACATTGCTTTCCTTCTCATGTTGAATTCCTAGACAGGAGTGTTCCCAAAGCTGTTACTTCTTGATGAGTACTGTTCTATTTAGCCCTTTAGGGTATGCTTACTGGTTATATTTTCATCATTTACTTATCTTCTATTGTTTTCTAAAGCATTTGTTACTTAATTAGAATATATTTACATTATTTCCATTGCTGGCCACTCTCGTATTTCTTACTGCCTCTTAAATTCATGGCCTCTTTTATTTTTATTTTTTTGCATGTACCTGAACAGATAAATATATGAACTTAAATCTCAATCTGCTAAGTTTGTTCAGTGGTGCATATATGGCTGATGGCTTGATATTGGATAACCATTTATGGGGCTGATCCCAGAACACTAATTCTCTTTCCTCGTGCTCTTCACCTAGGAGTTGAGTCACTTGACATTCCCCACATCCACGTTGGCCCGTAAACAACGTTGTCATTGTTCATTGTTGCCTCACTTATGTGGATGAATTCATGTGCTTGTTTTTGTTTTTATTTTTTGAGGCAGGGTTTCTTTGTGTAGTTTGGAGTCTCTTCTAGAACTCTCTCTGTAGATCAGGCTGGTCTTAGACTCATCGAGATCTGCCTGCCTCTCCCTCCAGAGTGCTATATGTAAAGGTGTACATTACCACCACCTGGTTCATGTGTTTGTTTTTATGGAGACATGCGTTTATATTTAAGTACATGAGCATAAGTACTTTGCACGCTTGTGAAAGCCAGACCTTCTTTTCAGTTGTCATGACTCAAAAGTCTGCATATTTGTTGTTTGAAACAGAACTTTCTCCATAACCTGAGTCTTACTGATTCAGTGAGGTTGGTTGGTCTGAGCCCCACGTATCTGTTTGCCTCCATCTCCACAGTACTTAAATGACATGTGTCACCATAGAGATTTTTCTATGCATGCTGAGATTAGAAATAGTCCCTTTTGCTTGTGGGGGAAAATATGTCACTAACTGAGCTGTCTCCTGAGCCTTCCTTGTGTATACTTAATTTTTCAAGGCTCTAAAGGAAGTATAAATGCTGCTGTTTTCTGTTATAGCTGTGATTCATCCCTTACTAGTGTTCAGGCTTCTTTTTCACTCAGTGGCTTTCTTTCATGGCACAGTTGCATCCCATCTGAGTATATTTCCACTTTTGGATTTTTATCTAAGTCATCTTTTTTATCCTGTATTTGACTTGTTGCTCAAAATACTTGTTCATTTATTGAGTGGAGAGGAAGAATCTTAGTGTGTGAGATATGGTGGTGCTGAGTTTTCTAGTTTGCTTGCAAGGATTTGATTAGGCAATTTCTCTTGGATTGGTTCTCTCTTTATCTCCCGACCATGAAATGGAGAGACTGCATGAGTCTCCAGCATTTTTTTCTCACACCTGAGTTTTAATTTTTTATAGTATTTGCTTTTGGAATTTTTTTTGCATTTTCCTCAAGTTATAATCTTGTTGAAGTCTAACACCAAGACATTTTTAAAATGCATCCAAATACTTAGATTTTTATATATTTGAATTATTTTAAGGTTTTGATATAATCACTTCAACCTTGTTATCTCTCATTTCTTCACACATCTTATACTTTTATTTCTTTTTTATTTTTAAGACTACACAAAAATTAGATCATTTTCTTTCCCTGGTATGTTCTTTCTTGAGTAAGACCATTCCTCTGTTCCCAGCATTCTTTAATTGACTTATATCTCTTTGTGTAAGGCTGAAGTCTTGGGGGTTTTCCTTGTTCTCCTTGGCAAGTCCGTTGGTATTTCCTCTATTCAGCTCATGTTCAGGCAGTTGTGTTGGTGAAATTTTATGGGTATAGCTTTTGACATTACTAAGAAATACCGTCTTGAATAAACACTCTGATCCTCTATCTCTTACAATCTTTCTGCCACCTCTTCAATAATGTTCCTTGAGCCTTAGCTATGGAAGTTGGTCTTTTTAGAAGTATCCATTGGGAGCTGGGTGGTGAGGATGCAGGCCTTTAATCCGAATCCTCAGGAGGCAGAAATAGACTGCTCTCTGAGTTCAAGGTCAGCCTAGCCTACATTGTTGGTTGTAGGCCAGCTTGGGTTGTTTCACAGAAAAACCAATCTCAAAAGTTGAAGAAGTAAAGAAAAAAGAAAGAAAGAAAGAAAGAAAGAAAGAGGAAAGAAGAAAGAAAGAAAGAAAGAAAAGAAAGAGGAAGGAAGAAAGAAAGAAAGAAAAGAAAAGACAGAAAGAAGAAAGAAAAACAAAATATTCATTGGAATTGGGCTACACAACTCTGCATTTCTATTGAATATAGCTTTCTCTAATAGTCTCTGAGGCAAAGATGTTTCCTTGATGCTAAGTGATAAATACACTTATCTGTGGGGTATTAGCAAATATTTAGGATGAGTTAACATTATGCTGGTTTAATAAAGTGGTGATTGTAGGAAACCCATGACTTCACTACCCCTGTGTAGTTGACTAGGTTTCCAGCACCGGGTATGGCTCTCCACTTGTTGAGTGGGTCTGAAGTCCAGTTAGAGAACTGTCAGTCACTGTCAAGGTATTCATGCCATGAAGGAACCCTTTGGTTATCATGTCATGCTAATGACTGTTGTGGTTCATTCGTACAATAGCTGGATAGAACTGTTGGTGACTTCTCTCCTTTAGATGCTTACATGGCACCACCACCTACATAAAAGGTAGTTCTCAGGGACTATAGATTCATGTGAGTTCTAGCTCAGAGTTCTCTGGGCTCTCATTCTGAAGTGTACGGTGTCTTCTTCAGCAATATTTACCTTCCACTTCTGTAGGGTAACCAAGGGCAATAGTAATAGCCTGCCTAACATGTTTGGGGAATATCTTGAACAACCATGATTAGCAGTTCAAAAGAGGGAGTCCCATGCCTGGCATTGGTGTCCTTTTATGTGGTCTATAACTCTTGGAGAGAGAATTGTCAGCCCAGATGAATATTTTTCTTTTAAACTCTGTATGTACAGTTATATACAAATTTACATTACTATATATTTTATTTTTGGGGTATGCAGTTAATATGTCAATTTCAGACATCTTTACTGTTATTAAACTCTCTTTCATCCTTTTTCTGTATTTGACTCCCTTATGCTACTGAATTAGAACATCTTCCTTACCCCATTTCCTCATCAGGTCAACCCTGCTATTTTCTCCTCTATTGCTCTCCACTCCTCTAAACTATCAACGGCCCCTTTTCACTCTCCTGATTTCTGCAGTTACACCAGGGTATATATTTACTTCTCAAATTTGTATCTATAAATTATGATGAAAGAGCATGTAGGATTCTCCTTTTGAGTATGAATTACCTCATCCAATATGATCTTTTATTGTTCCATTCAGGTATCAGCTAAGTTCATGGCTTTATTCTTCTTCAGAGTTGAATGGTATGTATGTGTCACATTTTAACCATCCACATGTTCTTTTCTATCATTGAGTTTTTATTGAAATTTACATGTGTAATAGAATGGATTCTAATCAGTTATGTCCCCTTTAACTCCTCACAGATTTTACCCACCTGCTACCAACTCCATACCCTCTACACTCTTAATATAGCCTTGCTTGCCTTTCTAACCTTGTTCCCTGTCTCTAAATTGTGAAACAATTGCTTCTTTTTAATTTTGGGGAAACTGGAAAATGTTCTTCTGTACTCAGTAATATTTTGTCTCCTCTTTTTCTAAACTATTACTCGAGCTTTTTTTTTTCTATTTTATGTCTTGCCATCAACGAATGGTATCCATATTGACCTTTAATCAAATTAATCCTCCACCATCCTATAATTGCCCTTATTTTCTGTCATTAAAATTATCAAAATAGGAAATTATTTATTGTTAGATCCAGGACTAGGCATGGGTTTTCGCATGTTGAGTGAGTCTTCAAACTAGTAAGAAAGCTGTTGGTTACTGTAAATGTATACATACCACTGAGCAACACTTTGGTTATCATATCATGCGGATCGTTTTAAAGTAACAGTCTTGCATATTAGACTCTAAACATTGTAAATGCATAAATTATTTATATCATCACTCTTATGTCTTATAAGTAAATGATGCATACACTCACATAAAATTTTATAAACAAGGATACATTTGTTAGATAAATAAATAAATTAATTAAATTGCAGAATGCAGTTGTGGAGCATAAATTATCTCACAACTCTTTAGTGAATAGAGCGGTTGTTTTTCACTTAGTTTTCAGAATAATTTATAATAATTTTCAAACAATTATAAATCACACCACTGATATTCTATCTATATTAGAGGAATTGGCATCGAATGTAACCGATAAAATCAATAGCAAACATTCAGAACAGCATTTTGATGAGACATATATTTGCATGTGTTTCCCATTTCACAAGTAGATTCTAGGTATAAAAATTGTCCAACAAAATGAATGCAGTCTAAATAAATTGCATATTAGCATATACTTAAATATCATGAAATTGACCAATTTTGTGTGTTTATAGGGTTTAAAAAGTTGTTACATGGTGAATTTCAACTTACTACTCCAATAACTTCCAAATGCAACTGATTGCATGAAAACATAGCAACAGGAACCAAGAACTAATGCAATCTCTCCAGGACATCAACCATGAAGATCATATATATGTAAATCCTGCCAAAAAACAAAGTCTTAGTTCTATAGAGAATTTTCTGTTACCTACAATTGTACACTGAAAAAACTTTATATAGTATATTTTAGGTGAACTAAAGTAAAAATAAATGATCTAATATATCCAAGTATATTTTATTATGACTAATTTTCAAGATTCAAAAGCTATGAGTATCCATGTTCACAGTATGACACAATTTGTATTGAATGGCTCCATTAGCAAACCATACACACACACATAAACATATTTCTTAAACAAATTTCTGAGCTGGGAATAATAAAACAATTAAGTATATAAGAAAAATCATAAAGTAAATTTTTTTACAATAGCGATCAATGAAGATCATAATATATTTAATATTTAGTTTCAAGTTCTTTGGGATTTTGGAGATTAACAGCAGGGCCTTGCCTCCCTCATACAGAGAAGTTTAAAGAGATAATATTTTGTGTTGAATAAAATATGTTTACACATGGAGATCTGATCTCGGCACCAAGAGAGCCATCATTGGGGTGAGTTTCTGACCCGTGGCAGCAGTCAGGGACACAGAACTCGGAAGTTCCACATCCCCCCTTATAATTACTGGGCTTCCTACAGGGCCGAAATTCCCTGCATACTGCCTCTCTCTTCCTATCCCACCCAGCTTGCATCCAGAACCCTCCCCCCTTCTGCCTCCCTTCCCTCTTCGGGCACATAACATCAACCATCTCAGCCTGTCTGGGCGCTGAGGCCGAATCCTGAGGGCAACCGGGTGGGCAGGAGCTCCTTTATTTCAATAGCCTGCCTGAGCAAGCAAGAAAGGCACTTTGTTTACGAGCTACCCAATCAGTATGGAGATCTGATTTTGGCACCAGGAGAGCCATCATTGGGCAGGGAGATCTGATCTCGGCACCAGGAAAGACATCACTGGAGAGAGCCAACTGGGAGGGTATATCAGTGGGCAAGGAGACCTGATCCTGTAAAAGAAGATTCATAGGGGAGCATTCAGAGAAAGAGATGGGCAGGTGCCAATGCAAGAATTCACCCAACAATCGGAAAAACAACATGAAACCACCAGAACCCATCGACCTCACAACAGGAGGACACAAACACCTTAATCAAGAAGAAGTAGAAAAAATTGACTTTATGAAAGTGATTGACGCCCTTAAACAGTATGTAAAAAAATGCCCTTTTAGAAATGGATGAGAAGTATAATAGAAAGTATGAAGAATTGAATAAATCAGTGAATGATACCCTGAGAAACCAAGGAACAACAATCAAACAGATAATGGTAACAGTTCAAGACTAGAAAAATGAAATGGAGGCAAAGAAGAAAACACAAACAGAGGGCAGGCTGGAAATGGAAAATCTAGGTAAACGAATAGAGACTACAGAAACAAGCATAACCAAAAGAATACAAGAGATAGAAGAAAGAATCTCAGATTCTGAAGATACCATAGAGAAAATAAACGCACTGATCAAAAAAAAAAAACCAGCAAGTCCAACAAACTCTCATCATAAAAAATTCAGAAAACATGGGGCACAATAAAAAGACGAAACCTAAGAATAATAGTAGAAGAAGGAAGAAGTGCAGCTAAATGGTTCAGTAAATATATTTAATAAAATTATAGAAGAAAACTTTCCCAACCTAAAGAAAGATATACCTATGAAGGTTCAAGAAGCATACAGAACACTGAATAGGCTGGATGAAAAAAAAAATCCCCTCGCCATATAATAATCAAAACACAAAGCATACAGAATAAAGAAAGAATATTAATAGATGCAAAGGAAAAAGGCCAAGTTACTTATAAAGGTAAACCCATCAGACTTACACCTGACTTCTCTATGGAAACAATGAAAGCCAGAAGGTCCTGGATAGATGTAGTGTAGAATCTCAGAGACCATGGATGCAAGCCCATACTACTATGCCCAGCCAAGCTTTCGCTCACTATAAATGGAGAAAACAAAATTTTCCAGGATAAAAAAAAAATAAAGAATACGTAACCACAAATCCAGCCTTACAGAAAGTAATAGAAGGAAAATCACTAACCAAGGAGTCCAACAATGACCACAATAACTCAGACATCTGGAGACCCTTCACCAGTGCAACTCAAAGAAGGGAAACACACAAACTCTACTACTAAAAAAGTGACCAGAGTTAACAACCACTGGTCATTAATATAACTTAATGTCAATGGGCTCAACTCACCTATAAAAAGGCACAGACTAAGAGATTGGATATGAAAACAGGATCCAACATTCTGCTGTTTACAAGAAACACACCTCAACCACAAAGACAGGCACCTACTCAGAGTAAAGGGCTGGGAAAAGGCTTATCAAGCAAATGGACCTAAGAAACAGGCAAGTGTGGCCATACTAATTTCTAACAAAGTTGACTTCAAACTTAAATCAATCAGAAGAGATGGAGAGGGACATTTTATACTTATAACAGGAACAATTCATCAGGATGAAGTCTCAATCCTGAATATCTATGCCCCTAATATAAAAGCACCCACGTATGTAAAAGAAATATTACTAAAACTCAAGGCAGCCATCAAACCGCACACAATAATAGTAGGAGACTTCAACACTCCTCTCTCACCAATGGACAGGTCAATCAGACAGAAACCTAACAGAGAAGTAAGAGAATTAATGGAGGTAATGAATCAAATGGACTTAACAGATATCTATAGAATATTCCACCAAAACAGGAAAGAATATAATTCTTCTCTGCAGCTCATGGAACCTTCTCGAAAATTGACCGTATACTCGGTAACAAAGCTAACTTACACAGTTACAAAAAAAATCAGTAACCAACTGTGTCTTATTGGATCACCATGGATTAAAGTTAGAATTCAACAACAATGCTACCCCCAGAAAGCCTACAAACTCATGGAAACTGAACAGTCAACTACTGAACCATACCTGGATTAAGGAAGAAATAAAGAAAGAAATTAATGTCTTCCTTGAATTCAATGAAAATAAAGAAACAACATACTCAAACTTATGGGACACTACGAAAGCTGTCTTAGGGGAACGTTCATAGAACTAAGTGCCCACTTAAAGAAAACAGAGAAAGCACACATTGGAGACTTAACAGCCCACCAGAAAGCTCTAGAAAAAAAAAGAAGCAGACTCACCTAGGAAGAGTAGAAGACTGGAAATAATTAAACTGAGGGGTGAAATCAACAAAATAGAAACACAGAAAACAATCCAAAGAATCAATGAAACAAAAAGCTGGTTCCTTGAGAAAATCAACAAGATTGATAATCCCCTATCCAAACTAATCAAACGGCAGAGAAAGAATATGCAAATTAATAAGATCAGAAATGAAAAGGGGGACATAACCACAGACACAAAGGAAATTTGAGAATCTTTAGATCTTACTACAAAAGCCTGTATTCCACAAAACTGGAAAATGTAAAAGAAATGGACACTTTTTTAGATAAATATCATATGCCAAAGTTAAACAAGGACCAGGTGAATGACCTAAATAGACCTGTTAGTTGCAAAGAATTAGAAGCTGTTATCAAAAACCTCCCTACCAAAAAAGCACAGGACCAGATGGTTTCAATGCGGAATTCTACCAGAACTTCCAAGAAGTCCTAATACCTATACTCCTTAATGTATTTCACAATATAGAAACAGAAGAGTCGTTGCCAAATTCATTTTATGAAGCTACAGTTACTCTGATATCAAAACCACACAAAGATTCAACCAAAAAAGAGAATTACAGGCCAATCTCACTCATGAACATCGACACAAAAATCCTCAGCAAAATACTGGCAAACCGAATCCAAGAACACATTAGAAAAATTATCTATTATGATCAAGTAGGCTTCATTCCAGAGACGCAGGGCTGGTTCAACATACAAAAATCTATCAATGTAATCCATCATATAAATAAACTGAAAGAAAAAAAAAACCATATGATCATTTCATTAGATGTTGAAAAATCATTTGACAAAATTCAACATCCATTTATGATAAATGTATTGGAGAGATTAGGGATATAAGGGTCATACCTAAATATAATAAAAGCTATATACAGCAAGCCGACAGCTAAAATCAAATTAAACGGAGAGAAACTCAAACCCATCCCACAAAAATTAGGAACACAAGGCTGTCCACACCCTCCATACCTCTTCAATGTAGTGCTTGAAGTTTTAGCAACATAAGGGGATCAAGGGGATTCGAATTGGAAAGAAGAATTTAAACTTTCATTATTTGCAGATGATATGATAGTGTACATAAGTGACCCCAAAAACTCCACCAAAGAACTCCTACAGCTGATATAAGACCTTTAGTAAGGTGGCAGGATAAAAGATCAACTCCAAAAAATCAGTCGCCCTCTTATACACAAAGGATATGGAAGCAGAGAGGGAAATCAGAGAAGCATCACCTTTCACGATAGCCACAAACAGCTTAAAATATCTTGGGGTAACTCTAACCAAAGAAGTGAAAGATCTATTTGACAAGAACTTTAACTCTTTGAAGAAAGAAATTAAGAGGATACCAGAAAATGGAAGGATGTCCCTTGCTCTTGGATTGGGAGGAACAACATAGTAAAAATGGCAATTCTACCAAAGGCAATTTATACATTCAATGCAATCCCCATCAAGGTCCCATCAAAATTCTTCACAGATCTAGAGAGGACAATAATCAACTTTATATGGAAAAAAAACAGGATAGCCAAAACAATCTTATTCAATAAAGGAACTTCTGGAGGCATTACCATCCCTGACTTCAAACTCTATTACAGAGCTACAGTAATGAATACAGCGTGGTACTGGCATAAAAACAGAGAAGTCAACCAATGGAATCATATAGAAGACCCAGTTTTTAACCCACAAACCTATGAACACCTCATTTTCAATAAAGGGGCTAAAAGTATACAATGGAAGAAAGAAAGCATCTTCAACAAATGGTCTGGCACAACTGGATGTCAACCTGTAGAAGAATGAAAATAGACCCATATCTATCACCATGCACAAAACTCAAGTCCAAATGGATCAAAGACCTCAATATCAATCTGAACAAACTGAACCTGATAGAAGAGAAAGTGGGATGTACCCTATAACATATAGGCACAGGAGATCGCTTTCTATGTATAACCCCAGCAGCACAGACATTAAGGACAACATTCAATAAATGGGACCTACTGAAACTGAGAAGCTTCTGTAAAGCAAAGGACACTGTCATTAAGACACAAAGGCAACCTACTGACTGGGAGACTGGAAGAAGGTCTTCACTAACCCCGCAACAGACAAAGGTCTGATCTCCAAAATATATAGAGAACTCAGGAAACTAGACTTTAAAATGCTAATTAACCCAACTAAAAAATGGGGCACTGAACTGAACAGAGAATTCTCAACAGAAGAAGTTCAAATGGCCAAAAGACACTTAAGGTCATGCTCAACTTCCTTAGCGATGAGGGAAATGCAAATCAAAACAACTTTGAGATATCATCTCACACCTGTCAGAATGGCTAAAATCAAAAACACTAATGATACCCTTTGCTGGAGAGGTTGTGGAGGAAGGGGTACCCTCATCCATTGCTGGTGGGGATGCAATCTTGTGCAACCACTTTGGAAATCAGTGTGGCGGTTTTCAGGAAATTCGGGATCAACCTACCCCTAGACCCATCAATACCACTCTTGGGAATATACCCAAGAGATGCCCTATCATATGTCAAAAGCATTTGTTCAACTATGTTCATAGCAGTATTATTTGTAATAGCCAGAACCTGGAAACAACCTAGATGTCTTTCAATGGAAGAATGGATGAATAAAGTGTGGAATATATACACATTAGAGTACTACTCAGCAGTAAAAAAAAACAATGACTTCTCGAATTTTGCATGCAAATGTATGGAAATAGAACACACTATCCTGTGTGAGGTAACCCAGACCCAAAAAGATGAACGTGGGGATGTACTCACTCATATTTGGTTTCTAGCCATAAATAAAGGTCAGTGAGTCTATAATTTGATATCCTAAAGAAGCTAAATAAGAAGGTGAACCCAAAGAAAAACATATAGCTATCCTCCTGGCTATGAGAAGTAGTCAAGATTGTTGGGCAAAAAATTGGGATCTTGGGGTCGGGGTGGGATGGGGGTAAGGGGAGATGGGGAGAGAAAAGGGAGAAGGGGAAGATGGGGGGAACTTGGGGAAACGGGATGATTGGGATAAAGGAAGGTTGGATAGGGGAGCAGGGAAGCACATATCTTAGTTAAGGAAGTCACCTTAGGGTTGGCAAGAGACTTCAACCTAGAGTGGCTCCCAGGTGCCCAGGGCGAGGTCTCCAGTTAGTTCCTTGGGAAGCTGAGGATAGGGGACCTGAAATGACCCTATCCTATAGCAATACTGATGAATATCTTGCATATCACCATAGAACCTTCATCTGGTGATGGATGGAGATAGAGACAGAGACCCACACTGGAGCACTGGACTGAGCTCCCAGGGTCTCAATAAGGAGCAGAAGGATGGAGAACATGAGCAAGGAAGTCAGGACCACGAGGGATGCACCCACCCACTGAGACAGTGGGGCTGATCTATTGGGAGCTCACCAAGGCCAGCTGGACTGTGACTGAAAAAGCATGGGATAAAACTGGACTCTCTGAGCATGGCGAACAATGAGGGCTGATGAGAAGCCAAGGACAATGGCACGGGGTTTTGATCCTACTTCATATTTGGCTTTGTGGGAGCCTAGCCAGTTTGGATGTTCACCTTCCTAGACCTGGATGGAGGGGGGAGGACCTTGGACTTTCCACAGGGCAGGGAACCCTGACTGCTATTTGGACTGGAGAGGCAGGGGGAGAGGAGTGGGGGTAGGGGGAGAGGGGCGGGAGGAGGGGGAGGGAAATGGGAGGCTGGGAGGTGGCTGAATTTCTTTTTCAATAAATAAAATTAAAAAAAAATTGTTTACAACTGTACCTTCATTATAAATGTACAGTAAATTCTTTTGCCATCCTTCCAAGGGAAGAGAATGTTATATAGTTATTTCCCAGTTCTAACGATTAATACCTTTTGTCAAATTGATTGACTTACATCACATCTGATTATTTATTATTTGTCATTGTTGTTTTCTTTTAAGTTCCTCCATTTCAGAGTGAGAGTTTGTGAACCCATAAACTAAGAAAAATAGATTTATTTCCCAAGTAAGACTGGGTAAAACCCCTCCCTGTGGAAAGCTAAGGAGAACAAAAGTCTAAATGAGGATGAATTCATCTCTTTTGAGCTGGCATCTGTCTTCTCCTGCACTAAGAGTAGAATTTAGTTCCCTCAGTTGTCAGGTCTCAGGACTCCAATGAGAACTACACAATTGGATCTCCTGTTCTTCAATAATAAATGATATTTTGTAAAATTTTATAGCCTCTACAATCAGCTGTGCCAAATTCATATGAATATGTCTTTTGGCCACGCACCAAAAAATGAAAAATGAAGACTTGAAACAAAAACAAAGCAAATTGCATCACTGGCAGATGTCCCTAGGAAGGACAAGTGATGAAATGATAAAAGTGAATCTGGGAAGAAAGAAAGCCTATAAAAGTGGTCCTAAAAAAGCAGTTGTGAGTAATGGGTTCACAGTGACCCTTTTCTTCTACACCATCTTAATGAGGGAAATTTCAGTATAGGATCAATCCAATAACTCTCATTCCCACTGTTAGAGAATTGCTCTGGCAGGCCTAATACTTTACTTCATCCATGAGTTTACCTGCCTGAGTCCCAGCTGGACTCAGTGGTACTAGAGAGAGCCTTTAGCCAAAGAAGGTAATTATTTTGGAAGATTACACTACTGAACATTTTTAACACCACCATCCACAGATGTATTTTGCTCGGTCAGGGGAATATAACATGAGTTATCAACACAAATTGGTAAAATTCTTTTTATGTAATTTGCTATAAAATTCCTTTTGCAGAAAGTAAATCTGGCCTGAAACATTACATTTTAAAACCAACAGGTTAAAATTTAAAAGAGTGCTCTTAGGGTAATTGTCAAAACACATGGGCAAGAATGTAATGATTATTATTATCAAAATAAAATATATACAGAACCAAAATATAAAATAAAAACATTAAATATAGTTCTTTAAAAAGAGAAATGCAAATGAAATAAAAATCAAGAATACATTATGTGTTCAAAACGTAGAAATATAACAAAATATTTTCAAACATGAAAATAAAAATATTTGAAGACCAGGACTTTAGCAGAAAAAAATAGATTAATACTTTAGCTGAATTAACCAAAATCCATAAATTGTGAATAAAGCTACCAATGATGAGAGACAGAAAGAAACAAAGAGGACATCAACATTCCTTCATTTACAATGAAGAAAGTTTTCAGCTGTGGAATGCAAGAGAGTACTTTATGGAGTGAGGAGTACCAGAAACCACTAAGTGATCAAGGAGATGTTCCTGAGCTCAGGATAAAGGAGAGAGCTCTGATGGAAGAGCACTGGAGAAGACACAGCTGCATGAAGACAATACTCTAGAAATCACAATTTTCCTCCAAAAGGTGGAACAAAATGTGCTCAGTAAATACAAAACTGGTACAAACATTATATAAATTTATTAACATCAGAGAAAGTAATCAAAAGGTGAAAAGCAGTACTAGAGGAAGTCAACATAAAATGATGGATTTACATGACTGAAATTTTATGCAACTAACAGTTTACACTTCAATATATAAAACTAGAGCTTAAGAATTGTAAAAAGAATTTGGAAAACATACTATTGAGGAATTTGACAATGTAGGATACTAAATTATGTTTTAGAAATGCTACCATTTATGTAGTTGGTAGTTCAAATTAGAATAGAAAGTAAATTAGATATAGCACTTTGGAGTCACCAAGATAGTACAGATAATGGAGTATTTTCTCTTAATTTGTCGAAGGCAAATGAACTAGACATTATTGATATATTTATTGCCTGTATATATTGTATATAGTTATTGCACTTATTGTATAGAGATTTTCTTATATTAGTTACAGCCTTCTTTTTTATTATAGACAAAAAAGGGGAAACGTAGTAATTTTTTTCTTATGTTTTATCAAATAAAGCTTGCCTGAAGATCAGAGTGCAGAGCTAAGCCACTAGAGGCCAGGGAGTGGTGACACACACCTTTAATACCAGGACTTAGGAGACAGAGGCAGATGGATCACTCTTAGTTTAAGTCCACTCATGGCTACACAAAATTGATCCAGTCTTAAAGAGAAAGAAAGTTCACATAAAGGTGATCCCAGAACTGGAACCACATCTTAGCACTAGGGAGCTAGAGACAGGAGAGAAGAATATAAGGCAGGAGGAGAGAGGTAGCAGTCTGAAGCAGTTAATCCAAGGATGCAGTCAGTCTAAGGACACAGTCTGATGAGGCAGTCCGAGGAGAGGATTGCCCTTTGATCTGAGCATTGGAAGGTAAGAAATCTACTGACTGGCCACTCTGCTTCTCTGATCTCTCAGCTTTCACCCCTAATAACTGGCTCCAAGGTTTCATTAGTAAGAACAATTAGAATTCATTCTACAAACGTGATATATTGCTATTTCAAAATATAAATCACAAACTCTAAAGACTTTCTTTGATTTCTGATAGTCAAAGAAGTATCAATAATAATTTGGTTTTGAAAAAAAGCAAAGATGCTATTTTTAAAAAAAATTATTTAAGATTGCATACTCCAGGAAAACAAAGAAATATGGAAAATGAAAATAAAATAATAATGGAAAGAAAGAAAAAAACAGGAAAGAGGCTATAGTAGACATTATTGGAAGAAGTTCTGCACTCATTTTGAATGATAATGATCTTCATGCATTAATTGTCAGAATAGAACCAAAAGCTTTATCAAGCTAAAGGCTATGCACAGCAATGTACTTTAAATATAAAGTTTTATAAATAAATCATACAGGTGTGTGCCAAGTTGAACCATGCTGCACTAACTAATCAAAAATGAAAGTAATTAATTATATTAATATTAGATAGAACTTTCAAAGCAAAGAAATTATTAGTTATTGAATAGGTAATATGACAAAGAGTTCAATTCAACCAGCATATGTAATGTTCTTCATGTATCTAACAATTGACCATCAAAATACGTGAGACAGTAATAGGATTTCAGGAAGAAACTGATGAAGCCATTATTATAGCTGTAGAGTTCAATATTTCTCTGTCACAAATGGACAGACCTGTGAGGCAGAAATGTGGGGATGATATTGTCAAATTCAACAACACTGTCAGTCAAGTTGATTTGGAATGCATCTCAGACTACCTTATGAGACAACTGAACAGATTTTCCTCTTAAATTATCTGGAAACACTCTCCTGAGCAATATAAATCACCTTAAATATTTTAAAAATTAGAAGTAATATAGTTTACAGATTTAATATTAAAATTAATATTAAACTCAAAATCAGTAATCAAGTCTATTTTGAAAATTCAAAACTTGTGGAGAATAAAGCAATATACTTTAAATGTGTATGGAATTAGAAACATCAAGGGAAGTAGAAAGTATTTTAATCAAGCAAAACTAAAAGTATAACTTCAAATCTGTTGAATGAGATAGTGCAGTGCTTAGAGGGAAATATAAAATTTAAATATACATATGAGAGAAATAAAAATATATAAAATTGGTATGTAAGCTTGCTTGTACATAGAAAGTTAAAAGAAGACCAAATTAAATCCATGAAAGCAAAGAAAGTTAAAAATAAAAAATACATCAGAAATTAATGAAATTGCTAACAGGAAATATAGGAAAGTATCAGTAAAAAAAAATTCAAAAATCAAGTATTCTCTGTATATCATGGAAAGATTGAGTGTTGTAAAGATATTTTTTTCTAACCACCTACAGTTTATATAAAGGCCTATAATGTCAGGATATTGGTGGTGTTTACATATACAGTGGTTCTGAGGGCTTTAGGCAGTAGCAGACATAAAGAATAGCCAGCACAGTCTTGGAAAAACCAACCATTAGCCAACCGGCTATACTGGCTTACATACCTTTAATGAAGCTACAAAAATAAAGACAGCCTGCTACCAGAAATAAACATAATCAAAATGATTGTCAAATCAACAAAATATAGACCTAGAAAACCCTACAGCAAAAATAAAGCAAAGTTGGCTTTGGCAAAAGAGTTGACAATATTCTGGAATACAGGTGGTCTTTGGAACAAAGAGCCCTGACACACCATGACTTTCAGAAGCAAAAAGCAAACTAAAATGTCCCAATACCTTACACCATTCATAAGAAATCTGTTCAAAATGCATCATAGGCTTAAATGTAGAACAAATAAGTACAAAAAAGGATAAGAGGTTAAAAATAACTTGTTTGTTGATGATTATTAGACATGCCACCAATGTTATAATTTCCAAAGATAGAATCATATATATATATATATATATATATATATATATATATATATATATATAGAGAGAGAGAGAGAGAGGTTCATTCTATAGGTTCTGTGACTCTACAGAAACTTGTCTAACTCAGAGAGGTAGAGAATATTTGCAGTAATACAGTGTCAGTTGTTGTGGTAAAATTTTGCATGCATGGAATCATAGGAGTTGTGACTACATTCACACAATATGACTAAGACAAGTCAGTACAAATGCCAACTATGACTGGGGAAGGGTACATGAAGCCCAACACCTAGTAGCAGAGTTATTGGCAATTGATGGCTACTGGTCAGCAAGAGTCTTCTTCTAGAATATGAACCTAGAGAGTCTCCCCAAGCTCCATAAACATATGCAAAGTATGCCAGTGTGAAGTTGGAACAAAACAAGTAAAATTGGGGAGACAGGAGAGGAATTGGTGTGGAGTAATAGAAGTATAATGATCACAATGCATTATATATGAAATTTATATATATATATATAACAAGGAAAATGCAAAAAAAAATTTAATGACCGTATAGCACTATAAGAAACATACACATGCATGAAAAGCGAAAAATGTTTTTTTCCATAGAAGAATAGAAGTATATTCTTAGGGAATTCTTAGTAGTAAATAAAGTTTTCTACTTGTGATAGAATGACAAAGATCTAGAACACTGGTAGTTGAAATAGTAGTGATGGTGTAAAGCAAAGACAATAAGTTTATTTTATTTTTATTTCAGTACTGGGCCCTGAACCTAGGGTCTCATACATACTTGGTAAATAATCTGACACATATTGAATGAATTACATCCTCACTACTTTCCTTACATTTAAAAATGCTCTCAAAGTATTTTGAACATACCCACCCTACCACCCCAACTCTCCTGGACCCTAGAAACACATCTCACTCCCAAATTCATGCCCTGTTTTTGTTCACTTGTTTATTTGTGGATTTTTTTTTGTTTTAGTAACTTACTGAATTCGATTAGTATTGCCTCATATGCATGGATATGAGGTCATCCAGTGGACCATGGGCAACTTACCACTGGCCACATCTCCCAAACTGTAACTAAATTTTAGAGCTTCACCTATTCTTAGTTGACCCAAAGTCACTTTATTATTTTTTTTTTTTTGGAGATTTCAAGGTTGACTGATGATACTACTAGTGTTCTAGCCTGTTTTCTGCATATAGTATCTTTCTCTATGGTAATTGTAATAGTAGATTCCTATGTTATTTCTTAGGAATTTAAAGGTCTCTTTTACTGAAAACAAGAAGTTATTAACTGTTCCTGAAAGCATCCATCCAACAGATTGATGGGGACAAGATGAAAATGATTTATGCCTCTGATGTCATTTTCTGTCTGACTCTTTTGCAGCCTTGACATTGGCCTAAAAACATCATTAAGCTTCCATGAATGAAAACATCAGGACAGAAAATGGAGAAAGTTCACACTTGAAGTCACAGATCTTCACCTCTCCTGAAAGAATAATGAAGGTTCTTCCTATGTATTAGCCTATTCCTCTTACCTATTATTCCTATCCAATATCTGCAACAGCACAACTACAGTAATAGCAAAAGCTGACTTCCACTTCTTTATTCACTGACCACAAATGAATATTTATTCTGTTGTTCTGTTTTTTTTTTTTGAGTTCTTAGGTTTAAGAAGTCATAGCTGAATCTAATCAGTTCTCTACTACAATATTATTGCTTTTCAATGATTTTCAGATTTGAATTTTATCTGTATTTTACAAAAAATAAGATCAACTTCTTATGTAAGTCTAGACTTAGTGGACTCACACTGAACAAGATATTCTTTAGGGAAGTGAGATGAAGAATACACCAATTTTCTTTCCAGCGCAAGACTGTCAGTCCTGATTCATACAAGTAATATTATATGGACCCACAAGGTTACACATTGAAAATATATTGTACTACATATACATATGTCGATGCAATAACAATTAATAAAATAAGAGGCCATGAGTTTGAAGGAGAGTTGGGGGAATTGAGGGAGGAATGGCAAGGGAGAATTACTACAGTTAAATTACAATCTCAAAACATAAGGGGAAAATCTACCAATTCTAAGAGCTGGGGCAGTGGACTGCATAAAAAAGGAGAAATTGAAAGTATCATTATATATTATTGTTCTCTATTGTGTCTTACTCATGCATGTTTTTCCGGGTATGGTGGGCTGAAATAGAGTCTTTTCCCCTTAATTTGTTTCTTCTTGGGTATTTGATTAAAGAAAAACATACTAACAAAAAACCCTATAACTACTATAGAAAAAGTAGTAGAAAATAAATCACTAATCCTGAGCAAACTGAACACACATATTTGATCTTATCTGTTTTGTATTATGAAGCAAAAGAGCTTTGTATGAACATGCAGAGTTCATTAGTGACTTATATTTGAACTCTTTGTGTGCTTACACTATTTTTCCACTTACAACTAAGAATACTTCTGAAAGGACTACTTATAGCTTTCTATTATACCTTGAAGGACTGATATTTTCTTCACCCTGACCATGTATAAGATATTGCAAGTTCCTAATTGATAGTCTGAGTATCAAACAAAACCATTGTTCTATTCCAACCACCACTTTATTAGTTTCCACCAAGTCTATCAGAACCAATAGTATGACTACTTGTTTTCTTTCTGTAGTTGTACTGATGGCCTGTGCTGGTATATGGCCTGACTCCTATGGTGATCATAAAGTGGTACCCGTTTTTAGCTGCCACGATGCTAAGATTCATAATTACATCCGCCGTAAGCATCTACAGAAGAGAGTATGATTGAGCTCAGCAGGCAGCTGACTAACAAATGGTTGTGTAATCAGCAGTGACAGTAATGACAATGAAGATCTTCAGGTAAATACCAGGTCTTAAAGTCAACATCATGGATATGGTTCCAGAACTCTCATCTGAAATGGGAGCAATCAATATGGAAAATAAGCACACATTGAAGAACTGTTTATTCTCTGCCCCAATATATATCTGGCCCTTTCTTTTCCTGGAAGATGTCTAGTCATCTTTTAAAACTCCACAAGTATGATTCTAGATGTGTAGATTTATAATATTTCAAATTAATAACATCTACCTTTTCTCAGCTGATAACTCCAGGAAGCACTGCCTGGAAACCCTGCTGGCAGGCCAGAGAATAGGGTAGGCTATTACCACCCATAAATCCAATCCCTTAGTCTTGTCATCAGCTTTGTAGCAGACTAAATTGTGTGACCTCTCTTTCCTCATTTCCCCCATTCCCAGGTTTCTGCACAGATTCTGACAGCATACCAAGCTTTCCTTTCTCCTGTGGACCCTCTTAGTTACCATCACCATTGACCTCTATCCACCCCCCCCACCTACTTATCTAGTCTAAACCATTGTCATTCCAGAGTGTCAGTTCCCAATACCTAGAAACAGTCAGATCCCAAATCCTGGATCCTTCAGTGACCAGAAATCACAACAGAAAGCAAAAAATGGAACCCCCACCCAGAAAAGTGAACAAGGATTATAATGAAAGATTATAACCACCCCAAACCCAAAAGCCTAGATGCCAGCATAAAAACACCATCAACATCAGCCAAGACAGCATGTCTCCAGTAACCTACAAAAGTAGGCCCTAATGCAATACAGCTGAAGAAAAAGAAAAGGGTTTCAGAAATAGGTGTTATAAACATGATAAAGGTCCTTAAAAGGAAATGAAATAAACAGTCATGAAGTCTATGAAAACACAAACCATGCAGGGAAATAAAGGACACAGTGCAAGACATGAAAGAGAAATGGAATCACTAAAGCAAGACAAAACTGGGAAAAAATGGGAAATAGAAACTTACCACAGGACCCTCTGATGCAAGTCTGGCAGTTTTGTTTTACTTTATTTCTTTTCTTTTTTTTTAACCTTAAAGGTCCCAGTTTGGGGTTTTCATGAGATTTTTAGTGTGCAAACACATGTGCTTCTGTGTATATGTATTTCTGTGATTATGTGTTTCTCATGGCTTTCCTTGGCTCCTTTCCTTCTCTTTGTTTATTTTATTTTGCTATTATTCTTTAGATATCTGTTTTCTAGGAGAGACAGAAAGGGTATCAATTCGAATAGGAGGGGAAGTAGAGAGGACCTCTGAGGAGATAGGTGAGAAGAAACAATGATCATAATATATTGTATCAAAATAAAAGATCTATTTTAAATGAAAGAAATAGGAAAAAAAATCCCCCATCAAATACCAAAATCATGACATTTATATCTTCATGGAGTTTCAACTATTGTTTTTATGTTGTATTCTTTAAGTTATCCAGAAACTTTTTTTTTTTTTTTTTTGTTTTTCGAGACAGGGTTTCTCTGTGGTTTTGGAGCCTGTCCTGGAACTAGCTCTTGTAGACCAGGCTGGTCTCGAACTCACAGAGATCCGCCTGCCTCTGCCTCCCGAGTGCTGGGATTAAAGGCGTGCGCCACCACCACCCGGCCCAGAAACTTTTTTTTTCTGGCTAATGAAACTTATGTTTTAAAAGAAACACTCTAATTGCAATTGCCTATTCTATCTAGTGAAAAAAAGTCAATGTTCTTATTCATCCATGAACATCTTATAAAAAAATATTTATAACTCAAGATCATAAATTTAGAACTTTTAAATTATAGTAAATATAATTAGGAAATAATTAAAATATGATAAGTGAAATTTATTCTAGAAAGAAGTTTTCTTTGTCTTAGATTACAGTTTAATTCACTTATAATAAATTGAAAAAGAAAATTATATATTTTTACAAAACAGCAAAATTTAACATTCACTTAAAGTCCTTTTCAAAGAAAGAACTAAATGGAAAAAAATGTTTCTTAATAAGTGACACATTACAACAAAATAATAATTATAGATACAAAAATACTAACTTGACAAAAAATATAATATTTTAAGAGATGTTATATTTATTTACAAAGAAAATCTGAAGTAAATTGATTATTTGCATTAACATTATTTACAAGTTTTTATAAATTTGTTAAATACTTGATCCAGCTACAAAATAATCTGAATGTTTATATGACAAAGAAGAAATTTGTATCTCATAAATACTATATAGATGATTATGCATAATAAAGATATTAAGCAATATACCTTTTAAGGAATTAAAACTGTCAATATCATAATGCTATTAAGGATTGCCATGCAAATTAACCAGTTTAAGAGTACATCCTTTGTATTTGTTTTGGTTTGTTTTATACGACTAAACAAGTAAAAGTCATAATTATTTCTAGACAATTTTGAAGATGATCAAGTAGATGGATTTGGACTAATAACTTTGGAAATTGAACTTAATGATTAGCACAGTATGAATGATCTGATTATGGAACCAAAGTGAGAATCACATTGATAGAACTGTGAAACTACATATGTAATACAATGACTATGACAAAACCTGTGCAGTAGAGAGTTGTTGCAATATGCAGTATACAAAGATCATCAGTTATCCTTACTAAAATATGGAAAAACAGGACTTCTTTCTCATAACAAAGGTAAAATTCCATCTCTGATTTACACAGAGGATGCAGAATTTAGTATGAATTGAGTCTTCTCTCCTGGCTGTCAAGAACTTCAGAAAAGTGAACATTCTCTGGTAAACAAACATCTTGAGAGTTTCTTCCCCATCAAGAGACTCTCAGTCACATTAGGCGTTCTGAGCTGTTTCCTGGAATGCCTCTCCTCTGCCTGAGCTCCTATTATCAATGACTAATTCCTCAGATATGTTCCTTCTTTCAGAATAAGAATTATTCTGATTGCATTTAATGATTGTTTCAACATCTGTAAATATATGCCCGATATTAATGACCTAGAGAAAAGCAAAGTTCTGTAGACAAAAAGTTAGGGACCTGCTATAAATTAATGTTTCCTATTGAAAATTCTGTTACTACAGATTTCTGAGATTATAGGGAATAATAAAATATTTATAATGATTTAACATTCTTACATCAGGAACTGGACTATGTTTGAGTCACAGAACTCTATTTAAAAAGATTTTGGGACACTTCCAAGATATAGTAACATATAAATGAGTCTTGGGTACCACACTCTTAGAACATTATCCCTAATTTTTACTTTTATCTTATAATTAAAATGATTTGTGTATATTTTGAAATTAGCTATAGATCATTTATGATTTCATCATCTTTATTACAAGTTTCCATCTTACCACAAATATCATATGAAAACTAAAATCTGAAAAATTATGTCACATTTTTTAATTATAATATTTTATGATATCATCTTAAAATCCATTTTGCTTTACAGTAGGTTAATATTGTATATTTTAAAACTAATTCCACTTGAACAATTTATAGATTATATAAATTTCTGTGTAATTGAAAGCCAGTTCTGACACTCATAAAGCCTGTAAAAATTAAAATATGCAATCCCTTTACAAATAATAATAATATATAAGAATACAAGAATCAATTGGTAGAATTCAACTGAACTAAACATTGCAGTACTTGATAAATCATTTAATGACACTAATATTATGTCAAATATTTCTTGAAATATTCATTTAATGCTCCAAAATCAGTAACTATATATTCATAATCTTTACATTTTAATTACATAAGGAACTTTAAAAATGCAGTATTTGCAGAAATTCAATATAGAAAGAGATTGATATATATATATATATCAAAGACTAACATAACACTAAATGTAACTGAGAAATTAGAATTGAATCATAAATAAGTTTAGAAATAAATCTTTTAAGGTTAAGATAACTTCCAGAAAATGAGGTTTCATTCTAAAAAATTTATTTGTGTTCTAAGCAATAACTAAATATTGGAAATTTGGTTGTATTCATAGTGAATATGAAATGTCATTTTTTAAAGGTTTGCAGCTAACCCTATTACATGATGCACTGTCAAAACAAAATACTGTTGAAGAGAAATCTAGAAAGATAATACTATTTCTGAATATTTGATCTCTCTTCTGATTGCCATATTGTTCATAGGTACATAGTCATAGATAAAGAAATTCTTCCCTGAAGAGGTAAGAAATATTCACCAAATTAACTCAGTCATTCTGTATATTTTCATTCTGTGTCTGTCTTTGTTTCTGTGTTTCTCTGCATCTCTGTCTCTCCTTCCCCATTTTCATCCCTACCTCCCTCTTTGATTCTCAATTCCTCTCTATCTTCCTCTCTATCTAAAGCATCACCTAGCATGAAATGCATTAACTTGTTTCTGCTTTCAGTGTGAAATGTTCGCTCGGTGGTGGTCGCGCACATTTTTAATTCCAGCACTCAGGAGGCAGAGCAATAGGCATTAGAACCTTTCATTTGCAGTTCTAATATATTTAAGTCTATTGAAAAAGATCCTTATATGTGTTCCTGTATAAAACATTGAATTCAGGAGCTGCAGTATTTTATTGAGAGAAGAATTGGTGAGATCATTCTTAGACGGTGATGTGATTATAGATATTCCAAAGGATGCAGCTGATAGTTGAACATCATTGATGACGCAAAACTCGGAAAGATGATTCTAATTGCTTTTCAGATTGTGGAAGGTTTAAAGAGAGCCCTCTTGTCATAACAAAGCAATCAAGATGACTAAAGAAATTATACTAGTTTTTGCTTTGTTTGTGACTCATTTGAGAAGTGAAGATGAAGATGAAAACAGAAAGTTGTGAACTTTTATTGCAGTCCAGACATGAATATTTCATGAGTTCATGACTAAGTAATAAGAGGGAATTACGTTAGATTCTGGACAATAAGAAAATAGTTGAACTTCTAAGAAATTTTAAACTGAAGAGCTCCTTCAAAACAAGTGTCTCTGTCCAAATACACTCCCCTTTGAGTTGTCTTATATGGGAATATGTCATTTATGATACCAAAGACTAAGAGGAGAAAGGGAAATGAATGATGTGTCTCCTGGCCATACAGGCCTTCCTTTATAGCAAAGCCCTCCTTAATGATGAATTAAGGCTGAAGAGTTTAACTCCATCTTCCAGGAAATTTCTAACTTTCACAAAATAAGGCAGATATCATCAAAAATATTCTTAGATAACTTGGAAGGACTGAAGAGAAAAAGAATTAATTAGGGACTACAAAATAGATGGACATTATAATGAAGAATCAACTTTAAAATGTCTGGTGAGTTGCATTTAAAGGAAAACCCATTTCTTGAATATTAAGGGTCCTGAAATTCTAATCTCTTATAGAGGCTACTTAGCTTCATCTTGGAGTTAAACAATTACCAGAATCACTCTCACTGCGATTGTATGTAATGGTTTGGAATGGTGATCTACATTTTGTGGTGTTTATATAGTAAATCTATCAGTTTGGGCCACTATGTTAATTAGAGTCTTAATTATGTTAATTAATAAATGAAATTAATTAGGATAGGCGAGGAAAAGAAAAAAGGTTCATAGAAGAGTGGCATTGTATAGTGGAAAAGTATTGGTTTGTTATGCTAGGTGATGGGCATATATTATAAATTATTAGAGCAATTCAAGAACAATTGCAGTGGGTTTTTGATCCTACTGCACGTACTGGCTTTGTGGGAGCCTAGGCAGTTTGGATGCTCACCTTACGAGACCTGGATAGAGGTGGGCAGTCCTTGGGCTTCCCACAGGTCAGGGAACCCTGATTGCTCTTCGAGCAGATGAGGGAGGGGGACTTGATCGGGGGAGGGGGAGGGAAATAGGAAGCGGTTGCGGGGACGAGGCAGAAATCCTTAATAAATAAATAAATTTAAATAAAAAAAAAGAAAGATAACTTAGATGCTATCTAATGCCAACAACAAATACTTTATCCTACCACTACGGCCCTCACGTCCTAACTTTTTTTGGGGGTGTGACAGTTACATAAAAATATACACCTTGAAAAAATAAATAAATAAATTATTAGAGCAATCATCTGCATATCTATATATCTTATATATATGTGCATAAATGATGCTTGCAATGACAGAGAAACATTTTAGAGTGATTTATTCCTTGTACTTTTGTTGAAACATCTATGCAGTTATGAGTGAAACATTAACTAATAATTTTTCTAATTAAGAAAGTCAACAAATAACACAGAAGTGCCTGAATCTGGTTTTAAACAGAGCAGTGAAGATAACAATGAATTAAAAAATAAAGGCGCTATCAATAAATATATTAGAAAATAATACATTTCTATTGTTCCCCTTGGCCAGGTGAGCCTGGCTGCAATTCACCTGAGTGAATGTCTCGTAGAAACAACCATAATGTGGTGAGGGAATGTCTTATTCACCTACTTAAGAAGACAATAGACCTAGCTTTAAAGCAAACCTTGAATTTCTTCTTCTAATAATATATAATGATAGGGCATGTGCTCAACTATGTTCATAGCAGCATTTTTTGTTATAGCCAGAACCTGGAAACAACCTAAATACCCCTCAATCAAAGAATAGATAAGAACATTGTGGTACATTTATACATTAGAGTACGACACAGCAGAAAAACATAATTACACCTTGAATTTTGCAGGTAAATGGATGGAGCTAGAAAACATCATTTTGAGTGAGATAACCGAAAGCCAGTTATCACATGTATTCACTCATAAGAGGTTTTAAAACATAAAGCAAAGAAAACCAGTCTGCAGATCACAATCCCAGAGAACCTAGACAACAATGAGGACCCTAAGAGAAACATACATGGATCTAATCTACATGGGAATTAGAAAAAAAATCAAGATCTTTGAATAAATTGAGATAATGGAGACCTTGGGAGAGGTTTGAAGAGGAGGAGGGAGGCAGGGAGGGGAGAAGAGGAAAACGTAGACATCAATAAAAATCAATAAAACAAATATGTATGATGATAGGAAATATGTACTCCAAGATGCAAAATTTCATTCATTTAAATTGAGACTTCATGCCAGTTTAGTGTATTTTGTTATCTATCCCTTAGTTTATACTAAAATTATTTCACTTAAATGGATTAAATATTTTTAGAAAAAGCATACACATTCAGATTAGGTATCGATGTGTAATTAAGAACATGCCTCAAAGGATTGCCCCTTTATTTTGATTATGAATGTGACTCCTGATAGAGTATTCACTAATATCCTATTTTTTTAAGCAAATGAGTTATTTAAAGGGACTAGTAATATATAAAAATACCTTCTTTGTTTTTATTTTTCAGCATTCTAACAAGTTTGGGCTTAGATGGACGACAACTGCCGACTGCTCAGGTCAGCATGCTCTAATTAAATTTGCTACAACGCTACTTTAATTTTGCTTGACATGACATGGAGGGGGCTGGCTCAGAAGGTGATTGGTATCTAAAAGTATGATAAGAATGAGTTATACATAGCAACAGAACTGGAAACCAGAGGCACCACTTTACCTGAAAAAAAAAAAAAGAAAATTGGTGACGGTATCCTCCCTAGTCCACGTTAAAAACCTTAAAAGTCAATGCACCCTATAGACTGTCCCTACCCTGGGATGATTGTCATCTGGGCTATTTTATGATCTGGTAATTTATCACATACTATGGTATTACACTTCCTCAGGTTATAGTACAGAAATCTACCATCTTTGATTGAATTGAGAAGTACTCTGGGACCCTGAATTTTCTTTGATCATGTGCTGAAGGATTTTAGTAAGATCTACAGTCAAAGCTGAAGTGAAGCCTTAAATTGTACTAGTGTCTTAAAGACTTATTTTCTCTTGAAGATAGAATAAATAACTTTCCCAAATACCCAAATCCAACCTCGTTTTCTAAACCTTGAAACTTGTCATTCAATTAAATAGGTTAATCAGTTGAAGTTTATGGTCCATAATATTTTCATTTATTCAGAATTTTCTTATTGAAGATATAAAACAACATTTAATCAAGTAGTGAACTATTTTTGATAAATTAAAGTTACTACTATGAATAAAAATTTCAGTAATTATTCTGCTGATGTTGAAGTGATTTGTCTTGGTTTTTTCCCCTCAAAATATCAAGAATATCTCTTAACTATTTTTTATCAATGATTTTTTATAAACCAGAGAATGGTTTATTATCTGGAATATTTTTGAGAAAGATCAACAACAATTTTGGACATAGATTTTTCTTAAGTCTTCCATAATAATTTCCCTTGGATAAATATATTTTTAAAACTATAAATGGCCATTTTCCTGTGAAAACATGAAAAACTTGGTGATTTATAATGAGAAGAAATAAAATAATGATTAGCAAATAACCCATTTATGATGCCACACAGAGATGTAATAAACATTTTCAGGCTTCATTAAATATGGTCACTTTGTGATACATGGCAACCGAAGGAGAGCAACTTTATTCTCATGCTGAGAAAACAACCACAGTCGGAGACATTGATCCATTCTCATTTTCTCAAAATTTCAGCTGTGACCAACTGCCAGCCAAACCTCTTTTTTTCTTTAAAATATTATTGCATGATCCTGCATCAGTTTCTAATTCCATTAGGGAAAATTTAGACACTATCTCCTAAGCAACAGAGAGAGAGAGAGAGAGAGAGAGAGAGAGAGAGAGAGAGAGGGAGGGAGGGGAAGAAGAGAGAGAGAATGTGTGTGTGTATTCCATTATATTTTTTCTCTCATGCTATTGAGAGGAAACACTTTTCAACCACACAATCCAAGTATAAATTGACCAGTTTTTAAACATAAATATTTACCAAAATATAATTTAGACACTATTAAATATATTGGCATTTTGAAGTATAAATCACCCTTGAATCATCTTCCTGACCAAACTCACCTTCTGACTTTCTAATGTGTAATTGTCTTGAATTTCAAACACTAAAGTTCTCTATAGCTAGCTGTTTTGATATTCCTCCATGCTGTATTATTCCAGCATTGACTTACAAAGCGTTCTATCCTTTGTGCACACTGCTTTTTTGTTCCCAGCTGCTAAGTAGATGTAGATAACTTTCAGGTTAGAGGCATTCCCTATTAAGGAATGGAACTGGAAGTTACAAATTTATATATTAATATCCATTTTATAAATATGCAAGAGGAAAAATGACTGATTGTATTCTAAGTATGTGTCTTACTGTGTAACAACCAGCTGATATATTTTTTGAAATTGTTAGACTTAGTTTTCATTCTCTTCATTAGTGAGGCTCTCCAGTGACATGTGATATGACATTACTCACAATTTTAACAAATCTAATGGATATTGAATGCTGTGCCACTTCGATTTAAAATCAAAATTTGGGGTAAATAATGATGACACTTTTGAAACAATTCTCTCCCATAATTGTGGGTATGAATTTTAAGTTATTTAAATTATTCATTTTGTGGTGCCTTTGTTTTAACATTTCAGATTTTTATATTATGTTTCTCTTGTTTGGGAATATGCATTTAATATTCTGTACTCTGTGCTTACCATTTATTTCTTCAGAAAATATCTTGCAAACAGAAGTTTTTGTTCATCCATGAATCCTCATACTCTTTTATTTTAATAAATTGAGTTGCTCTCTCTACTCTGTCTCGTGTAAAAAAGTTTGACTTTTCATAATCCATAAATGTATTTTTCTATGTTATAATTTATTTTTTATTTCCAACTCTGTTAGTGGTTTCTTAAAATGCATTATCATTTTTCAATGCTGTTTTCTCTCCGACTGGTCTACATATATCTCTTTGAAGTTATTTCACAATCTCTATTAGTATAATTTTTGGCACTTCTTAAATCTGATAGTCAAAGTCCTTGAATCCTGCTCTCTTTTCCCAGAATTAACTTGATTTTTTGAAATTTCTGGTATTCAATACTTATTTTAGAATTAATTTATCAGATCATGTAGGTGTCATTTGTGGAAATGATTGAGGTTTCTTTACTCTTCAACAAACACTGATTTCAAGGCCATGCACATGACATGTCTTTTCAGTTTTAGTCTCTCTCACCTTTGATATTGTTTTACAGTTTCATTGTGCATTTGAACAGGTTGGTCAATTTTTCTCTAAGAATTGTCTATTTTTGTGGATAATATGTAATTGTTTTTCCAATTATATTGATATTTGTAGGGGAAATTGAATTTTTTTCTTTTTGTTTTATCTGAAACATGGTTTCTTTGTGTGCCCTGTCCTGAAAATCACTCAAACTCAGAGATCTACCTGTCTCTGCCTCCTGAGTGCTGGGTTTAAAGATGTGTACTGCCGTCACCCAGTCTCGGGGAAACTAAATTTCATACATGAATTTAACTCTACTATTTTAGTCATGATCTACAAATAACCAAGGTTCAATCCTTGTTATGTTCTTCACAAAAGTTCAGCAAGTTTTTCTAATAACTTTAAGTTATCTTTATTTTCAATGACAGCTTGATTTTTTCATTTTAATACACGAGATATGAGAGATGTTGCCTTTAGATTTTGTCCTATGATTAAAATACATTTATTTTTTCATATGTGAACTTTATAATAAAATTTTTGCAGTTAAAATATATTGCACTATTTTGTGCCTGAGAACACAGTTCAACAGTTCTGTTAATCAAAGGAAATATCCCAGTTGCTAGGCCAGCAAGTGGAAGAGGTTGACTGTGTCTGCTTGCTCATTTATCTATCATCTGCTGCAATGTTGGTCCCTCTTTTCCAGGAGTAATATGCCTTGTTTGACATTTAGAATGAATTTGGTCACCTCAAACTCTCTTTCTGTTCATGGAATGGTATGAGATCTAAGGTTTGGAGGTTCTTACCTATTCGTGTCAGAGCAAAGCTAAAAGTGGAAGTGTGTTCAGGACATCGATGAGAGAGGAGTGATAATTTAATCTTACTCTTTTTGTGTTATCTGCATACAAGTTGCAGTATAAGAGCAGGCTGTATGGTGAAATACTACAGAATCTTTACTGTCTTGCTTGGCTAGGCATTTATTTTTCAAGCTTCAATAATTGTAAAAATTCAAATGGAGTGAAATGTAATGCAGGTATACTTTCAAAAAGTGTGAAAAATAGAGCAGTGTAAAGTATTCATACAATCCAAGATGGACATCAGAACCAAAGTCTAAGCAATAGAACTCAATTAACAAAAGTATGACACATTGAAGATGGCAAATCTACTGTTTTTATGTGTGAAATGTGTGCCACACTCAGAGAAAAAGAGGATTAATTTATCCTTTAGTAGGCCAAGTTTATGTTCAGGCACTATGTCTACTACAGGTAATAGATTTATGAATGATGTTACCAAGTAAAATGAGACTGTCTTAATTCTGACCATAGTAAAACATCAAAAGTGAAAGATTCCTGACCACTCCAGTTCTACCCGAAAAGCCACGATGGGTAGTGATAGAGAATAAACTCTCTGAAAGTGTGTTATCCGGATTAATAGTACAAACTACAGATGAGCAAAATTTACCAGTTCCCTTTTTCCTTGACACACTTGGAGTTCATTACCTAAGTGAGACTGAACAAAATACATGGTATTTATGATGTGCTGAAAAAATTTCATTTCTCATTCTTGTTGTTCTCTGAAATTATGTCATTTAGAGCAGAGATCACTTTGCCTCTCCTCATAGTTTACCTGTAAATCCTTATATGGTGCTTTATTTAATACCTGGACAGTTTGATTAATAAATATTTGTTGAATTAATATGCATGAATTTGGCATGTGAAGATTTACTGAACTATCCTTCCACTGAAATCTTTTTTATTCATTCTCATGTGTTGCATTTATTTGACCTGAACTATTTATGAAACATTTTTCATATGTCAGGATATATGCTTTATGTTCCAAAGAAGCAAAGATTAAAAAAATAAAAACAAACAAAACGTAGTTTGTCCTCATTGGAGAGCATTAAACTCTCTGCTTAGTCAACAATAACTACCCAGATTAAAAAATAAATTGCTAAAGTGCAACCTTATCAAGTGGTTTTACTGACTCTTAATTTGACACATAAGAATGGACACTGAGCAGGAAATAATTCCTTATCAACAGATACAGAACACTTACAGCCTGGAAAGGAACTAATCTTACATGGAGTGATGTTCTCATAATTGCGGTGTGTGTCCCCCAGACGTCCAAACATTAAATGAATGTATTTTATTATTTGGTGTCTGGTGGGACATATGGCAGTTCTCTGAAGTCATGCATTCATGATGGATTACAGAACCTCATGTTCTTTCACTTTCTTGATGCCTTACTCATGACGTGAGCAGTTATCTCTCAGTGTGTTACTTCCATATATAACTTGCTGTCACTGAAGAGTCCAAACTGTAGGACAAGATACATTTTGTCTCCATCTACAGCCATCATCTCATGTAACTCATAGTAAATTGAAACTGAGAAAAACACATAGTGAACATTAGTTTATCCTGCATAAGCTTGCAGGTCTATACTCCTCAGTAGTGCCCTGGTGGTATTCTAACATCTCACACTCTAAGAGACTCAGATGTCTTACAAACTGGGTGTAAATGAGGAGTGAATGCAAGCAAATTGCTCTGCCTCGCTTCCTTGAGTACCGTAGCCTAAGAAGGGCCACTGATATGCTTGAAACTAACTTTGCTCCATTTCTTTTCTATATAAATGAACCAGTATTCCATCTGGTGTTTGATAATGTCCCTGCTCCCCTGGCAGCTCAGATACCAAGAACAAACATATGGAAGAGTCCTTAGTTATCAATTAGGACAAGTAATAGAGTTGCTACTCTTTTTCTCCTTTGGTTACTAATGAACGGTACTCCCCTTACACATTTCCATTGCATTCTCTCAACACAAAGCTGATGACAGTGGCATGGGATTTATTATCCCTGAGAATTTGATACCTTAGCTTCCTTTTTAACAATTATTATATTTCTATTACATCTGTAATAATCCCATATTTGATATGTTTAAATTTAAAATTTGTTTGTAAAATTTTCCCTGTCCTAGATCTAGGTTGTCATTACAGTTTTGCTCTGTTTACACAATATGAACTACTACTGTTTAGTAATATAAGTACTACAGTTTAGTAACATAAGTTATATAACATGGCAGGCACTATTGTCCGTTTATTGCATCACCGTAATACCAATGTAGATAATGTACTGCCAACTGGATCTGCTTCTGTTTGTTACAGAGTATCCATTGCCTTTTTTGCCTTGGGTATGACTTCTATAAATGCTGCTGATTGTGGAGTCTCCAAAACATCAGAACTATAAAGTAGATACGTCTATTTGTAAAGTTGTGTCTAGAAATATAATTATAATTACAAAGAGACTTTTCTCTGTATCAAAACTTTATGGAGAATTTTATCCTTAAGTGTGTAATAGTGTGGGGATTGGCTTGTCCAAAAATCTGTGAACAGTCAATAATCTAGAATTCAGGAACGGATTAACTATTTAAGTATTTGATCAAAACCTGGAGGCAGGAACTTCAAGAAAAATTTCAGTGTTAATTTTTAAATGGAATCAATAATTTGGGGGGGTTGTCTTTGATATTAAGGCCTTCAGTAGATTATATGAGACCTAGCCTCATTATGTATAGTAACTGCTTTACTCAATGTCTAAAAATTTAAATTACACATAAAAATGATTTCTCAATAGATCAGCTCCACTGTCTCAGTGGGTGGGTGCACCCCTCGTGGTCCCGACTTCTTTTCTCATGTTCTCCCTCCTTCTGCTCCTCATTGGGACCTTGGGAGCTCAGTGCTCCAGTGTGGGTCTCTGTCTTTATCTCCATCCATCACCAGATGAAGGTTCTATGATGATATGCAAGATATTCGTCAGTATTGCTATAGGATAGGGTCATTTCAGGTTCCCTATCCTCAGCTGCCCAAGGAACTAACTGGGAACCTCGGCTTGGGCATCTGGGAGCCACTCTAGGTTCAAGTCTCTTGCCAACTCTAAGGTGGTTCCCTTAACTAAGAATTGTGCTTCCGTGCTCCCCTATCTAACCTTCCTTTATCCCAATCCTCCTTTTTCCCCAAGTTCCCCCCATTCTCCCCTTCTCCCTTTTCTCTCCCCATCTTGGGAGCTCACCAAGGCCAGCTGGACTGTGACTGAAAAAGCATGGGATAAAACTGGACTCTCTGAGCATGGCGAACAATGAGGGCTGAAGAGAAGCCAAGGACAATGGCACGGGGTTTTGAACCTACATTATGTGCTGCCTTTGTGGGAGCCTAGCCAGTTTGGATGTTCACCTTCCTAGGAATGGGCAGAGAGGGGAGGACCTAGGACTTACCACAGGGCAGGGAACCCTGACTGCTCTTTGGACTGGAGAGGGAGGGGGAGAGGAGTGGGGGGGGAAGGGTGGGAGGAGGGGGAGAAGGGTGGGAGGAGGGGGAGGGAAATGGGAGGCTGGGAGGAGGTGGAAACCTTTTTTTTCTCCTTTTCTCAATAAAAAAAAATGGAAAAAAAAGAGTAAGAATTAGAATAAAAGAAATGATTTCTCTACTAACAAGTTCTACATGAATATTTGGCCAAATAACTGGGCACTATAGATTAACAAAGTTACTACATATGATTAATTATCATAAACCATTATCTCATGTGTAATTTTGTTCTTCCAGCTATATTGGTTTTACTACTTATGCACTAATAATAGTTAATGGATGATATTAAACATAAGTAGGACAGAAATGGCTGTCATAGTACTTACAAAACATAAATAACTTCCTTACGCAGAGATCTCTGATCAAAAGTTGCTCCCTATGCCTTCTTTTTAATCATCATTGATAGTGGTACCTCCTCCTTACAAAGAGTTCTAAGTAGAACCACAGATGTAATGAAGGGAGAAAGGGAAACTAGTGATGACTGGGGACTTAATGTGGAGGGAGAAGGTAGGATAATAAAGAGGAAAGGGACGGGGATGAATAAATAACACTAAGAACACTTTAAAAAGCCAGGGGGAGACAATATTGTATAAGCTTATACAATTATATCAATTAGATATAAGCTTACTAGAAATTCATGTTAATATATATCATGTATTTATATGTATACATAATTTAAATGGAATTGTCCAGCATGAAATGAAAACAGCAATACTGTGTGACCCAAAGACTATATACAAAAGAAAAAACTGTGTCAGGCAAGGAGCACATACCATCAAGCGACTGAGCAGAAACTTTCAAAAAACTATATCATACAATACTGGCTATTAATAGTGCCTTGTATAGTCAGTCTCCCAGAACTCGACGTAAATACCCACCATTCTGAGTAGTCATTAACTGTAGTCAGAGGGAGGGGAAGAATCTATCTGAAACTGACTTGGAATTTCCCTCTGTGAGGATCGACTCACAGGTTATCTAAATGTGCTATACAGAGAAAAACAATGATACAGGGAAAAGGAAGGTGGTGACTGGGAGAAACCAGCAGTTGCCAGAGAAATAAGAGGTAACAAGTCACAAGCCTCGTGATAAAATATAGAATAATAGAAATGGATTAATCTAAGTTGTAATAGCTAGTTAGTAATAAGTCTAAGCTAATAGGCTAAACAGTTTGTAATTAATATTAAGCCTCAGCGTGGTTATTCAGGAACTGAAGGGTGGGAGAGAAACCTTCAGTTACAGGTTCATGTCTCCTTGAAAGTTTCACACTTTTCTAATCATTTAAAAAGATTGTCTTAATATTAATGCTCATGGGATTTTTATATTAATTCACGAATATCTGAAATTCTGCTTTTATTTTTTATTTTTTTATTATTTATTTATTAAAGATTTCTGCTTCCTCCCCGCCACTGCCTCCCATTTCCCTCCACCTCCCCCAGTCAACTCCCCCTCCCACATCACCCCAAAGAGCAGCCAGGGTTCCCTGCCCTGTGGGGAGTCCAGGGACCTCCTACCTCCTTCCAGGTCTAGTAGGGTGAGCATCCAAACTGCCTAGGCTCCCACAAAGCCAGTACGTGCAGTAGGATCAAAACCCAGTGCCATTGTTCTTGACTTCTCAACAGTCCTCATTGTCCACTATGTTCAGCGAGTCCGGTTTTATACCATGCTTTTTCAGACCCAGGTCAGCTGGCCTTGGTGAGTTCTCGATAGAGCATTCACATTGTCTCAGTGTGTGGGTGCACCCCTCGCGGTCCTGAGTTCCTTGCTCGTGCTCTCTCTCCTTCTGCTCCTGATTAGGACCTTAAGGTTGTAGTCCGGTGCTCCAATGTGGGACTCTGTCACTGTCTCCTTTCATCGCATGATGAAGGTGAATATCCAGGAGGACGACTATATGTTTTTCTTGTGTTATGTTGACAAAAATAATCTTCTTTGTAAAACTTTCCCATTCATACATTTAATTTCTTTCATGATGAAACTTTATTATAAAAGTAAAACTATATTCAATAATTTTATGTCCTATAATATAAATTAACATTTTTAGCATGAATAATAAAACCCAGAGACAGATTTGGGGTTCAGCCTGAAGATCAGAAAAACAAAGCAGCCAACCACTTTTACCTCTACCAAATTTTCAAACCAGAGGGACATGATTCTGTCTCCACAAATCCTCAGGTTCCATACTCCACTGAGTTACTGTCTCTCCCTGTTTGTATTCCTTTCTCCACCCAGCCATAGCACTCCTGTCTTTCCCTTTCTAGTGCTGGGGTTAAAGGTATGTGACCACAAGTGCTGACATCAGTTTGTGTGAGCTATATTTCTGTTTTAGACAGATTCTATCTTGTGAAACCCAATGTGACCTTTAACCAGAGATCCATTTGCCTCTCTTTTCTGAGTCCTGGGATTAATGATGTGTACCACCAACTACTGGCCTGTATGACTGACAAGTACAGCTGCATTGCCCTCTTATCTTCAGGCAAGCTTTATTTATAAAACACAAATAATATAACACTATAAATATTCATATTATCCAATAAGATATTTTTGCTTATTGCTTTCTTCATCTGTGGAGCTCAAACTAACAAGCAACACACAGGAGTTCAGTTTCGCTAGAATTAAGTACCATCTAATGGGTTCTAAAAAGTAGTTCTGATTTAGCTCAAACTCAATGAGCCTTCTAAAGCCAATAGCAGACTTTATGTAGAGTTATAGAGTCTCAAAGTCAATCTTCAGAAGTCTGGGAATGTTTCTTAAGATTTTTCTTTAGGCAACTTCAGCTGGTAGAGTTGTTGATGTGAGTCTAAGATCTAAAAAGGCTTGGGGAAGTGGGTAGATGGCACATGCAAGACACATTGTCCATTCTCAGGTCAGGGAGGTAGGTTATGTCCCTTACGTTAATAGAATGGTAGAGTTGGTGCCATGAGTCTAGAATAGCTACCTGGAGAAGGAAATTGAGGGAATATAATGGAGGTGCATGTATTTGGTGGTACAACTCTAAGGTCCCTAACTGAAGGTGAGGCAGAAGGAGTGAAACAAGGCAGGCACTGGAAACATGGTCCTCAGGCAGAGTTATGTGCATAGTTCTGGGACTACTACCTGGAAAGTGAAGTCCTCAGATTACAGGAATGGATGAAGTTAATCTAGTGTCCACACCTAGACATGGGATGCAATGGCAGTGCAGTTGGGAAAAATTCACAGGGATGCTTCTTACTCAGTTATGCCATATGATTTTGGTTAAAATTTGCACACACAATTTGAAGTGTTGTTGACATCTGAATTTCATGGATGTTCATCCTAGACCCTGAGTCAATCTTTTTATATTGTAATTTAAAATATCAGTGTTGTTTATTTCATTCCTAGGAGACAAAATCACTGAGCAAACTTCCCATTCCTCTGACTTTTACAATCTTTCTGCTCCTCCATCCATAATAATCTCTGAACCCTTGATGCAAGGGTGTTATTGTAGATGTCTTTATTAGACTGGTCTCAACAACTTTGAATTTTAATTTGTTGTGGTTTTCTATTGATCTTTTGTTGCAAAGATAAGTTTCCATGGAGAAAGTTAAGGACTAAACTTATGTGAAGATAAAGACAAATTTTTAATGTAGTTAGGAATTAGCTATCTTTGTTAAGTGATGGTTATAGGTTCTCTTATAAGATCCATGACTTCACTAGCTTGGAATAGCTGGCTAGCTTTCTAATACCATACATGATTTTACTGTTGTTAAGTCTAATTAAAGTGCTTTTGGTGACAGCCCAGGAAGGCACACTTACAGTTATCAAACTATGCTGAGTGCTGTGGTTCATAGGCAACACAGGTGAATTGGACTTTTGATTGTTTCCCCTCTTTGGAAAATTTCATGTTGTCTTTTGCCACCATAGAAGCTAATCATCAAATACTTTCAGTTCAGTTCAAGCTCAGAAGCCTTTGGTCCCAGAGCCGTGAATACATGGTGTCTTTAGAAGTAGACTTGTATCTTCCCTCTCTAGAGGAAAACCAAGGACAACAGAATTAATCTACAATCTTTTATGAAATCTCTTTGACAGCTTTGGTCAACAACTCAAAGGAGAGTTTCTCATGCATGACTGGTGTCAGAGATTTTGTTAGATGGTCTTCGGCTCTTAGAGAAAGCATTGTTATCTCACCTGGAAAAATTACACTTAAGCACTTTATGTGTAACTAATTATACTCTGACTTAAGCGTCATATAGGTATTTTTAGCAGATAACTAGTCATAATATTCCTTATGATTTTATAGATATATTGCTAATAATTTTTCTTTCTTTCTTCTTCTGTATTTAGCTCATTCCATTTCCCTAGTTAGAGGCCCTCATTTTGAACATTTTCTCCTTGAGATCAATTATAATTCACTAAATATCCTTCACAGTACCCTTCGACTTTCCTGGTTAATGCAGTTCCTCAAGTTTGTATACTCACATCTGAATATTTGGAACTAGGGGTTTTATATAAAAAAGAACATAAGATGTTTGTCTTACTTGGTTTAGGCTGCTTCACTTAATCTGATGTTTTCTAGTTTCATCCATTTACCTGAGAATTACATATTTTAATTTTTTATAGAACAATATTCTATATAGTATATACACCATATTGTTATTATTCATTCATAGTGGAAGGAGGTCACGCCAGCATGACTGGCTAAATATAAGCTGAAAAAGGTCAGCAACAACAGATGTGATAAAGTGGACATGGGAAAGACCGACCACAAAGTCTCAATCCTACACAAATAACCCCAGGTAACTGGGAGGTGCAGAAAGTGGAAGAAATAGTCTTCATAAGAAGAAGATACCAATTGATTATCTAATACCAAATAGTAATTCCTGAATACATACATGCATGTAAAATTATACAGACTGATTAGGATGTGTGTGTGTGTGTGTGTGTGTGTGTGTGTGTGTGTATATAAATGGAGAGATAAAGGGAGTAATACAGGAGAAAATCGAAGCCTTCATCAAAAGTCACAGAAACCTATGGGGAATATTTACAGGAAGAAATGGAAGCAGAAGAGTAAAATCTGGGGCAATATCTTTGATCGACATAGCCGAGAGTTGACAGGGAGAGACCCTGGGCAAAGCACCAAACAGGTCAAGCCAATATATAAACCTCCTCAAACTAAATGAAAGCAGGTCCAATGGAATTACTTTTTAAAATGTATCTAGTGTGGCCATGTCTTTGTGTGTGTAAAAGCCAAAATGCATGTGCCATATGCCATCTGTGTTGGATGAAGGAGACTGCTCAGCATTGGGTTCTCTCTTGCTGTATTGTGTGACCAAAAAATGTAAAACAGGTTCTTGGGCCTCACTATTGCCTCCAGCCACTGAGCAGTGGCAGTTCCTCAAGTTGACAGTTGTAGTCAGAGCTGGTAATACTATTATGCTGTGTAACCTTGGGAGAACTTATGTAAAATGTCTTATAATTATGTATAATTTTTTCATTTAAAATAATAAGCATGGAAATATTTGTTATAACCTTCTCGAGCAAGAAGGCTAACCAACTTTAGAAGAGGACATGTTAGAAGAGGTTGATGCATCAATATGGAAAAACTACCCATAGATATTAAAAGAATAATTATGGTTACCATTCATAACTTTAAAATCAAAATATCAATACAAAGAAAGAAATATATGCATGGTAAGTGGTGACTACTTAAAAATGTGTATGGAAGAGACTATGGAACATTAAAATAGGAACAGAATTGGGGCAGATGTTTAAAATCATCATTCTTTGAGAGTTTTTCTTTAACATGATGTCTCTTTACAAAGAAAAGAATTAATGAACCAATTTTTATTATTCTATATCACTGCAAGCTTACAAAATGCATACTAATGAATAGAAGGGAAACCATTAGAATCCCGAACATCATTGACCTAATGTGTATTGAAGAAGAGTCTGACCTTCAAGATAAAGAGAGAAAAATGAAAAGAAAACTATTATGTATTAACCAAGTAACTTTGCCAATATCTGCCAGGGAAATGAGACAGGAAACAATCACTGTCCTCACTGACCTTCTGAGTATCCATGACACAGTGTAACTTTGAGGCTTCAAATAAAAATGCAGTCTATTGTACCAGACAGGAAGCTTTGCACTTTCATTATGCATATAATATCTAATAGATCTTTTGAAATCATTACCTGTCAAGAGCAGAAAAGAAAGGCAGAGCGAAACCTTGAAGAATAGAGTTTGTCAAGGGTCAAAGTAAATGGCAATATACTTTAATAAGCAATAAGCCGTACATTATTTCTGGGTGGCCTAGACACTCAGTGGACTGTGGCATTATATTGCGTTGCAGAATAGTTTCTTAGTGGCCTAGAATAATCTGCCAGGTTTATATCAGATTGTCTGTAACTTAAAAAAAAAGTCAACACCATGTAATTAGGAAGATATAATTTTGAGTTACTAAACTTAAGGCACATTATATATTTACACTCTTTCTAGTTTTTGTCTAGATCACCATTTCTATATGTTAATCATAAAATGGAAAGGGGAATTTGTGTTTTCCAAGGTTCTCAGCAATCAACAGATGAATAAATCATGCAGGCCAATAATATAGTAAAATGCATATATCACAAAATGCTAATTTTATTGCTTAAATAAAAAGCAATTAAGAAAAAGAAACCCCCCCCCTTTTTTGTTTCCAGACACGTGGCTTTTACCTTTGCATACTTATGGCACAGTAACTGTTCTTGTATCTAATGATATGAAATGACACATAATCATTTAATATTGGCCTAAATATTATGTGGTTCACTGCCTAGTGGCAGAGTGACTGACTAATAGGAATGAGCAAGAGCAAAGTGGCCCAGATCCTAGCTTGTATTGGTAGAAAGCTACTGTTATCTTTCAAAGAACCTGACTCCTAATTTTCTCATTGTAGTCTCAGAAGCTAGTGTCAATACGTATTGGGGTTTTTAAGGGTCTTACCAACTGCAGCCTGGTTTCTATTTGGAACCAAGAATAATTTATTCCTGTTCATCTCAACCAGACACAAAAGAAGCAATGACATCACTTTGCTAAGTATTATACAATAACAAAAATAATTTGACAATATAATAACATTGGGCATTTGACAGGTATGATATTGCCCATTGGTAGTCTCCCTCTTCCATATACTAACATTGAATCTCCAAGACATAGTCACAAAGTGCTTTTTCTCTGAATTTTCAATAGGTCAGTGGAACAAAAGAACAGAATTTATTTTGAAAATTTTCATAAACTGTAAAAGTGAAGGAAGTGAATCTCAAGATTTGTTTGAATTATGCAAGCTAGCAGATGTATTTGAGTATGATGGCAAGTGTTGTGTGTCTAGCCTAGGTGAATGAGCCTTCTTTCTTAATTTGTCAGTCTCAGAGCTCACATAATAGTGTTTCTCCAAACTCTAAGCAAGGGATAGTGACATTAAAAATAAGAAATCCAATGTTGAAATCTGAAATAGTAAGTCATCCACCATTATTCTTTGTTCAAGAGCTAGATCATTAGAAGCAATATGATAATGATGAAAAACAAACTTGTAGTTAATGGAACGACATAAGAATTAATAGCACTGCTACACATAAACAAAGTCATCTGATATTTGATTAAATTAGCAAAATATATACTTGAAAAATAAAGCTTATGTCATAAATTATGCTGAGAAAACTGTTTGCTGTTGTAGAATATTAGTTGAAGATATGTTATTTTTGTTTATGCTATAGAACTTTTGTTTAATGATGCAAAGATGTGTTGCATTCTTTCATGTTGCATTTATTTGATTCCATGAAGCTGTGTTACTTTGTCTAAAATACCTGCTTGTTCTAAGAAAGAGTTGAATGGCGAAGAGCTAGACCTGAAAGAGAAATAGGTGAGGCTGGCAGGCAGAGAGAATAAATATGAGGAGAAATCTAGAAAGAGATTGATCTAGGAGTGATAAAAGAAGGAGCTAACTACCTAGACATACAGCCAGACACAGAATATGAAGGAAAGAAATGATATACAGAAATTAAGAAAGGTGAAAGCCCCAAGGCAAAAGGTAGACAAGATAATTTAAGAAAAGCTGGCTAGAAAAATGTCAAGCTAAGGTTAGGAAAACGTAAGAAAGAATAAGCCTTTGTGAGTTTATTTGGGAGTTAGGTGGTGGGCCAGTAAGAGCCGAAAGAAGGAAAAAAAACAACAACCACAGTCTCCATGTGTAAGAATTGATCTAAAGCCTATCTTTGACTCTGTAAACATTAACTCTAATCAGGTAACAGTCAAGTGAAGGAGAAACTTTGAGTATGGGAGTGAATTTTTGCTAGATGTGTGCATGACAAAGTATTAATTACCAGGATATATAACGATCTAAAAACACAATGATTTAGAAAGCAAACAATCCAATTGAAAATGCTCTGTAGGTTTCAACAGTGACATCAAACTAAAAACCCAAAACAAATAGAAGTATTTCAAAAAAATGTTTGTCGTCTTTAACAATTAAGTGATACAAATTTAAACAACTTTGAGATTTCATCTTACCCACTCATAATGGCTGAGATCGGTAAAACAACTTACCAGAAACACTGGTGAGGATGTGGTGAAAAGGGAAGCCTTAATCCCCGTTAGTAGCCATGGAAACCACTCCAGCCACTCTGGAAATTAGTATGGATAAATAAAAATTTAATACAAGTAGCTAAGAAAGAAAAATAATCAATAGCCCTATTCACTCACAGTCTATCAGCTGTAACAATGAGCAGCACAGCCAGATAGGTGCTAGCTAGATGTGCAATTGTGACATTCATATTTGGCAACAATACACAGATAACTGAATTCAAAGCCTCCTTAACAGGATAAAAATCATCCCCAGTACTGTAAACCTAGCCAACAACACATGGTTATGGAGGACAAGGGTCTTAGATAGGAACTTACCACTACTTGCCCAAAACACTACAGTCCTAACTATATTCTAATCCCCATAAAGGTCTGCCTCACACTTCTCCAGAGAAGTCCCACCAATCACCCCACCCTGGAAAACTTCATCCCTAAAAAACATTATACAAACCCTGTATTCTGCTCAGTTATCTACTGTTTCTCTTCCAAGCAGAGACAGGAACCTCTTAGGTTGTTTTCTCCCAGTAAACTCATGTGTATTGTTTGCTTTGCAGTGTTACTTTGTGATATTCCTTGACTTCCAAATGCCATGATCCCTGTCTCCACAGAGCTGTAACACTTAAAGATGGTAGCTATAAATACCAGCTAAGACCACATGATAAATTGCAGGAAAAAAAAAGGATTTTAATTGACTTAATTGGCATGAGTGTTTCTGTCACATTTTGTTAAGAAAGTATTTTCTTTCTTTAATTTCTGTATCATGTGATGTGACATAAATTAAGAGAATATCATTGATTATAATATTTAAGTTTATGATTTTGAAAGAATGTTCCCCAAGGAACATTGTCACCTTTTCTAAATTTATCATGCATTTGCAATTGTACCTGGGATAATTTTATCATGTTAGGTATAATTATGACCTTGGTATTGTTTTTATTTGGAGGTTAAGTCTGATAACAGAAAGTAAAATTGTATGTTAAGTGAGATGAGATGGACTTGGGATGGGTTTAATTGCTGGTCAACTTGGCTATGTCTGAAAGCAATTGAAAGCCAAGCATCTGGGTATACCTGTGGGGGAAAAAAAAAACATTTTTCTTCCTAATCTATTGAGGTGAGATGATCCACCTTTAATTTGGGCCATTCCTTCTGCTGGCAGCCTATATGAAAGACAATGAAGAGAGAAGCTTGCTCTCTTTGCCTATATATGCTTATCATTGCTTAGCTGGCATTAATGACTATTTATTTGGAATTCTTGTACATACTTAAGACCTTCTGACATTTTCAACCTTGCAGACTAAAAAGCATTTTTATTCTTGAACCTTTCATTGGTATACAGCCATTGTTGAACTAGCTGGACAACAGCCTGTTAGTTATTCTAGTAAATTCCACATATCCATATAGATATATTTCATATAAACATATTCATATAGGTATATTCATATGTAATCCTATATAGACATATGAATATAGCTATGTATTCTATGTATATGAATATAAAAATGTCTATATGGGATTAATTAGAGCATACACAAACATCTATACATAAAAACAGACACATAAATAAGTATATGTGTAAGTATTATTCTTTAAGTTCTTTTCCTCCAGGGAACCCTCACTAATACAGGTAAATAAATATGCAATTACTGCTTCTAAATTAATTTTAGTTTTATTTGTGTGTGTTTGTGTTCCTCTAGAGAACTCTGACTAATAGAGGTAAATAAATATTCCATTACTATTTTTAAATTTATTTTAGTTTTATGTGTGTGTGTACATACACATGGATATTTATGTAACTACTGACCTATCTCTCCTAGCATCCATTTACCATTTTTACAATTTAATTTTTTCATGCTATCATTTAGATACAGATATTTGATAAATACATTATTAAATTATCAGTTGGACTTGAAGTAGTTAAAAGGATAATATTTTTCTGTCATGAAATTGCTATTTTTTGAGGAAGAAGTCATAACACATTGCTACTCTTAGATAAGTCATACACTTATGAATGAATTATTAATTAAATTTGTTTCACTTTACTAGTTCAATATAAATTCAACTGTTATTTATGGTCCAACAATTATTAGGTAATAAACAAAGAACAAGAACTTTAAGAGAATTACGTCAACTAAGTATTCAGAAGCTGCCATATCCATTTATAATCATCACAAAAATACAAGCTTAGTGAGTGGTGACCTACTTTATATCATGCTTAATTATTTAATTGTGTAAACACTATAGGATTTATCTCTATTTGGAAGTATGCCCTACATGCAAACTGACTCCAACTACTTCTACTGCACCAGGATTTGTTTATATTGTTCCTTAGACTTCTCCTGTTAAAGCAATCAACAGTGACTTACATATAGAGCCATATTCTTTGCTGACTCTTTGTCTCTTCATCTCAGCAAATGCTAAAAATAACAAATGATGCAATCAGAAAAACCAGTAAGAATTATAAACACAACCAACTAAAACTGGAGATGGACTTAATGATTGTCTAAACTCAATCAGGAAATGAAGCATTGTCTACGTGCTATAGTAATATAGATATTATACTTAATAAATGGCAAATATATGTAATATTTACATATAAATTCAGATACACATGTATAGCAATACATACATGTGTGTTATATGGATGTGAATTTAGTTTTTGATGACTTTTTTAAATTAATAAAATGAAAGTTAACTGATCATGACATGCAATTTATAATATTTCTGGTTTAATATCATTTGAGTGTGTGTCAGTGTCTGTGTGTGTGTGTGTGTATATGTGTGTGTGTGTGTGTGTGTGTGTGTGTGTGCGTGCACGTACATGTGATAGTTTGCAGGTTACATGTGGAAGAAGGACAGAAGATTCTACTTGGACGTGGTTATGCAGAGTTTTTTGGGACAGATTTTCTCACTAGCCAGGACCTGGCCAGAATTCCCTGGGATCCACTTGTCTGTGATATCTCCCAGAGACTGCTAATGGGCTCCCAGCTCTGCCTGTTTTTGTGGGTTCAGAAACATAAACTCTTGTTCTGAGTTTACAAGGGTAGCAATTCTGACTGAGCTATTGCTACAGCCTTTTGGTTCTTTTTGATATATATCATAGGCATGTCATGGGTCTCAGATTTCATATTACAAAAGTAATATGAAAGAGTCGTACAAAACTCTAAGGGAAATATTTCTCTGATAACACCCAGTTTTAGTTAATACCTCTGTACTACATAAAAATAAACATAGGAAATCTGCAGAGAATTTAGGTAACATCCATCAAGTTGCTCTCTCTCAGGACGATTAATATACACTATTTTAATATTAATTTAAAGAAATATTTTTAGATCGTTAAGTTGGCTTGGAAAATTTTATTTCATTGTAATAAAGGAAGTTTCTGCATCGCCCATACAGCAAAGAAAAATATAAACAGTAACAGGTGTAACAGAAAGTCATGACCAGCTTATCTTAGATAACAGTTAAAAAAATATTGTCAAAATAAAGGCCCAAACAACCCAGCTGGAAGCTCTTACATATAAGAAGTGACTTCAGTTATTTCCCAACTTACTGTTGCTGCTACTGTTTTTATAGTTGTTGTTTGAGACACCATTGAGGAGAGATTAGACCTTGGGTTTGTAGTCAATGGTTTTCTTCTAAGTCCAGTAGAGAATGAAATTAGTGCAGGAGAAACTAATAATATGACCTTGGCAGGTTAAACAAACTATTATTCACCAATTATATAGCACTATGCTTAAAATGCTCCAGCAAACATTGTGAGGACTGGAAACTAAACATAGAACATGCTTGTCATATTTGGGTTCTCACCTAGTGGATGCTACACATATTATTATTTTATTGATGAACTTTAGTTTCCTCTTTGAAGAACTAACTTTAACAATACTTAGTATGCCTTTTCTAGGGGGCTCATAGCAAGAATGTAGGCTTTGGGGTTCAAAAAGAAAAAATTAAAAGACATCAAAAAAGCATATGCAAATTTTTCAATTGTAAAATTGTAAAGAACTGGAAATATAGTTCTGAAGTGAAGAGCACCTGTGACCTTGGTTCAGGTCTCAGAACCCAGGCAAATGGCTCATACTTCTAACTCTAGCGCTAGTAAATTCTACACCCTCTTCTGGAGTCTGTAGGCATAACAAGTATGTGGTGCACAAGAAGTCAAAACAATCACATGCATAAAATTAGAAATAGTTAAATCAATTAGTAAAGAACTACAAACTATTTTTAGCTCATTGGCTGTCAATAAGACAATGGATTAATAAGGAAATGGTAACTATGCCCAGAGGCTAGAGTTTGTTCCACTCCCATAATCAGCAGGTCAGAGTTATGAAGTTACATGAATTTATTCCACTCATTTCCACCTGTTTTTGTAAAGGAGCATTTAAGCCTAGCTAAAATTGGGGTTGGCTGAGCACTACATCTGGTTGAGCCATCACTTTCCATAGTACACAACAACAGATCCTGATAAATAAAAGTCACCGACATTTCGGCTAAAAACTCATGCCAGGGGGCTGGAGAGATGGCTCAGAGGTTAAGAGCATTGCCTGCTCTTCCAAAGGTACTGAGTTCAATTCCCAGCAACCACATTGTGGCTCACAACCATCTGTAATGAGGTCTGGTGCCCTCTTCTGGCCAGCAGACATACACACAGACAGATATTGTATACATAATAAATAAATATTTAAAAAAAAAAACTCATGCCAGGTAATAAAGAAGTTATAGTAAAACTATAGTACAAGAAAACTTCTTCACAGTTACAAACTGAAATTTGTCCTCTTATTCCAGGTTTAGATACACAACCTTTAACACTGGCTTGTTGATTAGTTTAGTAAAGTGGCATTTTCTTTTTTTATGAAGCGGCCAAATCCCAGAGTGTCTGTTCAAGTGGATATATCACAAAACAGGTATTCTTATCTCTTTAAAATGTACATTTAGATAGATGAATACAAACAATATAAAACATTAGAGGCTAAAGCATGTTAAAAGTTAAGAACCATAGAGAATCATACTGCAAAAATAAAAACACTGGTATTAGTTGCTAATTAATAATGGTATCATTTCAATCACTAATTATGTGTTTTGTGGGAAAGAATTATTTATTATAGAAGTCAAGAAAGGTTTCAATATTTACAACAGAAATTGTCAAGCATAAGGGGGCTTCCTAGGAAAAAGATGTTTCATGTGGAGGTAAATTTAAGGAGACCTGAGGCCTAACATTAAGAAGAAAGTGGGATGTTAAGCTTAATGAAAGAAAAAAGCAGAAAAGAAGCCAGGTGAGGTTGTACTCTTATGGCCATTGTAAAATCAATGTTTGTATCCTCAGATAAATGTCTAAAGTCATTCAGAAGGGATGGTCTCTTAAGAGAATTATAATATTGTAGCAGGGACTGGTTTTCATTTTATCAGAATTAATTATGATTTCTTTGAGGGATTATTCTTAATACTTAGTTTAAAAGATAATGAATAAAATATATGGAGATTATTGAGCATAACTTATTTTAATTTAATTGTTTTTTCTATAATAATTTTCTTTTAAAAAGAGATGTTATTCATAACCAAATTAAACACACAAAATAGTTGAAACTTACCGTAGCTTGATGTGTTACAAGCTATCATGTTGTTATCACTAATTCTACTATTACAACCAGGAAAATACTTGTAAATATTCCACATAAACTAATTATCCACTTTTTGGAAACATTATTGCCAACAAGTCTCTGTGAAGCACAGTAGACTTCATATCCTATATTTTATACCTTGAGAGAGGATCCTGGTTTACTTCCTTTTTCATCTGCCATGTCTTTCAGTGTTTATAACTGTTAGCATTGTTCAGTTTCAAAAAGTATCTTACTTCTTAAAATTATCTTGAAATTTTAGAATATTTAAAGGACTTCTTGTTTTTTGTTATTGTTGCTGTTTTGTTTAATTTTGTCTATTGCTATAATCATTATAGCAACAAGAGGTAATCAAGGTGCCAGGAAATTAGAAAATTGAAATTGATAAGTAATAGCACAAAATTAAAGCAGAGTGGCATGTATTTCCCGGGATGTTTTAAGGAATGGATACAGGATTGGAAACAAGAAAGTTCTTAATTTGAATGTTAGCTTTATAATTTTCTATTGCTGTGGCAACACAAAATTTATCACATTTAATTTGTTTATTGTTCAATTTATTTCCTTTCTATATACAAAGAAATTATATCTCAAGGAGGTTAACGATTTGTAAAATAAAACTTCACAGCTATGATCTTGAATGATTACGTTTTACAAATAGATTTTACCGTGAAATTACAAATAGAGGCAACATTCTAGTTTTACGGTAAGATTTACAAGTAGCCAGATGACCTTAAAATGTATAAAGTCTATGGAAAATTTTCATTTGGTAAACATATTTATGTCTGATTCCAAATGAAGTATCTTAAATACTATAATTTAATTTTCAGAAATATGTTTATATGTACCTTTTATATAAACACGATATAGGTTGTATATTAATAACATAAACCTCTGTTTTTGAAAAGGTAAATCTATCAACTCTGAAGTTTCTGACAGCAAAGAAATGATGAAACTTTTGTTAAAACAATTCTCAACCTCAACTCTTGAAGTAAAATTGGACCAAAAAACAATGACAAGCAATTTATGTTATAAATTGAATGACAATTTTCTAATCAGTCCGATTGATTTTGTGACCATGAATGTACTTAAACTTTCGGAGAGTCTCTTCTCTTCTCCACATGCAACTTGTAAATCCATCTCCTTTCAAAGTACTGCCTGTCTTCCAGCATTAACTACATATTCAGTTGTCTATATTGGAAGACACTGAAGACAAAGGTTGTAGACAATCTTTCTTATTTGTGGGTGACATCACATCATATATTAATTCTTTTAATATATTGTTTGTTTCTCAGTACTGGATGTTGAGGTCTCATGTTTGGTAGGCAGCTTCCATGCCATCCAGTTACACAACTACCTTTGAAAACTTAGAGAAAAATTCATCTCATCAGCTAATCACATATCAGAAAATCATGGTATATTATATATGCAAAAGATCAAGAATACGCATTAATATTGATAGCCATGTGAGTCATATTTGGTGTCTGTATGGAGTACTCTGCCAAGCCATGACATTTTAGTTCAGATGCTGCAGTTTCAATTTAATCACTCTTGTTTGTTGATTGCCAGTTTAAAAACAAGCAATATGTCGACACAAATATGACTTATTAATTTCTAAAGACTAAGTGCCACACATGTTAAATTATATAAAATACTAATGATTTAAGAGAAAACTTGTGAAGAAAAAATATCTATGCCTATTACATTCCCCGGCTATTTCTTTTTTAGCCCACATAGACAAAATATATAACTGGTGTACTATACACGTTCATGTAATGAGTTTTTACAAATTACGATTGGAAAACCCAAATAATTATAATACAATTATATTATGTGAAAATGATACTAGAGAATGTTGCTTTTATACTCCAATAAATGCTCTACATTGGCTTTTCTTTTATCTTTATAGAATTCACAATTTTCTGCTGTTTACTTTCTTCCTTACTTGTTGACCACCAAACTCCTTGACTACCATGACTTTTCTTACCTCACCTACATTTAGTGCATAAAGCAAGATTCAGCTCAGTTCTGACTTGGTTTCAGCCTCCCTGAGCACCTCCAGTCTGACTGTCCACATGCACACATAGTTAGCACCTATTAGAAGCCAAGATCATTCTCTCGGCACAATCCCTTGACTCAGTGAGCAACAAAATAAAAATTCTTTTATCCAACTCCATATCGAAAGGGAAAAGGTAAAATCAATGGGACAATAAAAACTGCAATCTTTTTTTGTCACATTTTATGACCTCATCACCACCAGACTCCACAAGGTCATCACTCCTTGTATTAGTCTGTTAACGGTCTGGGCACAATCACTGCTACCTTTTGAACCGTTGTTTTTTTTTTTTTCTTCCCTACAATATTGCTTTTTGTTTGTTTGTTTTATTGGATGGTGCTATTGCTCCTCCATTTTGGTTAAAATGAACTTCAAAGAATGTATCACAGAATGCAATAAACCCATGCACTGAGACATCCAGTTCTTGGGTGAATCATTCCTAAAGCCTTCTGTTGCCCAGGCACAGAAATTCTTATATTTAGCAGTTTACTTGTATACTTAAAATGCTACTGGTTATGATTTGCCTTCAACTTTTTGATGTGTAGATGTAAAATGCTTTTCAAGCATTAGACATGTATGGTTTAATATATTTTTAAAATGTTGTGTTTCTAGAAAAATTTTCAATACATAAAATATTTTGAGCAAAATCAGAAATGGTTCCTCGATCTTTACTAGTATTTATTTGGTTGCTTGATTTCTGGTCTCTTACTCTAAGAATATATTTGTGTGTTTGTGTCTGTGTGTATTATTGTATGTATACACATTGTCTATGAAGTGACTTCCTGTTTCACTTGGTTTGCTACTTAATGAATTCTTTTCCTGAAATTGGGGAAGTTAGGTGGAAACCCTCTGCACTCACAAGTACAGACCCTTTTATTTGTGTTATCCTTTGCTTAGTTTTGTTTCATGCCACCGTCTTTCACAAGATTTTATAATTTTCCATGCTTCCCTACTACCTTTGAAAATGGTGATTCTTGTAGTTTTGGTATTTAGAACATCTGCATATGCCCACCATCTAACACAAAGTTCTTCTCCATCTTGGCATACAAAGTTTGTATTCTTTTTTTTTATTTTTTTAATTTTCGAGACAGGGTTTCTCCGTAGCTTTTGGTTCCTGTCCTGGAACTAGCTCTTGTAGACCAGGCTGGCCTCGAACTCACAGAGCTCCGCCTGCCTCTGCCTCCCAAGTGCTGGGATTAGGGCGTGGGCCACCACCTCCCGGCTAAAGTTTGTATTCTCAATTTCTATCTTTCACTATTTCTAGGCCTTGATGCCGTTCGAATATGTACTTGTCTTCCTATTGCCAATTTCAGGGCTTTTTTTTCAATACCATGTTCATATCTCTCCTATGTGTAATTTCTTGGCAGCCATATTACTTTTGTATGTCTGATCACACATGGTCATAGCTCAGCCAACTCTCTTTACTTTTCAGTTTTACTGTTAAAAGTAAAACCCTACTGTCTTTCACTTCAAGAATTCACTCTGAGTTAGGAAACATTTAGGAACAATCCAAATTATGTCTTTGTTACAAAGTTTATTCTCCTAATGTCAAAATAAACTCAAACTTTTCTTATTGCTGCTTTCTGGTTTCTGAAATCATAGGCACCTATACCAAAAGCTTGATTCCCAAGATGAGGCCATTGGTGATGGGTCAACCACCATGAGGTGTATCCTTAAAGAGGATCCACAACCCCAGCAATCTCTTCTTTTCTCCTCCCCTCCCCTCCCCTCCCCTCCCCTCCTCTCCTCTCCCCTCCCCTTCCTCTCTTCCCCTCTTCTCCTCTCCTCTTTTCTTCTATGTCTCCTTTCTAGCTGTGACTATTTTATCACTTGTACTTCTACTGTTTCTTTCCACACCTGAATTGAATAAACTGTGATTAAGAAAATCGTTCTCCTTTGTCAACTTAGTTTCTTGTTTAGGGGGATCATATTAACATTTCTGATGAGTATACTCTAGTTTAATGTTCTAGATAGTGTAAGTAGAACAGATACGGACATTGATGAGCATGCATCTGACATGAAGACAATGTAGAGGAATTTCGATGTCACAAAGGACTGATCTCCAAAATATATAAATGCTATGAGACAATGATTTTACCCTGTAAAGATTTGCTTCATGTACTTGTTTAATAATGCTGATTGGCCAGTAGCCAGGCAGCAAGTAGAGGCGGGAATGAGAACAGAAGAATTCTGGGAAGAGAAAAAATTCAGTCTACAGTCACCACCCAGCCACAGAGGAAGCAAAATGAGAATGCCTCACTGATGAAAGGTACCAAGACATGTGACTAACACAGACAAGAAAAATGGGTTATGTAAGATGTAAGAATTAGTTAACAAAAAACCTAAGCTGGTTAACCAGTTTATAATTAATATAGACCTCTCTGTGTTTCTTTGGGCTGAAAGGTTATGGGACCAGGCAGGACAGATACCCCCTGTCAATATATAAAGAACTCAAGAACTTAGACACAAATTATTTTTATAAGGAGAGTAAGTATCCATTTTATGTGTTGTAATTTCCTTTCCTGGTGCTGTGAGAAAATACACATGCAAAAACAAATGAGAAGAGAATGTCTTTATTTTTAGTTATAGATCAAGGTAGATTCCATTATTATGGGGAAGTCAAAGAAGTGAGATCCTTAAAACATCCCAAGGTTAAGCTCACAAAGTCATAGACTTGTGCACTCCCTCACTCATCTCATATTCTCTGCTTCATAGAAACCAAAATCTGGTGCCTAGGTCCACCCACAATTAAGGTGAGTCCAATGACATCAACTATGTTAGTCTGATAGTCCCTGAGAGGCCTAGAGACTCATCTTCCTGGCAATACACATTTCAGTAATTAACCAGCACAGGAAAGAGAGTTCATTTATAATTCAGGAAAGTTCCTTTTCACTTCTGAGAAGAATCTTATGTAGCCTAGACTGCCCTGTACAGGCTGGGAAAACTATAAATTTCTAATCCACTCTCTCCAACATCTTGAAAAATGGGATTACAGGCATGTACCACCATGACTGTGTCTCGTTTATTTGGTGCAGAGAAATAAAACCATGGTGTTATGCATACTAGGCATCCAATCTATTAACTGAGTATCTGTTGTAGAACACTTACCTCCAAACTGATGCATTAAATCCAGGAGAGAGAATGAAGCTCACAAAACTCATGAAAAATCCCAAATCCACACGTCTTGAAAAGATGAAATTTGTGAAATTCTGGAGGACCTCTCCCTTGGGAAATAAAAGTGGTACACAACTACTGGAGGAAAGGGAATCCTCAGTCTAGTCTGGATGCTAAGAAGGTATTATTGGTCCTCTTAATCTGCCTGCAAGCCATGCAGAGAGCTCCCCATTTGCAGCTTCTGTGAGTCATCAGTGGGTTGATGTTGAATGATGCTACTCTAAGTCATCTTCAGCCACTCTCTTGTGATTAGCCTCAATAAAACTCATTGGTTTCCCTAGTTGGACATTGGTAGATCATTACTTTGGTTTCTGATGGGTTCCGTATCTGTAATAAATAGTAAATGTAGTAATGTGTGTTTCATGTCTTCCCAGGAAAGTAATCTCCCACAACAGCAAAATTTCAGCTCCTCAATTCTAATAAAGGTTTGACGCTTAGTAGGAAAACTAAAAATTGTATGAAATAAAGCAAGTGTAAAACTAGTCTACTTCTCTTCCCGGTCAATCTGTTAAGAAGATGAGGAAACTTCTTTTATCAGCTTATATTTATTTATATTTAAATTACCTTGTGTCTATTCTTAACACCAACCTCAAAATCCAACACTACTAAGAACACTGTAAACATTAAGGCAAAATAAGCAGAAATAACAATAGCAACAAGGAAGAAAGCAGAAAGGAAATGCCATAAACATTAATTTAGTTTGTTAGAAACTGCCTGATTATCAGGGTAATTTTCAGAGTTGGTCTTGCTTTGTGGTAGCTTCAGATTTAATGTTGAAGTCATCTGAGGCTAAATTGAACAAATCAGTAGTTATCATCTTCTGAGCAGGGAAATTTATTCTGTGTAATTTAATGTAAAAGAGTCATTTATACTTGTGACCATTGTGCATCTCCATATTAGAGCAATAACATGGAACACAGAAAAGCCAAGCAGAGATTTACCAGCTAAGCTGCCTTATTGATGCTATGAAGAAATATGCGACTTGCACCTCAGGACATTCCAATGCAATGATAATTCTGAATTAATTTTTATAATTAATAATGTTTCATAGTGTAATATAAAATTAAAATTAAATATAAAAATCTTAAATATAAAGAATAATTTATAATTGATAATGTATTTCCCAGTTTACATACTGTCACACAGTTAGATTTGTATTTATTTGATGCAAAATAATGAATATTTTGAAAATTCACAACTTAGAATAACTAGTCTCTACTAATAGTGTATTCAGCCTACCCTTGAGTTGTTTTGACACCCATCACCTACTGTTTGTAAAGAAGTTTCACAATGCTTAGAGCCCCTATATTCAACTTGAAGAGATAGGATCAGCTTCTCTTTAAGCTTTAGCAGATTTCCATCATGTTGAATGGACCTTGGGTTTCCTACATTTGGGTAAGGAGTCATTGGTATTAAGATAAAATCAATAAAGTGAAATTAGTATTAGGATAAAATCATAAACAATGTAAGATCTGAACTCTATTTGTTTCTACTTGTGAGAAAAATAATATTTATTTGTGAGTATTCTGAAATTTTCTCCATAATCTCTGACTGCAGGCCTAATTATGGGAACAGGATCCCTTTGATAATCTATGACTCAAAAAACTGAGTATGTATACTCTAATATACCTCAGGTGAAAAATATGAATATTTTTTCTTTTTTTAGAAATAGTCAGCTTCAGGCAGAACTTGGCCCACTGCAAGGCCCAAGTGGAGGTTGCACAGGTGTTAATTGAATACTATGGGTCTCTAATCTTACAGACCAAACATTGTGCTAAAATTCTTTTTTATTTTTTAAAGGTTTTTTGAGACAGGGTTTCTCTGTAGCTGTAGCTTTGAAGCCTGTCCTAGAACTTTCTCTGTAGATCAGGCAGTCTTGCATTCACAGAGATCCACCTGCCTCTACCTCTCAAGTGCTGGGATTAAAGGTGTGTGCCACTACCACCTGGCCTTGCTAAAATTCTTAACACTAGAGTAGGGAACCAACAGGATTACCAATTATTATTTGACATTTTGACAAAACTTTTTTCCTCCATTCAAGTTCATAAAAAGGGTATAAAGTTATATTATACTTACAATATAATTAAACTAATTAATTATGAACACTTTTATGATATACTATAGGAATATATACTTATATTGTATATATATATATGTATATATATATATATATTATGCAACATGTCCTTTCAATTAACAAGGATATAAATATTATCATTTAAAGAAAAACAGACTATAAATTCAAGGTTTAAAGAAATTTATAGATTTAAAAATCTCTAAAGTACAATTTGATTATTTTATATATAGCAATGCCCCTCATAATCAAAAGAGAAAAAAAGATAGTCTGTCTAAATTAATAATAGTTGAGCAGCCCATGTATATTAATCTAATGGGTTTTATTGCAAAAGTTTTCTCCAGGCTTAATATTTCTTGTACAAAAAAAAAAGAAGAATGATTGGGAGTGATTAAAAATATAATTGCAGAAAATATTCATTTCAACTCCAAATGAAAATTGGTAATGAATGAACAATGAATGACTATGAGTCCTGCCATTGCTTAGTAATCACAGTTAATAGAGAAATAAAGTCCAGATTAAAATATGCTAGAATAGAGCTAGTGAGAAAAAATTCAAAGTTCCTCAGTATTTTAATTTCCAATTAGTTACCTTAAACTACTGAGCAATTCTGCTAAGACTAAATTGCCCTTGCTACTTAAAGACTTTTAGGCAGATTATATGGTCTAACAACTTTAACACTTTCAAATTGCAATGCATATGCTTTTGCTTGCTTTCAAAGATTCGAATAAAACATCACATACATAATAAGCACACAGTATAAAGAGAATGTACATATTAAAAAACAAAATAACATTGTACATATTGATGGTTTATGTTTAACATCTGTAAAATAAAATTGACGTAGATTAACCAATGAAAAAACTACTCACATTATGAGAACATAATTTTTGATGAAGGTTAAACCACAAAACATTGTTAGAAGAATCTAGCAAAGCAAATTGAATTTTTTTTCCTGTAATAAGAACAGTAAAGAGTGTGTGGTTCAAAATATGTCAAAACCAATTCCCCTACATGTAGAAGAATTATTTCTGATATTTATATATATGCACTGCCAAACAATAAATGTTCAATAAAGCATTTTATTTTATCAGCTAAAATGAGGAGGTGCTAAGTCACCTACCAAATAAGTACAAAAATATTATCAGAACAACATGTTTGTTTGGGCTCACAAGACTTAATCGTGCAGAGATGTCATAAAAAAAAAACCAAAGTTCATTTCATAATACTTTCATATATCAAAAGCCCAGCAATCACAGCAGGGAAGGTCAGCACGCCTTCAGTCAGATAGCTCTGTTCCACTCAGGGTAAATCATATGGTGATATGACCTCAAATATATCCTTTATTTTAATAGTTGAAAACAAACACCAGTCATTTACTCACAGGGTGACTGAGGCATATGTGATATATCCAGATAACCTACCACATGAATCACTGCCAAAGCAGAAAGAAAGGAACATAGATCCTCCAGTGTTGGTTCTTCAGTGAAACTGTATACAAGTAATGAGTGTTGCAGATTTCTCTGTCCAAAGCAATTGTCATAATCAGAACTAATGTCATGTATTTGGATAAAATCAACCAAATCCCTAAATGGAAACAAAAAGTTGGTGTATAAAAGCAGACATAACTTTACCCCACCAATGATATCTACAAGTCTAGAAGATGCTGACAGAAGTTATAAATGACAATGTAGTCTTCACAGAAGGCTTGGAAATTTTTACTAGGGACTAGGCATAACATTCTGCTATCTAATTTAAGAATAAAGTAAGATCACCAGATAGGACAGAGTATACATTTTCATGAATTATTGAGAATCACATCAGTGAGGGAAAGAATAGTAAAAGTCCCAAGCATTCTGAACCACCTTGTATGTCTCCACTTGCAAGCTGAGAATTTTTTTTATCCCTTAAAAACCATCTTGATCTACATAAAAGTCTCAATAAAACATAACTATGGAATATATTGATAATAGGAACACATTTGTTACAGAATCTATGTCAAGATAACTGTATGAGGGAAGACTATGTGGCCTTATTAGTTATACTTCATTTCACAGTTACAGGATCGTGATTTAAATTTGAGAGCTCATTTAATGTCATTAAATAAAGTTCTTCTTTTGGACAGAAGTGAGATAGCATAACCAAAAAACCAAAAACAATAACAAAAACAAAAACACCCTCAGGCCGGGCAGTGGTGGTGCATGCCTTTTTTTTTAAATTTATTTATTTATTAAAGATTTCTGTCTCTTCCCCGCCACCGCCTCCCATTTCCCTCTCCCTCCCCCAATTAAGTCCCCCCCCCTCAGCCCGCAAAAGCAATCAGGGTTCCCTGTCCTGTGGGAAGTCCAAGGAACCCAGCACTCAGGAAACAGAGGCAGGAAGATCCCTGTGATTTAGAGGTCAGCCTGGTTCATAAGAGTTAGATCCAGGACACATACCAAAGCTGCAGAGAAACCCTGTCTTGAAAAAAAAAACAAAAAAAAAGAAAGAAATGAAGGAAGAAGGGAGAAAGGAAGGAAGAAAAAACTCAAAATCAACATGGAAATTAAATTTCATTAATGACTCCATAAATACCATTTCTTCTAGTATCTATTTCCACCTCTGGTATAGGAGGTCCTTCTGTCTTTGTGTTGCTTTCATTGGTTAATAAAGAAACTGCTTTGGACCATTGACAGGGCAGAACTTAGGCAAGTAGAGGGAAAATAAAATGGAATGCTGGGAGGAAGAAAAAAGAGTCAAAGAGACACCACGGATCCTCTGCCTGAGATGGATGCTGGTTAAAATCTTGCCAATAAACCAGTGCCATGTGACAATATATAAAGATTAATAGAAATGAGTTAAATCAAGATGTGAGAGTTAGCAAAAAAGAGGCTAGAGCTAATGGGCCAAGCAATGATTTAATTAATACAATTTCTGTGTGGTTATTTCGGGGCTAAGCTAGCCAGGTGGCTGAGACAAACAAGCCGGCCCTGCTACAACACACATTCAATGATTTCTTGCAAACGTGTACTAAACTAATTGTCGAGAACATTTTTGGAACATATAGATTTGTAGAAAAAAACAGATTGCCTGTTTATCTCTATAAGGACCTCTTGAACAGCTCCAGGAGGAATACAGGAAGTCATCTCAATTTTCTGGACTTCTATTTGTGCAACATTATCGGGCACTAGGCAACACCAGCTGCACCTATCCTAGTCCACCACACATTACTGAGGAGAGGTGCTCTCACTTCACAGTGAGCTAACAGGTAACTCCCATCACCATGAAGACAATAATGAGGTCCATGTTGGGATTTCAAACTGAGGCTGCACAACGTTAGAGCTGCTGTTTGTTTGTTTTTTTGTTTTTTATTTTTTTTTTCACATTATCCCATTCTGGGAACAACTATTAGCAAATTCATTAATTAAGGTCATGTTGACGCTTCTATTCTCAACTAAAACATCTGTTAATTTATAGAGAGTTCTCCTTGGTTTAAATCAGCTTGTCACTGCTGCCTCTGGAAGAGGGCTAATGTGCTTTGGCTTTACAAGTACTGTAAGTGTGAATTGAAAGGATTAACAGATCTTGCCAATGGGCACACTATGTCCATATTTCTACATAATAATGGTACTCAAGAAGACATTGGTTCTAAAGATAATAAACGATCACTGCTCACAACAGATCTATAAACAGGATCAGGATTAATGAATTTGCTGGCAGCTATTGGTTTTAATTAGCCCAAGTTCAACTGCAGCAGAATCATGTCTGGCCAAGAGACTTGGACTTGCTAACACAGTTCCCAGATTGTCTCTTTCAGTTTAGCGCTGCACTTGGCCAGACTTTTGTTTTAATGCAGGCAGTCTAGCAGTTTAGTAACAATAGTAATAACAGTCTTCACATTTTTGTGTTCATTTTACTTTTTACCTGGCTACCATTTCTGTTCTCAATCAAATCACAGAGGATGTGCTCCTACATTTCTACTTGCTATATCGTGTCATTTATTGTGAATCTTTATATTGGTGGATGCATTTCTATTGTAATTTTGCTTTTAGGAGTGGCTTACACTTCTTCCTTGCCTCTTTAAGCTTTCTTATCCCGAATGTCTCTGTGTTTAAAAGTCTCTTTAAACCTTTCCTTGAATTCTTACCTCAAGGAAAAGCTCTCTGAGTGCTGTTTTAGAGGCCCTGTCACAACTGGTTACAATGGCATGGACTGTTCATACGGACATTTTTAAACAGACTGTGAGCCTCCTGAGAAATGAAAGGAATTTGTGGGAAAAATAGATATCTAATAACCAATTCTGGGTTATTAGAAGTATTTGTAGCCCAGCCATTTTGTTAGGAGTTCTAATAACATAGCTATTGTCTGATATACAATTGCAATGTGTGACATCCAGCCCATTTGGAAAAATGATAATGTCTTTTAAAGTTCAAAACAAAAGTGTGGACCTCATCAATACTAAACTATGTTATTCTAAAACTCCCTATTTTGTATGAAAAAGAAAGAAGCCCAGAAAGTATTAGTCAGGATTCCAGGACAACTTTTTGAAATAGCACATTACATTGTGGGACTTGGTGTCTAAAGAACACTAAGTGAGGACAAAGAGGATGAAGTTCTCCACTGGATTAGATGAGCCTTAAGGGATTCTAGAAAAGCAAGGGCTGAGATGACTGAAATTTCAACCATCAAAACTGCACCGTAGGAAAACTACAAAATGGTAAACAGAGTGATGCACATAGGAGAAGTTTTTTTCTCAGGTCTTGACATGGAAAAAGTTTGTAACTAAAACTTGTCCTTAATTGAAAAAAAAAAAAGAAGCGCCTAAGAGAAATTTGAAAGATGTAAAAATAGTCAAATTCTTTTCAATGTGAACTTGGTACAGTTGTTCAGAATGTGTGACTGGAAGAAGACAATGGGTTAAATCACATTATCAGAAGCTAAACCTATTTGTTTCTCTTATGCATTGCCCAGTACTTATTAGAGAATCAGAAAATCAAATAAAACAGCTACTGCTGCCTAAAATGGGCCTCCACACTTCATGGAATTGTTGATCTAATGCTAATGTGCCTCCAATATAAGCATTTTTTTTTATCTCATTGTTCATTATTTTAGCACCATTTAAACTGCTATAACTGAAGACCAGAGACTAGGTAAATTATAAACCATAGAAGTTAAATCAGATTACAGTTCTGGAGAACAAAATGTTCAAGCAGTCTCATCTGGTAAAGATCTTCTGGACTGTCATAAACCGGGTGAAAGTTCAAGTGGGCTTACAGAAAGACAGACAGAGTAACCCGGAAGGGGGAGGTGGCACAAAGAAGACAGCCTGAACACAGGGAGACAGACTACACAGGAAGAAAATGAGCACAAAGGAAAGTAAACACCAAAGACGGGATAAACACAGAGAAAGACAGAGTAAACCAAGAGAAAAAGAGAGCAAGTACAAAGAGAGAAGAGTGTACACGGACAGTGGGCCAACAAACTGAGCACCCAGAAGTCAGGGCAGGTCCACAGACAGACACCACAGAGGTGGGATTTGAGTAGAGCAAGCATATATGAAACAAATCATGTCCACAATAAGTGTTATGGCATTCTGCTCTGCCCTTTAGACCTAACAATTTCTTGATATTCCATAACCTAAAGCTGCTAAAATCAGCAGTAATTTCAATTGGGACGAGCCTCTTCATTAATATTGCCAAGCCAGGATGAGGATCCTGTAGCTCAGCTTTAACTTTAATTCTCCTCCTTGCTGTAATTTGAATTTTCCATCTGATTCTGAATTGCCTAGAGAAAATTACTCAGCACAATCCCTGTGGGAAGCAGCTTTGCTTGAAGGACCTTGGTAATGGGAAAGACAGAGCTGAGTCCCTTGTTGTTGTCTTTCGGTATTGTTTTTCTTTGTCAAGACAAAGACTTCCACAAATATCATGTAGACTGAGGTCCAAAATCCAGCAAAAGAGTCAGAGAGCTCCTGTTCCCATTGTTAAAAGTCCCAAAGAAGACCAAGATATACAATGGTCACATTTTACTCATCTAGCATGAGAACTACATCAAACATGTTGCAAGTCCTTATCTTCAATTCTCTATTTGAATTTCACAGACTATAAAATTATTAGAAAATTAAAATTAGCAAAACACTTGAGATAAAGGGTCATAAATGGCATTTTTTCAGAGGAGGGATTGTTTCAAGAGCTGAATTCAAGAAGCTAAATTCAATATTGTTTTCTAATACCTGTGACTTCTAAAACACCTATTCAATACTAAGATTTAACTCTTTGGATACAGCTTTTACTCAAGACTTCAAATCCAACACTCATTAGCATAATGGAGCAAAACTATATATTTAAGTTGAAAATCATTTATCTGACTGAAAATAAGTTGTTGGGAGCAGTGAGACCCCAGATCCTGAATTTCTTGTAAACAACTTGTTTTCCCCTGATCTGAGTGCCTACAGCTGCTCTGAGCATGAAATCTTCAGGAGTTCCTGATGGTAGGAGAGTGGTTTCTGGTGGGTTTGGCTGGGGTGTGGCAATCTCTATATAATATGTCCCTGAACACAATAAAGGGGGCATTCTTGGGGAATTCAAGGATGACCCGTGTCGCTGTCTCTCTGTCTGTGTGTGTCTGTGTATTTTAACCTCCAGTCCCCTTGCCCAAAGCTCGTGAACTGGGTGCCAGTGCACAGAGCACAGACACGGGGGCGCGGTGCGCGGCAGAAGTAGCCAAGAAGCATTACTTAGACAAGACCTCTGCTTCTGTTCCTCCAATTCCAGTCTTTCAAGTCTCATCCACAGCTCTGTAGCAAGCACCTGTTGCTATCTCCTTTTCCTCTGTGACCCCATTACAAATAGATCACAAAGATTTTCTCCTCCAACCTTCCTTGCACAGTATCATTCTAACTACCTACACCGGCAGGCATTCCATGAGAACACAGCAATTGAGCAATTCAGGGATACAGGTAAGCTAACTGAAGATCTGTGTCACTCCTTCATTTCCTCTAAACCTCAAAACCCCCATCTTAACCTGTGTAATAGAACACCATCTGCAGCTTTCCTTCCCCCCAATTATATCTCCTGTGAATCCCAGAGACATTCCCCTCCTAATCTATCTCCCCAAATCACCTCTTATCACAGCCTCCAACTCCAGCGGGCACTCCTTTCTAACGTACTGGCCATTTTTTCAAGGTAGGCTGACTCTAGACCTTTACTCTCCTTATGTTTCTCAAAATAACCCCCCCCCCCACCAGGCTCATATCCAATGACCTTCTTTGGTAACTATCTTCACTGTCTACCTCCATTCTAAGAAGACCAATAATCAGATCCTTGCTGAACACTCTGATTTCTTCCCTTTTGTGAACCCCTCCAGACTTCCAGTCTATCCCAATTGCCAAATTTCAGCTCACAATATCAAAAAAACACATGTTAGCTGGAACCACTAATGACCACACCCATCAGGTCCAGAGAAGTTTCCCCATCAGACAACACACAGACATCCAGAAATTAAAAGAAAGCAAGGAAAAAAAAATACCCACCTAACAAAGGCAAAACCAGAAATAAGTACTTAGATATGTACTTGTCCCACAATAACAACACAATCAATAAAAGCCATCGAAATATATCTTCACTAGTAGTGCACAATAACCTTCCCAAAGCAGGTCCTGAATATTCCAAAATAGCTGAAGCACAAGAAAAGAGATAAAAGCAGCCTATATAAAGATGAAAAAGGTCTTTAAAAGGGAAGTTAATAAATCCCTAAGAAATCCAGGAAATCACAAACAGTGCAAGAAATGAAGAAAACTATTCAAGACCTGAAAATGGAAATAAAATCAATAAAGGAAATACAGATTGAGGGAATTCTAGAAAAGAAAAAATTGGGAATTTGAACAGGAACCACAGAAATAAGCTTCATTGACAGAATACAAGAGATAAAAGAGAGAATCTCAGGTGTTGATGTTGCAGTATAATAAATGGACACATGTGTCAAAGAAAATAAAGACTAAAAACCTCCTGTTGTAAAGCATCCAAGAAATGTGGGACACTAGGAAAAGACCAAATATAAGAATAACAGAAAGAGAAAAAGGAAAAGAAGCCCAGATCAATGACTCAGGTAATATTTTCAACAAAATCATAAAAGAAAATTTTCCTAATCTAAAGGGAGAGGTGCCTACAAAGGTACAAGAAACATGTAAAACACCAAACAGCTTGAATCAGAAAATGAAGTGCCCTCAGCACATAATAATCAAAACACTAATTGTAAGGAACAAAGAAAATATGAAAAGCTGTAAAGGAAAAAGACCAATTAACATATAAATGTACACCTATTAGAATTATACCAAACTTCTCAATGTAGACTATAAAAGACAAATGGGCCTGGATGTTTTGCAGACTTTAAGAGATCACAGATGCCATCACAGACTCCTATACCCAGCAAAACTTTCAATCACCATAAATAGAGAAAATAAGATATTCCATAATAAACCCAAATTTAAACAATGTTTACCTAAAAGTTCAGACTTACAAATGGTGTTAGAAAGAAAACTCCTAAACATTTACTAAAACCACAAAAATATAAGGAATAAATAATCTTAGACAACCAAAAAAAGGGAAATGCACACATGCATACACTACACAACATACACACACACACACACACACACACACCAACAACAATAAAAACAACACTACTACCACAATACCATCACCACCACCAACAAAGAGAAACTAACAGAAATCAGTAATCATTGGACTTAGATTTAATTTAATTAAGTATTAGTGGTCTCAATTCTTTAATAAAAAGTTCCAAACTAACAGAATATATATGAAAAGATTATCTGTCCTTATGCTGCTTCCAAGAAACACACCTCAACATTAAAGATAGACAGCACCTTAGAATAAATGGTTGGAAAAAGATATTCCAATCAAACAGACTTAAGAAGCAAGCTGCTATAGCCATTTCAATATCTAACAAACTAGACTTCAAATCAAAACTAATCAGAAGAGATATGGAAGGACAGTACCTAGTCCTCAAAAGGGAAATCCATCAAGATGGCATTTCAATTATTATATCTATGTACCCAAACACAAGGGCACCAACCTCTGTAAAAGTAACACTGTTATAACATATATAATACCTTGAGCCTCACGTGCTGATAGTGGGAGTTTTCAATAATACTTTATTCTCACCAATGGACAGGTCATCCAGACAAAATTTAAACATAAATACTGGAGCTAACAGGCATTACTACAATCAAAATGAATATAACATATTTACATAAAATTCCACACAAACACAAAATAATAAGATTCACCTCAGCACATCATGGAGCTTTCTCCAAAACTGATTACAAACTCAGAAAAAAAATTCTAAATAGATAGAAGAAAACTAAAATAATACCCTACATTGTATCAGACCCTGAAAATTAAGGCTGGTGATCAACAACAGAAACAATAGAACGCTTAAAAGCTCATGAAAACTGAACGATGCTCTACTGAGTGAAATGGGTCAAGACAGAATAAAGAAGATAATTGAATGACTTTTTAAAAGACAAAATATCCTTGACAATTAAGGGTATGATTTTATTCATGTTTCTATTATAGAAATAAAGTTCAGAAGTTAGATTCCCACATGGATAGAGCAAACCCAGGGCTTTCTAGGTGCATTAATAACTAAGTAGGTTGTCTGGGGAGTCTGGGCAGTGAGTTTCCATTCTGAGCAGAGGAAGGGCAATTGTGTGGCATGCAAATGCAGAGTGCCCCATTTTAGTTCACTGTTTCTTGAAGCACAATAAAATGTATTTCAAAGTGATGGCAGATTCCCCAGCAACCTTTGTTGCTGTCTGGAAACATGGGCTTAGATAAAGTTCAGCCTTGTCAGTTGCTCTCAAATTAGGCCATAAAAAGAGAATTTAGTTCAGAGAGGGGAATATTTGGTCTTTAATTTCTTATTTTTAAAGACTTTAAATTGTCTCCATTTTTCTTGTTACTCGGGAACAAGTAGAAAGGACATTATTTTGAGGACGTTGCGTTTTTTCTTGCCAGAAGAGGCAAGTATGACAATACGGGGTTATAGCTGTCATTTATATTTTCAGATCTGAAGATTTCACTTTATTTATTTACTTTTATTTATTTGGTTCTATGTCTTCCTTTTCTATTTTTTAAAACTCATTCTGTTATTGTTGCTGCATTCTTTTAAACACAGGGTGGCATTAGTCTTAATAAAATATGCTAATTGTCAGCAGAAATTCTTTTCGTGAAATACATCAAGGTATTAAAAAAGTTTGTCTGTATCCAGCTAGAAATAGCTAGACAACCTTTGCTATATAAAATATCTGGTAATAATGCCTTTTATAGTTGATCTTAAGTTCAAATAAACAATATATATTTCAGTTACTTTTAAAGAGTTTGAGGACATTCTACAAGTATTTCTCAGAAGATTTGTACTTTGTTAGAAGTTAGACAAGCATAAACTGGAGAATATGGTCAACAAAAACAAGGTTTGGTTGAGACCTAGCATTCCCAAGTTTTCCCTGGGTCTGTATAATCTAATTATGCTCTGACTCAACAATGACTCAAAGAGAAAGCTTGGACTCCATTAAAGAAAGCACAGGAGTACTTTTTTAAAAATTGTTTTGGTTGAGCTATATATTTTTTCTCTGCTTCCCTTCCATCTCTTTCGTCCCCTTCTACCCTCTCCCATGGTCCCCATGTTCCCCATTTATTCAGGAGATCTTGTCTTTTTCTACTTTCCATGTAGATTAGATTTATGTATATATCTCTTAAAGTCCTCTTTGTTCTCTAGGTTCTCTGGGATTGTAAATTATAGGCTGTTTATTTTTCTTTATGTCTAAAACCCACTTATGAGTGAGTCCATATGATATTTGTCTTTCTTGGTCTGGGTTACCTCACTCAGTATGATGTTTATGAGATCCACCCATTTGCTCACAAATTTCAAGATGTCATTATTTTTTTTTCTGCTGTGTAGTACTCTACTGTATAAATGTACCACATTCCTTATCCATTCTTCGGTCAAGGGACATTTAGATTCTTCCAGGCTCTAGCTATGTATGGCAAATGATGTTGCTATAAACATAATTGAGGACATGTCCTCCTTGTGGTATGATTGAACCAAAAGTGCTATTTCTGGGTCTTGATGTAGGTTGTTTCATAATTTCTCTGAGAAATCACCATATTGATATCCAAAGTGGCTGTACCAGTTTGCACTACCACCAGCAATGCAGAAGTGTTCCCTTTACCCCACAACATCTCCAGCATAAGTTGTCATCAGTGTTTTTGATCTTGATCATTCTTACAGGAGTAACATAGAATCTTTGATTTGTTTTGATTTGCATTTCTCTGATGGCTAAGGATGTTGAGCATTTCCATAATTTTCTTTCATCCATTTTAGATTCCTCTGTAGAGAGTTCTCTGTTTAGGTCTGTACCCCATTTATATTTACTAGAATATTTGTTTTTTGATGACCAATTTCTTGAGTTCTTTGTATATTTTGGAGATCAGTCCTCTGTCGGATGTGGAGTTGGTGAAGATCTTTTCCCATTCTGTAGGCTGCTATTTCTTCTTGTTGACCTTTTCCTTTGCTTTACAGATGCTTTTCAGTTTCAGGAGATTCCATTTATTGATTGTTTCTCTCAGTGTCTGTACTACTGGTGTTATATTTAAGATGTGGTCTCTGAGCCAAAGTGCTCAAGTGTACTTCCCACTTTCTCTTCTATGAGGTTCAGTGTAGTATGCTGAAGTCTGTGACTTGAGATTTCTGCATGGCGATAGATATGGGTCAATTTTCATTCTTCTACATTTGTAACAAGAGTACTTTGACAGAACATTCAGTCCAGGAATATATGTCTCTACTTTTCTCTGTTCTTGTTTCCTTTCCCTAAAGAAAATTTATCATTTAAACAACTGATTTTCAAGCATTGCTTAGAATAATTCACTCAGCCAGCTTCAATGAGTTTGTTTTCTGAAACTGTGGGAAATATCTGTGGTTTCTTTCTATATACAAAGAAGATCTGCATCTTGGGCTGGTCTGTAACACCTTTTTCCAAATCTTTCCTGTGTTGACTTCCTAGATAACATTTGAACCTAGAAAGATTCTAGGATCAGACATAAACAGGATGAGTTTGAGTTTGTAACTGAGACAGTTTAGAAATTTCCTTAGGTTATGGTCTGAAACTGATATTTTCACACTTAGCTAGACTAACCAAATACATTATATTGCAGTCCATGACTTAATTGAAGCCTCTAGAGAGGAATCTTCCATTGCCTCTTCATAAATGAATGTTTCCTGGGAGTCCTTAGTGGTTGTTGCTATAGCTCCATTCCCACAATCTGCCTCTGTTGCTAAACTACATTCCTTGAGTTTGCATATATATATATATATATATATATATATATATATATATATATATATATGTGTGTGTGTGTGTGTGTGTGTGTGTGTGTGTGTGTGTGTGTGTTTGTGTGTCCCTGGATTTGGGGTAACTCGATTCAAGATATTCACAACTTAATTCAAGAGTGGTACAAAGATCTTGGTCTTAAAAAAGTCAAATTCTGAAATTTCTGTGTTGTGTCAGCACACTACTAATTAAAGTATCCTGGGTAAACAGTCATTGTTACCTTATTCTTGTTTCTACTCTAAAGCATGTCCATGGTATGCTAGTAATTTATCATTTTTTTTAGTATTTTGTTGTTATTGTTGTTATGTTAAGTGAATATACATTTGCATGCAGATCTACCTGTGTGTGTGTGTGTGTGTGTGTGTGTGTGTGTGTGTGTGTGTGTGTGTGAATGAGTGTGTGCATATGTATGTGTCTGGAAATTTAAACAAAATTTTTATGTTTATGCACCAAGAACTTTACTGCCTCCTCAACCCTAGGAACTTTGCCATTGATTAGAACTGCTACATGCATTGATTTCCCAGTATTTCTTCCTTTCCATGTTTATGGACCTCTTGTCTCTTAGAAAAGAACTCTTAAGCACAGTGTTCCAGGAATTCACCACAAATGTTCTCTAGAGAGTAGAAGTGAATGTCAAAGGCATAGAGGGAGCTCCGTGGCACAGACTGGTGCAGAATCCTGTTTAGAATATCTGTTTGATAAATTCCTGGTTCTATATCTCAACATCATAATATATACTTAATTTCATTTATATTTCAGAATGGTAAGTATAAATTATTTGAATATTATATTTTATAATGTAAATAATCAATTGACTACACAAGATAATTAATGCCACAATGATTAAGATAAAATATTATTAAACTCATGCTGATTGTGGTACAATAAGTCATCCTATCCATTAGCCAGTGATTTTAAAGCTACACATTCATAATCCATGCTATTTAAATTATATTAGATGAGATGTCAAAATAATATGGCTCAATGCTATGCGAAGCTGTACTTTAGTAAGGTCTCAATCTGTCCTAAATGTATGTTCTATATCTTCTCATACTTCCATTAGACTTCTATATAACATAGATTTTCAGTATGTTGCTTTTGCATTCATCTGTGAAACTGATCTGTTTCCAACAGTAGTCACAACAAGGAGCAAAAGTGGATAACATTTTCTTGATTGGTTTTCCTCACTGGACCTTTCTGTTTAGGCAAGCAAGTATTAGTTATATCTATAGTGCATTGTTTTCCTAAGATGGTCAGTGTTTGTTGTAACTGTAATTAACACAGAAAAACACTGGCATGATTTGGGTAAAATTATATTGAATGTATCATTGTTTAATGTTTTTTGGACTGTCAGTTGTGACTGTGTCATTAAAAGAAGGGTAATCAAAGTTCATGTCAACCATATTCCTTAATGTAGTTATTCATAACTATATTGTTATATTAATTAGATCCCCAATGAAATGAATTATTAGATTATGTATGTCTATAAAAAGAATTTAAAACAGTTTTATGTACTAAAAGTATCATTATATCATCACAAAGATATATAAAACTTAAATATGTGCTTCACTAACTAAAATTAGTTAGGCCACATTATTAATTTTGTCATTATTGTGACCATTAGAAAACTTGTATCCCAATAATAGTATTTTAATATGGTTATTTTATTGAGTATTTAAATGGAATAAGAGAATAATAGCTCTCAGTTGTGTTTCATTGTCTTACTCTCTAGATATTTTTCTTTCATCTTATACATAGATACATTTAATATAACCTTTACTTGAAATTAATTTGATAATAAAAGTGTTTTAATGTAAGACATTTATATACTTAAATATACATATATTTTCCCTTCCTTAGGCAATCCATACATGTTCCTCTTAGGATCCTCATTATTACCTAGCTTCTTTGGGGTTATGAATTGTATGATGGTTATCTTTTGTTTTACTTCTAATAGTCAATTATGAGTGAGTTAGTTACATACCAAGTTTATCCTTATGAGTTTGGATTGCCTCACTCAGAATGTTTTTTTTTCTAGTTCATTTGCCTGCAAATATGATGTCATTTTCTTTTAGAGCTGAATAATACTACATTGTGTACATGTGTCATATATTCTTTATTTTTCTTCAGTTGAGGCATATCTAAGTTGTTTCCAGGTTCTAGCTATAATGAATAATGTTGCTATGAACATAACTGAGCAAGTTTCCTTGTGGTATGATTGAGTATCCCTTGGGTACATGCCTCAAGAGTGGTATCGCTCGGTCTAGACGTAGATTGGTTGCCAATTTTCTGAGAAACGGCCATATTGATTTCCAAAGTGGCTGTAAAGTTTACACACCAACCATCAGTGGAGGAATGTTTCCTTTACTCCACATCATCTCCAACGGGTGAGAAGAATGAACAGGAAAAATGTAGAGAACTTTTAGACCATCAAACTGCTCTGCTTGTTGCACTGTTACTTCAATGGTGGATGCTTGTTTTAGAAGGCACCTCCAGCATGTATGCACAACACTGGCTTCAGTATTAATGATGTGTGAATGGAAACTGTTATGTTAAGAGTTATGTTTCTATCAAAAAGTGTCTAGAGTCACTAAGAATAGGGCTTTGTCAAAACTGTCAGGGAGTATCATGGTTGCATTAGTTAAGAAGGGAGGAAGAGATTGCTTTGGTGATTGAGGTTGAGTACATACAACGGAAAAGCATATTGAGAAGCAAATGCATTCATTATTTCTTAACTGTAATTATAACGTGGTCAATACTTTCAGCTTCTTGATTCTCTGCCAGTCTGGACTGTACCAAAGAGCATAATAAACCATTTTCCTCTTTTAAAAAGCAAAATAATGTACACATTACTTAACACATATGTAAATAAAATACTCTTGTTATTAATCAAGTTACTGTCTGCAGTTCTGGATATATACATACAACTTTAAAAAACAGTAACCTCACATGTTCAATGAAATAAGCAAAGCAAGGAAAGAGATGAAAATTGTTACCTGGAAGTAGCAATCCTCGTGTTGGTGAGACTCTGAAAGCAGATATTTGTGCTGGGTGTTGATGACATCCATTTGTTTCTTGAAGATGCTGTCTTGGCTGTTTGCATTGATTTAGAAATTCTAAACTGTGATTAGATTAGTATTCTTTTCCTAGGGTGGCTTTCACAAGTTACCACAGTGCTGATGCCTTAAAATAGCACAAATTTATTTTCTCAGAAAGGAAGAGATCAAGAGTTTGAAATCAATGTGCTGGCAGTGTTTGTTCACTTGAGAGATTCAGAGAGAGAAACTATCCCACAGTTTTCTCCTAACTTCTGGTAACTGGTAAATCTTGACATTTTCCTTGTTTGTTTTATAAATGAACCACAAAATAAACATCTATTCATATGATGTTTCATCTGTATCTCTGTTCATGGCTGCATCTGAATTTTATTAGGACACTAGTCCTTGGGCTTATGATGGACCTTAAATTCAGCATGATTTCATTTTAAGAGCTTTTACTTGTATTCCCAAATAAATTAATATTAATAACAGTGTAACTAATAACTGAGTCAAAACAAAAACAAAAAGATTTTATGCTAAATAAATCTTGTAATTCAGAATTTAGCGGTACATTTTGATCAAAACATCATGTGGTTAAGTATTGTGATGGAGATAAAAATGATTCATTGAGAAAGAAGATAAGTAGACATAATACCACATTATACATATTTAAAAAATAATGCAAACATACAGCTACTATTGTAAATAATTATCATGAAAGGGACATACAAAAGATGAGAAGTGTTCAAGGAATATAGTATAAAGATTGTCCTTTTTCTACTTCCCATGTAGATTAGATCTATGTAAGTCTCTCTTAGTGTCCTCATTGTTGTCTAAGTTCCCTGGCATTGTGGTTTGTAGGCTGATTTTCTTTGCTTTATGTTAAAAGACCACCTATGAGTGAGTACATGTGATAACTGTCTTTCTGCGTCTGGGTTACCTAACTCAAAATGATGTGTTCTAGCTCTGTCCATTTTCCTGAAAAATTCTAGACATCATTATTTTTTTCTGCTCTATAGTACTTCATTGTATAAATGTACCACATTTTTCTTATCCATTCTTTGATTGAGGGGCATTTAGGTTGTTACCACGTTCTGGTTATGACAAACAATGTTGCTATGAACATAGTTGAGCACATGTCCTTCTGGCACAATTGAGCATAAGTGGTTTTTAAACAGAAAGCAAAGAAAATCAGCCCACAAATCACAATCCCAGAGAACCTAGAGAACAAGGAGAACCCTAAGAGAGCCATACATAGATCTAATCTACATGGATAGTAGAAAAAAAAAGATCTCCTTATTGAATATTCCTAATATAGCTTCATAGGTAACCTTCTAATTTCATTCAGGACTCCACTCAAATGCCTATTTTCATGTCGTATTTATCTGTTCATCCGGAATGAATCATACTGCTATACCACTAGTACAACTCTATACCAAATCATCTCCCTTACTCAGATTTAATATTTTTATGTTCATATTTATACACACACATACATACAAACACACACATTATTATTTGCTATCCACAGTGTTTTAATTTTAAGAACTATGATCACAATTGAGTCTATGCTCCCTTACTGATATTTGTCATATTGGTTAGAATATGCCTGTGTGTGATAAGTACTTAAAAAACATGGATGAATGCATTAAATTAGTTCTTAAATTATATTAAGAAAATATGTGCAGATTTTGAGAACTCCCAAATGTCAGTATATTTTATATAATTTACATCAAATTTCACACAGACCAGATTCTATGATTTTTCTAATTACCATTGCTTTTGATCTATTATATATGTCTTCCTGGTTTTTTAATAAATCAGTATAAGCTATAGTAGAGTTTATGAACAACAACATGAGTAGAACCTATATTCTATGTGCAATTTTCTAGGTAAAATATACTAAGACAAATATATGCAATAAACATGGAATACATTCCACAGATAAATATAATTCATTTGAGATTAATGATTAGTTTGGATTGTGTATGCATTTATTTATACATAATTATACATAATTGAGCAAACAATCAAAAGCTGAACACATTCTTAGCAAATAACGATTTGTGCATGCTGTCACATTGGTGTTTGTAATTCTCTAACTTAGAGTCAAGTAAATTTTTTTTTTCTATTTGAATTGTCAATGGGCCAAGAATATATGTAGTGTAGAATAGATCTGTGTGGTTTTAATGAAATTATGAGTTTCCAATGCCGTTTTATTGGTATTATCAAAGGTATTTTGTTATGAAGTGTCTTTAGATTGTCAAGGACAGTTTCTGAAACAAGTTGTAGTTTGTCTTCTTAAAACACTGTAATTTATTTTTTAAATCTTTAAATTAAAGAAAACATTCTTTAAAATGATACTGTAGTTGGGAGATTTACCTCAGAGGGATTTGCAACCTATTAAATCAGAGATGAAGAGAATTACCTACACTAAACAGAATTACAGAGTTCATACCTGCCTTCATTGCAAAATGTTGCTCATCAAGTCAAATGCGTCCGTTTTACATGCAAGGATCACAACTGCCTCTGTATGTATTGAGAACACGACAAAGCAGCCATGTAAAGTGGCACAAGACCGTAATCCTAGCACTATTGCAACTGAGACAATAAGATTGCCATAAGTTTCAGTGTCATCTTGGGGTACATGTGATTTGCGAAGAAAAGACTTAAATAAGAGGGTCATAAATAATACATATCTAAGCTAACATGCATTTCCTATGTTTCTAGAACTAGATATATGCTCTAGCCTGGGATCTAAATATCTATTTTAGCAATCTAAAAACCAGTAGAAACCCTTTTGAGGTCATTCAAAATGAAACCTCATATCAAAAATGGCAGCTGATTCTTCCAGTTTCCAGTTCACAAAAATGTCATTTATGTTTGATTAGGTTCTAATTATAGCATAAACGTGTCCCATGATAACTCAAGGTGAGAGACATTTATATTAAAAAGTGTATGCTGTTATTTATTTCTGTATTATTGCTTTTGACTCAGCACTATATTTACTCTCAGTGCTTGAAGCAGTATTCACAATGTCTATAGAGTCATAAGGAACTCAATATCAATCTTTTAGATGCCAATCATGCACTAATAAAGACACAGGCATTTATTAGTATTGAAATTTAATATTTATAGAAAATAATAGTAAGCTTATTTATAAGTAAAACTTCTGCTTTGAAGATAATGCCATTTTATAAAAATACTGCATGCTCTGAGTTCTTTTATTTTGCTTTTAATTTGTTTTGTTGTTTCTTTTATTCCTTTTTAATTAATTAATTTTTTAAAACTATCCTTTTTCACTTTACATACCAATCCCAGTACCCACTCCCTCCCCTCCTCCCACTCCATCCACCTTCTCTTCTACCCCACCCCTATCCACATTGCTTCCAGGTAGGACCAAGGTCCTGCCTACTCTATCTAGGCTGAGCAAGGTATCCCTCCAAAGAGAATGGGTTCCATAAAGCCAGTAAAAGCAGTAGGAATAAATCCTGGTCTCACTTCCAGTAGCCCCACAGTCTGCCCCATCCACACAATTCTCACCCAGGTTCAGAAGGCTGAGTTCTTATTAATAAAATAAAACCTTAGCTAACATTTTACTGTACTGATATTTCATTTGTATTTTAATAAATAAAGTTTGCCTACACACCAGAACACAAAACAGCCACATTAATCAACTATGTAAGTCATGCGGTGGTGGCACACATCTTTAGTTCTAGCAGCCACACTAGTTAACTACAGAGGCTAAGCAGTGGTGGTGCAGGCTTTAAATCTCAGCACTAAAGAGGGAATATAAAGTGGTGTGAGACAGAAACTCGCTCTCTTTTAGTATGAAAACTTTAGAGAGGTAAAACTCTCTAGTGACTTGACTGCTTTGCTTTTCTGATCTTCAGGTTAACCCCTAATATCTGTCTCTTGGCTTTTATTATTCATGCTACATTTTACATTTCGTACTTTAAAATATAATCAAAAGACACTTATAGAGAGAAATACTGGGAAGTAAAACTAATATATAAGACTATTGATTAAAGAGAAAAATAATAGAAAATAAAAGGAAAGAGGGAGATAGAGACACAAGAAGGAGAGAGAAGGGTAAAACAGCAATAAGGATGTCTAAGAAAAGACATAAGGCATTATTTAGTCTCCCTAAAAATCTACAATATAAATAAGTCAATGTAGAAACATACATATATAATATGAGTAAAATGTCCCATCTGGACTGACAGTGTTTCTTTCAAGGACCAAAAACTATCTAATAATTCTAACAGTAAGCATGAGGCGCAAATGATGAGCTTCTTAGGTCTAGATTTTACCTGAGGCTTTCCCTGAGGCCCTGGTGTATGAAAAAAGAATATAACTCCTTCTTTAGCTAGGAAAGTGTTTGGCATAGCCATTAGTAGCCTGGAGTTAGAGCACTGGGAGCATTTCCCTGAGGACCTGATATATGAAGAAAGAAGACATTTTCTCTAAACCCAGGAATATGTCTTGCAGAGCTACTATGGACCCAGGGCTTGGGGAAGCTCTGGCTTCTGTTCCGGGGACCTCAACACTTCCTATCCTAAGCGGTGATGGTTATCATACCAGTCCCATGTGTTGCGGTAGCTCCTTCTGCTCCTTCAGCCAATAGCTGCCGAGATACCAGCCCATTGGAGTGTGGTCTTTCTCTCTAAAAAAGTGGCCACTGCTCTCCCACTTGCTCTCTGGCTTCTGGCTCCACTTCAGGCGACTAGGCTCCATTCCTGATTGCGCAGAGGGCTGTTGTCTAGGACGGTGATCTGTGTTTTCCCCCTTAAATAAATAACCATTCTATTAATCATAATTCCAAACTAGTGTGGGATTGTTTGTGACTTATGCCTTTACCCATGGTCCTTATGTGCTGAGTCTCTGATGCCTGTTAGATATCTTATGTTTTTCTTGTGCAACCCTTATTGATTAACCTCTTTTTGACTTTGCCCCACTGTATGATAGCTTTCCACTGACTCTGTTCCATTTTATCCATGCAAATAGTACTTGTTAATAAACTTACTTACAGAAGACATTGAGCTTGTGTAAGACCTCCTTATTCTAAAATTTCCTATTTTCTTCTTTACAAACTCATCTCCTGAACTTCTTCTTCAAACCTTTTCAGTGCAGAACCACCTGCTGATCTAGATCAATGAGCAACTAGAGAAAAATGGGATAGAAAGACCTCACTGATATATCAAATATCTCAAGACCATCTACAGCTGTTTTGCATTTATAAGCATGGATGTTTCTACATAATGGTCTCACATGCGATAAGCATTTGATCTGACCATCGTACTTTCAAGAATTTTAGAGCTGTGTCTGACCGTTATATCTTCTGCAGATTGAATTGCCATTCTCATTTTTATATGCATGTGTATATCTTTCTGATATCTTCAAATCCATAGAAAATAGGACTTAGTGCTATATCGTCTATATATTGAAATCCTTCAAAGTGACACTGTGGCCCACCATATTATGACGATTAGGCTTTAAATCAAATCTGAAAGTAACCTTTTAAAGAAAATCAGAAGGCTTCCTGTTGAAATAGAAATTAGAATTGAGATTCAGCAACTAAGAAAATCATAAAAGTTGTGTTGTCAAGGTTCATGCGACATGAAAATACCACAGCACTAGTACCCATTCTTTTGCCACAAGAGCACTGTTTAGTACAGTGATCTGATGGTAGTGGCAATATCAGTTTTAGCTCTCTATAGTCTCTCTCCATTCCCCTGGAGCTGAGTAGCTACCACTTGGCAGAAGGTGCTATGCTACTGAAAAAGATTGAGGCTAAGAGAATACTCTCTATTCTCCCTATTTTATTAATGGCTTTTACAATTTTTTTGATGTCTTTTGGAAGCCTGTACTGCTGATATTTGTTGCCCTAGAACTACAACTTAACAGACTGGTCGATGAGGAGTTATCTTCTAATAGTTTGCACTTTCAGCTGAAACTCTGCAACAGTGCTAAGCAGAGTATGCCCCACCCACATAGTCACCACTAGTCCATTCTCTATTAGGAGAAAAACCCATACAGTCTTTTTAAAGGGTAAAAATTGCCTATCCCTATGTCAAGTTTAGTTTATTCCATAGGTAGTGGGTTATAACCTTATACACATATACTGTAGTCCAATGTCTATTGTTCTTTTAGAGGGTGTTAACTTAAAGCACACTTGACTCCAAAATCCACCAAAGCATGTACTTTGTGCTTCAGAAAAACAGTAAAGGACAAAATCCATAATTTATTATGGAGCTATCAGTGGCCATGTATGGCCTCACATATGGTCAACCATAGTCTTCCTATCAGAGCCATAGCTGGGATGTCCCTTACATTCAGAGGTCTCTTTCAACAGCTAGTGTAAAAGTGGGAGACACCTATAGCCTCTGCCTTAAAACTACTTTTTCCAGTTCTTTATTGAACTGGCATACAGTCTTTAAAGACTCATAAGCACAGTATTGGAAACTTTATCAATTTTGCCAGGAACTCCATCTTGACATAAAGCAAGCCGTATTTAATTTTGAGTACTCAAATAGACCCCATTATTCATATGCTTTTCTATTAGCAAATCCTCTTGGATACTTTAATGTTTTGGGAATCCAATTTACACGCTTACTAAATCATTTATATCCACTAGAACTCCTCCTGTCTTGTGAATATCACTACCTATCATGTAGTGATATTTTGTTTGTAATCTAACGAAAAAAAAAAGCTTGCCTGAATATCAGAGTGCACAGCTAAGCCACTAGTCATAGAGGCCAGACAGTGGTGGCACACACCTTTAATCCCAGCACTTGGTGAGAGAGGTCGATGGATCTCTGTGAGTGCAAGGTCACCCTGGGCTACACAAGTTTGAATTTGTCTAAAAAAGAAACAGAGCTTACACTAAGGTGGTCCCAGCATTTGTGATCCCATACCTTTAATCCCAGCACTAGGGAGGTGGAGACAAGTGATATGGCTGGGCAGAGAGAGGAGCTCGGATGCAGTCTGAGGATTCAATCTGAGATGCAGTCAGAGGATTTATTATGAGCATCCAGTCGCGGCATTTGTAGAGACAGGAACACCCCTTTGATCTGAGCATTGGTTGAGGTAAGAAATCTTTAATGGCTGACTGCTTTGCTTCTCTGATCCTTCAGCCTTCACCCCTGATAGCTGATTCTAGGTTTTTATTATTAAGACAAAATAGAATTTGTGCAATACTACCTTGGTATCAAAGCCTGGAAGTCATTGGTTCAAGGTCCCTGCTGATGTCTTTTCTCTCTTACCTCTTGAAAAGGCAATTCTATCAGGTCTGTAAACTGGGCATAACACAGCTTCTCACAAATTCAATTTCTTCGGGAATGCCCTTTTGCCTTCTATTGTCTTCCAGCCCATGATATTCAGAGGACCCACACTTGGCAAACAGCAAGCACCTTCACTTGCTCATGTGAGCCTATACTGTAGACTTTGATTTATTTTTGTTATATACAATTAAGCAACCTTTGTCTAAGGGAGATACATAGTTAATATTTACATTATTCAGTTTCTTTACTTTTTTGTCTCCCCATGTTAGCTTATATACCTCTATGACCACAGGCTCACTCTTCAGGTTATAAGAGAATCGTTTCTTGCTGGAAATTCTCTTTTTTTTCAAACAGTTCACATGTATAGTATTTTTTTTAACTTTCATACCATTTCTTTTGCTGGAATTTATTAAGGCCTCTCTCTGCATGCTGAATCATGATATTTTCTATCCTCTGTCTTAAAGGTCAAAACTGAGACGAATCTTTTATCATTTCTATTTTTTCTTTTTCCTTACCATTCAACTTATTTCTCCTAGGTTCTCAATTTTTGATTATAGGCAAGGCTCTTTAGCATGGGTAAAACTTGTAGCTTTGCCCTTATACTCCACTAGCAATAAAAAAAAATAGGATGTCAACACTTCGATTTTATTCGCCCCCTTTCCTTTTTCCTTGCTAGTGCAGAGGTTAAAATGGAAGATAATATATCCACAGTGTAATTTCTCCCATGGAAGGGCAAGATATCTCTGGGAACACAGATAAGCCTTGGTACACTGTTTCTATCACAGCATGATTAAGACATATTTCCATACATGCAACTTTCAGGATCCAGAATCTATTCTCTAGTCAATCGGGCATCTCCAGTCATTTCTGTACTCAGACCCTAGAAACCATTTCTGATAGAAACATGTCACTGAGATGAAAATGACCACGTGGAGATTCTCCTCAAGGGTGCTCCTCTAATAAGGCTCAGAGTCAGCCACCTCTATAATCACCCATAAGGTGAAACACAAATACCCCAGCATACAACCCAGAAGAAGGTTGCCATACTGGGATTGTCTCTGCAGATTTTTCCAATCTCAAAAAGTATTAGCTTCAAAAACTGATTCTATGTCTTAAATGCATTGCCAGGGTTACTCAACCACCCCTTCCAAATTTATCTTTGTGTCTGTCAGTTTCAACTTGAATTTCAGGCATAATTTATTCCTTTGGAGAGAAGTGAACAAAAAAGTACATTTATCCCAGGTAGGACACTGACGACAGACCAAATAACTAGGTTACATCTAAGTCTAGTTAGACAATCCAGAAAGTTTATTGGAGTGGATGAAGGCTTATTTAAAGAATCATGAATGGGCAAAAAACAGCTGTATTTAAACAACAACAACAAAAAGAAACGTTACCTAAAATCAGTGATGATTTAAAAAGGCATGCTTCCAATTTCCAGGAGGATTTTAAATATCAACACAGTTCATTGCGCTACTTCCAAACATGAATACATTGATCAAATATGCATCTGATTTTTTTTACTTGCTTCTACACCACATGGCATTATTATTTTCTATCAATAACATTTCTGTGTTAGATTTTAGAGTTTATATATGAGCAAGAACTTGAAATTTTACTACTACTATTGCGATTAATTATTCTTTTTATTTTTATTTGTATCCTCTGTTTTTCTGATCCGATTTTGAACATATCCCAACACAGTTATTTCTAACTGTTCCAGAAGTAATTAGTCTTTATAGTGTAAATTCTTGGCTCATATTTATTTGATCTTTTGTCTATGATATTAAGCCTTCCAGTTCTTGGTGTTTGTGATTTTGTTGATTGTAAGTTATATCTTAAATTAATGCTCACTTTGTTGTTTTTGTTTTTCCGATTACACTTAATCATCCTGAGTTTCTTTTTGTAGAAAGGAAATAGATACATTTGTTTAGATCATTGCAAAGAGCACAATGGGTTTTGAAGCAACAGAGTTGCTTCCTACCTGCTTGAATTTCAACTTAATATTTCAGAGCACAATCATTTTTATATCTTCTGAGCTCTAATTATATTGCATTATCTCTGTCGGGGATCTCAACCAAAACATACTTTCAAATACTGTCTAAATACTCATAACAGTGAATAATTTATTCATGGTCTATAATCTCTCTCTTAGCTCTTTCTTTCTATGTGTTATATATATATATAGTACTATTAATTATTTTCACATACACATAATTATTTTCATCTATATTATTGTGCATATGAGAAAAAGAATTATAGTTCCAAACATTTAGCATATCTTAGAATCATCATAAAGTTATAAGTAAGTTGTATTTTAATTGTTATTTGAACTATGAAGTCAGATTTCTTAGTAGACTGTTTTTAATAAAGAGAAAAATACTAAGTCAACCAACATATGTTTATGTGTGTGTGTGTACGCATGAAATTTTGGAGACAGTTGCAGATCAATATAATTTAAAATAACATAAATCTTTTAAGGAATAAACCAATAAAATTAATCCCACTTTACTACACAACTTTATGGATGAATTAGCTCAACCGATGATCATGGTTACTCTTAGGCAGGACTGATTACACTCTCTCTGTCACACCAGTTTTAAAATGTTATACTCACTGTTCTAAGGGAATGATCTAAGTCATAACCTGATGCTTTTACAGTAATCCACTTTTTACGTGCCTCTAAGTGATGGATTTATGAATTTTTTATGCTTTATAATAGAGATCTTTGGAGAATTCTTTCTGTCACTAAACAATGACTTGCAAAATATACCAGTGGGCTGTAACTATAGTAAATATCCTACATTATATAATGAACTCATCAAGGGAAGAAATTTATAACTCTTTGTGACTAAATCTGAAGTCAATTTGGTTTACCTACTTCATTTATTTTCATTCAGATTTTGCTAGCCAGGAAATATTTAAAATAATCTCCAGTACCATGATTACCTTCTATTTCTGATCCTCCAAGACACAAAAACAATCAGTTCATATGCTGGTTGAAATAATATTCCTCCTCTCTTGTTGATTACAAACAATGGACACGCAGCAATGAAAGTTTAACTTATTTATAGCCTTATGATTATTGTAAAACATTTACAAATATACAAAAATCTGAGATGAAAGAAATTATCTAAATATTTGTGGAAATACAAAGAGCCAAATATATTCTCTGTTTCTTCATTCTAATAAGTTTGATTTTGTGAGCTATTATACACATTGTAGAATAAAAAAATCATACAACTTTTACATCCTGAGCTAATGAATTCTCATCTAAGGTGTCATTTCACCTTCAGTGCTCAAAACCTAGCTTGGTTATGACATTCAAGTTTTTTTGTTTATAATTTCATCCAAGACTATAAGCTTTACATAGCATCCTCTCCACCATGTAAATCCATATGTTGTTGTGTTGCTAGTTGGTGGAATTATACTAACTTTCCACTCAATCTAGAAGAGTTGAAATCATAGCTTATAATGACAGTTGAGCCAAACATTTCAGATACGACGGAAGCACTCCACCATCTCCCTGTGATGAAGCCTATACATCACTTTACTTCTTCTTAGAGTTGAACCCAACTTTCAAAGTTGTTTTTTATAGCTTGGACTTTCCATTACAGAAGATTCATATTCCCTTTCTAGTTCTTCTCTCCTTCCTGAGAAGCTGGGCATTATAACTCAATAAAGTCAAAATTCTTCACTTTCTATACTCAGTTTATTAGACCCAAGCAGCGTCTCTCTGTACCTTCTGAGCCTAATTAACTGATTTAAAAAGTGACTGTTCTAAAAATAACTGTGCCAGGTTTTATACAGTTGGTATGATTTATTCCGGTGATCAAGTAACCATATTGAAATGATACAATATTGGACCAGAATGCCTTAAAAAGATTAAATCTCCCATCCTCTACAATAATAATCAGAATAAAAAGCTGATCTTGGACATAGTACAGGTATCAAAACTTAGTTATTATATATGAATTTTAGTATTACATTGTCAATCAGAAAAAATTGCTATAAATTTTTAAAATTTGTTTGTCATACCCATTGATTAGCATTATACCTTATTACTTAATATTGAAAATTCAATCACATAAATTTCAGATTGTATTTTCCTATGGTAACCTTTTCATATCCATAACATTTCTACTATACACAGAAGGAGAGAGACTTAAAAGCATATATGTGTTGGATTTAAAATATAAAACTTTACTAATGAAGGTATTTTTATTATTATCTTAAGCATTCATGTTAAAAATTCACAATTTCTAGCCATAAACAAAGGACATTGAGCCTATAGTTAGTGATCCTAGAGAAGCTAAATAAGGAGAACCCAAAGAAAAACATATAGGCATCCTCCTGAATATTGACCTTCATCAGGCGATGAAAGGAGACAGAGACAAAGACCCACATTGGAGCACCGGACAGAAATCTCAAGGTCCAAATCAGGAGCAGAAGGAGAGAGAGCACGAGCAAGGAACTCAGGACCACAAGGGGTGCACCCACACACTGAGACAATGGGGATGTTCTATTGGGAACTCACCAAGGCCAGCTGGCCTGGGCCTGAAAAAGCCTGGGATAAAACCGGACTCGCTGAACATAGTGGACAATGAGGACTACTGAGAACTCAAGAACAATGGCAATGGGTTTTTGATCCTACTGCACGTACTGGCTTTGTGGGAGCCTAGGCAGTTTGGATGCTCACCTTACTAGAACTGGATGGAGGTGGGGGCTCCTTGGACTTTCCACAGGGCAGGGAACCCTGATTGCTCTTCGGGCTGAGGAGGGAGGGGGACTTGATTGGGGGAGTTGGGGGGGGAATGGGAGGCGGTGGCGGGGAAGAGACAGAAATTTTTAATAAATAAATAAATTTAAAAAAAAGAAAAAATAGATAAATTTAATGCCAATAAACCTGCCCTTCTCAAAAGACACTGAAAATGAATATGTTGTCTTTTGAAATATTTTATTCTTAAAGCTTTACTTACAAAAGATACAGACATTCTTTCAGATGGGCTCTTTCTAACAAGACTGTTTTCATTACGTGGTTGTATTGCCTATGAGGAATATCTACCTGAAAATGATACTCTTTAAAGGTTCCTAATAATTCTATATACACATCTGATTTTCTTACCACAAAAAAACGTTTTATTCTTGCTTCTTGCATCCTAAAATGTATTCATGATGCCGTTCACTTCCTCTTGTTTCATTATCACTTTTATCCCATGATAAAGACCATTTATTAATGAATTCTAAAGAAATATTGCTCTCCAGATAATGCTAAAATATATAAATGTCAGAACTTCCAAGGTGAAAGAAGGGTAAATAGCTATAGCCTATGAATATCATCATGAGAAACAGATACCAAAATTATCGTATTGTTGCTATAGAGATAAACACACAGAAGAATAAAGCCAAACATGGAGGAGATGTGTCACAGCTTAGGGGAGATAAATAAGTGCCAGAACTTTGGAGACAGTACATGGGAAAAGAAGTGAGTGTTTTACATTAAATGTCATTAAGTATACACCACCATCATCATTATTATTGGTGTTTTGCCTTCATGTATGAATATGCATCTTATGTGTTCCTGGTGCCTATGCACATCAGAAGACCCTAGAACCGGATTTATGGATGGTTGTGAACCACCATTTGGGTGCCAAGGCTGTGGATTGTATTCTCTGGAAGAGCTGAAAGTGCTCCTAACTGCTAAGTCATCTCTTGAGCCCATGAATTATTGTATTTGAGAAGATCAGGGTTGTACATAACATACAGAAAGAGATACGGATGAAAACTCTATAAAGCCTGTCTATAGTTTATTTTTTTTACCACAATTACATTATAATACATGTAAAATAAAATAAAAATTATAACCTAATTATTATTATCACACATGATATTTTTGTTTATGAAACAGTTTTAAAGCATTAACAAGGCAACGAAACAGATGCATTTGTTTTTAAAAGTATTTCTTTTTTTTATATTTGATGGCTTTTTATTATTGCTGTCATTTGTTTTATTTTAAAGTGCACTCACAGGCTACATGGCTATAACTAAAATGAATGACATTGTAACTCCTAATCAAAGACAATCCTTGCATTTTCTGACCCCATTTGTTTGTCTGTCTCCAGGACGTGCTCCTTTTCCTTTTTTTTTTCAAATTTGTTTATTTATGAAGGATTTCTGCCTCCTCCTTGCCACCGCCTCCCATTTCCCTCCCCCTCCCCCGATCAAGTCCCCCTCCCTCATCTGCTTGACAATATTAAGGATTTCTGCCTCCTCCCCGCCACCACCTCCCATTTCCCTCCCCCTCCCCCGATCAAGTCCCCCCTCCCTCATCAGCTCCAACAAGCAGCCTCCAATATAATTTCAAGAAATAAAAGTATTTCTTTATTACATCAGTTTTATTTCTTGAAATTATAATGATTCCATGTATTTGGAGGCTGCTTGTTCATTTCCCAGCTGCCCAGACCCATAATTAAATCACTGTACATATATATATATATATATATATATATATATATATTTTCCTTGTATAAAGAAAACTTCCTTGAGTACCTAAAAAGTTACCTGAAAGGGAAAGTTTCATGGATCCTCAACCCTATACAAAGAACTAAGTGCAACTGATGAAGGCTGAGAATGAGAGAAATTCTCTTCCCCAGGGGATAGCTTCCCTACTGGTTTTCTTTTTTTATTGATTTTTATTGAGCTCTCATTTTTCTCTGCTATCCCTCCCTGCCTCTTCCTGCCCCCTTTAATCCCCTCCCAAGGTTCCCATGCTCCCAATTTACTCAGGAGATCTTGTCTTTTTCTACTTTCTATGTAGATTAGATCTATATAAGTCTCTCTTAGGGTCCTCATTGTTGTCTAGGTTCTCTGGGATTGGTCAACTGTGCCACAAGGACATGTGCTCATCTATGTTTATAGCAGCATTATTTGTGATAACCAGAACCTGGAAACAACCTAAATGCCCCTCGACCGAAGAATGGATAAGGATAATATGGTACATTTACACAATGGAGTACTAAACAGCAGAAAAAAATAACACCATCTTGAATTTTACAGGCAAAAGGATGGAGCTAGAAAAAAATCATTTTGAGTGAGGTAACCCTATTGGTTTTCTTATACCAGTTATCAGCCCTGAGATCATATGCATTAGCTGTCATTTTGTTTAAAAACACTTCCAACGTCTTAGTCAACAATAAACTAAGCTGTAAAAAGTTGGCCCTTATCTTATATTCTGATTTCCATAGTCTAATTGCCATTCTGTTTTTTTTTTTTTTGAAAGTGGTAATTTCAAGGATCCTTTTATAAGGGTCTGGTTACATGACACAGTAGCAACGTTTCTGTCACAAAGCATGACAAGCATAGTTCAGACCCCAGCACCATCCTTAAAACCATACGTAATGTCACACATGGGAGGAACTAAAGTAGTACTTAAGAGGAGAGAAAAAAACTCCCTGGAGCTTTCTGACAGCTAATACCATGAGCACCAGGTTCAAAAAGAATCCTCTCTCAAAATGTAAAGTGGAAAGTAACTGAACAAAGCACTGAGAATACACGGACCTTTGCCCTCCATGTGTACACATGCACACAAATGTGCAAAAATGAACATGTGTACATATATGAAGACACACACACTCCTACAAGATGATATGTCAAGAGAAAATGAGACTCCTTTAGAAACTTTAGAATATATTAGGTTTGTACTAACATTTGGTGACCATATGCAGAAAGATTGTGATAGTTTAATAGTGATGACAACATCCTATTTTCCTTTGAAACTATTTTCCAGTATATATTCCACTTATTTCTACCCAGAAATTTTATGCATCCAAGCATGATAACTAAATGTATGTATGTATGTTTGTTTGTATGTTGTATGTGTGTATACATCTATATGTTTATAGGTAATAATTATAACATATATTACATATATATGCATATATTGTAATTACATTTGTAATTGACCATACTTTTCAGAGTGTATTGAGATATGTATCTTACCTATTTTTGTGTTTATCTAAGTATTTTTATGGGAAAGGGCAACTTGCAAAGTTTGAGATATGTAGTTTCCATGCAAAATTATGTATTCCCATTTTAAAAAAAGACAGGCAATAAGAATGTCACAATTTTGAACCTGCCAAGTCAATTTTCATCTGTTGTTTTATAGTGTTTCCCTTTATAAAATCTACTGTTAAATATTTCTATACTTAATTTTCATTTGTTTTCGTTATCAAACCTTTTCCTTTGTGCCATCAGGAGTAGTTTCCCACTCTAGGATTTTTCTGTCCCCTTCAAGGGCCATGTGTTTGGCTTTATTTATCGTATTCCGTGGGGTTTCAGAGCAATCTGAAGACCAGCGAGCAGTGAAGTCTATTGTGTGCAGTTATGAGTTCTTCATTTTCAGTGCTGCCAAGCCTGCTTCATTGTTTTGGCTTTCTGTTATTGTTCTCTTGGTACTTTGAGCTTTGTTTCACTTCATCCCTCTTGGATGTTTATAAAAGAGTTAGGCATTAAATTAAATGCTGTATATTTCCTTCCACATAGGGTTCACCATGGGATCGCTGTTATATTTTCATATTTTAAGCTTGATTTTAGCAGTAAATAGTCTTAGAAACAGACTAGGATATTAAATTATTTTAGCCTTTATTAGAAAAGTTTAATGATTACCACTATTTATATTTTATTTATATGTAAGCAATCAAACCTGATATTAAGCACTAATAATGAGCTGGTTAGTCATTTGTAAAATGTAACCAGTATTTTCCATAGTTCACTTTAAGGAGATAAATTTAAAGAATTATCATAGCAAAGCCATATCAAAAGATGTTTGTCTGCATTCCTCTCTACTTACTCTTTAAAATCACTAGCTCGATTACAATTTTTCCCTGTATTCTAGATTCCTCATGTTGATGTGTGAAATCACTCAAATGGGTCTGTGTCTTCCAGTCTTTCCTTTTCTCTCTCACTTCTCTTTCAATTATAAGTGTTTGGCTCTTCAAAAAGATAAAGACCCAATGATCCAAAATACTGGCTTAGAAACACTGGTGTTTCAGAAAGTAATTGAATACTAATTTAGAGTCAGCTTATGATTTTATATTGAGAGCACTTGTAAGTTAAACACACACACACACACACACACACACACACACACAAGTCATCTGTAGTTTTCCAAAGAAAGTAGGAAGATCCTGGGACCTTTGTAGAATCACATGAAATCAGGCCTACAACAGACTGTGGAATAAGCATCCTCACACTGACACAGTGAATTTTTCTAGGTTGGTCTCTATCAGATAAATATTTTTTGCACTCCCTTCCGCTGCTTTGGCTGTGTGTTTCTATAAGTGCAGACACGAAGCTCATTCATTAATAAGAGCTTGCACCTTTATTTAATAGAGCTAAATAAGTATTCCGTCTGTGTTGACCACTGAACCAAATAATTAACCAAAAAAAAAAAAAAATCACAAGGACCGTCAAAATAAAAGAATACAAGCAGATTATTCCGAAATTGGTCATAAGAGCCATCTTTGGAAGAGAAGAAACACCATGAACCAAAACCCCAATTCTAGGAGTTATTTTGGTTCCTTTTCAGAATCGTGATTTTCAACTCAATTTGCTTCTTCACATTATGTATCTCCTAATTTCCTACAGGAACAGACAGGCACCATGGTGCCAAATAATGTTTCTTAATAAGCTCCTGACAGCTATGTTTCAAAATATAAGTAAACAAAATTTCAGCCTTTCAAGAAACTCTTATAAATCTTTTAAAACTTTTCTAACACTCATCATGTATAGAATGCTTTGTTTCCTGTGTGTGTCAAAAGGGAGCATTTTTATCTTTTCTGTAGCTACCTTCTCATCCTCAACACATTCTGAATCTATACCAAGATACTGTAGTGTAAGTATTCTCCAGTCTTTGTACACTCCTAAGTTAAAATCATCCCAAAGTTTTCTTCTAAAATAATAGTTGAAGGTAGAAGGCTTGTAAATATACCAATTCTTATTAAATTTAAGATACCACATAGAAGCAATGATTACCAGCCAACAAATGATAGTCTCTTTAAGGGATGACTTAATTTTTCTGTGATATAAGGAGTTATGTCTTGAAAACTGCTGACAATTTGAAGTCAATTATAGCCATAAAATTTTTGGTTAGTAAACTAGGAGTTGTGAGATGCACCAATGCCATGAATTCTGTCTATAGATCTGCAACCTTTATAAGGTTTTTTTTTAATGTGACCAACACTAGACACATATGGATTCTAACTATCTAGCTATGACATCTGTTTGTCATAGCTATGGTCCTTGGCTATATATATATATATATATATATATATATATGTATATATGAATTTGTTTGTATATATTGGAATTATGTTATCCAGTATTTTCTTCACTAGGGACAGTTTAATGTAAGTCTTAAGTAATAAAAAATATTACAAAACCTTTTTAAATACTCAAGAATGAGTATTATAAAAAATTGAGTCAATATGAATTTCTTTTCCATAATTTTCAGGAATTAAACATTCTTCTACACACTCAGCATCAGCATGTGGATGCCTGTTCACCACTCAAGAGTGTGGTGATATTTTATTTGTGCTATAACAAATAAACTTGCCTGATGATCAGAGTTTGGAGTGAGCCACAAGTTAGCCATAGAGGCCAGGAAGTGGTGGCACACATTTAGAATCCCTGCACTCAGGAGGCAGAGGCAGACAGTTTTCTTGGAGTTCAAGGCTAACTTGGACTACATTAGTTGATCTACTCTCAAAGAGAAGCAGAGCCAGGTAGTGGTGGCTCATACCATTAATACCAGTACTTGGGAGTCACACACCTTTAATCCCAACACTAGGGCGGTAGAGACAGGGAGGGATATGGCTGGATGCAGAGAGAAATATATGGATGGAGGAGACAGGAGCTCAGGCCATTCAGTCTGAGGACTTTTAGAGATAGGATACCCCGTTTGATCTGAGGATTTTGTAGAGATAAGAACTAGTTAGTGTCCGGCTCCTCTGCTTCTTTGATGTTTTAGGTTTCACCCCCTAATATCTGACTCCAGGTTTCTATTAATAAGACCAACAAGATTTTACACTACATAAGAGCGATGCTACTTAGGATGGACTCAATATATAAGACAAACTAAAGTCGAAGGCAATAGCCAAGTACATTCAATGTATGTAGCAACTGATACTCTGAGTGTTAAGAGGAGTTACATCAGTAAGTAAGTAAGTATAATCACAAAGTCAAACCACATTTGGTGGACAAGAAACATGTGGCAAAAGCACATTTTTCCATAGAGGGATATAAATAAATAATAGCCAGTTGTAAAGGATAATCTGAAGTATACTCAACATCTGCGAATACATGAAAACATTCCAAGAACAATTTCCTGTTTCCTTTTTTTTTAAAAGAAAAAAAAACTGAGGTCACACGACTCTTGTCTTGTTTTCACAAGCACTCAGAAATCTCACATGACTCCATGTCCACTTGTGGATCATGTTCTACTGATGCCCTTTACAATCCCCAACAACAAGAAAGGAAAAGAAAACTTAGAGTTCATTGAAGGAGAACAACACGGGTCCCATCCCTATTGTCCACAGTTCAGTCAAAGACACTAATAGTTCTTTGGTTTCTCTAGACAATTTTCTTTGTCACTATTACATTAATCTAAATCATCTGAATTTCACAAATGAGTTATTATGCCAATATGAAAAAATTGTTTCTTCTCAGTCTTGTTTATTGTTAAGCCAGTCTATAAAATATAGCCTAGTTGAGCATCTAAAAGTGAACAGAAGATATCATTTCATGAGGATATTTGAAATGATGATAGTTTTATTACATTTCACTTAAATGAAAACCAAACTCTTTAATAGAGTTATCATACAGTTACACAGTGAGTTTAAGTGCCACATGCAGCTCACATATTGAATTATTGTATAAAATAACCCATGTGTCATATATTAAGTTTATAGTGTTTCTTAATGTTGGAAAACTCATTTGGAATTAGTGTCTCTAATGGAGAACTGACGTCAGATATTTCTCTCCCATTTGTAAGGACACTGCATGGAAGTTGCTATCTTTTCTTCTTTTTTTTGCAGAAAATTAGTGTTATATTAGATTGTATGCATTTATCTTATTTTCTTGAGGTAATAGTAGATTACATAATTCCCCCTTTCTCCATCCTCACTACAAGACTTCCCTTATATCCCTTCTTGTTCTCTTTTAAATTCATGGCCTCTTCAACATTGTTGTGGTACACATGTATATGCAAATACATATTTATATATTTAATGTTTAAATACATACAGCCTGTCAGTCTGTGTAATGTTGCTTTTGTGTCTGTTTCCAGGGCTGATTATTTGGTAATTGATAACCAATTGATGTTCTCTTCCCTGGCAATGACAATTTCTCCCACACTCAGCATTTGTTATTTGACTGTTCTATTTTATGTAAAGTTGAGACCTGGTGGTCTTTCCCTGTCCACTTGGGCATGACTATTATTGTTTGCCTTGCTAAGCTCAAGTTTGCACAGTCATGTTCTTGAGGTATTATATAGCTTTTGACATCCCCAGAAGACAAAAATCCCACAGCAATCTTCTTGGTCCTCTGGCTCTTAAAATTTTTATTGTGCTCTCTCATCCTGAATCTTCCTTCAGCCTTATGTGAACATGTTGTGTTATAGATGTCCATTGTGACTGGGCTCCATAATTTGGCTTTTGATTGGTTGTGTTTTCTTTAGTGGTCTCTATCTATTGCAAAGAAAAGTTTTCTTGATGAGGGGTTGAGGAATATACTTATCTGTGGCTATAAGAACAAATATTTAGAATGGAGTTAGGTATTATGTTGGTTTAGTAAAATGGCCGTTTTATGATCTCTTCTAAGATTCAAAACCATGCTTTCTCTGGTTAATTTCTAGGTTATCAGTATCATATTTTACCTCCTCTTTTTGAGTAGACCTTAAGTTCAATTAAGGAATTATTGATTACTCCCAAGGTATCTGTGCCAATAGCTGTCCTCAAGGTAGGAAGTAAACTACATTTGTCTAATTTTCTTATGTTACCTGACATTGGAACCTTAAAAATATTTTTAATATTTAAATTGCTCATGCAAGCAACCTAAGCTACTTAAGAGCCTCCATAAACCCACTGCAACAACCAGTTCTCCTTTGACACTTGCATGGGACAAGTGAAATTACTCATATTAATTGATACACATGGATATTTCCTCCTATTCCACAAAGAATAGTGACTTTTTTATGATTCTTAACTTCTTCCCTTTATGTTCTTACTTCCTACATTCTATAAAGTTCTGTTTATAATCTAAATTGCTTAGTTGATTAAAATCCTAATGGTTATCCTTTCCTGACTATCTATATACATAATCATTGAAGAGATTCCAAAGAAATAACACCCTGTGAATGGAAATTTAGAATATAATTATGAACTGGATTTGAAACTATTACTGATTTTGTTGATGACAATATAATGGAATTTAGTCCTCTATATCATGAAATGGAAAAACATTTGCTGGAATGGTATAGCTAGTCATTTAGTCGGGTTCAATCTACCATTCATCAATGCCAACACTTCCTGTGAAAAAGATATTTGCCCTCACTATGAACTTGATTACATATAAAAATGCAATAAATTGACTGGTACTAATTGCATAAGAGAAATCCAAGGGCTGGAGAGATGGCTCAGAGGTTAAGAGCATTGCCTGCTCTTCCAAAGGTCCTGAGTTCAATTCCCAGCAACCACATGGTGGCTCACAACCATCTGTAATGGGGTCTGGTGCCCTCTTCTGGCCTGCAGGCATACACATAGACAGAATATTGTATACATAATAAATAAATAAATATTTAAAAAAAAAGAGAAATCCAAGAGAAATAATATATTTTTCAGTATTAATACTCAGCTTAGAGTTTATATAGTAAGAGATTAACTTCTAAAATCTAAAGTAAAAATAAGAAAAAGATGGACTATAGTCCATCTTCAGCAAAAGAGAAAGAGTTTTAAAATATCACTAAGTGTGGTCTCATCTGAAAGGTAAGTCAAACAGCCTTGGTGAAGACTGATTGATAGTACCATCCACACAAGCCTACCATTCTCTCTAGCCCAAAGCCAGCTGTGAATGTTTTAGAATAATGACTCTTGGTGGGATGAGCCATCACTGGAGAAGAATTCTTTTTTGGTACTCTCCTTATGTCAGAGTATCTCCATGTCTGACCACATCCTTAAGAGAGAACCCATTATTTAAAACTGAGTAACCTGAAAGTCTGAGATTGGAGAACAATGACAAATGAGGTGGAATGTAGCACAATTAATAAAAACCCAGAGACAAAAACTGGGGTCCAACCTGAAGGTCAGGAAAGCAAAACAGCCAACCACTGGCTCTTACCTCTATATCAAATGGAGATACTGTATCCAGGAATCCTCAGAATGAGACTGTGTCTAAGAACTGTTTCTTCCCTTCTTATATTCCTCTTTAGTCCTGGGATTAAAGGCATTCACCACTATGACCCACTATCTATGGCAAGCTAGTGTGGTTACTGGGATTAGAGGTGTGTGTTACCACTGCCTGGTCTGTAGCGCTGACCAGTGGGGCTGGTTTACTCTCTGATCTTCAGGCAAGCTCCATTTATTAAAATACAAATGAAATATCACTTCAACAGAATAAATTCAGTATTCAACAACACCAAGGTCAGAAGAAGTAGTCACGGAAAACATTAGAGCCAGGACACACAAAGGTAAAATGCGTAAAATGGGCAGGAGTAGACACCGTTCAGGTATTAAAGATGATATGGAGGTAGACCCATTCTTGGTAATGGCATCAACTGAAAATGACTTTGGAGTCTCATAGAATCAGCAAGTGTTTGGCCTTCAGGGCTACCTGTGACAGACGTGCACTTCAGGAGAGGAACTGTGGCTCTGCTCAGCTTCACAGCAGCTGTAGCTACATCCTTTCATCAAGAAGGCTCCTGTTTATCAGGCATCAGTGTTGCTATTGGCTTTCCCCCTTCAATGCACATGACAGACATCCCCCATCTAGAAATGGTATACCATACAGGAGAAATAACAGGGGAGTCTCAAAGAGTGAGAGAACCAGCCAGTCCCATAGACTAAGTGTGGCCTTAACCTATTCCATTCTTGTTTATTCTAGTAATTTTTTTTCTTTTTGTCTGTTTGTGTTTTTGTTGTTCTTTTTTATTTTGTTTATCATTCATTTTTTTAAATCCTTTAATTTCAGTTACGCATTTTTACTATTTGCACACCTTATTAGCATGTGGGATTTTGCTTTTGTTGTTTGACTCTGTTTTAGTAGTATTTTAATATTATCTTTCAAACTTTTATTTTGTAAAAATTTTAATCTCTTTTATTTTTTGTTTTACACTGAACACTTATTTTATTACTATATTAATTTCCAAATTTTCATCTTTTCTTTATAAATATTGATTATTTAGATTCCAATTCTTTATTATTTACCATTTTTTAATTTAGTCTTACTTCACAACTTTTAGAGTTTATTTCATCTTACATTTGAAAGTCCTAGTCCATCATTGAGGAAAATCAAGGCAGGAACTCACAGGAACATAGATCCTGGAACTAAGACTGGTCACTACTTGCTGCCTAGATACCTGACTCACTCATGAATACACTCATGAATATCTAGTTTTGTTTTTTATGTAGCCAAAATCATTATTATTGTTTTGGACCTCCTGAATCAATTAACAGTTAAAACAACATGCTCAGGCATGGTCATATGCCAATCTAATGTAGGCATTTCCTCAATCAAAGTGTTTTTTTCTCAGATGACTCTTGACTGTGTCAAGCTGATAATTAAAGTTGAACAGGTCATTAACCTTTGCATGAACTACTCTTTTAACCCATTAATTTACTTCAATGTCTACTTTGATAAATGATTAAGTGTATACCATACTCAATAATTGACTCTCTAATTATTTTTTAGTTCATGGCTTCCACACCCCACCCATCAATACATGGGTAATACATACTAAAAATGAGCAAACAAATTTTAGAATTAATCCATACTTTACATCACAAGATTTTAACAGACATTTATAAAAGACTCCACTAAGTGGAATAGTATTCTGGGAATGCCATGGAACTGTTTTCTAAAAATAGATGACATTTTATGATATAATGAAAGTCGTAACAAATACAAAAAAATTGCATTAAGTCCTCCTATCTTGTCAGATCACAGTGGCACAAAATTATAATTAAGTAACAATATGGATGTTATATAAATACTTGGAAACTGAACAATGTAACGGGTCATTGAAAAAATCAGGAAAGAAAAATAAAAGTTTCTAGAAACAAATGAAAATGAAATCACAACTTACCATCACCTTTAAGATAGAAGAGAGACAATTCCAAGAAGAAAGTTTATAGGTATGAGTAATATAATAATGGAGATCTCAGATTTTAAAAACTCAATTTAATAAAATTACAGATGAAGCAGAAGACACGATGAGTTGAAAAAGATCACCAGGGAAATACACTAGATGCAAATGTTCAAGCATAAAGGAGGGGGAAATGAGGAAAATGAATGAGTGTAAGCCTTTCTTCACCAAAAGAAAAAGTGTAAGAAAAATACATATACAAAGCTAAAATTTTCCAATACAGGGGGAAAAACTATTTGACTAAACACAGGCAACCAAAAAGGAGCACAGTAATCTTGTGATTAAAAGCATAGGTGGGTGGGCCAGGTGGTGGTGGTGCATATCTTTATTTCCATCATTTAGGAGGCAAATGTGGACAGACCTATGACTTCAAGGCCAGACCAGTCTAAAGAGCAGAGTGAATTCTAAGATAGTCCCAGAGCTACACAGAGAAACCCTGCCTAAAAACAAAGCAAAACAAAAAACAAAACAAATATTTAAAACCATCAGTGGGAATAGCAGTCAGAGATAAGAGCACATGGGAATAGGCTAGCCAAACCTAAAGTTATGGGGGAAAACCTTATGGAAAGAATATGTACAAATACTAAAAAGCATACATATGACAAATATTATACTCAATGTGTAAGAAATGAAAGCACTTTCCTTATATCAATAATGAGTCAAAGTTTACTTCTCTCTAGTATTATTCAATTATTTAAGTCTAACATAGATCAATAATCAAGAAAAGAAAATGAGATTCCAACAGAAATAAAAATAAATGAGTTGAGCTATCTGTATCTTCAAATAAAAAGTTCCACAAAATCCTAACAATAACACCCACACACACACACACAAAAATTGTACCTGAAAACGAAAACTTTCAGGCAAAGTAGTTCCATACAGTACCAACACATAAAATTAATACTTCATAATAATGTGGAGGAAATTTTACATTTAGAACAGATTCAGAAAAGCAAAACGAAACAGATCTCTAAATCTAGTATAAACACAGCCAGAGAGATTTAAATCTTCTACAGGGCAGGGATGATGACTCCCTGGGCAAAGCATTTATTGCATAGGTAGAAGGACCAGTATTGAAATTCCCTAGAGCCTTACAGAGGTAGAAATAATAGCATATGTGTTCAATCCCAGTGCCTCTATGGGGAGATGGAGGGCAGAGCTAAGAAAATACCTTAAAGCTTGTGAAATAAATATCTAGACTGACATACACAACAGGAAAACAAACAAACAAAACACAGAAACATCAACAGTCAACAAGCAGAAAATCCTATCTCTAACAAAGTGGAAGGCAAGTACTGACGAGTTTGTAATTCACCATCAAAGCAGGCCATTCAGGCACTCACATTCTCTCTCTTCACTCTCTCTCTCTCTCTCTCTCATACATACACAGTTGTTGTTTATTTTTTTGTCTTTGTTTGTTTTATGTTATGAGCACTGACCTAGCAGGTTCATCTCTACTGGCTTTCCTGACTTACTTTTTTTTTTGCAGTTACAATATTTATATCTTTTTTATTTTTATCATAACTAAGAAAACTATAAATATTACTATTTAATCTTCGACTCCATCAAAGATTCCAGAAGTTTCTAATATTACATTTGTTAACAGAAAGTGTATTGTAAGCAGCTTCCAAAACTCTAGAATTTTGTCTGGGCAGTCACCAAAAGTTTTTCTGTACTGTTGGGGCATCCATCTTCAGCCACTTCAGTCCATAGTGTCCAGCAGACTTTTCCATGAAGCAGGAAATTTCAAAGACAGTTCTGCTTATATTGGCAGTTTGTCATTGACTTTCTTCTGTGTCCTGAAGAATGCCTGTGTACTGCAGACTCTTTTATGAAGCAGGAACCTGAAGGATCTTCTCACCTTTTTTTTTTTTTATCTTTTTTTTTTTTTTATAGTCCCAATGAGGAGCAGAAGGAGGGAGAACATGAGCAAAGAAGTCAGGACCACGAGGGGTGCACCCACCAACTGAGACAGTGGAGCTGATCTACTGGGAGCTCACCAAGACCAGCTGGACTGTGACTGAAAAAGCATGGGTTAAAACTGGACTCTCTGAACATGGCGAACAATGAGGGCTGATGAGACGCCAAGGACAATGGTACGGGGTTTTGATCCTACTTAATGTGCTGGCTTTGTGGGAGCCTAGCCAGTTTGGATGTTCACCTTCCTAGATATGTGGGAAGAGGGAAATGGGAGGCTGGGAGGAGCTGACTTACTTTTATAGTGTGGGAAGGCATTATGTATGTGTCTTACTTGGAAATTCTTTTTTTAAATTGATTTTTATTGAGGTCTACATTTTTCTCTGATTCCCTCCCTGCCTCTCCCCTCTCCCAAGGTCTCTATTGTGTGAAGAGACACCATGACCATAGCACTTTTAGAAAGTAAAACATTTAATTCAGGCTGGCGTACAGTTCAGAGATTTACTCCAATATCATCATGGTGTGATACATGGCAGCAGACCAGGAGACAAGTATCATTTAAAACCCCAAAACCTGCTCCCAGCGACACACTTTCTCCAAAAGGCCACTCCCTATGAGCCTATGGAAGTCATTTTAATTCAAACTACCACAGTACACTACCAAAATTGCAAAACAGTCATCTCATTCAGCTGTGAACTTGTAGGCTACAATACTGCCTACCCTGAAACAACAGGTCCACTGAAGAAACATGGACACCAATTTTAGGGTAGTAACTAACCACTTTCTGGTTTGATTTAAGGCTTCATCCATGAGATGGAGCCAATAGCCGGCACTGTTAATGACACAAGAATATGTGGCTCTATAGGTCACAGGCCCTGAGGGAGAACCTACTACCATTGTTCTGCTAAATGAGGGATAATATGCATTCAACCACAATTTTGCAAATAATTTATCTGTGTAAGGAAGAAAGAATTACTGTCATTAACATTATCAGAAAGTCTCTCTATTATTCTCAAAATTAGGGAAGACTTTAGAGAAGCTATAAGTTTGTGTTTAATTTAGTAATTTGCTTATTTCTTCTTTCTAAATTAATGTGAAGACTGCAATGAAATATATTTGAGATCAGTACCTCAATGGAATAGAAGCTCATAGACTTCTGGCAACTTAATTAATAAGCCCAAAAAATCAAATATTAGAGTCTGGATCCAGATATAGGAAGCTGTCAATGTAGTTCCTTTATTTTATTAGGATGAAGGCATGCATCTTACATCATGAGTTAAAATGAGCATTCTATAGAGGACTCATAGTAAAGATTTTGAGGTGTCTGATCCAGACGGTCTTTGGCAGTTACTGAAACTGCTGCTAAAGAATGGGGGCAGCTGGCCATAAAGACATGGATGCAGCTTTGCCATCAAAACTGGACTTTAAAGGCAAGACGCTGGGTAGACTAGTTTGGCCTGTGGGAGTGGAGTTTGAAACATTACCTCAGACCATTTCACAAAATAATAATCAGTTTGATAAACAATCACTCAACTAAAAAGTATTTTATACTCTAGAGAATTCATTCAGATTGCATGTCTTCTGCAGAAGATTCTAAAGCCATTTGTGAAGCCAGCCCTCAAAGGTAGATCAGAAAGTCTCAGCACTGGCGGTGGCAATGTCAGAGGCTGTTCTCAGTGGACTCAAGAATGTAGTGGTCATGAATGTCTGGTTTTCTCTTTATTCATATATGCTTACTTATACAATTCACCTTATATAATACAATTCTAGAAGTCAAACGTCTGCCTTTTAAGATTTCAAATTGAAAGGGTAAGACATGTTTTAGCAAAGAGTTTAGATACTGAGTAACAGATGCTCAATATGTGCATCATGTCTATAAGGTGTCTTGTAACCACCACATGTGTCGGGTAACTAGTAGGCTAATGATTAACCAGGTAAAAAGAATCAATTCGATCATTTTTACCAAAGGCAATTTTGTCAAACCAGAGAGGCATCTTTAAATATTTTTTCCAATAATATGGATTTATGTCCATCTGGTCCAAATATCAAGTGATCTATAAATGTGTATAGATAGATAGATAGATAGATAGATAGATAGATAGAGATTTGAAATAGCTACATCTGTTCACCAATCATACCTTTAGAAGGTCAAATAAATAGATGATTTTATGTCAATACTTTAGTTTGTGATTTTTTCAGTATAGTTTCTGTAAAATTATTATATTTTCAAACTGTCAAGCTAATTTTCAGGTACACTTTCTCTAAATTTAGAGACAAAATTGCCTTTCTAAAGTAGCTTGTGATTTTAAAATATTAAATTTGTGTGTTTGTGAATTTAAAACATTAAAGTCCACAATGCCTATAATTGGGACGAGTGTGTATGTGTGTGTACACCTCATATAGACAGTTTCCACTCTATTACTTTCTCTTGCTTCCTCCTTCACTATTTTGTACTGATTTGTGACACACTTAGTTACCTAATGATATTTAACATGCTTAATTAAGTGCTTAGTGCTATTGTTCTTAGATAGATTAGCAAACTTAGAAAGGTAAGAACAACATTTTTCCTGTCCTTTACTATATTCTCTGGTACTACTGCAATGTATGGAATGCAAAATATCTTTATAAAGAAATATGACAGGGTTAATTAAGTGATTACCCCCCCCCATTAGTTAAAGTATAGATGGAAAAAAAAGTGTGCTAACAAACTATTTGAACAAATAATCTTCTATGAGTTGACACTTCATTTAACTCCTAGGATAACTTTTACATTATCTCTTATGATGTCTGTCTGATTTGACATTCTTTGTGGAAGTGCACCAAACAATGAGTGTGGTCGATCCTGCAGTTTGTTGAAGAGAGCCATCAGTCTTCCGTGCTGCTCGCTGAGATCATGGTGTAGAAAATGCACAATAAAGCTTCTGATAGAGCTACTAGAGCAATCATATTAATTTTTTTTTGTATTAGCACAGCAAGCAGTTACACTTCCAAAAAGTGCTTTCACACCTGTCTTCTAATTTGAAGCTTACAAGAACAGGAGCTGGGGAAAAGTGCCAGCAACCTTTTCCACTGTTCAAACATGGGCTTCCAGAATGAGAAGAGTGGCGATGAGATCCTAGTTTTCATACTTTTGATCTCATTGTCTGGACATCAGATAACTTTGACATTACCAGGTTTGTAATATACATAAGTACTTAATGTGATTCCGCAGCATACGTATAGTTAACCAGTCACTTACCGCAGCTAAAGGACAAACTGATGAAAAGCACAGCCAGAATATACTGTTGGGATTTATTAATCAGGAGAGTAGCATCATCTTTGTTAGGGAGACAGTATATAGCACAAAACCACAGGCACTGCAAATGGATAAGTGTTGCCATTTTTTCAGCGCCAGGGCATACTAATCTTTATGGCTACATATGAAAGTGGCACTGAAATATAAAATGTTTGTTTTGGGAAATCACATCATATACATAACGGAAGGCAATTCTGAACAAGTCCCATTTCCTTTCTTTCATAATGCTGTATAATCCATTAGATTTATAGGAGATAAATCTATTCCATATTATCAATTCCAACTATTATGTTGATTTTTTGGGGGGGAAAGTATAAGGTAAAACCTTTTCTTATATGTTTGAAAAATAGGGGGTGATGACAGGATTTTTTTTAAACCAGTGACATTTAAGAAAGGGATTTGTAGGATATCCTTATTTTTCAATGCTTCCTGTCTGTGCCCTGAACAGAAAGGAAGAACAGACATCTCGCAGCTATATGCTAATGGTGGTTGAGGGATAATACAATCTCCTTACCTGCCCCTCTGCCATTCACTTTCTTATAATATGTCCTTAACTCACTCAAGTTTTCTTTGTATACAAGGAAGAAATTTCATCTTAAAGAGTTAATTTATTTTATTCATTTTGTTTAAAAGATTTCTTCATCTATCCTGATGCTTCATTACTTCAGTAATCTTTGAATAAGAAAAATAAATAAACAGTATGTTAAATACTCCAGGTCAGTGACTTAGCACTGAGTCAGTCTCTGGTTGTACTAAGGTTAACATTGAGGTAGAGAGTAAATTAGTCCCTGTATTTGACAGTCTGAGGTTTGCCGCTTGGTGAGTAGATGACTTTGCCCAACTGGATCTAAGGGCGTAATCTCACACTTGATAATCACATCTTCACAATAAATACAATGAAGGACTTCTATTATCACACTTTATAGTTGAAGATAGAAAACCATAGAGAGATCACCAGGATTCTTTTGAAGACAACGTTTATCTGGAATGTTTATCTGGGGGTTATTTATTTAAATGTTAAGAGAAAGTTCTAAAAGATAAGACATCATGTTACTCTTATTAAGACCCTTTGGCTGTGTGTTAGACATTCAAAAATGATTTCATATATATTATATTTTTCTTTGATGACATTAATAATGGAACATATTCCAAATGTATTTCTTGACAATTTCTCTGATAATTCTTGATGATAGACTGTTAAAAAAAAAAAGCCCTAGGTTACACCTGCTTTAACCTTAGGAATGAGGGTGCTTCAGTCTCCATTATAAATTAGAAATTCATCAGCTTTTTCAATTCATTAATTTAAAAAATTCTTTCATAGCCTGGTCTGATGGTGCATGCTTTTAATCCTAGTATATGGGAGACAGAAGTAGTGGATCTCTCTGAGATCAAAGCCAAACTCAACTATAGAGTAAATTCCAGGAGACACCAAACTATACAATCAGTTTATGTTTCAGAAAAATAATAAAAATAAAAAATAAACTAAAAAGAAATGAATTCATGTTAATTCATAGAACAGCACTTCTGTGTTCTTCCTTTAGCATCTGGAGTACCCAAGACCTAAGATGTATTTCTGTGGATTTAGAGTCTAAAATGGCACCACATGCTGAGACTAATGATAACACATAATAATAACTGCTGTGAAGGTTGTTACCATGTCAGCCCTAGTTTTATTTCATTTCAAAAATAATAATTTCAGTGCCCATTGCTGTGCCTCTGACTACATTTACAAATCAAAACCATATTTTACATTTTCAAAACGCAAAATATCAACACCCAGATCATTCAGAACTCAAGAATCAGTCTAAATGATTGCCTGCGCTGCTCATAAAGAAAGACAGTGAAGTGTGGTTGAGAGCTGAGGTGGGATGTCAGTGGAGAGCCAGCTTAGAAGCTCAGAAATGTGGGTAGTTGTGGAGTTTATCTGATGCAAGTAAAATGATACTGAATTTGTATATCTCCCCCACTGCAGTATAAATGAACATAAAATATTAAAATGAAATAACTGTCTACCTAATATTTACCCTTTTGACAGGAGCATTTTTCTGAGACCTTTTCAATTTTTAAAGTCCTAATTCAATACGAGGTATATGGAAGTGTTGTTTCTCTGATGTTTTTAAGTTGTAGTTAAGTTGTGTTCCCAAAAGATCAAGTTCTGTGTCTGAACACTTAGATCTATGTTTTTAGATTGCTGAAATGTCTTAGTTTGTGTTTTTATTGCTGTGAAGAGATATCATGACCACGGTAGCTCTTGTAAGAAAAACAGTTTATTGGGGTGACTTCCTTACAGTTTCAGAGTTTCAGTCCATTATCATCATGAGGGAGAGCATGGTGTTCTGCAGACAGATATGGTACTGGAGTTGAGACTGCTACATCTTGCAGGCTGCAAGATGTCGACTGTTACACTGGGCAGTATTATGAGAATAGACAACCTTAAAGCCCATTCCCGTAGTGACACACTTCCTCCATGAAGGCCATACTTGCTCCAACAAAGCCACACCTCCTAATAGTGCGACTCTCTATGAGATTACATTCAACCTGACCCAGGAGCTCCCTCTCTCTCTCTCTTTCTCTCCCCATCCCCTCTCCTGTGTATGTTGAGTGGGAGTTGTTTCTGAACTGATGTATGTTTTTACTTGGTGCAACTTCCTACCTCATCCCTTCCTCCTTGTTTGTGTGTGTGTGTGTGTGTGTGTGTGCGTGTGCGTGTGCGTGTGCGTGTGTGTGTGTGTGTGTGTGTGTGTGTGAAGTTTCAGGAAACATCACAAAGAAAAGAACTTATCTGGTGATTAAAAAAAATCTTCAGTGTTCAAAACCACCTATAATTCTACTGAACTAAGTGTATTCCCAATGATGCTTTCTATTAAGTTATTGAGATAAGGAAGATAAGAAGAGTGGTATATCTTCGGTGTCACTATCTTTGCTACTAGCCCCACAAGGATACTTCATTTATATCTAAGGTTATGGTAGACACTCTTCATCCAGCCCTTTCCTTTGTCCTCACATCTCACTTTCTTCATGGAACTCTATTCAGGATATTATTCTTTGGTATTTTCGCATCACATCTTTTTCTTTTGAAATATTCTTTACTGCAAATATTTCTTTCAGTAATACATTGATTGATTTCCCAACCTCTCAGGTCAAATGCAATATTATATAAATTCGAAATAGCATTGATAATTTCAGCTAAAATCTGTAAGACACCTCAGTTATTTTTGCTTTACATTTGTTCAATAACCATTTATCTGTCTATATAGATTGTAAACTCAATGGGGAAATATATTGGTTTTCTTGTTGTGAATGTATTCACACCACTGATTTCAAATTTGTTTCATTGGAAGTGGTAAGTAAATACTATTGAATAAACAATTGAATGGATTGCTAAAGGGGAATTGAATTAATAAAAATTTCAGGGAGAAAATTTGGGTGAATTGCTGACATTATATATTCAGTTAACAGACAAAACTCAATCCTTACTGCTTCTATGTATGTTTACACAAGTGTATGTATGTACATATACACTTATGCATGCATTTATACATGTTTGTGACTTAAGAGGATGTAGATTAATATTGAGAGAGGTGAGCTATCAAATGCAAGTGGAACTAAGTTCATGAACTTGTGTTTCTGATGAGACAGTTAATAGCATAACAAATTAGACAATTTAGTTTTCTCTTCTCTTCTGGGCTCAAAGTATGAGACCATTCCATGTTTGTGAATAAATGAAGATTTAATTATTTGCAGCTTTAAACAAGATAGGTTAACATTCAGAGAGAGGAGGCATAATTTTATTAGTGCATAGTAATTATAAAAAGTAAGGGGTTTTGTTAATATTTCCATATTACTACACCCATTCCTTGACAAGACTTTTCCTAGGGAGACTCAACACACACATTCACTCACCCCAGAAGGGTAGCCCAGGACAGACCAAAGTATGGACACCACTAAAACCAACGTGGTGAATCAAAGTTTTATTTGAGTTATTTACCATAAAATGGGTAAGAGTTTACTTACAAGAGCATAAATGACTCAAAGACAGTTGTATTGTTAAAGCTCACCCAAATATTGGTGATGGCTCACAAAAGTTGAGACCGTGGAACACACTGTAAGCTGTTTAACAGATTGTAGAGTATCATTTCCAATTCATTCAGTTTGTCTAAACCTCTTCCATGCAACTCTGTTGGTATTCCTTTCTTCAGAGCAACTGCTCTGGACTCAAAGTTTTCTTTGCACCTTGACTTGTATGACAGTGACTCTCAGTAACCCTTATTGTTTATGCTGGGGGAAAGGGACCCAGTAAGTCTGGTCAATTACAGGGACTTCCTGAACCTATTTTAAGTTGTTAAAATTTTTCTTTAGGAGCTTTTTGGAGATATTAAATGTTTCAATCTCAGAGGAAACTACTATAAAACAACCCAAGCTATGACATTTTTTCTACTTCTCAACCTTAGTTTTCTTTCTTAAAACTTAAATAAAACTTAAAATAGCCCTTTCTACTTTCTTGTTCTTTTACTTTTTAATATATATATATATATGTATATATAATCTTTCTTGAGTTTATAATATAATTGCATCATTTGCTGTTACCCTTTCCTTCCTAAAATCCCTTACATATACTCTCCCTCCACTTGAACTTTCAAATTCATGGTCTCACTATTTAAATTATTGTTACATATAATATATATACATATATATATATATGTTTTATATAGATTTGTTTGTAATAATATATGTGTAATACACATATATCCTAAATGTGAAAATACAAACTAATTCAGTATGTTCATTACTTGTATGAATATGTTTTCCAGGCTAACATTTTTTTGATTTGTTATATTTTTCTATAATGTATTATAATTGCTAAAAAGAGAAGCTAATTTGCAAGGTGGGAATAGTGCATGCCTTTAATCCTAGCACTTAGGAGGCAGAGACAGGCATATCTCTCTTAGTTCAAAGCCAACCTGGTGTACAAGAGCTAGTTCCAGGACAGGCCCCAAAGCTACAGAGAAACCCTGTCTCCAAAAACAAACAAAAACAAAACAAAAACAAAACAAAGAGAGAGAAGCTAATTTGATGGAGGATTGGAACTATACTTATGTGTGGGCTAAATGATAAATTTTTAAAATGTAGTAAGCGATGGTGTTGACTCTGTAAACTGAAAATGATAGGTTCTCCTCTAAGATCTGTGGTTGTCCTCCAAGATCTGAGACTTCACTAACCCAGGATGGTGACAAAATTTCTTGTAGTAGGCATGATTAATCCTTTGTTGAAAAAGCCTTAAGTGCATTTAGGAGTGTTGGCTACTGCCAAGATATGCATGGCAGTATGGTACCCTTAGTTTTTTTGTTTGTTTGTTTGTTTGCTTTTTTTTTGTCAATCATCAGAGAAGCTATACTCATGAAGTTTCTTATCTTCTCTTTTAAAGTTTTGTATGTGAAGAAAAAAAGTTGATCTGAGATAAAACTACATTAGAAAATAGGGCTGAGAAAGCCACACTACAAACGCATAAGTGTCCACACAGTACAAAAGGTGAATGATAAGTATTAGTCAGTACTTATGCAAGAAAGAGGAGTCTGAAGTTACACAGAGGATACTGATATGTATTTAATCTAAATTTATTCTTAAAGCATTCTTTTGAAAAATGCTAGCTATTAATCTCCAGTTATGTTGTGCAACTGAGCAAGACTTGAGGTGAACGAGTACAGGAATACAAGAATTATAATTCCATTCCTTCTGGGAATATAATTGGCCCTGTGTGTTATATTCTGCTATCAAACTATGGGTAGAGAATGGCAGGATGTATATCAAACTTTTTGGTAATATTACTGTATTGGTTTTCTTTCTTTTTGGTTTTTTGTTTTCAATAATTTATGCTTCTGTTTTTAGTCATTTGCTAAAGTTTAAATTACAGCTACAATAACTCTTTCACATCAACATTTCAAAAAATGTCTTTTTAAAAATCAAAGTGATACTCCCATTATGTGGTGAGGAGTGATGGATGGGCACACCGGAGGCAGCGTGTGTGAGAAGATAGCATGGCTTGTTTTCCATTTGGAAGCTTCTTTCACAGTCACATTATATGTACTTAACTATCTAAGTGTTTGCCAAGCTCTAAAATAAAAGAAATCAAAATCAATGCCACATGTGCAAAAAAATCCATAGTTTAAGTAAATAATGCTAGATTGATTAAGATATCTATATCTTTTTATGTTAACCTTTATTCTTATCTCATTCAGTGGTTTCTACTGGGAGGTAAGTCTTGCCATATAAAAATATGAGATAACAGTACTGCATTTTCCAAACTCTGTTCTTCCTTATCTTCTGTGGTCCAGCTCAGAACTGGGCTGTATGTTTGATTTCTTAATCATTTTTTTTTCCACCTGCCAGGTCCTATTATCTTCTTAAGTATTCTCTGCTATCTTCTTTTTTTTTAAGACAAATGGAAATGTTACCACCCTGTCTAACATTCATTCTTTTTGATAAAATTATCCAATACAATCTGTTAAGGTAGCAGACTCTCTCAGGAGACTTGAGAGAGAAAGCTGAATAGGTGTTATTAGCAAAATAGAATGAACATACAGTGTACATACTACAGGACAGAAAATAGGCTGAATAGGTTAAAGTTCATAGTATCCAAGTTTCTCAGTCTTCCTCACTTCTTAAATGATGATTTGAAAGAGAGACGCATATATAAGAGCCCCACATTAAACTATATTTCGTGTGGGAATAAAGAAAGCAAAAGATACAAATTTCCCTTCAATAGAAGAAGCAAAAAAATACTTAGTAAGAGCAGTAAAGAAAGAAATCTTTATTATTATTTAGTAACACTGGTATTCCAGAGAGTAATCATCAACAGAGAAGATGGGGAAAGTGTTAGCCTTCTATGATTCCTATATGATAAGTGCTTTGAGTTCCTATCTAAATATTTATTAAGCAATTTCATCATATTTAAAGTTGTTTGTTTTTCTAGCTGTTAATAGCTTTGAATTGTTGGCAAAATTAAATAGGACCTAAGGGTACTATTATATTCTAATATGGAGTGTCCAATGAGAGAAGGAATGGAAATGAAGCAGCAAAACAAATATAATGCTAAAAATTGACGTGACATTTTCATACGCTCCCTCTGAAACCAAGAGAGTTCAGACAATTTTTCTTTCACAATTATTTCTTTCCATTAACGTGGAGTCCATCTAGCAAATGTTTTTGAAATCAAAATGCTCTAGCAGGAAAAATAAATAATTAAATTTCGAAATTGCATGCAAATAAATCCTGAATATTCAGTTGAACCAAATTTTAATGAATAGTATCTTGGTTCAATATGCTTCCTTATTTTGAAATTTTGATTACATTTAATTAATTAATTAATATGTAATTAATGAGTGTGAGACTGTGTTTGCCATAGGGCTCTTCCAGAAGAAAAACTTGAGGTAGTTGATTCGCTCCTACCATGTGGATTCTGGGGGCTGAAATCAGGTCAACAGGTTTATAAGCATGTGCCTATACCTAACAGGTCATGTAACCAGCATTCAGAAAACATTCTAATAAAATATATTAATTACCTTCAGGATCTTAGATTATGGCCCCTTGTTTGAATGATCTTTCCTAGGGTCTTGAGGCTGGCAGGGCAAATCTAGAGATAGAGCACTTGGTTAGCATAAGCAAAGTCTATTATTTAACCTCCAGTAGGACCTAACCCCAGCATGGTGGTACAAGCTTGTATGTAATCCCAGGACTGAGGTGGTCAAGGCAGGAGCTCAAAAGTTCCAGACCATCCTCAGCTATATAATGAGTTATAGGCAAACTGACCCTTCTTGTTAGCCCTGATAATTTTTAATTTTGTAAAGTATAAATTTAAAATCTGTCTGGTGTTTCTTGATTATTTACTTTGTTCAGCGTAAAAATGTACTCAGCCTCTCAAAATATGCAAGAAATATTCTCATCTATACAACTTACAATATAGTTGTTACAATTGAATTTTACATATTCACATAAACCACTGTTATAAACAAACAGTGTGTGTATGTGTGCATACATATGTGTGATGTGTATAAAGATATATATGCAGTAGGCAGGAAAAATGAGTATTATTTTTATAAATGAGTTATCTCATAACTGTATTTCTACATGTTTGGGGATGCACTTTAGCTGTGTTCCACTCTAGCCAGTAAAACTTCTAAAGCTTAGACATAGGAAAATAAACAAATTGCAGGTACTTTTCTAAGTAATATTGAGCGTAGTAAACTAATTCAATGATCTGTATAATGAATATATTCATTCAAATCACTGAAATACTGACTTTCTAGGGTAACTGTGAGATTGATGGTAAAATTTCCACTGCTGATGGAAATTTCCCGTTTGGAAAAGTGATGGTTGTCCTTGGTGGAGTGAAAGCCTAGCTAGCAAATAGAAGCAAATGGTGGGCAGGGCACCTGTGGAAGGGATTGTTATCGTAGAGCTTGGTTCTTCCCTTGTGACTTTCAGCTTGAGCAATTATTCGCTCTTGTAATTTTCCCAGCTACCCTTTTTTCCGAGACTGTCCTGGAACTCACTGCATAGACCAGGCTGGACTCAAACTCAAGATCGTCCTATAGTGATATTTTATTTATGTTTCATAAATCAAGTTTGCCTGAACACTAGATGGTAAAACTAAGCCACAAGTGGTCAGGCAGTGGCATCACAGAGCTTTAATCCCAGGATTTGGGAGACAGAGGCAGATGGACCTCTAGGAATTCACGGTCACCCTGAGCTACACAGGATCAATACAGAAACAGATCCAGGTGGTGGCACCCCACACCTTTAATTACAAGACTGGGGAGTCACATGCCTTTAATCCCAGCACTAGAGCGGAATATGAGTTGGGGTGGGACAGGAACCCTCTCTCTTTCAGTCTGTGAACTTCTTAGAGGTAAGAATTCTCTACTGGCTTGGCTGCTTTGCTTTTCTGATTTTCAGGTTGAACCCCATTACCTGTCTCCGGGTTTTTATTATTTTGCTACCGTTGCCATCTGTCTTAGTTAAGGTTACTATTGTGGGAAGAGACACCGTGACCATGGCAACTCGTATAAAGGAGAACCTTTATTTGGGTTACTTGTTTGCGCTCAGAGGATAAGTTCTTTAACTTCATGGTGGGATGTGACTGCATGTGGGAGATGGGGTGCAGGAGAAGAAGCTGAGAGTTCTATATACGGCAGGCAACTGGAAGTGGCCTAAGTGTCAGACTTAGTGAAGTCTGAGTAAAGACCTCAAGACCCTACCCCACAGTGACACACTTCCTCCAACAAGGCCATATGTATTTCAAGAAAGCCAGACCTCTGACTAGTGCCGCGCTCAATGGTGAATGGATTAGAGAGTGAGCTGTGTGACTTTGTGGGCCGCAGTACAGCTTCCACACAAGATTCTTCTTTTTGTTGTCGCTGTGTTTGGGTATTTATTGTTGATTGATTGGTTGGATGGTTTGGTATGGTTTTGGTTTTGATTTCAAGGGGGAAGTTGCAAGGACAGAGGGCAGACAAAAAGACACTGGGAGATGAGTAGGATCAGAATGCATGATGTGAAATCCACAAAGAATCCATAAAAGTTAACAATAAAAAAGGGAAAAATCGGGGAGGAGGCAGAAATTTTTATTAATAAAAAAAAAGGAAAATAAGGGAAAAATGGTCTCTATTAACATTAGAAATCCTCAAAAGAATTAAGTTTTTAATCCAAATATCATGTCACATTTGCAAAACAAATAATTCTAATATCAGCAAACTATCAAGGATATACATAAAAATACAATTTAAAAATAAAATGAATAACAAGCAAAAGTAATTGTACTACTATGAAAAATCAAATTAACTTAGTGAGTTTAAATATTCTGTCAACCTATTTTAAAACATATGACTCTTTCTTATGATAATGGGAAGTCTGAACATGGAATGAAAACAGAAAATATATACATTCATGTATATGAATACAATCAGTTGGAAAAACAGGTCATCCCCATGAAAGACATCAAGGAGAGGTATGTGGGAGAGGGTTCAGAGAAAGTAAAGGAAAAGGGGGAAGATTCAATTATATTACACTCTGGAAAATGAAAATACATAATTAAAACATATTACATTGGCTTGAGAGATGGCTCAGTGATTAAGTGGACTGGGCTGTTCTTCTGGAGGACCAGAATTCAACTCCAAGCACCTACAAGGCTGCTCAAAAATTGCCAATGACTCTAGTTCCAGGGTCCCTAATATTCTCCTTGGTACTCTGCAGGAATGGGTCATTATCATGATTTACAGATATTTGTGCAAGCAAACACTAATACATAAGGAAAGTGTTCTTATATGAATACAATTGCTTCCAAAATATTTTGATAACATTTTTAATAGATAAGGCTACTATCCACAATTTTCTTGAAAAGACACTGCACTTTCTGTCAGCTTTGCATCACACTTTTGACTATTAGACCTGAAAGTCACAGAGGTGAGAAAAACATGCAAGTGCCCTGTTCTATATGTGGCTGCCTCTGCCCCCGGCACCAGCTGTAGCATCTTCGGCTGTTAGTAGCTGACTTTGCATTTGGTTTCTTAATGTGTGTATTGAGTTTTCTTAACAGGTTAACAAGAAAAAAATCAAAGATATAAGAAGTGAGAGAAAGAAGAAAAATAAAGTCTAACTCCAAAGAACAGCTGCAGAGCATAATGGATAAACTAACTTTTTTCATTTTTAATCACATGAACTAGATAAATAATTAAAAACTTTAAATATATAATGCTTTCAAAGAAGGGAAATGAGCCAGGTTTCCAAAGATATTGACTTCCAAAGTGCTATATGGAGAAGCAAAGTATTAAATTTTTAAATATTCTGATCTTAATCTTTACATTACAGACTATCTGTGTATTGATTGGTGCAGTGTGTTTTCTTTCGTCTACCAAAAGCCATTTACAGACATCACTGACTGTCATTCTGGGAAATGCATTATTGTAAGATCATTATCTCTCCACATACTCAGAATATTCCTGAGTCTGTCTTCTATCATGTTTGGGCATAAAATGTAAACAACACTCTTAAATTCAGAATAAAACTGTGATACTAAATTTTTCCTTTGGATATTCAAACTGTGAATCTGTGCTAGATAAAACTTTAAATGCACAGTGCAAAACTGGTTTAATTTAAAGAACAGTGAAAAAGGAGTTGTGTGAATTCACAGTCACCTCTCAACAGCACTGTTAGAAAGTGGGAGAGTCTCAATTCATATAGTGAGTACTGTATACACACAAACCTTCAGTAACTCAGAGTCTTCATTTTTTGGATGCGTTTCATTGAATACATCTTACTACCACTAATAGCGCTGTTGACCACCTCAGATATGAGCCAGTATCTATGTCTATAAAAGTGAATCCCTAAATTAGCTTCTCTTTTCTTCATATACACATAATATAGCAACACATTACATATTGATTTATAACATGCTCATCAATTTAAAATAGTAAAACTGCTTTGTCCATAGCCACTGTTAAAGCATGTGATGTTTTGATGAACATTCATACCTTCAGTGTGCTAAAATAGGAGCAAAGGAAGAGTAACTTTTAACTTATATACAAATTTTAATAATCCCAGAAGCTTGGATCCAGGCCGTAAAGACTGCAAATTCCAAATGTTTCAATAATAAATCATTTTTTCTTTCAATAAGTCAAATCATATTCTACCAAAATTGATGTTTTCCCCTTTCTGGTTCTGACTTTAGCCTCCTAACATAACTAAATGCTTCTTTTGTCATAGTTTTATTAAAAAATTTGGCCAGATTAGAAACAGTTTTAACTACTCATAAGCCTTCAGTACAATCACCATAGCTGGAAACCACGCTTCTGTTTTTCTTTTATTAACATTGCCTGTACTCACTAGACTCTAAACTAATAGAAGATCAGAAAATGCATCTTTCATCCTGTACTTCATTCTTTAACCCTGATCCCCAACAGTGAAGACACTATTTGACTATAATCAAATGAACTTTTTACATTGAATAAAATGGTTAAAGTCATGTAACTAGGAATTTCAAAGACACGTGATGAACAATTAACACCTTGTATGGGACTTCTAAAGGGAGGTTGATAAAATATTTAAGAAAAAAGTGATACTTTTTGCCCAACTTATATTCATAATGATGGGGATGCTGAAACCTGGAACATTAAAAAAAGCATAGCATGCCAAAGATTCTTTGTGTGTTGTTTTATGTATTTATGCCGATGTTTAATATAAAATTATGCAATTTAATACACGAAGATTTATGCATTGGCACAGACACTGCATGCATATATGCCCTCAATTACTGAAAATGACTATTTTTGAAGGGATGTTCAGGTAAGCTTATCTCCCAAATATGTAATTAGTACTGATGACACCAGACATATGTCCATTCTGCTGCAGCCCTGCATGTCAACTAATTATGGTTTTGCTACTCTCCAAAATGATGTATTTTTATGTAAAGTAAATGAAAATGTGTATTCATTAATGCCATATATGTCCATATATTTTACTGTCTTTGAAATTGTCTTTCCTTTATAGAGCATTGACATTTAAACAGGAGCCAAGAGTTTCCCTGACAAATCTAAAATTCCATACAATTTAATATATGCTGATAACAGATTTTATGCCAACGTATGCGTTTTAAGTAAATATTTCACCTTCTCTCTGAGTGAGGAGGTGCTTTTGCCCTGACGGGCACAATTTTATGAATAAAATAGTAAATACAATTGTAGACCTAGAAGGAGCCTTTAGGGCTGGGTTTTTTTTTTTTATCTACTTTAGAATCTTCAAACAGGATATCAGACACATTACATAAACAAGTAGTAGCCCATGTGCTGACACCTTAATGAATTCAGGATGGGGCTAATGAGAATTAAACGGTAAGACATTAAAGTTTAATCATCTCCAAGCCTTTAGTTCCTTGCCATCTGAGATTTTATGGATGCTGAGTAGGGCAGAATGCTCAGACAGTCATTAGAGGTATGGAGAACAATACAAAGAAACATCAAACCCGAGATTCTTGGCCACACATCTACCATGGTGTACTTGGGGAAGAGAAAGCTTTTAGGCCTATTGCTGGAATCACTTCACTTCCCAAGCTTAAAATAAACCAAAGGAAAAGAAACAGAAAAAAATAAAACATTGAAACTGTATTATATATTTCCCAAGTACCAGTGATGTACAGATATAAGGTGCATGCCCAATCAGATTATCACAGTATATTTTAGGATCATTAACAGATCTTTTCCTACCTGAACGTTTAACAACTGTATTGATTTTTCTAATTTGCTATTTTTTGTCAAAGAGTGACAATGCATTTTAGACTACACACTCATTTGTCTTTTTGTCTTTGTTGCACACAAATCGCATTTTCACTGTTACTCTTTTAATGGTGACAGTTCACCTGTTTGTAATCTTACATTGCTACTAAAATAAATGGTATTTTTACAGAATATTGTGACTAAGCCCTAACTTAGATCATGAAAATTTCTTTTGAATGCATTTAAATATAAAAATAGTAATTATATGAATTAATTTCTTATGACTTCATTCAAAATGAGGCAAGCCTCAAAACAAAACAACAACAACAAAAGTATTCTAGCACTTGAGAATAGTTGCCTTGATGAGCTGGTGCTTAATGGATATATAGAAATAAATTATGATGGAAATGAAAAATTAATTTATCATAAAATATAGAAAGATAATCTAAATCGAGAGCTCTAGTTTAAAAAGTATTGGGTCCCATATTCAAGAGCTGAGTGTTTCAAGAAAGCTAATAGACAAAATTTAAATAATGTGGAGTGCTTTACAGTACACAACCATGTATACCTAACTCACATGTCATGGGGACAGGTAAGTGGCCATATTTCTAGCTTCTATTATACATAATGTACTAAGGGGAATTTACTTATATACATTCTTTTTTTTTTTTTGAATTGGTAGAAAAATGACCTAAGAGGACTTGCAAATTGGCCTTCATCTCTTTGGTATTTAACATTTTTGAATATAGACATTTATCTAAGATAGTATCTAATTACCTAACTGATAGCTAAATGAAAACAAATCATACATCAAAACCATCAAAATTAATACATTTAAGGTTTCTCTCAGAGAAGTGATGTAAAAGCTAGAGAAGTTTGAAGATTTTCTTATTTAAAAATGCCTTTTATTACAGAATAAAATATTGAAGGACTTAACTGGCATGGTTTAAAAGAAATCAGTGTCTGAATCTAAATTATGAATTTAGTGAAAGCTGAAATGTTGAGTTAGCAAAGATTACCGGGTTGGAAAGTTCATTCCGTGGCTAATAGTGATTGCTGTTTTTCCGGATGATCATTTTGGAGTTCTAGGACACATTGAGCCCAGTGTCAGGGAAACGGATGCCTTCTTCTGGTCTTTTGGGGCACACACACAAATCTCTCTCTCTCTCTCTCTCTCTCTCTCTCTCTCTCTCTCACACACACACACACACACACACACAGAGAGAGAGAGAGAGAGAGAGAGAGAGAGAGAGAGAGAGAGAGAGAGAAGGGGGTGGGAGGGAGAGAGAAAGAGAAGAAGAGAACAAATAAAATGCAATAAAAAGTCTTCTGGTTAATCAGCAATGTACAAAAGCTATGGATGGAATGCAATAACAGACAGCTAGACTTGTGGGATATTTCAGGGTTAAAATGAAAACCTATTGCAATGGAGCACTCCTAAAATATATCAAAGTGATTCTAATTAAATCTCCAAATATTGGGGGATACAGAATTCTGACTTGTCAACTCTTGTCAACGAACAAAGGTATCAATAACAGATGGTTTACATTCAATTGAGTTTTGGGCCAAAATGGTCCCATGGAAATATTCACACAACTCAAGATGTTGCCAAAACAACAGGCTGATTTCTACAAACTTAGAGCAAGTTCACATTACTGAAGACAACACTCAACGAACTCACTGAACTTGATGAAAATCAAGCTGGTGCCTACATATAATCATCATCTTTACGTTCTGGTATAAGAAGGTATTCTGTGGGCTATAAAAAGAAAATGTAAATACCAAGGCAAGTACAAAACCTTTAATCTACAATGGTGTCTTGTCTAGAAAAATATGTCAGGGCTATGGTAGCACAAATCTTGTGGAAATAACCAACAAATATCTGATATGACTTAAGGCCCAGTCCAGAAACGAAACCCACAACAAACTGCTTTGGTAACCAAAACCCTGAGGCTGGTTAGTCCAGAGACCTAGAATAAAACCAATTACTACTGGACTGATAAAATAAAATAAAATTCCTCCACTCAGAGCTCAGGAAATTCCATAGAAGAGGAAAGAGAGACAGAAAGACTTTAAGAGCCAAAATCAACTGAGCTAGACTCATATGAACTCACAGAGACTGAATCAGCAAGCACAGGGCCTGCCTGGGTTTGCATCAGGTCTTCTTTGTACATATTATAGCTTTAATTTAGTGCTTTTGTGGGACTCCCTAGTGTGTGAACTACTGTTTCTCTGATTCTTCTGCCTTTTCTTTGTCTCTTATCCTTTTGTTGATTTACCTTTTCCAATTTCAATGTGATGATTTTTGTTTAATCTTATTATATTTTATTTTCTTCTATTTTGTGACAGTTTCTTAGAATCCCATTTTTTTCTTCTTTTTTCAAACAATCTTATTTTATATACCTGTCCCAGTTTCCTCTCCTGCCTGTCCTCCCACTCCTCCCACTTTCTTCCCTACACCCCATTGACTCCTCAGAGAGTATGAGGACACCCATGGGGAGTCAACAAAGTTTGTCACATCACTTGAGGCAGGACCAAAGCCTTTTGTATCTAAGCTAAGTAAGGTATCTCTCCAATGGGCTCCAAAAACCAGTTTATTCACAAGGGATAAATACTAGTTCCAAGGCCAGTGACCCTCCACACATAAATTGCTCAAGCCATACAATTGTCACTTAGTTCGGTCTTATGCTAGTTCCCCAACTGTCAGTCTGGAGTCAGTAAACTTTTACTAGCTAGGGTCAGCTGTTTCTGAGGGTATTCCCGTTATGATCTTGGCTCCCTTGCTAATAATAGTGCTCCTTTCTCTATGACTGGACGCCAAGGAGTTTAGCCCAGTGCTTAGCTGTGGATTTCTGCATCTTCTTCAATCAGTTTCTGGATAAAGGTTCTATGACGACAATTAAGGTAGTCATAAATCTGATAACAGGGGCAGGACAGTTTAGGTACCATATCCACTATGGCTAGATTCTTAGTTGGGGTCATCAGTGTGATTTCCTGAGAGTTTCTCTAGTGCCTGGATTCTCACTAACCCCACAATGGCTCCCTCTTTCAAGGTGTATCTCTTTCTTTGCTCTCCCTCTATCTCCTTTACCCAACTTGATCCTCCTGATCCCTCATGTTCTCTTCCCTTCTCCCTTTCTCCCCTCCTCACTCCCCTACCACCCTCCCCCTTATCCCTATGCTGCTAATTTACTAAGGAGATCTTGTCTACTTCCCCTTACCTTGGGGATCCATTAAAGACAGCGTATCTGGACTGAAGCAAAGGTAGGGAGGAGTTGGGAGGAATGGGGGGGGGGTGTCATGAGGATATACTGAATTAGGAAAGAATCTACTTTCATTTCTTCTCTTATTTATTCTTTCATAAAATATATCCTACAACCTCCCCTCCTTCTACTCCTTTCATTTCTCTACCTTTGTTCTCCCTAAGAACCACTGTTCCTCCTCCATTTGCCTAGAGGTCTCCCAGTGATATAAGCTGAACATGGCCTAACAAGATGCAAAAGGACTAGGCACAAATCTTCCTATCAAAGCTGTATGAGGCAACAGTAGGAGGAAAAAGGATCTAAACAGCAGACAAAATTCTCAGAGACTCCCCTACTCCCATTGTTAGAAGTCCCACAAAACCACAAAAATTATCTATTTTCAATAAGGGGGGGATAAATTAGAAGCTATGAGGCATATAGTTTTTTTCTTATTTATTTAGGTATGTAGTACATATCTATTTTGCTTTTACTTTTGTTTTTGGACTCTAGGGAAAGGACACAGGGTCTCTCTTACCTTAGACAAGCACTCTACCAGTGAACAAAATCATATTCCCATACAAAGGTAGTTTCTTTTCTCCTGGGAGTGTATTTATTTTTATCTTAGAGGCGAGGTATTCAGCGAAAAAAAAAAGTTCAACCAATCATAATGATGGTGTGTGTGTGTGTGAAAGTGTACATGCATTTCCTGTGAGTCACCACAACTAGAGAGAACGAATATTAGTTCCGTCATTATAGCTGTGTGAGCCGCCTTTCCTGAAAACAGGACTTCAAGTACAGCCAAGGAAGACTCACCATGGTATAGATTATTGAGAGAGAATAAAAGGGACTTTAAGAGTCAATTCGATGGATTCTAGGAAGTTTAATTTTAAAGACAGTTAACATTCATTGAAGATTTTTGAAAACCATTCTAGTTAATAGATCTGGCATTTAATCAGTAATACTTCAGAGTTAAATAAGGGGTCTCTAATGGATAACTGACTGTAAAATAGCCTCTGTTCATGGAGCTATTAAGAAATCAAAAAATGAATCATTATACGAATGTACTTTTATAAAAACTATCCTTAGGAATGTAGGAAGGATGTCTTGCAAATCTTTGACTCCTTGTAATCACTGAAACTGATAAAAAAAATTAATGTATATAACTAAAAAGTGAAAAAATAGAAGATAACGATTTCATCCTCAAAGCCTTAAAGCTTTGTCAGTATAAGGCCTATATGATAATTGTTACGCCCTCCTAATTTACATATATGACCACAAGTTAAATTCATCAGTAAAGAAACAAACAGAATACGCTGCCTAAGATTGGTTGAGGTTTCATAATATTTCGTGAAGATTGTCTAGATAGTGTGTGTCTGTAATTGTGTCTTCTTGCTAGTGAGTGATATTATAATTAGATGAAGCAACACTGGGTCTCATCTAACCATAATCAATTCTTTAAAGGCCCCATTTCCAAACGATCCCACCCTGAAAGACAGGAACACCAGAGATCAGTTCGACAGTAAAAAAAAAAAAAAAAAAACCCTCAATACACAACACAGGTACTATTTCAGGACCTGCAGAGCTCTTAGCAGTTTGTCTGTCTCAAAACGTCTTAGTAATTGTCCATTACCTCTTACTATATTCATTAGATGTGTGGGGGGGGATGTAATTTGCACACTTATGTTATTCATTCCACATACTAGGAATAATTATATTTGGAAAACATCATATAAAATTAAAAATAAAAATGTATTTAAATATTTAGAACATTTCAAATTAATTACAATTTGCTAAGCATTCATATTGATACTCATATTTTATAGGTCAATGTTATCAGATAGTACACACACATACATGCACATGCTTTATATTATTATTCCTTATATGTAGCTGTAGAAATCTTGTTTTCATGACCCCTTTGAAAGTGAAAGTAGAGAACCATTGATATTGAGGGTGAGATTATATAATGTTTACAAGTTTATGTAGGAAGTCTGTAGTAAGCTAGTAAATTAAAATTCAATATTCTGCCTGCTAGTCTAGCCATATACTCATTAAACTACTTGCTACTAAATATAATAATGCCCTGCCAACATTAGATCAATTCTCCAACAGATTTTTAATAAAAATCGTTTTGGAACTTCAACACATAGCTTAACATTCCAACAGCTGATGCTGCTGTGTGCTGAAAACAATCCTTTTCTGAGCCCACATTCTACCTCTCTCGCCATGCTCCAATAATGATATTTTCATTTACATTCAGCCTATTTGCATTCTGTGTGCTTTGCATTTACTGTTAATTCTGTCTGTAATGATTCTTTTTCTCTTCAGTGGTTGGTCACGAATCACTTTTTTTTTTTTTTTTTTTTTTTTTTTTTTTTGGTTTTAGAGACAGGGTTTCTCTGTAGCTTTGGTGCCCATCCCGGAACTCGCTCTTGTAGATCACGCTGGCCTCGAACTCCCAGAGATCCGCCTGCCTCTGCCTTCCGAGTGCTGGGATTAAAGGCGTGCGCCACCACCGCCCGGCACAAATCACTTTTAATATAAAATGCCATGTCCGCAGGAAAGGATCCTCTGATCAAGGCAGTTAAAGGCACACACACACACACACACACACACACACACACCTCTATACTTCAAAACTAACAGTTAACATATTATCATGGATCTGTTGCCCTAAGCACATTCAACTTCAATCTGTAATTATACTATTATATTATTTATCTATTTGTTAATTAATATGTTGCTTGCTTTCCCCTTCCTTGAGGTAGGGAAATTCTATTTTGTATTGCTATGTGTCTGGGATACAGATAATCCTAATTACATATTTCTTGAATAAATGAAAAAATATTTCCATTAAAGCCTATCAATATTCATATAAAAATATTGATTTTAGATAAGAAAATGAGTTTCAGAGGAATTAAGAATTTTCTCAAAGTCATACCAATGACAAGTGCTTGAGCTATGTGTCAGAATCTTACTGCATTAAGCCCACACCAGTATCTTCTGTCCTTCTGCAAATTGTATTTCAGCTTCTGATATGCACTGTTATTGCTCTCTTTTTTGAGCTGAGACACTGAGTCAGAACGAGTTGCCTTTATGAGTTGCCCAGAAAGATCTCACTGTCATTGACACCAGGATTCAGCAATGCACAGAGTCAAAAGAAAGATCTATGCTTGCACAGCCAAAGGCAAATGAGTTTTGAGTGGATAGTTGGCTTCTTCTGCACTTGATAAAATGCCATCCTTTTATGAGAATAAAGGTTTTTCACAGTAATTTGGAACTTTGTGGTTTCTCCCTCCAAACTGCTGTAATTATTCACTATAGCAATCAGTGAACAGCTGTGCTGAAAAGAAAATGACCACCAAATATAAGTCAACTTGAAGATTATCAGCATGGTATAAGGTCGGTATTTCTGTACATCTCAATACGTACATGAGCCAATAGTTTTCAATGCATTCCCATCCCAGAAACTGTGATGAATAAAAGAACAAAATATAAAATTATAAAGGAGTTTTATTATGAAACAGGCACATTATTGAGACAATATAAGCAATACAAAACTTGAAAATTTACTATCTCTTCATAACAACACAGTTAGAAGCTTCATGAAAAATAGTTATTAGGTGGGCTTGTGGTGCCTAATCTTGGCTGTCACCCTGACTACTGTGGTGGTTGAAATGACAATGGCCCCTAAAGCTCATATGTTTGAACTCTTTGTCCCCAGGTGATGGAACAGTTAGGGAAGGATTGGGCTGTGTGAGTGTGTTAGAGGAGGGGTGTAACTGAGGAAGGCTTTGAGGTTTTCAAACACTTGTAACAATCTGGGGTCTTTGTCTCTGCCCCCTACTTGCTGAGGATTAAGATGAGAGCTTACAGTTCTTGCCACCGTGCCTTTGTTCTGACTCCATGGAGTCAAATATTTTGAATGCATAAGAGCAAATTAAAATCTTTCTTGTTAGTTACCTGGGTGCTTGTGTTTTATAATAGCAACACAAAGGCGACTAAGAAAACTATAATTGGGATTAAGTAAAACAAAGTTGCTGAGCACCACTGTGAGGAATCTTCTTAATTAGAGTCAAATACTCTGAAAAAATCCACCCTAAATCTGGGCCATAGCATTTGAAGGCAACCCACATAAAGGGATAGAGAAGTTTTGCTTTTTGCCTGGTTGTCCTTATTTTTACTGGCAAGTATATCTTTCCTAAAAGTAAAACATTCCTTGACTACTATTATAACTGAATTCTTAAAAGGTCCAGGGAAGACTAAAGATAAGAAGCTCTCTAGGAATTTCCCAGCACTCCAGTGCTAGATTGGAACACAGAGACATTCTGCCTCATAGACTGAATAAATACTGTATTCTCAGCCTCTTTGTTATGACAAAGGCACAGCCTGTAAGCCAGTCTAAGAAATGCCACACACACACACACAGAGAGAGAGAGAGAGAGAGAGAGAGAGAGAGAGAGAGAGAGCCCATCTACTCTATTTCTTTAAAGAACACTAACTAATGCAAACCCTATAACATTTTTAAATTTATGAAAACCACATATGCATTACAATGGTGGGCTGGGATGGTGATTTCCTAAGGTTACTACAGAAAAATAGAATGATACCTATCACTGACGGTCTAGTCTTCTGTCATAAGAGTACAAGCCATTACATCTATTTAGGAGTAATGCTGATATAAACAAACCTTTTGTGCTTGTTAAACTTAAAAAGTGTACTCAATGGTCTTCAAACGATGCAGAGTCACCTAAGGTTGCACTTCTCTGGATGTCCCTCCCTGGTTAAGTGATGGATATATAATTGTTTTTCAGTGCACAACCTTAGGGACATGACTGTTGATGATCAAAGTGGAAATGATCCTAAAAGCTTTTTTTTTTCTTTAGTAATATCATAGTTCATGTTTTGCTCTTCTTTTTTATGACTCAAACAAAAGTGTGCAAAGTGTCTGACTAAAGGTGATATTTCCAATTAATACTCATAGTTTTGAGTCTTACCTCTATGTATAAATAGTAAAAAAAAAAAAAAGTAAGATTACTTCCAGAGAAAACTCAAAAAGAAAATAACTAATATCAACCAAATGGTACGTATATTTATAACTGCACAGGCAGGCTTATGGCATAATGTATTATAGTTTCACAAACAATCGATACAAATTATTGGATATAAAATTACTTTTTGATGACCACTGAGAAAATACAAGCTGTTCTAGTCATTTCTCACACTATTATTGATTTTACTCTATTTTTTCTATTGCATTTTTAAAGCACTGGATGTCAATTTTCAAGTCTCTAGTCTACAGTAAAATACTAAACAAATCCATGTACACTGAAATTGTCCAGAGTGATATCTAGGAAGAATGACTTCTTCAGAAAGCTATCTTTGAATATCCATTGCCTATAAAAGCCTCTTTGTTAGTAATATAAAAAGATGTATTATCCTTGCCTACACCATTTGAAATCATCTTGGTTGTTTTAAAATCATAGCATGACAATTACCGGCAAATAGGTCAGCAGAAAGGTACTGTTAACTCTCAAACCTTGAAATCATGCAGTGCTCTATTATTATTTCGCATTAACTAAGCTTATTTCAAACAGACACTAATGTCCTTCTGAGAAAATGTGGGTGATGCTGATGGTTTTTTCACCAAGTCTTGCTAAGTAGGCCATGAAGAGTTGCTTCCTCATTTTTTCCATCAGGCAGAGAATGGCTTAGAATGCTTGGGAGTGTGAGAGTCATAAAAAGAGAAAGCAGACTGAGTAGCACAAGCCTTCATGGGGTAACAATCTTGTCCTTAACTGATGCCCGTGGATGCCATGGGGATAAATGGCCTCTTCTGCTACTGAAGACACTGGTGCAGATACCTTTGGACAATGCCATTGGTTACTTTCAGCTGAAGGCAGTTTCTTAGAGGAAGGAATGACTGCGACACCCTAAAAATATCGCCTGCAAATTTATAACCTGACTTATATAAGTAATTTTGGATATTCTTAAGATGATGTGGCTGGAATCCTTTACTTGCCAAAGTTGCTCAACTCCAAAGGCATTCCTCTCTAGTGTGACCCTATGTACTGAGTTCTTACAATACACTGACTTCTTTTATTCCCTCTCTTGTTATTCCTCACTGTTTCTTTTCTATAATCTTCATTTCTTTTTTCTATTTCCCACATATCACCACATTACTATATGATTCTCACACAACAAATAAAACTACATCAAATGTAAAAAAAAAATGAAGCACTTTTATGAGCTTTTTTTTAGATAAATGCTGAATGAAGTTTCAAAATATGTGCTTATCACACATTAGGAAGTTGAAATTTATTATGTTTTCATACAAATTTTAATATAGCCTGTCTTAAAATTTACTCTATTAAAAAAGTTATTATTGTGTGAATTCTTAATTTTGTTAAGAGTTCACAGTTAATAAAATGGCATTAAAACATCTTAATTCAAACTTAGAAACAACAGGCAAAAGTGTGCTTAAATTGTCTCTGGGTCAGGGTGATTAAACTATTGTTCAGAATGCCTGTTCTGTTAATGGAAAGACCTGAGTTCTATTATTCATCATACGTGTAAAAAGTTGAGCATGGTTTTGTGTTCCTGCAACCTCATCACCAGTTGATGGAAACAGATAGATCCTCAGAGATCCCTGAGTCAGCCACACTTGATTAAATAGTGATATTGGGGTTAAGAGGGAGACTTTATTTTAAGATAGTAAGATTGAGCACATTACAGAATGAAACCCAATGTTCTACTAAGCTTCCACGTGACTGCAGTGTACTATCTCTCTAGATACATATCCCAAAATAATCTGTAACAGGTTTGAACAGAAATAGTTCTTTCTCATAAATTTAAATAACTATCACATTCGTGGTTATAAACATTTCCTCTTTAGTGTCTAGATTCACTGCAAGACTACATGAATTCTCATGTTTCCTACTAGTCAGTTGAGAGCCCATGAACAAATTTTATCTACAAAATATAGAAGTTTGTTAGGTGATTATTAAAGCACATTTACTGCCCTGATGGACAATGGCATTGTAATTTTACTCTCCAGCCAGAGAAGCAGTGCCATGATGTTACGTATACAACATGAACTTGCAAGTCCACTTTGATTCTTCACACGTAACTGGAGAGACTGCTGGCTGAATTCTAAGGGGTTTTTCTTTCTGAAGCACAGCGTAATCTGTTCTGTTGGGGTTTATTTACGTCTTTTTCCATAGCTTCTAAAATGGTATTGAGGTAAACTATGTATAACAATACCTTTGTCTATTTTGAGCACAGCAAACATCATTGCTCTCTAGGATGGCTGGTAATCAGAACACAGAGGCAGTCTTTCAGCCCCTCTTTTATGATGCTTCCCTAGCCTTAGTAGTAAGATTTACTGCGCATGGAGTAATTGGACCTGGGAACCCCATAGTCAGTTTTTCTCTGCATTTTGTTCACTTATACTTCTCTGTAGTATCCCTCCATCTGCTGGAGAAGACGCTTATTTGATGAGGAGTGGCAGCTGCACTCATATGTGTATGTAAGAAAAGGTAGTTAGAATGCTGTTGGAAATGTTATGGTTTAGGAAAGCGTCTCTTCTCTAGGATCCCTAACCTTACTAAACCAGGTACTTGGCTAGGTTTGAAGTACCAGGTATGGATTTTCTACTATTTAGTGGACCTTAAGTACTGTCTGATGCCTGCTGATTACCTGCAAGAAAATTGCATCCTTGGGTATCTTACACCACAGGTGAAATGTTTTAGAGGCAGCCATTTTTTTTTTTTTTTAAGCAGACTAGGTCAGTTCTCATTCAGTTCTTCCAAGTCCTTAGTCTGATATGCTTGGTATCTTCAGCAGTAAGCTCTTTTTTTTTTTTACAAAGTATCTTCAAGTTCTAACAGGTATCAGATATGGCCCATATTTGTTGGAAAATCTTAGACTTATGACTGATACAGCTTTGAAGTTGCCATGCTCAGCAATATATTTTTTCTTATAGAGCCTATTATTCTTGTGATGTAAAACTACTAATACATACATACATATATATATATATGCATGTGTGTATGTATATATTCAACTACTATATATACGTAATTTATGTATGTATTCAAGGTTACAAAATAATGTTTTTCTATGACCTTTTCAAATACCCTTAGTATCGTCGCTGCTTCCTTCTTTCTCTGTAGTAGCCTCCCTCCTTTCTTTAGAGCTACAATTCCTCCAATTTTATTCTTTGTTCTCATTAATTAGTAATACACACACACACACGTTCACACAGTCTCTTTTTAATTTCTAATTTCTTGGCTTCTATGATTAATTTACGTTATATACTCAAAGACACAAAGCTAGTACCATAATGCCTGCATCCAATCAGTATCTTCTAGACATAATATGGATGTTTTAACAATGGTTGTCAAAGCAAAATATGCATAATGACAGCACCAGTTGATATACCAAGATGAATAGCGTAAGGAAGAAGAAAACCATAGATTAATGGACAAATATTTCCATACACACTTTATGGATTCAAAGAAACCACCTAAGGAGAATAAACAAGAAAGAAAATACTCCCATGATCCAACTGTTTCTTGGTTATAGTCAACCCACATTTTGTCTGATCTATCCCCTAAGTTATTAATTACATGACATTTATTTAGGGATTAGTACTTTGTTTAGTTGGAACAGTGAGAAAAAAAGGAGGAAGATTAAGGTTTTGGAAGTTCTAAAATAACAATCATTATAGGAGCAATAATATTCCATCTCACATATCTTGCAATCTTATTAAGAATATATTTTAATTTTGTGAAACATTATTTATACATCTTAACTGTCTTAGAAATTTTATATCCTCAGGACAGTTATATTCTCAAGCACAATTCTGTGGGAATTTTATTTGATGGAACCCACAATGAATATGGACCAAGACAGAGACAGCACTGGATTAGGGACGGGTCTTCAATTTGTCATTGAAACAAATGTCCACAGAGTATTAAGGTCACCTAATGTTTACTTAGCAGCTTTTAAAAACTAGAATGAGAGAGTTCCTGCGAAAAATGGAATGCTTCTGTGATGGAAATAAAGTTTTATTTTTATAAAGCCATCCAATAGAGAAAACCCCAGGAAGAGTTGATAGTAACCCACTTAAGTGGGTGAAACAATAAAGGTTTATTACAACATTAGGGAAAGACTTGGGGCATGCACTTATTTTCTTTTGAGGTAACCTGTTCCTTTGGCATACTGCTCCAGATTTCCCATGTTTCAAAAATCCAACTTGAAGACAAATCTTAATTCTCTGATTTTTCAAAGATTACTGTCTAACTGAACAGACACAGCTCAGTGAAGACAGTGTACAGTCACAGGGATCATTAAGGCAAAGACTGGCTTTGTGTGATAAGAACCCAAGCTTCTCCATTTTAGAGTTCCTAATGATTTTATCCTTAAAATATAATTTATGAAGGTCATATTGTGATCATGAGTGAAGTAGTTAGAATAAAGCAGTTCTGGCTTAAGCTGATGCGGTGTGCAATGCATGTTGGAATAGCTGCTTTCTAAGACATTTTGGGTTGACTCTTTCATTAACATACACATGTTGACATGTTCCAAATATTATCAATTCTTGTTTTTTATTATTCAATGATATCTAGGCAAAGAATGGTCTGTCCAGAATTTATTATGTTAAGAATGTTTGCAATTAAGAATTGCAAAAAGGAAAAGGCTAAGATGAGGAATAGATGAAAAGAATAGATGGACACAGTATGCTACAGAAAGGACCAAGAGAAAATGACATAATAGGAAGTATTTGCTTTCCAGTTAGTAAAGGAAAATAAAATGATAACATGTATGTTTGTTTTATAAAAAAAGATGAAAATTTTACTTCAACTTCTAAATAATATGGAATAGACAAACCAATATCAGACTTAACTAACACTCTATTTCTAAAATATCAAGACAATTTCCATTTTATTAGTGATACACTGAAATATTCTATGTAGCTTTCAAATGTGAGTTAAACATCTTTTCCATTGTGCACATAACAAGTTTGTACAGAAGCATCAGGGATGTGAAATTTCACTTTTGTAAACAAGACTCAAAATTTAAATTTTTTTTATTAAATAAAGGAACACATATTAGAAATTCAGACACCATTTTACATTATCAGTAGCTATACTCTGAAGCTTAATTAGTAATAGTTTATAGTCCTGCATTACTGATTGAAGTAAATAACTAAGAAGCATAGCCTCATTCAACTAGCCAAAGCATTTACTTTGATGAGGGCCCACCTCCTTACTTGTGTAAAGTGCAAAGAGCTATCATTCTTGTTTTTTGCTACCTGTTTCATTTCATGTAGAAGCTTGATGTTTGCATCCTAATTTTCTAACCTTGAGTGCTGGGGTCTCTCATATATTTAATGAAGTCTGATAATAAATCTTCAGTTCTCCTCGAGTAAGCAATCCTACTGCAGACTCAGCTCTCTCTCCCTTGACTTTCCTGGAGTCCAAATAAGATTTGTGCTCTGACAGAGTGAGCATTTACTTTATCAGAAAGCATATTAGGGTAGGCATGTCTCAGCATAATGTGCACCAGAATCAGAGAGGATGACTAATTTGTTCTGCTATTAAGTGGATAATAAAATGATTTAGGCATGTAGATATGAAACAGCCAGCACTTTGTGAATTATATGTAGCATATATCATCTTAAATTCAGTCAAGTCCAAAAACCTTTTATGCATCACATGACATTTACAGGAAAGACAATGCTCTACCAAGAAATTAGAAATGTTTGCCCAAGATGAGGTAGGAATATAAGGAAAGAATTATTTAAAGTCATGTCATTTATAGACATCTTATAAATTTTGTTTTATACTTGCCTATTTTGTCCATTTTTTATGCTTAAATGGTTTTAAGGATGGTACACACTTAGAGAGTTGATATAAAGCAAAATAATTTAATTTTTTTTTAGAATTTTATTCTGGATCATACTTAGTAATTATGAATATAATTACAAATGTATCTGCACTCATACAGACTAATCTGGTTTCCAGAAAACACTAATCATCCCGAAAGCTATATCAAATCCTCTGGGAACAATTTGTGTTGGCAGTATATGCTGGCAAATTCTCAAAATCATTGAAAAACATATATTAAAATTCTTGGGATAGGTAGATGGATCAGTGGGTCATGGTGCTGGCTGTACAAGTGTGAGGACCTAAATTTGGATCCCAGACACTAAAGTAAAAATAAGCTGAGTGGGTATGATTACATGTGTAAATCCACAACCAAGTAGAGGAGAGTCAAGAGGATCACTGGAGACTATGGGTCTTCATCCTCACCCCAAACATCAGCAAGCTCCAGGTTAAGTGAAAGACCCTATCTTAAAAGAATGTCACGTAAAATTATAAAAGAAGAGATGCAATGCTCTAGTTTTGCTGAATATGCATACACCCCCGCACACATGCACATACACACAGAAGAATGAAATGAATTTACAAAGGGAAAACCTGCTCCAGAAGACAAAGTAGACATATTGCAAAATAATAAGTGATCTGAGTAGAATACTGATGATGGCATAATTTGTATTAAGACTAATTCTGGGGGCTGAGGGAATGTCTTAGGAGGTAATGTGATAACTTAGATAAGAATGAGGATATGATTTCAATCTTCATTATCTGTACAAAAATTGAAGATGTGGCTGTATGCCAGTAATCTGAGTGAAAGGAGTATCACTAGAACTCATTGACAAGAGGGACCAGACAGAATGTTATACTGTACAATAAGCTCATGAAATTTTCAGATTAAGTGAGAAACCACGTTACCAAAAATACAACAGAGAAGACACTCAAAAAGACACTTGATATTCTCTCACTTCTACATGTACGCATAGATATGTATACATGGAGACACATACATAAAACACACAAAGAATTATTAAGGAAATATGGCAATTGTATAATATTCCAGCATTAACATTTCACTACATCAAGTAATTTTAACTTTCTGTCAGTTTTGAAAATTATTTCTCTAATTGTTGATGCTATATGTTTAACAATACATCGAAAATATGGGCATTTTTATAAGTAATCTTAAAATTTTTCTATACACATGTCTTTCTAGCATAGCTTTTTAACCATAAATTTTTATAAAGAATTGACATTTACTAGGAGAGAGATACTTAAATTTTAAAAACAAATTTCTTAATGATTATTTTAATCTTTAGATTCCATAAGGTTGTTTTACAGCTCTTTTTGTATATGAAACACAATAAATTCAATGAGTTAATAAATCAATTGGCCTAAATAATTATGGGTTATGACTCTTAACAAGAAAATTACCAAAAGAAGAAATAAAAATGGCTAAGATATGTTTTTAAAAGTGTTCAATGTCGGAACACAACTTGCTCCCAATACTGAGGGGATCTAAGAGGTGAGTCAGTGGCCACAGGGCCAGACAGCCAGATGCCCCACTCTCTGGGACCTCCCCAGTGGGACAAAACCCAGGGTCACCTCTCCAACTCCTTCTGCTTTTCTAGCCAGCCAGCAGGGAGTATTCCTGCAGCAGGGCTATCACCCAACCCACCCCACCTCCATACCCACCTTGTCACCTGTGAGCTCAGTGGAACCCTGGAATGCAGATTGCTCCAATACTGAGAGGACCTTGGGACTTGCTCCATTACTGAGGGGACCTAAGATGCAGCCACAGCAAGGATTGGACCAAGACACCAAGTACTGCAGGCCTCATCAGAAGAAAGAAATGGATAGACGCCAATGCAAGAATTCCTCCAACATCCTGTAAAGCAACATGGTAACACCAGCAGACACACAGAAGGAAGACTTGATCATCCTAACTCAGAAGAAGTAGAAGAAAATGACTTTAAATGTAACTTTATGAAAATGATGGAGACCTTTAAAGAGGAAGTGAAAATCTCCCTTGAAAAATGGAAGAGAAGACAAGCAAAAAGTTGGAAGAAATTAATAAATTGCTCAAAGTAACCCAAGAAAACAAAAAACAAAATAATCAAACAGGTGAAAGAAACAGTTCAAGACTTAAAGATTGAAATGGAGGTAATTAAAAAAAAAACATAAACCGAGGGAATTCTGGGTATGGGAAATCTGGGTAAACAAACAGGAACTACAGAGACAAGAATAACAAACAGAATACAAGAGAAAGAAGAAAGAATCTCAGGCACCAAAGATACTATAGAGGAAATAGATTCATTGGTTAAAGAAAACATTGAATCCAACAAATTCTTAACACAAAACATTCAGGAAATCTGGGACACTATGAAAAGACCAAACCTAAGAATAATAGGGGTAGAAGAAAGAGAACTCCAGCTCAAAGGTACAGAAAATATATTCAACAAAATTATAGAAGAAAACTTTTCCAACCTAAAGAAGGATATTCCTCTGAAGGTACAAGAAGCTTACAGAACACCAAATAGACTGGATCAAAAAAAAAAAAAAAGTCCCCTCACCATATAATAATCAAAACAAAATATACAGGAAAAAGAAAGAATATTAAGAGCTGCAAAGGAAAAAGATCAAGTAACATATAAAGGTAAACCTATTACAATTATACCTGACTTCTCAATGGAAAGCATGAAAGCCAGAAGGTCCTGCATAAATGTTCTGTACACTAAGAAACAATGGATGCAAGCTCAGCCTACCATTCCCAGCAAAGCTTTCATTCACCATCGATGGAGAAGAGATGATATTCTTTGATAATAACATATTTAAACAATATGTATCCACAAATCCAAACTCACAGAAAGTACTAAAGGGATAATCTTAATCCAAGGAAGCTCACTACACCCACAATAACACAGACATCTGATAAGCCTCCACTAGCACAACCCAAAGAAGGAAAACACACAAACACTACTACCAAAAAATAACCAGAGTTAACAACCACTTGTCATTAGTATCGCTTAATATCAATGACTCAATTCACCTATAAAAAGACACAGGCTAAGAGAATGGATGTGAAAACAGGATCCAGCCTTCTGCTGGTTACAATAAACACACCTCAACCTCAAAGACAAACACTACCTCAGAGTAAAGAGCTGGAAAAAGTCTTTCCAATTAAATGAACCTACGAAACAAGTAGGTGTTGCTAACCTAATATCTTAAAATTAATTTCAAACTAAAATCATTGAGAAAAGATGGAGAAGGACACAAAATACTCATGACAAGAACAATTCAACAAGATGAATTCTCAATCCTGAATATCTATGCCATAATACAAGATCACTCATATATGTGAAAGAAACATTACTAAAACTTAAATCGAACATCAAACCCCACACACTAATAGTAAGAGATTTCAACACTCTTCTCTCACCAATGGACAGGTCAATCAGATAGAAACTTAACGGAGAAATAAGAGAACTAACAGATGTCATGAATCAAATGGACTTAACAGATATCTATAGGACATTCCACCCAATCAAAAAAGAATATACCTTCTTTTCAACATCTCATGGAACCCTCTTAAAAATTGATCACATACTTGGTAACAAAGCAAACCTCCACAGATATATATATATATATATATATATATATATATATATATATATATATATATATATATAAAACTGGAGTAAGCCCCTGTGTCTTATTGGATCACCAAGGACTAAAGCTAGAATTTAACAATTCCAGCCCTAGAAAGCCTACAAACTCATGGAAACTGAACAGTCAACTACGGAACCACCCTTGGATCAAGGAAGAAATAAAGAAAGAAATTGAAGTCTTCCTTGAATTCAATGAAAATGAAGGCACAACATATTCAAAACTATGAAAGCAGTGCTAAGAGGAACGTTCATAGCACTAAGTGCCTACATAAAGAAAACAGAGGACGTTTACATTAGTGACTTAACACCACACACCTGAAAGCTCTAAAAAAAAGTAGGAGTAGAAGATAGGAAATAATCAAATTAAGGGCTGAAATCAACAAAATAGAAACACAGAAAACAATACAAAGAATCAACGAAACAAAGAGCTGGTTCTTTGAGAAAATCAACAGGATTGACAAACCCTTATTCAAACTATCCAAAAGGTGGAGGGAGAACATCCAAATTAATAAAATCAGAAATGAAAAGGGGGACATAAATCCCTTTTATTAAACCACATTAACCCCTTTTATTAATCCATATTAATCCACATACCTATGAACACCTGATTATTGACAAAGAAGCCAAAATAATACAATAGAAAAAAGAAAGCATCTTCAACACATGGTACTGGCATAACTGGATGTCAACCTGTACAAAAATGAAAATAGATTCATATCTATTGTCATGCATAAAACTCAAGTCCAAATTGATTAAAGACCTTAATATAAATCCAACCACATTGAACCTGATAGAAGACAAAGTGAGGAGTAGCCTTCAATGCATGGAAGGAGACCACGTTGTAAATATAACTCTATTAGCATAGACAATAAGAGAAACAATAGATAAATGAGACCTCCTGATACTGAGACACTTCTGTAAAGCAAAGGACAGTCAATAAGACAAAAAGGCAAAAGAACTTGGCAAACCCCACATCAGACGAAGGACTGATCTCAAAAATATATAATGAACTTAAGAAATTAGACATGAAAATTCTAAATAACCCAATTAAAATTGGTTTACTGAACTAAACAAAGAATTCTCAATAGAAGAATTTCAAATGGCCAAAAGATACTTAAGGACATGTTCAACTTCCATAGCTATTAGGGAAATGCAAATAAAAACAACTCTGAGATACCATCTTACACCCGTCAGAATGGCTAAAACAAAAAACACCAATGATAGCTTATGCTAGAGTGCATGAGGAGTAAGGGGTACATTCATCCATTGCTAGTGGGAATGCAAACTTGTGCAACCACTTTGGAAATCAGTATGGCAGTTTCTCAGAAAATTGGGAATCAACCTACCTCCAGATCCATAAAGCATTCTTGAAAATATACCGAAAAGGTGCTCAATCATATTCATATTTTCATAGTTGAAAAAAAGCATTTGTTCAAATATGTTTATAGCAGCACTATTTGTAATAGCCAGAACCTGGAAACAACCTAGATGCCCCTCAACTGAAGAATGAATAAAGGAAGTGTGGCATATTTACACATTAGAGTACTACTCAGAGGTAAAAAATGATGGTATCTGGAATTTTGCATGCAAATGGATGGAATTAGAAAACACTATCTGAGTGAGGCAACCCAGATCCCAAAAAAATGAATATGATATATACTCTCTCATAAGTGAATGCTAGTCATAAACAAAGGACATTGAGTCTATAGTTCATGATCCTGGAGAAGCTATGTAATAAGTAGAACCCAAAGAAAAACCTATATAGACCCCCCTGGGAATCAGAGACAAGATCACCTGACAAAATTGAGAGCATGGGGGCAGGGAGTATAAGGAAGGGGAGAAGGAGAGGGTTGAGGAGAACTTATGGAAATGGGATAGTCCAGATGGAGGAAGGACAGAGATGAGAGCAAGGAAAGAGATATCTTGATTGATGGAGCTATTATGGGGTTAGCAACAAACATTGCTATAGAGGAGAGGGTACCTGAACTGGCCTTGTCCTGTAGTCAGACTTGTCCTCTCTTAGGATTGGAGGCATGGTGGGAGGGTGTGTGGAGGGAGTGGGAGGAGAGGAGGGAGTGGGAATTTGGATTGGTATTTTTTAAATAATAAAATAATAATAAAAGTGTTTAATAATTTTAGACATTTGGAAAATGTATATTAAGACAACTTTGTGCTCTCATTTTAGAGTAGACAGAATGACTAAGATCAAGGATGTAGAGAAAAAAGGCAATATTCACTTATTGGTGGTAAAAGAGGCAAATGGTGCAGCCACAGTGGAAATCAATGTGTAGAAATATATCAACCACATGACTCGGTTCTATCAATCTTTGGCATATGCCCAAAGGGCTCAACATCAACATGTGAACTACAGTTTCATTACCATTATTTTTACAACAACCAGGAAATGGGAAAACCTTAAATGTTCTTCAACAAGTGAATGGATGATAGAAATGTGATACATAAGCACAATGGGAGTCCATTTATCTATAAACAAAAATAAAACAGAAAGTTTACAAGTAAAAATGTAGAACTAGAAGATATTACACTGCGTGAGCTACCATGACTGAGGAAAAGCAACTACGTCATGTTCTCTAGTTTTCGATCCTAAATTCCAATCATTAGAATGTGAAGATATATGTGCAGATACTCTTTGAACAAGAAAAGGGACAATGAATGGAAGGAAGGAACTCTAGAGAGGGAGATAGTGAGGCATAGGTTCTATAAGGCAGAAATGGGAAAAATGGCAGTGAAACAATCTTGGGAAGAAAGTGTGATTTAAAACACTAAAGATGGTTGAGAAAGTCTTAACAAATCTATTTTTATTTACTTTAAATATATACATTTCATGTGTGTGCGTATATATATATAAACATAATTTAAGTGAAGTTACAGCACTTAGAATAATAATTGCTGCAAGAACTATTTACTAATAAAAGAATCTTTTCAATGGCAAAAAACTAACATGCTTCCCAAAACTAAGAAAGTTTTTGCATAAACTTTAAACTGATATTTTCTCAAGATGCCATAGAAAAAAGATCCATTATTTTAAATTATTATACTTTTACTTGTTTTCTAAATTTTCTAAAATATAATGTAAATTTTTTAATAGAAAATATACTTATTTCTCTTTAAAGAAAAGAAGATATTCTGTACTATAAAAATGAAAATTATAACTGAAGAGTTATTTGCAATGTAATGATCTTATTCATAATATCTAGATGTTAAATGTTAGATTCATTTAGTCATTCAATTAGAAAGTTTGCCCCTACTGACTAGCACCAATGTTACTGGAAAGTATTCTGAATGTTACTTGAGGAGAAAGGAAATCAGCAATACTGGTGACATAACTACAAAAGCTACAATCTGAAGCAGAGACGCGGTCTGTAGCTCAAAAGCTACAAAAGTAAACAATCACTTTTTAAAAAAAAAAAATTAGATTTAGGGCCTACTTCATAAGGATAGTGCCCATGCATTACACTGCTACAATGGCCAAGAACCTGAGATTAGATAGGTCATGGACCTATGTAAAATCTTAAAACTATCATTCTGCTAAACAAACTTAATAGTTAAATGACATATTTCTACAGACCAGTGTCTCACTCAGCCATCATCAGAGAAGCTTATTTATAAAGTATATAGGAACTCACACAGAGATCCACATCAGATATTGAGCAGAAAGTGAAGACTTTGGAACACTCAGACTTAAATAGGCTGTCTTCATCAAACTCCTCCCCCTCAGCTCAGGGAACTCTGTTGAAGAGGAGATGGAAAGGTCAGAAGAGTCATTGGAGATGAATGAGTCTAAGGAAACTGTCAGCAAGACACAGCAGGACTGCCTGGCAGTGGTGGCGCATGCCTTTAATCCCAGCACTCGGGAGGCAGAGGTAGGAGGATCTCTGTGAGTTCGAGACCAGCCTGGTCTGCAGAGCTAGTTCCAAGACAGGCTCCAAAGCCACAGAGAAACCATGTCTCGAAAAACCAAAAAAAAAAAAAAAAAAAAAAAAAAAAAAAAAAAAAAGACACAGCAGGACTGATACACATTTGTACTCAGAGGCAGTTGCAACATGCATAATATGTGCCCAAATTCATGCCATACTGGATCCAAGCTCTAAATGGGGAAAGTGGATATGGGATCCTACTCCTAACCAGAAGCTATCTAAAATTGTTATCAGCTGAAAATTGTAAAAAAAAAAAACAAAACAAAAAAAAAAACAAAAAACAAACAAAAAAAACCATATTTTACAGTGGAGTGTCACTGGGTATACCAAAAAATGTCCTTGGAAATTCCATATACAGGAGTGTTAGACAACACAATAGAAAGTCCATGATTGTATGTAGACTTTTGTATGAGTGTGGAACTTTTGTTTTCATGGTCTCCTTTGCTTCTTTGTTGTCATTTTTTAAATGTATGTTTCTTTTTGAAAGAGGGAGAGAAAGAACAAAGTTGGGCAGATAAAAAAGATGGGAAGTATATGGGAGAATTGGGTCTAACAAAATTCATTGTGTGAAAGAATTTTGAGTAAAATGAACTTGGAGATTGAAAAACAGGTTTTGTTTCTATTGAGCTGTCTTTGGGGAATACAATATGCTTTATTACGTGGTTGAACATTTACAGAGATAAAATTTAGATTGTTTGATGGGATCTACTTGTTAAGAGTGGAGCAAAGGTTAGGAAAGTCATTTCAATTTGTAGTTTGCAGGAGAAAGACAAAGCCTTACTTATACAAAAGAAGAGCATGAGATTAGACAAAAAGTTCTTTGATTCTGGAATATGTAACTTCAGCATTTATCTCCATAAAATTCAGAATTCCACACTATCAGGCCAACCATTGATGATTGAGGGAATCTCTTCTCCTTCATGGTCTTTGAATTCTGAGTGACATTGCTCTATGATGTGAAATAATTGGAGTAGACATGCGGTTTACGATGATATACAGCAGGCCCAGATGTCTCCTTGTCAAAGAATATCTATTGGGAAATACTCAGAAACACAAATTAAATTTCCTTCATATTACTACTATGTAGAAATATAATTTTATCATGAGTTCAAATAAACCTACGCTTCAAGACACCAAGCTCTCTGATGTTAGCCTCATGTGCCTCTTATTACTCTCTGAATAGCAGCTCTTTTGTTACTCATCCAATTGCACATAGTGAAAAAGTAGAATGCATTTTTATATCAAGATGAATTATCTGTGCTTATAATGTATTTAAGTAACAGTCTAATGATTTGCAATTGCTTTATAGTTTCTGTCTGCTTTGTATTGTATTGTATTACTTGAATTTATTTCAGACACAGAAACAATTAAAATTGCTGTTGACCCCAGGCTGGAAAGATGGCCCAATATACATTGTCAATACTAAGTGGACAAAGTGGGTTTCAGTGAAAAAAGAGGCCATGATGTTAGAAAGGAATTGTGTTAGGAGACAAAGGGATAACTTGAGGTGGGAAATAGAGATGGATTTTATTATTCATTTTTTATCTACTTCCCATAGCCAAGAAGATAACTATATGTTTTTCCTTGGGTTCACCTTCTTACTTAGCTTTTTTATGTTCACCAATTGTAGACTCCGTGACCCTTATTTATGGCTAGAAACCAATTATGAGTGAGTACATCCCATGTTCATCTTTTTGGGTCTGGGTTACCTCACTCAGTATAGTGTTTTCTATTTCCATCCATTTGCATGCAAAATTCGAGAAGTCATTTTTTTTTTTTACCGCAGCTTAGTACTCTAATGTGTATATATTCCACACTTTCTTCATCCATTCTTCCATTGAAGGACATCTAGTTGTTTCCAGGTTCTGGCTATTACAAATAATACTGCTATGAACATAGTTGAACAAATGCTCTTGTCATATGATAGGGAGTCTCTTGGGTATATTCCCAGGAGTGGTATTGCTGGGTCCAGGGGTAGGTTGATCCCGAATTTCCTGAGCAAGAATATATGCTTAAAAATATTGACACAAACATTCAGCTTGTAACATTTATACTACTGATTTTTTAGTGTATTCTGTCCTTTGGGGAATATAGTGATATCATTGGCTATAAACAAATGACCTAATGTTAAATGATAATTAACTGATTTCCATGTATAGATTAAAAAGTCAGGAAAAATAAGAGTAAAATTTTAGACATTATATAAATTGAAGAATTCAAATTAACTGTCCATTTTCTTATGAAATACAGTAATCAATGGATCATTGTGTAGAAACGGAATCCACGTGTGTTTAACACCAACAGCTGCATGAATATTTCAGTCAAGGTTGAACAATTTATTTTCAAAATACCATAACGTAATAAATAATGGCCATGTGTAGCTTTTCAACATATGTTTGCTACACATACTACCAAAAATTGAGATGATGACATACTATTCATGATATATAAACAATGAGATACCCTTTAGCTATAGAATATGAAATTATGTCTCATTGATTAACAATATGACCTTAAAGTGAATACTATGCATCCTGAAAGGTATGAAAAAAAAATTTGCATGGTGTTTTGGTTTTGCTCTTTTACATTGAAAGGAACAGAGAAAAATGATAACAATACATTAAAATTAAAATTCTTAACCCCCTGATTATATTACATGTAAGAGGAAATCAAAATTGAACAAAAAATTAAAAATTGCAAAAATGCACTAGGTTATTGACCCAGACTGACACAGAAAACTCTTGGTTGTGTTAAACATTTCAGAAAGATGTTTGTATGACTGTTATACAGCTTCATGTTCAACAGCAGCCTGTGGCTTTCTGTGATGTAGACATTCTGAGCTGTGGTGATGAGGTGTTTGTAGATCTTCTGAGCTGTGGTGATGGGGTGGTTGAAGGGATTCTGAGCTGTGGTGATGAGGTGGTTGTATTTGGTAGAGCTATCTTCCTATATTCTACCCCACCACAAGTCACTGTATTTACTGATATAACTAGAATTAATCTACATAATTTGATTCTGAATTTTGTAAAGAGACAACTGCCTTCCTAAATTCAGTGGACCATGATTATTCCATTAATTTTACCTCCTCTACCTTCTTTGTTCAGTGTTCATATACAAATATATTTCAATCTATTGTTTGCCATAATCACCTACTTTCATTGTTCAGAGTTCTAATAGTGTTTTATTCATCAATTTCTCCATTTTTAATTAATGATTGGGTATTTTATGGCATAACAACTATTGAGTACTTCATTTTTTTAAGACATGAGCAATAGTTATCCAGCTTCACTTTGTCTTTTTCATTGTTCTTCCCTCTTTAAATATCTTCCAGCCTCTAGGATTATTACTGACTTCACAGGCATGCTTCTGCATGTGAGTGGGAGTTTAGAAAGTTCTCATGTGCTGGAATGATCCCCTTTGGGGTGCAAAGTTAAATTTTCATGCAGAGTAGATTTGTATTAGCAGATATTGAAGTCAAAAATTATTTCATCCAAAAACACTTCTATATGATCTTCTTTTATGTCTATTTCAGTCTGCATATCAGTGTGACTCTCAAGTTCATCATCACATTAATTTTTTAATTCCTAGGATATGATCATTAAATATAAACATCTGTAATTAATGCTCTTTTACTTTAAAAAATTGTTATATTCGTTTAAATTGTTATATAACTTAAAGAATTATAGAAAAGATTCACACTTTATCTATTCACCTGATGAGTTCTAGTTATGGCAATTATGCATAGAGATCTTGTAAGCATTCATGTGCAGACATCTGCTCATCAAACTTATCTTTTCTCTTGGATTCTTTAGAAATGAATTACTGAATTGGCATGTGGAGAGAAGTCACTATGTACTGAAGTCTCTGCTTTTCCAAACAGAGGATAAATAGCTGTTGGACACCCTCACCAATAGTTAGTAAGGTTGGTACTTTTTTTTATTTCAGTTATTGTGATATGTGTGAAATGCTGTATTTTAGACTCTTTCAATAACTCTTTACACGGAGCTCGCAGAGAACAAGCACTGGGGGCGGAGTAGATGGCTGTCTGGCAGACCAAGTCCCTGATGGTGCTAGAAATGCCGAAGGCACCTGGGGAAGGGGACCCCTGGTCTTTCTCCAGATTGTAGGTTTTAGGGAATAAGGGTTCGGGGTCCCAGGGTTACTGTTGTCTCACCTCGTATGTCCATCAAGTATTGTTCTCCATGGAGCTCGTAGGAAACGACGCGTTGAAGAGTGGAGGGAGGGAGAGTATGAGCAAGGAATTCGAGACCATGAGGGGTCATCCACTGAGGCAGTTTGCTTGAACTAATAATAGCTCACCAACTCCAACTGGACTGGAAGTGAACGAGCATGGGAACAACCAAGTCCCTCTTAAGGGGGTGACAGCTGGAGCAGACTGAGGGGCCACTGATAGTGACACTGGGATGTGTCTCTACTTGCATATACCGGCTTCATGGGATCCTATTCTCTTTGGATGTAAACCTTGCTCAACCTAGACATAGTAGGGAAGGCTTTGGACATTTCAGAGGATGGTGTGCATGCACTCCCTTAGGCTTGGAAAAGTGGGGGGAGGATCTGTAAAGGAAGAGTGAGGGGACTGGGAGGAGAGAAGAGAGTGGGAATTTGGATTGGTATTGTTAAGTAATAAGAAAAGGGAAAAAGAGGGGAAAGGAAAAAAATAAGTAACTGTTTACCACAATATCAAAACCCCACTCTTATCTAGTTCAAATTTATGATTCTTACAATTAGATGGCATCCCTCCAGCTTTGTGTTGTTTACAGTTGTTTTTAATAACATTTTATTTATTATTTGCAAATGTGTCACATGTATAAAAATTACATTCATCATATCTGCCCCATTACCCTTCTCCAACTTCCCTGTCCTCCTCCACAGCACATTGTCTGAAATTCATGTCCTCCCATTTCTCAATAACACACTGAGTCCAATTAGTGTTGCTCATGCATGCATTTTTTTGTTCTACAAACTTTTTGGATTCAGTTTGTTTATCTCTGCAGCTCTCATACTGGGTTTGGCTATGGATTAATATGAATTAAATATATAGATAAATCAAGACAGAATTAACTTATTTTCTACATTGATTTTTTTCCCAATATTTAAAATGATGCAACATAGCAACTGTTTTAGTATTCTTTTGTTTTAATAGCATTTTATATTTTAGCAGAGACTATAACATAACATATTTCTATTTAAATATTCCACTTTTGAATACTGTACTGTATTTTATTGTATTTTAATTGCTCTTATGTGTAAAGATTGCATTTTTATTAATATGCAATAATCTTATTAAACTGAGTTTTTTTAGATTTTTATTGATGTGTATATAAAGTTTAGGTTTATGCCTGTAAGATCTGTGATATTTGTTCATCTCTGCAGCTCTCATACTGGGTTTGGCTATGGATTAATATGAGCTAAATATATATATAAATCAAGACAGAATTAACTTATTTTCTACATTGATTTTTCCCAATATTTAAATGATGCAACATAGCAACTGTTTTAGTATTCTTTTGTTTTTGATAGCATTGTGAAATTTGCAATATGTTCACTCTTTCCAAAGATACAATTTTATTTGTTTGTTGTTGTTACTGTAAGTGCTGCCTATGCCAGACTTAGATGTACCAGGAGCTTCTATTTGTACTAATATGTTGCTGTAAGAGAACTGTGACCACATGAGATATGGAAATTTGAACTCATGTACTTACATTTGCATGATAAGAAATTTTACAAAATGAACCATCTTTCTAAAAACCCCTTTTTCAATTATCTTAAACAAAGAATCCTGACCAGTGATGCTAAGTAAGAAACATACACAATATATAATAAATGCATGTATGTATATAAATAATATCTACATCTATAACTTGAGTTATATATATCTAAATATTTCTATATATCTACATCTATTTTTAGGTAGAATTAGTGTTATCTATAATACTAAAATAACAGTGTACAGTTTTAAATAGTTTTATTTTTGCACCCCTATTTAACTGGTTAAACAGTAAAGACAAAACAAATTAATACTTATGTCTTTTCAAGGTTTGAAGGAAACTTTTATTTATTGTTCAGAGTTTTATATTATTTCTTTTATTTAGTTCATTTACTCCCAACGTGTTTATGGATGATTAGTGCTCTGACTTTTCATCTGAATTCATTTTTTAGACAATTGAATGAACTTGTTACAGAAAACAAATGATTAGCAGATTGTATGTGAGGCCATGTTAGGTAAAAAGCATCAGTTAGATGGCAAAATGGAAACTGTGTTGTGCCTTTAGGTGGTAATTAAGCTATTGGTTACAAAATAGTAGACCTAAAATATCAAGGGTGAGAACAAATAACTTAAGTCATCTTTGTGTATGGTAACAGTAATCAAAACTATTCTACCACATGAAAAATGCTAGGAAGACCTTTGCTGTTGTAAACATGAATGTCAGCTCTATTAGTGCCTTCATGAAAGGGAGCAGAAAAGGATGTTTCTTCAAACAAGTACTCTGATATGGAGATTAACGGAAGGGCAAACAATGCTCTCTTTTTTTTTTGTTTGCTGATATAGACTGAACATATCTATCTTTTTTTTCCAACAGACAATCTTCATATTGAGAAAGAATAATTAAGTATACCTATGGAAATACTAATATTTCGTCTTCATTTAGTTATACTAAATGTCCCATATTTATTTTTACCGCCCCAGAGTGAGTGGGACACTATCTCTGAAGAAGGAGAAAGAAGAAAAAAGATGAGGAGAGCTAAATTAAGAAAAAACACACAGAGAGTAATGGCACTCTGAAATTGTCAGACCTGTGTGATAGGTGAATAACATTAACCAGCATATGAACAGATTAAATTAAAAATCACATCAGTATGAAGAAGAAGGATTTTATTAATAAAATGATGAATGACAAAGGTTTTATAAATATGAAGAATGTATGGGCTATTGTTCTTTCTTATAGTCACATTTCCTAGTGCTCTGTAGTACACATTTTATAATATGCATTGGCCATATACAGGAAGTATTGAATTATGAACATAAGATAGCCAATAGCCTCATTCATAAAACAATTAATTACTAAATACTATATTGGTGTTACTAATTGTTCAATTCTGTGCTACACTCAAATTAAACGAAATGCTTTAATGGCATAGTTTCCTTTTATTCCTGAATACTGATTTGCTTATAAAGGAATCTGTCATAGTAATTGATGATGAAACTTCTCTTACACCCTCTTATTTGTGCATAAAGCACATGCAGAGAGAAAAAAAAGTTTATGCCCAGTGTCACTATCCAATAATTCTCACTAAAATACATTAAGTACTTGAACCAGGAACAGCAATGCCTGATATAGATGAAAATTTAATTTACTCCTAACCAAAAGCTATAATGGACCTACCATCATTATGTTTATTTCAAATATGAGGAAATTAATATTGAGACATCCTGCTGAGTGTGTAGTCTTGAAAGCATACTTACTTTTAAATATGGAAATCAATGTACAGACAACTGACAAAAATGAGAGACAATAGTTCTATGTTTCCAAGTGAAAACTACAACATTTTCCCATTTCTAAATGATAGTATAATCTTTGAAATCATCACAGTAAAAAAACCAAAGCCCTTAGGAAGTTATTAAAATTTAGCACTCCACTCATGTGGGAGTATAGATTCCATTTGTTGAAGAGATTATTACAGATGTGCCTAAAATAAAATGCAAATATCAAGCAGAATGGGCTGAATATCTCAGCTGGGGTTCCTATAATCTTATCACCTTAAAATCTTTAATATTAGATTAAGTATACATTCAAGTAAATGTTCTTCCTAAAATAACATGCGAAAGTGAACTAGCTGAATTGGAAAATGAAATTATCTGTACTTGTAAAACCAAACAGGAAGTGATGGTTGTGAGCTTCATTTCCACAGCAGGACCTAAAACAATGTATTGTTTACTTAAAACTCACCAGGAGCATTGATTATCATAAAATAAAGAACTACAGGATATGTTCTCAGCTTCATTATGTTGACTACTTAGCAACATATATGTATAGCACATATTTAAAATTTTAAATATTTATGTATTTCTGTCAATTATATTTCATTCAATATAACTGATACATGAGAATACAGAACCAAATAAATTATGATATAAAAATAGGCTAGTAGAGGATAATAAACTATTGAACATGTTTTTATTATGTCCTAACAAGCAAACTCCTAAAGGTAATATTGAAAAACATGATTAGAAATAATGAATAAGTAAATATTTTCAATTGAAAATAATATTGATGTTAATAAGAAAAGGTATGGCAAATTATTTTTATTAACAAATTTACTATATTTCTAAGAATACACATTTCTATCTTTGGCACTATCTGGAGGATCTTTGACTAGTCTGTGATGTTTGTATGTCTAATAAGAGCATATATAAACATGATATCTTTTGGATTGTTTATGGAACTGTATTTTAGAAAAAATCACTCGTGTCTTGATATTCAATACTTTCACAGAAATTGATATATTTACCTGAATAAACAATTTTTATTTAATTATTTATTTTACATCCTGAACACGGTTTCCCCTCCCTCTTCTAATCCCACTCTCTTCCAACCTCCTTTTTGCTCTCTCTCTCAATACCCTCCTCCTCTGTTTCCATTTAGAAAGGGCCAAGCCTCCCCATGCATATTATCAACAAAGCATAGCATATCAATTGCGACAAGGCTAAACACCACTTCTTCTATAAAGGCTGGGCAGAGACATTCAATATGAGAAAGAGTTTCCCAAGAGCCAGCCAAAGTATCAGGGATAGATGGCAATCCCAGTGTTAGGAGTCCCACAAGTAGACCAAGCTACACAACTGTCGCATATATGTAGAGGGCTTAGGTCAGTCGCATTTAAGTATCCTAGGTGTTGATTCAGACTCTGTGAGTTCCTATAAGCCAGATGAGTTATCTCTGTGGGATTTCTTGTGATGTCCTTGACCCATCTTACTCTTACAATCCTTCCCTTTCCCCAGCAGGAGTCCCAGATCTTGACTTAGTGTTTATCTGTTGGTCTCTGCATCTGTTTCAGTCTGTTACTGGATGAATCTCTCTGATGACACTGGGGTAGTCACCTATCTGATCACAGAAGATGGCCAGTTCAGGTTAAGTATAAACTATTGCTATCAGTCATAGATGTGGTCTTCCTTGTAGATTTCTGGCAGTTTCTACCTGATCCTGAAAAACACCTTCTTTCTTATCATCTTTTTCAATACGCTCTTCCTCTACCACAACAGAAGCTGATCCCTCTAGTTCACATCCACCCCCAGCCCACCCAGGAAGTCTCATATATCCCTGCTTCCCAGGGAGATCACTGTATCTCTATGTGACCAAGTCTCTCTGGGTCTGTGAATTATTGCATGTTTATCTTCTACTTTACAGCTAATATCCACTTATGACTGAGAACATGTCATGTCTGTTTTTCTGCACCTAAATTATCTCACGTAAAATAATTTTTTCTAGTCCTATCTGCTTGTATTCAAATTTCCTAATGTTATAGTTTTTAATAGTTGAGTTATATTCTATTTTGTAAATGTACATTTTCTTAATCCATTCTTCAGTTGTGGGGCTACTAGGTTGTTTCCAGATTCTAGCTATTAGAATAAAGCTTTTATGACCATTCTTAACTGAGTATGATTGTGCTATGATTGTGGATTCTTTGGGTATACCCTAAAGTGTGGTATAGCTGTGTCTTCAGGTAGGTTGATTACCAATTTTCTGAGTAATCGCCAAGTTGATTTCCAAAGTTGCTGTATAAGTTTGTACTCCCACCAGCAATGGATGAGTTTTTTCCTTGTTCCACATCTTCTCCAGCATGAGATATCACCTGCATTTCTGATCTTAGCCATTCTGATGGGTGTAAGATGCAATCTCAGAGATGTTGGATTTGCATTTCCTGATGGCTAAGGATGTTGAATATTTATTTAACTGTTTCTATCATTTGACAGTCTTCTGTTTTGGTTCTCCTTTTAAGTGTGTACCCTAGTTTTGACTGGATTCTTTGAGTTTTTTGTTGTTGTTGTTGGTGGTGGGTTTTTTTTTTTTTTTTTGATGTCTAGTTTCTTGAGTTCTTCATATACTTTGGAGATGAGCTCTCTGCCAGTTTTAGAGTTGGTGGAGTTTGTTCCCATTCTGTAGGTTGCTCTTTTGTCTTAATGGCAGTGTCCTTTGACTTACAGAAGCTTTTCAGTTTTATAAGATTCTATTTATTAATTGTTGCTCTTATTGTCTGTGCTACTAGTGTTCTATTCAGAAAATTGTGCTCTATGATAATTGGTATGGAAGGTCCTTCTGTCTATGTGTTTCTTTTATTGGTTAATGAATAAAGAAACTGCCTTGGCCTCTTGATAGGGCAGAACTTAGGTAGGCAGGAAAAACTGGACTGAATGCTGGGAGAAGGAATTCAGAGAGGCAGACACCATGGAGCCACCAGAGATAGATTTGCTGAAATTTTACTGGTAGGCTACTACCTCATGGTGATGCACAGATTAATGGAGATGGGTTAAATTAATACGTAAGAGTTAGCCAATAAGAAGCTACAGCTAATGGGACAAGCAGTGATTTAACTAATTAAATTTCTGTGTGATTTTTGGTCTAAGCTAGCTGGGCAGCCAGGATGAACAAACTCCTACAGCTAATGAGTTCAAGGCTATTCCCCACTTTCTCTTCCTTCAGGTTCAGTGTAACTGGATTTATGTTGAGGTCTTTGATCCACATGGACTAAGTATGTATCTATTTGTATTCTTATAAATGCCAACATCCAGTTATGCTATCAAATTTTGTTCAAGATGCTTTCTTTTCTCTATTGTATAATTTTCGCTTCTTTGTCAAAAATCAGGTGTTTATAGCTATGTGGATTTTTGACTGGGTCTTTGAATTAACCCCATTGATCCTCCTGTTTATCTTTATTCCAATATCATGCTATTTTTTATTATCACAACTCTGTAGTAGATCAGGGGTAATGATATCTCTGGAAATTCTTTTACTCTACAGGATTGTTTAAGCGATTCTAGATTTTTTGGTTTTTTTGTATGTTTTCTGTATCATGTTGAGTATTTTAATGTCTGTAATAAATTGTGTAGATATTTTGGTGGGAATTGCATTGAATCTGTAAATTTCTTTTGATAAAATAGACACTTTTACTATGTTAATCCTACTGATTCATGAGTTTGATATGTCTTTGATCTTCTGACTTTTTGAGAGAACAGGGATACAAGGAACATAACAAAATATAAAAGCAATATTCAGCAAGATGACAGCCAACAACAAATTAAATAGAGAGAAACCCAAAGCAATAAATCAGGAACAAGACAAAGCTGTCCACTCTCTCCATATCTATTCAGTAGACTACTCAAAGTATCTAGAACAATAAGACAACAAAAGGGCATCAAGTGGTGTAAATGAAGACTGCTTATTTGTATCCCATCCACCCAAACCCAAATAATCACACAGAAAATATATTAATTAGAAGAAATACGACAAAAAAGGAGATCAAGGGGTGTAAATAAAGATTGACTATTCCTTTCCCATTCATCCAGACCCAAATAATCACACAGAAACTATATTAATTACAACACTATTTGGCCAATAACTCTAGGATATTCTTTTTTAGCTCTTACATCTTAAATTAACCCATTTCCATTAATCTGTCAATTATCATGGACTGGCAATATGGTGTCTTCCTGACTGCCTACTTTCTCTCTGTGTCTCTTCCAGCCTGACTGTATTCTGCCCCACTATAGGCCAAAACAGCTTCTTTATTAACCAATGTTAATAGAATTTATTCATAGAATACAGAAAGGAATACCACATCATCTTTTCATTTCTGTCTAAATTAAAAGGAAGGTTTTAACTTTTTTAAAAAAATTAAATCATTACTTGGCCCATTAACTATAACTTCTTTTTTATTTTTTATTTTATTTATTTTTATTATTATTAAAAATTTCCGCCTCCTCCCTACCTCCCAATTCCCTCCCCCTCCCCCTTCTCTCCCCCTCCCTCTCCAGTCCAAAGAGCAGTCAGGGATCCCTGCTCTGTGGGAAGTCCAAGATCCTCCCCCTCCATCCAGGTCCAGGAAGGTGAGCATTCAAACAGACTAGGCTCCTTCAAAGCCAGTACATGCAGTAGGATCAAAACCCAGTGCCGTTGACCTTGGCTTCCCAGTCAGCCCTCATTGTCTGCCACGTTCAGAGAGTCCGGTTTGATCCTATGCTTTTTCAGTTACAGTTGAGCTGGCCTTGGTGAGCTCCCAATAGATCAGCCCCACTGTCTCAGTGGGTGGGCGCACCCCCCCCCCCCCCGCAGTTCTGACTTCCTTGCTCATGTTCTCCCTCCTTTAGCTTTTCATTTGGGCCTTGGGAGCTCAGTCCAGTGCTCCAATGTGGGTCTCTGTCTCTATCTCCATCCATGGCCAGATGAAGCTTCTATGGTGATATGCAAGATATTCATCAGTATTGCTATAGGATAGGGCCATTTCAGGCTCCCTCTTCTCAGCTGCCCAAAAAACTATCTGGAGATATCTCCATGGATTCCAGGGAACCCCTCTAGAGTTAAGTCTCTTGCCAACCCTAAAATGGCTCCCTTAATTAAGATATCTTCCTCCCTACTCCCATATCCACCCTTCCTTCATCCCAACAATCCCATTCCCCCAGGGTCTCCCATGCTCCCCTCCTCATTTTTCTCTCCCCATCTCCCCTTACCCCGAAGATCCCATTTTTTTTGCCTGTCAATCTAGTCTACTTCCAATATCCAGGAGGATAACTATGTTTTTCTTTGGGTTCACCTTCTTATTTAGCTTCTCTAGGATCACGAAATATAGGTTCACTGACCTTTATTTATATCTAGAATCCATGTATGAGTGAGTACTTACCAAATTCATCTTTTTGAGTCTAGGTTACCTCACTCAGAATAGTGTTTGCTATTTCCATCCATTTGCATGCAAAGTTCAAGATGTCATTGTTTTTTAACACTGAGTAGTACTCTAATGTGCCCTTATGTTATATAGTACTTCCCACTTTCTCTTCTATCAGGTTTAGTGTGTTCAGATTGATATTGAGGTCTTTAATCTATATTTATTACAATACTGCTTGACTAATTTCTATATTAATTACAATTCTGTTTGGCCAATTACTCTGGCATAATCCTCGCTAGCTTTTATATCTTAAATTAACCCATCATGAGGTGTGGTCTACCAGTAATATTCTGGATCTTTCTCCTTTAGCAGAAAGGTGTCTTCCTGACTCTGCCTACTTTCCCTTGCTATCTCTTCCAGCCTGGTTATATTCTGTCCCACTACTGGCCAAAGTGTCTTCTTTATTAACCAAGGAAAATAAAACATATCAAATTGGAAAAATTAGAAAAGAATGTATCACTATTTGCAGATGATGATGTACACATAAGTGACCCCAAACATTTTAGCCGACAAACTCCTTCAGCTGATAAACACATATAGCTAAGTAGGTGGATACAAAATCAATTAAAAAAGTCATTAACCCTCTTATATAAAAATGTTAATTAATTAAAGCATTTCTATTAGGTATAAAAGTTTAAAATTCTTTGTTATAAGCTTCAGGAACTTAAAATGCAGTATGACGAAATAAGGACCACATGATTCTATTCTTTAAAAATATTCTGCTAGATCTTATATTTGTATTTTTAAAAATTATTTGTATTTTTTGGTATTTATTATATTTTTATTTGTTTTAATTTTCCATACCAACCCCATTTGCCCTTTGATAGGGTTAGTGATAACAGGATACAGGAAACATAGAAGCTGGTGACATTACCATCTCTGAGAGAGCAGGAATTTTCTAATACATTGAATAGCAAGTCTTAAAATGTTTTCTATGGAAGGTTAACATTTTTAGACTCATGGAGATAGTCAGAGATGTAGTGTCCTGAGAACAAGACTGAATAATAGGCAATAAGATTCTGCAACTCTCAATAACACCCCCTAAAAAAGGACACACAAAAAAGAGAATAAGATACAATGCCAATGCAAGCATGACCCTTACCCAATTTTGATCTGCTCTAGAACCGTGTGACTGGAGGATATAACCTTCAAAATGAGTAGTTTGTAGAATCTAGCAAGTGTTGATAGCAGAACCCCATTCCTACCTTTCTTGCAAGACCTTATCCTTTAAGGATGGAAATCTACTTCTTTCTCAAAAGAATCTATGAGATTTTTTTTAAGCAAAAAGTTGAGCAAAAACAAACTCACCATTTTTATTGATTGTCCTATACCTCAATTCAAAAAGAAACAGCGGGACAGTGGTGGTGCATGCCTTTAAGACCAGCACTCAGGAGGTAGAGGCAGGCAGATCTCTGTAAGTTCATGACCAACCTGATCTACATTCTGAGTTCCAGGACAGCCAGAACTATTACACAGAGAAACCCTGTGTTGTAAACAAACAAACTAACAAACAAACAAAGAGACAGACATAATTTCTCCATAAAGGTCATTCCAGTTTCTAAATCTCCAGGATTTCTGAGAGATTAACATGATGCACCCTGACCTTTGCAATATTTTTCAGTTATTCCTGAAGGCAATTACAGGCTAAGTTTTGTGTATAAGTCCAATATTCATATTCTGATTCTTGAGGAATACCATTTAATACAAAAGTACACCAGCAGGGCAGTGGTGGCGCATGCCTTTTAATCCCAGCACTTGGGAGGCAGAGGCAGGCAGATCTCTGTGAGTTTGAGGGCAGCCTGGTCTAGAGAAACCCTGTCTCGAAAAACCAAATATATAAATATATATGTGTTATTTTTTAAATATTTTAACTCATTCAGTTATCATTCACATTAATTACATCGACTGTAATTAACGATTACAGTCTTTAAAGAATTAAGATTTTGTACAATTAAGGATGTAAGGGTCAAGTCATTCATATACTACTGAAAGAATTCAAACACATAGCAAATATTAATAGAGAAATTGCCTATATCATTTCTTCTTGGAGGGTTAGACACAGAGAACTGTAACAGTGTTCTATAACTCATGGTAATAGTAGATTAAAGCACCTATGAAAAGTTTTCTTAAAATGATGATGTTATGTAGCAATTATTTCACAGCCATACAATGTGTATATGTTTATCTAATTTGGATGATAACTTAATTGATCGCCTGTATAGATTGGAATGTATTGGAGCCCAAAGTGGCACACAAACTAATTGGCATAGTTTATTGTTATTTATAGTTTGATTTTAAGAGAGGTACCTGCTATTTTATTTTGATTTAGGCTTATTTATTCTATTTGTGTGTTTTACTGCATTTGCATATATACTACTTGTATGCAGTGTCCACAAAGGCCAGAAGGGAAACATCACCTTCCCCAGAACTGGTGTTTTACAGATGAGGGACCAAATGGTACCGGGGGAAAAAAAAAACCCTTTTCTCTGAAAGAATAGATTCCTTAACCACTGTGTCATCTCTTTATACCCAGGGATTTTACATTACATCTATTTCCTGGGTTTTATCACAAAAATGTAGGCAAGTCTTAGCTTTCTTGATCTAAGAAGCAACTTAAAAAGCCTCAATTACTCTTATATGATATAATCTCCACATCCTTGTGAATCATGCAAGAGAAGTACAGAATGTAAGTCTATTGTCTTATGAAAAAAAAGCATTGTTTCTAGTCTGCATTCACATTGCATTAACTCAAGAGAATTTATTTTTCTGTTTTCACATGGCCTCCATTTAATATTTTTTTACTAAATATTAAATTCATTTGCCCTTTTTTTTCTTTTTTGCTCATTATCAGACTGAAGTTGAAGTTTACTGACAAAATAAGATAATTTTCATAGAATAGTGGCTGTCTTAAATTTGCAACATGTCTTTTTTGTGGATTAGCAGCAATCACTAGTGTTGTTTAACCTGGTTGGGGGAGTGAACTTGTAGGTCTTTTTTATATCTGTAATATTTCCATGCACTGTCCAATAATTCCCTTTGAAATGGAAGTGCAATCCCAGGCTCGGTGTTCTCAGAATAATGATCTCTTAAATCTTCCAGGCACTAACAGCATAAAGTACTTACTATAAAAGTACCAGTCACTGCCCACAGCGGTCCAGCAAGCAAACTGCTTATTACATAGATCCTTTGTGTATCTTGCTTGAAATGATAGACAGGGACAAGAAGGAAGGGGAGTTTCAGGTACATCACATTATGGCAGATATTGCTAGAGTGGAATACATACTCATAGTTAAAGTGATGAAGGAAAAAAGTGCCTGTAGATTTAGAGGAAAATCTTCTCTCAGTGAAGCAAGCATAGGTAAACAGCCCCCAGAGCTTGGGAGTCTCAAGAGATGGATAGCCTGAAAAGAAAAGTAAAATGACAAAAGAAATCAAAGAATATTTTACCCACAGAGGGAAAAATCAATGAAAATGATAAAGTACTGTTTGAGGGAAATAAAGTAATTTTTTCCAGTTTCACCAAGGAAGGGATGGGAGATTGCTACAGAAAACCCATGGGTGTGAGCCACTCTTAGAAGGTGAGGTTGAAGAAGCCCGATCTGATCACCTTACTATAATTATTTTCTAGTCCAGAACTGTAAAGTGCCAATTACATGTTACCTTGTAAAATACATTTTTTATTGAAATGAGGAATCTGAACAAGTTTACTTTTTTCAACTTCTTTTCTAGGTTTCTATTTTATAAATGTTCCCATAATACAGTGTACATTATAAAATGCACATGTGAAATAATAATAATAAAATAATAAACAATAATGACAATTTTACCAAATTCTTAGGAGTCTCTATTTGTCTCATAGGGAGAAAGTAACCACTCCCTTATTTTTTACCTAATTTGTAATTAGTTTTGTTTATTTAACTGTCAATATTGAGTAACCACATCACAGATAGATAGATACATGATAGATAGATAGATAGATAGATAGATAGATAGATAGATAGATAGATATAGATAGGTTATAGGCAAACAACATAATATTCAAGTTTTCTTCTTTGTCCTTTCAAGTTTTTACAAATTATTCAAACATCATAAAATTTGATTGTGAGATTTTTCTTAGAATTCTATGATTTTGTGACTTATGCATTTTATTATTTTTTTTGGCAAATGTGTGTTACAAATGTTTTACCCACTTCATCGTTGAAAAGTGAATGCTTAATGCTGCTAAGTAGCAAAATAAAAAAAATCTTGTTAGATAAATAATAGGTTCTAGGCGCATTCCTGCTCAAAACTATGATACAAAATAACTATACAGAAATGTGTTTCAATTTCTGAACCTCAAATAATGTGAGAATTTCCCTTGATCTTCCATCTTGGACAACTTGGCACTGTTGTGTTCTGTAACTTTAATTGAAAGATATCTACTGTCATTTTCATTACACGTTGTTGATCAATTAATAAGAACATTTCACATCACCAAATACTTAGGTTTTCTCTTTGGTGAATGTCCTGTTCATGACTTGTACTGCAATTTTGAGGTGTTGTTTCCCTTTTAACATCTATAGTTTATATACTATTTAAATTTATCCACAAATAATGGATGTACTTTTCCACATTTTATCTTAGTCTTTCACCCTGTTTATTGTTTGTCTCTCTGTGTGTGTATTATTTTACTGTCATCATGTGTATCAATTAATCCCATGACTTTTAATGTATTTTTGACATCATGAAGTGACAGATATTTTAGAAATCACACACTACAATAGAATAAATATTACTATTAAAATTTAATTTTTAATAAAATTTTCAAGAGGTTTATGGCTAACACTCCATTTATTGTAATTTCTTCCTAGTATTTAGAGCTTTCAGGAGTCTCTGGGTATACCACTATTCCGTACAAAAATAACTTTCTATGGCAAAGAATGAGAGTATAATTTCATCTGAAATAATCACACATACATATGTAAAATGTTTTAAAAATGTTACCCTATAACTGGGGACAATAAATTATATACTAGAAAATACAAAAATAATGCAGGTCAAGAAAAAGATTGCTTGCTTTTCAGTTGTTAATGGGGTAACAAATACCTGCTACTCCAGTTCCAAACATTACAAGCTATTGTCAAATATTCTTGGTTATTCTTTGGAATTTGGTGGTGATTCACAATTTTTGAAGTCATGACGTGCTTGAATTCTAGATCTTGGAAAGATCAAGCTCATACATACCTGGGCTTCATCTCTTAGGGCTAGTTTTCACAGTACTGGAAGTTACTCTACAGGTTATTGCAGGAAAAAAAAAACACGTCATTACCTTTACCTTCTGTCAACACTGTGAGCTACAATAACATCTGGCCTGATATGATATGTCTGCTTTTATAATAGTGGCATGAATATTATAGGGTTAACCAATAGCTTCCTATCTGGATTTAAGTTCCATAATATGAAACCCATATCCGGAACTACCAACAAGACCAAAAACCTGTAGCTACATATTATAGGTCAAAGGACCTAATCTACTACTATTATTTTAATACATGTAAATAATATTAAAATGACTCTTATGGCTTATAGTTATGTCCATAGATCAGTATGAGCATGGGTAACTGAATCCATGAAAGCCTTTGATAAAGAGAGATATTAAATATTAATGAGGGAACACTATGAACAACAAGGTAGAGAACTGCAGTGGGCTCTGCTCTGTGGGCACTGGAAGCCATAAACAGAACACCAACTACCACCAAAGAGAGTGAGAGCCCCCTTCCCTTTCTTAAAAGCAAGCACATCCACAAACAGAAGACTACACCCCTATGTCTGGTGCAACCAAATTCTATGGGACTAAATTAATTCCTATAACATTTTTTCCTTTTTGTCTAAATAAGAGAGTTCTAAACCTAATACAAAGAACAAATATCTAGTATTGCCCAGGAGGGAAAAAAAAAAAGGCAGAAACATACACACACACACACAAAAAAAAAGAACTACAACCAATGTAAAGAACATCAAGCAAGAAACACATGCTAAATGTCCAATCTAAGTTAATTAGCAACCTAACAAAGAATATGTTAATAGTTATCATATCCTAAGGAGTATAAGTATTGTTCCTTAAATGGCTTAGCTAAGTTAGGAAACAAAGTATGAAAGTTGGGACTATCTAATCTTTAACCCCATCAGAGGCCTGAGAAGAAAAATAATATTACCTGAGTAAGCAGTAAATGCAAACAAGTGACTTCCAAAAGATGTAAGAAATGTCAGAGACAGCTGGCTTTTTGGACAATCACCCAAAGTCTTATTTGCAATGTTGGGACAACCAACTTTGGCTAAGGCCTAGAGTATCTGACAGATCATTTTCCAAAGCAGGAAAATTTTAAAGACTCTCCTATCCTGTTTTGGCAAGGTTCAGCAGTTGCTTTTGCTTGAAAGCTGGTTGGACAGTGGGCATATGGATAGTAATTGAGCCTAGGGCATTTCTTTACCCAAAGGCCAGTTTTGTCAAGAAGTAAACAGCTCTAAGTGCAGCATCTTTGGCACCCAACATCATTTCACGAATAGGTCAGTGCTGCCAGGAGCAACCATGTCTCATGTCAACAGAATTCTAAGTTACTTAAATGCAATATTCTACAATTTGTTGAAATGTTTGAAGATTACCTATCAATGCAGAATCCATTTTTGTGCATCTAGAGAACCTGACTAACATAGCTAAAATTATGACTAACATGGGTGACTAATAACTTGTATTTTTAATACCTATATAGCTTAAAATTAAAACTTTATGTTACAAAATTAAGCTATTTTTAAACAGATGTGTAGAAGTGAGGACAATGACCGAAAATTGTAGATGATAGAGAGATAGATAGGTAGATAGATAGATAGATGATAGATAATCTCTATCAGAGATAGAAATATATAGCGAAATATGATAAAAAAATCTCAAAATTATATCAATATACAAAATATATTAAGCAGAGGAAGAAACATAATACATACAATATGACAAAATAACTTTACATTTATTTTACAAATGTTGTAAATAGAATTCGAAGCACACACAATATAACAAATATAATTTGAATTTGTATGAATATACAAATTATCTTAGACATGAACATAAAGATAATTTTACATATGTAACAATATGAAAAAATCTATATTAATGTAAACTGTCTATAACTGATAGTTCACAAATAGATAAACCTATTATTTTATCCCAGGCAGTTTCCCCTTTTTCATTTCCAAAATGATATTTCTGAGCATACTTTATATTCCATCCCAACTTTAAACAACTTATAACCAAACCCTTACACAATTGCAGACAGAAAAACACACTTCTAAGTCCAGTACTCCCAAAAGCTATTGACTAAATGTATTCCCATAACATATCAGTATATCTCTTAATTCTCAACTGAGAAGATTCTTCTTATGTCAGATAACAATTAGCACAGAGACACTCAGCTGGTTAACATGCAAGAGATTAAAAGACTAGGGATTGCTCAGCCCTAAATGGGAATCACATATCACATGCCCACCGTCAAGGCTTAGAAGTGTTTGCAGAACAGAGGATAGAAATTTTGTAGGGCCCAGACATGGGGGGGGTGATTTATAAAAAAAACATTGCTTCAAAGTTTAAAAAAAAAAGACAGTTACACATATTAGCTTACAGTTGTATCAGCATCTACAAGACCTACTTTTGTTCAAGCCAGATAACATATTAGCATTGATTCAGAAGTGTAAGAGACAAGTCCTACTCCTAAGAGGCTACTGAAATTGTATAGATTCTAGAAAATGTCAGAATGAATTTTCTTTAATGGTGTAACTCCTGTTAGGCTGACACCACCACACACGGTGGATCTAAGAGGAGTTAGGGAAAAGGGAATTGATACACTGCATGAAATTTTCAAATAATTAAAATATAACAAATATATTAAGACTGGAATTTTTGCCACATCAGTGTAGTTAAACATCAGTAGTTGAATTGACCTCTCAGGCCCATGACTTCACAACTATAGCTTTTTGGACAGGATTTGCAGAGCCAGGCATAAATTCCCTCCTGTGCAGTAGCCCTCAAATTCAATTGAAGAGTGGCTAGTTGAGCCAGTATTGTATCCGTGAGTATATATTTCTGATAATGTTGATATTGTATTTCATAAGTCTCCCACAGCAATCTATCTCTTTCCATAGGTTTGAAGGCTAGCCAACAAGGATGGAGACTCTAGGTCAGTTCCAGCTCCATTTCTCTATATTTTGCAACCACATTGAGTGAGTCTTCAGGTAGAGTTATTTCATATTCTTATGGGCAAAGAAGTAATGGCACAAGCCCTTATTATTTTTGGGTCCCATGAGGCCTTTGTGAACAACAATTCAAAAGGAGTACCCCACATATGGCATTGAGATTGTTTAATAAACAATGGCTTCTTAGAGAAGTATTATTCACACATGCAGGGCATATCATTCTAACTATATTACGCTACATTTTTCAATTGATTTCTCAATAAGTACGGTTCCCATAGTAGTAGATTTTCACATAACCTTTTCATATGTCTTTTTTATTATTCTTCTGCTCTTTATTTCTCTAACCCCAATTCTCCATCCCTGCTTGGAATGTTTTCATACATTCTTAGACTCAAGGAATATCACTGAAGTGGGGAATGGGAAGAATACAAAAGCCAAAAGGTAAGGACAATGGATGTAAAATCATATCTTCAAATAATGACATACCATTGCAAATTTGTTCTCATAACAGCTTCCTGAAGCTTCCTGATGACCCTGTACAGCAGCCAACCATGGACTGGAAGAGGAGATCATGAGGCCATAACCCTCCCTTATGAATTCTTGGCTCCTAAAGTATTCTCGGAAAAGAATATGATCTTACTTGATGAGTTCACCTGCTCTGGTGGACATATCACAATACTTGGTCAAACAGATGGTCTTGGTTGACTTCAGCAGGTCATAAAACAAAACAAGGAACTGTGATTGTTGGACAGGGCCATGTAGGTAGGAAGAAGGTTAGGATGTAATGGGAAAGAAAAAGGAAAGGGCAGGAGTAGGATTTAAAGAATGCATTATATTCATACAAGAAGTTGTAAAACAAAATTAATCATTGAAAAAGAAATAATGCTTATACAACAATGTAACTATAATTAAAATCATGGATTATATTTTAAGGATTTAATTTTGTTTAATATATTTTATTTAAATTACTAATAATAATTATCAAAGAAAATACAAGCCCTGTTTATAAGAATTTAGAACTTCTCAATATTATTGCAAAAGCCTAAGTCAAATTCTGCAAAAAATAATAAAGAGAATTAATATTAAATTTAAAAGTGAGTAGAATTTAACTGGAACTCCTCTTTGGAAAGAGTCTTTATTGAACATTGCTGATCTGAAAAGAACCACAAGGAAAATATAAATTTTACTAATGAAAATTGTTTCCCTAAATATTTCATTTGACCATGTTAGATTGAGGAAGATTTTTTTGAACTCAAATTGTTTTCAGGTAATATAATTTTAATTTCAGATTGCATTTCTATTCTATGAGTGTTTTTATGATGCCTCCAACATTCACTGTCCATTGTTCTTCAGAACAGAATACATTGTAGATATATCATCCAGTATGGAGGACATACAAATGTGTTTCCTTTTTGAAAAATGTTTTATTTTATACTCACAACAGTCATTTTGTAGATGAAAACCAAAGGCCCAAGGGTTATGTAACATATTCAGTATCAATTGGTCTGTCTGTAATAGAACAGAAACTTGACCTGAAGCCCATCTTATTTCAAAGCCTATTTCATTCCCATTTCCCATGCTAATGTCTCACAAAGACCTGTTAAGAGTGATTGGCATTTTCTGTGTGTTCCAGACACCTCACTGCTTTTACTGAATGCTTAAAACCACTCTACTGGGAAGCTAGGATTAGTGGAGTGAGAAAACTGAAATTCTGTAAGGTAATTGTCTAAGTTAATATCAGAGCCAGGATTTTAATCACTATTTGGCTCTAAATACTATGCATGCATTCCCTGTAATATTGTACAATAATACTATAAGACATGCATTGGAATATTAATTTTCTCTAATTTCCTTCTTGTAAAAGTCTTTGCCACATCACAAAGCCTCTTAACTTATAGTCAAATATTTTTTCAAATAATATTTTTCCGGAAAGGGAAGGCCTTGGGCCATCCATTTCTTTTGGGACTATGAATTGGTTCAAAGTGTAAATTTGCAACTCTCACACCAGAGCAACTGAGTCAACAACCCCAGTCCAGAAATCCATGCTCTGAGTTCCTTGGGAGGGATTAACAAGTGCAAGTGGCATCAAATCATAGGTTCCAAGAAAGGTTGGTGATATGCTCCACCAAGGAGAAAATGACCAGAAAAATTTCCTTCCTATCTTTTGAGACCCAAAAGCCTGGGCTCTTAGAATACAGTATGTTAAACAAGAGAAAATACATAAATGACAGTGGGGAGATGATTTAGTTGATTAAGTGCCTGGCAGCCAGGCTGGGGAACTGAGCTTGATCCCTGAATCTGGTTAGAAGAAAGAAATGGCTCTGGCAAAATAAAATTAAATTATTTAAAAAATGTTTACTGTCTGGGATTCCACCTGTGGATATGACTGCCTCTATGAGAACTGAAGTATCCCTAGTGCGACATACTCATTTGGTTATTATTCAGCAGCTTTCTCCTCAAGAATATCAAGTTAGCAGAAAAATTAAAGTTACTATATTTTAGAATTACAAAAAGGAACACAGCAATTATTATTATATCAAAGAATCTCTAACTATAAAGAAGATGATATTGTTGGACAAAACTTGGGGATAGAAATTTTGATGACTTTGAATGCAATATCATATTTGTGCTGGGATATCATAAGGAATTAAATGCATAGCTTGCTATAAAGAAGCTCAGAGCTTTTGAGAAATGTACTAACAAGTACCCATTCTCTTCTTCAAAAGCCATTTGGTAATAGTAAAAAGAACACACCATTCCTATTCTTCTTGCTAAAGACAACTACATTAAAAATAAAATCCTAGAAAACATTGGTGCTTGCTTTAGGAAAACAGGCAATAGGTACCTATGAAAGCCAAGAGGTGGGTTTATCTTTCAGGTTCATAAAGAAAGAATATAGGAGCTATACAGATATAAGATTATTCCAACTTCTTGAAGCTGTAAACATGTTGATGTTTTTAAAAAAAAGGATGTACCATTAGGTAGAGACAGTATTTCATGTTTGAAAATCCCTTATCAGGTTGCAAAAATAGTAAGCCACTTAGATTATTGTGCATATATTTGTTTGGTGGTAATTATTTTGTGAAGGAATCACTTGGGGAAAATATAACTCTTAAGATTTCTTAGCATAACTTTGGTAAAAATTAAGCTTACTGTTCATTCATGGCACTTACTCAGTGCCAACACAAAATGGTGAGAATAATAAGACATGACTATCCCAGCAAAAGGATTATTATTGTGACTTATGCTACTACCACTGCTGTGTATGAGTTTGCATTATGCAGTGTTTTGCCATGTGAAAGTGTATGCATGCAGAAGTCAGAAAATCACTTTTAGGGAGTCAGTTTTCTCTTTTCATTGTCACGTGGGGTCCCAAGGTCAAAAAGAGGCTATTGAGCTTGCCCAGCTAGTAAATTTGCCTTCAAAGCCATCCCACTTACCCAGAACTAACATTTTAAACACTTTCTAAGTTCCAAAGATTGCTTAAGTGCCTTGTATTTATTAGTTTGCTCAATCTTTAAATTGAAACTATGAAATTTTAAATAGTCGAATATGATGTGGGATGCATCGCTATATTCTGTGAATCTATTTTATTACTATTGGTTAATAAATAAGTTTCTTTGGCCTATGGTAGGACAGAATATAGCTAAACAGGAAATTAAAAAAAATACAGGGGAAGAAAAGGGGGAGTCTGGGAGACACTAGCAGCCACTAGAAAAGCAAGATGTGAGATAACATCACAGCCACATGCCAATACATTGATTTATAGAAATGGATTATTTTAAGATGTAAAAGCTAGTTAGTAATAAGCCTGAGCCTTCAGTCAAAGAGTTTGTAATTAATATTAAGCCTCAGAGTGGTTACTCAAAAACTAGTAGGAGAGAAATATCCAGCTAAACAAATATGTTCTTGATAGCAAACAGCAAAACATCTAAGTTTAAAAGTATAAATGAATGGTAGTTAAAAATAATCATCTTCCATGATTATGAGTCAATATTTACTTAATTCTTAGGACAAGAAATACCATTTAGTGTAGAATGAGTAGTAATTATGGTCTCAATAGTATACAAAAAATTTGAGTATTTTAATTGTTTTTTTTAGTATAAACACATTCAGTGTAGAGTATAGGGCCAGTGAAATTATGCACCTCTGCAGCCAGGATTGTCCGGGAGGAACCTGGAAACACTGGGAAGTTCAGTGTCCTTAAGCTCACATTGCTCATGTGCTCAAAATGAAAAGTCATGGTTAAAATATTATAAATGATTCCCATCTCTGATTAGTTTATCACATTTAAAGTACTATTAAAATTATCAAATCATTTATTTAATGAATAGATTATATGTGAAAGAAGTCTAATCTATTACACTAGAAATTGTGCTAGAAATTTGATTTGCATCCTCACTCAATTATATACATTGCAGCAAACTGAAGAATCCCTTCTATTTTTACTCAGCTAAATTTAATAATTTAAAAATAAACTTACATAAGTGGGAATTCAAAGGGATGATGAATTGTTATTTAGGAGATATACTGTAAGTCAATAGAGGCCAAGAACAGTGATTCAGTTTTTCAGTGTTTTACATGTAATCATGACAACATGAGTTCAAACCACATCATTATGTAAAAAGCCAGTTATATTTGTGTATGCCTGCACCAAAGGATTGGGGATGGGGAGAAGGGCAGATTACTAGAGCTCACTAGATACCCTGTATGGACAATCCAAAAACTCCAGCTACAGAGTTACCATGCTTCAAATAAAAAATAGAGAAGTGAAAAAGAAACCCTGCATCTACTTTTGACACCCCCAACATTTACATATACTGTGTGTATGCCAACACATGCATGCACATATACATACATATATATGTATATATATATATACACAATTAAATATACAAACATACATTTGTATACACATTTTAAAATAGTTAAACTTGTAAATTTTGTCAGGCAACGGGAGCCTTTAATCCCAGCACTCAAGAGGCAGAAACAGGCAGTAATCTGTGAGTTCAAAGCCAGCCAGCCTGGTCTACAGACCGATTTCCAGAACAGCCTCCAAAGCTACAGAGAAACTCTGTCTCAAAAAAAAAAAAAGTCAATTGTATACATTTTAATGCCCTAAGAGAAGATCTAAGAATCCTGTCTCGAAAGTGATGAGTCGAGAAGTGAGAAAATTAAATAAACAGTTGTTAGTAGGTTCAAATTAGTCATCGTCGACCTTGCTGCCTCTTATTTTAACTTGAAGTAAAAAAATATGTAATATTGAAGCTTTCAAGCTTAATATTTGTAGTAAATGTTATAATTGGTACTCATATGAAATTTGGGAAGTTTCATGATGCCTTCCCATAGTGCAGTGCTCCACAGAATTTAAATAAATGCATTTTTACAACATTGGAAAGGCTTGTATTGAGTAGGTCAAAAGAAAATGAGTCTCGCCTTCTTGAAAATTCACTGAATTTCACATAATATTGATCACACCCACCCAAATTATAAAACTCTGAAAGTTAAAATCTTTTCTCTGGTAGATTAGTAAAAGTCAGAGGTCAGAGAATCCTCTTACAGTAGTCCTTAGATCTCTACTTCCAAGGCCCAGAGCAGAATGAAGAAAGGAAGATCAGAATGCCAAAAGGAAAAAGAAAATAAAAGTGAAAGTGAAAATTTCTGCAGTGTTGTTAGCATTTCATCCAAATCAGTAGGTTCAAAGAAGTTTGGAATAACACATAACAAGACTTTGAGATTCTCAACAATGCCAGGTTCATGTGTAAAGAAGCAAGTAAATCAGCATTCTTATAGGTCTACACTGTTTGGACTATTTGCAAGATTTTGTATTTCAGAAAATGTCATTGTATAGGTTAAAATGGTGCTTCATAAATCTTTCCGGCTTTCATGCTGGGTTATTAAAATATAGATGTAAGAATATGTGATAGGGTCAGAAGTTTCAAGCAAGCTTTCCTAGTTATGTGTCCATTCCTTCAGCATTTTAGAATAATCACACAAGTGGTGAAATCTTCTCTCGTTTTTTTCAGAGATATTACAGTGAAGTGCATATCAAGAGAAAAGTAAGGAATCTAACACTATGTCCCCTGCATGATCACCGCAATACACTAAAGCAGTAAGACACCCCTCCTGCTGTGTTTTGAGAATTAACTGAAAAGAAATATTGATCTCAACATCTGGAAACCTCTGTTTACAGACAATGAAAATTCCAGCTCGCCCCAGGCACAACAATACGCATCTTTTTACGGACAGAAAAGCTTTTTATTTAAAGGCTATCACATAAGGAAGGCAAGATAATCTACATCAATATAAATCAAAATACTAGATACTGCTAAATAAATTAGGCTCTTTTGTATATGTTTTTAGACTAGCCTTTGGAGGAAGAAAAGGTAATCTGAGAAATATAACATGTTCAATAGAACCAGCCCATCATAAAAGTTCTGATTTATTTTGATAGAGCCTGTTGTATGTTGTATAATGCTTTGAGTTGTGTTTGAAGACAAAGTGAAAGGAATAGGAGGCACATTGCCAAAGTTACAGACTTTGAATGATAATCCAAGGCTACTTCATAAATTATAGGAAACAAGAATTACCCCCTTTCTTGTTTATCCTGGAGTTGAATCCTAGCATTAAATCTCTTTTGGGACAGTTCAGCAAGCATTTTGCAACCTTAGAAACACTAAACAGCCCACACATTGCATCTACCTAGGAGGAGATGGCTATTTTGTAATGGCATGCAGAAAAAGATACTGGATCATTCCTATGATTTGTAATAAATCTTTTGTGTTTTTTCCTCACAATAATTTATCTGAAATAGAAGCCAACACCTTCCAGGTTACTGAGCCTATCTATTGAATTAATTCATGAGCTGCACCGGAAAAAGGGCCATTCTTCACCACCAGGATCATGAATATTTTAATGTCTGAATAAAGATAAGAATAAAGTTGAAGCCACTCAACTTTGTAGAGATGCCACCAAGAGAAGAGCATAGATAGATGTTGTAGCTGAATTCATTTTATATTAGCATAATTGAGATGACTGAAAAATGTATTTATTATTGTGGGACAAAACAAATCATAATACAAACATCAGCATGGTTACTTCATGGAAAAATGACTAGCATCCCCTGATGATCTAGATCACCCTAGAGAAAAATTAATATTGTTTTTGTTTCTACTTGAATGTACAAACAACCTTATTATGTACTGAAGTTTGGTGTCCTGATATTCTCAGTGTCCTATCAACTCACTAACAAGAAGTACATTTAGAGTACTTCTCCAAGATGATAAGGCACTTCTTTAGAGTAAACAACTACACCGGACATATAAGGGAATACATACACAACTTCTAGTAACAGCTGTGATTTCTGGGACTTCTGAGATGCTGCTGATAACAATCTGACAGCTGAAAAAGAGAAACTACAAATAACTGGTATGCTGTTGTTGTTATTGTTTTTACTTAAGTTTTTTTTTTCGTTTTATAAACCAACTCTAGTTCCCCCTCTCCCTTCTCCTCCCATCCCATTTCCTCCCCCATTCCAACCCCACCCACTCCTTAGAGGGGGTAAGACCTCCCTTGGGAAGTCAACAAAGTCTGGCATACCAAGTTGAGGCAGGAAAAGCATCTCCCCCACCTCCAAACATTCCTCCATTGCTGGTGGGAATGCAAACTTGTGCAGCCACTGGCATGGCTTTTAATCTACTATCCAACACATTTTTCAGTTTGTTGCTCTCCAAAATTAAAAAAGATAAGGGTTAAAGGAAGGTTCACAAGAAATTGATAAACAAGGTATGTACAGCTATATGTTGAGTTTACTACCCATCCCTCAAGTCACTGAGTCATTTGGCCTCTCTGACCTGAAAACACCAAGCACATGCCTGACTTTCTAGAGAAGGGTAGATCAAACACTTTGGTGTCACTGCCATATGAATATGTTCTCAGTCAGCCTTGGAGCCAGAATTACTTCCAACTGTTCACTTTCTTTGTCCTTTGTAAAAGGAGACTGTGCTTTCATTTTCCAGACCCCAATAATCACACAAAAACTATATTAATTACAACACTGTTTGGCCAATAACTCAGATACATTCCTAGCTATCTGCCACATCTTAAATTAACCCAATTCAATGATTTTATATTTTACCACTGGTTCATAGTTTGTTACCTCACATTTTGCTTCGTGGGCCACTACATGGCATCTTCCTGACTCCATCTTCTTTCTCCCTGCATTCAGTTTAGTTTTCCTGCCTAGCTATATTCTTCTCTTCCGTAGGCCAAAACGGTTTATTAAGCAATGGTAATAAAACACATCCATAGCATACAGAGGGGAATCAAACATTAGTCCTTACACCTTTAGCTACAACATATTTATGCTACATTTATCACTTTCTAAAATTTAAATCCTATATATACAAACATAAATTGTAAAAAAAAATCATTCATTGATTTAAATGCTCTCACATATTCAGCATCTTCCATGTAATGGGGAATGAAGATGAAACAGACAAAAACATTTCTTTCCTTACTCCTATATGTGTAATGTAATTAGAACTTCAAGGCATTTTAATTAATATTATAATAGAGCTGCCAGTTATTTTGAAGTATGTATGTTATTGTAGTTCAGTAAAGAGGTTAACCACACAATTAGTATTAATTTTATAGGATAGATACAACTTAAGACTTGAGGAAAGGGAGGGATATTCATGCCTAAATAACAGATAATTTATTTTAATAAAACATTAAATGCATATATATCACTGAAAAGTAGCATCATAACACATCAACAGGAAGATAAGTTGAAAAAGTGCTAGAATAGAACAGCACATTTTAAAGGGAATAAATGACAAAAATTAAGAGAACCCAGGGCAGGAATTGTCTTAGTATAATAGTCCTTCCAACATAAGCAAAGGATGCTGGGATATTTCATGTGCACAGACAAAATGGTTAATTTAAAAGATGAATGGAACAACATTATCTCACTCCAAATATACACATACTGTCCCTTCTTTAAAAATGAAAATGTATTTACTATGCACTCTTTTCATACATAAATTAAGTCTTTGAGTGTAATGAGTGTCTAAGGGAATAAAATAAGCTTTTGAGGAATTGTAACTGTTGGCCAGAAAGAGGATTTTAAAGTGAGGGTTAATTACATCAAGAGTTATCAAAAGTGATTTAAAACAAACAAACAACCAAAGATTTACAAAAATGCTTAAATAAAAAGATATCATCATTTTCTCAAGTAAAAAATAAACTTTGTGTGTAAGAAAGTTGAGCACTATCACCTTCAATCTAGTTCTAAAGTATTAATTCAAATCTTATCATTTCTTTGGTATAATGGTAATTTATAAGACCCTTCTTCTTTCCAGGTCATAATGATTTCTAGAGAAAAAAAGATTTTTATCTAGTAAACAATTATTTGACAGGAAATTAAGTTAGAGGATATTCTAGAAAGGAGCTAATGTGACCTAGCCGTGCACAAAAGGATATGGATATGGATAAAAGGTTTCATGTGCCTATCGAGGTCACTTTAGCTGCCATTCTGAAATATAAAATATTATAATTATTATAGCATGATCATCAGCGACAGGCAGAATAGAATATCACTTTCTTAAGCAGTCATTCATTGTGCAGCCTGATGAAATATATTGTCTGCCATTTTAATTGCTAATATTGGAGGTCCTTGTAGTCTGTTGTAAAAAGAATGTAGTTGATTTTTTTTCAGGTGAGTAAAATTGACTTAATAAATTTGTATGGCTCTAGAAAAGGAGTTTAGTACCATATTCTCTTTTAAATTTAGATGGTGATTTCAGATCTTGAAATACAATTCATGGAAAACAAGAATTTTACCATAAAACTATTCTTGCTCTGAAAACCAGAGATTTATAATTGGGCAAAGGGTTTCAAGTCGGTATCAGGTCATAGGAGAGAAAAATGCAAAGGATGTTTTCTGCAAAGCTGTGCTTGTGACTGAGGGTTTGCTACAGAATGGTCTATTGGAGACTTGCTACAAGAAGATGGCTAAAAAAGTCAGGAAGGAAGGCAAATGGAGTTTATGTAGTGTGGTCCAGTGCCCTTCATCCTAGTAGAAAGTCTGGAACTACAAAAAAAGCGTGAGTTAGTAACTAGAACTTCGTATTGTAGAAAGGACACAAGAGATGACCTAGATGAGAAAATGCCACTGTAATAGAGCCAGTGTTCTCCAGAACTCAGAGAATGCTAGAATGTGTGTGTATGCATGTATATGTATTAGCATACATGTATACATGCATGTATGCATGTATATAAGTATATGTATAGAGAAGGGATTTATTAAAATGACTTACAGGATGTGGTCCAGTTAATACAACAACTGACTGACTATAAATGGAAAATCTAGGAACCCAATAGTTGTTCAGTCTACAGAACTGGATGTCTTTATTGGTCTTCAATACAAGCTGGAATCCTGAAGAAGTAGATTCAAATGCCAGTGAAGAAATGGACTTGCTAACATGGTGAGAACCAAGAGGGAAAGAACAAAAGATTCCTTGTTCTATGTCCTTGGATATGTTTCCCACCGAAGGTGTGGTTCATATTAGATCTGAATTAAAGGTATATTAAACTAAAATTCCTGTTTAGAAATAAATCTTCTCGCTTCAGATTAAGAAGAAACACCTCAAAGGTGTACCCACCATTTGGAGATTTTAATTAACTCAAGATGTAGTCAAGCTGACGACCAGGAATAGACATCAAAGTCACCATGTCAGTTCTGAGGGCTGGCAATTGCTCTAATGTCAGAATGGGTGCTGGCTTTGTTCAGTTATATTAACCCTATATTTTTTTTAGTTGTGTAATAGATCCATGCATATTTGTGTTTAGTAAGTAATGTAAATTTTTACACTAGATCAGCATGTCTTCCAATGTCATCTGAAATCCAGTTATTTCTCTTTATCCTTCATGGCCAGTGCACTAGATTCACAGTAATATAGTCATAGGAATTATAGAGAAGGGCATTGCATAAATGCTCTGACTCAGGCTTTATTGAGCCATGCGTGTCTGTTTCTAATGTATGCTCAAAAATGTCACTACTCATTTCTCTTTCCATATCTCATAGTGAGTCACAGCTATTATATGATACTTGGAATGTTAGGGTCAATTAGTCTTTAACAACTGAAAACTTCGGTGTTTGCTTTAATTTTGCTCAGAATTTTATTAGGCCAAGTAAAAGCCATATATGTCACAAATGTACTGACCACTGCAAAAATATCACAGTGTTGAATAATATTGTAAGTGAACAAAGTGCTTGTATGCTTTGAGTCCTAGCTATACATTAAAAACAATTGAAAGTGCATATATGTTCAAACGCATGCACACATACTCCCATCAGTTCTCCTCACGATAACTAAAATGGGATACAACCTGCTCATTATTACTTCATGGAAAAATATGCCTGTATATGTAATAAAATATTACTCAATAATAAAAATGAATGGAGATCGAATACATAGTATAACCTAGCTGAATATTATCATACAATTCTTATCATATGTATTTTATTAATAGCTTTTACTGAATCATGCATTTTTGTGTTTTTAGTTAATATCTTAATTTTCACTCTCTGATTTCATTAATTTGGAATGTCTTTCTTTGTCAGCTTATTTTAAAATTATCAATCATGTTTAATCTTTTAAGAATCTAAGGTTGTTGGTTTTTTTTATATTTTTTTAACTTCACTAGGAAAATTAGAAAACATTGATGATAAAAACTAAAGATGACATACAACAGTGGTTATTAACTTTCTTATGGCTGCGACCCTCTACTACAGCTATTCATGTTGTTATGACCTCCAACCATGAAATTATTTTCATTGCTACTTATTAAGTGTAATTTTATAACTGTAATTTTCTACTGTTATGAGTTGGAATGTAAACATCTGGCATGCAGAATATCTGCTATGCAATCATGTGAAAGTGACATTTGATTCCCTCAAAGGGGTCACAACCCACAGGGTGAGAACCACTGACATAGAAGAAGGCCTGAGTTCATGTGTAAGAACAAGTAATATTGTTGATGTCTGTATACTCTCCAAAATAATCAACTGTACCAATGTAATTATTATAAAAACACAATTGATATTACACAGTCATAGAGTAAAAGACTTACATTTATCTGAAAATACAAAATAAAAAAAAAAAACACCCTGAACAAACAAATGGATGGTAGCAAAGGGAAAAGCAGGAGGTGGCATGTGATATGCCTTGCTGAGCATCCAAAGCTAATGTAACTGAATAGAATAGCACAGGCATGGAAACCGAAAAGCAGACCAGGGGAGTGGAACAGAGAGTGAGCAAAAATTCAGTGTGTTTATATTTTTGTCATTCACATTTTTATGACTGAGGCACATATCACATAGGATGAACTGAGGTGGGGGGCATTTGCTTGGCTTCATAGTTTCAGAAATTCCACCTGTCGTGTTTGGGCTTTGTGAATTTTCAGTTTGTAGTAACTTGTATATATGTTTTCAGGAGTGATATTTTAGCACTGGGAAACCAATTGATGTGCTGCTCCTTGGGCAAGACTGTCTAGTGATGCCAGCTTCCCTCAGTTGCCTAAGTTTTCCCCCATACATTTTGGAATATTTAGTAGTATTTGTTTTGTTCAGGTCATGTTTGGGCAAATAATGTAACGTTTATTCTATTTTTCCTCAACAAGGAAACTTTCCTTTGCAGTCCACTAAAGAAAACCACAATCAGTCAAAATGCAAAATTTCATAGCTCAGTCTTAATGGATACATCAGTGAAAAAAAAACATTCTCCAATCTAAAGCTCAGGGATCACTGAGGAAGAGGGGCAGACAAATTGTAAGAGCCTGAGGATTAGGGAGTTGTGGTGAGATTGGGTCTCCTACTAATGTCAGAAGCTACACTCATAGAGTCTGACCAACATGGAAGACATTTTCAATGAAATGTACTTAAACACTTGGAGATTCACATGGCAACAAAGGAAACCATATTCCTATAGTTTCCCATGTACAGAAAAAGAACCGTAATAGACCAAAAGCTCAAAATTTAGAAACTGCTAGGAAGTAGAAAACAGGCAAAATATTTTCCAGACAATATTCTCAGAACAAATATTTGGATATGATCCATGAACATAAGAAATGAGAGCATAATTGAGAAGTAGGATGTATCAAACTATGATGATACTGCAACACAATTGCAAGGGCAATCAGAGTGAAGAGAAACGCAGGGATGGGGTGATGGTTTCTAAAGACACCTGAAAGGGTAGTTACTATCCACAGGATACAAACGTGCTAGAGACTTGGTGAGGCTCAGACCCAAACACTTGAAAGAAAAAATGAGGGTAGGCAAGGTTTAATCTTGAGTCACAGCTTCAGACCAACATGGCTTGGCTCGTTGTTCAGTTATAATGCTCAGGGCAGCAGGGTTCCATGGCATCAGGCAGAGGCAGAAGTGGAACAACTCAACAAGAGGCAAATGACAATCTACTTCCCAGTTCTGTTCTCCACTGACCGATTGCCTGGAACTATGTCCCAGCTCCTACCTTTCACTACCTCTAAATAATCCATCATGTCATGAGCTCAGTAAGAGACAGGCTCATTCATTATTTCAGAGACCTTCTGAGGTCTCATTATCACCAGAAAAACCTTGCAGACCCTCTCATAGGTGTGCTTCTCAGATTTTCTCATGGTTTCTGTCAACTCAAAATGAATGGTGACCACCACAACAAGGAAATCAAACAAACAGAAGGCATATAAACAAATACTCTTTATTTTAAATTGAGTAAATAAAGAAATGATTGTCAGGCCCTGCACTGTGCATTCCCATGTAAGCTCAGATCCTGAGCTATAGGGTTTCAGGGCCTTGTATGCTTAGACAAATAAAGTCTGCTTTTACATTTATGAGGTGAAACTGAGTCTATTCTTTCATTTTTCTTTGCTGATTTATTTCACACAGTACCTACCTGCATCTTAGGCAACTGTTTCCACAACCTTGCTTTGGAGCATAATATATCCATAGAGCTTTTGGCCCCTCTCAACTACAGTGTGGTAGCAATCCTTCTGCTGAGTGGCACACAAAAGACAAGTGTGTCTTTGATATCAGGAAATAGCCTGCTAACTATGTCCCACAATATACAATCAAGCAGTCCCAAGGCCCAGCTGTAACACCTTCCTGCTGTAAGCCTTGGGGTGTCTAGAGTACCAAGAAAGCAGCAGGTCGTAGCAACTCCATGGCGCTTAAGGCATGACTGCAGGCCTCACATTTAGCTGTGCACCCCAAAGCAGCCCTGCCCGCTTTAGGTTCTTAGTTGTGGTCTGGAGATAGGTCTTCCTATTCATGATCACCCCTGGTTATGCAGTTGTTCTGAGGACGCAGGAAGGAGCTAAGTTCATACATCTGGAAACATGACCGCCACCTGGAAACTTAACTGTACATCCCGAGGTGTACCTTTGTCTCTGTGCCAGTTTCTCTGGCAAGACCCTGGGTTGGGGTGGATGGAGTCTAAAGTTCCAGGGCATCTCATCTACTGAGCACCTAACCACCTCCCTACACCCTCCATCACCACCCCTGCATCTTTCTCCACTATGACCCTTTAGTGATCTCATTGCTTATCAGACCCAGATAAAATGTCTTTACTGAGGCAAAAAAAAAAAACAGTTTGTAATAACTGGAAGAAATGTTCCTTCCTTCCTACAAAAGTATGTATGCCATGATTGCAGAACTATACAAATAACCTTTGGGTAGGCAAATATGTCACCATCAAAAGAAACTAAGATGGCCTCAATGCCTTTCCCCAGAGAGATGAAAATATACAAAATGCGTAATGAATAATTCAAAGAAATTACCTCAACAAAGTCCAAAGAGATATAAAAATAAGTGGATACATCTACAAAGCATTTCCAAACCTAGGATTTAGGGAATATTTCAGAACAAGGAAGTGGAAAGATTGTAAGAATTCGAAGATCAGGGAGTTTGCTCGGAGACTGAGTTTCCTGGTAATATAAAGTCTCATCAATATGATGGCCCAAATGCGAGCTGAGTAGGATGAACATGCAAACCCGGACAAAGAAAAAGCCTGTTTGGCCTCAACATACACAATGAACTATAATAAGAATGATTTAAGTGAACTAATAATGTCAAAACTTCCCAATTTTTTGAAAGAAAATGGACATTTAGGCTAATGAAGCTCTTTGGATCCCAAGATAGATAAACCCAAAGGCTATTTCAAACCATGTTACAACAAAACTATCAAAAATAGTCACAGAGAAGAGATCTTTCCTAACTTGATCAGCAGCAATTTCAGCAGAAATCTTGCAAAGAAGGAAGAATACTCATTCAAAATTTGGGGGTGGGGGAAAGACTTGCAAACCAAGCATATTATCTATTCTGAAGCTGTCTTTCATAAATGAGAGGCACACAATGGCAATCCAGACAGAGCCTGGTACTTTAGCACCATTAGACCTATCATAAAAGGTTGCTAAACAGCAACAGCATGAAAATGAATATCTCTTGTAGAAGTAAAAGCATAGTGCAAAACAGAACATCCCAATGTTGTACTATTAGTGGCTGTGTCAGTTCTATTTGTAGAGGACTGCTGCAGATATAAATAAAATCAACAAGAAGTACTTTAATGGATATGCTTAAGCAATAATTTCCCATGGTGAAGTATGGTAAGTGTAGCCTGGCACAGAGAACAGGGCTCAGATCGGTCATATCACCCATGTCAGAGACTGAGACAGAAGGGTTGCTTTAGCCCAAGAGTTTAACATCTCTTCAGTCTAAATGAGAAGACATTTTAGAAAAGAAAGAAAATATGACTGTGTGACCAGTAATATAAAAGGTGAATGGATGGAGGGAATCTTAAGTATTCTGAATACACTTACACACACACGGACATAGATGTACATTTATGTGTGCACTCACATTTGTGTTTTAAATGCACTCAGATACATACAATAAGAGGAAAGTCTACTGGTCACTAACTAAATATAATAATAATAGTTTTACACTGTACATATGCATAAAACTGTCACATCGTTTGCTTTGAATATATACATTCATGTCTGTATATATATATATGTATGTGCATTATACCTAAATATTAAATAGAAATGAATCTGGGGTAAATTATTTAATTGATTTAAGTAGAAAAAATAATGTTGGAAAAGTTCAGAAAGAGTGATAGATGATGAACTATAAGTCATCTTAAATTCTGAGATCCATACTCACTGAAGATGAACTCAATTTTTAAGTAAATGGACAACACACCTGACTATGCACATGTGTATGAGCACATTAGTGTGACATATGACCACGCACATGTGTATGAATGCATTACTGACACATATGACCACGCACACGTGTATGAATACATTAGTGACACATTTCATTCTGATTATGTTTGATAAAACACTGTTTGGAACCTCATATTGTGGTCTTTAAAACTTACAAATTTTATTGATAATTACAGAATTGACTGCAAGCTCAGTAAAATTAGAAAATGCTGCAGATATGCATGTAGCGTAAAGGTACTCTAAAAGTAAACAATTAGGACGGGGCTGCTTTCTCTTTTTTACTGTTTTCAAACAAGAATGGAGTAGCAGGGTACACAGTCCAACCTCCTTCTAGCTCACATTGAAGAGCTGTAGGCAAGCAGCAGCTACCACAGGATAGCAATTAAAGCCCACACAATTCATTACCCCTTTTAACAGAGTTCTTTTGTTTTGCAGCACAAAGGGGGAAGAAACCATGAATTGACACCAGTCCCATATCACGGAAGCTGTAAACTCTGTAGAGTTATGTAGTAAGCTAGCATTTGGTGTCTCTGCTGAAAACTGTGTTTATTTGTTTTCTGCTCTGTTTTGACTCAGGCAAATGCGAAGTCGGCTGGAGAATCAGCCTGCCTGCTTTCTCCAAATGCTGTCATTGTTCTTCCACCCCACAGTCTGACTTTGGTTATGTTTTAAAACCAATGTCATTTCTGACTTCAACTTTGAACAGAAAAAAGAATTTTCAGGCCTTTTTCCCCCCTCTCTATTCCGATGAAATAAAATGCTTCCTCTCTAGGAAAAAATACAAATAGAAGAGGCTTGCCCAGTATCTAATTTTAAAACATTTAAATAAATCAATACCATATGGATTTTCTTTCCCTTACAATATATATTTTAAGAATCCTGTCAAAGAAAATGTCTTACATTTTTTTTTTTACCTAAAACAAAATCCATCAAGGTATTTTCGCAGTTGCTCAATATAGAGCACTTACTCCCCTCTCCAGGTGTCCAATAGCTGCTGGGCCACGTTATAAATCACCTGCTAAGGATACCTACTAGACTAGAGTGGAGTAGGGGGTGGTAGCTGGGAGAAGACAGAGCCTACAAATAATGATTATTTTGTCTGAATAAAGTGTATGAAATACCAAAGATAAGATACTACATAAAAAAACAATCATTCCTAATATTCCATGAAACTTTAAAAGAATAGAAAATATTTTAATAAAACTTGCTTCTTTTAGGTGTTTTTAATAATTGGAACATGATACAGAATTCCAATATACCAGTATGTTTAACTTTATAGGAAAGGCTTCTTAGAAAGAATAGTAACAAAGGAACTTGAGCAAGTCCATCTATACTCTACTTCATTATTGAATACACGAGGTATTACAATGTCATTTATCCTAGTTAGAAGATGGAAAGTATCCCTACCATATAGTCCCAAGATATGAATTTACATTCAAAAACTACAAACTGTTTGTACAGATATACTCTACATATGTATCATCCTTCTACTCTGTTTGTTGAGATGTTTGATTAATCTGCAAAGAGTGCCTCTGAGAGAAAATAAACCATTGTATGTAATTAGGTTGAGAGAAGAAGTAAACATTTGAAAAGGGGGTTACAGAGGTGACTCATAACTTTCTGCTTTTGCTGAGGACTCTAGTTTTGTTACCTACATCTAAATGGCAGCTCCAAATGGTTTATAACTCCACCCCAAGGTATTTAACACCCTCTTCTGATCTCTTTGGGCACCAGCCAGGGAGATAACACACACATATATAGGCAGGCAAACATGAATATGTATAATTTTTAATAATCAAGGAGAAGTTGAAGAGACCAGGATTCTGACTCTCACCATCGCAGACAGGATATATTTTGTCTTTCTATCTCCCCGCTTTTAGGTGGGTCACCAAATAAACCTCATATTTCAGCTTAAAAAAATAAACTCATTAAAAGTGCTTAGCTCAAAGCATGGCCTCTCAAACCCAATCATTAGCATTGAATAATAATTATTTGCTACCATGGTGGTCAATATTTGTGTCGCTGCAGTTACAAAACTTGTTGAAATAAAGTAAGGAATATCTAATATTGCACTAAATATATTGATATCTTACAGCAGATAGAATATGAGATGAGGTAAATTCAGTTACGAGAATCTAAAATAATTCTATTTTATAGGTAAGGTCACTGGGGGAGACAGGTGTGTTCATTGATGCTCATCACATGTAGTGTGAAGAAACTGACATTTCGAATAGAAGTTTGGTACCCTAATATGCACACATTTCTCTTTTCTTTTGCTGCATGAAGGCAAAAGAATGTCAAAAGTGATAGGCTTACTGGGTCTCTGTGCTCAGATTTCTAGGTTTTCAGAAGTCCCAGAAAGTATAGGCACAATTGTTAAATATCTATGTGTACACATGTTAGCTCAAACAGAAATAAAGGATGCCATACTTTCAGCTTGATACTGAATTCTTCAAAGTTGCTGATCCTATGTGAGATTCATATCTGTTGCCTATTTAATTCTTACAGGCAGCATGCAGGACAGCAGAACAATTATCACCGAAGCATACCACAGAACCCCGGAAAACTTCAGAATTCCTTCCCTATTATACTATAAACAGAAAAGCTATATTTATGGGTCACATTAGCCTGAAGCAAAATATGAACATGAAAATACATATTGTAAATTGAATATCTGATCTTACATATCTTTATTTTGGAAACACAAATACTTATAGAAATCCTTAAGTCTTTCTCAACTGGAAATGAATTTTCTAGGACAGTGGTGAAAATTGTTTTTTCATCTCTCTTGTTCAGCTGCTAATTCCTACAAGAAGTGCTCTTCCTAGTACTCAGCAAAATCAGTGTTGTATTCATGATTACTATGGCTTCTGACATCTTCCCCGAAGTTCAGGCACCCCTGTAAATAAGAGGCCCTTTTTCAGGGAGGAACAGTCCTTTGTGAGATGGATGATTATTTCAGCCACAGAAATTGCTAATGTATGACCATTTGTGGCTATATACAGGTTTTAACCTAGTATTTCATCAAAAATTTATTGTGGGTTTCAAAGAGTAGCCATCAAGTTTGAGTCAAAATATGAGGTCAGAAGCACAAATCCTTCCAATGCAAAATTGTTGTTTTACTGACTTCAGAATATACCTTCTCATAGCAAGAGCCACTTCAGAGTGATGTCTTTTTTCCTCCTGATGAATACCACCATCGAATCCCCTAGGAATGACATTTGGTCCTTACTTCAAATGATGTCCATCAGTCCATTAAAGGAGTTGATGTACCGACTGACAATGACATACAAAAAATTTTGAAATTAGGCACAAAAAATACTATAGTCAATTTTATCTATGCTAGCATGGCCACCAAATGGGGTATTATCCGTATGAAGAATTATTTAAATAGGACCCTGGTGTTAAATCTGAGCTTCTTATAGTCAGAAATCCAACTCACTGTCTGATTCCTTTCAATTCCTCTGCACATTTTCCCTCTCCTCCCTGGTGTCAATGGCACCTTCCAATTTAGTAAACCAGTGAGTATAATTAATGAGATTTTCACTCTTCCTGCCAGACCATTAACAAAGGTGTTACATAAAGGCAGTCCTAGCACACAGTCCTGCATGTTCCCACTGGCTTCTTCCTCCCAACTGTACAGACTGCTCTCTACATTATCACCATTAATTTAGAATTCTTCAGCCAAAAGCAGTCACAGCTGGGACCATTTGTGGGGTATATTTAAGAGACCAGTAATACATTAGGAAATTTCCATAATTTTAGTTTATCAGAGAGCTAAGAGTATGAAAATCCAGTTGATCTATCTTACAGATAAAACCTATATATCACTGCACATTAGCCCTTCAATAAAATCCTGGACAATTGCCATGAAGAGGGGGGGGGGCTACTTTCTATTGTCCCTGCTTTGTCAAATCATAACACTGAACTCTGCATGTAGGTCCAGTACTTTCCATAACACACTAGTACTGTCATGTCTTCTTATTTTCCACTGAAAACTCAAGAAAAGGTTTTGAAAATGTTTTTGTTCAACAAATACTCAATGCGTCCTGCATGCCTGGCACTGCTCTGGGCATTGGACATAGCAGAATGAACAAGCAAGTAAAAGTATTTCTGCCAAAAGAAATTATGATGCAGAAATTATGAATAAGCAGGTGAATTGATAAATAGCATACCCGATGGTGTTAAGTGCCAGCTAGAAAAATAAAAATGTGTTAATAATGGATCAAGTAATTGATTAGAGAGAGAAATTTTAACAGATGTTACTGAAAATCCTCTTGGTTGAGAGAATGAACAAAGAGCAAAGGCAGTGAGAGACTAAGCTAACTGGATACCGGGGACCACAATTTCCTCCTTAAAAGATGCATGCCAATAACATAAATGGGGGAAGAACAAGCAATCTAGTTGGCATTTGGGGACACTCAGAGTGGGCTAATGTGAGTAAAAGACGAAGGTAGCAGGTGAGTTTATCTAAGCAAAAAGTTGAGGACTTGAACTAGACTGAGGCAGAAAGTTAATGGGATAAAGGATTATCACAAAATGCCTTGAAACAGTGTCTTCATCAGAAGTTTTGAGACACTTCTGCGTAGAACCACCTTGATACACACATAATATGCAGATTCCAGTTTAGTGGGTCTCAGGAAGAGACAACAACTGAATTTTTAAAAAGCCCTCAACATCTGTCATCATCTCCTCTGTGTAGAAGAAATTTCATCCTGTGCTTCTTTTTTTCAGTGTACAAGTTCCAGGGCAACCAAGTCACAACAAACTCATTATTAATGTCTGCATCAAGGCTAGCATCCCATTTTTACAACACTCATTGTATACATACATGGCCACCTGCAACCTCTCCATTTACTGATTGTAAATACATTTAGAATGGTAAGTTGACACATTAAAATGCAAGCCCTGTATATTCTACATTTATGTTCAAAGAAATGCATTTTCATATGAGTCATTTTTGGTTTTATAAAATAATTTCTACTTGAAAAAAAATGCTTTAAAGAATGGAAGCATTCTCACATATGCCATTGCAGTTTAACCCTCCAATGTGGTCCAGATTAAACAGGCAACATCGGCACAACTTCATAGCTAAGGAAAAATAGATTTCAAGGTAGGTTTCAGACAGGTAGTTAATGATAAAAACTCAGAATCTCGGGCCTCTTAGGCCCTAGACTAAAATGCTCCCCATTGCACTTTCCATCTTCAGGTGCACTCCGCACACAAATAGGGGAACTGAAACCTAAGAATGTATGGTACTCTCTTAAAGAATCAGCATTTATGGCATTCAAATACTTTAAAATACCCACTCTTGGTATTTTTTGTGATGCAAGGTGTTATTATTTGAAGCCATAGCAAGTTTAGAAAGTAAAATATTACTATGTTTTTAATCGCTCTCTCTTTCTCTCTCTTTACTTCTCTCCTCTCTATTTTTTTCTGTCTCTCTAAATACACAAATAAATACATATTCCATAATTATGTCAATATGGAGAAGTACTGTTAACCAATTTGCCACCTTACAGAGGTGTTGTAAAGATTAATTAAGCTTAATTAAGTGAATTATTTGAAAGCACAGGCATGATCAAGGCACTAGGCATTGTTGGCATTTGCTTTCCAGATGAGGTTTAAGTTAAAAAGACAATCATTAGTAGATAACACATTGATGAAAATCATTCCAACATTAGACAAATTCACTTAGATCTCAGGATAATACACCAGACCATTTTAGTCATGATTAAATATAACAAGTAAGCAGACACTTGCTATGAAAGTAAGAAAACTGTTCAAGATGAGAGTTTGTTTGCAGAGTATCTGTATTCCCATTGTTTCTTTATTCTTCTCTCCTTCCACCATGCTAGTATTTAGTTCTTCGTTCTATTCTGGACATTGCTTTTTTCATCACACACAACCAAGCTTCAACAGAAGTCTCCGCGAGGGCACAATGTGTTCAGCACATTAGACAGCTTTTTAAATGTTCCATTTATTTTTTTTTTCTGGAATGTAGTTTTGTTGAAATAGTTTTCATTTCAAATGTCAAAATGTATGAGAGGCTTTTAGCAAAACTGTAGCTTTTCCACCTGGAGATAAGAAAACTTGATTTTCTAGAACACTTTCTAATGCCCGTCAGCATCATTTAAGGCATTTCCATGTAAATGTTTTCACATATGCTCTTTCCTTTGGCTAAGTTTGTTGTCAATTCCACTTGCCTAACTTATCTGTGAGAATTCATTTAAAACATGCATTTGAAGAAAAACAGATCAATGTTAATGACTGTTAGCTATTGACAGCAGTACATTTGGAGGGGAGTTTTTATTCGTATCAAGCTCCAGAGCATCCTATTCGGTTATTTTAAGAAATGCAATACATATCTAACTAATATAGGCTTAATACATTTAATTTAATGCATCAAAGTTCAAGAACTAGAGTGGACACATGAGCACTGGACTGAACTCCCAAGGTCCCAATGAGGAGCAGAAGGAGGGAGAACGTGAGCAAAGAAGTCAGGACCACGAGGCGTGCACTCACCCACTGAGACAGTGGAGCTGATCTACTGGGAGCTCACCAAGGCCAGCTGGACTGTGACCGAAAAAGCATGGGATAAAACCGGACTCTCTGAACATGGTGAACAATGAGGGCTGATGAGACGCCAAGGACAATGGCACGGGGTTTTGATCCTACTTAATGAGCTGGCTTTGTGGAAGCCTAGCCAGTTTGGATGTTCACCTTCCTAGATATGGACGGAGGGGGGAGGACCTAGGACTTACCACAGGGCAGGGAACCCGGACTGCTCTGTGGACTGGAGAGGGAGGGGGAGAGGAGTGGGGGGAGGGGGAGAAGGGTGGGAGGAGGGGGAGGGAAATGGGAGGCTGGGAGGAGGTGGAAACTTGTTTTTTGTTTATTTTTTTTCTTCTTTTCTTAATAAAAAAAATTCACACACAAAAAAAAGAACTAGAGTGGAGGATAGTCATGAGAAAAAGGAAAGAGTTTGTGTGCATTTTTCTGGTCTTGGGATGTTTATGTTCCTACTTTTCATGTTTAGGTGAAATGAATCAATGATTGGTTAGACTGTTGGCTTGCCTTTGAAAAAATGGCTGAAACTTTTTCCTATGATTTCTTCTAAGGCATAGTAAAGTATGTTTTGCAAAATATAAAAGGTATTCTCTACTTTTTATTAAAATTATGAAGCTTTATTATTTATTATTTCTGTAAAGGGTAGCACTGGGCATATTTTCTTTCTTGAAATAAAAATCAATTTCTAAGTTTATTATCAATGTATGTCACAGTTCAGTAGGATTTTCCAAAATTAGTAATCTTTATAGTGTGTTTTAATTACTCTTCACTGTTATCAATAATTATAGGAAGCCAGGGTATGAAAGATTTTATTTAAGTATTCAATCATATTCAGTTAATTGATGTGAATATTTTCTTCTCACATTCTTCTTTTCTTATTTGCTAAAGGAGAAATCAAGAGGAGATAGAAGACTAGAACACATTGCACAGTCAATCCCACAGTCAACAGTGCACTCTGTCTCATAGTGACTGTACAATGTTAGGATTCAGAACTGCAGTTTCTAGGCCTTTGAAGAGAAATACTAAAGTCACATCACAAGCTGATTTGACAATGAGAGACTGTTTGCTTTGTACAGAAGCATAGCTTCTACTGAATGTTGCAGATTAATGCCTAGAAGATATACTTCAGGACTGAAGGGAGAGGTAAAGTCAACAAAAGGCTGGATTAGCCTGAGATCACACACCCATTTCACATACTTGCAGGGTATCAGTGATCACCCAACTTGATATACATGCATGAATGTAATAAAAAAAAAGGATAGTTAAGCAGGAATGAGGAATACAGTAAATTAGTCAAGAAAATACTTAGCAGGAGACATTTTTCTGTTTCCTCTAAAATTGTCAGGATGTCTCAAATGGATCACAAGACTGAGTTCTGTATGAATCACTATCCAACACCTCTTTTCTTGATTAATATGTTTATAAGCGTAATGCAATCTTTGTTGGCATGAGCCCATAATAGAAATTTGAAAACATCCTCAGCAGCCAGTTTTCTTCAGGGTTGATCATTTCCCTAGTTATTGCAGCAGTTTTAGCATTACAGATGCTTGTCACCTATCATAACTAAAATATTTAGTCTGCAACTGAAAAAAAATGTATGGATGGTAGAGAAACAATCTTGGAAAGCCTGATGTTTGGAAGAGAAACAGTGTGTCTTAATTTCGTGAAGTAGTTGGATCCTTACCAATTAATGATTAAGTTATCCACATCCCTTCCACACTGCAGGAGCTTCACTGTGGCATTTGGGTGTGTGTGTGCATGTGTTGCATGTATGTGTACGTGTTTGTTTGTGCATGTATGTGTATGTATGTATGTATGTGTTTGTGTGTGTGTGTGTTTTGTTGTTTTAAAAGTGTTTCAGCTTCTAATAAAATCACTGACCTGTATGAATCACAACAACTAACAGTCTTTTTTTTTTTTTTGGACTGGCATCCTATGCTACCAATCATGTCTCTTCCACTTTCCCCTTTTCAAGTAATAATAACACTGCTTAAAACAGAAGACAAGATAGGCCCTCTCATCAAACAGTCACCAGTTCAGGTCAATTCCCAGTCCTATTTGGACTCTTATAAAATCTATCATATTCTATGACTTTAATTTGGGCTGTACTAATTTTCTGCTTGCACTGTGTCAAGTTCTTCCAACCCAATCAGATTGTCTGTTTCCTCATCATTCCACAAGAAATTCCTGTCATGGTTTTGGGTGAGTCCAGAAGACAGCACTTCCTAATATGAACTTTGAGGCCTGGATGACAATTCCCTATGTGCCATAAAAGGCAAGTAATTTGTCTAAGTAAAATAGTAAGACCTGCATTTAAGTGGTCTGGTTCATTATTTGCAATACTGTTAAATATTAACAAAATATTTCAAATATTTAGCAAGCCAATAACATTTAGAATTCTTAGTAAGAAGGCATTCATAAGAGTTTTAAAACTAAAATGAAAGACAGTACACACACGCACGCACACACACACACACACACACACACACACGTACACACGGAAACCTAGGGTGCATGGATGGAGGGTGGAGAGTGTGCTGGTTAGATTTTGTCAGTTTGACACAAACTCTAGTAACCTGGGAAGGGAGCCCAACTTGTCTCCATCGAATGACTTGTGGGGATTTCCGTTGGGCATTTTTCTTGAGTAATGACTGGCCAGGCCTGGCCTGGCTCAGCTGTCTGAGGGTGGTGCCACCCTGAGGCAGAGAGGTCTGGGCTGTATGAAAAGGCAGGCTGACCTTCCTCAGTGGTTTCAGCTTTACTTCCAGCCTCAATGGGAAGATGCTAATTCTCTGAGGACAGAGTCTTGCACAGAGTAGAGAATGTTGCTCTCTCCTATCTGTGCAGACTGAGCGTGGCTGTGGATTTCCTATGCTCACCTACCTTAGCCCTGAGGTAAAATAATACTGACTGTCTGCGTTCAGACAAAACAAAGGACTTCACATAGTCACCAGCATGGAGTAAGTCTCATGCTTGTGTCTCACCCGTTGCTTTGCATTTTGTGGTATTTCTACAGTGGGAAAAGGGGGCCGTGGTAAATGAGGGGGTGTAATGGCAAATCTGAAATACTTTTCATTGCTTTTATTATTAACATAATAATCAAAAACCTCTTATTGTATTGCTTGTGGGCTACATGTTTAGACCCTGAATAGACTATTAATCCTGCATGTTGAAACTTGACAAAACAAACAACACCCAAGTATTTTAAGTTGTTAGTTTTCTGCCATTATATGCATGGCAAGAAAAATATTATGTTTCTATGTTTCTGCAAAGAGGAAAAATATGTTTTTTTCTCGACCTTTTTAAAATAAGTAGTGTTAGATAGTGCCCATTGAACTACAGAACTAAAGTTTGTTACTTGTTTTTCTGATCAAAGTTTAAAATCAGCTTAATTCTACATAATTAACTTTTGACCTACTAGCATTAGTGAAAACCTAAACGTTCAAACATATTAAACACTTAATCATGGCAAAGGAACACTGGTTGGCTGGCTTTCACAATATATAACAATAAGGTTCACATAGGTCTGGTGGAAAGGGCATGGATTGTAGTGTCAGAGAAAAACTGTGTAACGCCTGGCTAGGCTCATGCCAGTTGTGACAACTAAAATCTTTTGACGCTTTGAGTCTCAGCTTTCACAGCTATAAAGCTGTAGATGCTGTGATTTCTTATCTCTGTATCCAGATGAGAGTCAAGTGAAAGGATGTATCAAAAGTTCTATTCACTCTGCTTGGTAGATAACAGGTTCTTGGTTATTTTAGTAAAGAAGGGAGGAGAGAAAAATATATAAAATATATTATTCTTATGTGTAAGCATACCTCTACACATAAAAAGAAGGAGATATTAAGGCACGCTGTATTCTTCACTGAAGAATGTAGATACTTTGAATGTTTCATTTAATCTTTGTTGTTATTGTTGTTGTTGCTTAAAACTTTATTATTTTCTGTACATGAGTATTTGCCTGCATGTATATTATGTGCATCGGAGGCTGGGGGAAGGCACTGGATACCCTGGATCTGGAGTTACAAAAGGTTGTGAGCCATCACAAGGGTGCTAGACACTGAGCCCAGATCTTTTGCAACAATAGCAAGTGCTTTTAAGTGATGTACCATGTCTCCAGTCCTCAAGTTTTACATTTCAAACAGAGTTGTGATCTAATTTTTAAAATCAAAAGCATGACCACCACAGAAATAGGAGACTTTAACTCTTTATCCATAAGTCTACTTTGACAAATGGCTTGCTTTTACTAAGATGATTACGCTTTAGACTTGACTTACTGGCTAGAAGTATAATTGATTCCTGCTTTCAGAACTTGCGTATATTGAATCTCACTGTATTTAGCCTGAGAATGGCTCCACTCTATCACTCTGCAGGATTGAATGTGCACAAGAGTAGTGCACAAGGCTTTCTGGGAGGCTGTTGGGCACCAGGGTAGCTACACATTCGTGCCTTTTGCATCCTTTGTGAATGTGACCAGAAAGTAAAACTGAATACAGTGTTTGCTGCATTTTTGTGAGATGGTTTCTTCTTTTAATTCTGGTTTTCAATTCCTCCTGTATTCTTTTCTTCAAGGATAGAAACAACTTTTAGATTATTTAAAAATTTCTGTAGCTGTCTTTTATGCCTTGGAAGGCATCCTGGTGCAAGGCCCATAGATTTACCCCAGAGAACTCATTCTCAGGGTGGCCTAAACCTTCTAGGAATCCTAATGCTTCTTTGCCTCTGCCAAAGCTCTGCGTGCCTCTCCTCTTCTGGGAGAATGGAGCTCAGGTGCCAAAGGGAACAGTAAATATACCCAGAAGCTAATTTGCATTGTAAGCCAATTCAGCTTGCATCATTTGTTAAAAGCAACACTCCCCTCCCCATGCCCACAACTCCCTGAAGACTTCCTCAGGTTTTCATCATGCACTGCCAGAGGTAATTTACACAAGAGTAAAGGGGTTCTTGGTAGTTAAAGAGAAATAGAACTTGACTTTTCTATTTCTTCGAGGGATCATTTCCACTTCTGTTACTGTGGTGGGTTTTCACCCTAAGTAAGGTCTACTTTGTAGAGCTATGGTTTCTAGAAAACAACAACCGGAAAAAGATTCAATATCATTCCAAACAAATTCACATCACACTTTTCGTGCCAGATTCGTTAAGTGCTACATTTTGAAGACAGCTATTTTTTTTAACTTTATTATTTTTTTTTCAAAAATTATTAAGGAGTGAATATTGATTATGCATATACATGTGAGATAGGAGATAAATCCAGAAATCCATTTCTTCTATTCATAAGTATAAGAGCACACATACTAAGGGCAGACTTAAACCACTCTACTCGCTATAAATGTCTAATGTTTATTAATCCTTTCTATTCTAATCATCTCTCTCTTCATGTGCTACAATAAACATCCATTTTCTTTGCACTTTTCCTCAGGAGTAATGAAATTCCTTGGCAAACACATTCTCTATTCCTCATATTTCTACACAATAGTCACCATTTTTACACATTTTACACAGAAATCAATCATCATTTAAATGCAGCTTCCTCATGATGGTTACACGTTTACAGTACATTTCAACTAAGCCCAATAGAAATTCTTCAAAAGTTCTCTCCCAGCTGTAATTACAATTACAAGGGTCCTTTCCAACCATTACACATTACAAAGAAACATGGGATGGCAGAGAAGGGTTGAGATCTCACTACTCAAAAGAAGAAATGTTTCTTATGATTCTAAGTGCAGTTTCAAACAAGCAGATGATTCGACTTCTAGAAGGTTCATCACCTTCTTCAGCCTGCAGGTTCAGTAGAGGAAAGACAGAGAAATAAGCAAGTATTGAAATCTCCCACGGAAATGCCCTTGCTAGCCATCTGAATTCATACCTGTCATAAAAAGATCATTTTCTGGTCATCAGAGTGCTTGGCTCAATGATACAGTGATCCATAGCATTAATTTCCTAATCCTAAATCTCATCAGAGACAATGAGAGACACCCAGATGACTAATAGATTTCAGAGATAAAACAACGAAACATTTCTTGCTTATGATTTTTATGGTAAAGGTTCTTTTCTTTGTTGAACCTATTTTCCTTGTGAATTTGTTAACAGAAAAGTTAAAGTTAAAAATTCTGTTTCGTGTGTGTGTGTGTGTTTGTGAAGTTTTGCCTTGTGAAGTATTGTTCTCGTTTGTGATAGATTTGAAAATGTTGTTTACCTGATTGGCGAAATTATTGTTATTCTTGAAATAAAAACACATTTTAAAGATACTTAACCAGGCTTTCCTTACTAACCTCCCAAGGGTGAGTGTGCTGTGTTAGCTTGCCTTTGTATTTGCTGCAGTACTCAGGCTAATGCTGGAATTCTTCTCTCTCTTGCCCTCTAGTGCAGCTTGTCAATATGACATTGCATATCCCTCATGCCTCCTTCAGAATGTTTGTCGATTTGATGCAAAGACGTGACTTTGTTTGAGATTGTTGTCCATATATGAGTCACTGCAGACAATTGCAAAAGCTAATGAAATAAAACCAGGAGCTATATGAGGCTTCACAGAGCAGAGCAGGCTTGTATTCATGGCAAGGAGCTTCTAAAAAGTACTGCTATTTTCTTAGGGAGAAGAAAAAGAAATGATTGAAAGGAAACCCTGAGTTTAGATCTACATGTAAGAATGGAGACAGCCAAAAAGCATGCTTTCTGGGAACCCAGCCCCGCTTTGTTGTCATATGCCCAGCAAAACTATAGCACACAAGTAAAGTTTAAAAATGCTTTATTGTTTCTTTAGGGATGAAAAGTTCCTATTTAAATAATACAAGCATGTTTTAGGAATATCGTTGATTCTTGAATACTAGTAAATAATGTAACAGATTGTTTTGTTTACTTTTTTCACTTCCCTTTGTATTTCAAATGTGTACCCATCAGTAACAACAGAAGACATTAACATCAATATTAAGACCAACGAACACACACACACACAACCCTATTGTGATGAGGTGAGGCACTCAGACTGTGTCACTTCTGTGTCCCAAACTAAATCAACCATTGATGTTATTTTTGGTAATGATATGAATAAAATTTACTAGATTATGTAATAAATTACATGAAACCAAAATATATTAGTGAAGAAAGTTGTTGTGAGCTAATTATGGTTGCAGTCAAACACTATAGCATTGGTTCTGCGTAATTTATCTCATTTCTTAAAGCAGCAAAGTGGGAAGGTAGTGAAAGGCTCACCACAGAATAGCGATCATGTCAGTAAGAGCTTCATTTCTGAATTGCTCCATCAGAATGCACTTGAGGCAACTATACTTAAACACATGCAAAGTTTCAATGTTTATTAAATCATATCGTAGTCTGAAGTCACTGCCTGTAGCCAAAGACCCAAGTATCATGGAGATCTTTTACCAAGAAGACTATTTTTTCATAGAGCAGCACCCAATACATACACTGTTGTTTTGAAAGAGAACCAGAACAAAAGCAATTTCAAGGTATTTTAATAAGATTAACATATGTTAGTATAATGAAATACTATGCTCTAAGCATATCCTAATATGCAAGTAATTCTAAAAGCTCTGAGATGCAACACTCCTGGGAAGAGCTTGGATTCTGGCTGCTTGTCTGTCCCTGGTGCTGGACTGATGCTCAAATCTAGAAGCTAATGTAGGACATACTTTCACTGTAAATAAAATGATCAGTGTAAGAAGCTTAAAATAAAACATGATTCCAGTGTTTCTATGTAAAACTATTCTGTCACCTTTGCTTCATGACCCAGAATCGGGGATGTAAATAATTTACAATAATATAAGTGAGATATCACCAGGTGTGTATGCACCCAGATAATTTTAGGTTCAAAAGAAGAGACAAATCCAAAATGAGTTGGGGAAAATAGAGGATACTGGAACCAAAATAGAAGATACTCGGTTTCTGGCTGCTCTCTCTTTTTTTTTAAACTATTATTTCTCCACTTTTTTAAAATTCGCCATACTGGACTGATGCTAATATTGTGGCAAACAATCAGCCCTCTTTATAAAAAGTCACTTTAATTTTCTGTATTCGAGTATTATAATCATAAAGATAAGCGAATTATACAGTTAGTCACTATTTATGTATATTATAAATATTTCAGTGAATAGGAACCTTTTATCTGTCGAATAGACAAATATGGAATTATGTACTTCTCAAGGTATATATTTTTCCAAGACTTCTTGACTACTAGTTGTGGAAGTCTATTAAGTTACCAAGCTCAAAGGGTGAATAAGATCTCTTTCCCATCACAAGAAGGCCTCTGCATTCATTCATGACTATTATATATTTTCTAAGATAGTGTCATGTTATAATTGTATTTTTTCATAACAGCCAAATGAAACCAACTCAAGAAAAATTTCTTGTATACATATATATGATAATGCATATCTTTTATATCACAACAGTCTTTTTTCTGTTTTTAGATGGAATAAATATCTTTTACTGTTGAACTTAGAAATTAGTATTTGCATCTATAAAGCTTTTGATTGTGATAGGGGTACAGGAGATGATATGGAAACCAAATAGTACTATAATTCATATGATGATTTTATTTTTTGAACAAAGTGATAATAAAACTATTGTAACGATTACAATTTTCATGTATATATAGGTTTATTATAATATATATATATATATATGAAGATGAAGAACATGAAATTAAGGCAAAAAAACAAGCACCATCATTTGCTTAGTTTATCGAAATAACTCTGCTGCTTTGTGTAGGAGGTCCTTCTGTCTATGTGTGGCTTTTATTGGTTAATAATAAACTGCTTTGGCCTGTTGGTAGGGTAGAACTTAGGTAGGCAGGGAAAACAAAACTAAATTCTGGGAGGAAGAAAGCAGAGTAAGTGAGTGGCCATGGATCTTCCGCCAGAGTAAGACAAGCTGCCAAAGCTTAGCTGGTAAGCCACTGCCATGTGGCGATACACACATTATTAGAAATGGGCTAAACTAAGATGTAAGAGTTAGCCAATAAGAAGATAGAGCCAAGCAGTTATTTAATTAATACAGTTTCTATGTGGTTATTTCGGGGCTAAGCTAGCTGGGCAGCCGGGATGAACAAGCGGGCCCTCTCCTCCTACACTGCTTCAAAATCCAGAGTTACAAAAGGATGTACATTTGAGCACATGCACACATATACTGCAAAGGCATTTGATATTGATGTCTATATTATCCATTATTCACATAGAGTAAAGAATATAAGGGAAAACAGCGGGGAAACTCATTTTAAACACCAAGGATAATTCATTTATGATATTAACATTTGTTCATACTAAGTGAGGTGTGTCTATATGTGCTATATATGTATCATAACTATCTACTTCAACCGAACCTCAGCAGTAATAATTTTATTTTAGTCACTGCTCCACGATATTCTATAAAAACATAAAGCTAACAAATAATGGTAGAATGGCTGAGAACAGTGGTTCATGGTTTCTTCTCTTCTCATATCCTCTTTCTCACCAATCCATGGTGAGTATCCATATGGCAAACATGTTCAAAGGGGCAATTTGGAGACTATTAATTCTAGCCTTCAGCTTCCACTGTAGAAAGGTTGAAAGCCTGGATCAGAAACAGAGATCAGAGACATACTGATGGCCCTTTCTCTACCACATGTAGAATGAGACTTAACATGTCTCATGGTTCATATTACAGACAGTGAGCTAGACTTTACATGATGCTGTGGGGGACTGTTCAACTGGTGAGACATCTTGCCAACACTACTCATTTTCTCCCCAGAGAATGGAAAAGAAGGCTCATAAGCATGAAAATTTTGCACTTTGGGCCCTAATTCATGCGTGTTTTGAGTATATACAATAATGAAATAAAACCAGGGGCTGAAGTATTATCAAAATGCAGAATAAATATGCTGTTCTTCATTACCTCATAATATTTCTTATGTGGACTACTTGTTTATGAGATAAGTATAACAAGTATTCATCTAACTGACACAGCACTAAGTTACTGTCACCTGTGAGAACTAGCTACTAGGCTAAAATTGGTATCTCTAGAGCAGAGAAGCTACTCTCATCATTCTGGTCAGTCAAGGCACAATTCCAACTCCTAATTCATTATATTGATGCATAATTATCTTAATATAATTTATAATAATATAATTAAAATTTCCATGTGTGTTTATAATTAAAATTACAAAATCAAAAAGAGGTATGCAAAAAGACTAAATTCAGAATACTCTTTGACTTATTCCTATAAAAGAGCAAAAAAGTGACTGGGGATTCCCTTCTAATGGTGACAGAGCTCTGACTTTACAAACATTAATGACAGCAGACTAACGTGTTAAGTGAATGAAAGCCCAACCCTGTCTGTTGCCATAGGATATTTAGTGTTGTGGCCATTGTGCAAAGAAGGCAGTGGTCTCTGCCTGTTTATTTGTATGTCATACACACATCAAATAGCTTAGCTATTGTTATACTTAAAATATTCATCTATAAGCTAACTAATCTATGCTATAAGTTAGAAAAAATTATTTCCTAAAATTTCTTCTAAGAAAATGTTCAAAAGCCCTTTAAAGGAGAGATGTCCTGTAAAAGATAGCAGGTCAAACTAAATTCCTTACAAATCAGAAAACATAGCTGCTTTTTTTTCAGATAAAACAAATTATGCAGGAAAAAACTACATTTCTCCCTATTATCAAAAGAGAAGAGAGAGAGAGAGAGAGAGAGAGAGAGAGAGAGAGGAAGAGAGAGAGAGAGGGGGGGGGGGAAGGGGGAGGGAGATGGAAAAAAGGCAATTAAGCTAATGCAAGTTGGGTGTCACAAGGTTATAGATATTTCAAGAGCTGAGCAATTTACCGTCTGGAAAAGGAGAGGAACTCTTGCATAAAATGTCCCCAGTTCAGATTTATTATGCTTTTAGTTGTGTTATATGTGATACAATTAGCAGGAGGTGCCAATAAGGCATTCTCTCAAGGACGTGGTCATCCCATGCCATCTGTTATTAATTGCATTGTCCTTTCCAGATCCAGCTAGAGGGGAGAAAGTTCTTTGAGAAACACCTGCAAATTCTCACCACACAATGACTGGAATGTAAAAATACTTAAACAAAGAAGAAAGGACTGGACAGATCTCTAAACTGCCCACCAGGAGTTCAAAGAGAGAGAGTAAGAGATAATGAGTCTTTTTGTGATAAAATCTGTTGCTGGAATTATTATTTTTTTACCCTGTCATTAAATTCTACTGCATGGATAGCTTCTCAAGCAATATAATATAAATATATATATATATATATATATATATATATATATTCTAAATGGAAAGTGAATAATTATGCTATTCTTCTCTATACTAAAGATGATAGTGACTCTGTACAGAACTCACAAAGATTAGAGCTTTAAATAGATTTTAAAAAATAAAATCATAACACAGAGATTAATAATTGACTGGGCAGATTTTTTTTGTTGTGTTTTGTTGTTGTTGTTTTGTCATTTGTGGTGATTCAAATTAGTCTTAAGAATTGATTTTTGATAACTAATAGCCCTATAAATATTCAAATTATTTCCCAATTTTGCAATCACATTCATAGATATCTCAAATATGAATCCTCAAAGAATGCTGCTAAAATAAAAATAGCTATTCCAACAATTTAAATTAATTCCAGAAACACTAACTTCCTTTAAGCCATCTGTGCTGAATGCTCCCTTCTGTAACTTCCAGTCCAGTGACCTCTGTAAGACAGGCAACTGCTCCATCCCTTGCTGATCTCTTTCTTTGATTCCAAGACTGGAGGCTCAGAAGCCACTCAGTGAAACTCCGAAGCACTAAGAGTAATGTCTAAAATATTTTAATGGCTAGTCATTCAACAATACTTTTAAAACACAACACTTAATTCTGTTGAGCGGAAAAAAAACAAGTATTTTGCAGAAAACCATCAGAATTTAGCTGTTACTTTCCTGGAATAAAAACAAGTGGTACGTATTTAAACTAACTATAGTTCATTTGACTGGTAAATTACCTACCTTTTCTTATGCATTGAGTTGTACTAAATTCAAGCATGTTTGTGTGTTTGTGTGTGTGTGTGAGTGTGTGTGTGTATGTTTCTGTGTGTGTCTGTGTGTGTGTTTGTGTGTTCAAGCTGGGTGAGGGGAAATAAAACTTTGTTATAAGAGCTTTCTTGTAGCTAATAAAATATAGATTGAGAAACATTTTCTCCTTTTGATTATACTTCTAAATTACAAAAGCAACCTATGCCAATAACATATTGCTACATTAAAAATCTGCAGAGAAACTAACTTCGTATTAAAAGGAATAATAAATCATTTTGAATTTGGTTACAATTGATCCTTTTTGCTGGAAGAGATTACCCATGTACCATCATCCCCAGAAGCTGCCATCATTTGTGTGCTGAGCAGACTTTTCTGTTTGTATTAATTATCTTCATCTTTCTCATTTGTGGGTTCTTTCAAGCCAAGTGTTAGTTTTCCTTCATCAAAAAAAAAAGTTTGTTTTGCAATTCCAGTCATTACGTATTTTGAAATTGTAAGTATGACTTGATGGTTCAATTTCGAGATTAAATAAAATATCCAAAACACTACCTTAGTGAATATAACAGATATAGAAGTTTCTGTTCTCATAGCCTGTATTTTTGATGTAGTTAATCAGATTGGATGCCAAAATCATGTTAGATTATTTTATTTCAAATTTCAGAAAATGAGTATGTTAATTATTTAGCAATATTAAAAATGGTAATGTATATAAGAAAAACATACTGATGAATATATCATTTGAATCTGTTACATTATTGTGGTCTAAATAACTTTTATTTGTCACAGGCTATGCGAAAATTAATCAACATACCAAACTGCTAAATCTCCTTAATTTCATTTCTTCCTTTCCTTCTTTCACATCATGCTATTTGGTACTCTCTTTAGTTGACAGCAGAGCCAAGGATGTATCTGTAGGGTCCCAAAAGTGAATTAGTATAGACTGAACAAGAATATCTCCTAGGGGAAGATTCACATTAGAGCAATCATCTTATGCATTATTTTCTTAAAGACCTCGCCTTTAGGCATTTGTCACAGAGCAACCAAATCTCAGAGTGCCCACTGGATAATGAACCTGATGGATGTATGTGCTTTAGTCAGGAAGAACTCAATTACAGACCATAACAACCAGGACTATCTAAAATGCTAAAGCCACCTTAAGTAGCATTCATAAATGTGGCAATGTCAATTCTCATGCATTAATAACTCTCATGTGACCAGAAAGTGCATGCCGTGTATTAATTTCAATAGGGACTGCGCCAGCCTCTGAATTGAGGGTGGAACAGAATAATGTACCTTGTCTCTTCTCTGTTTTAGTGACAGGAGACTCTCTTTCTTAATTCAGTGTCCTAGAAAGATTAACTCAGAAATTTAGAATATATTTGAAATTTGAGACACTGTTTTCCAAAAACACAAGTATTTACACAATAGAGTTCAAGAAAAGTTACATAATACTTAGATATAAAATCTCGCTACTTCCCACCAGACAAAAATTGTAGTCAAGAGTGAGGCAGCTGCTAACAAACTTCTGAGTCTAAGTTCTGTAATTTTTTTGAATTCTGTTTTTATGGAAACGATATACAGATTGCTGGTTCATTAATTTCATGATCACAAGACAGTTGATGTAAACATGGATAGCTTCAGGTGTTTTGAAGACATTTTGAATTTTCAAGGTTTTGGTGATTTTGTGCTCATTTGTTTTTCTTATTTGTTTTGTTTTGTTTTTTGAAGTAAATTAGACATTAAAAGAAGACTGATTTTAATTAAGCTTCATTTGTATAGTGTTTTCTCTTTGGTGGTTGTCCAAAGTTCTGAATATGTGTGGTTAAAACACGTCCTTCAGTCCCTTTGTATAAACAGGCAAACCTTCCTCTCCTTCCCAAGGAAAGCAGAAATTTGAGCCCTAAATGAAGTCCGTAAAGAAAAAAAGTAATAATTACAGCAATATGTGTGCCTCAACAACTGAGAATTTTATCATTTTTTGTTACTGTTCATAGCTTTGATTTACTAAAAATTCAAACTTTGGACAAATCCATATATTCTCAATTTTTTTTCCTTTCAAAGACAAAATGTAGTTCTTTTCTTTTGATGTGGCTTTCTATCAAGATTAAATCTTAGCATCTAGAAACAGTTCATGGAATGCCCCCCTCAACACACACACATACACACACACACACACACACACACACACACACATAGAATGATTGCAAATATCTACTCATGACAGAAACAAACAATTGATAGAAAAGTAAACTGTCTCTGTCTCCAGTGGGGGGGGGAATATTGTATAAAAACAAGGAATGGACCTACAACCCAGAGGAAAAAGAGATCAATCAGTCAATTAACACAGAACAGAACAAGCAAAATAATGGACCACTGTGAGTGTGCCACACGGGAACTGAGGGGAAGACCTCTCTGTTAACACAGAAAAGAACAAGCTACTCTACACCAGGATTACACAGAGATGAACATAAGTGAAAGAGATCATGTCCCCATTCCTAACCTCATCCATACACAGAACCCTGATCATAATTCCTTACACACTAACCCTTCACTCTAACCTCAATAGAAATGCCAACCTCCTGAATTGGAACACTGATTTCCCAAACAGATGTCAGACATTAGCCACTGGCCTCAGCTGCCATCAATATTAATCAGCTAATCTTAACATTAACAAAACATATGCATCTTAAGGACAAGCTCGTGCTGCTGCTATGTAAAGGACAATTACCAGCCAGTTCAAATAATTGGGATGATGTCAGTACATCCATTATGAACCATAAAAATCTTATTTTACAAAAGATGTTTCTCCTGGTTTAATAAGAAATTATTGTAATTTAGAGTTTGCATCCTAAAATTCTTTAAAGCAAGGTAGTGTTACATTCACTCTTAGGTGCGCATGGATACTTCCTGTTGTTAAGGATCATTCTTAGTATCAAACCTAGGTCAGTTACTAATTTACCAACGCTTGTTATATATTTGTATCCATTTTAAACATTTCAGACAAGGGAAGTTTATATGCATGGGAGTTGTGTTTCACTGTTATGTTGCTTGGGTTTGATAATACTTGTATTACTACATACATACTCCAGATTAAAATAATTCTGAAAAATTTGCAATAAAAGAGTCTAAGAAAAAATTAAATCATATAGTAGTGCAAGATGCATATTTTGCTTGGTTGAATTCTGTCAAAAAAATATCCTGGCTTCCACCTTCCTTCTGGTCTAACTTGTCTGAGTCCACATTTTGCAAGTGGCTGTCAAGTTCTCTAAATGCGGTATATTTCCTTTCCCCTACATACTCCTGCATATATCTCCATGGACAATTAAGTATTTATAAGCACTTCTGTGGTTACCGCTGGAAGGGCAATGCTAATCATAGTAAATTATTTCCTCTCATGATGAAATGTGAACCATGCCTGATGCAGCACTCAGACAGAAGCCTTAGCAGTTAGACTAAAGAAATAACTCTCCTTATTAGAAGTCAAAAATGTAGCACAATTACAAACAATTATACTCATTTATATGAAAATATATGACAAAAATGTGAGTGGGCTTGATATACTGCACTGGGGTACATTATTTTCAAGATAATTGAAGCTTTTACTATCATCAAAGTTGAAGCAATTCATGGTCTACAGACAACAGAACACTTAAAATAAATGTAGTCCTGATATCTGTCATAGAGAATGTCAAAGTTACATAATTGTAGAGCTACTAAGGACAGTAAAAGAAATAAGCAACTATCAGAATGGCACAAGGGAAGAGAGTCTATCGGATAATGTAACATTAAATATTGAGGAGGGAATAATTCAATGTTGGGTATTTTTTCCAGGGATGCAATGAAAAAAAAAGTCTATTCACCTCAGGGCACTGATGACTAAAATGATTATAGCCATGTATTGCTTGTTGGGAAAAAATTAGTTTATTAAGGTTACTAACAGGAGTGTGGATCACCAGTGGTTCTTTGGGCATGGTGAAAACCAAAATGCCTATACCAAATGTAGATGATAACATAAAACCTACAACCCTCAGGGACTTGATAAACTCCCAACCACCAGAGACTCTAACCACAAATTCTCATTGGTTATATACGCTTGGTGAGGGGTCCTAGTGAGTCTCCTAAGTTCCTAGAAAGAGGCTTGTAACATTCATTAGTTTCCCATATCTTAAAAGTTTCTGTCTTTCATACAGCTTCAATTTAGAGAAAATATTCACAGATACACAGCACTAAGGTTGAGGGATGACAAATGATAAGGTTGTAGTAAATTAATTAATATGCAATAGACTTATTCTAGCACCAGAGAAATTTTTTAAATCAAAACAAGATTTTTAAATAAAATGAAGGTCAAATAACAAAAAGGACACAGTGAAGATGCTCTAGGGTTCTCTGCTCAGTGAGGATTAGACCTCCTATTGTTTTCACTTATGCTAAAAATGAAGCTCCAATTACCAGAGTGATAATTGAGAATTGGTTTTACCCATAAGCATTGCAAGAGTCATTAAGAATAGCCATAGTCAGGATGCTAGCGATACTAATGCTGACTCTGCAGGCAGAGAGAAAGCTAACTGGTTATTTACAGAATGTGACACCCATACTCCTGGATCTAAATACTAGATGGCTGAGAAGTGAAGTAGATACACTGTGACTTTACTGGTGCTTTCTCAGGAAAACAGAAGTTTTTCACTCTTTCCTTTATAGAAGGAATTTGATTTCATATTCACCCATACAGATGCAAAGGAATAGAAAACTTAAAAATTCCTAAGGCAAGAAAGTGTGGATTATATAACAGCCCACAACTCCTGGAATATATTCCAATAAAGATTCTACTCTTGGAATACACTTATTTTTTAAAAAAAATGATATATATCATTGTCTATCTGTCTGTCTGTCTGTCTATATATCTATGATATGATGTATTTCTTTCCTCTCAAACTAGTGACATCCAGAGAGAAATATTCAGAGTAGTACCATTTCTCAAAAAAGATTAGCCTGCTCAAATATTTCAATGCTTCAAATATTTATTAATTACCATGTGCAATAAAAATCAGATTTTATACGTCATACTGAGTTATATACCATTAGTCTAATGTCCTGAATTAAGTTAGGAATCAGAATTCTTTAAGAATAATATAGTGGGAAGAGATATAATGGACGTTTCTGATAAGTGCACATTCATCATGCAAACAGCAGATTAAAACTAGTGAGAAACTCTTATACTACAGTGAACACCCAGAGGAAAATATTTACCTGTCTTGTTTTCTTCACTCTGGCAAAGTATCTCAGAGTAGCACATCTGTGTTTTCTCAAGAATATAAGGATACAGAGCTAGCTGACAGGAGATTGACTCAAATATAACCTAGCTAACTATCTTCTAAGACTGAAAAACACTAGATTTTACACTGCCAGGGTCTGTACTGTACCCCTAAATTTGCCAGAGCACATTTAAAAACCACAAAAAACAATCTTCTGACTTCTCACACTATTATCATAAAAGGAAGATTAAACGCCTAGTTCATAGCTGAATTGTGACAGCATGATTCATAGATCCTTGAAGTAGACAAGGAATTAGCCTAGGAAAGGATTACAATTGAGCAAATGCCAAATCTGTTGTCAACTAACTGGGCAATTAAACCGAGTCTGTGATTACTATTCATCTGTCTGTACTACTCAGTCATTTCATCTCAAACAAATCTGTGGACTCCTTAGCAGGAGATGTATATTGTTTGGGTGTCTATTTTTGAAGCGTTCCTTCACTTTTTCAGTTGTGACACTTACTGAAGCCTAGTTATATGCATGACAAAGTTCTCATCCACAGTCAAAGAGAACTTATGAATGCAGTAATCAAAGATCCACTCTATGTGGAGGGTATAGTTTAGTTAATACAATAAGAAATAACTAATTCTGGTTATAAATGTAGGTGCTCACTTAACCATATCAAACTCACCTCCCTTGGTTTAAAGGACAGATAACAGCAAAACAGAAAAAGCAGAGAAATTACTTCCTCTTCCTCTTTAAAAAGAAAAACAGAAATCATGAATAGGTGAAAATGGGGTTAGTGTAAGAAAGAAAATTATATAATTACTTATAGTTTTGAATGGAAGCCTAGTTGCCCTATTCTCTTTGAATTTGAGAACCTGCAAACTGGTACCACTGGCCCAGTTCAGGCTCGAATGGTAGAACAGGCTGAAAATAGAAAGATGAGATGAACACCTACAGATAAACTGCTGCAGTTACTCAGACTTTCATTAATCAGTTGCTGGTAATGTATAAAGAAGAAGAAATTATAGGTAATTAAAGACAAAAATGTAAATAAATTCTTAATACAAAAGAAAAATAGATGTTCACCTTACTAGACCTGGAAGGAGGTGGGAGGTCCTTGGACTTCCCACAAGGCAGGGAACCCTGACTGCTCTTCAGGCTGATGAGGGAGGGGGAGTTGATTGGGAGAGGGGGAGGGAAATGGGAGGTGGTAGCGGGGAGGAGGCAGAAATCTTTAATAAATAAATAAATATCAAAAAAAGAAAAAATAGATTAATCCAGAGGTCAAAAATCTATAGCTAATAAAATTATAGACTAAAAGGCAAATAAATTAAATATAATAAATTAGGAATAGAACAGTAACAATGTAAGAAATTCTTGGAAAACAAGAAAGAGTTTGTATCTATAGAAAAATACTCTCATTTTGATCACATCCTTGCAATTGTGACCCGGCATTTTTTTTCTGTTGAACAACACAATATTATGTCAGATGAAAATAGATCATAATTTTCCTCATAGTTGTCTGGCAATGAGATGACAGTCAAGCAAACAAATCAACTAGGCTAGATATAATCCAGCAGTACAAAGTGGACACCAAATTGTTGACAGAGGCTCCACCCAGACCCAAAATAATTTTACAGAAACTATATTATTAAAACACTACTTGGCCAATAGCTTAAGTAAATTTCTGGCTAGCTATTATTTCTTAAATTAATTCATCTCCATTAATCTGTGAATCACCACGAGGTTGTGGCCTACGGGCAAAGTTTCAGCAGGCTCCAGTGGAAGCATCTTTCTCATGCAGCAGTTATATGGCTTCTCCCTGACTCTGCTTTCTTTCTCCCAGCATTCAGTTTAGATCCCCCTCTATCCCCGCCAAGCTCTATTCTGTCCTATCACAGGCCAAAGCATCTTCTCTATTCATTAATCAATAAAAGAAAGACATATACAGAAGAACTTCCCACATAAGGTATAAATTATTTTCATGTTATTATAATGTTCAATTATAGATAATATTTATATATAAACTAGGCAGCATTGTTACATGTGAGATTATGAGAAATTCTGACTTGGATAGATTTCTAATGTACTGTATTAAGTTTCTAGTCGATAATAAACACATAAACTGTGTAAACAAGTGAAAACTAGGCGAAAGTAGAGTTGTCATTGAGAATTATTAATTTTTGTGTCTATAATATAATTTTCATCAACCAATTTAGCTCTAAAATATAGGTTGATATATACAGTTTGTATAGATATGGAATCTCATGAAATAAGAATTACTTTTCATTTGTGATTAACATGCCATTAAAAACATAGAACTGTCCAGTTGAATTTTTCTTAGGTTATATGTAAGGGAGTTTTATGAAATATGTCCTATGATTGGTGCTTGAATTATTATTTTGTTAGCCTTAATAAATGTCCTAAAGAAGTGTATTCCCAGAAAGGTCCTCCAACCTCAAAGTACAAAGCCACGTTTTCTCTCGTATGTGCATCCATGCCCCATAACATGCATGTTTATGTGCATAGACAAATGTCTGCATGGATGTAGTATAATATAAAGAAAAAATAACAAGAAAGGATACTGCTGGGTGATGGGAAAGAGTAGAATGAAGGCAAAAGATTCATAGGAAGAAGATATAAGCTAATTATTTTTCTACTATTAACTGTCATTTATTTTTTATTTTCTCTCTTTCCATTTGCCTTTTTGTCATAGATGAGTATATGAAATGGCAATTGATAGTAAAAGTTTAAAATCCATAGTGAAGCATCACAGCTTCAGATTTGTTATTCTAAGTGTACACAAGTTCATTGTGATGTATAGACTTCGGGTCTTTACGAGTATGCGATTAGACACTCTCCTGATTTAGCTGTACAATTTTCCTTTTCTTAACAGCACAATGATTAAAACATGAAATAAATATGTTCTCAATAATTACAGGTTATAATGTGTGTCTTAGTATTAATACAAGTGATAGAAGTGTTTTGCATTGAGCCACTAAATGTAATGATTAAGCAGTTAACCAACAGATATTTAAAGATGGTAATATCACCCTTCTAATAAATAAAGCACAGGCAACTAACACACACACACACACACACAGTCTTAGGGAGTGATATATGTACATAATCTCACATGCATATTTATAAAGAGTATGTTGTGAAAATGTAGCACATATAGGTGACATGTATATATATGTATGTATATGTAATGATTCTTAATGTTTTGAAAAATATACTAAAAATGAAATCATCAAAATACAAGTTGGGCTTTACAAGAAGTTTTCCTGTTAAAGTTAATATCCTAAACTAGACATATTTAAGTAAAATTAAATTTATTATTAAGTTAGGAAGAAAATCTCTCCAAAATGATGAATATTTTCTTGACTAGAATTATTACTCATGGTAATGAGCAGTGTTACATGAAAATGAGGATTTAATATGTAACCAATTAGTAAAAAAATTAAGTCAATTACCAAACACAATTTTCCATGTTAAACATTAATTAAATTTTGAAGTATTTTTTAATAAATTTAATAAAGAAAATGTGAATTAAAAGAAAAGGGCAATTTAACCTATTAATCAAAATAATGTTTATCATTACATATACATAGTTTTGCACAAAATGTACTTTGCATAGTAACTTATTTATTAATTATTTTAAGAGATAATTTACTATTTGGAGTTATAATAACATTTCATGCATGATAAAATTAAATACTTTAAAATTAATGTTTACTTCTATGATACAAAATAGAAAATTAAAGTCTGAGAGCACACATACATTAACACGTACATTCAATTCATTCAAGTTAGTGAAAAAATATGATGAGCATGTTAAAATCAGGGTAAGGGGCAGAGACTGTGTTTCTAATATCACTGTTTGGAGCCATGAACACACAGATATATGCAACTGCACATGAAAATTCACACACACTCATGAATTGGAAAGCCTATGAACATACTTATAACTTGGTAGGTAAAGGCAAGAGGATCCAAATTTATTAGAGCCATCCTAGTCTTACAGGACAGAACAAGGTACATAAGACTCAATATCAGAAACCCAAATGGAAAGAAATGGAGGAGTGAGGAAGGAAAGAAGAAGAGGAGGGGGAAGAAAAATAAATTATTCTAGGTGTTCTTCACCATACGGATTCTGCTGTAATAGACCACTAGGCAGGCCTAGTGAGATGGTGAATTCTAGAAACAAACAGATGTTTTCTAATTCCTAGCAAAGAAATCACTGCTAATTATTAATCAGTTGTTCAAATCTGCTCCTATAAACTGCATTGCAGAGTGTTTTCATACTCTAAAGCACTGTTGGCAAACAATAAAGCATGAAGTCAATAAACAATAAAGCAGAGAAACAGGATAGGTAGTGCCCAGAAAACAAGTGGTATCTTTGTGTGTGAGAATGGAAACCCTAAATGTTTTAAAAGGAAACACAGATGTTTGGCAAGCTACACAAACGGATATGGAAATATGCCTCTGGACCATTCTAGCTTTTAAGGTAACTAGGCAGAGGATCTTAGAGCCTCCTCCATGAAGCTCTGACATTTGGTAATGTAGCACCCATTTTGGGAGAAGGAAGTCCACCAATTCTGTGATCCCAAAAACAAGACAGGTGAAGATGTCAAATTGATAACTTTGATAGGAAGGGACCTGAGCCTTTGTGTTGTAGGGGTAAAATAAGAGAAAAAAGGATTCCTATCATCCTTCTTTCCCACAGTTCAAGATTTGGAGTAAAATTGGGAGAGGAAAATCACTGTTTCCCTGAAGGAGAATCTTGGGTTTTGAACATTACATTTCATTTTACAGTCCAATGATCCAAATCCTGCTGGCTACCATAGTGTTTTATGTTTGTTGGTCAATTTTAATTTAATTCCTGCTAGTGAGTTTACTTCAGCAGATTTAAAATACTTTAGAAATTATTAGTTCCTCCTGGGAGATTAATGATAATCAAGTTTTCAGTCTAAATATAATTTAGTATGGGAAACTAGTTGATTTCAGTAAAATATAGAAAATAATCTATTAAGTATTGTATTAAGCGAATGCACACCGGGAAGGTAAATATCCTTTACTCCTAACAAGCAACATTCAAACATTATGCAATACTTTACTAATTTGGAACTTTAGGGCCAGGAATAATAAATGTGACCACTAGTGAAAGTTGGCACCAAAATGTTGTAGAATCTAGGTAAGGGATGGAAAACACAGCTTCTGAATACAGTAAGATTGAATGTTTAACTCTATTGAAGTGCAAATAGAATAATAAAGGTTTGTTTATTGAATACTGATAGTAAGCTTCCTAACAAAAGCAACAGAAATTTGTTACTTTGGAAAAACTGAATGATGGAACTGAAAGAAAAATAAGTATAGTTGATAAATATTTTTCTTGGCAATTTCCTAGAGATCATTAAACATAAGAACACAGTTATTGGAATGTGTAGAGGACTTCTAAGTAAAATAGGTAGGATATTTTTTTATCATAAATCAATTCTGGGACAGGAAACTCTACTTTTGATGTTTTTTACAATAAAAAACTTTGGAACATATTATCATATTCCAAAACTTTCAGAGTTCAAAGAACACTATCTGATGGAGGAAGTTCATTGGTTAATTAATAAAGAAACTGCTTGGCCCTCATAGGTTAGAACATAGGTGGGTGGAGTAAAGAGAACAGAATGCTGGGAGGAAGAGGAGGTGAGGTAAGACACCTCAGACAGACGCCATGCAGCTCATCGCCAGGGCAGACGCAAGGAAGCTCCAACCCAGGATGGACGTAGGCTAGAATATTCCTGGTAAGTGCACCTAATGGTACTACACACATTAATGGGACAAGCAGTGTTTATGTGAATATAGTTTGTGTGTTGTTATTTTGGGGCATAAGCTAGCCAGGCGGCCATGAGCCAGGGCGGCAGGAACACAGCCTGCCGCTCCGCTCCATACAACAACTATCCATGATGATTATATGATCTATGGTGGTATCAGGACTGTATCACATTCCTTATCTATTTTCTATTTTCTGTTACACTTTCTGGCTTAACTACTTTTGGATGCATGCACATATGTATGTGTTAAAGAGACAAGAAGGCAAATAAAATTAAAATTTTGGAATTTCATCTGTTTTTTAATAATCAGATACGTTTTAAATTAGGTAAGTCAACTACAATTAGAAGCAAAATATAGACTTTGGTATTCAAATGTAATTAAGATTAACTTTAGGAAATGTTGACATAAATTTTATCAAAAGAATTACATTATGGCAAGTTATACTGCAGAAAATCTAAGGAACCCACGTGTGGATCAAGAGGAAAACAACTTTGAAGTTGAGCCTGATTAAGTTTTCCTTACAGAAAATTTACTTAATGGAATATAAATTGGAGCAAGTGATTTGCTAACTGATATATTTTTGTACTCTTATCGCAAAATAAAAGTTGAGAAACAAAACGCAATCCTTCTCCTCTATTTATGAACATACCTAAGGCGGGAGAATTAGCACGAAGCTCTGGATTGAATTAGATTTGTACAAAAATCAGCCTCTTCAACCAGCCATGACCAAGGCATGTTGAAACAGGTTAAGTCGATGTTGAGTATGGCAGGGAAATGAGTTACACCTGGAAAACACACTTTTAAGCAAAGGTCGTGTTCTGTATTATCCTCTAAAAGATGTCAGACCTAAAGTCTTCACGGATTACAGGGACTGGTGTCAGATATCATTATTTTATTATATAAATATAGTTAACCCAATTATTGTACAGAGCAACCTTTCTCCATTGCTTCAAAGTCTATACTTTATAACAAATTATGTTCCTGAAAAACTGGGACGTTGCTTTGATTTTTAAAATTACATTTATTCATGTGTGTATGTTTGTGTGTGTGTGTGTGTTTGTGTATATGTGTCTGTGTACATATGTACGTGTAAATGTGCATGTGTACACAAATATGGGAGGATTCACATGAAGCTTGTACATATAGAGGTCAGAAACCACATGTAGGAGTGAGTTCTCACCTTCCATCATGTCGGTTCCTCAGAGCAGGTCAGCAGGCTTGCTCACAAGTGCCTATTCCTGTGGCGCCATCACACGGATCCTTCTTTCCTTTATTTTTGAAGTCTTTCTTTTGATCAACTTTTTTCAAAAATCATGAAAATACCAGGGTGATGATTGCAGAAATATTTTATTAATTCACCACATTTTTGAGAACAAGCCTTTCCTTCCAACTTTCTAGCCTTGGCTCCTTTTGGGTGTCTTATTTTCCTCTAAGTTTTATAATCATTATCAACAAAGAAAGAAAACCCAATACATGGTTTGAAATTACTTTAATCTATTCACCACTGAATCTTTCAATTTATCAATAATAATTTTCTTGTATCCATACAAGTCATCTTTATTATCCCTCAGCTGTTATTCTCAGTTTTCTAAGTAGCTGACCTGCATAGGTTTTAATGAATTTATTCCAATATTTTTCACATTATGTAGCTAATCTGCCTATGAGAAGCTTCAGCAGGAAAAACAGTCACAATCACATCAGTTGACCTGAGATCAATCCCAGAATCTTCTGCTATAAGGAGTCAACTTTTTCCTGAATCTTTCACTTGACATTGCAAGAAAGTGTAGCATTTACACACCTGAACACAAAAAATCCCCACACATTTAATATGCATATAATAGCATAAATAAATTTTTTAAAACTGCTTTTAAGTTCATTGTCCAAATACTTTTTTCCCTCTGTGGAAATGTAATTACAAATTCATTTATTAAGCATAATTATTATACTTAAGATTATTTTAAGGTTTCCAAATATACAATGATTATAAGGAAATTATCAGTTGCATAGTTTTCTTTCATATCTTGGTATGTAGTTTCTATGGATTGTGTTAATACTATTTATATACTTTCAAAAGAATGCTTTTCAGATGGAGTGGTAATCAAAATTTAGTCATACCTGAAGAACAATTACTATTATGCCCTCTTTGTGACATTGCACAATGGGGCTTCCACTGCTGTTTGTCATATTAAGAAGATATTTCATTCCTAGTTGCCAAATGGTTTTTATTTTAATTAATTGATACTGAATTTGTTGAAAGTGCTTTTTTTTTATCTGTTATAAAGAACATGAAACTTCTTTTATTCTCCTAAAACTGGGAATACTAATTTCACTTACAACTTTTGTGTTCAGAATTTGTGATGGAAGCCAGCCCATACTCAATGTCTTCATCAGTTTTTGGTGCTAAGTTTATTTTTTATCAGAAAAAGTATTTGATGATGCTACTATGTTTGCAAAACTCATCCCTCTATGACTGGTTTTATATATGTTTAAGAGTGTACTCAATTTAATTAGTTATGGGATCACTCAAACTTTCTATTCCAACCTTCCTTTTATCAGTTATAGTTAAATAAAAAACATGCTCAATTCTTCAACATGATCCAATAAAGGATCAGAACAATTTATTTATTTATTTATTTATTTATTTATTTAAGATTTCTGCCTCCTCCCCCCCACAGCCTCCCATATCCCTCCCCCTCCCCCAATCAAGTCCCCCTCCCTCATCAGCCCAAAGAGCAGTACGGGTTCCCTGCCTAGAACAATTTTTATAACATTCTCTGACCTTTCTGGAGTCTCTTGTTATGCATTACTTCCATCTTCAAGGTTTTCGTATTTTTCTACCATTTTCATTAAATTATCTTTGCAGATATTTATAAATTATTCTAATATATCAAATGCACTGTCTTTGCAGATTCTCTTCATTGTCTACTTATCTGCCTTGGCAATTTTTACAGTATATCCATTATTAACTCCGATCTTTTTTATATTATACCATCAACTTTCCTTTAGCTAATTATTCTTTTTTAGTCTTTATAGAATACTTAGGTATTACTTTTGCTCACATTTTCCCAATCCTTATAAATATTTTCATCTATAAGAAAGCTTCTAAGCATGACTTTTCATACATCATACTTATTTTGATTCATAGAATTTGTCTCATAGTACAAATATCCATTGAGATGTGTTGTGTGACTAATGTTTTCTAGAACAGTTGTTGTAAAAGACTCTGTGAAAGTAGCCTAGATACCAAAAGTATAAGAAGGCTTCTGAACATTATTTCTGCAAATATGACTCAACAAATTGCTTCAGTGTCTTCCCTTTGAAGCTCCAGAAGCATAAATATGCAAGCATACTTTTCAGTTAATTCTTTATATGCCATATCCAGTTTTCTGCTTTTAAAACATCTTTTGTCTTATTTTGGTAATTCATTCATTCTTTTATAGGTCATTCCTTTCTTTTTATATATTAGCACTTCATAGTGTTTTACATTTTCATGTTCACTTTATCTTTTTTAACTTTTTACCATTATTTTTGCCATGTCCTTTTATAAAGACTTTATTCAACTTTCTCTCTCTCTTTCTCTCTCTCTCTCTCTCTCTCTCTCTCTCTCTCTCTCTCTCTCTCTCTGTGTGTGTGTGTGTGTGTGTGTGTGTGTCCCATAATTTATGTCTCTAGTATCATGAGAGAAGACAGCTGTGTAGGGTAGATTCTCTCATCTCTATCAATGGATAGAACTCAGAACATCAGGCTAGTGAGCAGTTTAGCTATATATCAAGTCCATCTTACTTATTTTGATCACTTTGAGGACAGTATAATATTTCAATAGTGATTCCAATGCACCCAGCATCTGCAGCTGTGTTTTCATCGCTGGTTTTGCTGTTTTCCCTTGTCTACTTATCTTCTTTGTCACTTTTTATAAAATATGACAAATCGTGCTAGGAAAGTATGTCCTAGAACAGCCTAGACACTACAAAGCTGTCTTCATCTAAAGAGGAATTATATTTGCTGTTGCTGTGCTCACATGAAGTGACAAACACCCACTGAGCCATCTCAGAGCCACCTAAGTGAAGAACGATAAACTAGAAAACCACGTGACTTTCTGAAAACTTGTCTCTGTGTCACACAGACTGATTTCTCAATTGAAAGCCTTCAAAACCCTTCTGAGAGCATGTGGAAAGAGTAACAGTGGTCTACCAACCCCTGAGTCTTTCAAAAGTGCCGTTCAGACACTCAGATAACATAACTTGCTGAAATTTGAATGTATTACTAGGAAATAGTTTAGTCTCATATCTCTGGGATTTGGTCTATGTCAAATTTTAAGTTCACAAACTCTGTACTACAATAATAAACATCTAGACAATAAAGCACCATTATTACAGTAAGGCCAGAAATTAAGAGAAAATTTTAAGCTAATAAAGTATATAGAAAACCTGTGTTTGTCAATGATCAGATAGTAATTCTCTGTTGTAATCAATAGCCATGTAGGTAAGGGGTATGAGAAGCAACAACCAAAATTCCAGAAGGAAACAATTCAAAGTTTGAAATAATATAAAATAAAAAAAAGCTCAAAGGATAGAAAAACAGGACAAAGAGCTAAATGAATGGGTAAGAAAAAGACCGTTGCCTTTAAATGGGTTTTTAAATCATTTTAGGTAGTCATATTACACAGATGATACCAAAAAACATACCAACTACATGGACTAAAGGCAAAGGACTCAGTCCTACATAAAGAACTGCAGCTGATTAAGTTGTGAGCATGTCCTCCTAAAGAAAGAGAACACCAATGACTGGCCAGTGACAAATGGTGAATACTGAAAATAAATGAATAACATGTATTTAGCAGGCTATATTTAAAAATGTATGTTATATTCATATTTAGTATAATATATACACATATATTAATGCATGCAATGACAATTAATGAAAATGGAGGCTATGAATTTTAAGGAGAATGAGAAGAGGTATATGGAATTGTGCAGTGTTGACAGAGGTTGACACCGATCCTGCAGTCGTTCATGCACAAAAAAACACATAGAGATCTTCATTAATTATAAACTTGTTTCCAAATTAGCTCAGGCTACTTATTAAATCTTATAACTTACATTAGCCCATAATTCTTGTTTGTGTTAGCCACGTGGCTTGGTACCTTTTATCAGCAAGGCATTCTCATCTTGCTTCCTATGTTTCTGCATTACAACTGAGCCTTTCCTCTTCCCAGAATTCTCCTATTCTGGTTGCCCCACCTATACTTCCTACCTGGATACTGGCCAATCAGAATTTTATTAACCTAGTAAAACTTTAAAAACTATACAGGGAAAAAAAAACTATACAGGGTATAAGAGCATTGTCCCACAGCACTTCACCCCACCATTTTTCAAAACAAGAATCTAATTTCCTTTGTGTAGCTTTCTTTCTGACCATTATCCATAACAACTTGTAACCAAAACTCCAAACAATAATAACAGCAAAAAATCCAGAATCCAATTTTTGGTAATGTAGGCATAGTATTCCTGGGTATTTTCTGCTGATTAGGGGTGCTGATAATATTAGGGGGACCTAAAGAAAATTTAAAATTATAATCAAGTTTTGATTAGATAATTCTATGAGGCTTAATCATCTCATCCAGCAGTCTTGAAGCTGTTCTGGATGTAGAATTCAGACATCTGGCCCATCTGCTCCTATTGGAGATTTCTCAGGGAGTCTTTCTTGATCAGACCTGATTTTTCTAGCCTATAATGAATCCACAACCTTTCATTTCCCGTGGAAACAAAATCAAAACCTCTTCTCCAAAGTAGCATATCTTTTTACATAAATTTTGAAGTCAAGTCATTTTCAAAATGTGTATGTTGGATTTACCCAGCAACATGTATAATCAAATGTCTTTCAGCAACTGTTTTTCCTTCCTCAGTCAACAAACCATTCAAAGACAACACAATGATGCACATTATCCAAACTCTCTGTGTATTTTCCATCTTTATGCAACTTATTTTAAAGTCTATTTTTTATTTTTCTTTTAATTTTTTTGAGACATGGTTTCTCTGTGTATTCTTGGCTGTCCTGGAACTCATTCTGTAGACCAGGCTATCTTGAGCTCACAGAGATCTGCCTGCCTCTACCTCCCAAGTGCTGGGATTAAGGTGTGTGCCACCAGACCCAACTTCTCTTTCTTTTTTTTTTAAAGTACTTTGTCCTTTTTCTTTTCTCTCCCAAGCCTACATATATTTTTAAATACACTGTAAACTGTTTTGAGGTTTGTGTGTGTGTATATCTATCTAGATAGATAGATAGATAGATAGATAGACCTTTGTCTGCCCATGTGAGTCTTTAATTTGCTAAGCGATATGACTAGGATTAAAGTCATGGCTTTGCTAGCTAGATCTACAACATTCCTTTGCTTTCTGAGAGTCTAGCCTCATGGCAGAGGTACTGGCTGGAGCCATGTTTATTTTCAGAACTCTATGGACTTTCAAGGTCCATGCCACCACCAAAAAGCCTGCAGTTGGCTATTCATCAACACCATTTAAGTGTTTTGTGATGGGGCCTCTTAAAAGCTGCAAGATTTTTGCAGCTAAAGCTGAGTCAGGAAATCTCTCTTAAATAAGACACACTTGCCTTTAGCTAACAGAGCCCACATGAAAAAAACAATGGTGCTACCAACAATCCATGCTTAACTCTGTACTTTTTGTAAAAAAAAAAAAAAATCCTTCCCAAACTCTCAGATTTTATGTGGATGTAGTTGTCCATGCTGCCATTATTTGACTGAGGTTTCTGTCCTTCCTGGTCCTGCAGTTGTTCAGTCGCAAAGAAGCACAGAGAGGTCTTTATTAATTATAAACTGGTTGCCATATTATCTCAGGCTTTGTATTAACTTTTCTAACTTACATTAACCCATAATTCTTGTCTGTGTTAGTCACGTGGCTTGGAACATTTTATCAGCAAGGCATTCTCATCTTGCTTCCTATGTGTCTGTATTACAACTGCAGACTGAGCCTTTCCTCTTCCCAGAATTCTCCTATTCTGGTTGCCTTGCCTATACTTCCTGCCTGGCTACTGGTCAATCAGTATTTTATTAAACCAGGATAGCTTACAAAACTTTACAAGGTATAAGACCATTGTCCCACAACAGTGTAGAGGGAAGAAAGGGAAGGGAGAAATGTTACAATTAAATTGCTATATTAAAAGTAAACAAAAATAAAAATAAATTATTTTCAGACAAAAATTATCTTTTTCAAAGTGTAAGAATCATTAGAAAGAACTCTAATGTTCACTGAATTGCTTATCCTAGAATTTCAGATCTGGAAATTATTGCCATGGACATAAAGTGAACATAATGCAAATTGAAGAAGAACCTGGTATTTAATGCAGCCCTGACACTGAACACTAATAACACAAATTTTCCTCAGTGAAAAGAATTCAGTCATAGTGAATACACCACAAAGATGGACTAGGCAATGCCAGTTCCTTCTGACTCATAAACTAGGTGGAGATTTTAACTGTAATTTAATTGTGTTGTGCTTTGTTTAGTATGTATGAGAAGACTAATCTCAAACTTTCTACTACCCAGACTTCAAGGTTTTTAAATTCAAGATGATTAGTTCAGTGCCATGATATGACTGACTAATTAAATTTGGCTCCCTGAACCCTGGCCCTTCCTTATGCTCTTTTCCATCTACATTTAAACTTAAAACTGACAATAGCTGGGCAGTGGTGGTCCACGTCTTTAATCCCAGCACACAGGAGGCAGAGGCAGGCAGATCTCTGTGAGTTCAAGGCCAGCCTGGTCTACAAAAGCTAGTTCCAGGACAGGAACTTTTTAGTTTTTACTACAGAGAAACCCTGTCTCAAAAATAAATAAATAAATAAACAAACTAACAAACCTAACAGTAGCATGTAAGCAAGGGGTTCCCTCGTATTCATAAAGGTCTGGTATATGCTCTCAGTACAGGTGCTCCAACAAAATCAATCGTACAGTAAAATGAAGCAACTTTGTTTCACAGCTTAGCAAGCTGGGCTTCTTCAGCACCATTCATGATTATAAGTTAGTATACTTTCCTCACTATCGATATGAAAGGAATAAAATTATATAACAATTAATTAAGCAATTCCAATTTGTTGGTGTTTGTGTCCCACTCTTTTACCCTTTAAAACCATCAAAATAAACTAGGCATTACTTTTCCTTCTAGACAAAGCAAATAAAACAACAAAAAAAAATTTACTCACAAAAGGAAGCAGTAATATGCTTAAAGTTTGTGAGATGTAAAATGAATCAAGCAAGGAGGTCATCTCTTATATCAGACCTTCAACTCCTGCTTAACCTGAACCATGACACTGAGTAAATAAAGTTTCCCCTGTCTCTATGCTTACAGACTTTCTCTCCTCTTTTCCACGGATGTGAAATAATTCTGAGTCTGGTGTGACTCTCTTTCCTTTGGCGTTTACTTTGGAGGATAAATCGCAGTTTCTCATGCCTTCTGGCAGTGTGTCATTATAAAATATTTCATACCTGATGACCTTTGAGCATTTCTTATTCAAAGATTCATGAGTGCTTAGCATGAGGTGCGTCTAATGATCCCTGTGTAAACACACTGAAAGCTCCCTCCTACAAAGGCACAGGCAGGTGGAAGACATATTTTCGACACTCTGTCTTCAATCTAAGCATCAGTGGCAGTGCCTGACAGGCCTCATTTGCTAAATAAAATACAATGTGTCAATTTGAAATAAATGTAAATTATCACCTTTCTTCCTTGTTAATTAAGGTCTGATTAATGCAATACAAGTGGTCGCTGACAATATTGTAAGAGAATGGCTTTGTTGAAAAAACAAAACAAAAAATGCTTGGCATATCAATCATGGTTTGCCTAATCCACTGAATTTAGGGTTATGAAGGTTTTTTGAAAGGATTTGTTCCATTGAAATCTGGATAGATGTTCAAATCTCTGCCTCGTAATACGTGATTCCCAAGGAGTATACAGTAGAAGGTACTAATGCTTCAGCAATAGGATTAGAACAATATCTTAATCTTCAGACAAATGACAAGAGCAAGAATTCTAGAATCAGTTTAATATAGAAGTATTTAAAAGTCTAATTCAAGAATACATTGGATATGTTGGAAGTTTGAATGATAAATTTTGCTTGGGATCCTGTTTTCTGCAAAATGACAAAATAAAATGTTAATGAATATGACAGGATAGTGAATGTAAACTTATGTAGTCTAACTTAAAAGAAATGGCACTATAGGAAAAAGTTCATTAATTCCTTAAATTCCATTTGTTCAATAATATAACTCAAAATTCATACTAACAGATGTGTGCTTTTAACTGTATTGTAATTTTTAATTAAAATTGTAAAGAAATTACTACTTTAATTACCTAAGATATAAATTATAACTTGAAAAGTATACAGTTAAAAGAAGTATTTAGTTAGGACATATGATTCTAGTCTCAAATAAAGAATTGTTTCTTTTTTCTTATAACTTTACTTTCTGGTTCTGCACATATTTTAGATATCTGCTGATTTTTTAAATAAGTTTGTAAACATTGTCAAATTCATCAATTTTGTAAAATATGTTCATATATGAATATATCTGACACTTCCTTAAACATGAAATTTTCTTTTGTGGTTTCTCCACATTTTGGTATATCTTTGTGTTTGTTTGTACTGAGGATGAAAACTAGGGCCTTACATATGCTAGGCTGCTGCTCTACCAGTGAGATTTTTACTTTTTATTATGAGACATAGTCTCACCAAGTTACCTAATATGACTTTGAATTTTCAAAAGATATGATGAAGCGATTCCTTCATTTTATCCAATCGTTTTCTTAGACAAAAATGTAGTTACACACTGCAATTTTCTGACCTATAATTCCATTGTACAGGGCTTGGATGATAATACTTTATTCTGTGTTTTTCAACTAATTTGGGTAATTATCATCATATAATCAAGACAATATAAGCAAGAGAGTCAGATCTACATGAATTCAAAGCTGATAAAACAAGTAATCATCCTTCAATTAGAATGGAGCATGCTATTGAACAATGAAAATCTGAGCAACATTGATTCATTCGTTGCATAAATAGGGTTCCAACACCAACCCTAAAGAAAAAGGTTGTAAAATTCTAAAACAAAATCAATGACACTGCAACCCAAACTTTAAAGAGATTATTAGATTTCATCCCTTCCACTTCTCCTAGGTGCATGTTCTGAAGGCAGTCATCAGTAAGAAACAGAAGAAAGTCATCACTTATGTGCTGCTGATTTTCCTTAGACCTTTTTATGCCTGGGCTAAACCAGGAAGGTGATGGAGGGGAAACTTTCTGCTCAGTTAATTCTTAGACCTTAGAAATTCATCACAGATGAATAAGAGGCATGGTTCTTAGTAGTCTCCAGATTAAGGTCATAGTAAAAAAAAAAAAAAGAAAATTGTAGCATATAAATTCGAAATATCAGTTGTCTTATTTGAAGTGCCACTGGGTATATCAACCACACTGCAGAGCTCCTGTCATGTTTAAGAGTAGTCAGCCAATTCAAAACAAACATTTTAGACACCATATTTTCCTTTTTGTTATGAAGTTGAATAAGTAAGGAAGTTGAAGGATGGAAAAAATAATATGAATATATATTTATGAAATCTCAAGCATCAACCCGATATGGGATCAGGCTGTGCCAGAGCACAGAATGGCCATGGTGACAGGAAAAAAATCAGAAAAATCATAGACCATGATCAAGCAGGTTTCATCCCAGAGATTCAGGATGGTTCAACATACAAAAGTCTGGTAATGCAATCCGCCATATACACAAACTGAAAGTAAAATAAAAACCACATGATTATCTCATTAGATGCTGAAAAAGCCTTTGACAAAATTTACCACCTGTTCATCATAAAGGTCTTGGGGAGAGCAGGGATACAGATTCATAGCTAAACATAATAAAGAAAATATGTTGCAAGTCAACAGCCAACATCAAACTAAATGGAGAGAAGCTGAAAGCAATGCAAATGAAATCAGGAAAAATACAGGTTGCCTGCTCTTTCCATATCTATTCAATACAGTACTTGAAATTCTAGATAGGGCAATAAGACAAAAGAGGAGATCAAGGGGTTATGAATTGGAAAAGAAGATGCTAAACTTTCACTATTTTCTGTTAATATGATAGTATACATAAGTGAGCCCCAAAAGTCTACTAGGGAATTTCTACAACTGATAATCTTCAGTAATCTAGCAGGATATAAGAATACTTCAAAAAAGTAGCCTTCCTATATATAGATAAAAAATGGGCTGAGAAATAAATCAGAAAAATATCACCCTTCACAATAGTCACAAATAACAAAAAATAACTTGGGGTAACCCTAACCAAGCAAGTGAAAACCATGTATGACAAGAACTTTAAATCTTTGCAGAAAGAAATTTAAGAAGACATCAGAAAATGGAAAGAACTGCCATGATCTCCGATATATAATGATTATCATAATAAAAATAACAATTTTACCAAAATCAATCTACAGATTCGATGAAATACCCATCAAAATGCCAGCAAAATTCTTCATAGATTTCAAGAGAACAATACTTCAGTTCACATGGAAAAATAAAACATCCAGTATAGCCAAAACAATCCTGTAAAATAAAGGATCTTCTGGAGTCATCACCATAACTGACTTCAAGCTCTACTATAGAGCTATAGTAATGAAAAGAGCATAGTACAGACACAAAAACAGACAGGTGAACCAATGAAATATAATTAAATTCTCTGATATCAATTCGTACACCTTTGATCATCAGATCTTTGACAAAGAAGTGAAAACTATAAGGTGGAAGAAAAGAAAACTTATTTAACAAATGGTGCTGGAATAACTGGATGTCGACATGTAAAGAAATGCATCTAGATCCATATCTATCACCACACACAAAACTCAAGTCCAAATGGATCAAAGCTCTCAACATAAAACCAACCACACTGAATCTCAAAGAAGAGAAAGTGGGAAGTAGCCTTGACTGCATTGGCACAGGAAACCACTCCAAAATGTAACACTAATAGCACAGACACTAGGAACAACAATTAATAAATCTGACCTCCAGAAACTGAAAAGGTTTTATAAAGCAAATGACATGCTCAACAAGATAAAATGGCAGTCTACAGAATGGAAAATATCTTCACCACCTCCACGTCTGACAGAGGACTGATCTCCAAATTATCCAAAGAAATCAAAAAACTAGACATCAAAAAAAAAAAACCCCAAAGAATCTAATAAAAAATGGGGTGGGGAGCTAAACAGAATTCTCAACATAGGAATGTAAAATGATCAAAAGACACTTAAGAAAATGCTCAACATCCTTAATTATCAGAGAAATGCAAATCAACACTACTCTGAGATACCATCTTATACCTGCCAAAATAATCAAGATCAAAAACTCTGAAGTTAGATTCTGCTGGAGAAGAAGCAGAGTAAGGATAACACCATTCCACTGCTGGTGGGAGTGCAATCTTGTACAGCCACTTTGAAAATTTTTATGGCAACTTCTTAGAAAATTGGGAATTAATCTACCTCAAAACCCAGAAATACCACTTTTGGTCATATACCTAAAAGATGCACACTCACACCACAATGACATTTGCTCATCTATGTTCAAAGCAGAATTATTCATAATAGCCAGAATGTGGAAACAACCTTGATTCCACTCAACTGAAAAATGGATAAGGAAAATTTGGTACATATACAAGGAATACTACTCAGTGGTTTAAAAAAAAAAACTAACATCTTGAAATTTGCAGGCAAATGGACACGACTAAAAAATCCCATCCTGAATGAGGTAACTCAGACCAAGAAAGCAAATATAATATGTACTCACTTATAGATTGATAGACAGAAAGCAAAGGACAACCAGCCTACAGACCACAACCCAGGGGAACCTAGGTTACTAGGAGGACCCTAAGAGAGACATACATTGATCTGCTTAAAAAGAAGAAAATAAGAGAAGAACTCCCAAGTAAATTGGAAGCATGGGGGTGAGGGAGTGGGTGGGAGGGAAAATGGGAGAGTGCAAGGGGAGTGAGTGAAGAAAAATGTGTAGCACATTTCCATCTGGACAATTAAAATGAGAAGAATGTAAATAAAAAATAATCCTCAAAGAATCACTCCATATAGATCTGAAGTTAAAGACCTACACATATATACCCATCTTTTTGTATGTGTTCTGGGATTATAACTATCTAGAAATCACTCTTAAAAGTTGATCTATTTCCCTAGCCCTGCAAACAATTTAAAATTTTAAAGATGATTTTTAATAGTATCTAAAAGAAAATTGACAAACATGTAACATTTAACAATGACTTATTAGGAACAACTTATAATTCTGCAAAGTGATACAGATGGGAATCCTATTAAAAACTTAATAAGGAAACATTCAACATTCATTGAATATAAAATAGAATTAATAACCCACAAGTTCTTATAAAAGAGAAAAAATAAATATAATACCTGAATCCCATCTCCATATTTAGTACTTCCAAATTAAAAATATATCAGGCATTGAAACAAACTGGGAAGAGAAGTAAAAATATGGGTTAGGAACCTTAAGCCTAGAGGGAAAACATTCCCTAGGAAGAACAACAACCCTACCATTCTTGTGTGTCTGTACAAGTTCTCCTCAAATGTTAAATGTGATCGAGTGCCTATGGGGAAACGCGGGTGGGCAAGTTCATCGCAATTCTCAGTTAACTTAACTTGATTGGAATACTGACACTAGCAGACCTCTCCCCACCTGTGGAGAGACAGAAAAACAGTGCAGGAGAGAACAAACTACTTCATTCAAATAAGAAAGAAGCAATATGTGAGGGCATCATACTTTCTGTGTGTATTATTAAATGATTTTTAGTTTTTTCTTTGTCTTTCAAATTTGTACTTTAATGGGTCGTTTGAATTATTCTTTACTCTGGAAAAACATTTTATGATTTTCCTTCCTCGTTTTGTACCTAAAAATTTCCCACATATATAATAGTGTCACTATGGCTGCTGACGACCTGAACCCATATCGCACCCTTCTCAGTTTCACTTCCCTCCATTTCAGCCTTTAACCATTCTTTCCTCCTTTCACTACTTAAATATTGATACCTTCAAATATAAAGAAACTATAAAATTTTCCCTAACCAGTACCAAAATAGTGCTGTCTTGCCCCTTCATCAGGAATAAAAATTAAATTCCAAATCTTTCTTACTGCAAATTAACAACAGAACTGCTTCTAAATAATTGTATCATTTACGGAAATCCATCTCTTGACTAAAATGTAATTGGAAATATTAACCCACGTGAGGAAGGATCACTTTGTTGCTCCAAAAATTACAACAAACAAACAAAAAGAAGCAAAAGAATAAGAACATACAAAAACAGGAACCAAGAAATCAGTATATCTCTCCAAGCTAAATATATATCAATAATATAATCCACACATTATCAAATATGTGAAAAAACAAACAAAAAAACAGATTTCAGAGTCCTTCTTAAAAGTACTGCTAATAGCCCTTTGTTCGCGAGCTAACCAAGCAGCGTGGAGTTTCGATATGGGCACCGAGTGAAACATCATTGTGGTGAGTGAGTGCTGCGGCAGCTGGGAACATACCTCAGCCCGCCCACACTTCCTGGCCATCCTACAGGGGCTATACTGCCCAAACCGCCTCTCTCTTCCTATCCCATTCAGCTTACATCCAGATCCCCACACCCCCTGTCTCCCTCCCTCCCTCCCTCCTTTGGGGCATAGCACCTCCCTGCCCAGCCTGCTAGGACGCTGGGACCGAATCCAAACCTGGAGGACAAAGGGGTGGCCTGTAGCTCCATTGTTCCCATAGCCTGCCCGCAGCTAGCAGGGTGGGCCCTTTGTTCGCGAGCTAACCAAGCAGCACGGAGTTTCGATCTGGGCACCGAGTGAAACATCATTGTGGAGAAACATCTCTGGGGAGTGACATCACTGGAAAGGTACATCAGTGGGCAAGAAGACATGATCCTGTAAAAGAAGATCCAAAGGGGAGTATTGGGAGGAAGAGATGGGCAGACACCAATGCAGGAATTCTCCCAACAATCTGAAAAACAACACGAAACCACCAGAAGCCAGTGACCCCACAACAGGAGGACATGAACACCTTAATCAAGAAGAAGTAGAAAAAACTGACTTCATTAAAGTGATTGACACCCTTAAACAGCATATAAAAAACACCCTTATAGAAATGGAAGAGAAGTATAATAGAAAGTTCGAGGAATTGAGTAAATCAGTGAATGATACCCTAGGAAACCAGGGAAAAACAATCAAGCAGATAAAGGAAACAGTTCATGACTTAAAAACTGAAATGGAGGCAAAGAAGAAAACACAAACAGAGGGCCGGCTGGACATGGAAAATCTAGGTAAACGAATAGAGACTACAGAATCAAGTATAACCAGCAGAATACAAGAGATAGAAGAAAGAATCTCAGATTCTGAGGATAACATAGAGAAAATAAACACTCTGATCAAAGAAAACAGCAAGTCCAACAAACTCTCATCACAAAACATTCAGGAAATATGGGACACAATAAAAAGACCAAACCTAAGAATAATTGGAGTAGAAGAAGGAGAAGAAGTGCAGCTCAACGGTACAGAAAATATACTTAAAAAAATTATAGAAGAAAACTTTCCCAACCTGAAGACAGATGTACCTATGAAGGTTCAAGAAGCATACAGAACCCCAAATAGGCTGGATCAAAAGAAAACATCCCCTCACCATATAATAATCAAAACACAAAATATACAGAATAAAGAAAGAATATTAAGAGCCGCAAAGGAAAAAGGCCAAGTTACTTATAAAGGTAAACCTATCAGACTTACACCTGACTTCTCTATGGAAACCATGAAAGCCAGAAGGTCCTGGATAGATGTTCTCCAAAAACTAAGAGACCACGGATGCAAGCCCAGACAACTATATCCAGCCAAACTTTCATTCACTATAAATGGAGAAAACAAAATTTTCCAGGATAAAAACAAATTTAAACAATACGTAGCCACAAATCCAACCTTACAGAAAATTATAGAAGGAAAATCACTAACCAAGGAGTCCAACAATGACCACAATAACTCAGACATCTAGAGACTCTTCACCAGCGCAAATCAAAGAAGGGAAACACACAAACACTACTACTAAAAAAATGACCAGAGTTAACAACCACTGGTCATTAATATCACTTAATATCAATGGGCTCAACTCACCTATAAAAAGGCACAGGCTAAGAGATTGGGTAAGAAAACAGGATCCAACATTCTGCTATCTACAAGAAACACACTTCAACCACAAAGACAGGCACCTACTCAGAGTAAAGGGCTGGGAAAAGGCTTATCAAGCAAATGGACCTAAGAAACAAGCAGGTGTGGCCATACTAATTTCTAACAAAGTTGACTTCAAACTTAAATCAATCAGAAGAGATGGAGAGGGACATTTTATACTCATAACAGGAACAATTCATCAGGAAGAAGTCTCAATCCTGAATATCTATGCCCCTAATATAAAAGCACCCACGTACGTAAAAGAAACATTACTAAAACTCAAGGCAGCCATCAAACCGCACACACTAATAGTAGGAGACTTCAACACTCCTCTCTCACCAATGGACAGGTCAATCAGACAGAAACCTAACAGAGAAATTAGAGAATTAATGGAGGTAATGAAACAAATGGACTTAACAGACATCTATAGATTATTCCACCCAAAGAGGAAAGAATATACCTTCTTCTCTGCAGCTCATGGAACCTTCTCGAAAATTGACCACATACTTGGTAACAAAGCTAACTTACACAGTTACAAAAAAATATTAGTAACCACCTGTGTCTTATCAGATCACCATGGATTAAAGTTAGAATTCAACAACAATGCTACCCCCAGAAAGCCTACAAACTCATGGAAACTGAACAGTCAACTACTGAACCATACCTGGATTAAGGAAGAAATAAAGAAAGAAATTAAAGTCTTCCTTGAATTCAATGAAAATAAAGAAACAACATACTTAAACTTATGGGGCACAATGAAAGCAGTCCTAAGAGGAAAGTTCATAGCACTAAGTGCCCACCTAAAGAAAACAGAGAAAGCACATATTGGAGACTTAACAGCCCACTTGAAAGCTCTAGAATAAAAAGAAGCAGACTCACCCAGGAGGAGTAGAAGACTGGAAATAATCAAATTGAGGGCTGAAATCAACAAAATAGAAACACAGAAAACAATCCAAAGAATCAATGAAACAAAAAGCTGGTTCCTGGAGAAAATCAACAAGATTGATAAACCCCTATCCACTAATCAAACGACAGAGAGAGAACACGCAAATTAATAAGATCAGAAATGAAAAGGGGGACATAACCACAAACACAGAGGAAATTCAGAGAGTCATTAGATCTTACTACAAAAGCCTGTATGCCACAAAACTGGAAAATGTAAAAGAAATGGATGCTTTTTTAGATAAATACCATTTACCAAAACTAAACCAGGACCAGGTGAACAATCTAAACAGACCTGTAAGTCGCGAAGAATTAGAAGCTGTTATCAAAAACCTCCCTACCAAAAAAAGCCCAGGACCAGATGGTTTCAATGCAGAATTCTACCAGAACTTCCAAGAAGACCTAATACCTATACTCCTTAATATATTCCACAATATAGAAACAGAAGGGTCATTACCAAATTCCTTTTATGAAGCCACAATTACTCTGATACCAAAACCACTCAAAGACTCAACCAGGAAAGAGAACTACGGGCCAATCTCACTCATGAATATCGACACAAAAATCCTCAACAAAATACTGGCAAATCGAATCCAAGAACACATCTGAAAAATTATCCATTATGATCAAGTAGGCTTCATTCCTCAGATGCAGGGCTGGTTCAACGTACGAAAATCAATCATTGTAATCCAGCATATAAATAAACTGAAAGAAAAAAACCATATGATCACTTCATTAGATGCTGAAAAAGCATTTGACAAAATTCAACATCCATTTATGTTAAAAGTCTTGGAGAGATTAGGGATACAAGGGTCATACCTAAATATAATAAAAGCTGTATACAGCAAGCCGACAGCTAACATCAAATTAAACGGAGAGAAACTCAAAGCCATCCCACTTAACTCAGGAACACGGCAAGGCTGTCCACTCTCGCCATACCTCTTCAATATAGTGCTTGAAGTTCTAGCAATAGCAATAAGACAACATAATGGGATCAAGGGGATTCAAATTGGAAAGGAAGAAGTTAAACTTTCGTTATTTGCAGATGATATGATAGTGTACATAAGCGACCCCAAAAACTCCACCAAAGAACTTATACAGCTGATAAACAGCTTTAGTAATGTGGCAGGATACAAGATCAACTCCAAAAAATCAGTTGCCCTCTTATACACAAAGGATATGGAAGCAGAGAGGGAAATCAGAGAAGCTTCACCATTCACGATAGCCACAAACAGCATAAAATATCTTGGGGTGAATCTAACCAAGGAAGTGAAAGATCTATTTGACAAGAACTTTAAGGCATTGAAGAAAGAAATTGAAGAGGATACCAAAAAATGGATGGACCTCCCTTGCTCTTGGATTGGGAGGATCAACATAGTAAAAAGGGCAGTTCTACCAAAGGCAATTTATAGATTCAATGCAATCGCCATCAAGATCCCATCAAAATTCTTCACAGATCTGGAGAAGACAACAATCAACTTTATATGGAAAAACAAAAAAACCCAGGATAGCCAAAACAATCCTATACAATAAAGGATCTTCTGGAGGCATTACCATCCCTGACTTCAAACTCTATTACAGAGCTACAGTAATGAAAACAGTGTGGTACTGGCATAAAAACAGAGAAGTCGACCAATGGAATCATATAGAAGACCCGGATTTTATCCCACAAACCTATGAACACCTCATTTTCGATAAAGGAGCTAAAAGTATACAATGGAAGAAAGAAAGCATCTTCAAAAAATGGTGCTGGCACAACTGGATGTCAACCTGTAGAAGAATGAAAATAGACCCATATCTCTCACCGTGCACAAAACTCAAGTCCAAATGGATTAAAGACCTCAATATCAGCCCGAACACACTGAACCTGATAGAAGAGAAAGTGGGATATACCCTACAACAGATGGGCACAGGAGACCGCTTCCTATGTATAACCCCAGAAGCACAGACATTAAGGGCAACATTGAATAAATGGGACCTACTTAAACTGAGAAGCTTCTGTAAAGCAAAGGACATGGTCACTAAGACACAAAGGCAACCTACTGACTGGGAGAAGATCTTCACCAACCCCGCAACAGACAAAGGTCTGATCTCCAAAATATATAGAGAACTCAAGAAACTAGACTTTAAAATGCTAATTAACCCAATTAAAAAATGGGGCACTGAACTGAACAGAGAATTCTCAACAGAAGAAGTTCAAATGGCCAAAAGACACTTAAGGTCGTGCTCAACTTCCTTAGCAATCAGGGAAATGCAAATCAAAACAACTTTGAGATATCATCTTACACCTGTCAGAATGGCTAAAGTCAAAAACACCAAGGATAACCTTTGCTGGAGAGGCTGTGGTGGAACGGGTACCCTCATCCATTGCTGGTGGGAATGCAATCTTGTGCAACCACTGTGGAAGTCAGTGTTTCGGTTTCTCAGGAAATTCGGGATCAACTTACCCCTGGACCCAGCAATATCACTCTTGGGAATATACCCAAGAGATGCTCCATCAAATGACAAAAGCATTTGTTCAACTATGTTCATAGCAGTATTATTTGTAATAGCCAGAACCTGGAAACAACCTAGATGCCCTTCAATGGAAGAATGGATGAAGAAAGTATGGAATATATACACGCTAGAGTACTACGCTGCGGTAAAAAACAATGACTTCTCGAATTTTGCATGCAAATGGATGGAAATAGAAAACACTATCCTGAGTGAGGTGTCCCAGACCCAAAAAGATGAATATGGGATGTACTCACTCATAATTGGTTTCTAGCCATAAATAAGGACCACGGAGTCTACAATAGGTGAACCTAATGAAGCTAAGTAAGAAGGTGAACCCAAGGAAATACATATAGTTGTCCTCTTGGCTAAGGGAAGTAGACCAAATTTCCGGGGAGAAAATGGGATCTTGGGGGTGGGGTGGGATGGGGGTAAGGGGAGATGGGGAGAGAAAAGGTAGAAGGGAAGGAGGGGGGACCTGGGGAAACAGGAGAATTGGGATAAAGAAAAGGTGGATAGGGGAGCACGGAACCACAATTCTTGGTTAAGGGAGCCACTTTAGGGTGGGCAAGAGACTTGACCCTAGAGGGGCTCCCTAGTGCCCAAGATGAGGTTCCCAGTTAGTTCCTTGGGCAGCTGAGGATTGGGAACCTGTAATGACCCTATCCTAGAGCAATACTGACAAATATCTTGCATATCATCATAGAATCTTCATCTTTTGATGGATAGAGATAGAGACAGAGACCCACACAGGAGCACTGGACTGAGCTCCCAAGGTCCCAAGGAGGAGCAGAAGGAGGAAGAACATGAGCAAAGAATTCAGGACCACGAGGCGTGCATCCACCCACTGAGACAGTGGAGCTGATCTACGGGGAGCTCACCAAGGCCAGCTGGACTGTGACCGAAAAAGCATGGGATAAAACCGGACTCTCTGAACATGGCGAACAATGAGGGCTGATGAGACACCAAGGACAATGGCAGGGGGTTTTGATCCTACTTAATGTGCTGGCTTTGTGGGAGCCTAGCCAGTTTGGATGTTCACCTTCCTAGATATGGAGGGAGGGGGGAGGACCTAGGACTTAACACAGGGCAGGGAACCCGGACTGCTCTGTGGACTGGAGAGGGAGGGGGAGAGGAGTGGGGGGAGGGGGAGAAGGGTGGGAGGAGGGGAAGGGAAATGGGAGGCTGGGAGGAGGTGGAAACTTGTTTTTTGTTTATGTTTTTTTTTCTTCTTTTCGCAATAAAAAAAAGTACTGCTAATAAAGCAAGGAACACAAATGAGCAGATAAAAGAAATAAGAAAATGTATTTTGGATCTATACGAGAAAGTTATCAAAATACACCAAATGTTTAGTAACATAAAAAGAAATTTTAAACCATGAAGGAAAACTTTAGGAAGCAAATTGGGATTCTGAAAAGCTAACCAGAAATTTTTCAAATGAAAAAATCCCTCACCTAATTAAATAGAGTAGAAAACCTAATCAACAGACAAGGTCAAGCAGAACACATCTCAGACATGGAGACCAAACCTGAGAAAATGATACACTCATAATACAAAGGGAAATGATAAATAAAATGATCAAAAATAGGACTCTGAAACACCTTATAGAATCTAAACCCAAGAGTCCATGGGCAAAAGATGTTAAGATAAAATCTAAAAATAATTCATTCGATAGCATCAAATGTGAAAATTCTCAAAACAATAGAAAGTAAGAGACATGTAAACATAAGGGATATTTAGAAAGCCAAGAATCTCTTACCACATATCCTAGTCAAAATCTTAACTGTATAATGAGAACAAATAGATTTAAAAGAAAAAACCAATGTATACATGAAGGTAGAAATGTAATGATGCCACCAGACCTTTCATAAATATCTCCAAAACAATGAAATCATGAAGTGATATATTTATATTTTATGTATTTTAAGACCTGAACGTAAATAACTGTTAGTCAAGGTTGCTATATTCAGTATGGACAGTTCCTATTGACTATCAACTTTACAGGAACTAGGGTCACCCACAAGCCAAGCCTTAGGGACTTTTATGTAGGGTTATTTATATTAAATTAGTGTCTGGGAATACCTGTGAGCAATTACTCTGATCATGTTAATTGAAGTAGGAATAATACACACATATTAAAGAAGGAAATAATTATTCCCTGGCCATTTCTCCAAGACTATTAAGAAGTTATGTGAGCAAGAACATTGACTGATCTCCTCTTCTTGGCTGCAGAAATAATATGATCAGCTGATATAAGTGTCTGTCATTTCTATATCTTTGCCACAAAGTATGTTACTTTCTAAATGTGAGAAAAATGAACCTGTTGTACTTTAAGTGCCTATTCAGGGCTTTTTTATGGAGTAACACAAAACAACAAATAGATACCAGAAAAGTTATCTCAAAAATAGATAGGCAATAAGCATATAATAGTGTCAATAACTATAAAACAAATTAGGCAGGGCCTTGAAGATCATGGCAGTACAGATCAACTTAAGAGAAACCTTACCCTTTTTAACTAAGGGAAAAAAGAGCAGCCTCATTCATGAGATCACATGAAAGTATTTCATAAAAGGAATATGTAGATATAAAAAAGCATACAGGGTTTCATTATCTATATTACAAACCCATTAGCTCACATAAAATATAAAAGAAAAACTCTTATCAAGCAGAACAATAATTAATAAAGTGAAGGAAATAGCAAAACCTTTCTGTAATAAATTTTAATGAAAGTCATTTCAACTCACTGTTAAAAAGTATACACTGATTCACTAGATGAGGAAGCAAGATGTGAATTTTCTTGTTTCCAAGAAACACAGATTGCTGGCAAAGATATTACAAAACTCAAATTCAAAGGTGAGATATCAACTGAATGAACAAATAGAAACCATTGAAAAATTGATGTAATTATTGTATCTTAAAAACCAGACTTCAAACAAAATTAGTCAAAAGATATAAAATCACTACATATCAATAAAGAGAAAAATTATCAAAAATATACAACTTCAAATATTTAAGGACAAAATTTTGATGTTCCCAATTTCATTAAAACAAGCAATGAAGGGTCAGATAGGTCCTAAAAAAATAAGTGTGGAATACTTCAATACCACAGTCTAATCTTTAGGAAAATTTTCCACAGAGAAATTCACCAAAAAAAAAAAAAAACCAACACAGATATATTATATGAAAGAACATTAGGAATAAGAGTTATCTACAGAATATCCATCTAATAGATAGAAAATGCACATTCTACTTCACAGCATGGAACCTTATCTAAAAAAAATGATCACATAAAGTACAAAAAATAGCTGGTGGTGGTGATGCATGCCTTTAATACAGGAGGCAGAAGCAGGCAGATCTCTGTGATTTTGACCAAGAGCTATTTCCGGGACAGGTTCCAAAAGAGAAAAACTGTCTTGAAAAATAAAAAAAGTATGCAAAGCAAGTTTTTGCCAACACACACATACAATGAAATTGGGTTTTATGTCTTCTTATTAGATCACGGTGTTTTAAAATTTGTTTTGTAAGCATTTTGTTGAGAAGTTTTTTTTTTATTTATGGTCATTAGAAAAGTAAAGGAAAATTGATGGGGAATCTCTAGCTGCCAGATTTTTTTTTAGGAGGTTGGACGAGGTTAGGGCGTAACCTTTTGGATACCTAGAGAATAGCCGATGGACTCTCTCTCTCTCTGTGTGTGTGTGGGGGGGGGGGTGTATCCCATATCCCATGCTACACAGTTGAATTTGGACCTCTTGATCCTGTTTCATGGGTTTGCCTTTAATAATAAAGAAAATATAATTGGTCTGTCTTGTAGTTAGCCTGAGATTCTTTCAACAATTGGTGCCCAATGTGGGGTTTGGTGATTTGGGACACCCCAACAGGTCCAGCCAGCTACTGCTAGGCCCAGTGTAGCTCCCCACACCACAGCTCTGCAGCCTCTGGCCTTGGTGGTGTCTTGGAGCTGCTCTGGGTCCAGCTTCCCTGGCACACATTGCTGCCACCCAGTTCAGGAATTTCTGCAGAGCATACAGTCTGTGACTTGCACTGATGCAAGGCTCTGGCTTTTATTTTTATTCTGGTCACCAACCCTCAAAACTGCTTTGATTGCATTAATAACTTATCTTAATTTAAGTATATTTTTCAGTATCTAAAGTGCTAGAACAAATTCTATCTGTTCAAACCAGTCACATGGCTATAATTGCCACACCTACTGGCCAGTAACAGTTATTGCACCTACTTCCACTCATTACAGGTGAGATTTATAAGGTCAAATTTATAATTTGAAAGGTAAAGATGACAGATAATTTAACAATGCAAGAGTTCAACAGCTTTTTTTTTATTTATACCACGTACAGTATTATGCAAAGCTTATGTTATTTCCCTTCTACAGCCCTATATTTGATTCTAGGGGTTAGCTTTGCCTTCCATATTTTCTCCTTAAAAATGTTTGAAAATTGAGTCAAGAGTGAGGCAATTTTAGAAATGATACCATCTTTACAGACTGATAATGACCAGCTAAAAGGGAAAATCAGCACTCTGGAGAAGGATACAACCAATTTGATGAACAAAGCCATGTCAATGACAGAGGGTGTTGATACATTGTCTGAGAGAATATGTGTTGTTGAATGTATTAATCAGAATCTATTGAACAGTTATCATAAGGTGTCTCTCCAGGATGGTAATATGTATTCTATAAAAATCAAATCCAAGGATGAGATGTTATTTTTACTGGACAGATTTCATACCTGGAATACTTAATGAGGGCATTAGAAAAGAACACTGGGCAGGAGATCCAGACCTCACAAAAGGCAGTGGTAAAAAGATTTGAAAAGATTGAGGAATTTATCAAACTTGTTGACCAGGGACAAAAGGAACAAGACAGAATTTAGCCTTATGAGTATATACTAAAATCTGGAATAGCTTACCCAGAGTTCTAACTGCCTATCCATTGGTCTCCTTGGAAAGACCATCTGTTACCACATACCCTAAGGTAATCAAAGAACATATATGGGAACCCATATGTAAAAGTAATCTAAAATAAATTAAACAAGCAATAATTAATTATGGCCTATATTCACCATTTCTTATGGAAATGGTCAAAGCGTGGGCTTCAAGAAATAAAGCAACCCCACAAAATAGGTTTTAATTAATCTCAAAAGTCCTAGAAAATGGATTGCAGCTCCTTGGGAAGTGTTATTTTAGAGAAGAAGGAAAAAATTTTAGAACAACAGGGAAAAGCTTGAGATTTATCAAGATCAAATATTTGGTGAGGGATATTACTCTGATCCTCAGGATCAGGCTCTTTATGGTGAACACACTTTGTTCCTATGTAGCACAGCAGCTGTATATGCTTGGGGACAGGATTCAGGAACTAGGAAAGAGAATTGATCATATATTATGCTTGAACAGGGTCAGAGAGAACCCTTTAGTGCCTTCTTACAAAGATTAACTAAGGCTGTACAAATAGGAGCAACAGACCCAGAAGCTAGATATGTACTCATTGAATCTTTGGCTTTTGAAAATGCCAACTTAGAATGTAAAAAGAACTTTGGACCTTTAAAGGTCAGATCAGCACCAATAGATGAATGGATCTTACATACAATGAATGTTGAATCTACCAGCACTTGGAATTATCCTGTATTTGTTGTTAAAAAGAAATCTGGAAAATGGAAAATGGTGACAGATCTTAGAGCTATTAACAAGGTTATTCAACCAGTGGGTCTTCTACAATCTGAAATTCCTCTGTCTTCTCCATTACCAATAGGATGGCATTACATAGTTATTAATGGATTGTTTTAAATGATTGTTTTTTCACTATACTTTTAGAAGAAAAGAATAGAGAAAAATTTCCTTCAAAGTGCCTACTTATAATTCTCAGCCTACTAGGAAATACCAATGGACCATCCTCCTGCAGGGAGCACTCAATAGCCTCACCCTGTGACAATACTTTGTCTGTCTGCCATTGGAAATAATATGTGAGCAATTTTCTATGTCTATAATATACTGTACATGGATGACATTTTGTTATCTGATTCAAATGCAGATACTAAAGAAAAAAATGTTTTAATAAAAAAAAGTTTTACGAAAATGGGGATTGAAATTGCTCCTGAAAATATTCAAAGATGAGATTCTATCAATTACCTAGTTAACAAAGTAGGTTTACAGAAAATTAGAACACAAAAGGCACAAATTAGAAGAGATCATTTGTGGGCTTAAATTACTTTCAAAGATTGTTAGGAGACATTTCCAGTCTATGATCAGCTGTTGGGATAACACCTGATATAATAATTCATTTTAATAAAACCTAATATGGATAAGAGACTTAAATAGTCCTAGAAAATCAACAGCTTAAGCAAGAAAAAAATGATGATCATTGAGGAGAAATTACAGGAGGCACATGTGGATAGGGTTAATCCAAATCTTAATTGTATTCTAGTCATATTGTCATCCAGAATTTCTGCTACAGGAATTTTAATGCAGAGGGAAAATATTATCTTGGAATGGATCTTTTCACCACATAAACCAACTAAAAAAATAAAAACTGATGTGGAAAAATCTCTGAATTAATTATAAAAGGAAAATTAAGACATCATCAATTATCAGGTATAGACATAGCAGAAATTATAGAGCATTTTACTACTAATGAAATTAAAAAGTTATGGGAAGACAATGAACTATGGCAAAGAGCCTGTGCTAATTTTTTGAGAGAAATTAATACCAATTATCCCAAATATCAAAAAGAGTTGTCTTGCATATTGAAACCTCTGAATTTATACTAGATGATGAAGAATTGACTAAGACATAATCAGGAATAGGCTTTGTCATATTATATATATATATATATATATATATATATATATATATATATATATATATATCAAAAACATGCAATCCCATATGGGTCTGCCAGGTCCTCTAGGACAAGGTAAGTAGAAATTGATTGATTATTGATTGGAAGTGTGCTGAAGGCCTCAGAATTTCACGAAAAACATGTCAATAGCAAAGCTTTAAAGAGAGAGAGTTATCTATTACATGGCAATAAGCTAAGGAGATTATAAAGAGATGTCCTACTTGCTCTATTTATAACCAAATACCATTACCTGCAGGGAGTAACCCAAAGGGTACTCAAAGGAATTTGATCTGGCAGATTAATGTGTTCCAGTGTACAGAATTTGGGAAATTAAAACATGTGCACCACACCATAGACACCTATTCTCCCTCCCTTCCCTCTTCGGGCACATAACATCACCCAGCTCAGCCTGTATGGGCACTGGAGCTGAATCCTGAGGGCAACCAGGCAGGTGGGAGTTCCTTTGTCTCAATAGCCTGAATGCAGTAAGCAAGGAAGGCGCTTTGTTTATGAGCCACCCAACCAGCATGGAGATCTGATCTCAGCACCAGGAGAGACATCAATGGGGCGTGCCATCACTAGGAAGGTACATCAGTAGGCAATGAGACTTGATCCTGTAAAAGAAGATCCATAGGGGAGCATTCAGAGGAAGAGATGGGCAGGCAGCAATGCAAGAATTCACCCAACAATCTGAAAAACAACATGAAACCACCAGAACCCATCGACCTCACAACAGGAGGACATGAACACCTTAATCAAGAAGAAGTAGAAAAAATTGACACTATAAAAGTGATTGATGCCCTTAAACAACATCTAAAAAATGCCCTTATAGAAATGGATGAGAAGTATAACAGAAAGTTTGAAGAATTGAATAAATCAGTGAATGATACCCTGGGAAACCAAAAAAAAAAAAAAATTAAACAGATAATGGAAACAGTTCAAGACTAGAAAACTGAAATGGAGGCAAAGAAGAAAACACAAACAGAGGGCCGGCTGGACATGGAAAATCAAGGTAAACAAATAGAGACTACAGAAACAAGCATAACCAACAGAATACAAAAGATAGAAAAAGAATCTCAGATTCTGAAGATACCATAGAGAAAATAAACGCAATGATCAAAGAAAACAGCTAGTCCAACAAACTCTCATTGTTGAAATACGGAGCGGCGGGCTGTGTCCCGCCACCCGGCTAGCTTTAACCGAAATAATTACACGGACACTGTATTCTTTTAAACACTGCCTGACCCATTAGTTTTAGTTTCTTATTGGCTAGCTTTTACATATTGATCTAACCCATTTCTATTAATCTGTGTAGCCCAAGAGCTGGCTTACTAGGAATGATCTTAACCTGCGTCTGTCTGGAGTGGGAGAAACATGGTGACTCACTGACTCAGCTTATTTCTCCCAGCATTCTGTTCTGTTTACTCCACCCAACTAAGGGTGGACCTATCAAATAGGCCTAGCAGTTTCTTTATTGCTTAACCAATGAAATCAACAGATTGATATATGACACTCCCACATCATCTCATCACAAACATTCAGGAAATATGGGACACAATAGAAAGACCAAACCTAAGAATAATAGAAGTAGAAGAAGGAGAAGAAGTGCAGCTCAACCGTCCAGAAAATATATTTAATAAAATTATAGAAGAAAACTTTCCTAACCTAAAGAAAGATATACCTATGAAGGTTCAAGAAGCATACAGAATACCAAATAGGCTGGATCAAAAAAAAAAATCCCCTCGCCATATAATAATCAAAACACAAAATATACAGAATAAAGAAAGAATATTAAGAGATGCAAAGGAAAAAGGCCAAGTTACTTATAAAGGTAAACCTATCAGACTTACACCTGACTTCTCTATGGAAATCATGAAAGCCAGAAGGTCCTGGATAGATGTACTGCAAAAACTAAGAGACCATGGAAGCAAGCCCAGACTACTATACCCAGCCAAGCGTTCGTTCACTATAAATGGAGAAAATAAAATTTTCCAGGATAAAAACAAATTTAAACAATACGCAGCCACAAATCCAGCCTTACAGAAAGTAATAGAAGGAAAATCACTAACCAAGAAGTCCAACAATGACCACAATAACTCAGACATCTAGAGACCCTTCACCAGCACAACTCAAAGAAGGGAAACACACAAACTCTACTAATAAAAAAGTGACCAGAGTTAACAACCACTGGTCACTAATATCACTTAATGTCAATGGACTCAACTCACCTATAAAAAGGCACAGACTAAGAGATTGGATAAAAAAAACAGGATCCAACATTCTGCTGTTTACAAGAAACACACCTCAACCACAAAGACAGGAACCTACTCAGAGTAAATTGATTGGAAAAGGTATTTCAAGAAAATGGACATAAGAAACAAGCAGGTTTGGCCTTACTAATTTCTAACAAACTTAAATCAATCAGAAGAGATGGAGAGGGGCATTTTATACTCATAACAGGAACAATTCATCAGGATGAAGTCTCAATCCTGAATATGTATGCCCCTAATATAAAAGCACCATGTACATAAAAGAAACATTACTAAAACTCAAGGCAGCTGTCAAACCGCACACACTAATAGTAGGAGACTTCAACACTCCTCTCTCACCAATGGACAGGTCAATCAGACAGAAACCTAACAGAGAAATAAGAGAATTAATGGAGGTAATGAATCAAATGGACTTAACAGACATCTATATAATATTCCACCCAAAGAGGAAAGAATATACCTTCTTCTCTGCAGCTCATGGAACCTTCTCGAAAATTGACCACATACTCAGTAACAAAGCAAACTTACACAGTTACAAAAAAATAATAGTAACCACCTGTGTCTTATTGGATCACCATGGATTAAAGTTAGAATTCAACAACAATGCTACCCCCAAAATGCCTACAAACTCGTGGAAACTGAAAAGTCAACTACTGAACCATACCTGGATTAAGGAAGAAATAATGAAAGAAATTAAAGTCTTTCTTGAATGCAATGAAAATAAAGAAACAACATATTCAAACTTATGAGACACTATGAAAGCTGTCCTAAGAGGAAAGTTCATAGCACTAAGTGCCCACTTAAAGAAAACAGAGAAAGCACACATTGGGGACTTAATACTCCACCTGAAAACTCTAGAAAAAAAAGAAGCAGACTCACCTGGAGGAGTAGAAGACTGGAAATAATCAAACTGAGGGCTGAAATCAACAAAATAGAAACACAGAAAACAATCCAAAGAATCAGTGAAACAAAAAGCTGGTTCCTGGAGAAAATCAACAAGATTGATATACCCCTATCCAAACTAATCAAACGGCAGAGAAAGAATATGTAAATTAATAAGATCAGAAATGAAAAGGGGGACATAACCACAGACACAGGAAATTTAGAGAATTATTAGATCTTATTACAAAAGCCTATATGCCACAAAACTGGAAAATGTAAAAGAAATGGACACTTTTTTAGATAAATACCATATACCAAAGTTAAACCAGGAGCAGGTGAACAATCAAAATAGACCAGTTTGTCACGAAGAATTAGAAGCTGGTATCAAAAACCTACCTACCAAAAAAAGCCAAGGACAAGATGGTTTCAATGCGGAATTCTACCAGAACTTCCAAGAAGAACTAATACCTATACTCCTTAATGTATTTCACAATATAGAAACAGAAGAGTCATTGCCAAATCCTTTTATGAAGCTACAGTTACTCTGATACCAAAGCCACTCAAAGACTAACCAAGAAAGAGAATTAGAGGCCAATCTCACTCATGAATATCGATGCAAAAATCCTCAACAAAATACTGGCAAACCGAATCCAAGAACATATTAGAAAAATTATCCATTATGATCAAGTAGGCTTTATTCCTCAGATGCAGGGCTGGTTCAACATATGAAAATCTATCAATGTAATCCATCATATAAATAAACTGAAAGAAAAAAACCATATGATCATTTCATTAGATGCTGAAAAAGCATTTGACAAAATTCAACATCCCTTTATGATAAAAGTCCTGGAGAGATTAGGGATACAAGGGTCATACCTAAATATAATAAAAGCTATTTACAGCAAGCAGACAGCTAACATCAAATTAAATGGAGAAAAATTCAAAGCCATCCCACTAAATTCAGGAACACGACAAGGCTGTCTACTCTCTCCATACCTCTTCAATATAGTGCTTGAAATTTTAGCAATAGCAATAAGACAACATAAGGGGATCAAGGGGATTTGATTGGAAAGGAAGAGGTTAAACTTTCATTATTTGCAGATGATATGATAGTATATAAGCGACCCAAAAACTCCACCAAAGAACTTCTACAGCTGATAAACACCTTTAGTAATGTGGCAGGATACAAGATCAACTCCAAAAAATCAGTCGCCCTCTTATACACAAAGGATATGGAAGCAGAGAGGGAAATCAGAGAAGCATCACCTTTCATGATAGCCACAAATAGCATAAAATATCTTGGGGTAACTCTAACCGAAGAAGTGAAAGATCTATTTGACAAGAACTTTAAGTCTTTGAAGAAAGAAACTGAAGAGGATACCAGAAAATGGAAGGATCTCCCATGCTCTTGGATTGGGAAGATCAACATAGTAAAAATGGCAGTTCTACCAAAGGCAATTTATAGATTCAATGCAATCCCCATCAGGGTCCTATCAAAATTCTTCAATATCTTGAGAGGACAATAATGAACTTTATATGGAAAAACAAAAAACTCAGGATAGCTAAAACAATTTTATACAATAAAGGAACTTCTGGAGGCATTACCATCCCTGACTTCAAACTCTATTACAAAGCTACAGTAATGAAAACAGCATAGTACTGGCATAAAATCAGAGAGGTTGACCAATAGAATCATATAGAAGAGCCGGTTTTTAACCCACATACCTATGAACACCTCATTTTCGATAAAGGTGCTAAAACTATACAATGGAAGAAGGAAAGCATCTTCAACAAATGGTGCTGGCACAACTGGATGTCAACCTGTAGAAGAATGAAAATAGACCCAAATCTATCACCATGCACAAAACTCAAGTCCAAATAGGTCAAAGACCTCAATATCATTCTGAACACACTGAGCCTGATAGAAGAGAAAGTGGGAAGTACCCTACAACATACAGGTACAGGAGATCGCTTTCTATGTATAACCCCAGCAGCACAGACATTAAGGGCAACATTCAATAAATGAGACCTACTGAAACTGAGAAGCTTCTGTAAAGCAAAGGACACTGTCACTAAGACAAAAAGGCAACGTACTGACTGGGAGAAGATCTTCACCAACCCCACAACAACAAAGGTCTGATCTCCAAAATATATAGAGAACTCAAGAAACTAGAGTTTAACATGCTAATTAACCCACTTAAAAAATGGGGCACTGATCTGAACAGTGAATTCTCAAAAGAAGAAGACCAAATGGCCAAAAGACACTAATGGTCATGCTAAACCTCCTTAGCGATCAGGGAAATGCAAATTAAAACAACTTTGAGATTCCATCTTACACCTGTCAAAATGGCTAAAATCAAAAACACCAATGATAGCTTTTGCTGTAGAGATTATAGAGCAACGGGTACCCTTATCCATTGCTGGTGGGAATGCAAACTTGTGCAAGCACTTTGGAAATCAGTGTTTCGGTTTCTCAGGAAATTCGGAATCAACCTACCCCTGAACCCAGCAATACCACTCTTGGGAATATACCCAAGAAATGCCCTATCATATGACATAAGCATTTGTTCAACTATGTTCATATCAGTATTATTTGTAATAGCCAGAACCTGGAAACAACCTAGATGCCCTTCGATGGAAGAATGGATGAAGAAAGTGTGGAATATCTACACATTAGAGTACTACGCTGCGGTAAAAAACAATGACTTCTCGAATTTTGCATGCAAATGGATGGAAATAGAAAACACTATACTGAGTGAGGTAACCCAGACCAAAAAGATGAACATGGGATGTACTCGCTCATAATTGGTTTCTAGCCATAAATAAAGGTCATTGAGTCTATAATTTGTGATCCTAAAGAAGTTAAATAAGAAGGTGAACCCAAAGAAACACATGTAGTTATCCCCCTGGCTATGGGAAGTAGACAAGATTGCCAGGCAAAAAATTGGCATCTTGGGGGTGGGGTGGGATGGGGGTAAGGGGAGATGGGGAGAGAAAAGTGAGAAGGGGAGGATGGGGGGAACTTGGGGAAAAAGAATGATTGGGATAAAGGAAGGTTGGATAGGGGCGCACGGAAGCACAATTCTTAGTTAAGGGAGCCACCTTAGGGTTGGCAAGAGACTTGAACCTAGAGTGGCTCCCAGGTGCCCAGGGCGATGTCCCCAGTTAGTTCCTTGGGCAGCTGAGGATAGGGAACCTGAAATGACCCTAACTTATAGCCATACTTATGAATATCTTGCATATCACCATAGAACCTTCATCTGGCGATGGATGGAGAAAGAGACAGAGACCCACACTGGAGCACTGGACTGAGCTCCCAAGGTCTCAGTGAGGAGCGGAAGGAGGGAGAACATGAGGAAGGAAGTCAGGACCATGAGGGGTGCACCCACCCACGGAGACAGTGGAGCTGATCTATTGGGAGCTCACCAAGGCCATCTGGACTGTGACTGAAAAAGCATGGGATAAAACCGGACTCTCTGAGCATGGCGGACAATGAGGGCTGATGAGAAGCCAAGGACAATGGCACGGGGTTTTGATCCTACTTCATGTTATGGCTTTGTGGGAGCCTAGCCAGTTTGGATGTTCACCTTCCTAGACCTGGATGGAGGGGGGAGGACCTTGGACTTTCCACAGGGCAGGGAACCCTGACTGCTCTTTGTACTTTAGAGGAAGGAGGAGAGGAGTGGGGGTCGGGGGAGAGGGGTAGGAGGAGGGGGAGGGAAATGGGAGGCTGGGAGGAGGCAGAAATTTTTTTTCAATAAAAAAATAAAATAAAATAAAATGATAGGTCTTTCCCACATTGAAAATAAAAGAAAAGAAAGAACTTCTGAATTAAATCAGAAATTGTATTTCAAGGATGTGCTGACATCACAAGGAAACCAGGAGATGTGCTACATTGGGGAAGGGGTTTTGCTCTTGTTTCCAGAGGAGAAGAAAAACTATGGATACCATCAAAATTAATAAAGATTCACTTTGGAAAAGAGAATCTCTTGAGAAAGAGAAATGACTGCTCATCCACAAAGGTGACACCCATACAGGTGGTAAGGAAACCATATAGGGTTGGGGCAGGGTCCTGTTCTTGTCTTTACATGAAAATACACATCTTCAAAAATTCAAGAGATCCTGGATGTTTGAATGATGAATGATGAAAACATAACTATCCAGAAAATATCACCTTGAAAAAAGTAATATGATTCATGAGGACATGTGATCAAAATATATGCATATTAATATAATGTATATATATATTTATAAATATATAGAACTGACTTTGTTGTTGAATAATGGTTATCCTTCTCTAAATCTAAGTGTATTGTTTAATGAAAAATTCCGGGTTTCTGTTTTGAGGTTAGGGAACAGTATTTAGGGATTGATTATTACTTCTATAGGGGTAGAGGGTTGAGGTGAAATTTATATAGGCCCAGAAATTCCCCCCAAAAAGGAGGAAAAATTGAATGGAATACTAGGTAATTTAGTGTGATACTAATACTAATAATAGTGAGTAATAGAATGAATACTTGTGAGCTATTATAGTTTCTGCACAGTTTAGAAGCTGTTTGATTGCACATCCTGCCTACTCAAGTAATATTAACTCCCTTTTCAGGTTTTCAGTGGGATTGAAGATTAGATATTTTCCTCTTATGATTTAGCCAAGCCATTTCAATGCAAGACTTAGACTCTTTATAATATAATGTTTATTCAACATGTGTTCCTTGCTTAATATTCTTTATGTTGGTTGTAATCCTAATTTTTTCTTGATATCTGTTCCTAGTGTATATAGTTTTGAATTGGTTTTTGAACTCTCTTATTTAGTAAAAGGGGGATATGATAGGGAATCTCTGTCAGCCAATGATTTTTAAGAGGTTGGACCAGGTTAGGGCATGACCTTTTGTGTACCTAGAGAAAAGCCACTGGCCAGCAAAGGGTTTTATCTCTCTACTTCACCCAACCTCATCTCTCTGTGGTTCCTGTGCTACATAGCTGAGTTTGAACTTCTCAATTCTGTTTCATGTTTTTGCCCCTTATATTAAAAAAAAATAATTGGTCTGTTATGCAGTTAAGATTCTGTTAGCATTTTGTGGAGGAAGAGAAATAAAAGAAAAAAAAACTAAAACTGAAGAAATGAAATTCAACATGATAGTCAACAGCATTAGAAGTTGGCTAATATAATTAGCAGAGTGGAATGAAGGGGTACTGTAGTTCAATGACATTGGCAATATCCTGCCTTGCTCCATGCAGTTAACTTTTCTATTCATTAAACTACCCCTGGCACCAAAAACAAGGTTAACTTCACCAGACCAAAACTTTCTAGCAGATTATTTTAAAGTTATGAAATACCATCAACTATTAGATCAAGAAAACTCATTTTCACAGCATCTATTGTATATATTTGGAGATTGCCATACATTTCTTTATCACCCCATTGTAATAAGGGTGAGATTCTTGTCAAGATTACAAATAACCAGGCTCTGTGTCATAACCAACACATTTTATGTATACAACAATATTAGTAGAGCACAAAAGTAAATGAGAATAAATACGTTTTTGACAAAAGATAACGTAATTGTTTTGCTCTCCAATAAGTGATCTACCAGTGGAAGAGAAACTTGATCATTGCAAAGGTTACATTTTGATATTGCTTTGAAAGAAACCCATGGTGAATCTGGGTAGATTCACACACAGATCGAAGCATATGCTCTGTGTTCAATGTTCTGGAGAATAGCTGAGAAATAGCTTACAGACTTGCAATAATTCATAATTGACTAGAAAGGGACAGGGAAACATTTTCTTTCATTCTTTGTAGCTTTATCTGTCCTTTTATCATTAAAGAAGGCCTTGGGATTGCCATAGTCACACAAGACTCATTTCTGATGTTGGCTAATTAAAAGAGGATGTTTTAAGCATATACTGTTATGAGAAAATAGCTATCAAGCGATTCACTTTAGGAAACATTAAAATGAAGAAAGCATATTGGTGAAACTACTTTTTTTAGTTAGTTCTGGAGAAAAAAGACTACTAAACATTTTTAGTGTTGCCATTTGATCAAAGTAGTAAGTTTGTGTTTGAGAAATAGCTTTATATTTTCTTAAGCTTCAATTGAGTTTGCATGTTTAAAATCATGGCAAAGACATAATTCAAATCTGAGAAAAGTTTTTCCCCCAAATTTTCTGTTCATGTAAAGTCAGTCATGTTTCAACCTAAACATTCCTTCACACCCTATGTGATCAACTAAGCGCGTATATCTCAACAAGAAAACTTGTTTCCCAAAACCGAGCATAATAAATTAGTTTTGTGACATTTATTTATGCATTTTCTGTTTTTTTTAATTTCAAATGCATCTTAATGAAAACTGCTAAAAAGAAAAAAAATGAGGCTTATCATAGCACCTTATCAACTTCAATAAATAATTTATCTTGTATTGATATTTCAAGAACTTGCCTGAGATTTCTATTTACTGGTATAATTTTATTTTTCATAAAGATCTAAAAAGGATATAGTCAAGTAAACCTTGGGGTTTGTTTCTTCACCACTTTTGATAGTGAAAAAGCAAAGGAGGAGCCTAACTAAAAGCTCATTGGGTAAGAATGCTGTCTGCATGAGAGTCAACCAAACCCAGTATGAGTCAAACCAGGGATAGCCATACTGACTGCTGTCTAGCAGTAGGAGATAGAGAATAGAGGATCCCAATATCTCCCTGATCTGCCATAATATCAGAAATGGCAAGCTTCAGGTTCAGTGAGAAACTCTGCCTCAAGGAATTAAGGCATTGATTCATCAAGTGAGACACGTGATATCCTCCTTCTCTGACCTCTGCTGGGTACTCATAAACACTCATACATGTAAAAACAGACATGAACCACACCATAAAAGGAGGGGATTTTGTTAGGAGTAAGGTATTAAGCATATTCTTATCTTCCTCAGTAGATTAGACCACCATCTGTGGATCTTACCAAACATGTCCAAGAGTACTCCCTAACGATATTGCAAACACTCATTCATTCCATCTCATAAAAAGCTGGATAGATATTTGAGTGACTAGGCCATTAAATACCACAATAAAATGGAGAAATCTAGTAGTGTGTTGTCCTATTTTGAATTCTATTGATGTTCTAAAATACTGGTAAAACCAATTTGGACACGAAGGTGTTTATTTGGTATACTCTTTCATCACCAGGGGAAAATCAGGGAAAGAACTCAAGGCAAGACTGAAGCAATGGCCATGAAAAAATACTGCTGACTGCCTTGGTTTCCAAACCTTTCTCTATTTCTTTCTTTATAGCACCTACAACAACCTTCCCAGGGGGCACCACCCATTGTGGGTTAGGATCTAACACATCAGTTCAATTTGTAACAAAGAAAATACTGCAACCAATTTGCTTAAAGACAATATGATAGAAGCAATACTTCAGTTGAGACTACCTCTTCCCAGATGACTCCACCTTGTGTCAACTTGACATAACCAAACTAATCAGCATACATTCATTTAATAAGAAAGGAGATACATAAAATCAGATATTCTGGACAAGGTTTGGACTATATCTAGCCATTCTTGTCATTGACACTGGAAAAAAGAGTAATCTTGATTATAAGGAACATTTTACAAAGCATTATTAGCTAAAATTTATCTTCAAATTCTAGAATATTCCATAAACTGGCCTAAACAGAGTAGATAGAGGTATGGGAGATGGGAGAAATAGCAAATCATTATGAAACCTGGGTAATAACTGACTTTATGTTTTAGGAACTCTGAACTGCATCTGATCACCCAGCCTAAGGGTTTAGAAAGGCAGAAAATTTGTCTTCTATCAGAAAAGTCTCTCACACATTGGTGGGACCCCCAAACTCCACCAAAGAACTTTTACAGCTGATAAACACCTTTAGTAATCTGGCAGGATACAAGATCAACTCCAAAAAATCAGTCGCCCTCTTATACACAAAGCATATGGAAGCAGAGAGGGAAATCAGAGAAGCTTCACCTTTCACAATAGCCACAAACAGCATAAAATATCTTGGGGTAACTCTAACCAAGGAAGTGAAAGATCTATTTGACAAGAACTTTAAGGCATTGAAGAAAGAAATTGAGGAGGATACCAGAAAATGGATGGACCTCCCTTGCTCTTGGATTGGGAGGATCAACATAGTAAAAATGGCAATTCTACCAAAGGCAATTTATAGATTCAATGCAATCCCATCAAGGTCCCATCAAAATTCTTCACAGATCTTGAGAGGACAATAAACATCGTTATATGGAAAAACAAAAAACCCAGGATAGCCAAAATAATCCTATACAATAAAGGACCTTCTGGGGCCATTACCATCCCTGACTTCAAACTCTATTACAGAGCTACAGTGATGAAAACAGTGTGGTACTGGCATAAAAACAGAGAAGTCGAGCAATGGAATCGTATAGAAGACCCGGATTTTAACACACAAACCTATGATCACCTCATTTTCAATAAAGGAGCTAAAAGTATACAATGGAAGAAAGAAAGCATCTTCAACAAATGATGCTGGCACAACTGGATGTCAACCTGTAGAAGAGTGAAAATAGACCCATATCTATCATGATGAACAAAACTCAAGTCCAAATGGATTAAAGACCTCAATATCATTCTGAACACACTGAACCTGATAGAAGAGAAATTGGGAAGTACCCTACAACAGATGGGCACAGGAGATCGCTTCCTATGTATATCCCCAGAAGCACAGACATTAAGGGCAACATTGAATAAATGGGATGTACTAAAACTGAGAATCTTCTGTAAAGCAAAGGACACTGTCACTAAGACAAAAAGGCAACGTACTGACTGGGAGAAGATCTTCACCTACCCCGCAACAGACAAAGGTCTGATCACCAAAATATATAGAGAACTCAAGAAACTAGATTTTAAAATGCTAATTAACCCACTTAAAAAGTGGGGCACTGAACTGAACAGAGAATTCTCAACAGACGAAGTTCAAATGGACAAAAGACACTAATGGTCATGCTCAACCTCCTTAGCGATCAGGGAAATGCAAATCAAAACAACTATGAGATATCATCTTACACCTCTTAGAATGGCTAAAATCAAAAACTCCAATGATAGCCTTTTCTGGAGAGGCTGTGGAGGAAGGGGTACACTCATCCATTGCTGGTAGGAATGCAATCTTGTGCAAGCACTTTGGAAATCTGTGTTTCGGTTTCTCAGGAAATTCGGGATCAACCTACCCCTAGAACCAGCAATACCACTCTTGGGAATATACCCAAGAGATGCCCTATCATATGACAAGAGCATTTGTTCAACTATGTTCATAGCAGTATTATTTGTAATAGCCAGAACCTGGAAACAACCTAGATGCCCTTCAATGGAAGAATGGATGAAGAAAGTGTGGAATATATACACATTAGACTACTACACTGCGGTAAAAAACAATGACTTCTCGAATTTTGCATGTAAATGGATGGAAATAGAAAACACTATACTGAGTGAGGTAACCCAGACCCAAAACGATGAGCATGGGATGTACTCACTCATAATTGGGTTCTAGCCATAAATAAGGGTCACGGAGTCTACAATTGGTGAACCTAAAGAAGCTAAATAAGAAGGTGAACCCAAGGAAAAACATATAGTTATCGTCTTGGCTATGTGAAGTAGACAAAATTGTCGGGGAGAAAATTGGGATCTTGGGAGTGGGGTGGGATAGAAGTAAGGGGAGATGGGGAGAGAAAAGGGAGAAGGGGAGGATGGGGGGAACTTGGGGAAAAAGAATGATTGGGATAAAGGAAGGTTGGATAGGGGAGCACGGAAGCACAATTCTTAGTTAAGGGAGCCACCTTAGGGTTGGCAAGAGACTTGAACCTAGAGTGGCTCCCGGGAGCCCAAGGCGATGTCCCCAGTTAGTTCCTTGGGCAGCTGAGGATTGGGAACCTGAAATGACCCTATCCTATAGCAATACTGATGAATATCATGCATATCACCATACAACCTTTGTCGGGCAATAGATAGAGATAGAGACAGAGACCCACACTGGAGCACTGGACTGAGCTCCCAAGGTCCCAATGAGGAGCAGAAGGAGGGATAACATGAGGAAGGAAGTCAGGACCACGAGGGGTGCACCCACCCACGGAGACAGTGGAGCTGATCTATTGGGAGCTCACCAAGGCCAGCTGGCCTGTGACTGAAAAAGTATGGGATAAAACTGGACTCTCTGAACATGGAGAACAATGAGGGTTGACGAGAAGCCAAGGACAATGGCACGGGGTTTTGAACCTACGTAATGTGCTGGCTTTGTGGGAGCCTAGCCAGTTTGGATGTTCACCTTCCTAGATATGGACGGTGGGGAGGACCTTGGACTTTTCACAAGGTAGGGAACCCTGGCTGCTCTTTGGACTGGAAAGGGAGGGGGAGAGGAGTAGAGCGAAGGGGAGAAGGGTGGGAGAAGGCGGAGGGAAATGGGAGGCTGGGAGGAGGCAGAAACTTGTTTTTTTCCTTTTCTCAATAAAAAAAAATATTTCTGAGAACGAATTATTTCTTACAGCTCTAATTTTAGAATATTTTGAAAAGTATCATTTTCATATGGTTAAATTTTTACTATATGGATGAACTGGCATAAAAAGCATTATTTTTTTTAACTAAATATTTTTGGATTATTTCATTTTTATTACAAGCCAATAAACTTATTCAATGCAGTGCAGAAATTGAAAATAAAAATTTCCAACTCATTCAAAGAATATCAGGCAGGGTTTTACCCATAGACAAAATCCAAAGAAAAGAAGAAACTACTTGAATTCTTAGGTCCTTACACCATACAAGGCTCTTCAATGTCTTAATTCTCCAAAGTTACTATTGGACATGTTCCTCCAATAATAGGAATTTCTTACACAATTTCAAGTGTGCATTATGTAATTTCATAATGCACAGACTGCATTTTAAACCTTTCCTAACCCGCATTCATCTTTCAGGCATGAGGATGGAAAGCATGTCACTCATTCCTACAGTGATTCACCACTTCCAATGTCTTTCTCCTCTCCTGTGTCAGTATCCGTATTCTTTTATAGTAAATAACATAGTCAAGAACAATACAAGTTTATCTATTACGTTGCAAGCAGTATGGTGAACAGTTACGTTAATCATTTCATCTTAGCAGCATCTTTGTGTCTCAATTACTGTTGGAATTTCCACAGATGCTGAATGACTGCCAACGGCTATATATCTGAAAGTGATTGAATTTTAAATGCCTCATCCAGTTGTGTTAGACTCCAGAGCTTACACTGTCAATCGCTTTGCTATTCTCGTGTTTGTAGCCATGTATTCTAATTTCCTATTTATTTCCCTGTTCCTGACGAATGTCATACACTTGAGCAAATGAGCAGTGTCTTTGATTTTGAATTCCCAACATCTTGGCAATTACCTTGCCCAATAGGTAATCATTAAAATGTGTGGAGTGAAGGACTAAATGAATTATTTATACCTCATTTCATGAGATACCTATTGCTTCAACTATTTCATTACTAAGTGCCAAAGGGAAGTGGTGAGGACAAATGAGAAATAACTAAGTTAAAGGCAGTAGCATCCATTATCCAGCCTCACATATGGAAGTCAGAGTTTTAGACTTTCATTGTGCTTATTACTATTTAACTGTATGTTTACTCATTGGTATAATTACTCATATTGAAATTATACTTGTACAATCCTCACTCTTGATTCCTTCTTAACCCCCATTCACAATTGTTTAGTGTTGTTAAAACCTCTAAATACTCAACCAAAGTTACTAGTATGTAATGGACTCTATTCTAAGATATGAAATGACCTAAAACAATAGCTTCCCTACTACAGCTATTTCCTAAAACAGAAGAAAATATTCCTATAAAGATATCATTTTTCTCAAATATACCATTATTTTGTTGCAACTGAATGGCATGAAACTAATAAAAGTTCATATTATCTAAATGTACTGTTTGGAGCATGTACCTTAGGCATAGGAGAAAGAAAATAGTCATATGAAAATGCTAGCTGCCATGTACAATGATAATTCTCACCATACAAATAAAAAACATCCTTAAAATATAACATGTTGATTGATGATTTTCTGTATAATTTTTAGTATTTCTTAAATGTATACTTCAAATATAGAGTACCTGCTTAACAACTTGTAAAGATTCTTTTTGCTTTAAATGCTTAAGTAGGATAAAGTAGAATCACTTGCAACGGTATATAGACTCAATCTTTGTGATCTTAGAGATGTTGTTTCATTCATACAAACACATTTATATGGACATTTTCCTACCTCACAAGGATCCAAACTTCTGTGGGACATGTAGGTCTGGAATTAGGATACCAGTTGTTTACTGCTATATCCTAGACCTATAAAACACCTAGGACATCGTAGGTATTGTGTAAATATTTGAATAATGAAGGTGTGCCTTTTGAGAAATTCTAAAATCTGAGGTAGAAATAAATTACCAACTAAAGGACAGGAAGAAGATCTCTTAAAGGGCTCAAGAACAAAGTCAGTTTTTAAAGCAGGGCATGAAGCCAAGATCGAAGAGTAAAAAGGAAGTAAGCCAAAATGAGAATCTAAAAAGAAGAATTAAGGTTATCATGTATGTTTCTGTGCATGAAATTAATAGTTACCTAATCACTTTCCTACATATGACATTTTGGTATATAGATATGTTTGAATATGATAGAGTTTTGTATTTTGCATATCTGAAAGGATCAGCATCTTGCTGAGTTCATAGTAGAAGGTCCACACAGATTCAGTCTCCTCAGAATGAGCATTTGGATGTATAGCTTCTGCATGACCTTCAGTTCTGAAATAAGTTGATTGCCTAAAAACTCTAATTTCTTCTTTAATAAAGTTCTTCCCTAAACCTGCTTTCTTCTTGAGCACTGGATATATTTGCATTCTTCTACATATGGCAATCCAATTTGATAAGCCACATTTCTTGGAGGTGTTGTTTTTTTTCTTCTGTACTTTCCTCTGAACTGGGGTCTTGGTTGGGTCATTATTCAAATGCTGTGCAAACACTGCTGACTCCTAACATTTCTGCAGTCTTATATCATATATGTGAAAGAGTACTTAACATCTTTGAGCTTTACAAAGGCCTAAAGTTCAACATAGAGTAGTTTATAATAACACTAGAGCACTGAGTTTGACAACAAAATGCTCAAGGCAAGTGGTACAGGACCATCAACACCTTTTTCATTTTACTAATATGATAAGACATAAAAAGATGGTCAGTACATCGGAGTCTTATACAGAAGAGAGAAATACATTTTTGGAACAAATATCTGATTTTAACAATTTTTTATTGTCATATTGAGATAATGTATTTCTTGTGTAGATTAGACTGGCCTTGAACCTATGATTCTCTGCATCAGCATACCCATTGTAGAGATTCTGAAGGTACCAGTGGATCTAGTCCTCAAATAAGAATTTTATAATGCCTGTATTGTATTGACTCTTCCCTATACCTGCTCTTCCTTTGTGAATGACCCTCTACTAGTAAGGCATTGTAAAGTAAATTTGAAAGCACCAGCACCCTTTTCCCATCTCATTAGACTCCTGTGTTCTGCAGACACATTGTTCTCCTCTTCTTTCAGGTAAATCCAAGCCTGATCCAATTTGGTGAGACACAGATAAGATAATGTCACCAGCTGAAATACCAGGCCTATAAAGAAGTTTCCAATCTGATATCCAGGGATGAACACTTTGAGGTGCACCACTTCCAACATCCCTGTCTCTTTCACCTTAGAATTTCTCAGAAGTTTACTACTTTCTTTGACATCTTAGCAGAGTTACATGTTTTCCACACTCAAGTTTAAGTCAATTTTTCACACATACCCCTGTTTAAATAAGCTGCTACTGAAGCTATTTCAACAAATCCTGCCTTCTGGCGTCTAAATTCAAAGTCTTAAACTGTCCTGTGTGTCTGGCCTCTCTAAGAGTTTCTTTCCACACTGTTTGACTGTAACCATCTTGACTCAGGTCCTTATGCTAACTAAGTTACCTGTTGTTTAGAAATTGGTACATACTTTCTCTTGTATTTGAACAGTTTTGTCAATACTCTTTGTTGTCATTAACTAGTATTCATTTGTCAGAAGTCAGTTGAAATTTATATCCGAAAAGATACCTTTGCAACCTTAAGTATCAGCCAAGTAGATCCAGGTGCCTTTCAAAACCCACACCAGTCTTACTTTGTATAAGCTCCCTTTATTTTAATCATTAATTGCCTTGTACAAATTACATTGACATTTCTCCAGAACCTCATTCAACTAAATGTCGTTAGACCAATGAGTGGGATAATTGCAATAATATGCCTTTTTTACAGTAAATTCCATTACTAGATTATGTTAATATTCTATTTATTAAAAAATCTGTCATTAAAATGATCCTAATCTTCAATGTTATGTCATTTTATTAATTAGAAAGAACTGAAAAGCATTGCATACTTTCATAGCTGTCTATAAGGAAACTGTAATCGTAAGTACACAAGTTATATTTTATCATATGGCTAAATTTTGTTAAGGATTGACTGTTTTTTCACATGGACCAGTTGCTATTCTTCCATAATTTTAGATCATACCATCATTTCTATGACATGTTTTGTGCTATAGAGAAATCAAAGTTAATCATTTTAAATGTATACACACACACACACACACACACACACACACACACACACACACACATATATATATATATATATATATATATATATATATATATACACACACACAAAATTAATTTCCATGGCTTGAAGAACCACTTGTTGATGTATTAACTCACACTACACTATGTAGAGTGTTACGATGTTTCCTTCCTCTGTAAAGAGGTAACGGGATGGCAGTGTGTGAGGGTAGAAATGGGGCTCAGAGCTGCATTTAAATCTGAGCTCTGCCATGGATAAGCTTTATGACACGGACAAACCTGATCCTCAACAACTACAGACATCATAAACACTTCAGAGAATCATAAAGAAAATTACATCAAATGTAAGACTTTTTATTGCTAAAGTTCTGAAGAATCAAAGAATTACACAGCTCTAAGAATTACACAGCTCTGTCATCCTTGATCAAACAATGGTTAGCTGTGTCCTTGATGTAATCTTCACACCTGTTTTCCCCATACTAGTAATGTATTTACTCCTTAAGCAATCAAGCTGTTGTTTTTTTTTCTCCTAAAATTGCTAAATTTTGGCCTGATTCTTAAAGAAAACGTGTTTTCTCTTTGCAATGTATTACGTACCCACTGCTACTATAAAGTCAACGTCTGTGTAAAGACAAGCAAATAGGGTATAGGAATACAACATGTTTGTATTTGTCCAAGCTTTAATGCACACTCGCATCATAAACCATTATTCAAAATGAATAAATGAGACAATTTTGTTTCTACTAACTATTCTGCCTGGGGAATGTTGCATTCTGAAATAAGTGGTAATCCCTTAAATATATAAAGTGAAGTGTCATCTAGTATATCAGACAGTTAATACTAGCTAGATAATTTTACCATATTATATGAGCCAACATTTGGTAAACGCTAAGTAGTAATTTATCAAAGAAGAGATATATTCAGATAAAAATACCATTCCTCAGTGTAGGTTTACATGTAAATTTTCATGTGATGGAATTAAAGTTTCTTCTAGATTGATTGAAAATTAGAACCAAAATTATCAAATACATTACAAATGGACCCTTATTTCCTCAATAATATTCATGTAATAGTTAACTAAAATCTAGTCAGTTATTATGAATAGAGCTGGCACATTGTAGAATATATATATTATAGAATATATACAGGAGTGGCATGGTTTTATTATATGGTTCCTTCTTATCTATTTTTTAATTTTTATTCAATTTTTAAAAATTTCATTTTACATTCCAGCCACAGTTTCCCCTCCTACTCCTCCTCCTACTCCCTCCCCGCCTCCTCCCCAACCCACCCCCATCCAATCCTCCCCAAGAGTAAGGGCTCCCATGGAAAGTCAAGAAAGTCTGGAACAGTAAGTTGGGGCAAGATCAAGCCCCTCCCCGCTGCATTAAGGCTGAACATGGCATCCCACCATAAGGAATGGTCTCCAATAAGATGTTTCGTGCACCAGGGATAGATCCTGGTCCTACTGCCTCACAGATAGTTCAAGATTCGCCACTGTCTCCCAGGTATGGAGGGCCAAGTTTGGTTCCATAGCTGCAGCTTTTGAACTAGCTGGCAAGATCCACAACCAAGCACCAAGCCAAGCTCCAGGAATCCAACTGAAGAGAGGGAGGAGGGAATATATGAGCAAGGGAGGTAAAGATCATGATGGAGAAACCTACAGAGACAGATGAACCAAGCTCATGACAACTCATGAACTATAAACCAACAACTGTAGAGCTTTTTCTAAATTTTAAGGAGACTCCAGATTTATCTTCAAATTGGCTTCATCAATTCACACTCCCACCAGCAGCATACAAGAGTTCTCTTTTCCTAGTATCCATGCCAGAATTTGTTGGCATTTAAGTTCTTGATTGTGGCCATTCTGACTAGGGTCACATAGAATCTTAAAGTAGTTTTAATGTGTATGGAGAAGCATGAGGGCCCAGTTGTTTAACTACTGGAGAGCATGCCAGATTTGATTATTTCTAAACTCAAGTTAACACAGGAAGCTCAGATTGAATTTGGTGAACACAATAAAAACCAAACTAGCAAACAGGGAAAGAGAGTTGTAGGGTTGCTGTTATAAGCAGAAAAGAAATGAAGAAGGTAGAAGGCAGAGAGATCCAAAAAACCAAGAGCTCAGTTATTAATAAAAAAAAATGTAGAAAAAAATCAAAAATTTTACAGTGGTTGGGATAAGGCTGACCATGCATGAGTTCACAGCTAGAAATAATATTATTTGTGCCCTATTAGCACATATCACTATTCTCTCAGAAAAGTTACACTGTAAGTGTGTAGTAAATATTTCATGAGGGAAGTGGATGAGGAAGAAGACGGTGTAAACTAAATGCCATAATGTTCTCTACCATAAGAAAACTAAGCTAAAATTGCTTAGTTTGTCCTCAGCGGGTACTTACTGCTTTCCAAAACCATACAACCGAAAATTGAGGTAAATCTCTCATTTTAATGGGGTCTGATAGTGCAACTCAAGTATGCCTGTATAATAAATATCTTGTATAATAATGGCGTTGGTCATAGTTGGCTAAAAATTTTTCAGGATACTTCAAAAATCACTGATGCTTGGGACATTGCCAAACTGCTGGGGATAATTTAGGAGGACAGTTCCTGATCTTGGGCTGAGCTGTCACAACAGGGACCCAAAAACAATGATATAGGGGCTGAGGTAAAGTAAATTAGGAAAAGGATTAAGAGGAGTCCCGTGATATTAGGCTTACGGAGACAAAAGAAAAACGGTATTTTGCAGAAGATATGAAAAGCTAGTCAGGCTACAAAGGAGGTTACAAAAAGAAAATTGAGGGGAGAAAGTAAATGTTTAGGTTAATCCTGAAAATAATTACCTTTGAGAAACAGTAAAAGAAACCGAGACTATCATTGAAAGTGAAGTTAAGCTTTGATAAACCCAGTATAGTGTGCAGAGTCTTATGGTTACTATGTGAGAATGGAAGTCTATTTTATTTGAAAAAAAAAGACAAAACAAAACAAAAAAACCTGACATTTAATAAATCTTTCCATTCAAGAAACATCAGTTCTATTGTTAATATACCATCATCTCACTTAATGCTCACGAGAACTTTATAAGGCATATTTTATGATTATTTCCAGGTAAAAACATAGCACATTACTTCCATTTGATGAAACTGACTGCTCCAGAATCACATGATTTATATTTTAGCGCATTAGCTATGTCTATGAAATGGAATGACTATATTCTTGTGGTTTTGCGTCATTATATAATATTAAGGGTGAGAAGTATTAGATATTTCACTGTAACAACATCCACAAAACCTCCATTTAGCCTACATAACAAATACCACATCAATATGGATACATCACTTGACCTTTCTGTTAGCCTACTAGTATTGCCAAGAACTAATGGACACAGAAATATGTTCCAGATATGCTTACTGCAATATGAATGTTGTTTCATTACATTATCAGTATGATAGGCAATTATTCCACCTTCTCCATTACAGGTTCTCTGTGATCTAACCAAAGCTAAAGATGCCTTGCTCTCTTAGATGCCATCCTCCTTATCAAGTTATATCTGTGTTGGAAATAAAGTGAAACCTGAATTAATATATGTCAATGCTGAGATCCAATTCACCTTTCTATAGACATCTGAGTTTCAATAAAACCTTGACACTCACAAACATGGAAACTTCAACTCTTTTTTTCCTTTTATGGGAACAGATACCACAATTTTCCCCAAGGAATCATAATGAGAATAAAATGACATGTTGATTCTAAAACTGTCTGCAATTAATCTGACATATCAGAAGTATATTATGTGGCATAATTTTTATGATATTTTTGTTTTTCTGTGTACCTACATATATCTATGCATGCATCACTATAATGTGGCAGTCAGAGGACAACTTACAGGAGTCTGTTCCACTCTTGTATTATGTGTGCACTGGGAATTAAATCCAGGCTTAGCTGATAGCACATTCACAAAGACATCTTAGCAACCTGGAGTTCTGTGCAATGTCCCTCTAAACTATCTGCTAATTTTCTCAGTAAATCCATAAGAAATTTATTTGTACAATTATCAGCCCTTAAAACTAGACTTGTGCTTCTTCATACATAATTCATATAATAAATGTATCACTGAAAATTATACAACTCATTTGCTCATTTTTGACTCACTGGAAGTTTTATTTCAACCTAAGATGAACTGGGTGATCTCCATTATTTTCAAAACAGAAGTTTTAATTTTGCCACATTGTTATTTTTAATGTTTCTATTTAGTGTTATAGTTAAAGCTCATTGTCAAATTAGTTGGCAATTAATACTGAATAGTCAAAATGGTTTTACAAATTTCATTACAGCAACACTCAGTGAATTCTACTGCACTATCCATTACCAAGTTTTCTGGAACAGTCTTATAATTGGAATTGCTGCATAGGTCAATGCCACATTTTGTTTAACAGTTTAACCTTTGCCTTTGTGGACAATGCATGTCATCCACAATTAAACTGCCTCTTTCCAGTAATCAAACCCTCATGCACCTGTCCATCAGACGTACCCTGAGAAGCAGAATTACATATTCAAATCTGCCAACTCAACCCTTTTCTTTAGATTTCCAGTACACACATACCCTTGCTCTATTAACTCAATTAGCATTTACGAATTCACACAGAGCAGTGTTAATTCAAAATAGTCTACCTTCAAAGATTAATAGACACAGGCTGTGAACCTTATTGTAGGGAGTTTCATGCTGTAGAAACATGCAAAACAGGTAAAGCAGCTTTCTGGGAGAGCTATTTCCAGTGGCTCATTCAAATCATAGCATCAAAACCTATTTTCCGTGGGTCTTTTTTGTCTGTTTACTGTGTCCACACATGTCTCTTGACAGTTGACCTATGAAATAATCATACAACTAATTGTTGTTTCTTCAGAAGCTGAAGGGGTTTTAAGAAGCCATAACTCACACCATTTGTGATTTCTGTGTTTTACATACTCCTTCAGTGACTAATTGCAGCTCTAATGCCTGACGTCCTTCTCTAACCTCCACATGGACACGTGGGTATGTGCACACATGCTTTGTGCATGCACCACGCATGTACCCACCCACCCATATACACACATGAAAAAAATGGTAAATCAGTTCTTTGGCAATGTATAGCATTATTGAGTTTAATATTAATGGTCCAGTTCAAACAGAAGAATATACTAAGGACTTCACTCATCCTAATATATGCTGGAATTTAAAGTAACAGTACTGAATTGAATTTCTTCTACTGGAGTGAACAGTTTGAAACTATGGCCATTAACTTTTGGTTCATCAATGTAAGGAATAGATTTTAAAAATTAAAAGAAGGCCACTTAGTTATTTTTAATTTGGTTTTACTTTACTCATTTTCCAACCAGAACATTTCAGGAGCTTCAATGTTATTTATGATTAACAAGTATTTATTGGGTATTTCTTTTTTATTGATTTTTATTGAGATCTACATTTTTTTCTGCTCCCTTCAGTGCCTCTCCCCTCTCCCTTCAACCTTCCCCCAAAGTCCCTATGCTTCCAATTTGCTCAAAGATCTTGTCTTTTTCTACAGTCTCTTAGTATCTAGATTGTTGTCTAAGTTCTATGGGATTTTGATTTGTAGGCTGGTTTTCTTTGCTTTATGTTTAAAAACCACTTATGGGTGAGTACATGTGATAACTGTCTTTCTGCATCTGGGTTACCTCACTCAAAATAATGGTTTCTAGCTCCATCCATTTTCCTGCAAAATTCAAGTTGTCGTTATTTTTTCTGCTGTATAGTACTTCATTGTGTAAATGTATCACATTTTCCTTATCCATTCTTTGGTCGAGGGGCATTTAGGTTGTTTCTATGTTCTGGCTATGACAGACAAAGCTGCTATGAAAATAGTTGAACACATGTCCTTGTGGCATGATTGAGCATCCTTTGGATATATACCCAAAAGTAGAATTACTGGGTCTTGAGGAAGGTTGTTTCCTAATTTTCTGAGAAATAGTCACACTGACATCCAAAAGGGCTGTACCAGCTTGCATTCCCACCAGCAATGCAGGAATGTCCTCTTTCCCAACAACCTCTCCAGCCTAAGTTGTCATCAGTGTTTTTGATCTTGGCCATTCTTACAGGTGTAAGGTGGAATCTCAGAGTTGTTTTGATTTGCATTTCTCTGATAACTAAGGATGTTGAGCATCATTAAGTGTCTTTCTTCTTTTAAGAAGTCATGTTGAGGAGCATAATTAGGAAGGAAATTGGAATAAAAATTTGTACGCTAGAGGTCCCTATACACTAAGTAAGGACTGTGCTTTACATATAAATATTTTATGTTTTTAATGGAACATTTTTTGCTTCTTCTGTAGCCTCTTCTCCCCCTCCACACACAAATACACACATGCATACTTTTTTCACATGCATACTTTTACATATGCATGTTTATTTTAAAATCCCCTTAATGTTATTCCTAAATTAATATTCCTCTTGTTTCTGAATGGGTATTTTGGTATCTTCAAACAAATGGGGAAAGTTTTTCCATAGATCAAAGTAAGAGTCATGGTAAAGGTTAAGTCAATGAGTAAAATCCATCCTTCCAGAGTTTATGTCAGGAATAACTATGTAAACAATCATAGCTTATTATTAATATATAATACATCCCAATGAAATAGTGTGGCGATATGTCATTTCTGTCTTCTTCCCAATCATCTATTAGAAGAGACTATTTTCCCAGGCCTTGACCACTTGGAAGGACAAGTGCTGGAGCTCTGGGAGTTAGTTGACTCTTAACATAGCCCAACCCCAATTACTATTATTCCAGCATTTCCAGCCTTCTCCTTCTCACTGTTTTTACACAGTTGTGTGTTCAGGGACTAGTCACAATGGCATTATGGGAAAACCAAGAATACCCAGGGAAAGCCTTGGTGAATTTATCTGCAGGCCCCGCTTCAGCATTAGCAGGCCTCTGTTGATTACCTTTAGAGCGTGCCTATTTGGGAGAGATTTGAAACAAAATCCGAGTACTGCAATCAGACAACATACCTTTTTATTGCTTCATATGATATTCTGAAAATATTAAAAGAGCAACTCAACTGTTTTCTCCCCACTGTCCTATTTTATTTTTTAGACTGTGTGGAGATTAATAGCAGCCCACAATAATCTGTTGTCCTTTGTTGGGGGAAAAACTATGCTGCTGTTTCTGGAGAGAAATAATTGGTATGTAGCTTATAGAGTCAACGACTGAATTTAATGGAGCATAAAGGGGTGGTATCTCTCACGAAGGAGGCATATTATCCGTTTAAACAGCTTCCAGTCTTGCACATAAATTAGACCTTCGACAAGCTTTGGGGGAAAAAAAAAAGAAACCACACAGCAGTGAATTAACATGCATGCATAATCTTAACAAAGAAACTGTCTCTTTTGAAAAGAAGGGAAAGATCCAGTGTCTCTGCTACAGTTAGAAATCTGAAATTAATTATTGACTTTTCCATATTGTTTTCAGCCACTTTGTTTGCCCTTTTATTTTAGAATGTATATATGGTAATTGTTTGATGGGAGCTCATACAACTGAAACTGCAAATGGGATAGTGTATGAGCAATTTATTGCATATGCCCTCAGACACAGACGCAAACTTGGCATAAGTGAAAAGTGGTCAATGCATGCTTTTTCAAGGTCTTTTGTGAAGGGAGAAGAGAGAGAATATTTCAGGGTATTTTATACAGTAAAATTCTCAAACAGCTGCAATTGAAAACCATTTTATTTTTATCTAAAATTTTACCATTTAGAAAACTGATTTACAGTGGCTCTAGAATTCAAGTTGGTGGACATGTTTAAGCTAAGAAAGATATAATAATTTGTGGAATATATAACTTGAAAATTTTCTACTTATTATATATTATACAATAATTTTCATACTCATGAAATAAACTCTCTCTCTCACACACACATACACAAACACACACACATTTAGAAACACACAAAATAATATTTTGAAAGCAAACAGAAAAAATATTTAATATGATGAAGACTCAAGTAATCTCACTCTCCTGTCCCTCTCATTCTTTCTCTCCTGTTCTCTCTCTGTCTATCTAAGCACCCCTATTTCAGCTAAGCCCAAACCATAAATAGGACTCTCAAATTTAAAATTCCAAACCTACTGTTACTAATAAAAAATTAAGTACAATGATTCATCTCACCAACATCTATTTTCCTCTTAATTAAAACATCATACCTTCATCACGGCCTATTCAGAATCATCAGTTCGTTTTATTTGTTGATTTTTTTTTATTTCTTCATATTTTCACACATTATACAATGTGTCTTAAGCATATCTCTCCCACTTTTCAACTTCCTCTAGCCCTATTTGCTCAGCACATCCCCTTCTTAATTCCATACCCCTTTTTAACTTTAAAAATATATCTATACACTGAGAACTTTATATGTATACAATGGATTTAGTTCTTACTAATCCTTATAATCTCCAATGGTTCCCACACCAGGACATCCCCTTCCAGTTACACATCCTATTTTTTTATAACCCAATGAGTATAATTAGAGTTGTCAGCATGTATGTGGGTGTAAGGCCAATCAGTGGAGCATGGGCAATCTACTAAAGGCCACAGCCATGGAGAAAAGAGACATTTACTTGCCTAGAAGCTATCGATTGCCAGCAGCTCTCATCTAATGGGTGTGGTCATGTGGGCTCTTCCCTGTCCTTGCTTAACTGTTGACTGGCTCGATCTTCTTCTGTTCTTCTGTAGGCAGTCCCAAATGTGTTAGTTCATGATGGCTATGGTTCAGTCATTTCTAGAAATCACTCTTTCACAGCAGTTCTCTCCAACCTCTCTGCCTCTTACAATCTCACCAAACCCTCTTGATCCTTAAACTTTGAGAGTATGGTGTAATGCCCTAACTGAGGCTGAGAAATTTACAATCCCATAGTATTTTTACTTTGACTAGTTGTGAGTTTCTATAATAACCACTGTCCACTACAACAGGAAGCTTCTGTGATGAGCAGTGAAGGTGTGTCGCCACCCTAACCTTCAAGTATAAGGACAAATATTTAAAAGAAAGTTTGATTAGCAGTCAATTTAGCAAAATAACAATAGTAGGTTTCAGACAGGGTGTGGCCTGCCTGACCGGAAGTTTTTGGTCAGGTTTAAGTTACTAGGCAAGATCTCATTCCTTTGGAGCTTCCAATAGTACTATACATAGGCTCTTGAATATGTACCCATTTACTTGGACATGGGCAATTAAAGTATGATCATATTCCTAGGAAAAATTGTCCTCTCTTCTCGCATGGATCATCAGTTGGAGATAAGGTCTCCTGAGAATCTTCATCATCTATGTTGGATTTTTATTGGACTTGATCTTTTGCAAGGTATGTGGAGATAACCAAAGATGCTGCAAGTTCCTCTGGACAACAGTCAAATCATATTCATAAGACAGCAATACACAATCCTTATCCCCATCTTCGAGCTCTTATATTATTTCTGCTCCTTCATTTTTGATGCTTCCTGTGTTATGTGGATAAGTTATGAACACAAGAAGACCATTTTTTGAAAGTATTATTAGACTTACTTTCTTTTTAATCCTCAGGGGAAGAACAAAATGTCTTTCTTTTGTCACAGCTACAATTTCTATGAGTCTCAGCTTTTGCTCCCTTAAGGCACAGTGATCATAGTACCTAGATTCAACCATGTTTAAGAAACACTTTGGTACTTAGAAAAGCATGAGGAATTGAAAACAGACTAATTTAAGTTACAAACCTAAATCTCCCTTCACTAAGTGTGTGATTTTCTACATGTCTTCTAGTTTGTATAAATATCAAAGTCATATTTTGAAAAAAAAATAAGAGCAAGGTAATGCTTAAACTTAATTATCAGCATGCTTCAAATGCTAGGTCACATATTTATACAGATAAACAAAAAGACCATTTCTCTTTTTACAGTAAATGACATGAATCTACCTATCGACCAGCTAGCTATCTTCCACTTCTCATCTCACTGAGGAGAAAATAAACACAAACTCACCAAATAATTTTTAAGACTACATTGCTTGAATAATGCTTTTTTTTGAAGGAATAGTTCTTTCCTAATACCTTACTTTTATTTCATTTCAAAATGATCTGTAGTTGTGGGAGATTGTACTGTCTCACAGCACTGTGGAGTGGAGGGGAAGAGGAAGAAGAAGCATCTTCTATTGTGGTGGTCTGTGTCTAGGAGGCACAAAGACACTTACCACCCATCAGAGGCACACAGAAAAGTAAACGTTTTACCTGTAAAATATCTGGCACACAGTAGCAATTTCATTATATCACATAATTACAATGTTGCCTAGAAAAATAGTTTATAATGTAAACAATATCAATCCCATATTATAATCAGAAATGTGGTTAACCTCGCCTGAATACAAAAGGTATTTGGGGGGCTGGACAGATGGTTGAACAGACAAAAGTGCTTACTTCCATCCCAGAAAACATAAGTTTGGTTTTCTGCACCCATGTGGCAGCTCATAACTGATTGAGACTATAGTTCCAAGAAGCCTGATGCCCTCTTCTGGCCTTCATGTCCTCAGGCATACCAATGACACAAATAAACTCATGCTGGCAAACACACATACACTAAGAATAATAAAAGCTAATAAAGATATCAATATTACTTGTCATACTTTAAAGTGTCCTAATAAATATAGGTATTTTAAACAAAACAATTGTTCCTCTGTAAACTCTGTGAATTCATATATATCAAGAAGAGAAATTTCTGCAAAGAACCAAATACTCTTAATAAAACTTGTTCTTCAGTTTGTAAAGCTTCAGGAGTTAAATAATTTATTTAAAAAAACCATTTTTACAGTCAAAGAACACAGGAAGGAGTTAAATAATTTCTTAGAAAAACCAAATACTATAAATAATTCCATGGGTATGGAACTGTAATCATTAATGTTATAGTGTATAACCCCCTTAGATCCATATAAGAATCACAAATCAGTAAATAAATTTTTATTGTAATATAGACTGATACATTAATTTGTATTTGCTATTCTATTTTAAGCAAATACATAGTACAGCTAGCAAATCTAAAACTTTGTATAGATGATAAATCATATTCCTATCATGCCAATCCAAACTAATATTAATATTATCAATCCAGCATTTGGGTTTTAGCACTTATATTACAGATAAGAATATTATCATTTTAAGTAATTTGCTAATTATATCATCATTGATATAATTAAACCCATTGATATAATTAAAAGACAACACTCTTTTCCCAAAGTTCAAATTTTGTAGTTATGAAACTATAATAACTCTTCCAAGATATTAAAATTATGTTCATATATGCTACAATAGCTTATTTCCATACCTGGACTCCAGGCCACCAACACCCGTTACACACTAGTGCCCAAATTTGTTTCCTAGAGATCATTTGATTTCATTAGCTGTCTTGCGTTCAGATCTCAGTGTATGGCAGTTCTTTGCATGATTTTTTTAAATGAGATTGTCTAGTAGAAAGGATGTAATATCAGATCAAACTTTTACAATCAGAGATTATTAAAATAATTTTAATTCTCTTTCATCTCTTAAAGTGCAAAATTTCAAACATTTATTTTCTGTTTTATCTCAGAATTGTGACACACTGGAGAATCCAGAATTTGGAGCCAAATGGACAAGAATTTAAACAGTGACCCATAACCTGCAAATTAAATGACTTTACTTCTGATCCTTTGTTTCTTGTCTATAAAATAGACATGGTAGTTTCTCAAAGCAGTGCTCTGTCATGAGGACTTAAGATCGTCTCTCTGAAGGTCTTGTGCAGTAGTTGTACACATGATGACTATGTAAATAATAGTTCTTTATAAATGTCCATTACTTATATAGAAATAACATTGCTGCCAAAATGGAAAGGTAACTCAAACCATTCAAATATTCTTGCTTATCTTACCTCCTAGAAGCTAAATGTGGGTTAAACTCTAAGGTGTTATGAGATGTCTTCCATCATCCACTTCTTTTGATAATGCTACCAGTCAGACAGAACACATACATTATATAGACAGAGAGGGCTAAAGCAACATTCTCTAGGTACCCCTTCCCAGAACTCTGCTTGTGTGAGCTCAAGGTTCTTCTCTATGTGTTCCACAGTCAGAACTCAGGTAACTGCTCCCCAACCAGCAATTCTCTCTCTCTCTGGAATGAAGGATAAAATTGAGAAAATTACAGAAGATCCTTAAGGAAATGAGATTCCCTAAAATTTTGATGGAACAGGAGGGAAAGGTGTACTCAGAATATCCAAGACAAAGATCTCATTCCTGGATTTTTGAAGAAAAAGGAACTAAGTGAACCAGTTGCCAGGACGACTTGTGTTGTGGAGAAGGGTTGGGACAAGGAAATGGGTGACCTATGGGTACTTCTGTTTTTGTCTCTGTCTCTGGCAGCCTTTCGTGGGGTCAAAGGCTGTTTGGAATGTGATCCCAAGTTCATAGAGAATGTTAGTACCTTGTTGGGAAATCTGGTACCTGTAGAAGTTCCTGGGAGAACTCAACTGCTTGAGAGGCAGCATAAGGAGATAACCCACTTAAGCTCCAAGGTCTCCCACAAGGATAAGACGCTTCGGTTGTTGGGTGAGGGACGCTGGAGTCCTGAGAGTTTGGGAGATTAAAGGGGGAAGGGAGGCATGGAAGAAAACACCTGGGTCCACTCTACATACTTCAAGGATGTGATTATTGTCTGCCCCATATGTGCCTTTCTCCTTTCTAAATAGCCGTTCGAAATGTTGTCAAATTGAGAGAATGGCTGAAGCAAGAATTTTATAGACTGGGCAATGAAACATGGAAAGGTAAGACATAGTTTCACTGACGAAACTTTTATGGGTTCCATAAGGTAAACAGATATGGGGAAATTTGAGTAAAAAGAACAACACAAAATAGATGGAATTATAATTTGAAATAATCACTTAAATTTCTGATATCCCTCCCATATCCTTGTTAGGTGTCATTATCACTCAAGGCAAGCTTCTTGAGGTCCGCCAAAACCTGGAATCCCAACTGAAAGAAACACTAGAGAACTTCTCCGAAGTTGGTAATGAGGCATTTTTACCTCATAACACTGAAATGATTTCAGAGACCAGGAACTCAGGGAGAAGAAGAGGAAGAAGGGCGCAGGTTACAATGGGTCTAGTTGTAGTGAGAAATGGATATACTGCAGGGATGACATGGGCATAAATGTGGCATGTGTGATGGTGACTCTAAGCTCATTCCATCTTTCTGCTTCTCTTTTAGCTTGTTCAGAAGATTGCGGTGAGTATAGTCCATGTGGCTCCTCGAGGTTTCAGACCATATTTCCCACCTCCATTCTACCTGTGCTTCTCTCTCCCTCTAGTTAACTTTGAATACACCTCTTAGAGCTGTAGAGGAATTATCCATGTTATCTGATGACAAAATTGAACTTAGATCTTATGCACAGCATAGTTGGAAAGAGTGCTCGTGCCTCCCCAGCCTACTGCTCCAACATAAACTATGAAATCACTGCTCTACTTCATTCACAGAAAGCTAAATATTTAGAGTCTTTTTAAGACTTTTAAAAATCTTGACTACTAGAGAAAGATTTGGAAGAACTGTAACTGTAGAGTCCTGGGAATGTCTGAATCTAATCTGTATTCATGAACTAAGGGACACACTTGCCATATCCTTTGAATAATTATATTTTTCTTTGCCAGTTGTAACTGAAGGTCCTGTCCTTGACTGTTGGACCTGTCTTCGCATGACTACCCGGTGTTTCAGAGGAGACTATTGTAAAGGTGACATAGGCTGTGTGGTATTGCAGTTTGAGGGGACAGGGTTCAAAGAACTAGATGGTCCATTTATCTTTTTTTCAGTGCTTTAAATAAAGCTTATAGTAATGTTTTTGAAAAGAAAAAACTAAAATGTTGAGTAAAATGTTTATCTACATGAATAACTTAGAATAAAGTCAGTGGCATGGGTAAGAAGTGAATAGGGCTGGATTCTGGACTTCACTGAAGAAACTATGAGATTAAAGGGTAGCAAGCAGAAAATTTTTGAAGCAGTCTAACACAAGAAGTCCAGGAAATGTGACGAAGCAGGCAGTCCTCAACTAATTTGAACAGAGTCTATTCTATAGAAACATTCCCAGTTACTCCTACTCTTCTTCCAAACTCGTTTACATCCTTATCTCCTTCCAGATGAGAATCCAAGGAAGGCTGAAAATCGAGAGATTGCTCTGTATCTGATATTGATAGCAGAAGCTGTCCTATTGACAAGTGCTGTGTTACTGTGAGTTTTCCACCCGCCAACATTCCTTTGTCAAAGGGGTTGTCCAAACTTCTCCTTTCTAACGGAAAATAGGGGGAAATTAAACAGAAGCTTGATACAAATACTAGATGGGACATAGGACAACACAGAATAATCCAGGAACAAAGAAAACTACTATATAATTATTTTCAAAATATTACTTCTTCCATTTAAGTATGGATTGTTCTTTCTCTATTTTAGATTCCATTTTTGTATCTCACATCAGAGGAGAATGAAGGCAGTACGAAGGACGCTGAAGACATATTTGGAGAATAAAATTGAAGACTTATTGGGAATGGTAGATACAGATGGTGAGAAAAACGATTTGGAGACCCAGACTTCAAATTCACAGACAGGAGAGCCATTAAGTGCTGAATCAGAGTTGCAATGTGGGACTTGAGTTCCTGCGTGGTCATAAAATCACAGCATCTTAAAACTGGAATAGAACTAAGGGTTTCTCCAGTGAATATCCTTACTGACATCCAGAGAAAACAGATGACATGAGAGGGCAAATGATGTACCCTGAGTTAGACAGAAAGTAAACTGGTATGTTGCAATACACACAAGAACAATAAGCCATGTGATAATAAAAGTGCATTGTTAGTCATTCTCATGGTTGGCAGTAATTAGGATACCTTCCATATTTATAAATCAGCATTTTCTATGTTTATTTTATTTCTGTTTCCATATCTACCATCAGGTTCAATGTAGATGATTTCCTAGTAAAGATAAAGATATCATTATCATAATATCTTAAGCACATAAATATATGTGTAAAATAAAGTCCAAAATACTAGTTTTGAGTAGCTGAGGTTTATCCCAATCATTTCTTTTCTAAATCCATGTCGCAAAACAAAGTTGGATAACTTTCCTCAACAGTGTGTGTCTGGTGTGCCTCTGTGTGTGTGTGTGTGTGTGTGTGTGTGTATGTGTGTGTGTGTGTGCTAGCTCATGCGTGTATGAAAGCACATGTATGAAGAGGTTTGTGATGTGCCTCTGTGGGAGAAAGAGTGGGGGATGTAAGGACACTTCAGAGATCATTATTACAGCTGATACTTTCAGGTTTCTCGGTCAAACTCAGATCACACCAACATGGCTAGTCGTGTTAGCCAGGTGTCACCAAGATCCCCTTTTTTTGAATTCCAAGGCAGGAATTACAGGAGACCCGCACTCTCACAAGTGTCGACGTGGAGCCTGTGGATCCCAACTCTGCTCTTCTTGCTTCCTTAGTAAACATTATCCACTAAGTTATCTCCATAGTCCATGTGTTTTTATTCCATGAGACTTTTTTTCACTAAATGTCTTTATTTGCATATTACCTTAATTATTTCATATGTGTATACACACACACACACACACACACACACACACACATATATGCACATATAACCAAGCTATCTCATCAAACTGATGTATTGACTGTTGTCTCGGTAGAGCTGAGATAGTTTGGATGAGGGATTTATGTTTATCAAAATCATCTGACTAATATAGATAAGCAAAGTCATAGTTATGGCAGATTAATGAAAACCATAAAAGTGGATTTACTCTCTTAACATGTTCTTCATTAGACAGCTAGCACATAACAAGTCTGGACTAGCTCATAGGCCCACTTAACTATAACATTCATGAACTTTCCATTTTACCTCGCTTCCTTTTATTCTATAAGCATGTTTTAGAGGATAAGCATCACAAATTACCACCATGAAACAGAGTAAATGGAGTTTTAATTCAGCAGTGGGTATAGGCCTTGCAAATCATTCTATGATGTAGAACTCAGCGCTTACTTATAGCTACTTCTGTGAGGATGAACTATTGAATGATGAGGATGGTCTCAATGGAACCTGGACATTGATGTCTCTGGTTAATGTAAATTTTATTACAACAGTCAGAGCACACTGTTATAGGACACCTATCATTTCTCAATGACTTAGGGTTACCTTCACATCTTATTCTGATACGTTTCTTAATTTATGAAATACATAATTATCTTTACATTTAATTACAAGAAAATATATGTGCAGGATAATAGAGCTGTTAAAATTTGTGATGATGAAGCTTGTTTTAGAACAATGTGTTATTATATCGTATTTAATATTTTCTGAACAGTCATGGTGCACATGTATGTTGTTGATATTGTGAAATTACTAAGTTAGCCAAACGTGTTGCCTGGGCTTGTTATTCCTTATCTTTCCCTACTATCTACTGTCCTCTAATCTGGCAATCTTTTAAAATAATTTCTAGTGTATTGTTACTGATTTCTCAGACTGAAAAGTATTGTTGGGGCTGGAGCGACAGTTCAATAGTAAAAGCATTTGCTGTTCTTTCAGACGACAAGAGTTTGATTCCCAACACCTACATCTCACCTTAAAATCATTCATAATTCAAATTGACTTTTTCTTCATGTGTGTTTTAGCTCTTAGCTTATCACAAGCTATGCTATTCTCAACACCATATGAAAATTCTTCTCCAAGGCTGTAATATATTTTTAGTAGTTATTTTCAAACAAGTCTCAGTACCCAAGTTACTTGTCAATGTTAAGATTTGTTAGATTGCTAATTGTTTTCTTAATAAAGTCTTCCAAATGTGATCTACAAGAAAGATTTGGTGTTCATTATTTTATTTTAACCCATATTTTGGTTGTTTTTTTAAAGCTCTTTTCCTCCTTATCTTTTTAGTGTGGGGCACTAGATAACTCAATTTGATTTTCTGAGTTGATCCATGAGACACTGAAATCCATTCATATGATTTTAATTGCCATGACAACCTTTTCTGAAACTTCTGTTAAAGGTTTATTGCATTTATCACTTGTGTTTGTTCAGATAAGTGTGTACGCACACACTTATGTGGGTATAAGAGAACTGTACCAGACATAAGGAGATCAGGAAAATATTGCAGGATTCAGTTCTCTCTCCAATGTGTGGGTTCTGGGGATCAAAGCAGGTCATCAGGCTTAGCATAATGTTCTTTACCTACTGAGTCTTCTTGCTAGCCTTAAAAATATTAGATTATCTGTTGCTTCTTAAGTGTGAATTTCCACCCCCTTTCAACTCTTCAACTTTTGTTTCTAAGCCTGCTGGATTTTTCTCTCAGACAGACCATGATGACTTCAAATATCTCAAGCATAACTAAATTTCTTATCATAGACCTCTTTGGAAATCATAGAGGATGTTTAAGTTCAAGATATATTCAGTCCCACGAAGAGGACACATGCTATATGTAGATAATGGACAAGGTACTTTGCTAAATATTTTCATAATTATCTTTTCAAAAATTCTATGAAATTACTAATAGTAATTTTGTGTAGATGTAATTGATGGATTTACATAGTTTCTTTCAAATGCTCTAAACTGTAAAATGTGGTACCTGGTTGAATTCCAAAGCCTTATCTTTACCATAGCTGGAACTGATTTTGTAGATACCATACTTTACTTAGTGTGACTTCAGTGTGTCCTGAACTTCTATCTCTCTCTAATTCATCATAACCAATTTGATTAGGATTGGTTATGATTTCTGAATACCTTATTTAATTTCTCTGGCTTTGCTACAGTGTCCAATCTCTCTCAACCCATAATAATGACCTTCCCATTGGTCCCTGGGATTCCAGCTCTGCAGGAGGCAAATTTGGACTTCTTTCAAAATTTTTCAGACCTAAAATGCAAATTTATATGAAGGCATTGGTTTAACATACTCTTTTTATGGCTTAAATTTACCAGTATGTCTCTCATAGAATCTTATATTTTCCCATTGTTTTTCCATCCCTTCCCCCTCTACATAGAATTTGCTGAACATCTTACTCCAAGACATTCCTCATTATGCTCTCCCCTCCCTCAGTTCCCTGACAATATTCTTCAGGTTTCCAAACTAGTTAATTCAATCTGTAGAACAGGCAGGTCTTGAAATTGTCTCAATCATTCATGTAGAGTAGCTGGGATTACCATGAGAAATCTGTTAAGATTTTTACATAGAAATAATCACCACAATTTTCAGCATCCTCTATGATTCACAAGCATCTACATGGTACTTTTCATAAAGAATTGCTGTTTAGGTTTGCACATCACATGCCTGGGCAAAAACTCCTCAGGAAACTCCTCAAGTATCCAATGATTATCTTGACATAACTTGTTTCCTAGAATTTTAGTTTTGACTCCTCTGAGTGAGGTAACCCAAACTGAGAAAGGCAAACATGGTATGAACTCACTCATAAGTGGATATTAGATGTGAAATAAAGGTAACTGTGCTTCAATCCACAGACTCAGAGAGACTAGTTAACAGAAAGCATTCATGTGTAAATACTCAGATCTCCCTGCGAAGAGAAAATAGATGAGATTTTGGAAGGGGACTGAGGACAAGTGGGGATGGGAACACAAGAGATCACGTTGGGGGGCACGGAGGGTGACCGGTCGAGGGAGGATATTTGCGATCACTTGAAAGCTTGGCACAGGGCAATCTCCCAGGAGCCTACAAGGAGGACCAGCTTAGGCTCCCAGCAATAGTGGATAAGTACCCTGAACTGGCCATCCAGAGACCCACAGACAAACATTAGGTGCAGTTCAGGAATTCTGTGGAAGAGGAGGAAGAAGAAACATAGCAGACAGAGGGAGGGCTTAAGTACATCATAGGAAGGATCAACCAACCTGTGCTATACAGGCTCGCAGAGACTGAACTAACAAAACTAACAAGCAAGCATGCATGTGACTGAACTAGGTCCTCTGTATATATGCTTGAGTTGTGTAGCTTAATCCACTTATAGCACTCCTAGCACTGAGAAGAATGGCTGTCCCCAACTCTTTTATTGGCTTTGGACCTTTCCCAATACTGGGTCATCTTGCCCACTCTTAATACATAAGGGGGTGTTTAGTCTTACTGCCACTCGATATGCCATGTTTTGTTGATACACACAGGAGACACGCCCTTTCCTGGATATGCCATGTTTTGTTGATACACACAGGAGACACGCCCTTTCCTGGATATGCCATGTTTTGTTGATACACACAGGAGACACGCCCTTTCCTGGATGAAGATGGAAAAAAAAAGAGCACTGGGTGGTAGGAGGAGATGGGGTCAGGAAGGATGTGGAGGAAGATACAGCACAGATATAAAATAAAGATGAATTAAATATATAGTTTGTAGAAGTTTTTCTTCCAAATCTCGTATTAGCAGTTCTTCAAATAGAACTATAACATTGTCAACTTTTTTTATTTACTTTATAATAGTTAGTGGTTATTATATAAATATTAAGAGCTAATTCTATAGAAATCTGCTTCTTCATAAATGCAGCTATACCTAAATGACCTTATAATGCCTGGCACAGAATGGAAGAAAATTAGCATATATATTTATGAATGAAATCATTAATTAATGCTGTGATTTAAAAGCAAATATCCTGCAGATATTTATATTATTTTATATGGTTTTCACTGTTTCCTACTGTAATAGCTAAGGTTACTTAGACTTAGGGTTACTTGATGGTTTGATGTCTAGAACTGCCTGAAGCGAGAGCCATCTTTGGAATGCTTAGAACTGGCAAACTTGATGGAGTTAAATCAGGCTTAAAGTAAGTGCCATATTCATGAAGCAAGCATGCAGGCAATACAGTTCAAGGCATTTCTGGCATCTCTCAGGGTGGTAGACTTTTCCACCAAAGTGTCTTCCTGTCAATTGCACAAGAAACCTAAAAGAAATCCTGAACTTTTTAAGAGATATGGGGATGTTTACTATTTATCTGAAGGCAGAAATTATCTTAAGAGGCTGCAACATAAATTTCTGTCACCTGCCAGTATTTTGTATTTAGAAATCAAAAGGGTGAATAAAGAAGGGAGCAGCCATGCAACTGGCTAATGATGTTAAAGTACAATCGTCTTTAGCTTTCTTAACTTCAAATGATAAGAAAAACTTTTTATGCCAAACTGAAAGGACAGTTACAGTGAAAATCAGGGTAATGGAAGTGTCTGCAGAAGTGATGGTACTTCTCAGCCCACTTCATCCCAGGAGTCTGTCTGCTTTGGGTTCTTGACTTTGTATCTCTAAGTCTGGGTCTGGGGAAAATCTGCAGGGTGATTTTACACTTGGATGTACCTGTTCCCCTTAAAGCGGAAACGCATGCAACTCTCTCCAATCAAAGGCACTGATCGCAGGTAGACGCATTTGTCTAGTATCCACTTCAGACTGTGATGGGGCTTTCTGTGAGGGATTACTCTCAAAACACTTGCAGCCCCTTCCTAATGAGGCTTCATCAGTCTCCTGATGAGACGGCCCTTACTGGGTTCTGCTCAAAGCGCTAATAAGTACAGGCTCTTCAAGATGCAGAATCCATGCCTTCCCTTTCATCCAGACTCTTCATCTTACTAATGGTGTCACAAAAATATTCCTGAAGATTTTCTAGCAAATACAACACTTCCTGGTTTTATGTGTGAACAATACTTTTGAGTCAACAAGACATCATTTATTAAGCTGTTCTTTTTGTGACTGAAAACCCCAATCTGGGCATTGAAAACAATCCAAAGAGATTTTTTTTTTTAAAGATCCAAAAAGTAGCAAACATGGGGTTTGTTGGACAGCCCCTATTAAAATATATCAAATTCTGCCAGAAATATAACTATATTTCCCTGGGAGAATTGCAAGAAAAGTTAGTCATTATCTCAGGATTCTCTAAGTGATTATTCTGGCAAGTGATTATTATTTTCTCCAATTTGCTTGTTGGAACTTCTGTTTTATCTCAGTGAACTTGTATTTTATTTTACTGCTGTAGAGTGAAAGGCTATTTTTATTGAATATTAGGACCATCATAATACCATAACAAACATAGTATAATGGTTTGTTCTGAATTGTCCAATGAATTAAATTTAGTCTTATATTTAGTTATGAAGTAAATTTTATAACCAGAGTCACCTCAAGTGAGTGTTTCATTAAATCTTCATCCTAGAAAATGAAATTGGATTTAACATTTTTTTGCCCTGTAATTCTAGTGACTCTTTTATTTTAAAAGATATTATGATAAAAACCTTTTCATATCCTATGTAAGTCTTTTTACAGCTGTGAAAAGCTGAAAGATTACACACAATCAATAATACTTTTGAAAATATAAACTTGTTGACAGCAATTTCTGTCCCCTCTGGTCCTACAGCCTTCTGGTCGTTCAGTCCCAAAGAAATATATAGAGGTCTACATTAATCATAAATTTGTTGGCCTATTATCTCAGGCTTCTTATTAACTCTTTCTTACATCTTATATTGGTCCATTATTCTTGTCTAGGTTAGCCGCGTATCTTGGTACCTTTTTCAGGGAGGCATTATCATCTTGCTTCCTCTGTATCTGGGTTACAACTTCAGACTCTTTCCTCTTCCCAGAATTCTCCTGTTCTGGTTGCCCTACCTCTACTTCCTGCCTGGTCACCCCACCTATACTTCCTACCTGGCTACAAACCAATCAACATTTTATTAAAATAATACAATATAAGTGACAGTGTATAAGACCATTGTTCCACAGCACCTCCCACCTTTATTTTTAAAACAAAAACTCTGATTCTAATCTTCTTTGTTTAGCTTTCTTCCTGACCATTATCCATACAACTTGTAACCAACACTCTAAACAAAGGGAACTATTTTGGGAATGTGGGTGTAGTTTTTTAAGCTACTTCCTGGGGGCATTGATAATCTATGGGGACATAAAAATATTTAGAATTATGATCAAGTCCTGACTGGAGTATTCTGTGAGCCTTGGTCATCTCAGCCAGAAGTCTTGAAACTGTTCTGGATGTAGAACTCAGATATCTGGGCCATCTGCTCCTATCAGAAATTTCTTAGGGTGTCTTCCTTGATCAAACCTGATTTTTCTTAATCCAGAATGAATCTACAGCTTCTCAGTTCCTGTAGAAACAAAAACAAATCCTCTTCTCCAAAGTAACATATTTTTTGACTTAACTTTTGAAGTCAAAGCATTTTCACTTGTATTTTAATAAAATACTGATTGTCCAGTAGCCATGCAGGAAGTATAGGCAAGGTGACAAGAACAGGAGAATTCTGGGAAGAAGAAACAGTCAGTCTGCAGTTGTCCCAGAGGAAGTCAGATGCAGAGGAAGCAAAAGGAGAATGCCTCGCTGATAAAAGTTACCAAGCCACATGGCTAACATAGACAAGAAAGATGGGCTAATTTAAGATATAAGAAAGAATTAATAAGAAGCCTGGGCTAATAGGCCAATCAGTTTATAATTAATGTGGAACTCTGTGTGTTCTCTTTGGGACTGAATGGCTGCAGTACTGGGAAGGATAAAAATCTCAGTCAACATAAACTAGCAATAATTTAAATAAATTATAAAAAAGACATCATGTTTTTGACTTATCGTGAGGCTGTCATGCCCTGGTCTTGATTCTGAGCTTCAATGCAGGTATCACAAAGTCTTGAACTTATGACAGCAGGCCAGGATTACATATTTTACTACCTTGTTTTAAATGTGTGTCTTTTGCTGCTCATATCCATTCTTTGCAATTATTAAACATTTTTTATTTTTGTTATTTTTTTAAAAATCAAATCCTATCTCTGGTTTCTAGGATATCTCTATGATATTCCCTATATTTTAAGCAACACTGTTCAGGTGAGGGGTTTGGTCCTGGCTCAACTTAATGTGCCAGGCTTTGTTGACTACAATGGGAGGACATATACTTTTGGAGGACTGAAAAGGGGTAGGTTGGAGGGGTGATGCAGGGGTGGAGAGGGTAGAAGGGGTGGGAGGGGAAGCTGTAGCTGGTATGCAAAATGAATAAAAAATTTTAAAAAGTATTTTTCAACAGAGAAATATTATGAGATACCAACATAATTTTAAATTCTCAGGATAGCAATATTAAGAAAAATAGGGTGAAAGCTAACTTTTTGGATTGCCTATCCTCTATCTATCTATCATCTATTTATCTATCGATCCATTCATCCAACTATCTATCTATGCACATATGATTTTGCCTGCTATGGGCTACTGAGAAATGCATGAGTATGTGTGTCCTTAGTAACCAAAAATGTGTGTCATATTCACCTGAACAGCCTTTAATATATCTCATATAAATTTTGTGAACAGAATCCTGGTCCTATGTAAGAAGAATACTTGAGTATTTTAAATACTGAAACATCTTTTTAGAGAAAGGCTAATAATAATACATTTAACCTAAATAAATAAATTAATACTATTTTATGTATAATCTATCCAAAAGCACTTATGGGCTTTTTCATTTATTCATTTTTATAGTGGTTCAAAATCCTGGTTATATTTTTTTATAATTTCAATACATTACAAGACAATTTGATTGGAAATATTTAATTTGCACTTTTATTTAATAAAATGTGTAACTGAAAAGTAAATCTAAATTTATTTCACACTTACTGTTTTCTAACCATTAGAATCACCATGAACTTTTTAGATGTAAATTTGTTCCTTGTGGGGGTGTAACAGTAGTAGATATTTTCTTAGAACTTAAAACATACTAACTACCTATCTGAAAAGCTTAATCGCTAGCCTGCGCACACACACACATACACACACTCAAAATTATTTTTCAATGGAAACTATTGTTTTCAAATGTGAGATTTTAAGGAAAAAGAAATTTTGCTCATCTTTCCCACTTGCTATAGTGTATGTACCCAACAGTGTATATGGGAAATGACTAAGCACACAACAGGGTTTCAAAAGAATGTGCTGTCTGTGCTTCAGGCTTTCAAATATAGGATGATTCTTACTAACCTTCAGGTCTAGTCCATTTATTTAAGCCCATCAGTGGTCCTAAAAGGCTTATAGACTGCTACCACACCTTACTCCATCACAAAATAAACCTACCAATACACACGTATATTAAAACAAAGCAAAGCAAAACAACAGGAAAAATATACATGGTATTTTCAAGTACAAAAGGACTGGTTTTGCTAATGCAAATGTAAGTGCAAGTGGTTATTTTTGAGAAAGACATGTACCATTAGGTAATTAAGATTTATTTGTTGTTGTCAGCCTAACATGAGTTTCTTGTAGTAAATCAAAGCAGTAAATCATGAGAATCAATCATTATGTTGTACTTACTTGTGACCACATTTGAGGTTTTTCTTTTTTACAGCTGGGCACTTTAATTGGTTGATCTCCTAGCTGATAAATTTATAACCTAAAGCAGGAAAAGGAGTAAGATTGTTTTTGTACTATTGTTTTTTTTTTTATTGTGCTGTGATTTTGCACTCTTTTATAGAAGGGCCTCAGTAGAGATGCTTGCATAATAGATTTAAATTATTTCTTTGTTTAAAACTTTTCAGTGATAAAATAACATATGCTCATAGATTATGTGGATGTGTTCCTTTGTAACAATACTTCTGTTAACATAGTGATGTTCATAGGCCAGTCATAATTTTCAAATGAGAAAAAAATAACCAAAATTTCTGCTTTATTTTACAGTTTATCTATACCATATATGTTTACATAAACACATGCATATATGTATGGTATGAATATGCACATATGTATAACATACACATGGATGCATATGAATACATACACACATATAAACCTATGTGCATGTATATCGTTGTATCTTAGCTTTTCTCATGCATCTTTTAATGCATAAAATATTTTGTAATATATGGCTTATATGCAACCATTTATAAACAATGAAGTTGAATGTTATGCACTAAATGGGAGTTGCTTTGCACATTACTAAGCAGGTCAGAAATCGTTGCTCAGAATGGTACTTTCTTCATCAATGATTCACTTTAAAAATATCCAGTACAGCACTGTCCAAAAATGAAATAGGGGCTGCCAATACAGAGACACCATTCTTTCCCCTATATTCTAATAGTTAGCAAGCAAAAACCAAGCAAAGTTGATGGAATCCCTTAACTCTACTTAAGTGATGAATTTAACTTAAAAAGGAAACATTATACTTATATATTTAGGTATATTTAGAGAGTATATAATCATGTGTAAGAACAATTAAAATACACCATGAATTTAAGAGAGAGAGCGTGAATGGGTTACATGGGATGGACTGGTTGAAGGAAAAAGAAGGGGGAAATTATATAACTATATCTCAATTTATAAAAACATTAAATAACTATGGCATTGGTCTGTTTTGAATTCTTTCCTCCAAGCCTATTTTAAGAGAGACTAACCATATTTCAAGCACACCGTGGTCACATATGTAGCAGTTCCCCTACTGGATAACACAAACTATATTCATAGTGAAATTTTGCTGTGATTTGCTGAATATATGTCACTTTGTCTAGAAAACTAAAATGCATGACCAGGTCAAAATTATTTTTAACAGTTTCTTCTAAGTAAAATTACAAAGAAATGTGCGATTTATTTCTAAAGGCAGCACAGCCTTGCCTACAGAGTGCGGGGCTCTTTGATAACCATTTGTGCTCTTGGCAAGTTTGGGAATAGACTCTCGAGATCCATACAACACCGACAGTTAAATATCCGCCATCATAGTTGAAGCTGCTCCTTGAAATTAGTTCACATAATTACCTGTCAGTGGAATATATCATTGGTTTTGGTTTTTTCAAAACTTTTTTTTTAAATTTTAACATCGTTAAAGAGCACTTAGAAAATGGAATGAAATATTGGCATGACACAATGAGTGAAAAAAATAATTCCTTTCTATCTCACTCTTCTATGTAAATGTATGAATTTCCCAGTGTTGGAAATTCGGCAGCATTAATCGATGTGGCTTAAAGAATAGCCTTACTTTGAAGCAGGGTTCAGTGAGACATTACGTATCGTGCAGTCATATTTACAAAATGAATCTACCTCCAAGCTGATGCATTGTCATACACTGTTGCTTTGTTTGCTTCTGTGATCTTCTTCTCTGAGTTCAATGGTGCATATCAAGTTTACAACCACAGTTTATTATCAAATGCGTTGTGTGATTAATGGGATAGCTCATCTTTAATCAGTCGTCGATTTTTTTCCCCCAATGAGTCTTCTAGCCTTAAGCACAATATCGTCACAGGCTTAATGTTTTACAATAGTTTTTTTTTTTTTGTCTACTTTCCTTTCTATTTATTTTTAACAAAAGAGCTGTCATGTGAATACTGCTAATAGATTTAATAAATCATCCTGTGAAGCTTCTGTATTTCAAAGGACCTATTTGTTTAGCTCGGCAAGAGTGCTTTGTGTTTTGAATTAACAATAACTTTTGGGAAAATGATAACTCTAGTATACTGCTTGCTTTGCAATAAGTCAAAAGACATCCCTCCCTACCCTCACCATCAGAGAATATTTATATTCCCACTTGATTTTACCTACCTCAATTTTACTTAGTGTCACTTGTGTCTTGCCCTTGATGCTTCCTATAAAGGGTATGACATTATAACAATTTGAACATCTTACAAAAATTCATAAAATGACTTACAAATAGTAGCAGCTTTAGGAAATGACTTCAGGATATGACTAATTCTTATACCAGGAGTTTGTTATTAATCTAACAGATGTGTTCAGCAGTCAGAACCAACACTTCAAAATTTCACAGTAATTTCTGTGTCCTAGAAATCACAATATTAGCTGTTAGGAATATTTCCTAAGCGAGCTCTCTGACGACACAAAAATTCCCAATCAAGCCAAATCAAAACAAGCCAAATTAAGAATTATCCAGGTTTAATGGGAGATCTGCGCTCTCCAGTGGCCCCTCGGGAAGCCACAGGAATGCAACCCCCAGGAAGAAGAAAGGGAGACCATGTGTTCTTCTTTTGAGGGATCACTTAAGTACCGGGATAGATGCGAGGGACTGGGGTCTACGCTCCCAACCTAACATTAACTATAGTACTTTAGTTTCCCTACAAAGAGTACTGTAGTATATAATATTAAAAAAGAAACATTCAAGCAATAACAACAACGATGATAATGAGAACAACAACAAAAAAAAACCTACAAAGACTGAATAGCCTCTCTACATTTTGGGAAGAGCGAGGCTGGTAAACTAATATTCCATTCTGGAGCAAAGAAGGATGAATCAGTGACCAAAGAAATATGGTGTCTGGTGGCAAAATCTGGAATTTGTAACTGTAGAAGAATACTGATGCTCAAGTGTCCTGCTCTGGGGAATCCTAGATAAGAAGGCTTTTCTCCAGCAGCTATGCAATTCCAGAGACTATTTCACTGAATGACATGAACTAGAATATTATAATCATGTGGACAAACCCCTGTATTTTTACCTTTAGCAGTGACTTTTCTGCCTCTGTGGCGGGGGGGTGGGGGGTATCATCATTGCATTTTTTTTTTTGAGTCAGCCATCCATACACAATCTTCTTTGTGGTTTTGGTTCAAATTTTGAGTTTCCAGATTTTGATATTTGCTTTTGACTGAAAGAACTTCTGACCTTTGATAGGTTTTCAAAGTTGTTGGGTTTTAGCTATAGGCAAACATGGAGTGGCCCCTATCGATTTTTGATCTTGCATAGACAATTGAATTGCTCACTGACCAGAGGGAAAGCATTCATTTGATTAGAGTTCTTTGCATGCACTTTCATCCAGGGTTGAAAGCTCACTCGTTATCAACCTGCTATGACATCTGTTGAGATTCATTCCTAAGGAAACTAGTAAACCAACTACAATTAAGACAGTATGCAGAGATAAATATAAATTCTATGATTCCTTTCATTTGACTCGTTTCTTAAATTTAATGTGTTTTTCTAAGAAATTACAAAACACTCCTTTGTTCACAGCTGTGAGTGTGTACTTTTCCTGTATTGCTAGTGAAAAAGCACCCACACTTGCTCCCAGCTAGCTATCTTACATGAACATATGCACAACAGGCAAAAGAATGCTTGCATTGACTCGAAGCCATGCAATTTGTACTATAAACATCTCTATCAAGACATAGATTAAAAGTTAAAGATCACGGCAAAAGCACGTCCTGCATATTATGCGGCAATGTGTGGCCTTCATATTACAAGCTCCACTGGTTCATTCCAGGGATCCTAAAAGCATGATTCTTTTAAATGCCTCCATCTGGACTAGAAGGAAAATTAGAACATCCATTTTCTGCTATGTCCCACTGCATCCACTGCCAGTTCCAAATTGAGCAATGCACTTGAATTCTATATTCAAAGAAGCTTTTTGTTCCCAAGTACTCCAGGTTCTTTTCCATAACGCAGAGTGAGGATGGACTATGAAGGCATCCTGGCAACACCCTCACGCAGCTTGTTTCCACAAACAGAACAAGTGGTTGCGACTCAGTAACAGCTTCCAAGTGAGCATTCTGCAGTTTGCCAAAGATTACATTTCTGTCAAATGAGGCTCATGTCATTTTATTACTCACACTCTTGATTAGAGCTCAAACAAACAAACAAAAAACACAACAAAAAAGGACAGAAGGATATTTGTGATTTCTATTTTTCTTTCTGAGTGGAAATCAGCCATTTGTTTAGTATGCAAGAGAAAAGAGAAGGCCCAGGGGAATACCAGCTTGTACTGAGAACAATTACTTTACCAAAATGTGTCCTCCCATCCTCAGAAATCCCTTAGTCAGGCTCAGGAATTAGCCCCACTGCAAGACCCCCTGATGTCCTATCAGATGCAATTAAGGCTGGACTGCAGGGCTCTGCACTAGAGTAAGGCTAGACAGCATGGCTCTGCACTAGAGGCCCTGGTTGTTGCATTCCACAGCTTTCCAGAGTCTTCCTCAGTTAACCATACATCAACAGTAACTTTAGTGTGTTGATCTCAGGGAAGCCTTTGCAGAGACACATCCCATCAGCAGTCATTTCAGTCTTCTGGGAAGCTTCACCACTTCCCTCTCTACTTCTGCTGTTTTTGCTGTGGTTTGAAATTGCGATGGCTTTCAATGCATCAAAAGTGGAAGAGCAGCAACGCAGGACTCTTGGCTAAACATCTTACATACATTATCTCTAATATGCACTAAACTTTGTGATATGTAATTCATTATGACTCTAATCTTCAAGGCAAACTAAAGCTCCTATTTAACTAGTTATTTATCATGAAGCTCCTATATCACTCAGTTACTCTACAAAGACAGGAGCTACTAAATATTAGTAGAGGTACATCACTCTGTCCCTCTATACTCAGCGATAGAAAGGGAATGCAGTGTTCCAGCCTCCGGCTGTTCTTCATTGTTTGAATGCTGCATAGTCGTGTCGGAATGCCACACTGTCTGATAAACCTTCCAGAACCATTTTAATGCTGGTGACTTCGAATGATAACTCAGAAACAATAAAACCCATTGCAAAAGTACTGTCACCCTACTTTTTCTCATTTCTTACTCAGAGAGCACAAAGGACTGCAATGATTCCTCCTGTTTCCTAAAGGAAGAACACATTTGAAGAGAAGAGGAAAGATTCCTAAAGGGGAGAAAAATAATAACCACCACAATAAACCAAGCCACTTACTCTGAATTCAGAGGTTCTGGCTAGTTCAAACAACTAATAAAGAAAATGGGAAGAATATAATTTGCAGCAATTTTGCAAAAGAGGAGAAATAAAACTTTACTTTTCAAATAGCCCTGGCTGTGCATCAAGCCAAGCGAGCAGTATGCTGGGGCGGACGGTAATGTGATTACGCTGGTAATGATATGCATTAGGTACATTATGGGAAACAATAATGCTCCCTACCAAACGCACTCCATCTAGTTATTGATTTTTCTTAATGTTAAAAGCACTACTCTAAAACCGAAAAGAGATATCCTTTATTTATTCTCTCTCTCTTTCGGTTTCCAAGTCCATAGATCCTTAGATGCAGAGTAGTATAGCAAGATAATGGAGTAATGTATATCTAATCTGACACCTACTGGGCCGAAGTAATGTTTCAGATAGAAACTACTAGAAATGCTTGGGGGTGGGGAGAGCCATCTAACAAAGAAAATCCAACCGCAACTTTGTTTTCTTTTTGTCTCATCTAATTTTCTAAAACAGCTTTGCAAACCCAGGATAGTTTTTTAAACAAATAGCGACTTGTTAATTATACCCACAATGCCAAGCTTATACATCTATGTTAGCATTTTCTTCTCCCATAGTGCATATTCCGTCTATTTGGGTTTTTAATGCATTATTATTGTAAGCGAAAAAGCTATCTCTTTCCCTGGCTTCCTTCTCCGGTAAAATCACATTCTCTTGAATGCATGTATACACACACACACACACACACACACACACACACACACAGAGAGAGAGAGAGAGAGAGAGAGAGAGAGAGAGAGAGAGACTCCATGTTGCTCTCATTCTGCCTATAATCCCTTTTTTAACACTCAGTAATACTTGGATTCTAACAAATATCAGAAAACAAAATCAGCAGATACGTGGCACAGTAAGTTTTGATTCTACTTCGCTTCACACAATAATTTTTATGGTCTTCATTAAATGTCATTCCAGGCTGGGTTTGTCAACTTAGTAATTAAGGGAAATAATAGTCTGATGTCAAAAGTCCCCTATCGGGCTCCTCAGTTCTCTTAAAAATAAGCAAGCCATCTATTTGTGCCAACCTCTTGGCAGATGACCGGTTCTCATTTCCCTCATCCATCTCATTCCTCCAAAGCTTTACTTTTTTAGCTTTAGCAGAGAATAAAAAGCATTTATTCTTGTCATTTTCACTTGGCCAATTTCACTTAAGCTACCCCCAGAGGTTCTGAAACAGCGTGTCCTGAGAAAGAGTCCTACTGTCAGAAAAATAGCAGTGGACAACATCTCCTTTGCTTCGTATGTCACCAAAGAACACCATACACATACTTTTTCGTTTCAGAAGTTTTCAGACGTTTAGTGGTGCACAATTAAGGGTGAAAGTACGTCAGCCTTACCAATGTGCTTGAAATAATGCTTCTGCTTAGTATTGTAAGACTAGTGATTAAGAAAGAAAAAAATATTTTATTTTTAAGGATCTTGCTATTATACAAAGTTTTCATTTTGCAGGTAGCCTGCTTGCTTTATAATCACTTAAGAATACAAAATATTATATCCTGCTGTAGGAAAGCACACAGAAACAGGAATTAATCTGATTTTTCTAAATGGCTATCAGCCAAATTAGAATGATTTCTCTCAAATCGAGGGAAAGGGTTGAATCTTTAGGTCCAGAGAATAAGGTGTAGTTCCTTTGTTTCTCAATCCACTAACAGTAATTTCCCCTTCTCACCTATGAGCCTTTGTCAGTGACAACTTCAGACATCTTGTTATCTCAAGGATTTTTTTAATGGCGAAACTGGTGTGTGTGTGTGTGTGTGTGTGTGTGTTTATGTGTGTGTCCTTGTGTCTCTCTCTTTGTGTATGTTTGTCATTGCACTTAAATTTGAGAAGTTTTCTCTTTGAAAGGACTTTCTGTGTTCTCTGTCTTAGGCAAAAGAATTTTAAAACACCTTAGTTATGAACCCAAATTGACAAAATGAGCACAGTAATGAGGCACGTTTTCCTAGAATTTTGAACGTGAGTTGTTTTCTACTACAACATTAAATATTAATTTATTATAAGAGTTCTACAAGCTTATATTATTTACTAAGAGTAAATAGTAGACATTAATTTCAAAGCACTTCCAAAATAATGGTGGTATTGTATATAATTTATTCTCTGATAAAAATAGCATTAGTTGAGCTCCAATATATAAAATATTTAGAGAATTAATGCATTTAATTTGTAAAAGATCTCTATACATAGTAAAATCCATGAACTTTTCTACCATCTGATAATATCAATTTTAAGATGTTAAAAACACTTGTGTTGGAGTCAACTAGATAGCTCAATGGAGAAAAACATTGCTGCAAAGCTTGATGAACTGAATTTGATAACCAGGGCTTGAATGATGGAGGGAGAGAATCATATACTGTTTCCTAGCCTACACATTTACTCTGTGGCACGTCACGTCTGCATGCACACAAACTCTCTTCCTCTCTTCCTCTCTTTCTGTCTCTCATATGCTCTCTCTAACATACTCATACATACACACAAAGACAAAAGAATAAATAAGGTATTTATTTCAATATAATTATTTATTTACTCTCTTTATTTGTATAAGTTTACTATTAAAATAGAATAATTCTTCTAGCTACAAATCATATCCATCTATCAGATTATGTTTATTACAGGTATTTATTGCTAGTTGGTTATTATAAAACTAAGAAAAATATTTAAAATATTTTTGTATCTTTAATAATTATTTCAGACATTTTAATGAAAGTTTATTTTACAAGAATTGTAGATGCTGTTAACCAACTTCTTAACCCATAAAATGGGAGTATTAAAACCCATTTATCTGGATGACATAGGGATTATATAGTATATGCAAATTCTTTGCAGGGATGAATGCTACATATTAGGTGTACACAAAATACAATTTTGCCTTGTTTCTTTAATTTTTATAATTATTTTAAAAAATAAAATTATCCATCTTACCTAAAATTGAGTATGGAAAATGCACAAGTAGTCAATAGACTAGCTCTTGTCCAGACAAACAGAAACAACTGGTACCTCTATACTATGCTTTAGGAAAAATTCAATCATTTTTTCATTAAAAATTTTTACAAAATTAAACTTATTTAATTTTTGTGCTACAATTTCTGGGAATGTAGTAACCATAAGGCCTATGTTTTCATGGGAAGGGGATAATTTAATATACCATGTGGCAGTAAATCAAAATCAACCAGGTTAAAAAAAAAATGATGGGCATGGGTGAAAGTCATGGGCCTTTTTAAATAGGTGGAATAGGTGCTGTCATGAGGTCATACTTGAGGTAACAACTGGAGGAAGTAAGGGCATCTGAACTGGTATTGTAAGGTGTTTGTATGTTCTAGAAATAGTGAGGATTCCGATGCTGTGGTGCCCCAATAGCTTCTTTCTAGATTACTGTCCTACTCTTCGGATAACAGTGTAAGTGTTTGCCCCATCCCATAGAAACTTTTTCAAATACTTTTCCTTTCTGCATTATATCATTAATTGGCGGATTCTTTCAGTGTGCCAGTAATCACAGTGGAAAATGTGATATCTACATTATTCTCCCAAATATTCTACTTGTCCATCATCAAAGCAAAAATGTGGTCAGTGACATTTCATGGGTGAGAAAATGAGAGCCCCGAGGCACTGGTTAGTTTACAGCCGCTGCAGTGCCAGGACAGAATAAGACTCATCTGTAAATTCCAACTCTTCGTAGTCTGCAGCCTCTACCCTGCCACCCTACTGCTCAATATGCTCTTCAAATACAAGCTCCATTTAGCATCTTCAGTGACAGTGATCTTGCTAGGTTTAGATGGATGTCACCTCCCCAAGTCACCAAATGCACCTAAGTACAATGAATGTGAAGCACTATATATCTAGATCCTGAGAAGAATAAAGATTTCTTGTGAAAAAGAAAACAAACTACTGGGTGGGATTTTAATAGAAATTATTCACAATCACATAGTTAACAAGAGAAGTCCACCATTTACAGAGCAGATGCAGTACATTTTACAAACACATAGGAGAGACACAATCAGATTCAGAAACAAAGAAAATAAAGGCTGTTAAAGGAAAAAAAAATAAGCAAAGCCTTCATCTCCTAATACATCGAGTTTCTTCAAATAAAACACTCATAATAGTACATTTTATACAGTGTCTACAGCTACCCTGATAATGTAGTGTGAGTATACCTTTCTGCTTTGCTATTGATATACAAGCCACAAAATTTGTAAGCACCAGATGAGATTCGCTCTTCAACTTTAACATTTAAAGTAAGAAAAGTTCAGTGAGTGAAGCAGACAAGCAGGAACTTCCAAAATATTTTTCTCAAAACATTTAAAGGGGTTTGGATTTGTTTTGTTTTGTTTTTCCAAAGCAGGAATCATCTACATGCTGGCCAGCTATCATACTTAATTAAATTTGTAAGGGTCACATCAGAGGTAAAGAATATTATCTATCCAAGTAACGCAGTCAGAATATTAATGCAGTCAAAGGGTTTTCAGCTGCCCTTTCTGCCTTGCCCTTCTTATAGACATTATTTGTTAGAATAAAAATATCAAGCTAAACAGATCTACTAACTTATAACCTTTGTTTAAGTCTAATTGGGATATTTCATAAATTTATCAATTACTGTGGTCAATAAGTTTTTAGACTGAGGTTTCATCCATCTGTTCTTATTCAAATAGAGGAGGATATTGTTTGTCTACAGGAAGGAAATGTATCCTAAGTAAATGTGTCTTTGCCATTTGCTCACTACCATTAATACTTAAAGTGCCATAATTCCAGAGCACTTCAGAACTGCGGGGCAGGAGTTATTGATGTGAATATTACAACTAGCAACTATAAAAACCTTATCGAAATTCACCACTGTACCCTGGTGATTCCTTTAGCAGGCTGTTCTTTTATGACGCCATCTTCCTGTCAAGCTGCTACTTCACACAAGCTGATGTTTCATGGTTACAGCTCAGGTTTTACCCTGGACTATCAAGATTTTCTAATGAATAGATTAAGGTCATTTTCATCTTGAGACTGTCAACATTTGCCAACGGATTACTAAAGAGATAACTTCTCCACGTTGCTTGATTTCTTAAGCAGGGAGTCAGTGGAAAATGAACAGGGAATTTTGGAACAGTTAAAAATCTCACATCCTAAAAATCATGTGGAATCATGAAAATCGTTCAAACATTCTGAGCCCCAGGTTCTTTTATGGGAATATACTGAAAATAGAGTCGATAGCATTTTAGTTCTGATTGCTCAAATAGCACAAATCCCTAAAATTGACTTCTATTTGTGTTTATATAATCTTGCAAACATATAAAATATATTATAATTTAGTGAATAATGTTGTGTGTGTGTCACTTATGGTTTCTACTGGTGTGATAAAACACCATGGCCATCAGCAAAGAAAGTCAGAAAAGGAACTTGCAGCAGTAACCTGGAACCAGGAACTGAGGAACAAGCTAGAGAAATGCTTATTACTATCTTGTTTATTAAGTAATTATTATTACTATCTTGTTTATTGTTGCTCAGGTTGCTATCGTATACATCCCAAAACTACCTTCTGTGAAGTAAGGTCAGTCACAACATTGTGAACCCTTCCACATCAACCATTAACTAAGAATATACACAGAGATCTATTTATTAGTGATATTTTTTCAATTAAGATACACCCTAACTAAACAACTCTAGCTAGGGTCAAGATGATATAAAGCTATAGGTAACCAAATCTATTTTGTTTCTTTTGGGTATATTACCTTTGAAATACTATACAAATATTCTATTAACAAATATAAATGAATTTGTTGAACATTATCACAAATAATTAAATGTAAGTTAAAATGATAATTGAGCCATTGCATAGACTCATGTCACTACATACCACAAGCAAAAGACCCTGTGTTAAGCTTGATTCATGAACTACTGTCTATCTCATTCATGACACTGATTCCCTTCCATTTCATAAATCCATACAATATTTCCAAAGTGCAGTCAATGTGACAAGAAGAGCTTGAATAGAAATTTTATTCAAAACAATTCAAAGGATGAAAAGTGGAGAAAAACTAGGAAAATTCCCATTCTGTTCTTTCACATGACTAATATAAAGAGAAGTATGTGGAGCAAAGCATAGTAAGATTCATGACCTAAGATCTTTCATATAGATATCAGTAGTAATGTTCCAGTAAGTGCCGCCGTGGGACAATGATCTTGTACCCTGTAAAGACTTGTCACTTGTTTGGGTGTAATAAAATGCTGATTGGCCAATTCTTAGACAGGAAGTAAAGGCAGGATGACCAGAACAAAAGAATTCTGGGAAGAGAAAAGGTTCAGTCTTCCGTCGTCACCCAGACTGAGAGGAAGCTAGATGAGAATGCCTCACTGATAAAGGGTACCAAGCCACATGGCTGACACAGAAAACAAGTATGGGTTAATGTAAGATGTAAGAATTAATTAATAAGAAAGCCTAAGCTAATAGGCCAACCAGTTTATAATTAATGTAGACCTCTGTGTGCTTCTTTCGGACTGAGCTGTTGTGGGAATGGGTGGAACAGAAACCTCTGTCAACAAGTAGGGAAATGATAAATTTTATAATTAGTATTGTTTTGGTAAATGAGCACTACCCTAACACAAATTAATTCTAGTCACTATCATTTTTCATTGCTCTTTCCTTCCATTCATCATCTTGGAAAATACCATTTGAGATGACCAATTTTTGGTTCTTTATTCTGTAAATATCACTGTTTTCAATAATATTTAATAATTTCTTCAACTGAAATAAATTTTAGTCTTGTGTTAAATAGTATAGTATTTCAAATTATATTTGATGATAGCAATGTTTAAGTTTCACATAAAATGTGAAAGACTTATAAACACCAAAAATTAAAATCTACAGCAATATATAATTTTATAGTAAATATTCTATTTACATAGGTTGAAGTATTTCCTAGACAATTTTGATATGAAACTGTCCTTGTACACAGGTAAAATTGTAACAAAAGATTTCTTAATATCCACTTTTCAATATATAGAAACTGTCTTTTGGCACTCACAATTCATTTCAGAAAAGACAATATAAAATTTTAAACAAAATTATGGATAGATCTGCTAGGACTGGCCATTTTTAATTTACTTCCTTTATCTTCTACCACTTAAACACACACAAACTGGCTACAGTGTGGAGGCCGAATTATGAGCCAATAACTCATTGATTAAAATGCTTCTTGTATATGGAAACTCCAAAGATCATAAGGACAGATAATGGGTCTGGATATGTTAGTAAAGCATTTATGCAATTTTGTTCCCAATGGAATATCAAACATAAGACAGGTATTCCTTATAATACTCAAGGACAAGGAATTGTGGAGCATGCCATGGCTCCTTCAAAACACAACTTCAAAAGGTAAAAACAGAAGAATTAGACCTCAATCATCACAAATTTATTAGTTATTTTCTGATCCCCAAACCCATACCCTGGAAAGTGGTATGTTTGTTGAAGCAAGTCTCCAACAATACAGCATGAAGTGTGTCTCAGTGTGATTCTGTGTGTGTGTGTGTGTGTGTGTGTGTGTAGTGTAGTGTATTTCTCACCTGATATAAGAAAAGATAAAACCACCAGGAAAAACTGTCTTTGCCCATAAGCTTTGGGTAAAGAAAGCGACTGTTTCATTATACTTGCAATTGTCATTTCAAAGCCCTGTCTCTGATTTCTTAAGGCTCTGCTAGCTTTCTGATATAACTAGATGGAGATCATTCTTCTGTGACCAAGTTACATCTCAATACAGAGCCCTCATTTTTCATGTCTCCTGCTTAAAAACAAACAGCAAGCTCCAAAGAAAGGCTTGCGCTTAGCTGATCTAAACCTAGACAATAATAGTGGCATTTTCAGAAATGAAACCAGCAATTCTCAAGGGACTCACTTCTTAAATGTTTATCTGCAAAGCACATCCCAACATATCTTGATTTTGGATATGAACTAGATTTTATCTTCCCAGACAGGTCAATATGCTTTATGACACTGGTTTAAGAGAACTTCTGGGTACTACCGTTATTTTCTTCTGAATATTTTACCTAATAGCTACATTTGTGCCTTTTTGCATAAACATTCCTACTGAAGAATTTTATACTCAGCAAATAAAATTTTAAAAGCAGTGCATTATCTGAGCTAATAATTCACATGTAATCAGAGCACTGTATAAAAATAACACTTGGGAAGTAATCAAATTGCAAGTTTATTTTTGTCTCTTAGTACCCATTTAAAATTTATCCTGTAGGGAAAGCAGTTCCTTTTACATTTTTGGTAACAGATACCTCTCCAATAACTATATTACAATCCCCTGTCTCAATTTAGTAATTAGATATATCCAATGCATACGCCAATCCTTTTCAATCATTTTCTTCCTCTAAAGCTGAAGTCTATCATTGGTAACCCGTTGTCTTTGAAGAAAAACTCATGTTCTCTTCTCATGTCTTTCCTGCCCAGCTTTCCCATCCTTTTCCTCATTTGACCATTTTCACAATCTCAGCAATAACTAGGGATAAAGTAGACAGGGGCCAGAGAGGATTGCTTGCTGCTCTTGGTCCAGGGAGCTGATGTCAGGACAGGTAGCTGACTCCACTGAGTTCCTGGGCAGTTTCCCATTCAACCTTCACTTCGGTGACCAGATCACTTCTTCATCCTTTGCTTCTGTTCTCTCGTTGCCTATAATTTACACATTTGGGGGCCCTCTGACAGACTACAAAGAAATCTTTTTAACACTATATCTATATTCAAATAGAAAAACTTTAAGAAGTAAAGAATATTTATTTCGTATGATAACAATCCCTGCTCTTTTAAAGCTATTTTAATGCCAAGCCTCTTACTTATTTATCTATATGTACTTTTGTGCTACATAGAAATTATAACATAAAGATCACATCTACATAAAAGCACTGAAATTCAGCTACTTTTGAAAAACAATATTTAAAAATATACTTAAAGCAAACATATTTTTTTATTCTTTAGATTTTACCTTACTTCATCAAACAAGAAGGCTACTTATAAAATGTTTTAAGGAAATAACAAATCATACTTCTTTAGTTAGTACCAAAATTTTTGAGGCAATTTCCAGCATCACTTAATATTTATACATAATATTCTCTTTCTACTTATTAACGGTAGTGTTGTAGTTTAGTGGCAGATAATCACAATATACAACAAACCCACCTTAAAGCAGGTCAGGTGGAGCTTGCTTAAAAGGGGCCCTTTGCATGCGTGAAGAGTTTTATGCAGCTATGCAACACAAGGCATAGTTATGAACAACTGTGGGACCCTGGGCTGACTTTGTATTCGCCTGAATGCCTGACAGGTGCATCTTACGAGGTGACAGTGTGGGGGTGAGCATAATACCTGAATGTTAACAGGTAAGAAGAAAGGAACCACAAAATTTTCAAATTAGGAGTATCTAATTTGGAAGTTAATGAACTCTGTAACTACTCATTGCTTACTTTAGTAGTATAGTGAATGCCTTTGAGTAACACTATTCTAGAGGAAACCCTCTTGTCTGGTTGCTACCTTTAGTCAAAATTTCTAGTCTTTTTATGTCAAGTTTCATCAAATCTAAAAGAGGCTTCACCATGTTATTTCCATCTTTGTCAGGATGCCAGGGGATGCAATGAGATGATACCCATCAAGCTCAGCTTAAAGCATGGAACACAATTCATGCATAATAATTACTATATATTTTACTATCTTCTTTAAATGAACAGTAGTAATTATTTGTGTAAGTCAGAATAAAAGCTAATAGATATTCAATGATAACTGCATTAATTACCTGACTATATGTTATGACTATAGTCTATTTTTCCTGGTGATCTTGAGGAACAAGCATGCAATATTGAAATGGAATAATTTGAATATACAATATATTTACTATGTATTAATAATACAAAATGGAATTTGATTTTATGTTACACAAAGCTTGTTATTTTCTTTGATTAGTTATTCAGGATTCCAGTGATACTAGAATACATCTTTTGAATAACCAAATTTCATCATTTCAAAGAGAAATTCAGAAATAAAAGTTGAAAGACATTTTAGTACAGCAAGAGAGGCTATCACTGCAGCCTTGAAAGCATATGCAATCTATCATGTAATTATGAAATACAGACATGCAGTCTGCTTCTCCCTGCATACACACACAATGAAATCTCAAAAAGAAAACAAAAGAAAATTTATGAGCTTGGTGCTTAAAACTGGAGCAAAGGAAACCAACCTACAAACCACAATCCCAGAGAACTTAGACAACAATGAGGACACTAAGAGAGACTTACATAAATCTAATTTACTTGGGAAGTAGAGAAAGACAAAATCTCCTGAGTAAATTGAAAGCATGGGGACCTTGGGGGAGGGTTGGAAGGGGGAGGGGAGAGTCAGGGAGGGGAGCAGAGAAAAATGTAGAGCTCAATAGAAATCAATAAATTAACCAAATAACTCTGTTAGGATCCTCCTTGTTACCCTGCTTCTGTGAGACTGTGGATTGCAGCCTTTTTTGCTTTGCATCTAATATCTTCTTATGAGTGAGGACATACTATGTTTGTCTTTCTGGGTCTGGGTTACCTCACTCAGGATAACTTTTTACTAGTTCCACCACCCATTTGCCTACAACTTTCATCATGTCATTAAAAAAAAAAAAAAAAAAAAAAAAAAAAAAAAAAAAAACACTGAGCAATACTCCATTGTGTAACTGTAAGACCTTTTCTTTATCTATTCTTCAGTTGAGGGTCATCTAGGCTGTTTCCAGGTTCTGGATATTAAGAATAATGCTTCTATGAACATAGTTGAGCAAGTGTCCTTGTGGTGTGATTGAGCTTCTTGGAGAATATGTCCAAAAATGGTATTGCTGGGTATTCAGACAGATTGATTCCAAATTTTCTGATAAACTGTCAAAGTGATTTCCAAAGTGACTAGGAAGGGGAAATAGATAAGATCTTCCAGGTACACTGGAAGCAGGAAGAAGGAAGGAAGGTTTGGGGATGGGGGAGCGAGGGGACAAGATGGGGGAATTAGAACAGAAGGGAATAGCATGGGCTAGTTGGGGGAAGGACACAGAGAGCAATGAAAGAGCTATCTTGATAAAGGGAGCCATTATTGGGTTAGGGAGAAACCTGATGCTAGGAAAAATCCCAGAATGACCCCAGCTAAGACTCCTAGCAATAGTAGAGAGGGTGCCTGAACTGCCCTTCTCCTATAATAGGTTCTCCTATAATCTTCTACAATCCCAATTGCCATCATAGGGCCTTCATCCAGTCACTGATGGAAGCTGATGCAGAGATTCACAGTCAAGCACTGGGCTGAAATCCTTGAGTTCAGTAGAAGAGAAAGAGGAGGGATTGTTTGAGCAAGGGGGTGGGTGAAGATCATGATGGACAAACCCAAAGAGAGAGCTGACCCAAGCTAGTGGGAGTTCATGGACTTTAGACTGCCAGCTGGGAAGCCTGCAATGACCTAACGAGGCCCTCTGAATCTGGGTGACAGTTGTGTGGGCTTGATCTGTTTATAGGGCCTCTGGCAGTGGTATCAGGATTTATCCCTGGTGCATGAACTAATTTTTTTGAAGCCCATTCCTTATGGTAGGATACCTCTTAGCTTTGATGCAGGGCGGGAATGCTTTGTTTCCTTCATCAACTTGATGTGACAGACTTTGTTGAGTCTCCATGGGAGGCCTTACCTTCTCTGAGTAGTGGATGGGCATGGAGTGGAGAGGAGGGGAACTGGAGGAGGGGAGAGAGGGTAATTGTATTTGGTATGTAAAATGAATAAAAACTTTGAGATGAAAATATTGAATAACTCTGACAGTTGTCAGAATACTGTTTTGTAAAGCAGGCTGGTCAAGTCAACTTCATTTGCTTCAGAGAAATAAGAAAAATAGTGTTCCTTAAGGGTTTCATATTATCTTTAGGAGATAATTGTGACTGGCATATAACACATGTAAATTCCTCTTCCCCAACTAGCCAAGGTTAGAGCAGCTCAATGTGTCTGTTGTCAGTAGTAAGGACTACTGATTCAAAACTGCCTAACATCTGCCTGACCAAAAGTGAAAGTCCTACATACTAGAAAACACAGCTAAAAAGAATCTTATGTTTTTTTTATGTGAGTGGATAAAGAAAACTGACATAGTACTTAATGGAATGGACACTAGACAGCTCCTATAAGGGAGACAGAGTGCAGGACCCGAATATAGTAACAGGCATAGGATTTAAAGCAAGAACCTGTGCAATAACTTTGCAGGTCTTGATGAGATGTTAGGTGGGCCAAACAGAAGGCACTGGGAGTGGCATAACATGAGAAAAGACAGTAGGCAAGTGTCCCATGTCATCCCCTCAGGTGTAATGCTACCTAACAGGATTTGATTTTTACCCTCTCAATGAGACTGTCCTTGATACCTCCCTTAAACTATGTTTATTTTAGCCCCATCTTGCCTCTCAGCATTAACCCCAATACTTATTCCGCTAATCATCCACCTACATAATCATAAGCTTAATGGATACAAGGTTGTTTAAGCTTTATGGACTGTTGTTGTTATATGACCTACATGCCTGATACATAGATATGTGTCATGATCTGTTAAGGTAGTGATGACTCATGTTACTGACTGTAAAGCTGAAGGGAGCTGAAGGAGGAAGAAGAGGCTAGACAGGTGTTCACTCTACTCAGTTTTCTGTGTCCAACTACTCATTCAAAAGGTAGCACATAACTTTGATCCAAGCTCTTGGGGGGTTGAGGTAGGCCAATCTCATAAAGTTCAGTGTCAGGCTGGTCTCCGTAATGAGTTCCCAAAACAGTAGAGCAACATAATAGTGAGACCCATGTCAAATACAAATGAACTAGTAAAACCAAAAATTAAACTCCAGTATTTCTATTATACACATACATGTGTGCATGCATGTGCGCTCTCTCTCTCTCTCTCTCTCTCTCTCTCTCTCTCTCTCTCTCACCTTTAATTTATTGCAAATTTAAAATAATTCATTTCATTAAATCTGAATGCAGATTACGATCCTCTAGTGTCTTGGGCATTTCATAAGGTCCCTTCTCCACATGTACCATAGTTAACAGCATGAAGCACTATACTTTGAATGTCACTTAACTCTTCATACAGAACAGCAGCCCTCATTCTCAAGAGTCTTCTTAAATACACTGCTTGATGTCCCCTCACTGCATTTGTTATGAGCAGAGTTGTTATGTTAGCATATTTGTTTTCTCTCTTTATGCACTAATACATAGATACCATGAGAGTATGAAGTAGCTTTATTTCGTCATCTTCCTCCTGACTCCTAGAAGTATAAGGAAAGGCATGTGACATAAACTAATTTTTTGTGAATGAAATAATTTAATGTTTTATATTTATGAAGAAATAATTTTTATGCTGTCCCAATGTCTTAAATAAAACTGTATCATTTTAACAACATATCATTGCAGTATAAAATAAAGCCAACAATAATATTTGTAAAAGTTTATATATTTACAAAATGTTTGTAAATATTTAAAAACTCCAAACTAAATGTATGGCTTGTTATCATGACCCTCATACAAATTATCCACAGGTGAAATAAAATTATATGAGGAAAAGTTGAAAAATTCTATCCATCAATATAGGTTTTTTTTTACAAAAGATCATATAGACAGATGTTTTAAAACATCTGAAGCTTATAGAGTTCTATATTTTTCATGAATAAATAATTTGCCTCCTGTAGAGATAATAACTATAGCCATTCTAATAATATTTTTATATTTTAAAAAATACATTTGTAAAATTGGTTATAGTAGAAAATTACTTACAAAATAACAACATTTTTCTTCCATTTTTTCTTTCTCCACAAACTCTCTGGCAAAAGGCCCATTTGTCTTGTGGGAAACCATGGATTTGAAAGAAAGAACAGTTACTTTTCTGAAATCAATCCCAACTTGCTTTTCACAGAAACCACACTTAAAACTCCAGTCTGCCCTGGACTGCTGCAGAGGGATTTGAGCTGTGAAGCTCCGTCAGAGCTGATGGCTGTTCTGAAACCATCAGGTCCCAGCTCAGCTCACAATGGCAGAGGTGACCCAATAGCACACTCTCCTTGACCAGCTGAGAGGATGGTGCCAACGCTGTCCTCTGTAGCATGACTGATACCCACTTATTGTTCAGACACTCGGTAGCTAGGTTAGCTTTAGTGAAGAAACATGGAGCAGCGGGAACTCATCCCAGCTGCCCTCATGGGGGAAGTTGGGAGTCTATAGCAGAGGTCGATTATTATTCTACATACAGTATAATCTCATGTCATTGTAAGCCTCCAGTCACTGGAGCGTAGACAGCTGCCTTTTTAAAGGTATCAGATATGATCCAGGCTTGACTTTCATGTCCCCTCTGCTCTTGTAAGTGCTAGGTGTTTCTAACATTTATTTTGTCTTAGTTTTTTTTTTTTATTAAATAAACAAGAAATGTCTTCTTTTCAGTAGAACCACACCGAGTGAATGTGTTGCATGGAAAAACCTGTTTCTCAGTGGCTAGCAACAACAAGGAGGCAACAAGGAATTGATGTTATATTTCTTATCTTTTCCTTTTGACAGTAAGTTTAAATGGAAGACATGATTGTAAATTCCATGTAAGAGCCCAAGTGCCCAGGAAGTGTACCACCAAAGACAACTGAAAGTTATCTGACCTGCATTTTGTCCAAGAAAAGCAGGTACATTTTCTCTCCCCATCTCCCCTTACCCCCAACCCACCCCACCCCAAGATCCCAATTTTCTCCCCGGCAATTTTGTCTACTTCCCTTAGCCAAGAGGATAACTATATGTTTTTCCTTGGGTTCCCCTTCTTACTTAGCTTCTTTAGATTCACCTATTGTAGACTCCGTGACCCTTATATATGGTTAGAAACCAATTATGAGTGAGTACATCCCATGTTCATCTTTTTGAGTCTGGGATACCTCACTCACCCAATGAGGAGCAGAAGGAGGGAGAACATGAGCAAAGAAGTCCGGACCACGAGGGATGCACCCACCCACTGAGACAGTGGAGCTGATCTATTGAGAGCTCACCAAGACCGGCTGGACTGTGACTGAAAAAGCATGGGATAAAACTGTACTCTCTGAACATGGCGAACAATGAGGGCTGATGAGACGCAAAGGACAATGGCACGGGGGTTTGATCCTATGTAATGTGATCGCTTTGTGGGAGCCCAGCCAGTTTGGATGTTCACCTTCCTAGATATGGACGGAGGTGGGAGGTCCTAGGTCTTACCACAGGGCAGAAAACCCTGACTGCTCTTTGGACTGGAGAGGGAGGGGGAAAGGAGTGGGGGGAGGGGGAGAAGGGTGGGAGGAGGGGGCATAGGGGGGGAGGAGGAGGAGGGAAATGGGAGGCTGGGAGGAGGTGGAAACTTGTTTTTTTTTTTTTCTCCTTTTCTCAATAAAAAAAGAAAAAAAAAAAAAAAGAAAAGCAGGTACAATTAATGGTCACTGCATAGGTGCCTATCAGACAAAATGTATCCACTAATGAAAGGTTAAATCTCCCAAACCATCCTTCTTTGAACTTTTCTATATTGAGATTTTATTTTTTAATGTACAATAAAATATATGTCAAATAATTATCTTATGATGTATATTTAAGGACATAATAGACATAGCAGTAAAAAAAGATGTAAAGCCAATTTTGAAAATTCCGGGCTCAATAATTTATAAGCGTTGTGGCCTTAGGATATTACTTTACCTCTCTGAGTCAGCTTTTCTGTCATAAAATGAAGATAATTGCAGAAACAGAACTGTCAGTAGCTGTTGCAAAGGAGCCTCCATTAAAGCCAAAATAAATGAACATCTTTTACTGTTTGAGAAAGACTCCTATATTGCATTTTCATGTGTACATTCATAATACAAATGAATGTAAATATGCGCGCCTGTTCTACATATATGTAAATATGCAGTATAAGGAACCCAAGCTTAATATATTTTGTCTTTTATAAAGATAGGACTTAAAATATATGTAAGAAAATCAAAATTATGTCAATAAAAGTCTGGTCTATTTTTTCAAAAATAAAGACAAAATTGTGAAAATTTAAAAAAACTGACTTTTTTAAAACAATAATTTGAAATTGATGTGTTCACTCCACAGTTAACAAAATTCATTGAGAATTTTAAAATATAAGTCTGCTTTATATTTCTTTTTCTTCTAGTCAATTCTGGAAGACCAAGAAATAGCTTCCTAGCAGCAAATTTGAAGGGGAAAAGTTTCTCCTGAAACATGGCTGATAAATTCTCACCTTCTGAACCAGTCATTCAAAATGCTTGAAACTAAACCTATCTAGTTTTCTTACGCCCCATGCTGGGAAGCATTGCCCAAACTTATGTGCTCCTGCTTACACTGACTTACCAAGAAGTCCTAAGAAACCACGAATCTCCAGCATGACCTTAATTTGAGGAAATCTGAACCATGCTGGTGCACTGAAGCCTTGTGACTGATGCCGGAAATCCTGACTAGGGCACTAGACACCCTTCTGTAATTGCCTCAGTGCTGGATGGCTTCCTGTGTTTGTCTTTCAACAGAATGGAATATAATGCAAAAGCTTGAAAAATGAAAGGCCTTCTCATTTCCACATGAAAAACCTTCTTACGTGGTAGCTCCACGGGGCTGTCTGCGGAGCTCTGTGTATATGTTGCATTTAAGGGCTTAGATCTCCCTGCACCCGCTGCGTCACTACAGACCCCTAACAGTGTGAAGCCTGTTAGAGCAGGAGACTTTTCAGGCCCTGTCTCCAGGATGCCAATACAGTTGGTCAGTTCAATTCATTTGATGAGGGGAGGAGAAGAAGAAAGCAGTCACTCCAGTAGGGGGATTCATTAAACCCTGTCTTTAGTGGTGTGGGGACAAACAAACTGGCTTACCTTCGTTTTCCATTTTTGCCACCTGTTCCTTGGGGTTCTATCGCCTCTGCTCCGGGCTTGTCATTTGTTTTAATCACACTAAATGCAGCCCTGAATCAAGTTTCCAATCAGAAAGCTGCCATCTGCTCAACCCCCAAGAGGAGATTTAGAAGATGCTACCAGTTTCAGCCCTACAGGGGCCTCGGGCAGCTTTTCCCAATGAAAAATGCAGCGCTGGCTGCCGTTTCTCTGTGACTGCCCTTAAGACAAAGTATTTTGTGCATTAGGATATGGAGAGATTTATGTCACTGACCAGCCGTTTATAATGGGGATGTAGTGTTACTGAGCTGATAAAAAGACAGTAACCATTACCCAGTTAATAGAGTTATTAACTAGAGTTAAATTGGTTCGATAAACTGGAGGCAACAGGGAGTAACTCTCAAAAACTATTTGACCACCCACACGCTGCCAAGGACTTTAGGGATAGTCAACTAAGTGACTTACAAAACTGCAGAATGTATGAATAATGCAGCATGTCATCCATTTGCATTTTATGTGTTGGCTTGTCTGTGACCTGCTGGAGTTTATGCCTATCTTGGAATACTTCTCGGCAGTCTCATTATTGGTATCAAGCCCTGGCGCAGGAATCTATCCCTGGATGCTAAGACGTAATAAAACTGTGATGTTACTTAATCTAAAGGGTACACATACATCATTACCAATGTTTCAAAAGTTGCTTGCATTGTATAGAGCTTTTTGATATTTGTGTACTAGGCTTATGTATTGTACTCCACATCTAAATTTTAAATTAATCATAGTTTTCCCAAGAACCAATATTCATTTCTATTTCATTTTTAGTGTAACAATTCTTACAAATGTCTCTGTATATGCTATACTCATGCTTACTTGAAAGAAGAAAGAAATCAATAAAAATTGTTATTTATTAAATGGATTTAGCACTGAACTTATGGTTTGCTTGGATGACTAATGAAATACTTGGGCAGTCTCAGCAATGAACGTAATAGGAATTTCCAGGAAGGTAGTCTGTTCTAAAAAGGTAAGAGGTCAAAGCAGTAAGACTTCAAAGATCAATAAATGGCCAAATGCCCTTTGTTTTGATAAGATTCAAAGAGACAATATACTGCAGAATTTCCCGATCCTAAAACACAACTGATAAAGGTTGTTAGTTGTCTCAACTTAAGGTCTCCTGGAGTTTGTTTGTAGGATGTGAAGCCATAGTAGGACAAAATTGTATGTACACTTCAATGCAAAACAAATCTGGACTTAACAAAAAGGCAAGAGAAAGAAAGGTACATGGGGATGCTTCAAGCATTTCTATGACCTGCTGTAGCCAATACAGGCAGCCGAAAAAAAGAAAAAAATAGACTTAACTAGTGATTGGAGAGATTTAACTGAGACATAAAGAAGAGATTCTTTAACAGTGGGGAATTGTTAAGTGTTAGAATAGGTCACATAGGGAAGGATGAATTTTCTCGTTAAAAGCAGACTTTAATTTGTCTAGAACATTTAAGCGTAGTCCTGCCAGCAGTAAGCAAGAGGCTGAATTCTCAGCACCTTGCTGCATAATTAACAATTCATATTAGCAAAGCTAGCAAATAACTCAGCGCTATAAGCAGCAAACACTCATTCAACATGTGGTATGTTTAAAATGAGCAATCTAAAGACCAAGTTACTGCATTCAATGAGCATGCCTTGCTTGGGATTCTGAAGATGAAGTGGTACTGGTGTTTCATCACATTCTAGAGCTAAGGTTTGCTCCCTAATGCCTTAAGAAAACAAAAATGTCTCATCAGATGCAGTGTGATACCAAAGGCCAAGAACTACTTAAGAGCAACGTGACAGACTTTGTTGACTCCCATTGGAAAGCCTTACCCTTTCAGATGAGTAGATGTGGATTGGGTGGAGGGAAGAGGGGAGGATCATGAGGAGGGGAGGGATTGATATGTAAATGAGAAAAGATTGTTTTGAAAATAAATAAATTTTTTTTCTATTAAGCTATATTTCTTAATTATACATTACATTTTTAAATGGACTACACAATCACAATACCTTAATCAAGAGCAGAAATATACATATAACAAAACTGACCTTAAATTTGTATCAATAAACCAAGATCCATACCAATACAAACCTCTATAGCACATCTATATCATATCGCCCTTTAAAAGTAAAGAAACATTTTCAAATGACATTTGGGAGTATGGATGTAGTTTTGTCCATACTACTTTCTGCTGTTTGAGGGTGCTGTTAATCAGGTCTTTCTTGTGTATCCTATGTTCTCGATTCATCTTAGTTAGCAGTTGGGTAAAGTATTTTCTTTGTGGGGGTGTTCACAACCACCTTTCAGGGGGTCTTGGTCCATAAAACAATATTGGTCTTGAAGCAATTCACAGGTTCTCATCTTCTGTGGAAACAAGAGAAGAACCTCTTTTACAAAGCAATATATCCTTAGATCTAAATTTGGAAGTCATGATACCTTTATAATATACATGCTAGTTTAGCTTAAGAGTCCATTCAATGAAATGTCTCTCTGTACTTAGCTCCTTCACAGTCAAAATATTCAAAGAAAACACAATAATATAAATAAGTTTTTTAAAAAAATAAATTCTTTGTGTGGTAACATACATTTTAAAAATTTGTGAGCTATTAAGTCTGGGGCTTAACACCAAGAAGATATGATGTCTACTGTAGTAAAAAAACTAATTAGTGACTAAGTACTTGAATTAAGATTGCTTAACATTAAACTGGACGTTTGATGCTACTTCTTGACTCCAATTGTCAGTACAAAAAGAAATGCAGAGAGTGAGGTTTTTCCGAATGCTGGTTTCTTGAGTCTGTAATTTCTCTAGGTGCTATCATTAATCTCTTTCAACCACTTTGTACAATTACAAAATTCTCTGCACCATTAATTTCAGAGTCCAATTACTCTGGGAAGTCAGTTGTTTGTTGTTTTTAACTTTTCACCATGTTCTTCCTCAAAGGCCCTGTCCTTACCCTGAACTGTTCCTAAGGGCGGGGGGAGGCAGGGGGAAGGTGGGGGGAGAGTGTCTTCTTCCTTAAATTTGTGCTCTAATTCTGCTTCTGAGCCTAATTATTTTTACTTACTTGTTCATTTTGTTTTTGTGATGGAGCTTAGCCATAGCAGTTAAGGGCCCACGGAAAGGAAGGTCTCATGATCATTTATGCTTTGGACCATCTTGAGTCTATCAGATTTATTCGAAGTGTGTCTGCATGTAAAACATAAAGATGTTAAATCAGCTTTGAGGGGCATTTCATTTCCGTGTTACTGCACTATTCAGTGTCTGCTTAATCTTGACACATATGCATCAGTCTAGCTCATTTTCCCTCTAAAAGTATTGAGTCCTTTTCAGAATTGCTTACCTTTAGAAGTATTATTTTGCCTTGAGGAGAGCCTTTTCTCACACTCTTCGTTGAGTGGCTGGTGGACTCTTCCATTTTAAGACCTCATAATTCCTATATCATAGAAATATACCCTGGTGCTTTGATACTGCCATTTCCAGACTCTTGTTATTCCCATTATAAAACTTATGTGGTTTGATACTAGGTTACCTCTCCTTATCATCTGGGTTTCTATCCTGGAAGAATAATCAACTTTTTCTTTTATTAATTCAATTTTTTAATCATTACATTTTAATTTTAGATAAATTTTGCTCTTTTGGAATACCTCTTTGATTAACAGCCTGCTCCCTCTCTTTTATTAGTACACTTTCTCTTATCTCTCTGAGAATATTAATCATAGTGTTGTGATGCTAGCCTTTGTCCACTGTCTGGATTGTGTTGTACCTGGGCTTTTTGTTGTTGTCTTTTATAACATTTTGCCATTTCACCCACATTTTTGGAGCGTGTGTTTTCTCACATTAAAGAGAAATTAAGAAATTATTCTAGAACCTTATGTGTTGGTGGAACTCATGAATTCATTGGCTGTTCTGCAAGTATATGAAGTATGAAGCCAGGTTTTCAACAGGAGTCTCTCAAATGCCTGATCACATTGACTACCGGTCATATAAGAATCAGGCAAGCTAAAGCTATGGGTCATTTTCATTCTCAGATATTCAAGATTCAACAAAGACTCATGTCTTAAAGGAGCTTGGCTTATGCTTTGCTTGAGACCCTTCATCCAAAATTCCCGTTGAGATCAGTTTCCCTACAAAAAGGGTTTGATTTCCTTCACTACCAGGATAGAAATGACTGCTTTGCTGTGGGAAGAAGAAAACATCTGACAGCTGTAACTGCATTTTTACAAAAATAAATCAATTTTTTTGATATTTTCATCCTGAAGTTTGCCTTTCACAGAAACCAATGCTTCTCATCTCTTACTCCTTATGGACAATGTGAACACCTCTCCATGATGTTCTTCTCTTTAGGTACCTGTGTTCCACTTCTCGGGCAACTCAGTTGCTACCCAGCCACTGTAAAGTTTGTATCACCTAATAGCTGCTATTGTTTTCATTTGTCCTTGCACTCTTATATCCCTTATGCCTTTTCTGTCATTTTCATTATGTTTCAAGAGGAATGGCATGCTTTGAATGCACCAAACTTCCACTTTCTGTTTGCAACAGTGCAATCAAAGAAGACTGTAGGCCCCCCAAAATTCAAATACCAAGCTCCAAATCTCTGTTAAGAAAACCTTTTTTGTAAGTAAGAACTGGTGTAACACTTATAGACAGGAACTGACAGAGGGGAGAGAAACTATGAAAATAATTACTGCTGTCCTACTTAGAAGAAAAGGCAGCAAACACCAAAAAAGCTTGACTCACAGGAATATCAACTACCCAGATGCAGGTGTGTCCCAGTAAGGAGACAGCAAGGAGAAAGACTCAAGAAAAGCCAAGGAGGCAACCCTGAATTCATTAACATTTACAGTATTCTCTTTATTCTAGGTTCAAGGACAAAGGAAGATCCAGTTACAGAGGCAACATATGGTTCAGCTAAATAAAATTATGGGAATAAAAGAAATAGAGGAATGAGGAGGAAAAATACTTGTTGAAAGGCATAGTGCTCTAGAAAAAAAAGAACAAAATCAAAAACAACATTAGGAACAATCAATTTTAACTATGTAAAGCTTAAAGAAATATCCATTTGACTTTTGAAAATTTTCAAAGGTATCTTCTCTTTACTCTAGAACATAGAAGATCTAGCAAGAAATTTAACAATATGCAAAGGTCAGTACCTGGAAGATTTCCGTGTTGTTAACTTGCTTGATATTGTCTCTGCTTTAATGTTATAAAGAATGCTCAATTTCAGAACCTCTAACAGGAAACAAGAAATGTTTTGTGCAGCCCATTTCTGGGATATATCACATGCTGTCATTAACAACAACTGTAGAAAATCAGAATTACCGTAACAAGAGAGACTTTATGATGGATTGCATAACACTTAACTTACTATTTGTCCTTCACATAATTGATACGTTAAGAGCATACTGGATTACAGGCATGAAGATTTAAAAATGTAACAAGAACAAACAGAAACAAAATTAAGGCAATGATTTGAAAGAAGTGGCATAACATTAAGGGATTCTAACAAGTCAGACATTGTCTTAAATAAATTAACAATTTGGAGCATATCTTACAAACAGCCTGAAGATACTGTTGTCAAATTCCTCGTAGCAGCTACAGGTGGCAGCATCCACGGAGATCAATTCTTTGCAAACATTGTCAAAATGCCAAGTCAGAAATTCCTTTGCATTTGAAGAGCCCATGATTTGAGAAGCTCGTATGTGGCATAGCTATACAAAAGCAAACTGTTAAATATAAGAAAAGGAACTGCAGAAGATGCCACAGTTTATGAAATAAACAAGAGGTTCTGGGCTTCATACTGGAAAACTTGGGAAATGTAAAAAGAATGACTTGGAAATTCGAACGTTATCTCAGACATGTACACCCACTCAAATGACTAAGCGCTTGCCCCAGTTAAAGAACAAATCAAGCGCAAGTGCTTATTCTGTGAATTAACGACCATTACAGCAGGATGCTATGAGGCAGGAGCGGGTTAAAGGGAATATGATAATTGAGTAGCTATAGTGTCTAGCAGAGGCATTGCTACTCTGCTATGGGGTAACTCCATTTTTACCTTTTAAATGTGTATTTGTACACTTTTCAGGAAGTTTCTGCTCTAGAAGGTTTTATGGGACTTTTTCAAAAGTCTTTATTGCTTATTGTCCATTGCTGTAAACCTCCCTGATCCTGCTTCCCCTTTACCAACACACTTATTTTTTTCTTGCTCCGTTATTTTCCATCCCCTATAGCATTTTTCTATTTCTCCTCTCTTGAAAGTTCCTCCCATTGTCCTTTGTTAGTTTTCAGACCTCAAGGTGTATTACAATTTAAACACACAACTGTAAAGTAGTAAAACAAGTGCTCACATAAAGGGAAAAGATGAAACTTTTGTTTTTCTAGGTCTGGATCCCTTAACCCAATGATTACATCCAGGTTCATACATTTACCTGCAAATTTTCAATTCCATTTTTACTTTCCATTTTATTGATTTATTCCTTAAAATATTTTTTAATTAAAATATAATTTTACCACTTTTCTCTTTCATCTTCCTTTTTTAAATTTCAGCTTTGAGTCTTTCCCCTCCCTTCACTTTTTACTTATTATTGTTACACATATAGCACATGTATAATATTATATATATAATATTGTCTATAACAAAATTCAACATATATTTACGCACACATATGTGTACATCTATACTATATCTATGTCTGACCATCTTATATTGTTTAGATAATAAGTTTGGGAGCTCTTTCTTAGAAAAGCTAAATTCCCTCTTTTAGCATTCATTAGTTGCCTATAGTTCTTTCTGTAAGAGTGGGACTTCATAAGACTTTTCTTCTTTTCATGCTAGCATATCTATTGTGTATTCATATCATCATTTTTACTGACTTGTTTATGCAGCCATTTCTCCGAGAGACTCTTTCACAGTTGATTTCATGGTACTCTGACTTTTCCAATATTTCTATTTCTCTTAGACAATGTTCCCTTAGCCAAATATTCAGGAACTTAGATGTAGATATATCTATTGCCAACGGAATCCCCATGATCCATTGGTCTTTGTAATGTGTCTAGTTGTGGTTTCCTGCAGTGTCTCTATTTGTTGTCAAGATGAATTTATTTGGTAAGCGGTGTATCTTCACTGATATGTGGATAGAAGAATAAGATTATAATATAGTTATGTACTACGGTGGACATTAAAGTGCCGGAGTAGATGTTCTTCTAAGATCATGACTCCTATAGCCACAGGTTTCTAGTACCAGTCATTATTTCCTTCCTATTGAATAGCACATAAGTCCAATTTAGACAACTATTGGTTACTACAAATATGTGAATATCAGTTATTGGATGTTTATAGATAACTTTCACTGCAGTCATTGTTTTGGTTCATACGTATATCAGCTATGTAGAACTATTAAATTCTTCCTTCTATTGGTAGTTTGCATAGGTCTCAGTGGGACCTTGAAACTAAACCATAAGAAGAAACCATTCAGTTAAGATACATGGCTCACGAGAATCCTGGTTCCTGAGTGTACTTACCTTCTACCTCTGAGAAGAAACCAAAGTCAAAAGCAATAGATTGTATTGCCTGGAGAGTCTCTACGACTACCCTGACCAATTACTTGAAAGGAAATTTCCCATGAATGGTTCTAGAGTTTTTGATGGTCTATGGTTCTTGTGGTGTCTCAGCAAGAATACCTGTTTAGCACATGCATAGTTGCTTGCTTTAGAGCCCAGAAGACAGTATGCTCTGGAAATGGAGTTATAGATAACTGGAAACCACCATATGTAGGCTGGATACTGGAAATTGGCTCCAGATCCTTGGAAAAGCAGCCAGTGATCTTAACTATTGACCCAAATTTCTACCCCTTTTTTTGTTTTGTGGATGTTATTTCTTTGGAAGTTATTGGCAGTGTGGTCCCATAGACCCCAAATATTACAGGATACTTTTATTGCTTAGTTATACTCTAGAAATAAGATGGATAGTTGCCTATTACTGAAAAAAACACATAATAGTATCAGAGAACATGGAAAAATCATGCTGATACCTAAAGAAAGCTTAAAGCCTGGTGGGTGGCATTCATCTGCTGAAAGGTGCTATGCATATCAGGAGAGAAAAAAGTAGTCATGGCCAGGCCCGAATGCTGTGAGCTGCAATAACCATCAGCCTAGCAAAGACATGCCAACATCACGAAACAATGCTGTCAGGTGTGAATGTTAAGCAACTATTTTCTGATTAGACTTAAGGCTTGGTCCGCAAGATGGAACCTGTGCCCATCAGGAAAAAAATAGTTGTATATAGGTGATGGTTCTTAGAAGAGAACCTACTACTATTGCAGTGCTAAATGAGCATAGGATCAAAACAATGACTTATCGTTATATCCTTAGATTAGCTCATCTCTCAAGCTGCATCGAAGTAACTCTCTGCTGCAGAGGCTCCCAACTGATCAATAGGCAAAGAATAAGAGACTGTAAAGTCACGATCCCTAAATGATACACCTGTATTATAGTCCTCTCTTCCCGAAGCTCAGGGATCATTGAAGAGGCGGGAATGTTTGTGAGCGTCACAGCTGGTTGATGACTATAAGAAAGTATTGTTTCTGTCTCCTTTCATCGGATGCTCACCTTATGAGACCTGGATAGAGGTGGGCAGACTTTGGGCTTCCCACAGGTCAGGGAACCCTGATTGCTCTTCGAGCAGATGAGGGAGGGGGACTTGATCGGGGGAGGGGGAGGGAAATGGGAAGCATTTGCGGGGACGAGGCAGAAATCCTTAATAAATAAATAAATTTAAAAAAAAAGGAAAGTAGTGTTTCAAGACAAAACAGAACAGCTATGCATATGGACTCAGGATGCACAAGAACTGCCAAAATCAAGCTAGAAAATGGAGTATTATGAGGTAGCTACACAATTCTACTAATATTAGTGGAGTTATCAGCAGCAGGTGACTTCAAATATAGGAGACTCGATTATTTTTAAGCCTAAAGACCCTTAGACGCTACTTTTGCTTCAGGAATTAGCTCTATTCTCATTTATGAAGTGGTATCACTAACTAAACTTGGAAAATTTAAATAAAATGAAAGGAGAAAAGAAAATTAAAGTATACATGAATTGGGAGGAAAAATGCTATGGGAAGGGAGAAAACGGTAGGAAGAGAATAGAAGATGGGCATGTATGAACTTCTACATGCAAAAAAAAAAAAGCAAGTGTAGATGTATCTATCGCACAAATATAGAGACATAGACTTTTTAGGGCTACAGATCATCATTACAGAAATGCTTATATATTTACATATAAGTTCATTTATTGAAACAGAAGACAAAGGAATACAAGCAAGCTATACTTGGTGGCTATCAATAGTAATACAGAGAGGCAGTCACATACAAACTTTTTACAACAGAAAGAAGAAAGTAGAAAAAGAGAAGCAGAAGGGCGAGATTATTCCAGGGTTCTTTCAGTAAAATAAGACTGGGTCTCTAATATATTACACACACACACACACTCTTAGACAGATAGACAGACAGACAGACACACACACACACAAACACAGCATTATCTTTTAAAAATCTAGGTAATAATTATTTCAGGAAATGTAGTGTAAATGAAAATGTAATGTAAAAGGAGGAGCAGAAGAATACTTAAAGAATATAACTACTACAACCAAACGTAGGTTTATTGCAAAATTTCAAGTTTTAAAGAAAAACTGGAACCATTGTTACCAATGCAACACTGTTACTTTTTCTTAAAGAGATGGTGTTATGGCACAAAATATATTGATTATTGTGTTTGAGGAAGAAATGGGCAACACTTCAGAAATTGAAAGCTCTTAACACTATTGAATTCAGACCATAAAACCTTTGTGAGATTTTATTGCACAGACAAATGGTTGTATCTACCTGAGTGATTTGTGGGTTTCAAATTTATGCAATAAAAAAGAAAATGCTGACTGTTTGATTCCTTCTATAGAATTAGCAGATCACATAAAAGTAACATGCTTCATGTACTCAACTCACATATGAAAAATTATTTTGATCAGAGACACCATTCTGTACATTCAATGATGATGAACATATAAGTGAGGACATTTAAAAGTGAGAAATACACAGAATAATAAATTGCAATGGAAGTAGTATTAAAAGTGAGTTGATGAGACAAATAATAAGTGGCAATCCTGTCATAGATATAGTTTTTAAAAAAAATACAGGTTTCTGCTATGCACACTAACAGCAAACAAGAATAGAACAACCTTTAAATTATTATGTAATGTCAATGATAAAGATACCCAACACAGGCCACTATTTTAATTGTGTTGTATAAAGTGTCTAAAACCTCAGTTGCTCATGTTAAGTTAGCCTCATGATGGTGAAATTCATTTTTCTCTAAATGTCAAATGAATCTATAGAAACATAGCTGTCCTAGGCCAGGCCACAGGGATGATAAAAAGGTAACGTGGTCTGTCTTTCACCCAGGATCCCAGCCATAGATTCTTAAAGAGGACATGACTTAGAGTTCAGTTCTAATCCAGAACTGTGTAGGTTATATGACGGAGTCCCAAATTTAGAATACAGGGTGAGATACCACCAGCATTATGAGACAATTAAGTCAAGAGAAGAAAACTCTTTGACAAGAACAAAACCTTCCAAACTCTATTTAATTCCACATAATCAAAGTCCAGTGGAAAATTGTTTATTAAAAATATATAGCTATATCATTTGTTTATTAGCAACCAAAGAGACATGATGAACAGGGAAGCTACTAGTTATATATAATTTCTAAAAGAACAAAGTTAAGATGTTTAAATGATAGTGATGAACCAGCTTGAAGAATACTGCACTAATCTGTGTGACGCCAATAAAGCATAAATAAAAGTGTGGATGCAGAAAAGTCCCTTCAGGTCAAAGAATCTGATCCAGCTAGATGACAAGCCAATGACACCTGAAATCATAAAGCAAATTTTTTATAGCACCTGGGAGAAAAAGAATACCACCGACAAAGGGAGATTATCAAAAGACAGTTCTGACTTGAAGAGAAATATATTTTATATGCCAAATATCATTCGTGTATATAGCTAAGAAGATATCTAGAACACAATTTGAGAGCAGGGTCATGGAGTAGAGGTCAAGCCGAGTTCACAGTTATGCAATTGAGAAGAGAGAAAGAACAAGAGGAGAAAAGATAGTGCAGGTCATTTGCAGAGAAAGAGGTGAGATAGAAGGCAGATTAAGAGAGGTTCAGCAATGTGCAAGACATGAGAAAAGCTTCAGCTAGAAACATAAAATGATTATAGTAGGAAATTCAAGAGCCTAAAATGAGGGGCTCATGTGTATGTAAAAATGTTTCCTAATATGTGCCATCAAGTGTCCCAGCATGCTAGCACAGAAGTAAGTTCTATAACTCTGTACCCCACATCACCATAAGCAGGATCAAGCACCTTGTTTACTTAGGTAATATATATATAGGATCAAGCACCTTGACTGCATGTTTCTGGGCAAAACAAAACCATGACTCGTATTATATTGTAATAAATTAATATGACATTTCCAAATTAAGAAAAGTAAATAAATATTTTCAGCTATACCACCCTCTTTTAATCTTATCAGCCGTTCAGAACAGCAATGGAAAGAGATGAGAGAGAGAGAGGAGGAACTGTGGATGACGGCAGGACAGAAAGAGAGCAAACGTGGATGCCTGCTGAGTTGCAATTGTGAACACTGAAGAAAAAAAACTTCAGATCACTTTCCATCGCTAGAATGACCATGTTTGCATTTTTTTAAATGAATTTCAACATTTGAAACATTACTTTTCAGTCAACAAGAGTCTCAAAGACAGTCAAGGAGTCAATGCTTGTATGCGCTTAGCAGACTGTTTAGGCTCTGTTCTGTGAATTCAGCCCACGGTTGAGATCAAAAGCATGGCTTGTATGCAGCAGGTTCTAAGCAGTGACACACAATGCTGCTCGTGGGCGGATCAGGTCAAGTCCATATAACACTTCTTGAATTGCCCAGATGAGCTTGAGGCATAACCAGGTTTCATCTCCAGTTCCAGATTGGGGGAGGGAAAACATACGCACCTTTGAGAAGTATGGGAAGATATCAGACACAAGCAAGCAAATGAGGCAAGCACATAAAGTTTCGTTTCAGTCTTACTTCTTTTCAATTAACTGTGCTGCTGAGCACACACCAGAAATCTTTACAGTGGAAAGTTACCATGAGAAGAACGCTTGAATTAGCAGGTACACTAATGCTGGTTTTACACAGTTTTCAAGCTACTAGGTAACCATACACTTCAAAACAACTTAAAGGGATTATCGTACTTGCATTTGATGCTTGTATCCAGTTCCTACTGTAACTCTTCATGCCCATTTTTCTTGTTAAAACTAGAAAGTGAGGTCTGTTGTTTGCACCCTTCAGTCAGAAATGTATATCCCACCCTTCAATCACAATTGCATTCACACCCCAACCCCCCGCACTTCCTTCCTTTGCATCTGGATACATACACATCAAAACCGGGTGCTGACAGACTCAGACGCTTGATAAACACCACCGAGCCTGAAATAAAACGCAGGTGATGCCTGCTCCTCTCTGACCCCTTACATCTGTGATCTATCATTTCCCAGGTGTCACTTACTGACTAAAGAAACAGAAATAATAACATGTAAATGATGTCTTTTCAGACTTAATTAATTCACAGTGGCAAGTAAAAATTGTGTGGTTAAAAGATCATTTTCCATTTATGTAGAACTTTGCTTTTCGGCCACATTAGTGTTACAAAAACACAAACAAATGGGCTATGTATAATAAATGCAGTTTTGATTCGGCAGGATATTAAACTGCCAGGGAAATTCAATCCATTCTATAAATTATGACATGGTATGCAGTCCCTATAATATGAGAGTTCTTTTTAATGATCAAAGAAGAGAAAAAAAAGCCTTGAAATATCGTATGATACATTAGGGGCTTTTATGTATATTAAATTGCACAACGCTCACAGAACCCTCAGAAGATTGACCTTATAATGCCAATTTTTAAATGAGAAGAATTAGCTTCAAGCATATGAAATAACTTGTTCAAAACAGTACAATTGAGAGGTAGTATTGTCAGAATATTGAGACAAGTCTTCTGACTTACTGCCCCCCCCTCCCCCCCCGCCACACACACACTCTGTCATTATTCCTCAGGAAACAATTTTCTCCTGTATGTGGAGAAAGGATAGGAAAATGAAAAGTGGCAATGAGGTAGCAATAGAGAAAAGAGACATGAGAAAGAATTGTGACCTTGAGCAAACAATATATTCATTTTCTATTTTCTGCACTATTTAAGTACAAACTAATCTCACTGGTGTCATGGGCAAAATTTAGTCTGGATGATTACAAAAATGCTTCTTCGGGGACTGAGTGGGACAGCTGCTTTAATTCTAAACTGTTTCCTGCTATTTCTATTTGGTGGCAGATATTAGAAAAGTTAAGTATACAGCAGTCACTGACTTCAAATTAAGTGGTAATGAATGCAGATTTCCATGAAGATTCCACGAGTTAGTAATTACAGTTTTATTGCTATTCGAAATGGTGAAATAAACTCAGTCTCCACTGTCCCATACATGTAATTGATGAGTTAATTTGTCTTCAGCTCTCTTGCTGTTCTAATATTTCTCCATCGATGCCATGAAAATTAATAGGATGCAAAATGTATAAAATTATACCCACTTTAAAAAAAACCACAGTACAGTACTAGGGAGACATAGTTATTTCATCTGTGGATAGTACAGGGTCACCATCTTTTTTCCCCTTTCCCAGTGACATTTTCAGATTTGACATTCTGTGACATTTTCAGTTTAATATTGCTAATACCCTGGCTGCAGAATTAAAAGTACACCCTAAGGAAGGGTTGAATGCAGATGCATTGGAAGATGTTTTTTTTTTTTTCTGTGTGTCTCTTCTAACAAATGTTTGTAAGTAATCAATATGCACATTACTGGGGTGGGGCACTCTTTCCATCCCTTTCTGCATGTGGTAGGGAGTCAATTATAGGATTCCATGGAATGATACTCAATTACAATTCTGATATGCCAAGGGTCCAGGTGAGATTGTACCAGCATGTTTCCTTGGAACCATGAGATCAATGTGTAACGGTTAGAGTGAAAGGTTCTTAGCATACAGCAGGTGATGGCCTTCTCCCAGCCAAAGCCAACTGGAGAAAGGTCTCTACAGTTAAGATGAAGGAGCCCCAGGAATCTCCACACAATATATTCCAAACTGAAGAAGAGCCACAATGATAATTGAATATTGATGCTTACTGACATTTATACAGGGTCTGCTTGGTGAATAAAAGGTTAGATTCATTTTTAAAATAGAGTTGATAAGCTCTGACTATGGCTTAGCAATACCTGTAGACCCCTTTGACATTCGAGAGGATGCTTCTGGTGCCCTGCATAGCCCAGTAGTCATGCTCTCCTTACTTCCTCTATGAGCACTAAAGTTTTTCAGTGAGAAGATGATATTCTTACCTAATTCAGTCACAAATATCAAATAAAGAAAATATGGGTGCTATTGAATTATGTTGTTTTATTCTGTTTATAAATTTTAAAACCCAAATGAAGCATTTCCTCACGATTACTTTATTCTTCCCATTTTCCACCAAAAGAACCAATAATCAAAAAACTGGGCCTCTCCTCAACTGCAAAGATAGACATAGAAGAAATGGATGTGTTTGAAATGTAATCGAAGAACCCCAGGTGAAGGCACACAGAGGTAAACAGAAATCTACCTCTTCAAGAAAAAAAGAAGATACTGCTCAGTAATGAGAAATTGTTCCTAATCTATGCTGACATTTATTCTCTAGCCTTTGTCTTGTCTCAGGGTTCTCCTTCAGTGTTCTCCGTGCTATGTCCTTGTGCAGACACATGGTCCTCTCAGGAAAAGTAAACATCTACCAAATGCTAAGCACTGGCTCCCAGAATATGGAGAGATTGAAATGCTGTACAAAGACTGTGGTCCTGGCGAGATATGAAGCTTCTGGGCGATTCATTCTGTTGAGATTTCAGATTATGAAAGTCATACAAACAAAGCAGTGACCTTTCAGCTTATGAGATGCTGTGCTCTATTGGTCATAATGTTGCAACCATGATTTACGGAGAGTGGTGGTGGGCTGCAGAGGAGAACGCGTGGCAGCTAACCAGTGTTGGAAAGCTCCACTTAAACATCACGAATGCTGCTTTATGAATGACTTCAGGCAGGGGTCACACTGTTCTTGATCTTTGCTGCATGCTTCTGGTTTATTTCATGGTATCATATCTAATGATTACACTATGCATTCCCCCCAAACAAACTGCTTGAATAGCCTTTACTTTTATATTTTTATCTTACTAAATATCCAAACAAGAATGACAGCTCCATTATTTTCCCAACAACACTGGACTTTTTAATGGGTAGCTGACACAATTCAGCAGCACATGCACTTACAAATTTTACATTATTTAGCAATGGCTTTTTTCATACCATTTTATGCATTTCATCTAAGTGATTTAGAAAAGTATTACTTAAATGTAAATTATATTTAACAATATTTGGAATTATACCTACAGAGAGAGCCCAGACCAGGAAAGATAATCATTACCTGTTCTCACTCATATTTGGATTGTGGTGTCAAGTCTTTGTAGTGGTATGTTTAACATGCAATCATGTAGAGACAAAGAAACTAGACAGAAGGCACTGTTTGGGGCATAGGAAGATAAAAAGGCAACAGAAGTAGTAGAACATGGGTAATATTAAGATGTAAAAGGCAATAATTAGGTTTAAATGGGAAAGTCATGGGAGGAAAGGGTGGAGCAGAAGATAGTGGGAAGGACAAGTAGCACTATAAATGTTTGAAAAACATAGAAATCTATTTTATTTTCTTCCTAAGCATATGTATACATACACACACATTTTCATACAAAGGAATTTAATTGGAGTTATACCACAAAATGGATAACATTCATCCCAGAAACATTAAGTTGCAAATACTAAAGCCCAGTACCAGATGTGTTATATCCCCTGCCGAGATGGTGGTCACTTCTGTCCCAGAGACTAAAACACCATAGGGTATTGCTCATGCTTGTACCTGCCCACCAAAACCTGCCATCAAAACCATATTACTGAAGACGCCAAACACTTTGGTTATAGGACTTGGAGAAATCTGTTGTTAGCAACAAGAGGAAAAAGCTTCCTCCCTATTGACTTCCAACATATTTCATAGTACATAAGGTCCTGTGTAAACGACTAAGTGGGGAAAGCCATCAACCATCCTACTCAGCTGTGAACTGCAATACTGATCAACCTGAAATACAGAAGCAAGGATGCAGCAGTGGCATGGTTGCTGGAGCTATAGTCATCGGCTTTCTGATGGGATTTAAGGTTGTAGCCACAAGACAAAACACAGGCTTAGAGTTGTCAATAAGAACAAGAATCCATGGCTGGGAGTTCATAGGCTATAACTGTGAGCCTACTACTATTACTAAAAGAACATAGTACCAAACCACCCTAGAAATTTATGTCCTTATATCCATAGACTAATGTAGCATTCTCAGAACTCACTGGAGAAAATTCTGCATGCAATGGAGGAAGTTAATGCAAAAACACATAGCTCGTTGAAGATCAGATAATATATGCCTATGTATCACACACACACACACACACACACACACACACACACACATATATATATATAACACTTGAAATATATATAGCAATATATATTTATATATCATATTTTCCTCAACAAAAGCTCAGAGAACATCATGAAATAAGAGGCAGAAAGAATATCAGAGACAGAGGTCAGAGAAAAATGAGGTGAAATAATCTTGTAGTCCTGAGAGAATTCCTACACTTACAAACAGCAACTGTACAATATCAATCAAGTCAACAGTCCAGCATGATGAGATGTGGAATTCATGAGCCTTTCTACATAGCTTAGAAACTATCATCCTTGAGGGCCGATGTAGGAAAAGCAATGAGTTTTCTTTAAAGTTGTGTCTCCTGATGAGTTGACCATTCCCCCCTGGAAGGATGCACACCCTTGTGTACATGAGTGGCACAAATTGTAATGTATGAGTTAATAAACAAAACAACAACAACAACAAAAGAACATGAAATTTAATGAAGGAGGGAGATCTTAATCTTAGAGGAGTTAGGAAGAGAAATATGAATGAATATGATCAAAATAAATATATATAGAGAGAGATGATAGATAGAAAGATAGAGATAAGAAGACCTCAAATAATAAAGTATCATGAGAAATTAATTTTTTGAATCATTTTGCATGTGAGAAGTATGAGGAATTGTCTCAGGTCATATGATTCTCCTCCACTGTAACTAAAATGCAATTGCTCTGATGCTGACTTTTAAATCACATTGTGGAATGGAATCATTATACTAGGCCTCGATGAAGAATATATGTATTGATTTGATCACAACTAGGATAAGATTATTGATAAAGTATTCATGGTGATAGAAGTTGCATAGGACACAGGATGGTGTTCTAGCGAACATGTCAAACATGTTCTAGCACAGTAGTAACGTAAAACAATATAAAACAAAAAAAAACATGTGCAGGAACAAAACACTACGTTTTTCTCTAAATATCTTGATGTATAAAATATTAATTATTTATCTGCAGCAGACAAAACCACAAGTATAAGAAACTCAGCAAGCTTAAACAGTTGAAGTACACATGTAGCTCTAAATAATCAGTGGCAAGCATGGGGCCTGCATGGGTTTGCACCAGGTCTTCTGCATATATGTTAGAGCTGTTAGCTTATTGTTTTTGTGGGATTCCTAACAATGGGCAAGGGAGTTTCTGTGATTATTTTACCTGCTCATGGGACCCTTTGTCCTTCTGTTGAGTTGCCGTGTCCAACCTCAATATGAGGGCTTTCGCTTGATCTTAATGTTTTTTGTTTTGTTCTGTTTGGCTGTCATCTTTCTGAGGCTGCTGTTTTTTGAAAAGGAGATGGAGGGGAAGTGGAGAAGTGGTTGGAAGCCAGTGGAGTTGAGAGGGAAACAATGTGGTTGGGAAGTTTTGGATGAGAGAAGAATCTATTTTTAATGATAGTAATAATAATAATAATAATAATAATAATAATAATAATAATAATAATGTGTTGATACAATATGTATTTATAAAAACAGGATATTATAAGGCCATGTTGCAAACATTTTGAATAATATGAGTAATGAAACTTACCCAAACATCCATATTTCTATTTCCTCCATTTTAAAACTTTTTTCTTTTACTCTAAGATTTTATGCTTAGTTATATATTATATATGTTTATTAGGGCACACACTTATGAAGCACTAGGGAATAAAATGTGTGAAAAATGCTTTTCTGTATTTTAAAATGCCTTATTATTTAGATTGCATGGCATCTTTGTAGTAATGCACAGTATAAGCAAACACAGAAGGACAGACATTGATCTACAGTGAGGACACCTAAGATTGGAAACAGCATAACTTCTATGAACTATGAGATTATGTAAGCAAAAATTCTTTAAGGGAAATGAAATCTATAACCAAGAATTAACTAGATAAGTAGTTTAATAAAGCAATCAACTGCTTAAAAAAAGCTCCTTTTTAATGATTTGGTATAATTATTTCAAAAATTAGAAATAAAGAAAAAAGGTGTTAGAAATACCATGTGAATTCAGCTATGAACTTAAAAACTAAGAGTAGGATGTCAAAGTGTTTTTAAGTTGATATAAAATTCATAATTTAAGAAACAACAAGGCAGAGACGGAAAAAAGCTATGGTAAAGGTGGAAGGCAATGGGAAAATAAACACAAACAAACTGTGCTGTATGGCAGAATAAATAAGGTCTCAAAACATCAGTACATGACGTCACAGGGCAGCACAAGGAAGAAGCTTGTGAAAGAACTGCTCTGAATTATGTTAAAAATCATGGAACTACAAAATAAAAAAATAGATACTGTTCGTCTATTTCCTTAAGAAAAACAACTGTGATTCAAAAGTTAAAAATTATATGTGTGTGTGTGTGTGTGTGTATGTATGTATGTATATACATGCATACATATATAAAGAACAGAAACAGAAAATAGGAGGATCCATGTTTCCAATATACTAAGTAAACCTTTTTAACATTTAGGTGAATTAAATAATGTTTGAGGATATCACAACTTGATAAATACACAAAATATAAAAGAAAAGTATTGCATTTTAAAAATATATTTAATCAAAACTATAAATCATTTAAAAAAACAAAAGAAATATCCTGCTCAAAGAAACTCACATTCTACCAAACATATAAGGAAGATTATAGGGCCAATTTTCTATAAAATTCCTGAGAGAAGAGAAAAAATAACAATGCCCCTGAAGTATTTTAGGAGAAAAGCAAAATCTATTTAGATACTAATATATATTTACAAGACATTTTGATAATCAAATATTTTTATGAACATAAATGCAAAAGTCTAAACTAAGCATTTGAAATTTAGGAGGATAACATGCAAATTCAAATGTTGGGGATGATTCATCCTAATTAAGGAAATGCAAAGAAAATTAATTTTGCAATTTAATCAATACAAGCAGAACAAAGGAGAATTTACTGCATGATCACTACAAGGGATTCTATAAGACCTGTGATAAAATCCCACTTGAAATCTGTTTACAAAGTGCCTAAGGGCAGGTGGGAGAGCAGTTTTCAATGTTTGAACACTGTTGGTAAGAACGGAAACAGAGAAGAACCTGTGTAGTGGCATTTCAAATATATGTTAATAAACAAAGACTGCCTGACAATCTGAGAGGAGAGCAGTCTCTCTGATCAGCCTTATTTTTACAGATTGTGGTAACACACACCTTAATACCAGTAGCCACAATGACACACACCTTTAATCCCAGTAGCCACCCTAGTTGACCTAGAAATCGGGTGGTGAATGCCTTTAATCCCAGTGGTGCATGCCTTTGATCTCAGCCCTAGAGAGGAATATCAGATGGGGTGAGACAGCTCTCAGACAAAGTCTTCTGAGATCCCAGGAGGCAGGATCATATTTTTGACTGAGGTCAAGGTAAGAGCCAGCAGCTAGTTGTTTTGCTTTTTGGATCTTCAGGTTGTACCCCAAATTTTGACCCTGAGATTTTATTTAATCATGCATCAAACCTGTAGAAAACAGTATGCAGAAAACGGAGGGAAGGGTGCATTATGTGTAACCAAGCAGCTCCAAAAACAGAAACATGAAAAGGCTCCTGCTTGGAGCAAAATAATAGCTAAATCTGGAAATATCCTGAGTGTGTGTAGATGAATGACTAAACATAGTCAATTAGATACTTAAAAAGGAATATTATTCAGCCTGTCTGGTTTTGCTTTGTTTTTGTTTTTGTTTTGTTCTCGAGACAGTGCTTCTCTATAGTTTTGGAGTCTTTCTGGAACTAGCTCTTATAGACCAGGCTGACCTTGAATTCACTGAGATCCACCTTTCTCTGCCTCCCAAGGGCTGGAATTAAATTATTCAGTTCTTTTAGAAAGGGAAAAATTATGCTATGGGTCAACACAGATGATACTATTCTGGGTCAGATAAACAGGATATAGAGGAGAAATAATATGCAATTTTTCTTAAAGGAGTATTTAAGAGTTGCCTAATTCATAATGACAGAAAGTAGGAAGGATGGCTTCAGGCTTAGGGTAAAGAGAAATGAAGAGTCAGTGTTCAGGGAGTAGGAAGTTTCAGTTTTGTCAGAGGCGAAGAGTTCTAGAGAAGAATGATAGGCACACAACATCATAGATATTTGATACTGTTAAACTATACACAAAAGTTTTCAAAATGCTCAACATTGTCCTGTCTTTTATGTAATGTACGTGAGTAGTTGGAAAAAAATTTAAGTAGACCAAAGTTATAAAAATTAACAATAAATAAGTGAATTTTGGCTTGCTCTTATAATTGGATTAATATTATAAATTAATAAAAGTGCTAATTTATAAAAGTATGTGATACATTATCAAAATATAAAAATTGATTTTAACTCTATGGATCACCAACAAATATTCAGAAAGAAGGGATAAAAAAGACCATTCTAAGGTCATAAAATATCAAACAACTTGAAAATAGTGTGACAAATTATGTGAAATACTATCACAGAAAAATTATAAACCAAGGAAACAGAGGACAGGTTATGCCATAAGGCAAAGACCCGGTGCTGTAAAAATATAAATTCTCCTGTAACTGTAGATTTCATCCCATTCAAACATTTGATAGGTGTAATTTTAATGCTAACAATTGGATGCCGAAATGTTTAATGAGGAGTCTGTGGACTAGAATATTAACACTGTCTTTACTGAGTTCCTTGCTCAGCCGAATAATGGAAGTTATCATAAAGCCCACTACTGAAGAAAGCATGTATATAGGAAGGCATTAAAAATTAGAGCAAACAATTATAAATAGGTATTTCTAGTACAAAGGAAATCAGAGAAACCTTGGAAAGTTTCTTCTTTACCTTTTCTACAAAAGTTGAAGGCACACAGTCTGTACCACTACATCAAATAAGTGGCACAGATATTTGTATGATAAGATGTCATTGGCCATGAATAAGACATTTATTGTTTCTAAGACCCCTAAACAATAAATATTCTTGATGGGATCTTCAGTCTATAGGATTTGATCTTTATTCACACTTTCCAATGAATATTATATAAACATGAGTATAGACAACTGCAAGAGGCATCGTTGGCAATCTTAGGAAGACAATGGAAAACAAAGAACTCACAAAAAAACATGTGCTGTATAATTCCACTTTGTTAAACTCTACATGACATTTTGTGTGTCTTGGTTAAATAATGAAATTATGAATGAAATTGAAGACATTATTATCATCAATATGGGAACCTAGTAATCAAGTTAAAGGTGGAGTAACATATGCCACCCAGGAAGCTTCACTACTTGACATTTTAATTTTGATCATTTAAATTTGTTTTTATTTTTTGAAATTACAATTAACATTTCCTCCTTTTTCCTCCCTCTAGACCTTTCCAGGTAACTCTTCCCTTCACTTTTTCCAATTCCTTGACTCTTTTTCTTTCTTTATTTATATACATCTCTTCCCTTTCTCTGTTTGTGTAACGTGTGTGTGCACATGCATATTCCTAAATGAATAAATATTTTAGTGGTAAAGAATAGTAGATGTAAGATCTACATATTGACTATAACTGATAGTTCACAATAAATAGGTAAAAGTTTGTATGAAGCATTAACTATTAAACTGTATGATTATCAAAAGAATGCTTTAAAAATATTTAAATAGTATGAAAGACTGTTAGCCTGCTATACTAAAACCCTTTTTCTATATTTTATTACTGATTCTCTGGCTTTTAGAAGAGCTGTATGATTCTACAGGGATTTATTGATACCTGAAAAATGCAAAAGCTCTAAAATGCCATCAATTTTTGCCCCAGGAATGGAGCCTGATTTCATAGCAAATAGTTGAAAAAAATTTTAAATGAATTTCTTTTTATATGGCTGGCTCCTTTACATTTCTTAGTTGTGGACAAGCATTCCTAATTCTGTTCCAGGTTGATGACTTTGAAGCCCCTTGTCTCCTCCTGGTATGCTGTAGCTACTATCCCCAAAGTCACTAGCAGTAAGAGATTCCTGCTTTTGTTGTGTTAGATCCTAAGTGGTAGACAGTATAGAGTATACTTGCCTAACTATTTAGTCCCCATACAAAACTGACAGAGATGGGACAGGGCATGAATACTGGGGACACACAGAGAAAAATAGAGTGTTACACTCTCACTTAATAAACGCACCTAACCATGTACATCTCCTGCCAGTGGGTAAGTTATTTGAATTACAGATCAGACATTCTGACCTTCTAGTTCACAGGACTTATCCCTAATAGGACTGCTTGCATGGGTCGTGTTCCAGTTAGAGTAAGTTCAGGGGAGTCACAACCAATTCTTTGTAACATGGAAGGTTCCAGTGGGAATCAGGTATAACAATCTTACTGCACATATGTAAGCCAGGTGATTGTCTAAAATGTAGGAAAAACAAAATATGGATGCCTTCCCAACTTAGGAAGAAAGGTAACAATGGGAAATCACAATATTTCCTTAATGAGAATAAGCATAGAAAAGCAAAAGATGTTTCTCTGAGCTTACATTCAATGTAATAAGATAGGCAGCTAGCCTGATGGAAGCAAGTGGGTTAGAATATTGGAAATCATTTTAGATGAAGTGGAATGATGTGTGACTTAAATTACAAACCCCCAGGTTCACAGTGCATTCTGAAACAATAGGAGGGTGAAGTCAAGTTAAGAATGCCTTCATTAGTTTAGCAACCAGAAATATGTTCCATTCTCCCAGGCAAACCTATGGAGGGTTAAGCTGATCTGCTGCATTGAGCAGACAGAGGGCTTCTCACCGACAGCATCTGCTGGGGACTGGGGAAAACTATTTTCTCTTAATAGATTCCATTTTCCATTTTTACTTCTTATGGTGTGCAAACTCTTAAAGAAATGATGCATTGCACGGAAATTCAACCACAGCTGAGAGTGCACATAAGAGAAGAAAAACAAAATCCTAAAAGACATTAAAAGGTACATTTCAGAGCCAGTTTACTCAGTATCTCAGGCAATGGAGCATTCATGTTTGCAATTTTAACAGAAAGCTAGAAAAATATGAAAACAAAGTGCTTCCTAGGGAAAATATATTCTTAATGCGCCTGAGAAAAGTTGGTTATTTTTAAACTTTTCCCTTTGAGAGAGAGGGAGGTTGTATAGCTGTGGATTTTAGTTCTCTCCTGAGGGTCGACATGCTGATACTTTCTTCTTAGGAGGAAAACGTTTGCTGAACTGTTTGGGAAAGATAGGCATGTGGCTGATGCTGCAAGGAGCAGGTAGAGCGTTGTAAGTCCACAGCTCTGAGTTCTTGTTATGTTGTGACCTTCAATCATCATTCTGAAGCTGAGATTTGGTTGGCGAACCTATGGCTCAAAACTAGTTCTCTAGAATCAGAACATGCTTCCGGAAATATGCATCTTTGTGATCTTTCACTTACATTTGATATGCTCTATATAATTGTAACATGTTCCTCTTGGGTCCTCCAAATACAACAATTCCCTTTTGGCTAAAAATCCAGATTGTCAGACTTCCCAGGAATTGCAAAATTTTCTCTGTATAAACTAATGTATGGTGATTTGGAACTCAATTGAGATCACAAAATCTTCCATTGCAAAAGAAGAATTCTAAATAGCTCCTCCAATCTTTGACCACAATTTGTCAAATACGCAAGTGAATTTGTCAACTAAAAATTCCTTAAAAATATTAAAGGCACATATCTATGCCACCTGGTGCTAACTAGGACACATTAGTTTTTAAATTGGTTTTTCTTATAAAAGATCTAAACATCTGGAGGTATGGGGCCAACCAATCACCTTTTTAACTTTAAAAATGAAGTCCATTTTCTAGATCAGTAAATTCCCTCTTATGAGAAAATTTAGCTGTAGTTATATGAATAATCAGTAATATCTTACTTAAGCACGTTACTGTACCTAACTTATCTACCTATGTAGGGCAGCTGGGTTAATGTAGTGTTCATTTCTGGCACATATGAGACTAATGTATACAGTAATAACATCCACTAAAGTGACAGTTGATATTCTTGAAATGTTATTATGTAGGAGATACTGTGTTAGGCGTTTCATGGATATTACCTCAGCACACATGGACGGAAACTCAATAAAAAGACCATCTAAAGTAAAGAAGTGGAATTTTCCAGATCTGGTGGCACTAGACACGGGATTTGAACCAAGACTCGCTGAATTCTAGAGCTAGTATTTATCGCTCTCTATGAATAACTAAGTAAAGAGAATAAAGCCTCCAGAGAACAACAAGTTTCCCCAACAAGAAGAAGTTGTACTGTGAGCCAAGTAAAATAAAAACCGAGAATGACTAAATTTGACCTCCTGTACCTCAGACATCCAAAAATCACGGAGAGTGTCCTCTGCCCTTGAAGAAGGAGATGGGGGCCTTTCTAGTGTGGGTATACAGGGGCTTGTGATGAACAGCTACTTCTTTGGGAAAAAATTTAAAATGGAATAAAAACAAAGTTTGTTTTCCTCCTATGGTCCAGAAACTAGAGTAAATTCAAAGAATGAGAGCTTGTTCTCAGAATTTCAGTGGGAAATCTTCATTTCTGATAAACATTATCATGTCAAAACCAAATGGATCCTCAGCAATACTCTAATTTCTTGTATCAAGTGGAATACCCACATTAACATCATCTTTCAATAACTGTTACTATAAAAAAGGGCAATGGACCAAGAGGATGTCAGTGTGAAGGCTGAAGCTTGTTTGATGTGACTTCCGCATCTGCATGACTGAGACACAGTTCCAGGGCTGTGTATCTGGGAGACAAATGCTCTACTACAGATTCACAGCCCCAGAAAAGCATCTTCTACCTCTATAGCCTATTCTAAGAAAATTTCTAAATTTCAAAGTGATATTAAAACTTCTTTAGTTTAAATTTAAATACAAGATGAATACATGCACACACATATACACGTATGTACACACACACATGCACACACAATAGGTAGACACACATTTACTAAATAACTGGAGAAAATGAGACTACATACTTTGAATCTGAGTGGGTTGCATGGGAGTGGTGAGAGGGAGGAAAGCAAAAGTGGAAATTATGTTATTATGTTTTAATTAAAAATAATTGTTGCTTTAACAAAAATTATAAAGCTAATTATAAGTTGAATATTTTTTGATGTTCTTGTAGTAGCAATTGTAATTAACCTTCTTTATGAAGAGTAAGTACTTTTATAAATATTCTATCAGGTACTTTCCTGTAGACAGAGGCTGCTTGTTCATTCCTGGCTGTCCAGACCTGAAATAATCACACAGAAACTGCTTGGCCAATGACTCTAGTGTATTCCTAGCTAGCTCTTACATCATGAAATAACACATTTCTATTATTTTGGATTTTACCAAAAGGCTTGTGGTTTACTGGTAAGGTTCCCAAGCATCTGACTCCTTCAGTGGCTACATGGCATCTTCTTGACTCCACCTCCTCTCTCTCTCTCTCTCTCTCTCTCTCTCTCTCTCTCTCTCTCTCTTTCTCTCTTCCCATGTCTGCTCAAATTTTCTGCTTGGTTTACTCTGTTAAGCCATTGGCTAAAAACAGCTTCTTTATTAGCCAATGGCAATAAAACATATTCATCACTTTCCTTCTCACCAACACAAGTTATTATACTCACCTTTATACTGAAGTACAAGTGTAGGTAACAAAATGCACAGTTCAAGGACTCCCAGAACAACGACTCCTTAATTGGAAATATTGCTATATAAATGCCACACAGGTCAAAAAATGAAACATGCCTAAACTGGAACTACACTAAGATAAGCATTATTTTGACTGTTACATGATGAATTATTGTGCTTTCTTCTTAAATTTACTGGCTGTGTCATGTTCCTTTGGTTGACTTCATGGGGCTATTCAATGTGGTTACCCAAGCTCATCATTTCCTGTCACTTCTCATTGCACTTTCATGAGTATTACAAAATTTTCTTATCTCTCTGAGCATGTATTTCAAATATGAACAATCTAAGGGTTTACCTATTTTGAGATGTTGTATGCATCAATGGTACAAATATTATTGAGTATGCCTTCATTATGTAAGTGTACTGGTTTAAGGTCTTTATACAAGGGGGGAAGCACTGATTCTTGGAGTAATCACTTCTGCATAGTCAGTAGATAAGATCAATTAGTTTTATTTGAATAATTTTATCAACTTAAAGTTAAGAAAATCCCATTTATTTAATGTTCTTATTTAATATTAGTATTACAATGCGGTTTAAAGCATATTATCCTTCCAATGAATAAAAATAAGATCTAAAATATTTCATATTTTAACATATTAATTCATAGCAGCAATCTTCATGATATAAAAATAAATGTTAGTTCAAATCATGGCCTCAGTTTCTCCTCTGTCCTCTCATCATTTTCCCCCTCCCAACTTCCCTCCACTTTCCCCCAATCCACCCCTCCTCTGTTTATGTTCGGAGAAGAGATGGCCTACCATGGATATCAACAATATAAGGCATATCAAGTTGTAGTAAGATTAAGTACCTCCAACCAATGACTGGTACGTTACACTTTTGTATAATAGAAATAAAATCTACATTTAGAATTAATATTCCAATACATCTATTCATCTAATAAAAAGCAGAATGGCCAGCAGCTGGGCAGGAGAGGGATAGATGGGGCTGACAGACAAAGGGAATAAGTAGGAGAAATCGAGGAAGACAGAAGGATTAAAAAACATCTTGCATTTATCTATTGTTCAGAATCTGAACAACTAATGTAACGGCTAGTTTTCCCAGAACTTGACTATAGTCTAAAATTTCTTAGAGTGTCTAAAGATCTCAACAACAAGAATCAGACTAGAGAACAAAATTCCCACATTCTCGAAAGTTTGGATTGGTGTGTTTTGGTCAAGCAGAGACCAAAGAGAATGTTTGTCATAAGTTTGGGTAAGCATATAAGAATAAAAAGATAGTATAACTACTTCCTTTCCAAATCGGAACCCCTTGATCCCCTTATGTTGTCTTATTGCTATTGCTAGAACTTCAAGCACTATATTGAAGAGGTATGGAGAGAGTGAACAGTCTTGTCGTGTTCCTGATTTTAGTGGGATGGCTTTGAGTTTCTCTCCTGCTGTAGAGGAAGGGGTACCCTTATCCATTGCTGGTGGGAATGCAATCTTGTGCAACCACTTTGGAAATCAGTGTTTCGGTTTCTCAGGAAATTCGGGATCAACCTACCCCTGGACCCAGCAATACCACTCTTGGGAATATACCCAAGAAATGCCCTATCATATGACAAAAGCATTTGTTCAACTATGTTCATAGCAGTATTATTTGTAATAGCCAGAATCTGGAAACAACCTAGATGCCCTTCAATGGAAGAATGGATGAAGAAAGTGTGGAATATATACACATTAGAGTACTACGCTGTGGTAAAAAACAATGACTTCTCGAATTTTGTATGCAAATGGATGGAAATAGAAAACACTATCCTGAGTGAGGTAACCCAGACCAAAAAGATGAACATGGGATGTACTCACTCATAATTGGTTTCTAGCCATAAATAAAGGTCACGGAGTCTATAATTGGTGAACCTAAAGAAGCTAAATAAGAAGGTGAACCCAAGGAAAAACATATAGTTATTTTCTTGGCTATGGGAAGTAGACAAAATTGCTGGGGAGAAAATTGGGATCTTGGGGATGGAGTGGGATGGGGGTAACGGGAGATGGGGAGAAAAAAGTGAGAAGGGGAGGATGGGGGGAACTTGGAGAAACAGGACGATTGGGATAAAGAAAGGTTGGATAGGGGAGCACGGAAGCACAATTCTTAGTTAAGGGAGCCACCTTAGGGTTGGCAAGAGACTTGAACCTAGAGTGGCTCCCAGGTGCCCAAGCCGAGGTCCCCAGTTAGTTCCTTGGGCAGCTGAGGATAGGGAACCTGAAATGACCCTATCCTATAGCAATACTGACGAATATCTTGCATATCACCATAGAACCTTTATCTGGTGATGGATGGAGATAGAGACAGAGACCCACACTGGAGCACTGGACTGACCTCCCAAGGTCCCAATGAGGAGCAGAAGGAGGGAGAATATGAGCAAGGAAGTCGAGACCACGAGGGGTGCACCCACCCACTGAGACAGTGGGGCTGATCTATTGGGAGCTCACCAAGGCCAGCTGGACTGTGACTGAAAAAGCATGGGATAAAACTGGACTCTCTGAACATGGTGAACAATGAGGGCTGATGAGAAGCCAATGACAATGGCACGGGGTTTTGATCCTACTTCATGTGCTGGCTTTGTGGGAGCCTATCCAGTTTGGATGTTCACCTTCCTAGACATGGACGGAGTGGGGAGGACCTTGGACTTTCCACAGGGCAGGGAACCCTGACTGCTTTTTGGACTGGAGAGGGAGGGGGAGAGGAGTGGGGGAAGGGGGAGAAGGGTGGGAGGAGGGGGAGGGAAATGGGAGGCTGGGAGGAGGCAGAAACATTTTTTTTCCTTTTCTCAATTAAAAAAAAAAGAATAAAAAGATAGGATAAAAAGACAACTATTGACCTCAAATATTTTACATTGGTATGGATTTGGGTATAATGATACAAATTTAAAGTTAAATTTGAAGTTATAAAATATGCATATTTTTCTCTTATTTGAGGTATTGAATTCATTCTATTCATTTTTAAATGCAATGTATAATTAAGGAATGAAGGTTAGTAGTTAGTCATCTCTAACAACCAAACTTGTAGTTATGTTAGATATGGTTTCAAGTTTATACAAAGACTTATTTTATATAGACAGATGATATTAAAACACCTCAAAGACCTATAGAATATGGATAATAAGATGTTTAATAGCCTTAGTATTTTTATGTCAGTAAGATACGTCTGCTCCTGGATGCACCAATTTACCTCAGAAACGATGACTGGCATCAAAGAATCACTGTATGGAGTTTGCTTTCATTGTGGAAAAGCTAGTCATTTGGGCAAGAAACTGCCCTTACCTTGACTGCTGACAGTATGCTATACAAACTGGACAGGCAACACATAAAGGAAGAAACATTACCAAAACATAGCAGGATAGTCCTTCAAAATTTCTTCATAGAGAAGTCTGCCAGACATTCTTCAGGACTCACAGAAAAGTGACTGCTCAAATTTGCCAAGACTAAGATGGAGAGTCCTTCAAAATTACTGCTTCATATAAAAGTCTTTTAAATATCCTAGGCTTGTACACTGAATATGGATGTCCCAGTGTTACAGATGAAACTTGAGTGACTTTCCAGGAAGCCATATGTCTGCCATTTCTGAAGTTTTGAATGTGGTTTGCACTGTACTTGTTTACTTGGGTAATATATTCCTCTGGGGTCTTTGATGAACTTGAATACTAGATAGTTGTAGTTATAGTTTTCTTTAGCTATGATTGAAGGCAAATTTCGTACTTTTGACTTCTCCATATGAAACAAATAATAATGATTTCTCCAAATTTGCCAATTACAAATAAACAGGACATGTTAAATGCCAGCCTTACTTGATAATTGTTATTATTCCATATAGTTTTACTATGTTAAATTTAAAATCCATCTCTTTTATTTATACACAAGGGGGAAGTGTTGACGAATATTACTTTAGCTAGGCAATGATGTGCTTCATTTGTTTATGCGATGGAATATTAGTTTAACTATGGAAAGGCGTATTACATTTGTTTCTGCTTTGTTAGTGATGTAAAGATGTATTACATTTGTTTGTGCTGTACTTGTTTAATCATCTAAAGATGTGTTGCATTTGTTTCACCTTGCCTGCTTAAGGCACCTGATTGTTCTAATAAAAAGCTGAAAGGCTTTTTATTATCTATCTATATATATATATGAAGATACATATGGGTTCTTCGATGCCCATTACCTTCTCTGAAATAAATTTTTGTTTCCAGGAGCAGACAGGTCTCGCTGTCATGAAAAGCCTCCTGTTAGTAGCTGGGCAGGAATGGATGAAAGGGCTGGCAGGCAGAGAGAATAAATAGGAGGAAAAATCTAGGAAGAGAAAAAAAAAGGAGGTGAGAACGAGGAGAATGAGGGACATGTCCAAGGCCAGAAATTAGGAGCCACCAAGCAGCTAGGTGGAATAGGACACACAAAAGGAAAGGAAGATAAAATGCCCCGAGGAAAAGATAAATAAAGAGAAACAGGTTGATTTAAGTTAAAAAAGCAAGCCAGAAACTAGCCTAAGCTAGGCTGGGCATTCATAACTAATTAGAAGTCTCCATGTTGTGATTTGTGAGTTGGTTGGTGGCCCAAAAGAAGGAACCTTGTATAGGATTAGTTCAACAAGACCTCTCAACTTCAAAGATGTTAAGGTAACATTCTCCACTCCATAAATATCATTTTCATAGACAGGTTAAAAAAATTGTAAAACATTTAATAGTACTGTTGTGGCATGTTGCACAATGCAGTTTTGGATCTTAAAATGTGGTATTATGAATGGAGAAAATCCACCATCTTGGCATTATAAGAACAGCTTGGGAAATTAATACATTTTACCAAAGGTTTCCACTTCTCCTACTTCTCCTTTGTACTGTTTGCTCTGTGATTTACAATATCTAATTTTTATCATTATCTGGTAATATACTGGTTTTCCTGTTAAATGATAATTTACTTGGTTGGTATTTCTCCTTTAGCAGAGACTAAAATATTCTTTCACCCAGCAAGCAATTAACAATAGTTGACTCACTTGCATTCATTTTTCCATATCACAAAAACCAAGCTCCCAAATATAAAAACCTCTGCAGATTTAGTACTTTGAAGCACAGCCAAATTTTTTCTATATATTTCAATGAGAAATAGAGTGATAATAAGAGTAATCAAAAAAAAAAAACTTTAAGGAACTCTAGACTGCTGGGTCTTTTACAAGTCTCTCATGTTTTTCCAAACTTCTTTATTTGCCTAGCAACTAGGAAATTGTGTTTTGCCTAAGATAAACCAACATATTTAGGTCTGTTTCATAATTCTGTACTCATGAATCCTAAGCATCTCAAAACTGGCATAACACATCATTCTGCATCTGATGCATAGCTGCTGTTTGACAAATGAAAATTCAAATATTCAATTCAGGGATTTGTGCTTGGCATAAAAGCAGACTGGGGATGAAATAAGCCAGCAGGAAGAGGCTCTCTTTTTTCAGCGTTATTTCTACATATTTCTGAATAATGCATAGTTTTGTATAACTATTATATTATTTACACATTCAACAAGTATTCCTTTATATACCTGTCCTCTCTTCAGAGCAATGAACCACGCAGATATCATGAGACTGGATCAAATGTAGTCTGTGAAGTCCAAACTCTAACCTTCAAATTCTGAGGAGTCCTCAAGCCATCTATTCACAAAAGCATAGCATAAAAATATAATATATTGGAGGGTAATCACAAATAAATTTTGGCAGGTAAGCCAGCGGGAGCATGAATAGAAGTTGATCCATATACAGCTTGTACAGTTAGTAGAAATAAAGAAAGCTATCCTATTTCAAAGTAGGCTGATTATGTATAGCTACTCCTAATACAAACACACAATATATCAAGTCATATTCCTAAGATGCTTTAATAACTTGTAGCTGATGATGACTCTTGTTCACTGCTGTTATTTATATACTGAAATATGTCCATTTTCGAGTTTTTATGTGTTTGTTTTCTGCAGCCTCTCCACAAAAAAAGTTTGTATAAAATACTTTCACTAAAGCAAAAGATAAAAAAAGTAAGCTGAGCTCATCTTTCAACAAGAGGATGAAGAACGATCATATCATGAAAATAAAACACAGCAACTTATTTCAAATGGTACTGAGAAAGGCTTTCATGTTCATGCCACATTTGCTTTCTAACAATGTCTGTGTGTGAGCATTCTCTTTCTAATTCTTCAACAATGTTCACTAATGACACTATGATTTATATAGGATATGTTTGATTCTAATGCCAATTCCCTAGAAAAATATATTTCACTTGATAACTAGGCTTGGGTTTGGTAATACAGGCACACATAGTAAATACACAAATGAATGCAAGGAACAAGGCTGTAGTCACGTGAAAATTGCATATTTGCCAATTAATGATCCTATTTTTATTGATGCCTTAGGCACTTGAAAAACTGATGGAAACAAATTGAAGCAATTTACTTAGAAAATACAAAAATGTACACGTGGATGGCATTTGTTACCTATTTCTGCAGTGAGACTTTTGTTAGAGTTCAAAATAATGAAATAGACAAAATCTGTAAAATGAAAATATCGGAATGAAACTCAGCTTCATGTAAAAGGTATTTGACCTAAATTTAAAACCTGGGAGATGACATGTGGTGAGCTGACATTTATATGGGAAAAAAAAAAGAGTGCTGTGTACTGTAACGAAAGAGGGAGTTTGGCAGAAGTGGAAGAAAGTGGAGAGTGGGGGTTATAAACAAAATTTCAAATGTTAATAATGCATTATGAATGAGAGTCATACATAGACGAAGAGGTGTATCAACAGTGAAGAGTCTTTGCTGCTCTTTCAAAACAGCAGAGTCTGGTTCCCTTCACCCACATCAGGCAGCACACAATCTATTCTAATTCCAGCTCCAAGAGAACACAACACTGTTATCTGGTCTCTAAGGACACCTGAATGCACATGCATGCACCTATTCCCACATGTACATAAACATGAGTGAAAATACAATAAAATACTTATGAGTAAAAATGAACAATATATCTAATAAAAGCTTTTAACGCCCATGAGTATTGAAGGTTAGATAAAACCAGAGTTAATGAAACTGGGCCTTTTGCTTTGAAATATCTTTAATAATAAACTCGTTTTGGATATGCAACTTACAGTGCAGGTCGTTTTTCTCCTCTTCAGGAGGTCGAGTTCTTCCTAGGAGTTGTCATGAGGCAGGAAAATCACATGGTGCCAGGCCCAGTCTGCAGAGCCAGAAACGGATGGTGTTGAATGCTCCTCCCAATGAAGATTCACCATGTACGTTTTGTTTTAATGGTTTTGGTAGTTGAACATTTTAGAATATGGCCATTGATATTCTTTTATAAACATCAATTAATATTAATCATATTAATTAATTAATATTAATTAATTAGTTAAAGATGAGCCTCACTGACTCTGCAGGAGAAAAGTATAAATTCCCCTATATTACCAAGGTGCCTTGAAAACATGTCGACATCATTGACTAAAAAAATCACAAATTTTACACCAATAACTGAAACAGTAAAGTAAACAAGTAGTTTGTAAAATTATGTTTTTTAAAGTCAACACCCTAATCTATGAGGGAAAAAAAAATTGAAAGTTTTGGAGTCCATCTCACCCAGGCCATATAGGCTACCACCTTGGAAACAAACTCTGGTAGAGTTGTGGGAAAGATGAACAATCTAACTTACTGATAGAAACAGAAGGTTGTGTAGTGACTACATAAATTAATTTGGAAGTTCATCAATAAAATAAAAACGAACTAACATATTAGCCAACTATACCACTCTGTGTGTGTGTGTGTGTGTGTGTGTGTGTGTGTGTGTGTGTGTGTGTGATGAATTGAAATAAATATGCTGTAGAGATACAAATAAACTCAAGTTAATTGATTGAATGACCAGGAACTAAGACCTCTCTAGAAACCATCAACAAACAAAAGAACAAAGAATAGCTGGTACATACAGACAGTGGGATTAAATTCAACCATAAAGAGCAATGAAATTATGACCCTTTTCAGAAAATGAATAAAGTCATTTATGAAGTAGAAGTTAATATAAATGCTATTTTTATATATAGAAATTTACATGTGTGTGTTTATATCATGAAATATAAAAAGTGCAAAGAAATCATGAGGAGTAGGGAAGGGAAAAAGAACATAATCATATACATGAAAGTGAAAAAAGCTGTCAAATTATTAGGAACAAGTGTACCTGCATGAATTTGAAGTGGTGGGTGAGAGATTAAATTGTGAATAAGGTGAACATTTAAGAACAAAGGCAGTTGATATATAAGCATTAAATGTCATAATGTAATTCATTGCTTTGTATAATAATGTTAAAAATCAATTTTTAAAATTAAACACAAAAAGAGACTCATTTATATTCTTGGTATCATGTACTTCCTGAACTTCCTTCACTGCACAGGAGAGGCTCTAAGAAACCTAAACAAAATAGTTCAGTCTCCTAAGATTAAGTAGAGAAAGTCTTTACAACATGAAATGTTAGGGAATATCACTTTGACGCATCTGCTTCACAAGAGGACTTATTTAAAAATGTATTACCAACAAGAAAAGAATCAATAAACAAATTCTAAACTAGAAAGCCAAAACAAGAAAACTAAGATAATAATGTTGAACTAACAGTGACAGACACATGTCCATTTGTTTGGTCTAGATAAGAATTTCAGCAAGTCTTATAAACCTACTGATGTAGCAGTATCAGTAGCACACTATTAAAATGGTTTATCTATGTATTTGGTATAGTGTGCCACCCCACACACATGCACATTTAAAGAATACACAAGAGAGAGTAGCACAGAGGACAGTTTTTCAGACCGGTTGGTCAAGCCCTTAGACACTGAGTCACTCACTACATGGTTACTAGCTGAAAAATGACTCACTAGTCTTTAGTTTACTTGCAAGAGAATGGGAAAGAATAAAGAAGTCTTTTTATTTCAAACTGGCCTGCAATTCAGCTCCATTTGATTGATGCTAAAATATTAAACTTAGGTTTTTGTGATTCCTAAAGAGCATGCTGCTGTGTATAAACTGTTCAACCTGAAGCTTCAAAAATCACTGGAGATGTCTCCGTTCTCTCAGCAACATGATAAATCTAGCGTAACATTCTTATGTATGCAGAAGTGAGCTGATTAACTAATGAGACTACCCGGCCCAGGAATTGCTGTTTTACTTGCTGTGTGCCATTTTGTTGCTCTTGATTTGTTGTCACGGGATGCAGTTGCGCTCATAAAGACAACATCAAAAATGCAGATATATTTTTGCAATGTGTAAGAGCTATATTTTATGATGACATTAACAAATATGTAAACAGACCAAATATTTAAAGACATATTGCTCCAAAATGTCAAGAATAGTGAGTCATACGAGGGTGTTAAATTTATGAAATGCAAAGTTATATCTGTAGTTGCTCCACTTTGATTTCTGTTGCTGCGACAAAACACTCCAACCACAACTAGCGAGGGGAAAGAAGGGATTTATTTTGTTGACACTGATAGGCCGCAGTCTATTACTGAGAAAAGCCAAGGGAGAAACTTAAGCAGAAATGAAAAACAGAAACTGTAGAAGAATTCTGATTGCTCACTGGATTCAGGTTCATGCTCAGTTGGGTTTCTTATATAGCCCAGGGAATGATACACCCTCAGTGGACTGAGCCCTCCTGACTCAATTAATAGTCAGTTAATCTTCTACAGGCAGGCATACAGGCCAGTCTGATATGGACAGCGCTCATCTGAGACTTTTCTCATGTGACTCTAGCCTGTGTTCAGTCAAAAATTAAAGATAATTAGGAGAGTAGTCAAAAGTCCAGTAGCAAAACATATCTTGGTGATGAAGAGGGACCTTTAAAAAGATTTTGCTAGCCCAAACCCAATTGCAAACGTTGTTCCTAACAGTCTGAAATATGTGGAACTCAACCATTCATTCATAAGTCAAGAAAAGGCATATATGTCAAGTCTGTCATTATTCATTTCTGCTCCTAAAATCTGGGATACACAATTTATTCTGGGCGATAACTCTTGAACTTGGTCTGATAATGACATACATCTGAAAAGTAATCAATTAATGAATTATTACTATAGCAGAAAGTCTCCTTTTCCAATTAATATAAAAGTTTATATTTTTAAATTGATATAGCCTATTTTCTAGGCCCAGAGATGGGTCCCAATAAAGCCATTTAGAAGCAGATTAATTTCCCCAAAACTAATGTTAGTTAAAACCAGAGTTAGGAACCAGTTAGTTTCCATTGAACTCTTGACAGTTTGATGGTGGTGGAAACTGTTCTCAAATAGTCCTTCAGTTTAATGAAGTACCTACAGAAGTTCTGTGGATAGTCTCTGTTTGACAACATCTGGTGTCATGCAGTTAGGTCCCGAAAAGGCAAGGCTCAATCGTGATACAAAAGAATTAATAATAAAGATTAAAAAAATAAAACAATACTGGTTTCTACTTACAAATGTAGGTTCACATACACTAAAATATACATAATCTATTCTTCCTTCCTCTGCAGTTAGAGATTTGTTCTCTAAAGCATCCTTTACTTTTTGGTAATATTTTGTCCTCAAGTTATTATCCAGGAATTTTCTCCAAGCTTATGACTGAGCAATCAACATCACCCAGAGAAGACTTGACACCTTAGTACATTTGATAGCTCTTCAGAAAGGATTTGCTTTATTATTCAGATTCTTTCCTGTAACACCTACACTAATTATAAGAGCCAAAAGTGTGGGTAACTTCAAGTGAATCACTGTCATGAAAAAATTTGTTCATTGTAAACATTTCATATATTTCTCCACTAAATTGAAAAGAGAAACTTGCTGGGTAGTGGCGGCACATGCTTTTTGTCCCAGCATTCAGGAAGCAGAGGCAGAAAGAGCTCTGTGAGTTTGAGGCTAGCTGGTCTACAAATAAATAAATAGATGAATAAAAGAGATAGAGACTTACAGATATTAATATTTTATTTTTATATTTATCTATATTTCAAAGTTAAAAACAAGATTGATTACTTGCTATTTTCACATCTCTGAATAGCTTTGAAACACTCGAATTGATTGTCCACATGGAATCTAATTTTATATTAACACTCTGAGATATTCAGTTATATAGACAACAAATAGTGAAATTGACACAGACATAGTTTTCTCATACTCTATACAAGCATTGACATATTTGAACAATATAATAGCTAAGTAAATGCTAAATTATAAGAAATTATACATTCTTTTCAGACAGAGCCATATGCATCCTCAGTTGGCCTTGAACTTCTAATCCTCTATCCTCTGATACCTGAGTGCTGGGACTGGGACTAGTTTGTCATCCTGTTCAGCTAAGAACTTCCACCTGATCCTACTATCTGCATTTTTAAACATTTTAAGCACATGATAAAACTCTCATTGATAAAGAAAATATTCTCACAAGAAAGTGTTTAGTATTGTTATGAAATTTTGATTTTCTATTGTTTTATTTAAGCTACCACTGATATTTAAAGGGCAGGAATGCTTGTGAATAAAATATTGCTACTTGTTTAACATGCACATTGTCCCGTCCTCCCAAGTTAATCTGTCTCTCTATTCAGAATAACGGTTTTCTACCATCTGAAAACACCAGTACTTCTTGTTTGTGCTCCAGTTTATAATCATGATCCTATATGAACCATTTTACAAAAATCAGGAAACCATTTGAGAATTTATGAATCATTCATATATTTCTTTGGAATGGGTAACAATTTTACTATTTACTTCCTAGTTGACCAAGTCATTTCTCAAAGAGATTGGCCCAGTATTATGATTGAAGATATTTCTACCTTGAATGAAGGTACTGCATGTAAATAATAACATCCATTAAAACTCTTTTTATATAATGTATATTTATATGTTTTAGGAAGTTTCTACCATAGTAGATTTCCATATAGATTCATCAAAATGTTTTAGTGTATGTTGTTCCTCCTCATATTTCTTCTTTAAAATGGGATATCATATCACACTCCTCAAAGGCTCAAGGATCTTTTTGGAAGAGAGGAGTAAAGATGATAAGAGTCAAAAATGGTGGATAACTTCAAGTCAACAAAGTTTCCCAGATACAGCAGGGCAGGTGTTCATATGAACTCATTGCAAATAAGACAACATGGAAAACACCGGTTGAATCTCCCGCAGGAGAAAAAATCCCAACATAAAGCAGGGAAAGTGACCACATACTATTACCACTGGCTAATGATCTATTATCACTTGATAGTACCTGGGAGAGTGAAAGTCAGGTTCTGTTAATGGTATATGCCTTGGTGTGCCAACCACACACCAGAAAAAAACCCTGATTCCAAGACTAGCCATGCAACACAGAGTAGTCTCAATGGGGAAAGAACACCCACCCAAAAATGAAGTAATCTCAAGGTTGAGTGGGAAGAGGTGGGAAGGCTGAGAGTGTGGTAATGTGAGAAGTGGAGGGGGTCACATAAGTTTAGAATGCATTGTTTGAAGGTCTCAAAGAATTAATAAAACTATTAAAGACAAGAATAACAATCAGTTATGTTCCCGGTGATGGGATGATTAGATATATAGTTGAAATAACCTTGACTGGAACACATCAAATAATTTAAAGTAAAATATGGGGAAATTTTCTAAATCATGGCTATAACTGAGATTAAGAAATGACACAGGTGAGGCCAGTAATAGTATCATTTGATTTGATTTGATATAAAAGATAGATTTTTTTCCTAAAGAAATCAATTTTTAATTAGTTGTAGTTTTGTGTTTGTCTTTTAACCAGACACAGACACACAGAATTTGGAGGTCATCCTGAATCTCCACTGGGTCTCTATAAAACAAGATGTATAAAATGTGCAAATACAATCATGAATCAAATAAACTAGAGAGCTTTGAATGACGAAAGCGAGAAGAGTTTCTGAACTTATACTTAGTTTGAAGAAAACTGTTTAAGTGAAAATGTTAAAGTGTTCCTAAATTCTGCTGTGTTTACGTGCCCATTAATTCTCCCTTCCATCACTTGGAGTTACTTCCAAATCAGCACAGGATGTCCTTTGTGCTGCACCTGTGTGTTACCTGTGCTATTGACACAGAGCATACTGTAAGCTCATCAGGAGACTCAGACACTGAATTGGTCATTTGACTAATCCCAACACATGACAGATGTTCAAAAGAATGGACAAGGAAGAGATAATCATTCCTGATGAAATGCTTGCTGGAATCAGAAGAGACCTGGGAGGCTAATTCCTTACTAGGTGCCTGGCAGCAGCTGCAGCTCAAACAATCCACCACCAAATGTAGATTATTTCATTTGTTGTATTTAAACACTACTAAATGTTCCTCTATTTTCTTACAAAATATTTCTGTCAAGAATGGGTTTTGAAGCCGGGCAGTGGTGGCACATGCCTTTAATCCCAGCACTCGGGAGGCAGAGGCAGGCGGAGCTCTGTGAGTTCGAGGCCAGCCTGGTCTACAAGAGCTAGTTCCAGGACAGGAACCAAAAGCTACGGAGAAACCCTGTCTCGAAAATAAAAAAATAAAAATAAAAAAATAAATAAAAGAATGGGTTTTGAGTTGATTTAATATATGTCTTTTTGTTTGTGGTGGTGTGATTTTTGACTCACTCAAAGAGGAAAATGTAATTCTGTTATATTCTAGACAAATAAATGGCCCTAGAAAGCAGCATGTTAAGGGAGATTCAGCAAGATAAATAATGTACATTATTTCTGAGGTGAAGAGTCTATTCATGTGTGTGCTTACAGGTAAATAACATAAAATAAATATGAGAAAAGTGCATGAAATACGTGTATTAAAATTGGAAACAACTTAAATAGTCAATAAAAAGAACATAATTCAAAAGAATATAATGTGTTTATAAATAGAAGACTTTAACACCTAAAATGATCTTATAGAATTACTATTGTTCCTGGAAGACGTATATTATATATTTCATTATGAAAACATTATTCAATTTATTAGGGAAAACATGTATTTTCTCATAAAAACAATAATAAATGACATGAAAAGTATATACACCAAAATGCTACTTATCATTGTAAAATAATCCATGCCAGAATGTTTGAAGTAAGCTTTTCTATGTTGTTTTAATTTTATATAGATATATCACCTTAAAATTGAAACAATAAAATTTACCAAAATTAAAACAAAAAAAAACAAAAAAGAAAATGATAACGAATACTAGCATTTTGTGTGGTTTATATATTTTAATTAAAAAATAAAAGTCAAGAAGTACGAGTTGATGTTTGTTGACAAAATTAGGTTTCTGGTTTGAATACAAAAGGCAAAACAACTTTAATGCCTCTATTAATTTCCATACACTGTGAAATTGTCCTTATCAATATTTTAATTTCAATAAGTCTGAATGCGAGAAGAATGTGGCTGCATAAGCAGATGGCTGTCACAGCCTGCCTTCCACAATTAAGAATTAGTCCATAATCAGATGCATCCTGATACCTGGCAATCAGGTCATGAGTATCATTGCCACATACACTTAGCCTCGAAGAAAGCAAACCTAGCGGGAGAAATAACAAGGTATTTATCTTCAATGGCCACCTGAAAAAGCTGTCCATGAAAATCAATGTGTAGATTCCAGGTAATAGGGAAATGTTTTGTTTACTTTGATTTTAAGTTCTGCCCATCTGTGCTGCCTATGCTGTCACTGGCCGTATAACAGAGTGGGGGCCCCCAAGGGTTGCCAAATGTTCCAGCATATGTAGCAATTGGAACATCCAAGGAAGGGCATTCCATTGACACAGCATGGGCTCTAGTCAAACAGACAATTTCTGCATAGGCTACTGGAAGTAAAACTGTAACCTAAGTGAAAGTCCACATTACCTGATCGGACTTCTTTGCTCTTCCTTCCCGAAAAAAATAAAACTTCTGGAAGTTTCCATATCTCTCTTCAGTTAACAAGGTTTTGTGAAAAGATCTGACCTAGAGCTTGTGAAGAATCTCAGGGAGTCTCAGACCAGCCATAGGTCTTTGTTTGAAGCCTTTTCTCTGATGAGGAAGATGATGAGCTTGTGGCAGGGTTATTAAAGACAGAATTAAGACTTCTTATGGTCCTGAGATCAAATTATTCCATCTAAAATGTCTGGAATAGGTCCTGGATTTATAACAAAACTCATTCAAAGGTTAAAATTAAAACTACATTTTATATAGTAACTCTATATTTATTTGAAATAAGATTCATAAATATTTGAATCAATAACTGCACATATAATGACACAAATTACATGTATTTTCAAAGAGTTCATCTACAGCCACTCCTACCTTTCTGAGACTTGGGGGTTACAACATGTATCTTTAGAAGGGCAATTTATACTCCAATGAAATGGGAATAGAAATACCAGTGCTAATTATTCTACAGAGTGGTGTGGTAATGTTCACACACAGGAAATTCATAAATCATGTAATGGATGCATTGCTCTATTATGTGAAACATGGTTACCGTGTTGCTCTTTAAGGAAGAAATGAAAACTCATATTTGAAATGAAGTCACCCTGTTTTTCCCTTCTTCGCTCCCCACCTTCTTTCCAGCTGCCACTTACAAAACTTACCTGAAGTGCTTTTTCCCCTTTCTCCTTTTCTAATGAAATTCGTACTTTGGTGGAGAAAGATGCATGCTTCCTGTTAGGACCCTATGACTTTCAATTCACATCGGTCCATAGCAGCCAGTTATGAAGAGAAAAATGTGGTTGTATGCTTCTGGCCCTTCACAAAATGCTTGTCTCTGTTGCGGAAGTGAAAATTAGCAGTTATTTCTACTGGCCCGGTCATTTTTAACCCTGTTAAGATATGAGCAAGTCTGGTAGGTTTCTATGACTTAAAAAGAGATGGAAAGTAAACCATGGCTAAAGAAGTTTTTTATAGAAATGGAGAAAATGGAGATCGTAAGAGTATCCATTTCAATAAATGGATAGCCTGAAGACATGGAGGATTTTGCCAGAGAAGTCTGAAACAAAATTTAAGAATGCTCAAAAACAAACAAATGTCAGTGGGACTGGCTGGCAGGATTCATGCTGAATATTTGATTTATAAACTGGCTGTATATTAAGTTAAATCCTTCGGAGTTAAATGGGGAAAGGGTTAGGGCTTAAAAAGGGATAATCTCTGTGCTAAAACAGGAGTTCTAAGAACCAGGTGATCATTCCTTCAAGCCTCTCTCGGTGGGAGATGCTGTTGACAGAACTGCCCAGCTCTCATCCAAAGTCTCTGATAGACATCACCATTGTTGTTTAGCATATATATTGCTCTTCACAATCATAGATTGCCTAATCTTTGCAGCACATCCCCAGTGAGCATTATCATCTCTATTTGCAGATGAAAAGAATACAGCACACAAAGGTTAAATGACTTACCCATCAAGAAACAAGCATTTAGTGCTGAACAAGAGATGGGGCTTTGATCTGGACTCTGAAACAACAGGCTCCCATCTACTAAATTATAAACCCAGGGCTTACTTCTTGGACAGATGAGAAAGAGCTACAGTTCACTTCTTAAAATGCTTTTCCTCAAAGGGAGAATTAAATCATGAAGTCTTGGCTTATCCTTTCCTCCTTTTCAAGATACACCATTTTATCTCTTTATCCCGAGGAGAAGTGGAGCAGTAATGCATTCAAATCTGCCACATGAAGTCACCTGCAGATTTAGATCAGACCTATTTCTAATGGAAAAGAATTGCAGCATCTCTTGTAAAACTCATCATTCATTCTCTTCCTACAAGGCATAGATATTCTTCCAACCCTTAGTGTGTTAAGTTGTAACTCATTAATATAAACCATTTCTAGATATGCAGAATTCAAACACTAGAGTGAATGATGTTTTTCATGAATACACTTTGTGTGTGTGTGTGTGTGTACATGCATGTTTACTAGAGCAATAGAGTAGTTTTTTAACTCTTATCTTTCTCATAAGACTACACAACTAGTCAAAATTTGATTTATCTAGGTGTAAGTGACATTGAATCTCTTTTTTTGTTTAAAAAAACACAGTGTATAAACAATATAAACTATATAAGTATAAATTATATTTCCAATTGATATTGAAGTTGTCCTTAGGCCTTAGGTTAGTGTATTCTGTTTAATATTACAGTCAAGGAGCTATGTTTGACAAGTTAATATTCTAGATACTTAACTTTCTTTTGAAAACTGATTCTATGTAATCTTGAGGTTAAAAGGAAATCCAGGTACTGTTTGCTCCATCAGATATAAAACAATACAAAGCCTGGGTCTGAAAAAAGCCTGGGATAAAACCAGATTCGCTGAACATAGCAGACAATGAGGACTACTGAGAACTCAAGAACAATGGCAATGGGTTTTTGATCCTACTGCACGTACTGGCTTTGTGGGAGCCTAGGCAGTTTAGATGCTCACGTTACTAGACCTGGATGGAGGTGGGTGGTCCTTGGACTTCCCACAGGGCAGGGAACGCTGATTGTTCTTTGGGATGATGAGGGAGGGGGACTTGATTGGGGGAGGGGGGGGAAATGGGAGGTGGTGGCCTGGAAGAGACAGAAATCTTTAATAAATAAATAAATAAAAAAAATACAAAGACTGAATTTTATTACCTCTAGTTTATTTCTGTGCTAACACAAACTGAATACTAATAACAAGTAAACTCTTATCTCCTTTCAAAATCTCTGTGCAAGGCAAAAATCTTTCTCACATGTCTAGACAGTATGTTTCTCAACAAATTTGTGGTTTACAGTTTTAAAATTCAGCCATCAGTTGCCATGATATCTTATCTCTCTGAGTTTCCTCATTCCCATATAGCTTTGTTGTTTCCACCTGACAGTTCCAGTGATACAGATACACTTTTGACTGAAAGCCTTATTCTAAATCTTAGCCTCCATAGACATGTTTTAAGTATTCCCATTAGACTGGTATTACTTCCCAGAATGAATGACTGGTTTAATACCTGTATATCCTGGTTTTTTGGCTAATAGGAAGATAATTTGGAATTAAAGAGACAAATTGGTTTTGGCTTGATGCTTTTGTTTTGTTTCATGAAATAAGAGGCTCTTGAAGATTGTGTCTATTCATGGAGTCATAGATCAAGAGAAAAGTAAACATAGATCAATAGAAAAACATTTTACAGCCTGTCACTACAATAGCAAGGCTACAAGGTATATACCAGGATGATAAAATATCTAATTGCATCTTTCTGCCTTAGTCTATCATATTTACTAAGATCTGATGTATCCGATTTTACCATTTTAGTTGATTCTTGATGACCTTTGGAGGTAGTTTTTTGAAGGGGTATCTTCCTTGGGAAAATTAAAGGCATGCACAAAAGGGACTCACCTACATTCAAGTGATGTTAAGTCTTACAAGCAATGCTCCTTAATTTCATAAAGGTCAGAGATATAACTTTAAACAGAGGCCTATTAAAATTCCACATGAAGCAGTCTGCTCCTCTCCAATATCATGGTGGTAGGTGAGAGAGAAGAAAAGAAAAAAAAACTTTCACTATTTTGTATAAGGTATAATGTAAGATTAGGCCCTGAGTAGATATAGCTCTCTGAGTGGAGGATCAAGCCCTAAAGATTTTAATTTCAGTGAAGTCATACAGAGCTAATGGACCCATGGGCGATCAATAGCTCTCACTCTCATGTGTGAGGAGGGGAGATTGATTGAGCTCTCCCCACTGATCCTGCATCCTGTACAGCCAGCAGCTCTGATCACCCTGCCCCCAAATTCCTGCAGTGTACAGTGACTGACTTCATTCATTGTAGCTGCTCAGCTTTCATCCGCAGCAGAGAGTTCCCTATAATCTCTTAATATGTCTACTGGAAAAATATATTTATGACATTGAAGCTGAGGGATAAGGAAACCAATAAATCACTTAGTGCTCTTCCTCCAAGTTCAGCCTCCATTTAGGGGAAGATACAGGAGTCTGGATGAAGGTAGCTTGGCAGCAGCCTTCCTGCTAATGCCCTGAATCTGGGCTATGAGTTAAAAATACTACCCTCCTCTAGTCTCCTGCTACCAGTGATGATAAGATTGTGTTTCCAACATATTCACCAAGTAGTCACTCATACTCCAAAGTGTGGAACCACAGTGTCTTGTTATCATGTCACTCCTTAGACAAAACAGTTCTCACTAAGCAAGACAGGGGAGGAAGAAAAGGCATAAATATTTTTTATTACTTCTCCAAATGGGAAAATTTCTCATTGTACAGGTTTTTGTTTTGTTCGTTTGTTTTTCCTAGCTACTCTATCCAAACCTCTGAGTTTAGTTTTGATAGACTTTTTGGAGACACTTACATTTGCAATTAATTCTCTATTTATTGTATGGCAAGCATTGGATAAAACAGCAAGGATGCTTCTCGATCTGTTCCTTCCAAAGTGATTTCTTCTCCTGGTATCACAGAGTACTACTACTTAATCAATTGGCTCCCATAACTAAGAATTCCCTACTGCTCTCCAAGGAGATAAGAGTCACGTACCTATAGATACAAAGAGGCAGTTAGGGGTTTTTACACAGACGTCATAAGAAACTTGAGAGTTTGTGTTCTTTGCATATAGAAGGAGTTTGGGCATTTGTCACTCAAATTAAATCAGGCAAGAGTTGACTAGAGAAACTAAAGTGTGACAGCCGTGACTTACAACACTATTGCCACTCTGTGTACTGAGTTAGCTGCTAGAGAAGGTCCCTGGAAGCTGCAGGCAGCAAGCTGAGGCTCCTACATCCAGACACAACTGTCCTCTTTTTCTGCCCAGGAACATACCATTCTCACTGCTTCTCCAGTCTTACACACAATGAATGACAGGTAAGCAATTAAATGGTGCTTTCCAAGAAACTTCCATTTACCAGAAAATTCTATTACAGCTTCTATTTATCTACAATGTTTATTTCATTTGAACTGAAAGTGAGTTTGGCAAAGTTTATATCACTAATTTTCTCAGAATGATAGAGCTCTGAAAAGATAAATAAAACAAAACAAGCAACTCAAATGAACACTATGACTTCTTTTGAGTTTTTAAAATTATATTTATTTGTCAAAATCAAAACACCAAATTGGCAATATGGAAAGGTCAAAGAAAGAGCACAGTCAGCAAGTTGCCGTCTAATATTGCCAGTCATTAAACCCATCAGGTCTGGTATGACTATCGTGAAATGCAATATACAGTTTAAAGGGCAAGTTCTAGAAGAGAAAAGACCAAATCATAAAGTGATAGCATACAAAGCTCCTGCAAATATGAATGTTAATGACATGCTGTTTTTTATTAAAATATTTTACTTATTTTCAGGGGTTTAGACACGACGTACTGTATAGGTGTAAGTCAGAGGGAAATAGTGGGATTTGTGTTTCTCCTTTTACCATGTGGGTTGGTTCAAACTCAAGTCATTAGATTTGATGACAAGTGAAACATCAATTGAAACATCCCTTCAAACCAATGGCTTTTTGTATGGTTCCATAAATATGAATGTGGTAGTAAAATGAAAAATAAACTTACTTTCTAAAACTCTAGCAAGATGTTTTTGTTTGTACTGTGCTTTTGCTAGTCTGACTGACTCTAGAATCAACATGAAAGTTCCCATGGTTTTGTAACTATAGGTTTATGTTTCAATGCACAGGTGAGGAAAAATGACTCTAATAAAATGAGGTTGTTAATTTCCAAAAAGAAAACATTTTGTTTGAGTTTCTGAAAGAAGTTTTGTTATTATGGCTGTGAAATGGAACTTAAGGAAGGAAACACAGATCACTCCTACATAGCAAGAGCAGGTTCCTGAGATCATTAATGTGGCCCCTATCTTTAAATTTTGCCAAAAATATTTTCCATAGCTAAGAAAAGCTTTACTTGTATCAAGTATGCTCTGAAAAGTAAAAGAAACTTCTAGTTAAAAATGATTATTAGGAATGAGGATATAGGTTAGCTAGTACAATGCTTATCACACCCATATGAGGTTTTGAATTTAACATTCCAGTACTCATGTAAGATGCTTGGTGGGGAGGCACATGTCTGTAATCTCTGTGTCAAGAAGAGGCAGAGAAAAGGATTACTGATTGGTGTAGGAGGTCCTTCTTTCTATGTGTTGCTTGTATTGATTAATGAATAAAGAAACTGCCTTGGCCTGATAAGGCAGAACTTAGGTAGTCAGAGAGGAACTAGGCTGAATTCTGGGAGGAAGAAGGGTGGAGTAAGAGAGATGCCATGGATTCACCAGAGACAGATGCTAGGAATTTTACACGGTAAGCCACTACCATGTGGCTATATAAAGAAATGGGTTAAATCAAAATGTGAGAGTTAGCCAATAAGAGGCTAGAGCTAATGGGCCAAACAGTGATTTAATTAATATAGTTTCTATGTGGTTATTTCAGGGATAAGCTAGCTGGGTGGCCAGGATGAACAAGCGCCCCTCCTCCTACAACTGATTCAGCCTAACTGACTGAAACGGTGAGCTCTATGCTAGGCCTTGCCCAAAAAACAAGATGGAAAGAGATAAAGGAAATGTTGGTCTACAAGACCTACATTGGTTTCTGAATTCTATACACAATTGCATGTGAAAATGCAAAACAACAGAAAAATGACTGCTGTCTAATAGGTACACAGTTCATTGTATACTGGGTAAGCAGTTTCTCGCCTACAATATCTGTATGGAATGATAAAAAAATCTCAAAGAGGCCATAAAATCTGTCAGTTTAGAAAATAGATAGTAGTGTCAAGATTTACCAACAATCCCTTGATTTCCAAGTCCATGCTACACTGGCAGATAGTAAAAATTGAATATTATCTAGTTGTTGAGTAGATGGAAAAGTCAGATCCTGTGTTTAAGGTATCCCTGAGAAACAGTGTAATACTCTTAAAATTGTTCTAAACTTTGAGATTGAAAACTCACCTTAAACATAGCTTATGCTTGTTGAAATGCATTTGTGTCTATTTAAGATAATAATTTATAGATAGAAATTTGGTTCTCTCCCAATAGTTAGATTACCTAGCTTTCTATCAAGATGAGATTCATTTAAATATAAATTATCATTTATTGAAGACCATTATGTTATTTCATTCTCAGGAACTTTATGGTATAACGCATTGTAATCCTTATTAAACAGACGAGAGAAATGAGTTCTTAAATTATTAAGTGACTTGACTAAATCCACAAAGTGAGGGACAGAAATGATATTGGAACCCAGCTGTTGACTCTACTTCTAAGCGCCTTTCATCCCAACATTCCAGCACTTAGTAAACACCAAATAAAACAGCCACTAGGATTCAGGTGCATGCTGCCTCATCAGAGGGAAAGAAAGGGTGTAGGGAGGGAGGGAGGAAAAGAACACCATGGCAAGCAGCCAGCTTCCATTGCCTGCTATAATTGGAATATCAGATTTTTTTTTGCTGAATGACACGTTTAATGTTACAAATGAGACACAAAAAGCTATAATGTAACATCTCTGTCATTTCAAAGTAAAGAAATAAGACAGATAACAATTACATCTCATTTCAAAATTGTAACCACCTACCACAGCACTGTAACAGGACTTGACAGGATCTGGTTAATTATTAATATGTAGCATAGACCTGCATTTCCCTGATGATGGTAAATATGCATGTTGTGGCAGTAGAAAATTACTCTCAGTAGCACAAAAGTAAGTGAAGCTTTTAAAGAATTGTGTGTTAAGTATATGGTTAATTTCCTAATCATTGTAAGCAATACTAACTTTCCTTTCAATAATAGTATTTGTTTTCTATTAGGAATACTATCTAACTTGGTCATTCACCCCGGAAATATGCAGGGTCTGGATATTCTACACACACACACACACACACACACACACACACACACACACACACACATCAAAAGACAAATGTTAGAGTATATATATCACAATATTATCTTTATTAGCCACAAGAAATAGCAAACTGTTGAAGGGGTAAACAAAATTGATAAGTTGTACAATGATACAAAAGCAAACAACAAACTAACTACACAAAATATGTACATCAGTCTTATCTATTCTAAGACCAAGAAGCCAGGTACAGTAGAATAATACATAGCATAGACCTCCAGACATGTACAAAGAGGTGAGATAATCAATGTTATTAAAACCAAATGGTTGACTGATACTAAATGGTCATCCCTGACAACATCCATACAAGTAACATTATAAAGATCAAGTTATTTATGTATTTAGGAGTGTGTGTGTGCACACGTGTGTGCATGTGTGTGTGCAAACATGTGTGTAAAACAATAAGGAAAAGTGAAGTCATGAATTTGAAGGAGAGAAAGGGGGTATATGTAAGTTAAGGGTTTGGGGAGAGGAAGAAGAAGGAAGAGGAGATGAAACTATGTAATAATCTCAAATAAAAATGTAACTTGATATAGGGACAGCAAGATGGCTCAGTGAGTCAAAGCACTTGCCATATAAGCCTGCTGACCCAAGTCCAGTTTTGGGAATTCATGAAGAAATGAAAGAAAAGTTGTCCTGACCCTCCACAGGCACACTGGGGTACACATAGGATACAAGACCAAAATATAAAATGTCAAGTTTTATTCAATATTGTAGTCTACCAGTAAGTTTCCAGCATCTTTCTCCTTCTGTGGAAACAAAAACAGAACCACTTTTTGTAAGTAACATATTCTTAGACTGAAATTTTAAGTCAAGAACCTTTAACTTAACTTAGCAGCCCCCAGAATCAAATATCTCTCTGCAGTCAAAAAAATATAGAAAACACAATAATATACATAATCCTTACTCTCTGTGTATTTTCCATCTGTAGGTGGCTTTTTTAATATTTATTTTATTTATTTATTTATTCCTTTTTAAATATTTATTTTATTATCTTTACTCCTTTAATCAATGACTGTCTGTACGCTTTCTTCTCTCTCTCTCTTAAGCCCATATACATTTATCCAACACCATGATCCACTCAGAGGTTTTTTCATCTAAATCTGTCTCATTGTGTATCCATAATCATTTTCTGACCAGGAATGACTAAAACCAACTCCACAGCCCTGCCTGTTGGCTCCATCCCATCCAACATGGCCAAGGTATGTTCACCACCTCTGCAAGCCATGCTCACTGCCCCAGCTCCAGGGGAACGGCAGATCTATTTTGCCATTAATCAACTCATAGCATTCTGCTCATAAACCACATTTAAGTGCTCTGTAGTGAAGTTACTCATAAGTCAACAGGTCTGTGCTTTAATAAATATAAAACTAGTTATAGTCATGTTAGGTTCAGGGTTTTTCATGCAATTGTGCTTCAGAAAACTAGTATTATGTATTATCCCAAGAGGCTCCTGGAACTAGTACTATGCTATTTCATTATTTGGGTTCTAATTATCGAGATACATTTACTTGTGAAAATTCACTGACCTTTACACAGGTCCTTTGTGCATATTATATGTGTGACTTTTCAATCAAATGTTTATATAAATAGAGAACAGAAGCTACATGGCAAGGAAGAACAATATATTCCGTAATTTGCTCTTGGGATGTCACACACAGCTGTCATGAAAAAGGTACAAAAATTCACCCACCTCCTGGCGAATACAGGTTCAGAAAATAGGTGTGAGTTTAAAATGTGGTTTGCCATGTACTTCAGAAATCAGTTTACTTTTATTTGAGCATCTGGCCATTTCAGGTGCCCCTGAGGCAAGACCAGAATTTATAGTTCTGTAGTTATATAGGCCACTTGTTTATATAGAGAATTTTATGGCTTAGTTCCCCAGGCTTATGTCAGTAATGCTGTTGGAGTTTTCTATGTTAATTATCCTCTGGGACTTCAGCATGCACACAGATGTCAATTCAGATGGACCAGCATGTATCTTCCTGGGAGCAATGGACTTTGAGGTTTCACCAGATGGTTGAGGTAAGTTCCCTTAAGGCCAAACTCATTCTAAACTTTGTCTATGTAACTCATTTGTAAAGAGGCTTCCATTTTCAATGTGGGGTCTGATTTACCAAATCATTACCTCTTACAGTCCTTCCTTATAATATTATTTTTTTAATTTTGTAGTAAATACCTTGATAACTCTTAACTTATTTAAAGGACTTTACTTTTTGCTAAGTGTAATCCTAAATCATTTAGATGAACCTATTTTATCTTAGTCCTCAACTATGCAACTATATGCGGCTTTTAGAGTTATCTCCACTGAGAATGAGAAAAATGAAGTAAAATCCTTTACCATGAGCCTACAGAAGACACATAATGAGACTCCAGATCTTTCAGCCCATGGTCTTCACAATATTCTAGATTGTTTATAAGGCAAGAAATATGTATAGGTGGAAAATCTGTAGTTACCAACCTTCCGAGTTCCATTTTGGACAACTGGTTGTGTGTAAGGTTCAGAAAATAAACTCACTACAGACTGAAGCTCTGAATGGTAGCCACAGTACAACGAAACCAGAAAACATGCAAGAGAAAATTTCACATGGACTGGCCACCTATTAAGAAACTAATAAAAAGGGCCTGACAATGCATAATTGTAATCACAGATACTTCTGACAATGAGGCAGGAGAATGACAAAACTGGAACCTCTTAGAGCAACGCTTGGATTGAAAGACGGCCTGGGCAAATTAGTGAGGACATATAAAGAAACAAAACAAAGCAAAAGAAGGAAAAGAGAAGTAAAAAGTGAGTTGGACATCTACTTCCCTGCTCCCATATCCACCCTTCCTTTATCCCAACCATCCCATTCCCCCAAACTCTTTCCATCCTCCCCTTCTCAAGGCCAGCTAGACTGGGACTGAATAAGCATGGGATAAAACCGGACTCTCTGAACATGGCGGACAATGAGAGCTGATGAGAAGCCAAGGACAATGGCACTGGGTTTTGATCCTACTGCATGTACTGGCTTTGTGGGAGCCTAGCCAGTTTGGATGTTCACCTTCCTAGACCTGGATGGAGGGGGACTTCCCTCAGGACAGGGAACCCTGACTGCTCTTTGGACTGGAGAGGGAGCGGGAGGGGAGTGGGGGGTGAGGAGTGGGGGGAGGGAAAGGGAAAAGGGAGGCAGGGAGGAGACAGAAATCTTTAATAAAAATAAAATAAAATAATCCAAAAAAAGTGAGTTGGAGATAAAACAGAGTGACATGTCACTTAATTTGTATACAGAAGATCATTAATTTAACTGATAATTATCAGCTCAAATTAATTATTAAACAGTAACAAATATTTTGGGCTTTAAATTATTGTACTATATTTTAAAAGTCTCACGATATGAGTTTTTAAAGGGACAGCTAGAGATAAAAATATGCGTATTGATTCAACAAAATGCCCTGCAGTGTGAAACATCATAAGCACGATGGCTAAGCTTCTGATTTCGAAGTTCAGAGTTATTAAAAGGATTTATGGAAACTTTATTTCCACAAACCAATTCACCAGAACAAACACCTGATATCATTTTGTTTGCAGACATATGAACAAATAAATTACAAAACCTCAGAGTCATGAAAATTTTTCCAGAATTTGTGGTTTTATTTTTATAATTTTTAGTTTTTTCCAGTACGTTGGATTTTTTTTAACGTTAACGGGAATTAAAACCATAGAATACTTTTATTCAAAACTTAAATTCTTCCTTTTACAGAAATATAATGCATTTATATTATATAGTGCATTTACACATTTATGTGTAAATAGGATATTCTGAATCTTATTTTCCACAAACCCATCATTGAAATATAAACACAAATAATGTTTGCTTGGATTAAAAGCAAGATAACAACACATACTCACTTTACTAGCTGTAGATGATGGACACTGGAAAAACTCTCAGCCAACCTCTCAGATAATACTCAGGAGACCAATTGTAACCCTGGTATGTTAGGCTTGAGATGTATAAACCAATTCTTAGAGCATAATGGTGATGGTATAGACAGCTAATATTTTTCTGTTCCTCTCTTTTGCTTCCTGACCCTAAAGTATCACTGAAGATGGAAATATTTTCTTAAAATAATTTGAAGAATGTCAAATGCATCTCCTCTCCCCCATAGTTGGGATAAAAATATGCAACCTTCTGTGAAAGAAAGACACTGTGATTCTTATTGATATCAGCAATTGATTTATTAATTTTCTGAGAAAATATTTCACAAATTAACTTCATTTACTATTATGAGGTACTGTTCACAATGGCCATAATAGGTAATCAACATTAAAAACTTGAAGTTGATACTTACAGCAAAATCCTGTAGCAAAACCACAAGTTAAAAGTAATATAAAACTTTTTTTCTGCCATGTTAGAGCCAATGAAAAAATATTTACCTCAGTTTGCTTCGGGTCTTTCAGACACTATAGATTCTATTCAGTATTTGTAGTAATTACTTGTTACTTGGGTTATTTCAAAGTTAAGAAATCTCAGAAACTTTTATGCTGCTAATACTACAGAATATGAGTGTTCTGTCAGATCATTGTCTGTATTTAAACAACCACAGTATCCAAGTACTGACCTTAAATTTTCTCATAATTAAAAAGATTAAGACCATTAAAATGAAATAATCCACTGGAGAATAGTTCACACCCTGTCCTTTAAGCACATGTGTTGCTGTTTGCATCCTCTTCGTGTGCCTTTCATTGTGTTATCACTACACAAGACATTAAAAGAGCTGCACGGAAAGGAACACTGCAAAAGGCAGCTTCCTTATGGATCTTTGCGAGTTTTGATGAAATCTGACTCCTTGATAAAGAAATTTTGTGAGAGTAGGAAGCTTAGCTTCTGGGTGTATGTATTTTTCAGCAATAAACCAAGTACTGAGAATGCATTTAAACAAGAAAAATTTTTAAAGGTACATAAATAATCTCAAATAACAAAAGGAGATAAGGAATGGACCCAGATTTCCCTGATTTGAAAAAAAAAAGGGGGCTTTCCCACTAATAACCTTGCCTGGTTCTTTATGTGTTAAATTTTATAAAGGTATTGATATGTTTGCACTAGATTCAGGAGATCTTAATTCCACCTACTAGAAAGAGAAACAGATTCTTTTATTGTCTGTCCTGATCCTTTGTCATTATTGTACTTATGCAATCTTATTCCAATATTTGGCCTTAGAGAAGAATGCCACGCCTGGATGCCAAAATATCATTGTAGTGGCAATGAAGTCTAGAATTCTCTTCTTGACTCTATGTTAGTAGAATTAATATGTATTTTTATGCAAGCTTTATTCCAAATATTATGACTTACAAAGTTCTTGACAAAAACTCATCTATGAAGTCATACTTTTGACTACTTGTAACAATTTCTTTTCTTTATAGTTTATAACTTAAATGGATAGGACTCCAATGCAGTATTTATTCCATGGCAGGCTAAATTACAATACAATTTGAACTCACTGACTCACAGGTTTTTGCTGTTAATGTGAAAAACAGACAAAATACCTTGGATGCTGTAAGTTGGTGTAGCAACAGTGTTTATGTGACAATACTGGAGACACTGAGCATCTACATGATGATCATTCTTCCTTACAAGAAAGTCTTTCCTTGTGCAGAGGCTCAGGAGCAATGCATGATGGTCTTCATTGGTACCAGCATCTATAAGCACAGTAGCATTGTCTCTCCCATGACTGCCTGAAGAAATTACCTTGGCAGAATGAAGTCAAATCCAAACATCAATAAAAGATTTTTCTTTGCACTGGAAGGTTTCAAATAAACATATAAGACACTTACTTTCTTTGTCCTGGTCAAGTACAGTTCATTATCATTGCTGATGACACAGGTGAGTGCTTAGGATTCTACTTGAGGTCTTGCTATCCCAAGAAGTTAGTACCTTTCTTCACGAATATCAACTCTGTTAAGACTTTTCTAGGAACCATGGCTCAAGTGAGCATTCTGGTAATTTTGTGGGACAGAGAGACATGTATAAACTGCGAAAAATTTAGTTCTTGCCTAGCTCAGTGGAGCTGTGTTATGGCAGGAGATGCAAATACAGCATGAGTCAAAACAGTATGCTGTAAGATTGATTTAGATATGAAAGGCTGGTTAAAGAGTATAAGTGTTATTACTATATGTATGTTTTGCCACAACATCCTTAGAGTGGTGTGGACTCATGTGCAACAATGTGTTCTCTGCTGGCATGAGACACATTCTTTGGAACAACTTATCTGCAAGCAAAATGACCTGCATGTAATTCAGTGGTATGAATAAGTCATGCAATGGGCACAGGGGTATTGGTCTTCAAGAATGAAACTGAGGCTGACTTATAAGCTAAATGTCATTGTTTGTATTTCTAGGTGCAAAAATATAAGTCTCAGGAATATTAGAGAATATTTCAGTGGCTAGACCCAAGGGTCCCCAGTCATCATTCCACTGGCCAATGTGAACCTGAATTAATAAGAGATGCCATATGCCTAAGGCCTGTCTTCTGTCTTAGCTCCATGTCAAGTTTCTGCTCTCTAGCCCTCAACTGAGAAAGCCCATGTGGTGTTAATCTTCCAATTACGACTGAGACTCCAGAAACGAATGTTACTAAGGCTTAGGGAATCTACAATATAGAAAAGAGAATAGAGAGAGCAGGGAGAAATATTTGCATTAAAAAATAGAAGAGTTATTGTTTCTTGACTTAATGCACTGGAAGAAAAGTAAAAATTTAAGAGAGAATGCAATGTTCAGGAAAACTTGTCATTTAATACCTATTCAGTTGGATTTTGTTTGGTTTATGCATGCTACCACAGTCTCTGGGAATTCATATGTGTATCAGCCATACTGATTCTAGAATACTCTGACTCCTACAATCTTTCTGCCTGCCTCTCCTTCCACAAAGAACCCGGGATCTTGAAGGGAGGTATGTGATGAATGCATCCCATTTATGACTGAGAGCCCCCAAATCTATCATTCTCTGCATGATGTCCAGTTGTGGCTCTATGTTTTAATTCATATCTACTGTGAGAAAGGGCCTCTGTGATGAGGATTTAGGAGAACAACAAGATATTGCTAGGAGTCATTTTGCAACTGTATTTACTTAGCAGAATAATGGAAAAAGTGGGAACAAGTCCCAACCTCTAACCAAGAAACCATTTGCAATTGATAGCTGCTGAGAGAAGAAAAACATGTTTTATCCAGTGAAATAACACTAAGTATGTCAACCACACTCTATGAGAGGCTATATACTCAGGAGCACTGCTCAATATAAAATCAGTCCCAGTTTTTTCTTTGTTTTGGAGTGTGTGTGTGTGTGTGTGTGTGTGTGCGTGTGTGTGTGTGTGTGTTTGTGTGTGTGTGTGTATGTGTGTTTTTATATTTAGTTTTGTTTTGTCTTGAGTTTCACTTTTTCTTTAAGAAATACAACATAAGAGAAACCCTGTCTCGAAAAACTAAAAAAAAAAAAAAAAGAAAAAGAAATACAACATGAATGTGAGGTGTGCATGAGTGGCGATCTGGAATGAGTTGAAGAAGGAGAAAGAATATCATCAAAATGCATTGTATGAAAATTACTTTAAACACCCCCCTCACCTAGAATCAAAGAATCCAGGAAATTCGCCTGTTCCAAATTAGAACTTTATCGGCCCTCTTCCCTGTAGACCAGAACTCTCAGGAGATACAGTAAGCACTGGATTTGAGATTTTTAAATGAATAATTATTATTTCAGGGTGTCTAAGGTCAAATGTCCCTACTCAGCTGACAAAGGAAAAGTGAGCATACTTTCCTTATGGAAAAAAAGTGTGAAAGCAGGAATTACAATGGTTTAGAGTAGGGATGCCTATGGCATTATTCAATACCTCATAGTGTTTATTAGATTATGAAGGCCAGCAATACACATTCAGGTCAGTGATGAAAGTCATAGATAGTTGATTATCACAAAAATCTACTGGATTATGATTTGATCTCTAAAAGACAGTTTTATGTCTACTTGATCTGTAGACAGTTTCAGCCAAGTGAAGAAAATTCTGACATGAGTGATGGAAATAGTTGTAGCACCTCAGACTTAAGCCAGTTTATAGGTGCAGAATTTCTTGATGGAAGAGGAAGAAAATCCTGTTTGAGGAAGGACCCTGTTAGATTTTAAGTTTTCCTCCCTGTTGTCTTCAAGTCTTTAAGTCCTTAAGAAGGACTTTTGTTCAGGGATAGCTATGTAGTTAAGTTAAAGGAAATAATAGTATACTATTCACAAACTTCTGGAGCTGGTTATGAATTTATATGAATCTGAAAGATAATATAAAAGAATAATTGTGGCCATCCAATCAGAGTAGAGATTACGGAAATCAGACTATCAGGAGATTATGATGGATGCCCCTCCCACAGTGAGTTTATGAAAGTGCAACTCTTCATGTAGACTTAATTTATGTTAACCACCGCCTTACTTTTTTTCTATCTTACTTTTTTAAAGCAGATCCCTACTTAAACCTATATCTCCAACTGTTTACCAAATCTCTTTTTCTATACAAACACAGTTAAACACCATCCCCTTTCTGAAGACACAATGCAGATCCATTAAACTTGTTCCATTGTAATCTTCCTTCCTAGTAGGAGATGCTATTGATCTAGATATGTTAATAAGGAATCTAGGTATCAGATTGTTGACAAAAATCATAAAATGAAGGAGTCTTCTACTTTATTTGTGTTTTTTGGATTTTAATGGTATCAGATATTCTAATACATTCTTTTGAGTATCTCATCCATTTACTCGTTGGAGGAAATGATTGATCACATTTTTCCAAAGTCTTCAAACCCATCATTTAGATATTAATTTGAGATGTCTCATTTTTTAATGTAGGCAATTATTATAAACTTTCCTCATAGGAGTGCTTTCATTATGCTATTAAATCTCATAGATTTTTTAAAATTTATTTTACATCATGACCACAGTTTACCCTCCTGTCTCCCCCTAGTACCTCCCCCCCACCTCTTTATGCACCCCCAATCTGGTCCTCCTCAGTTTCTATTCAGAAAAGACCAGGCCTCCCATGGTTATCAAAAACACATGGCATATCAAGATGCAGTAAGACTAAGTACCTCCCTTGTGTTAAGGCTGGACAAGGCAACCCAATGTGAGAAGTAGGGTCCCAAAAGCCGGCAAAATATTCAGTCAGCCCCTGCTCCCACTGTTGTGGAGTTCCACAGAAAGACCAAGCTCCAACTATCACATATATACAGAGGAACTAGGTCAGGCCCACGTAGGCTTCCTGGTAGTTGGTTCAGTCTCTGTGAGATTGCATGAGCCCAGGTTAATTGATTTTGTGAGTTTTCTTGTGATGTCCTAGACCCCACTGATGCCTACAATCCTTTCTTTCTTTCTTTTCTGCAGGATTAACTGAGCTTGACCTAACATTTGCCTGTGGGTCTTTGAATCTGTTTCCAATCGCTGGGTAAAGCCTCTCTGATGACAACTGGGCTATATTCTTATATGCTGTTTTCATTTTCATAAACTTTCGAGAATTTAATGAAATTCTTCCATCTTGATTTCTTCCTTAATCCAATTACTATTGACTAGTAGGTAGCTTACTCTCCATGGGTTTCTGCACTTTCCGTAGTTTCTGATGTCATTGATAACTAGTTTCATTCCACTGTAGTCAATAGAACGCAGAGTGTTATTTCAAGTTTCCTACATTTGTTGAATCTTGATTTTGTAGCCTTGTTTTTATTAAATTTTAGAGAAAATTCCATGAACTGCTGAGAATAATATGTATTCTTTAGCATTTGACTGGAATGTTTGCTCGATGTGTGTTAGGGCCATTTGATTATTAACTCAAATTTTTTTAGTGTTTTTTTTTTTTTTCAGATAATCTGCCCATTGGTGCTGTAGGAAGTCTTACAGCCAGTGGTTACCTGCCCACTGGGGCCTGGCCTCTTATACTATATAAGCCGATGTAGAGCATGTGTCTGCTCTATTTTTCCAGCTGTGGGATTCAGTTTCTGGTCTCTGTTCAAGCAGAGGATTCTGATTTGTGAGTCTACCCCTAAATAAATATTTATTTCTCAATTCTGAGCTAATGTGGGATTTCTTTTAAGCATCCTTCTTCACATTGGTGAAAATGAACTATTTAAACAACTTACTATAACTACATTGGGGTCAACCTGTGACTCTAAATCTATTTGTATCTTTTTATGTATTTTTGTTTGGTGTGTATATATTTAGAATTATAATATCCTCTTAATAGACTCCTCCTTTATTGAATATAAAGTACTCTTTCTTACATCATCTAACTAGTTTTTGCTTGATATCTATATTCATAGGTATCAGAAACCTGATGTTTTTTAGTTCCACTTTCTTAGAATAGATTTTTTTCATTCTTTTATATAAAGGTAGCATCGATTTTTGATAATGAACCTTGTTTATTGGAGACAAAACAATTTTGGATCCTATGATCTAATTCAATTTGCTAAACTGTGTGTTAGTATTAGTAATCAATACTATTAATATTAAGACTTATTACCGATCCATATATGTGTGTGTGCATTCATTTGTGTGTGTGTGTGTGTGTGTGTGTGTTTGTGTGTGTCCTGTGTATTTCCTTTTATACTGTTCTTTTGTGCTGGATCCTTGGACCTCTTTTGGTTAACTGTTCTGGAATTCTTTAGTTAGCACCTGTGATGTCGTGAGTGTGCCTATCCTTCTTTTCATACCACAGTATTTCTTAAGGTATCTTCTGTACAGCCAGCTTAGTCATAAAGTCTTTTAATCTGCTTTTATTATGAAATATTTTATCTTATTTCTCCTTAAATTTTAAGATAGTTTTTTTTTCTGGGTAATAGTCTGGGTTTTGTGGTTATCTTCCTTCCTTCCTTTCTTTCCTTCTTTCTTTCTTCTTTCCATTTTTCTTTCTTTTAAACAGAGTTTATCTGCATAGCCGCTCTGGCTGTCCTGGTACTCACTTTGTAGATCAGAATGGCCTCTAACTCATGGAGATACCCCCTGAATCTGCCTTCTGAGTGCTGGTATTAAAGGCATGGGCCACCACTGCCCTTGTTAACACAGGGACCCATGAGAACCATGTGTTGATGTACGAGGGCCTTGTTGAAGTGTTCCCACTGTGACTCACAGGAACGTTGCCAATCAACTCTATTTAGGAAATATGGACCCACCCCTCACCATTGGCATGGGAGAGTTGGCTTTGCCCCTCATCTGAGTGGGGTAGCCCCAGTGGCCTGGACTGACCAACCTAGGCACACATCCAGGGCTTTGAATTGGCACTTTCCAACATCTACCAAATCTATGACCTGCTAGAGCACATAAAAGGACTGGCCCTTCAGAACCATAGCTGCAGGATCCTCAATATTCAAGGCAACAACAGGATATCTGAGAGCAGTTTCAGTGACGGTCCAGTATCGATGGTTTACCTTAAGCCAGAAGCCTTCAACCTGACTAACAATATATCACACAATGAACATTTGCAGGTAAAGTTGTTTGGACAGAAGGGTGGAGTGTGTGATACACGGCAGCTCTCTCCATGCCACTAAGACAAATGAAGAGGTGATGGATGGGCAGAAAAAGATAGAGGAGTGAAGTTAGCTTTTTGTTGTTTGCTTTTTTCTTTGTTTATGTCTTTCTGTTTGTTTTTGGGTAATATATTCTATGTGCAAAATTTTCTAGAAAGCTACGTGTTCTCTGACTTGTTATTCAATGTAAAGTACACTTTCTTCAATGGTTAAAATTCAAGGATGAAGGAATGTTAGTGAAAATAGAGGAGTATTACTTAATAATGCCCCCTGGTCATCGCTTAAAAAATTGGTACTTGTTATTGACATGTTGTGTTCTTTTGGCTAGGAGAATGTCTTCATGAGATTCAATCAGTATTTCCACTGTTGTGAGAGATAAGACTACAACTCAGCCACTGTGATCTCTGCTTGCCTGAGTCAAAAGGTAAAGCAACGGGTTATGGGGTTGACTTTGACGATTGATCTGTGTGCTTGTTTACTTCTCTGTTGCTAAGATAAACGCCCTGACTAAAAACAACTTGGAAAAGAAAGGGTTCATATCGCTCCCAATACCAGAACATAATCCGTCGTTTGCTGACACCATCGACGGAAACTCAAACAGGGCATGTACTCAAAGGTGCAGGAACTCAAGCACGAGGTATGAAGGAACACTTTTCACAAGCTCAGTCCCTAGCTCAGACTCTGCTAGCTTTTTGAAACAACTTGCATCTACCCTGAGATATCCCTGCTCATAGTGGGTTAGGTCATCATACATTAATCATCAACCAGGTCAATCTCTCACAGGTATGGCCATGGGCAAATCAAGCAGAGGAAATTCATCAATTAAGGTTACCTCTTCCCAGCTGACTCTAGGCTGTGTCAAGTGGACGATAAAAGCTAACAAGCATAGTCTGAATGTCTAATGGGAAATTGAACTACTATTCTATCATGGAAGCAATGAAGAGTTATATCTTCCAAATTATCAGTTCCTTAGGGCATCTCTTAAGAGTATTATGACTTGTGAAATGGAAAATTATAAAACTTCTCTTGAGAAAGGATTAGAAATGGCCTAGAACCTTTGAGATCCTTTATAAGAGCAAAGGAGTATAGATGTCTGATGTAATCATGTGACCAGCTTGAGAAACAAGAATTGCAATTGTCATCGAGCACTTCTTCCTTTTTGTGTTCTGACTTTTTTTTCTGTAGGCCTGATCCCCTGTTCTCACTAATTAATCATGTAACAAAATGATTAATTCGCATCACTATATTTAGATATTTCCATTTTGAATCACGGGTTGAGAGATGTTAGTGAGGAGCATATATGCACATATCTGTCAGAAATTTACCTCTCTCTGGGAAAGGTCTAGTGCCTTTTTATTGCTTCTAGCATATCTGTATCATGCCATTGCTTTTGATAGTAAACTAAATGCATTTCAAACAGTATGAGTGGAAAGTTGACAAGACTGCGATGGTTAGTTTTATGTATTAATCTGACTGACCATAGAATGCCCAGACAAAACAATAATACTATATATGTCTGTAAAACTGATATACAAAAAGAATTAATTTTAGATTCAATACATTTAGTAAAGATGGAATAACTTTCCGAGCATAGGGAAGTATCTCGCAACATTTTAAGGGCTTAGAGAAAACAAAATATAGAAGGGAATTTTTGCCCATTTTTGTTTCCTGCCTTCTTGCCTGAGCTGGGATACATCATCTCCTTTTCTCCATCCCTTAAGTTAGGTTATCAAACCTCTTAAATTGGACTGCCAAGTTTCCTGGATATCTGGCCTAGAGACTTCTCAACCTCCATTATCACCTCAACCAACAGCTCAAAACAAATTGCCTTCAAATGGTCCCATATCTCTAGAGAAGTCTGATAGCCTGCTCGAATTCCACTGTTTCCCTCTAAATCCAGCCCTGACAAGACTGCTTCATGAGTTCAGAGATAGACTCTCATCACAGCCTTTCTTTTGCCCCATATCCTCACACTTTAGCAATCACCCTCGGCCCTCCTATAATGAAAGCCCTGCACTAATCTCCTGGCACAGTGACGGCAAGTCTGCCTGTGTTGTAGGCACAAGAATTAGCCACTATCACTCCATTTTGCTTTCAAGATTTACCATGGTGCTTTAGGCTTACCTGTTGCTTTAAAAATGCTAGTTAGTCAAGATGTTCCAGAACAGTGACTTTGAATACACAGTGAAAACAAGGGAGTATTTTCACTGGCTAAAAAAATATATGGATTTGAAAGACCAAGAAAGGTATAGAAAAGATGGATGAATTTTTAGTATCTACACAAGTTTGACTGTGATCTTATAAGATAAAATTAGGCATTTGGGAAAATAAGTCTATTGAGTATCGAAGTGTAGGACAGTGAGCTTTGGGGATATGCTGATTTTGAGGTTCCTATGGGATAGTGGAACAGAAGGCAGGAGAATTCTTCTCATGCTGGGAAAAATAAATTTGTAGCCATTTTCTCTTAAAGCTAAGTGTGTAGATTCCTCAGTTGAGAGAGAAGAAGAGTAAAAAGGTGAAGGGTAGGAAAAGTAAAACAAAAAAAGTAAGTATCTTCTCACCTCTTATAGGTACATTTTCTAGTGAGGCCATCAAAGAAAGCTTTATTCCAAGATTGAGGTAAAAGAATATGTAAGCATTAATCATTAACGGTAAAATTTTGAACATCCATGAACAGTTGGACATAGCCAGTCTGCCATGAAGTTTATCAGTTTGTGCCTGCTAATTACCTTTCTTCTTTTGGTGAGCTATATAGTATTTCTCATCATATGATCACTTATATATATTAATTTTTACCTGTACTTCTTAATTGGTAAAATAAGATGAGAAAAAATCAGTATTGCTGAATGCTTTAAAAAGCATTTGAAATATTATAAGTATTCATGAAATATTTGTTTTAAAAAAAGAAGCACAGGGGGGAAATGGGAATGAATTTCCTGTCTAGCCTTTGGTTCCAAGAAGTACAGAGATGGTGTGTTAAGTTTAGAAAAACTGCTTTGTTTTGTTTTTGTCTGACTCATTTCAACTAGAGTTTTAGAAGAAAAAGAAAAAACTTGTAGAAGCAGTTAAATTGGTTCTTATTAACATTGAAACATACAGTCAAAAGTCATTCTATTACCCAGTTTCTCTATTCAAATAGGGAAGCTATCAGAACATAGATAAAGAGAATTAGCAGCCTTGTAATTAGACTTCTGGGACACTAAAGGATAACTGTTTCAGTTTCTACAGCCTACACTGAATTCATTAAATATACTGTATTACATCGGCAAAATGAAAAAAAAAAACGTGGCATTAGCATGCACTTAAGCAGACCATATTTGTTAAGAATTTCCCTGTTCAGTAGTGGTACAAGCTGTTTACAAAGTACTCCTACTAATACTCCATCACAATTCACAGCACGGATGAGAGACATTCCTTGAAGGAATTGGCATTCGCGAAGCAATGTATCTAATTGGTGATTATCTGTGATATTGACCCATGTACTGAAATGATTAGAAACTATTCCAGGTAATTCTAATATACTGATTTGCTGATGCTGCCTTTTCACTCAATATGCTTTGCTTCGAATGAGCCTGGATATGAGGATGATCAGTCAGGATTCTTGGACATCTCATCATTAGCCAGGATTCATTTTCTAATTTTATTTCCAACTTCAGAGGTTCAGGACTATTTTTCCAGAAGTTGTAGCCACATGGTGAAAGGCATTTCCAGATAAATGGCATTAATATTCACGAAGAGCTTCAGACAGCAGACTCCTTTAGCTGGCTGCGAAGTCAGTGATGTGAGGTCCGCAATTCCACCCCTCCATCATCACTTCTTTGCAGCCACCTTTGTCAAGTGTTTATGACCTCTTTCTCGGGCGTCTGTGTTCTCCATGCTACAATTTGCATGCTCTCCTTTTCTCTACCCATAAAGGATCTAACTATGTCAGCATGATCTAAAAAGCATCAAAAAATAAGGTGTCAAATTCTCTTTCCTCCCTGTTTCTCCGACAAGTTGGCACAAAGCATCTGTCTTACTTGTTCATCTGGGAACGTAGAAGCACTCATTCTTCAGAGACTCTCATATTTACATCCCCCCTTCCCTCAGTAAACAACATTCTCAGTGCTGGTCATTTCACAGAACATTCCAACATCTTCCTGTCATGGGTTGTGCCTTTTATACCCTAGCTCACAATCATCCAATCACGGGGCATATTTGACTTAAGGCCCTCCATGGAGGAAGGTAGTGGCAGAAACAGAGAGAAAGACATCGTCAGATAGGGAAGAAATAGAGGAGAGGACAAATGTCTCATTTACTTGTCACATCCCATCTTAGAACCATTATTTTCTTCTGCATCAAAGACCAACCAAATTCACAAATTATAATTTTGTGAGTCATAATTTCAGTTGTCTTCAAATAGTGACTTCGTCATACTGACTATTCCCAGTGATCTTTCTTCCGGAGTCTACAACCCAATTTCCTCTAACTCCCTGACATTTGATTGCTTCTAATATATTCTAAGAATGAAAAACATCCTCTCCTCTAGTATACCAAGAAGACTCACAGGTCTTTCCTTATTTATCTTCTATGTTCTTATAAATATGTAATGGAATTTTTACATCTATTACTATAATCTCAGTCATCCAAATCAATACTCTCTTGTTGTATCTTAGTTTTTCTATTGAAAAGGCCAGGCTAGATTCTCTGTTCATGGTTTCACTGAAGTAAAATCTTCATGTGACCTACGGTTACTATTTTATCTCGATAGTGATAATATCTTTCAAAATAATCAGTTGTTGACTGAGTTATTTTGCTTATACCTACAAACCTGAAGTTCTTCACATCATAAAAGTTATCAGTCGGATACCAGAACTCTCAGGTTCCTCAGTACTTACACTTGCTGCGTGTGTCCTTCATAGGAAAAGCACAGCCACTTTTCTTAGCCTTGACCCATGGTGATTGCTTTAAAACGTGACCTAGCTTTCAGGGTTTCTGTTATTAGCTCACATCTTCAAGAATAAACTCTGTATCTTAATGTAACTACTCCACATAAAAAATTAATTAGAAGGGTAAAAGTGCCCATAACTAAAATTGATAATATTGTATGTAGAAAATTTGGAGACATCTTAGAATTCTGTCCCACCCACTGATGTGGCAAGAAGGGCCAAATAATTTTTACCTCTGTTCTTTATTAAATTGTTAAAAACTCCTGACAGTCAAAATTAGACATAGATTCTCAAAAAAATATTTTTTCCTCACACCTTTCTTAAAATTGAAACTACCTAAGATGGTACCCAGACATTTAGCCTCCAGAGCTTAAATGCTACAACAATGCTATTTTCTGACTGCACCCCTACTCTTTAAGAGCTTAGCTTTCGGGATATTTTACCCACCTGCTTGGGAGGTTGAGACAGGATGAACACTTGTGCTCAAGATGTGGCACCTTTATAAGCAGTGTAGTTAGTCAACATCTCAAAGAAAAATAGCACTAAATTGTGCAGCACCCTTTCCTCCATCTCTTCTACAATGTTCCCTTAGCCTTGGGTGCAGGAGTTGTTGTACAGATGTTTTCTTTGGGACTGAGAGCTTGATGTTAGATTATGTCTCCTAGGAATCTGAGAAGCTATGACTTTAACGTTCCATTGGCATCACTGCATAAGTATGATCAGAATGAGGACAACACTAGACATGTTAAAGTGGACCAGAGAAAGCCCACAAGGCCTTAGCTCTACACAAAGAACTACAGGCCACTAAGGAATGTTAGAGTAAGAGAAATAGTTTTCCCAAGGGAAGAGCACACCAATTGGTTATTCAATAATTAGTACAAAGAGTCATCCCTGTAACATGTACACATGTAACATTATACAGATTGAGGAAGCTTTCTTTAGAAATGTATTTATACACATATATGTATATAGCAATAATTAGTACCCAAAGAGGTCATGAATTTAAGAGAGAGCAAGAAACGATATGTGGGAGAAAAACAGAAGGGCAAAATGTTGTAATTATAATCTTCAAAATAAAAATATTATTAAAAATAATAAAAGCATTTCATCAATATCTTTCAAGTCAGCAATGTCAGAGAAACATATGCAAATAGTTCTTCAAAATCAATGCTGCTATAAAATGTGCCATGAAAACTTTCAGTCCTTTGCCCTGTGACTGAGTGGCTAAGCCTGCTAAAGCAGGTGATATAGAGATCTTGGGATGCTGGTTCCCTCCTACTTCATTGTATTTCTTAGCGAGCATGAGTTTAAACCAAGAATATTCCTAGAACAAGTGTTGATGGAGGCTGGCTGGCTATTTTTTATAGCTTAGTGCCCTGTTATCACAATATTTTTAAATACTGCTGTGTTGTTGATGCCATTTAAACTCTTCTAGTCATTTCCCCCTTGGAATTGTCGCATGCTGATTTTAATCAATATAACACATTTATGATGTTATCATAATATTTCTCTTATGCTGCAATTCGCAGAAACAAGTACAACAAACTCTTTGATACTTCTAGAAATAATGTACATACATAATCTTTTTTGTGCTCCCAAATAAATTGCATTTTGATTTAAATATATTCAAAATACATGTACTATATAAACACACTTTTTTCTAACAGCTTTTTCATCAAAGTATAATATCAGGTGTACTGTGCTGAAGGCTTACTTAAGGTATCTCATTATTAATATAGCTTACATTGGTAACAAATTTACAAAAATCCAGCTTTATGCTAATATGTATATATTTAACTTTCACAGGTTTTACTGTAACTATTGTTTATTTCTATTTTAATAGTTTCTTGGTTTATTTTTTTATTTGTAATAAGAAATATTTAACATTGAGAAACATAATGGCACCATCTTCCTTAATATTTATTTTCATACAAAGTATGTTATAGTTTGATTTTAAAATATCTCCCATTGGGGTCCTATATTTGAGCACTTGGCCCCTAGTTGGAGGCCTGTTTCTGAAGATTATAAAATCTTTAGAGGTTGGAGACTTGGAAAAATTTCAGCACTGGGAATGAACATTTCTCTCTCATAGCCTAGCTACGCTTCCTGTCCTTTCTTTGTTTCCTGGGTGCCGGTGATATGTGATCAGCCAGCTTCCTGTTCCTCTGACCCAGGACTTTCCTATGTGTTGTCATGTCTTCCTTGCTTTGATAGAATCCATTCCTCTGGAACCGTAATCCAAAATAAACCCTTTCTCCACCAAAGTTGCTTTATGTTAGAGTATTATGAACAACAGTAGAAAAGAATGCAAGTTGCTAAAGCTTTCAAAATGCATTTGCTAAAAAAGGTGTGGTGTTAGAAATCTTAAGTTGCTCTTGACTTTGGCCCCCACCAACCTGTGAAGTGATCTTATAGGGGCTAAGCTTCTGGCTAATTATTTGTTGCATATGTTGCATATAACTCAAGTACCCCTTGTGTCATTTGTTTGGGAGCCTTTTGTACGAAACATAGAAAAGCACACAAATGAGACCTGGAACTTATTTTTCAAAGTTCAAAGAATTATATAAATGTAGAAAATATTTTTGTAGACAACTAGGGCTCAGTTTCACTGAAAATTCTCTAAGAAGCATGATAAATGTGACTTAGATATGTTGTGCTAAAGAAATAGAGACACGAGTAATTGATTCTTCAACTATCAGTCCTCAATCAATAAAGATTCTCTCTGGGAGCACTATGTTCCTTAGAACTCATAGACTACCTTGAATAGGCCAAGAAAATTCCTGTAGTTCCAAAGAAAACTATAAGGCAAATATAGACAATGGTGAGACACAGGGAAATGAGACGGGACACTGTCAGCATGCATGAGAGCTATGTAATACAGCTATGGGACTCTGAGAGATAAGCCAAAGGAATAAGAGCAAAGTTTATACCCATATCCATAGAGCATGCCGCCTATTTTCCCTGAAATACAACTGTGAATGTGTGTTTTTAATTCTAAAAGCAAATCATCATTAATATTTTAAAGACTTGACATTAGGCATTTTCTGTTTATCATCACAATAAAAACAAACCTTAGATTCAAAAGAAAATAAGCAAAAAAAATACATAAGGCTCGTTTCTGCACTGTCTTCCTGGTTTTCTACCTCATTTTTCTTGTAAACATGGATGGATATAACCTGGAATTTTAAGCCATGTACTAAACATTTTTTCTGTATAATAGGAACTGCTTTTCCATAATTATTTGTGATATACTTTCCCAATACAATTTCAGAACTTAAATAATTCATTAGTCTATCTTTCATTTAGATTTTCGGAAAATAGTAATGTCCTTTCCTCTCTTACTTTAAAGGTTATCTCCTGCTTACCTGTGAGTTTTCACCTATGCTGTAGTATCTAAATTACACTGCAGTATTTCATTGCGTTCATGGAACTACTCCTTTACGTGTTATTTCTTACCTGAATTGCTGAAGTGATTGTTAGACCAAATCTGCATCTCTGAATGGATGATAAAATTTTTTCATGAACAGATAAACATTATAGATACTTTTAAAACTCAGAAATCAAGAATGTTAAATAAAATAACTCAAGTATAAGCACTTTTGTGAATCTATTTTCCATAGGCTACAATTTAATCATACAATGAGCTTGTGACACTCAGAATCAGAAGTATACTTATTTGTATATGAATATATTGCTCATTTTGCTACCTAGAATTTTTCTTTTAGCATTTCTTTCTTTATCATTTGTTATACTTTTTAACTATTTTTAAGAATCACTACTCATATTCCAGATGTTTTTTCTTCTATGTCACAATCTATCCCCTGCTATTTAGTCTTACTCTTTCTTGTACCTTCCATGAACCACTAAACATTTTGATATACGACTCCACTTTTCTTTCCTTATTGGTTCTATTTCAGTCTTCAATTTTGTTACCTCTACATTCATGTGTTCCTGTTTAAATTTTTTCCTCAGCAGATTATAATTTTTACTTATTTTGGTTGATTATAGTTAACCATTAGTTATGAGGAGTTCATGGTTTTGAACTATATTTAGAGCATAATATGAATTTTGCTTTCAAACATTTTAATCTGGTGGCATATTTTTCTAAAACCTATGTTCACAAACTGGAAATTCAAAATAATCTGTAATCTTTTCATAAATGCATAGTCTTATTTGTCCTAAGGAAGCTCAATTATATCTCCATTGATCATTAACAGGAAAAAGTTTTATAATCTAGTTCTTTCTTAATGTCCCATAATGTGTTTTCAACTAGTCTTCACTATCAGGGAAATATTCAGTAGCTCTATGAGCATCTTTATTTATCTGTCACAGTTACTTTTCTACTGTTGTGACAACACAGCATTATTGATGCAACTAACAGCAGGAAGTAATTAATTGGAAGTGTGATTAAAGTTTCAGAGGGTCTTGGAGAGGGAGGCATGGTAAAGAGAGTACCTAAGAGTTTGCATTCTGAGCCACTGGCAGAGACTGGAACTGGGCCTGGAATGGCTTCCCTCCCTGACAAGGCCACACCTCCCAATCCTTTCCTAAAAGTTCTAAATGGAGATCTGGCATCCAAACAAATTTGCCCTAGGTGGCCATTCTCTATTCATGCCAGAACAAACTCTTAAAGACATTTTTCTCTGTCTCTAGAAAGATACCGTAAGGGATTTCCCAGTGCCTTCATGTGATATTGTTCCATCCTTGATGTTTCTGGCAGATGGATGGCATTCTCCCATATTTTCCACCAAAAAAAATTACTAAATTTCCCGTCTGTTTTTGTAAATTTTTTTGTGCATTTGATGGTATTTGGAAAAGAGAGAGAAGATTTACATACTGATGCTCAAGTTTCTTCTCATCCATGACTCCTGTCTACTCCATATTTTAGATGTCACCACGCAGATGTCTCCCTAAGTCTCCATCTGCTTCTCATAAAAAGTCATTTTCAGATATTTGCCTTTTCCCCACTAAGTTTTCAGGGAAATATTCTGTTTATCTTTTGTTAGCAAATTTCTCCCATTTTTTGAGACTATCTTTACCTGCTTTAAAAATCAAAATCTGTATTAGTCCTGGGTTAACAACAGTACGAGTGAAGAACCTCTTTCTCCCCTAGCTCCCCATACAGAAGGAGTACGGAAACCTTCTAGATTTCATGCCTCAACTAAACATTAGCTTGCTCAGTAAGCCATCCCAAAATCGTTGATGATAGCTAACAAGCATTCATCCATCCTGAGTCTGCAGAACTACAGTGTGTCTACGGATGTAATTTATCGAAGGAAGGGTGTAACAAAAAGAGTCTCCTTTCTCAGTCTTGTCACCTCTGAGAGAGCTTCTAGGAACAGAAAATTCTACCACTCTAGTGCCCCCCTGCTGTTCCTAAGCTTTGGGAAAATATGTGACTGAGTACCTAAGTATGTAATGCACGCACCCTCAGTTTTTCATCTTTCTGGTGATGAGAAGGTAGTCTTTAGATGAATGTATTCAGGGAGGAACTCATCAAGATAAAGGACCAGAAATATTGCTTCTAACCAAAGCTAGTGTCCTATAAAGTAAACAGCCGCAGAGCTTATCAGGTTAAATCTTCATACTCTTTTCAGAACTCTGGTCATACTAATGAAAAAGTATGTTTTTCTATTTTCTTTTTCAATGGGAGTTTCAATTTATTTCAGCATGCCATTATCCATTTGGCTCAACTGTAAATTTAATAGAAAGCCAGTATTTTTTTCCTGTTGCATCCAGCCTTATCTATGCAATCTGGAATTATACAGCTTACTTTCCTTTCTTTTTCAGAGATTCCCTTGTGTAGTCCACATTTCAGTTACCTGAAATTTTAACTGAATACCAACTACATAAATGCATATGCTGTGCTTTGAACCCACCAAGAGAACTTTTGTTTTTCCTTACTTTCCTTCTTTGACTTTGCATCGTGGGAAGAAAGAACTGGTACATAAGCAAGCCATGTGCCCTCGGTGGATTTCAATCACTGTGTAAAGCTTTCCAAGAAATATGTGATCACTCTGTCCGAATAGGAGAAGGGAAATGAAAGTAAAATCTAAACTTCAATAGATAAGTAAGTACTAACAGAAAGACACTGAAGGCAACCTGTCAAAGTCACAGAAGCTGTGTGAAGTGTCTAAAAGAAGTAACATGAAAATATTGATTATACTGGAAGAAATGAGTACCTTGAGGAAGAGTTAGGTAATCTGAGAAACATTGAAGCGCTGCTCGGTTGGAAAGAAAGTGATCCATTAAAGTCTCGAAAAACCAAAAAAAAAAAAAAAAAAAAAAAGCACGAAGCTAGCTGACTATCTCTTGTTAAGTGATTAAAATTTGTGCTTCTAGCTATCAATTCGGTATCATACTTCCATTCTGAAGATTATCATTTCTACCTCCATGATGACCCTTTAGTAAATACTTACCAGCTAATTCACACTTGAGACATATTCTTCTATCATTTTTCTGTCCATCAGAAACTCCAGAAGCATTAGGGCAGCCAAGATGGTTTACTTTAGGTAAAACAGATTACAAATCTTTGAGTTGAATGAGTAGCTATACATTTTCTATGCACAAAGTTAGAGAGAGAGATTTCAATGAAGTGGGATGCCCTTCTGTATGCTATGAATATGTTTTATTACTATTGATTAATAAATCAGATGATCTGGCCAATAGCTAGGCAAAATAGAGCCAGGTGAGAAATCAAAGCAAAGATAAAAAGAGAAGGAAGTTGGAGTTCAGGAGACGCCAGCAGCTAGCCAGGTAAGCAAGATATGAGGTAACAAGCCACAAACCTGTGATAAAATATAAAATAAGAAATGGGTTATTTAAGACCTAGTTAGTAATAATCCTGAGCTAATAGGCCAAAGAGTTTGTAGCTAATATTAAGCCTCAGAGTGGTTATTTGGAAACTGTTGGGTTAGAGAGAAACCTCCAGATACAGCTCAGTAATTAACATTCAAGTGGGCAAACATGAGTATTCATGTTCTGATCAAGCCATATAGCAAGCCAGGCCCAGCACTGAGACACAGACAGGAGAAAAATCTAGTGCTTACTGCCTGGTCTAGATAAATTGGTGAGATCCAGATTCAGTGAAATAAAATAAATAATGTCTCAAAACATATATTGTATAATAACTTAGAAAGAATTTCAGTGTTTAACTCCAACCTCTACACATACATACAAAGAGAAAGAGAGAGAGAGAGACACACACAGAGAGACAGAGAGACAGAGAACCACAAGACATCTTTCTGATATTAACAGACAATGTTACTCACCAAATGAAGTGACAAGCACAAGTGCGTGGCATGCAACATGCAGTCCAGAAAATTGACAGTGCATATAGGGAGAGTAGGTCATAATTTCGTGAGCAAAGCCAGATCCTGTAAGGCTCATTCCATTACAGGAATGTCAGTCAAGAGAATGGCAGAAGAATGCATTGTATGGACATCAACAGAATTTACAATGCCAGAGAGATACAGAAGAGGAAAATGAGAGTACTTTGACTAATAATGCAAAAAATGAAAAAATAAATAGAGAACACTGATGATGCCATTCTGTGAGGGAGCATAAGTAAGAAAGGCAAATAATGGTAAAAAAAAAAAAGCTATATGACAACATTGTGTATACACTCCAAATTGCTCTGTCTCATCAAAGGGGATTAACAGCCCCTATATTTTTGATGACTGTAAAAAAATAGTGACAAATAAGTAATACCAAAAAATTCTAAGTTATGTAAAAGACAACTCTATTACTCATAAAGCAAAGGATCTCATGTAAAAATGACTGTTTTATACGTTACATAACAGGAAAAATAACATGGTATCCATAGGTTGTTATGATTGAGAATGACTTTAGTAAAAACCTGAGGGCATACTTTATGAAGTGCCTACTAGAGATCAGGCACCATTCTATCCACTCAGAAGACTCCAGTGCTCAAAATAGAAAATATGGACGATGAGATGACTCAGTAGCTAAAAGCATTCACTACCAAGAATGGTTATCTGCGCTGACCCCTGGGACCTACATGGTGGAAAAAGAGGGTCAACATCTACAATTATCCTCTCTCCCCATCAAACAGGCAGTGCCACATATTCATACACACACACACAAACACTCACACACATAATACACATGCCCACATCACACATACCTACACACTATGTGGCACACACACTAAATAAAGTGAGAAAAAAATCAGATGAAGAATCGATACAAATGGAACTTAATGTTTAGATGTGATAGGCAGAAAATAAAGAGGTATGTTAAATAGATCATATGTTAGTAGTGATTGATAAATATTTTTAAGCCTAGACTAATTTGATCAAGGATAAAATTATAACTGGGGATCAAAAGTTTTTTTAAAGTACTAGGCTCACCTCAATTCAGCTTTATCGAAAATACTGGATTTGGATTAATTCTTGGTGGGGGTGAAGGAGTTAGCAAAATTCATATTGGTAGAAAGTCAGTGTCTGTGAAATAAAAGGTCAAATGATGCCTGGTTGAGGAACAGGGAAGGAAATTTTCCAGGAAATCAAAGAGGATTATAATAAAAGCAAAGGGAAGGAGACAAGGGTCTCAGGTTATTTAGTGTCTTAGCAAACATGGAAGAAATTCAGCTTTATTTTGAGTGAAATAGAGAGAATCAAACTTGAGTATAGGAATGAATGATTAGTCTGGTTTTTTGTTTTTTTTTTTTTTTTTGGTTTTTCGAGACAGGGTTTCTCTGTGGTTTTGGAGCCTGTCCTGGAACTCACTCTGTAGACCAGGCTGGTCTCGAACTCACAGAGATCCGCCTGCCTCTGCCTCCCGAGTGCTGGGATTAAAGGCGTGTGCCACCACCGCCCGGCTGATTAGTCTGAATGTCATTAAAGGGCCAGATATCTGTAGCATCTGTAAGGAACATACAAAGGAAAATTTGGAAGCCACGAGGTGATCAGGAGACTATCTACACTTAGTTGAAATGAAGGAAGTTCAAACAAGATAAACTTTAGAATTCATGCTGGATTCTAGACAAACTTTTTCAAATTGAATCAACGCAGTTTGCTAGTCATTTGAAATATAAGGTAAGATTTGGGAGCCACCCACGTGCGTTTAAACGGAATAGCAAAGAGGATGGAGTTTTTTACTCATTAAACAGGGTAGGCTGCAGGTGAAGGACCGTGAGAGGTCATAGTCTCATCAGAACAGGTGAATAGAGAATTACTGTTGGGGATAGTAAGCGTTAATAACACTACCATGGAGTTGTGAGTTCAAAGGAAAGCAACCAATTGGGGTGATATATGGTCAGGAAATTGAAATCATTCCCCATTAAGAGTAGAACCAAATGACTGTTTAATCCACAAAGATTCAATCAAGGAAGTTAAACCACTAAGAGAATAGGATAAGTAACTTTACAAATGAGATTTAACCTTTAAAGAAGATGTTAGGACAATAAGCTTTAAAAGTGTGTGCGGAAAAAAAAACAGATATTACAAACCAGCCAGCCTTACTGATACAGTGGTGTTAATGGGCAACCAGTGCTTAGAGGAAGTCTGGAAACCTCCACTGAAGTGGAACCATGATGAAGGAAGATGGAAGACTAAGTAACCTCAGCTTCTTCATCTGGTCCTAGGTCTGGGGTTAATGAAACAGCTTGTAGCCAGAAAGAAGAGAAGAAAAGCAAGCAAGCTGGAACAGACCATACCATATACATGCATCTCATAACACATGAGGAAGTGAAGAAACTCCTGGACTTACATATATCTATGTACCATCACAAATATTCACAGTGACCTACAGAGAGACATGACTAGTGCTGCACTTTAACCTTAAAAATCTCAAGTAAATTTTTGTTTTGGGTCAATTTTAATCTGGAGCCAGATGAAAAGAGGCTTTTTTCCCTTATTTAAAATTAAAATCTTAGTTACTATTGCACCAACTATTCCAGTGAAAATTATATATATGCTGAATCAGTGAAGAAGAATGGTGATTTCAGTAAAAGAAGAGCATACACCTGTTATGATGTCCTTGGGCAGACAAGAGGGCAACACAGATAAACAAACAGGAGATGCATTTTGAACAGAGCAAAGGCATTTTGAGTTTATGAAAGCTTAATTCTCTGGAATGGTAATCATGTCTTTGAATGCATTGATAATAAAGCTCTAAGATAAAGCATCGAAATCATCAAGGTAGAAAAATTACCACATTTTAGGAGATAATTACCATTTAGCTAAATATAAATCTTCATGGAAGCAGGTTAGTCTCTCATAGCAAGAAATGCTGTGTTTTTTCTTAGTGTATCTAAGTAATGTGGCATATTAAATGAAGGTACAAAATGAATACAACATTATATATATACATATATATACATATAATATGCTTAATTCTAAAGGTGAAATAATCACATATATGGTGCTAATTTCAATTATCATCTATAATCCCATGATTCATTTATCTTTTCTCTCTTCCCCCTCCCCCCTCTCTCTCTGTGTATATGTATGTACTTGTATGTAATGATGTGTTCACCCATGTATGCACATGTGGAGGTCACGAGTCACCATAATGTTGTTGTTGTTTGCTTTTTTTAAAAATCACCTGAATTTTTGAGACAGGTCTGTCTTTTATTTTATTTTTTTATTAATTTTTATTGAGCTCTGCATTTTTCTTTGCTGCCCTCCCTACCTCTCTCCTCCCCTTCAACCCTCTCCCAAGGCTCACATGCTCCCAGTTTACTCAGGAGATCTTGTGTTTATTTACTTCCCATGTAGATTAGATATATGTATGTCTCTCTTAGAGTCCTCATTGTTGTCTAGGTTTTCTGGGACTGTGACTTGTGTGCTGGTTTTCTTTGCTTTATGTTTAAAAACCACTTATGAGTGAGGACATGTGATAACTGTCTTTCTGTGTCTGGGTTACCTCACTCAAAATGATGATTTCTAGCTCCATCCATTTGCCTGCAAAATTCAAGATGTCATTTTTTTCTGCTGTGTAGTACTCCATTGTGCAAATGTACCCCATTTTCCTTATCCATTATTCAGTCGATGGGTATTTGGGTTGTTTTCAGTTTCTGGTTATGGCAAACAATGCTGCTATGAACATAGTTGTGCAAATGTCCTTGTGGCACAATTGAGAATCTTTTGGATATATTCCCAGAAGTGGTATTATTGGGTCTTGAGGCAGGTTGTTCCTAATTTTCTGAGAAATCACCAGACTGACTTCCAAAGGGGCTATACCAGCTTGCAATCCCACCATGAATGCAGAAGTGTTCACTTTACCCCACAACCACTCCAGCATAAATTGTCATCAGTGTTTTTGATCTTGACCATACTTACAGGTGTAAGATGGAATCTCAGAATTGTTTTGATTTGCATTACTCTGATGACTAAAAATGTTGAGCACTTCTTTTTTTTTTTTTTGAAAAAAATTAAGTAGTGATTTATTGCACCAAAAATTAGAGGTTCAAGGTTTCCATTTTTTTGTAGAATAACTAAATTTATTTATTTTTTTTTTAAACTTTCTTTTTGTTTTATTGAGAAAAAAAAAACAATTTCCGCCTCCTCCCAGCCTCCCACTCCTCCCCTCTCACTCCTCTCCCCGTCCCCCCACTCCTCACCCTCTCCCCCCACTTCTCTCCCCCTCCCTCTCAAGTCTGAAGAGCAGTCAGGGTTCCTTGCCCTGTGGAAAGTCCAAAGTCCCCCCCCCCATCCTGGTCTAGGAAGGTGAACATCCAAACTGGCTAGGCTCCCACACAGCCAGAACATGAAGTAGGATCAAAACCCAGTGCCATTGTCCTTGGCTTCTCAGCAGCCCTCCTTGTCCGCCATATTCAGAGAGTCCGGTTTTATCCCCTGCTTTTTCAGTCACAGTCCAGCTGGCCTTGGTGAGCTCCCAATAGATCAGCCCCACTGTCTCCGTGGGTGGGTGCACCCCTCTTGTTCCTGACTTCCTTGCTCGTCTTCTCCCTCCTTCTGTTCCTCAATGGGACTTTGGGAGCTCAGTCCAGTACTCCAGTGTGGGTCTCTGTCTCTATCTCCATCCATCGCCAGATGAAGGTTCTATGGTGATATGCAAAATATTCATCAGTATGGCTATAGGATAGGATCATTTCAGGTTCCCTATCTTCAGCTGCCCCAGGAACTAACTGGTGACCTCGCCTTGTCTCTCAGATATTTTAGATTCCTCTGTTGAGAGTTCTCTGTTCAGATCTGTACTCCATTTTTTATTGGATTATTTGTTCTTTTGATAACCAATATCTTGATTTCCTTGTATATTTTCGATATCAGACCTGTCTTTTAAACTACAACTTGCCATTTGACTGTAAGTCTCTGGATCCCCCTTTCTCTCCTCCACCTCTTTCCCAAGTGCTGGCTCAGATGCTCTTGCTAATGCAGCAAGCACTTTACCCACTGAATTACCTCTCTAGCTCCTCATTTGCTTTCTGTTGAAGATACCTCTGATAGGTATTTCTGATTGTCAGTTCCACATAAAACTTAAATCTCCAAGGCAAATGTGGTTTACCCAGAACCAAGTTTAAAGCATTGTTTTGTCATGTGATACCCCCTAAGATCCCAGTATTCTTTTATTATACTTTTGCCAACACATATGGTAGAATTCTCATCTTTTTCTCTGCATCATTCATCCTTCATATAATTGTGCTGCATTGTATACAGCTCTAAAATTTGTTTAGTTTGATCAGTGCATATCAGAATGCCGTACCACACTATGCAACCTACCATTCCATGGATCACCACAGCAGACTTATTGTTCACCCCTTCTTAGCAGTGTCCATTAACTTTTCCCTAGAGAATTGTCCTGATTTCCTCTAATAAGTTCTTTTTGGTACTTGAGTCTTTGAACTGAATCCTACCCTTGCATGTGGTCTTCACCAAATGACTTGACACTCGATCTTATGACTTGTCCAACTATGTGAGTTGGAACCCTTACATAAATAAGATGGACAAGCCCAAATTATCCCAAACCAACATGATTACTAGTATACAAATTTATGTTTACAAAATATGCATCACTGAACTTTATTTTGGAAGAAAACAGCATTGAAGATAGCACATTATCACAGCTTCGTAATATGGAAGTGAAAATAAGCCTGGATTTTGAAGATAACATTTTACTATAATAGAAAACAAAGCAAAACATAAGATTGAGAGAACAAATTTAGTTTGTCAGATGTTGCCAAATGTTAAAGAATAATTTGAGGACTTGTGGTTTTCAATTTTCTCTACTGGTGACAATTAAAACATATAAATCTGTGATGACTAGACATATAGACCTTGCAAAATTTCTTTGGTAGTACCCAAATTGGTGAGATGGTTTGTTAGAAAAGTCACTGACTATTTCATTTCAGAAAAAATCATCACTACAAATACCAACTCTGTGATGTATAATCTAATATGAAGAAAAAATATGCTTTTTTCCATAATTTACAGAAAAATGGGGAAATCCTTTCTGTATTCTTTCTTTAAATAATACCAGTCACAATTACTTCTAATAGCTATGACAAACTATGCTTGCCAGTACAATAGTATTCAGTAATTCTTTTTTGCAGCACTGACCACTTAAATCATAATATGGGGAATGTCTCAGAAATATCCCTCCCAAAGATTACTAAGGCACATACATTATTTTTCTGTTATTTGAGAATAATCATTACATGGTATAAAAGAAAAGTTTAAACCATACTTCATCAATGCAAGTATCAAAAGGACACAAACTCTAAGCTGTCACTGGGGCTAAAATCTCAAAAATGAGAGGCTGTTTTAGTCTACCGCGTTCACAAGAAATCTTCTTGTAAGAAATTTCTTGTAAGGGTTTTAGCACGATTTGATCACAAACAGCACATGTAGCTTATTAAATAGACTAGACACAAATGTGCCTGATGTTGCAGAAAATATATCTTTACAATATTTTTTAACATTATTTTTATGAGGGGCAATTTTTTAAAATTCTTCTCAATGAGTACATTCTCAAAATAATGGGCTAATTGGTGATAGAAGAAACAGCAGCAAATATAACTCACTATGCAGAGAGTAGAACAGACTATATCCTCCTGAGTTTCATTAATTTTTTAGTAATTTTGTGTTGGATATTTTTATTTCAACTTGACACAAACAATAGCCATTTTGGAAGAAGAAACTGTGATTGAGGAAAATCCCCAATAGACTGGACTGTGTGCATGTCTATAGCAGTTTTCTTAATTACTGATTCATGTGAGAGATCCCACACAATTGTGGGTGTTGTCAAACCCTAGGCTTGTGGTCCTGGGTGCTATAAAAAAAAGCAGACTGAGCAAGTCAAAAGGAGCAAGTAGGTAAGTGGCCACTGTTAATGGATTCTTCATTGGCTCATGCCTTCAGCTTCATGCCCTGAGTTCTTTAGTCACTCCCCTCAATAATGACTATACTGTAGAAATTAAGCCAAAATAAATCCTTTGAACCCCAAATTGATTTTGGGCAATGGTGTTTTATCATACTAACAACCCTAACATGCTTCTTTTTTTTTTTTTCTGAATTTTTGAGACAGGTTTTCTCCGTAGATTTTGGTTCCTGTCCTGGAACTAGCTCTTGTAGTCCAGGCTGGCCTCGAACTCACAGAGATCCGCCTGCCTCTGCCTCCTGGGTGCTGGGATTAAAGGTGTGTGCCACCACCGCCCAGCCCTAACATGCTTCTTATAAAATATAATAACAACTACATGATGATCGACCTGCCTTCACCTTGATTGCCTTCTCAAAGGGCTTTTTCTCCATCAAGTCATCCTAATATGTCAAAAAATGGAAAGAGGAGAGGATAAAAAGTCATGGGATGAATAGTTTGAAAATTGGTTCTGTGTAATTGAGTGTTGGTAGTACTTGGCACAAAGAGAATCATTAGCCACAATTCATTCAAACTTAAAAGAAACTCTTCTAGTCCATTACTTCTAGTCCATTACCATTACCGTCTCCCTTCTGTTTGTTTTCTCTGGTTTTTCTTCACTGTGGGAAACCTGAGAGTCACACTTTATCTGGAATTAAAGCAATAAGATGACAGGCCACAGCCACATTTCTGCACTATAAGAAATATCCCTCAGGGAGAGCTGAGTTTATAAATCCACTGTGTAAAAATGGACACTAGAGACCACTCCTTATCTCCTGATTTGCATGGAAAGAATCACAAATGCATAGGTAAGAGAGAGCGCCTTAGAAAACACAAAGAAACCAGAAAAGGTGATTGACGATTCTGAATTCTAAATTTTAATAATTCAATGTAACAAAAAATTACACATCTTGCTATACCAAATATTATTGAGCAGAACAAAAATTAAAATAAATTTTTCAACGTTTGCATGCTTATTTAAATCAGCCTGTATTTGAGTTAATACTTAATTTAATTTCCATTATATCATTAGATAACCAATATATGAGTCTGTATTGCTTGTCAGAAATAAGATTTTCACTATCGCAGATTTTTTACTGACTTCTTTGGATAATACTGCTTAGTAGCAATTGCGGGATGCTAAAAAAGAAATCTCACACTAGCTCAGAATTGAGTATAATCAAAGGTTATTTATTTAGGGGTAGATTCACAGATCATAATCCTCTGCTGGAATGGGAAACAGCAACTGAATGCTGCAGCTGGAAAGGAGGCCAGTCACGTGCTTTCAATAGGTTTATATAGTATAAGAGGTCATGCCCAAGTTGGTGGGTAACTTAAAGGCTACTGGCAGAAGGAATTCCTACAGCAGGAGATCAGGCCATATTTGGAAGCTACATCACAAAATAAGAGAAGTAGAGAATTTTACAGAGGACAAATACAGAGATTTGAAAAGCCAAAGTCGTGAGAGTAGGAGTGTCAAGATCATTTTGAAATCAAGCATGAGATTTGGAGGAACTATCCAACAGAAAGGGAAATGACAAATAGCCCAGAAAAACCACAATGTATTGGAGACTAGGTAGTATGAACTATTTAAGTAACTACTAACAGTTCATAGCAAAGTATACTTTTCTTGGTGAAAGAGATGCAAACTGAAAGAGCTAACTTGTACCGAGAAGGTGACTTACATCTTAAAGGAAGAAAAGCTCACACCTTGAAGAGAATGCACTTGCACTTTGATGTTTAGTACGGTCATTCAGTCTTCCAAGTACAGCATGCTGATGATGTAATGCAGATGGTGCTTGTTAATATTTTGAGTATGAGAATGGTAAAATGTTGATTTCAGAAAAAAAGATAGAAGATAGAGAAGAGGTGGGATAAAATATTTGGATGTGTTTACTCTTTAGGGACCAGATAGGCAAATAATCATCATGAGTTATGAGCTGAGACTGAAGGTCAGTACTGAGAGAAAACTGCAGACATAAGTTAGAGAACATTAACCCTGGAGAAAGTAGCAATAAATGTAATGAGAATGAATAGTATATTTCAGTTTTAATTTATAAACATTAAAATAAAGAAGCCTAAACTGGAGTGAATTACTGAAGGAGTACCAATGATATAGTAAAAAGAAAGAATTATACATAGGCAAAAACAAAGGTAGTGTGTGAAGAAAAATGAATCACTCTGCTGAGCCACTGACCAATGAGAGTTCAAATGAGCAGAACAAGGCATCCCTTCTGTCTAGCACAGGGTTCTTGGATGCCATATAATATGCTTCTGGGTCTTTTCTGGTTAGAAACATGACTGCTTAGGGTAATTTGAATGAACTTTCAAGCAGGGCATTTGCATGTTGCATCCTCTATATTTTCCATTATTTTGTGCCCTTTGAAAGCTGTAATTTTAGTATGATATCTATTCCATAGCCAATTTATGGTTTGAGCTATAAGGAATATATTGCTACTTTTCAAAAGAACAAAAGATACCTTTGTCGTTAGTGACTTGTGTAAAACTATGCTGGCATCTAGATACACACTTACAAAACCAGACTATGGCATCCACAAAGACAGGGAATTCATTTAGTTTGACTATTATGTGTTGTGGCACTAAACATTATGAGTGACACAAATTAGGTATTCAAAATAAAATCCTGACTGAATAATGTATGAAACACCTGAGAGAAAGCATAAAACCATTTGCTATTTTATTAGATAATATAAAATTGGAGATATTTAGATTATATGGAAACCATGGAGCAAAATAAACATTACCCCATCTGTGAGAAAAGGTTTCTCTCAGCATGTTTACAGACTAATTACCAGAAGTAAAGTTCCTTCTTTACAACTTTTAGATGCATCATGAATGTACTGGCTAACAAAAGTGCTTAGTTGACTGTACTCTAGTAAGCATTGCAAGACCTTTAAGTGTAACAAAACTAACTGGACAAATTTTCCCTATGACAACAAACAAAACCAACACAAGGACAACATAGTGCAATGTGAAAACAACAATTCATAATGACTCACTCATGACAACACCGTTGAAGTAATGGCAGGTCCTCAGGAACCTGTCATTAATCTCAGTCACTTTACTTAAATCACTGGCTAGGATCGATCACAGAGAAATACACCTACTACCTCTATTTTTTTTCTGTGATAGTGTATTAAGAATAATAACTCTACTACTGCAAACATAATAGTTGAATTTTAGGTGATTTATTTTATTGCATACTGTATTTAGTGATAATTCATGCGAGCATTTCAGTGGACAGAATATTGTACGAGGCTGCAACAGAGCAAAACTTAGAACTAAAAATCAGTCAGCTACCCCATATTCAGGCAGCTTTAGAAGCGTAAGGGTAGGAAGAGTAGAAGTTTCCTAGCCTAGAAACAAGATGCTATATATATATATATGACAGATGAATCATAAACCTCTCAAGACATACACAGCAAGTATCAATAGAAGCAGAAAATACAAAGCTCCATCCCCACTAATACAAAAGAAATCATCCTTGCAGTCAATCTGTGTGAGCTAACTTTTTTCACTAACATCCCAGTAGATCATTATTTTAGTCCTTAACTTTCATCTATTTGTGTTTGTGTTGTAAAACAGGTGACACAATTTCAGAAATTTAGTAAACAAAGTACAAAGTATATCCCAAGGAAAGGTTTTTCCTCTCTCCTCCTTCCAACATGACTTTTCCTTTTCTTATTTTCTTTTTCTTTTGCAATGGAGGGACACTTCACAAAGACACTCAGAAACTTTAGCCCAGATTTAATCATTCAAGTGCAGAGGCATTTGCCCATTGGCCTACTCCTTCCAGTAGAGGAGATGAGAAGTGAGGGAAAGAGTAGCCTCAGTCCCCTCTTTTGGACGAGCAGTCACACGGCAATGGTCATAGAGATCACACTTGTCATTTACCTTCCTTGAGGGTTTTTTGTTTGTTTGTTTGTTTATCTTAGCCTTTCTAAATTGGCTTCATTGAAATTATATAAACTTATTCATTTGATATTTTTCCTTCTATTTTTATGTATAACTAGCACTGAGAAATCCCTGAGGAAATACCTTGGTCTGTGGAGTTCAGGATTTAATCAATAAGATTCAGAGATAAAGACTTTAAAAGTTCAATTTCTCAGGCAAGAGAGTTTAGGAAAAGACATTACTTATACATACAAAACTGAATGATTTTGTCATCTAACTTGTCCATAAACATTTTGTTCATTTTAATGAGATTTTACTTAGCAAATATTGATGTGGGAGTGTCATATATCAATCTGCTGATTTCATTGGTTAAGCAATAAAGAAACTGCTTGGCCCTCATAGGTTAAAACATAGGTGGGAGGAGTAAACAGAACAGAATGCTGGGAGGAAGAGGAAGTGGGCTCAGACTCGACAGCTCTCCTCTTTGGGGCAGACGCCTCAGAGAGACGCCATGCTCCCCTCTCCCGGGTGGACGCGAGAGCTCTGCTCTCTGAAACACACGCAATGAAGCTCCGACCCAGGATGAACATAGGCTAGAATCTTTCCCGGTAAGACTGAGGCTACACAGATTATTAGAGATGGGTTGATTGGGATGTGAGAATTAGCCTGTAAGGGCTAGAGATAATGGGCCAAGCAGTGTTTAAATGAATACAGTTTGTGTGTTGTTATTTCGGGGCATAAGCTAGCCAGGCGGCTGGGGTGCTGGGGATGCAGCCCCGCTGCTCCTATTACAACAAAATATTGTTTTGTTTCTCAAAGAAAATAAAATCAAAATGGATTTATAGAAAAAAAATCTATATACTTATTTTTAAACTAGTCATAAAATTCTCATCTTCTATTTTTTAATTGTAAGCATAGTCCCAGCTGCTAGAAGAATGAAGCCCTTTCCTGCCTCAGAAAGTTTGATATACAGAGAGGTTGTGTAACAACAGAGAAATCATGCTTCTGAACTGGAAATTATATCATTTTAGAACATGGATGTAACTCCTGGTATGAACACTCACTGAACAGACAGGAAAAATGAAAACAGGAAAAAGCACAGACAAGCAAAAGCACAAGAAAAAAAAATCAGAGGATTCAGAAAGCTCTCACTGAGATTTCAAGTTTTTCTTTTTATTCTCTGTAGCACCTATTACACTAGGGAAAGTAAATTCTGAAATTACATGAGATAATTTAAGATGTCTGTGAATTACGGCAACTATTAGCCACAAATTAATCAGAATATGGCTTTGAGTTTGAGAATATCCTCAAGTACCTTACATGATTTATAAAGACTTAGACAAATATTTCTAAACATTTTCTTAGGCATTAATGATGTGTGAGCACCTTACACCTTCAAAAAAATCCTTTTATGGTTTTAATATAAAATTTGAGTTTAAAAGTTTGAGCAAAGCAGATTTTAAGAATACTAGTCTTAGATTATTTTTAGACAGTGCTGGTTTGAGGAGTTTTGTATTACTGAGTTATTATATTTCTTAAGGTGAGACATAGGTTATGGTTCAGATGTGCATTGTCAACAAAGGTCAATAAAAAGAGGAAAACATTCTGACCAGGAATTCCAATCCCTATTTATTTCAGCCTTTTTATAGCTCTAATTTTATCCAACTGTTTATGAGAAATGATTGAGTTATATGAAATGTTATTGAGGAGTTGAGATGATTAGGAAATTAGAAGCCTCTGTTGTTCTTGCGGAAGGCCACAGCTTGGCTCCCAGAACCCACATCAAATGCCTCAAAACTATCTGGGACTCAAGTTCTTGGTACCCAATGCACTCTTGTGATTTCTCCATGTACCTGCACTAATACTAAACACAGAGAACAGCATATAAATAAAATAAAATATATCATTTTAAAGATATCAATAAGAGCTTATTGAGGTTATGAAGAGCTAGTTGATGTCATTCTAATCCATAACCTGTGGACCCAACACCTATGGTAATATAATGTATTGGTAGAACAGCTGTGTTACTGAGGATAACAAGAACACAAATAGCCTGTTCTTCTGCCTTAAAATTAGCAAGCCTTAAGGAGGTGATTGGGCAGAGTTAGTTGACTCCCCATAGGAGGCTTTAACCTCTCTAAGGAGTAGATGGCGGGGTCAGAGGAAGGTAGGAGGAGCAGGAGGAGAGGAGGGAGGGGGAACTAGGATTGGTCTGAAAAACTTATTTAAATAAATAAATAATAAAAATTTTAAAATAATTATTTAAATTTGAGTAAAAACTATTTTACCTAATTTTTTTAAAATGTCAAATTCAAAAATTTAATTAATAAATTATACTTGAAAGGATCACAAATAAATCTGAAAATATGAATTTATTCCTATTTTGCATTCTATGGTTTTGATTTGGAGTTGAGCTATGAGAGACTGTCTTATAATGAAGTCCCTTTGTAACTCCTGTAACAAAACATAAAGTACACACACATTACAAAATTAAAGATAGGCAAGCATTTGAGAGAAAGCAAGAGGGTACATGGGAGGGTTTGGAAGGAGGAAAATTAAGGGGAATAAGATATAATTATAATTTCAAAAATAAAATTTATTTAAAAAATTAATATGCATTTCAAGTACATACTAATAGAAGACTATGTGCATTGGTTGTGCTTCATCTCCTACTTATTTATGGAACAATTTATTTGTCAAAATATGGAACAAGAGATTAGAACGTTAAATCTATACATGAGTCTCACTTGAAAATGACACTTAACATCCTGTTCTCTAAAGGAAACAGTTTCTTCCCTCATCCCAGATATCAATAAATATCAATAAACTCACGTGAATAACACACTGCATTATTAGAACTTGTTATTAATAATCAATTTGGGGAATTGGGTTTGTGACCAAGACAGTGGACAGCTGGGAATGACTTTGCACCCTTCATATTCTCTGAATTGATGTCTCATGAGCAGCTGCTTTCACTGGTTTCTATCTCAGAAAAGAGACTAGAAAATGGAGAGGAAAAAAAAAAACCCACAGAAGCAGAGAAGTTTTATTTGCAGCTGTCAATAACGTTTCCTGGTGCTGCTTCCCCCGCCCCCCCAAAGGGCAAGTTAGCTATCTTGTTCATTTAATCTGATGCAACCACTCTCACTATATTTCAAGCCATTTCCTCAAACATATCCCCTTCCAGTCTGTGTTGCTCTAACAAGATAGCACAAGAAAATACTTTAATCATTTATATGGTCTTTGTGGGGTGCCTCGTGTATGTAAATACTTTCAGCTTGCTTAGAGGCTTCCCTATTTTAATATTCTATTTTATCCCGGGAACATTTCTCTGTGGTTTTACGGCTAGGATGAAATTCTAAAACCAAGAAAACCAGGGGCTTCCAGTCTTCATCAAAACTCTGTAGCAATAAGAGTGGCAGGGCTGCGTCCCCAGCACCCCAGCCGCCTGCTAGCTTATGCCCCAAAATAACAACATGCAAATTGTATTCTTTTAAACACTGCTTGACCCAGTTCTATCTAGCCTCTTCTAGGCTAACTCTCACACCTGGACTAGCCCATTTCTAATATTCTATGTAGCACAGCTAGGTGCGCTTACCAGGAAGATTCTAGCCTATGTTCATCCTGGGTCGGAGCTTCATCGCATGTGTCTGCCCAGGAGCCAGGAGCATGGCGTCTCTCTGAGGCGTCTGCTACGGAGAGGAGAGCTGTCGAGTCTCTCCGCTCACTTTCTCTTCCTCCCAGCATTCTGTTCTGTTTACTCCACCCACCTATGTTCTAAGCTATGAGGCCAAGCAGTTTGTTTATTAACCAATGAAATCAACAGATTGATATATGACACTCCCACATCAAAACTCAGGTTAGCAGTTGGTCTGTTTAAAAGGCTTAATTCTACAGAAGCCTAGATCCACAACTTTTTTTTTATTTTTTAAATTTATTTATTTATTAAGGATTTCTGCCTCGTCCCCACAACCGCTTCCCATTTCCCTCCCCCTCCCCCGATCAAGTCCCCCTCCCTCATCTGCTCGAAGAGCAATCAGGGTTCCCTGACCTGTGGGAAGCCCAAGGACTGCCCACCTCTATCCAGGTCTCGTAAGGTGAGCATTCAAACTGCCTAGGCTCCCACAAAGCCAGTACGTGCAGTAGGATCAAAAACCCACTGCAATTGTTCTTGAATTCTCAGTATTCCTCATTGTCCGCTATGTTCAGCTAGTCCGGATTTATCCCATGCTTTTTCAGACCTAGGCCAGCTGGCCTTGGTGAGATCCCAATAGAACATCCCCATTGTCTTACTGCAACTGACAAAGGTTTGATCTCCAAAATATATAAAGAACTCAAGAAACTAGACCGTAAAAGGCTAATCAACCCAATTATAAAATGGGGCACTGATCTGAACAGAGAATTCTCAACAGAAGAACATCAAATGGCCAAAAGACACTTAAGGTCATGCTCAACTTCCTTAGCGATCAGGGAAATGCAAATCAAGACAACTTTAAGATACCACCTTACACCTGTCAGAATGGCTAAAATAAAAAACACCAATGATAGCCTTTGCTGGAGAGGTTGTGGAGAAAGGGGTACACTCACCCATTGCTGGTGGGAATGCAAACTTGTGCAACCACTCTGGAAAGCAGTGTTTCGGTTTCTCAGGAAATTCGGGATCCACAACTTTTGAACAAGGTTGCAGTCATTCTTTAGGCACTATTCCCATTAAGGGATGAGTGATAGAAATCAACTTTGCCTAAACTAAAAAGCATTTGTTAAAAGAAATTATTAGTAGGAAAGAGTGTGAGATGAATCACCCTGCAAGAATGCAGGGAAGTGATAGGATCTTAAGTGGGAGGAAAGAGTCCCATCCACCCACCCCCAAGAAAGAAGTTAGTGAAGGAACTTTAGGACCCGAGTGAGATATTAAAAAAGAATAGGCAGCTCCCATGTCCAATAGAAAGTCAATGAACTTACCGGCTACCTACAGTGTTACCCTAGGCTTAGAGAGGGCAATGGATGTCAACAAAGAACCTCCAGATGAAAAGTTTCTGCACCCTGACAATAAGCCTCTCCTCCTACACAGCAATCCAAAACAGACCAAATAAAACCAAATTAGAAAAAGCCTAGGTTTAATGGGTAAGACACTCTCAGATGATTTTCTGCCCCACACCCTAGAGGAGATGGGGAAGAGAACCGGAAAAAAATACCTGTCTGTCTTCTGGGCAGTTTAAATACCCTGTGGGAGTGATCTAGAGCATCTCTGGGGGAGGAGCCTTGTTTGGTGGGCTTTCTGAGTTAAGGCGGCGTTTAGGGAAAGAGAGTTGGAAGAGAGGATTGAGGTGGAGCATCCATCAGAACATACCAGACTTTTGGGGTAGATGGATGCCAGGGGCTGGGGTGGAGCTTCCACCAGAACAAATGCCTCCTCCCATCTCGTTTCTCTTTTATCACTTATAAGGAGCAGTAAAGATCATAACTGTTGCTAAGTTTGCTTTTTCTTCTACTTTGTGCTTTTGTCAAAGCGGCTAACATGGTAGGAGGGAGACACACTTTTGCTTAGAGGCATCATTCACAATTCATGCCCAGGAGTTCCTCGTGTCCCCTTAAGACTTCATGAGACACAGTTCACATTTTCCGAGGCTTTTCAAAATCTCACTCTTCCAAAGGATTGCTTCATATTTCTTCTTAGTCTTCAAACCAACTTGCAGAAAAATGCTGATGTGGTTGCTAAGTGACTTTCCATAACCCTTTACTACCTCACTGTGATCACATGTACGGACATTAGTCTGCTGTTGGTTTCACCACCCTATCACCCCTATTCAGACCTCCACACCCAAATGAAAAACCAGAGTTTCCTTGCACATGATAGATCCCAATCTTCAGTCTTTGCCAAGATACTATTTCTAGAATTCTCTCCTTTCCCAGATCACTAGTTTTAACTTCCGCTATACTATTCCCAATCTGTTTGCCCTGTTCTCCCCCATGGGAGAAAGTACCCCTTAAATAGCAATCTCCCAGTTCTCTCAAACCCCAACAGACAAGGCCCTACACTGTGATCCTCACCACCCCTTCGGCTGTCAAGCTCCTCAGATCCATGCTGGTACCATCCCTGCAGGCAAAAGTCAGAACCTATTCAGGATAGTTGGTCAGTCCAGCAGCTGGGACCTCCATGCTCCAGTATGACAAGATGTCCCAATGAAGAGCCTACCTGCACTTCTTCCTGGCACATTCAACTAGGGCAGGTGTTAATAATCTATTATTTTCCTAGCAACTTGCATTTTCTGCTTCCTCAAGAATCAAATGCCTGAGGACTACAGGATGGCAGTTAACTGGAAACTTCTCTACCCACCACATCTCGTACTGAGTGTGAGCTCACTGACTCTGATCCCCCTTCCCCACCTTATTCCATGCCTGCAGAAAGCAGAGAGACATAAACCAAAAGAGTCTGGGATGTTCTGGTGGAAGCTCCACCTCAATCACCCTCCCCTATATCTCTCTCCCCAAACCCCGCCTCATCCCAGAAAGCTCACCAAACACATACCTCTCCCAGAGATGCTCAAGGTCACTCCCACAGAGTATTTAAAATATCATCCAGGAGCATTTAGCCCATTAAACCTGGGTTTTTTCAGAGAGAGAGAGAGAGAGAGAGAGAGAGAGAGAGAGAGAGATTATTAGCAAAACATGACCTAGCTGACAGAAATAAAGAAAGTGAAGTGTCAAAACAGTAAGCTAGGATGGAGAGGAGCTTCAGAAGTTCTTGCCAATGCTCCACAGACAATTTAAATTCATCATGGCTTCTTTTTGGATACCCATGCTGAAAGAATTCCCATCACTTTGTGGAGTTTCTAAATCCAATGATGGTTTTCCTAAAATTGACTAAACTAAATGGGGCGGGCTTTTGACAGTTGATATTAAAAAAAGAGTCATGATAAAGGTGTTGGGCAGAAAGGAACAAAACCGAGAGTTGATACCAGAAGGAAGGAGAAAGTATGATAAATATGCCAGAAGAAACTAAGGGTTGATCTTACATCTTTCACAGAAAGTATTTCAGAAAATAAGAAAGCAGAACAGAGTTGTTTTTTATTTCATATAACACTTAGTACCACCATGTGTAATAACATCTAGCACAATTGTACATCCAATGCAAATTACCCATAAAACCAAACAGGGTGTGTGTGTGTGTGTGTGTGTGTGTGTGTGTGTGTATTGAGGGAGTTGCACGATTCAGAGTAATGTACATTTATGAAATACTCATTCTAGAAGAATTAATTATGTCATCACTAGAAGAAAGATGGGGTACAAATAAAAAAAAATGGAGGTTTAAACTAAAATGCCCTTTGATGGTTAAACCAGGACCTAATTGCTGTATTTTCTGTTGAAAAACAATGGTCACACTTGTGATAAAGTAATCAACTGCTTAAAGTAATCAAAATGCTGGACCAATAGACTAATAGAGGCACAAGACCCTCTACACTTACTAACTCATATCATTCACATTACTTTTATTTTAGGGACCTCACCAGTTTGCTCAATAAATTGATAAAAAGGGTAAAATACAGTCATTCATAGACAGTTATTGTTGATGTTCTGCAGACAAGGAGATTAAAACCACAGAGCCCATAATGGGAAATACACACCGAATATGATAACAGCTTCTAGCCTAACATGTATTCCCATTGCCTGTTCTTTATCAGCTGAAGTTACTCTGAAAATCTTACTATCACTTATTTGAAAGGAATCTCTTTGACTGAGTAAGAATGATGAAGTTCAGCCAGTTTATTTGGATAAAGGTCCCAAACCATGAGTATTCAAGCTAAACCAGTCTGCTTTAGTGCCCTTCACCTAAGTCACCAACAGCATCAGAGTAAAAGTTAAAACTGGTCTCAGAGAAAGAGCCGTGATGCAGACTAGTGCCCTAAAACACTCCAGAGAAGGCAAAATCTTGCCAACAATTTTTTCCCGCGAGCATACAGAACTTCTTTAAATACAATTGAGTCATGCTGTAAGAGAGTTCACTTTGAGTCATCCTCACTGATAATTCACAAAGTACCAAACAAAAGTTTGAATTAAGTCTGAAGAGATCACTGACATGTCCACCTGGTAGCTTGTTAACGTGCGAGGCTAAGAAAACAACTCTGGGCTGTCCTTTGCTGAAGCTGATGATGGTATTTGAATTAGAAAGAAAAAATATTCTCTGGAAAATACTGAGAGAATAAATTATACAGAATGTCTTTGTACAATGTGAGCATCTTGAGCTAATACTGGATGTTGTACACTTTGATAACCCTCAAACCACTTCTCACAATAGTACCTTCCAGTGAAATCTTCAAAGCTAATGGTTTCAGTTCTAAGCCATGAGCCAGTAAATAATTTACAAACTACCAAGCTTGTTTGTATTGTTACTGGCTCTACTGGTGAGGCATGGAAGATGTCTCATCCCACAAACAACACATCTCACTTGCTAAGAGTTTTCAAGTTTGTAACATGGTGTGCTGAATTTCTTACTACTGAAGGCAACAACCAAATTTCCCTGGTGAAGTGCTTAGTCAGTTCATGAATATCCCAGTGCAGCCCAATTTTCCATTCTGTACCTAACAAGTTTCTGTACTCACTTTCTGCAGGCAGTAAATGACGAGTGGAAAATATCACGAAATATTTGTTGAGACAATTACTTTTCTTGTACATAACAATGAGGTCCTGAAATTTCAAAATAAATGATCACGTTTATAAAAACAATATATCATTAAAACATTGACGGTCATCATCAGTGAAAGGAAACATTTTCCCAAGTATTTCCAGCCAACCTGAAAATAGAAACTTCCTCTGCCAAAAGATGCTCTACCTGCCTAAATGTTCCAGTGAAGAATATGTTGGATAATTTCTCCACATGCCAAAGCCTAACATGCTTTTTGTCCATTGTTATTTTCCCGATAAGAGTTCACAGCCTTCCTAGTGCTGTGACCCTTTAACACAGTTCCTAACGTTGTGGTGACCCCAACCATAAAATTATTCTCAATGCTACTTCATAACTGTTGCTTTGCTACTGTTATTAATTGTAATGTAAATATCTGTGATCCTTGTGAAAAGGTTAATCAGCCCCCAAATAGCCCAGGACCCACAGATTGAAAACCAAGGCCTTACATCTTCAATCTTATGTGTATAAATATGGATATCAGTCACATATATATGTTAAATAAATAAAAAGGCTAGTAACATTTGGATATACCTAATTGTATATCAAATAGTTACTTAATTTTATAAAATTTTTAAGCCTAGGCAAGAATATCATTCAAATAAAGGATAACTGTTCCTTAATCCTCACCCATACACATGTCTCATAATCTATTCAATAAAATATGAAAGGGTGTCTATGAAGTGACAGTGACTCAGAAATACTATCTCTTTTCTCTACAAATGAAATTCATAATAGGAGATAGCATGTTCATCTGGGAATAATGTAGAGAAAGTATCAGTTTAGACCACATGTATCTATCCTTTATCATCAACCAGGAGTCAGAGAATTAAGACATCTAAACTAGTGGTTTCCAAAAGAAATACCATACCCCTGAGAGCTTTATAAGTAACCCAGAAAACTGTATTGCATATGAACAATTCACCATTACCATTCCTCTTCACCAATTTTTTATTATTATTATTATTATTTTATTGAGAAAAGGAGAAAAAAAACAAGTTTCCACCTCCTCCCAGCCTCCCATTTCCCTCCCCCTCCTCCCACCCTACGCCCCCTCCTCCCTCCTTTCTCCCCCTCCCCCCACTACTTTCCCCCTCCCTCTCCAATTTTTAACAAGCAAATATGGTTTTCATGGCTCATAATAATTCAAAAAATTACCAAAGACCAAGACATATTAAAAGTCTGAGTTCACTTAGCATAATGTGAACTATTCCTTTAAATGAGCAACGCTGAGTGATTATTCATTGTATTCAAGGCATTGCGGACATTCCTTTGGAAAGTTTCTGCAGACAATGTGTTGTAGACTTCTGACTTTCAACTTTTAAAGTTGGCACAATTACAGACTAGTCAATTTGTTGACTAGTAACAGATATTCAAAGCAGCAAATCACTCCAGGTAGCCAATAGCATGCTTGACAAAACTTAAGTATAAAGTAATAAGATGCGTGGCTTCTCTGTGGGCAAAAGCTGTGGAGACATGTCAAGACAGGGTATTAGTCATCATTTTTCATGTATTTATGCAGACCAAAACCCTGAATAAAACAGGTTTACTTATATTGTTTATATGACCAAATCATTATAAATGTTATTACCATATTTCATAGAGAAAGAAAAGAAAGGATGAAAAAGACAATGTTTTTAATTCTCTCATATCAGAGAGGAATGCACTAACATTTTCATCCATCTTTGCACTGTAGGCTTCATTAATTCACATTTTTATTTTAATGATCCTTAACTCAACCACTTCCTGCCAGTGTAATATTTGAAACTGGCTGTATATATGACTATGACAGAAACCCAAATAAGAAAACAAAGCTTTTATTAATTGTTGTATGAGTCTATTGCTAGTCTATGAATACTTTCCAAGGAATTAAAAGTGAACAATAAAGATAAACAAAAAAGTTAGTTGTATATTATAAAAATACATTAATTCATAATTTTCTACAAAATAAGGTCTTAATAATAGCTACCATGTATTGAATCTTTGCTTTGTGTGATGAAATAAGTCTTTAGACACACTGTCTTGTTCAAAGTCCACAATGAATCTTATGCAGAATTCTGCAGTTTGTAAGTGATAGAAACTCTAAATAAATGTGTTCACATTCTCTTTGATCAGTTCTCTGCATGGATCTGGCATTCCTGGTCTGTGACAGTCTATCATATGATTCATTTCCCTTCATCACACTTTCCCCCCTTTAACAAATTAAGCATAGATTCGATTTTTGCATTTCCATATTAAAAAAATAACATTTTTTTGTTCTGTTGTTCTGTTCTTGCTTTTTTCTATTTTACAACATGCTGAAGTTCTATTGCGCTGGTCCACAATCAACCCTTTATATATTGACTAAAATAAGAAATCCATTAAAGTGCATAATAACTAAACAAGGTTATACATAACGTGTAAATAAGGCACATATTTACTAAGTTATGAAATCCATTAATTAGTGTTCGATGGATCCGAGAGTGAAAGAGCAAACAGACAGAAACTGCTCTCTCTTTAACTCTGGATGTTTTCATTCCGCTTTATTATTTCCCAATTACAAAGACATTTTGTTATTTTTTAAAAAGCAGCACATTCATATCCACTATTACTCAGTAAATACATTCCTCCTCATAATTGCCCATGGTGTTGTCTGCAGGGTGTAGATGCTAGCTGGGACAGCAGTAACACACTGCATCTACCAAGTCACACCTAGGATGTAAAAAAGTCAGAGACAGCCTTGTTCCCACTTTTATAAGTCCTGTAAGAGGAAGAAGCCACACAGCTGTAACAAACATGTAGAGTATCTAGGTCAGTACCACCAGGTTCCTTATTGTCAGTTCAATCCCTGTAAGCCCCTGTGAGCCCAGGTTAATTGATTCTGTGAGTTTTCTTGTGGTATCCCTGACCCTTCTGGCTTTAACAACCCTTTCTTCCTCTCTTGTGTAGGAGTCTCCCAAACTCTGCCTAATATTTGACTGTGGGCCTGCATCTGTTTCCATCAGTTGTGGGATGACCCTTTTCTGATGACATTTGGGCTTGGCACAAATCTGGGCACAGGAGATGGCCAGTTTGGGTTATGTATTTTCTATTGCCTAGAGTCATAGCTAGGGTCATCCTTGTAGATTTCTGGGAAATACCCTTGTGCCAGATTCTACCTGGCCCAGGAATGCCCCTCCTCTTCAGTAGTCTCTTTCAGTTCCCTTCCACCCACTGCCACACTCAACCTGATAACTCATATTCCCTTTCCCACTCACCTTCAATCCACTCATAAAGTCTCTTCTATAGATTTCTTCTTCACAGGGAAATCTGGGTGCCCCCACCATGAAGCTTTCTTGTTACCTAGTCTCTCTTGACCTGTGGACTTCAGCACAGTCATCCTTTATTTTACTGGTAATATCTCCTTATGAGTTAGTATATACCATTTTGTCTTTCTTGGTCTGGGTTATCTTACTTGTTGAGGACCAGCCTTGACAAAAATACCTTTTTCCAGGGTAGGGACATGGGAATTTTAGAAACATAAGTAAAAAGAAAATATGCAGACTTATAACTAATAAGACAGAAACCATACAATAATACTGGGAAAATATTCTAGTGAGTACCGAAAATGCCCCTATTTATTTTTCCATTGCTTTTATACCCAATGTAAATGGTGGGGGGACGGGGAAGGAAACAAAAGACTTTACTTAAACATGATACAAAGGACATTCAAACAACCAATTGCTTTAACACTCTGAGGCATCAAATCATTGGCATTCTGTTGTCTAGGTAGCAAAGCTGCTCCACATATTCTGAAGGCCGCCCCTCCCTAGGTGAACTCATAGTTATAAAAGAAGGAGAAAACGTACATAGAAAATGACAAGATCACCTGAGTAAATTGGGAGCATGAGGACCTTCATTAGAGGGCTGAAGGGAGGAGAGAGGCAGGGAGGGGAACAGAGGAAAATGTAGAGCTAGTTCCGGGACAGGCACCAAAGCTACAGAGAAACCCTGTCTTGAAAAAACAAAAACAAACAAACAAACAAACAAAAACAAAAAAGTATGTTTACATATCCTGACCATCTGTCAGGATTAAATGGAGCTGTCTTAATGTCAAAAGAATCAAGCAATCACATCCTGGGTTGGGACATGCAACTATGCTTGTTGTTCATTTGAGCAACCTCCAGACTCTCTGACCGTCAGACAAGGTAAAAATGGGCCCATATTTTGGGCCTTCACACTTACTCAGGATGATTTTTCTAGTTCCATCCATTTGGCTTCAAACTTCTGTGTGTCCTTATTTTTAACAGCTGTATAATACTCCATTATGTAAATGTACCACATTTTTATGATTTTTAAAATAAAATAATAAAATATATAGTCATTTTAAGCTGCTGCTCAAGTTACCTGTTTTCTAAAAAAACATTCACTAAAATGAATAAGAAACAAAAAACTATCAGAATAAATGAAGTACTATCTAAATAATCTAGATATAGCTAGAGCTATCACTTTATAATTTTCTATTTTTATTTACTGAGAATTTCATACATTGAGACATATTCTTCCCCCTCCCCAACTACTCCAAGAACCTTCCCATCTCATTACTCACCTAACTTTGCATTCTTTCTCTCTCTTTGTAAAACAAAAACAGAAACACACACACTGATTTGTGCTAGACAACTACTTCTGAGAATATGGCCGGGCCATAAAGTATGGTTGATATATCCACTATCATTCTATTGATGAAAATTGATTTTCCTTTTCCAAGAATTATCATTTACAAAGAGCTTCCCCATATAGGGGTGGGACTCTGTATCTGCTTTCTTATCTCCATTCTTGTATTTCGTCTGTTTTTTTTCTTTTGCATATCTTTTGTGTGCTTTCAAAATCTCAGTTTTGAAGGTTTTTGTATGATAAAACTTTGGTTTTATCAGTTCCTGTGTATCTAGAAGACCCTGTTTCCACCTCAGTCTCTTACAATCTTGCTGCCTCTTTTTCACATACATCCTTGAGCCTTTAAGATGTGGGGGTGATAAAGGCAGGTCATTTAGGACTGAGTGCCCCAAAGTATCTCTCTCTGCACATTTTCCACATGTCGCTCTCTATATTGGTTATTGTCTATTATAGGAAAATTAGGCCTGAGTGATGTGCTGATCTATATGTATAATAATATGTTATTAGGAATCACTTTATTTCTGTGCTCCTTTAGCAGAATACTAGTAGATTTTTCCCTAGGTCAATGGTCCTTTTTAAATGGAGAAATTATGCATATGCTCATTCATGTTATACATCTCAAATTATTGGGATAATACTTTCCCTTTAACAAAACTGAAATTCTACAAGGCAGACTTGATCTGATTTCTAAGATTGTGTTTTACAACAAGATTATTTTATAACTAATAAAGTCATCAATTGGAGCCACTTTGAACTTAGAACCTTATTCAATTAAAGTTTACTTCATTTCTAAGGAACATAGTAGTAATTTCTTATGTGTCAGGCTATAGTTACTACCAAAAGTATTATGCATGCACATAAGTATAACCAAAAATTTATATATTGTATATAATTTTTCTTTGTAAATTATATATAATGAGAAAAAAATAAGATAGTACAATGCAAGTAAAGATCATAATTAAAGTTATATGACTATTGTCTCTCATATTGTGTTCACCACTCTTCTTTGATTAAATTGGTGAGGTAAATTATGCAATGCTTATGTTATTATGTGAACTGAAAAAAAGGTAACTATATAGTCATTGTTTTGAACTTTAACACAAGAGTGACTTAAACACAGGCATAAAACTCAAACTTAAAATCAGGAAGGTTATCAAGTACCCATGAGGAGGTAGCATACACAATATGAATCCAAAGAAATAATTATCTATGGATGGAAACAGTACAGTAATTTAATTCTTTATAATTACACTTAGAGCATTGTGAAATTAAAATTTGAATTATTCCTGAAAAAAAATCTCATTTAATATAAGGGGGTATGGTCACCTGTGGAAAATGAAAACTACAAAGAATAAATTAATGGATATGTTAGGACCAGTATATTTAAGATATATGAGGATAAAATTATGGTATGATTTCTACAAGGTTCAATACCAACAAATTGCCTGTAGAAAGTATTAAAAATTAACTAACTCTATGGAAAAAAATCCCAAGACTCTAAGAATCAAAATACCTTTGTCCAAAATCTAAGTTCAAAAGTAGGCAATGTTTGTCTAAGATTTCTTGTCATGATGCCAACAGAGCAAAGGCTATAGACACACTGGAAGAAAAAAAAAATGCTGAAGCAAGATAAAGATAGATGGTACTCTTTGCTGAAAACAAGTTTCACATATTGGAGTACAATCAGTTTTATTTTGAAGAAACATGCTACAATTACATTGTAAGGTATTACTGACTATTTAAGTGCAAGAAATGGGTTTCATAAGTCCTTCAAAATCTTATCTGAGACAAGCATTCAAGTGCAAGTAAACATACTGGGGAACATACTCAAAGAGAGTTAGAATGAGAGACAAGAATTACACAAGAAATTAAATAGAGAAACCAATAAAAAGCATACTCTTCACTGTCGTGGGAACCTGGTCCTGAATGTTTTGGGAAGCTGGACAGAACAGGTTGAGTAATAGTATCAGAATTGCAAAGAAGAGTCAGAGGATATAAAGCTATGCAGTGTCATCTCACTTTAGGTCACAAAAAGGACATAAAAGACTTTCTCCTATGTTGTAGCTTAAATATGAGTATCTCCTATAGGCTGACGCTTGAACACCTTGTCGCCAGCTGGTGGCACTGTTTGGGGGAAGAAATGAGCATTTTAGACTTGCTGCTTAACTGTCTGAGGCAGTCCTTCAAAGATTATAGGGCAGCTCTGCCTCCTCTGGCCCTGGTGCCTCTGCTTTCTATCTGCTACTTCACTCAGACTAGCAACCGTGTCATCCCTCTGCCAGGGACAGACAGCTCCAGTCACCATGTCTTCTCCACAATGACATGTAGTAAGCAAATGCAACCCTCTCCTTGAGTTGCCAGATACTTGAGAAAAGTAACCAATATATCACAAAAAGCAAATAACTTATCAGTTCTTAAAATTGACAGAAGAATAGCTAGTCTTCAGGTACATAATCCAAATCCTATACCTAAGGTGAAAACAAGAGAGAGGGAACATGGGGGCAAAGTGTAGAACAGATCAAGGGATAGTGGGATTTTAGCATTGATGTTTTGTGAGATCATTGATAGAGTTTAATGTTATAACCTTCAATCAAGAAAACAAAAGAAGCTTTGTTAAAGCTTGATTTAGCCTGCTTGTTACACGTGCTAATTTATTAAATAGCATTACATTTTCATTGAAACCCTCTTGCATGCTGTTAATTCTAATCAGCATATTTGATATTGAGTAGTCAACGTCAAATTCATTTCTGAGCAACTCAGCAGCTTGAAGCAAAGTAATAACCAGCACCTACCAAGAGGAAAAATTAAATGTATAAAAAGAAAAGCAAAACCAAATAGCAGTCCCAAGTGCCTCCATTTCATAATTAATCCAAACAAAAACATGTTTAATCTGCTCTCAACTGTAAATAACACTAACAACATATTCATAGCTCACAAATGAAATTTCAGAACAATTTCACAACAAAATAAGATGAAAACAAATTTACCATGAAATGTCTCATATTTCAAAAAAGAATAATTTTCTCTAAGTTTAAGAAATAGAAAGTCAGAAAATTTCATTTACAGTGGGATGCATGTAATCAGCTTTCCATGCAAAATTTTATCATCCTTTATTATATCTTATGGCATCTTTCAAAGATTGAAAGAAATTCTAATCAAAAATGTGTTCCCATTTTTCGTGAGTTAAAAGATAACCACTATATATATTCATATGAACCTGAGACACTTATGAGACAATTTATTAATATTCCAATTATCATCATTATTTATAGTTGACAGTTCCACAACAAACACCTTCTTTCAAATGAAAGTAACCAATAGACAAAGATTCTTGGTTCTCCTACTCTTATGGGTTACTTTGACTAGAAGCAAATTAAACCTGCACAGCAGTAGATGATCAACACAAAACAAACTCAGTGATATTTTTATATGGTTGGTTAATATGGGGTTTGTTTGTTTTATTTTTTCTTCTGTTTTGAACCTTACAGATCTTTTACTTTATGGCTTCTGATTTTGATTTATGCTCTCTCTCTCTCTCTCTCTCTCTCTCTCTCTCTCTCTCCCTTTCTCTGTATGTGTGTGTCAGCATTTGTATATGTTTCTTGTGTTTTTTCTTTGTTGAGGTTTTCTGTTTGTTTTTATTATTGTTATTATTAATCTGTGGATGTCTGGCTATTTTTTAATGTTAGAAAGAAAAAAAAGGTGCAGATTTTGGTGGGCCAGTGAGGAGATGGGGAAGATTTTGCTATGAGAACTCCTTCAGCCATTAGCTTTTAAGATACCAGCCCACTCTGGGCATGGTCTCATGTATTATAAATGCAGATGAAAAGCATGCTTGGCCCATTTGGCTGCTGGATTCAGTTCCAGTTCCCAGTGCATGCAGAGGACTGTGTATTAGTACTCTTCCTGTGAGTTTATTCCCAGATAAATAAATCTTTGTTGTACTTCATCCCAGACTATTGTGAAAGTCCTTTGTACACCAACAGGATTTGGGTGGCGGTAGGGAAAAAGAAACCATAATCAGTATATATCATATGAAAAATATTCTCAATAATTAAAAACTGGAAATTGTAATAACTAAAGAAATACTCATCTAGGGTAAAATTTGTCCCTCGTTTGTCAATCTCTGCTTAGTGTTTTATACACCCCTTCGACTTTGTAACTGTCTAATATATTGTTTTATCACAGCATGAAGAAATGGCTTTAAGTAAGTTAAGAGGTTATTGTAATGGAGAACAATAAAATACAAAATTTTAGCTCTTCTTACACTGAGGGAGGAACTTCATTTTCTTCCCCCCAAATCCAGGCTAGTTTGTGATGGATATAACCAAGAGTATACAGAAGAAATCCAAGACTACACTTTACAATGACTTCCTGTGCATGAGAACTTATTCCACACAGAGACAAGTTGATGATACTAAGTCCCTTACTGTCAACACTAGAATGGTTGAGACATTAGGGTTGAAGATGGGCTCAAATACAGCCACTAAACACCAGATGTATGAGTGAAATTACTTTATTATCACAGAGGAAACTATTCTCCAGGTAAATGTTACCAAGTGGCCCCAGAAAATGTTAGGTGATACAGAAGAATAATATAGCAGAGACCTGCTTGAACTCATATCCCACAAAGTCATGAAATGAAATTAAAGTTGTGAGACCCGGCATGTTAAAATTGACATTTGACAATGGATTGGCAGAATGGTCACGTAGCCCTTCTTGTGAAAAATTCGCTCTACTCAGCATTGATTGGAGAGTGACTCTTGCCATTATCATTGGTATGATTTAAGTTTCTGTGTGTGTGCAGGTGTGTGTCTGTCTGTATGTATGTCAGTCTAGTAATCACATGTAGAGGTCAAAGGACAACTTCCAGAAGTGAGTTCTCTCCTTCACCATGGGATCCCTTGGAGATAACACTCAGATCTTCAGGCTTACACCACACATGTTCTAACTGCTGAGCCATCTCTCCGCCACAGGTACTGTTATTATTAATGCTAACTACTCGAGTCCACTCTTACATATTTTCTCCTCTGGCTCCTGATAGGATCCAAAATACACATATGTATCATCTATTCTAACATGAAACACTTTCATTGGAAAAATCTCTAAACAACCTTGACAGTTACCTATTCTCACCTTGAACATCCAAATGATCACAAATTCTGTCTTATAAAATAAACCCAGTGCTAATTGTTGAAATAGGGTGCTGAGGGTAAAAGATTTCCAAAGGACAAGTGACTATGGAGCACTCCATTTCAGGACTCCATAGTCAGTAATGATCTGCTATTGATCTGATTCCACTGCCTTTGGTTCAATTGTGAACTGAGACCACTAGTTCAAAATCTTGAAAAGAATCTGTTCACTCAGTTCATCCCTCTTTACAAAAATCTCTTTCACTAAGGCTTTTACATTTCAGTATCCTAGAATGAGTTCTTGTAAAGCAACCAGTTCTAATGGGACAAGGTAATGATGTGGGTCATATGATCCAGAAGATCACTGTGTGTTGGTATGAGATGAGAAGAGATAATCTTTGAAGAGGAGGTATAATGAAAACTACATTTTGAAAAGTAACTAAGGTATAATATATATTAAATATAGGACATTAAGCGGTGTGAAGATCTACCAATTATCCATATTCTATAATGTCCCCACTCACAGTAATCACTAACAGCATGTAGAACTACATATATTATCTCAATAGATGGCATGTAATAAAAAGATGTGTTACATGAGAAGTAGAAAACTAAAAAGGCTGAAGAGGACATCGCTGTATCCCAGAAGTAGCTACTGCAGCTTCTATCCTAAGCTGGACACTGAGGGAAGACAGTGGAATTACTAAAATTTAGTTTAAGTGAGAAAAGCTGGAACTTGGATATCTGAGAAAAGAATAAGGTTTTAAGAGTGAAAAGAGCAGATTATTGAACAAACATATTCTTTGCCCAGAAGGTACTTTGATCATTTCAACATTAATAAAACAAAATCAAGAAGACTTAGAGAAAACATAGTTAATATCCCTGCGAAGTTTTCCATTACTATAACAAAATATCTGAACCTAAGAATTGTCTAAAGGACTGAGATTACTTTTAAGCTCTGCATATTGGAGACTGCATGCCCAGATCAGACAACTCCCTTATGAACATCTGACACTAACCTAACAGTGGTTACTGTACCATGGCTGGAATACTCATAGAAGCCAGAGGTCAGCCTAGTGAACAAGAAGAGTAAGAAATACCAATGCCAGAGTTGTGTTTGCTCTGAGAAAAACACAACCTTCTAAAAACAAATTAGAGGTTAGTTTCTTAATGCCATCTAAGGATACATCTCCAGTGTCTTCCCACTGCTCTCCATTTCTTAAAGGTCCACCCCCACCTAACACTACCCCAATGAACACCATGTTTCCAACACAAACCATAGTAATCAACCAACGAATCAAATAAGTTAAATAAAAGCACCATTTCATTTGTACTTGGGAGGAACACAATGGCAAATATGGCATACTAGAAATCTATATTGATCTTCAAGTAAGTCTCAGGCCTTGGAAAGTAACACACACACACACACACAGAGAGAGAGAGAGAGAGAGAGAGAGAGAGAGAGAGAGAGAGAGAGAATGTGTATATGAACAAATAAATATATAAATATAACCTGCTGCATCTAATTAGTGCTGCTCATATATTATATATTTTTATTCTATTTAAATTGCCTTTTTGATGTCCTTTCCATATTTTCCTGGGTCCCACTACTAATACCATTCACTAGTTTTTATTTCTTCTCATTTGTCAATCATTCATATTCATTTCATACTCATGACACATATTTTCATTAAAAAGGTATGTATTTGTAATACCACAAATCTGTAATCTTAGCACACAGGAAGTTAAACGAAGAGGATTGTAAGTTTGAAGTCTGCCTGGTCCATGTAGTAGTCAGACCTTTTTTTAAAATAAATGAATAAATAAATCAACTATTAACAAACAATTAATATTTTTTCCTAATATAATTCTAGAATGGAAACAAGAAGACTTATAACATGTAACCTAAGGTCAATAAACCTACAAGGGAAACTACAGCCAATTGTTTAAATCTAAAATGGAAATATTCCACCAAGTCCAATAATATGCATGGCCTAAAGAATTAGGTATTGTTGCAGATGTCGATTTCTGTGTTAAGCTCTACCTGGAAATGACAATGAAGTTGTAAAATAATTGGTTAGGTCCTGTTTATATATTTGGGGGAAAAATAGCTAAGTGATTCTACTGATTCCCCCATATTCCTCCATTGAAAAGCCAGAATTTCAGTGTCTCAAAATATTCTTTACAGAAAACCACTTTTTCCACATATGATCTCAGAAACTCTTTACTCTAATGTCCTACTTTTAAATTCTGTATCATAATATGCATGTGAATATTGATGTCTTAAGTAATAATTAGCAAAGTTTGTTACTATGAACAGTGAAAGCAGCAGCATATTTGTTACTTACATCACTGGAATTTTGCTTCATTGCATGCTTTAATAGCTGGACAAATGAGTGGCTATCTTTCTCTGGCAATATATATATATATATATATATGTATGTATATAACTGGAATATTATTTAGTTATCTTTAAAAATGTATGTTGAAAGCATTTCTCGGAATTTTGGTATCAAATGAGAAATATAGAAATAAATGCATAGTAAATAATAATTTGTTGGACTCTAAATATGTATGATTAAATGGAATTTAAATATGTTTTCAACAATGTAGAATTTTCATTTTGATTTCTTATCAGCATGACTGTGTAGTCAGGAAGAGGCACTGTGGCATATCTCAGAAGCAGATAATGGGGATGTGATTTTCTTCTGCTATAGAATATAATCCCATGATACATAAAGAAAAGGAAAGACCAGCACTTTCTCTTGCATGGCCTGTGGAACTCAAGAATACTGTATTCTGGAATTTGAGTTATACTGTCTATCAATGAAAATCAATCACCTTCTATCGCAAACCCAGCCCGTAGTTTATTTGGCCTGGATTTCCTGGGGTCTTATGGACCACGTTTGGTCTCATCTAAATGTCTGTGAAATCTTTAGCATGTTGCTGAGATATGGCTATCTAGTGTTGGGATGGCCACCTGAGTATATATAGGAAATGGAAGAATTAACTTGAAAATAATTGTTTCACATTCAATCTTTGCTTCATTGGAAGCATGTTGCAAAATAAGAACCCCATAGCTTTGCAAATAAGAAGTCTGGGAAATACCTTACAAAGATCTATGAGATATAGATTTAAAAAAAAAAGCCTACTAAAAATTTCTTTACTGCTTCTTTCCTAGATGGAGATAGACAAAATAAAATAACAAAACTAGGCAAGGTAGTATTTTAGCTTTTATTTCTCCAATGATTTACTCAGTCTATCAATCCTCATGAAAACCTTGCTGGGAGAATTTAAAATAGTAAGCTGACTTTATAATACAGTTTGGCAGGTTCTCAAAATGTTAAATATACAGTTTCCATATGAAAACAAAATTAACATATGGAGCAATTTTGCCCCTAGTGCTCACCTCAAGAGAAATGAAAGCATATGTCCACATAAAACTTATACACAAATGCTCATAGTAGCACTATTTTATAATAGTCAGAAATGGAAACTATCCAAATGCCCATCTAACTCGTGAATTGATGAACAAAGGGTTACATAACCATACTGTAAGCCACAGAGCTACAGAGAAAACACAATCCTGGCACACATATAACATAAATGAAATTTAAAGAATACTACACTACATATATGTCAAAGATAAGAGTCACAAGCTGAGGACATAGGTTAATATACCAAAGTGCTCACTGCACAGGCATCACAACCCACAGTTGAATCCCCTAACACACCATAAAGGTTGGATCAGCAACACAACATCTGTAATCCAAGTGTTTGGACAAGCTGTCAAGCTCCCTGCATGGCTTACACAAAGATGAAGAGACCATGTCTCCAGTGGGTATTTGGGGATGTGTAATGAAATTAGATTCTGATCAACCCTTGAAAAGAATGCAAAAATACTAAAGACTATTGAAACTTATACTTTAAGGGAGCAAACTACATGAAGTTTTGCCTATTTTTATAAGTCTATTTTACATGGAAAAATTTCATTTCTGAGCTAGATGCCATTCTAATTATCATATAAATTGTCATAGATGATGTGTATTGTCAAAGTGCAAGTACTAGGATTCACCAAAACAGGACTCAATATCTGTTCATGCCTAAGTAATAACCAGGTTGTAGAGTTTCCCTGAAACACAAAACTAAAGTTTGTTTGCAGAAACTATCAGAGCACTGAAAGAGTTTACAAAAACTCTTTGAGGGGTTTAAGAATTATGATTGACAGACATATTTGTAACTGTAACAAACAAATGAGGAAAATAAACTTAATGATGGATGGACTTATTTGAGCTATCCATTTTAGGGATTTCAATGAATGGCAATTGACTCCACTGCTTGGAGCCCTATCAGGTGAGGCAGAACATTATGGCAGAAGAATGTGGTGAAGGCTCTAATGGAGCAAAGCTGTTCAACTCATAGCATCCAGATAGTACAGGGAAATGAAAAGAGAACAAGGCCAAGGTATATCATTTCAGGACACGCTCAGGAACCTACTTATTCCAGCTGTGTTCCTCCTCCCAATAAATTTGATCAAATTATAAAGTTATTAGGGTCTTAACCCATCGATTAGGCCAGAGTTACCAAGGATCTGTTCTCTTCTCAATGACTTGGTGAGTGAAGATACCTTATGTACACTTTCTCTTCTCACTGCTCATATTTTGTCTGTTTTGAAACTGTGAAGGTCTTGTGCATATTTTGCTAGACTGTGTGAGTTCCTCTGTGTATCAGTACGATTGTGTCTAGAAGACACTCTTTCCTTCAAGTCATCTATCACCACTGACTATTATAATCTCTCATCCTCATTTTCCACATAGATCCCTGATCTTTGAGGGGAGGGGTTTGAAAAGACATCTTATTTAGGGCTGAGTGTTCCCAAGTCTCTTACTTTCTGTACATCATCTAGTTGTGGGTATCTTTGCTAGTCACTGTCTACTGCAAGAACAAACTTCTCTGATAAGAGCTGTTCCATTCTCCATGCATATAGCAATATATCATTAGGAGTTACTTAACTGCTATGTTTATTTAGCAAAATAGTAGTTATAGGATTTCCTCTAGGGCCCATGACTTATCTAGTCTCAGGTTCTTGGTCATTTTAGCACTTTCATGTATTGGTTCCATCTCATGAAGTTGACCTAAATCCTATCAAAAAGTGACTGGTTGGTTATGCCAATAACATTTGTGCCACTATTGAATTGCATGTCTTCCAGGCAGTTCTATGTTATAGACTGCAGGTTCTATAGCTAGGTGAAAATGATGATTAATTTTATGCACCAGCAGTGTATAAAGTCCTTTCTACCACCATGAATACTAATTAATCGGGCTGTAACTTCTAGTTAAACACCAACTCAATTTCTGCATATTCAATAACATAAGGAAGCAGTGTCTTCAGCAACGGGGCTATCAGATTATGGTGACTAACCTATAGCCTTCTCAATATCGCATGATGTTTTCAAGTGGTCTACATGTCCCTTTGACAAATAACTCAACAATATGTAACCCATTTCTTCCACTAGAGATTTTTCCTGGTGGCACAAGATGTCTATTTGGTTCCCAGATGGCCAGGTCCCAGAGGCTGAACAGTCCAGAGGCCTAGAACAGAAGCAAACATGACTGCCAAAAAAAGAAAATGAAAGTCAATGAAACAATTCCTAATGGTATTCTGTTATACTCATAGATCATTGCCTGCATCATTGTCATCAGAGAAGCTTCACCAGCAAGTGATGGAAACAGAAACAGAGAGTCACAGACAAACATTAGGATGACCTCAGGTAATCCTCTGAAAGAGACTGAGAAAAGATAATGGGAGCCAGAGAGAGAAAAAAACAATGCCAGGAAATACACAGAGTCAACTACCTGGGTTCATAGATACTGAACCATCAACCAGAGAACTTGCATGGGATTGACCTGGGCCCTTTCATAGGTGTTGCAATTATGTGGCTTGATATTCTTGTGGGACTTCTGGCAGAGGAAGTGAAGGCTGTCTCTCACTCTGTTGCCTGCTTTTGGGACCCTTTCTTCCTGCTTATTTCATGCAGCCTTAGTAGAAGAAAAGTTACCTTATCTTGCTCAATTAGATATTCCAATGCTAGCTGATACACATGGAAGGCCCGCACTTCTCTGAAGGGAAAGAAGGAGGTAGAGGATCTGGGGAAGAGGGGACGTTACGGGAGGGACTAAGGAGAGAGGAGAGAAGGAGTGAAAACTGTGATGGGGTGGGGAAAAACAATTAATTAATAAATTAATAAAAACAAACTTTTAAAGATGTCTATTTGGGAGTTTGTCTCAAAAATTATATGATCTTTCCACCTAAATTATAGTAGTATGTTCCCATTCTGGTTTTTTGTTTGTTTTGTTCTTTTTAAAAAAAGATTTATTTATTTATTATGTGTTCAGTGGGAGAGGGTACCAGATCTCATTACAGATGGTTGTGAGCCACTATGAGGTTGCTAGGTATTAAATTCAGGACCACTGGAAGAAAAGTCAGTGTTCTTAACTTGTGAGCCTCTCTCCAGCCCAGGTTCCCATTTTGAAGAGCCTTTGGTGTTAGTTACTCAAACACCTATACCAAAAAAAATAGAAAGAGCAAATAATAATGTAAAGATACAATTTAAAAATTTGAAAAAATTTTAAGTTTTTTTTGGAAAAAGAAATGTAAGGAAAAAGCAATCCCTAATTCAGTAAATGGTAAGAAAAAATAATATAAGGAAATTCATAGCAGTAATGAAAATAAACACTCAAAGCAATCTCCATGAAATCAGTAATAAGACAAGGTTGTCCATTATCCCCATTCTGTTTCAACATAGTCCTTTAAAAAACTGTCTAGAGCAAAAGGAGAAGATAAGAAAACTAAAGGGATGCTGATGGAGGAAGGTCATTGGCTAATAAAGAAACTGCCTTGGCCCAGCCTTTAGGTGGGTGGAGTAAACAGAACAGAATGCTGGGAGGAAGAGGAAGTGAACTCAGACTCGATAGCTCTCCTCTCTGGAGCAGATGCGATGAAGCTCCGACCCAGGATGGACGTAGGCTAGCATCTTCCCGGTAAGCGCACCTTGGGGTGCTACACACATTATTAGAAATGGGCTAGTCCAAGTGCAGAAGTTAGCCAAGAAGAGGCTAGATATAATGGGCCAAGCAGTGTTTCAAAGAATACAATTTGTGTGTTGTTATTTTGGGGCATAAGCTAGTAGGCGGCCGGGAGCTGGAGCAGCAGGAACGCAGCCCACAGCTCCCATCTACAGGATGCAAATAGGAAAATAAGAAATCAAGCTACACATACTTGGAGATGACACGATAAACATAAAATAATCCCATTAATTCTATCAGAAAACTTTTAAAAATGATCAAAACTGTAAGCAAATAAAAGGATACAAAAAACCAAACTAAGAAAACTATCCTATTTTATGTATCAGCAAACATACTAAGAAAGAGCTCATAGATACACTTCCATTCACAGTAGTCTCTAAAAATTAAAATATATAGAAATAATCCTAAACAAGGAGGTGAAAGACATCTATGATAAAAACTTAAATTTGTTAGAAAAAAGAAACTGAGGCGCAGACACTAGAAGATGGGAGGTCCTCTCATGCTCATGGACTGGTGGAATACAGAATTGCGGAATTTCATTGATGAGTCTCTCAGGTAGAGAAGAATGTTGTCTTTATATCAGGGGTATGGTAAGCGTAAAGGACAAACCTGAAAGAATTTACATTAAATTTCAAATTACTTTTCAGTGAAATTTGTTTATGTACATCTCCATTTAAACTAAAGAAATTATGATGTATATAAATAAGTGTAAGTACATGCACAAGTATTTTAAAAATAATTTATTGTAATAATAAATTGCATTATTTTTTAATTTGAAGATATGCATGATACATAAGCTATTATGTGTGTGTATGTGTATGCACATGTATGTATGTGAGTGGTTATTAGTTATCAGATACCAAAACAGTAAACATAGCCACAAGATGGATAGCAACTCTGGAAGGTCATATGTTTATTGATCACACGACATGAAACAGGAATTTTGTTCCACAGTTGGCTTTCAAAGACATGAAATATGAAATAGGAGTCGAGGCCATGAAGCATTTCTGAAAGGACACTGTGAATTATGGAACTCTTCTTAGTAGAATCTTGTCCTAAATCACTACTGGTCTTTCCGATACATTTTTTCCCTCATCTTATGAAGCAGTAAAACTTCAGGAATAAAAAAGACTGCTTCTGTGGACACAACATGAAATGGGTGTTGTTCTTAACAGAAAGCAGCAAGTCAGGATAAAGAAAATAGTGTTACCTCTTTCACAGACAAGTCAGAGTTAGAGTGATCATCAGCCTTGGAAATCATTTCCTTGAAATATAGGACAGTTGTGTTCTATTTCACACATAGAAACTACATCAGAGTAGACTCAATCATAAGTCATTCTACCAAGTTGTAGCATTAATTCTTGACCATTTCAAGTACATAGCCATGCTACAAAAAAATCAGGTTGTGGTTAGCAAGACCAACAACCTGCATACTGATGCACGCGCGCACACACACACACACACACACACACACACACTTATAAATGCACATAGCATGTAAACTATACAGTATACCATACATAGCATGGTATACTGGGGAAGATGTTTTGGTTTTATTCCTGTTATGATAAAAAAAAAAGTACTCTGTAAAAACAAGTTAGGGAGTAAAAGAATTTCATCTCACACTTTCAGGTTATGATCCATAATGTGGGGACACTGAGGCAGGCAAAACTTGAAGCTGAAAGTCTCAGACACAGTAAATAACAGAGAGAAAATGAACACATGCAAACTTATACTCAGTTATTTTTTTCATTATTATATAGATCCGGATCTCCTGCCTAGGGAATGGTTCCACCCACAGTGGGAAGACCTTCTCACCTTTATCAAGACAATGCTCCACAGTACTAAGTGAGGGCCTTCTCCCATGTGACTCTAGTGTAAAGGTGATCATCAAAACTAATCACCACAGACACAGAGAATCCAAGCACGTATTTTCAATTTTTTACAGTATTTGCCATGTTTTTTTCCCACCATTTTGATACTTTGTTTTCTTGTTTAAGGTGGAACAAACTTTTTTTTAAATAAAAGTATTGTTTGATTTTGACATTCCTTTGAAGCTTTACCCTTGTGCTAATTAATACATTGTTACACTCTATTTTCATTGTTAAAGACTCATACAGATGAGAGAGTAAAGATAATAAGGACTGGCGTAAAACTGGAGGAGGACATGGAATTAGCATCTGATGAGATAAAAAGCAGTGTGTGGTAAAAGCGTGAAGTGTAGGAGTGGGCCTTATATCAGAGCACAGACAGTGGCCAGGAGTTTGGTTTCATCACGACATGCTTGGAGCCCATAACTCTTCTCACTAGCCTTTATTATCCACTTAATTCACACAGAGATGTAAATAAGTGAGTCTTCCTTGTTCCATAGTCTCTGTATTTTATGCTGGGTGTGGTCTGAAGGCCTGTACTAATGGTCTGAAAATCCTTGTGTTTACAGTATAAAGACAGGTAAGGGTGAGGCATCAGAGAAAGCCCTATCATTATCATAGTCAAAAATCACTCTAAATGCAAAACTGTCGCATACATATCCTATCACAGGATATTTTATTGGATATTACTAAGGAAATGTTACCTCAAGCTCCTGTACCCATAGCACTGGAAACATCACATAGCCACCTAAGGTCTAGACACAGTTCTGGCTGTCCCAAAGAAATAAAAAGACAAAATATCCTAGTAACTGTGGCATGAAACAGATAATAAAGGTAAAACAAAAAAGAAGATAAATTTGGATACTTAAAATTAGTGAAGACCATAAAGAATTATGAATAATAAAAATCAATGAACTATGGGAGAGTTGGAGTTTATAAAGGAATCAATAAGCATTTGTAATTAAAAGTACACTTGATGATCTCATAAAAAGAAACTTTTTAGAGACGAACGCATCATCTCTCAAAATTTCTTAAATGCCGTGGCTTTTGTTTTGTTTTTCCCTCAGCGTTAAAACAGAACAGTGTTTGTCTGAATGAGGTGCTCTGTAGTTGTTGAGGGTGGAATGCTGATGTGCATTCTCATTGGTTAAACGCACATGTGGTACAAACATAGGGACCTTAGTGTGAATCCCCAAAGTCCAAAGCATCCACTTAAAAATACAGGTCTGAAAAAGCATGGGATAAATCCGGACTAGCTGAACATAGCGGACAATGAGGAATACTGAGAATTCAAGAACAATTGCAGTGGGTTTTTGATCCTACTGCACGTACTGGCTTTGTGGGAGCCTAGGCAGTTTGAATGCTCACCTTACGAGACCTGGATAGAGGTGGGCAGTCCTTGGGCTTCCCACAGGTCAGGGAACTCTGATTGCTCTTCGAGCAGATGAGGGGGGGGGGGGACTTGATCGGGGGAGGGGGAGGGAAATGGGAAGCGGTTGTGGGGACGAGGCAGAAATCCTTAATAAATAAATAAATTAAAAAAAAACAATTTGGGCATTGTATTCTTTGTATCAAATTGCTCTGTATTTCATGGGTCTTAATTCTTTTCAAACAATACAAAGAATATTTTCCAATTTTTATTTGTTGTGGGCATTTTATGTGTTTAGCACAGTAACTGTCATAATAGGCAATTTATATAATTGAATAAATAATTGTGTGATTAATAAAAAAAAATACAGGCATGGCTGCACAAGCCTGTAACACTAGCATATAGAAGCAGAGCAAGATGATTATTTAAACCTTTCTGGCTCGACCTTCTGGGCAAAATGGTATACCTCCAATTCAGTGAAGGACCCTGTCTCCAGGCAATGAGATGGAGAGCAAGAGAGACACCTTCACATCTTGTCCTGGGTACCAATGGCTATAGACACTTAAATTCAGCTGTATACACAACTTAAAGGATACCTTGCACACGTCATCCCCAAACATACCATTTTAAATGTCACTGAGACAACTGCAGCAAACAGCATGTGATGCTCCCAAGAGGAACTGAGTCAAATAGCAGTGTTGGCAGAGGAACTCTTTGAATTTTAGGGTCTATGTCCTCAGTGCAGCTCTTTAAATTCTGTCAGCAGCTCATTTACGCCCTATGCTTTGTCTGTTCTATTCTCCATGCCGTTGTGTATTTGCAGCTGAATTTATATAATTTAAAAATTCTCATAAGAGAGAAAGAAAAGGAATCAGATAATCAAAATTTATCAAACCCTCCAAAACTACCAGAATGCTTTGCTTCCACTTCCACAGGAGGACTTGTTTTAGCCTGACTTCCACTATTAAGGTTTTTGCTCATTTTTCTATTTGATAGATTCATGATTCTAGGAAAGGCCTTGATAATAAACATCTATTAAAGAGTCTGACCACTGTTGACATTCTCATTATATTTAACCACACCATAACACAAGCATTCTCCATTTTCATATACACAAAAGCTCTGGTACAGAGGGACCATGGTCCATGTTGGACAAGGAGCAAAGCCCAAATCAGAGTCTTTATCTGCCTAAACACTACTCTCACTCCTTGTACAAGTAACAGGATGAGCCAGGAAGCCGTACTCACAGCAACACATATGTAGCACAGAATTCCCTCTCCTTACTATATGTGTGTTTTTGTTTTTGCTTTCTAAGGGACTCCCAAGCATTCTTGAGAAGTCCATCTAAAAAGGCACAAAATATAAAAAGGGTAGGCCAGGCCAGCTGCCATGCAAGGACAGTATCATTCATTTGGTGCATCCCCAAGTCTGGGAACACCACAATATTTGTTTAAAAACTGAACAAGCTAGTAATACTGAAGAAGAGAAAAACAAGTTTGGGGATAGAAATGAAATAGTAAAGTAACAGTGCATACCAATAGAAAAGAAGTCTTTTATTCATTTCCTGTGCATTTGGGATTTGCATGAAATGAATAACCTGAATAGATGGGAAGACTCTGATTTCTAGCAGAGGTTTGCCTATTCACAACAGAAACATGATGAATATTTCAAATTCAAGCTCACCACATTTACTTGGAAAATGCTTCTTCTTAGATCCTGTCACTTTCACGCTATAAAATGGAAAGGTCAGAATATTTCTAGAAACATTTTCCTCTATGGAGACAGCATGACTTAAAATGACAGCCGAGAAATATTACATAATGTCCCAAAAGTTTGATGCTACCTGTAAGTCTCTTTAAGGAAAAGAATCATTGTGACTTAGTGCAAAAAGCGTCTCTACCTTATGAGTAAAGATGTTTCTCTAACAACTGTGAAGTTGCTTAACTCATTTGTGATTGATGCCAAAAATACCGAGGATGACGGTATTGAAGAAGAAACTGAAATAAAGTGTTAAGTATGTTACATAATTTTTAATTGATAGAAGGAATTACTAGAGCCACCAGAAATTTATTGTCATATCATTGATACAATGAATGATAGCATTATTCCTGGGGTTCAGGCTCAATATAACATAAGGTATATACCAGAACAGAGAGTTCAAAGTATTTCTTTTCTTCCATCAAGCATACTGTATTAAACACATCCAGGAAAATGCATACGTTAATGTTTTTCCTTGTGCCAATTAAAGTCAGTTAGAATCCCCAGCTGTTAAAATAAATGCAAGAGATGAATACACTCTGCAGAGTGCCCTTTCCTTAAACTCGTTTGCAGATAACAGAAGAAAGACAAATGTACTCCAGTGTATGGGTCTGAAATGCATCATATGTGAGACTGCAGAGAATATAACTGAATGTGTTTAGTAATGAGATAGAAAAGCACCCTCCTTTGTGGCTATTGTCTCAGGAAAAGGGTAGAGAAGAAACATGAGGAGTTTTTGCTAGTCCCTCCTCATTGTCCTCCACCCACTCACCCAGTGCCAGTAGCCACATTCACACCTGACAACCTCTGCTTTGCTGATTACTAGGTCTTTACTCCTCTATTATACATGTTGCAAATACAAGAAACTTTATTCCAGCCCCAATTATGTACCAGTGTGCATAAGTATTACTGGTTCATAATATATTATTTCAGTGTCTGAAGCCATCTGTGAATGACAGTGGTGGAACAAATGGGTGACAACCCAGGAATCTGAGGCAGGGAGATCACAAGTTCAAGGATAATATGGTTGACACAGACGGATTTTGTCTCCAAAGCAGTAGTTACAGTTGCGAGTGTTAAATCAAGACCCTCTAGGATCTATGTGCCTTAACCTTCACATTCTCTCACATTCGTTTCTGCTCTAGAACTCATGAGAGGAAGAAGAACAAAGTGGTAGCTTGGTGCATGCTCTTCTGGGGTCTGTCTGACTAGGGACAAAAAAGACAAGGAACAGTGGATTGAGCTGAGGTCTGCTTCTTTTCCATCACTCTCTCTGTTTGGACTCTGATGGCCTGCCAAGTTGGACAGCTATCACAGCACAGGTAAACACATCACTGAAGTTAGCTGTCCCTGTTCAGGAGCTGCGGTCCAGAAACCATGGCCCTGTTAATCATTCCTGCTTATGTCCGTGCTATACTGACAGGGAGCACAAAATCCAGGCGGTTAGCAAATGCCTTTCCTATCCTAAAACTGCCTAGTACTTAACTACTAAAGGGACAACATAGTCTGAATCTTAAACTTAATTACTGAAAAATAAATAAATATTTTGCTACCAAATCTCTTTAGAAACCAAAGCAAATGTTTCCAGGGATCTGTTCCCAGTCATGAATATTCTATATTCATTACATCACAAAAGCATTCTTTCTTCTCTGGTATATGACGTTATGTTTCTTTTTAGGGTCTCAGAGATACTGCTATCTTCATGGTCTCAATTTTTTTTATAACAAATGATCACAAAATCTAAGTAAGAGCTTTATAGATATCTGAGGTAATTCTGTCCTGTCATTTTTTTTTATGTACGTGCTGACTCAATGTCACAGAATAACTGAGCTGCTCCTGCCTTTCCTGGCAGTCCAGAGAGAGAGTAATGCATACAAATCATTTTACTGCTTAAAAGTTTTGAATAATACATGCTAACCTTGTCATACTAAGTGACAGACAGAAATGTCACCATTGTTTGCCAGGGACAAATAATCCATATACTTCATGTATAATTCATCTGATCTTTAAGAATGTTTAACAATATTGAATTTAGATAAATTTCAATGTTATGATGAATCAAACTTCCTTTATCAATTTCCACATGTGCCTCATCAATTTAAGTCTCCATCTATATTACTTCCATGTTGTATTAACTGTGACATATCTAAAGGAGATTCATATTCCCAGGAAAAATTTATGGTTCCACTGTCCATAAGCAGAGGCTTCTTTGTCAACTCTTAACTTGGAAGCCCCAAAGTACCCAAGCTTTGCAAATCTGCCAGACACCCACTTGCAAACATAGATATCTGTAAGCCTTTCTGAGCTAGAGCCTTTGGTCTCGGAACAGAGACAGAAGAACAAACACCTCAACATGAAATTTCAATCCTTTCTGAGCTGAAGCTTCAGTGACTCCATTCTTTTCTGTCCATTAAAGCTGTCCAAGGGTAGGACTGGGAATGGATCACGAGGCAAAATGGAAAAGAGTGTGTTGTGCAGCTTTCAAAGTGAATGGAAGCCCCTGCATGATGGGTTAGAAGACCCCTTTCCCTGTAATGCATGCTCTCCAGAGCACAGGCCCACAGAGCACATGTTGTGGTTTGCCTGAATATCAACACTGGAAAGGTCTCACCTAATATTATCCTGTTGTTTCTCTCTCTCATATCTCTGAGGATTCTCATCCTCTGAATAATTCAAGTGTTCTTCCCATGACTGGATAGCATTTTATTCTGTTTAAAAAAAATGATGAAGTTACATTTCTCATGAATCACAAGATAAGAATTTGGGCATTGTCTTCAACCCCTAAAAGGAGATAAAGAAAAGAAAATCAAGTGCATGTATGTCATATTAAAAAAATAACATTTGAACTGTTATGATGGCACATGCCTTTAATCTCAGCACTTGGGTATCAAATGCAGGGGGATATCTTCAGTGATATTTAGCTTGTATTTTAATAAATAAAACTTGCCTGAAGATCAGAGAGTAAAACAGCCACACTGATCAACCTTACAGATCAGGCAGTGGTGACACACACCATTAATCCCAATAGCCATAGAATCTAGTTTGCCATAGAAACCAAGTGGAAGTAGTGCACACTTTTAATCCCAGTCCTAGAGAGGAGAAAAGATGGGAGGAGACAGCTCTCAGACACAGTCTCATTCATTCTGAAGATTCCTGGAGGCAGGACTGCCATTTCAGACTGAGGAAGAGCTAAGAGCCAGTGCCTGGCTGATTTGTGTTTCTGACCTTCAAGTTGAACCCCAATATCTGTCTCTGGGTTTTTATGATTAATCATGCTACAGATACTGTGACTTTGAAGTCAGCTTGGGCTGCCTGGTGAGTTTCAGAAAGATCAGGACTATGTAGACACACCGTGTTTTTTAAAAAATTAGCAATAATAATATTTCATTAACTAAAACTACCCTTTCCTCTCTTTGATCACCATCATATATATATATATATATAATTTATATGTCAGCTCATCTCTGAATATACCTAGGTATACATATAGATACATATGAACAAACACAGATATATGCAGAGAGAGAGAGAGAGAGAGAGGAGAGAGAGAGAGAGAAAATTCATTTTTTCCTAGTACTCTGGAAAAGCAGACCATTTTCCACTGAGTTATCTCCTTTGTGGCCTATTCATAAAGTAGTAGAAAATTATAAGAGAAGTTCATTTAATTCTTCAAAGATGAAAATGTCAGCAATGCAGAGTTGAGTAAATGAGCCTATGGGAAATTAAAATTATGTATTGGACTTAAACGGACCTTTTTTTTTCAGAAACGTCTAACACATTTTTGAAAAGTTTGTAAAGCCCTTCTTCCAAATTCCAATGTGCAAAAGAGTTTTAATTCCTGAAGCTTTTGTAATTCATTACACACCGTTACTGTTTTTCAGGGATAGGTGTAGACTTTTTGTTAGATGTTCCAAGGGAGGTTATGATACTCACCCAATAGCATATGATATTGCTTTTTCGACAAGGTAGGAGCTCCTGTCTCTAGAGAACGGGTTTATTTCTAAATGTAAGCAGTAAAGTTTGCCCCATTTGTAATAAAGAAAATCCAGAATGGTACAGGGTGAGAGTAAAGTGGATATGAAGAGATAGGAAAGTATGGGCAGTGGATATAGTTAAGCTACATTATATGAATATGTGAAACTTCTCTTATTTAAGAAACATTTCATGAGAAAATGCCCCATTCAAATTCATCATTTTGTATAATCCAAGTACACTAATGGCAAATGACAAACAAAAGAGTAACTCAAAGATTTCCTGGTCTAAAGAACTTAACATTGGCCATTAAATAAGTGATTTATAACAATATCTATAGCAAATTTTCACATTTTAGCTACAGTACATACACGCCTGTAGAGTTCCATTATTTCTCCAACAGTTCTAATTTCATTGTGGAACATTCACCAGATGGAAAGGGGCCATTCTATGAGCTTTTGGCAGATCGAGTAAAGTTGGCTCTGCTAAATGAAAATGTCTTGTTTGAGGAGCCTGTGAAATTGGCAATAATTGACATTTGAACACACAGAGAATTTTAAAACTGCTTTTTTTATTTGCAACAAGAGATTCTTTTGAAGAGATTCCTGTTAACCCTTTAAACTTTTGATTTACTTTTAAATCCAGGCCTTCAGTTAGCACTTACGATTTTCTATTAAATATCTTCCATTGCTGATTCTCACCTTTATTAGAAGTAGTATTTGTATAATGATGCGAATGATGGGATATGGGGATTGAAATTCATTCACTGGTACTTGAGAATAGCTGGATACCTTATAATCTTCAGTGAGAAACTTTGGAGACACACATATGGGGTGAGGGTTTTTAAGGTGCTTTATTCCTAGTTGATAGGAAGGACTATTCTTTCCTCTTACTACACAATACTTCCCTCTTGTATTGCTTATTATATTGTTTTACTAAAACAAAATTCCTCGCAAAAGCAACTTAAGGATGTAAAAATTTATTTTACCCCACAGTTTGAGGTACACTCCATCATTTTGGTGAAGCCAAGATGGCATAATCTTTGAGATAGTTGGTGACATAGCATCTGTAGTCAAGAAGACATGGATGGACATGGTGCTCAACTTGCATCCTCCTTTTAATTCAGTCTAGTATCCAAGTCCAGGGGAGGTACCATCCACATTTTAATGGGTCTTCACACCTCAGTGAGCCTGATCACGATGATCTGTCATGAGCATGCCCAAATGCCCTTCTCCCATTATGTTAAGAACTGTGATTAACCACCACACTTCTATTTAGGTTTGGGGGTAATTAATCTTGGATGTCAGATTGATTTGTTTGAGGATAGATGTTAGGTGAGCATTGTTCTGATATGTCTGTGAGGGTGCAGACAGAGCTATTAATTTGTGGAGAGATCCACCTTGGATTCGAGTGGAACCAAATAATATAGGTTAGAAGCCAGAGTGCAATAAAAGGAGAAGCTGAAAAAGTACACTAATACAGTCAGTCTGTCTGTCTGTCTTCCTGTCTCTCTCTCTCTCTCTCTCTCTCTCTCTCTCTCTCTCTCTCTCCTGACCTCCATGAGTTGAGATAATTGGCTTTACCATGTCTTTCTAGCCATGGGTGAATTGATCTTTCGAAACCAGAAGCTACAATTCTTCCTGTGAGTTTTTCTTTCATGTATCTGTCACAGTGACAATAAGTCTGAATTATACAAAGGTATATAATCACAATTTCATTGCTGTAAACTCCCTCCATTTTTTATAGTAACAGTGAGGGAAACTGTTACCATTTCATTGTGGCAGACTGTATTTAGAACCAAGATGGTGTACATGGTCAGTGGTCTCACTTCACTGTTTTCTATTTACATCTCTGTTTATTATTTTTTCTAGCTGGATATTACTGATGAAAAAGATAAACAAATGTGAGCACTCCAGGGAAGGGGTGAGTTTGCCAAACTAATGCCAACAACAGTCCAGTAGAACATTGGATATCTTTGACTATGATTTTCTTGGAAGATCTTTGTGTTGTGACTCTGACAGCTACAAACAAGCTTATTATTTTTCAGGAACTCAAAGACCAGGAGGATGGAAGAAACCATTTCTATTAACAAAATTCTAAGATAGATGTTTAAAGGAGCCTTTAAACTGAGATCATTCTGCATACTCTGAATTTTAAATGTAATTAAATATTTTTCAAAAGCTTCATGCACTTCTATAGAATATGCTATAATGATATTTCATTATTCAAAACTTGTTATTCTTTACACTTTCCAACCAGTGGTATAAAAATCTGTAAAATTCAGAAAATGAGAACTACAGAGAAGGCTCAGAAATTAAGAGCACTTGCTGATCCTTGAGAGAAGAGGACCTGTGTTTGTTCCCAACATCCACATCCCAACACCCACATGGAGACTTACAATCATATGTAACTTCAAGTTTAAGAAGTCAATGACCCCTTGCCCTCCCTGGGCACCTACACATTAAGGGTGCACAAACAGACATTCAGGTAAAACACTCAAACACATAAAATGTTAAAAATGGTTAATTAAATAAGATGAAACTTACAAAATGAAGTACATTTTTTCCAAAACATTGAGTGTCCAGTAGAGAGGCTTAGCTGTCTTTTTCAATCCATTTTGGGATCTTAAAGATTGAAGCTACATTCTACGCTCAGAGAAGAGGGCAAGTGATACAGCAGATGGCGTAAAGAATACCCTGAGAGTTTGTAAACTTCCATTCGAAAATAGTTAACTAGGGAAATGTTTACTAAAAAATTAACCAAAAGAAGAATAAGGGAGAGAACAATAGTGGAGATTACAATTAATGTAAAGAGAAAATGATGCCAAAAGATGGCCCTTTCCAATGTAGTCTGCAGAGGTATGTATTATATCCTATAAGATGAAGTTGTTCACTCACTTAGAGAAGAAAAACACGACGAATCAACTGGTTTGGAATTTAGCTTTGTCTCACAAAACATCTTGATTGGAGATTTTGAACTGAAAAGACTCTTCCAGAAAAAGAACTACAAAACAGGAAGAAATCAGTAGGGTCTGATTTATTTTGCAGATGAGAACAAGCTGGACTTGGATGTAAGGATGTGCAGATTTCAAAAATTTTACAAACTCTGTATAATTGATTGAGTACTTTTACAAGCATTGTTAGAAGATGCAGAACTTTGGGACACATATGCTTTGTAACAAATGATTTTTCAAATGGGTGGTGTGGCTCATGCATGCGATCTCAGCAGGCTGGAGTTGGAATTAGGAGGAAATCTATGACATTGGGACTGACCTGGTTTATGAATCAGTCCAGGCTACAGAATGAGACCCTGTTACAGAGAGGGAGGGGGAGGGAGGGAGGGGGAGGGGGAGGGAGGGGGAGGGGGAGGGAGGGGGAGGGGGAGGGAGAGGGGAGGGAGGGGGAAGGGAGAGGGAAGGGAGGAGGAGGAGGAGGAGGAGGAGGAGAGAGAGAGAGAGAGAGAGAGAGAGGAGAAAAAAGAAAACTAACATCTTACTACCTTTAAAGAATAAAGGGATACTACCTTTGGAGATATGTACAAGCTGTTGGTAACATTTCTTCCTGTTAATTACAAAAGTTAGTTGTGAGAACTTCTGCTCCCAGTTTAAAAGATTTAGATACAGAGGGCTTACACTATAGCCAAGGACAATGAAGACAATCTTCCCTGATGGAAAAAGGACCTTCATTCTCATTACACTTTCTAGATCAGGACAAGTGCACAGAATCCCTTTCACTAATAATTCTTAGTTTATCTATAGAGCTACTGAGAGGCTTGTTCCCCCCATTATTTAAAAGGAAGAATTCAGAAGAGAACATCTGAATCATTTTTGATAAACTAGCAAATGAGAGTTAGGCTTCCTCAGACACTGAATTTTGCTCTCTCTTGAAACTTCAATAACTGGTCTTTTGGGAGCAGAGAAGCCTGGGCTCCGAGGCGCCATGAGCACTTAAAATACCTCAAATCCATTCCTTGGAGATGTAGGAGAGGTAAGTGTCTAGAAACTGCCAAATCTTGCCTTTCCTATAATTTTCAAGTAATATATATTAAAGAAAAGAAAAATTTGAATGCTTGGGTACCTATGACACAAAATAAAAACAGAAAAAAAACCTGAAATATCCTGTCAAGAAGGGAGAGCAGTAACCCTCGACAAAGACACTGTCGTCAGTAAATATCAATGGCTGTTTAGCCTATGTAACATTGAAGCATGGTTCATTAGTAGTGTTAAAAGACAACAAAACCAACTTCCAATGCTCCCAAAATATCAATAACATGGTAAATATAAAAATTATTTCTCAATATTATTTAGGAGAAAGTGCAAAGAGGGGCCATGCAGATACAAAGAAAATTTTCAGAAAATAAATGACATACACGGAATGAATCAGTACATTAGAGGAAACTAAGAAATAAAGACACCAACGTCTAAAAGGAAAAAAAAAACACTTAAATATTCCAGGAATTCTCAGGTTAAATGAAGAAGATGAGTTCTGCCTTAAAAAATTCAAGTGGTAGATATTTGGTGCCAAGAGTAGTGAAATCTGCATTGGGAACTTGATAAAGCTAAGTCTATATAGCACTGAAAGGCACAGGGAACCTAGCTGACTGAAGCTCAGTAAAAAAATCCTAACAATCCAGAGTGACACAGACCAATGACCAAATCAAAGACATTAAAAATAAATATAATGTGTACCCCCAAGGTTTAAATAAAAATGTCTTCTTTTAGTGTTATTTTGACTGTGTGTCATGTGAAATGCTTTTGAATTGCTGAATGACCTTTTATATTTTTCCTCAAGTGATAACAATTGAAAACGCATGTAGCAGGGAGAATACAAACAAGAAAGCCAACTGTGTTACAGGAGATACAGTGCAGACAATGAGTGTGGAAAGAATATGATTGATTTAAGTTACTATCCTCTCAAAAGTTGTCATGTGCTGCTCGAGTTCACCAAGAATCGGGATCTGTAATTAGTCTTCATCCCCACCCAGTCATCCCCTTTTACATCAAAGCATGTCAATCTTAAAGACCCTTTCTTTGTAGGTGCGCTACACCTTCCAACTCTGTGAGAGGGAGTATATAACAGCCCCAAAGTAAAAATATTGTGTCACAAAAACAGACATATAGCCCGAAGGTATAAAATAAAATACCCAAGCATGAGTATTCATAATTACAGACATCGGATGTTTGACAAAAATGCAGGAAAAGGTATGCTGAAGAAAAGACAGCATCTTCAACAAATGGTGCCTGGATAATTGGATGTTCTCAAATAGATAAATGACGTTAAATCCACATCTATCACCATGTACAAAACTTAGATCCAAGTGAAACAAGGACCTCAGTTTGAAACCTGGAAAACTAAACCTGCTAAAGAACAATTAGAATCTTGGAAGATATAGAGGTAGGGCAGGACTCTCTGAATAGGGCTCCATTTGCCAAAGAATTGAGGTCAAAAATTGGCAACTAGAACTTCCTAAGACTAAAAGCTACTGTACAGCTAAGGAAAATGTCCAAAGACTAATCATTCTCTTCTTCAGATTTTTGCTCAGTTATGCGCATTTTCATCATATTCATATAGCCAGGAAAAAGAAACAAAATAAAATGTCATTCAGCAGATGAATGGGAAATGAAAAAGTTGTACATATATGTGATGGAATACTGTTTAGCTATAAAAGACAATGAAATCATGACTTTACAGGTAAATGTATAGGACTAAAATAGATGATAGTGAGTGAGATCACCCAGACCCAGAAATGCAAGCGCATGTTCTTTCTTATAAGTGCTTTCTCACTCCACATCTTCCATTGTGAGTATACAGCATGGGGTAATCACAAAAAACCAGGGAAATATGCAGGGACCATAGGTGGGTGGACGTTTTGGAGGGGGTAAACAGGATTAAGATGATGTGAAGTAGGAACTGGAAAAACGTAAGGAGGGTTCTTTAGAGGAGAGGCGGAGATCAATACAGAAGGAGTAGGAGAGAGAGAAATAAATTTCATCAAAATTATTTGAAAATGCCTCAAGAAATTATGTTATTTTCTAATTACCTGAAATAATTATACACAAAACATATAAGTGTATTTGTATACATATATCTTTTATTTATTTATTATTTTTTGGCTTTTTAGAGATAGGATTTCTATCCTGTGACTGTTCTGGCTGTCCTGAAACTCACTTTGTAGTTTATAATGTCACCAGACTGTCCTTGAACTCATATAAATCTGCCTACCTCTGTCTCTCAAGTGTTGGGATTCAAGGCACGCACCACCACTGCTGAGCTAATATATATCTGTAAAAATATATCTTAAAGTCTTGAATATGCCTTTACACTGTGTGGATATATGTCACTGTTGCTGGTTTAATAAAGAATCTTATTGGTTGATAGTTGGACAGGATAAGATTAGGTGAGTGAATCAAACTGGGAAGAAGGGCAGAGTCAGAGGAATTGCCAGTAACTGAGACAAGGCAGAATGTAGATTAATATAAGCAGGTTAATTTAAGTTGTAAGAGTTAGCTAGTAACAAGCCTGAGCTATTGCCTGAGCATTTATAATTAATATTGAGCATCTTTGTGGTTTTTTGGAAGTGCTGGGACACTCCACCTACATTAAAGAAAGTGTGTGTGTGTGTGTGTGTGTGTGTGTGTGTGTGTATGTGTGTGTGTATAAAACAAAAGTCCCTGTACTACACACAAGAAATCTCCTTTTGAGTGGTAGGTCAGAGTAGTACAAGAAATTTCCCCAAACCATATACATATTAAATGAAAGCAGTTAAAGCAGGGCTAGCTCTGGAATGCCAGTATCTGAAAGCAGAATTTCTCCTTGTCCAACTCTTAGATACTGAAGCAAATCAGACAGTCTGTTTGGGCCAAGGTGTTTTTCGCATGGAGATATTTTAAAGAAGGACACTGTAGTGACAACCTTATAAGGTTTTTGTAAGCAGTCAATGAGTCAATACATGTAAAGTACTTAGGAATGTGATATTGGAGGCATAATGTACACCATCAGTGTTATTGCTGCAATTTGTATTGATACTGGTCTATACAGCAACAAAATACCTGGAGCATGATAGTTATTCAATATAAAGTGAGTTTCATCTCTCTCCCTACAAGTCTCTTGCCAACAATTTCAAACAAATGCAGGCTCCCTTGGTTAAATGCCTGGAACATACTGGAGTCTTTGAAAATTCTCATACTGGAAATTAAACATGGATTATAGTTTAATGGGAAAAGGTGTGAAGTGTGAAGCTTTATAGGATTAGTGATCTCACTCGGTTCTACTTAAAAAAAAGTCTCCAAATCTAAAAATGGAAGATTTCAAGCATTAGTATCTTTGGCGTTCTTATGGTTTTCCTAGTGTTTAGACTTCTCTTATTTGCTTAGCCCTGTATTCTATCCCAGTTTAATTTCCAAACTCCTGAAAGAGTACATCTTATTCCCAGATGCAAAATAATCTCACATGAAACTTGACAAGTGCCAAGGTCATAAGAATCAAGCCTTTTAAATGTCTCTGCCACTTAAAATATATCTAAAAGCTCTCCCAAAAGGATACATCCCACCCATTGGCCAAAGTCAGCATATTTGGAATAAGGCCTTGTGGGATTTTCATAAATAGGAGGTGGTCTCATTACTTATTGTAGTCTGGATACCACTGATACATTATAGAGTTTTGTGATTCTGTTTAAGTACTCAACACCCAACCTGACCAAGTACTTGAATTTAGGATAAGGGGAAAAATCAACTTCATTATATTAAGTGGTAAGATGAACATGATGCATTCTTTCCATGTCTTGAGATGCATTAAATGTGAAAAATACATAATAAGTATAGGCCCCACCTTGTAAAGAGTGGTCTCTGATCTTACTGAGGTCTTTGGGTTTGAGTTTACTTTTGATTTTTTTTTAAGCATAAACTATTAAACTAAAACTTTTCCAAGCTCTCTGTCACTATTACAATGTTAAAAAAAATGACAGCCTGAAAAGAGAGTGAAAGGCTGAGTATGGAAACTGCTTTTCAATATATCTAGAATATGAAAAATAAGCAAACTGGAAATATAAAAAGGAAAAGCATTTATGACTAGTATCAAAAGATGCCCTCACACTAAACAATCTTTAAAAAACTTGTTTGTTTGGTCTATTTTCCATCTCCTATTGTTCCTTCAGTGTTTGTTTTCATGCATACCATATTCTCCAACCAGCTATTCTACTAAAATATGTCCTTGTTAGATGGTTAATGGCAAAATCACTTCACTATTTAAGAAAAAAATTATCGTAAATTAGGGTTAACATGGTTTTGGACTACATATCTTCTGCTCATATTAGCTTCCTGTTATCTTAGGAGAATGATGAAAATAAAGTGGTTTAAGAACTCTCCACATGTACCGTTAAATTTTGTTCCATATTCCTATAGACTTACGGACTTTTTCCTCAGCTTCTTTGATATTCCATTTAGAATAAAACACCAATGAGCCAAATGTATCTGCCTACCAAATTGTTTCAGGCATAAAGTATCTTTCTTTAAATACTAAATTTCAAAACTGCCTTCCCTAAAGATTTCTTTCATCATGGACCATAGTTCACGAAGCATGATATTTGATTTGAAAGTATCATAGAGCACAAATATGGAATAAAAATATGAATGTAAGAATGGGGCACCTATAGATCCTTTAGGACATAAAGTAAACCTTATATGATCATGCAAGTTTTCAGCATCCACAATAGAAATAAGGTCTTTAATATTTAGTTATCTGTCTATACAAAATAAGATCAAAATCAACTACACTAACTGGGTACTGTTTGTTTTGGCATAGCATGTTGTGATTACTACAGTCATGAGACCTGCCTCATGACATCTTACCTATTGTGATATTTCATTTATGTTCTAATAAATAAAGTTTGCCTGAAGATCAGAGTGTACATGAGCCACGAGAGGTCAGGCAGTGATGTCACACACCTTTAATCTCAGTACTAGGGAGTCACAAGCCTTTAATCCCAGCACTAAAGGGGAACATAAGACGGGAGGAGACAAAGGCTCTGGGCTCAGCCTGCAGTTGCCCAGCTTTGGTAGAGGTAAGAGACAGTGGCTGACTGCTTTGCTTCTCTGATCTTCAGGTTGAACATCAATATCTGTCTCTGAGTTTTATTACTCATGCTACACTTGCCCACCTAGTTTAGCCACAGTCAAGAGGATACATGTCCTCCTGGACAGAGACCATATCCTCCCTACTCCCTGTATTAGCACGGGCAATAACTGAATGAGGTACTCAGTATAGGAAACAGTAATCTCCATCCTACAGAGAGGGAAACTGGAGTGGCAAGACAGTATGCTTGTGCATGTTCTTTGTGCCGTCTAATGACTGCATTCAACCCCAGTTTCAACATTTCATAACTGTCTGACTTCCATAGTCTTGATTTTCTTTTTTTAAAAAAAAATATTTATTTATTTATTATATATACAATAGTCTGTCTGTGTGTATATTTGCAGGTCAGAAGACAACACCAGACCTCATTACAGATGGTTGTGAGCCACCATGTGGTTGCCGGGAATTGAACTCAGGACCTTTGGAAGAGCAGGCAATGCTCTTAACCACTGAGCCATCTCTCCAGCCCAGTCTTGATTTTCTTATAGCTATTATCAACTTTGAAGTTATATTCCTATTGGCTAGCTTTCGCACTACTAGAAATTGCTACACATACTGGGGAGGAGGGTGTAAAGTCATCAGCAGTATTTCTCAGCCATGAACCCTGCAAGTTATAATAATTACCAGACAGGAAAATTTTCCTCATTGGTATAACAGTGGCACATGTATTATAGAAGCAAAAACTATTTTCTGATTAGCTTTAAGACCTGTTCCACAAGATGGGACTCATCTCTGCTACAATTTTTTTTAACTTTTTTTTTTTATTGAGAAGAGAAAAAAAAAAACAAGTTTCCACCTCCTCCCAGCCTCCCATTTCCCTCCCCCTCCTCCCACCCTTCTCCTCCTCCTCCCATCCTTCTCCCCCTCCTCCCGCTCCTCTCCCCCTCCCTCTCCAGTCCAAAGAGCAGTCAGGGTTCCCTGCCCTGTGGTAAGTCCTAGGTCCTCCCCCCTCTGTCCATTTCTAGGAAGGTGAACATCCAAACTGACTAGGCTCCCACAAAGCCAGCACATTACATAGGTTCAAAACCCCGTGCCATTGTCCTTGGCTTCTCATCAGCCCTCATTGTTCGCCATGCTCAGAGAGTCCAGTTTTATCCCATGCTTTTTCAGTCACAGTCCAGCTGGCCTTGGTGAGCTCCCAATAGATCAGCTCTACTGTCTCAGTGGGTGGGTGCACCCCTCGTGGTCCCGACTTCTTTGCTCATGTTCTCCCTCCTTCTGCTACAATTATTAGGCCAAGAATCCATTCCTAGGTAGATCTTAGTACCTATGGGAAAACTAATACTATTGTTCTACAAAGTGAACATAGTATTTAGATGCTTAAGTATTATCTTGATATCAATATATTAATGCGTCCCCCAAACTTCATCACAAATGATCCTTTTTGCAATAGATGTCAATAAACACAGTGACCCACAACTGATCAGTGTTCAGAGAAAAAGAAATTGCAGAGTACTCAGTCCTAAACAGAGCATTTATTTATTTGTTTGGTTGGTTTGGTTTTTTTGAGACATGGTTTCTCTGTGTAGCTTTGGTCCCTGTCCTGGAACTCGAGATTGCCTGCCTCTGCCTTCTGAGTTCTGGGATTAAAGGCATGCACCACCACCGCCTGGCTAAATGGAGATTTATATCACACTCCAGTGTCTTGGGGATCATTACAAGAGAGGTGGTTAAAAGATTTTAGGATCCACCGATTGTGGATAACTATCATGAAATAGTGTCTGAACACAGAAGGACAGTTATACATGAAGTCAAGTGACTGTGAAAATATGTACACAAGCTACAGCAGGGAAAGTCCCACAAACTCCCAACATAGATGCGGTACTGACTCATAAAGTTCCATTCTAGCTGAGGAGCTATAGAAAGTTGCTGGCTGCTGGGAGAGGGAGAGCCAGTGTTTTCAAAAATGAGGCCACTGAGGAGCTCCCTATGTTCCAATAAACGGCTCTCCACTCATGTACATACTGGAATCACTGTGTGAATTCTCTAGGTTAAAAAAACAAAAACAGCACACCTTTAATCTTAGCGTTTGGGAGGCAGAGGCTAGTGTATCTGAGTTCGAGGCCAGCCTGGTCTACAGAGTGAGTTTCAGAACAGTTAAAGTTACATAAAAGAAAAAAAAAACAGTCTCAACAACAACAACAACAATAATAATAAAACTGAGTTAGGGAATGATGGTAGGTGATTGGGGAAGAATTTGAAGAGAGGATATAAGTAGTAGGTATGATCAAAACACATTATACACACGTATGAAATTCTCAACAACAGAAACATTTCAAGACTTGATTGCTCCTTATGAAATAGGTAGATAACAATATCTCACGTGGGCACAGTAAAAATTAAATGACATAATACTTGTGACTTGCTTTGAAAGACCTACTGTATGCTGTCTTCTAAATGCGGCAACTGTTATGCTGTAGGAAACATTTTTACTAAGTAGGAGTAAGCAAACTGCTCAAGATTATGTCCCCCATAAGAGTCCTTGAAAATAAAGCCACCTTTTTTACTTTCAATTCCAAAGTTTGTCTTCTTTCTGACTTTCCATGGTTTGCCATTCATGTTTGAAACCACTGTCTTCAGCATGATAGATGCGAGACAAAGTAATAGATTGAAAACTGAGATCACACAGGTTTTCAAAAGGATCCACAATTAAAACAGAATTAAGGAATAGTTTGTTTTACATTTATCACATAGATTGTTTCATTTATCACATAGACTGTTTATAATTAATATAACATTTGATGTGTAAGTTATGCAGAATGGTATAGTTGGAATCTTAAAATACAATACCTAGTATATTATAAAAGTCTTATGAAACACAGGACACTTTAAGGAAAATTTTAAAATTAACAATATCCATTCATCAAAGGTTTCCTTGTTTGTTGGTTTGTTTGTTTGTTTGTTTTAACTAATTTTAACTAATTTGGATGAATTAGTGGATAAGTGTTTTGACTTTTTAATCCAAAGTATTTTAAAATGTTAAAAAAATATTAAAATTGCTATTTATTTTTTGAAAATAAACAAGTCTTCTTACCGGCTGAAATGATATTTGGAATTCTCTTTTTGCAGACATGCAATATTCAATCAGATTAATTTTTAATTTTCTAATTTTTAAAGGGCAAATCTGAAAACTAGATTTTCTTCCTCACAATACTGAAAACATAAAAATGTCAAGATCATCAATCAAACACCCATAATTATGGAAGGATACAACGTCCGTGCTAAACCCAAATTACTTCACGCTTAGCAGTTCATGCTTAAATGATAGAATACAGCTAAGTGTTTAGACAACAGAAAGCAAGGGGCAACTGGAGTTTTAGGCGATTTTAAATAAAAGGCAGACTTTCCTGCTATAGCCTATTTTGTCTCACTTCCATGGGAATATTAAAAACAGCAATAGATCAGAGAAGTCACCAAGTGTGCTTGACTGTCAACCATACACGAAGGGTCGCTAGGTGGTGAGGAAGCCCACCATGATTCTCTGCCACCACATGAACTCTGCTCCTCGATATGAACATTACCAAAGAGGAAACCGCACATGGGAATCCAAGAGTAAAATCACCGCCTCCTGTCAGATGGCAAATGAGAACCGAGAAAACTCCACACCCACAAACATACCACCCACTCCACTTTCTGACAACGGTGAATGCCAATCAATGAGAGAAAAGGAAAGCAAGCAATGAAGTTTCTTATTAGAAATAATTAAGGGCATCTATTAAAACATGTCCCTTTACACCACTAGTATAATTTTGTTTCCAAATTTAAAAACAGTAATTGAGACTGACCATCTATCGGAAGCACTATCTCAGTGGGGTTTGCCATGCCTATCTGCCTTATTTTCTATTCCCATTGTGATCCACAGATTAAAACAGGAGCTTCTAATTCCGGGGTTGATGGAGGGGGAGGGGCAAACTGCTTTAACCAACCCCAGTAACTGACAGCTTGATACTGATGAGCAAGGTGGAAGGATATTCTTTTAGGAGAGAAAGCAAACAGAGCTGAGTATTGTAGCCTTGAGCAGTAATTGCTCTGTATGTGGGGCAGGGGTACTGTGGGAATGTCAATTCAAGCAGATTTCTTAACAAATCTTAAAAGTAGTTAAAAGTTAAAAGTAGTTTGGATGAAAACTTCCCATGTATAATATGAACATTTTCTTACATTTATAAGCACTGTATTTTGTTAACCATCATATTTGTTTCCCAAGCAAAAGAAACAACTCCTTTTCACTGTACTTATCTGAAATCAAAGATTTATTAGCCATACAGAATATGGCTAATATGAAACAATTACTGCTGAGTCCTAAAAATATTACTTGAAATAGCACAAGATTGAAAAATCATATTTAGTACTATTGAAACATGATACACTCATTGCTTTCAGCTTTGCACATATTTCACTGGGGCACCCTTCCCTATTGCTCAGAACAAGGGAAATTTGGCAGCCATACAAGTGGCTAATTTGAAGAAGACCTAATCCGAGATTTGTCTGCTCCACCATGGCAGACAAGATATGAGATAATGCTGAGAAGAGACAGTAACAAACTAAAGGCAGACAGAAAAGGAAGTTCAACTAGACACATTTTACCTACTGAAGATGTCCAGAAGTGGAAACAGATGGACAGCCCTGCAGGGGAAGGGTGTTTATGACCAGGTGACAGTCCTTCAGGCAATAAGTGATGATCAAATCACACCAACAGCTGGCACTGGTGGGTGAAGTCGTTGTAAGGAAGTTTCAACCACAGCAACTGAAGCTCACCCTACGACCTGACTACAAGAACCAAGAGTGACCCCAAGAGCAAAGTTGGCTTAAAACTGAATCCTCAGACTCTGCATACAAAGTTGCTAATATTTCCACCACCCAGGCAGATTTTTCTCCTAACCTAAGGGTAGGGGCAGCAGATAACAGGACAGAACAGGATGGCAGCCAGAAGGAAGCCTGAAGGAAGGAAAAGATCATTTGCTTGAGAGGACAGCACTCTGATCCTCTTTTGGTACGCATACTATAGATACTATTCTTTTTAAAATGTTATCAAACCAAAATATAGCATCAAACAAACATTATTTGGTAACCGTGTATGCCATACCAGCTCCCATGGTGTAATGGTTAACGCTCTGGATTCTGAATCCAGGGATTTGAGTTCATATCAACAGTGGAACCTGTTCCTTAAAGAAGTGACCTGGCCACCATCCTCATCAACTCAGACCATGAAACCAAATATAACTGGGCTGCCCATGCATGCTTCAGCATTGTCAGGGGCATGTTTCACTTTTACTTTTTCATTGTTTTGTGTGTGCCATGCCCATCTACCCTACTTTCTTTTTTAAAAAATTTATTTATTTATTAAAGATTTCTGTCTCTTCCCTGCCGCCGCCTCCCATTTCCCTCCCCCTCCCCCAATCAAGTCCCCCCTCCCTTGTCAGCCCAAAGAGTGATCAGGGTTCCCTGCCTTGTGGGAAGTTCAAGGACCACCCACCTCCATCCAGGTCTAGTAAGGTGAGCATCCAAACAGCCTAGGCTCCCACAAAGCCAGTACTCAGGACGACGAGGGGTGCACCCACACACTGAGACAATGGGGATGTTCTATCGGGAACTCACCAAGGCCAGCTGGCCTGGGTCTGAAAAAGCCTGGGATAAAACCGGACTCGCTGAACATAGCGGACAATGAGGACTACTGAGAACTCAAGAACAATGGCAATGGGTTTTTGATTCTACCCTACTTTCTTATCACATTAAAATATGCCAGTGGCATTAATAGTCAAGACATTTCAATTTTCATAAAGATGAAGACAATAATAATATAAAACATAAATGTATCTGTTTCTTTGGGGGGCAAGTTTGGTCACTCTAATAAATTTTCTCAAAGAATAAAAACAAAATATGAAGTTTTAATAAACTCAAGACCTGTAGGGCAGTGTAATAGTAATAAATGTACATGACCCAAATGGGGATACTCTCACAGAAGATAGGAAATAACAAGCATGCAAGACCTGATCCTTGTGACTTGTGACAAATATTAATGCCATCAAGTAGGGTACACCTGTCTAACAGAGACAAAAATCAAGAAATCAGACCAAGTAATAAAATTATGCTGTAGTTATCCAGGTGGCATCAGGGTTTAGACAAGGAGGTTCTTCAAGTGGCAGTGATCAAAGTTTGGTATGTCATCCTTCCAAGCTCCTTCCCAAATACTTCTATTTAAAGTCTTCACACTGATAAAGCAGATGCTGCAGTGTTGCCCTTAGTTTTACCTAAATCAGAGAGTTAAACATGCCACTATTAGACTATTGACAAGTCACCCAAGGGAACAGAACAGAGGACTACCTAGACAAGAAGGAAATCAAATACAAGGACATCAAGTTGACTTGAACATTTTGTCTCTGAATGGCCTCGGCATCTTATAAAATGCGCGTCAAAACACCTGTATTGAGAGAAGCATTTATCTCTAGAGTGCTATTCTTAATTAACCCAGATCCCAGTTTGTAATTTGCACAAGTTTTATTACCGCAAAGTTTCCTCCAGGTGTCTTATGTAGTGTCTTCACAGAAGTCATAGCACAAAAAAAAAAAAAAAAAAAAAAAAAAAGGCTGAAAAAGAAACAAGGAGCTTCCATCAGATGCCTCTTGAAACGGCAAGAGCCTGCCTAATACTCACGGCTGCGGTAGCTACCAGAATGGTTGATGATCTACAAGGCACCCCACAGTACTGAATGGGACAGCAGAAAATAATTCCACATGATTAAAATACTTGGAAAAATACTATGGAAAATTTAAACTAGAACAAGCTACAATAGCCCAGACCTACAATCACAGCACATGGAAGACTGAAAAAGGAGGGTTCTGAGTATATGATGAGATCACTATAGACTCATAGTAAGACCTTGTGTCAAATAATAAAGATGATGGATAGATAGATAGGCAGACAAATCGACAGACAGAGATAAGCACATACTAATTTGTAAGTAATATTTAGTTAATAGAATGTTGGCCCTTTAGGAGAATTCTGACTTTTAACCATAAGCAGCAAGAAAGTCTTACAATGATGTGCTGACTACATCTGCTGTTCTAGAAGTAGACTGCCACTAACAGCCAGTGGAATAGGCATAAAAATAATGAACAACCCTCTATTTAGACTAAGGTACAAATGCGTGTTGACTTTAGTAGTCCTAGGGACTCAGTATCGGAGGTTTTATCTCCAATCACCTTACACATAACCAAACAAACTCACAACATAATAAATAAATTTACCTATAACACAGTGTTCTGGAAACAGAAATGTTAACAGGAACTATGAAGAACACTGCTGGTTTTTTTTAGTTATGATTTTCAACCCGACTACCTAAATATCCTGAAATTTTCGGTCTATTACTTAATCGCATTCATTATACCTAAGTGGCCATTGTATCTTCAGACTTACCATTCTCTTGATGAAATAACAGGCATTCAACTTGAGAAACGGTGGTAGCTTATAAAATGTACAGGCATAGATTTTGTATATTTCACCAACACTGTAAAAACTACTGTTCTATTTCCAAAGATGAAGATGTTTCTTCTGGTGCCAGATAAATGAAAAGATGACTGAAATGGCATTTGAAGCTATGCAATTGAATGAAGCTAGTCCAGAATCATCATGGGAGATCAGAGTTCGGTTCTTCTGAGACTACATAGCTCTGTAAGGGGAAGAAAGTTAGTAATTTCAACTCCTCAAAAATCCAACAGGAACAGTACCACTCTGAATCTCTTTTAAGTAAAACAAGCAAAATATCTTTGCATATAACTACTCATGACAATAATATTTAAAATGCTAAGTAATTTAAACACCCTGAATGTCCAGTAACAGAAGTTATTAGACAAATTATAGACTACCCATTGACTAGATAATATAATATTGATACTTCAAAAACTGCACTATATAATTTATATGTATTTGTAGGAAAGTATAAAGGTAAAATTGATATAAGTCTTTTATTAGAAGAAATCATGGTACTGTGTAAGTTAGAATGGTATCATAACAGAAACTTAATTTGCTCCTCCATGACATTCTGCAGTGTCCCTCAAACTTAAACACTTGGGAAAAATAGAATCAATATTCTTAAATGGCTCATGTAAACCATTCTCCTGAAAGTCTGGCAACCTATGAGAGGACTGACACATCTTCTGAATATTTGAAAAGCTCAGGCAAACACTGACTCTGTGGAACATAAGACTAACATTTATTTTATTTTGTTGTTACCATATAGACTGTACCTATTCCAGTGAGTGAAGGGAGTTTAAAAAATCAAATTAATGGCACAATGAGAAGATGTATTCAGTTTCAATAAGATTCCCAAGCAGATGGAATCCATATGAATGAAAATGCAACTGATTTCCAAGTACTCTGAGTCTTGTTCACTATTTTACTAATTATTAATTAGCCAGGGTCTCACTCCTTCTCTAAGTTAACTAGGGGGTAAGAAAAGGGAGCAAAGCAAGCTTGGACCACTCAGATTCAAAGGTATTAAGCTGGGCAGGTTTGGAACACTAATGTATTTTTTAATTCCCAAAGTGATTTTTCAAAGCAGAATCTTGGAAGGACTGCCAAATAAAATTAATCCTTAAAATAATAATGCAGTATTTTTTTTTAAAAAATCACAATGGAGAGCTGTGGGTTTAAGGAGAAGATTTAAATATTCCATGTATTTTAACTTGTATCTCATCAGGTCACCTATGGATGGATGACTGCTACCTACCATCATTTCTTAAAGTTATAGGGAGAGAAATAGGTTTAAATATAAAGGAAATTCTTATCTCCTTGTGTGTATGCTTATGAATTACTATGTAGCCTTATAATGTTTCATCAAAAATTAATTCTAAATGCCAATAGTTTGTAATAAATAATGTGTTCATGAGAAAACAGCAATGACTAATTCCTATGCTTGGCCAATGACGGCAATAGGAAAATCTAAACATGAGATTGCTCTTCAGCTAAAATGTAATTAGGAATAGATTCCTACACACTTGCTGTTCCTTGCAGATTTAAAAACCTTAACAGTGAAGAGTAAATCTTTAAAGGCAGTATGGACTTTCTGAGCATATGAAAAAATGTCCATTTTTCAACAAAAAAGATTTACTGCATGCCACATACTCTATTTCCCTAGTTTATATTTTTATAGGTATAGCTCTAAGCTCATTGTGATGGGAAGGGATGTAATATATACATTAAAAGTATTGCTACAAATTATGATAAGTAGGAAAACAGAAAAATACAAAATGTGAAATAATCATAAATGTTCTGACCTCTTACATCCTCAAAGGCTTTTCTGAGTGAATTTGACCTGGGATATGAAGAACTAGTAACAAATAAGCAGGCAAAGAATGAGATGAAGATCATGTACAAAGGACAATTTCTAGCTCTGGGTTTAGCTTGAACTCAGCCATAAAGGATGCCAAATCAAGGGATGTAAAAATGAGATTGGTAGAGTAACAATAAATTATTAATAGAAACCTTATACAAAGAAAAAGAAGCCAGGAGTTTTTATGCAAAAAAAATGACTTAGCTATTGAACATTTACCTGCTGTCCTTTCTCCATCCCCCCTCTCCTCACCAGCCCTGACATATTTTCAGCAGCAGATCCATCTTGTATTCATAGATTAGTTTATCTCAGAATGAGGATGGAAGTCTTAACAAGGAAAAAAGATGCAGTTTGAATCACTGACTGCAGTAATCTAAGCTAAGGGTAGCAACAGAGATAAGGCAAAGGTAGACTTACCCTGTAGCAAAGGCTTAGTGTTCATTGTCTAGTATAGAAGATCTAGACAAAGTGAACAATTTGAACATGACATATGGAACCTTTATGAAAATTTCCCATGGATGCCACCAGGCAGAAAGGTTATGGAGGTGGAGGAAGTCAAAGAAGCTGGCTTCTGGACTCCCAGAATCGTCTTTACTATATGAATCCTAGCACTGCATTAAAATTTGACAGATTTAGCTGGGCGGTGGTGGTGCATGCCTTGAATCCCAGCACTTGGGAGGCAGAGGCAGGTGGATCTCTGTGAGTTCGAGACCAGCCTGGTCTACAAGAGCTAGTTCCAGGACAGGCTCCAAAACCACAGAGAAACCCTGTCTCGAAAAACCCAAAAAAAAAAAAATTGACAGGTTTGATCTTATTTGATGAAATACATGTAAGTTAAAAATGAATGCCATTCCTGTTGTACAGATAAGAAAACATGAAGAAGCTTTAACAAAAAGCAGAAATTTGCTCAACAATGCAGAGTTTATAAATCCTGGGAGCATAGCTACAAGGTCTTACTCTGACTTTCTTCACTCGAGAACTTTTAGAATTCTCCAAAACCCGGCCATTGGAGTAGAACCAAGACGTTTACAAGTGTTCTTACTCCCCAGCTTTGTAGTCAAGAATCTATATCAGCTACAGGGGAAGAGCTCATTCTGGAGAATAAAAGGGAGGTGGAACAGAGCAAACATAGAAAAGTTGTTTAGAACCCCATGGAAACTCTACAGAAAGATGAGCAGCTCAGCATAAAGTTAGGCCCAATACTGATAACTGAGGCATCCACTCAGGTTCAGGGAATATTTAGGAAGTAAATTTGTAGAATATGATCATATGACATTTGCAAGAGCACCATACAGAAGCATCCATGGGGATGCCATCCATCTTCTTGTCTTATTCTACTCCCAAATCTCTTTTTGAATTAATGCATATGATCTGGAACTCAAGGATGGGTGTCTGAGACACACATTTGAAAGCTGATTGGACAGTGAAAGATTCTAACGTATGCTTTCATATGGTCCTTTTCATCTATAAAACATATGAGAACACATTTTATAAAAATGTATGATTACAAAAAGACTTTCTGGTGAAAGTTACAAAATAACAGGTCATCTATTTCTAGATCTAACTTTAAGGCAAGAGTATGGAAATAATTTTTTATATCAGAGATACACAGTTTCCAGTGCCAAAACTGAAAGAGGAACTGAGTGAGTCATCACCAAAGTGGGCCAATTGTCTGCAAACTGAAGAGAAAATATTAGATGGACATGCACTCAAGTATAGCCAGCTCCGGAAATTATTTTAAATGGATAAGCCTTATATCATTTTCTTAAAAGCCACATGATATGTCTTCTGATGGGTCTGTTAGGAACAGATGCTTCCTGTGGTTGATAGCACTGTTATTTTTCATAATAATGCTGTCCCTGAATAACTTAACTCAGCAGTCAATGTTATCTTTGCCAGTAGAGGATACAGGTGGCAATGTACCTGACACAGAATAATAGCCCCTGCTGCACTGCTTCTATGTCAGATTAAAACCCCTTCTATAGTCTTTAAATCAAAAATGAATATTTAGGGAGACCACTTTAGGTGCCACTGCCATATTCTGACAGCTTGATCTCACTTCATCTACATTTTCTACCCACATTTAAGTGAATGCAATTGTCCTCTGGGTTTCTAAGAATTGGGCATCTTTGAGATGATGAGCAAATGTAAGAATAAGATGGAGATAGAGGCCAAGGAAATGTGTGTCCATATCATGATACATGCCCCATTTCTAGTCCAAAATATCTATGCATAATGGTAATTAGATAAATTCTCTCAAAGACCATGGTGATAGCTTATAAATCATACCTAAACAACAACATCCCCCATCATGATGCACATTGATCAGAAATGTCCATTTTACTTGGAAAATAGCAGGCAAAGAAATCCTGCTTTGGAAGCGCAAACATTATGTTGATTTCTCATATGCTGGAGAATTGCTCCTTCTAGTTCATCTTGCTCACTCACAGACTAGATATTACTAATCTGTTTCTGTACCATTTCCCTCAGACTCTGTATATACCTAGACAGAGCACTAAGATAGCTTCTATTAACTAATCAGAAATCAGAAATGATGACCTGATAGAGATGACTCAGGGGTTAAGATCCCTTGCTGCTATTATAGATGACCTGGGTTCAGTTCCTTGAATGCACATGGTAGGTGAGGAGATGACTCAGGGGTTAAGATCCCTTGCTGCTATTATAGATGACCTGGGTTCAGTTCCTTGCATGCACATGGTAGGTGACCACAGGCTGTAACTCCAGTTCCAGCAGAACTAATACCCCTGCTAGTTTCTGTGGGCAACAGGTGTTCATGTAGTGCACATGCACAGATACAGTCAAGACACTAATACTTACAAAATAAAAATAAATATTTTTTAAAGAAATCATACCATTAACAGCATGATTCTTTCTAACTTTTACAGATGTCTCTATTACTTTAAAGTCATAAGGAATCATAACTATCTATCTAATGATGTCTAGAATGTACTTAAGTTGGTGAATAAAAAATGCATATATAGTTAAAATTAAAATTTTCTATATAGGCTGACCATGCTTTCTCCAAGAAACAAACACTACATAACAAAACCCCAACACCAGGCATAAGAATCCCTCCTTTGGGTTGTTGATCAGGGTTGTGCAAAAGATTCCTAAAACAATACAGGCTATTGCTCTTGCCCTTGATTTCCCCTCACTCCCAAGAGATGTAAGGTAAATTTCTATTGCTGAAGACACTATGTACTTCAGATAGCCTAGAGTCCCCTAAGCTGGAACTAACCTGAATGCCTCCTCCTGAAGGATTAGCTTCCGTGGGGCCAGAAAGCACCCTTCAAAACTTCCACAGAAAAGAACAATCAAAAGGCCTATCTGGCTGTGAAGCTTTCTACCCACAACACTGAGAAGCATGACATAAAAGTATAAGGGTGTAGTATTGGCACACTAACTAACCTTAGTGACATATAATACTTTCTAATTGGAGTTAATACCTAATCAAAAAGGACAAAAATCAAGCCTGGTGCTGGAAACCTAGCTAACTATTCAGGGCTAATAAAGTCATGGATCTTGGAAGAGAACCTACAACCAACAATGTACTAACCTAGCACAATCCTTAAACACTTTAAATATTAGTCCTTATACCAACATATAAGTCTAGTATTCACCCCTCATCAAAGAAACATCTTTTTCCAACAGATGGAGAGGATTATAGGAAACTACAACCATTAAAATGCAGAGTTGTGAAGCCCAGTCTCAGTGGATACTCTTATAACACAACTACTGCAACAAAGGCAGAAGGATTATTTGATATGGTATTCCCCTCTTTATACTGTGAATATCATTGGCTAATAAATGAACTGCTTTGGGCCCATAGCAGAGATATAGGGGAACAGAGCTAGGTGAGGAAAACTAAACTGAATGCTGGGAGGAAGAAGGCAGAGTTAAGAGAAGCCATATAGCCCCACAGGAGACAAACACCAGAACTTTAGCCTGTAAGCCACAGCCACGTGGTGATACACAGATTAATAGAATGGGTTAAATTAAAATGTACGAGTTAGACAATAAGAAGCTAAAGCTAATGGCCCAAGCAGTGGTTTAAATAATAAAGTTTCTGTGTGATTATTTAGGGGCTGGACAGCCCCTCCTAACAACAATTATTGTGCAAGCAGGGGTGAGGTGTGGGAGGGAGTTGTAAAAGCCAGAGGAGGGGGTTTATTGTGAGACAAGTATCCTAGTAATGTCAGAAGCTACACCCACAAAGTCTAACTAACATGGTTGCCTAAACACGAGCTGATGGACAAAGGGCCAGGAGGCCTAAATATTTATTCAGAAACTTATAGGCAGCTAAGGAATGCTGTGGGGTGGGGAATAGTATTGCCGAGGGAAGAGCACACCAATTTCTTCTCTGGTATCAAAAGGTCAGCTCTGAAAACATCTTATAAGTAACATTATATAAACTGAGCAATTTATACTAATGTATTAAGGAACATTTATTATATATTGTAATACATAATAGATCATACATAAGAAAGTTAAGGGGCTCGTGATGTAAATAAATATGTTAATCTCAAAAAATAAAAAACTGAGTATGAGATGAAATTCAGTTGTCATCCCAGAAATGTACAAAAATACTGAATGTATGTTATAAACTATATATTAACACTTAAGAGGATGATAGTTTTGACAAGGTATACAATCTTTCTGAGCATTCAGATTTTCTTTACACCTGAAGATATTGTGAGGATCAAATTAAATAACACTCTGAAATTTTGGAAACATTATTTTCTGTAAAACTCCTTATTGTTAACAGTTTTATCCAGAATGGCATAGCAAAGGAAAATCTATGAAGTTAAATTTAAATAATTATAACAAAAGCCCTCATTCAACATTCCTGGAGTACAAGATCCCCACTTTAAAATTCACATTCTGAATATGGTTTCACCTGAGACGGCAGAGGTTCTGAGAGCCACCTGGGGCTTGATGTGCACAGAACGTTTCTTTTATACTGTTCCTTTCCGACATTTGTGTCTATGTGATTGGCCATGTGTGCACTTAAGTAAACAAATCTCCTTGCAAGTGTGTGCGGTGATTGGTGTGTGCATGCTCAAAAGGAAAACGAACTGAGTAAATAGGCATCTTCGCTTCTGCAACAAAGACACAGGAAGGAATCAAGGAGAAAAATCTCTGCTTTGAAGAGATAAAGAAAGCCTATAATCAGAGCCATCCAGGCAAAGGCATTACCTGTGGGAGGCTGTTCTACTTTGTACTCACGTAGTACCTTTCATCCAGAAAGCTCAAATCACATACTATTTATTAAGCCCCTTCATGTACACGGACCTCATTGATCCTCTCAGCAGGGTTATAAAAGCATATTATGGACCTCTCTGTGGGCATATGAAAACGAAGGCACTGGGGAATGAAGTGCCTCATCAAAATGCACAAAAGTAAACATAGAAAAAAATTAAGAATGTAAAAATAATTATGGGTATGATACACTTTCTTTGGTGCAAGCCCCGTTTTTTATTTATTTATTTATTTTAGTTATTTATTTCCATTAAATTGCAAACACTGTAGCAGCCTTGCATGTGACTGAGCCTTGTTGGGGGCCAAGGGCACCTTTTATTAAAGTGTTACCTGAAATTTCAACATATTAAGAACGCCTGAGATTCTCAATCAGGACCCAAAATGTAAATGTCTACCAGATCCTACACAAAAATCTAAAATTAATGTTTATCTAATTATTTATTTTTCATTTCAGTTTTTATTTTTTATTGGAAACTGGGGTAAAAGAGGAACCAATGTTGACAAAACATACTCTGTCCAGCTTTGCAAATCACGACTCCTTCTCCTGGTATAATAAGCATTTAAGCTCAGTGGGTGGACTAAATCAAAACACAAACAAAGCGTGCCCTGCAGTTGCCGCATGTCAGACCTCCCCACCTCGGAGCTCCGCTTCACTTGTTTCTCACAGCATCTCTGACACCTTCAATCAAACGGATAGAGTTATTCGGCCTTCCCAGCAACAAGATCTATATTCCTACACCTTCCATTCCTTAGCAAGCAGAAAGAAAAAAAAATGTCTGCCTTCCTCAAGGAAACTGATAAAAGAGGCTAAATACAACCTCCTTGGGAACATCATATTTCCCTTTGCATCAAAGGCTAACAGTCTCTGTGCCATGGGATGGTGGGGATAAATTCTGGAGAAAGAAACGGAATTCACAATTAGGATTATTTCATCTCAGCACTGGAAGTTTACTTGAGAAGAAATTTCTGCTCTCTCTTCATTTAGACTCCTATTGTGATCAATAACCTGAACGCCAAATCCCTGAGCTAATTGTCTGCTCCTTGGACTTTCAAAACAAGGCATACTAGAATTTCTCATAAACATTTAATAAATCATTTTGGTTTTTTTTCTCTCTCCACATGCATGATTTATAAAGTAAACAACAAAAGGCATACTTATAAAACAGGCCACAAAGCCTGTTGATTCTCACTAGACAATTTTTCTTCAGATACCATTTCCAAATCTGCTGAAATGTGTTTTGGCAGGATTTAAATTTCTTTTTCATAAATAATATATGTACAAAATAAAATTAAACATCACTACCACCGCCAGCAACAAGATTCCCAAGATGTTATTGCCACTGATTTCCTCAGTGGTGTTTATCTGCTCCTTCCTTATATAAACATAACAGCATACAAGCACAGTGAAAATATCCCAGACAGCAGCCACCACCAAACACAAACTACACTACAATTGCTAGTCACACACACACACACACACACACACACACACACACTCCCTTGATGGAAAAAAAAATAAACATTTGCAACATAGAAGGCAAAACTAGGAAAGCTCACTTAAGACAACAGAACCACACTTTTCAGATTATACTGCCTTTTCACAAAAGAATGCCATGCTTTCATTTAAAGTGGATACTGCCAAATACTACCAAAAGTTAGAACAAGACTCCCATTAAAAGAACAGCAAGCAAGCATCTCTTCATGCTCATACCTCAAAAAGATTCTAATTGAAAAAGAAAGGTAAAGAAAAGCAAAGATAGAAGAGCAGGGGCAAGGACTCCCCCGCTTATTGCTTTCAATCTCTGTGGGTGGTTTTGGCTTCATTTCTCCACCTAGATGTCTACCCTCCCACTCTTATCCATCTTGCAACTCAGGACACTGTGCTCTGTAGCACAAATAATAAAAACCCAGAGACAGAAATTGCAGTTCAACCTGAAGGTCAGAAAAGCAAAGCAACCAAGCACTAGAGGAGGCTTACTTCTACCAAGGTTCAACGACTGTGGACTAAGCCTCTCTCTCCTCCCATTTTATATTCCGTCTAGTGCTAGGATTAAAGGCATGACTCCCTAGTCCTGGGATTAAAGCTATAGGTCACCACCACCTGAATTTGCTTCTGCATTGATCATGTGTAGCCAAGGGTAGGTAACCTTGAACTCACAGAGATCCATCTGCCTGTCTCCTAAATCCTGGCAGTAAAGGTGTCACCATTACCTGCCTTCTAGTGACTTTTTGGGGGAAGAAGGGTCCTATTTAGAAACATTGACTATATGCAAGGTGTAACCAGTCTCCTATGGACAAATGACAGTTATATGAAGAATAAACCAAAGTTTGCATAAACCTCTATGGTTAACAGAACAAAGTCTGCACATAGGTTAATTGCAAATTACTTTCTACTTTAGAGGAAAAGGAAAAGTCCAAGTTAACATTTGAGATTCTTTTAAAGACCAAGTTACCGAATATTTGTGAAGTCCCCTGAATGGACTTCAGAGAAGAAAGTTACTCCCTCTGGAAGCAAAACAGTGTTCAAGTGAGGGATCCTCATGTGAAGTAGAGAGATCTGGATTCCTCAGCAACACTTGACACCCACGTGCTTTCGCTTTATCATCTGCTCTACACAAACCACAATCCCTAAGCATCTTGTTGTTTTGCTTGTGATAAAATACTACATTGATAAACTGAGAAGAAAATATAAATTAATTATCAGAGTTGGAATTTTGATTACCAGTTTAGCATTTGCTAGAGCTTTTTTCCTTTTATTTAAACTTACCGATTTTTCAATGCTTGTCTGTGCATCAATTATCAACCTTTCAGCTTTCAAATCTGCTGTTCTTAACTGCGGAACTTGCTTTAAGCTTTGCTAAAAAAAAAAAATAAAGATATTTACGGAGAACTTTACAAGCTCTCATCAGAGCCTCACACACACAGTTGGGCCTTCATATGGTCTGTCTTCTTGTTTTTATATAAGCTGGCTACAAGCTGCCCTGCTCATTAAACGCCACTGCCCCTTGGTTAGCTAAGAAGATTGTCCCCAAAATTATGTCTTGTCAGATGGCAGGAGTATTATGGTTTCACACAGCACAAGAATTCATTTTTAAAATCTCTGTTGTAATGTGTTAAGAGTATCAGGATGAAGAACCAGTAGAAGGGTAGGTGGAAAGATAGATAAATGTGTTATTCTGCAGAGCTTGATTAAACAGTTATGGAATCTGAGAAGCCTCAAGAGTCAGACAGTGACATGTGGATCCATGAAAGATGATGAGAGTTTCAGTATAAACCTCAGTTAGTGAGGACAGAGAAGAGCTCATGGTCCCATCTGAAGGCCTTAGTTGACGGATGTCCCAGCTCACAGATACCAAACTGACAGAGGGTGAATTCCCTCTTAGTCAGCTTTTTATTCTTCTCAGAGCTACAATAAATTGAATGAGGCTGACCCAGTAGAAAGAAGAATCTATTTTTTCCTCACTCTAAATGACACACTTGAAGCAAATAGTATCTGGGCATAATGAAATTAACCATTGAAATCTCCTACCTAAAAAAATTAATTTAATTAATGTTCCTAGTCTCTACATCTCTTCCAATAACTTCACCACTTCACTGTCTTTTTATAGAAAATTCTCTAAAGGTTTATGGATGACCACCACATTGAATTTTCTTCCTCCCCTTATGCCAAAAGCCTCCCCATTCATCAGATCAACATAAAGTGTCAAACTTGCCACTGAACCCGACACTCTTTGTTGTGAAGAAACCTTTCTTACATGGCCTCTTCTTTAATTACTGATGTTACACACATATACAAGCCAATAAATATATAAATGCAAACTGCTGAGTTTATTTACTGTTGTTTGTCTCTGTTTTTAAGGATAACCATTTTGTTTTGGATAAGCAATAGACTACATCTACCTCCTCTGCAGTCTTTAATTGCCTGTAGCCCTTCGATGGGAAAGAAACCACACAGTTTTCCCTTTCACATTGGTATGGCAACTGATGTTGGAGCTATTCACTTCTTGCATAGGAAGTTGTTGAGATAATCTTTTTGTACACTGTGTAAAGATGTGTCTCTGTCCTTCCTCAGCTGCCTAAGGAAACTTCTGATTGGTTTAATAAAAAGCTGAAGGGCCAATAGCTAGGCAGGAGAGAATAGGTGGGTCTTTTCAGCAGGAATAGGAACTCTGGGAAAGCATCTAAGGTGGGAGATTCACCCACCACATGCAGATGAGGAGGAAGTTGAACTTATAATACTGAAGAGAGGTAATGAACCACATGTCAAAATGTAGATTACTATAAATGTGTTAATTTAAGTTTTAAGAGCTAGTAAGAAGCAAGCCTAAGCAAAGGGCAAGCTCCCATAATTAGTAAAAACTTTCCATGTCATTATTTGAGAGCCTTAATCACTATAATACTGTATTAGAATTTGAGGTTAGGCATTTTTCCTCCGGTATTCCTCTTATTCCTTAGGATTTCTTTGTCTATGCAATTTTGCTACTTTTGTTGTTGTTGACTATTTTTGACATTGTATTTTAATTACATTTCTCCATTCCTTTTCTTCCCTCAAATCCTTTTGTATACTGCTCCCCGTTGTCCTTCAAATTCATGGCCTCTTTTCATCAATCATTATTGCACGCATATATTAATTTATCTTGAAATGTATATTCTCTTATACCATGCTGTATAGTTTTAAAATGTAGGGTATGTGAGATATTGATGGTACTTAAAGCAGGAAACCCTTAAAATAATTCATCCTTACACAGGAAATGAAAGAGTTATTGGGATCACTGAAACAATTTTTCAGTGATTTTGTTTCTGAAACTGTAGTATAGAATTAATAAACATGTGTGTGGTGCCTAAATATATGATTTTATCTAATTTACTGAGTATTTTTGAGTCGTGTGCTACTTTTCTTTACAGAGATACAATATCTTGTCATCTACTTTTATTTTATTTTTTGATTCCTGAAACATCCACATTTTTCTTTCTTCTCACTTTCTTTTAGCAATCTGCCACTCATCAGCATCCACAGCTAAAGATATCATGCAAAATATTAGCAAACATAAAAAATTATTTGTCAAATAATTTTATGTATTATGCTTTAAACAATTCACCAAAACAGAACAAAAGATTGACATTCTAACAACAGTGAAAATGGAACCTTCCATCACATTAATGCAAATCTAAAATCAGTGAACACTGAGTATTTCAAATTTGCTACCTTTTTTGTTCTTTTTAAAATTTAATCTACTATAAAAATTTTGTATGTATCTTCGGGTAAGCATACTTTAGAGTCTTTGCAAACCAGATACTTAATGGTGTTATTTTGGGGGGTCATGCACATTTTCAAGTATACAAGATAATTATTTTCATAACCCAATACTCCTATTTGCATCTCATGCACAACGTGAATTGCTCTATACTCTCAGCAAAGCGCTATTATCATATTGTTTGATGCTGTCAATCTTCTGAGAATCAAGTGATAATGTAAATGGTATTATAATACTTCCAAAGACGAATAAATATTTTTGAGAAATTTATAAATACCTTTTTCCCCTATGAATTATTCCCACTTGTGTGGGGGGGGCTTTCCTTTGAAAAATTGTCTTTTTCTGACTAATATTTTAATATTAATTGTTTGTTGGCTACAGTGTTGGAGACCCATCTTCCTAGCTTGAAGTTTGCTTTGTTTCCTTTCCTATATGATATCAAATATTAGAAGGTTAATTAAATGCAATCAAGGTGATTAATGTTTTGATTTGTGGAATGTTCACTTCCACCATGTGTTGGACATATGAAAAAAAATGTCATTTAACAACATAGTTTCTGCATTCAGACTCCTAGGGTTGGGGCTGGTTATACCTCACAGGGATGGAACAACCCTGGGTACTTAACAGCTTGTTTCAATTCACTCAGTTAGTTAACCAGCATCACCTTATATGGTTGAATTGTGGAGAAGTTAAGATCCTACTGTATAACCTATTAGAGTTGAACTTAATATATTAAATCTTTTTTAAATGTTGGCTATTTTATCTTAAATTTTCTCACATATAGTTCATAGTTAATTTTAAATATTTTTATTTTAATTATTTCTTCAAATATATCAAAGATTTTATTTTCATGTTTATATAATTAATCCAATGAATTTTATATTCCTATCCAGTGTGAAATATATGCTACTAAAATGTAGAGTGCACTTCACAACCATGTCAAGAGCTTATCTTCCTTATCCACTTCTCCTCACAGTCTGTGATGCAATGTCTTGCAATATGATATATTAACCTCTTCTTTAGTAATCTATGTACACAGAACCAGCCCACTTAGACTCTTTCCCCTCTGTTCTTCCATTCTTTTGCAGATCCTATTTCCTCTAATCAAACTTCAAAATACTAAGTTGCATTACTGCTGAACCCTAGTCTCTATTTTCACTCCTCAGTTTTGTTTCTGTAAACTAGGATCAGATAACAAAGACTCAAATTCTGAATTGTTCTTGCCTAGGTAAACAACTGGAATGGTTAGTGTCGTGGTGTGGTGTGTGTGTGTATGCATCACTAATAAAAATCTTCAATAGGTGCTAAAAATTATATTTACTGTCTAAAATATTTTACCTCACCTTTAGCTTTAAGACTAACCTAATTGATGAAGATAGCAAAATGTATACTTTTAGTGAGCTTTGAAATAGCTCTAATCACAAGATTTATATGGACAATGACTTAATCAGCTGCTTTATTTTTAGATGTGTCTTCCTAGTAGATGTATCTTAACCTTAACATGACCCAGCATGACGATTGCTGGGATCCAGATAATAGTTCTCAGAGAAAAAGGCACCAACATGAATCCATTTACTGGAATTAAAACCCATGAGTCAACCTTGATCTATCATGATATTTTCCTCCATGTGCAACTTGATAAATTACCCAGATATGACCTTTATTTGCCAACCTCACCTCTCAATGGAGCCACCATCAGCCATGGTCATACTGATTTTGACTTTGTGATCTGTCCTTCTTTCAAATGTGTCATTAATTTAAAACAATAGAATACAGATCCTGCAACAGCTCAGTCCATGTTTCTTTTAAATAATTGTGTATCTCTGTACAGCAATGCCAACAGATTTAAAATTATTTCCAATGATGCCAAGGCCCCAAAGGTTCTAGCACTGACTTATTTTTTCTAATGCTCCCTTTGTGATAACCATGGTCCCTATGATCTGACCACATCCCTTTTGACTCTTAAGTGTATTTTCATTTTCAAACATTTATACTGCTAACGGAAGCACATTAAAAACTTAAATAGAGAGATGGCCTCATCAGATATGTTCTCCTTTGGCATGTTACTTCCAATTGAAATGTTTCAATGTTCACATAGGCATTTTCAAAATGTTTACCCTGTGTGTGCACTGCTGTTGCTCAGTGGTAATTTCCTTCAAAATGGAACATTCCTTCCAAGAAGGACATTAGTTAAGACTGAGAAAAAAAATGGAACTTCGGAAGCCCAGAAGTAAACAATTTACAAATCTCAAAGAATATGTTTTAAAGTTTTATTTTACCGTTTTTCGATTTTTAACTTTTAACTTTAATGTAAAAATAAATAGAAAAGGGAAACGTGTTCAGCCCGGCTGTGAAGGATAGTCAAGTTCAGTACTTAAATTCCTCAAAAACTAAAAAGAAGATCCCCAGAAGCATGCAAGGAGAACCCTTGCTCCCCACGGAAAACAGGAGGTCCAGAGGGGCTGGGGAGGCTGGCAGCAAGTGTACTCAGGGTTCTCGTGGGGAATTCCCTTCTTTGGATGCCATGGTGTGCCCAAGGTGCTGGTGGGGTCTTTGACAGACATGAAGTCCAGACGAAGGCAGGTATAATTTATCCCTAATGCCCAAGCCTAGGATCAAAAATGCCTATGGCCTCTCATTCTCAGGAAATATCTAGAACAAGTCTACCTCCTAGAATTTGGGGTTTGGTACAATGGTCTATTTCTGCATGTTTTTTAACACTAAAGAATATAAAGATAAAGTTATAGAATGTCATGTGGTTCGCAAGGCCCTAGCCTGTGGTGAAATAAGCAGTGAAGATTATAAGAGAGGAGACTTTTCAAGCAAGTAAGTTACCTGCTAGTCTCACAGAGAGCTCAGGAATACAACTTACATGAACACGGGTGAGATTGCAGCCACACAATCACTGTGGGGACCTCCTTGCTGTGAGTAACTCTCTGCCCTTTTTCAGTAAATAATCCTAATGAAAGCACTGGCTTACTATGCTAGATTTGAATGGAATTGTTTCTTTGATGTCATCAGTACCTTATTTGGGGTGAGCAGACATTTGTCTCCTCTGGAAAAATCATGTGACTTTATGTGAAGAATTTTTTAGGGTATCGACAAGACATTATTTTTATGATTCTCCTGGTATCTAATAACTGAATGACTTACTATTAGATATTGTTTTAAAGATTTTATGCAGTATGCTGTCAAAGAAAAGACATATTGTTTTTCTATATAACCACTGAAGTGGAAGACATAATTCCTACTTTACATATATAAAGAGTCCTGAGCATAAACCTCATCAATGGCAAAGTAGAATTCAAAGCCATTATCATTTTTCTCATCTTACCTAGTACATTGTTAGATACTAAATATATAGTTATATATTTGTATATATATACATATATATGTATATATATGTATGTATATATATGTATATATATATATATATATATATATATATATATATATATAATCCCAAAGAAATCCAAATAAATGTTTGCAAAGAAAGAAAAAGCCTGAATCAAGCCTTTTTTAGAGTAAACTCGAGAAGGTCAGAACTAGGTTTCAAAATTCACACCCCAACAGATTCTATAGGAGAAGCTGCAACTTTCTGAGCAGCGCCTCCGGATAGAAGGGATGTGAAAACGGCGACAAAAATGTAAAGTTGTTCTTCACACCTTTGCTTAGTGCTTTTGTCTGTTTGACAAGTTAGAGCCTCCACAAGACCAGGAAGCGTTGCCTCATTTCAGGTTCCATTACTGTAGAACTCATTTGCCAAAGATTATTTCCAGAAGGAACAGTCAGATTCTGGTAGAGTGGCCCTGACATACACAGGTTAGAGCCCTCCATCGCCTCCCTGCGCTATACTCAGAGGCCACTCCTCTTCCCAGGACTGGCAGAGCACAAGAAGTCAAGACCACAGACTACATTGCTGCCCTGAAGGACAGAGATTCAAGTAACTTCTAATAGCTTTTGCTTTATTTACAGCACATTTTAAGTTATCCTATAAGTTTAATATAAGCCAAACCATTATATGTTCTAAAATAGCCTCCCTACGACCTGAGATTTGAAGTCTAAATCTAGACTAGAAAGATACTACACCCTCGGCAAATTACACCAGGTTTTCTTGGTCTCTCTGGGCCTTAGGAGTTCTACAAGCAGGGGCCCTTGGGTAGCTAATAATGAAGCAGATACAATTCTTAGAAGACTAATGCAAGGAGAAGAATAAGAGACCAGATGAAGCTGAGAACAGTGTTTGACTTTCTCTCTCATGATCTCTTATCATATCCCCTGACCTATGCTGCAATTCAGACCTTATTACCAGTCCTTTTGGGCTGATACTACATCTGTCTCCAGCTTTCCCACACATACCTCTTGTTTTTCATTGTCCTGAGGCTGTCTTCAGAGTATGGAAGCCTCATGCTCTCCTGGACCTAAAAGATGCAGCAGTGGGAAATAGGTGACTGAAGAAATCCCAGCTTCGCCACCTTAAGTTGGGCTCAATGTCAGGCATGGCCTTCAACCAGAAGTTTGCTCAGGCTTCGGATTCGGGTTTTTTTTTTCTGTGAGTCTTGACCCTTGCTTGGTTTTTTTTTTTTTCCTCTACTTCTACTCCCCTCATTACTTTAACAAACTCTATGGGAAATGTTTTTCAGTGAAGCAAATCACACGCCTCGGCTATTCTTTCTGTTCATTCCATTTCTGCTACTTCCCAGGAATCGGAACCAAAATATTAGAATTTCACCTTCAAACCTATGCTCTTCCTTCTTGGTTAGATTAAAATTATGAAACAAGTAAGAAGAAAGTTTTGTTTACTTATTTATTTACTTTTTAATCAGGTTACCCTGTGTACTACCTATGAATAGAGCAAACAACACCTGAGGTCACCATTCGGGTGCTTGCTGTCACAGACACCTCCCACAGGTGTGGAAAACTCCACGATGAGGTGGCTTTTCAGAGGGTTATAATAGTTTTGTGTTATTGCTAACTGTTTAGGTCTTTATTCTGAGGTGTGTGAAATGTTTCTGTATAAACTTTACTTTTCTGTAACCTATAAACTGATCAAATTTAAAGATTTTTAAATTATAAAGTGTTAATACTGCAAAGATACTGAGAAAACAGACCTTTAATTGATGGAGCTTCTACTAATGAATACGGGGCAACTTGAACATCAAAGTGGACAGAAGCCAATTATAAACCAAGAAGTAAAATAAGAAATCATGATCTTATAATTGGTTTATAATCTTAATCCCTAAAACTATGTTAGTATATTAATTTCCCACCTTATATATGGTATAACTGAGCCCAAAAAGTTGTTTGCGTTCATATATGAAGTAATAGGGGTGGCGGGGCTGCGTCCCCAACACCCCAGCCGCCTGCCCGGCTAGCTTATGCCCCGAAATAATTACACGGACACTGTATTCTTTTAAACACTGCTTGGCCCATTCTCTTCTAGGCTAATTCTCACATATTAATTTAGCCCATTTGTAATCATCTGTGTGTAGCACCCCAAGGTGCGCTTACCGGGGAGATTCTAGCCTAGTCCATCCTGGGTCGGAACTTCATCCCGGGAGCGGGGCATGGCGTCTCTGCTGAGGCATCTGCTCAGGAGAGCAGAGCTGTGGAGTCTCTGAGCTCACTTCCTCTTCCTCCCAGCATTTGGTTCTGTTGACTCCACCCACAGGGCCAAGCAGTTTCTTTATTGGCCAATGACCTTCCTCCATCACATATATATCAGGAATAGTTTGCTTCCTTACCTTTATTGCCCCATTTGAACATTATGAAACCCCCACAAGCACAGAACACAGCTATTTTCTTTCTGAATCGCATGACAACCAATTGCTGATTCCACAAAATGTCATGCTTAAATATCTATAAAACTGGACATTGTATTATAGAACCACACGATGAATATGATGCTCAGTAGCCATAATAAGCAATGAACAGACACATTCTGCACATAGCAGATACATAGTTACCATTTCCAAATTTCATCTGATTTTTTTTTTAAATGAAAGATATCTATACACAGTTCTAAGCTTAGGAACAGTGGTTATCCTAAGAACAATAATTTAAATATAATCTCACAAGGTTTTGCTCATCAACACAAAGACATACATAAATGAAAAGCTCTACAGTAACTTTCATGTAAGTGTCTTCTTTGTAGGAGTTCAAAATAAATTCTAAGTTCACAACTGTAACATATAGAAGTAACCGTATGATGATAACAGCAAGCATATGCTGTCGCTTGTTTCATGAGCTGCTGTATCCTATTGTATTGAATGCATGTATTGAACAAAATATGTGATTATAAATTAGGATATTATTTAGGTGTCTTGTTTTGTTAGTATATATTAATTGTGATATAACTTTACCCAGTGTGATCATTTAACTATATCGCATCCTTAACATTGCAAGTAATATATTTTTAATAAAATGATATAATAAAAATTTACTGCTATAGCTAATTGTTTTCAATATATACTGGAAGCCAAATTAAATCAGCATTATAAATAAGTCCACTGGGAACATTTCAAGATGAATTCATCCAACACAAAATGCCAATTTTTAATAAATTGGGACAATAAGCTCAAGAAGAGGTATCAAAAGAGTCAGGACTATCATCCATAAAGCAATTTTAGTCACTTTCACTAATAGTGATGTGTATTAGAGTAACTTATTTTTATATTTTAAAGATTATTGTAGCTAAAATTATACACAGAAAATGTACCTGCTCCCCAGGTACCTACCTGTAATCTAGCTATATAATAACACTATCTGATTCACTTACAACAAAAGTCTGTGCCTCCCTGGGATATAATTTCAAGTCTGAAAAACTGGAATCATTACTTTACTGCAGATATATTGAATATGTGTTCTCTCAGATTAATTTGACAAAGTCTGCAGGCTATTCCTCAAACCGAATGCTGTCTTTTAGACCTATGACAGCTGCTACTTAAACATGGCAATGTTTGTCAGTGACGGCAATCTCAAATGCTTTTTGAGAAGGAACAAGCATATCTTGTTTTGTAAAAAAAAAAAAAAATCTTAAATAAGCCATAATTGCACAAATGAAACAGCCAAATTGCATACATAGTTCTATGGTGGGGAAATGTAAAACATTCAGAGCCACGAATTCTATCTAAAATTACCTTGCACAAAAGCTGTATCTCTGCAAACCATGTTCTGGGATGGATGTGGAATAAGAAAAAGATTGCAGGTCAATGAAATCTCCTTTGCAATGGCGATAGAGCAGAGAGCTAGAGAATGGGCAGTGCATATATGGGCTTAACCCCAAGCTTTAAAATGTGTGGCTGAACTAGGGCACAAATGTCCTACAATGAGGTTTAGGGATGGTTCCAGGTGCCGTATATTATCATCTTAGTCATGCCACTGCTCAAGGTAGCATCCATCCATTTCCCCTAAAACTGAACTAGAGAATGGATTCTCAGGTTGTAGAGTGGGAAGCACCTGGAATCTGTCTCCTACCTACACAACTGTCCTGGCAGAAACTGCCTGATACAGTTATGCTACAACCCCAGTGTACTGAAGGCTTATAAGTTCCAAGGAAGTCTTGGAAGTTTGGGTAGTTTCATAAATTTCACCTTTTCAAATGCAGACATGCAGCATGTGGGAACTACATGGTCAAAAGCCACCTTCTCCCCAAATATCAGGAGCTAGGCCTCTGATCACTCATTACTGCTGCTGGTCACAGAGGTACAGATAAATGGGGGAGTGGTCCTTGTTGCTACTACCCTCCCCTCTGGTCTCCCTGTGGCTGGAATGACCTAAGATATAGTATTTACTCATCCTGCCCCCTTGTACCTGTTTCTCTTTCTTTTTTTTTTCTTGAACTATACACCAAAGACATTGACATCAAGCAAAATTATTCAACTGAGCAAAATCAGAATGTGAGTGGACATTCTGAGTGCAGACTAAAACATTAAACCAGGAGACCGTATGTTTATCCCTTAGCTTGAACCTTGGCACGAAGACAATCTATAATAATCAAAACAAAACAACACACTAGTTATGCCATTGTCACTCAAACATCCTGTTTTCAAAAAGTAAAGAAAAATACAAGCAAGTAAGGAGGAAAATACTAACTATTCAAATTAAAAAAAAAACTAACACAAATTATTACAAAAGAAAAATGATGATGCCAACCCGCTACACAAAGCTTTAAGACACGGTAAAGATCTCTGAAAAACTAAAGGAAAATATTGATAAAGAAAATGATTCATTAAAAATATGTCAGGAAGGTTTTCTGTGGCCTGCCTGCACCAAGCAGGGTAGGTGCTTTGTTTGCGAGCTGCCAACCAGCACGGAGGCCTGATCTTTCGGCGCCAGGAGACCCAGCATTGGGGTGAGTTTCTAGCCCACGGCGCCAGCCTGGGACGGGGAGCTCGGGGGTTTCTTGGCCCCCTGTCCTTCTTGGGCTCTCTGCAGGGCCTCTACTCTCTGGGTGCTGCCTCTTTCTTCCTGGCCCACCCAGCTTCCGTCCATAGCCCTCCCCACTTCGGACCCACTGCCATCTTTTGGCGTGTGGCATCGCCCAGCCCAGCCTATCTGGGTGCTGGGTCCGAGTACTCGGGGCTCCCGGGCGGGCAGCAGTTCCTTTGTTTCTGTGGCCTGCCTGCACCAAGCAGGGTAGGTGCTTTGTTTGCGAGCTGCCCAAACAGCACGGAGGCATGATCTCTCGGTGCCAGGAGAGCCAACATTGGGGAGAGCCAGCGTTTGGTAGGCAAGGAGGCCTGATCCAGTAAAAGAAGATCCATAGGGAGCATTTGGAAGAAGAGATGGGCCGACGTCAAGGCAAGAAATCGCCCAACAAGCTGAAAAGCAACATGAAGCCACCAGAAACAAGCGACCTCACAACGGGAGGACAAGAACCCCTTAATCAAGAAGAAGGAGAAAAGATTGACTTCATGAAAGTGATTGACACCCTTAAACAGCATGTAAAAAAAACGCCCTTATAGAAATGGATGAGAAATATAACAGAAAGTACGAGGAATTGAATATATCAGTGAATGATACCCTAGAAAACCAAGGAAAAACAATCAAACAGATAATGGAAACAGTTCAAGACCTGAAAACTGAAATGGAGGCAAAGAAGAAAACACAAACAGAGGGCCGGCTGGACATGGAAAATCTAGGTAAACGAATAGAGACTACAGAAACAAGCATAACCAGCAGAATACAAGAGATAGAAGAAAGACTCTCGGATTCTGAAGATACCATAGAGAAAATAAACACACTGATCAAAGAAAACAGCAAGTCCAACAAACTCTCATCACAAAACATTCAGGAAATATGGGACACAATAAAAAGACCAAACCTAAGAATAATAGGAGTAGAAGAAGGAGAAGAAGGGCATCTCAATGGTCCAGGAAATATATTTAATAAAATTATAGAAGAAAACTTTCCCAACCTAAAGAAAGATATACCTATGAAGGTGCAAGAAGCATACAGAACACCGAATAGGCTGGATCAAAAAAAAACATCCCCTCGCCATATAATTATCAAAACACAAAGCATACAGAATAAGGAAAGAATATTAAGAGCTGCAAAGGAAAAAGGCCAAATTACTTATAAAGGTAAACCTATCAGACTTACACCTGACTTCTCCATGGAAACCATGAAAGCCAGAAGGTCCTGGATAGATGTACTGCAGAAACTGAGAGACCATGGGTGCAAGCCCAGATTACTATACCCAGCCAAGCTTTCATTCACTATAAATGGAGAAAATAAAGTTTTCCAGGATAAAAACAAATTTAAACAATACGCAGCCACAAATCCAGCCTTACAGAAAGTAATTGAAGGAAAATCACTAACCAAGGAGTCCAACAATGACCACAATAACTCAGACATCTAGAGACCCTTCACCAACACAAAACAAATAAGGGAAACACACAAACTCTACGACTGAAAAAAAATGACCGGAGTTAACAACCACTGGTCATTAATATCACTTAATGTCAATGGACTCAACTCACCTATAAAAAGGCACAGGCTAAGAGATTGGATAAGAAAACAGGATCCAACATTCTGCTGTTTACAAGAAACACATCTCAACCACAAAGACAGGTACCTACTCAGAGTAAAGGGCTGGGAAAAGGCCTATCAAGCAAATGGACCTAAGAAACAGGCAGGTGTGGCCATACTAATCTCTAACAAAGTTGACTTCAAACTTAAATCAATCAGAAGAGATGGAGAGGGGCATTTTATACTCATAACAGGAACAGTTCATCAGGATGAAGTCTCAATCCTGAACATCTATGCCCCTAATATAAAAGCACCCACGTACATAAAAGAAACATTCTTAAAACTCAAGGCAGCCATCAAACCGCACACACTAATAGTAGGAGACTTCAACACTCCTCTCTCACCAATGGACAGGTCAATCAGACAGAAACCTAACAGAGAAATAAGAGAATTAATGGAGGTAATGAATCAAATGGACTTAACAGACATCTATAGAACTTTCCATCCAAATAGGAAAGAATATACCTTCTTCTCTGCAGCTCATGGAACCTTCTCGAAAATCGACCACATAGTCGGTAACAAAGCAAACATCCACAGTTACAAAAAAATATTAGTAACCACCTGTGTCTTATCAGATCACCATGGATTAAAGTTAGAATTCAACAATAATGCTACCCCCAGAAAGCATACAAAGTCATGGAAACTGAACAGTCAACAATTGAACCATACCTGGATTAAGGAAGAAATAAAGAAAGAAATTAAAGTCTTCCTGGAATTCAATGAAAATAAAGAAACAACATACTCAAACTTATGGGACACTATGAAAGCAGTCCGAAGAGGAAAGTTCATAGCACTAAGTGCCCACTTAAAGAAAACAGAGAAAGCTCACATTGGAGACTTAACAGCCCACCTGAAAGCTCTAGAAAAAAAAAGAAGCAGACTCACCTAGGAGGAGTAGAAGACTGGAAATAATCAAACTGAGGACGGAAATCAACAAAATAGAAACACAGAAAACAATACAAAGAATCAATGAAACAAAAAGCTGGTTCCTGGAGAAAATCAACAAGATTGACAAACCACTATCCAAGCTAATCAAACGGCAGAGAGAGAATTTGCAAATTAATAAGATCAGAAATGAAAAGGGGGACATAACCACAGACACAGAGGAAATACAGAGAATCATTAGATCTTACTACAAAAGCCTATATGCCACAAAATTGGAAAATGTAAAGGAAATGGATACTTTTTTAGATAAATATCATATAACAAAGTTAAATCAGGACCTGGTGAACAATCTAAATAGACCTGTTAGTCTCGAAGAATTAGAAGAGGTTATCAAAAACCTCCCTACCAAAAAAAGCCCAGGACCAGATGGTTTCAATGCGGAATTCTACCAGAACTTCCAAGAAGACCTAATACCTATACTCCTTAATGTATTCCACAATATAGAAACAGAAGGGTCATTACCAAACTCCTTTTATGAAGCCACAATTACTCTGATACCAAAACCACTCAAAGACCCAAACAGGAAAGAGAACTACAGGCCAATCTCACTCATGAATATCGACGCAAAAATCCTCAACAAAATACTGGCAAATCGAATCCAAGAACACATCCGAAAAATTATCCATTATGATCAAGTAGGCTTCATTCCTGAGATGCACGGCTGGTTCAACATAAGAAAATCTATCAATGTAATCCAGCATATAAATAAACTGAAAGCAAAAAGCCATATGATCATTTCATTAGATGCTGAAAAAGCATTTGACAAAATTCAACATCCATTTATGTTAAAAGTCTTGGAGAGATTAGGGATACAAGGGTCATACCTAAATATAATAAAAGCTATATACAGCAAGCCGACAGCTAACATCAAATTAAACGGAGAGAAACTCAAAGACATCCCACTTAACTCAGGAACACGACAAGGCTGTCCACAAGCGACCCCCAAAACTCCACCAAAGAACTTTTACAGCTGATAAACAGCTTTAGTAATGTGGCAGGATACAAGATCAACTCCAAAAAATCAGTCGCCCTCTTATACACAAAGGATATGGAAGCAGAGAGGGAAATCAGAGAAGCTTCACCATTCACGATAGCCACAAACAGCATAAAATATCTGGGGGTAAATCTAACCAAGGAAGTGAAAGATCTATTTGACAAGAACTTTAAGGCATTGAAGAAAGAAATTGAAGAGGATACCAAAAAATGGATGGACCTCCCTTGCTCTTGGATTGGGAGAATCAACATAGTAAAAATGGCAATTCTACCAAAAGCAATTTATAGATTCAATGCAATCCCCATCAAGATCCCATCAAAATTCTTCACAGATCTGGAGAGGACAATAATCAACTTTATATGGAAAAACAAAAAACCCAGGATAGCCAAAACAATCCTATACAATAAAGGATCTTCTGGAGGCATTACCATCCCTGACTTCAAACTCTATTACAGAGCTACAGTAATGAAAACAGTGTGGTACTGGCATAAAAACAGAGAAGTCGACCAATGGAATCGTATAGAAGACCCGGATTTTATCACACAAACCTATGAACACCTCATCTTTGATAAAGGAGCTAAAAGTATACAATGGAAGAAAGAAAGCATCTTCAACAAATGATGCTGGCACAACTGGATGTCATCCTGTAGAAGAATGAAAATAGACCCTTATCTATCACCGTGCACAAAACTCAAGTCCAAATGGATTAAAGACCTCAATATCAGCCCGAACACACTGAACCTGATAGAAGAGAAAGTGGGAAGTACCCTACAGGAGATGGGCACAGGAGATCGCTTCCTATGTATAACCCCAGAAGCACAGACATTAAGGGCAACATTGAATAAATGGGACCTACTTAAACTGAGAAGCTTCTGTAAAGCAAAGGACATAGTCACTAAGACACAAAGGCAACCTACTGACTGGGAGAAGATCTTCACCAACCCACAACAGACAAAGGTCTGATATCCAAAATATATAGAGAACACAAGAAACTAGACTTTAAAATGCTAATTAACCCAATTAAAAAATGGGGCACTGAACTGAACAGAGAATTCTCAGCAGAGGAAGTTCAAATGGCCAAAAGACACTTAAAGTCGTGCTCAACTTCCTTAGCAATCAGGGAAATGCAAATCAAAACAACTTTGAGATATCATCTTACACCTGTCAGAATGGCTAAAGTCAAAAACACCAAGGATAACCTTTGCTGGAGAGGCTGTGGAGGAACGGGTACCCTCATCCATTGCTGGTGGGAGTGCAATCTTGTGCAACCACTGTGGAAGTCAGTGTTTCGATTTCCCAGGAAATTCGGGATAAACTTACCCCTGGACCCAGCAATACCACTCTTGGGAATATACCCAAGAGATGCTCTATCAAATGACAAAAGCATTTGTTCAACTATGTTCATAGCAGTATTATTTGTAATAGCCAGAACCTGGAAACAACCTAGATGCCCTTCAATGGAAGAATGGATGAAGAAAGTATGGAATATATACACACTAGAGTACTACGCTGCGGTAAAAAACAATGACTTCTCGAATTTTGCATGCAAATGGATGGAAGTAGAAAACACTATCCTGAGTGAGGTGTCCCAGACCCAAAAAGATGAACATGGGATGTACTCGCTCATAATTGGTTTCTAGCCATAAATAAGGGCCACGGAGTCTACAATAGGCGAACCTAAAGAAGCTAAGTAAGAAGGTGAACCCAAGGAAAAACATATAGTTATCCTCTTGGCTAAGGGAAGTAGACCAAATTGCCGGGGAGAAAATTAGGATCTTGGGGGTGGGGTGGGATGGGGGTAAGGGGAGATGGGGAGAGAAAAGGTAGAAGGGAAGGAGGGGGGACCTGGGGAAACAGGAGAATTGGGATAAAGGAAAGGTGGATAGGGGAGCACGGAACCACAATTCTTAGTTAAGGGAGCCACTTTAGGGTGGGCAAGAGACTTGACCCTAGAGGGGCTCCCTAGTGCCCAAGATGAGGTTCCCAGTTAGTTCCTTGGGCAGCTGAGGATTGGGAACCTGAAATGACCCTATCCTAGAGCAATACTGACGAATATCTTGCATATCATCATAGAATCTTCATCTGGTGATGGATAGAGATAGAGACAGAGACCCACACAGGAGCACTGGACTGAGCTCCCAAGGTCCCAAGGAGGAGCAGAAGGAGGGAGAACATGAGCAAAGAATTCGGGACCACGAGGCGTGCATCCACCCACTGAGACAGTGGAGCTGATCTACGGGGAGCTCACCAAGGCCAGCTGGACTGTGACCGAAAAAGCATGGGATAAAACCGGACTCTCTGAACATGGCGAACAATGAGGGCTGATGAGACGCCAAGGACAATGGCACGGGGTTTTGATCCTACTTAATGTGCTGGCTTTGTGGAAGCCTAGCCAGTTTGGATGTTCACCTTCCTAGATATGGACGGAGGGGGGAGGACCTAGGACTTACCACAGGGCAGGGAACCCGGACTGCTCTGTGGACTGGAGAGGGAGGGGGAGAGGAGTGGGGGGAGGGGGAGAAGGGTGGGAGGAGGGGGGGGAGGGAAATGGGAGGCTGGGAGGAGGTGGAAACTTGTTTTTTGTTTATGTTTTTTTTCTTCTTTTCTTAATAAAAAAAATTTGTATCAGTAAAAAAAAAATGTCAGGAAGGACATGAAAACAAATAATGACAGACCTGAAAAAATATAACTGGAATGAAAAATTACTAGAATGATTCAAAGAGTTTGAATCTCAAAGATACGACATTAAAATTATTGTGCAAGAGGACAGTAGTTATTTTTGCACCGTGTAAGAGCTCCTCTCACAGCTCCAGAGAGTTTGTGCAGAATCACTGGCTACTTTGTCTGGGCCCGCAGTAAAACAGTACGTGTGTGTCACAGCTCATGGAAATAGGAGGCAGGAAGAGGAAAAGGAGGAATCTTGGGACAAAATGCCTCCAAATGTCACAGACTGGGAACCTGGTCTAACACATAGGTTTGGGGGCCTCGATGGAAGCTCCAGCATTACTTGAAAAGTAAATGGATCTGAATTTCTAAATTCAAGACACAAATAGGAAAAACGAATTTAAAACATGATCTGTCTGTGTGCAATCTGAAAAAAAAAGTTTATTTCCAAAGATGCAAGATTGAAAATGGTATGATGTGTTAATATGGATTAATATTATTTCTTAACATTCTATGAAATAAACTGCTCACAAGAAATGTTTCAAAAGGTGCTAAAGAGTATACTAAAGACTATAAGCATGGGGCCTGGAGAGGTGACTCAACAGTTAAGAGCACTGCCTGCTCTTCCAGAGGTTCTGAGTTCAATCTCCACCACCCACATGGTGGCTCACAACTAACTATAATAGCATCTGGTGCCCTCTTCTGGCCTGCAGGTACAAAAACAGAGCACTCGTTCATAAAATAGGAATAAGTAAATCAATTTTTTACAAAAGACTGTAAACATGGCTTTTTGTTTTGTGTGCACGTTCACACAATTTGTTTGAGTAAAGCCTTACCTCTCAAAAAGTAAACTGCTAATCAACTCTGGAGGTGAGAGGACAAAAAAAAAATGCAGAGTTGAAAAAAGATTTTGGAAAGGTGTATGTGTGTGTTCACATTCTGTGATTTTTTTTCCCTTCTCTTTCAAGGGGATTCTAAGGCTTTACCCTGAAAGGTCATGAAAGATCCTGTGTTTTATTAGTCATGTGAGGTCTTCTCAAAACATGACTCCAGCAATGACTTCCCCTCTCATCTGTTAACAGTTCATTCTCATACAGTAGCTAATATCTACCACCGAATGAAAGTCTTTAGTGTCTCCTCTTTTTACTTCCCTCCATAGACATCTCAACAAAGCTCATACAGCAGCCAGAATTGAGTTCTAAAAATGTAAATCATATCTTAACATATTAGTATTTGCCAGTCATCCTAATGGATCAGCTCTGATCTGGAGTTCATGATGGATCTGGCCCGTGAATGGCTCTCAGCCCACTTCTGTTAAACCTTGTCTCTTTCTCACTGTTTCCCTTTGCATCCATTTCTTCAGTTGTTCTAACTTGGTAGCTCATTCTCAGAGCTTAGCACTTTCTGTTCCTTTGATATGAATGTCCTTCTTAACATGTCATCTTCAGTTAGCATCTCCACCATACCTTTTTTGTGTCTCTTCATAGTTTTGTCAGTATATACTAATTTCATAAGATTACAGGTTTCATTATGACATATGCATATATTCTCATAATGTACTATGATCACTTTCAATACCATGATTACCTTTGACTTTTTATATTTTATAAGTATTTATTTATTTTGACTTATGTGTCAAAGGAATGGAAGACTATATGCATGTGTGAGTGTAGATGTCCAAAGAATCCACGAGAGAGCATTGGCTTCTCTGGAGCTGAAGTTACGAGCACTTGTGAGCCACATGACACGGATATTGCAAAGTGAACACAGTTCCTCTTTATAATCATCTCTTCAGACATTTTTTTCTTTTTCATAATAATATTTCTATTTTTTTCTTTGAAGATTTCACACATTTCTAAAATCTATTTTGTTCCTATCCATCCACCATTACCTTCCTCCAACTTCCCATATTGCCGTCCACCCCATCTGTCTCCCAATTTCAGGTCATCTTTTGCTTTTCCTTGTTAATAACTTCTTTACTACAATAACTACTGCCCATAAGTTCATACCTGGGGAGTCATCAGCTGGAGCATGGGCAACCTAACAGCAGCCATGTCTAATTCCAAAGGGATGTGACTCTTTCTCTTCTGCAGACATCAGGTGACAATAGGCCCTCCTATCAAGGGTGGGCTTTAGAAAGCCCTGTCCATCCTTCCTTGAATTTTGATTGACCTGATTGCATTTCCAGTGCAGACAGTCACAGTTACAACTGGTGTTTGCAATACCCATCATGTCTAGAAATCAGCAATCTATAGCACTCCCCATGGCCTCTGTCTTCCCTGAGCTTTTGGGAAAAGTGATGAAACTGTGCCCAGTAGTGCACAGCTGAATACTCCAGTTGACTGTCACTCAATGCCTTGACTAGTTATTAGTCTCTGAATTAACTACTACCCTCTGCAAAAAGAAGTTTCTCTGTCAAAAGCTGAGAACAACATAAATGTGTGGATATAATCATAAATATTCAGAAGTGAGTTTGACACCATGAACATTATGCCTCAAACACTAAGACCTTGGGAAAAAACTACAGTAAGCCCTCTCTCATGCTGCCTTCTTTAACTACCTTGCCAGGTGGTTTATGCAAGATTGTTCTGTTTCATATCCTTTGGAGTATTTTTTTCTATACATAATTCTTAATACATTTTGTCTAACTCCTGAACCCTCATCTGTCATTGCTTACAAGCTCCCTGAAAGCAGGGAGCCCACCTGTTCCATTTATCATTCAACATATATACCAGAAAACATCCTCACACAAAATGTATGACCAATAAGAATGTCGGTGAATAATTAGATCTCTTGGGAGCTTCTCAAGAAGGAACAAAATGAAGACACTGGATGAAGGGTAATGTAAGAAAAAGTTGACATCACTTCTAGAAAAACTGAGCATAATTTAAAGGTCCTCTCACGCCAGTATTAATTCACAGCATCATAAGTTGGGTGCTAAATGAAGTGGGTCCCATTTTACATTCACAGGTAGCAGAAGTCTAGTCATATAAGCCACATATGTGACAATTCACAGTGATAGGTATTATTATCGGCGCTTTCAAACAGTAATATGAGGACAATGGGTAAAACAATTTTCATAGAATCACATAGCAAGTAAATAGTGAGGTTGGCATTCTAGTCCCTCTGTACTTGATTCGAAAGTTCGTATCTTTCCTATTGTCCTACAGATACTATATTGATGAATATAATAGTAAGGTACCATCTCTCCTGAAAACGTTTATTGCTATTCATGATCCAAAAGGGGCATTAAAGACATGAATGTAAGAGTTTGTCCACAGGGTTAGCAGAGTAAGGAAAAGAAGAAAACTGCTGTCATAGAAAATGCAGCTAGTGGGTGTCTTTTTTTTCCATTTATTTATTTATTAAAGATTTTTGTCTCTTCCCCGCCACTGCCTCCCATTTCCCTCCCCCTCCCCCAATCAAGTCCCCCTCCCTCGTCAGTTTGGTGCTTCAATCAGGCCCGTTGAAACACACACACATAATCAGTGTAATTCCAGGAGCAAGGCCGCTTGGCTCAGCACTTTTAATATACAGATCAATTTTGCATTACCTCCTTCTGGCTGTGAGTGCTCATAGAGGGAGGTCATAAAACATTTATTGGGCCAAGGATGCAAATTGAGTAAAGAGTGAATCTTCAAACTGTGGACAGGCCCTTGAAGGAGACTTGTCAGAGGAGTCTATGATGAGCGTTTGCTCTGTCCTGTACCCTATGAAAATTTTATTTTCATTTCCGTATAAGCAGTCACCTCTTTGGGGGTGGGAGAATATCACACATACACACACACACACACACACACACACACACACACACACTTCAGCATAATATTTCATGTGCCATTTGTCGTCATAAAATAAAAGTACAGACCAGGTTGTTGAAAAGCTAAACTTCAAGTAATATGACAAAATTATGCCAAAAGCCTCCAGTTATATCTTATGGTTAAAATAATATTTGAAGACGTTGAGGAAGAGTGTACAATGAGTGTTCATTTCTACCCCAAAATTCAGGAAAATATCCTGAGGACCAGCTGGCTACATGTGGTCTAGGAGTCAAAGGCTTAAATTGGAACTCAGTGAAAAGAGACAACCAGTATAATGCCTACATTTGCTCGGATCTATTTTATTAATCTCAGGATGGCATGACTTGCTGCTGCTCACCTTAATCTAACTTAATCCTTGGCATGATGTAACTAATAAGAAATGAGCAATGGTTGAGTCTAATTGAGCTGCTTTAGCAGAGAGAATGTCTTTAAAGAAAGGAAATACTCCAGGAAAGAAAGGTGGAAAAGAGGAATTTTCTGAGCTCTGTTGACTCTACTCAGGCCTGGCAAACCTGCAACATGTAAAGTAATAGCTGGAGTATTGTCTGGGTCTTAACTCTGTGAAACCTCCCAGGTCAGTTTCAACTAGAAGTCATTCCCCACTTTTCCAAGCTGCTGAGAATTTTAGATCTGAGGTAGCTGGCACGGAAGCCACCTTCCATCAGTCTTCTTCCTGAATTATTCCCTGGGTAATAAGCTAAAAAAAAAGAAAAAGAAAAGAATATGTCTCATACTATTTCTGTTTACCTAAAGGCTGACCAATATACCACAGAGAGCAATAGCTTAAACAGTGGATGAAAAAAAAAATACGTTTATATTTGTTTACTAATATGTGAACATCTTCTACACTAGATTAAACAATAAACATCAGGGGGAGATGATTTTTCTGCCAGTAGTTGGTCAGAAACTTCTGAGGGACAAAAAAAATTCTTCCTTATTCTGTATCCCTGGTAATTACCACAAATCAACCATGTTAAACAATCCTATCCATTTGTTGAATATTTTTAGGCCTAGTATATTTCCTTGCTTGTATTATCCAAGGATATAGTGTTTGATCTTTTCTTATGAATAAATTAACACATTAGCAATCTATGATAGCAGAAATCTAGTATCCACAGATGTTGAGCTGAACTATTCAGACTTCTGAATTTAGGGATAAAAGTAGTCCAGAGAAGGAATAGTAAGGAGTTTTTTCAAAGTGAGACATACAGAAAATAACAGCCTATTGTGAGATTCTTTGTCCTGTTTGAGAATGATATCTGGGGTGAAGTAGTAATGCAGATTCCTCTTTCAAATGTCAAAACTGACATATATATATATATATATATATATATATATATATATATATATATATAATAGTTCCACAGTACATTTTAAAAGACTGATGGTGTATTCTGTAATAACATCTGAATTATATTATCTCAGGTTTATAATACAGCTGTGTGCGCAATGATGTTCCAGTTCAAAGGAACTTCAACACTGGGGTGGGTTGATATATACCATAATTTTTCAACTGTATATCCAAAACTCATAAAAGATTTACCTACGCTTATTAGCAAGAAAACGTCTTGTAAAATTCTTACTACATAAGAATATGAAATGAATGATAAACATCTTTATTTCATTCATACTCTCCAGTATTTGCCACATTTAGCAATTCAGTAGCAATGTTTGCTGGCATATTTCAACTCAACATATGTCATAAAATAATGCAACCTTCTGAACATGCGACAACACTTTACATGTTAATATTGCACCATGCTTTGGCACTTAAACCTCTCTTAACATATCACATCTTTATGGAATAAATAATGTCATTATCTATTTCCAGAATTTGTAAGAGGATCTCAGAATATTGTATATTCTGCCCGAGTTCACATAAACTGCAAAATTCAAGCCCAAATCTATTATTTTTGAAAGATTTTCACGGCTACATATCTCAAATACCTTTTTTTTCTTTAGGAATTTTTTAACCCCTCAGAAATCACTCAGGGTATTATATAAAAGGAGGCCTCAACAATAGAAATCTAATTCGAAGAGCTCTAAAGTATATTAATTCTTGACCGAGTTGCAGTTGCACAAATTTAATGCAATTGACTTTTAAAAATATCAGAATTTGTTTGCTTGCCACTGAACACAACTTTCTTTTGGGAAGACAAATACATCCTTAAAATACAACATGAGCTTTAGAAAGTTTGGGATCACTGACTCCGTCCATGTAGATGCCACTCACTATGACATTACCCATCAGCAGTGAGTCACCCGGCTTCCCACAGCCCAGTCAGGTCAAATGCAAGTGGAGTTTTGGGTTGCCTGAAAATGACACATTTGGAAAACAAAAAGACAAAAACATAAATCTCTTGAATAGAATACTATTTAAAATTATTTGTGTCTCACTTCTCTTAGTGTTGTCAATAGCTTTCTATGGCCATAATTAAAGTCTTTATTTAGAAAAACTAATAAGGGGGCACTGGAAGTTTGGCTGGCACTTATTACTTGATTGTGGTCTTATTGCTTCCAAACTGTCAAGTCATGGCTGCAACATGTCTCCTATTCATCTGCATAGGAAAAAGTAATTCAGAAGGACAGTTATGTCTAAGAAAAGTTGTTCAAAAATATTAGCAGAATGAAATTTTTGCATACAATCTTAAATATAAATATCAGTATCTATATAAATATCTATAGCTGAGCAAGTCACTTACATTCATTGGTTCTCAATTAATCTATAAATTACAAGAATTCTAAAAAATTGACAATGTATCAATACTGAATATTTATTCTAAAATATTTTAAGTGATTATAAAACATTTAAAACCACAGATTAATAGAACATTAATCCTCAGCTTATCAATAAAATATGAAATTCAATTTACTTTTATTCTCCTCTCATATATCATATCCTGAACTCAGTTTCACTCTTCCTAATTCCTGCCCCATCTACCCTCTCCCCCACTTCTATTCTTCTGTTTCCATTCAGAAACAAGCAGGTATCCAATGTATTTTTTTTCTGTTTTTGCTTGTATTTATTTATTTTTTTATTTTTAATTTATTTATTTATTAAAGATTTCTGTCTCTTCCCCGCCGCTGCCTCCAATGTATTTTTAAATCAGAAAATTATATCAATAAAATATCTTTTAAATTTCTAAAAGCTACCTGAGAATAAGATGAAGATTTTAGAGAAATTATGAGATACTTCTTTGTGTTCTAGTATTGAAATATGTTTTCTCACTTAAAAACAAATGAAAATGCATCTTGCACACGATAATGCACCATTTATGAACACATGCTATTAGATCAGTAAAACCATTTCCTCCAGCTGCATGGATGCCTCTCCTTCCATCAGCCCGAACAACAGAGCTAACACAGTGTCTGCTCTGTGTTTAATAATAGATTCAGCAAAGGAAGAATGCATCCTAAAAGATTAATAAGAAGCAAATATTCAGGACAGTGAAGAGACAAACAGCAGAGCGGCTGTTTTGCTTAACTGCCTGTCAGTAAATATTCATGCCTGCCTTTGGTCTTTCCCTGGGCCCACAATGATCTGCTTGGCCTCCAACTCAAATTTCTGTCAATAGCCTAAAAGCTGTATTCAAATGAACACTCCTAGGTGCCTTACCCTAGTTCCTTCAGACATGCTGACACAATGCATTTTAATTATGGTAGTTTCTAAAATAATATGCTCCAGATATGCTTAGGATTCCGTAGCAGACAACAAGGATGAAGGTTTTCTAACTGATTGATATAAATATATTTTTAAATATTGGACAACATGGACCTGAGCGAATCCAATGTAATAAATGTAATAATTCTTGAGTTACATAAAAATTTACACTTATAATCTCAGTACTCAGGATTCTGAAACAAGACCACAATTTGACGCCACCCTGAGGTACATAGTGAGACCCTGTCACAACCTAAGTAAATAAATAATCGAGTACTCTAAAATTGTTGGTACTGACAGTTTGTTCAAAATACCAGATAGTTTTATTGGCATTTTTAATTCATTATGGATTGAAATCCATTAGAACTTTAAGTAATAAACAGGAATTTCTTTAAGGAGAGATTCTAGTATTAAATTCTCAAGCATTGCCCCATTTCTGCTGTTTAGATCTGCCCCACAGCCTGGCAGCCCACAGCTCTCCTCTTTAATCCATTTTCTTGGGTTTCTCAGAATAATCTTAGGAAGTCCCTCCCCTAGTCAGGCATGTGCACACACACACACACACACACACACACACACACACACAGCACATTTCAGTGGCTTTACAGTGTCTACCGATGCTTAGCCAGCTGCCTGTCAACTTCAGCTCTGGTTGGCCTGAAGCCCATTCTCCTTCTCTGAACCTTCCAATTGTGTTGACCAATCATTCCTTAAGCCTACTATGATGATCAAGCTTCTGTTCCTTTGTTCATGATTTTCCTCCCAGGAAAAAATAAATGCAAGAAAAATATCATTAGTGTATGTGTTGGCCATCATGTCTATTTGATGGTCTCTTCTGAGGTAACTAACAGTGTTTGAGCAAGATAGTTGGCATTCAATGACTGCAGTGAATGTGATTTTCCCTGGAAATATTAGCATGTCCATCTATCATCATCAACTAAGACCACTCATGAAGTTTTATAATAAAACACTGAATATTTAAATTTTCTTGGAACTGTATAACAAAGAATCCCCTTTTGCCCATCATACCACCCACCTCTCCTTTGAACTAGAGTAATACTGAAAAGGGACATTGAATCTGCATACTATGTGGATGTGTGAGTTCTCTCTGACACCCAGGGATTTTATTAATGTGATGATCTTGCGATGAATAGAAATTCTGCACTGCATTCAAAACAGTGCTTTGATCTAGATGTGACTCAAACCGTTCACTTTGATGATTATTAAAGAGAATGACTCTTGGAGCCATGTACAACCTTAGGTAAAAATCTCAAAACAACAGGTTATGTTAAGTAACTCCAAGGAGAAGTACAGTCTGATGGCTTGATTAAATTCTCTTGTAGTGACTACACACTTATCTTTTCACGGTTTTAGATTTAGTATTTTATGCCAATTTATTTCTCTCTTCTTCTCACATAACCGTAGGAGACATGGGGATAAGGGAGATGGGGGTTTTGTTTACCACAGTTCAGGACAATAAATGACACTGGGATGGTATGCCATGTACATTTGTTGAATGTGTGAAAATTATATACAGTGAAAGTATCTTTTATGATATGTTATACTAGTGAATCCAGAATAGTGATTAGGCTAAGAAAACAGAGTAAATGGCTTTTAGGACTAATAGGAAGTATTCATAGGAACAATGCTTCATTAGGAAGTTTTTGAAGTTTGAATATGTCCCCAAAAGTATAGGTATTTAAAATATTTTTTTTAAATTTTAATGCATCATTTCAAAGTTTTATTACTCTGTTTTGATTGTAAGGATAATTCATTATTAGTATGTTTATATTAATACAATACAATTTACACAACACTATCAAAATACCTCAGTTTATATCATCATAGACACGTTGCTTAAATTTCTGCTTAATACAATCCTACCCTCTCTGAGGAGTGGATGGACGGGTGAGGGGGGAAAGTGGAGGGAGCAGGAAGCGGGAGGGAGAAGGAAATGAATTTAGCATGTAAAATGAGAAAAGATAAGTTTTTAAAAATAAATTAAATTTTTTAAAAAAGGCATTGAGATCTTAATACTCAGTACAATAATAGTGAGAAATGGACAAAGTAGCTAAAGAAATAGCTCAGTAGCTAAGAGCCCTTACTGCTTTTCCAAACAATACGAGTTTAATTCCTAACATCCATCTCAAGCACCTTAAAATTCCCTGTAATTTTAGCTTCGGATAATTTGTCACCCTCTCTGGCCTGTCTGAACACTTACACACATGTGGCACACAAATACACACACACACACATACACACACACTAATAAAAGCAAGTACTATGTTATTAGAACTCTGCCCTCATGAATGATTTTGTTCAGTTGTGAGAGTGGATTCAAGTCTCTGAATTTATGACGAAAGGATCAAGCCTCTCTCTAATGCTTCCAACACTCTCATATATTTTCATCTTCACCATGAGATGATACAAGAAGTGGGCCTTTCCATTTTGGACTTCAGAACTGTAAAGCCTAAGTATCTTTTCTTCTTAAATTGGCTGGCTAAGAGGATCCTGTTATAAGACAATAAAGGAGACTGCAATAGCATAAACCTATTTCATTGTCATTTCAACAGTAGCCCAGGATACCTCCTTATCTTATGTTGACCTCATAGAAAATATGTAAAACTAAGCCACCATATTATTTTTTGAAAGATATATATTTAATATATAAAAGAAAATGCTAAATCTGACATAGTTATATTCTTAAAAACATTCCATTTATTTACAGGTGAGTGATTGGTCTACTGAGATCATGCATAGCTAGGATGGGAGCTTTTCTTTAGGTTCCTCCAATGTTTTCACTTAACTTCACCTTTCACAATCATACATGTAATTTTCATAGATCAGTTTCCCATAATGTAAGTTTACCCTAATGCAAAGGGTAGGAGTTTGGGTGCGATTTTGGATTTCTGTCAAGACTACAAGATTGTTCTGAATATTGCATAAAATTTGTTATTTTATACTAAGAGGAGACATTTAAATCTCTGAGTAAATTGGTTCATCACTGATGTTTTATGACTTGAGTTTTCCTGTTAAAAACCTAGATGTTTCTGCCTTTTAATAATTTCTTCCTCTTTGTTTCTTTGTTTTCCTCAGCAGTGTGCTAAGGTGTAGGAAGCTAAGTAGATAGAACAGAAAATGTGTGTACTAGTCCGTGATTTTACTGTAACAAAATACCAGAGACAATCAGCTTAAAAGAAAAAAAACTTATTATACATCTTGGTTTCATAGTTTTGGGGCAATGATCACTTGAACCTGACGATCTGAGCTCTGGTTGCACAGTACAAGATGCCAAAGTTAATCCTGGGACATTCTGGAAAAGGAGAAGCCAAGGCCAATAAGTCTATCATGGGGACCACTCCAGAAATCTCACTTTCTCTCTTTACCCCGCATCCTTAAAGATCCCGCTACCCCTAGCACAAGCACTATTCTGGCACCAAGTTTGTGCTGAGACGGGCCTTTAATTAATGCCCAAAAAATAACACTGGAGAAGGAAAGGGTGAGACGAAAGAGGAACACTGTGAATGAGGAACTTACCTGACCCATCTCTTATCTCAGACAAATCACAATATGTAAACGTGTGTACCATTTTGATAGCCTTTGCAGTTTAATCACACATTTTTACTGAATTACTTTTAAAAACAAAAACATTTTAATCTATTGTTCAGTTCACAGCTATTAAAATCAAGCCTGTAAGACATCTGCATAATCCTATTTTTTTTTAATTACTTATCAGTCAAAGTGAAATCATTTATCTAGGGACTAAATTAATTCCTATTTGGCCTCAGACTCGGGGAAAATGTTTGGCAAAGTTAGAGCAAAAGTGCTAATACTTGCTTAGAAAGCAATCAAGGACATTATAAAGGCAGAAAAACTTGAAAGCCAATAGAACAGAACAAAACATAACGTTCTAATTGTCCAGGCTGAGGTGAGTCTCCTAGGAAATTATTTTTTAAGGCTTTATAGAGAATGCAAATGAAAGAGGACTCTCACCATGTGATTAGAAGGTCCAAGAGCCTCCCTGCCATTTATTTGAGGCTTCCAGACTTGTCCTTCCCTGCTTTGATATTCATGAACATCATAAATACATAACACAGTCAGAAGATACCTCAAAGACTCTCGTCGCCTCTGAAGCCACACAGGGTTGTTGGTACAGCAGCAGGTGTGAGCTGAGAAAATGCTCTAGGCCAGGCTTAAGCAGTTCGATGGAAAGGCAGTTTGAGCTAGCTGCTGTGGGGTTGTCAGTACTCCTCAGCTCAAATCAAGCTGGGTCGTCCTAGTGCGTCTTAGAGGGGAACAGTATTCCTTTGTCATTTGGTTGCTTTTTTTTCCACGTTAAAACTGGAAGGGAAAGTCAGAGACAGGATTACCATTGTGTTTTGTTTAAACAAAGCTTACAGAGCCTCTCAGGCCTGTTGAAGGAAACACAGACATGGCCTTTTGCAGTTCTGCACAATTGCTTGTATGTAAGCTTGAGATTGCAATCAAGGAAGCTGAACTTTCTAGAAGTCAGGCTACCTATTTAGAAAAGATTTATAATTAACTCAAAAGAGGTTAGTTCTTGACCTGGACAATGATTCTATAATACTCACAGCATATCAGCATCATATGTACTAGGTACCACATAGCATCAAACAGTATTCAGAGGACTATGTAGCCAAATTTATTTGTGTACACATTTAATTAAACCACTAATCAGATTTTAATCACTTTAAAGTTATTGTTTTCCATTTATCTCTGTCAGAAGTAATTTGATCTGTTTTCCTCAGGTCCTGGACACTTATTTGTACTTACTTTTCTTCCAATTTCCTTCATTTTTAATATTTGACAACTTATTAGCATCACCATTATTAGATAAATAAGTGAAAGAAACTTAGTCCAGTCAATTTTGAAACTGAAGTTGAATGAGCTAATACAGATGAAGATGACTCACACTGGTGACTGGTGTGAGCCTACATGTTGTTCTTAGGGGTTTCGGTGATGGTATACATGTCCAATGGGATTCAGAAAACTTATTTCTGTAAAGGGCTAGATAGTCAACGTTAGGAATTGTTGAGTGAGTCAGTCATGACCACAACTATTCAATTCTGCTGTAGTGGAAATATCTTTTTCCAATACACTTTATTTAGCAAAGCAGTCATTGGACTAAATCTGGCTGAGTAGTGATGGCTAGTCAAAGCCCCTGTCTTTTATTATTTATTATTTATCTTATTAAAAAATCAGGGAGTAGTTTCATTCCTCCACCAACTGTCAATCATAACAGAGACTGGAGATTTAGCCATCTCCATTTGTAGATCAGAAAACAATGGAGCTGAGCAAGTTTCAGTCCTGAAGATTTACATGAACTTCAGGGAACCTTTGCTTTGCTTTTGTGGGTTCACAGAGTATAACATACACCAAGGCAGCAGACTCTGGGGATCAGCAGCCTCTGTACTCTGATCTGGAGGACTCTCCACCCTGGAAGTCCTAAGTTGCATTGTTTATATCCCAGGGTGTGTGAGCTACACAAGCTCAAGGCCTGGCTCCTGAAAGGAGCTTAAGAAGAGAAAACCTGTCCAACATCTGTGTTTTCTCCTATTTGCCATCCAGATCTATTCGGCCCTTTTCTCTTCTCTGTTCTTTCTCAAGCCATTGGGCCTTTACTGTATGCATCAACAAGGTTCACTTGACTTCTGGCTTCTGGTCAGGATAGATAAAGGAAAGTATTAGACCAGTGGATAGGTAAATTAGATGTCCCGGAATTACTGCCATATTCTAGCCTTGGTGCAAGTTCAGAAAGGGGTTGTATCCAAGCACAACTAAAATGGCACAGGCAAAGAGCTCAGCCAGTTTCTTTTGGGCCTGTTTACAGTCAGTCACCAGGCAGTCTTCTTTAGTGTCCAAGCGCAAAGTTCTTTACTGCAGTGAATCCTACTGCTTCCAGGAAGTCTGACTACTCTCTCCCTAGAAATCATAAATACAATAATATCTTAGGCCTTAAGGGCTGTCTGAAAGTAAGTTTTGAACACTTTATTAAACATAAGAAGGTATCAGAGTCAAGGTGATGCAGGATGAGCCAAACACAGAGGAATAGTAGGCAAAGGAGGCCTTTGAAAGCCTAGAATTAACCAGGAACAGAAAATAACAGATCTACTCATACTACATACATGTCAGAATTGCTACCCCTGTGAAGGAAAAAAGTGATCTACACCTGGTAAAGTTAAACAAGGATTATTAAAAACAAAAGCAAATGTATTAAGAGATTTGATACAGAGTAAATTCAAGCACACATAACAACAGCATATTATTGGGAAAGGTGTTAGAATAAGGGTTTCTAGGATCCAAGACTTTACTGAAGGGTAGCTCAGGTAGTAATCTGTTAGAAATCAAAAATATGGCAACACAATACAGAAAGGTAACTTCCTAGTTCATAAAATATTTGTTTGATGCATACCAACAAAAAGGATAAGGGGAATTGAGAAAAGGGAAATAAATTACTAATTAGAGAAGATTACAATCAATTTAAACCAAAATATTTTAGTAATTGCATTAAAAATAAATTAATCACCTACTTTAGTTACAAGTATTGTTTCTTCTATGGAGTTTTAAAATTGTTGACTAGCTACAAACCCTTTTAAGTCTACATACTTGAAATAGGAGTTTATATAAATCTGAAAAAAAATGATGAAAGAAAAGTTAAGCCAAAAATTCAAATCTAATAGCAATAAAATTTAAAAAGTTATTGTAAGGTAGAGAGTTAAATAAAAATGGTTGTTACATAAAGAAAGATGTGTTACATTCAACAGAAATATATATTGTCAAACTCCAGGTTTACAATAAAACTAAACTATGCAGACAGTCTGCTAAGATGCCCAAGATTGTAGTAGACAAATTGCCAGAATAGAGAGCAGAGAAAGTGACACATAGATCATCACACTTCACTATGACAAAGAAAACACTTTGAAAAATTATCGCGGGACAACCAGACACACATGAATAGAGATAAATTAATTCTCAATCTTATACTTCACACAAAACTCTATTCCAGGTGAATCATGTGTTATAATATGAAAAACAGAAGCAGTGAGAACAGCAACTTAACTTTCTGAAAAGATTACAGAAAATGTTTCCATGCCTACATATGTGTGTGTGTGTGTGTGTGTGTAGTTTTTTTTTAAAAAAAAATACTTTTCAAAAATAAACAATTTCTTTTTTGAAAATAAAACAATTTCACTGTGAGGTATATAGGAGGGGTGGAAAAACACACATTTGGAGCTTGGAAAATAATTCCTGGGGGTCACTTGTCTCCCGATATTTTGGGTGAATCTGGGAACCAAATTCAGATTATGAGGCCTGGGCACAATACACCTATACCAGCCAAGCCATCTCACTAGCCCAAGAATTTCTTTTCAGAAAAATACCTGTAAGGTTTCAGATCATGCCAAAATGAGAAATTTTGTTGCAGTATTAAAAATCAACTAAGTGGTATTCAAAATACATAAAAAAACTCAATAAATAATTAACTCAATAAAAAAGATAGGTAGAGAAAGAAAAATGTATACTTGTAGAGGCATGCCATATAACCTAAAGAAAAACCTATTTTTAAAAAAAGACTTGGTGAAACGAACTAGACTAACATTCCAGTATACAGTTGCTAGACTTCAACACACTAAAAACCTTACTGTTTCTACTACCGGAGAATTTTAGGTGCTACTGATTTTGAGTGTAATGGCATGACCCTGGACTATGATTGTTATGTCACTACACTTGAGGATGGCCTTTGTTGTACAGCAAATGGTCCTCATTGTAGACCCATGACATCAGTATCCTTGGAACAATGATATGACAGTCCTGTGGATGCTCTAGACTTCAGATGCAGCCCTTGTAGTTTAATGTCTTCACCATGATTCCTCTGCTTGCTAAGGTTTAAGAAACATGGGCACTCACATAGGTAGAAGGTCAGTTGCACATATCAATGCATGTCAGTGACTTTCTTTCAAAGGATAAGGTGGAATAAGCCTGGGGATATGTCCAACTATATGAATGTGACTACTGAGCACCTTTTACCAGGAATATCACTAGAGATATCAGTAAGAAACCATATCTTTCAAAATTATTAAAATGAATGATTTTTTTTAATGTTTCTATCACAAAGAAATAATGTGTGAGGACAAAGATATGTCTCTCCTGGTATAAGATTTATTTTAAATTATGTGTATGTGTGCATCTACATCCATGAATACAGTGTCCTCAGAGGTCAGAACACATTGGTTCTCCTGGAGCTGAAGCTACAGGTAGTTGTCGGGTATCCTATGTGAGTTCTGGGAAGTGAACTAAGGATCTCTCCAAAAGCAGTACATGCTCTTAACTGCTGAACAATCTTTCAGTTATTTCCAAAGATTAAAAATTACAGAATAGGCATTGATCCAAACATCCTATAGCATCAAATAAATATTTGAATTGTATGACTACTAATCAATTAATTTTTAAAGCATGTTTTAAAAGTGTTAGTCTTACTTTAATCTCCTCTCTCTCACTTGCTGTTTCTTGAGGCTCCATGAAGGAAGGATTCCAGCTGACTTACATACAGAGAGAAATGTCAGAACAAGTTCTTCCTTCAGTCCAAGTAAGCTTGGGAACAAGCTTTGAAGACTGGGATTCATGTGAAACAATATCCTTAGCACACATCTTCACCACAGTCCTGGAAAGAAACTAGCTAAGCTCCTTCTAAATGGTTCAGACCCATGGGATCTAGCAGGTAATAAATATGTGCTATTTTAATCCGTAAGTCTGTTGTGCCATGTTATATAGCAGTGGAGTACTAAGATTGAATGTATTATAATCAAAACCTGAAAAAGGAATTCTTCAAGAGATTCATTTTACTGAAGTGCCATTGAAGGAAGAAGAAAGGGGTAAGAAAAAGAAGTCTTCAAGGATTAGATCTCAGTTATGGAATTATTTTAGTCTATTGTCAATGTAAAGCACTGGAGCATCCATGCTTTCTCTGCTACCAGTGAGGGAAATGGCCTTTAAAGCCATAGTCAACATGACAGCTACAGGTATAGGGGACCCCATGGCCTCCTGGGATAAAATTCTCACTTGACAAAGGCAACATTCTACTTAAATGGATATCTGTGGCCTATACCATCTAAAACTTATAGTACTTGATAAAGGAGATATAGGAGACAGTGTAGAGAATGAACTGCATCCATCAGTGTAGCTGACACAGACTTTAAAGGAAAGCAAAGAACAGGGCAACAGAAAATTCAGCAGAGGTGCAAAGAACATTGCAGAGACTTTCTGTGGTATGCTATGTTTTTTATGCTATGTGGTAGTGACACAAAGCAATTTTTCATACCAGTGTTATCTTAGGCATTTCTCTGTGTCTATGGAAATTCAAAAGAAAATAAACAATTTTAAATTCTCCTAAGCAGAATTGAATCTCTAAGCTGAGACAAATATAGGGAGTACCTAAGTTTTCATTTACCTCTCTTACACTGTGTGACAATTCATTGCACTGTGGTATATCCAATACATTTTAATATCACCATCGTTTCTAGTATATTCTGGTTCTTCTCAGAGGAAGACTTGAGAACAAATTCCCACACAATCTGGTTAACAAACCTTAAGCCACACTCCTGTAGGTTGAACAAAAAACTTGCTTTGGGATTGGGAAAGAGAAAAGATGCACTAAAAATGATGTTGTTTTAGAAAAATAAAAAAATATTGCTCATAAGCATGTACAAAAAAATGGAATTACTGCTATTGCTCAAGGAGCTTTCCTGGTGAAGGTGATCCTTTACATTCTAATTATTCTAATTCTCTAATAAAAGAGAAGAAAGCATTGAAATAAAGACTTTTCTAGGAGGTAGGTTGTCACCAGATAAACTTTAAAACATGAATTCCAGACTTCAAATTAAAAAGGAAAAATTATTAGGCAGGATTGAGCAAGTCACTCAGGTTATTTTTGGTTGAAATTAGTAGTAATTTTCTATAATATCTGTTGTGGGATAATGCTCTTGTACCCTGTAAAGATTTGTCACTTGTATTGGTTTAATAAAACATTGTTTGCACAGTAACCAGGCAGGAAGTCTAGGCAGGGTGACCACACTAGGAGAATTCTGGGAAGAGGAAAAGTTCAGTCTGCAGTTGCAACCCAGATGCAGAGGAATCAAGATGAAAATGTTGCACTGAGAAAAGGTACCAAGTCATGTGGCTAAACATAGATAAGAATTATAGTTTAATTTAAGGTATAAGTTCTAGATAATAATAAGCCTGAGCTAATAGGTCCATTTATAATTAATATAAGCCTCTGTGTGTTTCTTTGGGAATGAATGTCTGTGGGACCGAACAGGACTGAAACTTCATCTTCAGCTTCTCAGCCATCCTGTGCAGATCTTGTCTGCTGGACCTGGGATCTGATGAACTGAAAGATTAGGGTGAAGAATAGTCTAATACTGTAGACAACTTTACTTCAGTTTCAGTGTTTTTTTATATCCGAATGTAACATAGAAGGTAATGATCCAAGGAAGGTTATTTGAGTTCAGGATGACATGATCAGAAATGCATAATCAGAAAAAATATATAAATAAATATCCATAAGCTGATGTGGGATTCCCCTCTGTATGCTGTGAATATGTTTTATTATTGTTGATTAATAAAAAAGCTATTTCGGTCAATGGCTTAGCAGAATAAAGTCAGGTGGGAAATCTGAACAGAGATAAAAAGAGAGACTAGGTGGAGTCAGGGAAATGCCATGTAGCTGCCAAAGGAGAAAGACTCTGCCACTAGAAACTTTCTGGTAAGCCACGGCCTCATGAAAATACACAGATTAATAGAAATGGGTTATTGTAAGATGTAAGAGCTAGCTAGAAATATGTCTGAATCACTGACTAAGCAGCGCTATAATTAATACAGTTTCTGTATGATTATTTGGGCCTGGGCAGCTGGGAACAAATGAGCAGTCTCTGTTTACAATAAGCGCATACTAAATATTAACAGGGCGGCTATTTTTCAGAATTGTCTCAAGATAGAACAAGTGAAACACTATTGTCTGACACATTCTATGGATTATATCTGGGAAAGTATGGAAACAAGGCAAAGGGCCCTTTCCAGATTCAGGGTACAGTCACAGGATGCTTAGATATCCAAAAGAATAAACATGTCTTATGAACTGAATATAAAATGTAACACAGGAAGCTTGAAATAATGTCCAAAAACAATCCAGAGAACAAAAGGCTCTCTGCCTTGTGTCCTGGAACCTCAACACCCTGTGCATCTTTCCTTTGACTGTGTTCTGACACTCTAGTTTCTCATGGTTTTTGAATAATGTGATAAAAACCATCAGAGAGATTCAAATGTGATACTCAGCTATGTTCCACACACTCTATGAAAGATTCCAAGCAGGACAGTAATGACTAGCAGATATGTATATCAATGTCTTTTCAAGACATTTCCTTTTTGTAAAGATAAAAGAGAAGTTGAAAGGTCAAAAGGTAAGAACAGCTAAAGAAATGAGTGTGTGAGAAAACTTCAACATGGCCAAAACTAAGGAGGGTTGACTCATTTTCCAGCTAAATTTTCAAGACATAATGGAAAGAAGGGGACAGAAAGGTTTTCAGATTAAAGAAGTGATTCACAGTATCTGAAGAGTGAACCCCAAAAGGCAGTGTCTGAATCTTAGAGATGCAGAAGAGACAGCAAAGATGATATTAACAGGTCCCTCTGTGGGGTCTCAGTTTCCTCTTGTGTAGCTTAAGGGACATGCACTGATTGAACCCCTTTGTAGGGACACTATCAAATAAGATCGTCTGCACACACACATTTGTAAGATACTCTATTATTTAAAATATCAAATGTATTTTTGTAGACTTCTCAAAATAACTTTTGGTTTAATGAGCTGAAAAGAAAGATCTTTTTTTTTTCTAAGTCTTTGCAAGTCTCATTTCTTAACATCTTAAATACAGTTAATTTTAAAGAGTAATGTTATGGAGAAATCCCAAATGTGCTGGCCCTAATACTGAAAGCAAGCAGAAAAGATTCTCACTTGGAAATATTTTGTGCCATTATTCCAAGCCACAAGTCAGGCTCACCCTTACAGAAACGACAGCTCCCCAGGTGAAGCCTTTCCTTCCTCACTAAGTGGATCATGAATCAGTGTTAGCCCATGCTGTTCCACCCCATTGAGTCCAGAACATCCGGCAGCTTCCAGATTCACCAAACCACCGAGCACAGCAGACAATTCCCTGTAAGCTGATTCAAGTACTGAAGAGCAGTGGGCTAGAACTTTCCCCCAAAACCTGGAGTTCAATGATGTGCAGACTTTATTCTTCTTCAGAAAAATAGCTCAGGCTCTGTATTGCTTCTACAAGTTTATTAAGACACATTTCAAATTTGAGTAACTTTTTATTCTTTGCTGTTGGTTTACATCTACTTGGTTTTAACATATATGTTGGTATAGTAATTGGAACATTTGTTTCTTATCTTTCTAAATACTTTTAACCAGTTATTTGAAAATAAATTGTTTTATGTAAACAAGGTGGTAAAATTTAAAGGTGATAGATAATGGGCGTAAAAGTATATCAAAGATGTAGTGCTGAGAAATTATCAACTACCCAATTACTACCCTAGGACAGGTTATAATTACAGAATGAAAGGGGCAGGGGTGGGAAAGGGAGAAAGGGCACAAAAGAGACTGGGTGGAAGTAGAGAGTGAGGGAAAGGGAGAGAGGAGGGAGCAGGAAGAAAGAAGATAAAGACATTAATTGAAAAGAGGGAACTTAACCGAATTTAAATAATAAAGATATATAAGTTTGGAAAGGCTACAGCAGAATATTATGCAAGAGGGGGGATCATCATTGAGACCAAACTGGAAGAAAGAACACTATGAGAACTTGGATCTTGGACAGCTAAAGGAAAAAAAAAATACTAAGGGATACAAATCAGGCTAAGGTGACTGGCTTTCAGCTTTGCTGATTATACTCTCTGACAGTCACCAATATTTCCTTTTGTAATGGATATGCAAACACTGTCATTTTAATTCTGTAGACAGTCATTATTTTGGTTTTGGTTTTTTGAGACAGGGCTTCTTCCTCAGAGATACACCTGCCTCTGCCTCCCAAGTGCTGGGATTAAAGGTGTGCGCTGCCGCCACCACCACCTAGTTTAATTCTGTAGACATTCTTAGATTATATGAGATGTAAATTCTTGAAATTCATTAGATTAGAATCCCAGCTGAGATTCAAAAGCTGACTGATGACAGAGTCATGACCATTCACATGCCCAGTTGATCTTGAAGACATTGCAATATGAGAGTTTGGAAGGCACTCAGTGCTTGGGACTGCCCTACGGAAAGACTTATTTCCTCTCCATAAAGCATGGCTAGATATGTTACATGCCACAACGTTGCATGTTTTCATATTTTATTTTACATTTTTCCACAGTTATCTGGAAGGATAAGTTAGGTAGCAACCTACAAAATACATAAAGTACTCTAAGAGGGCATTGACATTAGCACAAGTATCCAGTCAGTTTTGGAGGAGATCTATTCAATATTTTAGTTTCTTTGAATGTCAATAACATTAGAGTAAGTAAAGTCATAGGTACTGACTATAAAACTCAAAGTTGATAATTTCTTGGTAAAACCTTAGAAAAATACAGCAAGAAAATAAAAGATATCTGGTCCTACCTCTGAAGAAGACTTTTACTACCAATCCAATGCAAGATTATCTCCTCAATATACTGTCAAAAACAAAAAAAAAAAAACACTCATGAAGTTTTGGAAATTCTTGTGGTCCCTATAAAGAAAACCATCATCATAACAATTGGTTGAAAAGACATTTGCTCATGTCTCTCCAAAAATAGTGTCACACAAAGTGAGTTTTATGGTATCCTAGGAATCTCTACTTCCTGACCTGGCATTAGAAACCATGAATGGGACAAAACCATGGAAGCGTGGTTTATGCAGTACTTATAAGAATGTGGCTGGTTAGATTAGTCTCTGTTGTCTTATCTGAGAACATTGAGCTATGCCATCATGAATCCTTAATTCTTGTATTCAAGACGCCTAAAGAAGTAGCAGCATGTGGTTTACACCAATTCCTCTGCCAGCTCGAAAAGTCATTTGACCTCCTTGAACCATGGCTTCTGTGGCCTCAGATGCCAGTACTGCTTCATAGAATCAACCACTTTCTTAGGAGGCTCCCTTCACGTGGGACACTGACATACCTTGCTCCTTTCATTGCTCCCTTTGAAAGCACTGTCCTTGTAAATTAATTGAAATAGTTTTACCTTTTATATCCTAGAGGCTTTGACGGCAGGGGTGTCAGACTCCAGGCACCTTTCCTATTGTCCCATTACAGCTTCTCTTCAGATACACTAATTTCTTCAACAACTTCCTCAGCTTTTCCCGTTTGTTTTGCATTTCATCTGCACTCACAATCTCAAACTACACATTTTACACCCTCCTTCTCTGCTCTTTACTCTCAGTTCACACAGTCAGTCTGGCTAAAAGCAGTGAGCAGTGACCACGACAAAACCTAAACAGATAACATTGAAATACATGAGTCTGTTATTTTAAAATTCAGCCTTATCTAAGTTTTCAGTCTGTGGCAAAGCAGACACAGGTTCTTTGCCATTATGTAACATGAATGACTTCTATCCCTGTTCCTAATAAAATGCTTGTTACCCCCTAAAACTTTATGGACAGATTTTATTGTCTATGCTTGTTTTAGCATTCTATACTTCTAACTGCCACCAACATTGCCCTTTAAACAGAGATTTCAATAATCTGGGAAGGTCTAGCACACATTTCCATACTTCCAAATTGTACCTATAAACTAATTCCTAAGGCACTCATGCTCAGTTTAATGAAAGCAGTGACTCCATATTTACAGTCACTTTTCTGTATTAGTTACTTTTCTCAGGGATGTGACAGAATAGCTGATAGGAAGGTGTAAAGGATAAAAAGTTTAGTTCGTTCACAGTTTCAGAGGGTCTCAGTCTATCACTTCAAGAAGGCACGCAAGTGTCTATCATACATGATTCCAAGAGCATAAAGCAGCAGCTCTTCCCACTATGAATAACTAGGAACCACAGGGAGTCCTAGGAACTCTAGGCAGGGTACAACTCACAAATATTTACCCCTAGTGGCCTGCCTCCATCACCTGTGTCCCACCTCTGAAAGTCACAGTGGCCTCCCAAAATAAAACACATCCTGGGGACTAAGTACTAGAAACGTGACTCAAAACCTAATACCCTCTGAATCCATAAATATTTACTTATACCAATACGAGCCACTAACTTATATTCATTACTAAAATTCATAAGAAATATAAAAAGAAAAGCATGTTAATAATTCATTTAAATAAAATAAATGCAGTAAAACAATTTATAAAGGGGGGCTAACAGGATGGGTCAATTTAAGCAGTTTAAGCAGTCTGCCCCAAATATGACAACCTGAGTTCAATAATTGGGACCCACATGATAAAAAGGGGCAACTGACATCTGCTAGTGTCACGGAATGACCCTAAACCCCACTGTCTCCTAAGCAAATATTCATGCGGTCTTGTCTTCTTGCCTCTATTGTCAATATATATATATATATATATATATATATTTGCAAATTTCACTTTACCACAGGGCCAGTGGTTCTCCAGTATGAGGTGAACCGGGACCTGTACATAAGTAAACAACCCAAAGGCACCTCACCAGAGCCGGACTTGCTGTGAACCAAAGTACGACGTAACCTAGTGTTTAAAACTGATTTAAGTGCTGAAACTCACCTCGAACCTAAACCTTGCTCTTCAGCTTAATACTGGCTTATCCTACTACATATTGATATCTCTACTTGAGTGTGAAAACATATCTCACATCTGGCACATCCAAGGGTCACCTCATCTGCTCATGCCCAGCCACACCTCTTCCCCTAGCTGTCTTCATCCAGCCGCCTAAGTGGCTTGGGCTCTCACCCTTTTCTTGCTGTTCTCCCTCCCTTCTTCATCACCTTTTGCCAATCTTCTCTCATCTTGTTCTTGTCCAACATATTGCAATACTGTTTCTTATCCACAAAGACAGAGAATCGGTTTTAATCACTTCCAAACCAATTAACCATATGTTCACAGTCATCACTAGCTCTTGTTGGAATTACTGAGGGAGGGGGAAATCTTTTAAGAATTTTCCCTGCTTCCACATATTCTGCACTCAGTTACCCAATTTAAACAAGAAGGATGATGTCATCTCAATGCATCTAAACTTTCAGTTTCTCAGGCAAAGAGTCGGAAGTCTACAGTTTAGATGTTTGGATTTCATTATCTCTTCCCCCTTAGCCACACCTTCAGGCCCTCCAACACAGCGGTTTAGTCCCATGACTACATTGAAATTTAGTTTTATAATCCCCAGTAGACTCTTTTTACCTGTCTTCTTTCTCCCAAGACACCTCATGGCATTGAGATATTGGTATGGTTTTCTCCATCGATGTCCTTTAATCTCCATCAATCATCACTCTGAGTAAACATTCATTTTATTTTTTAATTATTTTTTAATTATTTCTTGAGAATCACATATGTGATCTCTGTACTTAGACCATTTCCAGCCATTTCTCTCCACATCCCAACTCTTCCCATGACTCCCCACTTCCTCTCCAACTTGTTAAATTTCCTTCTTTGTTATCGTTACACACACACACACACACACACACACACACCACATCACACTATACTACATGTGTACATACAACCTGCTGCATCTATTTAGTCTTGCTGGGTGGTACGTGTGTGGGCTTATCAGTGCATTCTATTTCAAGTACACTTTCAATACTGTATATTTCCAGCACGTTTCTTGGTATTCTTCTCTGTTTCATTTCACAAAATATCAGTGATCAACTGTAAAGGATTTTTATATTTTTTTCTCTGTGACTTTTTCCTATTGTCTATTTCTCTTACAAAAATGTAATTCCACAGGATAAGAATATTTTTCACTGCTTTAATTTTGTATTTCTAGTGCCTGACACATTTTTTTCATATAATGAATGGAAAAATGCATTTTTAAAAGTATATTGTCCAGAACATCATTATATAGTTTACTATTAAAAACCCAGATGAGGGCTAGGAATTTACTTTTTTTAAAGGCTTTGCTGGAAGCTTTTTGTTACCATGATAAAATATCTGAACAAAACAACTGAAAAGATTTATTTTGGCTTCATTGCCTTTAAGCCTATCGCAAAGCAGAGCCCCATGCTGAAGGGCATGGTAGAGGAACTTCATATGGCAGGTGACATGTGGAAAATAAGGATCAAGTCCAAAATATATCCTTTACAGTCACATAACTTCTGAAAGACCCTGCCTTCTCAGTAGTCCATTCACCCATGAATAGAGTATATAAATCCTTTGATCAGGCAAGAGACCTTATAATCCAATTACCTCTCAATAACACCATAGTATGGGAACTAAGCCCTTAAACATGGTCCTTTGGTGGCAGTTCATAAACAAAAATTTGAAGGCTCTGAAAAAATTATAATTCAACTAGTTTAATATTTTATTTTCATAATGTAGTAATCAGAGGTTGGTATAAGAGCAAATTAAGCAGGCACATGAGTTAAGTCCTAGGAGTAATAGTAGGCCATAGGGTAAAACAAAAAACTGTTGTCTACAAATTAGAAACTAATTTGATATTATTCACTGTGATGTTAATACTAATATCAACTTGACACACTGGGAATCATTGAGTGAGTTACAAAATCTCAAGAGAGACTGTCTCCCTCAGACTGGTCTGTGGGAATGTCTGTGGGGCATTTTCTTGATCACATTAATTATTACAGCAAAACCCACCCTAAATGTGCACATCCCCTTCTGGTATCAGTCCAGATAAATTGGTATAGAAGACAGAAAGCTTCTGTGTTTTGCTTATCTTGTGTTTACTCTTGCTGACAGGTTCATCAGCCCAAATACTGCCACTCTGATTCCATAACTGATATTAGAACCAGCTCATCTGGACTTCAAATGTGGAGTAAAGACCAGCAGCTCTCCAGGAATATTCTAGTCCCTTGGCACCAGATTTGGATGAGTTAGGAATGGAATGTCATAACTAAACAACTACTGGGTTCTCATCTTCTTGGCTATGGGAATAATAATCATTAGATTATTCAGACAACATGATATGAACCAATCTTATAAATTCTTTTGGTTCTGTTCCTTCAGTGAATCTTGATTAAAATACTCACATAGAAAATTAACATGGATATGTTTATTCATTGATAAACTTGTATGTAATAGAGATCTCATAACAGACAAAAAATCAAAGTAATGACTGACTGAGTGGCAGTCAGGCTAGGCTGGTTGGGCTGATAATGTCATGGAGAATAGGAATGATCCCCTTTCTGACTGACTTTTAAAGTTTGTTGCTGGTCCCCTTTCCTGACATGGGAAGCAGATCAGAGAGAGTTTAGTGAAGAGAGATCAGGGAGCTGTGGAAAGAACATTTTGGCTACTTTCAGATTTGGGGTAAATTCAGGTTGATCTGGCAAGAAAGTAGATATTAAGAGGCAAATTCAAGATACATATTTAAATTGCCAATACTATTTGATAATCACCTCCGTAGTGTGTAGTTTGAATCTTCAATAGAGATGGAATACTCCAATATTATGTTTACAAAGAAAAATATGCCCAATGCATAGCAATTAGAAACATCAGTGGTAGAAGTGACCAAACACTACATAGAATGAAGGTAAATTTGACATCTTAATTTACATGTGGAGACAATTGCATAAATTTTTACCTCCCCCCCGCCCATACAAAGGATTAAAGACCAATGTCACTCTGTGACCAGCATTGGTGTTCATACATGCACATTGTCTGAAAGGCCACTTAACTCAGGTATAGGTCAATTGGAGAAAATATTCTTAAAATACATCCCTGATAGACATCTTACCATTTTTTCTAATAAAAGTGGTCCCTGACCACAGAAAGGAGACTGCTTCATTATTCCCTGTTCTCAGGGTTAGATTACAGGAAGGCTATCAACATTGTACCTGTTCAAGTAGGTGAACTTGGAATACTTAACTGATGTGATTCACATGAAAATATAACAGGCTTGATGTTGCTTAATGTAGAAATACATCATTATTTTAAAACAATTGGGTGGGTACACAGTTCTTCAGTTTTACCACAGAAATTCTTGAGCCATGTAACTTTGTATTCACTCTCTCTAAAAGTCTTTGTTGCCAAGATGATGCATAAAAGCTTAGAGGTCAGGCATTCTCTCGGCATTTCACTTTTGAGGTGACTTTTCTGGATTGCAGGACACTTAACCCCAATCAAGTCTGCTCTCCTCCACAAGTGTATACTGCAAAGCTTCACAGGTATTGGCATGATTACAAGAAGTGGTCCTCTTGGATTTAAAGTACCCCAGTTTCATATCAAATACAACAACACTATGCCAAAATATGAGAATCATTAGCATATATGCCATTTCTTATAAGCCTGCAGTTTGAGAACTGAATTATGAATCAGGGTGTAATTTGAAATAATGACACACAGTTTTATTGTAACTGTTCCCAGAACCCCAACCCCCTTAAAGAGCCAAAGCATTCTAGAATATGGTACATCAGAGGGCTTTACATTACCAGAACAAATAGTATTGAATTATTGTATAATGAAAAAACTGTAATTGAGGCTCAAATGCTATGTTTTGTTGAACAGAGAACTCTCTCTCTCTGTCTCCCTCTGTCTCTCTCTGTCTCTCTCTCTGTCTCTCTCTCTCTCTCTCTGTCACACACACACACACACACACACACACAATATCTCTTGATTATCTACATGCACATGAGATTTATTTCCAGCATTCTTCCTTGATCCCAGTAAGAGCAGAAATTATATTCAGCCCTGATTGAAGGAGTCATCTGTCTTCTAGTTCTACTTCCTGATCAAGTTAAAAATGATTGCATACAATTCTGTCATTACCAGTGTTGTTGTATCTGTAGAAATGTTACAATGTAAGAGATGGCCCTGTTCCCTTGTACAACACTATCCAACATCAGCGTGTTCCAGTCCTAGAATACTAATAATTTCCATTCTCTAGAGGGAAAAAGTAGAACACATATTGTATTATCATCATCTTATATGATATATAATATTAATGTGTATAATATTAACATCATATTATACACATGATATAAATACATTGTCATGGTTTGGTAACTGTGAACTTGCCCTTGAAGACTAGAAAAGCATTTTTCACTGGAACAAATCAGCAAGAGCACCACTGACAACCGAAACAGCGCATACAAAAGCACTGAAAAGAGAGAACTGTGAAAAACAAGCCAAAAAGCTAAATGCATAAAAACCAAGAGGTAACTCTAGTAAGAAAGGGCTCCAGCTATGAGCTGTGTGCAGCTCAAATGATACTGGGTTTTTATCTTACAATGACGGATTTTCTGCAACAAGGAGTATAACCAGATCAGCATTATACACTGATCATGAAGTGAAGATTATCGCAACCAGAATATTCAGAATCCATGTGTGTTGAATTGCTCCTTGCCTTGTCATATACTTTACACAAAAGTACTATGATAATATAACACTTCAAATATAGCTACATAGAGAGAGAGAGAAAGAGAGAGAGAGAGAGACCTCTTGTCTTGCTTCAGCAATTAGACACAATTAAAAGTAAATACCATCACAAATCTTTTACGATACTTAAAAGTGATATTTCTGTAAAAAAGAAAAAGTCAGGATAAGTTAATTAGCACCATCATCCTATACAGCAAAACTGTATAGAACTGTATATGCACTACAGGAATTGATAGAGACATGATTTTTTAATTTTGTACTAGGCACTATTTTCTCCTTAGTTATTATTGAAAATGTTGTCACATTTTCAAAATCTTTATAAATATTACATCGCTTTCAAGTTCAGTATCTCATATAACCAACATGGCATCCCAGCCAGGTTGTCAACAGGTGTGCAGAAACCATGCTTTACTTCCGACTTTTTTTAATATAGTAACAAGACTATGAATTTAAGAAGTTACAAAATCAAGTCATATTTCTAGAACTTTTATTTTCCACATTAGAGTTTATTTCAGTTTTCCACTGAATACTACATCTGAAGGAAAGTAATGAACCATGCACAGCCTATGCTATTACAACCAAGTAGTTTTGCAAGCAGCTGGCTCATTTTTTGATTGACTGGCCAAGCTTCCCTCAAGACCTCCATTCAGTTTCTGGTCTCAGATACTGGAAAGTCAGGTAAAGCAGATCATTATAAAGTCAAGCCCATGGGACACTCTGACCTTCACCACAATCTTAGCCAAACTTTATCTTTCATCTGGCTTCTTTTCACTCTGCTTGCTCCTCCCCTAGCATTACTTCTCTTCCCATGGTTTAATTGTGTTCTTAAGAATACTAGCATCATAAGAAAAACAACTTTACATTCATATAATATTTTTCTTCTATATACTCAAAAAGGTTTTGGCAATTGCTTCAGGGGATTGGTAGAAAGACGTTGTAGTACAACTGCCTTTCCTTCTAGTCTAAGCTGTTTGACTCTGATGTTTTCCCTTTTGGATCCTCTGTACCTACCAAGTGATAACAGAAAGAACATAAGGAATGAAGATGGCATTTAATCCTATAATTAACATTCTGTGTTATCACATTTGATTTATAAGGGAATTAGGCTTAAAGACCTGAATGCTAATTCCAAACTTTAGTGATAGCAAACTATTGGGCAGTTCAGCTTTCTGAGTTTGCCTATGGGTTGGAAACCATCACTCTTCTGTGCACAACTAACACCCATGTGCAGCACGAAAGCTGCAGTATCAAGCACTTGAATTACACAGTAGTCAAGCTAGATAATTAAATTTCCCTTCCAGAAAGAATATGTCCCTGCTGAGGAAACCTTATTGCATACTGCTGTTCGCAGTGACCATTATTAAATTTGTAGGACATGTCCCCATATTATAAAGATTCATTCGAAAGTTATCATTACACAATGCAATAAGGTTAGAAAATGAAGCAAAAAAATTCCAGCAAAGTTTGAAGAAAGATGTGAGATGCTCTCAGATGTACTCAACAGAGTCTGCCCTGGCTCTCCATCAGCAGCAAGGAGGACCACAACCCAGAGCTCTTGTCTTTTCTCCATAGTTGATAAAATGTGAAAGTATCTGCTTTGGGAATGTTGCATCAGTCCCTCAAAAGATGTCTTCTCTGCAGATGTACAGGGAACAGGTCTAATAGCGACAGTGAGTCAATCAGGCCTGTGTATGTTTAAAAAACTGCAATTCTTACAGACTGCACTTTGGAGCATATACTACTTTCAATTGTTTCCTCAACTACTGTAGGAACACTGGGATACTTTGTTGTTCTTTTTTATCAAGTTTATGACTCACTATGACATAAAGACAATTTTCTGAAACTCTGACAGTCTCTCAAACTTTTGGGCATAGAACATATATGAAAATCCTGGGGACCTTAAATCTCAGGTCTCCCAATTCTACTTTGAGACAATGCAATACTGAGAGGCGGTGACTCTATCTGACATCCCTTTAAATCCTCAACAGCATCCAGTTCAGACACAGGCTTCAAAGCATGAATGAGAAGAGTTTGTCAGTCACTAAGAATTACTTAACATGTTCGGTATATTGTGCTTTGCATGACAGAAAATAAACTGCTTTAAGAATCCTGTAATGTGCCTAACAGTGGTGGTGCACACCTTTAATCCCAGCACTCAGGAGGCACCCTCAGGCAGGTCATTTTGAGTTCAAGGCCAGCCTGGTAGCAGAGAGAGTTTCAGAACAGTCAGGACTGCATAGAAAAATTCTGTCTATAAAAATCAAAAAAAAAATCTTGTAATGTTTTTGGAGAGACAAGATAAATGCAAAAAAATATTAATACTTTCAAATGTTCAGATACTTAGGCACTTCAGTGTCTCAAAATCCATAATTAAAGCCATAACCATCTATGTAATGTGAATTTAAGGATATTTACCATTTTCTTTGAGCTTATCATATTCAACTTTTTACTGTTCATTTATTTTCCTCTATCATTTCATATTCTTCTATAAAGAACACATTTTCCATCCGTGAGACCAACAAACAGATGCAGAATAAATAGGACACAGAAAATAAATTCTACTCTTTGTTGAATAAAAGAACTTAATAACATATGTGCTCTCAAGTATTTTGCCTGTTCTGTATAGAAATATATATTGATGAAAGACTGTGTACCATATCATTTAAAATAGTAATATATTCTATTGACAACTTCATGGATGAAATTTCAGATAAGTTTGTTTTAATCTACCAAAAAAAACTTAGTTGACCACCTCAAAAATCTGGCTTCTGATTTAATCATAATTTTCACTTTGTCTGGGACTATATCATCTCCCTGAAGCTCACCATCACACAGGACAGGATAAAGTGTTGTATCTTGGAAAAATAAGGCCTTTCACAGATGAGTTCTTACTTACTTTTCCAGCCTAATATTATAGAGGCAGATGGAACTAACTGTTCTAGGATGACATTTGGGAGGTCGTCAAAGAAGGACACCAATATTTAGGCTGAGAATCGATAATTTGCAAGTACTCATTTTAAAAAGCCTCACACAGGCACTCAATTCCAGCTAGCGTCTTAACATCACAACAGCAAGAGAACTTCGATGTTATCAAGAAACCAAAAGCACAGAACTGAGCAAACTGCAGCTGATTGCTTTTTATTAGAATACATCATATATCACAGGGGGTGAAACTCCAGGCAGCTCATTATAAACAGAAGATGAATACAAGAAGACTGCATTTTATCTAAGTTACCCAGCTGATCAATCAATTCAAACGAGACTTTCTATTACAGGGATATCAGCCAGACTGGCACTTCATTTGCTGAGGGATAGAGAAGAGTACGATTAATTTGGGTCACTAGAAAAGAACACAACAAACACACACACTTTTTAAAAACTTACAAATCTCTTAAAGAAATAAGTTCTTAATGAGATCCTCAGGCACATATAGAGAACTATTTTTTGGAATTTCCAGGCAACCATTTCTGCTACTCAGGCAATGTACTAGTAACACAGATTTCTATCTAATCATTCACAACAGTTTGAATGGCCAGCAACGCAACTCATGGCTAAACCAATCTGAGGCCTCCCTGTACCTGCATTTCTATTGGAAGCAGACCAATTAACAGGGATTGAATTACGCATGTTCTCATCCCACTTCATGCTTCCTTGTAAGTTCCACTGCCCCAGGGACACTCGGGTTGATCTTAAATAGGCAGTTTTCAGTGTGCTGCAAGTGACAGACTATGGTCAGGAGCCAGCTGTTCACATATTTGATCAGCCCGCAGGAAATCGTTCAGCAGCTCTTAAATAAAAAATGCGGGATGGTACTGGTTTTTGGAGACACTGTTTTTAATCTTAACATTTCTCACTGACAGGAGGTAATGGCTATCCGTGGGAGGCCTATCACATGACAGCAGTTCCTCAGCCACCAGGCGAGTGGCAATATGGCCTCCCAAACTCCTCTAGCAGTCACTGCGTTTGAGAGCTACTCATTCCTAAAGACCACCACAGGTCAAGAAAGAACAGAAAGGCACAGAGAGATGTGTATTGTTTCTAGCATTTTTATCCAGTTTCTAAGTATCTATGAAAGTCATTCCCTGATATTGTTTCTCCAATAATCACAGAAATTAAATCAGAGAATAAGGCTATCTTTCCACCCTTAAAATGAGACAGAACATACAGTGAACAGATTTATCAATAGATCTTTGTATAACTCATGCCTGTTACCTGCTTTCAGTCCTTCCTTATTCCCTAATATTTAACCTTTCTTGTTCTTTTTTCAACATGTTATGCTGTTCATACATGTCATTTATTTACATATATATTTATTTACATATATATATATATATATATCATTGACTAGATTCAGCATATGAGAGAAAATGTGGTGTTTATCTTTCTGAGTTTATATAATCCTGCTTAATACTTTATTATAAGTTCAACCACTTTCCTGAAATTTTGTGTTTGCATTTTTCTCTAGAGTTGAATCCTATTCCATTTTTTAGGTGCCAAAAAATTCTTTTTAAAAGATGAATAGTCTTGCTTTTTGTAACCAAAGATTTAATTGAAGTTTGATAGTTCCTTTTCATGTGGTGATGAAAGACTACAAAACGCAACTTAATTTTTAAAGGTCAATGTCCTACTCATGATCAAAAAGATAAATGTGAGAGAAATTATTTCAGATATGTGCAACTACTCTGTAATTAGAATGTGGATCGTAATGGTAAAATATATTTGTTTAAACAAATGAATCAGATCATTTGCCACTTATTAACTCAAATACTTGTTCTCTTGCTGTTGCTTTTGCTTTCTATCTATGAGCTGTCAGGTAAGTAGATATCAAGTATGCCCCATTCCCTTCTCTTATAATTTGTTTCATCATATTATATGAAATGAATCAACTTTAAGAAAACCAATATTGTATATAGCCTCTCATATGTGAAAATTTTAAAAGCAGTAAAGCAGAAGGTAGATTACTTGGGAATGAAAAGAGATTCAGTAAGAGGGAAAGAAGGATAAATATGGGCACTACAGGGTAAACACAATGAAAGTATCTTAAATACATGCTTGAAAATGTCATAATGAAGCTCAATATTTATAAGGAAAATATGTACTTATAAGGATAAACAAAACACAATTAGCACTTCAAGCTTCCCAGAGACCACATATGACCCCCCCCCAAAACCTCCAAACCCCACTGATCTTCAACCTCAAACACCGATAAGTAGGATTAATAATTCTTATGAATGGCAGACCTTCACCCTCTAGACTACCAGCATGTCTAACACTGCCCTCTGGATATCAGTACTTTCCTGTCTGCTGAGTCCATGCTGTGTTTGCAAGGGTGGCGGAAGTCTTCAGAGACTACCAATGCTGCTTGGGAGACAAAATCAACCTCAGCTGAAAGTCATTAGTCTGAATAATTAGGGACGCTTTTTTCATTCTTTTAGAAAGGACGGAATAAGGCCTTCTCTAAATTTTTCATAGATACTAAACAATGTTGAAACTTTTATTGTTGTATTATTGAATGTTTTAAAGAATGTAGTTCAGGAACAACTTAGATTTGTATATAGCCCTCACAACTTGATTACCCACTGTCAGCTATTCTGCCAAGTACTCTCTGTGTAGCTGTTTTTTTGTTTGTTTGTTTGCTTTCTTTGGAGGCTCACTTTCCAACTGTCAAATAAATACTTGGAGATTTTTAACTTATAAATGCCAAGCCTTAGCCTGGCTTGTTTTCTAGCTAGCTTTTCTAACTGAAATTATATTGTTCTGGGCTTTTTACCTTTATTTCCTTCTTACTATGTGACTTGCTGTGCAACTGGGTGGCTGGCCTTTTGCATCCTTCTCTCCTCCTTATCTCACTCCTCCTCTTCTTTCTTTCTGTTCTCTCTCCTATTTATTCGCCCTGTTCACCAGCCCGATCTATTTCTCTCTCCTGCCTAGTTGTTGGCTGTTAAATTCTTTATTAGACCAATCAAGTGTTTTAGGTAGGCAAAGTAACACAGCTGTATAGAGATAATCAAATGTAACATAAAAAAATGTAATACATCTTTTCATAAATTAAACAAATATTCTATAGCATAAACAAATGTAACTCACCTTAAACTAATATTCCACAACATTTGTATTTCTCACATCAGACATAATTTTCTGCCATTGATAGTGTTCTGAATATCTTTTACCTCAAAAATTGGGACTTCTAAATGGACAAAGAGAAAGAATTCTTTATCTACACTCATGAATAATTATTAGACATGCCCTTTATTTTTAAAGCAAGCAACCACAAAAGTGAGCTTCAGGAAAGGCTGCTGAAACCAGGAATCCTTACTGGGCAGTAGCCACACCTTGTTATTCGCTATGAGTTTTGACTTTCTAGCCTAAACCATGAAAAATATGACCTCATACAAATTCATGACAAAGAACTATCTAGACTAGACTACAACTATTGTCTTAAGTATGACTTCAAAGTAGAATAATAGCCAAGCAACAGTCAATTGTAGCTTACTATTCTTTTGTGACTTAATCATACTTCACTAGTATCATGTGTACACTACTTATAGAACACCTTCTCTTTATAGGTTTTACTCCAGGATGAAGAGTTGAATCTGCAATGAGCATAACCTCCCTCTAAATGTAAAGCACCCATCACATGAACACATCACAATTTTGGACAAATGCAAAACATCAGAAACATTTGGAGAAGTCGTGGTTTGTGTATATGGAACAGGGTTATCTACACACATTCAAAAAACACAAAAGATTTTCACTCCACCAAAGAAAACTAAGGAATGAGAAAGGCAGAAAATGGGAATGGAAGAAAAGAAAACATAAATCAGTCGTCCCCCGCCGTGTGTGCATGTATATTCTTTCAATCAACTTATAACTAATACTACAAATGTACACATAGCACATACATACACACACATGCTATATAGCACGCGCATATATACATATACCATATAGCACACACACACACAAGCACATACACCAATAGATTTCATTATCCAAATATATCAAAAAAAGTTTTAAATGTAGATTGTCTAAATTCACCCATTAAAACATAGAGACTTCAGTGTTTTGGTATTATTTGTTAAGATCTAACTATATGTTGTCTATGAGAAATCTCCCTTAAATATATAGACTATTTTTCCAAAAGAGGTGAGTATTAATGCTACATATATGAAGCAACTGAGTAGATGCAAATGATTGTATTTTCCAGAAAAGTTAATGTCAATAAAAAGTAAAAGCCCAGACTTACCTGTAATCTTTGAAAAAGGTTCTGACTGCTCAGAATAATACAAGTAAATGTATACTATACTAACATGAAGTGAAAAACTGTCTGAAAAAGCAAATATGTATAAGCAAAACAGGTACTTCAAAATGAGAAATTTTTGAGAAGAAAAATAAAGAGGCCAGTCATACACAAAAGTATGACTCCTAATGCCTACATTAAAAGGTGAGAGAATTTCTGTAAGGGATATTTTCAGTTGGTGACTTTAAAATTCTTTTTTCCCCCAGAAATTAGTATAAGAGCAGAAAGAAATCAGCAAGAGCATGGTTGTCCTAAAGAGTATAATCAATCAATTTAACCAAATTTACATTTATAGAATTGTCTGTCTAGTCACAATAGAATACACATTCTTCTCTCATGCAATATTCATCAGCACGGTACTATATTTGGTGTCCTTAGAGCTAACCTTAATAATCTTAAAAGAACAGAAATAATACCAATGCCACCATGAATCACATCAAAAGCTAAAGCATATTAGAAAATCTAAAAAACAAATGAAGATGAAAACAGCATATTTCTAAGAGCACATGAGATCAAAGAAAAGTAACAAATGGAAATTTTAACTGAATTAATAAAAATAAAAACAATTTATCAAAATTTGTAGACTGCAGTAGAAGCAGTACTCAGCAGGCTATTCATGGAATCAATAAGGTGTAGATGATCAAATTATTCTATATACATGTGTGAAAATGAAGCCCAGTTTTAGAGAACTAAAAAACACTAAGAAAAATGGTTTAAAATTTTAAAAGGAATAATCTAAAATTAATAATCTAAAGTTCAATATTGAGAAACTAGAAGAAAAGCAACTTAAGCCTGAAGCTAGAAAACAAAGGTAATAATAAACATTGAAGAACAAATTATATATAATACAGGAAAAATAATAGGTTTACCAGAAACTTACTTTGTTCCTTGTAAAATCAATAAGACTAATTGGCCAACCTAGCCAAGAAACAAAAGAGAGTAGTAGCCATATCAGAAAGGAAAAGGAGATTTTCACTCTTAATCACATAGACACTGAAAGCGTAATTAGGAACATCAGGAAAAATAACTATGTTGCTACATTTTATTAAAGATATAACCTACCAACATCCATACAAATAAACGTGATAATCAAGGACTCCGGAACACGGGGGTGGGTGACACACAAATGACCTGTTTGGGGAACATGTTAGAAGATTGCCAGAAAGAACGGAAGAGCTAAAGTTTGGAGAGGCGCTCTGTGAAACAGTGTCCTCTGGACGTGGCAGGGCCTTTGCTCTCATGAACTCCCAGCAGGTATGGCTACTTTTACACGGCCTGTATAAGACTGGACCCATCATTTCATCACATGTAGGAGGAGCTCATCCACCCCCGCCCCTCCCTGGGGAATTTAGGGCCAGTAATATGGTGATCAGAGAAGGAATAGGCACCTTCATCAGGGCTGTAGCTGCTGCCAAGTTGTCCATGTTCTGGCAAACAGGCCACAACCCACATACTCATGCAAGGAGCAATAATTAAACTCAGTGTTTAAAAATTAATGAATCATCAGAATAGAAGAGGGCTTGTGGGAAGGAAGATGGGCTTCAGGAAGAAGAAGAGAAAGAAATGGAAGAGGGCTGAAGGCGTAAGTCACAAACAATCCCACACCAGTTTGGAATTATGATTAATAGAATGGTTATTTATTTAAAGGGGAAAAATTTACAGATCACCATTCCAGACAACAGCCCTCTGTGCAATCAGGAAGGGAGCCTAGTTGACAGAAGAGGAGTTGGAAGCCAGAGTGAGAGCAGAGGGCAGTGGCAGCTTTTTAAAGGAGAGAGAGACCACGCCCTAATGGGCTGGTATCTCAGCAGCTATTGGCTGAAGGAGCGCGAAGGAGCTCCTGCAACACCTCCCCCTTTTGTTTAAGTAAGAGAGTTCTAAACCTACTATGAAATTATATACAATAAGTACAAATATCCTATTCTAACTAGCTTAAGTCCTGTATAATAAATAACTTGGCCAAGTCATGAGAGGAAAGTAACTACATTTATTTAGTCTTCAACCCCATTGAATATCTGAGAAAAGAAATAATGTTACCTGAATAATTAGGAAGTGCAATTAAACAACTTCCAAAACATGCAACAAATCACAGAGACAACTAGCTACCTGGGCAATCACCCAAAGTCACATTGCAGCATTGAAGCAACCAACTTTGGCTAAGGCCTAACATAAATGACATACCATTTTCAAAGGCAAGAAACTTTTCAAAACTATCTTACTCTGTCTTGGCATGATATGACAGTCCTGTTTTATCCATTTACAGATACTCTGTATCTCTGTCAGTGGTTGAGGTATGGGCATTTCTTTGCCCAAAGGCCAGTTCTGCCAAGAAGAAAGGCTCCAGGTGGAGTGTCTTTGGTGATCAACATTCTTTCGGGAATAGATCAGTGTTGCCAGGAGCGATTGTGTCTCACTACCACAGAACACTGAGTTAGATTAAAGGCCGTTTTCTACAGCTCTTTGAAGAGGTTGAAGATTATCTATCTATACTGAATATAATCTCTATGTATCTAAAGAACCTGATTAGTCTAACTATAAATGAAAAACAGATGACCACTGATCTATATAATTCTCAATACCTATCTAACTTAAAGATTAAGACAATAAACAACTGTGCAATAAATGAGGACAATATGATCTCCTAATAAAAACAATGTACAAATATACAATAAATATGATAAATATATATCAATACATAAACCATATATATCTTAATCAGAGGTAGAAATGTACACTGCAATATGGTAAATATATACAATATATATCAATACATAAAAAATGTTTTAAACAGAGGTAGAAGCATGCATGCATACAATAGTCAATATAATTTAACTTTGTATCAATATACAAAAATTGATACCAATATGTTTGTCTAAAAACAGTAACTCACAATTGCAAATCTATTATCCCATCATCCAATTATTCCTATTTTTTTACAAAAAGATCCCTGAGCTTATAAAATTCCTCCCCCAACCCCTCAACACTCAACCGTATACTAATTACTAATTATAATCAACCCTTACATGATGTCCCTAAACCCAAGGACAAACTTTACTGGGAAAGGGACGTCGTCCTCTAGAATTACTTCCAGCTGTCATGGGGGCAACATTCTTTCTGGGGGATCCTGTGAAAGTAAAATGATGGTTAAATTTCAAGATCAATGTCTTTTAAAATTGCAAATACTCTCTGAGTATTTTGTGCAGGTCTGGCCAGAATGTTGTACAATGTGCACCATTTTAGCTAACCAAGTTGGAACCGTCTTGTGCAGCTGGTACCCAAAACAGGTCTTGTAGTAGCGCTATCAGTATCGTGATGTCATATCAACCAGGTGGAGTTGTTGTTACAGGGTCCCATCAAATGACCAACACAGTTTCTTAATTAACTAATGAAATCAACACAAAACAGAAGACCCTCCCACATCAGAGAGCCATGGTGGTGGTGGGGACAGGGGGGACTGGGAGAAGGTGAGGAAGATGGCAAGAGGGGTGGGGGAGAACTCTGGAATGTAAAATGAAATAAAAATAATTAAAATATATGTGATTAAAAATGACCAAAATTTAGTATTTATCTGTATGTTAATTTTCAAAACATAAAACAAAAGAGAAAAAAAACATGATAGGGAAACAGAAGAATATTGAACCAGCAATGAATAACTTTCCATTAAAAAATAATAATAAAATAGAAATGCTAGGCCAGATGGATTCCTTTTGAATCTTATCAAACATTTAAGGAAAGAAATGATGTCTGCTTTCTTCGATCTTTTATAAAGTGCAGCAAAAGAGAAAAGAGGAAACATTTCTAGTTAATTCTATAAAGCCAATATCATCCTAATATTCAATCAAGACAAAGACATTGTAAAACAGAAATGTAAGAGACAAGTGTAACTCAAACAAATACACAAAACTCAACAAAATATTAGCAAATTGAATCCAAAAATTCATGAAATAATTACAAAACACAACTGTGTAAAATGATTCCAAATGTAGAATGTTATTCCAACATTTGAAAATGAGTCAATACAGCCCACTGCATGAACAGAAGAGAAAGCATATGATCACATCAATTAACACCAGAAAAGTATTTGACATAATCAAATATCCTTACATGATACTCACTCAGATGACTAGAAAAAGATAACAAAATGGCTCTCACTGCCAAGAAAACAGGGAGATATTATGAAAGCCAAATGTGAGTGGCAATTGCCTGGAACACAGATTGGGGTGGCTCTGTATGTCAGGTCTCACTGTGGAAGAGTTCACAAGAGCTTTTATAGACATAAAGCAAATAATGGCTGCAAATCAATGCATTGAGCTAACACATTTCACCAGGGATGTAGGTAGGTGAATAGCAGCAAGGTGGAGAAAATCTTTTCTTGTTGCATTTGCTAAGCATATAGAACACTTTAATATCTATCTCAGACATTGCAAATTAGAAACCACAATGTAGTGATCTCTACCATCATTATTGAGTGAAGATAGTAAATAATTAACTTTCTTCATGATGAAAAGGACATGAAACAAGAATTTTATTTTTATTGAGCTCTACATTTTTCTTTGCACCCCTCTCTGTCTCTCCCCTCCCCTTCAACCCTCTCCCAAGGTCCCCATGCTCTCAATTTACTCAGGAAATCTTGTCTTTTTCTATTTTCCATATAGATTAGGTCTATGTCTCTTAGGGTCCTTATTGCTTTCTAGGTTCTCTGTGCTCTGGTTTTCTTTGCTTTATGTTTAAAAACCACTTATGAGTGAGTACATGTGATAATTGTCTTTCTGAGTCTGGGTTACCTCACTCAAAATAATGTTTGCTAGCTCCATGTATTTGACTGCAAAAATCACAATGACGTTATTTTTTTCTGCTGCGTAGAACTCCATCGTGTAAATGTACCACATTTTCCTTATCCATTCTTCAGTCGAGAGGAATTTTGGTTGTTTCCGGGTTCTGGCTATGACCAACAATGCTGCTATGAACATAGTTGAGCACGGATCCTTGTGACACGATTGAACATCCTTTAGATATATACCCAAAAGTGGTATTACTGGGTCTTGAGGAAGGTTGTTTCCTAATTTTCTGAGAAATCACCACACTGACATCCAAAGGGGCTCTACCAGCTTGCATTCCCACCAGCAATACAGGAGTGAATTTCTTGAAACTAAAGTCAACTGTGATGTCTAAAGTCTTTATCAAATTATTTACATAAAGAGAGTTTTTTCCTGCAGGAGCCCTTCCCAATTACCTGATATCAGGATGATACAAAAAGTTGTTAAAATATTTACAGCAGTAGAGACATGGACAAGCAGTTATGTCAAGTTCATTACCAGAAAAAGGTCAGGTTTTTGAGAACTTCCTGTAGCTCCTGCTACAGGAATACACAAGGGTCTAATCTTTTGGGGGCAAGCATGAACATTCACATACCCACACTAGAAACTCTATGAATGTAATCAATGTGGTAAAGCCTTTTCATATGTCAGTGTTCATCGTCACTAACGAACATATACTGGAGAGAAACCTTATAAATATAATCAATGTAGTAAAGCCTTTGTATGTCATAGAAGTCTTCACATCCAACAAAGAACACATACTGGATAGAAACCCTACAAATTTAGTCAATGTTTACAGTTTTTGTATGTGTCATCAATATTTAAAATCATGAGAAAAAAATCATACTTCAGAGAAATTCTTTTTTTTTTAATTTTTTTGAGATAGGGTTTCTTTGTAGCATTGGAGTCTGTCCTAGAACTCTTTTGTAGACCATGCTAGCCTTGAGCTCCCAGATATCTGCCTGTCTCCACCTCCCGAGTTCTGGGATTAAAGGTGTGTGCCACTATAGTCTGGCCACAGAAACTCTTTAAGTGTAATCAGTGTGGTAAAGTTTTCCTTTTTATATAAGAGTAAAACTTTTAGTTGATAATAGGTCTATTAAAGCCTTTGCATATCACAGTACTCTTTGAGGACCTGAAGAAATCTCTTTTGTAGTTCTCAGGTATTTTCGATATTCTCAGCTTTTGTTGGTAACAGCTAATCGTCTGTTAAGTGAATAAACTGTAAAATGGTCCTTTTGATAGTCAAATGGATGTTAGATCAGATATAAAAATAGATGGCAAAAGGCTATTAGGAGACTGAAAGGGTCCCAAATAATTTTGCTTCTCAGTTTGCAATATCCCAACTCTCCATAGTGATGGAATTTCTAATCAGTTTGCAGAATGGGCGGGGGGCAGAGGAGAGGGTGGAGGAGAGAGGGGAGGAAGGACAGGGAATGTATAAAACAATAAGGAATAAACAGTAAACAAAAAAGAATCCTGCGTGGCTGTTCTCTTGGGGATCTTATGTTTACAGTTCCCTCTTTTGGTCAAGTAAACATCACATTTCATGCACATAGAAGCCAGATGCTATTTCATGCTCCATAGCCTTAAAAAGGCTCATTCCTAAGACCTGAAAACTGAGATAAAGTGTACAATGAAGTCTATGAATTCTGGTAATGTTGTTATCTATCATGACCTAGGTGTACATGTTTTCTTTTTACACATTTTGGATTTTGTTTGCTTATGATGCTGGCAAGGTAAAGCAAGTTTTTTTAATTAGAACAAAATCTTCTAATATATAATATTCTTTAAGTAAGCTGGTTTTCCCCCCTATCATGTATATAGTTATTTACCCACCACAAAATATTTCATTTAGTACTTGATATGTTTTAAATAATTTATTTTCTTTCCACGTTTTCTTCTGTCCAGTCTGATTCTACAGTTACCATAGCCTCATGTGGGGTGGCTAGCTCTAACTGTAGGGAAGCTAGTCTTCATTGACCAGATTGTTGTAACTCTTATTTGTGACGAATAATTTCATGTGTTCTGTTATAGAATCCAGTTTTGAGAAGCTAATGATTACTCACATAGTTATTTTCAATTCTTGTCCAGCAAAAATTTCCTTTTCCCATGTATCAAATAGTGTTAGTGAAGGGTAGAAACAAATGTGCCTACTTATAAGAATTCCAACAATTTCATACATTTTGTGGATATAACCAAATCTTCTCCCTTCATTCACAAACAGAAAAATAGAGAAAAATTTCCTAATACAATCCCTCTATTTCTCACTATGAAATATTATATTTGGTTGGCAATTTTGCAGTCATGGCTAAGTAAACTATGGAATACACTGAAGAAATATTTAATCAGCAATCATGGCTTCATTGTTTCCGTTTCCTCTTTCTAAAAATAATATTATCTCTGTATGCTCTTTTTAGATATTGCTCCTTTATTAGTATATATTTTTCATTATTATCTTTAGTAAATGAAACTTAACGTAAAGTCTTTAGGCTGGTACCTAAACCTCAGCAATGTCCTTGTAGTTATAGCATTTGAACAGATTTGATTTTACCGGAATCATGAATTTGGCTACCACTGAAGCCTGTTTTTGTTTGTACAACTGAACTATCAAGAATCAGGCCCTAATCTTGAAATATTCTGAATAAGTTAATAGAATAGAAGACCCTCTTAGTTGGCATAGCCTGAGTGTGACACATTGCTCCCCAGAGTAAAGGTTTTACCATATATGTTTCATTGGAATTTTAGTCCATTATATTTTCCTATAAATTGAATTTATGTGATCACTAGGTATGGGTAGGTCCAATACTGAAGGATAGGTAGCCATACTTCAAAACTTGTGATTATCAGTATAGATTATGCACTTACAAGCAAAACACTTACTATAATAGCAGGAATTTGTCCATCTTAATATGTTCAGTGTCAATAGAAACAAAATCATCTAATTTATTTGACTCAGGTAATATCAGTATCCATTTTCTATTAGTAGAAAATCTATTCTTTTGGCTAGAAGTTTGGTTAGAAACAGAGGTATCCAGTCAGACTTTGTGGCACATACAATTATTTCCTTAACTAGGAAGTTAAGCAGAACTTTGTGAGTTTAAGGCCATCCTGGTCTACTTAGCAACTTGAAGACATTTTTGAGTAACATAGTGAAACCTTATTTAAAAATAGAAGCAACAAAATAACAACAACAAAGCATAAATAATAAAAAGCAAAACTAAATTGAAGTGAGAGTTCTTTTGAACATTTTAAAACAGATCCTTAGCAATCTAAACTCTGAATATTTTAGCCAACTCTTACTGAATAAACATTAAATTATTTTATTAAGACAGCTAAATAGGGATAACTCTACTAGAATTTTTCTTTCCCTGAGATGGTAAATTCCGTAAAGAGAAGTCTCCATCCCATTACTGGGTTCTCTAAATTCTTGATTTCATTAAATAATTTATTTAAGAGCCATAGATGGTTTAGGCAGAAGTTTATTTAGCAAAATTAAATAAAGCAAAAAATTCCAAATATACTGAAATGTAATACCAAAGACAGGGAACAGCCCAAGGGGTTCTGTGCTGTGCATTTTAAAGGTTTTATGAGCACTTGAGGAAGGTCATACCATTAGGTAAATTTTCTTCTCCAAATCATAGAGGACTGATGTCTCTTTTAGGGCATTGCATTCCATGCTGCTCAAGGAAATGCTCCAAAAGGAGAGGTAACAAAACTAAAAGCAAGGGATACTACAGTGACATCAGGACTTCTGAGGATTCAGATCCTTAAAAAGAATACATGTATGGGGAACTTTCCTGGAGCCTTCATCTCGATATAGGAGCAATGAGTCACCTGCAGCTTCAAGAGTGCTTAACTACAAAGAGCCGTTCTGACATCAGAAACTATAACTCTTAGAAGAAGCTGAAATATTACGCACTTAACTCATAGCTAATTCTTGGCCTACCCAGTTTCAAACCCAGTGGGAAACTATACAAAGTGTAGTAAGACACTTACATTATGGTGGTAAGGACTTTGGATAAGTTCTAACCACAATGTTTCAAATGAGCCATAAACAGAAAGGATAAAACATAAAGTCCTTGTTCTCAACGCCTAGACTTTACAAACGCAAACTTTATTGTCAATAGAAAGTTGTTTTTAAAGTTACATCAGTGCATTTAATTTTTGCCTAAGGTATTTAAGATAACATCTAATTATTGCGTACTTCATCAGACACATATGCTCAACTGTTGTCTTTCATGAACTTAATGTCAATTATATACTTATATATGATTATTTACATTTTAAATGAGAACTCACTTTCATAAAAATTATTTTAATGCACAGGATAATTTCTCAACTAAAACCATTTATATTTTTATTGGCCAGTTTTATGGGAAATACATTACATACCTCTAAGGCTATATCTCTTTCACAAATGATGGCTCCTTTATGCTTTTTTTTTTTGACATTAAGCCTATATAGTTCACAAGCCAAATAACAAGATGAACCCAAAGAAAAACATATATAGATCCTCTTGGAAATTGGAAGCAAACAAGATTGTCAGGCAAAAGTTGGGAGCATGGGTGTGGGTGTGGGGTGGGTGTGGGGGAAGGGGAGAAGGGGAGAGAGAAGGGAAAAGGGAAAAACTGGAAAGTGCTTGGGGGAGTGAAAGGGTGAAGATGGAGGAAGGGCGGGTATAGGAGCAGGGAAGAATATATCTACATTAAGGGAGCCATTTTAGGGTTGGCAAGAGACTTGGCTCTAGAGGAGATTCCAGGTGTCCATGGGGATGTCCTCAGCTAGGTCCTTGAGTAGCAGAGTAGAGGGTGCCTGAACTGGCCTTGCCCCACTATCACACCGATGATTATCTCGAATATCACCAGAGTCTTCGTCCGGCGACTGATGGAGATAGAGACAAGGTCCCTCATCAGAACAACGGACTGAGCCCCCAAGGTCCAGTTGAAGAGCAGAAGGAGGGAGAAGATGAACAAGGAAGTCTGGACTGCGAGGGATTGGTCCACCCACTGAGACAGTGTGTCTGTTCTAATGAGAGCTCACCAGCTGGACTGAGACTGAATGAGCATGTGATCAAACTGGACTCTCTGTGGCTGAAAATGGGGGCTGACTGAGAAGCCATTGATAAAGGCACTGGGACTTGTTTCTACTGCATGTACTGGCTTTTTGAGACCCTAGTCTATTTGGATGCAAAGCTTCCTAGGCCTGGATGGGGGGAGGGGCTTGGACTTACCTCAGGGCAGGGTTCCCTGCCCTCTCTTAAGGAGGGAGGAAGAGGGAGAAGGGGGAGTGGGGGAGCGGGAGGGGAATGGAAGGAGGGGAGGAAATGTAAATTTTTGAATGGAAAAATGAAATAAAATAAAGAGGATTTAGAAAAAAATCATCTGTTTGCCTTTATTTTTTGAGAATTCCATGTGAGGGCCATATTTACATCATTCTCTTCCCTCTTTCTTCCCTTCAACTTCTCACATACCCCTCACTCCTAAAATTTATGAACTCTATTTTAATTATTATCGTTCCACACACACAACTTATGGAGTCCATTAAGTGTGTCTCATGTATATGTCCATGTGTTTAGGACTGACCACTTGAGAATGGACAACCTATCAGGAGACTTGTCACTGAAGGAAACTGGTCCTGCCTCTCTAGCAGTCACTGATTGGTCAGAGCTCCTCATCTCGGAGTGGAGCATTAGGAAGCTTCTCCCACCCACAATGACATACTGAAAGAAAAAAATCAATTTCTTAACAAAAGAAAATATTGTTTATTTTATGAAAACTCAAAAACAGAGGACATATAGATAATGAATCCTAAATATCTACCTCTAGCCACACAAGCAAAGTTTGCTTAAAATTCTGAAGACACCTCTATTTTCTCTGACCAGCAAAGTTAAATTACTTTTCTAGATTTATTTAAGTTCTATAAGCTTTAAAACAAGGAATAAACTAACATTAGCGTATATAAATATAAGCAAAGCTGAATCAAAACCTTTAGGAAAGAACTTATCATGTATGCAAGCATCATAATATATATCTGAGTGCAGTACAAGGGAATACACATACATACATGCACATGAACACACGCATATATATGTATGCACGCATGTTCATATATGGAAAGATTATATGACTTTTAGTTTATATCTGATTCTCAAGACAAAGTAATATACAATAACAAATGATTAATTTCAAAAGGAGTACTTAATAAAAATATATAATAGAATGAAATAATTTAAAACCACCTGTTTATTTTCTGTATCCTAAAGCCTTTTGTTGTTACTATTGTAAATATTTCATATGCCTCATTGTGGCATATATTTACACTTTACTTTTACATATTTTCATTAATTCCAAACCAGTTTGGCTAATTAACTCTTGTATGTCTGTGCTTTAGTTAAAAAGAGATTGAGGTAGAAATCTTGTATTACTGAGGAGATCTATTCCCTCTGCAGGTTCTTAGTTTCTTCAATAAAAGATTTTTCAAACATACTTAGAGAGAAGCTTGAGGACTCTTTTCTTGGTATTTAGAAAAAAAAAAACAGAGCCTGCAAGCTGTAAGTCTTGCGTGTTACTCTGAGGAGGAATACAGAGGAGAAAAGGAAGAAAAGGAAAAGGCCACACCTTGTTATTTAGGTCCACATTTTCAGCATGGAGGTTAAAGAGCATTCAAAAGACAAAAGAGACAGAGTAGCCACAGAGAAAGAATGGTGAAGTCCAAAGTGCCACAGAGAACATGCTGAATCTTTGACCAGCATCAGAAAGAGATGGAGAATATGGGGGGGGGAAAACAGTTACACTTTCCTCAATCAAGACTCAGAAAAATGGAAAGACATAAGAGGGAGGCGGGGCAGCAGTAGGTGTGCCCCAGTAGAGAGCTGGGGAGAGAGATTGTATCATCTCATTAAGTAGATAGATGTTCTTCCCATCATCCGCCTTCAAGAGATAAGTCATTGTCCTAATCACCTTGGAGTCTATGAACAGCAGAATCTCACAGGAGAGACTCCACCCTCCTTCCTCTACCCACTCGCCATGTATTCAGGATGTGACGCTGTAAGCTGGATCAGAAGTGATCATCTTGTTGATATGATACTGTTCCCCTAACACAAACACAGCAATAATAACTTCATCAGAACAACTTTCAGATGCATTCTGTGTCACTTATTAGACCAGACTTTTAATTGCATATCCTTCTTACCTCTTTGCCCCCGGTTTTTCCTCCACTTAAAACTAACGTTGATGACTGTACCCCAAGTAATGGGATCTGTTTATCTTTTCTTCTTTTCAGCATGGTCTTGAACAAATTACTTTTCTTACTTTTCATTGTGCATTAGGAAGGGGTGGATGACTTTAATCCATTGTTACTGATAAAGTTTGTGTCAAAAGCTCTGGCTACAGAAAAAATAATTCTACGAGGTATGCATACATCAAATGCCACATTTTATTCAAGAATTCATTAAGAATGATTCCTGCCTTTCCACAGGACCTGAGTTCAGTACCCAGCATACATAATTAGAGAACTCACAAGCATCTGTAACTCCTGCTCTGAGGATTGCAACACCCTCTACTGGCCAATGCAGACACACACACATACACACACATGCATATTTACATAGGTAAAAATAAATCTTAAAAATAAAGTTTAAGTCAGGCAAGATGACTCAGTGGGTGAAAGAGCATGGTGCATAACTCTAGGGCATTCTACCTTTGCAGAACAAAAGAATTAACTCTAGAAAGTTGCCTTCTGAGCAACGGACTCTCTTTCAAGAGCATTCTCTGTCTCTGTGTGTGTGTCTCTGTCTCTCTTACTCTTTGTCTCTCTTTCTCTCTCTCTCTCTTTCACACACACACACAGAGAGAGAGAGAGAGAGAGAGAGAGAGAGAGAGAGAGAGAGAGAGATGCACACACACACTGTACTGGTTAGATATTTTTGTCAACTTGGCACAAGCTACGGTGGTCTGGGAAGAAGGAATCTTAACTAAAATACTCTCTCTGTCAGATTGTCCTATAGGAAAGTCATGGGGCATTATTTTAGTTGAATAATGATTGATGTGAGAGAGTCTCTCCCACTGAGAGTGGTAGTTGTGAGTTTCATAAGAAGGCAGATTCAACAACCTTGTGAGGACAGCAGTTAGCAGCATTCCTCCACAGTGTCTACTTCCTGCCTCAAGGTTTCTGCCTTGTTTGAGATCTGGCCTTGGCTTTCCTCAATAATAGACCATGATCTTTCTTTGGATCAGATATTTTGCATCAAGGAAATGATAAACATCTGTTGAAAACAGTGAATATCTCCCTAAAGGAAATAGAGTCTTCAGAATCACTCTACAAAAGCATGTAATGCTTCATCCTGGTGTTTCAAGCTTTTATTATTAATAACCATCATCTCTTATTCTGAGCAGCCACACTGTTCTCTCTTTTTTATTTGTTTTCTTTTTCTTACTTGAGCAAAACACATCACAGTCTTCATATGTTTTCTTCTATTTGAAAAATTACTTCCCAGTGTTCATAAACCATTTCCTTGAGAGGTCCTTCTGTATTTGTGTTGCTTTCATTGGTTGAATAAAGAAACTGTCTTGGCCTGTTGATAAGGCAGAACTGAGGTAGGGAGAAAAAAACTGAATTCTGGGAGGAAGAAAGCAGAGTCTGAGAAAGCTGCCATGAAGCTACCAGGTCAGACATGCTGAATCTATCCAGGGAAGCAACGACCTCATGGTAACATACAGATTATTAGAAATTAGTTGAATCAAGATTTGAGAGTTAGTCAAAGAGGCTAGAGCTTATGGGCCAAGCAGTGATTTAATTAATACGATTTCTGTGTGATTATTTCAGATGTGAGCTATCTGGGTGGCTGGGATGAAAAGCAGGCCCTTTCTTCTTCAACAATTGACAGGACACAGCCCGCTCCTCCTACTACACTCTTTATTTAGTGGAAATATAGGAATATATGATAAAAAGACAAATATTCATGTCAAATATTTTACATTGGTTTGGATTTTTGTATATTGATACAAATTTGTAAAGTTATTTTTGTTATATAGTGTATAAGCTTCTACTCTTGCTTGAAGTGTTGTACCTATAAAGTTCATTTTAAAATACAATATTAAGTTTTAGTTCTTGATAGCTATTATTACAAACTGTTTAGGATAATTTTAAATGCAAATTAGTAGTTGTTCATCTATAAAAATCAAACTTGTCATTATATTGGGTATGTTTCAAAGCTTAACCAGAGATATTTTAGATAGATAAATTATCTTCAAATGATTCAGAGACCTACAAAATATGTTATTTATGATGTTTAATAACCTAAAGCTTTTCATGACAGTGAGACATATTGGCTCTTAGCAACACCATTTTACTTCATAAAAGTCAACATGATGGGCATTGAGGAAACTCTGTATGAAGCTTATTTTTATTGTGACAAAACTAGCCATTTGAGCAAGAAACTTCCCTTTCCTAGACTGCTGAGAGTATACTGTACAAACTAAACAAGTAAAACACAATGGAAAAAGACTCATGAACTTTGCCAAGACAAGGTGGAACAATTCTTCAAAATTCCTGCTTCACAGAAATGTCTGTCATATTATCTAGGTTTGTAGGAAAAAGGTGGATTCCCCGTGGTGCAGAGGAATCTTGAATGACTGTCCAAGCAAACAGCTTCTTCTGTCATTTCTATATTTTACAAAATACTTGCTGCGCACATCCTCTTTACTCAGGTACTATTATGTCCTTCTTGGGTCACTGATGTAGTTGAAGATAAATTAGGTATAGTTATTGTTTTCCTTGTTACCATATTCAGAAAAAAACTTATACAAGATACGTAAACTTTTTATAAGGTTGAAGAAAAATCTATTATGTTGAGAAACAGAAATGCTTAAATTGATTATCTAAGAAAATATTTTAAATCCATATAATTCTACATGGGTAGTAGAAAAAGACAAGCTCTCCTGAGTAAATTGGGAACATGGGGACCTTGGGAGAGGGTTGAAGGGGAGGATGGAAGCAGAGAGGGTAGTAGAGAAAAATGTAGAGCTCAATAAAAATCAATTTTAAAAAAAATGTTTTAAGGTATAAAAAGATAATTCTTGGTAGGTAATACAAATTAGGATAGAAAGTAAATTAGGTACACAACTACACAACTTTAAACTCACCAATATAGGATAAATAATGGAGTATTTTCTCTAATTTGCCAATTGCAAGTGCAATTGCGAATGGATTGCATATTGTGAATATAATTCTTATTCGATACATGCTCTTATAGTATATAGTGTTACGATGTTAAAGCTAAAATATTTCTCTTTTTTGGATATAAATGGGAAAATGTTGCAGCATATTGGGTTAACCATATCAAAATGTGTTGCATTTGTTTATGTTGTGGAATATTTGTTTATTTATATAAAGATGTGCTGCTATTTTACCTTGCCTTCTTAAGGCACATGATTGGTGTAATAAAAAGCTGAATGACCAATAGCAAGGGAGAAGGTATAGGCAGAACTTCTGGGCAGGAAGCATAAATAGGAGGACAAATTTAGGCTTGGGAAGAAAGTAAAGGAGACAACGGTGAGGTGACAATAGGGGCCAGACAGACAGACATGGTGGAAGCAGGAAAGTAGGACTCAAAGACTGAAAGTCAAGCAGCTCTGAGGCAAAAGGTTGTTGAGCAGAAACAGGTTAAATTAAGTTAAAAAGAGCTAGAGTGACAAGGCTAAGCTAAGGTCAAGCATTCATAATTAATAATAAGTCTGCCTGTCTTTATTTGGGAACTGGTTGGTGGCCCAAAGAAATTTCCAATACCCCAGTACAGTTCTTTATCCTAGTAAAACCTTCTTAACATATTTTAAAACATTCATGTTTCATTCCGTTGTACACTTCCTTTACCATAAATTTCAGTATGTTATAAGCCACTAAATAAAATGCAATATATAAATGTTTAGCTTAGGCTCAAGGCATTTAAAAATTTCTCAATAAATGATAGCTAATATACTAAATATGTCCTTCAACAGAATATGTCTTCTACTTATATAAATATTCAAAGTGTCTTTCTGGTTAACTTTGAGTAACGTCCTTTTACACAATTTCTAGAAAATTAAGAAATTTGACCATCATCCTCAGTAACCAATATTTTTACTATTAAGCATAAAAGTTCATATAATTAATCATCTTTGTATAAGAAACAAATATCTCACCATGCCAACATCTGAAAAAGTCACATTAAAAATGCCACACTGCTCAATATTGATTATTCATTATTCATTCTCTCTCTCTCCCTCTCTCTCTCTTTTACACACACACATATAGCAAATATAGCTTATTAATCAATTTTATTCTATTAACTTGATTTTTAAGATATGTTTTAACCTCATTTACTTTTCCTACCTTTCTAGTGAAGTTGTCATAATAAATTAGCATCAACTTTTCACTGGACTAAATTTGATCACAACCCTGAACTTAAAGGACACCAGATAAAAATTCTTCCATTATATACCGTGATTATTATAATATAGACAAAATGTTAACGAGGCAGAAAGTCTTCTCCATGCTCACTTTTCACTACCTGCCAATTTCACCGTGTTCTAAGATCCCTTCCTTCTTCTCACTGTTTCCCCTTCCATGGAATTTTTCATCTCTACATCAGACACCTCTTCCACCTGATTATGGGCTTCTTTCCATGGCTTGCTCAGCCTGCTTTATTATCCCATTGAAGAACACTTGCTCAGGATTGGCATTGTACACAGTAGGACGGGCTATCCCTCACCAATTATTAATCAAGAAAATATCCCAGACTTGCCCACAGGCCTATCTGATTGAGGCATTTTCTCAAATGAGGTTGCCTTTTCCAGATGTCATGAGTTTGTGTCAAGTTGACAGAAATAACTAATCAGCAAGTATTTTCTTCAGTCCTTTTCTAACTTTGTTTTTTTTCAACAGGGTCTCTCCCTGAACTGGAGGTAACAAAGCCTATGAGACTAGCTAGTTAGCAGTCCCAAGGGATGCTGATTCCAGCTCCCAACATTGGAATCACAAGAGTATGCCTTCATTCACAGGTTTTATGAGGGTGCTGGGAATAAGACTTAGGCCATCATGCTTGCATGGCAAGCCTCCTGCCAATTAAACCTTCTCCTCAGACTCTCATTTTTTAAATTTTTATCAATTTATTATTTTAATATTTCAATTACAACTTCCCTCTATTTCTCTATATAAATTACTTAGGAATACAAATTATATCTAACATTGTTGTAGAATCCTATGCTTCTGCTTTTAGGCATCTGAGATCTATTTGGTGCACAAGAGAAGAAACATTTCTAAGAAATTCCATTAATGTTACTCAGCTCCCAACAATTCTATGACTTTGTTTCTCTCTGACCCCAATCCTAAATGCTATGAATTATTTATGTTTTTATTTTAATATATCCTTCAAGAGTTTGTATTTGGAGGATGTTGTGGAATTTTATGAAGTTGGGATGTGCGGAAGTGCTTAGGTCTCTGAGGATGCTGTCTTTACAGGGCAGCATACTTCTTCTGTTATGTTCCCAAGACACATATTTAGATGAAAAAGTCTTGCACCCTCCCTGATTTCTCTAGCTCACCTTGTGGTAACTTTCTCTCCCACACATTCTCCCACACAATAGCCAATGGGGGACTCAGGGACTACCCAATGTTGGACTTTCGCCCTCCAAATTTCCTTAAATAAAGCTTTTTTTCAAAGTACCACTATGAGGTATATTACTATGTTTTAAAAAAAACTAATACTAAACATTCTTAGTGCTTGGAAAATGAAATCTGCCTATCTGCCTATCTGTTTTGTATTCAGTCATTGATCTATCCAGCGCCTTCTCTGTAAGTGAATAAAATCCACTTGGAAAGTCCAATGAAAGAGTTATTTCCCAATTAGCAGAGAAAATACCTTAAGGTTCCAGCAAGTCTCATTTACATCAACAAATCAATGCATATATGAACATCCTGTGTAAAATGCTTTGGAGTATCTAATCACTTCACATTCTGAACATGAAGAATAATACTCTCTTTTGAGTATCTCATCACGTCATAGTGCGAGCATGAAAAATAATACTCCCTTTCCTTGAATTTTATAAATCCTTCACAAAGTCACAGTAGCTGCTGCTGGTCAGTTCTACAAAACCTACAGTCTAATAAACTGTAATTTTATCTTTAAATCACATACCTAGTAGTTTAAATTGTATAAAATTAGAATTAATGATGCATATGACATGCACAGTCCTCTACGTTCAAGTATATAGTCCCTCTTGAACTCCTTGATTCCTGATTCTTCATGGCAAAGACTAGTCTGTTCTACCAGTGACTGACATTCTAATTTTTTTCAGTTTACAAAAATAAAACTGACAAAACGCCCAAAACTACCAACTCCAGATCAATTTTTAATCATGTGACAGGGAAAGAGAGAGTATTGCATGAATTCAGTAAGGTCTGGCAACAAAACATTTGATGGAACAGAAAACATTGCACAGACTCAGAGAATTCCAAGGGTTCCAGATACTTCACTTTCTTTCACAAATTATGGATTAGATGTACCTTAAGGAAACAGTAAGCCACTAATTCTTCTGAAAGGGGACACACAACAACAAATCAATGTTTTCCTTTCATTTTCTAGTAAGTCAAAGTTCACTATCTACTTTGTATTATTTTTTGGTTATTTGACAACCATATTAAATGTCTGGTGACTACATCTGAAACAGCACTGTGAAGGCAAGCACTGTTTTTGCAGCATGCACTCCTCTGTTTCCAATAACCTTAGTTTCCCCTACACACACACACATACAGAGCTTAGTAAGGTTTTTACAGACCATCAATCCATTTTTGAATAAACTTCTTTCTCTTTGCTATATCATTCTACCACTGGCTTTGTGGGAGCCTAGGCAGTTTGAATGCTCACCTTACGAGACCTGGATAGAGGTGGGCAGTCCTTGGGCTTCCCACAGGTCAGGGAACCCTGATTGCTCTTCGAGCAGATGAGGGAGGGGGACTTGATCGGGGGAGGGGGTGGGAAATGGGAAGCGGTTGTGGGGACGAGGCAGAAATCCTTAATAAATAAATAAATTTTAAAAAAAAGAATAATAAAACACACCACCTATATTTGCTCACAATAGGAATATACTAACTTTCAATAGAAAAAAAAGTTCTCATCAGGTAGAATATGCTTCTAAAATGTACATGATGGGCACGTAATCAAGTCTCAATAAATACATTCTGTCTGCACATGATCCTGAGCACACACTGCTGCTTAGCTCTCTAAATGCACATGTTCAGAACAAACATTTGTAAATTTGCTTTCATTCACCTTGTGCCACCAATCTGACTTTCTAAATCTGTGACCTCCAGAAACAAAGCAAGATAGCAAGATCATAAAGGGACAAGATGATATGAATGAGTTGTGATTATTCTTCACTAGGAAGGTGGAAAAGAGATTCTATACTATTAGAACAATGAAGGTGGCTCACAACTGTCCAGACATGTCCAGAATAGCATCCAAGACTAAATCTGACACTCCATGCACATGTGACACCAAGCACAAGAGTAAAGGAGATGTCCTGACAACTACATCTGTTACTAAAATAGATACTGTGACAAATAAAAATAGAACCAACAAGCCCGGTAATGGGATTAAGATAGAGCATAGGAAACTAATGACTGAGGATAAAGACAAACGCTGAGAAGGTGGCAGGCAGTGTGACAAATGAAATGCTTGGATAAGCAAAATCCAGGAGAGCAGACAGCTGAAAGACCCAAGACTAAGACTAAGACAAATCTGTCAGCAACACAGATAGCATCACACTGTGCCAGAAGACAATACAAAATTATACATGTTAATGATGGATCAGTTCGGCAAAGTCCCAAACAGAACAAAGGGAATGAAATGGAAAATTACCAAACCTTGCTGCCCTGTTTGATATAGACCATTACTTAAAAGCACATGCAATACACATGCTATACTCTGTTAGGAATAGGATGCATGACCTCAGAAAGAATAACAGCATATGATTAAACACTAACCATTTTCTAACATCTTCCTTTAGTTACTAGGAGACATCCACTTCCATTAGGACCATGAACTCGGTAGTAACCATCTTCAGTAAAATAACATCAGGAGATATGCTTGCTATATCAACTGATAATGAGCCAGTGTCATTTTGAAAGAGGGAACCCCAGTTGAGGAAATGCCCTCACTACATTGATCTATTGGCAAGTCTGTGGTGCATTTTTCTTGATTGATGATTGGTATGGGAGGTCTCATTTCACTGTGGACAATCCCACACCTGAGGTATCAGTCCTAGGTGCTGTAAGAAAGTAAGCTGAGAAAGCTATGGATGCTTCCTCTCCAGCAAGCCAGGATGTCCTCATGCACAGCCTCTGCTCTTGCTTCTCCCCCTACTAAGAATCACACTGATCAACACCCATGCATGTCAGCCCTCACATCATCTCATTCATCTACTCAATGTCTTTTCATTGTCTTTCCTAAAGACCCAAACTTAAGACCTCCACTATCCATTCCTAACTTCTCAACCTGATTTATAAGAATTTTGTTGTTGTTGTTACTTGGTTGTTTTTGCTATTTGTGAACTATATAAAACACATTTACAGGGAGACAGAAAAAGAGAGTTTGAGCTCTGACTTCTAGAAGGCAAGGCCTTTATAGCTAACTAAGCACAAATCAGTAAGTATTGAGAAAATAAATGGATGATTAAAGAATGAATTTTGTCACTTAAAAATTTGTATTTTGACCTAGCATTTTTAATATGCTTATTCTCTCCACAATTTTATCCAAGCAAATATGCCTTAAATTTCAAATAATTATCTACCACAATTGATTACTTACTTTTTCTAGCAGCAATGGAACAAAATTTATATGTGAATATTTATGTGTTTATAAAACTAATGTATATTAGATAAGGAGATGAAGAATAATTATGGTTTCACATGCAGTACTGGCAGGATAAAGAATATATGTGGTGATTTGAAAGAAAATAGACCCCAAAGGGAATAACACTATTAGGAGGCGTGGCCTTGTTAGAGGAAGTATGTCACTGTGGGGGCAGGCTTTGGGGTGTCTTTTGCTCAAGCTTCCCTCAGTGTGACTGTCAGTCAACTTCCTGTTGCCAGCAAGATGTAGGACTCTCAGCTACTCCTGCAGCTCCAAGTCTGCCTGTATGTTGCTATTCTTCTCATCAGGATGATAATGGACTGAACCTCTAAAACTGTAAGTGTGCCCCCTCAAATAAATGTTTTTTCTGTCTTTTTCCACTTCCCATGTAGGTTTTCCTGTATAATTTGGGAGTATGGGGACCTTGGAAGAGGATTGAAGGGGGGAGAGGAGAGGCAGTGAGAGGAGCAAAGAAAAACTGTAGAGCTCAATAAAAATCGATAAAAAGATTTTTTTTCTGTAAAAGACTTGCTGTGGTCATGATGTCTCTTCATAGCAATAACCCTAACTAAGACTGTATATTGTTGTCAAAATTTAAAAGAAAGGTGTTGTTCTAATTTCAAAAGGATACACTGCTTTCTAGTCAAATAATCATGTATTTTTAAGGCTGGAAGAGAAAAATTACCAAAGTTCTCTATTGATGGAGGAAGGCCACTGGTTAAAAAATAAAGAAACTGCTTGAAAGCTAAGGAATGGGCTTGATCTAGCTGCCAAAGCCACAGCTTTAATCCCACCCATATTGCTCAGTAATTTAAAGGCTCATGTGGTCAGAAAAAGAGAGATATAAAGTAAAGAGAGATTCAAAGACAAAGAAAATTTTTAAGTGATTTACAGTGTGTTAAAAATATATGCAGACTAAAAGTTGAAGTTCTTAAAGTAAAAAAAAAAGGAAGAGAGTTGTTGTGTGTAGTAGTACACACCTTTAATCCCAACACTTGGGAGGCAGAGGGAGATTGACCTCTGTGACTTCTAGGTGTGGTAGCACACGCCTTTAATCCCAATGCCTGGGAGGCAGAAACAGGTGGATCTCTGAGAGTTCAAGGACAGCCTGGTCTACAGAGTTATTCCAGGTCAAAGAAACAGAGAACCTGTCTCAAAAAGCAAAAAAATTAAAATAAACAAAATAGAGGTTTAAATAAAAGGCACAAAGATGGAAAATACACAGAGAATTTTGATACTGTATGCTATTATGCTCTCTTTGAATTGTTTGAATGCTGAGGAAGGAGCAACAGCTGCTAAAAGATATTTGTTTATAAATGCTGCTGAACTAATCCAACATTGATATTTTGAAAATGCCTTGACTTTGAAATTTGGATCTAAGGACATGATGCTTTGAAAAGGAGTTTCTTATTTTGTTTTCACAGAGGGTGAGAGTCTGTGGATTGTTTCTATTCCAATATGGTATGATGGACCACGCCCTCCTGAAGGGTTGCTGTGAACACCTTCAGAAAATTGCTTCGCTCAACTGCCAACTGAGATGAAACTAGCATACAGGTTATACCATGAAAGACCTAATTAACGACACCCCCATTCAGCAGGAAGCAGTTTGGAGAGAAAAAACTGCGCCCATGTTCCCAAAATATTGTTTATAAATGTTCTTTTACATTTAAAGGGAGAAATGATATAGGTATGAATAATTTGCATTGATATGGATTTTGCTTTAGTGATATAAATTTAAGGTCAATTTTGTTATATGTATATGTATTTCTGCTCTTGATTAAGGTATTGTGATTGTGTAGTTCACTTAATGTGATGTATATAGGTTGTTAATGGATAATCATCAATAACAATCAAGTTTTTAGTCATGTTAGTTAAGATTTTCTAGATATACATAGATATATTTTAGATAGGCGTTCTTCATATCTTTCAAAGATTATAGAATATGGCATTTTTAAATGTTCTAATAACTTAGGGCTTTTCATGACAACGAGACACATCTACTCCTGGCAGCACCAATCTACTTCAAGAGGAAGATGGGCATCGAAGAGGCACCTTACGGAGTTTGATAGCCATTAAGGCAAGGAACTGTTCTTGCCTGGACTATTGCATAAACTGAACACAGAACCCGCAGAGAGAGGACTACTGAACTTGCCTAAAGGTGAGATGATCTTTTGGGGTTCCTGATTCATGAAAGAGTCTGCAAGACATTCTTCAGGACAAGCAGATAGTGACTGCCTTTGAAATTTCCTGCTTCCTGGAAATGTCTCTGGATATTATGGGCCTGTAGGCCAAAGATGGATGCCCCAAGAGTACAGAGGAACTTTGGATGACTGTCCAGGCAGCGAGATGTCTCTGTCATTTCTAGAGTTTGAAAGTTGCTTATTTCTTGTTTGCTTAGGTAATATTGTATCTTTCTGGAATCTTTGATGGAGTTGAAGAATAGTTAGTAATAGTTACAGTTTTCCTTAGTTATGATAAAGATAAAATAGATATAAATATTGTAATTTTTACTTGATAACTGTTTTGTTATATGTAATTTTGCTGTGTTAAAGTTAAAGCCTTCCTTTATTTTTTTTTTTTGATAAACAGAAAAAGGGGAAATGATGGAGGAAGGTCATTGGTTAAAAAATAAAGAAACTGCCTTGGCCCATTTTATTGGTTAGAACATAGGTGGGTGGAGTAAACAGAACAGAATGCTGGGAGGAAGAGGAAGTGAGCTCAGAGACGCCATGCTCCCCTCTCCCGGGCAGACGCAATAGCTCTGCTCTCTGAGGCAGACACACCTGATGAAGCAAGCCGCCAGGTCAGACATGCTGAGTGTTTCCCGGTAAGACCGGTGCTACACAGTTTATTAGAGATGGGTTGATCAGGATATCAGAATTAGCCAGTAAGGGCTAGAGCTAGTGGGCCAAGCAGTGTTTAAATGAATACAATTTGTGTGTTGTTATTTCTGGTGTAAAGCTAGCCTTGCAGGAGCCGGGCGGGACGAAAAGCAGGCCCACAGCCCATCACTACAGTCTATGTTAACTTTATATCATGAAAAAACATCATCGAAGAGAGTTACCTTAAAGGACTAGGACAATTAAAATACGCACATACTTATTAAGCAAACATCCATTCATTGAGACTTCAATGTTCTTACAGAACTGATACACAAAACACCTATAGAAGTGCAGAATTAAACTTCACTAGGAGATACAGTCCGCAACACACACAGAGGAAGAACATACTGACTCTGTTTTTGAAGAATTGATTTACAGAGAATTAAATAACACACCACAAGTTATTTATGCGATAAGTATGAGAAAGGGAGGCTGAGGGGGAAAAAAAAAACAAAGAAAACCCAGCTCTCTGATCAGGACCTTTGGTTCTAAACAACTGAGAACTACAGACAATTTGTAATTATAAATATGTTGATATCTTTAAGACACGTGAAATGAGCATTCTGTGCAAACAAAACTAAATACATACTTTGGGAACATGTGGGGAAAGAGAGAAGCAATTGAAAATCATGTGATTATTCTGAAATTTGTAATACAAAGCTCAGCATGTTTGAGCTTCAAGTCTCACAGAGTGAGCTCAAAGGAGCTTACAGGGTAGACCTGACTCACAGACATGGTAGCCAGATTATTACCTGCTGTGACTATCAAGACACCCCTGCCTGAAAGTCTCAGTTTTTCATTTTTTCATGTTAAAATATTTATGTCTTCTGATAAAATGCATTTTAACTATTACAATTGTCACCCTGTTGCTCAGGTTATGTTCAAAGTACCAGCAACAACAACAGCATCCGAGAAACAACAGAAATGCACAATCTCAGGCCTCATCAGGACTCAGCGATTCAGATGCAGAATTTTAATCAGATATTTTGATTAAATGACTGCACATCAAAACGTAGACCCATTGCTTTATTATATGCTTCCCTGGAAGTAATTTATTAAACATTTATTTTATCTAACAATAGGATACTTTTCCACTATTCTGAAAACAAGAACAAGATCCTAGCATGACTTTCAAAAAGCTACTGCTGTGTATCAAGAGTAGTAAGGAAGTTATTCATCTTGAGACAAAGCCAAAATTGTAAGCTTACACCTAAAACTATAGTCAAAACATTTGAAGAACTAAGTGTAAACTCATTTTAAATCCAATACAAGGGAGGCAGGATGAAATGTCAAAGGAGGAAAAAAAACAAAATGAGAGAAAAACAGAACAATATCATTTGTGGATTTCCTTATTAATATACTGGGCTTAAATTTATCAACAGATTTATTTTAGAGTGCTTTTGCCCTATAAGTCAACAATACAGATTTGCACATATATTTTAAAGACGGAGGAATGGCACAACCAAGCCTGAATTCAGTGCTTTGCAACTTCTCATGGTGCTCTAAAACAAAACATTTTGTTTTTTGAATGTCATGTCTGCAAGTCCTCACGGTAAGTACTCTAGAATGATTTCCTCCTTCATATTCTGATTCTAAGATGCTTTAGAACAAGCGTGGGAAATCATGTTAGAAGTATAGAAGTACATAATGCCAATTAAACTGTGTTAACTTGGCACTGAAGAAACATCCCTTCCCTCCAGACCAACAGGACCTTAAGATGTCAGTTTGTGGAGGAGCTCTTCAATAGCACAGCTTGTTTAGAATTTGAAAAGGGCTCTTCTGTTCTTCAAAGGGCAATACCTATTATGAGTAGAATCTGTCTCAGGGAGGTCCCTGAATGAAATATTAATATGTAGAAACTACAATTGCAGTATATAGAGATATGCAAAGTATCTATACATTCATCAAGAGTCAACAGAGTACAATGAGATCTAGATAGATACATGGAAGCTTTCACTGATATAACAATATCTGTAATATTTTATTCAATTTCTGTGTAAATGATACAGTTTCATGATACTCCCAGAAGATATTACAAAGTATCAATGTCTGTTTTTCTACATGTAGAAAACATATTACGTCATAGAAATTTTTCATGCAGAAATAGCACAAGAAGATCTCAAAAACGGCTGGACATTTGAGTGGGGTGAAACATGTCAAAGGCAAATTAGTAGAAAGTATAGGCATCATCCAAGAACTCTTCAAATGCTGTGGAACCGATTCCAGAAAAATAAAAAGTAAAAAACAGAAAAATTGATCTCTTATACCCCTTTGTGAGTGGTGAGACACTGAGTTCATGTTTAATTATAGAAAACATTAATAAGTAAAGATTTTAACCAAAATCTCTAAAAAATAAATGTTAAATATTCTGATGTTCATGATTGAATTTCCATCATGTTTTATGGGAGTAGAGTTGTAACAACTGTCCAATGGATTCTAAGCACTGATGGACTAGCTGAAGATATTCATGGCGGGAAGGTACAGTTCCCACAATACTTGAATTTGTTTAATGTTTCTCTAAATTAATGATCTCTTTTTAATCATCTTTAAATAAATTATTACTTCATTCTTTTCCTTCCCTTTACTCCCTCCAGACTTTCCCATGTGCCCTTGCTCACTCTCAAACTCATGCCATATTTCCTTTAACTGTTGTTACACACACATACATACACACACACACACACACACACACACAAATACACACTACATAAGGATATACATTCCTGAGTATATAAATAACAACTGCTTAGTTTGTGTGTACTCTAATGTAGATGATAGTATCTTTGGGTATACCTGCACATTAGTTAGGTGTCACTAAAGCCAAAATGTTTCTACAGATATTTAACCAATTAGAAGGTGAATGGAAAGGGTATATGCCCATAGAATAAGCTCCACAAACAATCTCTTGAGAGATTGTTTCAGCTTCTCCACATGTAATATTCTCTAAAGTTCTCAATAATAGCTTTGGAAAGCTCTCTTTCCCAGGTATTTGATTCTAGATAAAACATATTTAAGTATTCTATTGTTTTTGCTACATTTATGTTCTTTATTGGAGTGTTTTGTAAAAGGACTACTTATGATTCTCCCTTTGTTCATTTGTCACTGGCTGCAGTACTAAGCCCCTGATCCACAAGTCATTAAAAATACTTAATGAACCAATCATGTTCTTTGATAGTTTATGCTCTGTTTCTTTGCTATTTGGCCAAATTATTTGCTATTTGTATTTTAGAGCCGGGTATTAGTGGAGCTTGCTTATCTAATCATCAACTGGGGAATCAATGACTTCAGGTTCAAATGTAGATACCATCACGTCTGTTCTGACTATATGAGGTTGTTTTTGAAAGCACTCACCATAACACTCAAATAAGCCTGGAAGCTACCCACTAGTGCGCGAGCACAAAGAAAGTCTTCTTGCAGCTATGCTTGTGGCAATTTTCAATACTCTTCTAATGGAAGTTTGATCTGCAACAGAAAAAGGCAAAGAGCAAGTGGCCTCGCTTGCCCTACAGTAAGAATTGCTTTGACTTCTTGGAATACAAGAGGCAGCAAAGGAAAGATTTCAAGGTCACTTTCTTCACCTTTCAATCCTATGATTTCATATTAGAAGATCAGGCTTTCCTGTGTTGTCAGCTTTTCTGTGTTGACAATTCTCTGTAGGAAAGTCAATGTCACTTCTACATTTAATAATGGTCCACAGGGAGGAATGTACTACTAACATAATGAATGTGATGCGTAAGTTCAAATAAACAAGGATGATAAATACAAGCTATGCCTGAAATGCTTTGAAGCTACTACTAGACACTAAAGATAAAGAAACAATAAGGAAAGGCTATATCCATCAATGGTCAAGCATTCTACTATGAAATTTGAATTTTCAGTACTGTGCTTAACAATATGTGACCCAATACTAGTCATTAAAAATCTACTGATGTAACTATCTAATGAAATGTACAAATCAATATAAAAATATCTAAGGATTCCTTCTGGCAAAATCAGTATATCATAATGTTCCTTTTCCATGCCATACCTCATGTTGGATTTATATGAAATTTTTATATTAAAGCAATTAAGTAAACTATAAAGTCAATATAGAGTCATCAGGTTTGAACATAGTTTTTGAAAATGTCTCAAAACATTTTTCAGACAATTTTATTTTTCTGTAACACAAAACCTATTGATTTTATTGTGACAGAGTTGCTTTTCTTATGACCTGGCTCACAACCAAAAACACTTGGGTACCGTTCTCAACACCTCAACTTATAGTCCATCATTAAAGTATAACTCCTTGTGTCTCCCAAACATTAGTAATCATCATTGTGAGCCCATAATAAGGTAGGAGCTTTGAGAGGGCGCTTTCCTTCATGATCATGAATAAAGAACCTCATAGGAGTCTACAGACTAAATCAAATGTGCAAATTATCTTGACTATCAAATTACTCTTCTTAGCCAGCTAATGAAATTTCTTTCTGCAATAAACAGTAGTTAGTGTATGGAATCAAACTGCTAAAATTAATTGATTTGTGTGATCAGTCTAAAATAGAACATCTACATCAGCCACCATAAGAGCCAGAGGATAAGGCATGCTGTAAAATGCCATCTTCTAGATATGACCTGATCAAAGTAATTAGGAACTCAGTGAACCTACAATTACCTTTAGAAACAAGCCAACAAGAGAGGAAATATCAGACGACACTGCCTGAAATCAGTGGAGAAAGAAAGAGAGCAAATGAGCAAGAAGATGGGAAGATGTATTGGGGGAAATGTCACAGGGAATGGAAGGGGAAAATCTGGAATGGGGATTGTACATATGCCTGAAATATCTAAATAATTAATAAAAGATATTCTGAAAAATCAATGAGCAAATAATTAAGTCACTCTCTTCATTCTTTCACACGTGACTCAATAATATGCAAAATGCAGAAACAGTTAATAACATATTGTCTCAGAACATCCCTGATTGTAGTATTTTCAAGACTCTAAAGTACATCTTGAGCCATCAGCATGTCTTCAAAGAGTAACAAAGAATTTGCATAACTGTGTGAACAAGTTACAGCCTAACCCTGCCAGAAGCTCATAGTAATCCAAACCCTATGCCATACTTCAGTCAATATACAAGTACAGAACCATTCAAATGAACATATAAAATTATAACAAATATGAGAAGACAAGCCAATAAAATCTCAGATTAGCATAGTCAAGTTAAACAAACCATCATTCCAATGAACATCTATCGAATTTATGCTACATTGATTGTGGTAAATGAAATGGAGAAAAAAAGAAAGAAGATAGAAAATAAATACAATCTCTTATTACTATTCAAATATGATCACAAAGATTTCACTGAGAGTTAAAGGTCTAAAGGAAAGGAAAAAAGAATTAACTATGGGAAAAATTTAGTAAGTGTAAAAGTCCAAAGGGGAGAACACGTTTGGTATGCTAAGGAAAAGCAAGAAGCTCTGGTGCTAAGTAAATATGGTGATGACAAGAGAGGATGGTGGAAAAGACAGATCGCATTGGTCTCTGTAAGCAATTTACTGTGAGATTGGAGCCAAGGGAGGATTAAGGCAAGGAGAGAACTCCATAGCCTTTTCCTTTGCTGGCTGAATCAAGGATGTTTGCAAGAAGCAGTTATCTTTTACAACTAAATAATATGTGCAAAATACTCCAACCCCAGTTTCCTGATGACAGCGTGGTCTCATCCCCCTCTAAAATGATTCCCTACAGAATGTGCTTCCCAGATGCTGTACATGCCTCTCCATCATATCACATGGCATGGCCTACCCAGTCCCAGCGTTTCTGTTCATGTACCTGTTGTTTCTTTATCCCCTTTGTCTCATCAGGTAAATATCAAAGTCTTGCAGCTTGCAGCAACAAGGAGATATAATATAATACATATTTTAATAGAAACACTGTTTTGTAGATAATGAGTTATACCTATATGAGATTAACTGTGTGAGGACAGAGACAGTGTATTACATAAACCAAAGGGGGAGGGGGTAGAGAAAGAATCAAAATAGTAATGGAGAGTAGTCAGAGAAATTCTTAGATTTTGCGTAAAGCTTGAATAAAGAGGCAATAATTTTTATAATAAATCTGACGTTAGCAGTAATAACATGATTACATCTGATGATGTCCAGGTCTTTGGTTAAGCAGGGGAGTGATACAGAAGATATTAAATGATATGAAGAGCCTTTATTAAGAGCTAGTTGAGAAAATCAGTTTATAACAACTTATGTTGGAAATGACTGCTAGATTTCTAACCAAAATATTCATTTAAATAGTGAGTATTAGGTTCTGGAGTTGGGGGAAAAGAACAGGACTCCAGGTTAGATGTATACAATTGAGAATAGTCACTATAGATAATAGGGAAAACTAAATAGATAAGAGCACCATTTACGAGAGAGAGAGAGAGAGACAGAGACAGAGAGAGAGAGAGAGAGAGAGAGAGAGAGACCTTGGAACATTTGAGAGAGACACCTTGGAACACACAGCTCTAAATGGGATTTGCTCACCAAATCCCTCCCCTCAGGGCTCAGGGAACCTGAAAGAAGAGGAAGCAGAAAAGTGTGGGTGTGAGTCAGAGGGAAGGGAGGACACATAGAGAACAAGGCCCTCTATGTTAAAGGAGCAAAGCTCATATGAACTCACAGAGACTGAGTCAGCACTTACAGGGCCCGCACGGGTCTGCACAAGGTCCTCTGTGTATATATTGGAGTGTTTAATTTAATATTTTAAATATTAAATAAATATTAATTGAATACGTGCATGAGGGGGGGTCTCTGATTCTTGTGCTTTCTCTTGGGATCTTTTCCTTTTGTTGGAAATTCTATTTGATGGTTTTTTTTTTCATTTTATTTTGTTCTCTTTTATTTTGTTATCTCTTAGAAGGCTGTTGTTTTCTAATGAGAGACATAAGGATATGGAATCAGAGGGAAGGGGAGGTAAGGTGGAACTGGGAGACATAGAGGGAGAAGAAACTATAATCAGGATATACTGTAGGAAAAAAATCTGTTTTTCAATAAAATAGAAAATGATTTAAACAATAAAAAAAGCACCATTTACAAAGCAAAGTGGCAGAGGAGTGAGAACTAATTGTGTTCTGAGAAATTCAAGAATTGTATCTTCGGTGAACTTGGCAAAAGAGAACGGCAGAAGAAGCTCTTGACGCATAGCTTTTTATAATGATAATATGATGTAGCATTAGCCACACAATAAACTTTAAACTCTTGGTATTTGTCAATCGCCATTTTGTATGAAGTAAAAGTCTTACAGGGCAAAATAATATTTGATAAGAAAATATCACTTCTGCTAAGAAGGGATCATTTTGTTAGCACGATTTCTTTAAAAAAAGGATGTCCCAACTAAGAAAGATTCGCTATTCTGATAGAAATGTGAGCAATGAACCATATAAAAAAGCAACTCCCATTATGTGTTAACCTATTTCCATATTCACTTCAGATGCCACCTTCTGAAATACATCCTAATTGTATCTTTCTAAACTCCTCATGCATTTGACCTACTATGTAAAATCTTCTGTATTTCTGCTATTGGCCATATGTTTTAACCTTCCACAATTCAGGTAGTTGCCTTACTCTTAAAAACACAAATTTCTTCAACTTAAAACATCATTTGCACATTTTCCATCTTCCTGAACATCATTCATTCATTCATGAATCCATACATTTGACATTCATTTCAGTAGCAAGTAACTAGGCTCTAAGTGTTATCTTTAAAACGACCTCTATTTCATTTGTATCTCTTACTTAACAGAAAATTTGGATGTTTTAGGACATCAACAGCTATAACGTAATTTAAATAATAATTTCCCAACCATCATTACTTAAATACCCATTTAAAATGTCCTTTTTGACTCATTTTTAAGTTAAATATCTACACCAATCCCCAGGCAGACTCCAAGTAATGGAACATACAAAATGTGTCAAGATGGGAGACGCTATATGACTGACACTACCAAAGCTATGTGTTGTTATTAGCTTGGTAGGCCCTAGCAGTGCACTTGGAGTGGCTGTCAATCATCTAGTCTAATCTCACAAGGAGGCTGGATAACACCTTTCTCAAACAGATGGGCTACTTCAGTATTTTCTAAAGTTTGTTCCTTTGTTCTGAGTCCAAAAAAAACAGCACAACTCTTGAGAAACATCAAAGAGATTCTGTATTTAAGTGAACTTGGAACTCCTGTGCAATAGGTTATTTGTCATGTGTACTCAAATCTTGAAGCCCAGACATTCAGTAGGAAGTTGGTATAGAGGTGATTGTGACCAAATTCTCCTGAACTGCTTTGACCTAGACTAGTTTCTGTTACAAACTAAAGTAGCCTAGGGCCTAATGTAAGCATTAATAGCATATCTTGCACAGCCCCAAGCCTGTAATGGAGTACCATGCTTATCTTGCTTTCACCTCATGCAAAGTCAAAGAGTTAACTGTAGAGTTGTTTTCTCATTCACCAACAAATCAAGCTCCCTGTTCATATATTTATTGTTCTCTCTTTTAATTCTTTTGAAAAGCACATTTATCTTCTTGCCCTTTTTTCTTTCTTATATTTTATTCTTTTGAAAACCACATTTATTTTCTTGCCCTTTTGGTTTCTTATATTTTAGCCAGAATGATATCTGAAACACCTTCTCAAGGACTTAAGACCCCAGGGTATTTAAATGAACAACTTCCATATCCCTGTGGGTTTATTTTGCTTTGCTAAAGCATCTAGCAGAATTTACCTTTGCATTTGATGAGCCATCTTTCAAGGTATGTTGGTACATCAGCCCATGGTCTTGCAGCTCTACTAAAGACACGTAGTTTTGGAAAGTGCTGCTTTCCTAGTAATATTTGTACTTCAAATATCAAAGAATTCTCTGGTTGAGCCTTCAAGTCTGTGCTCTAATATCAGTTTCACTGTCAAAACTGATCATGGAGAAGCTGAAATGACACATCCCAAGAACCTTCATCTCTATGGACTATTATTCGTGGAACCTGAAGATACTCTGCATGGTACCAAAATAAAAAGCTAAACACCAACCCGAACACAAAATTTTCAATCTACAATGATGACCTGCCTGCAAGATGTTCTACGGCAATAGTGGCACAAAGTAGTGCCACTAACCACCCACTACCATATTTGATTTAAGATACACTCCATGTCAATAATTAGAGACCAGATAAGTTAGGAACCTGAGGGAAAACAAAATGTTAATGCTACCTCTAAAGGAGAATAACCATAAAATGATTACCAACAGCAACCTGTTATATCATAGGTCAGATGTTCTGCTTTGTTTTGTTTATATTTGTTTTTGCTCAACCATAATTAGAGACGCTTCCTCTGACAATAGACAGGAACAAATATAGAGAACAATGAGCAGACAATATGCAGAAAGTGATAGACCATAAGACACCCCGTCCTAAGTGGGATATCTTCATCAAATCCCTCCCCTCAAGGCTCATGGAATCATGTGGAAGACGACACAGAAAGATTGTAACAACCCGAAGGAACTGAGGACAAGAAGCAAGGCAACCATGCACTTATGAACACATAGAGACAGAACAATGTGCACAGGGCTTGCATGGGTCTGTTCTGAGCTAGATGTACTCAAGGGGTGAGAGGAAGAGGAACAGTCACTATCCCCCATTCCTAACTCAGAAGTTATGTTCAAAAGTTCACTAATGAAAAATCAATTTTCTCCAATGGAGCATCACGAGGAATATAAACCATTCTTAAGGTCAGACCCCATGACCAGCAATAGGTGATAACAGGTATCTTTGATGGTTGTCTGTCTCATAAGGTTTCGATGGGGTTTTATTTTTTTATTTTTACACTACAGATCCTCTGATTTCATGAGTTTTGGTGGTTCTTGTGTGTCCTAATACATGTGTATCTGTGCATAGGTGTGTGTGTGTGTGTGTGTGTGTGTGTGTGTATCTGTGCCTTTTCTTTGGCTTTTTCTTCTGTTTGTCTGATTGTTTCTTTGCTTCTTTTGCCATTGTCCAGTTTGTTTGGTTTGGTTTTGTCTCATTTTATTTTATTTTATTATTATTTAATTACCTGTTTTCTAACAAGGTATAGATTTCAATGGGAGGGAAGGTGTGGGGATCCTGGAGGAATTTGGGGATGGGAAAAACATAATCAGAGCATACTATATGAAAAAAATTGTTTTCAATAAAGGAATTTAAAACGAAAGCTATGGAAGCTTTCCTAACCAGATTCCACAAGTTGGAGGCAATTTGATGTGGATTTCAAAGTTTTTACTGCACTCACGAAAGTAACAGAAGATTTTCTTTTTCTAACGAGACTTGGAACTCTCAGTTTGTTCTCAGTCCTTTTCCTCAACTCCTCTTTGAAATATCAAAGAGCTCAATTATGTACTCAAGAGCAAATTTTAAAAAACCCATTTATGTGTGAGTATTTTAAGCACTGTCATGTGTTCTGCTGTAACCATGTCAGGAATGGAGCTGAGGAAGAAGACTCTGGTTGATAGTCACTGATACCATCTTATAATGGCCTTTAACTGCTACTAGAATTTTCTGTTGCCATGCCCTGCAATTTCTGTTCATCCCTACGGTTTATCATTCTTTTTTGGGGTTGTTGTTTTTTTTTTTTTTTTGGTTTTTCGAAACAGGGTTTCTCTGTGGCTTTGGAGCCTATCCTGGAACTAGCTCTTGTAGACCAGGCTGGTCTCGAACTCACAGAGATCCGCCTGCCTCTGCCTCCAGAGTGCTGGGATTAAAGGCGTGCGCCACCACCGCCCGGCTGGTTTATCATTCTTTAGAGTCCTTATGTTAGGCTACTTACATTCTGGTATATTCACAAATTCAACATTGTAGACAAATATAAGGGTGGAAATGAAGAAAGCATTTTGATACTCACAAATTCCTTAGGCTTACTAGTCACTACTTGACCTAGGTGAGCGGAGGTTTCTAATTGGCAAAGTAAACACGGATACTAGAGTTGCATTCTGTAGAAGTGTTATGTGGTCAGTGAGCTGAACAGAGACAAAGGTTTATTTATCTAATAGAAAGGTTACTAAATGTTAATTTTAATTCTTTGTGATTAATATATAAAATACAGATTTTTCACTAATGTGAAGAAGTTTTCAAAGACAAGCTCGTGCAACTTAGACTATATCAGGCGCTGCAGTAGCACAATGATCACCTGGCTACTAAAGGGAGAACTTACACTTACTACAAAGAGAAAATTGTTAAGACCAAATTGAGAAACTACACAATGAACTGAAAATACTTAGAAATGAGCCAATGAGCTTTTCTTTCAGTGTTTTCCAGTGTTCAAAGGTAGAAAGACAAAAGCTAATGTGAAGGTTTCCAGGTTCAATTAAATTTACTTACAAATGGTGAATGGCAGAGTGAAAATGTCATTTGATTTTAATGTTTAACAACTAATATCATTTGGGATATAAAATTGAATTTTGAAACTATTCCTGTTACTAAAAACTATTCCTTTATTAAAAATGACCCCAAAACTTAGTACCATACAGCAAATGCTCATCGAGTGTTTATAAACGAGGCACACAGGTCAGGAATTTAGACTGAATGTACTGTACTGTTTCTTTGTAGGCAGAGTTTTCTCATCCCACAGTCACTCTCAACTAAACACACTGAGGCTTATATTAATTATAATAATATTTATAAAATATAATGCTAGGTCAATAGTTCAGGCTTATTGCAACTTAAATTACCAACTTCTATCAGTCTACATTCTACCATGTGACATCGTGATTTGACCAGTCCTCCAGCATGTCCTGCTCCCTCTATGGCTCCTGGTGTCTCCACTAACTCTGTCCTTCTTCTTCCCAGCATTCTTAGTTTATCTGTCTTGCCTGTACTTCCTGCCTGAATATCAGTCAGTCAGTTCTTTATTAACCAATTAGAGTAATATATATTCACAGTGTACACAAAGATTATTCCATAGCATTTCTTATTAATGTTCATGAAGTAATTCAGTCATAGCAGCTAGGACCTCTGGATCTATGTGGTATTTTTGCAAGAAGGATTCTATTAGGTAAAATAGTGAGTAAAGCCCATACACACCTAACTTTGCCAGAATCCAATGAGTAGCTAATTCTGGCTTTTCACACCATAACCCAGTGTATCCTAAGCAAAACTGAAGATTCATGAGCTTCACTGAATGGTCTGAGAATTCAGAAGTGTTACTTCTGTCGATTCTCTTGATTCTGTCTAATACAAGCTCTCCTGGATTCTAGAAGAATGGTCCTACTTAGTTACCTTGTCTCCAGAGTAAAAGTATTTTAAAATGTATTTAATATACCATAGAAATACTATATAAAAAGTTCTTGACATTTTCTCATCAGAAGAATACATGGATTGTATTGGTCAAATCCTCCTGAGATTGAAGTACAGTGTTGGACCAGCAAGAATGTGAAATCTAAGATAAAAGTGGTGAGTAATTGAAAGTTGGAACTTGGTAGAAAGTTAGGGTAAGCATTAGATTGAGAATTTTTTCTTTTCACAATAAATAATATAAATGAATATAAAATACAAGACAGTTGAAAATTAAGAGACCTTATAATCTACATGAGTTCTTATCCAAGTTCCCTATACTTTTGAGATTAATCACAAGATTAATAGTCTGCCTTAATATGTTAATAAAAATCACATGCTATATATTAGATATTCATGTCAATGTATAATGAACTAAGCTCTCAATAGATATATAAATGGGTATTTTTTCAAGTGGATGAATACCTTTGTGCTTTATTCTGTATTTGTGTGTGTGTATATATATATATATATATATATATATATATATATATATATATATAGTGTAGTTCTCCAAAAACAAGTACTTAGCATAGCCTTTGTGTGTCTATTGTACAAATGGGACAAGTACAACATGTGCCTTCTGCATTTTGTATTGTTATATTAAAACACCTGAGAGTGAGTAATGTATAAACCAAGAAAATCCATTTAGGTCATAGTTCTAGATGTTCAAGAAAATGGTGCAAGTGTCAAGAATGGAAGCCAAGGAAAAGGAAGTTATCTGTTCTGCTCTGAGTGTTAATAGCTAATACTTTACAAGACCAGTATAAATTCTTTCCAGGGGTAGTAACCATCAATGACCTAATTTTCCACTAACTCTTCCTATTAAAAGTTTCACTGCCTCTCAACATCGTATAACTGACAGCCAGTCTCTCTCTCCTCGCTCCTTATATAGTTCTTTACTGACAGTGGACTGGAAGAGATGGCAGAATTAGCATTCACAGATAACACCACACCAGTCACAAGGACAGCAAGAGTGACAGGAAAGAGCCTGAAGGACTCCTCTTCAATACCAAGTGGGTAGGCAGGGGCCTGGACTGTTGAAGGGGCAGCCTTAGATCACCTCCGGTTAGTAGACATGGTTAGAGATCAAGAGAGATTCTCTGACGTTGGCTCCAGACTGACAACTTGGGAAGTACTTTCCTTGACAAGCGAGGCCATTGGCCAGGGCTCCCTTGATGTACTCTCCCTGGGAAACCTTCAGGTTCTCCTTCTTCCCACCCAGGCCTTCAGAGCAGAGGCTTGCAGCACTTAGCCATAAGACAAAGTTAAGGCCCATGGCTTCAGCACTGGGCACTTGTTGATAGCACTGAGGTTGATGGATGCTTCTTCCTCACACCAGACATGAACGTGACTCCAGGGACAACAGGGGACACTGTGCAATGAATTGCTGTGACAGTTGCCATGGCAGTCCTCCTCAGTAGAAATTTCTGGGTTCAAGCATGGCCTGGGGTTGGGCTTCAGCAATGTGCCTTCTAGATAGACATGGTCACTAAGAGCCTTGGAAAGAGCAGCCAGTGCATTCTTAGTTACATTCTGACAGCGCTTTAAGCCATGGTCTCCATCAGGGAGGATTTCAGGCCCCGCAATGGGTGAAATGCCATTCTCCTGGCAGATGCTGGCATAATGGGTCAGAACACTAGCATTTTCCATGATGGCAAGGTCTGAAGGAGTATGTTTTCCATCTTTAGCACACAGTGCCATTTAGCAAAGTCAACTCCATCCTTCTTATACTGGGCACAGCATTCAGGCAGCCCATCTAGTCCTTGGGTGGCAGTTTCTCCATTGGTTTCTGCCAGGGGCACCACCCCTATTTCTACCTTAAGGCCCACAATACCACCCTTAGACTTGATATCTTGGGGGAAGGGATATCCATCATGCACCTTCTGGTAGAGGGCTTCATGGAGAAAAATCACCCCCAACCCTCATTGCAGGGATCCACAGGGCCATCAGCAGTCAGCAGCATCTGTCAGGAGAAGCGCCTATTCTCTTCCATGTTCTCGGTGCCAATGTACTGTAGCCGCTTGGCAGTGCTTCCAGTGGACTCATTGCAGTCAGGATGTCCTTTCCCAGAGACACAATTCAATAAACGATGTCAGATAATTCCTTCTTCTGCTCTGGGGTCAGTGCTGAGTATGGGTAGGACATAGCGCCAGTGACAGCAAGTTTCTTACACATGGATATCTGAGGTACACTCAATTCACATTCTAGATACAGCATAGGGCTAACACACATTATTAGTCCCCTTCTTTAGACAATTCACTGAAAAGAACTATTCATACATTCACGAGTTAAACTTTTTAAGGCAATTCCTAGCACAGTAGAAGGTCAAAATCTACATCTGTTAATAAAATATGTGTGCTGAGTGATTGGAGGCTGCACTACAGAGGTAGTCTCAAAGCACTGTACTAATGAGCCATGAAACAGGTGGTACAGAGCAGTTTGAGGGACAGGAGAGATCCCTGTGGATGCCCGGAATCTATGAGGCCCTCACAGATGTACCTCCTCTTAAGACATCACTTGCTGGTGACCAAGTATTGGACTCAATTTGGAAGAAGCATGTTTTCAAAGGTTTATAATAATTAAGGATGATGCCGCAACATATAAAAGTACAGAAATGTTACATAGTTGGATTTATCAAAATCAAATGGTATTTACCTACAGGTACCACTGGCCAAGTTTGGGAAAAAGTGTTTTGCTTCAGTATATCATTCTGTTTGTATGTATCCCTCCCTTCTCTCCACTCTCCCTGATTTCTCTCTTTTCTGCTCCCTCCTCTGTCTCAGATATTAATTCTACAGCTTCCGATTAATAATTATCTTTATGAAAGGAGGAGTTCCTCTTGGCCAACTCATGGTTTAAAAAAAGCAACATTTTCTTGCTATCAAGATTTATAAGAACCCGTCAATGTGAATGCTGTGTGGATGTCATGTTTTCACAGTATCTATGGACTCGCTTCTGTCCATCTCAAGGCTTCTTTTCCAACATCTCAGGATAGTTCCACAAAGAATGCCTGGTGCAAACTTTTCTATGGCACAAAAAGATTAAAATGCCAAACCATAAAGGTTGGGAACTGGGAGGCAGAGGTAGGTGGATTTCTATGAGGTCAGCTGTGTCTACAGAGTTACAGGTCAACCAAGGCTACACAGAGAAACACTATCTTGAAAAACAGAAAATAAATTAAAATTACTGAAACCATAATTTCCATATTGGCCAAGAAATGTATCTGGATAGTCCTTATATGTTGTTCATTTATGCGTTTGTTTGTCTTTCAATGGAACGTGTTTAACTGGTGGTGTTTTAATACCAGAGATTTCCATTCCCGCCAACATTTTGCTTGAATGTTTGCAATTTACACCACCAACTGAGAAACTCTAACCACATCTTACATTTCAGTAGTTAAGCTGATTTTTCCTATTTGTCTTGTTAATATAACATGTAGTTGTAATTCTTGACTGATCATGTTCAAAATAATATCATTTTTGGTATAAAAATAATAACATTGCATTTAAATGTGAATTCCCAGTGGGCGGTCTATTCCACAGGAAGTTAAAACCACTCTCATCAGAAATATAACAAAACTAAGTATTTTTCCCAAAACACTTAGATACCATACAATTTTTAAAACTTTTCCCCAAGGTTCCAATTTTTGCATCTCCCTTCACCTCCCAGCTTCTGAATACTACCCATGAAATGACTAAATTCTTCACACATTTACTATGTTCACCAAAATAATGCGCAGAGACCCGTGGACAGGCAGATTATCATTGCTAAAATAATTCTGCGGTTTTCAAACTCTGCTGCACACTGCAAGTATCTGGGGGAGCTTTAAAAAATATGGCTGTCCAGGTCACACCCCAGAGATTCTAATTTAATTGGCCTAAGCACCAGGATTTTTAAAAAGCTCCCCAGGTGGTTTTAATATGCAACCAAAATTAAGAACCGCTGTTCTAAACCACTTGATTTACATATGAAACAATGAACCCTATCAGCAATGCACACAAACTCCATGTCAGGACACTAAAATTAGTCTTCAGAATCCCAGTTTCTTTACACTAAACCAGAGGTTTTCAACTGTGTTTTCCCAGGCATTTCTTCAAAGTATTACAGGAGTGTGGAGGTGATGGAGGAAGAAAAATGGGGAGTGGAGGGAGGAACTTGAGAGAGATAAACAGCAGGACAAAGGTGTATGAAAGGAAGGGGAAATGGAAAAACTGAGCATGGGAGAAAGCTGTCCCAAGGAGGAAGAGGTAAGGGGGGCGGGGAGGAAAAAAAAGCAGCTAAGAATGTTTTTTTTTATTTTTTTAATAAAGAATGCTTTATTACAAGTACATTATGACTTCCCTAATGCCTACAGATAGTAAGAATACTCTTTTAAAGCCATCAGAAATAATATTATTTTATGTTTACTTACATTTTCATATATACACAGTATAAAATGATGTCCCTTGGGGTGGTAATGTTTCCACTTCCAGTCATACACTAACAAAATCCCCAATACAAGACATGAAGACCTCTTTTCAGTTCTTAGTAAGGTAATCCAAGAGGATCCTTCCCCAAAAAATTAAGGATATTGTCATAATTCTTGCCTACCAGAATCTGAAAGTAGAACCCATTATTGCTGAAGACACCACAATGTGGACAAAAGACTTGGAGAAACTGAACTGGAAATAATATGGAAGACCCCTCCCTAAGGACTAAGGACTAACTCTTATATTAACAGAAGGAGCTATGCAAACTGCCAAGGGAAAAAAAGCAACCAATAGTCCTACCCAGCTACAATGCAAATGAAGCCCGACAATGACCAGAACAGATATTCTGTAAAGTGTGATAGCGGTACTTATGTCTTGTATAAACAGCAGCCATCTAATTGGATTTGAGGTCTGCTCAGCAGGAGGAAATTCCAGCTTGAACATGGTAAAACTAGCCTAACACTTGTGACTGGTGAGGTCCAAGGACCCTGGAGGGAAACCCTTTACTGCCACTTCCCTAAACCAGTATAATTTCTAATTTCCTTCTAAATGCTTATTCTTAGGATCACAAGGTAACTGTAGTCCTCACCTCTCATGAAGGTCGTTTGTTTTTTTTGTTTTGTTTTTGTTTTTTCTTGGGTTTTGTTGGTGGTGGTTTTGGTGTTTTTGTTTGCAGCATCAGCAGCAACGGATGATTACCATTACAGAAGGACACTTCTAGTTCAAATGCAAAGAACAATTGACCATGTGGTACCCAACACAGAAAGGCTTAGGGAACATTTCAGAAGAGGGGTGTAAAGTGTGTAAGACCCAAAGTACCATGGCATCTGCTGCAAGATAGTGTCTTCTATATGACAAAGAAGCTTCACCCAGGAAATCTCAATAATATTGTCACCTAAGAAAGATGTAAAAATGTCAGTAAGAGTAGGCATGCCAGTGTGGATAAGGGAATACTCACAAGGCTTCAAGCATGGATGGAGAACTACAAGCAACTAATGACTGCTAAAAGAAGGAAAACTAAGTCTGCTTCAGGGAGAAGAGCCAGATAGGTGATCCAGGTTGAAGAGGTCAGCCCTAAAATATCCATGTGAGTAGTATGAAATAAACTCTACAAGTTACATTTATAAGTTTGCATATATATATATGTATATATATACATATATATGTATACACATATACATACATACACGTGTATGTGTGTATATAAGAGTAAATACCTAAAGAATAGAGGGCATGAAAAAAAGAAAAGGCTGGACCCCCTCATTCATTATCATAGCAGCTCCTATTTATCAAGTCAAAAACCAAAAATCAAAAAAGACACACACACACAAAAAAAAAATCTGACTAACAAATGAAAGAAATTTTAATCTATTGAAAATTGAATGTTCAGACAGCAACATATTTGCTTCTGAAATAAAAAGGGCCCAAAAGTTAAAAATCATGTGACTTGGTAGTTGGAGGGAGGACTCAGCATTAAGGGTGTTTACTGTTGTTCCTCAAGACCTGCGGTCCTATCCCCCATGTCAGCTGGTTCACAACCACCTGTAACTCCAGCTCCTCTGCAGGGCATCTGTTGCCTTCTTCTGATCCCCACGTGCATGCATACACAAGACATGTTCACACAAACACATACACATATACTAAAGATAGCTATTTTAATGGAATGACAAACTGACTGCTAAAAGGAAGACACCAACCTTACATATTTACTATGTAAAGTAAATTTGGGTTCTCCATTAGGTTAAGATACTAAAAGTTCCTCTGCTTTTTCTCATACCAAGCCAAGGCTCATTTTGTCGTTCTTCAGGTGAATCATATCCTTCCATGGAGTACAGTAGGCTGAGAACGGACTTAGGGCCTTAGTTATGAGAAGTAAGAACACTTTTCAGTGAAATGACAAGAAAGAAAAATTGAATGAGTTAGGATAGAAAGCCAGAGAAGTTCAAAAAAGGAAGGCAGGAAAGGAAGGTTGGCTAGACAATGCTAACTGACAATGACAACTCTGAACCTTGGTAGAAATCATACACATGTGTGCTTCCTACACTGAGCCTAAGAAAAAGAGTGGCTGGGATGGTGGATTCCACGCTGTTTTGTTAGGGTTCCTATTGCTGTGATGAAACACCATGATCAAGACTAATTTAGGCAAAACAAAAATGTTTATTTGGTTTATACTTCCCCTTCATTGTTCATCATCTAAGAAAGTTAAGACAAAAATTCAAAAAGGGCAGGAAACTGGAAGAAGAAACTGACTCAGAGGCCATGGAGGAATGCTGCTTACTGGCTTTCTCCTCACAGCTTGCTCAGCCTGCTTTCTTATAGCACCCAGGACCACCACCCTAACCACCCATAATGTGTTGGGCTCTCTCACATTAATCCCTAATTAAGAATATGCCCTACAGACTTGCTAACAGCCCAGTCTAATGGAGGCATTTTCCCAATTGAGGTTCTCTCCTTTCAGGTAATTCTGGCTTATGTCAAACTGACCTAAAACTAGCCACTAGCCAGCACATTTGCTCTCTATGTGGAAGACTTTCATCGTTTATTACAGAAGAACAGTGAGAACTTTGATCTAAAGTGCTGAATATAGCCATCCATCAGCTCTGATACCAATTAAGACACAACTAGTATTAACCAAACCCTTGCAAATTGCTACTTAATAGCTTGTGTCTGTAGTTCTTTTCAATTAAATTTATTCTATTATTCTATGACAATTTTATATGTGTATATAATGTATTCTGGTTACTCTCATTCATCCTTCTATTGTCTTCTCCCCAATCCTACCTCAGCCCAACGTTGTAGCCATCACTTTATGGCTTAGAATTTCCATTAGTCCTTTATTCTTTCACGTTCATTTTGACTTATCACACTAGTTCCCCTCAGTGCATAGACTCTGAAATAGAATTTCCTTGATATAGCCTTATTACAAATTACTTAAAGTAATACATAATTTATAAGAAAAATAGTCTTCATTAGTTACCTGATATATGCCCAAAAGCTCCTCTGTATTAGCAATGTGATTTTAATCCTAACTAAAGAACTATAAAACTAATATTATTATCTCCATTCTTCATATAGAAAACATAGGTTCATTCATCCAGCAGCTAATGGAAGCAGATGCAGAGACCCACAGCTAAGCACTAGGCCAAGCTCCCAGAGCAGAGTCCAGTTGAAAAGAGGGAGGAGTGATCATGTGAGCAAAGGGGTCAAGACCATGATAGGGAAACCCACAGAAGCAGCTGACCTGAGCTAGAGGGAGCTCACTGACTCTGAACTAACAGCAGAAGAACCTTCAAAGGACCAAGCTAGGCCCTCTGAATGTGGGTGACATTTGTATGGCTTGGACAGTCTGTGGGGTCACTCAATGGGACCAGGATTTATCCCTACTGCTTGAACTGGCTTCTTGGAGCCCATTCTCTATGAAGGGAAACCTTACTAAAACTAGATATGGGGGGAGGTCCTCGGTCTTGCCTCAAAGTGACATACTAGCTTTTGTTAACTCCCCATGGGAAGCCTTACCCTCCCTTAGGAGTGGATGGGGTGGGTTGCGGGTAAGGTGGGGAAATCAAGAGGAGGGAAGGGAGTAGGAACTGGGATTGGCATATACAATGAGAAGATTGTTTTTAAAAAAATAATAAAGAAAGAAAACATAGGTTCAAAATACCTTTTTTCACCTAAGATCACACAGTTCTAATCTACTTTAAAATTTTTCAAACTACACACTCATTCCTGTGCTATTCTCTTCCAGCATTTCTTTAGCCTTTGAAGCAGAGAGAAATGTCCCTGTGCTTTCTTAATGGATGATCATCAGTACTAAACATGAAAAGTACATTTCTTCCATGAATGACAAATTTTCTCTTTTATGCCCAGAGACCCTTGAGAAACTGCCATTTTATGGTGAGCTTCAGCCTAACAGCTTTTTAAATAATTATAAAAAGCATTTTGTAAGACAAAGGTATACTTATATATAAATGGTAGCTTGTAAATATCATCAGGTTTTTTAAACTGTGTACATCTTATTGTCATGAAAGAGAAACTCATCTCCATTTGGATGTGAAGATCTTCCTCATCTGTATCTATCTCAGACAAGCAATGAAGCAGACATTTTAAGGTACTTTTCTTTCTTCCTGTGAAATATCTATTAAAAACAATAGTATAATTGTAACTTAAAGTTTAAAAAACTAAACTTTGTATTAAGACTATTACAATCATATTGCTCTTGTTTACTAATGACACATTATCTCTAGGATAAACTATCACAATGTACATATTCCCCATGTAAAAATAAATGAACATTTTTGTTGTATTACTTTGAATTTAAAAGTGTATTTGTGAGGATTTGATTATAAATGATACCGACTATCAATATCAAGATTATTCAGCTTTCAAAGGAACTTCACTTCCATGGTCCCTTCTTCACTATTTAAATCATCTGCCAGATTCTTCTGTTTTCTGAAACTAAAACATAGATCATGGATTGATGGTAGGCATTTTGATTATAGTAATTAAAATATCTTTATTTAGCTTCTTGAGAAAAGTACAAAAACAAGTGCTGTGCCTATTTGTATAGATAAGAATATTGGGTAGAAATTCTACTTTCAAAATCAAACTATCAGAGGAGGTACAGCATTTATTCAAACATACATGTATCAACTTGAGATCCTTTTGGAGACTTTCTAGACCTCAACACACAACTTTCACTCCCTGTAAACCTGTCCCTCCTTCCATAATAAAATATTATCACCTCATTTTCTGCATAACACCAGAAACTCGACCAGAGTCTAAGTCTTACCTCTTTAGATCCTCATACAGATTTGTACAGAGTAAATGTTCAATCAATTTTGCTAATTTATAAAGGTGAAATAATTAATTAATTAATTTTCATAAATATCCATTAGTCACATGGCGATAAATTATTAAAATTGTTTACTGGTATGGAATCATTTTGAATCTGGTTTTCTCTGAGGCAGAGCTTTCTCTATGTAATGGCAGCAACATTTCTCAACATCTTAGACATGTAGTCCCAATGGAAAAAAAATGCTTTTTCTCTGAGTGCAAAAGACATGGATGAGCTTCAGTTTGTCTTGTTTGGGTCAAGTACCTTTGCATAATACTCATGATGGTAAAGCCATTTGCCATACCTTTGCGACATTGTTGTTCATCTCTCATCTGGAAGTGAAGGTAGGCTTAAGGGGAAGTTTCTATAGAACACAGAAGAAGTTTCTATAGAACACAGAAGAAGTTTCTATAGAACACAGTAAATGCACTTAAGTCTTTTATGAAAAATCCAATAGTGAACAAAAGTATTTTACTATTTCTTCTAGATTATTTGTTGGATTATAATCCCTTCAACCCAAATCACAGTCAGAAAAATATTTCTCCCCAATTTTATATTGAACAGTCTTTACTTGAATAGCATCAACTGATAACACACGTTTGATGAGGTATTAAAAATAAGAAATAAGACAATTTAAAGGCAGACGGAATCACAAATTAGAAACCCAAAAGTAAAACTATACAAAATATGCCTTTAATGTATGTAAGGCGTTGAAAGACAATTAATGGAAAGGTCAGGGAATGGGGAGCATGCAGAAGTAACTGAAATACTCATTAATTCGTATTATTTGGGGAGGATGAACATAGTGAAAAGCATCCCTTCAGCAGATGATGAAAATATGGAGAGCAATTAAAGTTTAAAAAAAAACTATGTGCAAGAAATTAAGTTTGATAAAGGGAATCACTTTGAAGCACATAAGAGAGCTAAAAGCCCCTGACAAGCTGAAAGGGTGACAAGGGAATGCTTAAGGGCCATCCGAGGAGAGCCGGTTTTGACACTGTGAAAGAACAGGTTTCCAGCTACAATTAAAAGCTGCAGAGATACTGACATTGAGCCCAAGCGCTAACACCATAATTAATGACGGTTGGTATGATCTCAAAATCTACGAGATAACTCCAATCCATTAAAGATTGTCAGTAAAATAATTTAAGTGATCAAATTACATATGTATACCTGGGAACTTAATTCAATACTCAATAAGAAACAGGACTGTTAGGTCATTAAACAGCATGAAATAAAGAAGCAAACTTTATAGATTCTTGTCATTTTAAAGGGATTTTGGGTTATCCACGAAATAAGCTCTGCCCTTCGTGCCACTAACATGTGAAAGAATTCTGAATGTGATGGAAGGAACGTTAGACTTTCAGGCTTGGCCTTAAATGTGTCTGGGTCAGCATTCTAAGTTCTCTCTCATTGTCAAAGAGGTGATAGGCCAATCACATACTTAGAGAGTGAATCCATAAACGACCACACGAAAAGAGGCTTAGTTTGCTTCCATGCAGAAATCGAAGATGTAAATATTGATTTAGTTAGCATTAATCTAGCTTATACCTTCAACCTACTTAGGATATTACACAAGTATCAAGAATTTACTGACCAAAAAATGATTTGCTCTATAATATAAAAAACATATTTTATTGTATTTGTTTATTTTGTCTGTGTGTATGTTCATGTGTTATAACGTATTTGTGGGGGTCAGAGGCCAACTTTCTGGAATTCTCTCTCTGCTTCCATCATGCTGGTTCTAGGGATTGAACCCAGGTTGGCAAGCTTGATAACAAGTTCCTTACTTGCTGAGACACCCCATCAGCCCTAAAGGACTTTTTAGAAACACCTGAAGAGAATCAGAGAGAGAAAAGAGAAGGCATACGGTTAATCAGTCCGCGAGAAGAGTGTAATGTTTGAAGCGGTAGAGGGCAGATAAGAGACGGATGTGCCAAAGAAGCTCCTTGCAGTGAGTGGAGGTTAATAAGCAACTGGTCAAAGTGAAGACACTATGTGACTATGAAGTGCTCCGTGCCAGTGAGACAGCTGCCTTAGATCTTCTCCGCATAAGGCTCGGGAATATCACGGAAGAGGTCAGACAGACTGAAAGAGCCAGAAAGCAGTTGAGAGATTACGGGGGAAGTGGTGTCTCCTAGACATGACAGGCCTGTGGTGCTTCTGCATTCACAGCAGCTATGGCTTCCCGGACAGGAACTGGGCAGATCAATCCAGTCAGTACTCCAGTATGAACAGAGAAAGACCTCACGAGCTGGGGAGCTATTGACAGTGGGGAGCTACTACCAGCTCCTAGGAAAGCAGGGTCAGTTTCTTTCCCGGGTGTTGTGCCTGGTGCAAGGGTGCCTGTGTGCCAGCCAATGGTTGGCACTGGACCATGTATATATGAGCAGCAGTAACGGGACTGAAGAGGGTCATGCAAAGATTAAAATGTAAACAGAAACTTAACTGGAAGAATGTTGAAAGAGCTGCGGGCTGGTGTTTCTGCCACCCGACTTCCGGCCGCCTTGCTAGCTTATGCCCCGAAATAACAACACACAAATTGTATTTAAACACTGCCTGGCCCATTAGCTCTAGCTTCTTACTGGCTAATTCTTACATCTTGATTACCCATTTCTATTAATGTGTGTAGCACCCCAAGGTGCACTTACCGGGAAGATTCTAGCCATCCTGGGCAGGAGCTTCATCGTGTCTGTCCCTGAGGGGAGAGCTATGGAGTCTAAACTCACTTCCTCTTCCTCCCAGCATTCTGTTCTGTTTACTCAGCCTACCTAATTTTCTGTCCTATCAGGGCCAAGGCAGTTTCTTTATTTAACCAATGACCTTCCTCCATCAGAAGAACTACGTGGAGGAAGGTTGTGAGAAGAGTTGGGGGTCGTGGACAGGTGGATATGACCAGAGTAAATTGTATACTTCATAAACTTCATTAAAAATTACAACAAAGGGACAAAGCAATATTAAAACATAGAAAGAAGAGAGCTGAGAAAACTTAGTGTCAATTAAGCAATACTCAGGAAAAACAAGAAAGTTAAAAATTTTACAAAGGCTCAAAGAAATTTACTAAAAGATCAAGAACCAGCAAAAAAAAAAAAAATGAAGTGAAGGAGAGGCAGCTACAGAAAGGATCCCAGCTTGTCTGATCAGAAGCCAAAACTTCCCAAACCCTGCCAATGGCAAACAACTGCTCCACCCCTGGGGAGAGAGTGAATCCCAAGCTTTTCCCATGCTGGGAAAGCCCACCTCCATCTGGTGTGGAAGCAGGGGAATTGAGTGGAAAGTGCATGATGAACTCGAGGACTTTTCAACCATTATATATTTCTCAAATTCTTGGGCACCAGGCTCCCAAAATCTAAGATGAAACATGAAATAGGTTTTTTATAAGAAACGCTGGCCTGAAAGCATATTTTAAAAATTACTGGAGAGATTTTCAGTTTCCAATCAGCTTATAAGGAATACAAATGCAACAGTCCATTCTAATATCCATGAGAAAAAAATAGTAAACTTTTATAATGAGCAGGTCTTATTAAGTCTGTCAGAGAAGTCCCATTATGATCCAAACAACTACTTTCAAATTTGGAGAAAACAGAAAAATTACAATATACCAAATAAAAGGTCTACTTTCACAGATATTAGACTAGGTAGCTTGACATGGAATTAATGAACTGATGGAAGCTTATTGCCAAGTATCGCTAAAGATAAATATTGCACTTAGGAGGCAGAGACAGGCGGATCTTTGTGAGTTTGAGGGTAGCCTGGTCTACAGTGCGAGTCCCAGGACAGGCTCCAAAGCTACAGAGAAACCCTGTCTTGAGAGGAACAGAAAGATAATTATTCCAGAGAAACTAATTTTTTGTAGCAACTAAAATATTCCTCAGCTTTACCTGAAATATTTATATTACTTCATTTAAAAATACTAAGTTGCTGTAATCAATACTCAAGTATTGGAATTAAGCAGAAATAGACCAACAAAATACAATGGAATGTCCAGAAATAAGTTCATATGTCTATGGTCAGTTTATATGATTTATAACCAACTTATTTCATAAAGAAGCTTATTTTACGCAAGGAAGAAAGACAATTTTCAATAATTTCTGTCATTTAAAGTGAATGTCCTAATGCTACACACTTACCCACAGGACACAGAACTAATAGAGGAGAAATAGCCAAAAACTTCTCCTTGGTTTGAATATTACTTTTTGTATAAGATTCCAGAACAAAAGCAAAAATAAGTAAATCAGGTCATACCATGCTACAAAACTACATTTCTAGGAAAAGATCTAACAGATGGGAGAGACAATACACAGAGTGGGGCAGTATATTTGCAATTAATAGATCTAATAATGGTTTAAAATACAAAGTATGAAAGCCAGGTAGTGGTGGCGCACGCCTTTAATCCCAGCATTTGGCAGGCAGAGGCAAGCAGATCTCTGTGAGTTCAAAGGCAGCCTGGTCTACAAGAGCTAGTTCCAGGACAGGCTCCAAAGCTACAGAGAAACCCTGTCATGGAAAAAAAAATATGCAAAGTATGAGAAACCCACAAACTGCTCAATAACATTAACACAACTTAAAGTGAAACAGAATCTAAATAGACATTTCTCCGAAACTCAGATAGTCAACAGGCTTATGAGAAAACAGTCAGTATGAGTAATGGTCATAAAGTAAGAGATGAAACCATCATCAAACAACATGACTTCTGTATGCAATGACTTATGGCATGAGTAATAATATCAAACATTGACAAGAATGTAAAAAAAAGAATCTTTGCACACAGTTGATCAGAATTATGCACCTTTTGCTGAAAATAGTAGGGAAAGTTACTCATAAAATTAAAGCTAGAACTCCATTTGATCCAGCAATCCCACTTCTTTGCATGGATTCCAAAGAAATGAAATCCAGATCAAAAGATGTCTGTACTTTGTGACTCATTGAAGCATTGATCACAATATAAAATATATGAAAAGAATTTGATTTCCCATTGATTTGAGAATTGAAGACATGAGAGCAATAATGCAAAACATGCACACAGAAGATTATCATTCATCCTTTGAACACAGGAGGCCACATTACTTTCATTTCGAAAACATGGAAGGAAATACTTGCACTTTTGAGAAATCTAAATTTCCAAACTCATAAAATTAGGAGAATGGTGGTTTCAGGTTTAGGGACAAGGGAGAAGCTGAGAGATACTGTTTTAGGGTTATACATGTTGTATGCACTCAATAGTTAAGTTCTACATGTTTAATATATAGTGTAGTGAGCGGCATGAATAATAATGTAATGAAGCCAAGTGGGTTTCTTGTAGACAACGTATAGTTGAGTCTTCTTTTAGACCCACTTGTTAATCTCTTTTACGATGCATATTTGGGCCACTGATCTAAAAGTGATTTTAGGAACTGTTGGGTTACATAAAAATCTATCAAGGTTTTTACTTTTGTCTCTTTGTTGCTTTGGTTCATTGCTCTTATGTTTCATCTACTAAGCCTTTGGGGGATATAATCGAACATTACACACAAGCATTTCATATGATTATTTTTTTCTCTTGCCTCAGCACATCTGATATAGCTTGCTTTTGTTTTAGTTGATACACTCCAGTTCACAGTACAAACCTGTAGCTGATTCAAGGTAACTTACAAATAACAATGTATAGCCCTTCCTCAGGATCTGTAATGGATAGATTCTAAGTACCCAGCATGTTACAAAATCAACAAATGCTCAAGTTCCTTGTATAAATTGATATACTGTTTGCTTGTTACACATGCGCAAACTCCCATATACTGTATAGCATCTCAAGAATACTTCTAACTAACTTAATGTAAGTGTCATGTAGAAGGTTGATAAATTATTTCACTTAGGAAGAAACCACAAACTCTACATGTTTGAAACAGATGCAATTTTTAATTTTTTTTTTTGTGTGTGTGAAGGCACATGAATGCTATAGTGTTTATTCAGAATTTAGAGGACAACTCTCAAAGTGAATTCTATCTTGTCACATAGCGAGAATCAGTGAGCACATTTAGGCCTTGGGCCTACTTGAAAGCCCTTCCACCCATTAATTCATCTCAATGAGCAGACAGGTCCAGTCTTTAAATAATATTGAACATTGGTTTAAACTACAGATATGCAGCCCACAAGAGGAGGTCAAGCACTTCTGTCATATAATTTAACAAAATTTTCTAATTCTTCATGCTTATCTCTTCTTAAGTTAACATTCATTTTGCCTATACACAAAAGTAATTATCAAATAAATGGTTCCTACTATTTTTGGTTTTGGTTTTGGATTTTTGACCCAGGGTTACTTTATGTATCTTTGGAGCCTGTCCTGGAACTAGCTCTGTAGATCAGCTCTGCTCTTTGAGGAGATATCAAGAACCAAAAAGAACATTTATAGTCCAACCATAAAACTGGGAAACGACACATGTACACTTTGCACAGAGGTACTAGAGTTGGAGGCATGGATTAAGGCTGAATTTGTGACCTAGCATTATCACCCTGGTTTCATGACCATTCACTCTAGAATAGGTGGTATAGGAAAACCCCAAAGATTTTATTTTATTTGTTAAAGAAGAAGGTGAGAAGGGTTTAAAGTGTAGTAAGTTTGGAAAGCATGAAATAGTTCCAAAAACTTAAAAATGATTATGACATCATCCTAAAGTTTGAATACCTAAAGTCAAGATCTCTGGGATTTCTCATATTCACTACACTCTAGTATTTAATTAAGATTTACTCAAGGAGCTTGTCTCAGGTATGGCGAATGCTGGCTTTCCTTGCGGTAGAGTGATAAAATGGCAAACTCTTTTCATTGTAAAATATAATCTAGGTAGTAGTCACTGGAGCTACAAGAATACTGCCAAATAATTCTGTCCTTCAGATTGACTCAATCAGCTGATTGTGTTGCATGCTTTTCCTATAGATGGTGTGACTTGATTTTAACATATTGAAAAAATGTTGAGTAAATGAATTTGGTGTAATTCCAGAAGAAAATGCTGTAGAAGCTAAGAAATTGATGGATCATTGTGAAGAACCTAAGAAAAAACTGCAAATTTTTTCTACATGGCTCTTTCAACTCTGAACACAGCAAGTGAATTATTGAAATAGCCTGTCATATATCTATGTAAGCTATAATCTATAAAATATAAAATATATATAAAGATATTAATACCAAATTTTAATAAAACTTAACTATAACTCCTATAAAGAAATTTCATATAAATTATACATAAATTTGTGGAAATCAAATATAATTATAATATAAAATTATTTTACATATCCCCAAAGTATCCCAAACAATCCTAAGGTATATAATACATAACCAACTGCTGTATATATAACTATTATTACTATTACACCTAATGTTAGTTATTATTGTTTAACTTTCTGCTAATACATATAATCAAACATAATCAGTCTTACTCCCATCATTGAGTATTTTTCAAATCTGTATCATTTTCAAAGCAAGGCATTCCATTGTTTTCTATTGCTATGTACTCATTCTTCTAAAAGAACATTTTTTTTTCTTATATCTTAGTTGATTAACATGCTGACTGATGAAAAACACATAGTGTTCTATCACATCATCTTTCACATAGACAGAGGGTACAGGTCTATGCTATTTATTTTTTCTGGTACTATTACAAAGTAAAAAATAATTAATGTATAACGATTTCCCTTTTCTCAATTCATTTGGCATGTTTGTTTTGCATACATCATGATGGAAACATGTTTTGAAGAAAAAGTGCTCAATCATAAGCCATGGAGCATAAAAGAGAAAGAAGAGTCAAGAAATCCACAAGCCATGTGAGGAAATCCCCCTAATAATCTAAAGACATCTTATTTGATTCCGCCTTCCTATGGTATCACCACCTCCAATACCACTGCTGTGGAGAGAAAGCACTATAACCCTTTTTAAGACACTGAAGACACAAACTGTAGCTAGGGTTTCATACAACAGCTCTTTCCTTGAGTTTTTGTTCTGGCCTTTGTTGTCTGGCCTTTGGAATTCATCTAGTTTTAGAAAGAGGTCTTCCTAAATTCACAAACTCTACCTTGCCACAATTGGGGCAATTCTATTATCTGTGATAATTCTTCCTCTGATTCAACACTGATCTGAATTAAATGCCTTTCGTGGTTGAGATGCTGTGTTCTTAAACACTTGGTTCTTTGTTGATCACCTACTAGGGTTAAGAAAGGTGTTGGTGCACTCGGAAGTCAGAGGCAGATGCATATCTGAGTTCAATGCTAGCTTGGTCTACAGATCAAGTTCCAATAAAGCATCAGAGAAAGACATCTGTCTCATAAAATAAATAAACAAACAAACAAAGGTTTACCAACTTATTAGACAAAGTCAAACTGATAAGGTATAAACAAAAAATAGGAGAGAATACATGGAACATACAAGAAGACTATTTAGCATAGATGTGCTGGACTCTATAAGAAAAAAGGAACAGATGAACAAAGACAGTACATGGAAACATTGGAAAATTTGAAAATCTATATGGACTCTTGGCCAACAGATTTAAAAGCCCAAAGAATATGAAGCACAAAGGTAAATGTATTAATGAATGAATGTGTGTATGTGTAAGTGTGGAAAACATCATATTCAGAAGCATTAAAACTGTTTTATCAAAAATCAATGCTTACTGAGGCAATCTTGAAAGAAGCCAGAAAAATAAAATATTCCAAAGAGTTCAGATTTACAGTTACTATATCATTTATAACAATGGAAGCCTAGAATGATATTATTACTACTCCAAAGGTAATAACTGATGAAATTATATATCATAGAGAAAAAAAGAATCATCTGAGAATGAAAATACTATATGTAACAATTTGGGGGAAATATTTTAATCTGAAGAAAATTATCTCAGCTGCAAACTTGGAAATGCAAAAATTAAAATAATAAATAATAATAAAACATTAAATTAACATGTGAACTTTAATAAACATTAAGTGATTATTCTTCTGTTCTATGTTCTCCCTAAAATAAACCAAAACTCTAAGGTCCAGTAATGCAACCTAGGTTGATAAGCAATATTATTACTGAAGTAGTCTGTTCAGAGATCAAATGGAAGGAAGTGAGCTTATGATCAATATAACTTATGAAGATGCAGGGGGAGGTGAGAGATGGAGATACACACAGAGAGAGTGGTATTATTAAAATGGAGGCAGAGGATAGAGTGGATTTCTTCAGGCATGTTTATGAGAACTGCTGTGGCTCTCAGAAGCTGGAGGTGCAGGAAGGATGCTCCTTTACACACTTCAGATAGAACTTGGTCATGGCAGCACCTTGAGTAGATTTCTGTTTGTTAAGCTACCCTACTTTGTCACAGCAGCCCTAGCAAAATTCAAGTAAAATTACTTTGTAGTACTGAGAATACATTGCCATAAAAACTCAGAGAAAATGGGCTGAATTGACTTAAATATCTGTCTTTTTTATTATCTGGGAAGAGCAAAAGATATTATTTTTTGATGAGGATTATTAACCACCAAATGAATAAAAGCAAAAGGCATGAATTTCAAGCTAAAAAAGATACAACTGAACATAATGTGCATTTATTCAATGCAAAGAGAGGCATAAAAGGAATACACAGCAAATAAAATGTATGCAGGACCATCAGCAAAAGTAAATAAGACAAATGATGTAGACCCAAGAGTTTCTGTACTTACAGTAATTGTTCTAAATTGCAGGTTAATTAACAAAGAATATCACATTGGATATTTAAATAATTTTTTCCAGTTAATTTTAAAGAGCTAAATCTAAAATATAATTGTATAAAAAAAGCTAAAATTCAAAACATGGAAAATATATATTGCACAAATAGTAACTAAATAAAAAGGGGGTTCTTGCATAATCAGAAATAAACCAAACAGATTGCATGTTACATGGGTTTATTCTTAGTAGAGATAGAGCATAAACAAAATGGACTTTGCAGTGTTCCTGAAAAATCGGGTAGGATTTATGAAGCAGTATGGATGCATAAAATACATGGAAATCAAGAAGACTCTAACGTGGCCGGAAAGATGGCCTAGAATTGAATATTTGCTCTACTTTGGTTCCAAGCACGTACATCAGCAGCATACAACTGCCTGTACCTTCAGATTCAGGGCAGCCAATGCCCTGTTCTAACCTCCGTGGGTACCCACACACACCTGCCATCCGCTCATGGAGACACACATTAACATAAACACAAATAAACCTTTTGGGTAAAAAAAAAAAAAGGCTTAACCCTTATAGCCACAAGTTAGTGTATGTAGCTCTTACCCCTCATCAAAGAGGGTCTGCTGAGCCCTCCACCACAGCCACACATCTGTAACAACTCTACAGTGAAGGCTCAATAAACAAAACAGAAAAGGAGCTGGAAAGATTGATAGAGACAGAGTACTAGGATACCTGCAGCTACATAGTGTCTTCTGGACATGCCAGGAATATAGTATCCATGACATCACAACAGTAGAGGCACCTAAACAAGATCTACATAATGATACCACCAGTCAGCATGCTAATAAACCCAGGGGAAAATTGAAAAAGCACTATCTCCAGATGTAGAGTTGCTGCTAATCAATGTCCTCAAAATCACAGAGAATCTGTCTCCCCCAGAAATGAGGCCCTTCTTGGGTTATCCAATTGCAATTTTTCAGGCCTAAACCTGTATATGTAAGAACAACACTTACTAGACTCTGTAGAATGTGTGTGTGCATTGTAATAATAATTACAGAAGAGTCATGAACTTTAGAGGGAGTGGGAAGATATAAGTGACTTGTAAGGAGGAGAAGGCAGGCTGACAATGATATAAGTACAGTACATGTGTATGCCATTCTTAAAAGAATTAAAAATTATGTAAAAAGCCTCTAAACACAAAAGTAAATTATGTACGTTGGCAGTTACCCTCCGATCACAATGCTGATTTTGTTGGAGGTCAACTGAAATAGAGAGATCAATGGATCAGTTTATAAAATGGAACTGCAATCTTGAAGCTTTGCTAGAATTGAATACACCCATGAACCTGAAATGGCAACACAACACATTTGATTCTATATACCAACAAGATATAAAGACAGTGGCAGGAAACCAAGGTGGGCCAGCTACAGGTGAACTCAACTTTATTAAAGTCATGCCATAGTCAGTCTCATCACAAGCCAATTCTGAGAATAATGAGAAAGACTAGCGCCTCACCCTAATCACCAGATAGGATGATGCACCCTAAGGTCTAAAGCAGAAGTCACAATTCAGCTTTTGTATTCATTTACACATGATGCCAAACCAATGAATAAATAGGGATCAGATGATATCACATCAATCATAAGAAAACAAAGCCAATAGAGGCAAAACTCATGGATACACACATACTAAAATTAGAAACCGAAGAGGTAAATGTTATAGAATTTGGTAAGATGGTGGACTAGAAGCTGTCTCCCGTAGGCCAGTTAAAAATGCTCAGTTACCTAAGTTTTTGTGTTTTTACTTGCTCCATATAGTCATGCAACTTTGAGTTTTTCCCATTATTTAACAATCTTTTACTTTTCTGTTGTTTTCCCTTTTTCTTCTCATTTCTTCATTGGCCTTTGTTTTCCTTTCATTTCATTGCCTCTATCAGACTTTAGCTAGCATATTTGCTTTATTTTATTGCTTGAAAATATTGCTGCTTTTGATTATAACTCAGCGGGACAAGGAGATCCACAAGGCATGTCTGGAGCATCCTGCCTTAGACACCGAGGAGAAAACACAGGTCTGTCCACCTAACACACGGCAGCTCAGGGAAGTTGGTAATGATTACGGTGAGCAAATGTAAAGGAGAGAGAAAGACAAACAAACAGAATGGCTCATGTCCTGTGGAGAGAGGCAGATCTGAAGAGATGAAAGTGGTGAGGTACAGGATGAGGTGGGAGGTTTCCTTGTCGCATGTGGCCATAGTGATTACCATGCCTGGGCCACTGCCAAGGCCCACGTCTGGGTCCGTGACCTTCCTACAACCACTTTTTCATGTTGATGTCCTTGGTTCCTGATATCAGCAAAATCAAGATGATATGGCCTCACAGAGCTGACCCTGCCCCTCATGGACTGTAACACCTGCTGAAGCACCTTCTAAAGCTGGCCCCACACCTTCCCTGGACAGCAAGACAGAGCTGACTCTGTTCACAAACGTGTGTGTGCAAGCTGTCCCTGAGGGCATGAGAATGGGAAACCAGGTACCACTATGCTCATCTGCCACATGGTGATGTGGGTGAGGGAAAGATGCCCCGTGCAGCTTGTCACTGCCTTTTGCAGCAGGTGAAGAAGCTAACCCTCTCCTCTCCCTTACCAACTCCAGCACTTGGGAGAGCAGGTGCTACACCTAACCTAGGCAGCACAGTAGAGCTGACCCTGTTGACAGGGTAGGTGAGCCAGCAAGTGGATAGTGTGTAAGATCTGGCCCTGTTCCTCATCTGCCACATGGTAGTATGGGCAAGGGAGAGATGCCTTCCCCACCGCTAGTCCCACCCCTCACCAGCTGTGGCAGTTAGGAGAGCTGGCCTAAGGTCATATGAGCTAGAAAGTTGCCCCTACACCTCACCAGCTGTCACACTTAGGCGAGTGACCCTAATACTGAGCAGTACCATAGAGCTGGCCCTGACGATGTAGGTGTGGGTGGGCTGACCTTGAAGGCATGAAAGCAGGAGAAATGATCCAGCCACTTGCTTCTTGCTACATAGGGTAAACTAGCCAAGGCACCACTAGAAAGCTCGCCCTGGTGGTGATGGAGGGGGAGAGCTGGCAGGCAGACACACTCTACAATTACCCAGGCTCAAAACCAGGGCTAGGGGTTGGTTCTCCACAATATCCACCCCATCTGTAATCTGTTGGAGCATGTGAAGATGCTGGTCCTGCAGACTCAAGGCTGCAGAACTTCCATGACATGGGACAACAACAGGATATTCAAGAGGAGTGCCAGTGAGGGCCCAGGATCAGGGGAGTAGTAGAAACTTCAGGGTACTATATTCTTGTTCAGTTGTAACACTTGTGAAGAAACTGTGTAAATACTGCTAAAATTAGCAATTGACGAAAAATATTAACATATTGCATATTATCATTATCTTAGAATACAAATATCTGCTTCTAGAATGTAAGAGTATTTATCTTATGGAATAAATTGTGAGTTCCCATGGTATTGGGTATGATATTTTTTTTTTTGCATCTGGCTTGGCATATACATATACTCAAAGAATCTGTGTATTTCAAGAAAAAGGCAGCATTTCTTAATCCAAGGAGGTACTGGAAGGATATCTCAGCAAAGCATCGATGATATGCTTCTCCTAAAAACCTGGTTTTCCCATCTGTTCACAAAAACAGCCAGTTTTCCATAGGGAAGTTGTCGATCCAAGGCTTGTCCTACTTGAAATTCAGCTGCAGCCCAGACTGTTAATAATTGAAAGATCAATTGTATCACAGACTTGACTAGATGTCATTCCAAGTGGTACCTCGCTAAGTTGGCAAATGCTATCATATTGACAGAGACAAAGACACTGCTGAAGATGCTCTAGTGAAGGCTGACAAACGTATGTGTGATTCTTCCCGTGGAGTAATGGTCCATCGTTTCAATTTTAAACTACATTCTGGAAGCGAAAGGTGAGATCTAACTAACCACATTTCAAAATATACAAAACTACATGGTTTTAAACTATGATAGTTTATGGGGAAAAAGGAAAATTGAAACAAACTAAGAGTTAAGAAACAAATACAAATTTATGTACAAATTTAGTGTATGGTAAATGTGATGTAATGACTGATTATTCTATAAAGTGTGGGATAAATTCAGATAATGACTTTGGGAAGTAATATTATATATCTATGAAGATTCTAAATTATAAATATTTAAACTTAAAATAGAAACTATTAGAGCTCACAGAAAAGTGGGGTGACAAAAAGCTAGCCTAAGCATTTTCAAAAAAGGAAATTAAGAGGAAAAAAAGCAAGAGAGGGAAGAGGAAGAAAAGGAGAGAGAGGGATGGGGGAGAGGAAGGAGGAGGCAATTGAGCCAAATATTTCAAACACTAAAATCTCTGTGACAAAATAAAATCCAACCAAAAAAAAAAAAAACTTTAAGCAAGGCTCTCAGCAAAGCAACAGCAAGAAAATACGCAATTCAGGTTACAAGGTGGTAATTTCTTTAGTGTATAAAAAGCATTCACATGCTGTTCACCTACCTTATTATTACTCACAAACAATGGGGAAGGGGGTGTCAACTTTTTTAAAAACAAATTATTAGCAATTACTGTAAAGTACAAAAAGCGTAATAATGATCACACAAAATCATACCTAAAAATGATTATGGGTAGCATTGTAAAATTATTTTCTCTTTACAATTCCATTTATTTATACATTCACTGATGGAAACCACACATAGAGAGTGCATTTTATATACAAATATATCGTACAAAAGTGTAATTCTGTAAATACAGGTTTCGCTACACTGAGGTTTTCTCTAGACATATTATTATATCTGAGGGTGAGGCTCTGAGGAGCCTTCAAGGAAACACACATATACTGTATGAATGTGAAACAGAAGTTCCAACCAGATATGAGGAGGGTAGACTGGGAAGAGGTTATTTTGAATTTATGAAAAGAATTGTGCACATATACCTGTTTTGAACACTATTTTCCAAATCCATATCTCCTTTCCTCATAGATAGGAAGTAAAGAAATACCACTGTCTTATTTCCCATAGGTGGGTGGACTGCCTTACCTGATGGAGGAATTTTAAAACATAATTGTAGCAACACTGCTGTCAAGGTCTCTTTCTTGCTGAGGGAAGCATTCACCCTCTTGGCTCTCTACCTGATAGTAAGTTATCCGTCCCAGTGGGTAAGAATTGAACATTTGAAATGTACCTGTGCCTAAGGAGGGAAGTTTAATTTTAGAACAAAACATTGAGAAGCACATCAAAATGACATTTCTAAGCTTTTATCAGTAAATTGCTACTTTGATCTCAAAGTGTCTGCCTCTTGGGCTTAAACTTTCACAGGGAAGAACAGTGGCATGTTGACTCCTACTTTACCACAATTCCTGTTTAAAAATACTAAAGCAATTTCATATCCATTATCCTATTATGTAATCTCAATAACCCTTAAACGTATGAGGGAAACAGGCATTAATTAAGTAAACGTCTACTATTTATTCCAAGGAGTAAGTAGAACTGTTGCAAAAGAGTTGCATCTTTAATCTGAGTTTCCACAATTTTGAAAAAAAAAAAAGAATTTGCCTTCATTTTAAATGCAAGAGAATGGAGAGTCAGAAAGGATGAATGACCCGCACAAGATAGACATGTGCCTAATGGGCAGATTTCAGTGCAAATAGATTTAGCAAACCAAAATAATATCCTTCATTTAATTTGGTGTTTCTAGCTCTTGGTCCGTGCTTGATTAAGGAGGTTCCTAATAGATGCAGCTGAAGGGATATTGGATTCTCTCTTATTCTTCTGCCTCAAAGAGGGAGAAGACACATTTGTGTAAGCACCAAACTCAAAGAATCGTAAAGACCCCTGAGCGGGGCATAGTGGCATAAGGCTAATGTGTAGAGATGTTTGTGGAAATGCTATGATGTGGTACATGCCATGTAACAAACGTAATTAATCCTAAAATATGATATCCAATATTCGTTCTTCTCATGAACTTATTTTACTTTCTCGGTGCAATGTATTGCAGAGGCCCAATATAAATTCTAGAAAACAAATGACTTCATTGTGACATTTTCCTACATTTACATAAGACACTTCGATTATGTTAACTCCCTATCCTCCCATAGCTCCCCCCTCCCCCTCCCAAATGGTTAGTTCTACATTTGTATAATTTTCCTTTTTTGTTTCTAGATCAAATACAAAAGAGAAAAACACAGTATTTTTCATTCTGAGTCTACTTTACATCATTTAATATGATGCTGTCATGTTCTACAATCCATTTTCCTTAAAGTGACATAATTCTTTCCTGCTTAATGATTGATTGACTATCCATTTCACCCCTGGAGCACATTTAGGCTGAATCTGTCGTGTGTCTACTGCAAATGATGCCATTAAAACCTAGGCACACAGAAATCTCTATGGTATCATGACATTAGGTGTCTTTGGGTATAGGCCTAAAAATTGTACAACCCAATAACATCCTCTTGTTTATTTGTTTGTTTCATTTTTGAAGCACTCTCATACTTGATTCTATTTATATTCCTCCCAACAATATATGAAAGTTCTTTCCTTTTTCTCCCTCAGTCTTTTTGAAAGAGTTTACTATGCTTTATTTTCAGGAAATGGCCCCTCTGAAACCCCAATGCGATTTTTAATTAAACTGTATTCATTGCTAAAAATTGGAACATTTTTTTCATGTCTTACTGGCTCTCTGTATGCTTTTTCTTTTTTGTTGATTTTTATTGAGCTCTGTACATTTTCTTAAAAAGGGTGTCTCTAGTTTATTTGCCATTCTATTGATAACCTATACTTTCGGTTTACATTTTTGAGTTCTTTATATATTCTGAATATTAATCCTTCATCAAGTAATTTGACCAAAAAAATTAGCCCTTTCTGCAATTTTTCTCCCCATTCTTTTTGTGCTGTACAGAGCTTTGCATTTTGTAATATTAAGGGAGGGTCCATTTGTCTATGTTTGCTGTAATTTCGTCATTTAATAGAACCATCCCTTGGGAAGTTATCTCCTGTTTCTGTGGCTTCATTTTTCATGTTTTTCTCATGTCAGTATTCCGGATATCACAGTAAGATTACTTGCTCATTTTTAGTTGGAATTTCATAGAATCACCTTCTACCTATGGATACCCCACTCTTCTAGAATTCTTTAGGATAGAGGCTATATTTTCTCCAACACACACTAGGAAACCTTTATCAAAATGAGTAAGTAGTAGGTGGGTAAGATGATTTCTCTGTCATCTATTTTGTTCTATTATACTCTCTCATATGTCTTTATGACCCTGTTACTTGGATACACTTTTTATTTTCATAAATATTTTATAGCTCTATGAAGAATTTCTGTGGATTAGCATACAGCGCATTGATTCTATAGAACACGGCCATTTATATTCTGCATAAGTGTCTTCTGTAGTTTGATCACCTAGATTATTTTTGCAGAAATCTCTAAACTTCCTGTCATAGCATTCCTAGATATTTGGATTTTTAAGGATCTTGAGAATGGGATTATATGCTGGTGTCAATGGTTGGGCATTGGCATATAAAGGAAATACCAATTCTTGTATGTTTTATTCTGATACTCACTGCATTTGTTTAATGATTTCTTGGTTAGGGTTTCTATTGCTGTAATAAAACACCATGACACACAGCAAGTTGGGGAAGAAAGGGTTTACTTGACTTACACTTCCACATTGTAAAGCATCATAGACGGAAATCAGAACAGGAACATAAACAGGGCAGAAATCTGGAGGCAGGAGCTAATCCAGAGGTCATAAAAGGGGGCTCCTTACTGGCTTGTTCCTCATTGTTTGCTTTTCCTTCTTTCTTATAGACCCCAGGACGACCAGCCCAGTGGAAACCCACAGTAGGTTAGACCTTACCCTATGAAGAAAATGCCCTATATCTGGACTTTTTTTAAAAAAATTTTTGAGGAGCCTTTCCTGGAACAAGCTCTTGTAGACCAGGCTGGCCTTGAACTCATAGAGATCCACCTTCCTCTGCCTCCAGAGTGCTGGGATTAAAGGCGTGCGCCACCACCACCCGGCTCCTAGACCTGGATCTTATGGAGTAATTTTTCAATTAAAGTTCCCTCTTTTCAGAAAACTCCAGATTGTGTCAAGTTGACATAAAACTAGCCAACACAATTGTGCTTCCTTTAGGTGAGGTTCTTGGGGTACTTGAAGCATAAAATAAGATCATGTAAAAAGTGGTATCATTTGACATCTTGCCCTCACATTTTCAATCCCTTATCTTTCATTTTCTTACATTTTTTTTCTGTTTAAAATGTCAGATACTACATTGAATAAAAGCAATGGAAGTAGATATACTTGTATAAATCTAGATTTTTTTTTCATTTTACAATACTTTATTTCAATGAACTACAGGAGCAATGAAGCTCTCAAGCCCCTAAGTTTCATGGGTTGTCAAGGTTACGAAGAACATACCACCAGTGATGGCGGTGAGACTGGACCAGTTTTGCCGACTCTTACCCCAGCGCTCTCGCCTTACCTGGAGAAATGACAGAAGCGTGTCTACAGTGAGTTAACACATTGCTTCACCCAGAGGAGGCTGGCTGAGTTAAAAGCTGATTCTGTAGCCACTAAAAAGCACCAAATATTAATCAACCTCTTCTATCACCATTTCATTGCTTAGATCTGAAAATGTTTAGTTCTACACAATAAATCTAGATTTTTATAAATATCTGGTTTTCTATGATTTAAGTATTATGTTGACTATGGTATGGTCATATATATCCTTAATTATAATGAGCTATATATGGAGCATCTATACCTAATTACTTTAGGGTTTTTAATTATGAAATGAATGATGTGAAATTTCCAAAGAAAATGTTATAAATAAAGAATATTTTTAATATGTGATGACAAAATTATTAAAAAATAAAATATTTTGTTTGATAGAATGACTTTGAAAAATTATAGCACTGAGTTATTTTAATCATATGAAATCTTGTGATGCAACAATCTCATTTTTAATTATTTAACAAATAGTTTATATTAATACACAAAAAACAAACCTAATTATATATATATATATATATATATTATTGTGTATGTATATATCTTCCTTGTCCCTAAAAATTTTTGAAATAACCTGGTAATATGGTGCATGCATTTAATCCCAGCACTCAGGAGACAGAGGCAGGAAAATCTCTATGAGTTCAAGGCCAACCTCATCTACATAATGTGTTGTTGTACAGACAGGGCTACACAGAGAAACCCTATGCTGTGTTTTACCCTGTAAAGATTTGTTTCTTGTACTTATTTAATAAAATGCTGTTTGGCCAGTAGCCAGGCAGGAAGTATAGGTGGGGCCATGAGAACAGGAGAATTCTGGGAAGGGAAAAGACGTAGTCTATGGTCCTTCCTCATCCAGACACAGAGGAAACCAGACACAGAACAAGCAAGATGTGACTGCCTCACTGAAAAAGGTACCAAGCCACATGACTAACACAGACAAGAATTATGGGCTAATATAAGTTATAAGAGTTAATAAGAAGCCTGAGGTAAAGGGCCAATCAGTTTATAACTAATGTAGACCTCTGTATATTTCTTTGGGACTGAACGGCTGTAGGACTGGACAGGACAGAAACCTCTGTCAGCAAATGTCTAGGACAACAACTCTGTCTCAGAAAAATGAAATAAGTAAATAAAACTACTAGAAATAATCATAACAATTATCAGCAGTAGAATAAAAGAATAAACTCTGTTAAGACAAGGGAGGATGCTCCAGAATGCTCTTGAAGGCTTGAGGAGGTGACCTGCTGGGTGAAGGCACTTGCTGCAAAAACACGAGGACTTCCTGACTTCAAATCCCCTGCACTTACATGAAAGCTGGACAAAGTGTGATGTGTTTGCATCCTCAGATGTCCAGTGACAGAGAGAGAAAGAGGCCATCTCTTGTCACCCCGTAAAACTTCCAGTACTGGGATTGGTTTACATTGAGTTGTTGAGAAAAGGAGTCTCATGGAAATCCCCAAGTAACTCAGGCTATTGCTGAGAATATCTTGCTCCCCACAAACTGACAGCAAGGTCCCATTGTTGAAGACAACATCCACACAACTCATTGAACATGGAGAGGTAGGGCTGATGCCAAAAAAGAACTTTCACCTCCATGTTCTAGGGCCTTTGATGTGGGAAGATACTTGAGCATACAGCTACCAAAAAAAGAAACATAAACACCAATTCAGCCACAAAACTTTTGATCTAAAATCTGTCCTACCTGCAAAATATGCTAAGACAGTGGTGACACAAAGCTTGTGGAAGTAATCAACCAATGTCTAATTTGACCTAAGACCCACTCCATGAGATAGAACCCATACATGACAATGCATGGATTACCAAGAATCAGGGACTAGATAGCCCAGAGATATAGGGTAAAACCAAATACTACTGATCTTAAAAGTAATAATAAAGCGATCCCTAATGATATTATGCTATATTCATAGATCAGTACCTTATTCAGCCTTCATCAGAGATACTTCCTCCTGCAGCAAATATAGAGACCCACAGCTCTAAATGAGGTTCTTTCATCAAATCTATCCCTGCATAGCTCAGGGAACCCTGTGGAAGAAGAGACAGAACAGAAGGTGGAGGACACCAGTAAAACATGGCCATTTTAATTAACTGAGCAAAGTTCATATAAACTCACAGAGAAGGAAGGATCAAGTACAGGGTCTACACTGATCTGTACCGAGTCCTCTGCATATATATTATAACTTTCATAGTATGTAAAGAAGCAGGACCCTGATTCTTGTCCCTTCAGTTTGGCCTCTGTTTCTTCTGTTGGTTTGCCTTGTCAAACTAGGACGTGATGGCTTTGTTTTATCTTAATATATTTTGTTTTGTTAAAAAATATATCCACTATTTTAAAATTAAAATAAAAATAGGAATTTAATAGATAGAGGAAGTTATAAAAAACTACTCATTCAAAAGTGCATTTGAGCTTTGATGAAATAAAATATAATAAAACACAAAAATCACATCTAGTTGAACAAACTATCATATCAAAGTAGAACATGACAGACCAACAGAATGAAAAGAGCTCAAGAAAAGGCACAAGTCAGAGACCCACTCATTGACATGCTCAGGAGTTCTATAAAACACTAAAATAGAAGCAATAATATACACACTGACGACCTAGTGCAGACCTATGCAGGTCTTAGTGTCTGTGAACTCAAATGAGCTTTGCTCATCTTGATTTAGAGGGCTTTGTTTTCTTGTTGTCCTCCATCCCTTCTGGTTTACATTCATTCTTTCCTTCTCTTCCATGGGATTTCCTGAGGGAAAATATTTGAATTTAAATTTGTGATATTTTTAAAAATACAAATTCATATTTTAAAATAAAATATGATGAATTAAGTGAAATAATATAAAAGTAAAAACTATATTTGTGTTAAGTTAAATAGAAGAATAGTTAGAGCTGGAAAATAATAGATTATAGACTGGGTATGTACCTTAGTTGTAGAACATTTATCAAGTATGCCAGAGACCCTCATTATGATACTGTTATCATCCAGGTGAGAAGAAAAAAGAAGAAAGGAAGGAGATGAGGGGAGAGGAAGGCAAAAAATATAATTGAGAGCTACAATAGTTATGGGCAAAAACAGATCATCATCACAAAATACAGTTAATTAAATTAACAAATATGAAATAAAATACAACTATACAGAGACATAGATATATAGATATAAAACAAAGGAGCCAATATGAATGCATACAACTCAGCTCTGCCATAAAGACATATATATGTCCAACATTAAAACTAAATAAAATGCATAATTGCTCTATTACATGGTTGAAGGAGAGCTGTCTAGAGATACAGTAAATAGATTGTCTAGTCTAGCTGCCAACTGTCATAACTGGTAAGAAATTTTTTCTCCACTTAAATCATTTTCAGCATGGGAATAATTATAACAGCAGTGTCTGAGTTGGCAGATGCTCTTTGGTCAGCTCTTTTGGAAGACTGGGCAGAGGATGTGGATGCCCTCTACTACCTAGATATAGTGAACAAAGAATTCTTTCTTTTTTTTATAATCCTTCCTTTCTTGTTTATTTACAATATCTCATATTTATATCAATATACAACATAGAATATATGCCAACTTATAAAAGCTCCAGTCTTTACCAATTCAAACACTATTTAAACTATTGTCTTTTCACTTCTTTCTTTTTCTTTTTATTCTTGAGACTGGGTTTCTCTGTGTATCCTTGTCTGAGGCTGGAACTTACTCTGTAGACCAGGCTGGCCTTGAACTCAAGAATTATTTCTTAAACCACAAATACCACCATCATTACTTTTCTGGTAAAAGGTCAAACTTTTTTCTATGGCCTTTGACTAGAGAGATGGATGGTGATATGGGAGAGGGGAAAAACAAAAACAGGGCTGTTGAACAATGGACTGGGATTCAAGTAGGTGACGTTTTTATTCCTTCCTGTCCTCCAGTCATCTGTCCCCAGACTTACTCTGAAACCTGCTGCCACCTACCAACCTCAACCTCCATTCACCCCATTCTATCCCCTTGGAACCCTTGGTGCAGAACCAAGAACCCACTGCCAATTCTCCCTAGTTCTTCCCTGCTTCTCTCTTTACTTATTCCTTACACCCATCTCCATTCCTTTGTAACTCCCTATGAACCTGCAGAGCCACACCCTCCTGGGATATCACAGCCACAATCTTTGACTGGAAATCAGGAACTTCTGAGAAGTCACTTGGGATAGGGCTGAGATGGGGTAACAGCAACCAATGAACAGAACACCCACCAACAAATTTAAAACAAGGGGTCTACAACCAAGAACCACTTTAAGTATCTTAACTTCAGTGCAAAATCACAAGTATGATCAAACAAGATAATACATCTTCTCCAGAAGCCAGCACCCCTATTATAATAGACCCTGAGAAAAGCAATTTAGCTGAAGCACAAGATAAGATCTTAAAAATGGCAATTATGTCTCTGTTCAAGGACCTTAAAGAGGATATGAATAAATAATCTTTTGAAGACTGTGAAAACACAATCAGTTTAATGAAATAATGAAAACAACTCAAGACATGGCAATAGACTTTAAGAAATGAATAGAATCTATATCCAAACCTAAGCATAGAAATAAAAGCCTTAGAAATACAAAGAAGTGTCTCAGAGATAAGTGTCACCATCAGATTAAAAGACAGGGAGGAGAGTATATCAGGTCTTGAAGACAGATAGAAAATATAAATGAATCAGTCAAAAAAACTGTTCAATAAAAAAAATAAAAGAATTCAAGCACAAAACATTCAGGAAAAACAATGGGACACAATGGCAAATCCAATACTAATAATAATAGGTGTAGGAGAAGGAGAATAAACCTAGGTCACAAGCACAGGAAGTATTTTTAACAAAATTATAGAAGAAAATATTCACAATCATAAGAGGCATAAAGAATAGCACATGTACAGGATGAGAAAAAAATTATCCACCATGATCATCCAAGAGATTCAAGGATGATTTAACATACACCAATCAATAAATGCAATACACCACATAAACAGATTTGAAAACAAATGATATATAATTTTCTCATTAGATAGAGGAAAGGTTTTGACAAAATCCAACAACCTTTCACATAATAAATGTCCTGGAGAGGCTTAGAATACAAGGGACAAAACCCAACATAATAAAGGCAGTTTACAACAAGACATCTTTCTAAACAAAGAGAAATTGAAATCAGTTTCACTAAAATCAGGAATGAGAAAAGTATATCCAGTCTTTTCATACCTATTCAACACAGTACTTCAAGCCTTAGCTAGAGTAACAAGACAACTAAAAGAGATCAAGGGGATACAATAAGAAAAGGAAGAAACCAATGTATTTTGATTTGCAGATTGTATGATTTTATACATAGAAGGCCCTAAAGACTATACCAAGCTTAAACAACTGAAAAACAATTTCAGAAAAGTGGGAGGATACAAAGTTAACTCACAAAAATCAGAAGCCATTCTATTTATGAATTATAAACAGAAATAAATCAGAGAAGCAGTATCTTTCATAAAATTCTTAAAATAAAACAAAACATCTTTGGATAACTCTTGCAAAACATGTGAAAATGTTCATAATAAAAGTTTCATATCAGGGAGTATGATAAGAGACAAACATGGCTTGGCACTGGATCAGTAACTAAGATCTTACATTTTATCCAAAAGTTGAAGGCAAAGAGAGAGAGACTGGGCCTGGCATGGAGTTTTGAAACCTCAAAATCCACCCCCAGTGGTACACTTTCTCCAACAAGGCCACACCTCCTAATCCTTTTGAAAAGATTTTCACCCAAGAAGGGACCAAGCATTCAAATAGATGAGGGTATGAGGCTCTTTCTCATTCAAACAGCCACAAGGATGATTTACTATTGGTTTTATATTGCTTTTTTTATGCTGAAAAATATCCCTTTTTCCATTCTCTCTCTAGGATCTTTATCAGGCATGAATGATGGACTTTTATGAAAGAATTTTTCTATATTTTATAAAATGATTATGTGATTATAAGATACTATTGCTGAAGACACCACACACAAGAGTCATAGAACATGGTAAAATCAAACTAGTACAGATCTGGATGCTCCATCTTGACTGGTTAACTTTCAAAACAGTTAAGGGTGCTGTGTGCCCAACTAGAGGAGAAAAGTAATCATTGTTCATAAATTGCTGTGAACCCTGTGAGCTCCAGTGATGACCAGTGTGGCAAGTTATCTCCACTGATACAGTAGTGATATGAATGCTGTTGGAGTCACCAACTACCTTCAAATATATTTAAATTCTACTTCAAAAGATGAAACCCATATCTGACACAATTTTCAGGCAAAGAATCTATGATTAGATAGTTCATAGGTCCTAGAGAAGGACCTACTTCTCTTAATCTGCTAGATGACAGTGTATTAAATAGACTTCTAAGGACTTATCATCTACCCATAGATATATTAATTCATCAACCATCATCTGACTATGATTGGCACAGAGGCCCACAACTAGTCATGCTGTGGAGAATAGGAGAATGCAGAACATTCAGCCATAAATAGACTTCATACTCTATACTTCCTCCTCCTTGGGGGACAGTGAGAGCCCCCCCCCCCAAGGAGTTTCCCAATGGTTTCAGGTGGCCTTGTGTCTCTTTTGTTGATCTGCATTCATTTGTCCAATGTTGGCCTTTGTCACACCTTCTACATAATCTAGAGGATTGATACCTTTCATTTTTGTAATTTCCTGAGGAGACATTTCTAGGAATTCCATGTCTACAATCCCTTATCAGATGTTCTATTCTACCACAATTAAAACATTTGGCATTTTGATGTCTCCTCATACCTTTGGCATTGTCTGTTGCCAGTGCAGGGAGTTTTAAGGCCAACTGCAGTTGTAGAGACACTCCAAAGAATAACTCACCCTTCTAAGCACATATCATTGCTTCAATCATCAAAACATGCTGTGGCACTAATAGTTTGATAGTGAAAGGACACTTTGTAACACAGGGAACTCTGTGTTTTTAGGGAACTCTGAAGCATCACCTCCAAGACCGCGTTTTGCCTATAGCAACTGGCCATCTCATACCACATCTAGCTGTCACTGTGACATCCCTTCAAACAAGGGATTAAAAACAAGAAAACCTCAATAAGAAAACCAATTTCAGTAAAATAGAAAATAAAAAGCTTGCACATTTTGGTTCTATTTTAAAGAAATAAGTTATTACAAAAATGAATTCATCTCAGGACTTATTTCTTCTACAAGAATAATAAAATTGTTTTAAAAATGCATGACTGTCTGGGGACATCTCCCTGGACACCTGCGAGCCCCTCTAGAGTCAAGTCTCTTGCCAACCCTAAGGTGGCTCCCTTAATTAGGATATATATTTCTCTGCTCCCGTGTCCCAACCATCCCATTCCCCCATCCCATTCCATTCCCCCAAGCTCCCCCAGTCCTCCCCTTCTCATGTTTCACACCCCAATTCCCCTTAGCCCCATGCCACCTCACTCCCAAGTTCCCAGTGTTTGCCCTGCAATCTTGTCTACTTCCCATATCCAGGCGGATGACTATATGTTTTTCTTTGGGTTCACCTTCTTATTTAGCTTCTCTAGGATCACAAATTATAGGATCCTAATAAATGAACTGGCTTTCTGGGAGCCTAGCCTGTTTGGATGCTCACCCTCCTGGACCTGGATAGAAGTGGGAGGACCTTGGACTTCCCACAGGGCAGGGAATCTGGACTGCTCTTCATTCTCGAGAGGGAGGGGGAACAGAGTGGGGGGGGATGGGAGTGGGGGAAGGGGGTAATGTGTGGGAGGAGGGGGAGGGAAATGGGAAATGGGGAGAAGGCGGGAATTTTTTTTCAACAACTAAAAAAAAATTAAATTAAATTAAAAAAATGCATGACTGAAAGCTACACAAAAGTCTGACGTCAGTCTGGCTAAGCCAAAGTCTAGATGTTGGCATGACCATGCTCTTTGGAAGGATCTGGTGGATAGTGTGTCTCCATATCCTCACTGGCTGATGTGGGATGCCTACATGCCTCGATCATGCACTGCTTCCATTACCAAACAGCAATGCTCAGTTTCTCATCCCATCCCATCAGTAGAATATAGACAATTCTACCTCCCATTCCCACCATTAGTGATTGCACTGTGCTCTTCCAAATACACCAAAAGAATCTCCATATTTTATGTCAGTTTATGAGCCTCTTTAGTATTCACTTACAGAAATCCATTCCACTTTGTCTTGTAGATAACATATCTATAGGTTCTTGGTGATAGAGTGGGATCATACCTAGGAGAACATTATTTCATCTACCACACATAGATAATCATCTATGATTCAAATTCCACCCAAGATGGAATTTTCTGACCTACAAGTTTTTAAAATACATTGAGTACAAGCTCTTCTTTTGTTACTAGATTTATTAATTTTTTTACATATAAATACTCCTCAGACAGGCTCCACAGTGCACATATGGACACAGAGGACAACTGTGGGAGTCAGTTTTCTCCTTCTACCATGTGGGTCCTAGAAATTAACCTCAGGTCATCGAGATAGGAAGCTAACCTGTCTCACTGCTCTGCAAGCTGCTTTATGTATTTGTATTGCTATTCTCACCTTGATCATAAAGGTCCATTAGCACTTCTAACACTAAATGAGTCAATTCTTTTCTCATAGTGACTGCTTCTTGATGTTTCAATGAAGTTTAAAAAAAAAAGTCCCTTCTCCATGGATGGTTAGATGTCCTCTGTACATTGAATCACTTGATCCTTTTCATTTTTAATTTTTTTAATGTACAATGGAAGTGTTAAAGAGGAGGGTATAATAGGTACAAGGAAATACATTCCAGTTTAAAGGTCATTGATTTAGGTCAGAGCAGTGAGAGAAACAGTAATAAATGCTAAGCTGTGTCTAAAAAGTCAAAGTGACTGACTAATTACTGCTTACCCTTCTCATTCCAACCTCACATTTAGTGAAGCTCTGCAGTTTAGTACCTTAGGACCGCCAAAGCCAATTACCAAAGGCAATTTCATGCATGGACAGCGAAGAGTTTTACCCTCTCGCTACTTCCTCCTCCCTGTTTAAGCCAGAGTAAATGTATTCCTAAGCCATCACAAATTCAAATTTATAAAGTAGAATAAAAAATAGGCTTCATAGTTTAAAATACTTTCTATTCTTATGACCGAGTTTAATGTATAGCTGCTTATTGCAGGCATCCAAAGCCAACAATGCTGAAATTTTGCTATGGAAATTCAGCATTAAGCCCATGTGAGGAATATAGTCAGATTAGAAAACAAAAGCCATTGAAAGGCCAAAGAGTGTTTGCAATGAAAATAACTTTATAGGAATGAAAACGGGGACACCCTCCTTTAACATATTTATTATTATTACCTATAACTATGTAGGGTTAATAGCGCAGAAAATAATCATTTCTCTAGTCCCCAATAAAATATATGATCATCTTTAATAATACCAGAGACATAAAAAACATGGAGAAGCTCTTACTGCAAGAGTTTGATAGCTTTATGGATGTGTTAATTATCTTGATTCCTTCCCCAGATTAAGGCACCTATTTGGCCATTTTAACCACAGAAATTTGTCACTGCTGTCTAGTAAAAAGATACAGATGTTTCTGCCTTTTCTCAACAGAATGCAAGCTGATCATTGGATCAAACCTAAATATGACTGCCTTTTACAATTTCTTAAAAGCAAATATCAGAGATTAAAGGCTTTGTCATGGAAGTATTCATACTGATTTTAAAAGTAAAAAAAAGAGTTGATGAAATAGAATTAAGTGGTGGTAATATAATATATATTACAAGTTGAGTCCAACACTGACTCCAAGCTAGTTATAGGGAGACAAAATGGAACAGGGCATCTTTCTGACTGACTCTGAGGAATATGCTCTTCTCATTGACCCTGAGTATGCTGACTGCCATAACTTTGCCCACTAGGAAAAGATTTGACAGTAGATATGATGCTTCATCCTTGACAAGGTTCCCTCTGACTCCCACAGCTAGAAATAATCACGCCCTTGTACAGAGAATAATAGCAAATCTTTCATGCCTCTATCTTGTTTCATGAACTAGATACTTACTAGCCTAGTATTACAGTTATTTTGGATCTATGGTAATAACCCTCACTAGCAAGTAGTTTTGTTGACATAGACTATTTGATATCCATTTGCCCAATTAATTAAAAAGGATTTCTTGTCCATAGCAGGTCCCTAATTAATATTTTTGTGGGTTCATGAAGCAATGAATGAGACTAAGTCTTCTGTAAAATAATCATATGAATAACACATTGATCTAGATGTTAAGATTTAATTTGTTATATTTAGGAATGAATTAAAATTCTTAAATAATAATGGTCCCTATATTTAAACAAAAGTGATACAGCCTAAAATATTGGCAGTTTTTTATGTATAATGTTATCCTCGCTTTTGTTTGCAGGGAGATTTGCTGTTATTAAATTTTATGTTGCTGCTGTCATCCAGCCATCATAAAAACCATACAAAAATGATATGTGAAATTTTATCAAAACAAAAAAAAACCTCATTGCTTTGTAAAAATAAATAGTACCATCACAATGCAAAGGCTGCCACAACTGAGTGAAAATATCTGAAAAACTCATTTTGGAAAAGGATTGTTGTCCAAATTATATACAAAAAACTCTTAAAATTCACTAACTAGGATAGATACCTCACCAAAGTTAGACAGGTTCCAAGTAAGCAGATGAAAAGATGTCATGTGTTCTATGTCATGAGAAAGTTCCAAAATGAAAACAATAATGAAATGTATCATACACCTACTAAAACAGCCCAAATCCAAAATGCTGACAAGGAGTCCAGTTCTGGCAGGAATGCAGAACACCTGGAACTCTTATTCTCTTCTAGTGGAATTTCAAGTCACACAACCACTATGCAAGACAGCTTGGTCATCTAAAAAAAATAATAATAATAATTCACATTCTAAACTTATGAACCAGAACTTGTGCTCTTTGATATTTACTAAAGGAATCCAAAGCTAAAGTCCACACAAAATAGAACATGTAGATATTTAATAACATCACTATTCATATTTGATTCATAAATTCAAAATTGGAAACCAACTAAGATATGACTGGTACCTACTGCCAATATAATATTACTTGACAATTCAATTAAATAGTTTTGCAAGCAACAAAATTCACAAACAAATATTTTTGAGCAAAATAAACTAATCAAAAAAATGTTCAGAATCATAGACATCAGGGAAAGAAAACGACAAAGCACAATGAGATGTTACATTGTATCTTTGAACATGGCTAGCCTCAAAAGGAAAAAAGGTAACAAATATCACAGAGGCTATGGAGAAGGTGGTATTGTACATTGTTGTTGGCACTGAAAACTGGCACAGCTATTGCTGAAAACAGCATAGAAGGTTCTTGAGATAATTAAAAGCAGAACCTCCATTGTCTGTCCAGCGCACTGCTGAATATATGTCCAAAGGGAATGAGTTCTTTGGTTTGATTCTTTATAATAGAGTGTGACCCTAGCATGTATTTTTAAAGTGTGCTTGAAAAATACATTTTTATTCTTTGTTCGTTTAATAATAGCTTCTTGTTGCCTTCTCCAATGGATCACAGTGTTGGAACAAGGGTCTTGGGCAGTTACCACTTGTCTCAAACGTGTATCATTGTTCCTTGTTCTTCTTTCAGTTAGAGCTTCCTAGACGCTAGAAGTCTGTCTTGTTTCTGTCCCTGACAGATGATATTTCAAATTTAATTCTCATTTGCTAAGGACTTTTATAACTCTTTCCTTGTATTATTCAAACGGGAACTGTCAGTAGATCCTGGAAATTTTGTCTTATGTTTCTTTTTAGGAATGTGGTTGCCCAGAAGCAGTCACACCTGCACACTTTTCTTTTCAAATAGAAGTACTTTTTTTTAGCTATATCTGAAGCTGTTGACTCTACCTTCTTTTAATTTTGATCCTTGCATTTAAAATGGTGTTTTAGTTCTAAGGTATCAAAAAAGTAGACTGCAGAAATTATGAACTGACAAACTTACTATTGATCATTCCTTGCCAATCTAAGGAGGAATGAGAAAAGACTATTAAAGGAGAAGCCAATTATTACAAAAGAATTTTTAAGCAGAAAATTTGAATACATTTAAGAATAACTTGATCACTTCTAAATGAATTAGCTCATTTTTCAAAGCCTGCCAAAATCGGTATATTAAAAAAATTAATTATATTTCTTGGCTTGTATAAGTACTACATTTTAAACACAAAATCTGAAGATTGAAACCAAGAATCCATGTACAAGAGAGTTGTGTTTATCTTTCTGGGACTGGGTCGATTTCACTATTATTTCCAGATCCACCTATGTCCCTAAAATTTTACATGTTTCAGAGCTTAATATATTTTCTTTATATAAATGCACCACATTTTCATTATTGATCCATGAGTTAACAGGGAGGTATGCAGGCTATTTCCATTTTCTAGATATTATGAATGGAGTAGCAATGAACACCGATGAGCAAGTGTCTCTGTAGTAGGATACAGAGCCCTTTGAACATAAACCTGCGATGTAGAATGGTCCTACTTCTAGCTATTGAACAATCCCACACTGATTTGCATAGGGCTATATCACTTCCCCTAGCAGTGAATAATGGGTCACCGTTCCCCACATCTTTGCCTCATTTGTCATTTGTTTTCTTGATCTTAGCTGTTCTGACTGGAGTGAGATAGAATGTTAAAGAAACTGAATTTGAACTTCATTGGTGGCTAAGGATGGTGAACACTTTTTAAAATACATCTTTAAAAGTTTTATGTGCGTTCTTTATGTGTTGTTTTACATGTCATATGTAAGCCTGGTTCCTAACCCACCACTACTACATTCTTACTGTGTTAACTGAGGGAAATCTCTCCCAGAGCATATAGAATCCTGAAAGATTAGTGAACTAAACTCTTAAATGCAGTAGATCCATAATGATCAACATTCCAAGTTCCTTCCTACTGCATTAAGTGTTCCTTAAGAAGTCATCTTTGTTAGTCAACTGGCTGAGACTCTTTCCCACACCCCTTTCTCAACCTTATCAGTGGTAAATTTCCACTTTTCCATGCCACAGCTCTTCCAAGTTTGTTCTTAATTCTTAGGCTTGCTAAGACTATTATATCCTCTGAAAATAAGGACCTTTTTAGAGTTTTACCAGTACAACCAGCCTCCTGTGTAATTATTAGAATTGTTACTCCAGATTGCAATCAAATGTGTATGTCCCGAATTTACATCATCTGCTAAATGAATGATCATTTTTCATATTGCATACTTTTAGTGTTCTTAAATATTTACTTTCCTGTCCATATGAAATTAAAACTTTTAAAAAATACATTTTTCATGATGTCTATACATCAAATTGATTTAAACAAAAACTCAGATTATCTGTGTATTTCTTTTAAAGTTTCAAAACTTCGATTGTATTTGCACTTCCCAAATAAATATTTCAACTGTAATAATTCAAATTAAAGTGCATGGTCATCTGTCTCTGTAGCCATAATTATGTGACTTTAGACCAAAGGGAAAGCATAAAACTAAGAAAAACCTCAAGCCGTGTTTAGAGAACACTTAATATCCAAATATCTGCCAATGGATGAAATTTTAGTGCATCTTAAACTATAATTTGGTATAATTATTTTTATCAAATTCAGTGTAGAAATTAAATCTATACCTGTCTCTAATATACCATTTATAAGAGCAGCCAGAGAAAGCCCTACATATGGTTATGTTAAAAAATAAATGACAAATAAAAGAAGTATCAGATATTGTACTGAATTTACTGAGACTCAACTCAAATTATTTTCATAGTTTCCAGAGTAAAAGTTGATGATCCCTTTACAATTACACATCTGTAAATTTTCTTATATAGACTTCACCATAAGCCTCTGGTGTCATGAATTTTTGAAATAGATTAGACTTTCAAAGCAAAGCGTCAAACTACAATAATCAGTCAGTCACTACTTCCCCAGCTCATGTGACTCACATCTGTTTCTTCTGTGTCCTTTGATTTTGTCCACCTGATACACAATAAAGGCTAATTCCACAAGGCTCAGATATTCACGGTCAGAGGCTGATTCAGTTAATTTGAGCAAAGAGTGGGAGTTCTCGTTTTTGGAAAATACAGGCTCCATGGTGACACATTCACTAAATGACCTAATGTAATCCATTGAAAAACAACACAGCTAAACAAATGATCTGCAGGGCATTGAAAAGCAAACATCCAAATATTTACCATTTCTACATATTTATAATCAGCATCTGTTGTTCGGTGAAATCTCAGAAACATTCTCAGACACTACTAAGAGTTTATGCTTCCATCAAAGCAACGTGGATCAAAAATAGCCACAGACTTCTACTAAATTTTTTGCCACACTGAGTCAGTTTGTGAAAAGCACAGCACTCTTCATGAGCCCAGTGCTACTTATTCATACCTTGGCAGTATCTACCCTAACTAAGACCTTTATATTACACTTAATAAAAGAAGCAGCAGGTCCTACTCGCTGTGATTAGCATCTTCTTAGCCTTAAGAATTGACTATGGTTACAAATATTGAATAGTAAAATCATCACAGAAAGAAATCTTCATATACATAGATCTAATCTACACAAGTAGTAGAAAAAGACAAGATCTCCTGAGTAAATTGGGAGCATGGGGACTTTGGGAGAGGGTCGAGGGGGAAGGGAGAGGCAGGAAGGGGAGCAGAGAAAAATGTAGACCTCAATAAAATCAATTTTAAAAAAAATCTTCAGTTGACAAAAATTTGAAAATACAGTCTTGGAAAAAGCAAAGAACATTTTTTTTTAAGTACAGTAGTTAGATCAGACTAAGGAGGAATGCCAGAAAGAAAAAGAGATTAACTGAGTCAGTTTTAGAATATGTTTTTAACCAAGAGGTAGAATTTAAAGTAAGCCAAAGCTAGCAAGGATACTGTCAACTGAGGTTAATAAAATACAATTTTAACACTGTCAGATGCATGAGTTCGCATAATTTTTCTCATCACTTGCTGAATTTTAAAATATAGTGATCTGAAACATGTACTTTTTCTTTTTATTAATTTATAACAGTCTCTTCAGACTGTTGTCTGAATCTTTTAGATTTAGAACAATTGTGTCCTAAATCTTTTCCACACGTGGATGGGGAAAGTCAAATATTGTTTTCTTCCAAATGGATTCTAACTTTCGTTTCTGCTTCAGTAGTTCAATGGGTCGTATGTGATGGATGAGACGTCTTTAGTAGAAGTCTTCATGCATACGATAGTGAGTAGTGTGACAGGAAGCAGTCCAGTCTGGGATCACTGGTGGCCTGGGGAGAGGAAGTATTAGGAGGCATTTACTTCAGCAGTTTGCATCGCAAGCAGCTTCCATGTAAGGTTCTCTTTTGTGGTGAAGATGTGCTGAGCGGTAATACATGAGTGCCTCCATCTTGTTTTCAAAGCGCAGGTTTCGATTCAGGCCTGATTGACACCTGGTGGGTTTTTTAGAGCAAGAATAATGGCAAATGGGCATGGAGCAGAGAAGCCTTTTGATCCAACGATGGCTTCTTCTAGAACAGACTGGATAGTGGGCTCTCACTCCTGAGGAGGTGAGCCGAAGTCTTCTACAACACGTAGCTGCTGGCTTGAATTCCCCAAACAGTGGAGCCTACTTTAAAAATATACTCGTTTTATCTGAGAAAAACAAAATAGTTAAGCTTTGTACATTTGCTGTCACTGAGAAGGCAACCTTGACCATTCTCCTTGCCTGTGATGGCATATATTTGAGGCAATGGGTGGGATAGCTTGGACTGGTCATTGTACTCAAAAAGCTTACATCACTTTCCACCCCTCAGCTATGTACAGTTGTATTAATGAAAATTTTGAACAGAAGAAAAGTGACTACTAATTCAAAGGGGGAAATTTGGACTTAACTGAACAAAAAAGGCCTTGCTTTCTCCTTTTTCATAGTCTTCTATGAAAAAAAGTCTTCTAAAACCTCATCAGAAATTGCATAAGGCTCATTGATTACAGTAGGAGGCATATAAGAATTCCTCAGACAATGCATTCGCTCTCAAGAGAACAGAATTACCTTTATGGTCACCTCCCTCAACTCATCTAATTCATACATTGAGTTCATTGCCCCTCCTTCCAAACAGGCCCTAGCACACACTCTCATTGGGATGTGCTGTAAGCACTATGAGACACAAGGATGCACTGAAATTGTTGGGAAGGGTCGCAGGTAAGTACTTTCCCATAGTGTCCTGATACACTCAATGAATGAACATATACACAAAGTAGAGGGCATTTTAAATTGAGAAAAAAACTAGACCTGGATGGAAGAGGGGGGGTGGACTTCCCACAAGGCAGGGCACCCTGACTTCTCTTATGTCTGGAGAGTGAGGTGGGGAGGGAAATGGGAGGATGGGAGGAGATGGAAATTTTAAATAAATAAATAAATAAATAAAATTTAAAATGCATCATTAATATTTTTAAATGTGTTTAGTCATTAAGAATTTTTCACAATAATTAATAGTTTTCAAAACCTCTTCTTAATAAAACAGAAAGATAAAAATGCATAATAGTTAACACATTTTTCAACATCTGGAAAAAAATCATCTTTTATTTTCTTAAGATTTTTTTCAATAAGTACAGATTTTATTTCATAATCAGCTGAAACTCAGGAGGCCCCAGAAGTAGCCTAGTTACTTGCTTAATATATACACAGAATAGGATCATTTTTCTAATACTGATAAGATAGGAATAAAGAATAAATGTCTCATGTAGTTTCTAGATTAGAAAGATGTGGTTAGAAATCACAGTGCTTCAGACAGATGTAATTAGATCCAGAAAAGAGTCAATTTTTTTTCTATACCCAGGAACACGACAGGATGATTTTATTTTAGAGATACATACAAACAATGTGAATCTAAAAATCACTAGAACTTTTTTATGTTTTATAAAATCTCCATCGTCTAATCAAAAGGTGATTTTATAGAATGCTTCTAACATCGCCCTTGTCCAATCTGGACTGGTATGGATTGAATCTTCTGTTTGGTTTCACATTTTTCTTCCTGAAATGTATAAGCCTGATTACAAATCACTGCTGAATGACATTCAGGAGATATTGCAAGGGCGTCCACTCTACCTCTCTTGTCAAGTGTGTTTCAGTAGAAGGATTATTGATGGAAGCGTGAGACACAGATGAAGAGAAATTAGAGTTGTGAGGTATAGAATTGCAGAAATTGCATCTATACAAACAGCTGAAAGCAAGATGATATTCTGTTCAAATGTTTCCCATTTCAAAGAACTCCCTGGAGTCCCATTTACTCCTGACAAGTACTAACAGTGCTTACAACTTTTCTTCAACCTGGAGAATTGCTCAAATTAAGAAAATGGTTTTAGTTAAAAAAGAAAAGTGCTTCAGGGCTAGAAGACTATGGAACAAAGGTTTAAAAGGATTTTGTCAGACAAGGATCTGTCTTTGGCACCTGATACACAAAATAAAATGGTGAAACAACTGGTTTCTGCTTAATAGCACAATACAAGCAAGTTACTTGAATTAATCATGAACAAGAGCAAAAGATTTCAGAGATTCTTCATATGTGAGTTTAAAGGATCAGCAATGGGAAAACACAATGTCTGAATCTCAGGAGACAAGGTTAGAACTTATCGACCTGAACAGCTGCTGCCTACCTACCAAACACATAAACTTCTCACAGACAACTAGTTACAGGGTTTTCCAGGTTTGTTTCCCAGGTCACTAGCTACAAAGGATGTTTATTAAAATATATTAAGGGTCTTGACAGATGGCTCAACTGTTAACAGCATTTGTTCCTTTTGCAGAGGACCTAGATTAAGTTTCCAGCACCCTCGTAGTAGCTCACAGTCATCTGTAACTCCAGTCCCAGAGGATCTGACACCTTCTTCTGACCCCTCAGATACCAGGCACACATGTGGTTGATAGACATCTACATGCAGGCAAAACACATAAAAACAATAATATTACATTAAAAACAGAGGATCTTTGTTTTAAATTGGGGAATCGTGAAACTCTTGTTTGAGTTATTTTGTAATTCGAGGCTCCCCCAAGATTTGGATATTTTAATGTGAATTCCGAAGGTCATTGGTGAGGATGTAATGGTTAGCATTATCAAGTTTATTTGACAATGCAACAGCTTTTTCTTTCCCCATGAAATGACTTTGACTAATGTTGCAATGAGTATATGTAACAATTGGGATAGAGACTGTTAGCACAGGAAATCACTGACTGTTTCTCCAAAGATCAACATGACCTGCTATTTGACTTTATAGGAAATATACAATGGGATAAAAGCGTTCTGTCTCAGTGGCTGCAATTTCATCCCCATCTTTCTGCACAAGCACTCTCTAACCTGTCTGTCACATTACCAGGCTGACAGCGATCAGGCAATCAGAGCATGATCGTGTAATCATGGACACTAGTGCTGACCATTCATACCAACATGAAAACAAACCTTCAGACATGAAAGGTAGCTTCCACTTCTGTCATCACAAAGGCTTCTCTTATCTGTGTTCGCAACATACAATTACAGTGTTGAAATAGTATTACATGCCATGAATCTCTCTGCCTACTCTCAGGAATAGTCTTTCATATAATGACCAAATTCTTCCCAAGTTTTATTTTATTGGGGAAAAAAATCTTTTGAAGATTTTCTTCCTAAAAGAAGTCTAGTTGTACTTTATTTCTCATTGTTTCTCAACCAAGAATGAGAGATAAAAATTCCTCTAAATCCTAAATGAGAATTTTTCTGCATAAAAGGCACAGTACCGTCACTGGGGCGACTAACTCTCCTTGCTAGATTATACTCACTTTTGATTTTTTTCTTTGATTTTTTTTTGAGACATTGTTTCTCTGTGTAGTTTTGGAGCCTGTCCTGGAACTCTCTCTCTGTAGACCAGGCAGGCTTTGAGCTCACAGAGATCTGGCAACCTCTCCCTTCCGACTGTTGGAATTAAAGGCGTGCATCACCACTTCCCGGCTCACTTTTGATTCTTATGGTGACTTCACTTTAATGCACCTACCTTGTACAAAAGACACTGTTCCAGAGTTTAGCTATGTTAGTTCAATCTATTTTCACATCCTATACCATGACTCTTACTAGTCTATAGATGAAAAAATAGAAGTAAGTGTTTCTCCCAAAATCACCATTGTTGAGGTATATATACCTCAACTGAGCTTATACCTGCTCATCTCTGATTTTAACCTCCTCAGCCTTCTCAGGATGGTAACCATACATCTTTGAAGCCATCGATGATAACAACTGTGTCTTGTTGCAACGTTTTTAAAGATAAAATCTTATATAGCCCAGGCTGTCCTTGAACTCACAAAATAGCCCAGGACAAATTTGAGCTTCTAATTACCACACCTGGTTTTATACTGTACTGCCGATCAAGATCAGGGCTTCCTGCATGTTAGGTAAACAGCCTACCTACTGAGCTACAACCCCAGACCCATAACTTCTTAATAAAAAAGTAATCTCATGTTAGTAAAGCATAAAGAAGGCCCTTTCCAATTTTAGCCACCAGAACCTTTCCTCATATCCTCTCCCAAAAAGCAAAGAGTTTGAGACTGTATAAAATTCGGCCTAACTTGATGCATAAAAAGACAAGGAAAATAAAACATTGTTGAATAAAGAGAAAAAGGAAAATAAAAAGACCAGAAAATTCCCAATGTGTTTTGAGTTGTGATGTAGTAATAAAAGTGGCGGGGCTGCATCCCCAGCACCCCGGCCGCCTGCTAGCTTATGCCCGAAATAACAACACACAAAGTGTATTCATTTAAACACTGCTTGGCCCATTTCTATCTAGCCTCTTCTAGGCTAATTCTCACATACTAATTTAGCCCATTTCTAATCATCTATATTGCACCCCAAGGTGAGCTTACCGGGAAGATTCTAGCCTACATCCATCCTGGGTCGGAGCTGAATCGCGTCGGCCTGAGAGAGCGGAGCATGGCAACTCTCTGAGGCGTCTGCCCCCGAAGAGGAGAGCTGTCGAGTCTGAGCTCACTTCCTCTTCCTCCCAGCAGTCTGTTCTTTTTACTCCACCCACCTATGTTTTAACCTACGAGGGCAAAGCAGTTTCTTTATTGCTTAACCAATGAAATCAACAGATTGATATATGACACTCCCACATCATTGTGATAGGATGAAATACACATTCATTAAATGTTAGAGACTTTCACTCTCAGCTCATTGAGAGCCTGCTGTGCTACATTGCCTCTGGTAATATTATTTATGGAACTACTTTATACATGTATGAAAGTACTGAAGACTTCATAGGAAGACCCCTGCCTACAGACCCCAGTTCATAAATCAGCTCTGAAGTGAAATGCCAGAGAAGTGTTCTGTGTAAGAAATGCTCCCTTAGCAGCAAGTGTGCCGACATGGGTGTGTCTTCTGTGTAATAGGTAAGCTGAATTAAGAGATCAGGACAGAGAGAAATGCAGACAAGGCTCCTATGACAAGCATTTGTTCAAGGACTTTGTCTTTGAAAGAAGTAGTCATCAAATATCTTAATGGTGTAATGCCTTCATTTCTCTGTTTCTCTTGGTCTTGAACATCTTTGCCATGGAGGGAAAAGACAATGTACATATCTAAGAATAATCAGAAGCTAGCAAATCATCATCTGAGACTCTGTATAAAAGAAACTGATTCGCTTCTGCTAATCAGAATAAAACAAAAAGAGATCAAAAACTGACATTGAGGACCTACTAGGTTCCAGGGATTATATAAAAATCTGACCACAGGATGGCATTACTTCTCAAGCTTCAGCAATCAGGTATCCTGCAAATGAGGGTTACAATTGAAGTGATCCCCTGCTTACTTGAATTTGTATGAAATTCAGCCAAAGTCCACACAGATTTGCTGACTCCAAAGCATGTGCTCATTCCAGGTTACACTCCATGATCCTGGTGCTACTTCCAAGTCCTGGTCTTTCTGTTTGAGCAGAGAATGTTTTATATACAGCGGAAGCTCTAAGATCTCTCTTTTAAGCCGGAAGGTTATACATGAGAAGACTCTGTCCATACAGGACTGAGAACATCTGAATCAAAAGTGTCCCTGTGTCTGAATGAGGAATTCAACCCAGGTGTCTTGGTCCATGTTCTCTATCTTTCTGACATTTCTCAGTGTCTTCCTTGTGAGACTTGCAACTGAAATACTTCAAATATGTTGCTTCATTCCAGGAATCCAAAAGATGTCCTGTATATGGAAGGACCCAAAATGCCAGGTTTCAGATGCATAGCTCCTAGTTTATTCACTATCTTAAAATAAAACTGTTTTGAAATACTCATTTGTTGTAAGAGGCCACTTGTTTGTTCCTGGGTGCTGAGCCCCAAAATAACAGCACAGAAACTATATTAATTAAATCACTGCTTGGCCCATTAGCTCTAACTTTTTACTGACTAACTCTTATATCTAATTTAACCCATTTCTATTAATCTGTGTATCACCACGTGGCTCTGGCTTATTAGCAAGTTCCGGCATGTCTGTTCCCAGTGACAGCTACATGACATCTCTCTGACTCTACCTCCTTTTTCCCAGCATTCAGTTTAGTTTTCCCCGCCTAGCTCTACTCTTTTGCCCTATCACAGGCCAAGGCAGTTTCTTTATTAACCAGTGGTATTCACAGCATGCAGAGGGGAATCCCACATTACTCATTCTCACTAAAATTAGTTAATTGAAAGAGTATTTGTAATAAAACAACCAAGACCAGTAGTGTGAATGTATAGAGGCCAATGGCAGTTACATCAAAGTGTCCAGCACTATTTTCTCTGTCCAATCTCAACTCCAGCCCATAAACTCACCACACTTTTATTCAACACTGAAAATCTTAAATGTGTAACTTCTATCCAGGTAGCATATCTTTATAATCCCTTCACTATAGACCACACCCTTGTGTATACATAAGAAGAATTAATAAATTATATGCTAGTTAGTTCAGCATTGTGCACATAATTCTATTGTCCTCCTTATAAAATTACATTTGAATTTATTTTGTCTGCATATCCTGATTATTACATTATATAAATCAAGTTTTTATCTGAAAATTCAGAACCTAACAGAATGTTTGACATATAGGTAGCATTAAGGTTAGTTTAAATGTCAGCTTGCTGCAGATTATATTCATCTCAGTAGGGGGCCTCACATGAAGACATGTTCTGATTGTCTTGATTGATGTGAAAAGCCCTACCCTGAGTGTGTGTGGCACTTTTAGGTAGTGCTCAAAAACCCTTTGTTTTATAAGGGATCCTTTTGGTAGTATTCTGTTTGTTTAAAAGGGAGTACATCAGAAGGAATATCATCTAGCTTCTTCTCCCATGCTCTTCCCTACCTGGTGCGGGAGAATTGTCTGTATTCTGTCAATTATGTTTTAAATAAATGCTGATTGACCAGGCAGGAAGTATAGGCAGGAAAACCAGAGAGGAAGTAGAGGTGTTGCAATGAGAACAGGAGAATTCTGGGAAGGGGGAAGCTGATTCCTCCCAGTCCTGCGCAGACCACTGAGGAAGCAGGATGTGACCTGCCAGCTGTAAAAGGTACCAAGCCATATGGCAAGATAGATCAAAATAATGGGTTAATATAAGCTAATAAGTAGCCTGAGCTAATGGGCCAATCAGCTTTATAACTTATAGAGATCTCTGTGTTTTGGGGGGCTTGCCAGCTGTGGGAAACTGGGCAGGGCAGAAAACCCCAACAAACAGGCCCGAATTTGCTCTGTTGCATATGATGATGCTTCCTTCTTTGATATCTTCAAAGCTTCCAAGCTTTCATCATTGGTAAAGAGTAGCAACTCACCAGGAGGCTTACAGGTTTCCAGCACTATTCAAGGACTGATTATTGATACACCCAGTCTGCTGAACTGAGAAATTACAGCTTGTCTCCCATACCTACCCTTTGAGAGACAGCCATTATGAGAACACTGCAAGGATTGAGGCACCCTGCCTCAAGGAATGAGGAACCACCTCTTGGTTCTTGATTCTTGGTTCTCAGGAGTGATTTTGCTGTTGTTACTAGTTTAAAGCTAGCTCAATAAGTTTGTGTGTGTGTGTGCGTGCTCATATGTGTGTTTACATGTGGGGTGTGTGTGTGTGTGTGTGCATCCTATTAGTTTTGTTTCTCTCGAGACCCCTGACTAATACAGGTGCTCAGTAGGATTGTGCCAAATGAAATGAATTGAATTGAGTTGGCCTAACCTGAACCTAACTTAAATTTTTCATTTTAATTGGCCACTTCAAGTCTTACTAACTTAATTCATTACTTTAAATTTGTAGAATGACTTTCCAAAAAATAAGACCTTTATCTAGATTTCTGTTTACATTCTGTTCAGATTGTATGACCAGCAGGAGAGGAGGAAGCCAGCAGTCTTCAAAGAGCTGAGAGTTGGCTTTATTAGAACAGGGCATTCTCCTCCAATTTGTCCTTAAACTGTGGCTGAGTTAAGACACTAGAAACACAATGGAGCATGGAAGAAAAAAATGAAGTACGTCATTCATCTAAGTAGAGAACAAGAGAGGAAAACTGAGCTCCAGAGGAAAGCATGTACTCTCTTACAGCATACATTGCTAAACAGTTTTTATCAGACATATCCAAAACAATTTGTTCTAAAATCTCACAGTATGTTTTTATTCTATTTTTTAAATAATACTTTCAAAATGCTTTTAATTAAAACATGGGTTTTTCAGTTAAACCACAAGCAAGCTAAGCTTCTAATAGTTACTGTAGTCAACCCACATGACAAGAGGAAATTCCTTCTGTGTAGATAAATAGCAAACACCTTGTGAAAGATGCATTAGGACTAGATAACCACCACCACCCCCCCCACACACACACACAGGGAGAGAGAGACAGAGACAGAGACAGACAGAGACAGAGGGAGACAGAGACAGAGAGATGTGGTCAACTACAGTGACATAGAGTCCAGGCAGTTAGGCAAAAGTAAGCTCAAGATTTGAAATTCCTAGTGTGTGAAAAGGTGGGTGATGATTTCCCCACTGTAGCTATGGGAGAAGAAGTGTGCTTCTATGATCAGTCAGGCTAAAAGAGAAATCCATGAATCCATGTTCCATCTTTGCCAGTTACTACCAAGGCAATTGGGATTGATAGTCGTATAGTAGGCAAGCACCTCATGAATTAGAAAGGTTTTCCAGAGAACTACCTCCTGTGCAAATAAATCTCTTACTCCATGGATCATATATCTTTCAAATGTTTTATAAGATAGATTGATGAGTGGCTATGAGATACATCATATATACTTCAATTCCATTTCAAACTGAGATCTGCTTAAATCAAAAAGAAATGTCAGTAAACTGGTGTAGAACTGGAATTGACTAAGTTGTAGGTCATAGAAGTTTAGAATTTCTGAGATATACTTAAAAATTTAAGAATTTCTGAGATGTATAAATGGCATCTTAACATCCTTGATCAAAAGCATGCTCTTTAGATAAAATCTTTGAATGTATTATGGAAGAGTTTTACTAAAGAGCAAGCCTTTGTGTTTGATATTATCCTTTTCCATGCACCTTCTCTGTCTTACAGCTGAAAGTTGGAATCCTGTAATTAGAGCCTTGAAGATGCGGATATCTTCATGCTTCTACCAGTTCTCTTTGGAGTCTCGTTCAAAGAGAAAGAAATCTCTTAAAACTCACTCTGTGGGCTCATGAAAATGATGTGCATGCCATTCTTACACTTTATTTTTATTTAGAAAATAAAATTGGCAGCCAGAAAATTATTCTAACACTCTATCACTCTATATTACTCTCAGGGAAACAAAAAGAAAAAAAAGAAAAAGAAAACTCAGTCCACTGCAACAGCTGCAAGGGGAAAAAATATAAGAAAATATAAGAATCCACTAAATATTTAAATGTCCTATTTGAGACTAGCAGGATTATATATGTTATGTGACTTTCTGCTATAAAAATATACAATGCCAAGGATCAAAATAAACAAAGTTTTAAAATTAAACATTCTTCAATTAGGATTCAAGATGCTGGCAAGGGCAGAGAAGGTTGAATTGAAATATAGATTTGGGGAGATTACTGCATAGAGGTGGCAGTTGAAGACATGAGTAAGGATGGGAACCCCAAGAGTGAACACTGAAAGAATGGCCTTTGATTTCTCAGACCACAGAAAGGTGAGGAGTGAAGCAAACCGATTCATAATGAAATTCTGCAACGTCTATTTTTAAGAAGGGCAGGAGGTAGAGAAAGAGCCCCATTAGGCAGCTGATTTTCTCTAGATCTCTGTGGAGGCAGAAAGCGAGGCTGGTTCCCATTCTGATGATGCTTACTGCATAGCTTTTCGGTTGCCTCAGATTTCAAAGTTATAGAAAAGGTATACCAAGCTCAGATAAATGCTGGCATCATTACCTGGAGGACAAAGGGAAAAGCAAAGTTACAGCACTAGTTGAAACAGCCATGTCCAAAACAAACCACACTCTATGGTAATTCCAATTTCTCTTCTCTGCACTAGTAATAGTTAAAAGAGTCTTTCTGCTAAAACTAACCAAACAGTTTTAAAGGAATACCTATAAATTTAAACATTTTTAATTTTGTCTTTCTCTTAGCTATCCTACCTTGAACCTGATCAAGAGAATAATGAGATATGCAAAGCTTTTATTTTGGGATAACGTAAAAATAACTCTGTCTCTCTTGATGAATTATAAATATGCATAAATATACACATCATTCCCTCCTTCTTGAGCTCTTTTACCTTGACTAATGAGAACTGAGACACATACCATGATAGCTGTGGTTATAAATCTCAGCATTTACAAGTTCAATCATTCACTTATTCGCTCATTAAACAAATTTTTTTTCATGGGTGTTATTGCTGAGGGAGATCTAAGGGACACAAAAGAGGCATAGTGACTCACCCTTGTGATATTTACTTTCTGAGTGCTCACTTTCCCTGTGGGCAGTGGATTCTGATGAGAAGAAATAATATAGAAGGAAGGGGAAAGGAAGTGAAACAAAGCATATTCCTTTTATGTTCAAAGGGAAAGGAACAAACTTATTTAAAGATGCTGCTGTTGTTCCAGTTCACTGGTTTTGATCCAGCAGGGAGATGTGGTGGTTTCTCCAACTCTCTAGTCTCTAATTTCAAAAATTATAGTCAGGTTCTACCACAATGGAGTCTATAAATCAAAGGCAGCCCTGGAAATGTTCATCAGTTTCTCGATGCAGCACTTTTATTCCACGTCTCTTCATCCTGGAGATGCCTGGTCTCTTGGAGCTCAGACTCATCTTGGAGTTTGGACTGATGAGACAATCGCCGCCTTTTATGAAGAAGCTAGCTTAGGAGTCCTGCAGGGAATGTTTTCATATTTGCCTCCAAATGATTTTTGTATTGACAGGTGCAGAAGAATTATAGACTGTTGGCACTGGATGACATGTTGAAGATTATTTAATACCTTTTACTTATAGCTGTGTAAGTAAGGCTCATGGGTTTTAATTAACACCCAAAAACTATTCAAGAAGTTCTGATAATGAGATGGTAAGAAGCATCACTTGCCTATTGGCAGATGTGTGTGTACACATTGCTGAGGGGACATGAGAAGACCACGGCTGCTCACAAGGAAGCAGCTGTGCCAATTGTGTATTTTTCCCAGTAACAAACATATCCTTAACTGCTCAGCACATTTCTCCTTCATCACTATCACTAAATTTGCCTTCAAGCTTTTAGACTTGGGACATACTGAAAACCTTGTGAAATGTTTCCATCTCTCAATGTCCCTTCCATAAATTAACTAGGATAACTCATTTTATCTCATATTTCCATAATCCAGAAATGAAAATCTAATGCAATTTTTAAAAGTCAGGAAAAACAAATTAGCTGGCTTTTTCTTTCACAAATGCCTGCTTTTGAGCCTCTGAAAAATAGAAGGCAAACTTTCAACACAGACAAGTGGGCCTTGTAGCCTAACTACACTGAAAATAACTCAATCATATACATTAATGGCAAAGATAGCTAGAAGCCCCCTCACATAGTCTCAAACAACATGAGGTCATCGGTATATGAGGGACTCAGATATTCATCATCATTAATCTTAATTTCAAAAATTACATTTCAAGATTTAATTTTCTCTTCCTATGTCTGGACAAGCAATAAGAAATAATCTTTGGACTCTTAATTGTGTTTATTTCTATGACTTCACAAAAAAAGATAGCTCTAGACACGATTTGCAGAAAGAAAAAAAAAGTATCGTTGATAATGCTCATTATCACCGTATTCTTGTCTGTAGCCTCAACAGCTGGGCTTCTGTGACAGATGAAAAGCAAATGTGAAATATCTGGTGAACTCTGAAATTCACCAAAGCCCATGTTCACCTGCTACCACAGCAGAGGTTAACGCCACAAGGCTTTCCTTCAAGTGGATTAGCCCCTGCTGCCAAATGAAGATTTTATTTAGAATTAGACTCAGTGAATTAAGCTATCGAATTTTTATTTTTAACTTTAAAGAAAACTTCAATAACACAGGTTGTCACATAATTGGATATTTCTCTACTTTCTATAAAAATTATTCTTTATTTCCACAGAAAGGGTGTGTCTGAACATCTCGTTTGGGGATGCCAGTGCTACAATCCTGACTGAAGCAGAATAGTAGAAATACCTCAGTGACATAAACTGAAACAGGATCTGGTATATAGCTCTTGCTCCCAGTATCAGGAATGTACAAATGTCTTAACCCAAATATACAAAATTATCATTTGAAGTCATGGAGAATGATAACAATAAACCATTGTATATTGTCAATGGGAACAAGTAACTGATGGTTATAACTGACCAACCAGTCAGCCTTTTCTTAGGTCTTTTTCCTCAGGTGAATTCTCTGAAGTTATCAGTGAGGGACCTGGATTGGCATCTCATCACTAGGAATGAGAACACATTATCTCCCATACTTCTTCCCATTCCACCCATTACTTCCATCTTGGGGTTCTTCTCTTCTGTAGGAATTTCTGTCACTAAACTTTCTGCGGTAGTTAACAAGAAGACCTCCCCAATAGCATCCGGTAAAGTAGTTCTTACAGCCTTCATTGAACCAATGACTCTTTTTTCCACCATATTCACAAAGTCTCGAGCAGAGCATCATAAACAATTTCTAAGGAACTTTGCAGAATTTACTTAGCTATCAAAGACCCTTTGATTATTGTTATTCTTAACAATAATCATTGCAGAAATTTTGAATGTTCTTTTAATAATTTCTATACTTATTTTCTGATCTTCATTAGCTAGCTTTAACCAAGCCAAGGCTGGGATGCACTGAAGTGGAGTGCAGCCCACTCCAGGAGCAATGCCTTCTTCAACAGCTGCTCTTATGTCATTGAGAGCATACATAACTCTGGCTTTCTTCTCATTCGCTTTTGCATCACTCGCCCCTCCACCCTTCCCCACAGCTATGTCTGAAAGTCCAGCCAGTTCTCCCTTTTCATAGTCACTACTTGTGTCTAACTGGAAAACATCTTTCTGTCTTCAATGTTTTTATTATATTTTCTTAGTCTTTTGTTTTCAATATATCCTGACCACAGTTCTTTCTCCCTCCACTCCTCCCAGCTTCCTCCTTCAGCACCACCCCATCCACTTCTCTTCAGTTTCTTTTGCAAAAAGTGCAGGACTCTCAGGGATATCAGAAGAACATGGCATAACAAGATACCATAAGACTAGGCACAAACACTCATATCAAGGCTAGGTGAGGCTACCCAGTAAGAGGAAAGTGGTCCCAAGGGCAAGTGAAAAGTCAGAGACAGCTGAACTCCTACTGTTAGGTGTCCCATAAGAACAATAAGCTACACAACTATGATATATATACTGAGGTCTAGCTCAGACCTCTACAAGCACCATGATTGCCACATCAGTCTCTGTAGGCCCCTATGAGCCCTGCTTATTTGATTCGGTGAGCTTCGTTCTCCTACTGCTCTCAATCCCTCTGACTCCTACAAGTGAATACATTTTTCAGTTTAAACTTTGTCACCTTTTCCATTCAAAAGCATGTCATTTTTAGTAAGGGTGGCCTCTCCAACTTTTTCTGAGTTATGAGTTTGAGCATCTTGAAGATTAAGGTTCAACCCCTCTTCTCCAAATGTTATTCTTCCTTTGGTCCTTTAGTAAGAACTAACACAAGCCTTCCCCCTGTGTCCTCACAGAGCCTCTTCTCTGTACAAACGCTTCCTCCTTCCATATGGACAGCAACTAGACTGGCCTGGGAACATCTCGGTGGCCCTGTTTTAATTTTATCATCTATTTAAGGGTTCTGTCACCAATCTCAAAGTCCAAGGTTCAGGGTTCTGGGATGATTTAACATATACTTTTTGGAAAATAATTCAGACCCTAACACTAGGAAAATATGTAACCATAATAAAGCATAGTACTCTAACCCAAGAGATGATGTGCCAGGGCTCTGAAGCAGAATTCAAGGGACTGAAAAGAGAGGGGAATGGCACTTGCTGGTAATATATTCTTTGACAGCATCATTCCTTAGACTTTACATGTGGCATCTGAGCCCCACTGCCATCAGATGCTGCCATTTTAGAAAGGATGACTGAAGTGACAGGCATGAAAGACCAGTTCCATGTACTGAACTAGAAAATGGTGGAGCTGTTTAAGAAGCAGAAATGAGTCTGTACTTCCTGTCTTCCTCAAGTGGTTTCCTGTGAAATATTTTTTATGTGTATTAACATTTGCCTGAATGAGTGTCTCTATACCAGTGTATGTCTGGTGCCCATAGATACCTGAATGCCATCAGATCCCCTGGAAGTGGAACTATGGATGGTTCTGAGCTGCCATGTGTGTACTAGGACCCAAACTAGGCTCTACTGTGGGAGCAACAGGTGCCCCAATGGCAAAGCCACTGCTCCAGACTCTCTCCCTTCAAAATGTGGATGATGGCCTGATTCGGCTAAACACAAGCTCTTTGTTCTTGAAGACCTCATTTCACCAATGTGGAATTCAACTTACATCTCAGTAAGAATTCATGCAACCTTTGGATTTTAAGTATTTTGTATATTTTCCTATCATATAATTGTGATGTATTTCACAAATTGTTTGAGAAATTAAAGTTAAGTACAATTTGCTATTCTAGCAAACATACTATAAATCCATTGGTAAGTTTCCTTTCTGGTCCAGTCTTAGTAAATGTGGGATGACAAAACTTCCTTTTTGTTTTAGTCAGTCTTGGAGAAACACAAACAGCTCACCACTAGAGATCTATGCCTCATAAGCAAAGCTGAGGGAGATAGAAAAAATTTAATACACCTTCTCAGGATCATCTTAGTATTTGGAAAACTTGTTCACCTTCCAGATGCTTATTCATGAAGCATGTCTGAAGTGTCACACATACACACACACACACACACACACACACAGAGAGAGAGAGAGAGAGAGAGAGAGAGAGAGAGAGAGAGAGACCTCCAGACAGACACATAGAGGTATATCAGCTTTTAGGGGGGAAACTAAATGGAACCTAAGGACCAGAGCCAGGAAAAAAGAGAAATATAACCCTGTAAGAATATCTGAAAATAAAGACAAAGGGACATTAAAGGAGAGAGACAAGAGAAAGCCCCAGACAGAAGATACTTTTTGAATTGCATCCAAATGGACTCATAATGGACCTAACAGCGACTTGAGGAGAAAAGCAAAAAACTGTATTGCACCGTTCTCTGGACACAGCATTTGATTATCTAAGACTTTCCAGTAATGGACTATATGCCCTTCCAAAACGCAAGTGACTATACAATGTGTTTTAGAATGTGTGGTGGAACACATAAATTTATAATGCTCCATTTCTATTACTTAGTAATTTATATGTATTTTAATGTAATTGTATAGCTTTCATAACCTACCACCTTCATTGGCTTCCAGGGATCATTTCATCTCAACAGGGCCTATAAATGCTGAGCCATCTCAACAGCTTCCATGATCTTAATTGTAATGTCAATATACAAGTGAATGTGTATACCAAACATATTAGTTATTTTTGGACTTTGGAATTGTTTTCATTTTTAGTGCCAGAGCAGCTATGTGCTCAATAAAGCATGTTATCATTTTAAGCATTCAATATGTTCCTCATGACAATATTGGTTTTTATGTAGAGAATCATGATATCAGAATAGCAAAATAAATGACACCACAGTATACAACACAAAGCAACCAGAAGTCACACACAGCACTGCAGGTTTCTTTTTAAAGATCTATGTCTAAGCCTTAAAGCATAGGTAGTTAGGGTAACTAGGCAGCACTCCTCTCCCACAAATCCAGCTACTCTATAAAGTTATGGAGGTTCATGGCGCTTTCTAAAAGAAAAAAAAATTGTCTCCATGAGATCTTAGATGTTAATTTAAATCCAGCTGAAATAAAATCAAGGGAAACCCATGTAGTATCAGAGAAAAAGCAAAAGAAAACAAAATATTACAATGTACTTGATAATTAAGATACAAACTCAACCTCTGGAATATCATACAGAGAAATGGTGGCAACTCTAGATACAGCCACCTTGGTGGACCATGGGGCAAACAGCTAGATGTGTACACTGAGTCCGTCTCTATTACTATTTTTGAAAGTAAATTCTTGCCTTTGGTGTAAAGCAACTGCACTACATGGTCATGTGGGAGGAAAATGTGTCTTCTCTCTACATATGAAAAACAATTATGAAATCAGTGATGGCCATGTTTTCTGTTTGCCATGGTAATTTTAAGGATGATCAAAGACCCTGACATTGAACTTTGCATCTTTTTAAAGTAACTCTAATATCATCATAGCAGCAATATTAAGAGAAGTCTGGTCCTTTGATGTGATGAAGTAATAGGCTTTACAGATCTATTTCAATAAGCTCTATTAGCAAATTATTTGGAGTCAATAAATGTATTTGGAGATCTTAAATTGAACATAGGAGAGGATCTCTGGAAAGGCAAGGCTCAGAATGGCAGCTCCAATTCCCTGACATGCCTGTCCGAGGGAAGTTTGGTCTGATTGCACTCACACTGTTGAAACAGTGTGCAGTGTCTTCACTCTTTTCAATGTAATGAGTATATTCCAAAAGAGTTCACACAGTATCTTTTTAATTCTTCCTTTCTGATAAACCTCAGAAGCAGATAAAGGGAAATCACTGTCATTTATAGAAAGCTAATAAAAAACGTCGACTCAAATAAATGGTGAAAGTGATATGTACCAAGGTTCAAGGGAGACTCTTGAGTTAAAGAATGCGACCGGGTAAGCTTCACAGAAAATGTGGAACTCCAATAGACATGATGAGGCAAGATTTGGAGTATAGGGAATAGAAATGTACAGGTGTCCAGTCAGTCACACAAGTAATTAGCACTATAATGTGCCAACAATTGTGCAAGGTATTAGGGAACAAGGAGTCATGCTGATTTCAATTAATTAAAAAGTTGGCAATAAAAAGAACTTCAGCTAGCGAGTACATACATTGCTCTTCGCTCTTATAGGACAAAAAGCTAATCTTAGTCACGTGTGGAATTTAGAGGAACTTCACATCAAGCAGTCTTCACTCTGCACATGCATTCATTTGCCGAGCCATTTAGTGCTGAGTACATACGAGCCACACACTCTGTAGAGTGCTGGTGATGTGCAGAGTTATGACAAAGTCACTTTCCTTTTTATTTCAGTATCCAGGTCACTGGAAAGGTGGCATATTATTTAATGTGATTTTTCTAAAGCATGACAGAATCCACAAATCAAAAGACAATCCTAGGGATGGAAAAATGGCTCAGCAGGTATGAGAAGTGGCTGTTCAATTTGTATTACCCACATGGTGGCTCAAAACTGTACCTCTGATTTCAAGAGATCCAATGTCCTCTCTGGTGGCCGAGGGCACCAAGCATGCATGAGATATACATGTATGCAGGTATAACATCTATAAACATAAGATATAAATAATTTTGAGACTGTCTCAAAAGATTTTCTATTTTCTACTTGTAAACTGACTCCTTTCGATAGAAACTAAAAACAATCACTCTTCTGTCGCTACTTTGGGCAAGTTTTCTTTACACACACATGGAGGTCAAGTCAGAAGTAAGGGCACATGAGCTGGCTTTTTAGAGTCCTTTTCCTATGGTGGGATGCCTTGTTCAGCCTTGATGCAAGCCAGAGGCTTGCTCCTGCCTCAATTTAATATGCCAAGCTTTGTTAACTCCCAATGAGAAGTTTTACCCTTTGAGACGTGTTGATGAAGAATGGGTTGGGGTGGGGGGGGGGGGATGAGGGGAAGTGTAGTGAAGGGGGAAGGGAGAAGGAACTGTGATTGTTATGTAAAATGAATTAAAAAAATAAAATTAAAAAGAAAATACAAGCAAGGGTGCTTTCTTCTGACCCTGACATTTTGGCTCTAGAGAAGTTAGCAGATTTTTTTTTTATTTATTTATTTTTTTTATTGAGAAAAGGAGAAAAAAAAAAAACAAGTTTCCACCTCCTCCCAGCCTCCCATTTCCCTCCCCCTCCTCCCACCGTTCTCCCCCTCCCCCCACTCCTTTCCCCCTCCCTCTCCAGTCCAAAGAGCAGTCAGGGTTTTCTGCCCTGTGGTAAGTCCTAGGTCCTCCCCCCTCTGTCCATATCTAGGAAGGTGAACATCCAAACTGGAGATTTTTAAAACTTAAAACATCACTTGAAGCCAAAAGACCATCTTGTAATCCTGCTAAGAGCTGGATTGATCAGAGTCTACACTCAGCATACCTTGGGCAGGCTAACTCGCATATACTATTCCACCAAACCCAACTAACATCAAGAGAGCATTGCACACTCATTACCTGTTCTCCTTCCTGGCAACCATGAAGCCAAAAGCAGTCTATTTATCCATAAGCTTCCTTTTTTCTTGAATCCTCAATTTAAAAGGCAAAAAGACATTCTTAAAAATCATCTCTTGTCTAAGTAAGATTTAGCCAGTGTTTAAATAGTAACGCCAAAGCCAGGTGAGAGCTTTCTGTGGATTACTTACAGTGTCCTTGATACAGCTGTGCTCAAGACTCCGTGCAGAATTGACGAAGATAGCTATACATGCCTGTGTCAGTGGCTAAATTATCTCATCATATCATGCACAACTTTCAATGACAGTAAAAGAGAAGCTCAACTGAAAGGGATTGATTCTCGAAGGCCATCTGAACCCATTTAGATACTAATACAAGTTGCTTCGCGTGAAAAACTATTCTGAACACCATTTTAAAAATCTGTATGTATCAACAAGGAAGAAAAAGGTTCCAGACTTTTGGGATGTATCTTTTAATATTTTGCTCTTACAGACCTCCCAACTAAAAATGTGACTATCTATTTCATTTTCCTTAAAATAATTGACTAATATACTACTACCCATGTTATATAAAGAATGCAGATACTACATAGTCAAAAATAAAGTGCTAAAAGAAACATAAGATCAAACAATAGGAACTCCTGATACATCAGTCATGTTTTCCTAAAGTGTATCCAGATCCTCCCCACTGCCCAAGTCTTCATTATGAGCACTTATACCTTCCTTATTCACCGGAGCACAGGGGTTGATACCAACAATTACCACATTCTCAGGAATGATGTCTGCTACTCCCAAGAAACACATCTATTGCTTTATCTTATTTTTTCAAAAAAGAAAACAAACTATCTCTTTCATTACACATACCATTCCAAGTCTCACTCCCTTCCTTCCTCCCTTTTCCTCCACATACTCCCCAACCCCACCCCTATCTACACTTCAGAGAGGGTAAGGCACACTGCTTTGGGGAAGACCCACAGCCCCCTCTACTATATCTAGGCTGAGCAAAATATCCATCCAAAGAGAATAGGTTCCCAAGCAGCCAGTACAAGCAGGAGAGATAAATCCTAGTGCCACTGCCAGTGGCCCTCAGTCTGCCCCAGCCATGCAACTGTCACCCACATTCAGAGGGACTAGTTTGGTTCTATGCTTGTTACTTTCCAGTTCATCTGGTGTTGGTGAACTCCCATTAGCTCAGGTAGACTGTTTTAGTGGGTTACCCATCATGGTCTTGACCTCTTTGCTCATATTTTCATTCCTCCCACTCTTCAACTGGACTTTGAGAGCTCAGCCCAGTGCTCCAATGCAGGTCTCTGCCTCTATTTCCATCAGTTGCTAGATGAAGGTTCTACGGTGATATTTAAGATATTCATAAGTCTGACTACAGGGCAAGGCCAGTTCAGGAACCCTCTCCTTTATTGCTTAGGATTTGAGCTGGGATGATCCTTGTGGATTCCTGGGAATTTCTCTAGAGCCAGCTTTCTTGCTAACCCCATAATGACTCCCTCAATCAAGATATCTTTCTTTGTTCTCATCTCTGTCCTTCCTCCATCTTGACTATCCCATTTCCTCAAGTTTTCCTCACCCCTCCCCTTCTCCTCTCCTCTTCCCCTCCCACCCTCCTTTCTCCCCTTACCCTTATATTCCCAATTTTGTCAGGTGATCTTGTCTATTTTGACTTTCCAGGTGGATCTATATATGCTTTTCTTAGGGTTCACCTTGTTACTTAGCTTCTCTAGGATCATGAACTATGGGCTCAATGTCCTTTGTTTATGGCTAGTATTCACTCATGAGTGAGTACTTACCATATTCATCTTTTTGGGTCTGAGATAATAGCCAGAACCTGAAAACAACCTAATGCCCCTCAACTGAAGAATGGATAATGAAAATGTGGCACATTTACACATTAAAGTAATACTTAGTGGGGAAAAAAAACAATAACATCTTGAATTTTGTATGCAAATGGATGGAACTAGAAAATACCATCCTAAGTGAGGCAACCCACACCGCTTACTGTTTTAATGGAATGAGTTAAAACTAAGCTAGGCTTACAATTATTTACTGCACTATCTCTATCACTGCTCAGAGCTTCATTTGATGTTAATTTATCTGTTTTTGCTAAAGAGCAAGTAAGTGGGCTACAAACAGAACAGTGGAATGTCCTTGCATATGGTTGGAAGTTCCTGCCATTCTGCTCAAAAAGGTCACTGTTTCGATGATATAAATATTAGAAGGAAAGACTTATTTGAGACTATGATGGTCTCAAACTTCCACAGCTTACAACTAGAAGTGATTTTGGAGTAAAAATTTAGGCATTGCAAAAACAAACATAATACATTGACAGGAAAAACACAATACATAGACATAAAAGGAAAAAACTGTACTTTGATGACTAACCAGCTCATATTTCATATAATGTTTCTGTGGTTTCAATGTATATAATATTTTGAGTATATAATTACACACAGAGAGACGTAAATTTTAAAAATCAACTATACAATTTTAAATTTGAGTGGAAATATGATTGATGTTGAGAAAAATATTAGAAAGGTCATTACCTATTTAATTTTATCCATCTTTTACTCCATTTCACCCTAGGGAACATGGATGAACCCAAAACGAATCTATTCACTTAGTTTTCTAATACTTTAGAATAAGTATTCTCAGAAGTTTACAACCCAAATATCAGCAAGCCTTGTACATCCAAGCCCAGATGACTGCCTCCCTTTACAATATATCTACTGTAAATACCAAGTAGAGACAGTTATCTTCCCTTCACAGTCCCTTTCCCCTTGACACAAGCCATGAGAGGTGAGGGTGGCAAAGCAGGAGGGATGATCAATAGTCTTTTTAAGTGGACCACAAGAAATTTGATCCCCAGTGGCTCAGGAAACCAACGAGGGCAAGAAGTTAATGGGAGCAAGATAGCAAATCTCCACCATAATTTAATTTGCAAGTTGAAAAATTGTGACTATTTTGCCAAGAAGTCTTTTATCACATTTCCTTATGTAGCAGAAATCCATGACAGTCTTTCATCCAATTTGAATTAAACACACACAGACAGGAAAGAGAAATCAAATCATCAAAGACTTCTCATTTGACAAATATTTTAGTGGATTTCATAAAACAAAGTTTTGTTCCAGTTATATCCTTGCTTCGCACGTTAAGAGCCAAAGCTGCACTGTATTTTGTAATGATCATATCAAAGCTAAGGCTAGAACCCAGGTCAACATTACCAAAACCAAGATTCACGCAAATATGTAGGCAGTGTTTTTTTTTTTTTTTTTTTGCAGCACAGCAGAGAGAAGGAAAGTTACACCATACAACAGAACTCATGTGGGAGGTTTATTGGGGGTAGGGGGGAGACAGAGAGGCCGGCCTCTGGAGTTGGGCACAGCAGAAAGAAGGGGAGCAGGTCTTGCCTTTCATGTGGGGTATGTATCACATGCATACAGGGAATGGTTGTAGCTCATGACGTTTCCTTCCAGGTTCTCAAGAGCAGGCCAGTGCTAGTCTCTAGATATAATGATCGCATGTGCACTGGGACTGTTCTTAGTGGCTGCAGTTGAGGACCCAAGGGAGGGCTAGTGCAATGACTGAATACCAACATATGGGTAATCACCATTCTCTGTGCTAGATACAGAGATTCAAGATAAATGATATCATTCCCTCAATAAATAATGAATAGTTATAAGACAGAAAACTTAAAATTTATATGTATTATGTATTCACAGTTAGGAATATTTATAATTGCTACTATATTGTGTGTCATAAATAATGAAACCCAAAGAAATGATTTAGGAAAATTCTTCCACAAAGAACTTAAATATGAATTGGCCTCAGATGGCATTAATGGTGATGGTAATGATTACCTTACAATGTCATCATTCTCCCAAAATCTTAAATAAACCATGAGAAAACAGGTAGGATACTGGAAAGATGCTCTAAGAGAAAGAGTTACCTGTAAATGGTGTAACTCTGAGCTTATTTTCCAAGATTAATAATAAACATAATTTAACATGATGTAAGGTGTGTGAAGGGGAAGCTTTGCACTGAGCAGTTCTGAGCCCTGTAAATGCACTGGGCATGTATTAGCTGTATCTTGAGCTATAACTCAGGAAGAGTACCAGACACAGTGAGGCACCTAGTATCTGGGCTCCAATTTATTTGATTTCACAGATCTTTACTCTTATACCATTCACTGAGAATTTCTTAGATAATCAATTTATTAAGATCAAATCAAGTAATGCATTGGTTATTTATGTGAGATCCATTTGTCATGGTATTTTGTGTATAACCCAGTCATTTCTTACTTAGACACTATTAATATCTTTGGCTTATAACTGAATTAAATATTGTTTAATTTTGCTCTTTTAAAGAATATATATTCCAGTATATTGTTTATTTTTTTAATCTAGTCAGCAAACCTTTATTTTTTATCGGATGAAAATTTAACAATGTCTAGGTCTTGGAAATACATACAAAATTATAAACATTGCTGTCAATTTCATAGGTCCCATCCAGCAAAGGGGAAAATGTCAAAATACTGATACTAATAATACCACGAATTAATGTCTAAATTTTAATAGTTGAAATGCAAGATGCACTGAAATTGCTCAGTAGTATTGTCTTGTCTTGATGGATGATCATGAAAATGGTCCCTCAGGACCACTCTTATGGGTTGGGGAGATGGCTCAGCAGGTGAAAGAGCTTGCTGCCGTTTTAGAGAACCCATATTTGATTTCAAGAACCTGTGTCAGGGTGACACACAGCCAACACAAACATATAGCATATGCACACAGAGACACATAAGTACACATAACTAAAAATAAAAGTGAATCATTTTTAAATCTACAAAGTAGTGATAGGGACTTTTTTTCCTACTTCCTGTCTCAAAAATCCAAAAAAAATAGATTTTGTTTTACATAATATATTATTTATTGGGTCTTCTATGGATCATTGTAGCCATTTTCTTTTTTTAATTTTTTTTAATTTATTTATTTATTAAGGATTTCTGCCTCTTACCCGCCACCGCCTCTCATTTCCCTCCCCCTCAAGAAACTAGACAGTAAAAGGCTAATCAACCCAATTATAAAATGGGGCACTGAGCTGAACAGAGATTTCTCAACAGAAGAACTTCAAATGGCCAAAAAACACTTAAGGTCTTGCTCAACTTCCTTAGCAATCAGGGAAATGCAAATCAAGACAACTTTAAGATACCATCTTACACCTGTCAGAATGGCTAAAATAAAAAACACCAATGATAGCCTTTGCTGGAGAGGTTGTGGAGAAAGGGGTACACTCACCCACTGCTGGTGGGAATGCAAACTTGTGCAACCACTCTGGAAAGCAGTGTGGCGGTTTCTCAGGAAATTCGGGATCAACCTACCCCTGGATCCAGCAATACCACTCTTGGGAATATACCCAAGAGAGGCTCTATCATACAACAAAAGTATATGCTCAACTATGTTCATAGCAGCATTGTTTGTAATAGCCAGAACCTGGAAAGACAAACACATAGGCATCCTCCTGAAAAAATAGATTTTTTTATCAATACAATATATTCTGATTTTAGTTTCCCTCCTCAATTCCTTTGAATTTTTAAGTAAATGAAAAATCTAAATACAAATTCCAGAAATATAATATTTTGGGTATTCAAGAAAATTAAAGAAGCTAAAAAGTATAAACAGAAGAGATATTTGCAAGACAGTAGTCAAGTCATATCAAGCATTATAGACCATCAGGGGATTTCCATTTTTCCCTGAGAGTCACAGGATGACTTTGAGAAATAGATCAGGCCTGCATTTTAAAAGATCACTTAGCTACTAGATACCAGAAAATTAAAAACTGTAATGATTAAGATATTTTGTTGTTACAGGAATTCACAGGAAACAGAAAAAGAGTATAGAGAAAGAAAAGTATGGTAAGAGGGAAGAGGTACTAAATTCGACCTATAGTGCATAAAAGTTCATGTAACCATACTATCCATAATAAATAACCAAGATGAAACTTTTAATGAAATGAAAACACATGATTTTCTATTTTTAATTAAGTAGTCCAGTCACTGGAATAACTAAACTCTTCTCTGTATAGAAGACTGTTCTTGATTCCATTCAAAATCATTTAAGCAAAACAGATTAGCTGATATTTATAGAATTCATTCTTTAGAACAAAATAGTAAGAATTGATGAATATATTCATGAGAGTAATTTGGACAGTAGCCAGTCTATCACCCAAAACCTGTGACAGTGAATTACAGGTGTCTCCATCTGAGAGAAGTACTCTTATAATTAGGGTAGATTTCTAGATGTACAGATTCCCGAAAGTCCAGACTAGACAGTGGACAGTTTGTGAACAGTTCGGGGGGGGGGGGGGGAGGGGGGGCTAGCATAAGCTGTTGTGTAGATGGAAGTTTCTGTCCCAGCTGTCCTGCAGCCTTTCAGTCCCAAACCAACACAAACAGGCTTATCTTAATAATAAACTGTTCGGCCTATTTCTCAGACTTAATACTAACTAGCTCTTACAACTTAAATTAATCCATAATTCTTATCTATCTTTAGCCATGTGGCTTGGTGTCTTTTCTCAGCACAGCATTCTCATCTTGCTTCCTTTGTGTCTGGCTTGCGACTGCATGTCTTCCTTTCCTCTTCCCAGAATTCTCTTAGTCCGGTTGTCCCACCTATACTTCCTGTTTGGCTACTGGCCAAAAGGCATTTTATTAAATCAATATGAGTGACAAATCTTTAAAGTGTACAAGAGCAATATCCCACAGCACTATCGTGCCCAAAAATTCCTCTTGTGCAATCTCTATCATACAAGTAAGAATCATGTTAATACGTGTCTTGCAGCGGGGGAAAGACAGCTTTAATGAAGTTTAGATCTGGTCAAAGTCTGGGGTCTTGCGCAGGCTTCAGCGCTGTGTTATCAGGTTGTATGTAGCATTCTGGTGGCTATTGTTTGGGATTCCTGAACCACACTTGTGAAAATTCCCTGATAGGGTACTCACTGCATTTTCTGGTTTGATCTTTATTCACAGCAGGACCCTCAAGCTCACAGTAGGGAGAGAGTTAAGTCAGGGTCTTACTCTGCATATTGATCACAAAAGACAAACCTGTGCAGAAAGAATCCCATCTCTGCACACAAGCTCAGTGTGGATGTTGATCCATATGCAGTTCTCCACTCAGAGATGATTCCAGAACCGAAAATCTTCCCAGATTCTGTGTCACCATTCTCAGCAAATGGTAGGGTTATTTCAGAGGGTCTCTATTGGAATATATTTTCCTCCTTCACCCCCAGTAGACAAATACTGAAATCAAATACATAATGACCACTTTCATTGTGTTGGCTGTAGTTCAGTCTTGTGATTTTTAACCCTACTGCTCAGAATTCTGGGAAATATTTATAAATATGTATTTACATGGGAAAAAGTTAGATAGGGTGTGGTGACTTATCCAAAATCAGCAACATTATACATCATATTCGATTTTCTATGTACTAAGATCAACTATGAATGTATCAGAAGATATTTAAAATTTTATCATTTGATATTTAAACAAAAAATTATCAGCCAGGCAGTGGTGGGTGGCACATGCCTTTAATCCCAAAACTCAGGAGTCAGAGACAGGTGAACCTCTGTGATTTTGTGGCCAGTAAATTTTAGGACAGGATCCAAAGCTACAGAGAAACCCTGTCTCAAAAAAACAAAACAAAATAAAACAACAAAAACAATCTCATATTGATATTACAAAGGCTTCTTAATATATTATATATATATAATAAGATTAAAAAGAATTGTAGATTTGACTACATCAAAAGTTAAATAAATTGTGATACAGAATAAGTTCTTTCTCTGTTTATTTGTTAAATCTGTAACAAACAAAAAAAGCTAATATGAATAATAGGATTCTAAAAATTGTTTGGGGATAAAAGGAATCATCCTCACAACCAAGAAAAAAGAAGAAGTCATGGGACTAAAAGTGTAGGAAGAAGTTTGAATTCAATAGGTCAAGTAAGCAAAAGTAAGAAATAATTAATTGAAGATGGTTTGCTATTATTTCTCATCAAAATAGAAATATCATACTAGTGATTAATGATGAAACAGACACTAGTAAATTCTTGGTGACATATAAGTTAGTTCAGTTAAAGAAGATAAATAAAGGATTATCTGTCAATATATAAAGATGCACTTCTAGGAATATAATATGCACTTCAGAAATATCATATGGAAGACTGTAATTTAGTTAATTTGTAATGAAATGGAAAGGAAATTATCTGAGAAATATCAGAGATAAATATGTACATAAAAGTTAGTTGTGGCAATATTGGTAATATAGGAAAATATTCTGGTGAAAACGCTATATATAAGAACACCTGTTCAACTCAGATATGTTTCTCACTCAATGAGGCTCACTGAATACAAGATTAAGAAACCAGCAGACTGAGTATCTGGTAAGGAACCTTGATTTACTGGTGTCAGGCTTTTTTGTGTGCCTCTATATTACAGAACCAAAGAGTTCTCTTGGGCCTCCTTCATCGGGAGCCAGTTATGAGTTCACCTTCATGACAGGATCTCCTCCCAAATGGCCCACCTTATAGCTTATGATTTCAACGTACAAATGTCTGACAGAAAGAAACTCAGACTATGGAAATCATAATACATGCGGAGTAAAGGTACAGATATAGAAAACTACATATAGTATGTGTTTCTTTTCATATAATACATTTATATACCATTTCATGCCTTAAGGTATATATATATATATATATATATATATATATATATATATATATGTATTTCTTCTGGAGTTAAAGTAACAATCTACTCCAGCTACAAAAGAAAGAAAATGTGTATCAATGTCTAAGACTGTTTGTATGGTTGTTTGCTAGATTGCATCCTTGGTTTTAAAGACAGGATCTAACTATGTAACCAGGATTGATCTGGACTGCATGGAATTGGTATACTTTGAATATCAGACTGGACTCAAACTTTAAGAGAAGTTCCTGCTTCTTTCTCAAAGTTCTAGGCTATACACATACACCACCATACTGGGAACCCTGGGGCTTTCTATGGAGACTAAATAGCCCTCATTGACGCTGTGTAGTAAGTAAATTTCTGGTAAATTTTCAAGATCAGCTTCAATCATCACAGTATTTCTTTTTGTCTTTTTCATATAACTTTTGAAACAAAGTATATAGAACAGGATGGCTTGAAACTTGGAGCAATATCCCTGCCTTGGCCTCCTGTACACCATAGTCTATATAGTCTAGTGTTGCCAGAAGCACCTTCATCACAGTATTTCTTTCTTAATTTACTATTTTATTAATTCTTTGATAATTCATCCATATACACAATATATTTTAATCACATTTATGCCCAACTTCTCTCAGATCCACCCCCAACTTCATGTCCTCTTTCATTTTTATAGCACCCTGAGTTCACTTTGTACTCCTCATACACTCATTGATGTGGGGCCATCCATTAAAGGAAGTGGACCTATCCAGAGCCTCCCTCTCCCAGAAGTCGGAAACAATCAATAGTTACTCAACTGGAGGTAGCAGTTCATGGGCTCCTCCCTGTTCCATGCTGGAAGGTTGACTGTCTTGACCTTGTGCAGACGACCACAGGTGCTGTGACCTCATGAGTGCAGTCAGCATATCATATCCAGAAGTCACTATTTTAGTCTAGTTCTTCCAGCTTCTGGATTTCTCAATTTTTCCATCCCCTCTTCCATAATGGTTCCTGAAACCTAAGGAAATGGGGAATGATATAGCTATCCCATTTATAACTTAGACACTGTTCTCTGTGGTTGGATGAATTGTGAGTTTCTGCATTAACCACAACCAACTACACAAAGAAATGTCTCTGACGAGCTCTGTGATTTGCAGTAATTTATGGGTATAGAAATATAAATTTAGAAGGTAGTTTGATAATATAATCATTTAGCAGAATAATAGTAGTAGGTTTACCCCTGGGGCCTATGAGCTCCCCAATGTTGAGGTTTGGCCAAGATTTACAGCAAAAGGCACAGGCCTCAAGTAAAATCAAAATGTGACTGGTTACTTCAGTAATATCTGTCCCACTATTATACCTATGATCGTATCTAGCCATTCTGGTCATTATCTGTCATGACTGTAGGTCACAGAATGTATAGCTATATAAGCTAACCAGCAAGAAAGAAATCAATGCATATACTCCACACCTGTAAGAGGAGTTTGTTTACTTGCTTGTTTGATTGTTGTTTGTTTTATTGGCAACGTTTAGCTTCTGGGAAGTTATCCCACATCATAACATTGTTTGGTGGTTGATTTAAATCTGCTCCACAATCTGATACATAATATTCACCTTGCTTGACTAGGAGATACTTGACATATGGATGTCTCACAAACTCCCACATATTCTATAGATGCCCAGTGTCAGAAATGCATCGTGTTTCTCCAGGACTGTGAAATCATAACACCACAGATTTTGTTGGAGTAGTGAACTTACAGATTTATCTTTTTATTCAAGAGAGGACAAAAGGGAAGTTTTTCTAAGAATGCAATGAAGAACAGTAAAGGGAAAACATTTCTTCGTTTGCCTTCTTTCTCCCTAATAAACATCGTGGGGAAGTAAGCCACTTCCATAATTCATGGGCATCCTGTGATGTGCAAGGTTATTTTTGAATTTTGTTTCTCCTGCAAGAAAAGGTTTCCTTCCTAAAATTAGATAGTGAGTCTACTTCCAAAGCCAGTAATCAAACATAAGTTAAAGCTCCTTAAATAAGGAAGAGAACATTTCAGAGCTCTAAAATCATTAGAAATAGGTCACTGAGCGCTTCAATAAAACTTCAGAAAAGGTTCCAATAAAAAAGGTATTCTCATTAATAAGCTGTAAAGTAACTCTGCTATCAAACAGGGGGAAAATCACATACGCAAAAGCAGCAAAATATAGTCTATAAAGTCATTTAATGAAGCAGAAATTTGTATCTATGCCATATTTAATGCATTGCTAGAAATACCTCAGCAAATTCACTAATTATGAACCCAACATTATCCACAGTTATTATGGCTATTACTCAGCAATAGAAGATTTAAAGTTGGTTGTCTCTTTTACCATAGTTAGAAAAGAAATATTGGTACATATATGGTCTGCTTAAATAGGTTAGAAAATGGGAGGGAATTTACTAACTACTCCTTTAATTATGCAAACAGAGTTTCCATAATTCTGAAACTGAATTCCACAACACCCACAGATCTCCCCATAGTCTAGCTGTAAATAGTAATTACAGTGTTTCTGAGTAGGAAATGCTGTATTTTATGTTTAAAAAGCCTCTATTATTACTTTTTGTTTTAAGTCATTTGATAACTCTCTAAAACTTTTCTGGTAAGAAAATTTTTACATTCTTTGGAAGTAATATCTTTCCTATTTTTATGAAAAATAAGAAAAATGTGTCCAGTCATTTTTAAATGAAAGGGCAGTAGGGGAAGAAATTTGCTGTTCAACTTTAAAACACTATATTTAGTAGGTCCTTAGTGGATTGCATAATCACTTCAAGACTGGATTAACAATCAAAGAGAGCACAGACACTGACCTACATTAGAGAAACCCTACACACGCAACCAAAAGTTCACCCTCCTCAGAGAACAGAGAGCTTCCAGATAACCTGCTAGCTTAGCAACGTATGCTGGGGACCAGGGAGAAAAGTAACCTGAAAAAAAAAACACATTAGGGGTAAGAAAAAGCGGAAGCCATACGTGCCCCAGAATTAGATTTTAGACACCCAAAAGCAGGGTTACAACGAAAAGGTCACTTATCTGCTTCCTATGCAGCTTTCCATACTCATCTACTTTTGGTCCCCACATTATAGAGCTTTTCCTCAGGGTGCTGAACAAAGCAGCCAATGTTATGGAGCTGTAATAAAACTGGAATAGTTTCATGACTTTTCTGAGCTTCAGACATGAGTATTTTATAACCACTTCCACCCTGGTGTTCATGCAAAACTTCAATTACCAAGTGCCATGACCATTGACTCCTCTTGCGGTTCCCATCTGCATGCACCTACACTCCATCCACTCAAATGATCTCTCAAGGCAAAAATCCGGGGGCCACCCTTGATAGTCCTCTTCTTTCATTTTGTAATCCTTTCTCCAAACTTATAAGATTTTATTCTTTTATTTTTGTTAATCTCCATTGTACCACCATTGTTAGGAACACCAAAATTACTTCTCTGGATCTGCAGCTGAATCTAAATAAAATTCATGAGCCTCAAGGTCTCTTCTGAAGCCTTATATATAATTTTGTATTCAAGGTACTGTATTCTTTTGTGTAGAGTGTTGATTTAGTAAAACCAACTCCATTGATCTCCCAGCTTTAAATGTCTCTCTATATAAAGTGTCATTTCTAAAATACAAATGTATATCCATGCACTTCCATTGTTTAAAACTTAAAGAAGTGTTATGTTTCTCTTAGGACTTGTCTCAACTTTTTGTATATTTACATTGAACTGAGCACATCTTATAGTTTACATAAATCTTATTTTCCTATTTCTTATATTGGATTCTCTGGATTTTCAAAAATATGGTCCCATAATGTTCCTCATTCTCTCTCTTCAAGAGACAAAGACAGTCATACTTTCCATTAAAGCAGTAACACCTCTCTCTCTTTCTTTCTCTCTCTCTGTTTCTCTCTCTCTGTCTCTCTCTCTCTCACACACACACACACACACATACTTGCTCTCTCTGTGGAACAATAGCCTTGTACCCTGTCACTTGTATTGTTTTAACAAAATGCTGATTGGCCAGTAGCCATGCAGGAAGTATAGGAGGGGTGACAGGAAGTAGAGGCGGGGAGATAAGAACTGGAGAATTCTGAGAAGAGGAAAGACTCAGTTTGTAGTCACCCAGACACAGAGGAAGCAAGATCAGAATGCCTCACTGATAAAAGGTACCAAGCCATATGGCTAACAAGAATTATGGGTTAATGTAGAATGTAAGAGTTAATTAATAAGAAATCATGAGCTAATAGGCCAACCAGTTTATGATTAATGTAGACCTCTGTGTGTTTCTTTGGGATGGACAGCTCAGGACCAGGTGGGACAGAAATCTCAGACATTTCTCTCTCTCTCTCTCTCTCTCTCTCTCTCTCTCTCTCTCTCAGAAAATACAAATCTTCCCAATATTCTTTGGCTTACAGTATGTCATAAGACAAATATTCTACAACTAACATAGCCTGTCTAACAAATAAGGACACACACACAAAAAAAAAATTACCTAATGTAGGACCTTAACATAAATGGTATTTTTTCTTTCCACAAGTTTCTACTTTCTAAAATATACCTTTTTTGGTCATTCTCTGTTTCACCAACATGGGATCTGATAAACTTCATAGTTGATGCCAGCAGTGTTATTCTACTATCATGACCAATGTTGAGTCTACTTGTCCCAGGTTCCTAGACTAACTATTCTTTCTGACTATTGATATAAAGATAATTTCAGACAAGGTTTGAATCCACAACTCAGTAAAACTGGTTGCCCTTTCTAGTGTGGATAATCAATAAGATGACCTTCTAAGGGTCTCCAGAGAATTAAAATGTAGAGAATGAAGGCTTGATCTCAGGTGGTTCAAGCTGAGTCTTCCTATCCCCTTCCTAGTATTTTCCTATTAGCAGGTGCTCCAGCCCTTAGTACTCTGCTGTCAGCCTTCCTGAATCTCAGACTTGAAGACAGCAAGTTGTGAGGTTTCTCAGCTCTAATAACCAGATGACTTAACTTCCTACAATAGATTATGTGTATACATTAGTGGTTCTGTTTAATCTATTTTATTTCTACATATTCTTTCCAGATAACTAGAACAACATGATCTGCACAACTACAGTAATATCTGATTACAAAGTATTGACTACTTTTTTCTGTACATTCATTTCAAAAGTCATTAAATACTTCCTTTATGGGGTGGACTGTTTATTGTAGGATACTGCATTCTTCTTTATTCTATAAGTCCTTTACTACCTGGAGACATTTTTTAATGATGTTTTATGCCACTTAACATAATTCTATATAATTCTATGTATCTCTTTATATGGTTCCTCCATAGATTCTTGCTAAATGTTCCACATGTGCATTGATAATAGATAGATGGTAGATGTATAGAATAAGTAGATAGATGAGAGATGAACAAATGGATAATAAATATGTTGAAGAGTAATTAAATAGGTACTCACAAATTTCATTATTATATTTAGGTATGTTTTTACAGATTTATATACTAGAATATAAATTAGTTGGAATAACATAACACAGCTCTAATCATTCAAGTAAGTAAATATATCCTTAATCCCTCAGATTCTAAATAATCAGGTTGATTTTGAACTAAAGTTTGTGAATGAGGGACATCTTTAACATCTATGGTAACTTACGTGACTCTTGGTGATCATTCTTGGTAATCAATGACATTTTGCTATTCTCACTCACCTTTCATTTACTGAAATCTACAGATATTATAAATTATGTACCTGAAAAAGCGGTCTATTTGATTATTTTCTAATCAAAAAATCAACTAAATCACTATTCATTAAAATAACAGATTCATTCAAAATTTGTATATCTACATTAAAATATCCATGTCTTATTTGTAACGGTATCAAAGAGTTTAATACAGTTTTTTCCTATAGAAAACTATATACAAAATTCACACAAAATTCAGAGGAAGTAAGACCTGTCACTTAATCATTTTAAGTTTTTTTATTTCCTTTATTTGTTTATTTAATAGGAAGTAGGGGGAATGTACATGTGCACGCTTACCATGGTGTGCACATGTAGGTTAGAGGAAGAGGACAACTGTTATAAGACTCAGTTCTTTCATTCCACCGTAAGGGTCCTAGGAACTGAACTCAAGATATGAGCCTGGGAGACAAGTACCTTTACCCATTGACCCATTTCACCAGCCCTTTTATTCTTCCTCTAAAGGAATGATAAGCACTTTACTCTTAGTCACTATAAAGGTCATCTATTTCCTCACTGGCAGAATAGAAAGCTACTTAGAGTCATAGATAAATGCCATCTGAAAGCTATGAATTTATGAAGGACAGGAATAAATCAACACGGTGAAAACAAGCAGAGTAAGAGGATAATAAATATTTGTTCCACCTAAAGACTTGTGGTGCAATGAAAGACAGGAAGAAAAGTGCAACAAGCTGCTCGCTATACCTTGAAAGCTTTGCCTTAAGGTAAATTTCCAACCAGATTCCGGGAAATTTTCAAAATGAACTAGACAAAATTTCTAGGTCTAAGTAGTATTGTGAGAATATTAAAGGTAAAAAGACTTCAGACCACAGGTCAAACTCTAAGGTACACCTATTCTATCAAATATAAGACATAAGAATCTGGGTTTTATTTCTCTCTTTACCACTGTCATTTAACATTGACCAATCTTGCATGCACAGATTTTAAAAAGCAAGAAAAATAAATGTCTTGAAAATTAAAGCACTGTTTGAGCTTGTCTCTGTGTGTTATTAATCCCAATATAGAAATAAATATGACCAGTGTGAGTTTATACTTTGAAAAATAAAATAATTGGCTTGGAATTAACAAAGTTACTGACATTTTAAAAGGCCATATGCAAGAGAAAAGGCACACTGTTTTTGACTAAGTTGTAGGGTGAGCCCTTAGCAATTATATCCTCGCATTTACCCACATCACCACAGAAGCCAGAAGTTTTTCAAAACTAGTTAAGAAGCACTGGTTGACCTTTCTGTGTCATTCAAAGAAGCGCCTCTTTATTAGCGCACCCTTTGAAAGTTGAAAAGTGCACCGAGATGTGAAAACAATGCCCTCCCAAGGAGAAAAGGGGGTGCAAACCATGAATAGTTCTTCCCTTCCAGTACTCAATTCTAGAAAGTAGAAAAACATATTTAGAATTTTGACTTAAAATAACATAAAATTTTTTTAAAAGCAGTGTATGTTACACTTCGAATATAAATAAAAATACTAACATTTAGAGCTGGAATGTAGCTCATTAGCATAATACTTAACTAACATGCTTGAGGTCCTGAGTTCAATTTCCAATTTCCATCCTTGCAAAATATAATATAGCATCGAAATCATCACAGCAAGGGTGTCATATCAAGGCAGAAATGCCTTTGAGATGTGTGCGCAAGTCTTGCTGTAAATCATCCTTTGGGCATTTTCTAACACAAGTTTTTCACTGATGAAGTGAAACTTTGCATTTGTAACAGTGGTTGGTTTGAGAAAGTGGCAGTATGACAGAAATCTAAAAGATCACTGTTCTCTGATGGGTCATCTGCCAATAAGGTATGCTATTGTGTTGTAGGCCTCCACAAACAATGATGCCAACAAGCACAGATGTAGGCATTCTTTCCCATCCAGCCAAAATAAACCTGTGTTTATGCATGCTTGTCAAACCTTAAATAAAATCTGGCAGGCTTCCTTTTAGAGAATCCCCCTTCTATTCAAGCATTCACTACTAAACAGAAGAGCTGTCACTGATGAGGAAGTCCAAGGGTGGTACTGAGGTTGTTGCTGGGCCAGAGTTCTCTTGTCATGACATAACGTAAAATGGAAGGAGTTTGGAAAGGGCAGAATTGTCTGTGTGTCTACCAATCAGTCATTACCTTTGATTGCCTGTGTTCTTCAAGGTTGCTTTGTGATGCTGTTTCTCTAATCTCCTTAATAAAACTGCTAAAGCACAACATAAGAAATGAATCTTATCTCTAGCCAAAAAAAAAAAGTGTTCTAAAGTATAGCATTGTATGAAAAAAATAGTTGTAGAAAACTCAGGCATACAAAGAATAGTGTCTTTTTTATGCCACCACCAACTGCCTTTCATGAGTACAAAAAAAGAACACATAGATCAAAAAGGTAGGGACTGTATCATAGATGGAATATCAACTCATGCTGTATGCAAAAAATCCATTCCGTAAAGACTGTAATTTTAAATGTACAAGTAAAACAATAAAGCTTCTTATAGAAAATGTGCTTTTCTTTGAGTTGATTTCAAAGTTTAAAACTTTATTTCCAGGGAAGAAAAGACGCATTAGTGTTGAGATGAGGTGCTATGAAGGATGCAAATAAGAACAAAGTAATGTATGTATACATATATGTGTGTGTGTGCGTATATATATATATATATATATCCCAACATTTGTATGCTAACTACAAACAAATTAAATTTTCTAAAATATTAACCCAAGGTCAAAACACAAGCCAAATAAAGATTTTAAATTGTACTACACTAAATTTCAAAGCTTATTTTTGTGAAAAGAGAATAGTAGAAAAGTTCAGAGGCTAAGAGAAAATAGTGACAATACATAATCCAAAGGAAGGTTTTAAACACAAGTCACAGCTAGATAAACACAAAAGTGTACACATCCATTAGCCAAAAGAGATCCTCAATAGCATTCGCAGAGACACTATTTGTATTTAATAGAAATTAAGTTTAACCCCCTCACCATCATTTGGTTTGCTTTTATGGAGGAACCAACTATAGATATCAAGATAAACATATCATACACATCTGCCATAATAACAGTGAATATCATGAATACAACATGAGGAAGTTTGACACAGAGAATGCATTCTACATGACTTTTACTAAAACATTAAAAGGTGGGCAAAATACAATCAGAAAAAGAAACCAACACATGCCCTGCAGCAGGTGAATGGCAGGGTCCAGAGGTGGAGAGGTACTGCAGTGAGCTGAGGTCTTACTGCTTGGGTAGTGGTGGCTTTATAACAGTTTCATTTGATATTTAACTAATTGCACTTCTCTGAATGGCTATATATCATTTATTCTCTTCTTTTCTGTGGGGCAAGACACAGCATTTTATCCAATAAAAGAAAAAAAAAGCAAAATAGTAACATTAAAAAATACCATTAACATACCCAATTCTGATAAAATCCTAAGTCTTTTATCAGAATAAACTAAAATAAATGGCATGGTGATTGTGTTGTTGTGAAGTTTGCAAGCTTGTTCTTGAGAATTAAAACCAAACACATTACAGACGAGTAAAGAAAGAGACTAAATGATCTGCCCTGAATGAAAACATCAGTTGCGGGGCTGACTTGCAGGGTCCAGGAACTACTCTAGGAAGCCTACTACAATTCCGGTTGTTATAAAAGTATTTTGCATTTAAAAATAATAATTATTATTATTTGGGCTCTCCGGTGGTGATTCCCTCCCACAAGAACATGCCTCTCACAAAGGATCCTGTTCATCCCTCTCCAGAAGAGAAGATGAAACATACAAAGTGACTGCGGCTGAGCTCCAATTCTTACTTCATGGATGTGAAACACTAACGATGCTACAAAATCACTGTGCTCTTTAGCCATGCGCAAAGAGTTCTGTGTGCTGGCTGCCTAGCTGTCCTCTTGTCAGCCTAGAGGCTAAAAAGCAAAGCTGAAAGGAGGAGGTTCCTTCAGAAGAAAGCAGCATTAACAGCAGGCCAGTTCAAAGTGTGTGGGGACCATCCCAATAAACACAGTTTGGGATAATAAATAAATTAACAAACAAACAAATAATTTGGTTCACATTTTCAGTTCACCAAGAAATTATATCCTGGAATAGAAATGTCAACCTCCCTCTGTTACCAAAACATATATGGGCTAGGAAGGGACCATTGGTGACAGCCCACTCCTAAAGAGGCTGTGGACTCTCCCATTTCTGAAAGCCCCTTCCAAGGGTACCTATTTCCAGAGGTCTTGAGACTGAGAACACCATGATGTTAAACCCTGGCCTCTAGAGCAGTGGACATACAGGTTTGGAGTTAGACACAGGTGAGTTGGAGCCATCTTTATCAGCATTTACCTGATGTGGGTCTTCATTTTACATCTGTAACACAGAAATTGAAGTTTAACTGCCTCGCAAAGCTGAGATGAACAGTGATCTAGCTCTTGACATTGAACAGAATAACAAGTAATACTCTTGATGTCATTTGTGTGTTCGTTGTTTCTGTTTTGTTTTGTTTAGCACCCGTGAGATAACTCTATCCCACCACAGGGTATGCACTGGTGAAGGTAAAGTAGAAAGAGGTAAAAGTCAATGAGGACAGAGGTTTAAGGTCTCCCAAAACTTATCGGAGTCCTTAAAGCAATAGGAGCCAACAGACAAAATCCTTGAAGGAGAGAAGAAAACAGAAAGCTTTGTTGACTGCACTGAGCAAAGAAACAATGACTAGGGTAGCAGATCACAAAGCAGCATGCAACTGACCCTATGGCAGAAGTTAATACTCTCAGACTTGCAATAGTCCAAGCCCAGGTGGAAAAGGCAAGATGCTAAGGGACAGGCATGAAATCTGGTCCAGCATGGGGTTGGAAGGTCCCATGTAGCTTATAAGAAAGCTCTCAGTTCTCAGTTCCTTGCCTGATTGAACTGAGCACATCACTAAGCTTCCAAGACCCAGAATGCCTTAACACTTGAAATGCCAATTAGGACAGAAAGACAAAAAGCTCTATCCTATCGTGAAGCAAGTAAGTAGATCAGAATCAGATTAAGCTGATGGATAAAGGTGCAAGCTTGTGCAAAAAGGCACTTATCTCTTACCTAATGAGTGTGATCTCTAATCTCCTTAAGCTTGTCACTTGAAGACTGCTTAGTGAACACATTATTTCCAAATCTAAAAAATGGTAGGTAAAATGCTCCTCTATACCCACATAGAGGAGAAATCTGGCTGGAACTCACCCAAACACAAACCAAGAAAGGCTATTAATGTCCCAAACGAAAGCTACAGAAGTCTATGAAGTCAACTCAAAGGCAAGTCAATTGCTAAGAAGCAGCAATCATTCCACGTGATGCAGGAACATTACTTAGATAAAAACTTGGGCTCAAGTATAGAGAATAGCTATATTAGTTATGCAATATTTTGTGTATAATCAAAAATCTCATTAAAACTATAATAAGCAGTTTTATGTATAATGAAAGCAAAAATATGTAAAAGTCATTGCCATTGTATATGGTAGTGTTTGGCTTGAAGAGCTCAAGTTTTGAATGTTGAATAGAATTTTTTCCCTTAGAGTAATTTTTAAATTAATATATAAACTATTTTAACTTATAAACTTCTCATTCCTCAAGTACATGGATATCCAGAAAATGTTGATCCACCCAGTTACTTGGATGAGTGGAGGTTAAATGTTCTGTGTTGTTATTTTCCAAACATATACTACTACAACTTCTTCTCTAGATGTTTTCCGAGAATCTTTTTACCACTGCAAACACTATGACTGCTGATAATTTGAGGGTTACATGGAAAAAAATATTATCTGCTACAACGGGAAAAAATAACAACTAGATTGTGAACAAGGGCTGTGTTCATTTTACTGTGTTTCAAATGATGTAGCGGGGCTGTAACAAGCAAGCAGTGGACAGGCTTGGTTCTGCTGGATTTAGATTAACCTTTACAAGCAGGGCAGAATTAGATTATGAAAATAAATTGGAAATGGCATCTCCTTAGACTGACTTTGTACTCTGCATTTTCTTAAGCTTTTATGTGACTTTAAATATTAGTTCAGGGCTCCGTTTGCATTTATAGAATGTTTTTCTGAAAATAGATAAGCACCAGGTCTTCAGAAAAAAAACCTTCTGCCTACTGAAGACAAAAAAAAATAAATAAAGGAAGGAAGGAAGAAAGAAAGAAAAGAAAAGAAAACAACTCGTTTCTGAATGGCTAATGTTTCAGATATGAGCTCAGATACCAGATGGCAAAAGAGGGGGAAAGAATTCAAGTTGTTTCATTGTTCAATGATAAGGATTTTTCCATCTGCTGGTTCAATATTAACTTGGTTTACGTTCACTTAGAGCCAATACAATTAAAACTCTATTTGAAGTGAAATGCTTCAGAAGGAAAAAAGTACACTAGAAACCTGAGAGATCCTGCCCTGGGTTGTTCCCTGCCCTTCAGTGGGCAGGCTTTTATATGTATACAATGTGCACGCAAGACAAAGCTAAGGTGTCACATACCCTTCAAAAAATCCTAGTCGTGTGGCTCAATAAATTCTAAAGAAGACGATTTTTTGTTATTGAAAAGCCAGTGGACATCTGCTGGAACTTAGAGTTGGGGTGAATTAAAGCATATCTAGTTTCCTGAGTGCGATGACGAAACAGAAGGAACTAGAAGACTGGAGAGGGAGCAACACTGACAACAGATGGCAGGAAAGTGTGAAGGCTGAGCCACCCAGTGCAAAGGGCACATGATGCCAGAAAAGCACAGCGGTTTCATCCTAGAAATCTCACAGCAGAGAACCGAGAGACCAAGTGAGTGCAAAGGGGAAACAATTCCCAGTAACGAGGCAGAGGAAGACTCCAAAAAGGAGCTCTCACTGGACTGAATTCCCAAGATCCAGTTGAAGAGTGGAGGGAGTGAGAGTATGAGCAAGGAATTCAAGACCATGAGGGGGTCATCCACTGAGACAGTTTGCTTGAGCTAATGGAATCTCACCAACTCCAATTGGTGAACAAACATGGGAACAACCAAGCCCCTCTGAAGAGGGTTGGCAGCTGGAGCAGACTGAGGGGACACTGATAGTGATACTGGGATGTGTCTCTACTTGCATATACTGGCTTCATGGGATCCTATTCTCTTTGGATGTAAACTTTGCTCAACCTAGACATAGCAGGGAGGGCCTTGGACTTTCCACAGGGTGGGGTGCATGGCACTCCCTTAGGGTTGGAGGGGTGGGAGGAGGGTTTGTGGAGGTAGAGGGAGGGGACTGGGAGGAGGACAGGGAATGGGAATTTGGATTGGTATTTTTTTAAGTAATAAAAAAAAAGGAAAAAATATCTCAGGGCCTGTACCTTGAAGCTTGTAGGACAAAAAAAAAAAAGCCTGACTCAAGTTTGAGGGAATCAAGTGAGGATGAGACAGCAAAATCTAGGTAGACGCTGCTCCAGCCAGAGGGTGGGCCTGGCTGTCTCTCATTGGCTGGAGGTACCCCCACATCACACCATGTCACTTAACCTATATAAGCTGACACTCACAGTAATAAAACTGAGTTTTTGCTTTGACTTGAAGGGAGAAAAAAAAAAGGAGTTCTCTTGGATCCCTGTGGATGGAAGTTTCTCCAAAAACTAAAACATGCGATCTTGAAGCTTCACTGCAGGGTGTGTATCCAAACAGTTTAAAGTAAGTGTACCAACAAGACGTCTGTGCCTTCATGTTCATTGCCACACCATGCACTGTGGCTTTCCTTTTCATTTTCTCAGTTCTTTCTCAAAATACCATAACAATATAGGTTCATTTAATGGTGTATGGTAAGCCCTGACGTCTCTCCATTTCTTATTGTTCCTCTGATCAGAGGGTAAATTAAATAGCCTAACCTTGAACTCACGTTTCTATCTTCTTTTAATTGGATCATCTGTTGGAACTTTCTATGGAAAGTTTTAGTTTAGTAATAGGTTCTTTGGCTCAAGTGTTCTGTTTGGTTCCTTTACATCATATCTTTTTCTCTAGTAAACTCCCCATTTTATCATGTGTTTCTAACCTTATTTAGTTTAGTTATTTTTATGTGTTTTCTTGCAGTTCACTGAGCTTTTGCAAAAGGATGGTTTTAAACTTTTTAATTTTTAAAGTTCAACGCTATGTCTTCATGGCTAGGTACTGATAACTTATTTTGTTCCCTTACCATTTGTCTCTAGTTATGTATGATCACTTTTTATTAATTAAATTTGTTCATTGATAATTATATACATATACGTTGTACACACTAACAGTGCTCACCCCTTACCCTCCCATTTCCCTACTACCATAAACCTTGGTCCCACCCCACCCTTACAGCAATTTTCTTTCTTATTTTTATATCTATTCATTTCATCTTCTGACCACTGAGTTGTCCAGAGCCATCTCGATGAACACAGGTTTGGAGCTACTGGTTAGTACGTCCTGGGATCACCATCTACGTACTGAAGACATTGATTCTTTGTCTCTCTTGAGTCTATCAATACACAAAAGTTGATCAGTAAATTTTAGGGCCTTTTAAATTCCTCCTTCTGCCATGACTCATTGCAGATAGGACCAGTCTTTTGCTGACCCAGTGCAGGTACCTGCAATTCTTGTGGGTTAATAATTGCAACAACCAATGATTCTTTATGGAGTCTAGAAGACATCATTTCACACCCCTTCACTCTATCCACCTTCTGGTTCTTGTAGAGTCATGCCCCCTCCTCTGCAATGTTACCTGATCCTTAGAGAGAGATAGTACATATGTCTTGTTGAGGCTTGATCCTCCAAGAGTCACTGTTTGTTTGTTTGTTTGTTTGTTTTTTTTGGACAGCTATTAGTCACTGAATCAGACAGCCTTCTAAATCTCTATCTTTAAACCTATAGATAAAAGCTACTCTCTGCTTTATTCATTATCCTTATGATCTTGTGTTGATTTCAATGGAGTTACTCTTTCCCTAGTTGGCCCATACTGAGATTGTGGCCAGACAAGCTGCCAGAGTCTCCAGACAGGTTTCCTACTAGAGTTTTCTGGCAGACTGGACTGCTGCCTGGATCAGCGATTCAGCAGTGCTGGTACATTGGACCACAATGTCCCTCCTGCTGTGTAAGGGCATGGGTACTAACTACTCTAGTGCATGGGAGTCCACAGGCAGTGTCTGGAGCCTGGAACTACGTGGACCAGCCTGGCACTAAAGTAAATAAAAAGCTATGAGCTGTGGGGCCAGGCAGGGCACCAGGATTATTAGAATGTGTATTTTCTTATTCTGTGCTTTACCCAGGCATAACTCTAACCTGGTTTCCTCAACTCCTATAAAGGATTTTTTTTTCACATTGATATTGTTCAAATTGAACTTTTGATGCAGGGACATGAATTAGATACTCCTATCTTATCATTATCAATGATTCTTTTTAAATGATATCATGGAAATAAATATTTTTATAAATATCTTAGCAAACATAAATTTAATTCTTATAAAAGATGACAGTATGACAGATGGGAAGACTCCATCCTCCAAACCTGCAGCATAGTGGTCTCTACTGTCTTCTTTGTCCTTCTACCACAAGGGAAGTGATTCCAAGGAGAGAAAGGTCACTACTGGGCTTGGTGGTGTGCTCCCTTGAAATCCAGCAAGAAAATAGTGAAGCTTCTATTTCTCATTATTTTCCATCCCTTTTAAATATTGCAATATTTTCATGTTTTTATGACAAACTGGCCTATCAATACATAAGTATGATCATGACACCATGATATTAAATACCTAAGATAGCTAATTCTTCCTATCAAGTCACAATAACAGAATTATTGGTTTAATTTTTGTCTTGTAATATATTATTCTTTGTTTATAAATGCCAATTATTTTGAAATATCACTTAGACCCAAAACATATAATGATTTAAGCAAATATATGCTTGTTGAATGACTGATGGAAAAATAAATGGAAAACTTTCAGGCTAAATGAGCTTTGAGTAAATTGTCATTTCCCAAGTGCTTTCTCCTGAGTACTAGTATTTGGGAAGCTTCATGGAAAAAAGGAAGGTAAGTTCAATTAGCTAATTTGCAAACCTGTGTACTACAGGGTAGTACAGGAGCCTTTGATTCACAGCAGGGATAGGTATACAAAGAAAATAATATTACAAGGTAAAAAATATCTTCATCATTGTTTATTCCAACATTTGCCATTTCCATAATTTACCCTCCACAACACTATTTCCTAATTCATAATCTCCATAAACAGGAAATATTATCCTCGTAATGCAGTTGGTGTAATTCTATTCTAAGAGGACTTACTCTGAAAACTGGAGGCATACTGTGTATATTAGTACTGCTTGTATAAAGGGCAGTGCACCTTTGTACAAGTAGAACTGCATTTGCAATATCTCTAGTGATGACTTAAGCTGTGGACCCAGCAATGCTTCTTATCATATCCTGCTAATAGTTCAGGCTGAATTTCATAAGTACATTATTCTACTGAATGTATTTCTATTCCAAATATTTAGAAAATTTATATATACTAATTCTACCTGATTTGAAAGGCTGTCATTTTTATTTTTAAAAGGGACAAAAAAAGAAAGGAACTAGTTAATGAAACTCCTTCTGTGTATCAAATTTGATTCTAGAAACTTGACTATTTAAGTCTCTCAACAATTTTATTGTCTGGGTGTCATTGTTTCTTTTAGTGAAGAGCCTAGTCAGAAACGTACAGACTAGTAATTGACAAGCCCAAAATGACTGTTCAAGTTACCATCCACATTTTGAGAATATTCTACAATTACCCTAGGACAGTTTTTACATCTTAACTTACTCACTTCCTTACTAGTAGACAGTGAAATGGTTTGAACCCATATTTCCTCCAACCGATCCCCCTTCTGTTTTATCTTGCTGATTGGGATAAGAATAGAACTTGAAGACTGCCTGAGAAATAGTGTGTGAACATTAAGAAAGAACTTAATAGACCTGCTTTTAAAATGTTTTAAACTTATTCATGGGAATGAAAAAATGGTGATCAAACCACTGAAGAAATTATATCATTAACCAAAGATCAGCTTTTAAAACTTTCCAACAGAATGTCAGACATATCCTACTTGTAGTATGATATGAATTGGCTGGGGATCACCTTTATATAGGGTTTAACATTACTAAGAATCTTTTTTAAAGTACTATGTTGTTTTTTTTTATTTTACCATATATAAAAAAGACACCAAGAAAGAAAAACCTACAAAATTCCAGAAAACAGCAACTGAAATTATCTTAAACTGTTATAATATAGAATTAATGGGGGAAAGAATAAATGAAACAGAATGATTTAGTGTAAAGGCGAAAGTGAGATAAGATAACTTTGAACCTGTCTTTGGGGGAGTCAGATCTAAACACATCTTCAGATGTAGGGGTAAAACTGGAGAGGCAGGCAAAACAACAAATTGTGATGTTTCGCAAATGCGTAAAAGTCACAATGGTGAAGACTATTAAATACCCAGTGTCTTGGGAGCATATCCAAGATGCTCAGGAAGGTCGCCTATATCTCATTTGACTATGGCTTTCCTGGAAGGCACAGCGAAAGGGACAATGACAAGTGCTGTGATGGGTTGCTGAGTTCCTGTTGTGTCATATGTGAACCAGCAGCCATTCGGCGCTCCCTTTTGACTATAGTGTAAAGTACAAATCCCTCATGAGGTCATGAGCATATCCCGTCAGCATGGTAACCTGCTGTTTCCGCAGCACATCCAACACTTCTCCCAAACTACAAAGCCCTTCCCTAGTTCTCTGCTTTCCCATGGTGCTTCCTCCTGCACACTAAGTTCCCTTTCTCCCAACCACTCAGCCTCATTCTGCATCTTCCTTCCCATTCCCTCCTGAAAACCATTTTCATCTTAAAAGGTACAACACAAATGTCTTTTTGCTGCTGTTTTAACAGCAAAACTCTCCTGTCTGTCTCTAGTCCCCAGTGACAATTTTAGCTGCTTCTTTTTATGCTCAAAGTACATTTCCCACCTTTATTGTGTCACATATCACATTATTTTTTAACTTACTTTCCTAGTGCCCTGAGTATACTGTGAGCTCTCAGGAGGCACAAAGGTAGGATTTAAAAAAAAGATGACAAGGAATGGCGTCCAGTTAGGCTTCTGCTTTTTGCTGCTCGGATGCTTAACACATAGGTGCTTCCAAATTTTTTTTATTGAGTCAATGAAGCAATTAATTACCTGTGGAGTGCAAAGAAATATTCAACATTCAAATTGTTGCTGTGGAAACCATATCTAGGGATTTCTATTGGTCTTCACATTCAATTGATTTAGACTTGTTTTCCAAGTATCTTCTGAAAGCATTTTTACCTTCAAAAGATGAAATCGATAATGTATGTTGAAATGCTCTGCAGCCACCATGTGTGTCTGATCCATTCTATCAAAACCACCAAAATACCCAGGGCTCTAGGAATAATACTAGTGATGCTCATATCTATCTATCATTTTTTAAAAAGACTTTCTAGAAAGTATAAATGTTCTCAGCAAATCAGATGCAGAAGAAGCTTCTGGGAGGCACAAAGGTATCTAGATCCCTCTCCAGCTCTATTTGTATATGAAGATAGAAAGCAGAGTTTTCCACAAGGAAAATGCTGCAGAAAAATATTCCATTATTAACATAAACATAAAGCAATATCACACTTCTTAAACACTGCTAGTCTCTGGTTGCTGTTTGGGAGAGGTTTGCCTTTGATGTAAAGTTAATTTGTTTCTCTACATTTGCAACTTGTGTTAAACCATTTGTATTTTGAAGAAAATGGATAAATGAACTAAATACCAGACTGCATTTTTAAAATGCTGTGTTTATGCTTCTTGAGACAATATAGTTTCAAAGTATTTCTTTAATGTAAACATTTATATTTCTAATTAGATTCCTTCTAGATTGAATTATTATAAATTGAACACTTCAAAAAGCAAGGTGAAATTACACATTTATGCATCTTAATGAATTTGAGTCCTTTTGATTTCATGTAAATTGACTTTTCGAAAACCCAATAAGCGCTAGGAAAAAAATAATAATATGAGGTTTTAAGGTAACCAAATTCTGTTCTACACAGAACAGGTGCTTTGGTATAAGAACCTTCTGGAAGGCTTCGTATGTCAGAAGTTCAGCCTTCAGCATGGCAAGTGAGACTGTGGCAAGGAGGTAGTGTGCTGTGGATTGTACTTGGACGAACTTGAACAGTGGGACGATGGAACTGTGCTGTGTGCTGGTTTGTGCTCCAAAGAGCTTGCATGTTGGCTTCCCGAGGTCTTTCTGTGAAGTTTGCCTGCAGTTCTAACTTCCTGCAGAAGATGGATTTGAAAGGCTTCCTAGTATCAGAGAAGACGTTTTACTCATTAGCTGATTGGGCTGCACACACAAAGAGAGCAGTAGGGAGGCAGAAATTTCATGACGAGAAACACTGTTTGGCTGCTTAGTGTATATCCATTAAGATCTACAGGCCCATCCTGGGCTAGAGCACTTGAGTTAGAGCATTGACATGAAGGAGATTCAGACCCAAGCTAGCACAAATCCTGGAAATGCATTTAGTACAGTATTTGTGTGAAAGAACTTCATACTATGTACCTGAAATAGAAATTTTTTAATTGCTAAATTTCTCATATGGAGAAGTAGTTTATAACTTGTCTGAAATTATTCTTTCTCTTTGTCTTGGTCTAGACAATTCAAGATGTAACTTGTCACTTTCAGTTAGAAATTACTATAAGGCAGACATATTTCAACCTGATTAAATTAGTCCCTCAACTTTAAATGCTTCCTGATTAATCCTATTTTATATGTCATTTTATTCGTTTTCTGAATCCTGAAGTTTGGTCTTGGTGTTTGGAGCTATTATCTCTAGGAAATATATGTCTTTTCTTGGCTAGATGGTAGATGTTGTGGCAAGGCATATTTAGCCTAGATACCCCCTATCCATACCACAAACCTCTATGCCATGGACGTGGCAATGCATAACCTTTTATATGTTGTTGAAAGAATCAGCTTTTTATGGAGGCTTTATGAACAGCCATATTTAGTATGAATTCTTCCTTAAAATCAATGTTAATATCTGAACCTGGTTGATTTCCAAGTCATATTGAGAGACAATTAGGAACAGCTCTTCCCAAGGTTGGGGTGAGATTAGCCAAAACACAATGGTAAAATCTCAGAATTAGTAAATGTACAAAAATCCAAGAAAAAGGGTTGTATATTTTCCAACAAATAAATAAAATTTATACAAACATTATCATGTGATGACATATTTAGGCACCAAATTCTAGTTACAGCATCTGGTTGTTCCTTATCCTCGTCTTCACAAGGTACCTTAAGTGGACATGTCTAATTCTTGGTAGCAGCCTCTCAGGGATGTGATTTGGGTGTAGCCCCCTCAGACTGATAGGGTTTAACATCAATTTTTGCTTGAGATAGAGTTACGTTTTATTCTCTTGTATTTTCCCTTTTAATAGTGACTCTGTAAAATTCAAAACAAGAACCAACTAGTGCTTCCACAGCCCCCAAAGGGTATTATTATGAGAGACATAAAGAACAAAGATGGCAAGATAAAGATGACTATACATACAAGGTGCCAGATATAAAATTCAGAAAATAATTAACATAGGCTGGACAGAGGGGATAACTGGTTTCTTTTAACTCCAACCAGATGAAAATCCCATGAGCTGGGAATGCAGGATGGATGTAACAGTTGTAGAAATGGGGATGCAAAGGCTGAGAAGATTTGCATTAAAACAGCACAAAGCAGGGGAGTCCTGCAGAAGACTTGGTTCTGGATTGTTGTAATATGAGCGGCGGGTTACGTTCCGGCGCCCAGCAGCCCACATGGCTAGCTTATGCTCCAAAATAATTACACAGAAACTGTATTCTTTTGAACACTGCTTGGCCCATTATTTCCAGCCTTTTATTGGCTAGCTCTTACATATTGATCTAACCCATTTCTAATAATCTGTGTAGCCCACGAAGTGGCTTACCAGGGAAGATCTTAACCTACGGCTGTGTCAGGTGGGAGAATCATGGCGACTGCCTGACTCGGCTTCTTTCTCCCAGCATTCTGTTCTGTCTACTCCGCCTACCTAATTTTCTGTCCTATCAGGCCAAGCAGTTTTCTTTTTCAGTTAACCAATGAAAGCAACAGATAAGATACAAGACCCACCTCCATCACTGGATCCCCACCCTTTGATGAATTATAAGACATGAGACAATTCTAGGACTCAGAAGAAGAGTCCAAGAAGAAACAATATACAAGCCTGGTTTACAAGCCTGCTGCTGGAGAGCTGGAAGTACTGGGACTGACCTGACTCTCCCAGTTCTTGAGTAGACCCGTTCTTTGAAAATCCCTGCAGATAAACAATTTGATGGGACTTTGGAAGAAGCCAAACATTTTTCTGATACATTTTGAAGCCTATCATTGCTGTGACTCTATAAGTGAATCTGTCTGCTTAGAGGATACCCCAGTTTTGACAAGGCTTCTGTCCTGCATGGTTTCTGTCCTCCCACCATGTCCCACAGCAATTTAGCCCCAAAGTAATCACACAGAGGTCTATATTAATGATAAACTCATTGGCCCATTAGCTCAGGCTTTGTATTAGCTCTTATAACATATATTAGCCCATTTTTCTTATTTATGTTGGCCACATGGCTAGGTACCTTTTTCAGCAGGGCAGGTCACATCTTCCTTCTTCTGTGTCTGGGCACGACTGAGGAGGAATGGGCTTCCTCCTTCCCAGAATTCTCCTGTTCTCATTGACCCTCCTCTACTTCCTGTCTGGTTGTCCCGCCTATTCTTCATGCCTGGCTACTGGCCAATCAGCATTTATTTAAAACATAATTGACAGAATACAGAATAGTCCCCCACCACCCCCAGAAATGGTTAACTCTGAATGTTGGACTCATTTCCTAAGTGTAGCTACGACAGTAACCACAATATTTGACCCAAATACAAGAGAGATTTATTCTTTCGTACTTGAGGATGCTGGAAGCCCACAGTCCTCATTTCAATAGACCTACACTCTCTCATCATTAGAGGGGACCCTGTACTAAGGCTTTCGTTCAGCTTCTGGCATCATCAGTGATCCTTAATAGTCCTTGATTTGCAACTGTATCACTCTACTCTCAAGCTTTAATGCGACAGAGATTCCTGTCATATTTCACATTATCTTCCTCTAATATGGCACTGCTCATAATGGAATATGAGACATGTCTTACTTGACTAGTTACATGACTCCATTTCCAAATAAGGCTACATCCTGAGTTATCATGGGGACTTTCACTGTATTTCTTCAGTTAAAATGATAGGTTTCAAATGTTGTTTAAAAAAAATATAATATTTATCATTTCCTCACACATGTTTCCCCAACCAGTTAAATTTTATTCCAATGTCATGTCTGCCACTTGTTGTCAATGTGACCTTGAGCATATTTATTAAGCTTTTAAAGTTGTAGTTCTCTTGAATTTGATTTTTAGGAAAATAAATAACAGATAGTAGCCACTGCATTAGGAAATGCAACTAAAGAAGTGCATTTCACTTCTCCTTATGTCTTGGTCCAAAGGTCCAGAATGCTGGTGTTATTACATTTCAATTTTACAAATATAGGAAATGATGGGAAAGTAACAAATGAAACTGATATGAAACTCAAAAAGCAACTACTTTATGTATACTTTTCTCAGGATGTGAAAATAGTATTCATCAATTACATATGAAAACGCTCCTAAAACATTTCTATCAATGAAAAATAATTCTTTCTTACATGAGTTTTCAAGTTCTTTGAAGTTCTTTTAATGTGTTAAATTAAATCAACATGAATCAAAACCTCTGTTCTTTCCCTGCCTACCAGAAAAGGGCTATGCATTTAGACACAGTACAGTGGAAATGAAGAGCACACGTTATCATGAGTTGTAAATATTGTTCAATTTTATCTTCCTAACAGGAAAAGAAATATTCAATTTACTGTTCATTTATAAGAGTCTTTGAGGTAGATGCTAAACTGGAGCCTAGAATAGAAGAAGGAAGCTACCTTAGGGGGCAGTGTCCAACAGTAGTCCTTTGTGGAAATGTGGGAGGTACTAAGAAAGGGCTCTAGAACAAAAGATCTTGGACTTGATCATAATCTGAGAAGCAGAAAACAGAAGCTATAAAAATGTGTATTTAATGTTCTTTTATTTCCTTGGTTGTAAGATGTATAATGCAACACATTTTGATCCCTCTGAAGTTGGAATGAATCTCAGATTCATTGGTTTGCTGCAATTGCTGCCTGCCACGTGTTATTTTGCTGTGATTATCACTGCTTCAACAAATACTGACATTATCATCACTTCTGCTGAACTTCAAATATTTTTCATATACAACTATTGAGTTTAATTGCCATTTGTGTTGTCTTTTAAAGGATTGCCCTGTGATTCAGCATTGAGGCAGAAGTCATTATACATATGAAAATATACATAAATGGACAGCTGAGGAAGAAATTTGATTTCAGTGAAGCAAATGTTTATCATTTCAAGAATGATGACAGCCACATATTTTCTTACAAAACATCCATTTGTTTTATAGAATTTCAGGAAAGAAAGGATCCAGAAACAGAACAAGCCATGCTAGAATCCATTATTTGATGCTGCAAGCTCAATGTGTCACTCCACGCTTCCGTTCCAAATGCCTCTCCTAATTGTGTACAAGTTCACTGAGTTTATTTTGGTTAATAAAATGGTTAATTTTGTGTGTGATGTTTTTATTTATTAGATATATAATATAAATTTAAATATATATTTAAATAAATATATATAATAAATTTAAATTTGGAAAAATTCTTTTGAGAACAAAGCATAGTACACAAAAGACTTATTATCTATCACATCCAAACAGAAACTGAAAACAAGAAACTACTAAATTCCCAGAAATGCTAGAGATTATATAAATATGTATCTGCCTGATCCATGTGTAATATAGATATATCATTAAGGCATTGCATCGCAATTTAATAGCATTTATTTTTCCCATTATAACATAGTCCAATGGCATACCTCCTGGCCAGTGGTGTTAAAAATGTGATAGACTGTCAGCAAATGATAATATAATATTGAAATTTAAAAGAATAAATGAAAGACATCAAAAGTGATGTTATGGGTATGATGGTATGGTAGAAATAAAGAACAATTTTTTCATAAATAATCAAGTAAAGAAATGTAGATCTGGGGTAACTGGACTCTCTTGGATTTAAGAATAAAGAAAATATTTGCAAGCAGCGGGTTAAGATACTTTTCTCTTTATATATTATATAATTTTAAACAAAGTATTGAATCTTAAAGCCAGTTTTCTTCTCAATAAAGCAGATTTGATAATGTTTATATCAAAGATGTGTAATGTTTTAAAAAAAGTGGCACAAACAGTCCACCAAGCCCGCGGTTTGATAAATGATCATTAAAATTCCAATGCTTTTGCTTTTCTCAAAGAAAGAACTCTGCTTGAGTGAAGGCTTGAGTCATTTACAAGGAACATGTGGTATTAACACTCCAATCTTGAAACATAAAACACCAGGATTTAACATTTTTAAATTGGACAGGGAGTAGTTCATTTGAATAGTATTTTCATTTGGTGTGGTGCCTCTTTTCAAATGTGCTTAATCTCAACTATTTTCCTGAATATAATTCTTCTCTTGGAAGACCATTAACTGAGAAACAGACACTTTTCCCTGCTGCTTTCTCTAAAGAAAGGAACTCTGAAGTAGCCTGGGGAAGAGATGTCCCCTGTCAGAAGTGATAAATGGGGTGAAATTGATATTTAAATTCTCATCACAAATTAGAACTGAGGGAAGTGTTTGGGGTCAAATATTGAGCTAAGAAAAGACTAACTTTTATACAATTGAAACGGAGGAACTAGACTCCAGGAACATTTTTCCAGGCCATTTAAGTCTTTGCTTCATCTCAACCATCATTAAAATGCTAACCACACAAAAGCTATCGTGTAAGAAAATGTAAAATGCTGCAACAATATAATAAACTGAGTACCTTAAAGAACATGAAATTATAAAGTCTCAATAATGTTATGACTGTCCATATGAATTACCAAAGTCTTTGTAGGTTCACATAGTGGGAAGAAGCCTATGTAGCCTATACATAGACAGACACTAGACCTCTCTGAGGGCTGTGAGAAGACACTGCCAACATGGCCTGCCCCTTGCCTTCCTCCTCTAGCCTTTCTATCAGAACTCTTACAACCAAGAGATGGGTATTCGAGGGTGTGCTTCACCTTTGGCTTAGTTACTAGTCTTGTGTTTGTAACAGCATGATTGACAAAAGTAGCTTCATGAAGGTAACTTTCTTTTGGCTCACAGTTTTAGGATGTAGATAATTATGACAGAGCAGAATGGCAGCAGGAGCATAAGACAGCTGGTCACAATGCAGGCACAGTAGGAAGCGGAAAGAGATGAGTGTTGGGGCTCAGCTCACTTTTTTCTCTTTAGACGCTAGAGAACCCCTCCCCATGGAATGGAGTTGCCTGTACCTACTCAAGGAACACAGTCTAGACAATCCCACACAGACACGTCAGAGGTTTGTCTCCTTGGTGATCAAAGACATCATCAAAGTGGCGATCAATGTCAAATATCACACTGCTTTTCACCCACTAAACTAAGAATAACACAGAGTGAGAGTTGATACTTTTGTTCAACTTAGAAACACTAAAACTTTGAGGAAGATTTATATTTGGAAAACTAAATGGAAATAAACAAAAATCATAAAAATATAAGATGCAATATCTTCTTATTTAGTTTTACAGAATGTAATGATGTATCTATTATGTGCTACACTTTCTGTAAGAGCTAAGAGCCTCCTGGGAGAAACAGACAGATGAACACATTTTTAAGACCTAATACAGGTAATGCGAAAACAGTTGTACTCTTCTAAAAATATGATTTCAAGACTGTCTGGCCTAACCTTACACCATTTTCTAACTTGAAACCTACATTTTTCATCCAAAGATCTACAATGATTCTAGGGTACTTGCCAAATTTCATCATGTCCTGAATTCCTACACACCTCCACATTCTATGCATCACTTCATGTCAAACCAACAATCCCACCCCTAGACACTTGTTTCTATGCAGTCAAAATTAAAGCTGTTTCTAGTCCAGTTCTTTCTCTACATCATGAGATGTCACAGCAAGAAAATAAAGCACAGACCTAGATCTGAATTCAGGTCAATTACTTAACAGTGTGGCCTGCCAAAAAATGTCTTAACTTCTATGAGCCTCATTTTTTCCTTTATTCAAACTATTTGTTTCCTTCATTCAAATTATAATCAATAACAGGTCAATTTTTCCAAGCCAGTGGTGCTCAACCTTTCTAATGCTGCACCCCTAGAACTCATGTTGTGGTGACCCCCAGCCATAAAATTATTTCATTTCTACTTCATAACTTCAATTTTTGCTACTTTTATGAACTGTGTAGCAAATTTCTGATGTGTAGGATATCTGCTATATGACACCCAAAGGGGCTGTAAGCCACAGGTTGAGAACCACTGTTCTAAGTTATTACATCTATTCTGTAATTCTACTATTAAAAGTTCTAAAGAACTTTATACAGACTAACGAAGAAAGTACACCTGAATAGCAAAGACCTTGAATATGTGTCCCAAATTAGCTGACATCTTGTCAACATCTCTGACCATGACGTCCTGCTACAACATTTCATACCATTCCTTAGTAGGACCTCGCAAATCTGAATTTTTGTTCATAATAGTGCATCCATCCTTATAAGGATTTTTTTTTAATTTCATGGTATGCTAGACTTGATTCAAACAGATCAGATCAGCAATATTTTATTCGGAATTCTGTAAGCTTCCGGGTCAATCACTGGTATCTTTACATTACCAGGGGAGAAATATTTACATCAGAGAAAATGAAAAAAATCTAAACCTCAGGAATGGACAAAATAAAGGGTGGGAGGAGCTTTAAAAACTGAGCGGGAGCAGGGAAGCGTCATATATTAACAGGCCATCCTCTCTGTACTGTGCACTCTAATCTGCCCCCTAGTTTTTAATCTCAAACTAAGTTTCAGCTTCGAAAAACCTGGAAAGCAAATTTGTAATTTCCTAATGTCTGTTAGTCTGTACAGACTTCATCTGTGTCCTTAATGACTCACTAATTCTGCAAAAGGGTCTTTAACATGCAGCATGAGAACCATAGATTGTGGCTCAGCTTTTTGTTTTATTCTTTCTTTTTTTACATTAGATTGAATGAGTTGGGACACAATATGGCATCTGACCACATATGATGTGCAGTGCTAATCTCCACAAAAGGAGAACAGGGCTGATTTTAGGGACTATCTCAAGGATAAACCAAATAATCCATCGGGTCTTGAAACATATTAGCCAAGCAGAAAGAAGACTGCTCAGTATGGGTATTATAAGTCTGGATCAGACCTCTAGTCTTTCAGAAGTAGATTTGAGATTATTGGTATATAAACAAATATAAATATAAAACAACCTAATAAAATACATAATGGGAAACTCAAGCAAAGTGGGAAATAGATTTATACTAACTAAAATATTTGCTGCTATATTTAACTACTATGTTTTGCCCTGAGCTTCCTGGCAACCAGAGCAAAACAAATGGAAATATAATGAGTTACATTATTGAAAATGTGAATTTCTCATTATGGAATGAAGACAACATTTATGAAAAGAGATAGAATTTTTTCTCAGTTAAACTCTAAAAGGTATATATGTTCCTAAAGCCTTGTACATGATATAATGAGTGCTATAATGCATATTATTGTCAATAACATTCTTACAAAACAGACTTCATAGAAGTTGTTTCTTTTTTTTTATTGAGAAAAGGAAAAACAAAACAAGTTTCTGCCTCCTCCCAGCCTCCCATTTCCCTCCCCCTCCTCCCATCCTTCTCCCCCTCCCCCTACTCCTCTCCCCCTCCCTCTCCAGACCGAAGAGCAGTCAGGGTTCCCTGCCCTGTGGAAAGTCCAAGGTCCTCCCCCCTCTGTCCATATCTAGGAAGGTGAACATCCAAACTGGCTAGGCTCCCACACACACTATACTGAGTGAGGTAACCCAGACCCAAAAAGATGAACATGGGATGTACTCACTCATAATTGGTTTCTAGTCAGAAGTTGTTTCTTATTGTGAACTCTCAATCAAAGCTGAGGGTATAACCTTATAGCACAACTCCCTCAAATTATCCCTGTGAGAAGAAAAGTACACAAGCAAGTGTATACTTCAAGTAGATAGGTCTGGAAGGCACTCAAGAAGACCAAAGAAACTTACATATAGTATGGTAGATAAGGCAAAACCCTTACGTGTCATACGAATATATTACCGCTCTCAAGAAATTTCAAGATGAAGAATCACTAGTCAGTGGGATTCTTCTTTCAGAAAGGTGCAGCAAGTAGCCAGGTGCTTTATATGAGAATTCTGTTCAGAAACTCAGACGTTTCATGGCAAAGTGATCTCAGAGACAGAATGGTAATACAGATAAGTTTCTAAAAGCAATAAGGAGAGGCTAGGAGAGTAACTCTGTGCTAGAGCATGGGCTTAGCATGTTGCAGGCACTGGCTTCAATCCCCAGCATCAACAAACAAAAATACATAGAATGCCAAGGCCCAAAAACAAACCAAAAAAGGACAAAAAATACCCAAAGGTTGAAGAGAAGCAGAAGTAAGGATAAAAAAATCATAAGGATGAGCCTCAGTGAGAGGGGCTTCAGAATGACAAGAACATGCATGCCAGTGGTGTAAGTTTGGCTGGATAAAGCAAATACATTTGAAAAAATTTTAATGGAATAAACAAAACCTATGTTTCTGAATAATAAAAAGATACAATGCTTTCTATCTTTATCATTACAAATATTCAGTCATTAAATTAGCATTTCCTCTAAAATAAATTAAAAATCTAAATCCGTCTCCATTAAAACAGAGATAAGAAGAGGAGATATACAAGATGGTTTTTTTTTTTTTTTTTTTTTTTTTTTGGTTTTTCGAGACAGGGTTTCTCTGTGGCTTTGGAGCCTGTCCTGGAACTAGCTCTTGTAGACCAGGCTGGTCTCGAACTCACAGAGATCCGCCTGCCTCTGCCTCCCGAGTGCTGGGATTAAAGGCGTGCGCCACCACCGCCCGGCTATACAAGATGTTTTTACATACATGGTCCTTATCTTTGGAGAAATGCTATCTAGTCTTAAGAGTGAACACATCATGAACTAGTAGAACTTCCATTGCCTTCTTTCATGGAAAGAGAGGGGTCTAGAAACAATCACCTAACCCTCATGTCGGTCATCTCTAAAAGGATGGTTCAGCTGCAAACATATTTTCCAGATGACTGCAAAGATTGGCTTATTAATCTGGAAAAAGAAAATTATGGAATATCTGCCACGTTACCCAACATGAAACAGATACTGGAACAATTTCTTTGTCACCTGTACTGAGGGAAATATTTCTCGTTCCAGGAACTATGGTAGGATAAAAAATCATCTTATGTCCCTTTTAATCATAAAATTTTACAAACTTTATATCAAAGTTAATAATAAATTAATAGATGTAAATTACTCAAAAATTATTTAACTCGAAATACAGCATAAAGCTCGAGACATCCAGAGTTAGAGTGGACAGAGGGAAGTATTCTTTATCCATTCTGTCTTTGGTCATAACTGGCATCTGTTTAACAAGGTGTAAACACCACAGGAATCTGCAACTGTAAAGTGGTAGAACTTGGGACCTGATTCCTGTGTTGAGTATATGCTCAGGCTTGATTTTATAAGATATTGTCTAACCACAGGACTTTGTGCTTTGGGGTGCTAATATTTTATCCAAAGTCTTCCCAAGACATTTGAGCTACTGTTGCTAAGTTTTCTACCTTGGATTACATTCTCAGATTCTTACCTAGAATTACTTATTCTGTTTTGTAAAGTGCCTTGTCTTTTTTCTTCTTATTAATCTTTATCTTAAACTTTCCACATATATGAACACCTTCTTCTTTGTTTGCTTCTACATTAAACCACTCACTGTTGATACAAATCTTGATGTAAGATTAAAAGAGACAAACAACCCCCTAACAATCAGCTGCAACCTAAATCCTAGAGTGCACATCATTCATGCATGGCTAATTTATCTTACCAATGACTGATACTGGAAAGTCATTAAGCCATTAAGTATTCCTTACTAAGAAGCAATAAATTTTTTAAAGATTAATACATTTTCATTACAGCAAAAAATTCTACAATTTGTCCAGGTCTATAGCTTGAACTTTTACTCCATAAGCACACACACATACACAAACATACAAACGCATGCTCGCGCACATACACACACACACACACACACACACACACACAATTTCCCCGACTTCTGAAACAAATGCAAAATTTTCTTCTATCTGTCCAGTTCTATATATTGATCTGTTTGCTTCATAAGCGCACACACACACACACACACACACACACACACAATCTCCCCCTGATTTCTGGAACAAATGCAAAATATAGACTTCAGATAAGATTATGGGCTATAAACTTCATTCCTGGGACCCTATGAAAGAATCAGAATAAAATAAAAAAATAGATTTTCAACAATGTACATAAGAAAATTGATACTATAGGTGAAAATTTGACAATGTACAGAATAAAATTCCATTGAGGAAACTGAAATTTTGGAAAAATATAAATATTAGACATGAAAAATTTAATGAATCAAATAAAAAATCCTGAAAAACATTACCAATAAACTCAAACAAGAAGAAATAATGTCAGGGATAAAGGATTAAGTTAATTAAATACTACTTTCAAAATCAAGAACAAAAGGAAGAAAGAAAGAAAGAAAGAAAGAAAGGAAGGGAAGGAAGAAGTATGACCATAGTAACCCTAAACTGTACTATCTGATGAAAAGAAAAACCTAAGAAGCCATGGGACACAAGAGGGATCTGAGATAATCATAAAAGGCAAGGAGAATCTATACAAAGAAATTATATCATAAATTTCTGCAAATCTAGACATATAAATAGACATCATAACAAAAGAGGCATCTAGAACCCAAGATAGTCAAAACCAGAGACGAACCTATTTGTGACATTACAGAGTCAAGATGTCAAAGATACAAAGCACAAAAACAATACTGAAAGCTGTAATGGGAAAATGCCAACTCATCTACAAAGTTAAGCACAGAACAATGAGCATTAATCCATGAAATAAGTGCCTATCAAGAATACCATACAAAGCTATTTTTCAAAAATCCTAGCAAACTTAAGACTTTTTGAGAGATTTACATAGTAATGCAATTCATGACTAGGAAGCCAGCACTCCAGGAGAAATGTAAAGGCTACTATACACAGAATATAGAAAAAGATAGTCTCAATAATTAGAGTGGGGAATAATACATTTTGTAGTAAGAATGGCTAGGCGAAAAAGATCAAGGAAGGAGTCCACTGTGTTGACCGTAAATGAGAAAAACTTTGACATTAAGAAGGGAGGATATAAATAACAAGTGACAATCTAACCAAGCAGAAAAAGCAACCAACCACAGAAAAAGGAATTAAAAAATATCTCTCAAAAATAACCTTGAGGGTAAGTGGTTTCTAATCACCAGTAGAGATCCAGAGAGACTGACTTTACCTGAAATCTAGACCCAGTTATCTGGGTCCCTAAGAAACTCACTATGATAGTAAAGACAAAGAGAAAGCTACAATATGAGCTGGCTATATTATCCTTGCATATATTCCCAAAGGACTCTAAGTCAATATACCACAGAAATACTTGTACAACCATGTTTATGCCTTCATTATTCACAACAGATTGGAAATAAGAACAGCTTAGATATCCATCACCCACGTTAAACAATTTTTTAAATGTGGTTCGTACATAAAAGGAAATTTTATTTAACTATAAAGAAGCATGAAATCTGTTATTTGCAGAAAATTAGTGGAATTAGATATCATTCTGTTGAGGAAGATGAAACGAATTCAAAAGAACAAATAGTGTATTTTCTCTTTTAAGCAGAACTTCCGTTTAAAATTTTGTGTACAAGTATTGTGGAGAGAAAGAGAAAAAAAGAGAGAGACAGACAGACAGAAACACAGACAGAGAGATCACAAAACTGGAAAGGGAATAATGAGAGGGGAGAAGTGCTCTTAGGGGAGGAAGGGAGGGGTGATTTAATGCAGATGATGAGAGCAGAAGGGAGGTCTACTTTGGGAGACAAAGACAATGAGACAGAGGCTGGGGCAAAGAATACAGGAAGATGTTCACAGACAGTAGTAAATTACAGCTGAGGAAAGTGATATGTATTATAAAATGCAAAAAAAAACCACATGTTACTCAGTATGCTAACTTTAAAAATCAATTAAAACCAAAAACAAAATCCATTATCTTGTAAGCTGACTTAAAAAAGCAGTGAAGCAAAAATAGTTACAAACATTGACTAAAGATGTAGTTCAACCATCGTCTTCTTGCCTAGCATGTGTGAGGCTCTACGTCCATTCCCTAGTAAGTAGATAAACAAATAAAATGAAGTGAAATGTAACAAGTGTACGGTTGTTATCACAGTAGCACACTGACTCTTGTACTTGAGTATATTAGTACACTCGAGAGGGACTCCCAAATATACTAGTATACCTAGAGATACTCCTAAATCTAATTCTGGAAAATGTATTTTATATATCTTGTACATTTGGAATCCTTTTTTCAATGATACATGCACACACACACACACAATGTAAGTTCTGCTTAGAAGAGAAAATATACTGCGTTTGTGTTTCTGAGTTTTGAACATCAAAAATAGACCATGTGGTTGGGAGAGTGCTCGGTGATGAAGCTGTTTGCCACAAAGGTGTGAGAATCAGAGTCCAGTTCTGAAGCACCCATATCAACGCTGGGCATCCACCTGTAATTCCACCTCAGAGTTGGAAATGAGATAACCAGAGCAAGCTGCTAGCAAGAGTAGCCATACTACAGAGCTCTGAGTTCGAGAGGACACACTCACTGAGTAAGGTGGAAGAGTGACTTAGGATGATTCCTAACATCTGTCTCAGGTCTTTCCTTGGACACCTGCATGCAGAGAAGGGAGGTGGGGAAAGAAGAAGGAAACAGCTGTGGTACTCATCTTGTCAGAGGTAGTAAAGACCATATTCTTTCCTGTACAATGGGCTAATGTCGTAACGTTTAAGACACAGAGTAGAGTTGGCTTATTAAGGAAGGTAACAAGCTAAACAAGACAACAATTGATTATTTTTCCTTACTCTATGAGGAATTGTTAGAAAAGAATCAAAAGGCTTGAGAAAAAAATGGAGTAAATCCATCCTCTTGAAAATGAGAGGAAAGGTGAGAACTCCACTCATCTGTGTTTAGAACATAGATGATTACTGTGCCAGTTTTAGTAAAGTCCCAGTTGTAGTTTTTTTTTTCTCAAAGATCCATGGCTTCTCTAGCCCTTGGCAGTTGTCTTTGCTTCCAACAGCAGGCAGTTTGCCTCATGTTGAGAAGCCAATAAGTCCAATAAGAGATCTGTTTCCTACCACAAAATACCGCATGCCACTACAGCCATGCTGGTTGTTCCTGTGGTTCACAGGCATCACAGGTGGGAATGACTATTCCTCTCTTGGAAGGCTGGATGATAACTTCTTGTACCATTTGAGCTAGTCTTCAGGGAGGAGGTTTTCATGTCAGACGCATTTCAGGTCCTGAGTCCTGTGTCTGAAATGCATTGCATCTTCAGCAACAGGAATTTACCCTCTACCTCTGAGCCACTAGAGAGGGAAATAACAGTAGCTTATAGTGTTTGAGGATTCCATTGAACAATGCTAACCAACAATGCAAAAGGGGACTTTTAATGCTTAGTGTCGAGGGTTGTTAGTGTATAGACCTTGAGGGAATACTGTGAATTCAGATGAGGAAATATCATTGACACTTTCTATGTATAAGTAGGTATATGTGTATATGTATACACAGGCTTAAATGTATTATATGTCAAATAAATAAATATGTCTTACAATTTTTTCCAATATCTTTGATTTTTCACCCTCTTTCTGTATTCATCACCCTCCCCTCCACAGTTTTCCCATCCTCCAGCTTCAAATCATTTATACTGTGTTATTCCTCTCTCCCTTGCTACTCTTGCTCTGCACACTGGCTAGCTTTTGCTTTCCTAACTTCTTCAGTTACTCCAGGTTATATACTCACTTCTGAAGACTTTGAGTGAAGAAACACATATAAGAAGGAACATTTGAAGTCTGTCTTCCTGGACCTGGGTTACTTCACTCAGTATGATCTTTCCTAGTTCTACCCATGTACCTGCTGATTTCATGGTTTCATTTTTCCTTGCTTCTGAAGAGTATTCCAGAGTATATATACCACATTTTCATTATCCATCTATCAGCAGAAGGAAACTTAGGTCGTTTCAATTTCGTAACTACTGTCAATAGAGTGGCAATAAATATGGCTGAGCAAGAATCTGTGGAGTAGAATGTCCAGGTCTTTGGAGGAAAATGTGAAGTAGCAATACAGCTAAGTTATATGGTAGATTTATTTTTAGCTTTTTGCAGGTTCCTCACACTGACTTCCACAGTGGCTGGACCAAATTGCAAACAGAAAACAAGGGTTCCCTTTGACCCACATCCTCTACAGTGTGTGTTATCAAACGTTATGTTTCCTTAAACCCACAAATAAGAGCAGTTTCCACCCCTCCTCAAAGAAGCTTCATCTTGCAATAGATTGGCGCCATTGCAGAAAACCATAACAAATTAAAATTCAAAGAACAAATGATTGTGTGGTGCCAAGTCCCAAATAATATATCTCCAACATAGTTCCCACACCTAAGGTTCATGGATCACGGCAAAAGAGGTAGGCAGAAAGAGTTAGAAGAACAAGAACAGGGCATTTTCTGTGTGATTGACTCATAGAAATATCAGAGAGGCTCAACAACTTGGCTGCCTAAACAAGAATTTAACAACAATGACACCAATGGATATGCTAACATGGAAGGAGAAAAGTTTGTGGGGACCAATACTAGACAGGACTGCAGGCAACTGGGGAGAGCTAAGAGCAAAAGAAATGCTATTCCTCAGTGAGGAGCTCCCCAAATGGCTACCAAATACCAAATGGTAGCCCTGAAATTATATACATGTATGTAACTTTATATAGATTGAGTGGGTTGCACTTATGGATGTATATACATGTATACATACATGTGTGTATTATGTGTGTATTGTGCATATATAAATTATATACATGTGTGTGTGTGTGTGTGTGTGTGTGTGTGTGTGTGTGTGTGTGTGAAAAAAGAGGCCATGAATTTGAAGAGAGAGAAAGTGTGCATGGGAGGGTTGGAGTGGAGAAGGGAAGAAGGAAATAATGTAATTATATTATAATTTCGAGCAATAAAAATATAAAGAAAATTTAAATAAAATCCTTTAAGTGGGTTGTTACATGAAGTCATATATATTATGTGAATTGTAGAAAGCCTTTTATGACTGTTAATTAATTTTATCATTATTATGAAATTATCTCCTTTACTCCAAAGATAAAAACAATCAGATGAAGGGGAAAGTGCTCTCTCCCAACAGCAAGAATTATAACTATATTGACAAACAGCTTTTGTGTCTGGAAACATGGCTCAGCATTAAAGAGAAGTTGCTGCTCCTGCAGAGGACCGAAGTTTGTTTTCTAGCACCGATATTAAGCTACTTGCAAACCCTGTGGCTCTGGTTCCATAGGACTACTATCTACACTGCCCTCACATAGTTAATATGCATATGGTTAATGCGCATAAAATGAAAAATATAAAATAAATGTACCTTTAAACAGAAAATGGCTTGCAAATATTTAGATGTCCCATCTCAAATTGAGTTAGGATTATCATATCAAAATTGGTGTTGGTAAAGGTAAAGAGGTGCAGGAAAGGGAATTCTTCAGAAACACACGTTACCAACAATCACCTAAATGCACACGTTTTCACTGGCCACATGCCACCTAGTGTTATACTTTCTAAACTAATTTTATATCCATTATATAATATTTTAAAAAACCTTGATTCGAACATACTCTATTCCAGATTCTGATTTAAAAAAAAAAAAAACACGATATATTGGTGCCTTTGCTTCAAGGGACTTACCTTCTGAAAGGCAGGAGTTATAGAGACAATTGTCAAGAGGTACCTATAATAAATCAGGAAGGAAGGCTAAAGCTAAAACAAGCTGTTGTGCCATCAACGCTCAGAGAGGGATCTTAAATCAGACTAGCGAATGGAGGAGTTGATATAATTCTGATTCTGAAAGAATGACTCAGGGGTATAAAAGAAAAAGGTAGAAATTGTAAGGAGAATGATGAGCGTGTTGTCAGAAAGACTGTGCTGAGTATGAAGTCTTAGAAAACAGTACAGTTTGGAGGAACATGATGGATTACTTAAACAAATGACATTAACAAAGCAGCATGGAGACACAGGTCTACAATCCCAGATTCTCAGAGACTGAAGCAAGAAGATCATGAACTCAAGACTAGCCTGGACAAATTAGTGAGGCATGTCTTGAAAACTGCTGCATCTGGAATGGCTTGGATATTAGAACTCTGACTAGGGTCAGCAAAGGAATGAAAAATGACAGAAACACAGACCATAGACACATATTCAGTAAAGTTGGGATCAGGTGGGCTATGTGCTCTCTAGTATAGTGGCACCAGCTTGGCAGCAATTTGGAGTTAGCGACTCTTGGTAGGAGTTCGCTGAAGGGGAACAGTCTCAAGATGTTGATTATATATATGTGTGTGTGTGTGTGTGTGTGTGTGTGTGTGTGTGTGTGTGTGTATAATCACAGAAGAAGGAGTTAGCTACTATTGGTGGAAGTTTTCTATGGGAGAGCAGTCTCAGGATGCAAACATCTGGGAGGAGAAAGCTATGGCTGCTAGTTTTTGCACACATTTGTCAATCATTTGAAAACACTCATACTTGTACACACTATCATTGTTGACACTTAACCAGAGGAATGTTACGTTATTCTTCTGAGTCTGACTGAGGAGAAAGGGTTTACTATTTACATAGGTCTGAAGCACTTGGTCCTTGATATATCCAAGGCCATCTTAGCAATACACATGGAGTCAGATCTTCATCTTCTCTTTAGACATTCACTCAAGGCTTCCACAGAAAAATGAACACAAAAACAGCAAAGGATATATCTCAGTGGTGGGGAACTAGTCTAGTACGCACAAGACCCTAGGTTCAGTCACACTGCAGAATAACCTGAAAAGGTAACTTCCAGTCATCTAGGAAATAATCGAGACACAAAGTGAGGGGGACTCTAGTAACAGTCGCATTCAGAGAGGAACTAAGTGCTGTGGAATGTTAGTTAAACTATGTAAAGATTGCTGCATTTGTTTACCTTGCCTACCTAAGGCACCTGATTAGTCTAATAAACAACTGAATGGCCCATGGCAAGGGAGGAGGAATAGGCAGAACTTCTGGGCATTGAGATTAAGTAGGAGGAGGAATTTAGGCTCCAAAACAAGAAAGAAAGAAAAAGAGACCAAGGAGATTCCATGGGACAGCCAGGCAGACACAGAGGAAGCATGAAAGTAGGACATACAGAATGAAAGAAAGGTGAAAAGCTCGGAAGCAAAATGTTGATGAATAGAAACAGGTTAAATTAAGCAAAAAGAGCTAGTGGGACAAGCCTAAGTCCTAGCATTTATAATTAATAATAAGTTTTCGTGTCTTTGTTAGGGAGTTCATTGGCAGTCCAAAGAAAAGTCCAACTATAACTGAGATCTGCATGATGTTTTGGTGGAAGTGTCACTTTGCAGGGGTGAGAGGGAGCAGAGGACAAAAATGACTTCTAACTTGCTAAATCCATATGATAAGCTGAACAATGTTCTAATTTCTAGAGCACAGCCTTTGTTTCCTTCAAAACTACCTGACCCTGTGTATCATTTATAGTGCCTACAATCTAAACCCATCTTTGTGGTAAGTCCCTCTTAACAGAATTGAGCAAATGCAGAAATATATTCAGGACTAGGTTGTGACAAGAACCCTGCTTTAGGCTCCCAGGAAAAGGATTCTAGTATGCAAATAAGGATGGTCAAATTTATGCCCACACTCCCCTACGTCATGTCGTAATTTTTTAGTTCTTCATAGCTAACATGACAACTAACCCTTTGACAGTCGCCAGTAAACTTTTTCCACTGGACATTCAATATTGAAATAACATACCTGGAAGGCAGTGGGAGCTTTTCTATGAACCACCGCAATAACCAGCATGGGGAGATATCCATAAAGGTGCAATAGAGGCACTCATATCTTTTTGGTAACCAACAGCTGTCTAATTTGATTTAAGACCTGCTCACCAGGAAGGAAATCATGCTGGGTACTGAAAATCTAGCAAACTATCCAGGGCTAGTGAGATCATGGATCTTAGAAGAGGGCCTACCAATGTAGTTCTTAAGTGTATTCTAAATAGCCATACTTATACCCACAGGTAAGTGTAGCTCTCACCTCTCAGCAAAGCAGCTTCTCTTTGCAGTAAGGACCATTACAGAAAACCACACCTGGTAAAAATGCAGAGATCCAACTGACATGAAGTGTCCAACTTAGACATCTGCAACACAACACCTGCACCTACACATCAGAGGCATCACAGCAGAAAGGGCAGGTAGACCGCAATAATCAGAGGAATAGGAAGTCTTCTGTGAGAGTATGTCCCTTAGTAATAACAACGATGATGCAAACATGATACTTTCAAGAGTATTGCTACTAAAACAAGACCCGAACAAGGACATCAACGGACACGCTAATATGGTACAGAGGAATTTCATGGGGCCCAAGTCCTAGTTAAGAACTACAGGTAACTAATGACTTCTGGAAGAGGGAGAATTAGTCTTTCCCAGAAATGAGCCCCATAATTGGTTATCCAATACCAAGTAGTCAGCCCTGAAATCATATTCTTACAAACAATGCTAAAGAGACTCAGCAAGTTGTATGTGTGTGTAACAATAATAATCATAGAAAAAGAGACCTTGATCTTGAGAGAGGGGGCCATGGAAGACTTGGGAGGAAGGGGAAGGAGAAAATTATGTAACTATATTTTAATCAAATTTTTTTAAAGATTCACTGTCATCAGATGCTTTGTTCCGTATGTGGTTCAACCCAGTCCATATAAGCAGCGCAAAGAATAACTGACAGAAAACTTGTGGCTCAGGCTCCAGCACCGCAAACATTACTGTAAATTTCCTTTGCCCACAGTATTTGGCATTGATCACACTTTCTCTTGAAGCATGAGTCAGGGACAAAGGTCAGGGCACAGGGATTAACTTTTCCTATTTATCTATCTACACAAGCTGTCTATCACACCAAAAATGCAGGTGCACACACAGGGATGGGGAAGTAACAGTAGCAAAGTTTTTAAAAAATATATTTGTAGACATTAAAAACAAATCTGCTCATTATTGTTAGTAAGATTTAGTCCTTTTGAGTTTAAAATGAATGGACTTTTTTTCCTCTTTTCCTTTTATTTATTGAAAAAAAAATTTCCGCCTCCTCCCAGCCTCCCATTTCCATCCCCATCCTCCCGCCCCCTCCCCCTCCCCCACGCCTCTCCCCCTCCCTCTCCAGTCCAAAGAGCTGTCAGGGTTCCCTGCCCTGTGGAAAGTCCAAGGTCCTCCCCCCTCCGTCCATATCTAGGAAGGTGAACATCCAAACTGGCTAGGCCCCCACAAAGCCAGAACATGAAGTAGGTGGACTTTATTTTTTAGTTCAACTGGTCATTTATCCCTAAAGTCTTTGCAAACAAGAAAAGAGTGTGTGCCAAATGTATGTCTCCTACACACATATTCATGAACCTCTCATGCTCTTAAATAAATTATTTGCTAAGTAATACCTGAATATCATTTTATTTTTTCCAATAACAGTATATTTATAAAAGCCGCTTAGGTGATTTCATTATGCCGTGTGCCAATGAGTATGGCATTTATGAACAGATAGAATACTTTGATCTCAGTTTTTCCATTTTTGTGATATAGAAAATTAAATCTACATCAAATTTAGTGGACACATTTATTACATATTATTTATATTTTACAAATTATAGTAACGTACATTTAAATATTATATATCCCGTGTTACTTTTTCTAAAGCTTAGGGACTGTGGTGTATTATATGGGAAATACACTCATACTTTTAAGTTTATATTGCTTGCGAACTAAATCTCGGGGTTTTATTGCTGCTTCTGACATGACATGGTGGACGATGTAGACATTGTGGAACGTTGGGTATTTTGTTTAAGTTGGAAACAAAGACTAGCCATCTTAGTATTTATTCATGGATTTATTTATGCCCTTAGTATTTATTCATGCCCTTTGTTTTGGGCACTCATCAGAGGATACATGAATACATGAGAAATACATGAATACATGTAGAATACATGAGGAACTCGTATGCATCATCCCTGTTTCTTGCCTCTTCCTTTGAAGCGCACTCTGCTAGTCCCAGGGCAGTATTTAGTCACCAACTGTGAGTGACGTCATCCCCTCATATGTCATCCTACACATCCACTTCAGAGAACACACTGGAGAGGTATAATATTTCCCATAGGGTCAGGTCAAGGGAAAAGCTGCTTCCTGCACTGATAGGTTTGAATGATGCAAAGCAGGTCAAGTTAAAGAAAGATCTTTTCTGTGAAATTCAAAGGCAAAAGAAGAGTTCAAATTGAATCTTTGACAGACATTGCTTTTAAAGAGACCTATCACCAAAGCGTGCTGCTCTCCAGGTGATTTCACATATATTTTTAATGCAATTCATGTCAGTATTGACACTGTGTTTTGACAGTAAGAGGAATTAAAATGATCCTGAGCACCTCAGGTGGCTCTATTGACACATCAGATTATGCTTAATGTTTCACCGGCAAAGCAAAGAGAAGCAAAGGACTCTCGTGACTGGTTATTAAAGCTTTATCCCAGCCAGGACATTGTACCTTGCAAGGAAGGAACAGTTCAAATAGAATCTGAAGGCTTTTAATGTAAAAAAGACTCTGTACCTTTTAAAGGCTATGTTCATTCTTCTCAGAAGAAATATACAAAAATTGGAGTTTTCCGAAGGACTTAGAATGTCCTCTCTCAGAATTCCCTGGTTCCAGAAGCCCAAGCTACAGGGGTGTGAGCACAGCAGGCTCCAGGCCTGAAGGTGCCATGGTCCACCTAGATGATGCCAGAGGGTCTGGGTCTGGCCTCTCCACAAGGAATATCAAAGTCAGGCCTCTGAAGTGTCCGTGTCTTCCTGGACTATGAAAACTCATGCAATGCTAAATCTAATCATTCAGAAGGGGCTAATAGAGAAGACCATTGGTGCAATTTGTTAAAAAAAAATACTCTTATGTCTGAATTTGGGAGGAAAAGGTACAAAGAGCACTACAGACTATATGTTCCTAAGAGTTACTTTTCTCTTCCAAGACACAAACACATCTAGCTAGACTCTACCAGGAAGATTGGCCATTATATTTTATAGTTTTTCACTTTATGTATTTACTTGTTTTAATTGACTACAGAATATGTATAAATTTGCTGCTTCTGACATGACATGGTGGACGATGTAGACATTGTGGAATGTTGGGTATTTTGTTTAAGTTGGAAACCAAGACTAGCCATCTTAGTATTTATTCATGGATTTAAAAATTCCTTGTCCCTCTGCTGGGATACATTGGCATTCTGTATGTGTAGAAAACTTCGGGTTCCTAGACTTAACAAGAACTATAACAAAGCAGGAATTTGTTACTAGGAATAGACTTAGAGAAGGTATGTATAACCAACCATTCACTCTTCCTTTTGTTTCTCAGTGGTCACTGTGTGTTTGCATGCTGTTTGTCTAATTCAGTGCAGCTGGAGGACAGAAAGTACCTGCTCTTCCCTCAGACTAAGACTATAGGATTTCCAAAACATTTTTTTTTGTTGGTTTGTTTGTATAAAAATCTAAGTGGAAGAAAGCGGATGATTTGCCTTAAAAGACATATTTTACAGCTATCTGGGAAAAACAGGCCAGCTTGCCTAGTGCTGGGAATCACAAAGCGTTTTTCTTCTGAAAGCTTTAGAAATGCTTTTCACCAGACAGACGGGAGATTTAACGTGGACAGAAATAGATGGCGGAGCTCAGAGGGACTTACCTGTACGGCACGGCTCCTTGCCTCGTAGGCTAACACCTCCAGCTTTTCACAATGCCTGTCGGCTCTGACTCCCCTGCTGCCGACCAACACATGATGGCAAATGAGGACGTGCAAGGAAAAAGAGTCTAAGCGGGATCCGAATCAGCAGGACACAGGGCTGAGCCAAGCTCCATCACAGACTGCCTGCGAAGTCTGGCTTCTCCTGCAGGAAAATCAGGGTGGTGAACTCAAGCTTGAGTGTGGACAGAAAGAACAAATGACAGTGTCTGTGCTCAGGCTCAGAACACAAGGACAGTTTAGTTTTCCTTCCTGGAGCACATGCATGGCCTTCATAGGGACATCTTGAGGCTCTCCTTCCTGGTGTACATGCATGGCTTTGCTAGGCAAACCATGAAAGAATCCTGCACATAAAAGACCTTGCTTTTGCACATCCAAGTAAGAAACAACCTGCCAGTGATAACTTTCCATTGCTATACTTGAGCCACAGGTGCTTGCTATACGCAGTGTACTATATGAGCCTTAAATCCCCAGCAACATGCACTGGCCTCTGGCGAACTCCCCCAACATGGAATGCATTTTCGTTCCAACTGAGTAGAGTTCCTAAGAGGTTTTTCTTGACATGGTGTGGGTATCTAGCACTGTTCAGTCTCCATCTACAAAGGAAAACTGTGGTTTTGTTAATGCTTTTTATAACTCTTACATTACTAACTACTTCTGTATGAGTGAAACATGATGGTCTTTATAATCACCGAGAGGCAGCTTCTTCAGTGACCACTATGTGCAGCTTTATCGCTGACCAAGGTATCTACACAGCTGAACACACAGAACTCCACTGTACTACTCAGCACATCTGGGCCAATGCCTGTCTCTCCACTGCTTCCCCAACAGGCAGAATAATGAAGCCCTATGATCCATCACTAGCCTAGACTATGCTTCCTTGCACACTACCAACAAATAACTATTCAGTAAAAAGATTACACTGTATTTTTTAAATCTCTGGTAGCATGTGTTAAAACATAATCGCCTAAAAATAAGTATATAGCCATGTAAAAAGATATATTATAAGTATGTATAAGTGATACAATTTCTATATATTTAATAAAAGAAGTCTACATGATCTGATAGACTTCATATCTCTTTTAGAAGAAGACAGAGAAGGCAGAAGAGTAGGAAGAAGCTAGAAAAATGAAAACAGAAAGGAAAATAAGCTCATCATATCAAAAACTGGGAAAACTAAATAAAATCTCTTCAGATTTTGGGGGGTGCTACTTCCTCCATACCCACACAGGACCCTCTAATTGCTGTTGTTTCTCATTGTCCATGAGCTGCAAATCAAGTCTGAATTATATCAAATCTTTTTCAGCTCTTAGATCTACACATTGCCCAAATTCTCCCAAATGTAAGGGACTCCTCTGCAGTTTGTTTGGTTCGGCATTTCCCCAATCTAAGAGCAGTTTTGATTATTGCATCAATAGGTTCAATCAACAAATACATACTGAGAAACCACCAATGTACTCCAGGGACCTATCGCACAAAAGACACAGAATATAAAAAATTCTGTTCTTCTCAAGACTGAGACATCTACGTGGAAGAGGCAACAGAAAGATTGTAGCTGCCAGAGGTGGAGGACAGCTGCAAGGAATCAGCATTTTTTCAGACGGGACAGGAAGCATGCTCATAGGAACTCACAGAGACTGTGACAGCACCCGCAAGACCTACCCAAGCTCAAGCCAGACAAAAGACTAGCATGGAGTAGGGGAAGTAGACACAAAATCACACCCATAGTTAAGAAGCTATTCACAATTGATAGCAACTAGGAGAGGGAAGATTTCTTTCCCTCTATGGAATGACATTGGGTATACTAACCACACTCCAGGGCAAGCTCTGTGGTCAGTAGTAGTTGATTAACACAAAAAACTTCACAGTGTGTGTGTGTGTGTGTGTGTGTGTGTGTGTGTGAGAGAGAGAGAGAGAGAGAGAGAGAGAGAGAGAATGTGAATGTGATGGTATCTTTTTGGCTTTTTTGTTTTGTTTTTGTTGAGGTATTTTTTATGAGAGAGAAAAGGGAAGTGGGGAAGAACATGGGAAAGCTGGAGGAGGGAAAAAATATGATCCAACTATATTTTATGAAACTGTCAACGAATAAATAAAAACATTTAAAAATTCTTTTAAATATGCTGTCCTTAAGTTTAGACAGCTTAGATATGTGAAGAAGAAATCAGTAACCAAATATATAATGGACAGATACAATGTTAACATTAAGTTCATGAAAGTAGACATGGAGAGTGAGCATAACTCAACCTAAGACACCACAGAGGGCTTCCTAAATGAACAACTAAGTTCATTGGTGGTGGGGGGGGGGGGGGATATCCAATTCCCAACTAGGTCTCAAATATGAAAACGTTTTCCCCAACAATGAAATAAAATATGCCCTGACAAGGATATACAAAACGGTGTTGTGTTTATGCAGTCAGTATGAAGAGCCCAGAACACAGCATAAAGGGAAGAGAATAGAGCAGCAAGAATCACAAAGAACTGATCCTAAAGTCGGCAAGAACAGTCAGCGAATCACATCCAGGCAAATACTGTAAACCCATCTACAGTTAGAGAGAGAGCTGTGGCTGCAAAGTAAAGCCAAAAGTAAAGTGAGCGTTGGCAATATCAAGGAGCCCACCACCTAGAAATATAGAAGTGACTAGACCTGAAAATTAGGCTGTAAAAACGTGGGGGAAATTGGAAAGAGACTTGAAAAGCTAGTTGGAACTCTTAGCTGTGGTAGGGATAGGAAAGATATCAGAAATGATGCTTAGGTCCCTATTGTTGGTCAGTTCATGCTTTCAGGAACCCATTAAGAACTGGGTTAATGTGACCAAAATACATCATATACCAGCATGAAAAATGTCCTGAAGAAAACATGATTTTTAAAGCAATAATATAGTGGTCAACTATGGTTAGTATCAGTGTTGTAAGCATTGCTGTGCATCAAGAAGAAGGTGCTTTACATGAGTTTAAAAAAAAAATTAAATAAAAAAAAAAAAGCCTGGTCTGATAGCAAAGCCAGGACATGCTGCCAAGAAACTGAGGAGGAAGGAGCGTTACTTCTCTGTTTACCAAACGCCCACATATAATTATAAAGTAGCTTTGTGTCCTTCTCACTGCGTCTTATCTTTTCCAGATAACTATCAAAAATAATCATTTATATTCACAATACAGAAGCAGCGAGGCAGAACGTGTGGAGTCCCTGGCACATCAGTTCGGGGATGCATATAACGCCTTTCTCTGGAACAAAATAGGCACAGCTCTTTCCACTCCTTCAGGTTCAGGCTGACAGTGTGGAGAATCTACTCCAAACTGCAAATTATTTTGAATTGGACACACATGCCACGCATTTGTGGCAGCCTAGCATTTGGCACTTATCACGTGCTCCGTCAACAAATTCAGGAGAAAATGACTTTTCTCCCTTCAGGCAGTACACTACAGAAAACCCACGATGACAGCCCTTCTCTGGTATTATGTTTTGTGGGAGGAGAGAAGTTCATTTCAAATTAATTTATGATCTGTGAAAAAGAAGCTGAAAACAAGCCTCGCTGCACCTGGAAGCACCGCTCCCTTGCAAAATCCATTTGAGGGGCTCTCAGGTCCCATCATGATGCTCCCTCCTCCTGGGCCAGCCATCCAGTGTCAGCTCCTGGCATTGAGAACCATGGAATCCATTTAGAGAGTCGAAGATGCCCATTACCTAGGGTAACAGGCTTGTAAAAGTAACATTAAAGGGCATTGCAGTGTGTACCATGTGTGAGGAATCTCAGTCTGCCACAGGTATCGCTGCGACGACTGTGCATGTTTTTGAGAAATGAACTAAGCCTCTTTCTTTTAGGAGAGCCTCTTTTCTCCTTACTGGAGCCTAGGCAAAGCAGTAGCAAGCTTTTTGCCCAGTTTTGCAGTAAAGCAACATTTGTCGATAACCAATTGGTCCTATTTGATCCAGAGCTTACACACACATACAAGAAGACTTTGTTACAACCACCAGACGTGTCAGGCCCTGATGAAAGTTGTTTTTCCTGCAGGGCTCATGGATCCATATCTATTTTGCTGTTCCCCGCTTGCCTCATAACTCAGCTCTGAAGCTTGACTTCAGAGCGTGTTTCTGGCTGACACCCACGTTTGACTGACAATAGTACTATCGCTCACAATTGCAAGGCAATTTTTTCCAACTTTATAAACTTTTACTAAGACTCAAAGCAACTCATGCCCACTATGTCTCAACCAAAGTTATATTAATTAGTACAGGAAAAAGAAAAAATGGAAGATTTTGGCATCAGACACCATTATCCATTTTTAGGATTTTTTTTGGTCAGTGTTTTATTGACAGATTGTCTTGGATCTGTTACAAAAAAAAAAAGAGAAGTACTTGATCAGATTTCCTCTCTAAGGAGGGGAGTGGTGTTCTTATGGATTTCAGAGGATCTTTCCATATGTGCTTGTAAATAGTTGCTTTTGGAGCTATGGGAGTCAAGTCAGAGATGGGAAAGGAACAGAAGTCTAGGTACTGGTGTGATCTACAGAGATGGATGCTGAAGGAGACTAACTCTTGGGGGATATCGACTCAGACAGTAGTACCATAGTCTTTAATGGCTACATGATTTAAACATTAAGAGAATTACGTATGAAAATCACCACGCCAGGATCCACACACACCTGCCTCAGGTTATGCACTAAGACAGTCCAGCCATAGTAAACCTGACATGTCAGCCACGCAAGAGGCAGGTATGGAGATTAAGCAGGAGTACTCAAAACTACAAAGAGACAGCATTTTGAACAATGTCTTTAGCGACAGAACGTGATGAGGAAGAAATCATCTGCCCCATCCAAGAACTTAGTTTTTCTACAAGTTCCCCCAGCAAACTCCATAGGACAACCCTCAACTCAGGGGAAGACTTCAGGGCCAACTTATCCAATCAAATAGCACCCGTTGACTAAACCTTATTACTGGGAACGGGGTGCCGGAGGTAGGGAGACTACATGATTTTAAATGAATACTGTCCTCTATTTTAGATCAATTCTATAAATTCTGTGTATGGTGTTCATACAGCTGATTCCAAATCCTCATTTTTAGAGACACATGTGAAGTCCTATTTGAGGTTGTTACCTAAAACCACTTTTGACTTAACTAGGATGCAGATGAGTGTTCAAGTTTATGAGATTCACAAATGTAAGCCGACATGTCCTATGGAGTCAGTTGCATCTTAATGATGTACGTTAGCCAGTCCCTAAAAGTATTCTACCAAGGGTGAGAAGTGAGTTTTTAAAATACACATTCTGTTCAAGACCAGCCTGGTCTACAAGAGCTAGTTCCAGGACAGGCTCCAAAACCACAGAGAAACCCTGTCTCAAAAAAAAAAAAAAAAAAACTAAATAAATAAATAAATAAATAAATAAATAAAAAATACACATTCTGTATCTTCCGAGTGAAAAGTTTTGACTCGGAGCACTGACAGACTACTTCTTATAATGTTGGCCTTAAATTCTTCTCTCTGATTGCAAATAGTTCCAGTTATTGCAGCTGCACTACTTTAAATTGATGATGATGCTTTGGCAACAAAGCCTAGCTCTTAAGAGCTTCCTGTTGCTTTGGACTTTTTCTATCATTTTTATTTTCAATTGTGAGGAACAAGAGAGCATCAAAGAATTCTTCAGGGCATTTTAAAGATCTATTAGAGACTTTCAGGGTTGACTCCACTAGTCTTCCGACAATTGTCAAAGCAAGATTTGTTTTAGGCTTTTCTGATTTTTTTTTTTTCTGGTTTGTATCACTGATGCAGAGAAATACGATTTAGTATATCACATAGGATTTTATGGTCAAATGAATATCAAGGAAGACAGATATTGAAGGAAGTATTAACAGAAATGCTTCTCTTTATCAGTGAATGTTCCAGAGGAAAATAACGCTGAAAACTGTAACATTATTGGTATTTCAACCAATTTCTTACTAATGAAATTTAAAAACATTTCTACAAAACTAACGTGCGGGTACTTAGAATATTTCTTAATGTTGTTTTAAACCAGCCAAACAAATTTACATAAAGAAACATTGTATAGCCATTTAGTGATAAAATCATTCTAAAAGAATCCCCACTCTTTGTTTTCTCATACGGATATTTTGTTGAGGCATAACAATTGTGCATACGTATAGGATACATTGTTATTTCCAGTAATATATATATATATATATATATATATTCCAGTATTATATATATGTATATAATGTCATGATAAAAAGCAGGATAATTAGCATGTCCATGGTCTTAATCATTTATTGAGTCTTTATTATGCATTTAAATTCCTCTTTTCTAGATCTTTCAAATAGAAATCACTACTATTAGATTTGATCCACTGTGCAAGAGAATTCTAGAACTTTATATGTACCTAATTGTATCATGTTATCTTTTAACGAACTTCTCCCGGTCCCTTTTTTTTCCACAGGACCTGGCAATCACTGTTCTACTCAACAGCTATGAGATCCATGTCTTTAGATGTCCTATAACAAGACCATAGGGACTGAAGAGAGAGCTCAGTGGTTAAGAGCACCTGTTATTCTTGCATAAGATGCAGTTTCATTATCAATGTCCTCTACTCTCCTCCATGTTATCCTGAATAATGGGATTTTATATTTTTTATTACTGAATAATATTCTATTGTGTAGTCCATACCATCGTTTTTCATCCAGTCATCTATTAGTGGGTATGTAGATTAAATCTGTAGCCTGGCTATTTTGAATAAGGCTGCAATAAAAAATGAAGTAAAAATTTCTCTTCTCTGTGTTCATCTTATGTCCTTTCAAAATGTAACCAGTAGTGGGATGGATGAGTTATTTGCCAGTTGTATTTTCAATTTTTGGTAAATGTCCATATTGTTTTCTACAATGCCTAAATGCATTCCAACCATATGTGTATAAGAGCTCCTCTTTCTCTACATCTACTCCAGAATTTCTTACTTTTTGTCTTGTTTATAATAGCCATTCTCTCTGAGGGGGATGACAGCACAGTGTGCTTTTAATTTGTATTTCCCTGATGGTCAGTGAGACTGCATAGTTTCTCATATACATACTCACTATTTATGCCTCGTTTTATTTCAAAATGCTTTCTCCAGTCTTTCATCCACTTCACAAATGCATTGCTCATTTGTGAAGGTGCTTTGTTTAACTGGTTTGTCTTTTCTGCCTAATGGTTTTAGTTCCATATGGAATCTGCTGTCACTTGACTTCTGTTGATGACTCCATTTGCTGGGAAAGTTTTATTTTCTTATAATACTATCTTTCCTTTGTTACTTGAACTTCTAGGTTCATATTCAAAATGCTGTTGCCCAGACTGCCATGTAGCATTTCTCTGACGTTTTCTGGTACTCTCCTTTAACCAAGTGAAAATCTGAGTCCAGGGCCACTGGAAGAATAACCTGTTCCGTGAGGGACAGTGTGCGGACAGTGCTGTCCACTGCTGGCATTGCAGCTGCTCAAGATCAAGCAAGAAGTCCACAAAAGCAACAAGAACTTTCTGGAATGTCTGTTTGATCCTACAGATTTTGAGATCAGTGCCCAGGTTCTCAAACGACCTCAGCGGCAATAGATAAGAGACAAATGTCATCTATTTAAACTATCTTTTTTTAAGGAAAGCAAAGCCTTTTGCAAATGACCATTAAGTCCTAGTGCTTATGACATGACTGTATACTCTGACACAACTTCAACTTTCTTTCCCCTTTTCACCTCAGCCCCTCTCTGTCTTCCACATTTCCCACATGGATCTGTCCACCTTTTCTGTCACTGTCCCCTCACTGGGTCTCTGGTCTTCTCATTTCTTAACATTCTCAGCTTTCATCTGCGTGTCCTTTTCTCATCTTCACACACACACACACACCTGCTGTGAGTATTCCCTGCTGAAAGGCAGGGCTCAATCTTCTTTAACCTAACCACCATCCCCCCAAAAATATAGCAAAGCCCATTCAAGTTATGAATTGAAATTATTTTCAATATTAATGGGATAAAAATTAAGACAAAGTATAATATTACTTTGAAGGAAAAATTTCAAAGAGCATTTTATAAAAGATGGAGGCATTACGCCATTGAAAAAGAGCTATTAGCACCATAGCTATACTATACATCTTGACCTTCCTGAAAACATCTTAATTCAGCTTTATGTGCAACGATTTGCCCATAGCCAGCACTTATGTTGACTGACTTCAGCAGAGCTGTCAACCACCATCAGGACTTCATAATTAAGTGGATGCCTACAAAGCATCATTATTTGCATGAAGGTAACAAAAGCAACCATCTTACCACTGAAAGAAGGTTATTGATTTCCTTTTGGTCAAGCACCTTCTATTATGACCATCAAATAGTCTTGAAATTTCCCAGCCCTACTTTGTTACAGGTACTACTAATGTCTGCAGATGCAGAAATAGAATAAACACATACATGGCATAAAGAAGCGATCATCTACATGTAGGTTTATCTGATGTCAACGCCCATGCATTTTCACTGCCCCACACTGCAGATGTGGCCTTAGAAACCATAGGGAGGGTTTGGATGAAGCTACAAAAGGAGTTAAAAGTAGGATCCCTTAGCCGGGCGATGGTGGCGCACGCCTTTAATCCCAGCACTCGGGAGGCAGAGGCAGGCGGATCTCTGTGAGTTCGAGACCAGCCTGGTCTACAGAGCTAGTTCCAGGACAGGCTCCAAAGCCACAGAGAAACCCTGTCTCGAAAAACCAAAAAAAAAAAAAAGTAGGATCCCTTATTACGGTCTGGAAATGAAGTGTACTCCAGAAAGATTCATGTTCTACAAGCTTGGCTGCGAGCTGATGGTTTTCAGAAAGTGACTGATCGTGAGAGCACTAACATCACCAATAGACTCATCCATTTATGACTGGAGAGATGAATGGGCTGTTTTGAGGTGGGACGTAGTTACAGGAAATAGGCTTCTGCTTGCTGGCAACCATTACGTGGGTAGCTTTGTTCCAGCACGCCTTCCTGCCATCTCAATGGACTGTCTCAGCAAGAACTCACAGCAGCATAGCCAGCCAACCACGGGCAAAAACTGTGAACCAAAATACATCTTTCTTCCCTTCCAACTCTCTCTACAAGCTGTTTTGCAGAACCGTATATTAACGAATAAATCCTTTAATTTTTTTGCAATTTCCATTTAATAATTTAGGTACTCTTTTTATTTATCTTTGCATGTATAAGGGTCTATCTAATAGATTTGTTCACAGTGTGCCTGTCATTCTCTTCTACTTGACTATGGGAAAACTATTTCCATGGAGCCAAGTGTACAAGTGTATGGGCATGAGTTACAACTTCCTCCTTATTTATTGTTTAAAACCATGACCTTGATCTGGCAAACAGTATGCTTCGTTAATAATAACTGCATTACCCTTCCCTAAACAAGACAACTACAGAGGTGACACTTGGTTTCTGCAGTGGAGACAGCAGATGGCTCTTCATGGCTCCCCACTGGCCAGGCCACAGAGTGAATTTGATGGCAGCCAGTTGCCTGCCCTCTCAGGATGAGGCTCACAAATACAGATGCTCATTGGGGAGAAAGCTGGATAAGAGAGGCCGAAAAATGACTGCCTAAAGGGGGGGGGGGGGAGCAAGCAGGAACCACGAATGAGGCCAAGACCGCAGGCTCACTTACAATTGGTTCATTTTACCAAATAATTACTGCATAGGACTAACGATCATTGATATACAATCTCTGTTATGGCATGGGACACAACATAACATTCAATCTGATGCTTGGGCTTCTCGCCCATAATAAAATGTATCGCATAATGAGACTAATTTCCTGCATAAAAAGAAGGTGAATAATTTTTATTTCCGGTGTAAATCATCACTATTAGTTCACAAGACGCGTTCTTTGTTCAGAAAAATAAGAAAGGAGGAAATATCAACTGGAACAGGGAGGATTGTACTATAGAGATACAGATGATGATCTTTGATGAAATCTCAGAGTTTAGAAAACATTATAACAATTATTTTGACTACAATGATCCAAACTCAAGACTTATAAGACAAAGAATCAACCTTTTTTTTCTTAATAAGTAAGTTTGAGTCCATTTAGTTAAAGAACTTACCTAATGTGTCACTGAGAGAAAACACAGCAGCTTCAAAACAAAGTCTACAGATGAAACCCATTAAATGCCACCCCAGCCGGCCAGCTTCTTACCATATAGTCTACCTTTGAAAACAGATCCATGGAGAACCAGCTCTCATATTTAATGCCCAGCTGACACCCTCATGACAGTCAAACAAGTCACCTCACATTTTGGCTTTGCACTGCCCCCACTGTAAACAAAGCCTTGCCCCTGCTATGCTAGAAACATACTGTTTGTTATCTTAATCATGAGCTTAGTAGCTGATAGCCTCCAGCTTATTTTTCCTAGCAAGGCTCTAGGACTTTCTATGCTAAACTGTCCCTTCTGTCATGTCATCTCTGCCCTTCACACTCTCTGCTCCAATCATCGTCGCCTCTTGGCTTTTTTCCAGTATTCTGAGGACCATGCTTTCTGCTTTAAGCAATTTTCCTCCAGGCCATCTCATGCTTATTCCTTTATTTCACTGTCCAATGCTGTTTCAGCAGAGGGCTCTTTTGGAAATCTTGTTTAAAATGACACCCTTCTTTTCCAACAGCAGTTTTCCCTGCCTTATTTTCTTCATAAAGCTGGGATGCTACTGTATATAACACATAGTCCTCGCCTTAATTTACAATATCATTATAGAAAGAGTGGTAACTCTCCCAAAATCCCTAAAATGAACTATTCAAATTTACCACCTCAGAATGTGACAAGGGTTGAACCATTAAAGGGGATGCTAAGTCGAGACATAACCAAATCTAAGTGGGGTCCTCATGATAAGGGACACCTGAACCTATAGGGCGGTTCGGAAAGAGGAGTCTTGTGAAAAGGCAGTGAATAAGTATCCATCTGCAAGTCAAGAATAAAGGCCTTGTCAGTAAGTTGCCTTTTTGTCTTAGTGACAGTGTCCTTTGCTTTACAGAAGCTTCTCAGTTTCAGGAGGTCCCATTTATTCAATGTTGCTCTTAATGTCTGTGCTGCTAGGGTTATACGTAGGAAGCGGTCTCCTGTGCCCATATGTCGTAGACTACTTCCCACTTTCTCTTCTCTCAGGTTCAGTGTGTTCAGATTGATATTGAGGTCTTTAATCCATTTGGACTTGAGTTTTGTGCATGATGATAGAAATGGATCTATTTTCATTCTTCTACAGGTTGACATCCAGTTATACCAGCACCATTTGTTGAAGATGCTTTCTTTCTTCAACCTACATCTGGCAATGGATGGAGATAGAGACAGAGACCCACATTGGAGCACCGGAATGCGCTCCCAAGGTCCAAATGAGGAGCAGAATGAGGGAGAACATGAGCAAGGAAGTCAGAAATGTGAGGAGTGCACCCACCCACTGAGACAGTGGGGCTGATCTATTGGGAGCTCACCAAGGCCAGCTGAACTGGGACTGAAAAAGCATGGGATAAAACTGGACTCTCTGAACATGTCAGACGATGAGGGCTGATGAGAAGCCAAGAACAATGGCACTGGGTTTTGATCCTACTGCATGTACTGGCTTTGTGGGTGTCTAGCCAGTTTTGATGCTCACCTTCCTAGACCTGGATGGAGGGGGGAGGACCTTGGACTTCCCACAGGGCAGGGAACCCTGACTGCTCTTTGGACTGGAGAGGGAGGGGGAGAGGAGTGAGAGGAAGGGGAGGGAAATGGGAGGCGGGGAGGAGGAATAAATTTTTAATTAAAATATAAAAAAGAAAAAAAGAAAAAAAAAGAATAAAGGCCTTGAGGAAAACAAACACATCAAGACATGATCTCGGAGTTTTAGTATCCAGAGCTTTGAGAGGATAACTGTTCTGTAAGCTTCCTGATGTGTCGTGATCCCTTGTGTCAGCCCAGACTAACCAGTGCAACAGCCTTTGCCTTCCACCAGAAAGAGATATCTCCAGAAGAGGAATTTTTGCCTGGGACACTGCTATAAGTGAGAGATAAATAACCGACATGTTGATGGTTTTTAAATTGTTGACTAAGTAATGACTAATTTCATAATTGCTTGAAGATCTCCGAATACTTTCAGTTTCCAAAATATTGTTTCCACGCTTGGGAACTCTTTTGTTAAGCAAAGATTTTCACGGTAATGGGAATTGACCAGCTCTGTGTTTTCATCGAGATTTGTAATGGAGCCACTAATGGATTGTGTCAGGACCAAGAACCTGAGGATCATAACATGTGCTAGAAGCAAGGCTGTCACACCGTGTTTGTTATTAGGAAAATTACAGAAAAACAACCTACAGCAAAAATCAATCAGGAATTAAAAGGATACGAGGCAACCTGCCTCCCACGCATGTCTTTGATAGTCAAGATCAGTTTACAGCTAATTGCTTCCAGCTCTTAGGTAGCTACATAACTATGGCTTCATCCCGACAAACAACTCATTCAAAGCGCTGCATGTTCCTCGGTTGTGTCAATATTGCCAATGCTTTTGTTCTCACATTAACAGGAAAATACAGGGGAGGAACAAATTGCCAACTAACACCTCAATTGATCATCCCAAAGTTCTCTTGATGGTCTCACCTGGCTCCTCCAGGTGCTCTGTCTTGCTGACTGTTCTGACCTGAGCAGTCAGGGTCAGACACTCTTGGTAGGTTAAAAGGAAGACCTGCTGGAGACTTGCAAAATCTTAAAAGAATGTAAGAGCTAGCTATATAACTAGTCTCCAAGATATGTTTGCTTGCTGCTTAAAGTCACCCAGACCTATAGAAATAGGATATATACAATACTCATTTCCATTTAGACTTGTATGAGCTTGGAGAAAAGTGACACTGGTGTAGACTTCTGAGAGGCCTCCGTTTTCTACTTAGCTCCTTTATACATCGTAATTCTTTGCTACAGAACAGGGAAAAATAGATGTGCCACATCCCAGCTATTCTGGAAAGCTATTTTTTTATTCTATCAGTATGAAAGATCCTCCAAAATCCCACAGGTTACATCAGAAAGTCAAAACTGACGGTGCTACATTGGTAAACTCAGTCAACACGAAGAGGTAAAACTTGCCTGGAGAATGTGAATTACTGGACTCAAATTCTTGGGATCTTGGCCCTGCCTCTTTTCTGTTTCTGTATCTGCTTTCTGTCCTTCATGGAGTAAAGTCCCACTGTCATGTTCTCCCACCACTTTGGTGGTCTGCCCAAGCAGCCATGGAATTAACACTCTGAAATCACAAACCAAATAGTTCTTTCTGCTTTTATCTTCTTCTCTAAGATGTTTTGATCAGAGAGTAGAACAGCTGCATTGATCAACCTTACAGACCAGGAAGTATTACCATGATTATTAAAACCCAGAGACAGAAATTGAAGTTAACCTGAAGGTCAGAAAAGGAAAACAGCCAGCCACTGGCTCTTACCTCTACCTCAGTCCAATATGGCGATCCTGTCTCCAAAAATCTCAGAATGAGACTGTGTTTGAGAGCTGTCTCCTTCTGTTTTATATTCCTCTCTGGTGCTGGGATTAAAGGCTTGTCCCACTACCGCCTGGTTTCTAGGGCAAACTAGTGTGATTATTGGGATTAAAAGTGTGTCACCACTGCCTGGTCTATAAGGCTGATCAATGTGGTTATTTTACTCTCTGAACTTCAGGCAAACTTTATTTATTAAAATACAAATGAACTATTACTACACTGGAGCTGAAATTTAGAAAGATCCCAAACTCAACCAAAACCATTCTGTAGGAGACATAGATCACATTCCAGCATGCCAGATTATAGCAGCGGAAGCTGTCACCTCTGGAACCCCATACTATTTTCCTATCCCTTAATATTTGCTTAGGTCAAATTTAGCAACTGTTCCTTAGAGAGGACATGTAAGCTAAATCCACTCATATACAGTAGTTGGAGGATGAAGATGGTACTTGGTACATTGCCAGAAACTGCTATATAGATAAGATGCTACCCAGGATTTAACAACTGTAAGGGTAGGAGAAAAGACTAGCTAGGAATGAAGCTCCCACACCAAAATTCAAGCAAAAAATGTAAAGAAATTACTGAAATACGAAAGGAGATAGTAAACAGAGAAACCACAAAACTATTATTTGGCTCCCATTTGCATATTACGGACAACTTTCACCAAATTATACCACATAGCTTTCAATTTGTCTTTAGGCAATGTCTTTTGCTCTGGTGTAAATTTTACTAATTTTATTTTTGCTGTTGTTGTTATAGGCAAATAAGTATCTTACACAACACCTACTACCAATTGTCATTAACCAACCATCTATTCATCTTGAAACAGTTTTCTCATGATTGACTCAATAATTTAGGTTACAAAACGAACACCAACAAACTTCAGAATCTCTACATCTGCTGCCCTATACAAAGTCAAATATGCTATCAAACACAATAATAAGTGTTTACAAAATTACCAGTATCTGTGAGTCCTGGCACCACACATGAAAGTCTAATCCTAGGAGATCCAAAGTTTGGAAAAACAAAAGAAACTTGATCAAGATCTCTTGGTAGTCAGTAGTAGATGTAATTTGCCCAGCCATCTATCACCTATTTCTCAGCCCAAAAGTAGCAATGAAAAGAGAGAGACTCTCTTGTATCGCCTGAGGTTGTCACCCACTATATATTCACCCAGAAAAAAATCCAGAAAAGTTCTTCAGTTATGTAAGTTAGTAAATTCTATTTTCAGCTAAAGCCAATTTGAATTCCGTTTTGGTCAATGTAATAAAAATACATCCAAAATGTGACCCAAGAATGCTCCATATTTTCGGGAATTCTTTGCAGCACATCCTGATACCATTCCACTAGAGTCAACACTACCAATCATATTCATTTTCTAAACCATAAGTGAAAAAATTCAACGTTAAAAATATTTTCTAATCTGAAACAAACTGGAATGACAATTGCTCCGGCTTTATGATGACGAAAAGTTCTGTCCAAAACTGGCCCCCTTAGTGTTCATGGTTCCATGTGCACTTCCAGCACGTTGCATGCTCCCCTTCTCCTTCTTAGCCCCTAAAACATCTTCTCTGTAGAAGGAGCTGCCGGCCACTTCCCGCCACCCAGCTAGCTTTACCCAAAATAATTACACGCAAATTGTATTCTTTTAAATACTGCCTGGCCCATTATCTGTAGCCTCTTACTGGCTAACTCGCACATCTGGATTAACCCATTTCTAATAATCTGTGTAGCACCACATGGTGGTGGCTTACCAGGAAGGATTCTAGCCTGCTTCCATCTCGGAGAGGAGAGCTATGGTGTCTGCCTGAGGCGTCTGACCTCACTGCCTTCTTCCTCCCAGCCTTCTGTTCTGTCTTCCCCACCTACCTATGTTCTGACCTATCAGGCCAAGCAGTTTTCTTTATTAATTAACCAATGAAACAACAGATAGATAGAAGACCCACCTACATCACTTCTCAGCTTAGTGAATGTTGGCTTGACTCTAGCTCATTGGGAATGGTGAAGTGTGACTCCAGACACCACGTCAGTAAAGACAACATCTTTCCCTTCTCCAGGGATGGTTTCTTGCCGTTGCTCCTACTCTCTTTCTCTCTCCTCTCTCTCTCATCTCCTTGCCTTTAAAATGCAATCATCATTTTATAAAGAAAGCTCAGGCTATGTGAAAATGCTGTGTTGATGTTATAACTAACAAGTCTTACTAGGTACCCTGATATCCTGATATTGGCCATATAACTGGGGGGGGGGAATCTTGTTATTGTTTCATTAGTGCTCTTAATCCATCCAGCTGAGGCTTGAGGCCCCAAACATTATAAAGCAGAGACAAATCATTCCACTATAGCCAGTCTGAATCCCTAACCCATAGGAACCATTGGACATAATAAATAATTGCCATCGTCTTAAAACACTATTTTGCACAGTAATATATTTTACAGACCAGTTGATGATCAATGTACACATCCCTGTCATAACTATCTTAATATGCTTGATGTTTAGGAGACATGAGGGTAGAGTTAAATATTCATCACCTGATCACTTAAATAGCTTCTTACCTTACCAGCTAACTCTCACTGTTTTTTCCCATAGGCCTCACCCTATGAAAAAAGTTGTTTTGCTTCCCAAGTTTATACATATATGTGTATGTATATATATGTATATTTATGCATATATATGTACATATATTATACATCAGTATATTTTCCTTTATCTTATTATATCCAATAACGTTGATCAGACTTACCATGCTGAAATTATATCTAATAAAATTCAAAACAAGACACATACCACCTATCAGAAATATTTGTGATATATGTATGTACACACACATGCATACACACATACATAAGTGTATATGTGTGTGTATATATATATATATATATATATATATATATATATAATCTCTAAGTACAAACCAAAAACCATTGACACAGATTTTTTAACCTCCTAGATTTAATAGCAAAAATTAAAGTGTTGTTTCCACCAATGAAGTTGTTGCACATTGCTTTGCTGGTTATTGTGATAACAGCATTGAGATATTTAATAACAAAATGCATATTTGCTATTTGTGGGCTATAAACAGTCTTCTTAGAGAAAGTAATTACCTTGTTCCTCGGGGGCAGCTTGACCTTTACAGACTACAGGGAAGCTGGCAGCAGAAATACCCCCATGACTACCCTGCAGAAAACACCACAGATGGGCTTTATAGGTATCTAGTGTGACTAGCAATGAAGGCATACCATCAAGTCAATGTTGATTGGAATGGTGTTGTCTACAAACCCAAAACCTACTACCCAGATTTTCTGGTCAAGCAGATACTTCAGTTCAGACAAACAACTAGTAACTTACCTTTCTAAAATCCAATAATTTTATTTGCCTGAATTGAGCAGTTATTTAAGTAAATAATCCACTCAAATCCACTAAAAGAGTATGAGTCTTTTAATTTTATTCTCCCATTACCTTTCTTACAAACCCTTTTCCTTACTGGACTGAGCTCCCAAGGTCCCAATGAGGAGCAGAAGGAGGGAGAACATGAGCAAAGAAGTCGGGACCATGAGGGGTGCACCCACCCACTGAGACAGTGGGGCTGATCTATTGGGAGCTCACCAAGGCCAGCTGGACTGGGACTGAAAAAGCATGGGATAAAACCGGACTCTCTGAACATGGTGAACAAAGAGGTCTGATGAGAAGCCAAGGACAATGGCACGGGGTTTTGATCCTACTTCATGTTCTGGCTTTGTGGGAGCCTAGCCAGTTTGGATGTTCACCTTCCTAGATATGGACAGAGGGGGGAGGACCTAGGACTTACCACAGGGCAGGGAACCCTGACTGCTCTTTGGACTGGAGAGGGAGGGGGAGAGGCGTGGGAGGAGGGGGAGAAGGATGGGAGGAGGGGGAGAATGGTGGGAGGAGGGGGAGGGAAATGGGAGGCTGGGAGGAGGTGGAAACTTGTTTTTTTTTCTTCCTTTTCTCAATAAAAAAAAAAGAAAAAAAAAAAAAACCTTTTCCTTGAAAGCTTTTCTTTTTCCCTGCATCAAATATCTACATAGCAATGTAACAATTGATGGGGATACGAAGCCAGCCAGAGCCTCGCTTCCCAGAGCTTATAGTTTAGCAGGTGATGTAGATGAAGGGGAGCCACCCAAAAGCATAGGAGGAGCCCACTCGATGTAACTGCATAGAACACAGTTCATATCCTCCACCGCTTTCTCCCCAAGTGTTATTTTGCCAGTCTTCCTATTAGGAAGAGCCAGCAACTTCTGAATCTTTTGTCTCTGGGTCTGTTCATGTGCCTTCCTTTAGTTAATGTCGCATTTGCCACCCTGATATAAATAGGACATTTACACGTGGGGCTCACATTGTTCAGTTCTGGTTGCAAGCCTAAAATGAGAATGTGAATAAGCTTAGGACAGTCATCTAGAAAGACCACAGGGAGGGTGATGCAATGGACAGCCTGTCAAACACCAGCCATGTAAATTGTTGACACCCTAGACCATCTATGCCCATTTATGACTCAGATGACTCAAGACAACATCCAGCAAGGTAGATGACTACATTTTCACACAACTCAGCCCAGCCCATACTGCTAACCCTTATGGTTATTACCAAACAAATGTTAGTATTTGAAGGCAGTAAGGTTTGGTGTGAATTGCTGCAATCTAAAAGAAGACTTAAAAATGAATGAAAAGAAAGCGTGATTTTGAAAATATTTGCTGGGCAAGACATATTGTCATTGGTCATTAAGCACTTAGAAGGCTTAAGTCAAAGGATCACAAATGTACAGCCAGCCTTGACTATATAAGAAAACCCTACAAGTCAGGGCACACCAAACAAAAAGAGAAAATAAATAACAAGACAAAGGCACTGGGGAAAAAATCTTAAATTACTAAGATGAACAAATAATATAATGACCAGATTTTAATCAGTGTCATGATTCTTCACAGATAAAGCAGGGGATCACGACAATGATCAATCAGTCTCTAAGGTGATTGAGTCTTCATGATTCTGTCCCCATGAGGCCAACAGAATATGGTAGAAATAATAAGAACCTTAAACTTGGTCAAGGCATTGCAGCTTCTATTGTAGTCTCAGCTCAGGCCAACCATAATGCCATAAGGTCACCATGGGAGACCAACAGAGAGTCCCAAGTTTAAGACAGAGGCTTCCCACCCACACAGAACCAATCAGCAGTCTTGCAAGGGACTAACTATAGAAAGAGAACTTACTGCTAGGCTGCTCTGCAAATTACTAACTCCAGACAGCTCCTGAGGGCAACCTAACAAAAGAGCCTGGGCCCAAGCTGTTCTGCTAAACACATCTAAATTCTTTTATTGTTGTTGCTGCTTGGTTTTCTTTTGTTTTGAGACAAGGTCTCATTGTGTAGCTATGGCTTGCCTGGAACTCTCTATATAGATCAGGCTGGCCTCCAACTTACTGAGATCTACCTGACTTTGTGTCCTGGACACTTCACAACCAAATTCTTGACCCACAAAAACTATGAGAGATGGGAATAAGACTTGCTTTCATAAATCACCAATCTGTGGAGTGATTTATTACTAAACCAAGTAACTAACATAAGAACCTGAGCATTTTTTATTTATAAATCCTGAGGATTGTACATTATATGACCCAGAACCAACTGCCCAGGGATAATACCCACAGTAGTCTGAGATCTCCCACATCAAGTAAAGGTCCCACAGATTAGCCCACATGCCAGTCTGATGGAGGTAAATACTCAAATGACTTTCCATCTTCCTGGGTCACTCTAGTTTGCATCAAGTTGATAAAAGGCTAATGAACACATATTACTTTCTAGGAATTGCTCCAAGAAAGCTGGTATTCTTGTTAATTCAGCAAGCAGAACCTGGTTGAAAGGATTATTTTTTTAAATGATTTTAATTCTAAAAAGCAATGTCTCTTTTGGTTATAAATAATTCAGTGATTGCCGGCAGATTGGGAAAGAGAGCACGGAGTTAGAGAAGTGCAGAGGCTTAGGGCTTGAGTGGCACTGGCTTGTGTCACTTGTGTCCCTCCTGCTGCTTCGGCACAACACATCAGAGAAGGATGCATAAAGTGTCTAAAAAAATAAATCCTTATAACAATGATAATTATACTGTAGCATGATAGACTCTTTCCCGAGAGTACAGAAAATCAATTAGGTGAATTTCTGACTGAGGCAGGAGGAGTACCTTCTGAGGGCAGAATATGAGCTGGGGTAGACTTTCAAGGTCTACCTGAGCCCCAAAACATCCTTTGAGCTCCCTAGTGTATGATTTCCTAACCCTCGAATTCTAGTGTGGGCTTGAGAGAACCATCTGGTTAAATCCCCCTTCCAGCTTCAGCTCTCTGTTCTTTGCTTTCCCACTATGCCAGACCATGGGGTCTGCATTAATGAATCAGTCAGCCTGCACCCCAATTTTCTCACCTAAAATAGAAGAGTAATTGAAAAGAAACCTCTTATCAAGAATCTTCCTCAGAAACTGATAGCTAATTTTTTATTTCAAACTAACATACAAATATTCATTCATTGTCTAATCTTTTGGATCTTTTTTAAGTGGCATGAAAATTTAAGTGTGATACAGAACAATCACTAGTAAAGTTTTTCATTTGCATCCTTCCTCAAATCTTTTGCTTATACCTTTGTCTCACAAATTATTTAGTTGTTTGTTTTTGTCTCAATTTTCCTGTATTAAATCTTTCTAAACAATGTAGTCTTAATAGAAATAGCAATTTTAATTTTTACATTTATATTTCATTGCTTTTCATAATCATAACGATGATTATCTAAGTTTGGTAATATGATCATCTGGCATGCACAGATTTGGAAACTCCTCAGCTAAGGTAACTGGAACAGAGTGTGCACCCTTGTAGGCAATGGGCCAATAGCCATACCAGGAAGAATCCATTTGCCCTGAGCACCAAAGGTACTCAATGGCAGTCAGTAAGCTCTCTGCAAATAACAGATATTATTACTTTGTGGATTAATGGAGCCTCAAACTGGGCTTCGTGACTCATACCTGTAAAATTAGCACTTGGGAGGCTGAGGACAGAAGATTCTTAAGTAGGGAGTTGCAAGTCAGCCTTGGATATAGAGTAAAAGTATGAAGAGAGAGGCAGGGGAGAGGGAAAGAAAAGGAAGGAAGAAAGGAAGGAAGGAAGGAAGGAAGGAAGGGAGAGGGACAAGAGAGGAAAGGAGGGAAAAGGAAAGAAAGAAAGAAAGAAAGAAAGAAAGAAAGAGGGAGGAAGGGAGGGAGGGAGGGAGGGAGGGAGGGAGGGAAGGAAGGAAAGAAAGAAAGGAAGAAAGAAAGAAAGAAAGAAAGAAAGGGAGAGGAAGGGACGGAGAAGGAAAATAAGAAAGAAAAGAATGAAGGAAGGGGAGGGAGGGAGGGAGAAAAAGAGAGAGAGAAGAGAGGGAGGGAATGAGGAAGGGAGGGGGGAGGAAGGGAGGGAATGAGGGAGGAATGGAAGAAGAAGATATCTGTGCCACAACGCCATTTCTAGGATGACCTTTAAAAGTCTAAAATACTTGAAGTTAATTGCCCTCGGCCTCCATCTAGTTTTGTATCTTTGGGAAGGAGCAATGGCTTTAATTTCTAACTTGATTACTAATACAATGGGGATAATAAATAATAATAAATAATGATTGAAAATCTGTGCTTTGGGTTGCTGCCTGTGTCTGCCATTGAGCAGATGTACAACTGGGAGTGAGTTGTTTAATCTCACTAATGCCCAGTTTTCTCGCTTGTAAAATGGCACTAATAATCACAACTACTTTCTGGGGTTGTTTTCTGAGTTTAATGATATAACATATGTGAAATAGTTAAACCCCGCAACTGGCAATTTGCAGACACTAAATAAATAGCAGTTGCTATCACTTTTGCGGGAGTTGGGAAAATGAAATCCGGCATAGCCGTAAAGTAGCTCACAAAGTTTCCAGCGAGAGTAGGCACTCCGTAACTGTGGCTATTGTTAACATTATTAAGTGTTAATTTGCTAAGACATGAGAAGTAGCTATTATTACCATTCTTTTCATGGATGAGACATTACAGAAGCATGACAACTTATCAAGGATGCAAATCTAGCCGTAGAAATAACCTCTACACTTAGAATCTGAAACTATTTTATATGATGCCTCAGCTGAAGAATTTACAGCCAAAAGGAAACACACACACACACACACACACACACACACAATCTTCAGCTTAACAATTGTGGGACATTTCATCATAAAAATGACATAAGACAGAATTTAGCCCTGAAGAAATTGTGGGGTCATGGGTATATTTTAATGCCCCCCAGAAAGCTTCGCTTTTATTTTTCTACATGTAGGTCCAGTGTAGTATGTACTACAGGCATGTCATTCCACCACCACCTGAAAGCGAAGTAGCCCCATCTCTCTGCAAGTCAGCCAGCACAGCACTTTCCTACGCTTCTTGCTAAACTACACAGTCCTGTGAAATAACTAATGAACATTTGGCTGAATTACTTTTGAAAACAGCAGCGTAAAAACTATTCTACATCCTCTCACTGAACTGAACTGGACTTAAACAGCACCACACAGACCAAGAAAAACAAAGACAATCCCAAATAAGCATTTCCTCAGGGGTTATCAAGGCTTTTTTTTAGGGGTTCAAGATATTTTAGACAATGATAGCTCTTTGGCTTTGACTTTCAACAATAGCCCTTTTAAAATGGGAAAGCAGTCTAAATTGTCTGTGTAATTTCCTAACCAGAGCTGAGAATGCGCACCCACATACAAACTATTCATCTCGCCGCTGTTTGCTGAGTCTAAGATTGATCCATCTGTCCAGTTTGTCTTCTTATCATTTCTCATAAATTGCTTACGTTAAGATCAGCCAATAGACACATGTCCCAAAATCCATTAGGCCCTGAAAGGAAAATATGTAATTAAGGACCACCTCCCTTTCCACTGTGGAAACTCTCTGCGGCATTTGGCAAAATTGTTGCTTTTAAGTTTGCTTTGTGAAGAAGGATTTGGTGACTCCTAACCCTCAAGGGTTGTTCTCTGACCCATCACTTTTCTTCACCATCTGGCATGTTTACTTGAAGCAAACGCAGTAGGTCAGAGGGCAGAGCAGACATGTGGAGGGACAGCTTTGTCATAAAAGCAATAAAGAATGAGTGGGTGCTTCAGAATATCGTACTGTGCATTTTGTTCAGTCACCAAGCACAATGAGGTAAGGTTAGTCAGATGGCTAAACACAGAATCAGTCAGCTACCACGGAACCCAGCAGACGGGTAAAATGCAAGATGCCCAAGTTCAAAATCTTGAGTGTTTTTTCCTTTTCCATTTCTAGGAGATCGTTTTAATGCTTTGCTGGGCACATTGCAGCAATATGTTACACCAGACACAAGGGGGAAAGTGGCTTATAGGCTAAATTAAGCAGATTGATTATTCAGGAAGTGTTGATCACCCAATAATCCCCAAGCAACGAAATTAAAGATAGATGGAATAGAGTAAGGAACTAAAGATCAGAAAATCAATGTTTTCATATCCCAGGCCGATGTTGTAATGAGATAATGGTGATGAATTTTATTTGTTAATAATTGAGGCTTCTTTTAAAAAGAACAACACAGAAGTGGACAGTGACTTCAATTATTAACTCCAGATGGGGGACATGTGTATAAAGCCCCCAATTCATTACTTTATCCAAAAAATAAGGTTAATTTGGTAAAGCTGTGAAATATTCAGTACATAAATCCCTTCCCCAAACCCGAAGATTCATTTGGGAAGCACTACTATATTAGTTACTTGTTACTGTGAAGAAATACCCCGACAGAAGCAACATAATGGGGGAAAGATTTGTTTGAGCTCCCAATTTAAGAGAACATGATCCATCATGACAAGGAGTCCATGAAGGTGAGCAAGCACTGACAGTTGTCAAGGCATCCATGGGAGGCTGCTTGCTCATGTGTTAGCAACCAGGAAATAAAACTGGCAGAAGTGTTGGCTGGTGGTAAACCTCAATGCAGATCCCCTCAAGTCCACCTTCCAAACATCCTATAACCTCCCAAAATGGTACCACTAACGGGGAGCCAAGTGTTCAAACACATGAGCCTATAAGGGACAGTTTACATTTAAACTATGACTACTTCTGGCTTCCTTTACAGAGCTTGCTTGAATCCTAAAGATCTTTTAAATATTTATTTCTTCAGAACTCAGAATCATTGAAAAAGATTCCTTGTTGCGGTAAGACTTGTCTTATTACACAAGAAAAGAGAGATGAGACACATCCAGCTCTGCTAAGGTCACCATCTCATTCTCACTTCAAATGTTCATCCATTATCTTTGAACAACTCAGAAGTAAAATAGTCCTGGACCTGAAACTCACAAAAAATAAATTGTGTTTATAGCCATCTGTCAGGTGAAGAAGGAAATCACCACATGTCCTGAGCTGAGACTGATTAAAGGAAAGTTAGTCAGCTAAAGAAAATGAAAAGGGGATTTTCTTCCTCCAGAAAAAAAAATGTAATAAAACAAAGGGGAAAGATTAAAGGAGACCTCCCTCTTGCAGCATGATTGTCAGGGGAGAGTTCTCCACACTGTGAATAGGCTTTGATCCTGGAAGCTCTGCATTTTCAGGCTTTGCCAAGCTGGTAAAAGGGATGTCCCTTGTGGAAGTTTTTCTCATATGGGGCTTTTCAGAGAAAGAAGCCCTAGCTATCAAGATTTCTATTCCTTGCAACATTTCCCTTGAAAAATTCATAGCGCGGATCATAGCCATTCTCTTTACAATTCCAGATTCTCTATAAAGGGCAGCTATTTGCCCAAGTTTGTCCTTGCCAGTTTAGAATTGATCATACTATAGATAATTTATAGGCAGGCATGGAGATCATACTAATGTATCCACTTACAGCAAAGATGGGATACCCAGGCTTCTTTTGAAGAAAAAAAGCCTTCTGGTGAAGTTTCCCCATTCATATTTAATAAACTAGTTCAAGCAAGAAAGAGCAAGAAGAAGGAAGCTTTGGAAACAGAGAGAACATGTGTCTGACTAGAGGGGTGACCCTGGACAGAGCCCTCAATTGCTGTGACTCCCAGTTTCCCTTCTATGAAAGTGAAGATTGTACTATTCACCTTTCAGGATTGCCAGGAAAATGAACTGAGATAATGTGGGTCAAAATTCTCAGCTCAGGGCACTCAGAAAACTCTACTTACTATCATTACACTTTCATTAAAAAAAAAAGGCTGTTCATTGAGAAAATATGATTTCCCTCAATAATGAAAACCGAAAGCCCAGGACAACTTACCCCCTCACTATATTTAAATCTGATGCTCTGTCAAGTAACTTTTCTGTGTGCTCAGAAAACATGTGTTGCCAGAATTTCCCCTACATCACGTGTAAGCTTTTCCATGAAACACTCTTCTTTGGGTAATAATTCTACTGTTTTCATAGGGTAAGCTGAGGCTCGGGCAGAGAAGAGTCATGGGACCTAGAACCCAAAGGAAGGCTTAGGAAGAAATTACTTCAAATGTCTTTCTTAGTAAAGGAAATAGGGTTTGATATAAAAAAGAAAAAAAGAAAGAGAAAGAGAGAAAGAAAGAAAGAGAAAAAGAAAGAAAAATATCCATGCAGTGGGAATCAAAGGTACAAACTTGATATCAGCCCATATAAATCAATATTTAGAATCTGGAATTTTGAAAGCATGTCTTTTATTTGGTGAAGAATGACAGAGGATAGAGAATATCTTGCCTCTTTTTGAAAGCGGTAGCATCTTCACATGAACTTCTTAATCATTACTCCTGTGTAGGAGCTCTGAGGAGTCAAGGCATCTTTCTGCTGTCATTCAGTGCATACGGCATGGACAGACATGGCCTTCGGTCCAAGGCCAGTCTGCCTTACCAGTTGAGTAGCTCAGCACCAGTTCACTCCAGTTTGAGTGTGATGTGTTTTTCAAAGCTCATGTGACTTCAAAGCTTGGCTGTCCACACTGTGATTCTGGTGGATGGTGAACACACTGAAGAGCTGGGGCCTAAGGGACTTTGAGGTCATTTGTGGTCTCTCCTCAAGTGGAACCATGAGATATTATTCTCTTCATTGTCTCACTTCCCAGGCTTGAAGGAAGAAGCCTTCTCCACCTCCCACTGCCATGTGGACCTGCAATGACCTCAAAGCAATTATCTCAACCAGGGAGGAACTGAAACTGTGGAAAGAAACAATATTGCCTCTTTTTATGATGATTGTCACAGACACTTTGTTACAGTAATAGAAAGTTACCCACCTTTTTACCATCTTCAATCTTGCTTTTCAGAAAATGAGGAAATTGCACCTACCTTGTAAAGTTTGGTGACAATAAGATGAATGACAGAGGGAGAAGAGAGAGAGAGAGAGAGAGAGAGAGAGAGAGGGAGGGAGACTGGGGTTTGAGTCTAAGAGAGGTAAGCCAACATTAATTGGAATGGCAAACACAGAACATATCAAATTACCTGGTGTACCAAAATCACTTTTACCATCTAACCCCAGTCTATGACCCCTTCCTTGCCAGACTTCTGTGCATTGGTTTCTCTTTCTTCTTCCTTTCCCGAAGCTATTCCTCCATGTTTCTATATGAACTAACTAATTTAAATGTAATAACTAGACTTTGAAAAGAAGGAACAGCTGTGCAATGGTGATGCACACCTTTAATCCCAGTACTAGGGAGGCAAGGACAGGCAGATCTTGAAGTCTGTGGCCAGCCTGATCAACAAAGCAAGTTCCAGGACAGCCAGGGCTACACAGAAAAACCCTGCCTCCAAAAACAAACAAAAAAAAATCAAAAAAGAAAAGGAAGGAAGGAGGGAGGGAGGGAGGGAGGATGGAAGGAAGGAAGGAAGGAAGGAAGGAAGGAAGGAAGGAAGGAAAAGAAGAAGGCAGAACTGTGTCCGGAGTTATAATTGAAGCTACTGAAGCAGAGAACCATGATAAAAGCTTCTGAAAGTTCCACAGATTCAAAGACTGGAAATGTTTTCTAGGAGTATGGCCTCTCATAGAAGGTGAATGAATACAAGAAGCATATGAGCATATTTCCTGTATTACAGGTGGGGGTCAGAAATACATAACACAGTCAGACAAGTGAACTCTCAAGGAGGCAAGAAGGAAACTGACTCAAAAAAACTGTTGACTTTTCTGAGTTTCATTAAATTGAATCTACTCTCTTTCCAAAAATTTTACTGGTCATACTACACACACAGACACACACACACAAACACACAAAATGGACTGCTGAAAAATAAGTATGAATTCAGCTTCTCTGCCAGCAAGCAAGAGAAGGAGCAGAGGGCTGAACACCAGCTAACTTCCTTACATACAAAGAATGTAGGTCTTCTTAACATAACGGAAAGCAAATAAAAGAGCAGAGGTAAGTGGAAGAGATCACTGCTTTCCGTGAAAGGATGTGGAGGAGTGGACGCAGTGCCCACCCCTGACCAAGGAAAGTAGCTCAGTGTACACTGTAGAGTCAGATGCCCTCATTTCTCATTTTATCTGAGCTCCACCACAATGTATGTATCCTTGGATATATTCCTTAGTAGCAAATACTCTGATTTTTTTTTTCACCTATAAGTAGTAAAATTAGCAAATACATAAAGCTGCTATTAGTTTATATAACTTTAACTTAAATAGGTATGACTATACAGACAGACACATACATGCATACATACATACATACATACATACATGGATGATAGATAGACACAGATACATAGATTAGGGAGATAGAGGGAGAAAGAAAGGAAGAAAGACAGAAAGAAGGAAGGAAAAGAAGCAAGGAAGGAAGGAAGGAAGGAAGGAAAAAAGAAAGAAAGAAAGAAAGAAAGAAAGAAAGAAAGAAAAAAGATTGATTTCCCATGGAATCTGGTGTTTCACTTTCGTTCGGTAAAAACTGGTTCAGAATTTCCTCTCTAAAGAAAGATGTCCAAAGTGTCCATGAGGTTGGATAAACCCATGGACCCACAGTTTGAACAGTGCTATAGTTCATTTTAAACTTCATGAGAAGAAAAAAACAATATTTAATGTTATTACCAGCTGTGTTAGCTGCGGTCTCTGGTATGATGACAGAAATCAGTTAGAGGGAGGAAGGATTTCCTTGAGCACACAACTGTGAGAGCCCCTCCTGTGGATGGCAGTGGGAGCATGAAGGAGCTTACTCTTAGCAGCAGGATGCAGAGAGGACAGGAGTCAGAAACATGGCGAGGCTACACCCACTTAGACCCAAGTGTCTACAACCTACCTCCTCCAGATAAGGCCCCACTTTCTGAGGGTTCTAAAACTTCCCAAAACAGTATCGCCAGTTGGGCCACCAGTAATTCTGAATAGCAAGATGAAATATAGGACATTTCACATTCAAACTGAAAACCAGTGATTTCTCAATGAAGTGGTGTAAGATACATGCATGCTAATCTTAAAAGTGATATTGTTCACTTTTAAGGTGGCAACTTATATTGTTTTTACATTAATTCATGATTTTATACATTTCTCAATTTCCCACGATGCATAAACACTATTATTAAAGGAAATAGATGTGAGATAGCCTAGGATCAATAAATATGTATTGATCATTTCCTGTCTAGCAGGTCCTAGGTGGGATAAGTTACATTTAGCTCAATAGGACTTTCTTCCTGGCACCCGTCATAAGTGCTTATGGGAAAGGCATCTAGCAATAACAAAAAGACCAGCTATTGTCATTTCTTCATATTTATATAGGTTTCCTAATTTCTCTCATTTCTGAAGTGTTGTTATAAGTATAAGCATCTCCCACTTTTTTATGAATGGATATTTATTTCAAATAAAGATTTATATATGTGCATTCACAGAGATTAAGTATGTACAGTAACTGAGGTGCTTATGACCCTTGTAGATGATACTAATTCATACAAGAGACCTAACCGTAGAAAAACAATGTCCCACTTTGTAGAGGAAAATGTTGAGACCCAGAGAGTCTGGAACTTTTAGCATCCAGGTTCCCCTGTCCCCAGGTGTCTGTCAACATGTATTTCCATTTCAACAAACGATCAAGCATGTAGCTGTTTCCCTAAGCAGGGTACACCTATAAAACCGCACAGGCTGTTTGGTAGACCACAAGGTTTTTTAACAGCATCCCATATTTCTGTTTTGAGTCTCTTGCCGCTTGGGTAAACATTGTACTTCTCATTGGATATACTGTAAGTCATTAAAGTCAGTAAATAGCAGAAATGAATAAAACAGCAACTTAGATATTTTTAACACCTCGGAGTTAAAACCACTTTGCAGTGGGGAAGAAGAACAGATGCCCGCTTCTAAATGTGAGAGCCACCAACTGGGAATTTGCTAGTTGTAACTGCTGCCATCTGTTTTCCACTGTTCTTTTTACCTGCCTTTCCCAGACTTAGTATTTGAATTCCGGGCCATGGTTTCTTCATATGGGCAGGGAGGAGTGGGAGGGATCCAAATTTGAAAATTTTCCAGGTCTCCCTCCTGCCTTAAATCAAAGGTAACATCTCAGGGGGTGGGGAGATCATGAGTGCCATTATTCAACCACTGCCTTTTATCCTTCCACCCATTCTTTGTATTCCCATCTCTATATATGCATTTCTTCTACTTAATCAACTTCCTGCTTTTCCTAAGGGCTTCACGGAAATGCCTCTCTGATGCCAATTAGGGCTCTGCTGTGTGAATTAGCTTCTTCCCTGACTGAATAAATAATTTTAGGCAAGCCATATATGCACGCAGAAGTTACTTTATCAGCATTCACCTTGTATTCAGCACTAGTGTTGTGGGCTTTTCTTCTAGAACCAATGCTGAGGGAGAATGTTACTTGTACCAAGGGGAAGCATATAAAATAGACAGGTTAATAGGACTGTGAAGGCCAATGAGAGCCTGTTCCAGTTCAGCCTGTGCCTTCAAGTAGAATTTCCCTAACTATACAAGAAGGAGACAATCTGCCCTTCTCTCTCAGGAACATCTGTAGGGGAGGTTTCTCCACGTTTGATTGTAATTTGGTGTGGCATATGTGCCCGTGCATCTAACTCCCAGCTAAAGGCCAACAATGAGTTACAATAATCGGCCACCCTGCCAATGAACCTGCTTCTTAAATCAGCATATTAAAAGCAGCCTTCTCACTTTTCCAGAAGAAAAGGCTCAAGGAGGAACGCAGCCAGTTAGGGACACAACACTAAATGCCAAATCCTTTGCCTGGAAGCCAGCGTGAAAAAGAGATGATTCAGATGGCTGAGCCATGGCTACGAAACTTCGGTTTCATTTGAGAATAAGAAATAGAGAAAGGAGGAGAGGCTGTCAATATGACCAACTAAAATGTCATGTCAAAAGCCAAACCTAACCAAACACCAACCAAAACAAGCAACCTAATCCCCATTATGTTATAGGCAAAGAGTTTTTAACTAGGTAAGCTTTACAAAGAGCAAAATACAGATAGCAACACAGCTTGGGCTAATTTAGAAGGAGTTTCGAGTTTACCACGAGCCTCCAAAGAGCTGCAGAAATCTGAAGGTTATCAGAAAAGGTACGTGTGACCAGGGATCTTACAGATTGAGAAACGTATGAGGAATGTGGGGTCCGACTCTCCAGTTCCAAACCTAGACCAGTAAAGCATGTGTGTCCACCTACAGCACATCAACATTATAACAGCATTGACTCACATACTCGGATGAGAGGCCAGACCATTCTAGGTACCAAAGACGCCATCATTTTGTATTTGTTCTACCTTATCCTATTAGGCACCATGGTATCTGAGTGACCTCAAGATTAGGATATCAAACCAGACTATCACAAGTCAGGTCTCCCCAGAAACTAACCCTTACTAGGAATTTTAAAGATCCAGGTAGTGGGGGAAGGACAGCAGACAAAGGATGGGCCCTTCGGGCCACTCCTCCCTCATTGTGCATGGCCTCTGATTGGAGCAACAGATGAGACTTAGAAGTACTGCTTCACAGATACCTTCTAGGGTCCAGCCTCAGCTTGGCTTCAAGTCCTGCAGTGGGGAAGGGGCATCGGGGCAAGGAAAACTTCTGACCACAAGGTGGATTGCACTCAAGTGACTCCAAATAACTCAGGGAGTCTTTATTTATGCTTAAAGGGTTTTCCTTACCAGGAGTACATGAACAGCTTTGTTATCAGCTTCTATATTTGACATTGAGAAATATATCACAATTTAAAGAAAACATCATGATAATTATGAAAGCCCCATTGTTCCCTTTATACTTACCCAACTTCATCTTCCCACCCCCTGTATAACCTTCTTTTAGACAAAGAGTTCAGTATTTTGGAGGCTAACTAAGTATCGAGCCAGACACACACTGCTCTGGCAGAACTCATGTCAGCTGGCAGCTGCTTGTGGTTACAAAGTTAAAAAGTAATAGACATGGTCACAACGCTTTAAGAACAACAATATTCAAACCCAGACAATTCTTTCCGGTCTGCAAGATGTTTTTATACAGTTCCCTTGTCTACAAGAGGGTCCCATGCCTCAATCTCTCTGTAAAAGGCAGACTCTGGTAAGGCACTCTTTCCCATCCCACTATACCATGCTTCTCCCTCCAATATAAGCTCCTGTGTGTGGTAGATGGATCTCTCTATCCCATAGTTTCCATTGCATAGTCCCATCAGAATATAGCAGCTCTTTCCATTGATTTTGTATGATTGGTGCCCAGGGAACTTACTCTCAACAGTTGGCACTATGTGTATTCCTGAGTCCTTTTCCCTATTCTCTGTCTGCATGCCCTACTCTCCTTTCCAGAACTGTGAGAAATGGTTAATGTTCCAAGTGTTGCTTTCTCATATGTCCCTAAATACCCCTATTGAGTAAGATAAACTACCAGGCTTAGGAGTTTTAGTTAGTAATTCTAGGTAAGAGATTTGAGAAGCATTAGCCTCCCTATTGAATCTTAAGGGGAAATATTTAAAAAGAATAGAATTTCCAGGGATAATTACAGCTATTGAATGTGTGACTGACAAAATAAAAGTAAAAACCACCCAAAGAATCAGCAATATAATGAGAGAGAGAAAAGCCTTTAAGATGCACGAACTTTGCAGATTTCTATGCTGTACTGTGGACTACTGGTCCTTGCCAAGTGAGAGTCTATTTCCACAGGTGCCTTACCCTGCAGAAACCATTGGAAAGATGGTCATATGCTGATCCAAGACTAGGCTGCACAGCTCCTGACAGACACCCAACTGCTCAGGAAAGATGTGAGTTCTGACACACCTGTATTTTATACCCTAGGCTACAGAACAAAAGACAACCACTGAGCCAATCACATATTTCCATGAATAAAGTTTCAGTAGGGCACTGCCAATCAAGCCTTTTGCCACATTGGTGTCTTTGATCCTGTTCTCCTTACAAAGCAGAGTTGGAGACTACAACAAATACCACTTTAAATCTATACCATATTCTGAGTAAATAAATGGTCAACTCCTTTCTGACAATATTATGTATCCCTGGTGACATTCTCCAGGGAGTCAAGTCTCATTTTCTAGGTTCTGTTTACTATAGATAATCCTTGGCTAAGGACATACTACTTAGGGCTAAGTACAGATCACAATTTTCCTCCTAGCAAATGTCATTATGCTGAAGATTAGACTAAATCATCCCCCTTCTTTCCCTTGGGAGCATCTCTTATCCCGGTAAAGGAAGCAAATGGATCTCATGCCAGATGCTACCGCCCCTCCCACTGCCGAAATGTCAATCAGATGTGGCCTCAAGGAAGAAATGAACATAAAGAGACACATTACACATGACAGTGATGTGGAGTGAATGTCATAACACAGACGTGTACTAGACACACAGAAACAGAGAAGGGATCAATAAATCTAGCTTGAGAAGGGAGAGATAACAATAAAGGAGGAATTAGGGAAGTCAAAGTTAAAATTTGAAAGGAGGAGCAAAGAAGAGAATTGCAGAGAGGGCACCATGCGTCCCTCACATACACACACACACACACACACACACACACACACACACAATTTGTATGTAAATAAATAGAAAGATAGGCAGATGATAAATAAGTACACATGCATACATATTGTGTCATAAAATTATACATACTCATAGGATTCATTGAATGAGAAGGAAACAGGGCTTGTATATATGTAATTTCAGAACTTGAAATAGTTGAACTCTCCAGGATGCTAAGAGCGACCAAGAGGGCAAAGATAAAGGAAACATTAGAAGTTCAAAGTGTAACTACAGAAGACAATTCTTGAGAGTAAACTTAGTTCTAGAAGATCTCTTTCTTTGCTGTCTTTTCTTTTCTTTCATTTCATTTCACTTACTCTCAATTTTGCATGACTCCAGTGGACACTAATAGATCTTAGAGGGTAAACATTACAAATTTGCCTCATAATGGGAGAAATGACAGGAAAGGGAATTAATTAAAGAGAAACCCATATCCCTCAGTTACCAAAGCCATCATCTACACTTAAATCAAGATCTTTCTATCCTAAAATGTCAAATTTATCTCTTTTGACTCTCTCTATTTTTAAGAGTCATGAGTTGCCATAAATTAACAAGAAAATTTCTGTGTTAATGGAATCGTTACTTTTTTAGTAAAATATTTCTATCACAAATTGAAGATCATAGACCATATTTGTAGTCACATTTTTTTTGGGGCCACCAGATTACAAATCACAGCACAGAGACTTATTATTAATTAGAAAATTTGGTCTTAGCTGAGGCTTGTCTCACTAACTCTTACAACTTAAATTAACTCCTTTATATTAATACATCTTCTGCCCACATTACATTAACTTTCTTCTACCCTGAACTTCCTGTTTCCTCTCCATGTCCCACTATCAAATCCAGCCTTTCTTCTTTCCAGTTTCTCTCTTCCTGGAAGTCCCACCTAAACCTCATGGCTACCTATTGACTTTCAGCTTTTTATTACACCAGTCACAGCAATACATCTTTAAACAGTGTACAAATACCCCACAACATTTCCCCTTTTTGTCTAAATACAAAGGGAGGACTATAACTCTAATACAATAAAACTATATCTCATAATCCTTTGGTTTTATTTTAACTCTTTAAAACTTTTAAGGTATAAATATTATCTCTAAATTTATAAGATTATTATTATATATGTTATTATTATATATTATATATAAACTTTCTGTTGTGGTTTTAATGGTCATATAGAGTACTAATTAACCTTATAAATAGGCTTCATCTCTCTTTCTGTTCATGATTTCAGGCCTGACTCTGAAGCAAGTAACTAGAAATTAAGCTTATATATTCCAGGTGCATTTACTAGATTGTGGTCCTATAACCCCTATCTGCTGCATATGACATTTAAAATGTTTGTGTGTTCTGCAGTGAACTGTGATTATTCCTACTTGTGACCTTTGAAATCTCCAAAAGGATGATGGGGCCCTATCACAATGATGAGCTTTGAACTACAAACTTCTAAGGACAACTCCAAAACAGTTACCTAAGATGATCCAGCCTTGTAGACTTCTCCAGTAGGGACTTCAGATAAGCCCTGCACTCTCACATCACACTGGACTGAAGAACAGCTAGTTCTCCCAGAATTCGACCATTATCTTAATTTTCTCAAGGGCTCCAAATATGACATCATCCCCAGACAGTACAAGGCAATTTTATGAACATGATGCTCACATTCTCAAGAAGTAGAATGGTTGGGTTTTTTGTCATTCAGTAAATTATGAATATTTATCATCATTTAGGGGGGTGGGCTGCAAATTATTATTGGTCATGGTAAGAGAAAAAACTAAGCAAGAGATGTTGGATTCAGGAATCTCTTTCTGGAAAAAAAGGGGAATATGGAAAGGATAAGAGCAAGGGTCAGATTATGGAATCTACTTTAAACTAAAAATCAACTATTAATCTCAAATATTTTACAATAGTATGGATTTTTGCATATTGATACAAATTAAGGGATATTTTTGTTAGAACATACCCTATTATGTTTCTACATTTGTTTAAGATATTTTTAATACAAATTTAAGATTATTTGTGTATATATATATATATATATATATTCTTGTTAAGGTATTGTACTTATGCAGCTCATTTTAAGATGTAATAATGTAAAGTTCTAGTTTGTCATTTAAGGGTATTATTACAAACTGTTTAGGATAATCAAGAAATATAGGCTAGTAGTTAGCCATCTATAACAATCAAACTTATATTTCTAGTAGGTATGTTTCCAAGGTTAAACAGATATATTTTAGATGGATTATCTTCAAACACTTCAGAGACATACAGAATATGGCATTTAATATATTTTCATAACATAAATTTATGTTTATGTTTATGACAGTGAGACACATCTGCTCTTGGCAGTACCAATTTACTTTCTAAAAAAAAAGCACCAAAAACTTTTATATTGAATTTTCTTTTAATGTGACAAAACTAGTAATTTTAGCAAGAAACTTCACTTCTCTTGACCGCTAACAATATGCTGTCCAAATTAAGCAAGGAAGACACAAATGAAGGCAACTGCTGAATTTTGCCAAGGCAAGGTAGGAACGTCATTCAAAATTTCTGTTTCATAGTAATGTCTGTCAGATACACTAGGCCTAAAGGACAAAGACAGATGTTATAACATTGCAGAGGAAACTTGGGTGATTGTCCAGGCAGCCAGATTTTTTTTATCATTTCTATAGTTTTGGAAATTGTTTGCTCTGCACTTTCTGTTTATGAGGTAATATTGTATTCTTCTCGGGTCCTTGAGGGTACATTTTATATTTCTCTGGTCCTTGATGGTGTTGAAGACTAGATAGTTATAGCATTTTCTTTGTTACCAGATTCAAAAAAGAAACTTACAAAAGAGATGTAACATTTATAAAGGTTGAAAGATATAAAAGCTTAAGTTGTTCATCTGAAAATATGCTTTAAGGTCTAAAAAGATATTTTTAGGATAGTAAAACATGTTATGACAAAACAAGGTTCAAGTATAAAACTTTGGACTCACTAATATAGGATAAAGATAATAGATACAGGAGATAGATAATACAGTACTTTCTCTAAATTTGCCAAATACAAATGGACTAAACATTGTCAATGTAATTCTTACCTAATAATTGTCCTTATTGTATATAGTTTTATTATGTTATAATTAAAACCTTTCCTTTTTATTTAGATAAAAAGGGGGAAATGTGGAATATTTATACATTGTGTAGAGATGTATTGTTGTGATTGGTATAATAAAGAGCTGAATGGCCAATAGCTAGGCAAGAGAGGATAGATGAGATCTCTAGGGAAAAGGAGGAAGAGGAGGAGGAATCTAGGCATATGGATTAGGCCAGCAAAATGCAAGGGAGACACTGAAGTATAGCAAGTCTTTCTCTGTCCCACCAACATCTCTTAAATAAGCACACTGATATTTAAAATATGAAAGCTTGGCCAGTAGCTTAGACTTGCTTATAACTAGCTCTTATAACTTCACCCACACCATTCAATTTACATTCTTTTATATGGCTTGGTTGCCTTTACTTGGGAATGCCCATGCTGATTGGACATCAGACTGGTGAATTCTGGCATCTCCACCCTTCTTCTTCCCAGTATCCTCTGGGCCTGGAAATCCTGCCTAGCTATTGTCCACTCATCTTCTTATTGAATTCATGAGTGACATGCCTTTACAGTGCACAAAAAGATTATTCTCCAACACTGAAGAGGTTGAACATGTGATGCAGAATAGAGGTAACTAAGTCATGAGGAAGAACACAGGTAAATTTAAGTTATGAGAGCTAGAGGGACAGGCCAATTAACACCCAAGCTTTCATAATTAATAATATCTCTGTGTCATTATTTGTGGCCTATTGGTCCTGACAAGAAAATACTGCTACACATCATTGTATTTTTTTAAAATTTTTTTTTAGTGAGAAAAGGAAAAAAAAAAAATTTCCGCCTCCTCCCAGCCTCCCATTTTCCTCCCCCTCCTCCCACTCTTCTCCCCCTACCCCCACTCCTCTCCCCCTCCCTCTCCAGTTCAAAGAGCAGTCAGGGTTCCCTGCCCTGTGAAAAGTTTAAGGTCCTCCCCACTCCGTCCATGTCTAGGAAGGTGAACATCCAAACTGGCTAGGCTCCCACAAAGCCAGAACATTAAGTAGGATCAAAACCCCGTGCCATTGTCCTTGGCTTCTCATCTGCCCTCATTGTTCGCCATGTTCAGAGAGTCCGGTTTTATCCCATGCTTTTTCAGTCCCAGTCCAGCTGGCCTTCGTGAGCTCCCAATAGATCAGCCCCACTGTCTCCGTGGGTGGGTGCACCCCTGTGGTCCTGACTTCCTTGCTCATGTTCTCCCTCCTTCCGCTCCTCATTGGGACCTTGGGAGCTCAGTCCAGTGCTCCAGTGTGGGTCTCTGTCTCTATCTCCATCCATCACCAGATGGAGGTTCTATGGTAATATGCAAGATATTCGTCAGTATTGCTATAGGATAGGGTCATTTCAGGTTCCCTATCCTCAGCTGCCCAAGGAACTAACTGGGGACATCGCCTTGGGCTCCTGGGAGCCACTCTAGGTTCAAGTCTCTTGCCAACCCTAAGGTGGCTCCCTTAACTAAGAATTGTGCTTCCGTGCTCTCCTATCCAACCTTCCTTTATCCCAATCATCCTGTTTCCCCAAGTTCCCCCCATCCTCCTCTTCTCCCTTTTCTCTCCCCATCTCCCCTTACCCCCATCCCACCCCACTCCCAAGATCCCAATTTTCTCCCCGGCAATTTTGTCTACTTTCCATAGCCAAGACACATCATTGTATTTACTTATTCGTAAAATAAAGCCCAAATAAATATATAAATTTCAAGGATTTTTAAGGGTGAAATTCAATAAACATTTACGATCAGTCCTGCTTTGTGCCATAATATTGAGACAATTCTTTTTAATCCAAGATTATTTTGAATTCCAGGTATATATCTCAGTCAACAAAGTAAATTTACATGGACTGCATTGTATGAATTTAGTCAATGGTGAAAAAAATAATAAAGATCAAAGACCTGATGAAGTCACTTTCTAAAAATCAATGTATCTCTTTGCAAAAAAAAAAAAAATGTTCCAGGCCTCTGCCCTCCTCTCCAACCATGTTGGCTTCATGCTTGAAAAAGGAACCAGAGGAAGTGGGGAGGAGACAATAAGAATCAGAAGAATGAGGAAGAGGAGGTCAGGAGGGGGAGACCAAGGATAATGATGTTACTAGGGTATCATTCCTCTTCCCCACCTCCATGATGATTTATCTTGGAACAGAGTTTCTAAGAAAAAAGTTTGTTGATAAATTTCATCTCAGGCTGTATCACAATGAAAAATAGGTAATGGCAACCATCTCAATAGGCAAGAAAACATATCCCACTGAGAGCGGATAATGGTTAGCTAGTAAAAAAAAAAAATTCTGGACCCACAGTTCCCTTCCTAGTACATAACTGGAGAGGCTTCGTGGACTAAGATAAAAGACCTCCCTTATCCATTAAATTCCATGTGGCTTGCCAAGCAACGAAATGACATCAAAAACAATCATATTTCTCTGATATTTTATATGGTGGATAAAACACCACCAACACACTCTTGACAGACTCTCCTAGAACTTAGAAGAAGTATCGCATCTTTCCTACTTCAATGACTTCTGGTAAGGAAACTCAGAACTTTTGCAATTTTTTTTGTTTTTTCTAAGGTGAACTAAAGCAAATTCTTATTTGCTGTTTAAAAAAACAGTTTAGCAATAAAAATGAAGTCATGAAATGCAGGGCCTCCAGATGTATCATTTAGGACCCAAGAAATGCTATCTTTGGCATAAATATTATAGGTCTGTCATTTCTTTCCTTGGCAGCAAGATTTTCTGTAGGTGGCAAGAAGTTGTTCTTGTTCACTGACTTGGAAGGTCTTTGTTTTAATCTCCAAGGTAGAAGATTCTTATATAACCTCCAAAAACACAAGTGCATTGATAGAGATCTTTATGTCAAACACAGAAAATCAATATTTAATGACATGGTTTAGTTATGGGACAGTATTACATCAGGAGCAGGACATCTCTGTTGAATGTCCTGGCCTTGCTGTTTTATTGTTTAGGGAGATTTTGTGTGTGTTTTCTTATATGGTGTTTTTACAGAGAAACATCAGAATAAACTTGCAGTTCTGGTAAACTACAATACCCTGATAAATAAATCTCTAAAGAAATCCGAAGACCTTAAAACAATTTGGCAGGAAGATACTGGGGGATCCCCTGTTTCATACCTCCAAAACTTCTTTATAACACCAGGTTGTCACTGGTCAAGTGACTGCTTCATTTTCCAAGACCAAATGTGCATCTAATTACCAAGAATACCCAGTCGTTTCTGCTTCTTTCATTTTTGTCATATATTTAGTTAATTATCTTTCACTATTTGTTAAATATTGGGTTCTTTCTGTATACCAGGCATTATATTAAATATTAGGAATCACAGTTTCAAAAGACAAGATATAAGTGGCTATCACTACTGTTGACTAATTCCTCATGATCCTATTTTGTTCAAACAAGCACTTTAGGTTCTGGTTTGTTTGTGTAGTTCAGTATCTGCAGCATAGTATTTATCAGCATTTGGAGGATGCTGTTTCAGTTTTCCCATTATAGTGTGGCCTCTTCTTCATATCTTTTTTTAAAACAGTGTTTTCCTTTATCCTATATAATTAGCATGGAAACAACAAGGACAATAAATATATTTGAATGAAAAGTTCATCAAAATAGGTAGTTTATTTTCTCAAAGTCGAAAATTCTAGGAGACATTCTGCAAGGACTAAATTCCCAAAACCTTAAATGAGCTGAGATCTGCAGGCTCCCAGCAGTGAACTGGGAAATACAGAACAGTATTCATCCTCTGCTTATTTGGTGCTCTTCATGAGATAGTTTTTCTTTATTTTAATTTTATTTCTTAAGAAATAGACTTCTCAATGGCATTTTTTAGACCTGCTAGGCTTTTTGGTTAACTCTACCCCCACTCCAGTTCTTCTTCTTTCTCATCTCCCCTTCCCAGTCCGCCATCCCTCCAGTCACCTTCAAATCACTTGGGTTCATTACCTTCCCTACCACTATCCATGAAGCTTTGTCCCAAACTCCCCACAGATCTCCCACCAGTTTCCTGGCATCTACACACTCAGTCACTAAACCTTCTTGAGAGAGTATGTTTGCCACATTTGAACTTTGCCATCTGTAAATAATACCACCATATTATGAATCCATAAGGTCTGAATTCATTCACCAGTTTCGAGCCCTCTGGATCTGATCATCTAGAAACACCATCAAAGGCACACCCAGAGAAGGACTTTACTAAGCCCCTGAGCATCTCTCAATCCATGCAAACTGACAATGAGAATTAGAACTATCACAGAGAATCTACTTCCAGGTATTTGAGTCTAGTCCCTGAGCCCAAGCACTGGAGAAGAAGTCCTTGAAATTGTTATGAAGAGGAAATTTTAGTACAGAGTCTGAAAAAGAAGAGGATGTCTTAGATACAGGGTTGTTTTTTGCTAAGATCACTGTAGTATTGCCCCACTCGGTAGATCTGTCTCTTGAAGGAACCCTTAATGCTGGTTCAGAGCATCCTGGGACCCTGGGCCACTAGTCAACCAGGCTCCTTCTAATTCTCTTTCCCACAGAAACTGTAAATAGAGGAAGCTGCAGTAGTGGATTAGATGTTCCACCCAAACACGCATACCTGACTTTCAAAAATGACCAGACACTTCTAAGCAGTCACAAATGGTTTTGATGTCAAACCATCTCCTACATGAAAGCCACATTTAAATTTCTTTTTTGAGATACCAAGTCTATAAACGCAACCATATTATTACTTCAAAAATACTTCGAAGTAAAAGAGAATGTATTTTTCCATTATTAATGGTTCTTTTAAATTTGATTTTTAAATAGTTAAATGAGGCTGGAGAGATGACTTGGTGCGTAAAGTGGTTGGTGTGGAAGCCTAAGGAACAGAGTTCAGATCCCCAGAACTCACATAGAAAGTTAAACACAGTAACATACATGTCTATAACCCCTGCTCTCCTACAGGAAGATGTTACACAGCAAGAAAATCTCTGTGGGCCAGCTAGCCTGGTGCATGCAGGAATAAACAGAGAGAGACCCTGTCTCAAAGATGTCGACCTGCACAGATAGCATTTGGTCACAGACACACACCCATGTGCCATAAAAATGCCAAAAAAAAAATTAACTTTTAAAAAATGTTAAAAAACTCATTATAGACTGCTGGAGACTGAAAAGGTATCAAGAGACTTAGAAAACAGTCAAATCACATAAAACACGTTGCTTTAAACCCAAAACCAGGCCAGTGATAGGATTCTTACCTATCAGGTTTTCCCTTAGCTTCTGTGAGACAAGTGCAGTGCTGATAAGGAAATTCAAGAAAGATGGAGAGGGAAATATATGTTCATGGCTCAGGAGACAGACAGACAGACAGATAAATAGATAGATCGCCTGCCAGGAAGCATAAGTATCGGAGCCTGCAGAGTCTGAACCAGCAAACCCCAGAAAGCCAAGCCTGGTGGAGTACGCTTGTAATCCCAGGGCGGAGGAAGCAAGGCAGGCAGGCCCCTTGGACTCACTGGCTACATAGTCTAGCTGACATGGTGACTTTCAGGTCACTGAGAAACCCTAGCTCAAAACTCAAGTTAAATAACATGGAGAAGAATATCACCAGATCTTGTGCTCTGACATCACACACACATACACACACATACACACACACACACACACACACACACATACACACACACATATGCAGGTGCACCAGCATAAGCATGCACCTACATACACACACACACACATGCACACACACGAGAAAGAAATTAAAATGTCAAAAACCCCACTCACTTGCTGTTAGTTCATTTTCTAAGCCTAGATTGTGGCTCAATCTTTATTACAAATAACCCACCAACACCGGGGTGACATACAAAATGATCCTTGTAATAGCAGTGTAAACCATAGAATTTACTTGAAGGGAGATCTGGAAAACTAAATGTAGTATTATCGAGAGTGTGTGAGAATCTAAAAGGGATTTTTATGCTTCTAATGCATTAAGTCATGACAGGGATAATCAGACCAGAAGAATGACCACATTTTAAAAGGTTGGTCTTCTCTTCAGGTGAAAAAATGTTTACATATTCACATACTTGTAAACACATATGTGTGTATTATACATACAATACATTTAGAAAATTGAAATAAATATAATCTCATTTAGACTGCTATTCTTTCCATTCTCTGTTTATTTGTGTTTTCATCATGGATTGTTTAAAAAATGTATATGTATATAAATATATATATACATATACATGTATGTATATGATGTGATCAGGAACTAAAATAGATACAATAATGTGAGCTGTCTTGCTAATTTACATAGCACTTTAATTATATAATCCCCTCCGAAAGGACATGCCAATACTTCAAAAACAGCTAAACTATTTACGAAATATCTTACAAATTATTTAGGGGCTTGAAATAGAAATAATTGCAAGTCAATGCATTAGAATCAGAAAGTTCCTCTAAAACACTTGCATGTAAATAAGGTGCTGTCTGTAATCTATAGTGTGTAGACTTTGATCTGTATAGGGAGGGAGAAGATAAAAGCTTTCCCCAAGGCTGATGCTACGCCCTGCCTACTAGCCTCTGACTGCATGTCCAGAGGTGATCTCCTACTCTTTTTTTTTCTTTCTTTGTCCTGCCTTCCTCAAAATTCCATAATTTATCTGGACAAACAAGAAAGTAGACACATGGGCACTATCTCATTGCTTCCGATTCCTTACTTGTGTTTCTGTCATGTAGGTCATGTATTATATAAATATAATATACAAGTACACATATATGTGTATGAAATGACCAGGAGATAAAGTCAATAAAACAATACTAACCGCCTAATTGAATCATAAGATATCTTAGCTTAGACAATTTCCTCCAGGAGGTCATGCCATTATTCCAAAGACAGCTAAACGGTTTATAAAATAGCTTACAAACTTTGCAATTCGAATAAATTTTACAGAAAGCACCCTCTGACCTCCACATCGAAAGCTTCCTGCCAAGACCTATGCTATGTGACAGACAGACAGACAGACAGGCACGGACAGAGAGGGCCAGGCTAAATGCAAGCACAATGAAGCATAAGCTTCACATCACTTAGCTCTGTTTGTATTTCAGCATATCACCATCAATTAAAATAAAAAAAAATCCTAATTTAGATATCTGTACCTGCTTTGTTCATTTGTTCCTTGATGGATATCTATGCTGGTTCCATAGCTTAACTATGTAAATAATGCCAAAATAAACATGTGTAACACAAGAGTATTTTTATACACTAACTTCTTTCATTTGGATTTATACTAAGAAGTGATATATATGTAGATCCATATATGTACGTGTAGGTATTTATGTATAGGTTTATTTTTTTTTAGATTTTTGAGGAATCTCAAGAGGTTTTTCATAACAGCTACAATAATTCTAAATTATCATCACTAATATATCAGCGTTAATTTTCAACACATTCTAGCCAATGTTTTTGGTTGTTTTTTGAAAACAGACATTCTGACTTGTTGATTTGTGTAAAATGACATCTCACTGAAGTTTGATTTGTATTTCAACAATGATTAATGATACTAAATGTTTTTCATCTATGTATGTAGCATTTATGCTTCTTTTAGGAAGCATCTATTCCAATTATTTGCTTATTTCTTATGAGGATTGTTTTATTGTGATTATTTCAGTTTTCATTTTTATATTTATTATTATTTACTATTTTTTGCAACTTGCTTTTTCTTTTAAAAATATTTAGTGTGTGTGTATACACGCATATGAGTGTGTGCTTGTGTTCATAAACATGTAGTGGTGCAGGTATGTGTCAGTCAAAGAGCAATTGGCGGAAGTCAGTTCTCTCCTTCTACCATATATGTCCCGGGGATTTAACTCTAGCAGCAAGCAGCTTTACCTGCTGAGCCACATCACGGTCCCAGGTCTATGTCACTTTTATATAATGATAACCTTTCAAGGAGCTGAAAAATCATGTTTGCCGTTCTACAGGCTGTCACTTAATTCTGTTGTTCCTTTGGTGTGTAAAAATGTTTTAGTACCGTGGAATCTCATTTGTTAGTCTTTACTTTTGTTCCCAGTGCTTAAGTCTGGTTCAAAAATATCATTGCTAATGCGAATATTCTGAAATGTTCCTGTTAAATTCAGAGTTTTGGATCTTACACAAAGATGTTTGATTCATTTTGAAGCACTTTTTGCACAGAGGGGGCACCACGTTTTGAGTCTGAACACGGGTATCCAATTTGCCCGGCATCACTTGCTAAGGATGCAGTGTGTTTTTGCTACCTTTGTCTGTGTTTGGGTATTATTTTTGTCAATAATAAGATGGCTTTAAATGTGTGTGGTTTAATGGTGAACTGATAATTCTGTTACCCTGGTCTGTTTGTCTGGTTTTATTCTGGTCCCTTGCTTGCTTTGTTACCATGGCTCTGTATTATATGTTGAAGTTAAGTCTTGTGAAAAATGAAATGTTGTTGATCAGGGGAGGGGGAGGGAAATGGGAAGCGGTTGTGGGGACGAGGCAGAAATCCTTAATAAATAAATAAATTAAAAAAAAAATGAAATGTTGACTTATTTTGCTCTAGATTGCTTTAACAATTTAGGATTGCTTTTGCTTCAACATGAATTTTAGGATTTGTGAGTGTGTGTGTGTGTGTGTGTGTGTGTATTTCTCAAAATATTTCTCAGGATTTTTCTACTTTTTTAAAAACTACTTCTTTACTTGATGCTACAAATTACTGATTTACCTGCCTAGTTAATTCATTTAGAGCAGTGGTTCTCAACCTTCCTAATGCTGTGACCCTTCAATACAGTTTGTCACATTATAGTGACTCCCGACCATAAAATTATTTTGTGGCTACTTCATAATGGTAATTTTGCTACTGTTATTAATCATAATGTAAATAAACATCTGATATGCAGGATATCTCTTATCTGACCCTCAAAAAGGGTTCAAGACTCACAGGTTGAAAACTGCTGATCTAGATAAATATGTGAGGAAAATGTAGTATTCCACATGCCCCAAGTGTAATTTATAATCTCTACTATCGTCTTACAGTGTTCTCCATCTAGGCAAACAGTAGCCTCTATCATGTTTCATGGGGTTCAGACTTCAGTTACGTTCATTCAACCTTCCTTCCTCATCCTGCCCTAATCTCCAAACTAATGCTCTCTCTGGCAAATCCCTATTTAAACCTCGTCTTTGATACATCTGCTGTTTTCCATCTGCTCTGTTCCTTCCCAAATAATCTTTCCCATCAATAGCTCTAGCCTGGAGGTAGGAGGCAGCCAAATGGCCACTCTCTTAGCCGTCTAATAAGGAGTTTAAATTGCATTAAAATAAAAGACTAGAAGCTCCGCAGTTAAGCACACACGTACTTTGTCTCCTTCAGTCCTTGTAACCCTCTGAGATAGGTAGGAAAAGCCCATCTGACCCATATGAGCTGAATAGTTTCTCAAAGTCACAGAATCAATGAACATGGGAGGTGGGACTCAAATTCAATTCTCTCTTTTAACTACCATGCTATGTTGCCTCTCATGGCAGTGTTCAAACTTTGATGCTCCTAAAGGATATGATAGGGAGAAAGACTCAGTGAGTAGCGAGAGAGAGTCTTTGATAAACAATTGCATTTGAAAAAGAATGCAGTAAGGTTAACAAAAAGAAAGGAGCAGCTTTTGGCATCATGGAATCTGGGAGGTTTTCTCCAACGCGTACTGTGAATTGGAGGGACACTGGGTAATGATCCTGAAACCTCTGTCTATGATGATGAGAGTACAACATCCCAGTGAGGGAGATTTCTGGGGACCTGTAATTGCACTGACAGCCTTGCATGGGCAAAAAGATTCTGATTACAAACCATCCAGGTGTAGTGCTTACCTGCTTTCGAAACAAATTCATCAACCATGGTTCCTTTTCGGGAAATACGCTGATGAAAGGGAAACAAAAGTATTATATCTCAAATATGGGGGCAACAAGACAGGACTGACTCACAGAAGGGGATCATTGCGTGTTCATGCCAATGAGAAAAAAGCTTGATCCGATAAACTTGTAGATCATCTTAGTCCAATATCCAGTTTATCTGTCTGAAAAAAATGAAGTTAATGACTCCACATCAGTTATCTTACAATTACAATAAGGAAACAAGAATTATGAAAACTTCGCAATATTATATGTATATACAAATAGATATTAAAGTTGTTTTTATCAAAGAAGAAAATAAAAATATGGATTGTCTACCTTTAAAACTTTCTAAGGTACAACCAGGTTTATTTGTACTAAATGAAGAAAATATTTTAAGTTGAACTACTTAAAAAGTTAACAGTTTATTTCTTCTCAGCAGATATGATCAGTCTGTAACTTATCCAATTATGTTTGAAACACTCTTAAACTATAAAAGAATTGGGCTTTTCACCTTTCTAAGCATAAAAGATAGAGTTCCAGTTAATACTTAGAATAGATATAAACATTTAACTAATTAATGGCATAAAATTTCACTGCAGTATTGCTGATTCCAAGAAAAATCACCTCATTAATAAACACAAATTCCTTTGCATATAATTATCAAAAACTTTCATTTTCTCCAAAGCTAATGGTTAACTCATATCTAACATGTTAAGTGTGGCATTGAATGTATTTAAGTTTAAAATGAGAGATGTGTTTTACAAAAGAAATCTCTCCAGAATGTAAATATGCTAACAAAATATGATTTTCTAAATATTACTTGATCTGCAAAGCCACAAAACCTAAATTGCTGTCTCTCCACATGATCCTTTTCATTTCTTCAATCTATGTTTTAGAGAAGTGAGGGATAGAGTTACTGACTAACCAAAGGTGTAATACCTGCTCTGTAGCAGACATTTTTTTTTATTTTTTAAATTTATTTATTTATTAAGGATTTCTGCCTCGTCCCCACAACCGCTTCCCATTTCCCTCCCCCTCCCCCGATGTAGCAGACATTTTTATACCTATTTTTGCTGTCTTATTGCTACATACCTGTGCAATTTATAAAATTCTCTTAGGAGGAGAATGTTCACTTGAAAAAAAAAGTAATAATAGTAATTTGCTGTAGAATAATCCTTCTCTACACTATGAATATGTATTACTCTCATTGGTTAATAAAGAAGCTGACTGGCCAATAAGCTGGACAGGATAAAGTTAGGTGGGAGAACCAAACTGAGAATGATGGGAGGAAGAAAGGCAGAGTCACCAACCAGACACAGACAGAGCAGGAGATGAACATGCCACATTAATAAAGGTACCACCACATGGCAGAGTGTAAATAAGGAATATAGGTTAACTTAAAATGTAAGATCTAATTAATAATAAGTCTGAACTATTGCCCAAGAATTTATAATTAATATTAAGCCTCTGTGTGTTTATTTGGGAGATGCTTGCAGGAAAAAAAACTTCTACCTACAAATGGCACCCAATGGCCCAACACAGAGCTTTAAAACTTTTCTTAAGGTATAAATATCTCAAAATTTATGAAATATATATATATATACATGTAATTTTAAACCTTTGTCCTGATATTAACAGTCATATAAAGTACTAACTAATTCTAGAAAAAGGCTTCATCTAGCTTTTGTACATGATTCCAGTCTTGACTCTCTATCAGGTAACTAGGAATTAAATTTTTATACTCTGGATGTACCTAACAAATAATTGTAGTCCTTTAACCTCTTTGACATTTGTTGCATATGACATGTAAAATGTTTAAGTTTACTGCAGTGAATCATGACCATTCCTTTTAAGTATCCAAAAGGAGGATGGGGACCCACAATGAAGATTCCACCTGGATTGTGATAACACCACTAAGCTGACAAACACCACCCAAAGATCACGTTGGAATACAAACTGCTCAAACAATTTCAAGGTAGCTAGCTTAGATGGTCAAGTCTCATAGACTACTCTAGCCAGAACTTGAGATATACCCAATATTTTCCCATTATACAGAGACTGAACAACAAGTGATACAGCTACCTCACCATGACATGGAAATTATCCCAAATTTTTATTTTCAAGATCCTCTAAAGATGCTGTTGCCCACAGACAACAGGAAGTAAATTTTAAAAACATGAAACCCACATTCTCAAGAGGTGGGAAGGGTAGTTTTTGGCTGTTCAATGGGCTGTAGATATATGTCACTGTTTAGGGGTTTGGTTAGAAGTTGTTATTGATAATATTTAAGAAAAAAACTGAACAAAGGAGATTTGATTCATGGATCTTGCTTTGAAAAGGAAAGAAGGGGAATACAGAAATGATAAGAAAAAAAGGTAGATAATTAAATCTACTTTTAAACCAAAAATTCAACTACCAGTTTTAAATATTTTATAATGGTATGGGATTTTATATATTGATACAAATTTGAGGGGTTTTGTTATACTGTATATATGTTTCTACTATTGTTTATGATAATTTTGTATATTGATACAAATTTAAGATTATTTTTTTAGAACATACAATACACACATTTCTATTCTTGTTCAAAATATTGTACCTATACAGCTCCTTTAACAATATAATGTAAATTTCCAGTCCTTGAAACTTATTATTACAAATGATTTAGAACAATAATGAAATGCAATTTAATAGTCACCTATTACAATCAAACTTGTAGTCATGTTAAGCGTGTTTTCAAGGTAAAACAGAGATACATTTTAGATAGACAAGTGCTCTTCAAACACTTTAGAGATCTACAAAATATGGCATTTAAGATGTTTTAATAACTTAAGGATTTTATGACAATGAGACATATTTGCTCCTGGCAGCACCTGTCTACTTCAGAGAAGATAATTGGTATCAAAAGAAACTCCACATGGAGTCTACTTTCTTTGTGACAAAAGTAGGCTACTTGGCAGGAAATGTCCTTGACTCAACTGCTGACAATATGCTGTCAAAATTGGACAAACAAGACACAAAAGAAAGTGACTGCTAAACTTTGCCAAGACAATGTGAGACAGTACTACAAAAATTCTGCTTCACAGAAAAGTATGTCAGATATCCTAGGGCTGTAGGCCAAAAATGGGTGCCCCAATGTTACAAAGGAGCATTGGGTGACTGTCCAGGCAACCAGCTGTTTCTGTCATTTCTTTGTTTGAAAAGTTGTTTGCTCTGTACTTCCTATTTACTCAGGTAATATTATATCCTTCTCATGTCTCTGATAGAGTTGAAAACTAGATAGTTACAGTTTTCATTGTTACCAAATTCAGAAAAAAAATCACAAAAGAGATATAAAGTTTAAAAGCTGAGAGGCGTAAAGATAATTTGTGGTTGGTATTACAAGTGAGGATATAAAGTGATTTAGATACAAAACTTTGTACTCACCAAAATATGATAGGTAATAGAGTATTTTCTCTGAATTTGCCAGATGCAAATGGGCTGGACATTGTTAATGTAGTTTTTATATGCATATATTTGTATATAGTTATTATGCTTATTATATAGCTTTACAATGTTAAGTTTAATTTTTTTCTTTTTAATTAGACAAAAGGGGGAACATGTGTGGAATAATCCTTCTCTACACTTTGAATATGTATTACTCTCATTGGTTAATAAAGAAGCTGACTGGCCAATAGCTGAACAGGATAAAGTTGGGTGGGAGAAACAAATTGAGAATTATGGGAGGAAAAAAGGCAGAGCCCAGAGGCACCAGCCAGACACAAAGGTAACAGGAAATGAATGTGCCATATTAATAAATGTAAGAGCTAGAGAGTAATAAGTCTGAGCTCCTGGCTGAGCATTTATAATTGTGAATCCAAAGACAAACACATAGGCATCCTCATGAATATTAACCTTCATCAGGCAATGAAAGGAGACAGAGACAAAAACCCACATGGGAGCACGGGACAGAAATCTCAAGGTCCAAATCAGGAGCAGAAGGAGACGGAGCACGAGCAAGGAACTCAGGACCACGAGGGGTGCACCAACACACTGAGACAATGGGGATGTTCTATCGGGAACTCACCAAGGCCAGCTGGCCTAGGTCTGAAAAAGCATGGGATAAATCCGGACTAGCTGAACATAGCGGACAATGAGGAATACTGAGAACTCAAGAACAATTGCAGTGGGTTTTTGATCCTACTGCACGTACTGGCTTTGGGGGAGCCTAGGCAGTTTGGATGCTCACCTTATGAGACCTGGATAGAGGTGGGCGGTCCTTGGGCTTCCCACAGGTCAGGGAACCCTGATTGCTCTTCGAGCAGATGAGGGAGGGGGACTTGATCGGGGGAGTAGGGGGAGGGAAATGGGAAGCGGTTGCGGGGAGGAGGCAGAAATCCTTAATAAATAAATAAAAATTAATTAATTAATTAATTAATTAAAAAAATCTCTGTGTGTTTTTTTGGGAGCTGCTGGAAGAACAAAACCTCTGACAACAGCAATTTTCACCCTATGTGAGTTTTTATTGCTGTTATTGTTTTGTTTTTGTTTCATTCCAGACATAGTCCTACTATATAGCTGTAGGTGACCTGTAATTGGCTATGTAGACCAGAATGACTTTTAGTTTGTACAGATCAGCCTGTCTCTCACCTCCTGAATGTTGGAATTAAATGTGTGCATCATCACAACCAGTCTTACTTTACACTTTTTTGAAGTTTGAATGAGTGAACAAATGAGAAGTTCTTAGCAAAATATCTAAAATAGTAGGAATTGTTTAATATTAGCAATATTTCTCTGTCATCCAGAGTAAAACAGCATAATGTGTAAGAGAGGGATGAAGGCTATTGTTAAACATATGAATTGTTTCCCCTAGAATAATGTCCATGATGAAATTATGTGAGTAGATGAACAGAAGAAGCTGGCCTGCAGTGATGTCATGACCACATTCTCAGATTGTCCTACAGTGAACCTGGACCAGGCTGCCACACAGAAGACCAGAGACACAGATATTTACACTTCCAATAGTTCACAGCTGGCACTCTACCCCTAAGATGGGAAGAGTGACAGCTGGGGTTATTTTTTCTTTTTAAAAGATTTATTTTTATTTTTAAATGTTAATGTTTTTAAAAGAAAATTACAAAATTTATTCTGCATCTGCCATTCCCTGTACTCCAATTCCTTCCCTCTCACCCTACCACATTTTGCTCCCAAGTTCACATGCTCTAAAAAAAACAAAAACAAAACAAACAGCAACAAAAAAATCTAATAAATTAACACTATGTTCACTTGGGGCTATTATATATGTTTGGGCATAAAGCCATCTAATAAAACTTGACTAAACTCTCATGGGTCACATCCCCGAATAAAACTGTCTCTTCCAGTCCCAGCAACCATCAACTGCCAGTATTTCCTTGGGTAAGGGTGGGGCTTCACAATACTTTTCCTATCCATGCTTTTGCTTAGCTTGATCTTGTACAGGCTGTGTGCTTGCAGTCACAGTCACTAGGAGTTCATGTATGCAACAGTCACTTCTTACCCTGAAAACACTGTGTTACTACAATCATCTATGACCTTTGGCTCTTACACTCTCTCTGTCCTTTCTTCCATGGTGATTGCTGAGCCTTGGGAGAAGGAGATAGGTATCGATGTCCCATGTAGGGGAGCAATCCTGAGCCTCTTATTCTCTGTATGTTGAATAATTATGGCTCTCTGAATTAATAGCCATCTGATGAAGAAATCAGCATCTCTGGTGAGGGCTTTGAGAGACACACCCACCATTAGTTTGAAGATAGTACTTGGGGGTACAGTTTAATAATATGTCCTCTTAACAGAATAATAGTATGAAGTTCTCCCCTACAGCCTATTACTGACCTAGCAAGATCCATCTTGTTAAAAGGGTATTAAATCTAATCAAAAAGTGGCAGCTGATTTTCATAACATTTTTATCGCTGCAGCATCAGTTGGTTTATCTTGGCAGGCCAGACGTTGTTCTAGCTTAGAGTGTTCACAGCTGGTTAAGACTGTTATTATTTTTCGCCCCCAAGAAGTGTGAATCAAAACTTTCATCATTATGGAAGTTAGCCAGTAAGAATGTGACTTCTAGCTTGGTACCAGCTTGACTTCTCCGTATCTTATGTCTCAAGTACCCAAACTTGAATCACTTGGGAAGAGAGCCACAATGAGGGGTTGTCTAGACCAGGTTTGCCTGTCTCTGGGAGATTATAACGGCTATAGTAATTGATGTAGGAAGACACAGATTGAAAGTGGGTAACACCATTCTCTGGTTATGCATCCTGGACTGTGTAAGAGTATAGGAAGCTAACTAAGTATTAAACAAGTGTTATTCTTTGCCCTTGATTATAGATACAATAGTGCTGGCTGTTTCAGGCTCCTGACACTGTACCTTCCATGCTGTGATAAACCATAAACTAGAATTAGAAGCTACAACAAACTTCTTTCTCTTCAACATCGTTTTCGTTGGAGCATTTTATCAAGAAACAGAAATGAAAGAAGAGAAGACGATTCTGATTACAGTGACTCAGTGAAGAGTTATTCTCGGAAATGATTCATTTGAGACCCATCAGTCTTTGGCATTTCCCAAAAAACTTGGGAAATCTGAGTATTGGCTTAAAGGGGGACCTTAAAAGTGTATCACAACATCTACTCATAGAAGCGACTGTATGGTCTTGCTAGTAGGAGGGGCATAGTGTAGCAACGGATTGTATAGCAATGGAACTCACATTGTAGGAATATAGCAAAACACAGTCTGAAATACATTCTGTTCTTTAACAGATATTTCAAAGTAAGACAGAAAGAATTGATAGTAAAGTCTTTCCAAAGCAAAGGATGGGTACCCTGTGCCTATATTCAAATGCCTTTATAGTCTGAACTACGAGTTATGTTTATTTCCCAGTGAATTTATTTTTAATGTTATTATATCCCAACTTCATCTTAGTACTGGAAAAATTGTCATAAACTGGGCCTTACTTGAAACTATTTTGATAAAGTTTCATTGTTTTCTCACTACAGATAAAATACAAGTACTTTGCCTGCAATGATAAAGAAGAGAGCATCTGATCCCTAGCTAATAGGAAAACACTTTCTGGAGGAGGAGCGTTACAGTTTGGTAGTGGGGAGAGTAGAATTTGTAGAGGTGCAGGAATTCTTAACACAGATGCAAATTGAGTGAATTTCAAAATTTCCAAGAGAGATAATCAGACACATGGGAGAGTGAGTCAGTTTGCCTCAGTGGCTATTTTGAGCAAGTCTGATTAAACTAAGAGTCTCGCTCTTGTACCTGAGTTAATTAGAGTTTCTCACAAAAGTGTAAAAGACCTTTTCAAGGTGGAAGTAGTGTTCAGACAAAAAAACGTGTGACTCTAGCATTTAACACTGAGTATAAAAGAGAATGTTGGGCTTGGAAATTGATGGGATAAAGATAGAAACTGTTCTTAGAATATGCCCAGTACAATGGTAACAGACACACTCTCAGAGGCCAAATAAAAGATGACATATAAGAAATGGCCTTGGTTATTTAAATTCAGAATAATTTTTTTTATTTTTATTTTAAAAACGTCAAATATTTTTACCATTTTTCTAAGAGTATATCTGTAATTTAAACTGAATCATTGCTAACTGAAAGAAAAGTAAAATCAGGAGAGATTAAAGGAAACAGCATCAGGCTTCCTTTTGTTTGACTTTGACCTAAATAACTGCACATTTGCTATATTGGATGTATTATGAAAGTGAATCTAAGAACATACTTGGAATTCAAATACTACAAAGTCATGCAATTAAAAACCGAATAGAATAATAACCCACTAAGCTTCAGATCTGGAAGACATTTTATGTCCGGTACCTGCGAACATACACTAGAAGTTGAAAGAACAGCTGTTCTCACTTGAACCAGGAGAAGAATTTCAGAACACCACATATCAGACCTAATTTACCATCCTCAGAATAAAATTTAATTTCCCCTAGAACCTTCAATTTACGTATAAATTGAACCAAAGAACCAGTCAGGTAAATCAATAAGCATTTCTAAAATCAGATAGAAAATCCATGGAGGAGTCAAGGCGAAGACCCTTGTACTAAACCATCAACGCTAACTATTTCTGCTTTTAGGAAATGCTACATATAACCAAGATTCTACTGTAATCAAAGGCAGGACTAAAAAGGTGTCTAAGTGGTTAAATGCACTTACAGAGGACCCAGGTTCAATTCCAAGTAGCTACATGTTAACTCACAAACTTCCATAAATTCAAGTTCTAGGGGATCCAACTCCCTCTTCTGAACTCTCTGAGTAGATGACAGGCATGTGGTACACATACATACAAGTGGGAAAAAAATATCCATATGCATAAAGACAAATGAATCAGTCATGTGTGTACTGTGTATGTATGACTAAGAAGGGTCCCCAAACCTAACAAGATACTTTTAATCTAGCAATTCTTCTTTTAGAAATAAATCTTAAAGTATATGTTGATACAAGTTTAAAGAGAATCAACGCAATGCTATATACAATGTAAAGTAGCCAGTTCATTGGGAATAGTCTTTATATGTATTAGTGGGGCTATGAATTTGTTTAATCCCTAAAAATATAATATTATGTAAGCCTGAGAGCAATGCATGTGTACCTTTGTGAGTAAGTTTGGAAATGTTACAAAATATATTATTAACATCTCTGAATTTTGAGATAGGTTAAATGTTTTAAAAAGGTCCACATGCTAACAACAACTGGATTCTAAACTAACGATGCAACATTGATGGGTTTCCAAAACGTGAGGAAAAATTCTAGAATGAGAAGTATCTTGATGAGCTGCAATCTGATCAGTACATTATACACACACAATAGAGAGTTGTTATAGTTTATAATTCCCCCTAAACAAGAAAGCAAGCACCAGGTGAAATTGAACATGAGGCCAGGTATTGTAGGATCAGTTCAATGATATAAAGAGAATTTTTCAAACAATGTCAAAACTAGGTGTAAAGCAGACACTTTGGCAATATCCTTCCAACAACTCAGCCCTTGACTCTAGAAATTCAGATCTTACGGATCATCGGGAAATTATAGTGAGGAGAAAATGTTAACTTAGATCAACTGTTGAAGAGAGTGATTCAACCTAGTAAAGAGAAGAGTCATATATATTTAAAAGGCATTTATATAATTAAAAGTACAAGAAATATATACAGGTTTCAAGCAAAATTATAAGATACTTGAAGAAGATATAGGGTAGGAAACACAATATTGAGAATAAAAGCAGTTTATTCAAATATTCATGGAGTTTGAAATAGCAGAGAAGAAATGTAATAAAATTACAATTAATATTTTAAAGTGGAAATGTAGGCAATTTGTATAAAATTGGAAAGATTATACAGATAAATGAAAGTTATAAAAATATCAAATTAAAATAACATAAATAAAAATGACAGCGGCAGAGATTAAGACTGTCTTTAATAGACTTCATCAACAGACTGAAGCTGAGGAAATAAGTAAAAAATTAAATAAAAATCCAATGGTTTCAAATATTGAATCCAAAGAATAGAAGAAAGAGGGAGAAAGGGTGGAACATCACAGACTAAGAATTATGGTATGGCAGCTTCTTTATTGTTTTTTTTAATTTATTTATTTTTATTAAAAATTTCCACCTCCTTCCTTCCTTCCACTTCCCTCTCCTCCCGCCATCCCCCACTCTCCCTTTCCCTCCCCTCTCCAGTCCAAGGAGCAGTCAGGGTTCCCTACATTATAGGAAGTCCAAGGTCCTCCCTGTTTCCCCCAGGTCCAGGAAGGTGAGCATCCAAACAGACTAGGCTCCCACAAAGCCCATCCATGCAGTAGAATTAAAACCCAGCGCAATTGTCCTTGACTTCTACAGAAGCATTTGTTCAACTATATTCATAACAGCACTATTTGTAATAACCAGAACCTGGAAACAACCTAGGTGCCCCTCAATAGAAGAATGGATAAAGAAGGTGTGGCGCATATACACTTTAGAGTTCTACTCAGCGGAAAAAAAACAATGACATCTTGAATTTTGCATGCAAATGGACGGAAATAGAAAACACTATCCTGAGTGAGGTAACCCAGACTCAAAAAGATGAATATGGTATGGACTCACTCATAAGTGGATTCCTGCCATAAATAAAGGACATTGAGCCTATAATTCATGATTCTGCAGAAGCTAAATAAGAATGTGAAAACAAAGAATAACATATAGTTATCCTCCTGGATATTGGAAGTGACAGTGGAGGCTGAAGGGCAGCTTCTTTAAAAATGATCCAGTGTGAGACATTGGAAATATTAAAGGGGAAAAACACAAAACAGGTAAGGAAAGAAGAAAATGGGAGAAATGGCAACCAGAGGAATTCTAAACTTATTGGAATACAGGAATCTCCAGATTTGAGAAATTCATAAAACACAATGGAAAAACTTCCAAGTCACTCTCAAGCTAAACAATATTCAACTTTAAAAATCAAGATGACAAGAAAGATTTGAACCAAGCCAGTAAGGAGGTGGGCATTGTGTTATGAATTAAGATAGTGGTTTTCTTATCCACTTGCCTAGAACTATCAAGTAGAAGATGGCCTTGCAAGTGTGCTCTTGAGGACATTTCTAGGGAAGTTTAGGCTGGAAGGGAAGACCCACCTGATGAGGAAAGTAATACTTATTTCTTTGATTAAATCTGCATTTCTCTCTGATGTCATATTTCTTTTAATTGTAGAACTTCCTTTAACATTTTTTATGCTTTCCTGTTTGATTTGTTTGTTTGTTGGTTGGTTGTTTTTGGTGTGTGTGTGTGTGTGTGTGTGTGTGTGTGTGTGTGTGTGTGTGTGCTTTGAGATAGTTTTTCTTTGTGTGGCTCTTGCTGTTCTGTAACTTGCTTGTAGACCAGGCTGGCTTCAAATTCAGTTATACACACCTGGCTTCCTTTAATATTTTAGAAAAGAATTTGACTAACAATTATTTTTTTCAGCTTTTATTTGTTCAAAACAGTCTTATTGCACAAACAATCTTTCCACTGATTATAAAATTCTGGGCTGGCATTGGTTTTCATCAGTAATGTAGATGTTCTCCCATTGACTTCTATCTGGAACAATTTCTGTTTAAAATTTGCTCTGCTTTTAAATCTTCATTCTTCTGTGTGCAGAGTAGATGCTTTTCTCATCTATGTGACTAAAGACTTGGGGAAAAATAAGATCAATACAGCATGGAGCTGAGAAATGATCATGAAACCCCAGTCCTAACTGGGAAGCAATAGGCGATTGATGATGTTGAGACAGGGAAAACCAATTTTCTATAAACGCAATGCCCTTAGGAGATCAGCCTAAATTTGAGAGAGGTGAGGTGTGAACACTATCATAACTGCATAAAATTCTCAAAAATTAATAAGATATATGTATATGAAAGCACTCAAGGTAATAAAGCTTCATTTTTATCTCACAGTTCAGATTAAAGGAGCACATGATGATGAGAGGGGCTTACTTTATGATGTCAACTAGAAAGCAGAGAAAGGGCAGCCCTAGCACTCTGTTTACCTTCACTCCTTCGCTGCATGAAGCTGGGAAGGTAAAGTTGCAAAGGAGACCCCAGAATGTTAGAGATGCCAAGACCATGGGACATCTGACAAAGAAAAAATTCAGGCACTAGTGGAGATGGTCCATGAGGAGAGGCTGGTTGACATAGCTGGAGGCACTGTCAAGCCCCACTGGATCACAGAAGATGCCATTCTGTGCCTATACAGTACATATGCTCCTGTGGGATTTATTGTTTGCCTTGCTGGAGCTCAATCATGGTTTAGTCTAGTTATTCCTTGTTGTTCCCATATTTCACCCCTTTGGAAAGAAGATGTTAATTCTGTGCCTTTATATATTAGAAGTGTGTAACTTGGTTTGTTGTTTATTCTAACAGGAGCCTATATTTTGAGATAGCCTTAGGTCTTTAAAATTGGGTTTTTGAACAATGTTAGAACTGTTAAGATTTGGGGAACTTTTACAGATTAAATAAGTGCATTTTTTTTCATTCTAGAATAAACATGAGGCAGTTGGGGACAGAGGATGAATGATATTTTTTTTAATTTATTTATTTATTAAGGATTTCTGCCTCGTCCCCACAACCGCTTCCCATTTCCCTCCCCCTCCCCCGATAAAGTCCCCCCCCCTCATCTGCTCGAAGAGCAATCAGGGTTCCCTGACCTGTGGGAAGCCCAAGGACTGCCCACCTCTATCCAGGTCTCGTAAGGTGAGCATTCAAACTGCCTAGGCTCCCACAAAGCCAGTACGTGCAGTAGGATCAAAAAACCACTGCAATTGTTCTTGAATTCTCAGTATTCCTCATTGTCCGCTATGTTCAGCTAGTCCGGATTTATCCCATGCTTTTTCAGACGTAGGCCAGCTGGCCTTGGTGAGATCCCAATAGAACATCCCCATTGTCTTAGTGTGTGGGTGCACCCCTCGTGGTCCTGAGTTCCTTGCTCGTGCTCCGTCTCCTTCTGTTCCTGATTTGGACCTTGAGATTTCTGTCCGGTGCTCCCGTGTGGGTCTCTACCATACAGCAAAAGTATATGCTCAACTATGTTCATGGCAGCATTGTTTGTAATAGCCAGAACCTGGAAACAACCTAGATGCCCTTCAACGGAAGAATGGATGAAGAAAGTATGGAATATATACATATTAGAGTATTACTCAGCAGTAAAAAACAAGGACTTCTTGAATTTTGCATACAAATGGATGGAAATAGAAAACACTATCCTGAGTGAGGTAAGCCAGACCCAAAAAGAGGAACATGGGATGTACTCACTCATATTTGGTTTCTAGCCATAAATAAAGGACATTGAGCCTATAATTCATGTTCCTAGAGAAGCTAAATAAGGTAAATCCAAAGACAAACACATAGGCATCCTCAGGAATATTAACCTTCATCAGGCGATGAAAGGAGACAGAGACAGGATGAATGATATTTAAAAGGTTGTGTTTCACTGTCAAACTGACAAGGGGTGGCCTTGTGGTATTTTTGTATCTGGTTCACCTGACTGGATTTAGAATCACTTGAGAATATCTTTGGGTGTGTCAGTGAGGGCTTTTCCAATGAGATTTAATTGAGAGGGAAAAAATCCACCTGGGTGGAATGAGCAATACTATCCCATGGCAGAAGTCTTAAACTGAGTAAAAAGAAAGAAAGGAAGAAAGTGAGGGAAAGAGGGAGGAAGAGAGAGGGGGAGAAAGGAAAGAAGAAGAGAAGGGAAGGGAAGGGAAGGGGAGAGAAGAGAAGAGAAGAGAAGAGAAGAGAAGAGAAGAGAAAAGGAAGCCAGTCTCTAAACCCCAAACACTTAGCTCATAATGCTCCAGTTTGAATCATCCCAGCTCATGCCCATAACCTAAACGGAGCTTCAGGCCCCTGTTGCTTGGTTCAAATTTTTCTGGTCCTCTCAACTCCAGCATGGACAGGTACAGAGTCCCCTAGCCTGGCTTTTACTCTGCTAAGCTATTGACAGAAACACTGAAGATTATCTAACTGAAATATATCTCTACATATCTAGAAAATCTAATATGATGACAAGTTTGATTATTAAAAATGGCTATCTATTAACCTGTATTTCTTAATTATATATTACATATTTAAACAAGCTGAACAAACATAATACTTAAATAAGAGTAGAAATATACATATAACAAAATTGACCTTAAATTTTAATTAATAACCCAAAATCCATACCAATGTAAAGTATTTATCTCTTTATCATATCCTTTTTTAAATGAAAACATACATTCATAAACAATCATTTTGGGAATTTCCATGCAGTTTTTTCCAAATTCCTCCCTGCTGTTTGTTAAGCAAAGTATTTGAGGGGTTCACAAATACCTTTCAGGGGGTCTTATCCATCAAACCACATCAGTCTGGAAGGAATCTACAGGTTCCCATACTCTGTGGAAATAAAACAAGAACCTCTTTTTTTCAAAGTGACATAAACTTGGACTCAAATTTTGAAGTCAAGATACCTTTATGTTGGTTTAGCTTAGCAGCCCCAGAATCAAATATATCTACAATCAAAAAATTCAAAGAAAACAAAATAATATACATAATCCAGACTCTCTGTGTATATTCCATCTTTATGGGCTTATTTTTCTTTTCTCTTTTAATCTATGACTGCCTGTACTTTTTTTATATTAGTTTTACTGTCTCTTTAAAGACTTTAAATCTATTTCTTTTTATAACTATCTATAGTCTTTTTCCTCTATTTCCCTATCCTATGTACATTTATTCAACACTGTGACACATTCAGAGGTCCTTTTCATCTGAATCTGTCTTAATTACAAATCTGTAATCATTTTCTGACCAACAGTGCTTCTTAAAATGCTAAGCAGCATTGCTAGGACCAATGCTGCTTTGCCTTTTGGCCCCACCCAGTCCATCATGGCAAAGGGACATTCACTTCCAGCTCTGTAAGCCATGCTAACCACACCAACTCCAGTGACACAGCAGGTCTATGTCACCATTAAGCAACTTGCAGCACTCTGCTTGTAATTCCCATGTAAGTGTTCCACAGTCAGACCTCTGGAAAGAGCCAGTACAAACAAGGAAGCCATTTTTTAGGGAGCCATGTCTCTGCTTGCAGCCAGTAAACAGAACCTTTCTGAAAATAATGCAGCTACCAAAGAGTTACACTTGCCTCCTGATTTTGTTGGTCTAGAAGCACTCTTTTAATATTTCTTAGGCTTTGTGAGAATGTAGTTGCCCTATATTGGTGTATCAATTGTAACCAGAGAACACTCTCTTTTTTGCCAGCCACCCATACCCAAAGAACCACACAGAAACTAAATTGATTATAATACTATTTGGACAGTAGCTTAGATGTAATCCTTGCTAGCACTTGCATTTTGAATTAACCCATTTCTATTCATCTATATATTGAAACGAAGCCATGACCTACTGCTAAGGCTCTAACTGGCGTTTGTCTCCTTTGGCAGTTACATGGTGTCTCTTTGACTTTACTTACTCTATATATCTCTGTTTGGATTTTTTGCCTGGCTTCACTCTGCTAAGCCATTAGCCAAAACAGTTTTATTCATCAACAAAGAAAAGCAACATATATACAGGACATTCCACATCAACTGCCTGGCCTTTGTGGCTAGCTAGTGTGGTTAGCTCCACAGTCTGATCCTCGGGCAAGTTTTATTTGTTAAAGCACAAACAAAATATCACTACAAGTTCCAACCATGCAGTCTAAATTTACCCAGTCTAATGCCAAAAGGTAAAAGGTCCTAGGCTCTGAAAACCATGTCCAACTTCTAAAGATCCCCTAGTTTCTGGTAACCAGTAGGAGTCCCCAAGTCATTTCCCACCCCTATTTACCCAACTAACTCCAAATGTGAAAATCCCAATCCAAAAGCAGAAAACAACCTGAAATCCCAACACAACTGTATTCTCCAAAATTTACTAATGCTACAATAATAGATTCCAACAAGAATGGTTGTGAAATACTTCCAGACAAAGAATTCAAAAGAATTATTATAATTGTTTTCAAACAACTCAAGGTAGATAAAAACAGAGATGAATATAAAAGGGAAGTCAATACAAGACACAAAAACAGAGCTCAATAAGAAGACACGATTACTAAAAACAAACAAAAAGAAAGACATGAGACATGAAAAACTCAATAAGCCAAAAAAAGCTCTGTGAAATGCCTGAGCAATAGAATGGATAACATGGGAAACTAATGATGTGGGAGTGATTTCTTTCTAATCTTTTGCTTTTATTGGTTAATTAATAAAGAAACTGCCTTGGCCCATTTGATAGGCCAACCCTTAGGTGGGCGGAGTAGACAGAACTGAATGCTGGGAGAAAGAAGCTGAGTCAGGCAGTTGCCATGATTCTCCCACTCCAGAGAGAGGCAGGTTAAGATCTTTCCTGGTAAACCAGCTCGTGTTACTACACAGAATATTAGAAATGGGTTAGATCAATATGTAAGAGCTAGCCAATAAGAAGCTGGAACTAATGGGCCATGCAGTGTTTAAAAGAATACAGTTTCCATGTAATTATTTTGGGTAAAGCTAGCTGGGTGGCAGGAAGTAGCCCGCAGCTCCTACTACAGAAACTAAGTAACAGGGTTGCAAGACTAGGTAGAGGAATTAAATCACTCAGTAATATCAATGACTTGCTTTTATTTTGTCCTTTTATTGAAAACAGATTCTATTCTCATACAATATACCCCTTTCACAATTTCTTCTCCCTCTCTATTCCTTTCAGTTCAATCTCTACTCCCCACATCCTAATCCACTCCCTTTCTGTCTCTCATTAGAAAAGCATAGGTCTCTAAGAGATAACAACCAAACATAACAAAATAAAACATAAAAATATAAAACAAAAGCATTATATCAAGGTGGAACAATGCAAATTAACAAAAGGAAAAGAGCCTAAAAAGCTCCTAAATCTATGAGAGGAACATAGGAGAGTTTTACGATATCAAGAAAGAGTTAACTATTGGATAATGAGCATAAAAGAAAAAAATACTATGCCAGTAAAATATATTTTCAGTAAAATCATAGAAGAAAATTCTCCACATCTCAAAAAAAAAAAAAAAAAAAAAGATGTCCATCCAGGTATAAGAGTCCTACAGAACACCAAAAAGACATAACCAGAAAAGAAACTCCACACAACTTATTGTTCTTAAAACATTAAAAACACAGTAGAAAGAAAAGACATTGAGACCTTAAAGAGACAGAGCAAAAATCATTTATAAAGGCAGACCCATAATAACAATATTGTTATTTGGGCAAAAGTTTAAAGTCAGGAGGGTCTGAAAAGATTTATTACAAGTTCTGAAAGATCACAATTGTCAATCAAGACTATTATACCTAGCAAAACTATGTATGAAATGAGGGAGAAATAACTTTCTACAGTACTCACAGATTAGATGAATTAATGCCAAGTCAGTTCTATAGAAGTCAGGCTACTAGAAGCAATATTTCAGCTTAAAAAGAAGGACAAACCATCAAAGGACCACAGGTAATAAATGAACAATACTAGAATCGTTGATCAATAGAAATCTAAGAAAATAACATAAAATCAACAAAATGGTAGGAAATAACACACATAACATTGACCCTGAATTTTAATGGTCTCAACCCCCATAAAAAAGAAACACTACCTAGAAGATTAGATCAAAACATAGGATCCATCTTTATCCTGATCCCAAGGAACATACCTCACCATCAACAATGGATATCTCCCTTAAACAGGGGAGCAGGGTATTGAACAAGGTATTCTAAACAAAGGAGTTAGTAGGAAACAAGCAGGTATAGCTGTTCTACCATCTGATAAAAAGACTTCAAACCAACACTAGCTAAAACAAAGAAGGAAGGTCATTTCTTGGTCATCAAAAGTATAACACACCAAAAAATATTAGAAGTCTAAATATTATGCTCCAAACACAGATGCACCAAATTTTATTTCAGAAATGCTATTAGATATAAAAGCACAGATTACCCTCAACACAGTGACAGAAAGTAACTCAAATATCCCACTCTCACTGATAGACAGGTCGTGTCTACAAAACGAAGCAAAATACCAGAAAATTGAACAAAGCAACATCTAAAATATCCCTTAGGTTTTTAGATACTATTTTGAAATTTGAAAGAGATCTCTACAGTCTTGCCCATAAATACAAACAATTCCATTCTTCCATTTCAATCTGTATTCCTTTTATTTCTTTTCATTGTTATATTATTCTGTCTTGGCTGCCTGGTGTGAGGAACAGGAAAGCAGATATGTCTGACTTGTTTTCATGGGAGCATTCAACCTGCCATCCATAACTCATGTAGCACCCTTAGGTTTCATAAGCATGCTCCTTATAAGACTATGAAAGTTCATTCTAGTCCTCATTTGCTTGAAGATTTTTAAGGTTATAAATCAATGTTGAATTTTCTACACATATTGATGATTCATTTTCTTCTTTATTCCATTGATATGGTAAAGGCATTGATTGTCAGACATGGAGCAAGATTAGCAAACCCCATTTGATATGATAAAGCCATTTCAAAAAAGGAAATGATAAAATTCACTTTACTGAGGTTCCATAGGGAATAGAAATATGACAAATAGGTTTTTTTTTTAGTTCTAATAAAAAAAGTAGATGGATTAGGGTTGTTCTCATTACATCCATATTTACTACACAAATTCTTTGAATTTTGTCAAACATTTTTCACAATATAAAAGATGGTACACTCTAATTGCAAAGCCAAACAGCAAAGAAGATTCATTATTTAAGCAAAAATTATTCCTTGGTATGAACATAGTATAAATTCAGTACTTATGCACATTTTAAGGGTTTAGAAAAAGACAACAGTACACACATCTCTAACCAGCATCTTTTCAGGAAAATGTAATATAAGGACACATTCTATTTTTATTGTCACAGTATTTTATTTGACTCTATGAATTTACAAAGTTTTAATCCTAGCAAAACCTTCTTATCCTCCATTTTCTTTCTTTCATGGCATCCACTCTGAATTTTAACAGATCTAAGGGAATTTCAATATCATGTACTACTACAGGACTCCTAAAACTTGACAGTCTTCCTCTGAGGTACATATGTGAATTGCATATGTAATGTTCAATATCTTTATACAACCATCCCAACCCAAAAATTATCATAATTCACTGATCGTGTATATATTTAAAAAAAAAAAAACTCAGCTCCAGTCATGAAAAATTCACAGTGGGTCTCCCAAGCCTCCAAGTCTTTGACTGAATATTTCACATATTCTTTAGAAAGGGCAGCACAAGTGTGAACTGCTTCCTCCTTCATTGTCAATATGTGACGGCCAAATATGCACAAGCAATCGACAGGCGACACTCCCACTTGCTGCTCGGGAGGTTGAAAAGCAGCTGTTGCCCCAATACTAGTGTTCAGATCAGGAGAGCAATCAGCCCAGGCAAGCACAGATTGCATTATGCTTTACTCCTAATCCTGCCATGCCACTGAGAAGGGCTGTGAGAGGCGGATCCAGCAAGGGGCCCAGCTGCAAGTTTTTCCTTAGTTTGCTGAGACTTGCCATCAGTAGCAATCCACCATGAAGTCTCTTGGGAAGCACTGGTCCACAGCTTTCATCTACATACATTAAATCAAGCAGTTTTGGGTTTTTTAAATCACTTTAAATCTTTTCTCCTTCCTCTCCCTACCCTGTTACCCCTAATGTTGCTTATTTATATTTTTTTTAAAACTGTGCGTACAGTCTTTACAGATTTTAACATCCATCTGAGTTAAAAATCATTCAATACTTTATTCACATTTAGGGATAGATAGCAGCTTTGCCAATTAATGTGTTCATTCCACATTGTATTTAGCTAATGCCTTCCTTTACTTGAGCCTAACAGCTCACTGGATTGCAAAATGATTGCATCAGCTTGACTGTGATGCTTTGTTCGCTTTTTAAAAATAAATCTTTAGGCTCCAGCAGTACCCTGCTTTAAAGTGCTTTGTCATTTCCTAGTGGCTACATGGCCAAAGGAGTAGCGTGGGCTCAAGTTAATCTCTTCGACTCTTCAGAGCTCTGCATACCATACCCATCTCCATTACCTCAGGAATTATTATTGGATTTAACCTCCTGCTCATTGAATTAGTGTCAGCTATCATTCTTGGTGTACATTTGTTAAATTCAATCTTTCCTATAGGGGAATGCCAGGCAGAGCAACGATAAGTGCATTAAAAAGGCAGAGAGGGAAGACGGCAGAAATCGGGACTTGGAGTCACTCTGGAGATAAAGGAACTAAGTTCATGTTGCCGCTTCGTTTCTTTCAAGAAGGCTACAATCGTAGCAGGAAGTGGAAGCCTTTATAGTCAGCCTTACAGAGTGTGAGGAATACTAAGTCCAGACTTTTCCTAAAGGGAAAAGGTGGTTGGGTTTTCTTAGGTTTTGTTTGGTTTGGTTTGGTTTGGTTTGGGGTTTTGTCAGTGTTAGTCAAGTAGCTCCGAAGCGACCATATAGAAAATCCTAAAACGTCGGGTCTTCCGTTAATCCTCAAAAAAAAAAAAAAAATTCTTTTCAAGAGTATGAAGTGAATGCTTGCCTCCAGCAACGTGCAACATCTTGGACAGCTGGGTCAGAAATGAGGCAATCAAATCATGCTTAGCCACGTGCCTCACAATATGGAGCCACCCTAATCGACAAAGGTCCATGAATGGGTTAGAGTGTGCTTGGATTGTGCTTTCCTGGGAAATCTCTGTGACTCATTCAGGGCTACACTTAAAATGAGTAAACAAACAAACACCCAGAACACATGGCAAAGCATTCCATGGAAGAGCCGGAAGTGGCAGAGAAAGTCCGTAGTCAGAGACTTGACTGGCACGCACATGGCCCTGGGTTCTCATTCCTGTACTGCAAAAGCAATAAATAGACCAGCAAGTTTTAGTATTGAAAATCAATTTTTTTCTTAAAACATATTCTAATTAATGTTTCCCCTCCCCTGATTCCCTCCCAGATGTTCCCAGCTCCCTACCTATCCAAATTCATACTCCTTCTTGCTTGCTCTCATCAGAAAACAAGCAGACATCTAAAAATATATATGTATTTTTTTTAATTCAGTTTATTTCTTTTGCTATTGGGGTACTCTACACAAACTGATGGTAAGACCCCATTGCTAAACACCTACATAACTCATTGAACATGGAGAATATCTTTCACCTACCTAGAGCCTTCACCCTACTGACTAGTGTCCATGAAGCTGGAAGGCACTCTGCACACTACCAGAGGGGAAAGGCAAACACCAATCCAGCTACAAGATCTACAATAGTGACCTGCTTGCAGGATACACTGTTGCAGTCACAGTACAAACATTGTGGCAGCAGTCAAGAACTATCCGATTAGATTTAAGACCCACTCCATGAGGTGGAACCCATGCCCAACACTTTCAGGTAGCCAAGAGCCTGGGACTACATGACAAGGACCTCGGGGAAAAGCACATCCTACTGCGTACTACTGTTCTGCTAAAGTACATAGCAATAAAATGATTCCCAATGGCATTCTGTTATGCTCGTATCACTGCCTTGCTCAGCCATCATCAGAGAGGCTTCCTCATGCAGTAGATGGAAACAAATACAGAGATGTGCAGAGTAAGAGACTTGGAAACACTCAGTCCTAAGTAGGATGTCTCAATCAATTCCCTCTCCTCAGGACGCAGCGCCCTCTGCAGAAGAGGAGGAAGAAAGATTGCAAGAGTCAGAAGGGATGGATAACACAAAGGAAACCAAGTCTTCTCAACACAGCAGAACTGGTACACATATGACCTCTTAGATTACTTTTTTAATTGCGAGTACAGATGAATAACAATGAACAAACCCTTTACAGTTAAACATGAGACTCAAGAGCCATCCTATTCAAAATCGATTCAAAAAGCCAAATTAAATTTAATGGGAAAAAAATCTGAACTAAAAGACCTGTCAAGATTATCTCACTCAGTCTATCAACTCTTCCAAAAATTGAGAGCATGTTGATAATAGAAACTTCCAGAAAAATCCATAAACCCAAATACAAGATGAAATTCAAATTGCCAAACATCCAGAAACATGTTGTTGCATGTCTAGTGAAAGGAATCTAGAATCAAAGCACATATACAATAAGGCTAAATGGAATTTAAGGTAGACTGCTTTTCAGTGTATTTCCCTTGAAGCTTAGTTTTCTACAGAATTAGTTCCTCAGGGCAAAACAATGCTTAGCTTCAGGAAGAGAGAGTTTGGCATCCTAACATGATATTTCTTTAACATTTCTTCCAGTATTCCTGAACACAACAAAACAGCCTTGGAGAACAAAAACCCTGAGAAAATGTCTCTATCACACAGAGATGCAAAACTACATTGTCTGCCTACAAATAAAAATCAGGACCAGAGCAGGAAAGAGTAAGAGAATGAAAGACACAGAGGGGAAAGCAGGAAACCCTGAGATGCCTGAGGCTTTCCCAGTTCAGGTGAACAACACTCATGCTATAGTCTCCTGAAAAATCAATGGCTACCAAAGCCACCTCGAGCCAGTAACCTCCAGGTTATTTGTTTCATGATTGCAGAATGAATTTCATGGACAGCAGGAGGGTGTATTTTTAGAAAGTTTATTATAGGGTAGGAGCTTATGAAATTAAAAGCAAACAGAACTTCTATCTAGCAAAAGCAGGGGGGATATTGACCTGCTAGTGTAGTGGCTTTTTATAGGATGTATAGCAGAAACAGGGTTGAGGCATCGGGAGGGGAGCCTAGGCTAGTTAGCAACCACGAGATATCTGTGCACCTCTCCATACAGTATGCAAGTCTTGGTCTCACCCTTATTGACTGCTTCCAGGACACTGTGCTAGATTTAAAACACACACACACACACACACACACACACACACACACACATCAGTGCCCCAGACATGTATATTCTTGGCCTTGCACCGGGACAGAAGCAAAGAGACTTCTATCTTCTGGGCAAGAACAAGAATAGAGGTGCTTGTCCTTAAATTGTCTAACAGGTCTTTAAATCTCCTACTCCTGTAATTGAGAAGAGTCAGTGGACAGACTTAGGGCGGGACAAGAAACTCTCATTCTGTTCATACCACAATGATTTAAAAAAAAAAAATCAGCATTTTGTTGACTTTTTTGTTAAAGCAAGGTGACTAGAAAAGTTTTAAACATCAGCAGTGTTTAAAAACATTGCAAATGTTTTCAATAGTAGCTGCTGTCACTGTTGCTGTTTCTCTTGTCCTCTCTAGAAATCCGTGGCTGTAAGGATGAGTAGTCTAAGGGGCTGAAGAGTTGGCTCGGAGCCACCACAGGTGGACTTGCTGTTCTTCTGGAGGGTATTGATTCGGTTCCCAGCACCTCTATGGCAGCTCACAACTATCTCGGACTCCAGTTCCAGGGCATCTGACTCCCTCTTTGGGAATTCAAGAGTACTGCACAGGTGTGGTACGTGTACATCCATACAGGGAATATTCATATGCATAAAATTATTTTTAAAAAATCTTTTTAAAAAGAATGAGAGAGAATGAGTATTCTGCAATACTCATTGCATGAGGGAGAAACTACTTAATAACAGGAAAATTGGAGTCAGAAAACAAAAGCTTTCATATCAAATTGTTTATCTCTGGTAATGTGGTGGTTTGAAAGAAAATGGCCCCCATAGGGAGTGGTGCTATAAGGAGGTGTGGCCTTGTTGGAGGAAGTGTGTCACTGTGGGGGGGTGGGCTTTGAGGTCTCCTATGCTCAAGTATGCCCAGTATCATAGTTCACTTCCTGATTCCTGCCAAAAAATATTCAAAACTCTCCGTTTCTTCTCTAGTAACATGTCTACCTGCATACCACCATGTCCCACCATAGATAGCAGACTAAACCTCTGGACTTTAGTTGGCACCTCAATTAAATGTTTCCTTTATAAGAGTTGCTGTGGTCTGGTGGTAGTGATGCACACATTTAATCCCAGCACTAGGGAGGCAGAGGCAGGTATATCTCTGTGAGTTCGAGGCCAGCCTGGTCTAAGTGTGAGTTTAAGGACACCTACAGATGTTATAGCTATTATACAGAGAAACCCAGTCTCAAAAAACAAAAAAGAAAAAAAGTCACTGTAGCCAGACAGTCATGGTGTTTCTTAACAGCAATTGAAACCTAAGGCAAGTAACAACACCCATGTTTAACAAAGAGGTACAGGCATTTTTCATTTGTAAAATAGCAAAGGGTACTGCAGGCAAGCCAGTGACTTTGTGGTAACTCAATGACAGAAGGAAACACTAATGAATCTCCTTGCCAACTAATACCAAGAGTCTTAAAATGTGTAACACTTCAACCCAGCAATGTTCTATCCTAACAATTTAAGATAGAAAAATGGAAAATTTTTTATTTAAAAAGTCATTCATCACAGTACTTAACATAAACAAATAAATGCATGTTGTAATATGTTCTGTAGTCATGAAATACTTATGCAGATAGCAACATACAAAATAAGTATAATATAGCACCAGATGTAAAACAGGACACTAAACTTTATACAAAGAAGGAGTTCAACAATACTTTTGAAGTTACATACTTAGCAAAGGCCAGAGAAGAAGCAAGACTTACTATTTAGTTTATCTTTAATGCATATAATTTTCCTTATTTGTTTATATTTTTATTTTTAACTTTAATAAATATAAACTATATATTAAAAACAAAGCACTAAGGAAGAAAGGAAGATCAGGAGTAATGGAAGCTGTCAGATGAACCACACCAATGCTACTTTCCTACCTGACTGAAAACAATATATATCCACATAGCTAATACCCAACATTTGACAGCAAGCATCTACCTCTAAGCATGAAATCCATCTTGGTACCACTAAAATGAAAATGTTTCATATGGGCTATAACACAATGAATTAAAGAAATAAAGAAGTAAGATTGAGTAAGTGGTGATGGGAACCATAAACCGCCTAAACTCACATAAATACTGAATGTGGAATGCATTCTGCATCTTATGGATTGGGTTCAACACAAAGAGCAGAATAAAACTTTAAAATTTTATTTAATTATTTTATTTTATGTGTATGAGTGTTTTGCCTGCATTTATGCATGAGCACCATGTACATGCCTGGTGCCTGAGAAGATCAGAAGAAGGTAGATTCCTGGTGTGGGATGTCCTTCTGTATATGTGTTGCTTTTATTGGCCAATGAATAAATCTGCTTTGGCCTATGGCAGGGCTGAATATAGCCAGGTTGGAAGAAAGAGAGAGAGAGAGAGAGAGAGAGAGAGAGAGAGAATAGGCGGAGTCAATGAGAAGCCTTGTAGCTGCCACAGGAGACAGACAACAGACTCTGGATGGAACCTTACCAGTAGGCCACAATTACATATCAAAACACAGATTAGTAGAAATGAGTTAATTTAAGATATAAGAGCTAGTCAACAAGAAGCATGAGCTAATAAGCCACACAGTGATGTGATTAATATTGTTTCTGTGTGGTCATTTCAATCTGGGTGGCGGAGAACAAATGAACGTCCTCAGCCAACAGATTCCCTAAAACTGTAGCTACAAAGGATTGTAAGTCACTAATTGGGTGCTGGGAGAGGGGACATCAGCATGGGTCCTCTACAAAAGAATCGGGTGCTCTTAACCACTGAGACATCTCTCCAGCTTCCACTTTTAAAATTTATTATTATTATAATTATTATTTTATTTTTATTATTTGTGGGGTGTGTGTGTATGATGTGTATGTACATACACATATGTAGTACACATATGCTCCACTATGTACGTGTAAGTGTGGACAAGTTTCAGGAATCAGTTTTCTCCTTCCACTGTAGATTCCAGGGATTGAATTTAAGACACCAGGTTTTTGTAGTTAGTGGTTTTACTTACTGAGCCATCTCACTCACCCATGTTATCCTCTTTTAACAGATGAAAAAGAGTGAATAAGATAGATTGAAAAATAAAGCCCAAAGTTAAAATGAATCTAAACAATTAGAGAAATCTTTTCATTTTGTATGCCACCAGAATCTGAAGGTTTTCTGAGGTAGCCCAGCATTCAGGTTCTGTTTAATGGCGTGCTGTTAGACAAGCTTTCAGAGAGAAATATCAGCACAGAAAAATTTGTTAATATATTTTTATTTTAATACAGTGTTTTTATTAATTCTTTGAGAATTTCATACATGTAAATGAGATATCTTCTAAGCTTTTAGCTTATTCTGGAAGACAGAATATGTAGAGAAGAAGCCAAGGAATAGGTGATAACTGGAGAAATTAAGGTCATTAAAATAAAGCCAAGTATCTCATATCGAGACAATAAGAAAAATGCTTTGAGTGTATCTTAGGATTGGACATACCCCACCCATCTCAGGCTCAAAGACATCAGCTGTGAAGGCAAGTGGAAGACTTCAGTTTGAGGAGAAATCTTCAAGGTTTCTGCTCACACAGGCCACCTAAAAATATGTTTTCTCTAATCCAATCACCAAGCACACGGAGGCCCTTGAAAGCCATAGTCTGGGGTGGGGTGGAGTGGGGGAGCAGCTACTCCTCAAGCTGGCAGCAGCCCTACTATTGACAACGTACTTCAGATTTGCAAACATACCGAAAGTAAGAGTCACATCACAGACTTATGGAGGCTTCTACCAGATTTCTAAAGAAGGTCAGACACTGGGAAGCTTTGAGGGTTCCCTACAAGCGATCTGCAAGGGCCACGCATGAATCTGAGAAAGTGAGGCCTAAACCACAATGATAACCCAAAGAAGTTGAAGGTGCCAGGTACATGGAGTCTCGGTGATGGACAGCTAAAATGGGGCAGAAGAGCCAGCCCAACAGATAGGCATGTGGGTCGCAACCAGTGAAGCCATAGGAGTGGCTTACCCCAAGTCCTTGGGATGTCTCATCGTGGCACCACATCCCCAGATTCAGGGCCTCTGTTGACCCTGCTGATTTGAGGTTTTGCTGTGGTCTCACCCTTGTCCTCCCTTCCGCTGGCCCCATTTTGCCTTCTCAGAACTAGAGGGTTCCCGCTGTTATATGGGAAGTGTGGTTTCTTTTACTCATAGGGGCTCACAGCAAAGAATTCTGTAGAGTTTCAGAGAAGACCTTGTATTTGAACTCTGGGATAACATTGGAACTGGGATAACTACAGGGACTCTTGGAAATTGAATGACTGTGTTTTGCATCTCAAGGAAGATGTAGATCTTTAGGGGTCAAGGGAAGCTTTAAGGGATAGTTCAAGACAAGTTGACAAAAGGTAATTTTCTAGTAAACAATCTTGCTTGTCCACTTGGTCAGCCTGAGGAGCACCCAAGGTATTATTAAACATACTTCTGGATGTATCAATAACAATAATATAAAAAATAAAAAAAATATATTTTAAGTTAAGTTAGTAGGGCTGGGGAGATAGCTCTGTTGATGGAGTGTTTGAAGACTGGAATTCAGTTTCTAGAACTCACAGAACAAAAAAAGGAAAAACCCAGTGTGGTGGTGCATGCTCATGATCCCCGTGCTGAGAAAGCAGAGACAGGTGGATCCCAGCCAGTCTAACCCCCTTGCCAATTTCCAGGCCACTAAGAGACCTTATTTCACCACAATAAAAGACAAAATAACTACACAAGTAGGCAGCAACTAAGGAATGTTGCCTGGAGACACAATGCTGACGCATGCCTTAGCTACAAAATACAAACTGCTTCTTTTCCTTGATTCCATATCCCATAAGTGCTTGTATTTGCATTTTAAACTGGAAACATAAAATTGGAGAATAACAGTACGCTAATAATCCACATTTCTTATTTTTCCTTTCTTAGATGATATTAAATAATAAATAAATACTGACAAGTTGGCAGAGAGCTAGGGAAAAACCTAAAGTACTTTATATTTATTACCTTGTAGTGGCTTTTCTCTGTTTTTGGTTGCTTGTTTAGTTGGTTTTCTGTACTATGAACTAGGGGCTTTGGCAGCTTTTACAATGGACACCACGAATCATGTAGTTGATTTTGCCTTACACCAATACAGCATGGCCTTGAAATTCTAAGATCAGGCCACGTGTTGGGAAAGGAAAGGCATTTTAGAAGGCTTAAAGCAGACCAGGCCCAGTACTGATGCTCTGTGCTTTACTAAAGGAGAATGCAGAAGTTCCCAGTAGCAAGAGTTCACACGTTTGTTTTCTTAGCCATGCCTGCAGGGATATACAATGCACAGACAGCCTGGCAGACTCTGAATTCCAAGGACAAGTGCTTTATCATGTCAAAGGCCATTGAAATTCATGCCCCATCCCACAATGTGCAATCCACTCCTGCGGTCTAATGTCTTTCCTGAAGTTAATTAATGAGTCTGCCTTCCTCTTCCATTAGCTTGGTCACTGATGAAGATATTAAGTAGATTCGTTATTGGACTGACCTCATGGAGATGAGCACTGCTGATGTCATCTCGAGCTAATTCAGCTTAGAAGTCCTTTTAAGCACAACACTCCAGTAATCTGGGCAATTACTTAGCTAGGGTGTCTCTCCATTTGTTGAATAGCATGTCATGCAGAAGGAAAACCTTACTAAGTCAAGACAAATTATAGCTGATGTCCCTCCCAGTTACCAACCTCATGCTGTCTCTCAAGCTCATCTGCCTTGGCTCAGGATGAAATTGCATCTGTTTGCCTGAGCTCTGAGAGAAAACAAATGGTTCTCAATGGCCTGATTTGTTTTGGTCTTGATTATAATTAGAAAAATGAAGCTGAGTGGAGGAGGCAATTTACCTTTCTTTGTAGAGGAGACAGAGATACGAGGAGAACAGGCATCATTTGCCACTCTTTCAATCGGATATCCACCATGGCTTCTCTCCAGTCCTTCTGCTCTTACTTGCTTTTTTAGATGTCCTTTACTACAAGTTCAAACCTTTGCATCAGCACCAGGGATGTAGGGATTCTATTATCAGGATGGTTTGGATGTGTATAAGAGAAAAAAAAATAATCCTCACTGTCATGATACCATGCACCTAGAAAAGAGGACTGTTGGAAGGCCCTGCTGTTTGAGGCTGCCTTCCACCGTGTCCAGACAAACCACCCCCCACCCCCCACCCCCCCACCCACCCCCACCCCCAACCCCAACCCCAACCCCGTGCGGCAGAGGCTTCCTACTCTCTGCCTGACCTGATTTGTAGGCTGTCTCTGAGCTTCAGTGCCTGACTTATCTTAAGTGGGACCGTTGACACAGGTCCCTGCAGCCAGTATGAGAATTAGGTGTTGTACTCCCATCTGTATGATGGGACTGAACTACCAAATGCAAATAAAGCATACTAGGAGCACCTATTCGGTGATGCCCCAGCTACGGTCCCTGTCGATGATCGTGGGATTTGTGATAACAATTCTAGTCATTTCTAGACCTGACAAACTGCTGAAAAAGAATTTAACGAAAGATTTGTTTCTACCCACCAAAGCTTTCATTATAAATAAAGATATATCCTCTTCCTGCGACCATTATGAATAAACTGAGAAAATAGCAGATTATTAAAAGAGCATCTACAAATTCCTCTGATTGTGGCTGAAAATGCAATTGAATCTGTCAGCTTATCCATTTCCTCCATGCTCACGAAGATTCTCAAACTTCAGCAGAACAATGTGGAGGACTGTCATTAAAACTGACCTTTCCCTTCTAGTACTCTGAGGCACTAAGGGATTTTCCATCTGGGCAACAGAGAACTGTTTGTGTGACCTCATTTTCTAAATAGGGTTATGGATTTTATGTCCTTACAAGCAATAATTATCATTCTTTAAAAGCAGAAGTAGGACTAGTAAGATGGACCAGGGGTTACAACTGAGCACTGCTCTTCCAAAGGACCTAAGTTAGCTCCTACCACCCTTGTTGGGTGGCTCATAATGGCTTGTAACTCAAGTTCCAGGAGATTCGATGCCTTCCACGGGCTTCTGTGGGCATTGCACTTATATGTGCATTGATACACTCTGATACACATAGACATGATGAAGAATGAAATAAATTCAAAGAAGAGGAGGAAGAAGAGGAAGAAGAAAAAGAAAAAGGTGAGGTGAAGGATAGGAAGGAGGAGGAGATCAGGACAGCTCTGAAGGAGAAGGAGGAAGAGGGCATAGCAGCAAGTGGCCAAAGAGATAGCTGAGTTTGTAATGTGTTATCTTGCAAGCATAAAGGCCTGGGGTCAGTCGTCAGAGCACACATTTTTAAAAGGCTCTGGCTGTGTTAGTACATGCATTACACATACATTACACACAGAGAATTTGGGAGGTCCCAGAACCGTACCAGTGACAGGTTTCTGTCTATAGGCTGAATTCAAGGTACAAGAAACACCCTAGGGAGCCGGGCGGTGGTGGCGCACGCCTTTAATCCCAGCACTCGGGAGGCAGAGACAGGCGGATCTCTGTGAGTTCGAGACCAGCCTGGTCTACAAAGGGAGTTCCAGGACAGGCTCCAAAGCTACAGAGAAACCCTGTCTCGAAAAACCAAAGAAAAACCAAAAAAAAAAGAAACACCCTAGGATATTAATCATCCTTGAAAAAAATTCGGTTTTTTTAACCATTGAAATGTAAAATCCTCAAATGCTCCAACTTATTGAGGTATAAAAGAAATCTCTGAATACAGTAGCCTATGGGACATCATATGGCTCATGTTTCATAAGCTTCCAACTCTAATTCAATTGGGATTTATCTTCATCATTTCTCCTTAAGGGACCTAAATTATTTTAGAAGATAATGCATTTTAACACTAAAAAGTAACAAAATAAGGATGTGATGTGGTTTAGACAAATAATGGAGGTGGTTTCTTAAAATACTTTGAGTGTGTCTTTACTAGGTCTCACCAAGTGCACACAAGATGTGAATTTCTCATTTTTTCATTAGTTCAAATTGGAAACTTGCTATGTGTCCAATGGACAGAATAAATTCAAACCCAGTCAACCTTCACTGTGTGATCACCACTCCTTCATGTGCCTCCCAAGTTTCTGCCTTCAAAATTCAGAATCTTATTTGGAAATTAGTAAACAGTCATCAAAAATATCAGATTTGATTAATTTAAGGTACCAGAGGTGGGCACAGCCATGTGCAAGTGTGTGTGTGTGTGTGTGTGTGTGTGTGTGTGTGTATGTGTGTGTGTTAGCATTCTCTGCTTAACCAGGTTTGTATTTCACATGTTGAGGACTCTAGAATGAATATGCGTATGTTTATCCATTGCTCTTGCTGAACACCAAGGACAAACACACAATGTAGAATAATGTGTAATGTTGGGTCTATGTACAAAATTGCAAATTACTTAAAAAGAGGAAACACTGGGAGACTCTCTCTTACTGTCTCTAGCTAATACAGCTTCCTAAAGAGGATCATAATGATGTGTAGTAACCATTGTTCTAAAGGAAGAGTATCTCAAGGCATTGAATGTCTTTGGAGGCCCTAATCCAAAGGCTTCGAGTAAAAGTGCTAGAATCTGACTGAAAAGAAACTAGTAAGACTTTTATTAATGAAACGCCTCAGTCCCCAAGTGCCAAGAAAAACTTTCAGATGATGAATTGGTTGTATTTAATCTGTGCTATTCTAGACAGCTGTGCTCCCTTTGGTTTTACCTCCTCCTTGCTTCTCCTCTCTCCTGATTTTCCATAGATATCCTTTTAAGTACTGTCTTTTTCCTCTAAAACTTACTTGCTTTGATATGGTAGACATAGCAGGTCAGGAACACACAATTCTTGGTTGAATTTGTCATTGAGACATAACATTTTGGTCATTAGAAAGTAGCCTGAAACAACGAATTCCCTTCACATAAGCCATCGAACTACCATGGAAAGATAATGACTTCCTGTCACTTCCAACCTCTGTCTCCTGCAAACCCCTGACCTGGAGGCAGAGAGGCTTTGAAGCTCATTAGCCATTCCCCCAGAGCCACCAGTGCTGAGCTCCTCCTCACTCAGTGCCTGGCATAAAGGATTGTGTGCCTCTCGGCCTTGGTAATACTTTATTGGCAAACACGATAAAGTGCTAACCTAAGGGGCTTAGATTTTTAAGAAACTGAACATACTTGGCGCTTCTATATGTGATTAAAGTGATTGTGTTGATAGAATTTTTAAGACTTCAATGTAATTGCATTTTTGTTGAAACTGTTTTGTCAGCTTTTAGTGCGGATAAAGCCCAATTCAGTAAATCAGAAAGAGGTTTTTTTTTTTTTCTTTTTAATATATTACTGTTTCCTTAATTAAGTACAACATTGAGGCAAGGAGATATTTTTAAATGCTAATCACAAAAACTTTTCCAAATATAACCAAAAGAACGATTTTCTTTTCCATTTTCCAGTTAGCTACTACACACTTTGATTTTATATTGGATTTCAATGAGAATGTGGAACACAATCTTTCAACCTGCCTTTTTGGCTTTAAGTTAGCTAGTACAAGTCTTCTGAGCATGCTCATTCAGGCGAGTTGCTTGGGCCAAGTTTTCAAGCCATCAACTTCTGACTCACATTGCAATTCAGTGCTCTGTGGCTTCAGTTTTTGTTTCTTACGCGACTCTCTTCCTTTTCTTAATACGCAAACTAGAAATCAAACTATGCAAGGCAGGGCGGCATTATTTCGATGTGGGGTCGCTCTCAATCCACAGGCCATGACAGCTTGGCAAACCTCCATCTCCAAAAGTATTTACATTACAGTTCATAACAGTAGGAAAATTACAGTTACGTAGCAGCAATGAAAATAATTTAATGTGGGGGTCATCACAACATGAGGATCTGTATTAAAGGGTCACATCACTGGGAACGTTGAGAACAATGTTTTAGAATCACTGTGTTCTTGGTTTCATTTTAGGGCCTGCTCCTTTATCCCAGCACTTGAGAGGCAAAGGCAAATGGATCTCTGTGAATTCGAGGCCAGCATGATCCACAGAGGAAGTTCCAGGACAGTCAGAGCTCTCCAGAGAAACCTTGCCTCCAAAACAAAAACCAAAAACACCAACAGAAAAAAAAAGGCAGATCAATTATTTATTAACTACAATGATACTTTAAACCAAAACTGTGAATATGTACTATGCAACCAGCAATTAATTTATCTAGAAGGATCCATCAATGATTCCCATACAGTATCCTGTTTTAACTATTTACTTATTGAAAATGTTTTACAAGAAAAAGAATGTCAGTGACAAAATGTGGTTAGATACAGATAATCGCTTATCCTCTCAGGTCATTTTCAAAAACACTTAATTATTTCTAGGTTCTATGTGTTTTTAATCACTCAGTTTTAACTGAATTAAGTGGCAGAATATGATGAAACAAAATACACTTTTATTAATAATATGTTTAATTGGCAAGAAGTAACTCCTATTGGACTGTACCTGTGACAGGAATATAAAATTCCTCTTAAGTTCTGGAAAGAAACCCTTCTGCAAGCAGTCATCTTAAGAGCAATCTTCCATTATCACATCTCCATCCGCGTGAGCACTTGGGGAGTTGATGATCTCTTTACTAACTGACCGAAGTCAATATACACTCCAATTATAGCAGGATGAACCTGACAGCTCATATCATTTTCCTGAAGGCTGTCTGCCTCCTTGAGTCTCTGGTACAGACAAGCTGCCAGAAGTTTATTCAAGCCTTGGTTGTTTTTTCCCTGTGCAGAGGAAAATGGGTTTGTCTGTTGGCTCAGCCTAGATGGTGTGGACTTCCGTAGGCAGATGATTAATTTTCTTCTGTAGTTTTAATTCTTTTCCTCTAGAATATTGAACATCTAGTCAGTAATCAAATATTTTTACTTTGTGGTTTATTTAATCATTTTATTCTGGGTCGTAATTGCTAAAATAGTACACTGTACTAGCATTATATACATTCTTTCCAACATACTTTTAGATATTTTTAACTGTAACAACACTTAAAGTTAAATTAAAGGCTATTCTTAAAATCCTTTAACCAGTAAAACCTATAGAGACTAAATTCAGAAGGTAATGATTACCTACTAGTCAAGCACCTGGCAATTTGTGGCATTTTTCTTGGTGACACTGCTTTAAACATAAAACACCCAAGAAATTATTTTGAAAATAAAACCAGGCCATCTTCAGGTAGCAGCAGATGACTCATTTTGCACATGGTGTAATTGAAGTGTCCTCACATCCTTCTGCAGAAGCTGTATTGGCTAGAATGAGTGAAAGAAGTCTTCCTACGCTTTTCCCTCCTAAGTGCTGAGTACTTACACAGATCAATATAAAATGACATACATATCAATATAAAATGACATATTGCTCTTCATTGTTGAGGGTTTCTTTGGATGTGTTTGACTTAGGTTTAGTAAGGAATAAATTCATATTTATTCACCTTAAAGATATTTCATGATACACAAATCTGAACAAATGGAAAGATTTCGATATACACAGACGTGCATCCATAGGCAGCATGTACACATATTCATACACACACACACACACACACACACACACACACACACACACACAGAGCATACCTGTGCCACTGAGGTTTCTGGTTAAAAAAGCATGAGTTTTGTTTTACTTAGAATTTACCAGCATACAAGGTAAAAGAAGAGTTAAAAACGATCATGTAAAGACAAAGGTTTAGGAAGTCACCTCAACTCTCTGAAAGCTGAGTCATCTAGATCTAGAGAGGAATCCCCTAGAAAAATATGAGTATATCTCTATTTGAACTTAAATTAATGAAAACTAAATTAAATTAGAACCTGAGGCTCTGTGTCATGCTGACATGCTGATTTCTCTGTGTGTGTCTGTATGGGTTTGAGTGTGGGGGTGTAGCCCATGTGCTTCTGTGTGCTCATACGAGGGGAAGAAGAAAATACTGGGTGTCCTTGTCTATCACTCCCCATCTTAATTTTTAAGGCAACTTCTCTCACTGGACCTGAACTTGTCATTTAATCTAGGATATATGGCCGGAGAGTCCGTGGGATAAACCCAACACTAACTTTATAAGCATGTGCCACCAAGCCTGGATTCTATACAGGAAATGAGGGTTTTAAGCCAGATTGTCTTCCTTGCACAGCAACCCCTCTTACCAAAGAGGGATCTCCAAGTCCTGTAATATCAACTCTCAATTGCCCAACCGTCAAATGAGGACTATGTCCATCTACATGGTAAAGACAATATCCATCATCTCAAAAGGTTCTATTCGAATACTGGTTAAGATCACATTTCCACCCACAGAGAAAAGAAAATGTCCATTTTAAAATGGCATTTCACTTTAAGATACTTCCTGATGCATGTCATGAACCTTACTGAAACTAACTTGAATAATAACATTTGCTCCGGTTTAAATGTAAGTCATGAGATGGACTGCACAGTCTAGGACAGTCAGATCCAGTGTGTCAGTTGCTTTTCTCAAGGACTCTCTTCGTTGCTCCCAACTCTAACTTGACATCATGCTCAATATAGCTATCCGTGGGTAAACAAGCAAGCAGGCTGTATATGGTGCCACACACTACTATCGTTTCAGGAATTAGCAGGCTGAGGCAGGAGGATGGCAAATGGGTTTAAGGGCAGCCTAGTAAGTTCCAGGTCAGGCTGAGGCAGAGAATGAGGTCCGGCATCCGAGACAAAGAAATAAGCATATTAATACATAGTGAGTGTCTATCCTTATTCCCAGTTTCATATTTACACAACCTGATGTCTTCAGGGAGAGAAGGAAACCCTTCTGACTTCTGGGTTAGCCAATTACACTCCTGCCAATGCTATGCCATCCTTTCCTGGCATTTCATTGACTCAAGTCAAGTTCCATATCCTTTCTTGAAGGAGGGACAGAAAGGGAGCATGGTCACCCCTGTAGTCCTGATCAAGTTCTGTGCAAAGAGAGCAGACTGGCAAGCTTGAGATTATCAAGGAGGCACATGAGGCTCACACTGTGCTCATCTTCCGAGACTGACGTGTTACCCTGGACACAGAAGAGGCGACTGCCTAGAAAACAACACCTTTATGAAAAACATCAAAGAACATCTGGCGATAGATGAGCAAAGAAATAATAATGTCCACTGTAGTAAGGTAAAATGTCTTGATTTATTTTACAGTTGTTGAACGTTTACTAAGACAGCCTTTGAAATGTGACAATTTAGGAGGCAACATCCCCACACCCAAAAAACACGCAGCATAAAAATACACAATGGATATGTCGCTATTTTTAAGTTTCATGTGGATCTGACATTTGAGTGGGTAGAAAAAAGTCAAGCAAGTGACAAGGGTTGTGCTACCAGCAAAGATAATTAAAATATAATATTAAAAGAAAAAACTTCTGTCTGGGAGAAGTACAGAGAAAGAAATCTAAATTAGCATGTCTAACAAAAGTCCTGTCCTAAGACCGGTAGTTTTTATTTTGTTTGGTTCTGTTTTCTCTGTGTATGGATGTGTACATAGTGCTCCACTACCTAAGGGCATTTTTTAAAAATATACATTGTATAGTGAACATGTTCCTTCTCTTTGTCTCTTCCCTACTGTTTCTCACTCCTACTTGTCCTATAGGCTCCTTTGTTCTACATAATCTCACTTCTATTTTAATATCATATATACAGATATGCTTTTTATATGTCTATATAAAATCGAGAAATCACAAATGAGAAGAAGCATAAGACATTTGTCTTTCTGATACTATTGTACTTGCTTAATGTGATCATCTCCAATTGCACCTAGTTTCCTGCAACTTCATGACTTCATTCCTTTTATAGCTGAAAACTTCCACTCTCTACATACATTTTCTTTATCCCTTACTATGTTGTTGGATGCCTAGGTTGGCCCCATAATTCATATATTGTGAATAGCACTGTAATAAACACTGATGTTCAAATATCTCTGCAATATGTTGGTTTAAATTCCAAAGGGTAATGTAGCTGGATCGCAGAGTGGATCTGTCTTTAATTTTGAGAACATCCACATTGGTTTTCATCCTGGCTGGACCACGTTACTATACAAAGATCCTATTTTACCCATATCCTTACTTACAAGTATTTGTTTTTGTTTGTATCCTTGATGACTGACATTCTAAGGTGAAATTTTTAATATAGTTTTAATGTATATTCCTCTAATAGATAGTGAGACTGAGCTTTTTGCATGCGGATGGCTAATTATATTTCATCTTTTGAGACCGAAATTAGATTCTGCTAATGTATTTATCTATTAAATAGTGTGGTTTCTTGCTGTTGTGCCTTTTGAGATTTTTGTGTATTATAGACAGATACTTATCCCCTATAAGACATAGCTGGCAAATATTATTTCCCATTTTGTAGCCTGTTCTCTTGATTAACTGTTTCCTTTGCTATATAAGGTTTTAATCTCATAGGATGACAATTGTCAATGGTAGGCTTCAGTTACTGAGTGAATGAAGTCCTATGCAAAAAGTCCCTGTCTATGCTTTTTACCTTGAACTGTTTTCCCTACTTTTTCTACTAATGGTTTCAGAGTTTTAGGTTTTATTTTAATGTCATTGGTGCATTTGAGGTTTTTTTTACAGAGAACACAAATCTAGCTTCACTCTTCTATCTGTAGAATCAACTTCACTAGCATCATTGGCTGAAGTAGGTAGATTTTTTCCAATGTAATTTTCAACATCTTTGTAAAAAGTCAAGTACCTATAGTTGCGTGGGTTTATATCTAGACCCTTTTTTCAATTCTTTTGATTGATGTATCTGTTTTCTTCAAGTTTCATGTTGTTTTTATTACGATTGCTCTGCAGAGTAACTTGAAATCAGATGTGGCTAGTTAGCCCTCCAGAATTGATCTTTCTTTTCAGGATAGATTTGGTTGTCCAGGATATCATGTGATTCCATATGAATTTTAAGATTTTATTCCAAAGGTGATTTTTAATTTTGTATTATATATAATTATATGTATATATTTATTTATGTGTATGGGGGATGCACTCATGTGGAAGTTAGAGAACATCTCGCAAGAGTCAGTTCTCTCACTCTAACATGAGGCTCCCAAGGACTGAGCTCAAGTGGTCAGCCTTAGCTGCAAGCTTCTTCACCCACTGAGCCATCTTACCGGCTCCAGATCTTTAATAAGTCTATCTAAAGTCTAATTTGGGTCTTCTAGTAATGCAAATAATATATATGCATCGTATGTGTGTAATTTTTGTCAAGTTTCAAGAGTCAGTAACAGAACTAAAATTCAAACCAGGCAGAATGCTAAAGTTACCACAAATCCCCTCACCAAAGCCAGTCCCACTGAACTAAAACTTAGGTGCCACATTCTTCTATTCAAGTCCCATGAGCAAGACAACAAGACCCAGACACTGTAATAGGTGCTGATTGGAGAGAAAGCATATATATTGAAAGGATGCACTTCGGTGGATGGATGTATACACTAAGAAGTAAGAGGTGGGCAAGACAGAGGAGAAGATAGTACAATAGATCCAAAGTAAAGTGGATAAAGGGGATGACATTATAGATCTTGGTGAGTTCAAGGGATGTTGGAAACTTTAGACATTTGTATATTAGAAAAGTCTAATTGTCATTGTACATGTATGGGTGTTTTTGTCTGCAGGTATGTCTATGCACCACATGTATGCCTGTTGCTTGCAGAGGCAAAATATGGAGTTGTATTTCCTGGAACTGGTTACAGACAACTATAAACTGCCATGTGGATGCTAGAAGTTGAACCTCAGTCTTTAGGAAGAACCCTCCTTTCTCTTAACCACTGAGCAATCCATCTGGCCTAGGATAGTTTTGTTTATATATTTATATATTTGTACATATATATTGCTATTATATGCAGTGCCAGATAATCTGAAGATACTATCCTACTAACTTGAATCACTATCTACTCTTTGCAGAAGAGTAAACTAAGCTCAAATGGGTCACAGTTGAGTACAGTCACACAACACAAAAGTAGAGAAGGACCCCAAAGCCAGATCTGCGTGTACTCTGCCATGCCAAGCAATATGCTTTCATGCAATATTGTACCAGTCCTCATTATTTTCCTGTACCTTCAAATTCATATTTAGAGGTAAATACAATATGAAAACCCAGACTGGGTTGAAAGGTGCACAGCAAAGTATGGTGGTACTTTGAAACAGTACATAAAATATAAATATAGCTTATATTGCAAATATGTGGCTAACACTATTAATAATGTGAAATATTTACATTAAAGAAATGAAAATGTTGTATTTTATTTTTTATAAATAAAAAACAGTACCAATTGCAGGCATCACATTGTCTTGTGATGGGAATGCTGTGGAGGCAGCATTGATTCCTCTATGCAATCTATCCTTAAACTTCTTCTCACTAGTGACTCTCTCCTTCACCAGAAGTATTTGCATGGCTGCAGGTATCTAAAATAGGTATATAAGTCAAACAGATACTGGCAATAAATAATAAAGAGGAACTGGGGACTTAGCCCAAATAGAAACAGTTACCTAGCATGCTCAGTTCCCTGAGTATTATTCCCAGAACTGCATTAAACTAAGTTTAGTGGCACACGCTTGCAATTTCAGCATCTGAGGAAGCTGAAGTAAGAGTGTCAGAAGTTCAAGGTCATCCTCAGCTACACAGTGAATTCCAGACAAACCTTAGCTTCATAACACCCTGTCTCACATTATCATCATCATCATCATCATCATAAATAATTTAATTTAAAAAAAAGAAAAACAATTCTTTCATATTTTAGCATTTATTTAAGATTCATGTAAATTTGCATACTCATGAAACGTATGTTCTTTTATACATTTACATAAATAATTAGAACTGGAGAGATGGCTCAGTTGGTGAAGGTGAGGTTCACATCAAAATATAAATAAATATTTAATACTCAAGACTTTCAGCATCTTCAACATTTTTCAGGATTGATTGATACTTTAATTCAGCAATGCTGAAAATGCTGAGAAACCAAAGGACACTCACACATAGATGTGTTGTTTAAAAGTGACAAGAGAATGTATAAAGCCATTTCAGAAATCACTGGAAATTTTATCTTAATTCCAAGCCAGAATTCATGTAATGATTTATTATGCATCACAAGTTAACAACTTAGCCCAAAATCATCAACTTAGGCAGCAAGTTCAAAATCAAAGATTCTAAAATAATACATTCCAAGCATATACTGGTTTGAGTCCCTCAATAATAGTTAATAAATGACAGGAAAAAAAAGTTAAGTCTTTGTTTTGTGTAATTAAACCAGTATGTTCTATAAGAGTATAACATTTTGTGTGTACAGTAAAAGCTGCAACTCATAACAAAAAATACTCTCATATCTGAAATGAGATGTTTCAGGCAAATCTTCCGATGGTATGCACAGGACATCTTGAGCAAAACAGTGTGCATGCTATGTATTTGGAAGCTGCAATAAAGCTGTGTGATGTTTCTAGAAATACTTGGACACATTACATATTTTGACTTCCAATTAATTTTTCCTCTTTTCCCATTCAGAAAACTTTTACTGTTTTCAAAAATTTGCAACGCCCAATATACACATTCACATTCAGCGAAACAGTACCATATGGGATCATAAATACAGTTTAGGAAGCTGAATGAACAGGGACAACTCAATGGGCCACAAAGTCCCAGCATAGCTGAGTAACTATCGACAACTGATGGCTACTAGGAGATGGAGAGTTGGTTTCTTTAAGGAAAGACAAGTAGTTTGTCCATGTTACAGTCAATGGCCCCACACATACACATATACTGGCAGTACTAAATAGACTTGATCAGTTTTTAAAACAGGAACATTAGAAGATTTAAGAAAAAGCTGGGCAGAAATATGGAAAGAGGTGGAAGGGATTTGATTAAAACACATTATATGTATGCATCAGAGTCTTTATATATTTGAACATTCCCATCAGGAAAGGATGAAGGACATAAATCTTGTATTTGCTATTGATTACCTCTGTGGATCTTGCTCTACACAACCTAAGATTAACCAACACAAATAGATATCTTAATTCTAAAAATAAATAAATAAATAAAGTGATTGACATAGGAGCATAATATGGGTCCAGAGGCATAAGACTGGACCAGAAAACACAAGAGAAGAACCCACTGGAGAATATCCAGGGAAGTAAGCATATATCTCTATGCTAGCCAGTCTTGCAAATGAACATGGGTTTCGAGAAAGAGACTTGCTATGGACACAAGAATGATCTCTGCTGGGATCTGGTGGAATTACACATCTGCCAGTATGACAGTCTATGTCTTGTGTACATGTGTCCTAGAGAACCACATTTCTAAGAATATGAATGAAACCAAGGGATGGCACTAACCCAAGAGTCACTGGAATGGCATTCCATTGTCTTCACTTCAGAACTGAAAGTTCTCCTCTTTAGATCTGAAACTACCACACAATGTACAGGTTTACAAGGAATCTAAAAATAGGAGATGGAAATAAAGGCAGTTCGACCTAAACCTGGCTCTTCAGAAACCAAAGAAAACACAAGTGCCCATGAGTGATTACCCCTGTTAAAAAAAAAAAAAACCTAGCAGAATAGTCTAAGTATCATTTTAATTGTTTTTATTACTTCCTACACTAAAATTGGTTTGTTTATAGAAAACTTAAAAATATTTACTAATGTTTTATTACATACAACTGCAAAATAACTGGAATGCATATAGATTTTTAAATGGAACACTACTGGGAAAATATCCATCAACTGCTTCCTTATACAGTACCATTTTGTGATTGCACTTCCATGTTGGTTTTCACAGTTTGATATGATTAGGTCTGTCTTTTAGATTATAAAGAATGTATTCTTAGTATTTTATTAATGATCATTTACATCATATTCACCACCATACCTCATCTTCTTTCAAGATCTCCCTCTTAACTTTGTGCTTTTCTGTTCTTCCTTTCGCTTTGAAACAGTCTTATTTAGGCCAGGTTTTGTCTCAGACTCTTGATCCTCCTGTGTTAACCCACTGAGCCCCTAGTATTTTCATGGTAATTGTTACAGCTTTATGTCATAACTAGCAGTGATAGAAGAAAATGGCTTTCCTTCTTAAATAAAAGTTTGGGGTAGGGACTGGAGAGATGGCTCAGCGGTTAAGAGCATTACCTGCTCTTCCAAAGGTCCTGAGTTCAATTCCCAGCAACCACATGGTGGCTCACAACCATCTGTAATGAGGTCTGGTGCCTTCTGGCCTGCAGACATACACACAGACAGAAAATTGTATACATAATGAATAAATAAATATTTAAAAAAAAGTTTGGGGTAAATTTGATTAAAAAAAACATTGCCAAAATAAAAGGTACCAACTGATGACTCCCCATTGGAGGCCTTACCATTTCTGAGGAATGGATGGGGAGTGCACTGGGGGGAAAGGGGAGGAGAAGAAGATGGAACTGTGGTTGGTATGTAAAATGAATTAAAAAATTTAAAAGAAAAAAAAAAGAAGACTACCAGTAGGCTGCTTATAAAATCTAAAGATAGAAACTAATGACAGGGAGGACAGAAATTCAAGACCAGTTAGAAAAAAGAATATGGTGAAATGTCTTTTTGATTGTATTTACAACTAAATACTTCATTTTTTTTACCACTAATCTTACCTTAAACTCTTAAGACCTTTAGCTTTTTCAAGATCATAGTTTAATTTTCAAAGAATTTGTTCAAGAGCATTCAGAAAATCAACTTTCCGTTAAGAGGGAAAGTGCAGTACAACTTCAGCATTATGAGATCAAGTTCAGATGTTGAAGCCTTTCTCTGTGCTTCTCCGGGACTTCCCTGTGCCAATTTCCTACCTGGGCAACTTTCACTTAAGTGTAGCCTGGTGATACATCTCCAACAGTTGCATTGAAATTTTAATAAAAATGCAGTAAACACAAATTTTTATTATACTTACATAATATGTTTAAAGGATTTTTATAGATTTGGACAAGTGTTGTCCTGTGCACTCAAAATGGGAAAAAGTAAACTCAAGGACAAGTGTTCGATGTGCATGACCAAGGCATGGCATGAATTTCACTCATCTTCCTTAAGTGTCAATTTTACTCAAAGATGCTTTGTGTGTGAAAACAATTAAGCATGAATCATCTTTAGTACTAGCAAGAATACTGTTTTCAGTGTTTAAAGTTCATTTTTATTTAAAAAAAATAGAATAGAATAGAATCCAGGGTACTGGAGAGGCTGTTTAGCAGTTAAGAGCACTGGCTTCTCTTTTAGAGGACCAGGAATCAATTCCAAGCACCTTCACAGCGGCTCACAGTCCAGTTCCAGGGTTCTTCCACACAAGCAAAACACCAATGCACACAAAATTTGAAAAATAAGTGAGCAAATAAATCAATTAAAAAACAAAATAAAATCCAATGAAATTCACAATTCAAATAAAAATAGTAAAAATAAAATAAACAAAATTTCCAGGAAGCATTGTACTGATTGGTTCTTTGGAACTACTTCCCCAAAGCCCTAATACCAAGAAGCTTATGTTCTACACCTGGAAGTTTTGTTGTGATTGTTGTTCAATACTTTAGTAATTGGTGTCTCTCTATTTGGGGAATGTGTCATGCGTGTGAAAGGTAATCAGTATGAACTGTGTTGATTTCACTGGATATATCATTAGATAGAACTGTAAATCTTGAAAAGTCTCATTTTGACAGATTAAATAACACCTTATAGGACAAAAAGGAAGAATAAAAAAACTGGACAAAACAGTTCTGTTAAATGACTCGGGGGTGGGGAGGTCTTACTATAAATCCTTTGCTGTCCTGGAACTCACTATGTAGACCAGGCTGGCCTAGAACTCACCAAGATCCTCCAGCCTCTGCCTCCCAAGTGCTGGGATTGAAGGCGTGCACAATCATGCCCAGTTTAAATGATTTCTTATCAGCACTCATTATTGGTATTCTCTGTGGTACACTGAGTTCTCTGGTAGAGGCATTAGTGCCGAATGATTTCTCTATTGCTTGAAGAATAAAAACCAAATGTCTTAGCCTGTCATGGGATCTATGTAAAATCTCAATACATCCTCATCATTCCACCTTATTCCCCTGTTTTATGCCAAACTGTGTCAAGGTCCAGCATCGACGGAAACTCATACCTCCCGGGGTAGAAGGCATGAGGATTAGAATTATTAATCAAAAGGAAGAGAGATAAAAGAGAAATAAGATACAGAAACACAGAACAGCATCGGAAGGGACATTCAATAAATACTGAACCCACCTCGTTTATTTTCCACAGGCTTATTATATACTTCACTCCAAAAGTGGAGGGGCAATGCAACAGCCTTCATTAACATGATATAAGGAATAGACTTGAATTCTCTGACCTTTCATCCAAGTGGAGCAGACCTACCTTTATACCCAAAATACTAATTAACCAAACCCTAGGTCAGAATCTCTTGTTTTTAGCCACACCTGTTGTCAATACCTGTTGCCACACCTGTTTGAGAGAGCAAAAATCAGCTCAAACTCTCTGACCTCCAGTCAAGGCAGAACAGGCTCACATCTTTGGGTCCCCACAAAGTTGTACACACACATGTAGAGTTCTATCCTCCCTCCAGTCCAACTATTCTCTCTAAGCTGAACATCCTTTCCTGCCCCACCATCATCACATGAGGGATAATCCGTTTGAAACTTCCTCCAGAAAGGCCACACTGATCTAAAGCCTAAAAATGTATGGGTTTCTTTTTCTAATGTAATAAATACAGATTACATCTCTCATTTAAATTACTGTATGTTTTAGGTTATGTTTACATATATGTGTATGTATGTATGTATTCTACTTCCTCTACTATAAATTCTTTGAAGGGAAGGCAAAATATATATATGTAAATACTAAATGGATGGATGGATGGATGGATGGATGAAGATATTTAAGCAGGTGAAAAAGCCAGAACTACCATTAATTTAACTTATTATAATTCTATCCCTCAAACGTGTTTAACCCATGTGTAATCAGAAATACACCGAGGCAGCCCATGCATCAATTTCCATTATCTCCCATAACAACTGTTTCATTGACTGGAGAAAGCAAGAAGGGAGGTCAGTGCTCTTTAATAAAATCTGCAAAGATTCTATCTGCTCAAAGCCTGTACTGCTGGGCACGCACTGCCAAGTTCTTTTTGGAGTCTGTCAGCAGGCTTTCAACCATTTTAATTTAAATGAATCATCTGAAAAATCTATGGCATTTAATACACCCACTTCACAGGGATATGAAATTCGGTTTTTCTTTATGTAATTTAGTTGATGGTGCCAGATAATGTCAAAAATGTTCTGGTTAATAGCTATTTCAAGTTTCATAGAAATAACCAAACAAAAGTTGGATAAATTATTTTTTACAGCAACGTCTGATGAAAATGAAGAACTGGACTCACAGGTAACAGCTGAGGCCACCTCAGAACCTTCAGAGCCCATCAAAGACTACAGAAGGCACTCTGAACTGGTGTGTGTAATCACAACTATAGCAAATCATATATTTGAAATTCTCCTGCCTAGGCACAGACATAAAAATACGTTTGTTCTTGTTTCAACAATGTCAAAAGCATCTAAGTAAACAACATAAAAGTCAAAGTAGAAAGAAAGCACAGCACCACACCTTCTGAACATGGAGATTGCCAACAGGAAATTTAATTCTGTGGAAGCTTTCAAAGCTACTCAAATGCTGAGAATTCTCCACATGTTTTATGAAATTTTATTTGTTGTATCTCTTCATGTGGGTATAACATAATTTTAAAACAAATAGACATGAATTGTGTGATTTTAATGGCTTTTAAGAATTTTATGAAATCATGGAAAGTGAAAGTTCAAGAAACTTAAGTCGTGTATCTTGTTCAAGAATTTCATTCTCTTATTCTTTCCTATAGATGATAGTGTGAAGGCTTCATATATGAAGTCTGATAGACCTGGAATAAATTCTCTACCTCACTGTGCCTTTTATCATTTCATGTGAACTTGGGCCAGTCACTCTGTGTCAGCTCTGGTTCTTTCTCACTCAGAAAGCTGAAAATATCCAGGAAACATACACAAATAGCCTGCTGATGTTTGACCAAAATCGGGCACCATGGGAGTCCTCTTCATAAAATGTGATCATCATTTGCATATGAAGTGCTAGTTCTTAGAACTTCTAAAGTAATTCTATAGTTGGGAGAACTCAAGAGTACTGCCATACTTGGTGAGGTGTGAGTGGGCATAGATGATAACTAAGTGTTCTTGACCAAGAATATGGAGTGCTTAAACACTGTTTGAGAGATCAGGAATATTCTATTTTTCGAAGCACAGAGTTTACATAAAATATAAGAACATTTGTCTTATGCCATCAAAGAGAGAACCCACAGAGAGTGTATGAACTATAAAGATAAATAATTTAATATTTATGAGAATGTGGTCAGGTACCAAAATATCCTTGTTGTGTTTAATACAAATGTGTAAGTTGCTAGTCACAAAACCCACATCCCAGAAAACAATAAAAGACAAGCCACAAATTCATGAAATATCAAAACTGAATATTAAAATGAAAAAGATCAAGAAATGAATAAAATAAATGATTTCATTTCAATGAAACTTGAAATTAAAAATGCAAGAATGGAGATGTCTTAGTGCTACACGCCACTAATCCCAGCACTTCAGAGGTAAAGGCAGGAGAATCGGAGTTTAATCCAAAATACCCAGGACAACTGAAAAGGGGTGGAAAGGCTGCAGAAGCTGAAGGGTGAGGAAGAGTACTGAAAAATGGCATCTTCTAGACGTGCAGTGGCTATCATGATCAGGAGCAAGCAGTCACTGTGATCACCTGCATAAGTCATGAAAACAGGGGAAGCTAGTGGTACTGTAGAAGGGTTCAGCAGGTGTGAGAGGGGAAACAAGAAGCTGACAGAGGGATAAAAGGAGTGTAACCACAGCTGAGGTTCCAAAGTTCTACTCCAGATGTTCTGGAGGGATTTTTTTTGGTAATTTAAAATAAATCTCCTTGTCTCCACCTCCAAAATTTGATTGTAGTTCCTGCTGAATCTGACTGAATTGAGGTAGAAGTCAATCTTAAAAATATGAGGCTACTTCCAGAGCGCTTCTGTATAACTCTGCAGTTCTCAACCTGTAGGTCACTATCCCTTTGCAGTTTGAATGACCCTTTTACAGGGTCACCTAGGACAGGCCTATCTTCAATACCAGGTACTAACATTATAATTCACAACAGTAGAAAATTACATTTGTGATCATTTATATCTGAAATATCATATATGTCATCAGCAACAAAATTATGTTATGATTGGGGGTCACCACACAACATGAAAAACTGTACTAAAGGGTCACAGCATTAGGAAGATTGAGAACCACAGGTAGCTGAAAGAAACTGCTTGGTCTGATTAGCTTAGATACAAGCAAAATTGGTTTTTATTGTTACAGTTGGGTATGGATTTTTTAATTGCCGGTTCTTTCATTGGAAAGTATCATTTTCAAGGACCCTTGACTCCATAGTCTTTCCTCCTCTCAGGATTTCTGAGCTACTTCATCCTGATCCATCATTCATAGCAAGCAGCAGTATTTCTGTTGCAGGCATCAATACGACTTTTAGAAAAAGAAATTCTATTAGCTTACTCAACTTTTCCTGTAACAAGCTATTCAAAAGTATAAATAGTCTTAGATTTCTAGGGCTTCAAATTCTAAATAAGCTGAAGTAGTCTAAAACATGCTCAATATCAAAGCATGCTGTCAACATCTTCAGAAACAGAATACTCACCTGTAATCAATGGGTAGGCTGCCAAATTCTATATTTCTCTTTTTTAGTCTAGGTTTATGGAGTTATAATTATATACTACACAATTCACTCTTTCAAATGTACAATGTTTTGACAAATGTGCACACACATTTACAAACACTTCCAAAATTAAGAATCAGAATATTTCCATCACCTAGGAAGGTCCTTTTCTTTCCCGTTGTCATCCACTCCCACTGGCCTGCTCTCAGACCTGCTACCTATTGTTCTCATTTCTGCCTGTGTAAGTTTACCTTTTCTAGAATGCGACAAAGTGGAATTGCATAATATGTGGTATTCTGAAGATGACTTTACCTCCCCATGATGTCTTTGAGATTCATCCATGTTGTCTGAAGTACTTGTACTGCATTCCTTTTTATTTCTGAAAGTTTTCCCGTTATATGAATATAACATAACATATCTTTGTATTCATTGCTCTGTGGCTATTAAGCTTATTTCCATTTTGTACTATTATGAATAAATATTCCATAAAAATTTGAGAGCAGGCTTTCATATGAACCTATTTATATTTTTAATGAAAACCTAGAAATACAGCTGGATCATATAATAAGGATGCTTCTTTTTCCTTAAAATTGCCAAAGTTTTTTATAGATGTTTCATAATTTATTAAATAACATCAATAAAATGATTGACATTAATTATGTTATAAGAGAATTTTCCCTTTTATTCTTTTTATTGAGCTATATAACTTTTCTCCACTCTCCTCCCACCAAAGTGTTTTTAAAGTAATAATATCACCTTGAATTCTTGTCAACAACTCAGAAAATTTCCAGTTTTTCCAAAATCTTGATATCAGAGTCATGGTGAGTCTTTCATGTTTCAGCCCACCAGATCTAGGGTGCTATCTCAGTATGATTTGTGTTCCTAATAACTATGTTCAGAGTCTTTCTATACCCGTTTATATTAAAGGAGCTTCTTCAGTGAAATGTCAACTTAAATGTTTTGCATGTTTTAAGTTGAGATGTATTATTATTACTCTTATCATTATGTATTACCCATTATAAATTCTTTGATCCAGTTTTTAGGCTACTTTGGGTTGTGATTTTATTGACTACTAAAGAGCATGTCCCACTAATATGTAACTAATAGCTATATGGGTCAAATCAGACAAAGAAAAAACACACCATTCAAGATTAAATTCTGTAAAAACTGCATCACCCAAAAGGCAGCTTCCATAAGGACTCTACTGTGAGTTACCTTATTTCCAAACCAGTGTGCCACTCAGAAGTCAATTTTGACAGAATTTATTCCATACAAGTAAGTTCCATGTCATAGATGTATTAAGAAGACGTCAAATGTACCACACTCTAAAATGAAACACTTACTGTGTGTTTATGTTAATGGTAATCCAATTCTGTCATTTCCATAAGGTTATACCTTATAAGGTTAAATATTATACACTGATGAGGACATCATTGCTTAGAATGAATACTGAGAGTAACTTTTTCAAGCATTCCAATTTAGTCTAATAAAATCATGATTTTAAATATGAGTTAAATACAGTTTAAATACAGTTTCTCTTTTCCAAGTTCACATTCATTTATTGGACCATTGACTCTCTTAATTGGTTTTTATTACATATATCTGAAATCTGGATTTTACTCTTAATAGTATCTATCCTAAATCAAAAATCACTTAGTTTTCAGTCTCAAATGTGGAAAATAATACATAGCACAGTATTTATCTGCCATTCAGGATTACACTCAAAGTGCATCTCAAAGTAACAAGTTGCAGAAAGAGTTACTTTTACTTTGCATATTAAAAATGCTGAATTTATGCGAGATAATACAGGATTGACTTTATTATTTATTCAATTACAAGATATAATCAGTAATAGGAATTATCCCAGCTACACAACATATATGTGATCCCATACATGTCTTCCATGTCCTCTAGCACAAGGTAATGCAGAAATAGATCAATTATTGATTAGAAATATGCTGAAGGCCTCAGGAGGGCTGGATGCTGATAGGCCTAAAACTCCAGTATAGAGAAGACTCAGCTCAAGCAAGGATGTGTCCAAGAGGAGGTGCCAGAAGTTGACCCCATCTTTTGAGAATCACTTGGAGGAAGATAGTCCTGAGACTGAGATTTGCAGGCATATCAAACTCTGTTTCTGTGAAGTGCAGTGGTGTAGACACAGAACTCTGACCCTCCAGGAAACCACTTGATATTCACAACCGCATCTCTCAAGAAGGTTCATGAAAGCCTAGTGAGTTTTGGAAGTATAAAGGTATGGAACTGCCTGCATATGTCTCAGTGTTATGTCTCACCCTCTGAATAACTGCCAATGCACTTGAAAAATAAACAGCTAATATGAGAGAGTGGACAATCTAGGGTATTTCTGAAGAGCAGGAGAGCCTGTGCAACCCACAGATTTCAAGTGTAAATGTGGCCAGCAGGGGCCTCTGGTATGCAAAGGAATCAAATTAAAATGAAAGTGTAATTTATGATAACCTTTGGGAAACAGAAGAGGTAGCTCTAAGAGGAAGTTACTAGGGATTACTTTAAAATAAGTCAGAGATATCAAGAAAGTAATTTAAAAATGCTCCTCGAAGTCCTCCAAAAGCAAGGATAAGCAGTACAGAAGGAAATAAAGATCAAGTTGAAATCAATGAAACAGAGAAAAAAAAAACAGAACAAAGAATCAACAAAATGAAGAGCTGCTCTTTGAAAAATTAAACAAGACTTTCAAACCTTTAGTGAAACTAACAAAAGGAAAGAGAAAGAAGACCCTAATTCATAAAAGACAGGTCAATTGGAGGTTTCCATAAATGCCAATGAAATACAGAAGACCAGAAAGTAGTGTTTAAAAACCTACATTCAAAACTATTGGATAATCTAGAAGAAATGATAAATTCCTGAATGCATATTATCACTCAAAACTACATCAAGAGTCTATAAACAAGTTAAACTCGTCCACAACAAGCAATAAATTTGAAACAATAATAGTTTCCCAATAAAGAAAAACTCATTTGAGCCTACTCATAAAATCTTGGGAGAGTCTCTGGCTGTAAAGGTCATTTAGATTACTAGTCACTTCCAGTCTTGGTTGTAGAACTTGGCCCAAGAGAGAAGACAGATCACTTGGCTGTTCATCATCTCTATTTACAACTTTCTGGATGGAAAAACAGGTTTTTCAACTTTCCCATTGGAAAGACAATCCCATGTGCTTAGGATGTCTGTGGGTGCAAACACTTTCGTGCTCCCAACAAAAACAATCTTCCACAATCTGGTATCAGTTTTTGTCATAGTGGGGATTTCTATTGTTGTGAGAAAATACCATGACCAAAAGCGACTTGGAGAGGAAAGACTTTATTTCATCTACAGCTTGGTCAGGGAAGGCAAAGCAGAAACTTTAGGACAGGAACTAATACAGAGGCCTTGGAAGAGTGCTGATTTTCAACTTGCCCACAGATCAATCTGGTGGGGACATTTTCTCAGTTGAGGTTTCCTCTTCCCAAATGCTATGTGGGAGGCCCCTCTGTGTGCTGTAATTACCATTAATGAATAAAGAAATTGCCTTGGCATACTCCTAGGGTAGAACTTAGGTAGGTGGGGAGGACTGGACTCAATGCTGGGAGAAAGAAGAGAGGAGTCAGAGAGACACCATGGATCCACCGCTGGAGAAATGCTGAAACTTTGCTGGTAGGCCACGACCTTATGGTGATGCACAGATTAATAGAGATGGGTTAAATTAAGATGTAAGAGTTAGCCAATAAGAGACTAGAGCTAATGGGTCAAGCAGTAATTTAATTAATACAGTTTCTGTGTGGTTATTTCGTGGCTAAGCTAGCCGGGCATCTGGGACGAACAAGCGGGTCCTCCTCCAACACAATAACTCTAACTTGTGTCAAGTTGACATAAAACTAACCAGCACAAATGAAGTGTTGATTCTATCATTGTTTGTAATAATAAGCCATAAGAAATAACCTCTCACATAATTGTCTTATTTATTTGAGTGATTGTACAAATAAGGTAAAATGAGTAGCAGGAAAGTTAAATAAGATACGAAGCCTATTCTTCAAAAGGAAAGAGAAGCCCAGTACATGTTTCTGGGGAGTTTGAAGAGAGCCTGTCAGCATCATTCTTTCTCTCTTCAGTCTGTGAGAAACTGAAATCTAAGAAAAGAGAAACAGAGAAAATGACATCGCCTTCCTGATGTAATTAACAAGATGTCAGACCAAGTTTTTACTCTCACACTAGTAAAACTTTACTTCAAGTAGGAAGGAAGCAAAAAAAAGACAAAATGAAAAAAAGATACTGGTGAGTGTAGGAAAATAGCAAGAAAGGAAGGGTTATGACTGGGACATAATGAACTGATTTGGGGTGGGTGTCTTGGAATGATCTCATGGAAATATCTCTTTCCAGAGCTGACCTCAGGGTCTGAGCCATAACTCAATGGCACAATAGAAACTGGTGTTAAGACATCCTCAATGAAGGAGAGAAACTGAAGAACTGAAGTTTAAGAGGTGGTTTGGAAAGTCCCCCATAGGATGTTTAAGCTTAGGTAGGGATGTGGGTTTTCTTCCAACTACAACATTATGGTTTGAATCCCTTGACCAGGCTTGTTATGATCAAATATATTACTTCAAAGTGATCACTTGTCTGCTGGGTGCAAAGTGCAAGGAGGCAAAAGGCAGGAAGAACTAAAGGGCAGAAAGGCTCACGTTCCAGGTTCTGCACTGTGGAGGCAGGAACTGAAGGTGGTCTGCACTGGCATGCCTGGAAATACACAGAGTAGCCATCTGAAAAGAGCAAAGGCTATTTATTCATAGTTTGCTATAGTGTCGTCTTGAGACAGGGTCTCCCTAAGTGCTCCAAAACTGACCTGGAACTCTCTCTATTCTGGGCAGAACTTGAACCTGTGACTCTTTGCCTTCAGGTAATGTCATCCGAGATTACAAGCCTGTGTCCCAGGCCTAGGTCCCTAAAGCTCCTTTTCACCTGGTGTGTTAGTTACTTCCTATTGAGTGGCATATATTTTACTGTATTTTGTCCTTGTTGCTTACTATTCTTTTCATCCCTTAGAATTATAAATTTCCAATTTTAATTATTGTAATCTTGGATATTCTTAGAAATTGTATACACTTCTTCAAAAGCAGATCATTTTTCAAAATTCTTGAGGCAATATCTCTTAGTTACATTTATCTCTCCATTAGAACTCACGGTTGCCACATAAGCATCTCCTATTACTTCAGAATACCTGAAGAAATTATTTGATTGCACATAAACATACAGATAAATGCATAAATATGTGCTTAAATGTTTCAGAAGAAAACTTGATCTAGATGCCAGTGCAGCCTAACGGACAACATGAAAAGCAGCAAATTTATAACTGTCCTGTTGAAACTTTTCAGTAAGGCCATATTTACAAACATCCATTGAGAAGCTTCACTCTGTGAAACTTACTGAGAACTGTGTTCTGTGAGAATACGAATCCTATTAGAATACTGGCTAAAAGCTTAATGCTCAACATTGAAATGTGTGAAAAGTCAGAATGACTCTACCAACTCTGAAATAAAATCCCTTCCACTCAAGAAAACAAATAGCATCAGAAGGGCAAATCAGCCCAGCTCAGTAGTCTCTAGTCTTAGTATCCATACCGTGAATATATGCATCATCTCAAATCACACTGTGTGCAGTCCACGTATAGGTTTCCTTCCTCTTTTTTATTTTCCTTCTTAGACTTATTTTTTTTAATGTGATTGAGTGTTTTGCTTGCATGTATTTCTGTCCAACATGTTTGTGTCTGGTTCCCACAGAGGTCACAACAGGGCGTTCAATCCCCTGGAACAGGAATTTCTAGGTAGTTGAGAGCCGGTTCTGGGAATGAAATCTGGGTCCTCTGCAAAGGCAACAAGTACCCTTCCCCACTGAGTCACCTCTCCAACCCCTATGGTTTTACTTTCAAATGAGTATAGAATAAATGGACTCCCAACAATTTCCCAATGAAAGAAAAATCAAATGTTTTAGCCTTAGCCCATTCAGTGTTTTATTAAAAAGATTAATAATTTATGGACATCTGGAAAAGTCTCTTGCCTTTATTGTAATTATCAAGATGGATGGGTAGTGGTAAAAAGTATTCCCCAAGTAATGCGAGTTCTACTATTTTAAACATATTTATTCTTTCTTAAAAGGCTCTGGGCATGAAAAATTACACAGACTTCAACAACACAATGAATCTAAAAAACTTGAGCAGATCAAGGTTTATTTTCCATTCTTCTCTCAACACTCTTTACGTAAACGAAAAATTAACTTCTTTACATTTCTCTGTAAGGTGACCTCGTTTGGTAAGGTGGGCTTACAATTACCCCTCCCCCTTTTTTTGGTTAACTCTAAAACATCAGATAATTGTAGTTTTTTGGCAATGGCTCATTTGTGTCAGTACTTGCTTTTTATGTGAAAAACTTTTATGCCTACTCTCCACTTCAGGGGTAAAAAACGTACCTCAGTTGGTAGAGTATTTACCAAGCATGCACAAATCCCTGTGTTAGTTCCCCAGCATAAATCATGGAGTTTGAGGTCAGCCCCTATAGGATGCATAAGACTCTTGTCTCAAAAGAATAAATAAATGAAATAGATAAGACCTCTTGTTCAGTTTTTGCTTATATCATACTCTGCGTGTTCCTTCTAGCCCAATAAAATATTATTCATTCATCACATATCAAATGAAAAAATAGTCCTTGAAAGACTACTACGTGCTAGGATCTAAAACTGTAAGAATTAATTCCACTGTTTCTAGTCACAAGAAATACCTATGGGAGAAGTGAGGGCAGCAGAGTTGCATAAACATCGTAATTGTGATAGGAAACAAAGGGTGTTTTTTTTCCTGATTTGGCAGAATTTAAGATTTTTCCTAGAGGCAGTAGCATTTTAAACATTTTGAGTTTTTTTAAAGAGGAGTTATGATGCTTTTTAATGTTTTATATCAATTTAGTTTATAAGCCCCTTCAAATTAGTACTTTTCTTTTTATTATTTTTATTGAGCTATATATTTTTTTCTGCCCTCTCCCTTTCTCTCCATCCCCTTCTATGCTCTCTCATGATCCCCATGTTCCCAATTTACTCAAGAGATCTTGTCTTTTTCTACTCCCCATGTAGATTAGATCCATATATGTCTCTCTTAAAGTTTTCTTTGATGTCTATGTTCTCTGGGATTATGAAATGTAGGCTAGTTTTTCTGTGTTTTATTTCTAAAAGCTATTTATGAGTGAGTACATATTATATTTGTCTTTATGGGTCTTAGTTACCTCACGCAATATGTTTTCTAGATCCATCCATTTGCCTGAAAATTTTAAGATGTCATTTTTTTTCCTCTGTGTAGTACTCCATTGGTAAATGTACCACATTTTCCTATCCATTCTTTGATCAAGAGGCATTTAGGTTGTTTCCAGTTCTGGCTATAAAAAATAGTGTTGTTATGAACATAGTTGAGCATGTCTGTCTGGTATGATTGAGCATCCTTTGGGTATATACACAAAAGTGGTATTGCTAGGAATTGAAGTAGGTTGTTTCCTAATTTTCTAAGAAATTGTCATACTGATTTCCAAAGCATCTCTACCAGTTTGCACTCCTACCAGGAATGCAGGAATGTTCCCTTTATCCCACAACCTCTCCAGTATAATCTGTCATAAGTACTTTTGATCTTGGCCATTCTTACAGGTTTAAATGGAATTTCAGAGTTATTTTGAAATATGTAGCGGCGTAAATAAATGCAGGCAGATTGTAAAAAAATATATACAGCTTTAATGAAGGAATAAACTTACAGAACCGAGATTCCCGCGTAGCACAGGAAGCAGGAAAAGGGACGCGCAGGCTCCCACGCACCCAATTTATCAGTAAACATTCAATTTATCAGTAAACATTCGCCCGAGGCAGACCTGCCCCCTAAGGGGCTGGCTTAACCCTACATCTCCCCCTTTTGTCTAAATAAGACAGAACTAAACCAAATACAACTATAAACAATAATAACAAATGATAAATATAACAAACAATATTGAGAACAAAAGTTTTGCTAGACATTCTATCTCAAGGAGTCTAAATAATGTAGAGAGTAACTACAATTAAATAATCTTCAACTCTGTCAAAGATCTGAGAAGGGAATAAATATTACTTAACAAATGAGAGATATCCAAAATGTGCAACAAATGACAGAGACAACTGACTACCTGGGCAATCACCCAGTCTCGTTTGCAATGTTGAGTCAACCAACTTTGGCTAAGGCCTAACATAACTGACATACCATTATCAAATGCAAGGAACTTTCTTAGAATTATCCTACCCTGTCTTGGCAAGATAAGACAATCCTGTTTCATATCTTAGTCAGTAGTTGAGGTATGGGCTTTTCTTAACCCAAAGGCCAGTTCTGCCAAGAAGACAAGCTCCCAGTGGAGTGTCTTTGGTGCTCAACGTTCTCTCGGGAGTAGAGTGGCGTTGCCAGGAGTAATTGTGTCTCGTTGGCACAGAATTCTAGGTTAGATTAAAGGCCATTTCCTACAGCTCTTCGAAGAGGCTGAAGATTATACTATCTATACTAAATATAATCTCTATGTATCTAAAAAACCTGATTAACCTAAAAATAAATATGACAAACATATAATTCTCAATACCTAATTTGAAAACTAAGAGAATAAACAACTGTGCAATATATGAAGACAATGATCTTCACCTGTAAACAATGTCATTACATATCAAATGTAAACAATGTTATTACATAAATAGTATCAGAGGTAGAAATGTACATTGTGATATGGTAGATGTATCAATACAATATAAGCATACTCTTATACAAAAATAGAGGTAGGAACACTCACATTCAATATTCAATATATCAATATACAAGAAACAGTACCAATATGATTTTCTAAAAACAGTAAGCCACAAATACCAATCATCCCATCAAACCAGTTAATCCCCCTTTTTTTGAATATACCCCTAATTCCATGGCTAAGGATACTGAGCATTTCCTTAAGTGTCTTTCAGACATTTTAGATTCATCTGTTGAGAGCTCTCTATTTAGGTCTGTACCCCATTTTTTGTTTGTTTGCTTGCTTTTCAAGACATGGTTTTTCTTTGGCTTTGAAGAAGTAGTTTCTTGGAAACTACTTCTTGTAGACCAGGCTGGCCTTGAATTCGCCAAGATCTGCCTGCCTCTGCCTCCCAAGAGCTAGGATTAAGCACAAGTGCCTCCAAGTCCAGTTTGTACCCCATTTTTATTGGATTATTTGTTCTTTTGATGACTAGTTTCTTGAGTTTTTTGTATATATTAGAGATCAGCCCTTTATTCAAAGTGGGGGTGGTGAAAATCTTTTCCCATTCTTGTTTTATGAGGCCGCTTGTTCATTTCCCAGCCACCCAGACTCCTGAAATAACCACACAGAAACTGTATTAATTAAATCACTGTTTGGCCTATTAGCTCTAACTTCTTATTGGCTAGCTTAATTTAACCCATTTCTATCATTTTATATTTTACATGAATCTCGTGGCCTACTGGCAAGATTCCAACATATCTGTCTCTAGCAGCAGCTCCATGGCTTCTCCCTGACTCTATTTCTTCCAGAATTCAGTTCAGTTTTCTCTGCCTAGCTCTACTCTTTCCTATCACCGGCCTAAAACAATTTCTTTATTAACCAGTGGTATTCCGAGCATACAGAGGGGAATCCCACATCACATTCTGTAGGCTGCTGTTTTATCTTGTTGACTGTGAGTCAAATCGAAGACCCGGATATCAATCCATGCATCTTTGAACATCTGATTTTTTGACAAAGAAGAAAAAAATGTAAAATGAAAAAAAGAAAGCAAATTTAGCAAATGGTATTGGCGTAATTGGATATCAACATGTAGAAGAATGAAAATAGATCCATATCTATCGCCAAGCACAAAACTCAAGTCCAAATGGATCAAAAACCTCAACATAAAGTCAGCCACACTGAACCTCATAGAACAGAAAGTGGAAAGTATACTTGAACACACTGGCACAAGAAGCCACTCCTAAATACAGAACCAGTAGCACAGACACCGAGAGAAACAATTAATAAATGGGACCTCCTGAAACTGAGAAACTTCTGTAAAGCAAGGGACACATTTTGGAATTTTAAAGTGAGGCAAGAGTTCACAGGGGAGTATAGTCAAGGGCACAGACATGGGAGGGCAAAAAAACACAATTTTATGAAAGGGATGGTAGCAAATATACCTGGAGAAAATTCAATTAAATTATTTCACTAAGAATTCTGGCTAAAAATACTAAAAAAAAAAAAAAAAAACAAACAAAAAAAACAGAAAAGCTTGAATTCTAAAATCCCCTTCCCCTATAATATTAGTCTAGCTTTATTAAAGGTTAATTAAATATATAACATAATAAACTCTTCCTGCCTTGGTAAACTATCTGCAAAGTGATTAATCAGCTTCTAATTGACTTTCAAAATTAATTAACAAGGTCACATAAAAATGTGCTAAAACTCTACGGACCCCTGTACTCCTTATGGTAATTTTAAGTCTAGTACCATCTATGAATGAATCACTCTTATAGTTTGTATGCTATTTTCTTTTATAAGCTATTCTTAGAAAGTCAGCACAAAACTTAGCTATCATTTGTCTTGATAAAATGTTTTTCTTAGAAACCATTTATTTAGTGCTTTTGTGCAAATGCACACGACCTACATGAATGTCAGGGGACATCTGACTGGAATCTCTTTTCTCCTTCCATCATGTGAGCACCGGGAATTCAAGCAAAGTTGATTGAATTCAGGTTCCCATGTTCTGCGGAGGCAACCAAATATCTTATGGATAAATTAGTTGAAACATTTTTTAATGGATATACTAAATAAAGCTTATACTTTTTACAATTTTGTAAGTCACTCAATACAATATTAATAAGCAGATTCCCTCTGGGAGAAAAATCATAAACATGAATATAAGATGCTAGCTAATTTATTGGGGCATTTTCAATTTCAAAATTTTTATACATAAAATTTTGTGACCATGCTAAAAGTAAAATATTTACAAGGGTGGGTTAACAGTTTCATAAACCAAACATCTCTAGTTTTTAGAGTTGGTGTTTAAGGGAATGGTGAGATGACTCAGGAAATAAGCATTTTTGCAGCTGGAGCCTCAATCCTCAAGCCTGAGTTCAATCCCCAGAACGCACACAAAGGTAGAAGTAAAGAAGCTACTCCAATAAGCTGTCCCATGACCTCCACTTATACACCAAGTCACATGTATCCCTTTACTCACTACACATCACTCATTTCATATGCCATATATCCCTCAATACATCATGATGATGATGATGACGACAATGACGATGATAATATTCTTGGGACCCACTGGGTTTATGGAGCGTTTAAGTGGGTAACATCTCTGAAATTTTAATAGTTCATCAACTGATCTTCATGTCTCAATAAAAAACACTCCTAAGTAACACAATTCCTACCAGCTCTGGCTGTCTAGACAGATTTCCAAGGCCTGCCAAGTTATAAGTGTGTGTCATAGACATAGACATGCTTTCTTGGAGAGACTGTGCCAGTTTTCAATCACCTCTTTTATCACCTCCAGTATCTGCCAACTATTCTGTTTCTAGGAGTATTGTGATGTTTGGTATGGCCTCTCTAAGAGCAGGTGCAATACACAAAAGGCATCGCTTTCCAGTTGAGGGATTCAACTTTCAATTACATTGCTGAAATCATCTGGGCTATCCCCTTCCCACAGATCCAATATGACAACACCACAGAGTTGCTCTGGAAACCTGAAGGGCTTTCTAGTTGCTCCTCATTAAAAATAAATGAATAAAAGTAAAAACATACACACAATGGAACAATGGAGAAAGTTTTAAGGAGAAGAAACAGAACTCGAAAGATAAAACTAGTGGAAGCAGGGTGGACATTGATGGACATACCAATGAAAATAAATCACAAGAACTATATAAAATTCATTACCAAATTAGGTACCCACATTTGAAACAGCAATTCTCATTGCAAATTAACTGTGTAGGATGAAGTATTGGAGACAGTTTACAAATCAGATAGATTCAAAGAGTGTTCCTACTGGGGCTTGGCTTAGAATAAATCCTCTCTGAGTGCCCTGAAATTCCAAGTTTAAATAATCAATCGCTATTGATTTTTCACTTTTGTTCTGCCAACGTTTGGTTATTCCCCAGGTCACATAGCCTTGCCATTTGAGCCAAAGTCAATAAAGAATTTATTTATTCATTAGACTCTGTAGGAGTGGAACCTAATGCTGAAAACAAGCTTTAAGATTTTGTATGGGAAATATCAAGCATTTTGTGGAGTTTTAATGTGCATCACAAATCTGTATTAAGGACACTATCAAGATAAACTTGGGCCTTGTACGAAACTACTTCTCAGTAATCTAATTGCTTTACTGCAGGAGAAAATAACTTTAAAAGAATCTAACAATGTTTTGGGTCCTTGTAGCAAGATTATGAATATTAATTTGCTCATTAATAATTAAAAAGTTGCAATGTTTTCTTTATAATTATTGGAAGCACAGCACATTATTGCAATTTGACTTCTACTGGCCAGAGCTCATCACTTGATGAGCTGCCAGGAAGTACAAAGAGGCACAGACTACTGTAGCAATCTGAAAGTTCAATACTCCCAGGTCAACTAAGTTTTGCAAATAACACGTATGAAAGCAAACTAGCTAAAGAGAAAAACTTTATTTCTTTCTCACATTTACTCCATAATCAACAAAAATAATCTGCACATATGGTGAAGATGCTGCTAGGTTAACCAACTAGAGCACTGTGATTTGGGTGAATTGGAATGTTGTAGATCCAGAGACAAATTATTTCAGTCAGGACACACCTTTAATCTCAGCACTTGGGAGGCCTAGGCAGGCAGAGCTCTAAGGACAAGGTCAGACTAGTCTACAGAGTGCATTCGAGGATGGCCACCTCTCAATATCCAATTTAAAGAGATGAATATATATCAGAGCAAAGAAAAAAAAAACTTGATCAATATAGCCACATCATGAGTAATGCATAGAGTGGGCCAGGAGCTTTATGTCTGTCTTCAGGTACTGTCGTAAGCTTTGAATTTAAACAGATAATTGAGGAAAGAAATGAGAGATCATGGATTTACAGAGTCCTACTTAAGGAACGGCACCTTTACTCACTTGGTCAGTTCTTTCCCTGTACATTTGTCTTTAAAAGTTCCTATGACTGAAGGATGCCAGCTGGTTCTTGGGAGCTAATTCTTGCTGCCATAGACTGTGGGCTTCCCTTCATGGATAACCTTCCTCGCATGAGTGATGATCTGTCCTAGGTTTAGTTGCTCTCATAAACCGGGTTGGGTTCGGTTTGAGATCCAACTTGACAATGCATGAAATGGTTTGGATGGAGAGGTACTCTCTGGCTGGTTATCAGTATACAGAGTCAGATAGAAATCTGATTCAAATTACAGGAGGCACACGAAATTAAAACAGAAATGTTAGACTTTTATCCTGTTTTGGATGCCTTCCAAGTCCAAATGAGAAGTCCATGCATTTCAGGAAAACCTGCTTCTGTGTTAGTGTTATAGTCAAACTTTAATCTTACCAAGTAGTTCATTTCAATTTGTGACTAGAGAAAACAGAAATATCTCTGTGACTATTAACAAATTTTGCTGAATCTTCAGATAACAGGTTCCTAAGCTTTCACCAAATCACGAAGTAATTTTATTTTGCTAAAAAGAAAAAATAGTTTCTATTGTGCTGGAGAGATGGCTCAATGAATAAAGCACTTTTCATACTAGCATGGGACAAGAGTCTGGATTTGTATGTGACAGTCCACCTATAACCTTAACACTTGGAAGGCAGAGACAGGGAATCCCCAGGGCAAGCAAGCCAGCTAGACTCACTCAATCAGAGAGCTGCAGGTGTAGGGGTTCGGTGAGAGACCCTGCTTTCTCAAGCAGAGTGGAGGGTGATTGAAAAAACACCTGAGTTCAACACTCACGCACATACAAACACACATACACACACAAACATCATATGTGCATATTCATACATGCACATGCACAAAATGATTTGCCTAAGCCCAGAAATTTTATAAAGGAAAGTAGGGACACAGGAACCATCAAGTATAAGTAAGATTAAAAAAAAATAATTTTCAAAAGAAAAGAAAAAGGAAGATTTTTAAAAGGTACAAGTATGGTGTATATATATATATATATATATATATATATAGGAAAAATGGTTAAAGTAAAAGGAAAATTTTTTGAGTAAGGAAAGATTTTAGATAGACCATAAGCTGATTTTATCATAAAGTTAAAGAAGTTAAAAGAATTTATAAAAAATGGAAAGATGGCTCAGAGCATCAAAAGCACTTGATGCTCTCCAGGAAGAACTATGTTCAATTTCCAGCACTCAGAACAAGCTATAATTCCAGCTAAAGGGGCTCTGATGCCCTGGTCTGTTCACTGTGGGCACCCCACATGCATTTGATACACAGACACACATGCAGGCAAAACACTCACACACATAAAAGAAAACTTTTTTATTTTATTTTTAAGTGCATTGGTGTTTTACCTGTACATATAGACATATGTAAGCATGTTGGATCCTGGAACTGGAGCTACCGACAGTTGTGAGCTGCCATGTGGTTGCTGGGAATTGAACCCGGCTCCTTTGAAATAGTGGCCAGTGTTCTTAATTGCTGAACCATCTCTCCAGCCCCCAAGAAAATAACTTTTTCAAGTAAAGAATTACTCCAAAATAGAAACAAACAGATAAGCTAAAGTGTGTAATGAGAAGGCTTGTGAAAGATAAAACTTATAAGAAATATGTATATGATCAAGTCCACTATAATTAAGAGCTAATATAAAGTCCTTAGGTTAAGATTAAATACACTGACACAGACAGAAAATCTTTCTACTTCCAGCAGAATGTTTTTTTCATGCATCCTGATCCCATCCATCTTCCATCCCCTAGCATTTACCCTTTGCACCCACCCCTGCAATAAATAAATAATAAATAAATAAATAAATAAATAAAAATTTAAGAAAAAGAAAAAGAAAGAAAGAAAGAAAGAAAGGGAAAATCTCATCCTGGAAGCTGCAGTGTGACATAGTCACACAGTAAACCCCTTCATCCATACATCTTTAGGTGCAGACGTTCATCACAAAAAATCATTGGTTTGGTTCAAGGCCCCTGGTCTCAACACACTATGGACACTGTGCCCTCACAAGGACTCTTCCTGGACATGCCCTGTGTCTTGGAGATGGTGTAGCACCCTGGGTGCACAGGACTGCACCCCTCCACCTATTCTCCAGCAGATCACAGATGATGTGGATGTTGAGGCAGGCCAACACTTAAAGCCTGGTTCTGGGCTTGGCTAGTTCCAGCGGAATGTTTTAAATTCACAAAAACAAAGCAACAAAACAAAACTTGCAGAACAAGGATTTGAATTTATATCCCTCTGCCGGGTAGGCCACTTTAAAGCTGATGTGTAGGTTTGATAGGGAGACCTCCAACATGAAGCTATGAAAGTGCTGTAACATGCTGCATTTGTATGTTTCCCCACTGCTTTGAAGTGTCCCATTGTTAAAAACCCATCATCTTGGCAGCAGAAAAATTCCCATTGAAAATTATTTCTATCTGGGACACTCCTGCTGAATTACATGGCGATTGTGAAGCTTACTTTACTGAGTAAATATTTTAATCTGCTTGGAACATCTGAGCTACTGTACAGATATTTCATTATGCCTATAATGAATCTTCTATTCTCTAGATTGCTGATTAGATAAACAAATATCAGTAGAAATTAATTTTCACAAATGACAATAGCCTTTGTCTCCCTTGGCCAAAGATATCACAATTTATTTGTTCTAAATCTATCCCACTTGGAAAACATTAAATATCCCTTGTAAAATAATTCCTAAGCATCCAATGAAAATATGCAGAGAACTGTATGGACCATCTCTACTAAGAGGAAACGCTATACACTACTCTACTATAAGGGATATTTTTAATTGACAATGACAATTCAGAATTGGTTATGGGATCGTGCCTCAGTGAAGTATAGAAGACAAAGAATTAAACAAGCAAATGCTAAAACTGGTCATTCCATCAGTTAGAAAAGACAGCACATAGACACTTCTGTTTATCTTCCATGAAAAGAAACCTATTGGGAACTTCTAATTCATCTCAAGTTTGTGTCAACTTCTGAAGACACCGCCACATGAATTTCTGAAAAGATGGGTGGCAATTATCTTTGGTCAAACCTGAAAAGTGAGAACCCCAACACCTCTGGCATCATGGCATCATTTCTGCTGTCATTCCTCTGTAACACATTTCATATATCTTTTAGTGCTTAGACTTCTTTTTTAATTGTCTGAGGTATTTGTAACTTACCCTAGTACATATCCCTAATGACAGTAATAATTCTGATTTGAATATTAATGAGGATTGTATTATAAACTACAAATGAAGATAGTTATGTTGTCTCATGAATCTTACTTGCTACCCTGCACACCTTACTTGAGCCTAGTCTTTATGTTTAAAAATAATGCAAATTTTTCTTTCTCTCAGTATTTAGTTTCATTTAGAAAATTAATCCAGTTTTTAAAGGCCTATTTTAAATGTTCCAAAAGAAGCTCCATTTAGGGATATCTTCTGTTCTAAATCTACTAAGAGAAGGGGGAAGCCACAGCTAGGTAAAATCAGTTGGATTTCTGTGTAGCCATTAAATCTTTTAAAGTTAAGATACAACACATAACAGGCTCTCAGGAGCCCTATGGATTACTCAGATTTCTGTCTAGCTTGGAGTAACTGATTCTGTTAGCTCTTGTTAGGAATGTTCATGATTTGGGGTTGTGTCTTACTATTCAAACTGCATAAAACCATCAGTCTCCAACAGCAATAGCATTCATGTTGTTATTCTTATTGTTTTTTGTTGTTAGCAAAATGAGCCAAAGCCTATAGCCAACACAAGACCTTTCTGTGGTGTAGGTACTAAACTAGGAACTATAAAAGAATGAAAGAAGAGGAGGGAGGGAGTAAGGAAAAGAAGGAGGAAGGCCCTTATAAAAAGGATTGATGTTCAAAAATAGAACAGAAAGACAAAATGACATTTAGAAAAGAAACTTGTCAACTTAGAGAGCCCTGAGTCTATTTTTCTGGATTAAATAAATCTTCAAAAATATCCTATGATACATTTAGTCAAGATAAAAAAAATTTTATCAGGTAAATTTTACCAGGTAAAAGTAGATGGCCGATGTTACAAAAGGATTTTTATGGAATCCTGTTTTCCTTCCTCATATTAAAATTTAAAAAAAGAAACTTTGGGACTTGCAAGGTAACCTCAGTGAGTAAAGGCACTAGCCTGTGGGCCATCTTCATAATCTTCAGAACCCATATAGATGTTGAAAGAGAGAACCCATTCACAAATTTGTCCTTTGACCTCCACCCACACCCATAGCACTCACGCCCTCCCTTCTAACTCACTCCACCACACATACATGCATACAACGATAATTTTATTTATTTATTTATTTATTTATTAAGAGATAAGATTTTATCATGCCTTCAAAATTTATAGAATCAATTATGGAGTCAATTATGACCTCTTGAGTGTGCCATCATAACTAATAACATTTGCCATACAGGGAAAATGGCTGTTACAAAAGAACTTAAAATGGCATTATATTGTTAATCTGATTTCTTCCCCAATGTGATTTTCCATTCATTTCCCCAAACTGGAAGTTGTTGTAATACAAAGATAATAGGGCAAATCAAATTATTCCCCACAAATAATAGTTACAATGATTTGAACATTAAAATGCAATATTTCTTTCCATCACCTGCCAAGTATCTTCCTGTGCCAAAGAGACTAGAATATAAAAGTGTAATCTCCATGAAGGCACCAACTTGAGCTCTCTACATTCAGTGAACTGTGTAGATGTTGTCCTTGGCAATGAGGCCCTGCTTTCAGTTTTCAGAAGGTGACCTGCTTCTATCCTATTATCAGCCTGGGTTGTTTAGGGATCTTCAAGAGACCCTGTCAGTCAACAACTCATGCAAATACAATCCAGTCTCACCACTGGAAGCAAGCTTTGCCTGATTTAAAAGATGGCCAGTTCATACACCCTATACTCCAGGGTCTTTACTAGAAGGCATCCTCATAGTTTCCAGGAAGTTTGCACTGCACTTTTGGGGTCCAGCGTTGATGGATTCATATATTCCAGGGTAGAGGCATGTGGATTAGAAATATTGGCAGACAAAACAGAGATATAAAAGAAATAGACAGAGACACAGAATAGAGTCAGGAGGGCAACCCAGTTTGTACTGAATTCATTCGCGTTTATTTTCCATATGCTCACGTACCCCAATCCAAAAGTGGGGAAGAAGGCAAAGGACTGCTTTACCATGATACAAAGAACAAACAGAACAATTATGCCATCAACATCTGGAACATAAAGTAACTGTATCCTGAGTTAAGTATTCTGTTGTTTAGACAGGACATGCAGTGACCATACCTTAGGTCAAGCATCCTCTAGGCAGCCACTCCCTGGGTCAAACCTCCTGTCATAACCTTAAAACAGCAAGAATAGGTCTGACCTTTGGTCAAGAAGGAATGGATCCACATCCATGGTAAATGACACTGCATTAGGTTCACACACACACACACACACACACACACACACACACACACACATGCTTCCAATGCTTCCTAATTCTTTCAGTCACTTCCAGCACTTTCTGCCTCCACCTCCCCACCACCTGATCCCTCAGACTCACACCCTCTCCACCCTGAGTCCACCCACAAATTTTTTTCTATTTCCTCTTTCTAGAGAGGTCAATTTGTCACCCCTACAGTCCTCTTCTTTACCTAACTTTTCTGGATCTGTGGATTGTAGCTTATCATTTTCATAACTGTTAATATCCACAAAAATCTATGACCTACAATCTGTCCTGCCTGCAAGATGTGCTGGGGCAATGATGGAACAAAACTTGTGGGAGTGGTCAACCAATAGTTGATTTAACTTGAGACCCACCACTCAAGAGGGAGACCATGCCAGATAGTGTCTTGATTGCCAGAAACTGAAGACTGGACAGCCCAGAGACCTAGGGTAGAACCAAACACAACTTGAAAAAAAAATGAAAATCATTTCTAATGATATTCTGCTATACTGGTAGATCAGTACCTTATCCAGTCATCACCAGAGATGCTTTGTCCCTCAATAGATGGGAGTGGGTGTCAAGACTCACAGACATTATGCAAATTGGGAATCACCTTTGGGTCCCTCCCCTTGGAAATTGAGGAACCTTACAGAAGATGGGTAGGAAAGATTGTAGGAGACAGAGGGGATGAAGGGTATCAGGAGAACATGGCCCACCAAATTAACAAATCAGGGCTCACATGAGCTCATAGAAATTGAGCAAAGAGGAGTACTGTACCAGGTCCTCTCCCTATATGTTCGGGATGCTACCTTGGTGTTTTTGTGGGATTCCTACCTGGGGGAACAGGGGTATCTCTGACTCTTTTGCTTGCTAGTGGGACTCTTTTCCCCATATTGGGTTGCCTTGTCCAGCCTCCATATGAGGGCTTTTGTCTTCTTATTGTACTTTGTTTTGTCCTGTTTGACATCATCTCTTGGAGGCCTGCTATTTTCTAAATCGGAAAAAGAAGGAGAGTGGATCTGGGGAGTGGGGTGAAAGAGGATTGCTAGGAGAAGTGAATGAAGGGGAAACTGTAGTCAGAATGTATTGTATGAGAGAAGAATCTTTTTTCAATTAGAAAAATTGAGAAAAAATCCAGTTCTTCCTAATATTAGAACTAGCCACTCTACGTGAGGTTATGGCTAGTAAATTAAAGTATCCAGAAGAAAAATAAAAGCAATAATAAATTACTTCAAAAGTCCAAAATATCAAATAAAATATTTCATAGGATACAAATGACTGTAGACACTTGGGAAATATAGTCAGTCTGGCTAAAGAGGATGACTTTTGTTCGTGATGATAGTGGTTAAAATATGTTTTCCTCATCTGCTACTACTACTTCTTGAAGGCATACTATGACCTTTTGAAGACATATTATGTTATGTCTAGTCAGCTTCATCTTTATCAGATTCTAGGAATAACACTATCTAGAAGTACAATCCACCAACTAATTTGGCTTCTCTGTGCACAAAATATGATGGCTAATATGTTATTTGTTGTCTTATCTTTGATGATAACATTGCTATTATATGTTACATGTAAATGGTATATCAATACAAAGGATAGAAAAAGAATATAAAACAAAAAACCCAGATACAATCACTAAGAATGTCAGTACGATCCAGAGGCTACTTTCTTTTCTTTCTTTTTTTGTTAATGAAAAAAAAATTCTGCCTCCTCCCAGCTTCCCATTTCCCTTTCCCCTTCCCCCTACTCCTCTCCCCCTCCCTCTCCAGACCGAAGAGCAGTCAGGGTTCCCTGCCCTGTGGGAAGTCCAAGGTCCTCCCCACTCCATCCAGGTCTAGGAAGGTGAGCATCCAAACTGGCTAGGCTCCCACAAAGCCAGAACATGAAGTAGGATCAAAACCCCGTGCCATTGTCCTTGGCTTCTCATCAGCCCTCATTGTTCGCCATGTTCAGAGAGTCCAGTTTTATCCCATGCTTTTTCAGTCCCAGTCCAGCTGGCCTTGGTGAGCTCCCAATAGATCAGCCCCACTGTCTCAGTGGGTGGGTGCACCCCCTCATGGTCCTGACTTCCCAGGGCAATGTCCCCAGTTAGTTCCTTGAGCAGCTGAGGATAGGGAACCTGAAATGGCCCTATCCTATAGCCCATACTGATGAATATCTTGCATATCACCATAGAACCTTCATCTGGCGATGGATGGAAATAGAGACAGAGACCCACATTGGAGCACTGGAATGAGCTCCCAATGAGGAGCAGAATGAGGGAGAACATGAGCAGAGGCTACTTTCTTAATAGCTTTGGAGCCTGTCCTGGAACTCGCTCTGTAGACCAGGCTGGTCTCGAACTCACAGAGATCCACCTGCCTCTGCCTTCCGAGTGCTGGGATTAAAGGCGTGCGCCACCATCGCCCGGCTTACTTCATGTTTTTATACATTATATTTGATTGATGGCTAATGGGGAAACCCTGTCTCGAAAAACCAAAAAAAAAAAAAATAGCTTTATCAACTACTTCACATTCCTGAAGCCTGCTGCACTGCCTAGTCAGCTTCATCTTTATCAGATTCTAGGAATAACACTATCTAGAAGTACAATCCACCAACCAATTTGGCTTCTCTGTGCACAAAATATGATGGCTAATGGGGAAACTGTAGGCTCAACTTCTTAAAACAAAGTAACTCCTGTGTGATTTTTACAAACGTACTGACTCATTCACTAGAACTCTATAAAGTTAGAGGCTGGAGAGATGGTTCCGCAGTTAAAAGCACTCCCTGCTCTTCCAAAGGACCTTACAACATCCACAAAGCAACTCACAACCATCTGGAAGTCTCCATGTCCAGGGAATCTAATATCCTCTTCTGGCCTCCATAGGCACCATGCATACTAGTGCTGTACACATACATGCAGACATGCAGGCAAAACAAATAAAAATGTAAAGGTCTATTTTGAGAATCATATACTCAGTTTATAGCTGCAAAGCTTTCTGGGGTTGTTTATTGGTATACAGTCTTAGTGACACCCCTGTCCTTACCATGATTTAGTCCATGACTCTGCCACCTTTGTTCTCTATAAACTTCCTGGAGTTTCTACATTTGAATAGAACATTTGTGAGCTACTTTCATATTTTGAGAAATTCCAGTTTTCTTCTATCCTCACATAAGGCATTTATTCTGTTTTCATCATGAAGTAACGGAAGCCAAAAGATTAAATGAAAACTACCAAGAAAAAAACATTAGTTAGAAAACCAAGAGTAGAACCCAGGCTGGGTGACTTGCCTAGCCAACAGTGCCCTGGATTTGATTCCCAAAACTTTCAAGACAAAAAGATAAGAGCGCAGACCTCATTTGTCCTACTTGGATTCCTCATGAAGTATGATCTGTAAGCACACTCATTTCAAATGCAGTGACTTATGTCTTACTGCCACTGTACTCGATTTCTAAGAATTAACTCATGAATATTAATTTATTAAACTAACAAAATGCTAAATCACAAGAACATGATTTCATTTCTCCAAAAGCTGACATATTAATGTAAAATTAGACTTTCTAAAATTGACCATATATCTTATGGTTCTATTGTAATTATATTAAGAATTTAAATTGGAAAACAAAAGACAACTAACTGCCCAGTTCTTTTTGATTGGGAATATTAGAACTCAGCATGTGAGTTTTCCAAATTCAAGACCCCTCACCCATGGCACATTCTTTTAAACAAGTTGAGACTCTTATGAAATTTGTTCTTGTTCATACCAAGTAATTTATTTATATATTAAGACTGACATTCTGAATCACAAGATATTTTTACCAAATAAAAATTAAATGATTTAATATCTCAACATTTCACTTTACAGATACAAAATGAAGATTTCAAAGATAGATTCAACAGTGTTTTTTGTGACTCTAAATGGTATTTTCTTTTTCATTTTTCAAAACAGGCAAAAAAAATTAAGTGAGGGTTTGTGTGGCACACAAGCGAATACAATTAAGGAGACCCTCATTGTTGTCTTCTCAATAGACTTGTCACATAACTATTCACAGCTTTGTCTAGTGACAGAGGAATATCAAAAAGATACTGAATACTATAGCAAAATTCTATTGTGCTTCTGAGATCTAATCTTTGTCTGAATGTAATTGCCTTATTAAAAGATTTGCAAGCTTACTCTTTCTGTGATTCTAAAATAAGCCAAGAAAAACCACGCTGCAAAATTGCAACTACAGTCCCCATGATATGACAGCAACATGTAAGTCAAACTGAAATTAAAACCCTATTGCACAGTTCTCCAGCAATGGCATGGAAGCTTCCAGTCCTGCAATTATCCCTGATGGTATGAGTGACATTTGGAAGACTTTCTTCCCATGAACTTAGCTTAGAGTGCCTGAGGAACTGCTTATGTAAATATGAATATCTCATTTAGATTGTAATTTATGTTGTGTGGCAGTATCTGCTTCTTAGTACCTGTTCATTAGAGCTAATAGATTCAGGACAAATGCCTTTGTCTTCCCCACTCTTCTCATCCTCAAACACCTTGATATAAGTCTTGCTAGTGGGGAAAATAGATTCATCATTCAGTAGAAGAAATCACTATACATAGTAATGTCAATATCTCTTAGCTATTGTCAGCTTTGGTAACTAGAAATCTTCTGCAGCTGCTGTTGCTTTCCCTTATAGCAAACTCCTTTCTTTGACACATTGTAATGTTTTACTTTTATGATTTTATGAAAGGCAATGCTTTCCTCTTCTCACATTCCCTTACCCATATATAAGAGAAAGACATGGTGCCAAGCACTAATTCACTTTAGTTGGGAAGCAAAGTTATTATTCCCAGGGGCAACACAAGTAACAACCAATTTTATTTTTCCATAATTATCTTGTTTAAGAAACAGTAGTCAGTTCATTATAATTCCTCCAATAACAGTGGGTTTGGGTAGAAGAAGACAATGGAATTGAGACGTTTTGAAAATGTATAAGTTACATGCTTTTTTTGTAGTTGTTGCTCTTCTTCTTCTTCCAGGATTGGTGGACTTAGGGCATATATTTAGTATGTATAAAATGTGATGTGTAAAATTAAAAAGTTTTTTTTCTTTTGTTTTGTTTTTTTGAGACAAGGTTTCTCTGTGTAAAGTCCTGGCTGACCTGGAACTCATTTTATAGACCATGCTGGCCTTGAATTCACTGAGATTCATCTGTTTCTGCTTCCTGAGTGCTGGGATTAAAAACATGGACCACCATTGCCAAGCCACAAATTTTCTTTTTTTTTCCTGGCTTTATTTTTTTTATTTTAAATTTATTTATTTATTAAGGATTTCTGCCTCCTCCCCGCCACTGCCTCCCATTTCCCTCCCCCTCCCCCGATCAAGTCCCCCTCCCTCATCTGCTCGAAGAGCAATCAAGGTTCCCTGACCTATGGGAAGTCCAAGGACCGCCTACCTCCATCCAGGTCTAGTAAGGTGAGCGTCCAAACTGCCTAGGCTCCCCCAAAGCCAGTACGTGCAGTAGGATCAAAAACCGATTGCCATTGTTCTTGAGTTCTTTAAATATATTCTTTTCACTTCAATAACATGATAACACTCTATTAACACAGGATGAATTTATATCCATTTGTCTGTCAAAATGCAAGCATATAAGTTTAATCAGCCCAGAAGCTATGACTCATTCCCATGACCACTTTGTGTTAGAGGAAGCCACTTTTTGGTTACTGGCTGTTCAGCCCTGAAATAATCACAAAGGAACTGTATTATTTAAATCACTGCTTGGCCCATTAGCTCTAGCTTCTTATTGGCTAACTCTTACATCTTAATTTAACCCATCTCCACTAATGTGTGCATCACCATGAGGTGGTGGCCTACCAGCAAAGTTTCAGCACATCCTTCTCCAGTGGTAGCTCCATGGCTTCTCTCTGACTCAGTCTCCTTTCTCCCAGAATTCAGTTTACTTTTCTCCTCCTACCTAAGTTCTGCCCTGCTATAGGTCCAAAGCAGCATCGTTAATAATACCTAAGTAAACAGGAACTGCATTGTAAGAAATTTCCAAAACTCTAGAATTGACAGAGACATTTTGCTTCCAGGACAGTCACCCAAAGTTGTTCTGTATTGTTGGGGCATCCATCTTCAGCCTATAGGTTCATAGTATTCATCAGACTTTTTCATGAAGTAAGAAATTTCCAAGACAGTTCCTTCTATATTAACAGAAGCTGACTCTTTCATGAAGTAGGAACCCCAAAGGATCATCTCACCTTTAGGCAATTTCAGCAGTGATTTCTCTGTGGGTCCTGCATGTCCAGTTCATCCGGCACTTCAGGCAAGAGCAGTTTTGTGCCCAAATGGCTAACCAACTCCATAAGAAGATACTTAGATGCTCATCTTTCTTTTGAAGTAGGATGATGCTACCAGGAACAGATGTGTCTCATGTCATTATAAATACTAAATTTTAAAAATATTTAAATGCCATATTCTGTAGTTTCTGAAATGTTTTAAGAATACCTATCTATCTGAAATACATCTCTGTACATCTAGAAAATCTAACCAACATGGCTACAAGCTTGACTATTATAGATGACTATTTACCTATATTTCTTAGTTATACATTACATTTTTAAATGAACTTGCAAAATCACAATACCTTAATCAAGAGCAAATATATATATAGTATAACAAAATTGACCTTATATTTGTATCAATAAACCAAAATTCATGCCATTGAACATCTCTATAGCATATCCCCCTTTAAATGTAAACAAACATTTACAAACAATATTTGGGAATATGAGCACAGTTTTTCCTCCAAACTGCTTCCTGCTGTTTATTGGGTGAAGTAATTTTTTTGAGGGGTGTTCAAGGCAATCTTTCAGGGGCTCTTGGTCCATCAAACCAAGTTAGTCTAGAAGCAATCTACAGGTTCTCATCCTCTGTGGAAACAAAAGAAGAACTTCTTTTCCAAAGCAACATATCCTTAGGTCCATATTTTGAAATCAAGATACCTTTAAAATATATATGTTAGCTTAGCTTAGCACTCCCCAGAATCAAATGTCTCTCTGGATTCAAAAAATTCAGAGAAAACACAATAGTATACATAATCCAGACATAAAATACAATAGTATATTTCATCTTTACATGGCTTATTTCTTTTTACTTCTTAAATCTATGACTGTCTGTGCTCTATCTCTTTAAAGATTTTGTTTTATTTTTGAATAAATTATTTATTTTTTTATGACTCTCTATACTCTTTTTTCTTTTCTCTCCCAAGCCTACACACATTTATCCAATACTGTGACCCATTTAGAGGTCTTTTATGTCTGAATCTTTCCTATTGTGTATCTGTCATTCTTTACTATCCAGGAGTACTTCTTAAAATACTAAGTGCTTCTTAAAAATTTAAGATATGACATTACTAGGATATATACAGTACTTCTTGCTTGTTCCACACAGTCCAACATGGTGAAAGCCCATTCATTGCCTCTGCAAGCCTTGCACACCACCCCAGTTCCAAGTATGCAGTGGGTCTATGTTGAGCCATTAGGAAGTCCATACACACTGCTTACAAACCCCATTTAAGTGTTTGGTCTCCTGAAAGAGACAGAGTTTGTGCTGGCAGCACAGCCCAGAAAGCTGGCAGTTTCAAAACGGCGCAGATTTTTTTTTCTTTTTTCTGCTACTGATGAATCAGGAAGGCCTCTCTTAAAGGAGCTGAGGCATGCCACCAGCAAAATGCTGGCCACCAAGAAGCCGTGCTTAACTCTGGTTTGTGTGTGTGTGTGTGTGTGTATCTAAAATTACTTTTTAAGCTCTCTCAGGTTTTAAGTGGATTTTAGTTAGCCACGTTGGCGCCAATTTGTTGGAGGAAACTGCTTGTTGGTTCCCAGATGCTCAGCCCCAAAATAAACACACAGAAACTATATTTTTCAGATCATTGCTTAGCACATTAGGTCTAGCTTCTTATTGGCTAACTCTTATATCTTAATTTAACCTATTTCTATTCATCTGTGTATTGCCATGTGGATGTGGCTTACTGGCTAAAGTTCTAGCATCTGTCTCCAGTGGGACTATAAGGCTTCTCTCTCACTCCACCCTTCTTTTTCCAACATTCAGTTTAGTTTTCCCTGCCTAGCTCTGTTCCTCTATAGCTCTGCTGTAGGCCCAAAGCAGTTCCTTTATTAACCAATGGTAATCACAGCACACAGAGGGAAATCCCACATCAACCTTGTAAACTCAAATTAATGCCAACTATTGCATTTGAGCACATCATGAAAATACGAACATTTGGCATGCCAATTAAATAAGATGGAATTTGTTCAAAATGCTACTGAAATTCCAAGATGAACACTTGTTTATAAACCTAAGCTTTTCCTTATAAAAAGCCAATTGTTGGTTTTACTGTTATAACTTCATGGTTGTCTTTAAGAGTAATTTTATTCAAATTATAGGTTGTGAAGTAAAGAAAACCACATATATTTGCCAATAATTGGCATATCTGTGACCTCTCTAACACAGTTAGAACTTCCCAGAAGGCCATTTTGTGGCACTTTTTCTTTCCTCATTCCTCAGTTTCTTTCTAAGTCTTGTATTTTTGTTGGGGAATATATGAGGTAACAAAACATTAAATCATATTGAGTTATTCAATACATGTCTGTCCAGTTATTGTCCTTGAAAAATAATGATGTAAATGATGCCTAAAAATGATTAACCCATCTGTCAAGTAAATGCACATTGTCCAAGGGATACAATATTAAAAAGCTAAAATATTGCAGACCTAATTTTATATAATTCTAATACAGTTTTCTGGCTTAGCTGGAAGAATGTAATAAAAAGGAATATACATTCCACCTTATTTTATTTTTTTCTCCACCTACCCTATTAGAGGGATAGAGCCAAATGCATCACTCAATGCTCTCAGGTTCCAGGTCAGGATGAGCAGAGCTGTGATCATGAAAGAAGGAGCTATTGATATTTATACTAAGAAGAGTGTTCAAAAAGAGTCTCATTAAAATTTAGAATATATGGATGCCACATACTTTTTCCTAACCTCCAGTATCTGTTTCCAGGACAGAATACACTGTCTCAAGAAAGAGAAACTGTGGAAATATACTGTGTAACAGAGGTGATGTGAATTCTTCACATGAAGACTCAACTGTTTCTAAAGACATTCATCCCACTGTAGTTAAGAGAAGACTGTAAATGCAGAATAATATGGTTTCATATTATTACACATTATTACATAATATTGCATATTAAAATTAAATTTAAGTGTGCCCTTGGTTGCAGCCCAGAGATTGAATAAGTCCCTATTGCTGAAAACTATGCCCACTTCAGGCATAGGACTTAGATCTGCCCTGAAAGTCTCCTCCCTGAAGCCTAGCTTTCATAATATTAGAAGCTGCTAAGTGGGGGAGGAGAGAACAGGACCAAAAACACCACTGAGTTGTGATTCCAGCATGGCACGATATCTCCAAAAGTGCAATAATGGCATTCATATCTTGGCAGTGATTCTCAGCTGTCTGATTGGATTGGAAGCCCACTCAAAAGGAGTACTTTTGCCTAGTACTTGAGACATTGTCAAGTACCTGATTTATGAAGATCATATATTTTAGAACAAAACCAATTGCTAGTACTTTGCTATGCCAGCATAATTCCTAACTGTATTCTAATGCAATAATGGATACAAGATAGGAAGGAATATGAAAAGCTAGGTGTTTTTCTAGTATTATGTTTTAATTCTGTCATAAATTATTGCTTTGGGCAATGAATAAGTTCATAAAATATATTTGGTACTGAACACTTAAAATTTTATGTGAAGCCCCACAGTATCTAATCCAAATTCTTTCTCTAACCATATAGAGGTTCATTGATTTGTACAGAGTATGGATCTGTTTAATTTTGTTATGTGCTATTTTTATTTATTTGCAAGGTTTTTTTTCAAAATAAAGTTGTTTTGATCCCAAAGAACACTAAAACTTATCCTTATACTCACATATAAATGTAGCTCTCACCCCCCATCACAAAAGATTCCCTCTTTGCCTCCAAAGACCATAACAGAAAACCACAACTGGTTCATTACAAAGGTCAACTAATAGTGGAGAACTTAGCTTCAACTGATAACATCTACAACACAATTCCTGTACCGAAGGAGCAATTGGGTCATCCCAGAAAACAGGGCATTAAGATTGTAAGAACTAGAGGACCAAGAAGTCTGCTGTGTCACAGGGAATCCCACAGAGACAGCTGACCTGACCTGGTGGGAGCTCACATACTCTGGACTTACTGCTGGAGAGTCAGCATGGAACCAACCTAGACCCTCTGAATCTAGGTGACAACTGTTTGGCTTGGTCTTTTGTAGGGATCCTAGAAGTGGGACCAGAACCTGTCCATGATGCATGAGCTGGCTCTTTGGGACCTAATCCTTATGGTGGGATGCCTTGGTACTGCCTCAACTTGATGTGCCATGCTTTGTTGACTCCCATGGAAGGTCTTACGCCTTCTGAATGGACATGGAGGAGGAGTGAGGGGGCAGGAGGGAAGTGGGGGGAGGAAATGGAGAGGAGAGAGGAGACACTGTGACTGGTATGTAAAATAAATAAATAAAAAGAAGTCTACTGTGAGAATCTGTCTCCCACAAGTGATAGGAAAACTATAATCCCTTCCCCATACCTCAGCAGTATGGCTGCTTAAACAAAGTTTGAAGAAGGACAACACCAGTAGACATACCATAGATGTGCCAACGTGGAAGAGAACTCATAGGGCCCCGTCTATAGATGATCCAGTAGCAAATAATCAACCCTGAAAAAGCACTCAAACAACAATAAACAGACAGAGCAACTTGTAGTTATATGTGTAAGCATTTACATGAGTGCTTATGTGTAACAACAATAATCTAAGAAAAAGAGATAGAGGATTCGAAAGGGGTGGGGAGTGGAACATGATAGGAGTTAGAGAGAGGGAGCATGGAAGGGTTGGAGGGAAGAAACAAAATGGGGACAATGATGTAGCTATATTTAAATTAATATTTTTAAAAGAGAAGACTGTAGAAATTTGACCTTTCAGGATCTTAAATTTTGTATCTGGAGGAAAAAGATGCTGAAATGGATCATTTCTGCACTCTTGCATATTCTAGAATTTACTCTCATGAACCTGAAGAGCTGAATAGATAAGAAAAGGGAAAAACAGCAAGTTTTATATCTTAATCTGAAAAGGTTAGCTATATTAAACATAAGATGGTTCCACATTCTCTTCTCTTAAATGTGAAATATTTGAGGGCACATTAGAGCCGGCACATAAAGTTGGTCTTTAACTACTGAGAGGAGAAAATCATTTCTTTTACTAAAGTATATGAGCCAAAATTAAAAAATACATTGTAAGTGATATAAATATTGTCATAAACCTATCAAGCTTTTAATATTTCAGAGGATGAGAACTGACAAGATAATTACACATGATTTTTATTTTAATCTCTTCAAAATGACACTGACATCTCTCCTCTTCAGGGTTTACTTCCTTTGGGCCTATTATACCTCAGTGATTATTTTCTCCCTCCCGTTTCTGAAATAAATTATTTTAACTTTAAGATTTTTAATATGTCTTCCTCAGCATGTTCTGTAGGTGCCATACATACAAAATCATCTGGGTTTAAGTTGTGCTTGAAGGAAGTTTTGAAAAAAGATATGTGTGTTTTATAATTCACTCACTTTAAAAGATCAGTTTGATCTTACAGTCATTCTAGATATTTTCCATTTATTGAAATTTCTCCACCTTAAGCTTTAGTTTTATGCAATAAAAGTGAGCCTGAATGTCCTTAGAATTTGTGTAGGAAATGGTGTTGCTGAACACGGTCCAATGAGCATGACAGCCATTACCATCCCATTCAAAGCAGCTGAGACTGCTCTCAAGGGAACCTCAAGTCCAGCAGGTTAGCTTTCCAGCATGGGAAGGGCAAGGAAGCAATTAGGACCTCCCTTGAGATTCTGGCCACTCCTTCCTGCTCTTTCCTGACACAGGTAATTCTATTCCAGCTGCAAGTGGCCTCGATCTCAAGGTCTGAAGGACAGTCTTTCCAACATTTTTACTACTGTAAAAGTCAACACGACTGCAGGTGCCCCACTGGCAAATTCTAATTTACATCTAATGTTAATGTCCGTCTTGTAGCCAATGTATTCACCACAACTGTATTTTCCTTCACAGCGGATATCTGTCAAACATAACTCGCTGACTAAAATGTCTTTGAAGGCATGGCTTTCTCTTCAGAATCCTTGTCCAAAGGCCATGCTTTTTTCCAGTGCTACAGCATACGTCACATTGCCTTTTCCTTCTCTTACCAGAAGCAAGACTGTTGAATTAAGTAGTCACACATGCTACAGCACAAAGCAGATATTTAGGAAAATGCTATCTCACTTTAAGCTTTATCCAGACATCAAATATCCTCTGACGGATTTTATAATGCATGTTGATGTTGCCATAAAAAAAACCTAATAATTTTATGTTCTAAGAAATCAATTTGAATTAAATCTGAACACCACCTACATGTTTCTTAATTAACCTGATGATACTTACAACAATATTTTTAATTTTATGGTATTTTAAGTGAAGCTATAGAGCGAGTAGAACTGAAATCACTTCTGCTGAGGCTTTTTCTTTTCAATGCTTTATCATTTTTATTATAAAGTTAACACATAATTATTACCCAAAATTGTAAAATAGAGAATAGTACAGAAATAAAATATATCCAGCATCCTAACATACAAAAACAATAATCAACATCCTTTTGGCAGTTTTCCTTCCAGTTTTTATTTCATAGTTTTCTCTAAACTAATACTTTAGAATTTTATACATAAATCTAATATACTTTGAAAAAGTCTACCACCAGCTGCCTCTCTCCATACTCCATAGTACTTCCACCCTTCTCAATTTTATGTACCATTTTAACCCACTGAGTTATTTAGGACAGCTTTTTGTTATATGCATCAGTATGGAGCAGCTATACTTCCACAGATTTTTAAAAACCAGTTCCAATTATGTATACAGCTGTATGTCCTAAACTTGACATTCAATATCACATATTATCTCTCATATCAAACTACACTATTCATGAATGTCAACTGAAAGGAACATGAAAATTACATGAACCTAGCATAGTTAGATCATGATACCAAGTGAGTAAATGTTAGCATATGTCCAATAATATCTTGATCATTTCTTAATAAACTCAGTCAAAAAGCTCCATTAATTTAGATATGACTCTGATTATTAGAAGATATTTAGCATTCTTATTTTTTAGTCTTATAAATAAATAATGCTTGATTTAATAAATGTTATACATTTACTTTTGGTACATCTTGTTATATTATTAAAAACAATTTCCAGACTCAAGCCACACAAAACAAAACAGAATGTACATTGTTCAAGACAATGTTTTTCATGAAATTTTATAAACTTCTTCTCTCACTCAAAATATGTAGGATTGGCTGTAACATCAATATTCAATTTCTTTCCTAGTATATTCTCATATATTTTAATTATGTTCTTAGTGTACCGCTGCCTGGGGGATCAGCCTCCAGCAGCACAAGACTCAGAGTCAGAGTTGGCACATCCTGTGATTTTTTTATCTGAGGGAATTAAGGGGAAAGGACACTCACATACTCTTGACGGATTCCTTCAGACCTTTTCTTTATTTTTTTTTTTTTTGCATTCTCTATTCTCTATTCTTTCTCTCATTCATGATGTTTTCCTTCTAATTCCTTCTAACTCTCTCATTCTGGATATTTTCCTTCGAACTCATTTTAAATCTATCTTTAATCTTTCCCTTGCAGCTTATTTACCCTAGCAAAATTTTTCAAGCAACATAAATATTAGAATGTGGTAACATTTTGTTTTTAAGTGAATGACTATAATGAATACAAGTAAAAGAACAGCATGTTTTCCATATCCCTTACATGGCTAAACATTTTACATATTACAGGTGTAAAACAAATTATCCCAAGAACCCACATGCATTCACGCCCAAACAACATTCAGTATCATATACTAACAGTGTGTAAGCAAGCACAATATTCTTTTACTGGCAGGCTGCATTTTGTGGTTATAAAGAAAGGGCCAATCACTTTATTACTGATCTCAAAAGGTAAGCTCATAAGAAATATTAAAAGAATCCTAAATCTAAACTTTCATATATGAAAAAGAATCAGTCAGCTCCATTTTAGATCTTTAGGGTGCAGACCCATTCATCAATAGTTTCTAATATCAGGAGACTGAGGGCAGAAATGGGTATAAAGAATTAATCATCACCTTTGGTCATCAAGCAATCCTAGCAAGAAAGGCACATCAATTAGAAACGTTGTGCTGCTTTGTTCTTGTTCCCTGACCTTAAAGTGTTCCTCACTCAACCATGTGCCTTTGTAAAACTTTAGGTTGTCTTCTTGGGTTTTCCACCTCAAAACTATTTGACAAAGGCATTTTAGTCTTACTTTAAGTTAGTTTCAAAGCTTTGTTTCAGCTATGATGCACTCGGAAACCTGTGAACACATCTCACAACATTAAGGTTAAAAGAATTAAAAGGAATTCAAGCCAGCTTGGCTCCTAGGGATTCAATTGTTTCCCTTAATCATTAACCCGAACTGTGATCTCTGCAGCTCCTTAGGTAAAATTTACAAGTCCTAGCTGTAACACTTCCTTGTATTTATTTTTAATCATCAAAACTCTATTTAAACGAACATCATTATTATCAATTAAGCAGTTCAGCCTAGGAGGAAATCATCTTCATAATAATCCACAGGTAAAAATGCCCTGTAGAACGGCATGTTTCCATGAGATAAACACACTAAATTGTAGGCAGCGGGGATCTCCCCACACCCATTCACACCATGCCAGACACCAGAGGAAGATGGCAGCGGCAACCATGTAAAGGCACAGCAGAAGCAAAAGACATTCTGGATGCTGTGGTCTGGAGCCTTGCCTATCCCAAATTCATCCCTCAGGGATTTTCCTCCTGGTAGGCTGACACTTGAACTTCGATTGCTACCTGCTGCTCCCCTGAAATGGCCACTGGCATCAGTATATCGATCTCTATTATCACATTTTCTTTTACTTTTCGAAGAATAGACCTTTTGTAATTAACAGTGATGGAAAAGGCACAATTCAAAGAATTCTCCACTACTGCTTATCAGATTTTCTGAATGTTAACATGTAATTGCATTTACCCCATTTTCCTTTCTTTGCAGACACAGCCATAATTTTTCCCTGAAATGTTTGAGAGTAAGTTGCATAAATGATACTATTGTATTTCACAAAGTGAAAGACTATGCATTATATTTCATGATGTTTGACAATTTGAAATCCCATTTGTTCTGAATCTCTGCCAATTTAGTAGATGAAAATAGCATACTGTTTAAATTCACATATTTTTCTGTTAAAAAATGAGCCAGCTTCCTTATATTAACTAATAAAAAATAGAGCATTATTCCTTGTATTAACTAATTATTCCTGATTTTTGTTACTTGTCTATTGGTGTTTACATATCATCAACAACCTTACGTACACATATGCTCACCTTCCATGTAAGAGCAAGACAAAAATCACTTCTTAAAACAGTGAAGGTCAAGTCCTTGGTCACTATAAAGTTATAACCAGTTTTAAGAGTAAAGGTATAAGGTAGTAGATGAACGTTTCATACATATAATGTATTCTTATTTATTACATACATATAATACACATACATTAAAAGCATGGAAACTATCCACAAGTAAAATTTTACATATAAGTACTATGAAAAAAACAGATAATAGCATCTCTGGCAAAGATGAACTACTCAGATGGAACCAAACACACCCCTTTCTTTCCACCTCCAGGAGAGAAAGTTCTCCAATTAGGCCAGGGGTAGTAATTATTTTTCTCATTGCTGTCAAATATTTCTCAAATACCTGTCAAAGAAAGCCAGTTAGGAAGAAAGCGTTTATTTTAGTTTACAGTTTAAGAACGGATGTAGTTACCAATAACTAGGTGAAGGCATGACGGCAGAAGCATGAGGTAGCCAGTCTCACATTCAGAGGAATCAGAAAGACAGCCTGGTCTATGAAACCACAAGATGTAGCGTGAATTCTAATTGTTCTTAATAATAACACCCAGAGTCTGATATTACGTGGTGAAAGCTGAAGGATCAGGGAAGCAAAACAGCCCTAGTTCTTACCTCTACGAAATCCTCAGACCAAATGGGATATCCTGTCTCTACAAATTCTCAGACTGCAATTTCTAGGCAACCTCAGATTGAATCCTGAGCTCCTGTCTCCTCCCACCTTATATTCCTCTCTCCACCTGGCCTTATCACTTCCTGTCTTCACCTCCTTAGCGCTGGAACTAGTGAGTCACCCACTGCTGGGCTCTGTTTCTCTTTTAGACTGACTCAATCTTACATAGCCCAGTGTGGCCTTGAACTCACAGGGATCTTTAGACAAATTCTCCACAGCAAAAACGAATACAACTCATCTTAAAATCATATTCCGCAACAGCATTGCATTGCAGCGCAGGGGGAATTATAGGATGAAATCTTGTCTTGGGAATTTGAAAAACCAAAGTTTAAAAACTTCCAACTGGAAGTTGTTTGCAAACTGTTAATAGAATTTGGGGTGTTTTGTTCATTTGTTTGTTTTTTGTGTGTGTTTTTAGCTAGATTATGTAGTCCTGGCTCTCTTGGAACTTGCTCGGTAATCCAGGCTGGCCTCAAAGTCACAGAGATCTTCCTGCCTCTGCCTCCCAAGTCCTAGGATTAAAGATGTGTGCCACCATGCCTGGCCAAACTTCCATTTTGTCTCTTCCTTCTTTTGCTATCCTTTCAAGGCTATTTTGGGAAATTCCCTACCATGTGTTCAGAATGCACTGATCTTATTCTCTAGGAAATATTTACATTTTTTTCTTTTGGTTTTTGTTCCGTTGACCTTTGCTCATAATACTCATTTTGGGACCCTTCAGTCTATCTTGAAAATTCTCTTGTAACAGAGCTAAGAGATTCCCCAAAATAATTTCACTGGGTTCTGATATATTTAAGATCTCTCTATTGTCTTTTCAGTCAGTTTGATTTAGCCCCAAATAGCACATGAATTTCAGCTTTTACACAATTTAATTTTGTTTTAATTAAATATTTTTATTTTATCTTCTTTTTAGTTATATGTACTAGTCCACACCTCTGTTGCTGTGATAGGACAATGGCGAATATCATCTTGGGGGACTGTTTTTCTGGCTTATGCCATCAAGTGAAACCAAACCGGGAAGGGAAACAAGACCACTTGCTAGGGATGGCACCACCAACATGGCTTGGGCCCTTCAACATCAATTAGCAACTAAGAAAATGTTCTACAGATATGGCCACAGGTCAGTCCAATAAAAACAGTTCCTCAATAAAGGTGCCCTCTTCCTAAGAGGGTCAACTTGACAGATATAGTTAATTATGACAGTGTAAAATATTTCTCATTTGTATTTCCTAATACTGGACATTTTCCACATTTATATTGACCATCCATTGATATACATGAATACACACACACACACACACACACACACACACATATATATATATATATAGATATAGATATATATATATACATACATATAATTTTTTGAAGCTATCATTCTTTTCCTTTTTTTTTTTTGTTTGCTTTTTTGAGACAGGTTTTTTCTGTGGCTTTGAAGCCTATCCTGAAACTATCTCTTGTAGACCAGGCTGGCCTCCAATTCACAAAGATCTGCCTGCCTCTGCTTCCTGAGTGCTAAGGCCTGTGCCACCACCACCTGGCTATTTCACTTATTTTAGGTGGGGTTATATAGTTTTTTATTTGTAGACACTTTTATATATTATTAACATAAATTATCCTACTATACACATGCAAAGAAAAATATCAACAAGTAATCTCTCTCTGTGACTTGCTTTTTTATTGTATAACATGTTTGACTAGTAACTTTGCTGAAATCCAATTTATCATTTCTTTTTTTGTGTGTTTAGTAATTTTTGTTCTCTTTAGAAATCTTTGTCTGCTAAAGTGATGGCTCAGTGGGGAAGAACACTTGAAACTTATCTAGAGAACTGCAGTTCAGGTCCCAGCACCCATGTGGAGAGGTTCACAATCTTTTGTAACCCTAGCTCAGGCTTCAAGATACAACACCTTCTTCTGACTTCCAGGGCCACCATCACACATGTAAGGCTCACTCACATGGTTCACATAGGCACACATATAAAATAAATATAATAAAAATAAATCCTTTTTCATTTTTAAAAATCGCCAAAGCCCAACCTTGGCTGAGGTTCAGGTCCTGAGGAAAGGAAGGGCAGTTGGCACAAGGAAAACTTCTGACCACCAAGTGAACTGCACTCAGGGGGTCCTAATAGCTCAGGCCATCTTTACTTATACTTAAACAGAGGTGTTTTTTTTTTTTAGCAAACTTACATAAAACTTTATTTTTATCTTCTATTTTTGACTTTTGTCTTTGATCCATCTGAGGTTGATTTGAAGTACACTGTAAATTTGGAAGTAAACCAAGTTGTTGGTTTTTTGTTTGTTTGTCCTGGGTATTTGTTCCCTGCTTCTACAGCACTCATTAAAAAGCTTCTTCTCCCACGTGGAGGACACCTTGACAATAAAAGCCTCCAGACATACATCTAGCGAAGCCTCCTTCCAGGTCAGAGCAGAGGGAATGTGCACAGATCAAATTACAGCATAACACAAAGAAAAATATGGAAGGGGATGAGGCGAGTGTGCTAACATATCCAGGATGTGGACCCTTGCAGAACGGTAGCCCCACGTTGCTGGATCCGCATGTTCTTCATCTCAGTGTCTGGACCACATCACAATTCTCTGCTGGGGTTGAGAAGCTGATGCCCACTTACCCTGTCAGAAAAGGATTTCCACAGCCACATTTGGACAGTTAGTCTGAAGCGCAGTGTTAAAACTTACTGTACTTCCTGGATAAAAGCACTAAGGCCATACCTGGTATTATCAGCAAGTGGCCTATCTACACCCTCCTGATATCTGGGCATGGTGGCTCATTCTTATGATTACAGCCCTTGGTAAGTAAAGGCAGGAGGGTTGTTGTGAATTCAAGGCTACCCAGGATGACAGAGTGAGTTCCAGGACCCCTGGGTATTAAAGTAAGAATGAAACTCAAACAAACAAAAATAAAGGGACCTGAATATTTAATATTGCAGTAGTTCAGGACTTGTGCCTGTAGAGGCTGCAAAGATGCCATGCCTCTGCTGCCCTCTGGGTTTTTCTATCAATAACTTAAACACGATCAATTCTTCCATCTTTTTTATATGCACACCACACATGCTTCGGCGCATTTACTTTATACTAACAAGCTTCAGAAGCCAAGTTGTTCTGTATTTAATTTCTTCTCTCCATTGTATGTGCTTTCCTTATGTTTTGGTAGGAGGGATCAGCATAGCCCACCATCTGTTTTTGTAAATAAATCTTTCCGTAATACAGCCACAGTCATTCACTTCCATGTTTATAGCTGCTACAAACACTGAGCCAAGAAGGATCAGCAGAAGCAGAATAGGTGGCATTTCCGAATTATTTACTATATGGCCCTTGAAGAAAAGACTTTCCCTACCCCAAATTCTATAGAGGATTGGACGCTGAGCAAGCATTTATTACAAATCAGTTTCAGTCTGTGGATCCATTCTTGGACCTTCTACTATGTCTTGTTTCTCTGAAAGTCTACCACTGTACTGGTATAATATTGGTATGATAACAACATCTTGAAAATAAGTCATTAAACCAAACGAGGTGAGTATCTCACCATTATTTTCCTTTTTTACATAATTTTGTTAATTTCTGAAGAATTTCATGAAATGTATTTTGAGTGCATTTACCCCCTCAACTTTTCCTTTAGTACCCCTCAATTCTGCCATCTTTTCCTACCAACTGAGATTATTTCTTGTTTTTTCTTCTTTTTTCTTTCCCAGTCAAGTCCAGTTTGTGTTATCAAGCACATTGGAGCTTGACTCCTCTTCTCCCAGAAGCCATCAGGTGCTAATAGCTCCTCAGCTAGTGTTTAGACTACATACCTCCATTTCTCCCTCCCCTACGCTGGGATTTTCTCTGGATGGGACTTATGCAAAGCTTATGCTATCCCAAACACTGTGAGTTCTCTGCCTTGCTGTGTCTGGAAAACACTGTTTCCTAGAAATTATCCATCACCTCTTGCTCTTACAATTGTTTTATCCCTCTTCTTCAAAGACCTCTGTGTCTTCTGGTAAGACTTGAAGGTCTGATTTGGGGTATTGAGCACCCTAGCACTTTTTGTTCTCTGCCTGTTTAAGAATTGAGGCTTCACCCTAACAACATCTACACCATCTAGGACCTGCTGGAGCTAGTGAAAATACTGGTCCTGAGAACAATACCTGCAGGATCTCCATGACTTGGGGCAGTCACAGAATATCCCTAGAACTTCCAGTGAGTATCCAGGACGATGGTGTACCAGAAACCAGAGGCCTTGAACCAGACCAATGAGCATTTGCTAGTAAAGCTGATTAAACAAAAGGATATATTATGTGACACACTAAGGCTCCCAGTGCCAACAGGAGAAATGAAGAAGTGTGGGAGAAGTGGGAGAGATGGAGAAGTGGAAGAGCATTTTTGTTTGTTTGTTTGTTTTGGGGTTTTGTTTTGCTCCTTTTTTGCTTGCTTGCTTACTTTGTTTGCTTTTAATTTTCTTTTGGAGGCACTGTGGAGGTAAGGGGAGTATATGGGGGTACTGGGAGATGAGCAGAATTAGGATTCATGATGTGAAATTCCCAAAGAATCAATAAGAAAATTGTGTTTTAGGGATAAAACCGGACTCTCTGAACATGGCAGACAATAGGGGCTGATGAGAAGCCAAGGACAATGGCACTGGGTTTTTGATCCTACTTCATGTTCTGGCTTTGTGGGAGCCTAGCCAGTTTGGATGTTCACCTTCCTAGACCTGGATGGAGGGGGGAGGACCACTTTCCACAGGGCAGGGAACCCTGACTGCTCTTCGGACTGGAGAGAGAGGGGGAGAGGGAGCGGGAGGAGGAGAGGAGGGGGAGAGAAATGGGAGGCTGGGAGGAGGCGGAAATTTTTATTCAATAAAAAATAAATTAATTAATTTAAAAAAAGAAAAGAAAATTGTGTTTAATAAGATAAAGAATTGAGGCTTGTCTTAATTACTTTTCTGTTACTGTGGAGAGACACCAAGACCAAGGTAACTTTTGTAAGAGAAAACATTTCATTGGAGGCGTGCTTGCAGACTTAGAGAGTTACCCCATACTCATCATGACAGGAAACTGACAGGCATGTTGCTGAAGCAGTAACTAGGAGCTTTAAATCCAGATCTGCAGGCAGCAGGCAGGAAGACCTGGCATGAGCTTTTGAAACCTCAAAGCCCATATCTCGAGTACTTTCTCCTACAAGACCACACCTCCTAACCTTTCCCAAACAGTTTCATTTCCTGGTGATTAAACATTCAAATATGGGGAGCCATTGCCATGTAAGCCACCACAACAACTTACAAGAAAAAGCATTTAATAGGAGCTTACAGTTTCAGAGGGTGAGTCCGTGACCATCATTGTAGAGACTATGAAAACAGGCAGGTATGATGCTGAACAAGTTATTTGAGAGGTTATATCTGATCCACAAGCATGAGACAGAAAGAACTGGAAGGTTATGAACATACAGGGGCCATTCTCAATCAAAACTCCACAGGGATAATTGCCATCCATTGCAAGGGAAGCTTCTCTGATTAAGGCTGAGAGATGCCCTAAGTCCACTGTTTTAGCCATTCTAAGTATTTACCATTTTTATAAGAATTTTAGAATCAACTTGTCAATATCCCAGACACAGCTTTTGGGATTTTGACTGGGATAGTATTAAATCTACAGTTAACTTGTATAGAAATGTCATTCTAACACTACCAAACCACTTATTATATATTATTTATGATTTCCTCCATTAATGATTTCTAAATTGTAAGCAAAGAAATCCTACACGTATTTCATTAAAATGATTCTAAGTAGCCTATGTTTTCTGATACTTTCATAAATAGAATTGGCTTTCTTTTTTCTAAATCACTTCTGCTAAATGCAGAAAAGCAATGGATTATGACATGCTGAACTTATACATGCTCATTTTTATTAGTTCTATGCTTGCTCTGTGGGTCAGGTAATCATTAACTTTGTGTCGACTTGTTCTATCAGATTCTGACAGTAGAATTGAAATCTTTACCTTTGGTTATACATTTATCTATTTTTTCCCTTTGCTTTAATTTTGTTTCTTTTGACTCTTTGCTATTGGAAATATACATATTTATGATTGCTATGTCTTCTGACTGAACTCACCTTTTATCCTGAAATATAGACTTACGTCTGATAGTTCAGTCTTGCAATCTTCTTACCTGATACTAATATACCTATGCCAGGATATCATAGTTACCATATACTTTCACTTCAGTAATATATATTTTCCTACCTTTTACTTTCCAATTAGTTACATCTTTTTTTAAAGAGCAATTGTCACTGACAGAATAAACTTAGATTATATTTTTTATTCAGTAACCGCTAAGCTATAATTTTTCTATCTCAGAATTAGTATCCACTTGCTACTTTTCTCTCTGGGACTCTCAGTCACATTTTCATAAGGGACAAGACAAATTTATATGATTTGGGGGGGGGCATATGTACAGTATCACCTGTCTACCATAGGATGGTTCACGAGTTGGACAAGGGGCTGGATATTGAAACACACACAGAGAAACACACGGGGTGGGGGTGGGGTCATCCTTGACACAAGGATGCCAATTTTATTGTGTTTCAGGGCAGCTTATATAGGGCTCTCCTTAACTAATGGCCACGACCTAGCTACCTCTCAGGACTTTTCAGCTGCAAGCTCACCAGAAACCACTCCCCTGCCATCAGGAACTCATGAGGGTCTCGTGCCCAGAACAGCTGCAGGCACAGGAAAAACAAGATGTTTATTCCAGCAGGCAAGGGGTCATAGAAAATTCAGGGTCTGAGGGTCTGCAGTCCCCATCAGCATACTGGATGATATATTAACAAAACTCTAAGTTTGGGGATTTTCTTTTAAAAAGTTTTGAGGAGTTTGTTTTCACTTCCTTAAGTAATAAAGTAGTTTTGTTTTGTTTCATTTTGTTTTGTTTTCATTTTGTTTTGGAGCCTTCCTGGAACTCACTCTGGCCTTGAACTCACGGAGATCCACTCGTTGCTGCCTCCCAAGTGCTGGGATAAAAAGTGTACATCACTACCTGCCTGGCCCTTTAATAATGTTAATTTGCTAAGACCCAGGCTTCAAACATCTCTTATGACAGCTGCTGCATTCTATCCATCTATCTATCTATCTATCTATCTATCTATCTATCTATCTATCTATCTCTTTTTCTTTCTCTGTGTTCCTCCCTCTCTCCCTTCCCAATTTATATCAACCTAACTACTATGAGTTCTCTTCATGCCTGTGTCCAGTTGAGAAAGACCTAGAACGTGAGACTTTTGTGGTGCTCTCCTCAATGTGAATTCCTCTTTTATGTAATTCAGTTCTTGCATTTTTTTCCTTTTATTGAAAATAGATTCTTTGCAGGTCAGTGGTAGTGCACGCCTTTAATCCCAGCACTCGGGAGGCAGAGGCAGGCAGATATCCGTGAGTTTGAAGTCAGCCTGTTGGTCTACAGAGTGAGTTTCAGGACAAGGCTACAGAAAAACCCTGTCTGGAAAACCCAAAAGAAAAAAGAAAAGAAATAAAGAAAATAGATTTTTTTTCTCATAATATACCCTGATTACAGTTTCTTCTCCCTCTACTCCCAGTTCCTCCCAATATTCCCTCCTATCCAGGTCCATTCCTTTTTAGTCTCTCATTAAAAAAGAACAGGCTTCTATGAGATAATATTAAAGATACAAAGATATCTATCACATAGAAGTTAGACAGTACAAACCAACAGAAAGAAAAAAAGGCACAAAAATCAGAGATCTACTAATTTGCACACTAAGGAATCCCAGAAAAACACTAAACTTTGGAAGCCATAGTATATACACAGAGGACCTGGTACAGACCTCTGCATGGCTTGTGCATGTGGCCTGTCTCTGTGAATTCTTATGACCTTCACTCATGCTGATTTAAACACCTTGCTTTCTTGGTGTCCTCCTCTAGCCCTTACAGTTCCAAGCTGCCATGGTGGCCTCATCTTCCATCTCTGATACTCTAAGGCAATTGCTCAATAGTTTTTACTCACATTCTGGTTACACCCACACTGCATAGACCAGACAGTTTTTGAAGAACAGGCCAGCATAAATGCTAAGAATCAAGTTTATTTGAGATTTGTTTCTTTTTTAATTAAACACTGTATTCTTAAATATATGTGGATTTTTAATTTGACCTATAATTTGTAATTTTATCATACAGGGTAATTATTCTTGTACTGGATCCTTGGCTGTTTCTAGACCCAGAATTTAATAATTTTGTAGAACTCATTGAAATTTAAGGCAGCACTTCCCAACGTCAGTTTTGTAGGACAAAAATAGGTTCTTAAAGTGCATAACTCACAGGATATATTAAAATATTTCCTGCATGATGTTCCTAGCTATTAACAATTCCCTATATATAGTGAAGGACATTCCAAGTCCATAAGTAAATAAAACCATTACACTTCAACAGAGCAGTTTATTGATTTAATAAATATTTATTAAGTTGGCATTTTAGTATTTTTTCAGAAATTCATTTCTCATTTTTTTGTTATTTTTATCATTTTTGATACTTCATAGTCTAGCGTTCTATGTAACACTTGAAAAAATGCTGTGTTTAGAAAATGGCTTTTATATGGAATTCTAATTTCCTTCCCTAGAACTTCACTTCAAAAAAAAAATCTCTGTTCTAGAAAACTAGAATATTGCCCCTCTAGAATGTAAGTAAAAACAGCAACAATCTTTCCTATTATCCAGCACACATGAGATCACTTTTACCTTCCCATTCAACTACACAAGGACATTTCTCAGAGGCCACCAAATGAGTGTGTCAGATCTTATAGGCTGTGAGCTCGGTTTCACAAATGGTCCCCACTCCAAATACCAAACCCAAGCAAGCCCTGCATTGTTTCGCCTACACATCTTATCAACTATCTATAAATTATAATTCACAGAACCCCAATTGAGAGCATATTCGTTTACTAGAGTCCCTCATAGAACTAGGAGAAATATTTTCATCTATCAATTTATTATAAAGGATACCGATGAGCATCCAGATAGGACAAAAATAGGTTCTTAAAGTGCATAACTCACAGGCTATATTAAAATATTTCCTGCATGAGACACGTGGGGCAAACTGTGGGTGAAGAGACAAGAAGCTGCTGTGCATTTTCTCAGTATACTACCTTTTAAGAATCCGCTTTGTTCAAATCATGGCAGCCATCCACAGCTTCTCTTTAAGGAAGATGACTGATTGTACTGTTAGATACTGGTGATTAATGTAACTTAGAAATTCTCTTTCTTGCCTACAAGTTGGAGCTGTGTGTAATCCTACAGTTGGCTCCTCCAAGTGACTGACTCCTACCCTGAAGTTTTCTAGAGGCCCACCAGGAATTATCTCACTAGAACAAAGATAATTCTAGCACCCCTGTTGTAGGATATTACAGAGAGTTTAGAAGACCTTGGCTAGAAATTAGGGGCTGGGATCAATACATGTATTTGTTATTTTTTTTGAAAGCCCATATGTGTCTTTATTCATTAACCAAATAAAAACAGGGATTCTTCAGCTCTGGGCAGCTGGGGAACGAAAGAGCAGTCTCCTTCTACACCCACAAACGTATCTCATTTGTTTTCTACCTCCATGATTTTTCATAGAATGATTATATCAGTCAATACATGTCTTCTCTAACCAGTAAATGTATATTTATCAATTACTTCACCACAATGGCCAATCCTTTTTACGTTAATGCTCGAGTCAGCATCCCACTAAGATCTAGGAAAGCCCATAGGAACACTTTCCATATGTGTAGAGCACATACTGAGAGAGATGCAGTAGAGCAATGGGAACTAAACGGCATGTGAAGCAAGTCGTCCTTTGTTGTTCTGCATGACTGTGAAATGCATTCTGAAAACTTTAGTGCCTAAATCTTTAACACTGCACAACTCTGCTAGTAAAAATTCCAGGCAGGGATTACACCACAGAGCGAGACTCGGGGAAAATGAGAAAGTGTGAGTCTGTTCCAAAGGCTTAAGTGACTTCATTGACCTCCCTTGTACCATAATGGGTGTGGCTGTTTATTGGGATCCACATGAATTTTCTTTAGCTCCTATAGTCTCAGAGTTTCCTTGCAAGATGTCACATGTCCATGGTATCTAAGAGGACCAAGTGGGTGAGGTTGGGACTATAGCTTCTCTCAGGCGAAAGCCCAGAACTAGCCACTCCTCCTTTGGCTCTGTCCTATTTATCATAGTTATTGTCCCAGATTACAGACAAGGGACTCTAGAATCCACACAGCACAGAAAGAATATCCAAGTCAAGTATTTGTGTTCACCTTTAATCTATGATTTGTCTCAGGTAGAGACAAAGTTCTCAGGTAGAAACAAAGTAGACATTTTGCAGAAAGTGATATGAAAGAAAGGGACTTCTGATCTATTCCAGAATGAAAAGATAGGGACCTTGATCTCATAGACAATGTTATTGTCAAGAAGAAAATGATTAGAGGTAATGAAGGTACCAATACTACAAAAGTATATCATCAACTTCATGCCAAAATATTTGAAGGTTTAGGTAAAATTGAAATATAAATTAAACTAAAACTTATAAATTGATCCAATTTTTCTTTTTCTTTTTTTTTCTTTTTTGGTTTTTCGAGACAGGGTTTCTCTGTAGCTTTGGTGCCCATCCAGGAACTAGCTCTTGTAGACCAGGCTGGCCTCAAACTCCCAGAGATCTGCCTGCCTCTGCCTCCCGAGTGCTGGGATTAAAGGCGTGCGCCACCATCGCCCGGCTCCAATTTTTCAAAAATGAAATTACTATACTATTTAAGAACTCTGTTCAAATGTATAAAAAATATTCTGACAACATGGAAGTATCTAGACATGAATGACTTCATGAATGAGACAGACAAACATTCTGGGAATAAACCTTTGTGATCGATCACATTCAAGTCTTCCAAGAACAACAGAAGTCATGATCCCAACTGATTTGTCAGGATTATGGACGTGATGATCAGCACCTTGGAAAACTTAAAACTCATAGATGATTGCATCCCAGGTGGTTTCTGTAAAAATAATTTCTGGATATGACAAGGGGAAAAAAGTTGGTATTTTGGTTCAATAAACTTACGGAACTGGACATGCTAGGCAAGATCTCTGCCACTGAAGTAGGTACCCCATCCTGAGGACATCAGTGTGTATTGTTTTCCTCTTCTTGTTCCTAAAGATAATTTTCGTCATTGCCCACTTAGATTATTTTCCTCACATTTCCCGATAAGAAGTCCTGCTTTGCTGGAACTATTCTGTTGTGATGCCAAAGTGCACAAAGCAGAGGATTGAGAGAGGTGTGGAAGAGGGAGCCCCCTAACCACAATAGTCACATCTATTTACATAACAAAGAACTGGGACGAGGTAGAATGAAAGATTTGGGTGTCTGAGAAAGTTTGAGGAATTCTTAAGTAACCTCCTTAGGAGGGATTAGTGGGTTAATAAAGGCTGTTTCAGAAGTATAGTTTGAGAATTTACACTTGATTCTCATGATGTACCTAGACATGGAAGAGATGCTTGAAATTATTTCCTAGTGATTATTGTAGTAATGATTATAACTGCAGTGTTAGTGTTCACTAATTTTTCTAGCACCGTAACTATCATGATCTACCATTTTACAGTTGTGTGGCTTGATCTGTTTGTTGGGCCCCTGGCAATGGGACCAGGACTTATCCCGGGTGCATGAACTGGCTTTTAGAGCCCATTCCCTATGATGGGTTACCTTGCTCATCCTTGATGCAGGACGGAGGGACCTGGTCAGGCCTCAATGTAGTATGCCAGACTTTGTGATGCCCCAAAGGAGGCCTTGGCCCTCTAAGGAGTGATTGGGGAGAAGGGATGGGGATGGGAGGGGAAAGGAGGGGAGGGAGAACTGAGGTTGGTATGTAAAATGAAAAAAATTTAAATAAAAAAAGTGTAAAAAATCATAGAGTTCACGTAATTGAGTAAACAATAGTCATATAAAATATGGAGAAAATGAGAGGTCTATGAGATGGTTATTTTTCTAGGGACATTATAAAGTATTAAGGACATGCTCTTTTAAATAAACAAAATAAAACAGACAAATTGCAGATAGTAAGGTGACAGATTGTGGGAGATTGGACAAACAATAGATTTATACACATAGGCAAAATTTTTCAATGAGAAGATCCACTGGAAAGGAATTTTCTTCCATCCTATAGGACTTTGGTTTGAACCATTTTCTTTCCATTTTTATTCAGTGCTAATTAATGTATTAGACTATGAAAACAAAAGAAAATATTACTTAGTAATCAGAATATCAGCTGGGAGAGGGCTCATTCTCCTGAACTGAGAAAACCTGGCTTGATCTGAGTTCCAAAATGTAAGACTATCAAAAATGACAACTAATAGCTGAGGATCACATATTCCCAAACACCCCTCTGCCATTTTGCTTAGCACTGCTGCAAGTATACATTGTCCATGATAACGACCTGGACGTAGACAGGAAACCGACCCTCTCGCTAACGTGCATTCTGAGAGGCTGGCGAGATATGCGCTATGAATGAGCTTAGGGGACTTACTGACTTTGGAGGAGGATTTTGGAAAGGTGGTCACAGAATATAACCGAAGAAATATTGGTTCTGGAAATATGTTCCAATGTCTTTCTGCCAGTCTTTTATTACACTGTTGTTTCAAGTTTGCTCCGTCCCTCTAGAAGCCACTCTGCCTCCGCTTTGTCTTGGGCCGAGAAACCTATCCTCTTCCTAATACAAAAATAACAACAGCTATATTTCCTCTTTCAGACACTGTGCTGTTTCATGGGCATTGCCACAGTACTCAAACATCCTCTTATTAACAACTAACATTATCATCCAATCTATAAACGAGCAAACGGAAAGGTCTAATAACTTTTCCATGATCACATAGCTAACGATGTAGCTGACATTTGAACTAATGCAGTCTGATTGTAGAACCTATCTGTTGAGCCACCACAGCATCCTGCTTTCCACTGTAATTTCAAATTAATTTCACCCAAAACTTCTCTCACCATGAAAGGAATTCTGAGTCCAATTAATAAAATGATAAAAAAAATCTCTTGTCATATCATTAGACTTGTTTTTTTAATCTGAAGTAAAAATTTGGCATAAAGCAAAGCGAGAAAAATATTACTTGATCAACTATTACATGTTCATGTGTTTATGCTGATAATTCAAGCTGTCATTCAAATCAAGATTGTATGCCTGGGAAAACAGTGAAAGACAGAGGGGGAAAAAGGAGTGTAGGAAACATCTGAAACTGTCATTGGTAAGGGGAAAGGGCCACAGAGCTAAACGGCCACCTCAATATCCTAAGTGGTTCCCCTGAGATTTTAAGGGCCTCAACTCAGACCAAGTTCATTGGTTTTACACTGGAAAGAATTTCATCATTAGCAGGTTTATGAAGTAGAATCAGGCTTTCTTTTTATTTTATTTTTTATTTTTTAGATTTTATTTTATATCCATGAATACTTTTTTGCATGGGTTGGGGGGAGAGTTTATTTCTGCTTATACTTCCAGGTCAAAGTCTATCACTGAGAAAAGTCAGGGCAAGAACTCAAGGCAGGAACCTGAAGGAACAGCTAACTTAGAGAAACAGCTCAAGACCACCTTCTTAAGGAGAGAACAACTCACAGTGGGCTGGGTCCTCCTAATACAGGTCAGCAGCCAAGACAATCCCTCACAGACAAGGCCAAGCAAATCTAAGTGACTCACTTGAGATTGACCCTTCTCAGGACTCTAGGGTGTGCAAATTGATAATAAAACTAATCAGTACAGGGCTGGAGAGACAACTCAGAGGCTGAGAGCTTTGGCTGCTCTTCCAGAGGTCGTAAGTTCAATTCCCAGCAACCATGTGTCTCAAAACCATTTGTAATTTGATCAGGTTCCCTCTTCTGGCATGCAGACAAAACACATAATAAATTAATTAATTAAAACACAAACAAAACTAATCAGCACAATTAGTGGATATTTTTGATAACCATAGTTCAAAAAATTATAAAATCCAGATAAAGGGATACATGTCAGAGGATACACACACAACCATAATTGAACCATAAGTAGAGATTGTTGAAAGGTACATAGGTGCATATGCATGATCAAAATATACATAAAACATAGCTATACAAATATAATTATATGTACAAATGTACATATAAATCCCTAACATAGTTTTTCCTTTTATTAAATATACATTTTTTTCTTCATTTACTGTGGTGGTTTGAAAGAAAATGGCCCCCAAAGGGAGTGGCAATCAGGAGGTGTGGCTTGTTGGAGTAGGTATGGCCATGTAAGAGAAAGTATGTCACTATGGAAGCAGACTTTGAGGTCCTATATATGATCAAGTCAAACCTAGTAAGATAGATCACTTCCTGTTGCCTGCAGAATTAAGATGTAGCAGCTTCCTCTCCAGAACCATTGTTCACTGCCACATTGCCCCTTGATAATAATGGACTAAACCTCTGAACTGTAAGCTGCCACTTCAGTTAAATATTTTCCTTTATAAGAGTTGCTGTGATCATGGTGTCTCTTCACTGCAACTCAAACCTTGGCTAAGACACATAGCATATCCTGATTATGGTTTCTCCTCCCTATATCCTCCCAGTTCTACCTACCTCCCCTCCCATCCAAATCTACTTCCTTTCTGCTTCTCATTAGAAAGAAAACAAGCAGGCTTTTATTATTATTTATTAATGAAATAAAATAAAATATAATGAAATAAAATATAAAACAAAATTAATCTCACTAACAATCCGAGCCAAGAGGCAAATATCAGTTTACACCTCAGGGTTGCCAGAAAACCTTTTCTCTGTGTCTGTCACTTTCTGTTTATCTGTCTCTTTGTCTCTGTCTCTCTCTTGTATTTGAGGTGGCTCTGGAGGTGACTTGGATGGAATTATAATCTGATAAAAATAAAACTTGAAGGAACTGGGATTAACACAAGGAGTTTAGAGCATGTTCTGTCTCTGTAAATGGGGTTTCCAGTGGGACTCCCAGAAAACGACCACTTCACATCTGGGAAGGGAGAAATGCTTTAAGCCTTGCTCATTGTGCTAGAATTCTTGGTCTCCTTCTGGCAGGAGGCTTTAACTGAATCCCAGGGGTCTGGGTTCCTTTCCCTTCTTCACATCCCTAAGACTTTTCCTGTCTCTCTATCCTGCCTCAAAACGATATACGCAGCTTAAAACAAATTGGATCCCAGGAAATTCACATTGATTGCAAATGGGGAAGGATGCAAATAATGTTGTGCTCTATCTGAATATTTCTGATATGCTCGGCCTGTTTAGTGGAGATCATAACCAAGATAGAAGACATACGGAAGCAACTCTAGTTAGGAATAAGCATGAGGTGGTAGAAAGGTTCAATGGTTTATATAAGGCCAGCCAAGGAGACCAGTAATACACAATTCTAGGCAGATGTTAGCTCCCTTGAAGACATATACCTAAGGCAGGGAACTGCAAAGAGTCCAAGAATGTCAGTTGAAAATGGGGTCACATGGACATTCGAGAGTACTTTTACAGTCAGATTTTGGGGCAAGGGGTCAAGACTGGCTAATGAAGAAACGTCCTAACTGCAAAGTAGATGCTAACAAGTTTGAAATTTGAAATCTGTAGACTACTTTGGCAGGATGGAAATTCAAGCATTCCAACACAAAGTTGGAACTGTGGCTTTTAAATGCTAAATTCAATTAAATCATCTAGGAAATGTGTTTAAAATGCAGATCACTGCCTTGCTCACTCTGTGAAGAAATCTGCATCTGAACCATCATTCCAGGTGAGGCTGATATTCATGCAGGTCACATCATGACAACTGAAAAGAAGCTGAAGCAAGTGATAGACACTCAGCACATGGCTAACGAGAATCTGAATTCCTAAACACAACACAATCTGAGAGGACAAGCTTCACTCACTGAAGTGACAGAATGACCAGCTAAACCTGAACTATGTCACCCGGCAGAATGAAGATAAGCATTATAGAACAAAGCGAAATGATAGCCTAGATTTGCCAAGCAAATTTAATTTGAGAATAGCTATCTCTGAGCATACAAATGGAATCAGAACAAATGACCATTGAAAGCCAATTCAGGATATGGCTTGCACCCACTTCCTATCCGCGTGCTTTCTTTCATTTGTTTCTGTTAATGAAATTGGAGCATATCACAGAGAAACAGAACAAAGTAACTGCGATGCTAAGTGAACAGTTTGTTCTCTGAACCCACTTTTCCAAAGAGCTGTTGTGTGTGGGGAGGGGGAGGGAGGCTACATTCTTTTTTTCTTAGCAAATGATAGGCTCACGCATTTTAATGCCTTATATGGAGTATAGTATCAGAATGCAAGCATACCAAACACAGAGCTTTTGATAAAAGAGAGAAGCTTGGAGCAAAACTTTAAGGGAATAACTGTTGATGGTGGAAAAGAGAATCAAACTTTCATCTTACAAAACAACCCAAAGAATTGCTGCTACCGTGTGCTTAAAACAGCTCATTTAGCAACACGAGGAGAAAAATCAAAATCGCTTTCCTTTGAAATGTCATGTTTCATAACTGCCTACCAAGGACCTCCACCCAGTTTCTTATCTTTTAAAAACAGGTTTCGAGAATCGTCTCTTCATCAGTGGCTTTGATATCAAATCCACTTGTTCCTTATCAATGAAGCAACCCTCCTACACAATAAACTGGTCAAATATCTGCCAGCCTGTACTTTAAAAGTTTGAACGATGGGAAACAGTGGCCTCAAGAGTCCTGTTCACTTAGCAATATTTATTTGAACATCCCTCCTTTTAATGGATCCCATGATCCTCCCTCTACTTTCCCACGATAATTCTCACCCCCACTCTATTTTGTCCCGTACCTCCCCACAAGCAGACATAGTCAGTTCCATACACACAAATACACACATGTTTGCTAAGTTTAGAACATTATTATTTTTACCACATAGAAAGCAATAAACCTACAGAGTATTCATAATTCCAATCTCTAATAAGAAGAGACTGGATCGATGTCTAGGTGTGGCGGCACATACCTGTAATTCCAGCACTAAGGAGACTGAGAAAGGAGAATTAAAAAGTTAGAAGCCAGCCTAGGCTCTTGTCTCAAATAACAACAAAAGCAGAAAAAGAAAAAGGAAGGAAGAAAAAGAAGAAAGGCAGAAAGAATGGGGAGAAAGGGAGGAAGAAGTAGAGTTGAAACTGCATAAGAAATATGTTTTCAAGTATTATGAATTATTCCTTTAAAAGGAGATGGAGAAAAAAAAAAAAGGAGATGGAGAACCTGTGCTGCTCTTGCAGAAGACCAGAGTTCTGTTCCCAGCACCTTATCAGGCGGCTTACAGCTGCCTGTAACTCCAGCTCCCAGAGGATAACTTAAGTCTGGCCTCCTCAGACACCAACACTCATGTGTACATACCCACACAGAGACCTTCACTCATACACGCAATTGAAAATACTCAAATACATTAAAAAATATTTTTGCTTTGTTGGCTGTGCAAGCAAGAAGAACTGAGTAAAGCACCCAGGCAAAGCGAGGCTTGGGAGTACACATTTGTAATGCTAATGCTCCTACCAGTAAAGCCAGGCTGGGGGGGGGGGGGGGGTAGCACACATCTGGAATACTAATACTCCTACCAGTAAAGCCAGGCTGGGGGGGGCACACATCTGGAATACTAATGCTCCTACCAGTAAAGCCAGGCGGGGGGGGCACACATCTGGAATACTAATGCTCCTACCTGTAAAGCCAGGCTGGGGGGGGGGCACACATCTGGAATACTAATGCTCCTACCAGTAAAGCCAGGCTGGGGGGGGGCACACATCTGGAATACTAATGCTTCTACCAGAATGATGGACAGCTGTCACAAGGGAATCCCTGAAAGCTCACAGGCCAGCTAGAATGTCATATGCTACTTTGAACAATAAGGAGAACATGTCTCAAACAAGTTGAAAGGCAAGGGTGGACACCAACCCTGATCTTTACATACACAGACACTATGACAAGTGCATACCTATGCACCCCCACACACGTGCACATATATAATACACACATTATTCTTCATCATAGACATATACACACACATAATACACATGTTTTTCCTTTATCATCTATATTGAAGGCACCCACAGAACGTGCGAAGGAAAAATTCAATTTCTCATTGACCTAGCAATTAGTCAAGGTTTTTAGTCACTTCCTATACATACTAACTCCCCCCCCCCCCAAATATCACAATAGCTGAGCAAGACTAAATAAAGTTTGACGGTATTTATTTTTTTGAGTTTTTGTACCCATATTTTAAGACTACTTACTTATAAAACTATGATTCCTAGAAATGTATACGATTTTTAAGTAACAGAATTTCCCAAATTGTTTAGGGGTATTCACTATTTTTACAACTTTTTGTTGTTGTTTGGTTGGTTGGTTTTCAAGACTGGATTTCTCTGTGTAGCCCTGGCTGTCATCCTGGAATTCACTCTGTAGACCAGGCTGGCCTCAAACTCAGCGATCCTCCTGCCTCTGCCTCCCAAGTACTAGGATTAAAGGCATGTACTACTACCCTCCTGGTTTTACAGGCTTTAACAGAAAGCATGTTCTATTCTTCTAGCCTTACATCCGTGATGTTTTTACTACTGTATTATTTACTAACATCTTGAAGTTTTTACTGAACTTTAGCTCAATCACAGCATAAAGTTCATAATCCCATCTTCACAGAATCTATAATAATGTAAAGTAAATTCACTTTGTATAAAAAGAAATCTTAACCCAATCTAAGGAAAGAAACATGACTTTCCGCTTTACCTACACTAGTGATCAGCTTTGTAGAGACAAAAAACTAGTTTCTCTGAGCCTCTCTCTTTTTATTGTAACAAATCATTATTACTAGTTACCAATAGTATCAAACTATCTTATTTATTATTATAAATTTCTTATCTATAAGATATTTCTTATCTATTATTATAGATAGAAATTTTTTAGGTCATATAATAAACCTGATTGGTACACATGAAGCTAGGTAAGTAATGATGTTGTCTTTAGGAGTGTTGTTATAAAAATAAATAAAAAATGTCCAGAAAAATTAGAAATATTATCTAAGCTAGAGGGTAAGGCTCAGTGACAGCGTGCTTGCCTAGAATGCGCAAGAACCTGAAGCTCACATCAGAAAGAGAGAAAGAGAAGGAAGTGGGGGAGGAAGACAGGAAGGGCTTGTTAGTTGCTATGCAGCTCTATTAATCACTCAGCTTAAAACTGCAGGAGTAGGACAGATTTAATTTAATGAGATATAAAATTCTTAAAATTATTACAAGTTTCCAAGAATGTTTCTATAACAAATATTGCTTGTTTCTTACATGTATTTATTTATTTACTTAAGTGCATATGTATGTGCCCATTTGCATGTCCTTTGGCCTGCGTATGGTGGTCAGAGCTAAGCTTTCTGGAGGCACTTCTTTCCTTCCATCACGTGGGCTCTCAATTGGTACTCCGTCCACAAAACAAGGACATCAAATGCACGATCTATTTGTTGGGACATCCTCTCAAATATTTTCATTATTAACTGCTTAAGATTAATGTATAATTATTATATATTACTATATATGATTAATAGACAATCATTTGTACACAGTCATGTTTTATTTATGTAATATAACTACATACACACATGTGCACATGCGTGCACACACCTGTCTTAGAAGAAAAAAAAGAATTTAAGATATATAAAAAATGTATACAAAGGCATATATATATATTTATTATGAGTGTGTATTACATTGAATCTTAAAAATAAGCAAGCTTTTGCTTCTTTTATACACAAGAAAACTTATTAGTTTTTGTTTGTTTTTCTTTTTCTTTCCTCCTTCCTTTCTTTCTTTTTAAAAACAGGGTCTCACTATGTAGCACTGGCTTCCCTGGAACCCAAAATATAGACCAGGCTGGGCTTGAACTCACAGAGATAAACTGGACACCGCCACAAGGTTGGACTTAAACTGACAGAGATACATTAGACACTGCTCCCTAAGTGCTGGGATTAGAGGTGTGTGCCACCACACCCTGCACATAAATAATAAATGTTTATTATGAATTTAAATGATGACCTTAAAGGTGACCAGTTTAACAAGTACATGATCACGTTGGATTCAGTGTTTTCTCATCCACGTGTCTGAAGAAAGTAAACCAGATGCCAACACTGTGTCAGAGATGTTGTGTTACATTTTTCATCTCTATAAGAAAGAAAAATAACTTAAAAGAAGGAGCCCTTGTTTTGGTTCACAGTTTCAGAGAATTTATTCCTAGGCCAGCTGGATTCATGATCTGGGGTCTGAGGTGAGTCAAAATATGGTCCCTGGACTGTGTGCACCGTGGTGGCCAGGAAACAGTGAGAAAAAGCCTACTTCGGTCTGCAAGCTTCCTCCTCTCCCTTCTGGTTCTAGCATGGCTTCCTGCCCTTTGGATGAGGCTATCCACGTTCATGGTGAGTCTCCCTTCCCCCTCAATTAATCCTCGCTGGAAACACCAATCTAGACTCACCCAGACGTGTATTAATCCCTTAGGCATCTCTCAATCCAATCAAGTTGACAATCAAGATTAATTGTCACAGATGGGTATCTTCTCTGGCACCTGAATACATTGCTGTACCTCTGTGATTCTAATGTCTGCTGTGTGCGCCCGGAAGATTAACTCCGAAAGCTCTGCATGGGAAGAAGTACAAGAGAAGGTGAATCTCATCAGGGCCATCCACCTACAACTGTCAGCAAACCAAGTTTGAAATTTAGATGCAGAGTTTGAGAAACACCATTAATTAATTTAGGAGGTAAAGAAAACTTCACCTTGGGAAAAACTGGGCTGTATTTCATGCTGTTAATATGAGATCCCCAAAGTTGGCCAAGAAGAAACTCCTGGGTATGCATGCCAGACCCAGTGTCTACCAAATTAGACCATTTTTACGCCCACTATGAAGATTGCTCTTTCTGAATGTTATTAGTTAAGTTTAGGAACTTTTAAAGGTATTATCATGACAGATGAAGAAAGAAATTATTTTCCCCGTTCTTTGTTTTATTTCTATGAATATGCTTTTTATTTTATATATAATCAGAAAACGATTTCTGGGGCAATGCTGAGAGTTAACAGCTCTAAGCATTGATCGATTTTTCTTTCTTCTTCTTCATCTTGAAACCATTAGTTAGATTATTCCTACTTTTTGTACCTAGCTTGAAAAAGAAAAAAATTATGGCAACCAGTTACAACTAAGTCGGTTTCTTCTCAAGCAAACCAGCTCTGTTTGTTGCTTTTCATTCTAATGGTAAAGCTCAAAAGAATTTCACACCCAGTCACCAGGATATGCATTGTGGTTAATAAACCATTATTCTCTGGGAACATTATGATTTTTCTAACATTATATATTCCTTAAATTAAAAATTTAAAAATCCCACTCCATTCAGTGCAAGTAAAATAGGCTTAACAGTGAGTAATTGCTGATCATTTTTGCCAGATATTTTTATTAGAATTACATGGTAACCACGAAAATGGGTTTGCATTTGCTTCAGGAACATTAATTTTCGGATTAAATAAAATACATGGTCTTATTTTAAATCAGGCTCATATTGTACAATAGACCAATTTTTTAAATGAGCTACCCTACACTTAATGTCATTAGTAAACAATACATTTAGTCACAGAGGAATACCAGGCTCATACATTTAAAACACTTCAGCATCTTGTTATGCCAGCTGAACCCCTACACTGTGATGTAACCTAACAATAGCTATTTATGTAACCAAATGGATACAGAAGCAAGACTTCCCAGCACAGATGCTGCCTCTTGTCTAACAAAAAGTCAAAATAGCAATTATTATTTTAGATGTCAAGTTTCCTTAGCAGTCTTCAGGGGAGGCAGAAATTATAATCCACATCTTTTTACAGACTTCCACAGGAAGTCTTCTAAGGGAAACTGTGCCAAGAATGTTCTTAGCTCCCTTGAGCTTCATCAAAGAATCGTATGACTTATCCTAAATTATGCCTGCTATGCATAGAAGGAAAATTCTAAAATATTAGCATAACTCTGCCATCAATAGCTAGGGTTTATTAACCACATACAAGATAATGTACTAAAATTTGTATATGCTTAACTTCACTAAATACAAAAATTGTGCTATTATTCAAGTTTTTGACTTTTATTTATTTTGGGGAGGGGTATTTATGCATGTCATGCTTTGTCTGCCTATGTTGTGGAGCTCAGAGAACAACTGGCAGGAGTTGGTTCTTTCCTTCCACATTTTGGTTCCAAAGATCAAACTCAGGTTATCAAGCTTAGTGGCAAGTGCCATTGCCTACCAGGCCTACACAAATAAACTTTATGTCTCCATTTTGCAGGTATAAAAATTGAGACTCAGAAAAAAAAATCACGTGCGATATGCAATAGGTACACAGCTAAAATATGGTAAACTGGAGATTCAAACTACGTTTGGCTCTCGACAGAAAATGACACTAGCCATCTTTCTAGCTTTAAAAGCTGGCTTGGTTTTTTTAAAAAAAAAAGCTTTTTGCTTTTCTCTAAAGCCTCAGCATTTTCTGATGCGGCAAAAGCTTTGTCATGGGCTGACTTCATCACAATTCACGTACATGTATGTGCAAGCTATTTGTAAGTAGTCTGATTTTTTATATTTGAAACAATCATCCAATTGTGCGGCACCCATCGACAAAACCAATAATGGTAGGCGCTACAACTAAGCCAGTGTGATTCCTAACTGCATTCTCAATTCTTATGTTTGTATCCACCAATAAGTGTAGCTCTCGACCCTAATCAGAGCCATTTCTTTTGGCAGCAGATGGGGACCATTACAGGAAGGCACAACTGGTCAGAATGCAGGGATCAGCTCACCATGGGTGCCCGACTCACATTAAAACACATGGCCTCCAGCTTAGGGAAAACCTAGGAAAAGCTTGAAAACATCAAAGGACCAGGACAAGGAGATGCTTATATTTCTGTGGGGGAGGTGGTGGAGGCAGGGGATGCTCAGATCTAGAAATTGAGGAATAGGTGTTGGGAGTTGATCAAGATAAGCTGTATGAAATTCTCAAAGAACCAATAACATTTAAAAAAAAAGATAAACACCAAACAAAATTTAGCAGTACTCAAAACTGTGGTTAAATTCAACTTCTTAACTACTATCAATTATTTAAAAATGGCTCGTGCATTAAAAATTATACATATGTATATATATACACACACACATATATATTTAAACAAACAAGATATCTGAATCAGAGACACATTTATGGGGTAAAAATCTACAGGAATCATCTGGTCCCTTTCTGTGTCAGTAACCCACCTCAGAGCCCACTCTCTATAACACAGACACACACACACACACACACACACACACACCCATCACATGCTTCTGTAACCTCAGCAGGGTTCCTCTAGGTAGACAATATTTGGTTAATTGCTCATTGTCTCAGGCTGCTGTATGTTTTTTTATAACAAAATATCTGAGCCCACTTTGTTTCTAAAAGGAATTATATGGCAACAGTGTTGTTTGTCCCTGGAATATCCAAACAGCATGCATGGCACCTGGCATCTTAGTGAGGGTCCACTGGCTTTGATATGGCAGGGCAGAGTAGCGGACAAGGAAGCAGCAGCTGAGGGGGCACATATGGAGCATTCTTTCTAACAAGCATTAATCCACTAATGAGATTCAAGCTCTCACGACCTAACTGCCTGCAACCAGGACTCACCTGCAAAAGGCAACATCCCCAGGCTGAGAACTGAGCAGACTGCACAGGGACTTTCAGGGAACAGGGCACAACCAAAAAGAGAAAATACCATAAAGAAGCTTTATCCATTTCCTGGTAGGGAGGCAGTTCTAAATGCCTGAGTTCCTCGAACATTGGCATCTAACTTGCAGTCTCTCTGAGTTAGGTAGTTAGAATTCAAGACAAAAATTGGTCAGAATATCAATTACATAAATAAACAAGGCATCGTCTCTCTCCTTTTAGTCCTTATAAATTTTTTAATCTTTCTTTAGCTCCTTTACTATGGCTCTGAAGCAATCGTTGGAAAGAGAATGGACATAGACACAAGTATATTTTCATGGAAAATTTTAATTGGGAGCTTTTCAAAATATTTCACCTTTATCGCTCTCTCAAGAAGTGTCTCTTGTGATTTATGCACGCTCTAGAGGTTTAACTAGAATCTGCAAAGTACATATTTCTCATTAAATACTTCACAACGAGTTTCCCTATAAAATGCTCAATTTTACATAAACCATATTTGCATATAAGCATAGACTCATATGCAGTCATGGTACAGTTTGCTACAGAGGGCAGGTTTGTCTTGCCTTATGAAAACAAGTAGAAGGAAAACTAGCCCTTTGTCCAGAACTTTTAAATAATAATTCAATTGCATCTCTGTTTAATAGAAAACAATTTAGTTTGTAGATTCATTCTATGGTTCAGTGATAAATTAATTAATGCTATATATTACTTGTGTTGTCATATTAATATAAATCAGCTAATAGCAGTGATATCTGAGATTTTTCCTTAAAAGCAAGTTAGTTGATATATCATTTTGTTTTTCTTAAATTTGCATTTATTTATTTCCTTATTTATCTTTGTGTGTATGAGAGAGAGAGAATGGGAAAAAGAGAGGGGGGAGAGCATAGGGGAGGTACTCACATGCCTTAGAATGAGTGTGGAGGTCAGAGGAGAGCTTGTGGCAGCTGATCCTCTCCTTCCACCCTGTGAATCCCTGTGCTCCATCTCAGGTCTCCAGCTGTGGTGGACTGACTAGAAATGGTTCCCATAGGCCCACAGGGAGTGATGCTACTAGGACCTATAGACTTGTTGGAGTAGGTGTGGCCTTTTGGAGGAAGTGTGTCACTGGGGGCGGGGTTTGAGGTCTCAGATGTTCAAAGTATGTTCAGTTGCCATTCTCTTCCTGTTACCTGTGGCTCCAGATGTGGAACTCTCAGCTGGCTCTCGAGCACCACCGAGTCGGCCTGCGTGCCACCATACTTCTTGCCATGATAGTGGAGGAAGCCTCTGAAGCTGTAAGTCATCTCCATTTATTTTCCTTTATAAGAATTGCTGTGGTCATGGTGACTCTTCACAGCAATAGACACCCTAACAAAGATTCCAGCCTTGCCACCAACTGTCTTTCTCTGCTGAGCTACCTTGCTGGCACTAATTTCTGTTGTGTGATATTTTACTCTTTTGGATTTTGGGGAGGGCCACCACCCAGTTCCCAAACAAATCACACACAGAGGCTTATTCTTAGTTATGAATGCCCCGACTTAGCTTGGCTTCTTTATTGCCAGCTTTTCTTAAATTTTCTCTTTTGCCTCTGGGCTTTTATCTTTCTCTGTCTCTGTACACATTTCTTTCTTCGTGGCTTACTGTGTACCTAGTCCCTGATCTCCTCCTTTCCTCGTTCTCTTGCTCCTCTTCTTCCTCATTTCTCTTCTGTTTATCCTCTCTGCCTGCCAGTCACACCTATCCTTGCTCCCGCCTTGCTATTGGCCGTTCAGCTCTTTGCTAGACCATCAGGTGTTTTAGACAGGCAAAGAATCATAGCTTCACAGAGTTAGACAAATACAGCATAAACAAAAGTCACACATCTTAAAATAATATTCCCCAACAAATTTCTAAATCTATATTACAATAAAAGACTGCTGTCTCGTGTGCTTCTGAGAATTCTTCCGCTATGAAGATGGAGAGCAACTATTTCTGAAATACACTTCCCACTTACATAGCAAAACTTAGATGCTGCTACAGAGATAGAGCACCACTTGATAATAAGACAGAACTGATTTTCTGATCTCTGCTCATCTGAAGTAATGGAAGGCATTCACTGTAGAGTAGGTAAACAACACATTTCTTTAAATTATTTCAAAAACCTGGAAGCAACCACATCTACCAATGGTTCTAGCTACATGTGATTCCACACTTTTCCATTTTATTGTACATTTTAAACAAAAGAGTTCAATCTTAGTAGAACAAATAGATAAGTTAAGATATTTGTTATAGAAAATATATTGATATTTACATTTTTATTTAATCTTGCTTAAACAAGACAGAAATACTAAAAACCATCAAAAACTTTATGAGGGACTTGGAGATATGATTGCAGATAGCCCGGGTTTGTTTCCAGCACCCACGTGAACTAGGTGTTCCAGCACCTGGTTTCAGGACATGGGATACCCTCTTCTGACACTCACAGGTACCTGTCATACTTGGGGTACACTGACACGCATGCAGGCAAAGCACTCAGATACATAAAATAAATCTAAACGAAAGTCTGATAAAAATAAAAATTAAAAAATTATGAGACACTTTGAAGTTAATGTTTAAAAAAGTAGCTTGACCTATTAGAACTGTTTAAATTTTGGTGAAAGATAATAAAGATAGTTAGTTAATCAATGGACAATCCAAGTTACAGGAGGCTCTTTAAATATAATTACATTGTGTACATAAAGTACAACTGTTTTCTAAATTGCACTAATCCTCCTACAACATGAAAAGCATTTTTAATTAAATGTCTTCGGTAAACACACTGAGAACTTGGAAGAATGGTGCTCCATGATGCTGAGTCAAATCTCTCAGAGTCACAGAAATAACTGTTGCAAATCTAAAATATTTTCATAAACATTTAAAATGGTGAAATATCCCCTGATAAACAATTTAATCTCGGCCAGAGATGGTGGCACACGCCTTTAATCCCAGCACTCAGGAGGCAGAGGCAGGTGGACCTCTGTGAGTTTGAGGCCAGCCACATCTAAAAAGTGAGTTCCAGAACAGTCAGGGTTGTTGCACAGAGAAACACTGTCTTTCAAAACCAACAATAACAACATCAACAAAACATATGTAGACAAAACTGAGTATATTCACAGTGGAATGGCTGTGAATGTTATAATAAAAAAAGAAGAAACTAAATTCCAAAGTTTTGCACTAGGAATAAAAATGGTTACATCAGAAGTAATATGCAGACAGCAAAGAAGAAGGGAAAAATCAACAATAGCTTTTGACAGAACAAATAAAACTCCCATGGGCCACCATGTTCCAGCCTGAGTCCTGCAGTCTGTGGCTGAAGATATCCACAGGCCTAGTTGCCATTATGATAAGAAAATATATGGTGGAGAAATTGGAGAGAAAGAGAAGCAGAATGGCCCATTCGCCTGCTTATCATGGAGGCAGAGTGATGTCTGGCCTGGGCTGCTGCCAACGACCATATCTTGGTCCCTGAACCTACCATCCATGGACTGTGTTGATGTCCAAGGCCCACGTTGCCATGAAAGGCCACACAGATGCCCATGGTCTAGGTTGCAACCTGTGGCCATGTTGTTGTCCAAAGGCTGTGCCGCTGCTGGTGCCATGCCAATTTCAGTGGCCTGCACTGCCACATGGAGCCATGATGTTGTCTGGGCCCTGGGCTATGGCTGAAGGCCATGTCTGGTTCTGGGGTTCCCACTGCAGCTGAGGTCTGTGTTGATGTCCCTGGCCTATGTTGCTGATGGAGTGCTATGGAAACCATGAGTATTAAAATCCGGGAACCCTGCTGAGCTGGCCCTGCCCCTCTGGGGACACTGTAGCAAGAGAGCTGCTCCTGCCTCTCATGGGAGATCTGGTTCCCTACATTTGGGAGAGATGGCTCCACCACTCACTATGGATGTAGGAGGGAACGCTGGTCCTTACGGCATGGGCCTAGTAGAGCTGGCTCTGCCCCTCGCCTAATGTGGGCAGTCAGAGTAGCCTGGACTGACCAGCTCAGTTACCATCCTGGAGTTGTCCTATCCCATTTATGGCCTGCTGGAGTGATTGAAGGTACTGGTTCTGCTAAATGGTAACCTAAGGATCCCCATGACTCGGAACAACAGCAGATATCCAAGAGGAGTTTAGGGAGGGAAATGGAGGGGTAGTAGATCTGGGGGAGAGAGGAAGTGGAAGGAGCTGGGAGGAGTGGATGGAGGGGAAACTGTGATCAGAATGTGTTGTAGGACAGAAGAATCTATTTTTAATAATAATAATAATGAAAGGTAGGGTAATCACAAAGGTGTCTCTCCTCTCACCACTACTCACCACAACAGTGGAAATCTTAACCAGAGAAATTAAAAAGGCGAATGCACCAAAGTGAAAAGGAAGAGGCAAATTTATCTCTGAAGAGAGCAAAATAATATCTGAAGAGAGCTTAAATTACAACACAAAGTATTAGAACTAATAAATGAATTCACTAAGGACTCAGCATACACAATCACGGAATAAAAAACCTAGCCGCATTTCTATGGGCTAATAGTGAGTTATCAGGAAAGAAAATAACTAAATAATCTCTGTTATAATAGCAAAATACGAAACACACGGGGATAAACTGAAGCACAGAGGCAAAGGACTTGGACAATGAAAATTATAAAACATTGAAGAAGAAAATTAAAAGAAGACGTGGGTATCTGGAGAGATAACTTTTGGTCATCCACTGGAAGAATTAATATTGTTAAAATGTACAAAGTGTCCAGAGCATTCTACAGCCTAAATGTGATCCCTATCAAATTTCCAATAATATTTTTCAGTGATAAGAAAACAATCTCAAAAATTCATACAGAAACACAAAGGGGCAAAGGATAAGTAGCTTCAGATACACAAGATGAATGAGTCCCGAATATCAGATTTGCAGCATGGTGGCTGCACTTAATACTGTTTTCTACACTTGGAATTGGATAAGAGGGCAGATAATAAATGTCTCAAAATAAAAACCGTGCTTAGTGGATGAAGTCCTGAGTGAATGCGTGTTGTGGACATCGTACCCCAATGCCTGAGGCCTGAGTATTCGGAATCGTGAGACCTTACCCTGGTCCAAAGACAGACGAAAACAGTGGTGTCTGAACTAAGCACCAACCACAGCTTCCTCCTCCCAGATGAATGAGACGGGAGACTGACCCCCTGCAGAAAGGCCCGTGCTGTAATTAGCTAGCCAACCCACCTGCTCGTTCAGCTGTATGGAATGCATACTTGTATCTAATAACTGCAGAGTTTCTGGGCTGCAGGTGCATCTCCACCAGAGCGCGTGGCTCATCAGAGTGCATAGCTCACCTAATCACAGCTTAGTGAGTACATGTGTCTGTTATTTCTTTATTCCCCACTGCTCCATTCCAGTCAGTCCCGAAGCTTTACATTCATAGAAATAATAAGGAGAATGGTGGTTACTAGAAGCCGGGCGGGCAGAGCAGGGGGGAGCAATGTGGCACTGTTTAATGAATCTAGAATTTCATTTATACAATATGAAGGAGTTCTAGAATTTTGTGAACTAAATACATTCGATACTTCAAATTGTACACTTAAAATGGTTAAAATGGCAACATTTATGTGTTTTTACAGCAAAATATTCAAAACAATTAACTAAAACTTTTGCGAGGATTTGTAATTCTTCTAGACATTTTGTCTGAATAGGCTAATTTAAACTTTACAAAACTTCCACCCAAGGAAGTTGAAGACCTAGGGAGGTTTCTCTCTGCAGCAGACTCCTAACTTGTCAAAGTTGTATAAGCAATTGTGAGTGTTCAGCAGTTTGAGAATGACACAGGGACGAGGATGTTAAGAACTGGGAGAGGAGGAGGAGAGCCATGAAATATTCCTGAACATGAAATGGCTGTTACTGACATTAGCTCATAGCTGTTGTAGCTACCTGCAAATGACCAAGCCAGCCAAAGTCCAGCTTGCAAGAGAGCGGGCTCCGAAGGCCCACCCCCACTGGAGGAGTTTCTGGCAGTTGGTGGTGACTGAGGGAAGGAGAGTCATTCCTGACAGGCTGCTCATCTCCCATTGGATAGACACACTCCCATGTACATAGAGGTAGCACTAACTGGACTGGGGGTGGTGATATGAATAACAAAAAATAAAATAAAATGAACTAGGACAGGAGGCTGAGAGGGAGAGAGAATGGGTCAGTAGAGGAAATTGAGAAAGGTTATCGTATATGGATAAGATCAATATATATTGTATAATTGTATGGAATTTTCTTTTTTCTTATCTTTATTGAGCTATAGATTTTTCTCTGTTCCCCTTCCTTCCTCCCCCATCCTCTTCTGCCCTCTCCCATCAGTCCCATGCTCCCAATTTACTCAGGAGATCTTGTTTTTTTTTTTTAATTTCCCTTGTAGATTAGATTTTATGAAATTTTAGAAGGATAAAAATATTATTTAAGCCGGGCGGTGGTGGCGCACGCCTTTAATCCCAGCACTCGGGAGGCAGAGGCAGGCGGATCTCTGTGAGTTCGAGACCAGCCTGGTCTACAAGAGCTAGTTCCAGGACAGGCTCCAAAACCACAGAGAAACCCTGTCTCGAAAAACCAAAAAAAAAAAAAAAAAAAAAAAAATATTATTTAAAAATAGGACAATAAACAAAAAATATTCCTTAAAATAAATTCAAATACAACTAATGCTATTATCTCAATTTTACAGAAAAAAAGAACTAACATTCAGAAAGTTTAACTAACTAACTAACTTAACTACCAACTAGCTGATTGACTTATAAAAGCATCGCCTAGCTGATTTCTAGAATCTGTTTCTCAAAATGCAAGATAAAGACTCTTTCTTTGTCTACACAAAACCAGGCTAAGGATAAATGGATGTTTCAAGCAGATCAAAGTCATTGAAGTGGCTGAGCACTGGGGAAGAAGCAGGGCTTAGTGAAACAGTTTTCTCGGAGAGACACATTTCACTGGAGGAAAGGGGCTTGAAGGATGTGCCTCCTCTGAACCCAGAAAGAAGCAGGTACAGATGAAATGTGACATGCCGTGTTTGATGGCCAGGAATATCACTGACATGTACATTCGTGTGGGCATTTCTGTGTGGATGTGTGTCCTCATTTTTATTGCGTATGTCAATGGCAACTGTAAAGTCTTTATTGAATGCTTATGCAGGCCTAGAAACTTGGAAGGGGAGGCATATTTACTTATGTGGGGTTTTTTTTTTTTTTTTGAGACTTACTGTTTGTCTGCATGTATGTCTGAGAGGCTCAGATCTGTTAAAACTGGAGTTACAGTTCTATCTCCTAAAACTATGAGGGGTCACGTGGTTTTTAGTGACCAACCCTGGGCTTTGGGGAAAAGCAATAAGTACTCTCAACCACTGAACCACCTCTCCTCCCCCTGCAAATGTATTCTCTATAGGGTTATTTAAGTGTTCTAGAATTCTGGCTAGAGCAAGATGGCTCAGGAGGTAAGCATGCCTGGTTTTGACAACCTGGGTTTGATCCTCAGAACCCAAACACTGAAAGGAAGACACAGATTCCTTCAAGGTGTCCTCTGAGCTACACACATGTGTGTACAAACACATAAGCAAACAAATAAATGAGGAAATTTAAAGGAAAAAGAAGGAAACATATCCTTAATGGTTGGTGGAAGAGCTCACTGGTTAAAGATCTCAGTTTCATCCTTGGCATCAACATGGTGAAAGGAGAGAATTGACCTTCCTGAGTTGTCCTCTGACATTTACACACATTTTGCGGCATGCTCACACAAACACGATAGATGATGATGATAGATAGATGGTTGGATGGATGGATGGATGGATGGATAGATAGATGGATAGATATAATAAAATTCTATGGTTGAAAATTCTCAAACTGTACTAAAAGCCATTTAATTGTGCAATTTTAATAGGTAAATTCAATGATGTTTGAATTATATCCCAGTAAAGAAAGCAGTAATTATAAATTTTCAGAAGGTATCCCAAACATAGCAATCAAGACAAATAATAGTTTCACGCAAAATATGGTGAAAATAAAAAAGTATTGTAAACAACTAATCTGTGTTGGACAAAATAGCAGAAGCTTAAATAAAAACAGGCTAGCTTTTGTTTGAATTTTGAATTTTACCTGCCTTGCTGAACAATAGAAAAATCATTTCCATACAGCCCTGTTTTCAGGGCAGCCCAGCACACTAGTCAACATTTTGTCATGGTGCCCAACACCTGATGTTGGGAGCAAAGAATTGTTTAGCTTGTGCTTTGTTTGGTCCATCATGGCAGAAAGATGGGATACAAGCGAGTTTCCCACCTCATGACAGCTGTAGAGACATGGAGGAGTAAAAGTCTAGGGACAACACGAGAGCTTCAGCATCATTCCTCAGGGACCCACTTTCCACCACCAGCCCCTGACTCCCGCTTACCCAAGAATGCCATCAAATTATGACTACCGATGAATCTGAGCCCCCATGTTCTGGCCATTTACCCAAAAGCCCACCAGCAGGCAACCAGCTCTCAGCACACAAGTCTTGGGCAAACTGCATAGACAAAGCATGATGGATGTATCTGTCGTACAGTTCATTTATGCGGTTTGACAAAACCATGTAAAGGGATTGACAGTGTGCCTTTGTGTATAGTTACTTGATATATATATATATATATGTGTGTGTGTGTGTGTGTGTGTGTGTGTGTGTGTGTGTTGGGATGTTTTATTTCTATCTATATAGTTCAAACTAAGGAAAACCAGTTTGCGTTTTGTTTGAGCGTCTTTGTGTTTTTGCAAACACGTGCAGGTACGCACATTTTCCTTCTCCCTGGGATGTCAATGTTGCTCATCAGGGCACTAGGAAGGAGTCTTCACCGTGAACCCTGAGGAGTTTGAACTGTTTTCTGAAGTGCAACTACATCCTGGATGCTGCTAAGTTTGGAGAGTAGAAAAGGAGTAAAGACTTGAATAGTGAAACAACAGTAATTCTTCAGTATTGAGAGAGAGGTCAGCGTTCTAAAGATTGCCCAGAAAATGATTTAAATGCCCGGAACAATGCAGACAGCATAGAAAGACCCAAGCAGATCTCTCGTTTGGTTTAAGAGAGTTAAGAGGACCAAGCAAAGGATAAAGGGATTCACCACTGAGCCTCTCTCTAGAATCCATTGCTGGAGAGATATAAGGGGATAGGAAGGAACCTGGGTGGTGGTGATGATGTTTGATGGAACCCTGGGAGGCTTCTCTAAGAAACCCACTAGGGGGAGTCCACTTTAAACATATCAGCTCTCCAGTACAGGGAGGCATGACTCTTAAAAGAGATAAATCCAATCCGGATGCGGTGATACACACTTATTTCAGCACTCGGGAGGCTGAGGCAGGAAGATCACAAGTTTGAAGTCAGCATGAGCTATATAGTGAGACCATGTCTCAAAATGGGTGGGGCGCAGTAGGTGAGGAGATACTAGCCCACATGTCTGTTTTCAGTCATCCTTACCAACTATGACATTGGAGGGCTTCAAAACAAGCACCTGTGAGAGAGTGCTGTGGTGGCCGGGCAGCAACTGCACAGGGAAGAGGGGCTTCACAACTGAACGTTTCCATTTCCCTACGCAGTTTTCCAGGTTAGTTGGAGAGAAGATAAGACGGTGTGTTAAGTCCACTTTAAGTGGTTATCATCCAAGTGGTGAACACGCTGTGGCATGGGAATTCTGATTTCTGAACTGAGTCTGTGTTGATGGCAAAGTGACTATTGACTCTTTTTTCCTCAAAGGGCCTAGAATAGTCACAGAGGTATTCTCTAGATTCCACCGAGGGCGGGAAGAACAACACACCAATAAGTAAGTCTCAAGGAAACAGGGAGGGAAATAGGTGATATTTTTATTACATCCCATGAGTCAGAGTTATATATTGATATAAAATGAAATATTAAACACAATTTTTAAAATGTAGCAGTTGAGTATGTATATGGAATCACATTCAAACACATCAGTATTTTAAAGATTCTAAGACCATAGTGATAATACAGTGCATATTAAAACTAAAAAGTGACATGGAAGTGTAGTTCAGCAGTTGAGTTTGTCCAGCATGAGCAAAGATAAAGTGTTCCCCAGATCAAAAAAAAAGTGCTCTCTCTCTCTCTCTCTCTCTCTCTCTCTCTCTCTCACACACACACACACACACACACACACACACACACCAAAAAAAAAAAACATTTCCTGAGAGAATCTGTATGAATGATAGGCAGAAGTCAGTGAAATATTTGATTTTCACTGCCTATACATTATTATCTTGTATTTTCTACTGTGCCCTGACCATATAAGAAAATAAATTATGGCTCAGCAGGTAAAGGCTCTTTGCATCAAGCCTAGGGACCTGAGTTTATTGTTTGTTTATATTTGGGTGTATCCCTTTTTTTGTTTTTGTTTGTTTTGTTTTTCAAGACAGGGTTTCACTGTATACCCTTGGCTGTCCTGGAATGGTCTTTGTAGAACAGGCTGGAATTGAACTCGCAGAGATCCTCCTACCACTGTCTTCGAGTGCTGGAATTAAAGGTTTGTGCCCCCCCCCCCCACTGCTTGGCCTGAGTTCAGTCTTTTGAAACCCACATGATGGAAAGAATGGACTCATACAACTTAACTTTTGACCTCAGCACATACATGCCTTGGCATACATGTGCACATGCACTCAAAATAAAATAATTTTAATCAATTAAATAAATAAAAATGAGTTTATCTCTACATGTAAAGATGATCTAATGAAAATAAAGAGATAACAATGAAATAGGAAAGCAACCCTGCCCCCCAAATCACATATGGGGGAAAGTGGACTGGACTGGAAAATAGCTATTTAAAGAGCCTAGAAGCCTTGAGTTTCAGGACCTGAGTTCCCATTGCCAGATCACAGATCAAAAGGAAAGATAGACCAGCATGTGCCTGTCATTATATTGCTTGGGAGACTTAGATAGGAATGTCCCCAGAGTTTATGGGCTAGCCCAGTTTAACTGATCAGCTTCAGTGGAAGACCCTGTTGTGTAACATTTACATAGAGAAGCTCCTTAAGCATGAAAGCAAACAACTCAAGACAACTTTAGGAAGTTCCTGAAACTGACTGGATTCACTAGGCTCCTCCCTCCAAAGTAAACAGCAGTTGCTCATCATCCTTCTCAGAAAAAGGAAACCGCGCTGCAAAGAACCACAGAGAATTTTACAGAAGACTCTTGAGCAGTTGCCTGGAAGAGGCAGAAACCAACCAAGCTGCTTGGAGGACATTTAGACCAACTGAGGTACCTGGAAAGGACCTGCTCCAACTTGCTAAACTTTCTGCAGGTTGCACAGGATGGTCCAGGTTCCCAGATGTTGTCAGCTGTCACCCATGCTGGGATGAGCATTGGTGATAAAGAGAAATCTAGAAACAACATGAATGTCCCAATCTTAACCCTCTGTCCAACCCCCCCCCTACCCAAAGTACTTCTTTGGTGTTCCCTAAAGGGTTCTTTTTAGCCTCCCTATGTACTGAAGGGGAAACAACAAGGAAAAAGCACTACATTCAAATATGTATGATACATAGAGATTATATTATCAATATTATATTATCAATAACAGATGGAACTATAACTCAAGGTTAAGCAAAATGGTCACCAACTGATACCCTTATTGGATAAGTCTACAACCACATCAGAGGCAACGTTATCCACTGGAGAAGCCACCCCATCATCAGTAGCATGCAGAGTTAAGAGAAGGGTCCTATCTGGGCAGTGGTGGCTCACACCTTTAATCCCAGCACTTGGGAGGTAGAGGCAGGTGGATCTCTGTGAGTTCGAGGCCAGTCTGGTCTACAGAGTGAGTTTCAGGGCAGTTACAACAGAGAAACCTGTCTCAAAAAACAAAACAAAAACAACAAGAAGAAAAAGAACATTAGAGTAAAGTGGTAATGAATGTCCTTTTGGTTGAGTTTCTCCAGAGAAACAGAACACCCGCTCCTTCTCTTCCTCATATATAACCTATTATGAGAAACTAGCTTAAGCAATCCTGGAGCCTGAGAAGCAGTGTGACATGTGTTTGCACTCAATAGCTCAAGAGAAACCAGGCACGTAATTCAATCTGAGCTCAAAGGTGAACGGAAGGCCAATGATCTCAGTCAAAAGGAGGAAAAGACCAGGGTTCAGTCCCAGTAATCAGACAGGGAGTGAGTCTCCCCCATTCCACTTTCAGCTGTATTTAGATCTTAGCAGGCTGGATACTGCCCTATCACGTGAAGAAGAACAATCCACTTTACTCTGTCTCTTGATTTATACACTAATCTCACCTACAAACACCGGGACACACAGAAAAGAATGTCCCACTAAATACCTAGGCCCCTCTGATCTATTTCAACCGTAAAAATAAGTATCAAAAGTAGAGAACTCTACTGTTTCTTTCTCCTGAATGATTAGTGGTAGAAAAGGTCACCAGATGGTGACACAGGAAAACTGACCCACAGGCTTCACTCTTTGAGAAAAGGGAGGTCTATATTGGGAGCTTGTCAACTTAATTCCAAAAGTGTCCCCAGTACAAGTGAGCTGTGTACTGCTATACTGTCTGAGTAGGATTCCTCAATCCTGGTAGAAGACTTAATGAAAGGTGCAAAATGATGTCAGTCCTATGTTCTAAAGGAAAAAAAGAAGGGGGAAGGCATTATTCCATTACCTATGTCAGATGGCTCATAACCACCTATACTACTGGCTCAAGGGGATCCAGAGTTTTCTTCTGGCCTCTGGGGTCACCTGTACTCTGAACTCACATGTACATGCTTGTGAACACCACACACACACACACACACACACACACACACACACTTCAAAAATTAAAACAACTTTGACCCAAACTTAGGAATAGCATACTATGAGGAAGTGAATTAATTCTCTACAAGTGTTTCACCATTTAAAGTAATTTAAGAAGAATAAGACAAAAATTCAAAGATGAGTTAAAAAGCTGAAAATGTATAAAAGAAGGATTATGGAGTGAAGGAACTAGAGGACTGGCTGAATATCATTAAGGAACTAATAATAAACTTCAAATGCGAGAACCCCTTGAGATAACCAGAGCCAGAACCGATTTAGAAAAAAGAAGAAATTCAGAACTGAAGAATGGAAAAAATTCTATGCAGCATAGCAGTGTCTTTAGGTGGAAAACCCAGAGGAACACAGAAATGTGTTCAAAGAAATTCCTTTTAAATAAAGGAACTTTCTCTGATTGAAACATAAATTTAATTTTCATATTGAAAGAGAGTGTCCAGTTCAAGGTCATTTGGTTGTGAACACCAACCCAGAGATTGGTCCTTAATGGGCCTTCATCCTCAGTAATGTGAAGTGGTAGAAGCCACTGGAGAGCATCTAAAAAGTAGTAAAGACAAGGAAATACAATCCCATATCATAATCTCAAAGAATATGCAAAGTATCAGAGCACACCAGGCTTATGACCTGAGTGGAACAGGCAGCTGACTTCACACTCAGAATAAACATGAAGACCACACCGTGTTTGGACCCCTCCTTCACTGCAGTCAAACTAAACGAAACCAGACTCAAACCAGCAGACACATACTGCCTATTGGTCAAGAAGTCCAGTAAGAAGACTGTGTAAAAAGCTCTTGGGTGGACAATTAAATTAATTTTAAGTCTATTTAGTAACTATAAAAGATACATTGGCCAGGCGGTGGTGGTGCATGGGAGGCAGAGGCAGGCGGATCTCTGTGAGTTTAAGGCCAGCCTGGACTACAAGAGCTAGTTCCAGGACAGGCTCCAAAGCTACAGAGAAACCCTGTCTTGAAAAAACAAAAAAAGAAAAGGAAAAAAAAAAAAACAAGATACATTGATAATATAGAAATGCTACTAAATATCAGAAAGAGATGGGAGAAAGAACAAGGAGGAGGCTAGGGCTAGGGTCTTTATTGGGATGGGAATATTATGATGTAATATCAAAAGATTTCAAGACTCAAATATGATCTCAATAGCTTATTATTTTTAATAATTTTTTCTTAACTCTTTGAAGGCATAAGTCACAAACAATCTCACACCAGTTTGGAACTATGATTAATAGAATGGTTATTTATTTAAGGGGGAAAAAATCTTACAGATCACCGTCCCTGACAACAACCCTCTGCATAATCAGGAAGGGAGCCTAGTCGCTGGAAGGGGAGCCAGAAGCCAGAGAGGAGAGCAGTGGCCTCTTTTTTTAAAAGAGAATGAGAGACCACGCCCCAATGGGCTGTATCTCAGCAGCTTTTGGCTGAAGGAACAGAAGGAGCTCCTGCAACAACTCTTAACTGTAGATGAGTCTATTAGGAAACTTCAATCAACTTCATTTTTCTTCTTTCTACTTCTTTCAATACTTACTTTAAAAATAGCACATATTGAGAATAATCAAAAATGTTTGGGGATGATTTTTTTATAACCTCTCTTTTACTTTTCTCCATGACTTGAAGTCATCATAATGAGCAAGCATTATACTTAGAAGATCAATAAAGTAATTTTTGTTTAAAAATTAATAGGAAAGATAAAAACAGAGAGCTACTTAAGTTATTCAACAAACTGGTTTTGAGCCTAAAAAGCAAGGTATTATAATTTAATTAGATCTCAGACTTAAGATTTTCTTTGCATTTGGATAGATCTCATCTCCAAGCTCCAGACAAGCACCTCCATTTGAAAATCCTTTGATTCTGTAAGCAGAATTTAGCATGCAGAGTAAGTCCCAGCATTTTAAATCACTGATTTGGCTGCTAAATCAACAACATAGATGGGATCCAGGGTTGGAGCCAGAGAAAATAATGAAGGTTTAAGACTGAGCATTAATACATTATTTAAAAAAAAAAAAGGGGGGGAAGAGCTTTAACTTTCATAAAGCCATCTTTTGTCCTGTTCCTTCTTTCAGTCCCACACCCATTTTGTTTGAGTTGGTTTCTATTTCTTTTGGAGGTGATAGGTAGACTAACAGTGAACCAATGCATTCCCTATGCATGGATGTAAGCTAATGCCTGTGGGTAAAAGGCAGTACCTATAGAAAGAACACTAGCTACTGAACCTTTTAAAATGACATGCTCATACAGTCGATTGCATAGCAATTCTCCCCTCAAACTCCTCAAAACCGTTAGCACAATATATAGATTTTTCAAAAGGCGCAAAAGCAGGCACATTTTTATGGGTGTTTTGTCTTAGGACTCAGAGGGAATAAACATCTTTACACATACTCCCTTAGCATAATAACTGCTATGCAAATGTGAAAAGCAAAATAATCTCCCTTGCAGCGATGTCCACCTCTAATCTCAAAATCTTGTAGATCTATTACAATTGTCAGAGTAATTCGAATCTCAGGTGGAATTAAAATTGTTGATGAGACAATCTTGTGATACAGATACCACTGTTGATTATCTGGGCGGAGTCAATGTTATCATAAGGGTCCTGTAAGTAGAAAAGGAAGGCTAAAAGGCAGTATCACAATAATGCAATGAAAGAGACTCAGGCCTTTGCTTCTAGTTTTGAAGAAGGAAATGGGCACTAGTTAAGGTGCCCATTTTTAGAAGGTGAAAAAGGACATGTGAAATGTCTAACCTAAAGACATTTGCAGGATTTTATCCCTATTGAGAGTATGGTGGTTTGAATGCGCCAGGGCACCATAGGCTCACATGTTTGAATGTTTGGTCCTAGTCGACATAATTTGGGAAGAATAAGAAGGTGTGGCCTGATTGGAAGAGGTGTATCACCTGGGGTGAACATTCAGGTTTCAAAAATCTGTGATATTGCAGTCAGTTCTCTCTGTGTCTTGTGGATGTCTCAACATATAAGTTCTATGATAGTTTGAATAGGTATGGCCCCCAGAGACTCATGTGTTTGAATGCTTGGCCCATAGAGAATGCCACTATTAGGAGGTGTGGCCTTGTTGGAGGAAGTGTGTCACTGTGGAGGTGGGCTTTGGCATCTCATATGCTCAAGTCATGCCTAGTATGACATTTCACTTTCTGCTGCCTGCAAAGCAAGAAATAGAACTCTCAGTTCCTTCTCAAGCACCATGTTTTCCAGCATGCTGCCAGGCTTCTTGCCATGATGACAGCGGACTAAACCTCTGGAGTAGCTTTTAGCTACTGCTCCCACAACATACCTGCCCACTGCCTTGCTCCTTACCATGATCATGAATTAAGCTCTGGAGAGTGTAAGGAAGCTCCCAATAAACTCTTTCTTCAAAAAGTTACTTTGAACATAGTGTTTCTTTGCAGCTTTCAAAAAGTAACAGAATATATATCGAAATGGGATTTAGTCAAATGGATCACAGGGCATGGTCTGAGTGGTCCAAAGACAGCTGTCTCCTGATGGGAAGCCTGAAGATTCAGCCATTGTTCAGTATGGGAGATTAGATGTCTCAGCAGTCCCAATCTGATGTTATAGTCCCAGTGAAACCCCAGAGAGCTTCCAGTCTTCAATGTTCTTTGGAATCCCAAGAAGTAAATTCAAATGCCAACTAAGGAATGCCTCCACAACAGGATGGATGAACTTGCCAGCAAGAATGAAGACAAGCAAGCAAAAAGCAAAAGCTTCCTTCTTCCGTGTCTTTTTAAATGGACTGTCACCCAGTAGGTATGACCCAAATTTAAGGTGGACCTTCTCACATCAAATGAGCCAGTCAAAAAAATCTTTCATATCTGTACTCAGATGATTAGGTCTTGGTTGATTTCAGATGTAGTCAAGTTGACAATCAAGATTAGTCATCACCCCCCTTATCTAATTTTTTATGGAAATGCTCTCAAAGACATACCAAGAGGTGTGCACTGTACTAATTTCCCTAGTCTTTCTCAATCCAATCAAGCTGACACTCAGGATAGGCTGTCATAGCAAGTAAATGCTACAGGGGAATAAAGGGGAAGAGGATTCTCTAAACAGATTCATGGCTACTTAGTGTCAGGAAAGTTGAGTGGCAAGTCTCAAGTTCTGGGACAGGGGATGAGTAAGGGCCATGCATGGGCATACCAAGTAGTTGCAAAAGGATCTATTTAGCAAAGAAAAAGTACCCAGGAAGGAGATTATCTGCTAGCCAATTATGACCAAAGTAAAAAAAAATCATTTATTCCAGTTTGAAGCTAAATTAATCCACAGATGCCTCTTACCCAGAGATGAGGGTCTTGTAATAAGATAGAGTTGAATGTGTCCACCAAAGTCTCAGTGCTGTGGGATAGTGCTCTTGTACACTGTAAAGATTTGTCACTCATATTAGTTTAATAAAACACTTATTAGCCAGTAGCCAGGCAGGAAGTATATTAAGAGAGTTCTGTTAAGGAAAGGCAGAGAGTCAGTTGCCAGCCCAAACACAGAGTAACCAAGATAAGAATATTTTGTTGAGAAAAGGTATCAAGCCACATGGCTAAACACAGAAAAGAATTATGGATTAATTTATGTTGTAAGAGCTAGTTAATAATAAGCCTGGGTTAAGAGGCCAAACAGTTTATAATTACTATAAGCCTTCTATGTGTTTCTTTGGAAATGAACGGCTGGAGTACTGAGTGGGACAGAACCTTCTGCCTATAATTCAGATCTGGTAATATGAGACTCATCTCTATATACTTAGTGATAAATTCCTCTGAGCTCTATTCAGTAGATTTTCCTGGGTAAGAAGGAATTTAAACAGATAAACATGGGAGGCAGCATTAACACATTACAGGCACATTTCTTAGCCCTCATTGCTGGTGAATTTAGGTTCCTCTTCAATTGTTGCTTTTGATACAGCATCTCCATTATGTAGCGCAAGCTGGCTTCAAATGTGTAATCCTCCTGCTTCAAATGCTAAAGTCCTGAGATTACAAGCATCCACTACATGTTCAATTCCACTGCTGTTTTAGTTTTGTTGTTTTTTAACATCTATACAAGAAGACTGGACAAGATGCCATGAACCTTAAAGCCACAATGTTTTAGTCTAGCAAGTGCTCCTGTCTGCAACCATTGTGGAAAGGGTTTGTATTGAAGGTGGGGCTTGTTAGGTGGCTCTGTCACATGCTACCTCCTGCTCACGTTGTACCATCAGAGGGAATGCATCTCTATTTTTCATTGAAAATGCCTACATAGAAAGAAGTCTGTGCACTCAACGTGGCGAGAACCACAGAAAGATAGTTCATGCTGCAGGAAACCAAACCCAGAGCCAGAAAGGAAAAGAGACCATAGCAAAGCACATGTGCTGGAAATTGAGTACAAAATCTGTAATGAACGATGTTCAGTGCCCACCACCTCCCTGCCACACCACCACCTGGCAAAGCAAACAAGGAAACTCCGGGAAGAGCGCTGCAGAAGTTAAGTCTAACACACGCCATTACAGAGAAGCAGCTCAGCCCATGGACACAGCTCCAGGGAAGGAATGCAGGACCCTGAATTAAAAACTATGGAATGCTCATCATCACCCACCCCTGACTTCGCCCCGTCGACAAAGGACCCCAGGAAGAACTGAGCAGAGTGTGGAAAATGGTACATCATACAGATCCCAAGCAGAACCAGCTGTGGAGACAGCAGCAGAAATCTGTTGAAGGACTCTAAAGAAATTGCCAACACAATCCCTGACCCGCTCATAGGTATCTGGAAGGTTGTGATGGAAATTGGTGCAGTCCCCTGTGTATCAAGCTTATTGAGGACATAAGGGACGTGTGTAAGTATCTGCTCCTTCAGCTAACGCTGGGAATGCTGACAAATCATCATAGTTCTTACAGCCCCAGATATTCTTCTGAATATACATCCAATTGAAGACAACCCACCAGAAAGGCTGACATGAGATAAAAGGTGCAAAATAAAGTGAGAAAGGGAGAAAATACAAGCAAAAAGACGCATACCACTTCAACAGATGCACAAGATTTATCTAGGACATACACACACACACACAATAAGATAGCATTCCGCTATGACATCCCCACATGCTTTAAGTGTCTCATCATAATAAAACAAAGATAGATGATTGGGGGGGGGGAATGTTTTCAAGACCTACATTTAAAAAGTATCAAAAAGATAGTTCAGTGGTTAAAAGCACTGACTGCTCTCCCAGAGGTCCTAAGTTCAATTCCCAGCAACCACATGGTGACTCACAACCATCCATAATGAGATCTGGTGCTCTCCTCTGGCTTGCAGGCAGACATGCAGGTAGAACACTGTATACATAATAAGTAATTAAATCTTTTTCTTTTAAAAAATGTATCAAAGAGAAAATTCAAATAAATTATTTAATTCAGTACCTAAACAAGAAAGTGATCAAAGTGGGTGAAAGACAGTAAATCACAGAAAAATAGATAAATAAAATGTACTGGGGAAGAGTCAGCAGTGAAATTGACATGGTAGAAAAAAAATGGAATCTATTTTGGCTCAGTTTGCAAGCATTTGGGTTTGTAGGAACGGAGATAAAATCTAATGACTCAAATAATCTTTTCAATAAAATTCTGCAAATCTATAGATTGGCAGTATGTCCCACCTACAGAAAAAGACACAGAAGCACAGGAAGTATTTCATACCCTAAATAGACCTGACCAGAAAAGAACATTTCCACAATGTATCAGTCAAGGTATCAAAAACAGGGCCCAAAGGAGTGGCCCCACATGAAGTTAAGAGCATTTGGTGATTTCCCAAAGGGCAGGAGTTCAGTTCCCAGCACCTACATGATGCTAGAAACTACCCTCAATTCCAATTCCAGAGACTCTGACTCTCTTCTGGTCTGCACAGGCACTCATGCATATGGAACACACACACACACACACACACACACACACACACGCACGCACACGTAACATCCAAAAAATAAAATAAAATCTTAAAAATATCTTTAAAAATCTCAAAAATATAAAGAGCTAGAGAGATGACTCAGTTGTTAAGAGCACTGGTTGCTTTTGCAAATGGCTCAGATTCAGTTCTCAGCTTAGTAGCTTCAATCATCTGTAACTCTAGTTCCAGGGATCTAGTACCCACTTCTAGCCTCTGAGGGCACCAGACGCACACATAGTGCACACACATGCAAACATACAGCCAAAATATTCATACAAATAAAATAAAAAAATTTAAATCACACATATACACATATATGAAGCCCAGAAAAAAATAATATAATCTATAAGAGAAAACATGCTAAATAATCCTATGGACTATATTGTCTTAGTTTTTCTTTTATTCTAGAGACTCCTGACATTTACAGAGGCAGAAGAACCAGAATAACATTAGCTTTGCCATCAGCAACCCTAAAAGCCCAGAAATCTTGGAATCACAGATTGAAAATCCCAAAAGTATGAAACAATCCAACAAAATCATACCACCCAGCGGTTATCTGTTAAAATGGATGGAGACAGAAGATCATTTCAGACACTCACAAGTGTGATGGATCATCTTGATTGTCAACTTGACTATATCTGTGATCAACTAGAACCAGAGTAGCTGGTCTCTCTTGTGAAGAATTTTCTTGACTGGATCATTTCAAATGAGATGACTCACATCTGGGCCACACCTGGTGGGAGTCCGCCTACAAGGTCATGAAAAAGAAGCTTTTGCTTTTTGTCTGCTTGCCCTCGCTGTTGCTAATATGTTCATCTATCCTGCTGCTCAGGCATTTCTTTGCTGGTATTAGAACCTGCTTCTTGGAATTTCCAATACTGTAGACTGCAGACCGACTGAGACATTCACCCTCATGGACCAAACAGTGACCAGGTCTTGTCCTTTTCATCCAGATACAGCTACTATGGAATGAGCTGGACAGCAATGTGTGTGTGTGTGTATGTGTGTGTGTGTGTGTGTGTGTACATATATATTATATATATGCATATTTGCTGTCAGTTCTATTCCTTTAAAGAACTCTGACTAATACAATAAGACACTCATGACATCTAAGCAAGCACGTAGAAAATACTTAAAGGAATACTGTACACAGAGGAAGAATATAACAGTTTCATCCATGAGAATACAAGAAAGAGTGCATTAGATAAACACAGGAAAAGAGGAGAGAAGAAAGGAAGCAAATAGAATGCATACATAATTACCAGGAGTTGTAGTCATCCACCACACACATATAAGAAAAAAATAACTAAAAAGAAAATAAAAAATCCAAAATAAAACTTAGTGCTACTTTTAAGCATTTGTTTCCAAGCTTTAAATAAAATCCTTAAAAGACTTGAGTGATTAAATAACTATTCAGATCACTGAGCTAGATAGTAGTAAGGCTGGAGCTCAAATAAAATTATGATTGATTAAAAAGTTTACTTCCCTATTTAGGGCACTATTCTGGTATATAGTAGAATATACCTGGTATATATGGTAATCACCTGGTATAAAGTGACAAGACTGCAAAAATGCCTTTGACCAATTAAATACTCAGGGTATTACAGACTAAGAACATTAGGACAATGGCAAGGAAGAGGAGAAAATGGACATCTGGTTTATTCACAGCAATTACAGTGGAGAGTAGCTACAAGACAGCCATGTTTGGCTAACACCTGTGAAGGAATGAGGGGCCATCCTAGTCGTCCCTGTGCTCATCTGGGTGACATCATTGTCACTACAGCACATCTTCAGATCTGCTCCATATCTGATCATTCTGTGTACACAGGCAAGTGCTTTATTTTAGCAAAACAAACAAATGAAAAATAATCCATCTCATCTGTTTTTTGTGATTACTCATGTATCTTACTAGATTAGACTCTGGTCAACGTTTGGACATCTCCCTATGTCAAATCTAAGCTTAGAAGACCGATTTGTGAACATTGCTGTAAAGCTACTTCTCCCTAAAATTCTGATTCAGGCCCTGAACCCAATTCTTAAAGAGAATGTTGAAATTTGTTTGGCACTATGGCAGTAAACTGGAGTAATTGATGACCTAAACAAGCACTATTTTTCATAGGGAATTAATTTAATATTCCAATATGAATACACTTCAAAGTGAATACAACTCTGCCCTCAGTCTGCGCACTTAAGAATAAAAGAAAAGCTAAGCCTGGTGGTCCATACTCACACTCCTAACATTCTGGACATTGGGGTAGGAAGATCAAAAGTTCAAGGCCAGCCTGGGTTATAGAGGAAAGAAAAAGAAAGGGGAAAGGTATGTGGATTCACATTTTGGTTACATTTTAGGAAAATTAGTCAATATATGTTTACTTCCCAATCCAGTCATTTGAGCAGGTCATCTAAGCCCACTAGTCCATGGCTGTCGGTGGACTGTCACCCCTTTTGTCCCCTGGTTGTCGATGGACTGTTACCCCCACTAGTCCCCTGGCCATAGGTATGTTTTCAGGGTCTTTCACCCAGAATTTTCTACAGTGGCTGACATTCGAAGCCATACAAACAGTCTGGGCAGGTTGCATTTGCAAGCAGAAAACCTGCCACAGCAGCAGAGACCTCTGTTTAAGTTTCAAGCTACAGAATATGCAGCTAAACATGTCAAAAGTAAAAAGTAATGTCTTTTTTTTTTCTTCACATATATCAAAAAGTCTAAGGACAGGAAATCCAGACCCTATATGCCCTCAGAGACATCAGATACCCAGGCAGTTCGTCTCTTTCTTCACCATCTTACAGAGATTGAATTTCCATTTACTTATTTATTGGTTTTTCCAGACAGGTTTCTCTATGTCATAGCCCCTGGCTTGTCCGGGAGCCAGACTGGCCTTGAACTCACAACGCTCTACCTGCCTCTGCCTCCTGAGGGCAGTGATTAAATGCGTGTGCCACTACCACCTGGCTGGCTTTCCTTTTATACTAGAGCTTCTTAATTACAAGATAGCTCCCCGTCCAGACATCACATACCAATCCAGGCAGGAAGATGGGAATTGGATAAACAGAGATGACACAGTAGGCATTATGCTCATTCTTTCATTAGGAAGGCAAAAATATTTCCAGATGACCCCCAGCAAATATGGACTTAATGTGTGTCAGACTCTGCTAAACAGCCATTACATGCTGCAAAGAAAACTGGGAAATTAAATATTCAATTTTCCAGTCACTGAATGAGAGTAACGACGAGGGAGGAGAAAGTTGAGAATTCACGTTGAGTTAGCCAAATTATAATGTCTGTCTCAACAAGCTGACGTTTTACTAGGCAGTGTGTTTTCACACTTCATATCATTAAATCATCACAACTGTGGGAGCTGGTCTTTGTTCTTTTAATTTTATTAAAGTGGCAAGTGTAATCTAGAGTGGTTAAGAAAATTGCTCCGGGAACCCGGCTCAGAGGCACCGGCTTCAGTTTCTATAGGACTCAAGAAACAGTGCTCACGTGGGTAGAGGAAACATAATAGCACGCAAACAAGTGCTTTCCCAAGGGCCCAGCTTCGAGCTCCCCAGAGACAGCATGCAGGCCTGGCTTTCTATCCTTACACGCTGGTCCTGTGCTTACTTGGAGACAAACAAGGTCACTTGGGACTCACCTTCTATTCCATTAGCCACCGACAGCGCTCTCATGACTCCCAACATGCCCCTCTTGGGGAGAGATTTATGGACAGTGAATTACTCAATACCTAGCCTCTATATGCTCCAGACTTGATTTGCTTTTATTGATCATAATGTAGCCCTTGATGTCTGCCAAAGAAACTAGTTTGCCCTCTGTTTTTCACTGCCATAAACAGAGAAGAGCCTTAAATGAATCACACTAATCATGTTAGGAAAAACAGAAAATGAAACCCATGGCCTTGTTCAAGATATCAAGTAGCTTCTTTTCAAAGCTGTAATATCACCATACAGATATTATAGAATAAGCCCGATGCTTTTGCGAGGGTAAACAATCACACAGGATTGTAGGGTTTTTTTTAAATTACTGTGTCTCTGTGATCTGCTATGAGCGCAGCTCAGTTGATTCTGTGAGCTGTGTTCTTGTGGTGAGCTTGACGCCAGCTCCTACAATCCCCATCTCCTCTGCTATTCTTTGCACTTCTTTGTTTGTTTGTTGTTTTCTCGAGAGTTTCTCCGTAGCTTTAAAGCATGTTCTGGAACTTGCTCTGTAGACCAGACTGGCCTCAAACTCACAGAGATTCTCCTGTGCGCCACCACTGCCTGGCCTCCTCTGCTATTCTTACAAGTAATGATATACATCCATTTCCTAGCTCCACTCCCAATTATTTTGTAAATAGACATAAATAAACTCTATAACAAAGCAAGAAGAGATGTATGAAAACAAGAATTGCATATGCCCCTAAAAGAAGCAAGTAAGGCAAGTTAGGGCTAGAGATTTTTTTTTTTATTTTATTAAGAAAAGAAGAAAAAAAACATAAACAAAAAACAAGTTTCCACCTCCTCCCAGCCTCCCATTTCCCTCCCCCTCCTCCCACCCTTCTCCCCCTCCTCCCACCCTTCTCCCCCTCCCCCCACTCCTCTCCCCCTCCCTCTCCAGTCCACAGAGCAGTCCGGGTTCCCTGCCCTGTGGTAAGTCCTAGGTCCTCCCCCCTCCGTAATTATTTAAATTTATTTTTATTTTCTGAACATAGATTTTCGCCTGCATGTATGTTTGTGTGAGGGTGTTGGGTCCCCTGGAACTGGAGTTACAGACAGTTGTGAACTGTCATGTGGGTGCTGGGAATCAAACCCGGGTCCTATTTAGAAGAACAGTCAGGAGCTTAGCCTAGGAGCCATTTCTACAGTCCTGAGAGATGGTTTTGAAGTTAAGAGTACTAGTTCTTTTTGTAGAGGACCTAAGTTATGTTTCCGGCATTTGTGGTTGGGGGTGGGAGCACTCACAACCACCTGTAACTCCAGTTCAAGGGGATCAGCTCACCTGGACTCTGAATACACCCCCATGCATGGGCAAATGCAAACGAGCACGCAGGGGGCGAGAACACTCACAAATACAGGTTAAATCAATCATTCTTTTTAATGGGCAACTTAGTTAGGACTGGTGGTGCAAACGTGAAGTCTAAGCACTTGGAAGGTAAAGGCAAGATGATATGGGGTTCAAGACCAGCTTGGGCTCCATGAGATAGAGAAAAGAGGAATTTGCATAAAAACAATTATTTTATTAATTTAATATAATTCTTATTCACTAAGGTATATCTCTAAGGACTTCATCTAGGCAAACTTTATTAAGTGTGTGCTACTGTTAGTCAATAAATTAATTGGACAATTTATTTTTATTTCTCAATAATTACCATGATCTTGTCCCTCCCCAGCCCACCACTTCTCTATTCTTGCCCCTATATTTAATTATTGGAAATGCCAAAGTCTGGCACTAGTTTCAAAGCAAATGATGAAATTGAGGGGTGAAACCCGTGAAAGCAATTGGAGGAGTTTTGGAATTGGATGCATGCTTGTGATGCCAGAATTTGCGAGGCAGAAAATTCAGGTGAGTTTGAGGCCAGCCTGGACTACAGGTTGAGTTTGAGACTAGCTTAAACTACATAGGGAGCTCTTGTTTCAAAGTTTGTTTTTAAGTTTATGTTGGAAGCATTTAGACTTCTTTCTCTTTCTGCATGGACCAGAGGCTTTTTGAAGAGTGGCATAGAATTTTCAATGATTTTCCTGTGGACTGGAATCAACCGAAAAACCCATGTGCACAAAATTTAAGTGATTATGAAGTAAATGGCTGACCTAAAGAAAAGGGGAGCCGCTTCATTAGCCGTACGTGTTGTTTTCTCTCAAGCTTCTTGCCTTCTCTTGGCTACTGTTAAGGCATCCGTGATCAAAACAAGGAGGACATTTACTCAGAGACAGAGAAGTGGCGGCTCCCTAAACTCTAATAACCAGGAATAGATTCTCTCTATGCGCTTCTGCAGACGGTGCTCAGGGTGTTTACAAGGTGCTTTGATGCCTCATCAAGAGCATGCAGCTTCACAGTAAGTTAGACATGGAAAGTTGAGTGCCAAACAGAAGTCTATTTGTTCAGCCAAGGAAAATCAAAGTACCCACGACTTTCCAGTAAGTGACAACCGGGGTCTGCAAATGGGGTCTTTGGAACCATTCACAAAATTGAAAGAAGAGAAAAATAGCTGCTGGGGATGTTTTCCGCGTGGCGGGGGCAGGTGGGAGGCTCCAGACTGGCCCGCGGCGCGTCCGCACCTGGCAAGAGTGCCCGAAGCACACCTGCGGGGCGGGGCAGTGTCCCCGGACGCACTCCCCCCCGACCCCCACCTCCGGCTGCAGACCTGGTTCCTCCAGGGGTGGTGGTTGGGGGGGGGGGGGAAGATCGGCTAGAGGGGCGCAGAAGTGCTGGCTGGAGCAGCTTCTGAGCACCCGCTCGCCTCCAGGGGGCCTGGGCGCCCGAGTTCCGCGGCGCACAGCCAGCGCGGGCCGGCGCCTCCCGGAGGCGCACCGAGTCGGCCGTGCGCTGCGAGGACAGGTGCAAAGATGGGCTCGCTAACTCCTGCTGTCTCCGCTAGCCGTTGCACCCCCTCTTGCCTTCTTCTTAGTGTCTTTTTAGTGTTTGGATCCGTTCGCGTTTCGTTATGCGTTGCGCCGAAAATGACTCGATCGTTTCCCTACTTAATTGAACGCTGACTGCAGAAAATGCCTTATAGGGAGTTGGATTAAGAGGGAGGAAGGAGGGTGTGTGTGTGTGTGTGTGTGTGTGTGTGTGTGTGTGTGTGTGTGAGAGAGAGAGAGAGAGAGAGAGAGAGAGAGAGAGAGAGAGAGAGAGAGGAAGCGAGCAGGGGGCTTCTATCTTCTGGACAGACAGAATGATCCATACTGTCATTAACAGTTTTGACCCACCCAGACCCCACCCTTCGGTTGCATCCATCACAGTCACTACAAAGGGGCCGCGCTGTCTCACAGCTTGCCCTGTTCCTGGGGCTCTCGGGCTGGCTTAATGAGGTGCACCCAGTCGGAGCTATTGTGCAGCGCGATCGAGACAGGAGCAAGACTACAAGGATCCTTGCAGCTGCTCGAAGCAGCCGTGGCTGCAGTAGCCGCTAAGCCCAGACCTCAAGTGGATGGATGACTCTGGAAGTGTTTTCCTGAAGGAACCCGCCAGGCTTTGGAAGACTGTGGCAGGGTTAGTGAACTTAGATGGGGCTTTCCTGTGGTGCACTTGAACTGGCTGGAGGCAAAAACGGTCGCTCGGGTAATCGCGGGGGTGCTGGGGGCGGGGGTGGTACTGGCGGTTTAAAGCCAGTCGGTCAAAAGGCGGCTAGGATCAATTTCCCCTCCAACCACTCAACTCTCCCTCTTACCTTTTGTTAGCTTGGCTTTCCCACCCCCTGCTCCTCCTCCCTGGACTGGTCTGAACCCTGCATTTTGCTCAGGGGTTTGATTGTTCACTGAAATGTAATTCTGATTGGTGAATGCTCTCTCTTTTTGTTGTTGTTGTTGTGACTACTAGAGATTACCTTAGTCCTGCCTTCCCAGTTCTGCGCCCAGCAAAAGCAGTTTTGAAAAATTAAGTGCAAAAAAACATGACAAAGCAATATGAGATTGCTGTGGTAAGTGAACTTTTAAACCAAAAATTATCATTCTTCTGATATGCTCTGTCTGTGGGTAGCATAAAAAGGATTCACACACAAAGGGTTGGGGGCTGGAGAGAGGGGGTGATTAAACGGACAGACAAAACCCACTATTTCTGATTTGTTTACCAGGTTTTTTTTTCTCTTTTTCTTTCTTTCTCCTGGCAATGGTCAACAGACAAGTTCTGTTCTTTATTTGATAGTATTGGGTTGGCAATGGCCTTGAGGCATTTAAAGTGGGTGAGAGTTGACAGTCAGTAGGGGATGGGGTCCCCACCCTCCGGAACTAGGATATTGTCTGTTTCCCAAAGAACCCTGACACTCTGACTTCCTGAACTTACCAGAGTTCTCTGGGGCCTTCCCTATAACTAACAGAAAAAGAACAATAGCATCCTGCTCAGCCCCTGAGGCTACCCTGTCTCCTCCCATGAGTGCACCCCTCACTCTCCCTCAGGTAGCAACATTAGAGGTCTTCATTCTTAGACAGATTTTGCATCCTGAATTGAGAACCACAAAATGCATATGAAGAGCTGTGGACTTAGAAGGTTCCGGAGGCCTTCTGTATCCCTTCCTTGCATATAGCAGTGTTTCCTGTCCCACATCCTTTAGGGGGGAAATGTACGAATCCTTTCAACACTTTCTGAGTCGCTTTCATTTATTTTAAATTGGAAGCGTATTCCAGGGAAGGATTCCTCAGTTTTGCCGTTCTATCTCATTCATTTTCTGAGAATGGCTATCCAATATGGTATTTGTGGTGTAGCCAAGTTAACAAAGTCCCGTAAAGGGCTCAACTCTGAAGAATTCTAAACTCTGGCTGGACCTTCTCCTATGGGAGAGAAGCATTAGTGCACAGCAGTCTTGACTTATTATTATTTTGTTTTGTGGAGCCAGCTGCTGTTTTACTTATTTAGGGTTTTTGCCATGGAAATGACCGAGATGTTCTACACTGCAATGGACCTGCACACAGTCTGATAGGGGAAGGTCATCCGAGTTTTCAAATCTGAATGGTGTTAGAAACCCAAAATGCCCCTTGAAAGGAATTAGTCCTTGTTTTGTTGAGCCTCTGAACTTTAATTTCTATGTGTGTTGACGTGATTGCATTCCTATGATTCTCATGATGCAGTCTAAATTTTTTTTCAGTAATTATAAACTCCCTGTGAACCTAGAAACTTGAAAAAATACTTTTCAAGTGTTTTATGGTACAGATGAATAGTTTGTACATGTCTTTAATAACTATTTTAACAAATGACATTTTGCTTATTCTACATATAGTTCCTGTAACTTCCCAGTACCTTTCATAGGAAAGAGCTCCAAATTCAGCTTTCCAAGTCATCAGTGCTGCTGTTTTCAGTTAGAGCTTCCAAACCCAGTAGCCAGTTAGAGTACTTCCTGGGTCAATTTAAAAAAAATCAGGTCAGGTCTGTAAAAAATGTAGAGAATAAGCCTCAGAAGTTTAGAATTCAGTATTTTATGTTTGGAGTAGCAGGACCTCAATAGGGAAGCTTGCTTTTCTACGCAGTTGGTGCTGGGTCATAGCCAGTTAGCAGTGTTCTTAGACTAGAGACAGCTGGCTAGCAGTGTTCTTAGAGACAGACAGACAGACAGACAGACAGACAGCAGTGTTCTTAGAGACAGACAGACAGCTAGCAATGTTCTTAGACTAGAGACAGCCGGCTAGCAGTGTTCTTAGAGATAGATAGCCAACTAGTAGTGTTCTTAGACTATGAACAGCCAGCTAGCAGAGTTCTTAGACTTTAGACAGCCAGCTAGCATTATTCTACAGACATAATTCATTTTGGACCTTACTACTCCACTTCCTTAACTATTTAACTATGTGATTAATCTCAAACTATATTAGCATCAACTTGGGATTTTGCATAAGTATATTGAACTGTATTTATATATAAAATATTAAAGTGAGAATATTATTTTTCCACTGTATAGATAATTGTAATTAAGTGTCTCCTGTACATAATAAAATAGGTTAGTTTGACACTTTAATTTAGAAAAATATCTATAATTAAGCGTTCTTTTAACCACGTTCCATCTCAAATCAGCCTTCAGATGGTTTTACTTAGCTTCCCACCTACACATTGAAAATACTGCTTCAGTTGAAGACACTCAAAAGAAACATTATTTTAAAAAGTTGGGGAACAAATAATTTCTGATATTTTCCCTCAAGAATTCTGTAGTTCCCTGCCATTGGTAAGGCTGCTAGGCATATATGGAAATTTCTTCATAGCAGAATGTAATATTAGAACTTACTTTTTCTAAAATATCAAAATAATGAAACATTTTAGGTCTAAAATTTAAATGTTCTTCTTAGGCATTATTAGCATAGGAGGTTCATGGAGATCATAGTCTGATATTTTCCCTCAACCTTAGTCTATTCAAATACATTTTAAAGTAACAGAAACTTTATCATGCTCATAAGTACAAAATTCTTTTTTTCCATTTTAAGATTTGTTTATGTGAATGTTTTCCCTGCACACATGTGCGCATTCCACGTTTGTGACTGGTTCCAACAGAGGTCAGAAGAGGGTGCTGGATCTCCTGGAAATGGTTATGGACGATTGTGAACCATCATGTGGGTGCTGGTAACTGAACCCCAGTCCTCTGCAAGAGCCACAAGTGCTCTTCACGGCTGAGCCATCTCTTTAGCCCCAAGAAGACAATTCCTAAGTGTTTTTAACTCTGACAAATAGTCATTGCTTCCTAGAATATGATTATTTTGTGCAATTATTCACATATTAAGAAGTAGATAAGATGTAGGAAATTAGAGTTGGGGGTGGGCAGCAATACCACCTCATGGTATGTCAAATACCTTGAAGATCTGAGTTCTTGGGTGATACACAGGGCATGAAATGTACCTAGGAGCAAGGAAGTAAGATAAATAGGACTCACTGAGGTGATGCTAACTTTGTCCCAGTGTTTGAGACTGAACCTAAGAACTCGTGCATACTAGGCAATAGCTCCACCACTAAACTATTTCTCCAGCAATACCAACATCTGTAAGCATTTATTTATTGGTGTGTGCATCTGCGGATATGGGCTCATAGGAGAATGACATGGCGCAGGTGTGGATGTGAAAGGACAGCTCTCAGGAGCCAGCTCACTCCTTCCACTCCGTGGGCTCTCGGGATTGAACTCGCGGAGTCAGGTTTGGCTGCAGGCACCTGTTGCCACGGAGCCATCTCTTGGACTCCAGTGTTAACATTTCTTAAGGGACAAAAGCAATCTTTCTTTATTTTATTAGCATTATATTTAATGTGTATCTTATATACCACTATGTAGTCTAAAATAGCTGTGAATTTACTAGTCAACATTATCAATCAGTTTAGCAGTCAGGATCTAGTCATATGGATGAGTGCTTTGTATGTATGATGTCAGTTAGTGTTCAAAACACTGAGGAGTAGTAGGCTTATGTGGCCCAGAAACTTGAGTTATTAGGGTCAGATAGATCATAAACCATGAGAGGGCTTGAACCAAAATCTATCACACTCTAAACTTCCCAAAAGAAAGTAAATTGCAAATTAAATAAGAGGAAAAATATGAAATAGTCTACTAGACTTCAAAAATATAAATAAAACCCACACCATCTCCATATATTCTCATTACCTGATAATTTTTGTTGTTTGCATGACAAGAATTTCTTTCAGAAAAAAATAAAAATAAATAAGCTTTGAAATATTTCTAACTAATCTTCCGGTTGGTTTTAGGTGTAGTAAACTGGTTTGATTGGTTATTTCTTCTCAGGGGCATTAGTTATGGAGAATTTGTTGTATTCTTTGTCCTGTCCCCAAATCAAACAAACAAAGAGGAAAACAAAACCTCAATTGCAGAGGTAAAGCATTTTAAAATAAATTTTCACAATTCCTACTTTTAAATAAAAGGAAATTATAACTGAAAACCTGATTTTCCTTCAATTGGAACCTGAAATTAAATAAGTAAGGTGTTTTCTTTTGCCAGCAATTTAAGCAGGATCTCTTTTCTGTGACATACTTCCCACAATAGCATCTGCCATGACATTGGCAGTCTCTACCTCAACTCCCCCAGTGAATCAGGGATCTCTATTTTACAAAGAGACCTCATTTGGTGAACCAAAAGAACCCTAAAAGTTAAGGTACACAGAAGGTTAGAAGTTTCTTTTTTTTTTAATTTATTTATTTATTAAAGATTTCTGTCTCTTCCCCACCACCGACTCCCATTTCCCTCCCCCTCCCACAATTAAGTCCCCCCCTCAACCTCAAAAGCAATCAGGGTTCCCTGTCCTGTGGGAAGTCCAAGGAACCCCCACCTCCATCCAGGTCTAGTAAGGTGAGCATCCAAACTGCCTAGGCTCCCACAAAGCCAGTACGTGCAGTAGGATCAGAAACCCATTGCCATTGTTCTTGAGTTCTCAATAGTCCTCATTGTCCGCTATGTTCAGAGAGTCCGGTTTTATCCCAGGCTTTTCCAGACCCAGGCCAGCTGGCCTTGGTGAGTTCCCAGTAGAACACTAGTTTCAAATAGAACACTATTCTATAATTCCTTTTTAAACATTAAAAGATGATAGATTCTTAGCAGGCTTGATGGCTTTCCAAACGGTAGCCATTTAGGCAGCTGAAGTGGGAGAACGGCGGTGAGTTCAAGCCAGCCTTGATGCAGTGTATCCTGCCTCAATGTCCCTCCCCATGGACCCTCCATGATGGGAGATTCTCCAACTGTCACTGAGAGAACAGCCTGTACCTTGTAAGTGCTCTTTTAAAATTCGTCTTTGATCCATATATATTCCATCTGCTTTGATTTGTTGTTTATACGATTAGATCGTGAAATCTATTCCTAAAATTAATCTGTTTAAATATTATCAAAATAATTAAGGCAGGTTGCCCAAATTTTCATATTGCCCATATGGAAATATATTTAAGTATATTGTTACAGCCAACAGGAAGCTGCTCAGTGCTTCAGTTTTACTTGAGGAAGAAGTAAAGCATCCAGAATAAGTCTGGTGATTTTATGCAGTAAGCAGGATCCTGGCTTGTCTGTGTAAATACTTACTCTTTTAAAATTATGTTACTTGAGCCAGGCAGTGGTGGCACACGCCTTTAATCCCAGCACTCAGGAGGCAGAGACAGGTGGATCTCTGTGAGTTTGAAGCCAGAATGATCTATAGTGAAAGTTCCAGGACAGCCAAGGCTACATAGTGGAACCCTGTCTTAAACAAAACAAAAATATAAAATCAAGCATGTGAGGGCCAGCAAAATGGCTCCTCTAGTAAAGATGCTAGTAGTGAGTGCCTAGAGACTTGAGCTTGATCCCTGGAACTCATATGAAGGTTGAGGGAGAGAACAGACTCCACAACTGTCCATTGGCCTTCATGTGTGTACACTGCATACCGTGTACATACACACACTATAGTAAGTACATAAATAAATCAACAAATTTGTAAAGCAGTTGAATCTGGGTGTACTGGCATATACTTGTAATCCCAACCATTTTGAAGAAAGAGGCAGAAGGTTCATAGGTTCAAGGCCAACCTGGATGACATAATAATACTATGTCTAAAAAACAAAAATGTTTAAAATTATACACATACGTACAGAGTTTATATTAATGGTCTTGTTAAGTGCAAAACTTTTTAAAGAATTTTCCAACTTTTTAAAAATATACTTATCTAGATTTACCATATATAAATTATATTACCATGAAATATCAGTAGATATTTTTCATATCAGATAATTTTGAATGTTAAGGAAGCATACCATAATGAGGAGACTCATGAAGCTCTAATGTGGATGGCATTTAAGATTCAGTTCTGGAACATTTTGACCCTAGAGCACATATCTTGAAAGACTGGTCAAATTTTACCCACAAGAAAGTCAATTTGGTTGTTTGCACATATTAAAAAATTTCAAGGAGGTTTAGTCTCTGTTTTTAATATTAAAATGTTTTCATGACTTTTCCATCATATCTATAATCTGAAAATTTGTAATATAATGTACTAAAATAAAAACACTGTGTCTAGACAGATTTTCTTTCCACTGAAATTAATCAAAATGCAAAATCTATTTATAGAAATAATAAATACATATAGCTGTAGATATAAAAGGCTGTGGTTATAGCAATGTGTAACAAAAAAGGAAATTTAAATTATTAAAACCTTTTTTTAACTTTAAACTTAAAGGATAACAGATACCATGAAAATAAATTTTACTAAATAATAAGACTACTTACTATACTTACTATTAACTAAAGCCCAGGACTATTTAATGTGAGTCTATGGAGACTCCTGCATTTTAAACATCTTACTACTACAGTCTCACAGCTTCATACAAGTTAGAATGTCTTTAAAACGTTATTGGGAAAAATATCAAGTATCTTTAAAGTAAAGAAAAAAAGACAAAAGCACCTTCAGGTTCTGTCTCAGTCCTGGGATCTTCTAGTTCTTCAATTATTCCTGTAAATTCTCTGAAGATGAAACTAAAACATGTTGTGTTATATGATGTGGACTTTTAGTACCTCTGAGAATGTGAACGTTTTCCCAGGACCTCACAAAATAATGCAAACTAGATGCCACTACCCTTGATGGACACTGGAAAAGCTTGAAAAGGCAGTAGCAATGCTTTAAATTCCTTAAGATAGAGATGATAAAGATATAAGACTGGAGATTGTTTCTGCTAAGAAGAGAGAATCCAACTTTTTGAATGTTTCCAGAGCTGATTAATATTATAAACATTTCATGCAATCTTATAAATCACCATTATCCTTTGTTAAAGATAATGGGAGCTGAGACGTCTGTAGAAATTGAGGCTTGCGTTTGTTTCTAATTTCTCAGGGCTTAATCTACCAGCATCGAATCTGATTGTATGGCACTGATTGCATTCAAGATATGTTTGATTGTTACTGTCAAGGCCACTGTATCTGATATTACAAATGAGCAAAGACTTTACATATATCATTGTGTGTTGTCTAGTTACGTGCAATTCTGGAGCATCCATGGGAATGCCCTGCTGGAAACTAGAACCACGTTGCCAAGCATTGTACATTCCATGGCAGAGGTAGATGTGTCACCTAATGGTTAAATTTAATAAGACCAACTGTCAGAAGTATGCACTAAGTTCCTTTAAGGAGATGGAGGGTGGGCTCACTGGTGTGCCTGTACTGGGCACTACTTTGGCATTTGTGAAGGTGTTTTTCACAAACGGACTCTGTGCTTTTTTTTTTCATTAAAAAAAATAGAGTAAGGGATTTTGGAATGACGTGCAGAGAACTGGAAATAAACATTTGCATTTACATAGATACGCACTTATGACGAGGGAGAGTGAGCTTCCTGCATAGGATGCTGACTGGTCAAAGATTCATTAGCGTAATTCCTCAGACACACTGCCTTTGACAAATGGGCACAGCCAGGAAAGCCTTTAATATATTGATTATGTTAGTGTTTTGTTGCCAGTGGCGTAATGGATCCGGCACAAGCTCCATTTTTAGTCTTCTATGCTAAAAAGAAAAAAAAAATCTTGCAAAGTGTACAAGGTTTTCACAAGCATAGGTAATTAAATAACGTAAGTACAGAGGGAGACTGAGCTAGCTATGGTGAGGAAGGGGATGCAATAAAGAGGTTCTATGAGAACGATTGCTCTAAAAGTGTTTTGAGGTAGTTTCAGTCTCTTTGGATGGCTGCCGATTTGCCTGAGAGGAAGGAAGCCATGCTGATGTAAAAGCTTCCTTATTTGTGATTAATTTTCACTGCTCGTCAAGTTCAAGCCATCCTGTTTCTTTCTGCATCCTGCAGTGTGCAGTTTCACGGTGGAAACCATCCCCTCAGACCAGGACTTGGTGTGCATGTAGCACCTACAGTTAGGTGTGCTCTTGATACTCCCGTAAGACAGTGCGGCCCTTCTGGGATTCTCTCCTGGACCCTTTATTTATTTATTTATTTATTTATTTATTTATTTACTTCCCTGTGTTCATTTTTAGGAAACTCCTCTCGACATTGTTATATGTATTATTCTATAGGAAGGAAGTATGTAAAATACTCTTGAACTCATTTTACTCGTGAGCTTGAATAGCATTCAGATTAGAATGATTTCCCCCGAATTTTGTAGGCTTGCCCAATCCAGCTGTATATTTTATATGCTAATGTAAATTCTATTTTTGTTCCCCGTGGGGGTTTAAGTGATTATAATTGTTGCTCTTCAAAAGCCAAACAGATGATGATTGCTGCTTCAGGAGTGTACCAAAAGAAACTGGCTTTCATTAAACCTGCTCATCCACTTCTTAATCATCTCCATTTTATCTAGCTAAGAAGCAGGGGAAAAAAATGGCAAGTACAGTTCATTGAAGCCAGTTCAGTTATTTAAACATCACTTTATTGAACTAGCAGGAGGTGTTAAAAGTAGGGGGAATGTTTTCGTTCCAACACTGATATGTAGCCAGTGGCTCAACTCAAGCATTAGTTAAGCATCCAATGCCGGAGGCCACAGAGAACGAGAGGAGTCCTCTAGTGTACATATTAAAGAGTACAGCGAAGGCAGCTTTTCTATACACTCTTTTGCCAATGTGTTCAAAATGGAGTTACCTATTTCCTACCAAGTAAGAAAGACCTACAATGCATTCTAAATAATAAGGAAAATATCCTATAGAATGTGAAAAAAAAAGTGAATTTGACAGACTCTAAGAGGATGCTGGGTTCTGAGCCTGGTCTGGTGTCAAAGATCTTGTGAGGAATCTTTATGTTGAGCTTCTAGATCTGACAATAGGCTAGAAAAGGCTGTCACTGGTGTGTGTGTGGGGGGGGGGTTCCCTTAGTAGGCAGACATAGTGGCTACGAATTACCTGCTCTGCAGTGCTAGGGTAGCTAGGAGTTGGGTTGCACTGGACAGTGTTTCTGACTACATATTTGACTAGCTGCTCCACCAGTGGTATAGACAGTGCCCTGAACTCTAAGCCAGGAGCATCAGAGTGTCAGAGTCTACAGCTGTTCAAGCTTCCATATGCGAGAAAACAACTTGCCGCTTACAACACGGAAACTCCCACTTTCTATATAGGAACTGGAATATGGGCCTATCAACCCCTCTCATCTACAACGTAATCAGCGTCTCCTTGATCTACAACAGCTTGTCAGTGCATGATGCTAAATTATATCCAGACTGCAGAGTCATTTCTAAAGCCTGAAGGTAGATTGCCCTCAGGGAATACGTATTTTCACAGTGAGCTCCTAGGTAATCTATGCAATTTGCATTCTTAAATCGGGGGATAGTATATCAATGGCCTGCTCTCTAGAAATTCTGCATTAAAAACTCTGTTTGGTAGTGTGACCACTCTGGAACCTTCCTGAATGCCTATGCACAGGTATGTCAAGATATGTATCATTCGACTTTAAAGGGTTTGAGCCTGAGAACATTTCAATGTTCCAATGTACCTAGAGGAGCCCTGACAAAAATAGGAGGTTTTCTCACTTCTTCTCCACCTTGTCTCTTCTAGGACCTGAGTATCCTTCCTTCTCCTTAAACTCTGTTCTCCCCCCCCCCCCCCGCTTATTAACATTGTTAAAGCTCAAATTCTAAGAGGAAATTATTTCTGCTCCTTCCAAGGTGACAGACAAATCGCTCATCTAATAAATTAATTTCTAAACCAATGAAAAAATGTTAAGGATAGTCTTTCTGTGGTTAATACAAAGTCACTGTGAGCCATAAGTAACTTGAATATTCGTGTCAGGCTAGCATACCTTGTGCGTGTACACGTGAGTACGTACATGTACACATTTCTTAAGAGGTTACTCTTAATTGTGCGCCTCCTTTACCTTCACACCGGAAATAACTTATCTTGAAGGAGAACAGTTAAAAATGAACAAAAAAAAAAAAACCTAACTGAGCAGAAAAATATGACCCTGAAAAAATAAATTGGTAGGGTTGACTCATTTACTTATGTTTATTAAATAAAGGTAAAGCTACAAACATAGCTGACACTAAAGGATATCTTTGCCGGGAACGATTCTGTAATTTCCCAAGGTCATCTCTCATGTCTGTTCTTTCGTTTTACTAGCAGGAAATGGTGCTTATTCCATATAGCCACATGGCATAAATAAAACCCTAATATATACCAACCAAATATCCTTCAGCATCAGTAATAGCATCACAGAGAGCCAACATAGTTCAAGTCACAGTTTACAAACTGCACAGTAAGTGACCAAGGATGTGAAATCTGTACTGATTTTTAAAATTCTTTGTTTTTTGCTCTAAACCAGTGGTTTTTTTTTTTAATCCAAATCCCCGATGAAGTTTTGTTTGTTTTTGTTTTTTAAATAAACAGGTGTGCTTAGAACTCACCTCACAATTATCAAGTGGAATTCCCTAGAGTCAAGACCAGGAAAAAGAAAAGCCCCCTCCTCAGGTGGAAAGATGCACCCTGTGGCAGGTATTCTCATAAGACAAAGACTTTTTTCTTTCTTTTTCTTTTTGAGACAGGGTTTCTCTGTGTAGCCCTGGCTATTCTGGAACTCGCTTACTGTATAGATCAGTCTGGCCGCCAATGGAAAGATACACCTGGTTCTGCATCCCAGGTGCTGGGATTAAAAGCCAGTGCCTCCACACCTGGCTAGGGAACAAGGCTCCTTTTCATCTCGGATGCTCACTGCATGTGTAAAACAGTTGCTTTTAATTTCAGTGCCCATTTTACTAACGGCAAAGCTGAGGCTTAGGACGTTTGAGTGACTTGCCTAAACTCATAAATTAAGGACATAGGAAAATGCAGGGCCAGAATGAAGGTCTGCTTGAAGACTTAACTGCCTGAACTTGAAAAGCCCTTTTAATATACAGATGGAAAATGTATGGCCCTGCTTTATAGCTGCAATTTCCCACCCAGGAGCTTCAATTTTGCTGTTTTTATTACCCTAAGACTATCCAGATTGTATGGGAATTGTTTCCTTTTATAGCCTGGAAAGAAAGCCACTGTAGTCATGTGGAAGGCAACATGGTCTAATGGCTAAGGGATGCTTTAAAATTATAAGTAAAATGTTTTTGCTTTCTTTGTATAAAGGTCACTTCTTTGCTCTTAATTCACAAATTCAAGAAACTGCTGTAATTTCACTGTAGACTTTATGCAAACGGAAGGCAAGACCAGAAGTGCATGAGTTTTCTTCCAGGTCACTTCCTCATGAAAATATTAACAATTATCTAAAATCGTTTCTGGGAGATGCAGTTCTCAGAGAGGACTGCACAACTCTAGAATCTTTTTCTTTCTGATTTAGGGATGACAGCAATATTTTCAATAGTGATGACTCATGTCTAGGACTGAAATTTGTTTTTCATGAGTTTATACATTTTTCCCCTTGAATTGCACCAAAAATGGTTTTTTAATTGGCTTTAACTCATGCCCAATAAATTGGATGAGAATTGATTGCTGCAGTCCTGTTTGGTTTAGAATTATTCAAGGCTGTGCTTTGAGTCAAATGAGTGCATGAGTGAAGGCAGCGGCACTTTCTGTGCTCTGTTCCGACAAACAAGGCTCCTAAAAGAGTTATGATTCTTATCTAAAAATTAATATAGGTGCAGTTTATAAAACTTAAAAGTATAGTGATAGAGCACTTGAAAATAGGTCATATTACAAAAATGTTTCTCTAGTTAGGAATTGGGTTTTGATACCTTTCTCCCCTGTCTTAACAATACTACACATTTAGTCGAAATTCCTTTAAAATACATAGCGCCTGCCTGTCGCTCTTGTTCGGAACCCTACCATGGTTGCAGAATGCTTCTAAGTCGTGCCGTGAAATAAGAGATAAAGCAGAGAGCTGCATCATCCCACAGAGATAGACTGTGAGCCACTTTTCTGTTCTCTGAAGAGTGATTTTAAAGGCAAAAAATTAAACAGTATGAAAATTGAATTAACTTGGGTGGCTGTTTAGGGCATTGAAATAGCAATTCACTAAATGGTACCTGTCAGCAAGCCAGTTTTTGTTCAATCTCATTCTAATTACTTACTGTATTATGATTTTCATTTACTTATGTGCCACAGAAATATAAGCAAGTCATTTCAAGGCTTTCTTTCTTTCTTTTTTTTTTTTTTTTTTACTGGTTGGCAAAGGTTTGTTTTATGAAATTCTTTACTCGTGGTAGGAAAGGGTATAGTGGGTAAAAGAAATGATTAATTAATGAGGAGAGAAATTTCCCTTGATCATAATTTAGACAGGTAGTAAGTGAGGAAATAGTTAATTTTCTTTTCCCAGTTAGTATCAGCAAATTGCAACTGGACAGGAAAATTATGTCTGAGGTCGTCTTAAGAACCCAGGAGAGCACGTTCTTATATTGTGGTTCTGTTGTTCTGTCGTATTTGTTTCTCATCTGCATTAAGTTTAAATGTTTGATTTGGTCAGTGAAAGGTATTTTGCTTATAAAGCTCAGGGATGGCGGTCTGACATGTCTCGGAATCCAAGTCCTAAAGGACATTACTGAACCTGACCACTCCGCATATAGCAGCTGCCCCCACCTGGTGGTTGGAAGGGCAGAAGCCTGAGCTGGAGACTTTTTTTCTTTTCTGTTGAAACCCCAAGCTGTCTTTTCTGTAAAAGATAATACCTACTTAGAATTTTCACAAAGGCAACAATGCAGAAAATGTAGTGAGAGAATTAACTGTAAATCTAGTACGTTTCTGCTCAAATTAGCTTCTGGTTTAATGTTTCGGTGAGCATCCTCCATATAAAATGTAATAAGGTCGGTATTTCAGGAAACTCATATATAATTAAACAGTTAATATATACCATCCTCCCAATGGCTTTATTTACTGTACAGTTAGGGAGAAGACTCCTCAAAATATACAAAAACTAAATCACGTTCTTCAAATTTCGAGACAGTATTACCTAAAATTGAGTATATCCTAGGGCAACTTACAGTTTCAAAAATTCTAGTATTTTTCTCCAAATTGTTTTACAAAAGCAGTTATCAATTTGTTTCTCATTTATTTATTAGCAATAGACAAGCTATCACAAATGCAAGACATGTGAACATAATTACTTTTGATATGAAATAGTTTTGTCCGTTCATCTTAATTACTTATGCCTTATCATTTGTTCTTTTTTTTTTTTAAATATTTATTTATTTATTTTATTATGTATATAGTATTCTGTCTGTGTGTATGCCTGCAGGCCAAAAGAGGGCACCAGACCTTATTACAGATGGTTGTGAGCCACCATGTGGTTGCTGGGAATTGAACTCAGAACCTTTGGAAGAGCAGGCAATGCTCTTAACCGCTGAGCCATCTCTCCAGCCCTTATCATTTGTTCTTATTCAAGGGTTATGGCACCTGTAATCTGTGCTATCTTTAAAGAGGTTGGATTTCATATTAAAAGGTCCAATTGGGGTGTTGTGCCAAGCAGTGGGGAGGGACTTAGATTCAGACACTGTCAGTTTCCACTTGTTTATCTTGGGCAAATGGTTTAACTTTAGAGTGTTGTGTTGACACCTGAGTTTGGATGCCGCCTAACACATAGCTTGTGTTATCTTTCTCATGAGCAGGTTAGTGTGGGAGTCACGAGGATTAAATGGAAGGACTTGCTGATGGGAAACAGCCAGTTAGTGGGTAAATCAATGCTAGGGCTCATGTCTCCTTTCTCTAAGTCGAGGGCTTCTCCCACAATTTGTATCTTTCTAGCAGGGTTTTTAATGCCCTCCATAGGCACAAAGGTGTTTGGGAGGCATCCAAAACGAAGGAGGTTATCAGCAGCACAGGCCCTGGCTCCATTTCTCCTTCATACAGCCACCTTTCCCCTCTGGTTGCAAACGTATTCTATGTTCAGAATCCTGCCCCTTTCCCAGTGCTGAGTAGACCTATTTTGATCATCAGAATACATTGATTTTTATTAGTGTCGTGCTCCTCTCTTCCAAACGCGCCAGTCTCTCCTTGCTCTCTGTTATTCTGTGATCCTGTCATTTCCTTGGAAGAAGTTTTAAATTTCAGACAAAACTCGATTTATGTTGTGGGTCTCATTCGTGGACTTTCCAGTCCCATGCTGCTCAGCCGTTCCCAAATTGACATTAGTCAGTAATATGTAATTTGTCCTGGTACTTTTGTGTCTGTACTTCCCTTAGTTGATTTTCAAAGCCAGCATGGTGACATAAGCATGCTAAAGCAACCTGACAGCTGTACCTTCCAGCCCACTGCACTCAGGAGCTAGTAGCCTGGTCTTTACCACAGTGCTGCTTTAATTGTTACCTCTGAAACATCTTCTGTTTGTCCTGAACACTCCCTACCCCTGCATACTCAACAGTAGATTTGTAGAAAGATCCTTCAGACCGAAACTGAATGCTGTAATATATATTAATAATGCCCTCTTTATACAGACCTTATAAAGAGACGCAAACCTTCATGAATTCTTTTGATATGATTAAAACAGAAACATGCCTCTTTAAGTATTCATTTTGCATCTAGGAATTATTAGTATTCCAGAAAACACCAGTGTTCTATGAGTTAAATAATGAGCAGTGACATAAAAGAAAGGCTTTTCTTTTTATTGTCTGCACAAGGAATCCATAAATACCAGCAAGAGACAAAAAAAAAGAAAAAAAAAAGAAAAATCTCACAGTAAATTGTGTCAAAATGATTCAAGGAAGCGTCTATTTGTTCCTTCAATCAGCTTAAACAATCTGTACCTCATTCATTTATGTTATAGTTTCCAACTTGTGTGTATAAAATCTGGTACTTTAAACAACCATCGTCTTAATTTCTAAAGCTAGGATGACAATGACCAAAGGGATGGGATTTTCTTTCTATTATAACAGAATCCCTGGCCCCAAAATGTTGGTTGATCAAGAAAGCCCGTTTTTGATTTAATCATAGCAACCTTAATAGTTAAGAGGAGTTGGTATGGAAGAGCAATAAACAAAGTTTTAGCTACTCTGCGTCTATGCATATGCATTTCTTCCTGGTGCTAATTACACTTCCTCAGGAAGTCTAGTAGTCACATGACTAGACTTGCCCTTGAGTGGGTCAGCCCTATCAAATTATAAGATACCAAATAGCCACTAGAGTTAACATAAAACCGGCTCATCTGCTTCCCACCATGACCCACAGTGAAGTGAGACCTCCAAAGTTTATATCCATTCTTCTTAGCAGGCTGCTAAATTTTATTTCCTTCCAATTAATGACTCAGAGTCCACATCTGTAGCTATATCTTTATCAGTCCATAGCAATGGAAGCCTGGAGGAAATTGCAAAAAGCTATAAACCGTCAGCTAGTTGTGTTGTTCTGAAAGCCTGTAATCCGGTGTCAACTTGGTATTAATTCTCCACTTTGTTTTATTCAAAACAAACAAAAGAAAACCATATTATTAAAAGCTCTTTTATACAGTCTGTCTTTATATTCCTTTAGATATTTATTTCATAGATTTTTTTCAAGCACAGGCAACCTAGGAAATTGTATGCTAGAGTAGAAATTCCTTTTAGTGCATGTAAATGGAAAAATATAACAGCATATAAAAATACACGTGGAAAGGGAGAATGAGTCTACAGAAAGTCTAGGGCAGGGACACTGGAACCGATTTCTTTCCATGCCACAAATAACTGGCAACTTTTAAAATCATCTTTTGTAAATAACAAACATTAGAAAATGAGCATAGATTTTGTGTGTGTGTGTGTTGTGTATAATTGAATAATCAAGTGTTTCTACATTAAAAAAATACCTTAATTTGGTTAAACTTCAGTGTTCTATATTTGATTAAATATGATTCCATCAAGTAATTAACTGAATTATAAGCTATACAGAATGCCAAACACTAACATTTGAGCCTAACTAAAGTAACAATAGCCATAATTAATGCCACAGAGAGAACAGGTTGTAGGAACATCAGCATTCGGGAACCCCGCTCTCTGTTTCTATTAACCTTAGAAATGTTACCTAAATTCCTCATTCCTCTGCTGGGCTCCTGAATACAAGACATAATTTATGTCCCTCTCACCTCGCGGGGTTACCATGATAAATATGTAAAAGTGCATTGAGCTTTTTGTGATAAAAGGTACTATAAAAATCTAAGGTGTTTTTATTATTATATCAGTCAAATAGGATCTCAGACTCAGTTCCTTTTTGAAGACCTACAACTTTTTATGGGAGAATCATGAAATTGTATAGGGAAATATATTGGAGTCACATAGCAGGGCAGACAGAAGAATTTTATGCCTTCTGGGGCCTGTAAAACTTGGTTACAATTAGAAATATAAGAAGTTATTTATCATAGAATATATCAGGTAAGACATTAATGAGAGCAAATGAAAAATATTTAAGAGACCATATGCAAGGCAGAATTCTAATTCTGGCTTCACAAAAATAAAAATGCCCAAGATTGTAGTTACTGTATATTGACCACTTCTTCTATGCAGGAACTTTGATTGTTCAATACTCATGATTATAGTTAACCTCATAGTGATACTAAATTGATCATCGCTATCATTGCTTTATAGATCAGGAAACCAAGGCTTAGAGGAGATAAGTAGAAGCAGAGTCAGGTACAAGTCAACATGTGCTGAAGTCATGACTCTTAATAGTTTGCAAAACTATAGGTTCTAAAAGGGCACTATTATATTATGTTAAAAATGTTGACGATCATATAATAAGAAAATTACAGTGCGCAAACATTTAGAAGACTACACAGCAATAACACAGCACAGGCAGGCATACTGTGAGTATGTTTTATATGACACATTTACCGAGCTATTTAGATTTTCTAATTTTCTCTTTTACTAGGGGTTTCTAAAAGCCTAATCTGATTTCCATTAAACACTTACAGTCTGTAACCCTGTTTTGTTATTCTGGCACATGATGGGCACTCAAAAGATGCTCAACTCAAATTAAAGCAAGCCTTTTGTCAAATAGGAGGGATAAATATTTAGGAACTGGATGGATTGTCACTTATTTGGCGCTTACCTAATGACAAATGCTGTAACTGGAAAACTGTAATTGCCCTGTCAGATATTTTTGGTAACAGATTCGTGATCAGTTATAAACAAAAGTATTGCAACTTTGGGGCATTTTAAAAGCTTTCGTAGCTCTGCCTCTGGACTTACAGACTCTCTCCCTTTACTATACATTATCTTATTTCCCACAGAGAACTGATTCTAGAAAATCCTTAAAAACACTTTTTATACTCTTGACTATTTTGCTAGTTTTTGCCACTAGCCCTTTGGAAACAATACTGACAAATGTATATATTATGAATTAGTGGCAAAATGGGAGATAGGAGTGGTTTTCATATTAATTTAAAAGCCAAAACAGTTCCTATTCAATGAAGAAAATTACAGTTTTCTTTTAGTTTTGAAATGTTATAATTTAAATCCATTAACTGTCTCTTTCGTCTCACAAATTTGGAGTGTGTCTTTTAGCTTTGATGTAAATTTGTATCTTTAAAAAGTTCTACCTATGTCAATAAACAATAGTTTAAATCATCTTCTGTGTATATATTTTCAATTTGCTTAAGAAAAACAAAAATAGAACCCATAGCATAAATATTTATCAAACCTGGTAATTCAAAATTATCCTTTTGTGACAAATAGGTATTGTTCATATGGATACTGGCAATAACACTATTGTGTGGAAGAGCAGGAATTTATAAAAAGATTAGTCCTTAACATGTTTATACAGTTGCCATTATTTAAACTTCTATAACTTTATAGAAAAAGATAATATGGAAAAGAAGGATTACTTTTATAACCATACATTTCTGTCTCACTGTAGGTAGGATACTCAAATCCTTAAATCATTCATGCACATACTTGACTTTTTTAAAAAAGAAAACCCAAACATCTCTTTTCTGTGTTACATATGACAAAGGATTTTCATATAGTCATTCAATAGAAATGTCTTTGAGATCTCATGACTGATAATGTATTTTTGTTTATCACTAACAGTGAGTAATCTGGTCATTTCAAGGTTTAAAGAGCTCTTTTTCTTATGGGAAAAGAGTTTAATAATTACCAAGACATGCTTGGATCCTCAGTTTTTTCTTATCCTCCTTTCTAACAAATTTACCTGTTTTTCTTCATGTCAACGTGATTGAAATTTGCTTTATGCTTTTAGTCGTGTGCCCTCTGGCATTGATCTAAATTTGAGGGTTAAGCAAAACAAAGCAGATTGATTTTCTGAGTCTGGGTCAGCTTTGTGATGATGCTTGAAGGTACTTTTTATGATGTGTCTAAATATTGTATATTTATGCTGACTATAAATATTGTAGGGCATATACCCTCTTGTAAACATCATGACTCGACACCCACGGTGGACTTACATTTAAGACACTTAGGAAACAGAGTACAAGGTCCAGTGCCAGGCTGTTAGAGTCAGGACAACACATCAGGGCTTATTGGTTGGTCTTCATGCCTATTAAATCGTGAGGTAGCATCCATTCAAATATCAAGTTTCAAACCTCATAAGCGGGCAGAGGAGTGTGGAACTGAAACATTCTATCTGGAAAGCTGGAATCTGCTACAAACCTTGACAGAATTTCCTCAATTATCCTATTTTAATGAGCTGTGTAAAGGGGGAGGGAGTTGAAATACAACTGTTATCCGTACAGTTAGCTAAGAGGATTCTTTACAGTAGTTGATGACTTCTCAATCTATTCTAAAAGGTGGGCAGGGAGGAGGCCCTTTCACTTAGAGACTAAAGGCCAGGCTATAGTTGCCTGGCTCCGGAAAGTCTTATATCCGAGTTGATGTGCTTTTCTTACAGAGGAAGGAAAACTTTGGAGACTATTTGAAAGCCAGTTCCTCTGCCCTCTGCCCCCTGCTCTGAGCTAGAGTCCCCTTTCACATCAGGTTGGATCCAGTTGTTACTTAAGCTCGTTTTCATCAACTTCATGCCCGAACACTGAGTCCCTTTCCCACTGCTCACCGCATCTCTTTCCCAGATAAATTTAAAACCTGTTGGGCTTTTCCTTCCTTTGCCCCTATACCTTATAAACAAAACCAGACACAAAGTCCCACTGCAGGCGCCCCCTCTCTGCCCGCCGAAAGCATTCTAATGTCAGTTTGCTTTCGGAGTCTATCAGCAGCCGGCTGCTTCTGCCACCTGAATTTCAATTTCTTAATTCACAGCCAAGATGAAACAGAAAGGAGCAGGATCCGGGCTGCCCTCTACATTGGGTTGGGCTTATCAAGCGTGAAGTTTGGCGCTTTGCAAACCTATTCAAGCGATTATCTGTTGAGGACCTCTCCAGCCATCTCCATCTCTGCAGCGGGCTGATAAGACAGCTGTTTCACTAGCTGCGGTCTCCCCGGGCCTCAGTCTTCAGATATAAACCCCGCCTTTGTCACCGTGCCCCGGTGCTGTCGCTTGCACTGTGGGGCAAGGGTTGATCTTAACACACGTGGGGGGAAAATGTGAGTGTGCGTGAGAGAGGAGGAAGGAGAAAAGGGAGTGGGAAGGGGGGGTCTGGAGGGGGAGGAAAAGAGTTGGAGACCTGAGGGAGCTGGGGGCAGGGAGCTCGCCGGGCACAGTTGATGGCTGTGATTGACTGGTTGGTCAGCCCGGCTTTATTATTTCAAATTAGACGTGGATCGCACACAAGTGGAAACATAAATCTTCAATATAAGAAAGAGCCTCTGAGCATCGGAAGCAGAGAAACCGTTTCTTCTCAGGTCCGGGTAAAGGGGCGGGCGAAAAGACTGATTGCTACCATCTGAGACAGATGGTTTCCTTTAACTTTGGAAACTGCTATTTTTAATTACTTGTATTAATTTTGCATGAGCTGTATTGGCTGCAGGAGGAAGCTTAGAGAAGGCTGTTAGCGTCACTGAAAGAAATGGACACGAGGCTCTGATTTGCCCTGTATGCACCTCCAGGTTGATTTTTTTCCCCCCACTCGCCCGATTGCCTGGATGTTCCCCTTCATGAGAGCAGAGATGCGAGTTTATCCTCCTAAAAGTTCCTCCTGAGCAACCGACTCAAGAAAATCGGAGGATATTCGTGGGAGCGTTTCCGTAAATGATCTTTGATCGCAGGCTGAAACACAGTGGGGCACGTGCACCGATCTTGGTCTGAAATCGACAGGCAAAGGGCTTAAACAAGAAAGTGACTCACAAATTTTCTTGAGGGCAGAGGGAGACAAGTGGGGTGACAATATAGGGTCATCTCCCAAGACTGACTGGAAACTAGTTATATATAGTTGCGTGTGTATGTAGTTATGTATATACACACATATGTATACATTTGAATAACATAGTTCACATGTCTCTTCAGGTTAAATAGGAACTGGAGGAGTTCTCCTCGAGTATATTGTATTCTGTAGCTCTTCCCCTGGAAGAGGAGCTTGAAGACAAGAAAAGGCTGTTTGTGATCTTGCTTATTGCCTTCCTAGACATTGTCCTTGCTGGGGCGTTTGCAGTATAAAGGGTCCTCTGCAGAACAGTCTTGAGGTACTCACCTTAAAGGGTGAAAGACCCCCCCCCCCTTTTGCCAGGGAGTGAAAGCACCCCAGAAAAGAACTAGGGAAGTCAGGGATGAGTTCTTGTTGCCATTCCCACTGGGAAATTTCAGAACGAAAAACTCTGGAGTAGGTTTGCCAGACTTTCCGAGATTACCGGGATTTGCATTTGTTTTGCAAGAACACTTTAAAGAAAGGAATGCTCCTCCAGGCCGGGGTTGGGGGTGGTTGAGGAAGACGCCACACAACCGGACTCTAACTCTGGGGTTTGTCACAGTGACCCTAGCTTAATTCCAAACAAACCTGTTTCTATGCCCGGCAGTCTCCGCCTCAAATCGGTGGTATAAAAGGTTCCACCCAAAGTGTTCTTACCGAGTCTCAGAGGGAGAAACAGAAAATACTGTACCAATCTTCCAAGCTTTACCCTGCACGCTAAGCTAGTCTCTGTCCATGGTGCTAATTCCTGCCTCATTCTCCTATAGACTCTAAGGACCTAAACGCACAAAAGTGTCCAATATTTCCACAACTTTTTCTGTGTTTGAGACAGTAAAAAGGAAGCTGAAATACTCATTTAAAAAAGAAAAGTAAAAAAGGTAGTGGGCAAGTTATATAATAACATTTCTTATGAAGGATTTAAATAGCATTATGTCCATTATAAACATAAAACCTCTCCAAAGCCCAACAGTTAGAAAATAATATTTTAACTCATTTGAGAGGGTAAATTATTTAGAATTTCTGAGACAAATCAAATGCCAATTCATACACATAGCCGAGCTGCTTTATTTCCTGTTTGAAAAAGTTACAAAGAGTTTGCAGAGTCTCTAATTATGTTCGGGTCACCCTTTCTCAGCCCTAAGAAGGGCTCCTGCGAGGAAGTTATTTATCTTAAACAACATTGCCCACAGCAGCTTTAAGTATTCCTGGGAGGGACATGTTCTTTCCTGAGAAAGCCTCAGTGAAAGAGTTGAATCCTTTAATTTTCAGCTCTGCAAAGCATTACTTTGCAATTTTTATCAATATTCAGCTTTTCTCCACACCCCCAACAGCTCCCCAAACTCTCTCCTTTCTTCCTCAAGCCCAAACCATGCCGAAGGCTTGGAGAGAGTGTTGGAGCTCTCATGACTTAATCAGAATTTGAATATCTTGAAAAAAAAAAAACCCTGTTTATCTAATGCAAGTTCAGGTGCCGAGGATAATTCTTTTTCTTCACTATGAATCAAGAGGGATTGATTAAAAATTTGTGTCTAATTTAGGGAGGATGTTTGCACATAGTCTTCATTAATTGCTAGAAGTGCTGTGTCCCATAATGTTCCCGGGTAAGACGTGAATTCCAAAGGGAAGTCTATATCAGGATATCACTGGTATTAACACAGTTGTCATTTTGTTTTATTTTGAAAAGTCGGAAAGGTAAATGTTGCTTATCTATTTAAAAGTTTTAAAATTTTAACAATGGTCTTCTTTAAGGAATAAACTCCTGTTTCAGATATTGTCAACTTCCTTAGCAATGTAAGTCTGTGTCATCTACAGAGAATAGACAACATGTTGAATAAAACAATAGTTTGAGAATTTTCCACCTCCGTCAAACTGAGAAAATGCATATATACTGGATCCACAGAATTTAGTACTTTTTCATTTGAATGAACAGCATTACTGTTTTCATGTAATAGCTTTGTGAGTGCTTTTCCAACCATAAAAAGTATTTGTGTATTTACAAAGGTAAGGATTTTCTTCAAAGTGCTACAATGATAAGAACTTACAAAAATAATACAATATCAAAGTGTGAATATGGTCGTAAGGAGAAAATCTAGTTCATTGCCTATATAACTCTGAATAAACAAGACAATAGCATACTCCTGCCTAAATGATCCTTCTTTCCTTGCACGGAACTGGCAGGTGAGAGGTGGTCCCGAAGGGTTACTAGAGGAGACCCAGGCTTCTGTTAGTCTCATTTCTATTGTCAGGGATACACTCTTCTTATGTTTAGCCTCCTGCCTTCCTTTCTTCAAGCTACTGTTTTTTTCTTAATTTTTGCTTGTAGTTTCACTTGAGACTATATAATAGTTTTAAGTTGACATTAACCCCCCAAGAGCTATTGTTATATAAAAAGTAGGGAACTAGGAAATTATAATTATAAATAGTAATCATACATATAGGCTGAGGCCCCTTTTCCTAACCCCTGTTATTGTTATGCAAAGTAATATGACTTAGACACTGTTACACAGGTTAAATAGGAGCTAAACAAGTCCCCAGTTCTTTGCCATTAATCATTTATCAAACTCAAGGACACTCCGAAGGAACAATGATTTACTTCCCACTTCCAAGTCATTTTGCTCTCAGACCATCTTTCTCTCCCTTCTGACAGCCCACCTCCCTGCAGTCTTCACTTCTCACCAGCGCCTTCCCTCCTTTGCATTGTCAGAAACAGCAACCAGCAACAAATAAACAGGCAAAATGATCTTTGAGAGAAGAGAGATTATGTAAGAAATAGATGTACTCTCTAGGAAGTTGATGCTTGCTGTCAAAACTGAAAAATTCCATCTGGAAATGAGCTAGGGGGATATTGCTTCTCCTTATAACTCGAGGCAAGAGAGTAACCCCACTTTCACTGAAAGGAAGAAATAAATGAGTAAGCCTGTATTTCGGCTTTCTGAGTATTAATAAAATATGCGGTTGGATTAAAGAAGCCTTCATCCATAAAGCAAAAACAGACAGCACTAGGTCTACTGGTTAAACTTTTGAATACTCAAAAAAACCTGGTAAAGGCTGAGCTATCTTTACTGTCAGCAATCCATATGTGGTCCCAGAACTGTATGGCCAGCAAATGCAGAGGAGTGGCTTGTTCTAATTTATATACAGCTGCTCTTTTTACCTTCAAGTGAGGGACCTTATCTCCACTCAGTACCTGTTTTTCTGTACAGGATGTTTATGCTTCCCCTTTCCTATTCTGCCATGAACTGAAAGCTAATTTAAACTGTGCAGCTTTCATTTAAGCCACTTTCTTTTTTAAAATTCCAGAGAGAGAGAGAGAGAGAGAGAGAGAGAGAGAGAGAGATATCAGTGTGCACACATTAAAACAGCAACACACACAGCTACCTAATATCTAGTATAGATTTACAGATTACTGGAACACAAACCGAAAAAGGCATGCGGACAAGTAATGGGTGTACGTTCATCCCTCTCAGATCAAAGAGAGGGGCTCTCAATGACTCATACATACCGGACAGTTTACTATTATAAAGAAATATGCCAAAGATGCAGCCGTGAGGGAAAATAAAACGAATCTTTCGGAAGCAGAAAGACTTAAGAGGAAAATAGATGGTGCCATATCGCAAACTCTCATAGTACAGTTCCACCCTCCCACGTTGCTCTCTCCCATCTCTTTTTGCTTCTTGCATTTCCCTTCGCCGCCAGTGTTAAGTGTGTACCTCTCCGCACAACTTACCTTGAAACGGGACTCCATTGAGTTCTCGAGAGTGACACAGGTCCCTAGCCAATCGTCTAGCAGAACTTCGCCTGGGCGGCCTCAGTGGAAGCGTCTGGTCCAATCAGGAACCTGGGGCGATGAGCAAGTTACGTTGTGGCACGACTCGGCGTATACTTCCGCGCGTGCTGCCCGGGATAGGACTCTGGCAGAGCAGCTGCACACACGGCAGTGCGGAGGCAGAGAAGGGGTTGGTGATACGGTGCTATAAATCTGTGGTCCAGTCCACCTCCCTTTTAAGACGTCCTCCCCCCTTATTTCTGTTCTCACTTAGAGATGCAGCAGCTTACTCCTGTAGCGACCTACTAAAAAGCAACAAGGAGAAAGACATCGTCTTTTTGAAAAAACGTTCTTTCGTCTCTTTTCTTTGTTCCTTGGTTTGTTTTTCTTGCCCCTTTTTGTTTAGTTGAACGGCAGTAGGAGGGTAGTCTCTCCGTCTTTTTAAACTCTCTTTTTTAAGTTTCCCCTCCCCTTTCATATTTTTTTTCATCATTTCTTTTAGCATTGGACTTTGGGGTCGAGAGCATTTCTTTTTATTTGTTTCTTTTAAGCCGAGCACAGTTTAGGTTTCGTGCTGTCTTAAGAGAACTATCCAGCAGCTTCTTGCTCATCCTTATTGGGAGAACTGCACCGTTACTTTAAAAACACACATACACAAAAACCTTAAGGGAGAAAGGTAAGTTTCGGTTTGGTTTCTTTAATCATTAGTTGCAGCGATGCGCTGGCAAACCCAGAAAACCTGTAAGTGAGCGGAATACAGAATGTGAAGTTAATTGCACATGTTTGCCTCATTTCAAAGCGATTGCTTTGCTTTTTTTTTTTAATTCTAGAGAGTCAGACTAAAAGACAGTGGACGCATGCTTAACGTACTGAATTTTCGTAAATGTCACAGGCAGAAACTTAAGTGGTAAATGTGGTCAAGATACAGCAGGGCTACAATGGGAGGATAGATGCTGAGTGAGCCTAGGGGTTGAGGTTGGAAGTTCATTTCGTGGGAAGAGAGGGATAACTTGAATGTTGGGGGAAATGCATGCCTCTACTTTCGCAAAGGAATCGGAGAACTGGGGAAATTGGAAGCCTGGACTTGCTTGCAGATTAGACCAGGGGAAAAACCCCTCAGCTTAATTGCATTAACCAGATAGCATGTGCTGGGGAGAGGGGATTGCCAGATGGAATTTAGATGCTGCACCAGGCAGCGAGTTGTAGTTGACTGAAAAAAGTACATAGAGCCTGAGGGCTGGGGCTGGGTTGGGGCTGGGGTGGTTAGAAGCTGTCAAAACTCATCATTGCCAGAGACGAGGTCTCTGATTCACGGATTCCAATGATAGTAATTCAGATTTAAAACAAGATTGTCAATTTGGGGCCGAATCTTTGAGCCTGTACCGGATATGAGATTCCCTTTGTTCAGAAAAACGTAAATAAGATCCGTGAAGCTGTGTGAGAGAAGTGGCGGCTGCTTGGGAACCTCGCGGTGCTGGGCGCTGGGCAGTGGATTTCAAGCCCTGTCCTTGGTCCTACGCGGCGGAGCCCGCCTTCCGGGAGAGAGGGACTTGCTGGCAGCCGCGAGGCAGCGCAGCTACCCTGGGAGCTGAGTCGGCTGCACAGCCCTCAGCCCCTCCTCGCAGCTCCCCTTCCTCGAGTAGCTATTGTTAAAACTGACGCCGGGAGAAAGATGGTTGGGGACCAGACACTGGGCAGACAGGCACACGCTTCATTTTAACTTTTGTGATTTCTCCGGGTGCAGGGGAAACCAGTCGGTGTTCTACTCCGAAAGAGCGAATCCGGGTAGACGTGGGAAAGGGGGAGGATGCTCGCCGGGCGAGGAGGGCGGGGGAGGTGGTGGCGGACCGAGGTGCTGGCTTTGCCTCGGAGAAGTTTAAATTATTGGCAAAAGGGGGTGTGGGTGAGTGTGTGCGTGCGAGCGCCGAGAGGTGCTCAAGACGCAAAGTATGGGGGCAAGGTACAAAGCTGGCCCGGGTGGTTCATCTCTCGCTGCTCCTTACCCCACCCACACGCTGGTTCGAAAATCCAGCACTCTGCCAGCGCCCCCCTCCCCTAACTCGACTCTGTCAAGGGCGTGGGGGCGAGGGATGGCAAGGTGGCAATGCCCACCCTGAAGCCCCGTGGCAGACAGGACTTCTCGTGGCCATTGTTGCTTAATTTATGCCCAGCACGTTGCTACGGTATCCACCTATGTCACGTCTATAAAGAATTAATAGGAGAGCTGTATAATTGTGGCAGATTGGAGGGTGGGCACGTTCCCCATTTTCTATTTTCAAGTATCTGTTATCGAAACTGACCTTGAGATTGGTTGTTTTCTCTCCTAATTACAGCTTCAGGTCTGGCTTTATTGTGTCGAGGGTGAAAAAAATAATCAGCCATTTAGTGTTTACTCTTCACACTGATGGACGGGGATGAATGTCCATGTCCTTCTTCCCTGAAATGCACGGGTTCTGCCCTTTACCCCATCCATGTACAAACATTCCATTTGCTTAAGACTCTAAACCTTCAGCCTCCATCTACACCTCTGTTTATTAGAGCTATTGCCAGGGCAGTGGGGGTGGGAGATACACATGTTTTATTTTCTGGGCCTACTATTAACTGTCACCTAAAAAGGTAGGCTTAGTATGAAGGGGGGGTGGGAGAGTACAACATAGACAGTAATAACCCAATAAATTATCTTCCTAAATGATAATCACTTCCTAAAGGTCATGGAAAGGATGTTTGTGTTCTGTGGGGAAAGGAAGGTTAGGGATGTTTGTGCCCGGAAGATAATCCTTGTAAAATGGCTTCTTAAATGGGACATCTGAGAGATTTGTCAAAATCAAACAAACAAGTCCACGGAAAAGAAAAAATGTTGAGTGTTTCAATGTCATCATTTCAGAGATTAATTAAAAAGCTGTTTCCGCCTGTTATCACTGCCATTCCCGGAACCCATCTTAACAGACTCTTGAGTCTCCCCCTTCCAGCTTTTCACCAAGGGTTGGGGCATTTCTTTATAAAGCTAACCGGTTTGGAAGTTCTCTAGGAGAACGAAGATTGTAGACCAGAAGTGGTTTAGTAGACTTGGAAAGTGTCTGTTGAGAGAGGTCGCCTAACTTCAAGCAGACATCTTCAGAAAGTAGAGTGAAGGGTATTGGAAGGGTTTCAGGTCTAGATGAGCAAAGTGGGTAGGCCCATTTCTCCCCAACATTTCAAAACCGGCATTCTTAGCCATAATGCATGCCTGGGACAGGAATATTATAATTAACTGTTTAGAGGGAGGTCAAAGAGGCACAGGCGCTTGCTTTGAGCGAATTTCTCAGGAATCCGCACAAAGTCAGCTAAGGTCATTTAATTCTAAATCTGATTTGGGGTGACACAGAAATGCTGATGTTGAATCAATTAGCTATTTCTGGTGTCCCCAACCTGGGTCTTCCAAATTGAGGATGGCCTGTCTCCATTTTGACCATGATTGTGTTCCCTAATTTACTATGCCTGATTTCACTTCCCTTTAGAGGGTAAATTTGCCTCCCCCACCCAGCCCTGGGTTAGAGGAGTCCTTCCTCCCCGCCCGTCGCATGGGGGCGGGGAGCGCTGGGCGCCCTTAGCAAACCTTGCTGCATCAAACCCGCATCATGTCCTTGAAGCTGTAACCTCCATCACGTTCTTGCGGTGACTCAATCGCCCACTGTTCAGTTCTTTCCTCCTGCCTCCCGCAATTTCAGGTAGGTATGACAGGTGATGTTTTTAAATGTAGTTTTCTAAAGGGAAGGGTTAAAGCCGAAACCTTTTCAATAATAATAAAAAAAAAATCCCAGTACGACAGGTGCTCTGGTAATTAAGTCGCCAAGCAGGTGTAAAAAACGTGCGCGGCTCTGTCTCCCAGTCTCGGGTCTGGGTCCAGAGCAGACCCAGGTTTTTCGGGGTAAAGGGGGTGGGGGGTTGAGCCAGGTGAACGAAGCAGGCAAGGGATAGAGAGCATTCGGACGCCCCCTCGGAGTTGGGCCTTTTACTGGCTGGCGTGGGGGTCCTAGGAGAATGTGGTTCACGGCAGGTGCAAGCATGGTCGAGTGCAGGATTTCCTACTTCACATCTTAAACAGAGCATAGCACCCCTCTCAGATAGATACTCAGGGTTTATTTAGACCTCAGATTCTGTCTAGGGAGGTGGAAATGCACAGCGGGGGCTAAGCTTTTAGTTTCCCGTCGAGGCACAGGACCTTTGGGCTTTGGACGAGGGGGAAAAAATGAGCCTTTAAAAATTCTTGAAAAACATGTATTCTCTGTGTGTATCTAAACCTACACTTGGCGCACGTACACATGTCCAAAGTGACCCCTTGCACAGCCGGGGTCTCTGGGGTCACTGTTCCGAAACTCTCGGTGTGTGTGTGCAAACTTATTCGGGCGGCCCCGGGGAGCCCAGTGGAGGACGCCTAGCGGGAGCTTCTGCCCCCGAGGGTGGCGGAACTGGGCTCACACACGGGCCGGCTGGCGGCGTGGCGAGCTCGCCTCGGCCCCGCCTCCTGGCGCGCTGCCAGGCAAGCCCCGCCTCCCCGCCCAGCTACAAACGGCGGGACCGCGGCTCCCCAGCGTCACTGAGGCAGCAGCCGGCCGGTAGGGCGGGGTTCCGCCGGGTTCCAGTCCGCCTTCCCGCCGCCGCCAGCGTGACTCCTGTGAGCGGTGCTGACGGCCGGCGGCGCGAGCCGTGGGAGCTGCAGCCGAGCCGCAGCAGGCAAGTGTGGGGGGCGTGGGTGGGGGCGGGGACGGCCGCTCCTCCACTGGCTCCAGCCCAGACTCCCGGTGCCCCCCGGACTCGGGTGTCCGCCGCAGCGCTAGGCAGCGTCCGGCTCGCATCCGCCCGAGCGAGCGCTGGCCGGTCGGGGCGACCTCGCCGCTGGCGACAGCGGGAGGTAGCGCCCTCGAAGTTCCTGCAGGGGACCGGGAGCCCGGCACCACCCCTCCCGTGGGCCCGGGTCGGCGGTGGGGCGGTGGGAGCAGAGTGGGCCTGGGAGCAGAGCGGGGCTGGTGGCGCCAGCCGCGTGCACGGGCGTGGACGTACTCTGCACCGCGGCGTGTAGCGCCACCGGGGAAAACTGCGCCCAGACGCAGGTGAGTGCATTGGAGGGAGTGTGGGGGAGGGGGCTTCCCGCCCCAGCGCCCGCTTCCTGTGGCGCCTGCGGCCGCCTTGTGGGAGGACACGCAGCTGCTCTTCGTGCGGGAGCGCGGCGGTGGTGTCTGGCGTGTGCCCACCTGGGACGGCGTCTGGAGACTTGGAGAGGCCACGCGTGGTGTGCCGGGGTAGCGTAAGGCCGTGGGCGCTCGGGGCGGGAGCGGTAGTGATCCCCTTTTGCGTGTGAGGCGCAGCGGTGCGAGGTTGCAGCCGGCGATCGCGTCCCCGGGTCTGCGCGCTACTGGCGCGAAGCGCGGATGCTCTGCTGCTCTCCGCAGGCTTCGGGGTTTAGCTAGCTTACCGCCTTTAGGTAACTCACCGTGAGTCCTGCGTTTGCTCCTGCATTTACCCGGCTAAAATCTCCCGAGGCCTTAGTGCAAGACTAGTGAGCGCACTAGGGAGACTGAAGGAGCCAGGCGGACCAACCAAACTGGGTTTACCAGCAGGTGCGGCGGCCGTGGTGACAATGACCAGCAGTCATTCCACGGAAAAGCCAACCACTTAATACAGGGCCAGAGCGCAAAAAAACACCATGCTTCTAGGTGTGAGCTGAGCCTGGAGTTTTTACCTGTTCAGATCGTCATTTACAATTGTATGCATATTTACTACTTCCATCTTTACGATGAAAATTTCCATCTTCTTGTCTCCTCTTTACATTTTCTTAAATTGTGGAAAAAGGAGGAATTGCTACCAGATATGTGCTATCATTTAATTCCTTCTTCCAAAGAACAGTGGTTAGCACTGCCGAGATACAATACCTTCTGAAAGGACAAAAGAGCCTTAAGAAGCAGTTTTTCTTTCCATCTTATCCTTAATAATTCTGTCTTCTCAAAAACGTAGCCCAGTGTCAAAACTGAAGGCAAAAAGTCATTGACTTGTGTGCCATTTGGGGGTGGTTTTCCCATTCTCCCAATTGAAACCTGCTTGTTTGAAATTGTTTAGTTGCGTCAGAACGCAGCCTTGTCTAGAACCGTTTGTCCAGATTCCTCGAGTTTCATGTTTGTGCTGTTGGTAGTTTTGTTTGTTTGTTAGAAGCTGACCTGGAGTCTCCATTTTGGCGAACAGGTGTAAAGCTCTCCTGGATCTGTATCTTCTTTCTTCATCTGGCACTTTAGGTATGCAAATAGAGACAATTTGCTGGATGGCTCTGAGTAGTCCTGTATTTCTTTTCCAGTTTTCGGTGTGGTGCGGGGTAGAAAAATCCATAAAGAAACACATTCCTTTCATCCCTTCCCGTTTGGCTCCTTGTTGCCTGGTTTGAGTGACTAAGTCGTCATTTACAAAGTATGAAGGAATATGTTTTAAGTGTTTCCAGGTCTAAGTGTGTCCTCCCCAGTGTGGTGTTGGGAGTGAAGCCAGGCCCCTGCTGACGCTGCTCACACCACTTGTGTCTAATTTCTAGTACTGGTCAGTGTCCACCAGCCCACCTGTTCACCACGGTACCAGTTTTACTTACCTAGGCCTAAGAGGTGCCAGTCATTGGAAGTCTGAATTGGTTCTGAGTTTTGGTTAGTTGGTTGTAGCTTCTCACCATAAAGTTCCATTTTTTTTTTTTATTTTAATGAAGACTCCAGGCTTCATTAGTAGGTGATGGGAGAACTGTGCCGGGAGCCACAATCCCTTTGCTCTATTCCTTGCTGTAGTCTCTGTTCTCTGCACGGCCAGATGGTTATGGCCGAACCCTGGAAACTACCCTCAGCTGTTGGTGCTTTTCTTGTTAACATAAATATATATATATAATAAATTGTTTTTTTTTTTTTCCCATTTTCTCTTCTAGAAGCAAGTCCCAAGTTCTCTTAAAGGACACATCAGAGCCATCCAGAATACTCTGACTGCTAAGTTACAATCACATGTTTCTCTCTACTTGGAAATTTTTTTTTTTAAACCAGTGACATTTTTCTGGTATTATTTGCATGATACAAGAGCACCAGCACCATAGTGGTGAATCGCCCTTAGGCTCCTTTTCCCCTCTGAAGGACCATGTACTCTGAAATACCCCAGACATTTTTCATTGTCGCCTGATAGTGTCAGTTCCTTTCCTCTCATCTGAGATCTTACTAAGCCTTCCATATTGTCACATTCTCTTTAGCACCTTTATTGCCATGAATCTTACTTGGAAGAGAGAGAAACTGCAGAGCTGCTAGCCTGACGAGTGGGACAGGTTGCGCTACCTTGGGCCTAAATTTTCTACCGCCCTTCAGAGAAAAACATGTCAGTAGTCTACTTCAATTCTTCCTGTTGCTTTGGGTCTTCAGCTGGACCGACCACATCCCACATTTCTGATGGTTTGGTTTTTAATTTAACATGGTGCTTTTCTAGAGTCTGGGCTGCCTTATGCACTCTGGGATCGGAACAGTTTTATAACTTTCCCTACTTGACTTAGACATCTTGAATTTTTGAACAAGGGCACTCTGTTTTTAATTTGTGTTGGTACCTACAGACTAGCTTATCCTGGTTATGTACATTCTTATTTGTGTGGTCTTTCTGCTGATAAATAACTATATGCAGGCTCTGTACTTACTGGGATGCCACACCCTGCTCCCGAGGACAGAAAATTATATCGGATGTTCAATTGGTTGGGCCAGTGTCATTTTCTGATGGTCCTCATTGAATCCATGTGTTGTGCTTTCATGACAAATCTGCTATTGCATGTTCTAATATGCAATGATTGTGTATTTAACTTTCTTCAAGATGCTAGCTGGCTAGTTCATTATTATTTTTGGATTTTAAGCAATATAAATTGAAGCCGAAATGGGGACATGTATAAGCTTCAAAAACAATGTTTTATGCACATGTTTTAATGTAGGTTTAAATGACAGCTTTCAGAATCAATAGTAGAAATTTCATATTATAAAATCCCAAGTCTTGACTAAGTGTTTAGGAAAATTTTTAGTAAAAAACGAACAGATCTGCTATTTAGCTTGGTCATTTACTTCATAACTTTCACTGTCGTGAGGTCACTAGGAAAATTTCTATTTCAAGGGAAAATTCCCTGTGTCTTTAACCCGTCCTCTGAGCCTGTGAGACAAAACCAAAGGCAGTTAGTTCTGCGTGGTGTTCTCAATCGACCCCCAGTGTGGATTCTAAATTTCTAGACATTGGTATTTATAGAAAGAATCTGCTTTTGGACAGGGTGTTGTCTTCTCAAACAACGTGTGGTGTATTGAAAGCATCCCCTTTACCGACGCTCTTAACTCCGTGTTTCCTTTTTGACTGGTTACTGAATAGTTTGTGGAATGACAGGTTTCCCTGTGAGCCATCTTCATACCTAGAAGGATAAGGGCTTTGGGAAGGAATGCGACATGGGAAACAGCCAAGAAGGTCATAAGAGTAAGTGTCATGCTATTAAAAACGACATCAGTTTATAGTTTGTCTCACTTATAATAAATTAATTGGTGTTTTAAAAAAGTATTTTAAAATGTGAAGTTTCCTGTTATATATCTATATTACCAATATGATGTTATTTTCTGACAGTTAAGAGCAAATTTGACAGAAATTCTTAGTTTAAAAAAATGACAATTTTTTTCAGTAAACTTGTTTATATTTAAAGGGTAAAGGAATTTTTTTTAAAAAACCCTGAAGATTTTGTCTTAGTGTACAATTTAAACTCCTAGGTGGAGGTATCTGTATCTTTTCCTAGTCCAATTTAATAGTGATAGATTAATACCAGTCTCTTCTCTAACTTAAAAAATTTGTCTCAAATAATTAATTTTTAAAAAATTGAAGAAAAGGAACTTGAAACAGATTGGGTATAACTCTTTTTTGTTTTTGTTTTTTTTTTTTTTTTTTGAGATAGGGTTTCTCTCTGTAATCCTGGCTATCCTGGAACGTGATCTAGACCACGTTAACCTAGAACTCACAGAGATCTACCTGTCTCTGCCTTTTAAGTGCTGGGATTAAAGGTGTGCATCACCACTACCGGTCCTCTTTATATTTTTTAAATACTTTTTTTTTAATTGCAGAAAAGAAAGTCACTGTTATTTAGAAAAGAAAATTTATATTCTAATTAATTGTTCTTTTTCTCCATAGTTCTGTTGCTGTGGGATGTTCATTATTTTAACAACTTTAAAAACTGTATTAGTAGAATATCACCCCTCTAGTTATGAAAACATCAGACAGGTAAACTGTTTATTCAGGATGGTATTTTATTCGATTTTATTTTACTTTCTTTGAGCCATGGTCAAAGTCACTTTAAAGTTTTATTAGACACTTTCTTGACGGATTTCACTTAGAGCAAAAGGTACTGGCCGTTTTTAATGTTTTGATTTTCCGTATCTCCTTATTGTGGAGTGTATACAATACACACACCTTTAATTCCAGCCCTCAGGAGGCAGAGACAGGCAGTGAGTTCCAGGACAGCCAGAACTACACGGAGAAACCAGGATTCACAAAACAAGCAAAAGAAAACAGAATAAAAAATGACTTTTTTTTTTTTTTTTTTTTTTTTGGATCTGAGCATCTGGGAACATTTGATCAAAACTTGTAGGCCTGTCTTATTAGAGAAATACACACACACAGACAATGGCATGACATTTTTATCTTCTTTCCCTTTGGAACAGAGATGACTGAAATTAGATTATTAAAATTTGGAAGACAGGATTTTAGAGATTGGAGTTGCAGTTCTTACAAGTGTAAGAGTTGTCTTTAGTGGAGTTACCCTGTGGGCCTCTAGCTTTCTTGGAAGAATGGCTCCAAGCCTGACTGTTTTCTCTAGTTTTTCTTAGGGCCCGTCCTGTTTTTGTAAGTAAATACCCTACATGCACGGCCTCCTTGGCACAATGCTGCCAGCTTTCTGCTGGGTTGCTTTGCCCCAGTAGGTTTTGTCACTTAGGCTCAAATTCTTAATTTAGCAGAGGCAGGTGGAAAATTCTAGGCTTGAATGCAGATGTTCCAGTGTCTGATTTAAGCTTAGTTGCTTGTCCTGGTTCTTTTTAAACACCTCCCCCTCTGCCCAGCCTCGCTTTCCTCATCTCAAGGACCCAGTAAAGATGAGCATACTGATACTGAAGTACAGGAAAGTGGTAACGGGCGATCACCCCAGATTAGTTTTACATATTTGGGCTGTCATTGTGTTGTTTATGAACACTCTTTAAATTATCCGGTGTCTCTGGTACCTGGGGTCAAGCGTAGGTTTACCTGTGTTCGTAGTATTTGTCACAGCCACTACATCCATAGCTGTGTAACACACCACTGTAGTTATTCTCCCCTCCGGAAGCCTGGAAGATAAGAAAAATCTAAAGCTCCAGCAGCTTATTTATGCCTTGAATATTTCAGTATGGAATATAAATATATTGCTCATGAGCATGGAAGGAAAGCTTAAAATGTTTTTTCCTTGAAAAGATAAATACTGCAAAAAGATGAAATGTTTTCATTAGAATTTAGCCAGCTGATATTCTATGAATTTATATTTCAAAATTTAAATTTCCCATCTTTCAGTGAGAAATCAGATAGTTAACCGAGCATTTTTATTAAAATAATCAGTGAATTTTTTTTCCTGGTTTGAACTTAACCTGCTTTGTTACTGTGGCTCTGTTTTCTACATCACAAAGTGGAATTTACGGGGTGCATTTGCCCTATTTCTTTTGGTTCCTGGCCCCACCCAAGTGACAAGCCATTGATGGATGCTCTGCTAAGTAAGTTATTGGAAATCGCTCACTAACTGTGTTTTTAAAGGATGTTTAAAACTTTTTTTTATTCTTTGGGCATCATTTATATATATCAGAAGTATAAGAGGTATTTCGCAAAGCAAATAAATCACAGTGCATTCGAAAATAAAGTCATCAAATTGGGTAAGATAGGGAAAATATTCCTGGAACCGATCACACTTTGTCGTGTTTCCTTCAAGCTACTTTCAAAATAGAAAGTGTGACTTTTCTGTTTCACTGGCGGCTTCACTGTTGGGGCCCCTGGTGAAACAGTGTGGGAGGGTCACCTACTTTTGTTGTAGAGCAGACCAGAAGGTATAGCATGCTTAATTCCTTAGAGACGAACACATTTCATCATCCGTGGAAGGTACATTCCATATGAATTGACTCAACCTGCTTTGCTTTCTTCTCTTGTTGGCTTTCTTTCTTTCTCTCTCTCTCCTTTCTTTCTATTTGTTTAATTTATTTATTTATTTGCTTAGAATCTGGGTGTTCTTTTAGGCCTGTGATTGTTATGAAGGACCCCATCAACTGCTCCCGAATCCCAGGTCGTCAGGATTTTTTTTGACTTCCTACCATCCCTTCCAAAGTGTGAAACGGACCTGAACCAGCCACACCTGTTCTCTGCTCTTTGACCCTTGTGTATTAGCACCTGTCCCTTATGTATACATTTGAGCCTTGTACTAGTTTTCCTTTGAACTCCTAAATATCAGTCAGCGTCAGGTGACACTTATTATTTGTTCCTTTATTGTCTTCTCCTGCTCGTACGTTTTCATCATCTCTGATGGGCATTCCTACATTTTAGTCATTGCAGAATATCTTCTGTGACTAAAGGCATCTTTGCTGTGACAGAGAGAAGCGCGTGTGATTGCTTGTTCCTTGCAGTGGCTCACAGGCAGGTATGACCTGCAGCAATTTAATTTTGCCTGAATATTTTTTGTATTTTTATTTTTGTTTTTTGAGACAGGGTTTCTCTGTGTATTCCTGGCTGTGCTGGAACTCCCGTTTTGTAGAGCAGGCTGGTCTTGGTCTCAGAGACCTGCTCCTGCCTCTGCCCCATGAGTGCTGTGACTAAAGGCCTGCAACACCGCTGCCCCACTATTTTATTTTTTAAATAAGATCTCAAGTATGCCAGGCAGGCGTCAAACTTTCTGGGTAGCCTAGGATGACCTTGAGCATCTAGGTCCTCCCGCCTTCACTTCGGAAATGGTGGGATTGTAGTTTTTATGGTGCTGCGGATCCAGCCCCAGGGGATGTACATGCTGGAGAGACGTTGCCAACTGAGTTGCATCCCCAGGCCATGAACTGTAAAACTTAGGAGTCATCATCATCATATCATTGTCATCATCGTCATTGTCATTATTATTATTTGAGCTTGGAAATATATGCAGACTCATAAGCCATACTTATTGCCTCATGGAAAATTGAAGGGACCCAGTACAAGGGCCCACAGCTGTCAGCTCTGCCTGGAAGATTACACATGATTCTGTTGATTTGGGGGTACATCACTGTCTGCTCTCTGCAGATGTTCGGGGTTGCGACTGACACTCCAGCTCCCAGAGCCATTGGATTTAGGAAAGTTGACTCACATATAAAGATTTTCAGTTCTTTCGAGTTATTTTTTTGTGTATGTTTGAAAATAATCTTTGAATTCTACTAGATTCATTACACATTTAAATCTTACCTATTTCTTCAGTTAGAGAAATCCTGTTTTAGTCTCTCTTGCTAGCCTTTGGTTGAAAAGCAGCTTCTCTTTTAGTAGGTGTGTTTCTTTGTCACAGTTTCCTTCTTTCCTCCAGTGCTTTTAGAACTTGGAACCCTCTTGCCTGATGCTCGCCTCTCTCTATTTTTAAAGATACTTTGGGGTCAGCAAAAGATTCCTGGTGTTGGGAAAACTAATAGGCTGTTATGAGCCATTTAAAAGAGGCTCCTGGCCTCCTGCTAGTCTCGTTGCTGATGGTGTCAGCTTAGAAAAGACATTCTCGTCTCAGATGGCTTCAAAAAGAGCTGATTGGACAGGCTACCAGGTGTGCGGTTTATATGTGTTCCTCTCCCTTCCTCCCCTGATTCTTTCAGCCTTCGGCCCTTTCTCCCTCCTCTTTAGAAACAGCAGGGCACCTTTAGTGCGCTCTCTCCCATGTGTGCAGTAGAGCAAGCTGATGTGCCAGCAGAAGTAGGAAGAGGCACCACATGTCATGTTTGGGCCAATGCTGTAATTTTATTTTACAATAAAGGAGGTGGATATTATTAATCTACTCCTGAGCATAATAGCACGATTTGAATAGCAGAGAGCAACTTTGGTGTGTGTTAATGTCTAGTGAGATGAATGCAGATGGATGCTAAGTAGGTAGAAAATGTCAGTGTCGAGCCTTCCTCTCGGCGACTTTAAGCACTTATATTTCTAGTTAACTTTTTGTTCAGCCTGGCAAACAGATATGAAGACTTATTCTATGAAGCCGGCATTAATGCAGCTCCTGAGGATGAACAATGCCCACAAAGCCGTGCTCTCCTGGCAGCCACTTGAGCTAGGCCAGTTATAATGATGAATCAGAATGTGTCCCTGTGTTGAACATCTTAGGAAAACTCTCCAGCGTAATAGGAGCTTAATGCTGGCAGTTTTAAAAATTGGCACAGCCTACATGGCCCATCTAATTTTTTTGATGTTATTTTGAGTGTGAACAAAAGTGTATCTTTATTTTCAAAATGACCTTTGCATTAATTCTATTATTTTTCATATAGTATGTATACACTCACATATGAGAGGCATTTAAGTCTCAGTTAGCCATATTCCATGATGACCTGATTCCAGAGATGAAAATATTGGTTGTGCTTGATCTAGTCTACAGTGTATAGTTTGAGATGCCTGCAGGGCATCTTGGCCACTAGGTGCTGGTGAAGAATTGAGAATAGGCTTAACACCTCTTTTTCCCAGAGAAAAACAAAAACCACAGAGGGTGTTTTATCTCTTCAAAGGAAGGTTGGGAGTGACTGTCGCTGCAGTAAAATGACTTGGAGTTGGTGGTTAACTTGCACTCTGTACCTTTACAAAGTGCATCTGAAGTTCGTGTCTTTGTTTTTGTATCTGTAGAATACTCAGATGCCAGGAAGGTTGTGTAATATTTTGTACCATCACATTACCAAGAGCTTAGATACTGAGAGCTTTGCAGAAACTCATACAGTGTTCCTTAAGCTCATACAGTGTTGCTTAAGGAGAATAGATAGAAAATGCTAATTAATAGTAAAAGCCACAATTATTTCCTAGGCCCCTGGATTATAGAGTAGGAACCGAGTGTTTGAGAAATTGGGAGAAAGGATTTATCTTTGTGTTCTGGGCATCAGTAAACAGGTCAGATTCTTGCACACTTCTCTGGGGACAGAAGTATGGCTTTTCCCAGTCAGTTTAGTTTATGTATTTACTGATTTTGGCCCCCCTTTCTTCCTCTTTTCCTATGTTTTTGTTCCTTTTGATTCTCTCTTGTGGTATGTGTAAATGTTTCTGATTTGCCAAGTATCCTGTCATAGGTGAAAAAATATTTGTGCAAGACCTGCCACCTTTTAAGTTGTGGCTGCAGAGAGATGCTGAGAATGTCTGATCCTGCTGTTAGCTCAGAAGAATGAGTCCAAAGCCCAATCTTTCTCCAGTTTCAGTAGCATTATGTACCAAAACTTCCTTTGGTAAATAAGCTTATTTTTCTTCTTTGTAAATAAAACTGGTTCCTTTCTCTCAAAGTGTGTGTGTCCATGCGTGTGTATGTGTAACACAGCATTAGTGTAAGCCGCAGGACGACTTCGTGGAGTCCAGTCTCCTTTCCACTGTTACATGGGTTTTCCAGATGGAGTTCAAGTCACCGGGCTTGCATCATTAGGTGGCTGGTTCCTCTGCTCGAGGCGCTGAGCCAGCGCACTGACCCACACTTGTTTTTCTAAAACTTTCCTAAAGCTTGCATTTCTTTGATTCTTTTTTTAAGGCCTTTAGTTTCAAGGTCAAGAGACAAACAATAGGTTAATTGCTCACCTGTTTTGTGGAGGAGGGATTTGCAGGTCCTTAAGTCTTCCTCAGGCTCCATCTTCTAGGAGAAAGTGTCCTTGGGTCAGCTGCCTGTAGCCACCAGGTGTCATTGCTTGGCGTCCTCCAGTCTGCATATGTGGCCTTTCTGTAGTAATAGCGTTTATATATATGCATATTTCATTCCGAAAGCTGGTTGAGCAGCCCGTATATAGATCACCTTGGTTTGCTGGGAAGGTTCATTCCCTCGGTTGGAGCTGGCTTTTGAGGGAATGCTGTGTATTCTTGCTTCTTGTTTTCTGGCACCCTCATTTGAATTTGCTTGACTTATAAACACTGTTTTGTGAACAATAGAGGGGCGTTCAACTTCACAAACAACATAGTTTTTAGGGTCTGGAGACAGCAAAGATACCTGCTTTGTTTTTTTGCCTTATAGGATTACTTTGCGGCCTGCCTCTTAGAGAGCAGAGAACACTTAGTCGAATTGTCAGTGTGCTGAGAGATGGGCCGTAGATGACTTTTCCTGAATGCTCCATGACTCTTATTAAGATAGAGCACCTGCCATAGCTCAGAAGCCAAGCCTGTGGCTAGTATGTAGAGGGTCCCCAGTCCAGTCACCAGCACAGGAACAAGAGAAACAAAATTACTTATTCTAGATTAAAGAGAGAGAGAGAGAGAGAGAGAGAGAGAGAGAGAGAGAGAACACTCTGCAATCAGCCATTAAAAGGTAGTAAACCATTGAAAGTGTTGGGGTCTGGAATGAGGAAATGCTTGCATCCAGGCAGTGTTGACATGGTGGGGTGGAGCCTTGTCACTGCTCCCTGGGCCCTCACTTTATAAGTGACAAGTGTGAGACCCTAAGAAAGCAGTCAGTGCAGGAGCCAGGAAGGAAGGCTCCCACTGACTTCCACATTCTGTGCCTTTTCCTCTCCCTGCCTCCAGTGAAGTTGCTCTCCCTCTGGTTTTCCTGCTGGCTCTGGTGCCTCAGGCCAGTATCATCTGCAGGCAGCTTTAAAGCCTGGAGACTGTTCACTTCTGCTGGGAGGGATGTGATAAAATGGGTCACCCAGCAGCAGTTGGATCTCGTCTTCATCCTAATTGCTTGGTTCTTCAGTGTTGGGGCCAGCTGCACCAAGCGTATGTTTTTGTGAAGTATCATTCTGGTCTCTGAAGGAGAATGACCACAACTTGTACCTTCGGGCCAGGATTCTACCCGGGATCATGTTAGGTCTGAGACTAGGTGACTGCTGGAAGCCATTCCTTCGCAGGCTGCTCTCTTCCTGGTACCAGCTGGCAATCCTGACTTGCAGAATTACTTTTTGGAACTGTATGAAATAAGGATATGGCTTGTTTTCTATAAGTGAGGGAGTGAAGACATCATCTGCAGACTTATTTTTGGATGCTGTTAAGATCAAGAAAGAAGATTGAGATACTGTATGTTGTATTCCCAATGAGAGCATGTTCCTCTAACCCCTGGTCCTTGGAGTACAGATTCTGTGGGGCCTGGTCTTTTTAAGCCTGCTACTTTTGTGAAACAAATGTGTTCTAAATATGGTGGGCTTTTAAAAATATCACTGTTTTGATTTTAAGAAATAGAACAATAAATCAGGCTGGGTGTTCAATAAGATACAGGATGTCCAAACACAAACCAAGAAAAACATCCCTGAGGTAAGAGACTCCTTGATTCTCTTTCCAAGAAGTAACAAGGTCACCTCAGCATCTATTCCACTTCAGGGGCAGAGACACTGGTGATGGGGAATGGAAAAAAAAAATGCAGATTCCACAATCTGTTTTCACGCCTTTGTATGTATATCATAGAAGTTCACAATACATTTTCCAAACTTGAGTAAACTCCAAGTTAATAATGCAGATAATATAGAAACAAAGATGATCCAATTCTTGAGTCTTATATCAAAAATGTTTCCATTGGATTTGTATAAGAATTTGATTCCCTTTAGGAGAATTTTAACACAAGCATTACTTTTATTGATGTAGTTTTACATCATTTTTGAATGTCAAAAATGTCCATTAATTTGATTTTACATCCCCCAAAGCTGTGAAGCTTTTAGTTCATGTTTAGAATTGGGAAACTGAAGTAGATGCATGCTGACATGCTTTTTGATTTTCTAGTTCGGTGTATACTTTATTAGAACATACCTGTTATTTCATTTAGAATATATACCTTCTAGAATATACCTGTTACCTGTGTGTGCTATGTGTAAACTAGTATAACCCTAAATAAATAAGGTCATCAGATTAAACAGAGTGACATAAATTGGCATAAAATTGGTCCGACAGGCAGTGTATGAAGGCACAGTGGAGCAGAGCCAGAAGATGGGGTCCTGCTTAGGATGCTTGACACTGCTCAGCAATAACTTAGAACAGCACAAGATGAAGCAGAAGTTAAAACAGTTGTTGAGAATGTAAAGATGGGTGGGGTTTCTTTCTATGTTACAGGACATGGCAGCTTTACTTCCTTTCTCTTTATCTCTCTGTGGGGGATTAGCGTAGACTACCACAGATTTTATTAAGAAAAAAAATCTGTTTCCATTTTTTCTTGTTTTATTTTTTAGACAAGTCTCTCTATGTGGCCCTTGACTGCCCTGCAACTCACTCATGTAGATCAGGACAGCCTTGAACTCACAGAGAGCCTCCTACCTCTGCCTCTGCCTTCTGACTGCTGGGATTAAAGGCTGATCAACTAACTACACCTAGTTGCCATCCTCAAGGAAGCGTTTATCTGGTATATTTTTTAGCTTTCTGTCACTATGATAAAGTGGCCAAGGCCATTGAAAGAAGACCCTGAAACCAGCAGAAGAGAGACATGTCACCTGTGACCTAAGGGTCCCCCAAGGTCTCACGTCTAAGGGCCAACCTCTTAGCTGCACTTCCTGAAGAAGCAAGTCTTTAATGCATAGCCACCTTGGGCTCTCATCCAAGCCCCAACAGCCAGCCGTTCTTTGTGTTCCACATGCTTAGTATTTACTATTGGTTTAAAGAACGAGGCAGATTGACTGACTCTTTTATATAGCTTGTGAACATTTGAAATAATATCCACTATGCCTTTTGGGCAAATAAAGATTTTACTGGTAGCTTTTAAAACTTTTTATTCTAGACAGAACTTTAAAAAAAAATTCTTTTCTCTTGAGTTGGCAAGGTGGCTCAGCAGGTAAAGGTATTTGCCATCAAGTCTGATGCCTTGAATTCCATTGCTAGGGCCACATACAAGAGTTTGTTTATGCACATCCACATAGAAAATAAATTTAAAAATTTCCTTCAGGGCTCTATTTTGTTTTTTTTTAATTTTATGGTTTTCTTTTGGCTTCATGACTTTTAAGATTTTTCGGCTTTCTTTTTGGTTGATCATCCTTTTATTGTTCCAATGTTGTTTTGCTTTGCATTAGTTTAAAAATGATTACATTACTATTTTGTATGTATCAAGTCTTTTGTTTTCTGTGTAAAGGTAATCTGTGTAGTAAACACTTGTATTTGTATGGTGTGCTGTCTGCCAGGTTTAGTTCTGAGCAGGTCTCAGATGACATAGATAGAACTCAGGATTTATTCCAAAGGACATATATGTAAAAAGACCTCTAATGTATTATTTATAATTATGATTTGTGTTGTGAATGAAAAGAGCATGTGGGGCTCCACCTGCTAGGTGGTACTCAGGGAAGGTCATCCATTTGTTGACTTTTTTCTCCCCTGATAGCTATGATCTTCTGGCTGTACACAAAGGCAGGCTTTTAGCTGAACATTTTCTGTGTAGTAGGGTTTCAGGGCTGATAAAGGCCCTATAATTTTTATTTGTTTGGTAAACTGGTGAACTTTGAAGCCTAGGTCTGATCTTTAACACCATGTTTGTGTATCTGCTGTAGTCAGACTTTGAAATCTTTAACAGCGAAGGTAGACTTTTCAGTATCCCTTTAAAGCCAGCATAACTAGGCAGCATTTGCTCTGAACTCTACAGTGAATGGCAAACCTAGCAGGCAGACCTGTGCTCCTGTACCAATCTTGCCTTTACACATGGCTTTGAAAATCAACTGTGTCTGATTTTGAAGTAAAATAAATGCTTTTTGTTGTTGTTTTCTTCTTTTGAGATAGAGTCTCATATGTAACCCTGGCTGGCTTAGAACTTCCTATGTAGACCAGATGTGCTTCAAACTCACAAGAGATTTGCCTGCCTCTGCTTTAGGAGTACTGGGAGTAAAAGCATGTGTCACCATCACGTGTGGCTGCAGCTCTACCTGTGCAGCTGCTTTTTGTTGTTTTTGTGATTTTTTTTATTTTTTATTTTTTGAGACAGGGTTGCTTTGTGTGGCTTTAGCTAGCTTGGAATTAGCTCTGTAAACAAGCTTGACCTTGAACTCACAGAGACCCTCCTGTCTCTACCTCCTGAGTGCTGGGGCTAAAGGCATATATATGTACCACTGCTTTTTAATGGTTTGCTTGTTCAGAATATTGGTACAGGCAGTAGAATGTAAGTATGTCTGTTGCTATTTTTGCTTAGTTTAAAGGACTTACCAAATAATCCAAAATTTTAATTACCATTGATGGAAAGGTTGACTTATGAAAAACCTTTTTACAATCCCTGTCTTTGCCAGATTTTACTTAGAAAGCCACTTTATGTCTTTAAAATATCGTGCCCCTGTGCATGCCGCCATAATCCCTGTGAGTTTACTGTGCTTCAGTCCTTGTTTCCTTGGTGTCTTCATCTCCACTATTATGATCTTTCCGCCTCCTGTTCCTAAGGTCTGGACCAGATGAGGTTCTGGTGCTGAGAAGGGAAATAGATATAACCCCCATCTCTAACCCAGAAACTATCTCCAGTTGGTAATATCTCACAAAGAAAAAATTAGTTTTCTCCAATGAAGTCTCACTGAATATACAAACCAGACTAAGGACAGGCCCAAGCCTGCCAGTAGATGGCCAGCACAAAAGGAACTCAATAGTATTTTTGTCTCACAATGCTTTGTCTGGGCTTCCCCCCCCCCTTTTCCTCTTTGCAAATCTTTTGGTTCTATATTATCGTTTTTGATTATGTTTTATGGATTTTCTCTTTGTGAATGTGTGTGTCTCAGCATCTTGTATGTATTTCTTGTAACCTTGGTGTTCTTTTTTCTGCTTTATTTTGTCCTATTCTGGTTTGTTTTTGTTTTATCTTTTATTATTATTATGTGCCTACTTGTTTGCTAATGAGAGAGAAAGAAAGGGTGTAGATTTGGGTGGATGGGAAAGCAGAGAGGATCTGGGAGGAGTGTGGGAGGGGAAACTAATAAGAACATATTGTATGAAAAAATATGTTTTCAATAATAAAAAACATAAAGTACTGTGTCCCTCCCTGCATTTATTTAAGTTTAAAAGGGCTTACTGTATTAATTTCTAATTGTCTTTAAAACGATTCTTGTAGTGGAGAGGCCCAGGCAGTTTTGATTGTAGGAATCATATAAAACACACATACATTCTCTTGTCATGACCCCATGTTGGGGTTACATCTGTCAGGGGTCCCACATTGGGTGCCTTCTGTCAGAGTTCAGCCTCGATTGGTTCATATGGTCCAGGGCAGAGGCATGTGAATTAGAAATATTAGGCAAACAAAACAGACACACAAAAGAAATAGAGACAGAGAATAGAGTCAGGTGGGCAACCCAGTGAATACTGAATTCACCCACATTTATTTTCCATACTTTTATTTACCCCAATCTAAAAAGGGGGAGAAGGCAAAAGACTGCTTTACCATGATACAAAGAACAGAGCAATTGCATCTTCAATACCTGAAGCATTAAGTAACTATATCCTGAGTTAAGTATTCGATTGTTTAAGCAGGACATGCAAGAACTATATCTTAGTCTAAGCATCCAGTAGGCAGCTACTCCCTGGGTCAAATCTCCTGTCATGACTTTGAATCAGCAAGAATAAACCTGAACTCTCTGACCTTTGGCCGAGTTAGAATGGATCTGCATCATAGAGTCTGATATATTCCCACCTTTATAATTTATACGACGGATAACTATGCCTGGCTTATGCTGTCTTCTTCCACCTTGCAGACTTGCCTGTCATTGGTACATATATTCTATCATGCATGTCCTGTCTCTGGTTGCCTAGGGGGAAAAGATCTTACCAGTCATTGACTACTAGCCTCTCTTAATAAGGAAAGGGTTAAGGGAGAGTGTGTAGCTAGCCACTGCACCTCTGAGCCAACTTTCCATCAAAAGGGTTCACAAATAACAATATAATCATAAGCAAGCAGATAATGTTTTGCAATACACCTGCTTCTATGGCCACCGTATCTTCTAATAAAGGAATAGAGGATGACCAAGATGGGATGGCCTATTTAAATTGATCTAGGATGGTCTTATTAAACATATCAAATATAAGGACTCATTGGCATCATGTCATTTTTCTCAGATGATTTCTAACCTTTTTCTAACCAGTAACATCTCCACAGTGAACCAAAGTAGTTAGAAAGATTAACAGGTCAATACCATAATTGTATGAAAATTAACAGTAAACACAATTTATCAAAGTACAATTCTTACAACTGTTTATTGGAGCCCATAGATGTGGTTCCATTCCACATTGACTAGAGGTCAGAGAATGATGGAGGAGGGTCATCTGTCTATGTGTTACTTTCATTGGTTAATAAAGAAACTGCCTTGGCCCTTTGATAGGACAGAATATTAGGTAGGCGGAGTAAACAGAACAGGATGCTGGGTAGAAGGCAGTGAGGCAGACGCCATGATGCTTAGACTCAAGATGGATGTAGGCTAGAATCTTCCTGGTAAGCCACCACCTTGTGATGCTACACAGATTACTAGAAATGGGTTAATCAAGATATGAGAATTAGCCAATAAGAGGCTAGAACTAATGGGCCAGGCAGTGTTTAAAAGAATACAGTTTCGCCAGGCGGTGGTGGCACACGCCTTTAATCCCAGCACTAGGGAGGCAGAGGCAAGCGGATCTCTGTGAGTTCGAGACCATCCTGGTCTACAAGAGCTAGTTCCAGGACAGGCTCCAAACCACAGAGAAACCCTGTCTCGAAAAACCAAAAAAAAAAAAAAAAAAAAATACAGTTTCCATGTAATTATTTCGGGGCATAAGCTAGCCAGGGGGCCAGGAGCCGAGTGGCAGGAACGTAGCCCGCTGGTCCTTCTACAAGAGAATTCAAGCTTACTCTTGCTGTTTCAAGCTTATGACAGGAGGTAGGACCCAGGGAGTGGCTGCCTATGGGATGCTTTACCTGAGGTGTGGTCACTGCAAGTCCTGTATAAACAACAGAATACTTAACGCAGGATATAGTTACTTGATGTTCCAGGTATTGGAGACCTGGGATTGCTGTTTGTTCTGTTTGTATCGTGGTAAAGAAGTCTTGCCTTCTTCCCCGCTTTTGGTTTGGGGTATATAAATATGTGGAAAATAAATGTGGGTAAATTTAGTATTCACTGAATTGCCTTCCCGACTTTATTCTGTGTCTTTGTCTATTTCTTTTATTATGTCTGTTTTGTCTGCCAATATTTCTGAGCCACATGCCCCTACCTTGGAATGTATGAACCCATCGATGGTGAACCCCAACATTCTTATTCTCTCTCCCTTCTCTTTCTCTCCCCCGTCAGTGTATGTGTGTTGGATATTGAATCCAGGGCTCATACATTTTAAGGACATTCTTTACCACTCACTCACAGTCCCAGAAGCACATTTACCTTAAAACGACTAGATTAACGTTTGTCCACTTCATGAATCTTAAAGGGTTATGTATGTTTGTAGGAGATTTTCTGATCATTCAGAAATGACAAAGGAGTAGGACCAGGCATTTCCTCCTGACTTTCTTTATCCCGAGAGATTAGGAGTAAGCAGTATAGCAAGTGTATAGCATGATATCTTAAAGTGGTTTTCTGGTCTGCTTATTATAGCATTATATTTACCTGAAACGCTTTTAGTTTCCTTGGAGAAGTTAAAAATCAGTTTCTTTTGTTTTAAATATTACCTGTTTCTTTGGGAAGAAGATAAAAACTTTGAATTTCTTTAGTATATGCTGTCTGTGTTTGATATAACATGGATATGACATTCTTCTAGTTGGCTCTTACTTCATCATAGCTTTTCCATTTCAGGCTTGTTTTCCTTAGGTGTGCAGAAAGAAGCTGTTGAAATTGTGCACACTGACCAGTATTTTGCTGTGGTTTTTAGAGATGGGAATGATTTGTTGTTCTGATTGTGGCCTGAGAGGCAGAGGTGGGAACTGGGGAGTCCGTGAGGAAGTGTCTTGGGCAGCAAGCTTTAGTTGCAGCTTTAGTTGCCTTGGATTTCTGTACTGACTAAATTGGTTTGAATTTATAGGACACTTCTCACATCCTGGGCAGCCACTTCACCAGTATTGAAAGTTTTACCAATAATTCTGCCTTATACCTATTTAATTCCCCTTTTGGTGCTGAGGATTGAACCTGTGGCTTTGCTCATGCTAGACAAGTAGACAAGTGCTCCACCTCTGAGCCACATCCCCATCTCTTTGCTGTTAACCTTTCTCTTTGGAGATAAAGTCTTATCCAGTTATCTAGGCTAGGTAGCTCAGGCTGACCTTTCGCTTGGAGTCTGAGCTTCTTGTCTCGGCTCCTGAAATAACTGGGTTTCTGGAGGTTGACAGGTTCCTACATCCCAGGGTAGGATGTGCGGGTTAGAAATATTAGGAGGAGGAACAGAGATGTGAGAGACATAAAAACAGAAACACAGAACAGCACCAGGAGGGAAACTTAGTGAATACTGAATACCGAATCTGCCCGTGTTTATTGTGTTTATTTTCCACATGCTTATTATATACTTCACTCTAAAAGTGGAGGGGGGAGCAACAGACTTCACTAACATGATATAAGCAATAGACCAGGTATCCTTCTGGCAGCCTTGCCCTGGAACCTCCTGCAAATCTCCTTTGAAGGAGCAAGAATAGACTTGAATTCTCTGACTTTTGGTGAAAGTGGAGAGGATCCACCTCTATACTCAAAATACTAATTAATCACATTCTAGGTCGGGATCGCTAGTCTGTAGCCACACCCACTAACAGCTTTGAGAGAGCAAGAATAAGCTCAAACTCTCTGACCATTAGTCAAGGTGGAACAGGACTCACATTTGTGGGCCCTGGCAGGATTCTGGTTCTGTACCATTAAGCCTTGCCCAGTCTCGTTTTTTGGACATAAAACCTATTATACTTAAGAAATACTGTTATTTTATTTTATGTGTATGGGTGTTTTGCCTGCATGTACATTTGTCTGTACTTCGCGTATGCAGTGTCTGCAGAGGCCAGAAGAGGCTAGATCTGGAAGTGGAGTTACAGACTCTTAGCAGCTACCATGTAGGTGCTGTGAATTAAATCCAGGTCCTCTGGGTGAGCAGCTAGGGCTCTTAACATCTGAGTTACCTCCAGCCCCAGATCCTGTTTCTTAAATAAATAAATTAAAGCTGTAAAGTTACATAAAGGTAAATATGTCATGTAATTTTAAAACCTGGCATATTTGACCTTATTATTCTGTTTATTGTAAAGCTGGCATTACAATATACATATTTGATTAATTACAGTTAATAAAGTCCTTGATATTTAAACTACTGAGCATTTCTATATTTTCAAGGAATATCATTTGTTACCATATGATAATAATTAAATGCTAGTTTCTGTGTAGGCTAATATTTTAAGATGACTTTTGCGTTGGCAGCATTGTTCGTCTCCTCCATCCCTGGGAATCATTGTAGTCTCCACTTGTAGTCTCCTAGCTAGCGTTAACAATTTACCTTGACCCACCAGGGAGAGAGCTCATGTGATGCTTCTGCGCGAGCTTCAGAACTTTGCCCTTTTTTCGTGAATCCATGACTGGCTTATCCAGCTTCCAACTATGCTATATTAAAAAAGATCAGCTGCTCCAAGGGTTGGACCGGAGAGGCTGTGTTTGGCAGGAATATGGAGCAGGCTCCAGGGATGACCCCTAGGCCAATCATTTAATACAGCCCTGTGAACCTCTCTGGCTGTCGGAAGAAGGGCTGTTTTCTGAACAGCACTGAGTCTGCATGGAGTCAGGGTCTGAGGTGGCGGGCCAGGCTTCATTGTGGTGTACACTCAGGCACACACATGTGCACAGACACTGTCCACATAGCAGCAGCACCATCTGGTATGTTGTACGACTGCCCTGTCATAGAACAGTGTGTTTCTGAAGCAGTTCGTTTTAGAGCTGTAATCTGTTACATGGGTAGCCCTGCCTCAGATACCTCTGGTATGTTGGCAGTTTATCAGCTGCAGGGTTGTGATCTTGTCACTTCCTGTTAATGAAGGCTTTTATTTAGCTTAGCAAATCGTATCTCCTGTTAACATCCACGCTCGCAAACTGCAAACTTGAACAAGATGTTTGTGACTTTCTATTAATTAGTAGCCACCAGGGCGTTTTGGCCCTTGCTTGTAGAGATTTAGCTAGATTTTTTTTCTTTTCATACATGGTTTGTCTTAAACCCAGGAAGTCTCTGTATGCCCAGAAAACTTTTTTTTTAACAGAACAATTTTCTAATTGTTTTTTTAAGTTTTCCAATTATGTGATCATCTCCTGTCTCATTTTAATTTCTGTTATAAAATTCCAAGTGGAAATTTTGTCATTTTTCTCAGAGCCTTGACTTCATAGGGCAGCAGTTCAACTTTCTTAGCATTTGTTTACTCCCCTCCTGGGGAAGCCCAGAAGAATACTCAGTCTGTCTTCATACTTACCATGGGAGAGAGATTGTCACAGCTAGCTGGACTACACCCACAATGTTGACCGCTTTACACCTTGACAACTGATGCTGAGTGTCTCATGTTGCCTAATGACTTAGGAATAGCCAGTGTGGCTTCAGGGATGCTTCTGTATACTGCCCTTCCTTATTCAGAACTCCCTTTCCTTGGTCTTCTTACATGACTTCATTTTTCAAAATGTGGGTTGATGCTTGAGAAGATTGTTTATTGATACATTTTTTTATGTTTTGGTAGCAGTATCTATAATTTAAAAATGCACCAAGCTGGGTGTGATGCCTTCAGTCCCACCACTCCAAGGCTGATCCTGGTGAATCGCCCTTAGTTTGAGGCCTTTCTAGTGAGTTTCCAGGGCTAGAAAGTGAGACCCTGTCTCAAAAAACAAAACAAAACAAAAAACAACAACAGAGATGTAAACAAAGAAACAACAGCAAAAAGAAAAAACCCTCCAAACAAAACAACAGCAAAAAGCATCATTATTGACTGATACAATGATAGCTTATTTGTATATTTTTATTCTTTTGTATAAGATATTTTTATCATGAGAATTGTTAGGGATAGCAAAACACAGTTTTAGAGCTGAGTTAATTAGGACTTATCTTTGTTGTATTCTGAGGTAATATTGTAAAAATCAGGGGTTCAGGCTTTGAGGAAGATCAATGTCTGCATGTTCAAGTGTTTTTTTCTGATGTATGCTTATTTGTTCAAATTGTTCCAAAAACTCTTATCTCAGGTACTGGTTAGAAGAGTTATAGAGTTAAATTCTTTTATTTAATTTTGTAATTGGGTATTTTGTATCAAATACATATTCCTTAATGGATAAAATGGAATCGTTAATTATTTCAGAAGGTGATTTTCCTTGTCTTATTCAGGGCAGTCAACCGATCATTGACTTTTGTTTTCCCCCGTGTTTAGACTCGATTAGTGCTCAGTGCAGTTTGTCAACCTGGTGTTGGTCCAGGTTTAGAAGTGCAGAAGAAGTAGAGTGTGGATGTTGCTGAGTCTAGACAGGGAGTGGTGATGGGCGGGACTTTAAAGATAGCTACTAAAATAGTTGGGAAAAGGCTCTTGAGAACTGGCGGATGGGAGTGGTGCTTCTGGGAGGCATACTTATGTAAATGGAGTTTTATTTCATTGTAAAGATTAAGCATACTTAAACATTTGATTTTTTTAAAAAAACGTTCTTTTGGGATTTTATTTTTAGTCTTATGTATGTGAGTGTTTGCCTCAATGTGTCTGTGCACCTCATTGGTGTAGTGTCCAAGGAGGCCAGTAGAGGAAGTCAGATCCCCTTGGACTGAAGTTACAGACCTTTGTGTGAGCTATCTTGTAGGTGCTGAGAATCCCACCTGGTTCCTCGTGAAGAGCAGCCAATGCTGTTAATTATTGAGCCATCCATAGTGCTGATCCTTACTTTTTTTTTTTTTTTTTAAAGTCAGGATCTCACTGCAGTCCTAGCTGACCTGGCATGCACCACCACACACTTTTGATTCTTAGAAGGCCTTGTAATTCAGATAGATTTCTTGCTTGAGGGACCCACACTGGAGAGAGTTCTGTAGGATGGCTGGGGTGAGGAAAGCAGAAGAAAAGGGAATGTACTGGAAGTCTCTACACAGAATAGGAGTGGAAGATGACCGAGTGTGACCGTGGGATCCACCAAATGAGCATGAAGTGCTTAGCAGTTTGCATTTAGCAGAGACCCGCGCAACACCCTGGCATTTCCTGTAACCCGTGTTAGAGCATGAAACATTTGTGATGGTTTTTGTAATGTGTTTTGCTTTTCTTGATCAAAGAAGTTGATGTGATTAGGCTGGGTTTTACTTTTTATTTTTGCTTGTAAGTTAATTAGCTGCTCAGGAAAGCAACAGTTAGCAGTCTAAGGTTTATGTGTGTTAAAGGAATTCACAACGAAGTATTTGGCGACAAGTTAGGCAAAGATTGGCAAGCCATAGGCTCTTTTAATATACTTAATTTATGTAGGACCATTAGGGACCCTCTGCTTATGCAGGTTTTATTGGCAAATACTTACTATATTAGTAATTAAGAAGAGAAAGTTTAAAAAATACTTACCTAGTAAAAAATAAGTTCAGTAGGTATTGACAAAGATTTTTAAAATAAGGGAATATGTATATTTTTTCTTTCCTAAGACAAGTGATAAGGATAGCACAATTTTGCCTTTTTTAAACCCATTTAACTTTGAACTTACTAGAATTCAACTTTATCCTCCTCTGGCAGCAGACTGAGTGCCGAAGCAAAGGTCACACATCTAGAACCTTCAGGAAGCTCCGCTTCACATTTATGAGAGAAGACGACTTTGTTCTGTTTCCTGGATCTATTACAAATGACACAGGCAGACTGGGCACAGTAGTGTATATTTTAGTCCCAATGCCTGGGGAAAAATGACAGGCGGGCTGGGATCAGTGGTATACACCTTAGTCCCAACGCTTGGGAAGAAGAGGCGGCTGGATGATCTCTGCTGGGTTGGAGGTCAGCCAGGTCCATATAGTGAGACTGTCTTTCAAAAACTGCCACCACTACTAGTGCCTTTTCCCTCAAAACTCTATAAACTTGGGAACCCCAAGGAGGGGTTTCTGAACAGTATTTGGAACACGATTGGGTTAGACTAACGGCTTCTTGGAAGAAGTAAGGCCAGACTCACCTGACCCTACAAGTCATCTCTCCGAGGAGGAAGTTTAGGAATATGGCATGGGCTGGAGATGGAGCTGTGTGGAGTGCTTCCTGGGCATCCTCAGGGCTCCGTGTGGCTCCCCGGCAGGGCTGGGGTGTGTGTCAGCATGGAATTGGAGTGGTTGCAGGTGAGAGCACTGTGGTTTGGTTCTGCCACTGGCAGGTTTTACATTGGTCCAAATCTTAGGTATTACCTAAACATTGAGACTGTGGGCTAATCTTAAAGTGTGAACGTTCTGCGATTTATGCACATTCTTTATAGCGCTCTTAACACTTTCTTTCTATAAATACACACATGCCCACACATTGGCTTACACATACAAGGAGCACGTTGGAAGGTCACATGAGCTAAAAATGCACCTTGGAGTAGTTCACCTAAGCATTTTCTTTTTTCCTATATTGGTTTCATTGTCCTATTTTGTTTCTTAAATAGAAATTGACTAAATGGTACGTGGGTGTGTATAGAATCCGGATCTCCTTTGTTGGTTGTTGAGCAGGCCTGCACTTTGAAAAAAAAAGCCCCACTCACCCCCCATTAGTCATGGGATTAGGTGGGAAAGGAAGAGGGAAGTGAAGTGTCAGACATCAGAACTTTGTTGTCAGATAGATGCCAATTCCTGATTTTTGGGAGATGAAAATGTCCCCCGCAAATCTTTCTTTTAAAGCAGAGAGGGCTGGTGGCTAGGGATGCCCCGTCCTTGTTTCTCCGTCTGGGCTTCAATTTTTAAAGTTCTGATTGAATTAATTTCTTTCGCTTGTCACAAATGTACTGGTGTAGACATTTTCTGGATTTGAATTGGCTAACAGTCTACACATTGTGTTAAGTATTAACACCTTTATGTGTGGGAACCAGATCAGGAAGTATCAGTCACAGTAGCATCCAGAACTCCTAATAATGTTGATTTCTATTTTAAACTGAAGACTCTTAGTGAGGATACCTTTGCTAGGCAGGTGGGTGGCGGGGAGAATTACCCACAGCCCAGAGTTACAGATTGTTGGTTGTTTACCACCTTCAGAACTCTGAAGGCAAAGACAGATTTTTATAGTCAGATAGTTTCTTAATAATTATGGAATGCATGGCAGTAAAACTTTCTTCAAAATATGAAATTCACGATAACAAATATTCCTACTTGTATTTTTCCCTTATAGCTGTGAAAATGAAATCTTTAAACTGAAAACGTCTAAAACAAATGAGACATCTCTGAGTTGTTATTTTTTTAAAAAATATTAAATTTGAGATTATTTCCATGAGTGCTGTGTGTGTGTGTGCGTGTGTGTGTGTGTGTGTGTGATGTTTTTGCTATGATGTGTGGAGGTCAGAGGATGACTTTGTGGAGTCAGTTCTCTCCCTTCCTTCCTCACCCATCCACCGTTCACACATGGGTTCAGGATTGAACTCGGGCCTCCAGACTTGCATGGCAAATGCCTTTTACCTTTGGCCTCATCTTCCTTGACTCTATTTTACATTTCTTTTGTTTTGTGTATACGTATGCATATATATGCAGAAACCTGAGGTCAGTCTTAGCTGTGATTCCTGAGGAGCGGTTCCCCTTATCTTTTGAAACAAGGTGTCTAGCTGGACCCTGGCTCTCTGAGGAGGCTGGGCTGGCCAAGGAGCATCAGGGGTCCTCACCAGAGCTGGGACTACAGGTGTGTGCCACGACTGCCAGCTTTTTTCAGGGGTGCTGGGGATTAAACTCAGGTCCCCATACTTGTATTGCAAGCACTTTTCCACTGCGCCATCTCCCCAACAACCACTTCGGGATTTTATATTTAACACTTAAGGGGTTCCTGAGTTGTGTTTTAAAGGCAAAGAGCTGTTTTGAGAAATGAAGTCTGGAGAGCCGTTGAAGCTGCCCCATAGCTCTAAACGGAGAGGAGGAGAGACTGAAGGAAGGAGTTCCAGTGTTTAGGGTGGACTTGTAGTTCTCTATTGGGTCCTCTGTGAGGGTCATTGTTACTGAGTGTGCTTTTGGTAGGAAAAGGCCACATGCAGGGCTCTTCAGGAGAGCAGGAAGAGGGTGACAGTGCCTTCACGTGGCGCCTGTTTGATGAGCGACAGCAGGAGCACCTGAGATTTACAGACTGTTTTTATTGTCCTGGAAGGCACCATATTGAATAAAGATGGAAAGTCAGTATTTGAATAAAAATTTCAAACCTCCTATCCTTCCCCAAAGTAGATTTAGTTTTAAATGTTTAGTGTGAAATCTGACTTCTCTAACTTTTTAGAATTTTATTATTGCTGAGGATGAGTCCATACCAATAGTTCCTTCACTGAGATCAAACATTCTAAAGTAGTTGCTACCTCTGATACTGAAGCTGAGCGTTGGCAACAATGAATGATCCATGCCATTTGAAGGGTTTTTTCAAGTTTTCATTTTAACTGTAACTAAAGTAAACCAGAGACTTGTGGGTATGAGCATGGTGTCACACTTCCTATAATCCTCGTACTCTGGTGATACCAACAGGAAGGTTTTGAATTTGAGGCCAGTTTGGGCTATAGTGTGAGCCCTGGTGTCTCAGCCCTGCCAAGCCTGAGGGTCTATTGGGGTCATTACCTTGAAGATGAATAGGCTGTGTAGCAGCAGGCCTCCACCTGCAGATCGTGACCCCTCAGGGATCAAAGGACTCTTTCACAGGGGTCACATATCAGATATTTACATTGTGATTCATAACAGTAGCAAAATTACTGTTATGAAGTAGCAGTGAAAACTATTTTATGGTTGCGAATACAGGAGGAACTGTATTAAGGGCCACAGCATCAGGAAGATTGAGAACCACTGGGCAGAGACTCTCGGAGGTAGTGCTACCTTTCCCCATTCCTGAATTAGAACGTTCTAGAAGACTGAACATACAGTTCTTAAATGAGATTAGTTATATCAGGAGACATCATTAGCTTCAAGAACTTAATTTATGTAATATGTCTGCTTCTGCATCCACAGAGCCCTGGGACAATCACGTTTTAAAAGCAAGGACGTAGTTTCCACTTGCTAGGAGACGTCTCATAACTTTCGGGGAAGGAAAAAACAGGCTGAGAAAAATAACAAGGCTGAACTTTTTTCTTTTCAAGGGTAAGAGATGTTTCAGGGCTTTCTAATGGTTAATAGTTCTTCCACCCCGCAGCTGTGTGCATCTTGTTTGGTGTTTTATGCCTGTAAAGACTCTTGGTCTGGCCGGAAGGGACTTGGGTGTGGTAAGGCAATTTAAAGGCTCTCAAAGGCTGCACTAATTAGTGAGCCTCATCTCTTTCAAAGAAGAAGAGTGTTGGCTGCTGGGAGTAGTCAGCCTTCCTATTAAGGATCAGTGACTAAGAATTAATCTTATTTAGCTGCAAGTGGGGATAGATATTGTAATTAGATGTGAGAGGGGAGATGTGGTAATCAGACTTGAAAATACAGGCTGTGAAAATTCTTCCATGTCTCCTCACCCATGGGTGGAACTGCTTGCTATGTCGATGTGTACAGGATGCTTGGGCTCCAGGTGTGGTGTTGACTCCCATTGTTTTGGAGGGTACTCACTGCTTAGGGTGCTTTTCTCTCTGGCTGGAACCGGAAGATAACCCTCAGGGCTGCATTTTCAACTTAAGGATCTTACTTTGATGATAGAGCCTGAGGTGTTGATACACTCATCTTACTTTCTCATTTGGAAGGCGGCTGTGGGAGATCCCTCCCTCCATGCCTTTTGTTTCAGTGATGGATAGTTGTTTGGAGACCCAGGTTGAATATTATAATAAAAAAAAGTGCTGTGAATAAGATCACATTAGGTTTTGTTAGGCTCTGCTTGCTTAGGTTATGCCTGTCATAATTGGGTAATAATTAGCACTTTAGGAAGGCTATTATGATAAGGATTTATTAGTTTTTCTGCTCTTCACTTTATGTGACCACCACCTGGGAGAAAATTTTGTGCACTGATAAGGAAGAAAATGATCAAGTCTTGGATTAAGAATCTAATTGTTAAATCTTGATTAAATGACGCCTATTAGGTTGTAATTATATCTATCTATAAAAACGGGTGATATTAGATTTGATTGCCGGGTTTCCTAAAGCAGCATTTTAAGATAATGAATTTTAATTATATGTGTGCCTGGGAACCATTTTAAGCCATCGAGGGAGGAAAAATGGGCAAGGCTGAATGAGAAAGTGCTCATCTAGGTGGGTAGCTTTCAGCTTGTGGTTGGGGAAGGGTAGAAGCAGGAAAATGTGACTCCTCACCTTGCTTCCTACACAGGCCTTCCTTACAGAGACCCCTGTACCAACGGAATTCGCTTTATTCAAAATACCCCAGTGCCATTCACTTGCTGTCACTGCTATGGGGTGAAAGTGCTGGCGTCAGCATTATTTGAAGGCTTTTTCTTTGTGCCGGAGAATTTGAGAATGGAGTCAAAGTCTGTCCTAAATATTTTCATCCTAAGCAACCTGCCTGCATGCATCCCTCCCTTACAGATATTTTCCCGTGTGCAGATGAGCAGGTGCCTGCAGCATGGGGGCCTACATTACCGGTCTAAAGGTGCAGTCATGATGGAGCTAGAGCCAGGATGCATGAGTCCTGTGGAGTTCTGGTGCTGTACCAGCTTGGCACTTGTCTAGAATTTCCTCTGCCCCAGTACTGTAGTTTAATTGTAGATTAATTAGGACTATTGTGCTTTTGTAGCTTTGGGCACTAGACTTATGAGTTATCTCCTAAGACAAATACGACCTTGCAGTAATTACAGGAGACACAGGCTGCTTGCTCACCTTCCTTGCCTGAAGCTTTCAGCGGCTCCCTGTTGCCGGCAGAGCAATTTCAAGCACTTGCAGGCATTCACAGTTCCCCAATTTTTGATTAGACACAATAGTTTATGAACTAGCTAAATAATTTCCCTTTAGTAAGCCAATCTGTTTTTACCTCATGCTTTGTGATCAGTCTAGTTTTTCCTTGTGCCAGCCCTAACTTGTGATTTTTTTTTCCTGTCTTCTCTGTCTCTACCTCTTACTTTGTCATTATCAAGCTCTCCTTACTCATTTCAGTGCCCTGTTTTCATTTAGAATATTTTTTAAAATTATGATTGTGTGTGAGAGAGTCTTTGTGTACATGAGTTCAGTACTTGTGGAGGCCAGACGAGGGCATTGGATCCCCTAGGGCTGGAGGCATAGGTAGATGTGGGTGCTAGGAACTCAGGTTCTCTGGAAGACCAGCAATTGTTTTTAATACCTAAGCTATCCTTCCAGCCTCACATTTTAAATTCCCAGTAGTTTTTGAGGGTCATATAAGTGTGTGTTGTGTTTTGTAATCAATGACATTGCTGTGTGTGGTTGTGTTTATTTTACTGCTCCTAGTGAGCATACATTTATTTATGGGATGATTATGGCTTATGACCTAAGAAGTTTTAGAAAATCGTTGTTTTTGTTGTTTTTGCAAGACAGGATTTCTTTGTGTAACAGCGTTGGCCGTCCTAGAACTTGATTTGTAGACCAGACTGGCCTCAAACTCACAGAGGTCCCCTGCCTCCTCCTCCTGAGTGCTGGGAATACAGGCATGTGGTTTGGGACATCACCACCCGGCAAAAAATAGTTCTTTTATTAATTCTTTCTTGTTGCTATTTTTGGAAAACATTTATGATTTGTTTTTTCTAGCAAAGAGATTTAAGTTCACTTTTCGGCATTAAATGAAAAGTAGATTCCATTCTGGATTTTGGTTCATTTTTTGTTGAATATTCTTAGTCCTTTTGTTCCTATTGTTAGCTGCTCAGGACTTGCCTGGGCAGATGGAAGCTGTTGTACACATCAGAATATTGAAGGATAAAGTTGAGGGTAATTCAGTCCACTTCCACTTGGTTAAATTGGTACCATGTCCTATTTGTGGGTTGGAGTGGACATCAACCAGCTTTACAGACTTTTGTCCCTGTTCTCTTTTGTTATCACTAGCCACCTCTCCATTGACTTCATACCTTTGACCGTGTGGCAGATGCTGTTAAAGTAGATGTGAGATAAGTTAGCCAAAATTCATTTTTGAATCCCATGATCATGGGTACTGGGTTGGTCTGTTATGTACTCTATACTAAAGGCACAGGCATGTGTGCTGGACTCTCCCTTGTGTGCTTGGGATAGGACTCTGCTGTAGAGAGGCTCAGTTACAGGACTAAGATAAATAGCTTCTGTGTAGGTAACCAATTCTGTTGGTATTTATTCGATATTGTCAGTATCGGGGCACCCTGGGTCCCTTATGGCAAGTCACTGCCTGCCTGTAGTATTCACACATCTGTAAGCCACAGTGACTAAGCAGCAGAATCGTAATCTGGTAATTTTGTGGGTTTACCGTTAGAGTGTGAAGCTGCTTTTGCCTTTTGGCAGTACTTTGCTTTCATCAGGATGATCTCAGCTTTCATTAAGTTTTCATCTAATTGAAAAGATTGATTTTTGAGTAGGTGAGAGTCCTTTTATGTAATGTCTCAAAGGACGGAGTGTGGGTCAAATCACTCTTCAAATGGATGGTAATTGTGAGGAAGAGGCTTTTCAAATGGAGGTAGCAAGTTACCCAGAGCTTATTGGAACTAAGAGCTTTTATATGGAATAAGCATCCATGTTTGTAAATAGCAGGAACTGAAATACGCTAGTGAAAGCCCTGGGTGGAAGCATAGTTACTGATGGCCTTGAACAACGCTGTAATCTTGTGTTTAAGAGTAGAACGTAGGACATTTGTCATTTTGATGTTTGGCTTTTGGGTATCTCCTTCCTTCCTTAGCTGGGTTGATTTACTCTTCAGTTTTGGTGCCCTTTAAAATAAGGCGCGGTAGAGAATCTGAGAACTAAATAGGTACTTTGCTTTTGTGTGATACTCCAAAGTCTGGTGTGTGTTTGTGTGTGTGTGTGTGGGGGGCATGTTGAAATGAAGGAAGTCATTTATGCGTCCTTTTCGGTGTTTCCCCAGTTTGTAAGGAGGTGGTAACACCACAGAGCAGGCTGTGAAGAGGAGTCGATATTGAAACAATCACTAAACTCTTGGAAATACTTTCTTGGAAACACTAAATAGCAATAAATCAACTTTCTGGGAGAAAACACATTGCTATTAAACGCCTTGTTTTTGTCTCAGGTTTGTAATGAAAAAAGGAATATTCTTCAGCAGGAGGCATCTAGAGATTTTAAATTTTGTTTAATCCAAAAACTTAGTTTCATCTTGGCTGCAAGCTGTACTGTCTTTTGCAAGACTCTCTTGGTCTTTTTAGAGCTATTTTATGAGATAATTAATGATTCTGCTTGTTTTATTTCCAGTTCTTAAAACACTTTTCTTCTTATAATTGTCAGGATTTTGTGCTCTTAGAAAACATTTCTATAAAATTTAAAGAAACGACCCACTTAATACATGTCAGTGATGACCACAGGGGTGGTGGTTTTCATTGTTGGCTTTCAACATACTGCTTAGAAATGACTTATAATCTAAACATAGCAGTTTTATTCTGGCAGTTTGATACTTGATTTCTAACAGGCATGCATAGTTGTGTGTGTATTTCTATGTAAAACAGGGAGATGTGGTTAAGAGAAGTATTAATCTTTGGAGCTATGTACACTGACCAAACACAGCCCTGCTCTCTGTTTGTCATTGAAATGACTGATGAGAAGGTTAAAGCCGCCTTTGGCGTGTTTGTATTCCATTGGTCAGGGCTGCTTCCTAGACGTGAGGGAGTGAGTAGGTGGTGTGGTGTATCGGCTCTGACAAGATTACATTGTGTTTAACTGCATTGATTTAAAAATTATTTTCTTGAACAGTAGACTTTGCCCGTACACACTTTTTTGTAATTTTAGTAATTACTCTTTTATGACTAATGTTCTTATTTAAAGGTGGCTGATATTTTAGAATTCTAGGAAATTTTCAGACCGAAAGCACATTATTCAGCCTTAAGTTTGAGGAAAAAGGGCTATCTAGTGTACATTAGAATCCATCTTTTTACCCCCTAAAAATCACGGTCCTCAGAAGCTTTTAGGAACTCTGGCAGGACAGCTTGCCTTTTCTCCCTCAAGGCCTGCTGTACATGTGTTTAGCAATCAATCTGTCATAGAAGTGGGTGGTTCTTTCCCCCTCTTGATGGGAAGCTGATGGCCCAGCCCTCTTGGGCACTTAATGTTCCAGGAAATAGTCACTGAAGTCTCTGAATGTTATCTATCGGCTTGTGCCAGATTCTGGGCCCTGATGTAGATCTGCTAGCCATCATCGTCTATCCTGTCATATTTCCAGTAGATGAGATACATACATCAGACAACTTGCATGCTTTTGGCTATTCTCTGTGGACCTTGGGCTACCACTGGCTGCTACTGATGAGAGCACGTTTTTATTTTGGTCGGAGTTAAGACTCTTCTAGAATTCAACCCCTGATACCTGTCTCTACGTAGACACTATCAGGGAAGTGAAGTCATTGACAGTATCTTACCAGTGTCTGGCTGTCACAGTGCATGGAAAGACCTCTTGGAGTACTTGTTTGAATGGTGGGTGTGAGTATGCATGGGAACTAATAGGGAGAAGATGTCAGCATGTCCAGAGGGTGGGTCAAGGCTGTTTTGTCAGCGTGTAAAACTGAGAGCCAGGTGTTGCTTGCTGAAAGCAGTTGTGTCCTACTGTGTCTTGCTACCACATGGTGTAAATATGGAGGGTCCGGTGTAGGGTTTTATTGATGTCTTACTGTGTCTTGCTGACACGTGATGAAAGTCAATAGGAACCCAGTGTAGGTTATGAACTCAGTTACTGTCTCGTAAAAGGAGGGTAGGAGAGGCTTGCTGTTTCATTCTTTGTAGGACTGATGGGGAAGGAATAGTTGGACATTGGGAAAATCAGAGACTCTGTCAGTTGAAAGTTTTATTGCTGGGATTGAGGTGATAGGTTTGGAAAGAAAGCGGAGTTTGGGGATCAAAGCTGTGGGTTCCTCTCATGGGCTCCAAACTGTATGCAGAATTTAGGATGGGCTTAGGGGATGACAAAAGCCTGTGAAGTCCTTTGCATTTGATTAAGGTCACATCCCTCCAGTTTTCTGTGAAACATGGAGCTGAAAATTAAGTTGACATTCTTTGCCCTAAGGTATAAGGTATAAGGTATAGCACATGGTCTTTTTTCAAAAGTCAGCCAAACCCTCGTGGCTTTTCTCCTCCCTCCTCTCAGAACTCATGGATATGCCATGACTTCTAAGGTATTGTATAAGTTCTTTCATAGCAGACGACTCATGGTTTCTGCTCGTCTGTAAGCGTGGGGCAGTATGATTTGGTCGGAGTAGAGCTTTATTTGAATAAAGTCACCAATGCACAGAGAAGCGCTTGGGCAGTTTGCCATGGCCCCTTGTCATAGCATAACCCTCCCCAGGAACACCATTTTTTCATCCACCACGCATGAAGGAAGTAAGCAGAGTGGTCAGTCTAAATCATGTGCCAAGGAGAATAGGAGCAAGGGAGGAAGAAAATCAAGGGATGTCAATAGGATGGCTATGGACCATTTTTACCTGTTGAGGGTTTGTGTATGAGACGTTGGGAGGAAAATACTAGGGTAGGCAAGATAGAATAGAAAAGCCCCTTGTGACTGGAAAGATGGTTTGGCTACTTTTACAGAAGACCCAGGTTTGATTCTCAGTACCTGCATGATGGCCCACATCATCTGTAACTCAAATTCCAGGTGATCCAATGACCTCTTCTGGCCTCCCCAGGTGCCAGGCATTCTGTGGTACATACACTTATACACAGACATATACATTTAAGAAATCTTTAAAATATTGAAAAAGCCCTTGAATGTATATACATACATGTGTACCATTAGTGCTTCTAAGTAATGATAACATGAGACGTTTGTGGAGGTATTGAGAGGTAGGTACTACATATACACTGGAATGAGGAGTGGGTAAAGGGTTAGGGGCTGACTCAATCCAGAGTCAGCGGAAAGCAAAAGGCAACTGAGAGAGGATTGGTTTGGGGGATCTATTCGTCAGCTTGGGCTTCCATAACAGAATACCAATGGTTAGGTTAGTTAAACCATAAAAAGTTTATTATATTATAGTTGTAGAGGGTGGAAGTCCAAAATCAAGTGCCGGGCACTGGTACTGAGTAGAGGCTGTCTTCTCGCCGTGTCCTGTGTGTGTTGTGTGTGTGTGTGTAAAACAGCGTCTGGGGTCTCCTCTTTCCTCTTTTGTGTGACCTAACATAATTACCCTGTTCTTTTTAAAGTGTCTGCACATATATAATCAGCTTGGAGCCCAAGGCTTCTGCATAGGAATTTTGCAAAATACAGTTCATCTAAATACTTCAATTCTTCTAGAAATGAAGAGAAACAAGCCTGTTTCCCTTGCTTCTGGTCTCTGATCTTTCTTTCTGGCTCAAAGACAAATACTTTTGAATGTTCACAGTTGCTCAGGGCTTTCCACTTCCACCCAACAGTTGGGCATTTCCAACCCGCTGGTGGTTTTTTTCTTGGTTGGTTGGTTGGTTTGTTTTTCAGTGTGTAAAACAGTTTCTGACCAACTCTGCCATTTAGAATTGGGTTTTGGCAGTTGATATATAATTGATTACTTTAACTCTCTCGATTTTATAGTGTGACCTCTTGCTAGAAACGTCTTTGAAAGTTAGTGTGCCCATACTTTAACAGCCATTTAAACAGAACACACTGTTAAAAGGCACCATGCTTGGTCACAGGTGGGAAGAGGAGCTTGGCAGTGTTTTTACAGAATGTCTTCAGGAGTCTGCCTTGCTGAGGGGCTGGGCATGGAACCTGTGATGTTTATGTTGGAAATGCTGACATGCAAGTGTAGAGTGTTTTGTGTTATTTTGCTCAGTGTACTTACCTAGATCATGTATCTGAAAACATGACTCCATTAAAAGGGCTCTGGTTTTCAAACTGAAGGGGAAGCCAGCAGTGGGATCCTTGTATCTAAAACATTCATATTTAAAACACAAAACCATACCACTGGCTCCCGTCCACTTTTGATAGCTAATTAGTTTATAGTTATTGGTCCCAACCTAGTTAATGGCTGCTTGCCTGTTCCTTTAAGAACGTCCTTTCTTCTTCTGAGGTACAGCAGTGGGACTGGCAGCCTCTCACCCCCCCCCCCCCTTTTAAATAAAAAATGAGTCCATAGGTTGTTTGTGAGGTGAGATAACATATTTCATTCCAGTTCCGTCAGTCATGTTTTAGTGTGACCTCCTTTTGGTTCAAAGTGAATTCCCAGAGCTGCTGATGTGCCTTTAATTAATCCTAAGCAGAAAATCCTTTTCAAAGTGCAGAAAGTATTCTTGTTCTACCTGCTAGGCATATAGACATGTGTGGGTCCCTGAGAATGATTCAGATGGCTTGGCAAAAATACCCCCTGTCCTTTTATCCAAGCTTATGTTTCTGGATTTTTTTGCGTCCATCTTTCTTACTTCCCCTTTAGAGCCTCAGAAGCTTATTTAAAGAACCCCTCAGTGATCTTGGACTGGCATTCCTTGTCTCTGTGAGATCTATTTGTTTCCTCTCCCAAACAAGTAAGCAGAAACTGGATCCATGACATCATTCAGAACACTTCTCTAGCCAAAGAATGTTGTCGGGGAAAAGTGTGTCCTTTGCAGAAAGACTTTGGAAAACCCTGATATGCAGCTCCCGTTTTTGTCTGTCAATGGGCTGTAGATGTGTCAGGTGTTATAGAAGTTCCCTTGAGAGAACTGTTTTCTGGCATTAGAAGATATGCTCTAGCAATGTTGTACCTTTGACCTCAGAGTACAGCATCTGTGCACCCAAAAGCGGGTTAAAGGAACAACTTTAGCTGGGCATGCTGGTGAATGTCTTTAATTTCAGTAGAAGGCACAGGTCTCTGTGAATTCAAGACTTGCCTGGTCAATATGGCAAGTTCTATGACATCCAGAGCTCTGCAGAGAAAGTGTTTATGATATGATGGTTTTGGTTGTGGTAAAGTATGTTCCAAGTGACCTTTTAGGGGAGCCTTTCTGTTTCATATGGCTGCATCTTTCATCTGACACTGGACTAAGCTGCTACACCAAGAAACCAATCGGAACCAGGCTGCGCTTCTACAATTGCTGAACCCATAGACCCACCAGGGCTCAAATTGTAAGCTGAAAAAAATTAGGGGGCTCTTTTCTTATATTGTGTTCTGTTATAATATAGAAGCTCTTTGGATGTTTTATGTGGATTGTTTCATTTTTTTTCTCCTTCTGGTTACTAAATAAGATGACAGCACCACCGCACACCTGAGCCATGGTTGTGACCGCTGTTCCGCATTTGATTGCTCCTCAAGGCCTGCGTGGCTTCTCCCTTCTCATTGGTTTGCATCACCACCTGCTGGCTTTAGAGTAGTCAACTGTTAATTTTTCCTTTTCCCCCTATAATTTATATACCACTTGTCACATCAGTTAACGACCATTTTATGCTCTCTTTGTCCCTACAGTACATACTATATAGTGCTCTTAAAAGTGCAGGTTCACTAGCCTGTACTCTGCTCTCCAGTGGGCTGATTCCAGTCTACTTTTGCTGCCTTTGTAATTCCTGCTTTTTTCTTTGTATGCACACTCAACACGTGTACCACATCATGTATGTGGAGGTCAGAGGACAACCTTTACAAAATCAGTTCTGGGGACCAAACTGATTTTACCCCTGAGCCATCTTACCAGCCCCTAATTAGTGCTTTGAATCAAGCTTTGTAGTCAATGTGTTGCATTTGCTCTCAATTCTGTTGCAGCAACTCCTTTTCTGATAGTTTGTTTTGTTGAGCTTGTTTGTATATTTGAGACAGAGTCTTGCTGTATTGTGCCCATGCTGGTATCGTACATTTACTTCTCCTGTAAGGAGCTGAGTGCTGGAGGGTTGGGGAATATTATTTTCAGGTGTGTGACTTTTGTTTACTCTGCATTTGTTTAACTCTGTAAAGCTGTGTTACTGGCCTCTAAAACACCTGGTGGTCCTAGTAAAGCGTTGAACAGCCGACAGCGAGGCAGGAGCAAGGCCAGGCCACGCTAGCCGGCAGAGAGTATAAACAAGGAGAAATCTGCGAGAACAGAACACAAGGAACAAGAGAACAAGGAGAGGAGTAAACTAGGGACCAGCCCAGCCAGCCTGCCACAGAGTAAGAAGGAAAATGAGACCTACAGAAGTAAGAAAGAAAAAAGCCCCAAGACAAAAGGTGGTGGGTATAATTTAAGTTAAAAGCTGTCAAGAAACATGCGAAACTAAGGCCAGGCATTCATAACCTAGACTAAGTCTCCATGTGATTTATTTGGGAGCTGGTGGTGGACCCCTCAAAAAGCCAATAGAGTAAAAAACTATGCCACACAGGCGTTCCAGGCATGTGTCACCACACTCAGGTTCAGTGATGTTCTTGCAGTCTTGCATAGTCCTCAGAGCCAGATGCCTTGCACAGTCCTTAGTTTGAATCTTTGGTTCACAGGACCCATGAAGGTTTTTCCCAGTGGCTCTCCTCCTTGACTGCATGCAATACAGTTGACTGTATATAACAGTGTCTAGTCCTTTAAGGGGGATTTTTAACTTATTTTTTCTGGGATAAAATAGGCGCTGCTTATTATAACTGCTTTGCTGATAATAGCACAATGAACATATAACTTGGGTTCTGAAAGGTTTTAATAAGCAATCTTTTGCAGTTCTGAGCAAGTCAATCTTTTGTAAGCCCATTTCTTCATTTGAAAAATAGGGTTAAAGCAATCCATCTCATTCACTTGTTAGTATCCAATGAGGCTAATGCTTTCTAAAGGGGCTTAGCACACTGCTTGATATATCCTGGCTTAAACCACTAAGAGCCTTGCCCTATCCACTATTGTCTCCATTTCCAAATGTCCTTGTGTTCTGATATTGCCTATCTATCATTCTTTACCCACATTTGAATGCGTGTCTTTCTCGTTAAAATTTATTTACAGATTCAAGGGCCTTAGTGGTGTTTTCGTCTATTGTATACTGAAGTAAAAACCTAATTTATCTCTTAAAATCTACTAGACATAAAAAGAAAGCTCCTGAAGAGAATAAGAGAAATCGCCTCTAAACATTTTTGAATGGGAAGATAAAGGGGTTATGTGGGTGTCATTTTGGGATTTCAGTGGCTTAGATTTCTAAAATACGTACCCCTGAACGTCTTTCCCCTCTTTCCCTCTTTGTCTCCCGTCTTCACCCACTAGAGTCTCTGTTGTGAAAACGCTACACATTGTCTCTTATACACCCTTCTAATAGTTAACATCTTAGGGGTGTTGTTTTATTTTTTGTCTTAGTATCCAGCCCTGTGTTTATTTTGCTGGCTAATTCTTCCTCTCCCCTCTTCTGATGGATTCAGGGTCACCTTCCGAATGATACATTGTGTCGACTGACTCCAGTTCAAACAGCTGTCTTTTGATTTTTAGAAGGTGGATTGTTATAGAAGTGTTTTTTAATATATATTTTATTTTTTTCGAGAGAGGGTTTCTCTGTGTAACAGTCCTGGTTGTCCTGGAACTCACTTTGTAGACCAGGCTGGCCTTGAACTCACTGAGATTCACCTACCTCTGCCTCCTAAGTGCAGGGATTAAAGGTGTGCACTACCAGTGCCTGATGGAAGTGTGGGTGTTTTATTTTGTTTGCTTTTGTTTGTTTGTTTTTTTAACACAGTAAAAGAGATTGTCTCTCAAAATATCCACTGTTATTCTTTTGATAGTCCAGTTTTGGGATGTCATCATCATCCAAAGCTCAGGGGCCATGTGCATTTAGAAGTCATTCTTGTCTTATAAGAAATCAGTATTCACCTGAGGTTTTTGCCTGGAGTAGTCTGAACTATATTGCTTCTCTCAGTGTCAGTTAAGTCTTGACTGATTATATCGTTTTGATAGAATGAGGTATCAAGATTTTAATTTTCTCATAGTCCCCTTGACTTTTTTGATGTATAATACAATTTTGTTGTTAAACTACTTTTTTTTTCTCAGAGTACGTGCGGTATGGGCTTTGACTGCGTTCTTTTGGAAGGTGACTTTTCTTCAGTAACAGAGATAAATGCTCAGGTACAGACACAGTTTCTGATGTCCTTGGAAAGGTTTAGAAATCTCTCAAGAACACGGAGCTTGCGACAGTAGGTGTCTAAAATAGAGTGCAGCATCAGTGAGGACCAGCCAGTTGGGCTTCCAGTTGATCAATCAGCATCTTGGGTGACCTCATCTGTGACCATCAAGGGCACACTAAAGTCTGGAATTCTTACTCCTCGGGGAGTGGGACCCAGTCTCCTCACCTGTTCCAAGGACTTCATAAACTCTGGGACTGTTTGCAACTCTCTTCTCTGTAGCCTTTTTTATTTGGACCCATTGTTCACCTGGGTCAGTGCTTCAGAAATGCATGTGTACAGGCAGACCCAGGCCTTCAGAAGCTTGCCATTGGCTGAATAGTTCTAGTGCTCTGTGTTATACCTGATTGGTATCTGGGAATAGGAGTTGGGGGAGAAGAAGTACTGGGGACGAGTGGCCGTGGCTTCATGAAATTTCTCTCTTGTTTTGACTACTCATGCAAAATACAATGCAGGGTTTGGGAAAACATGCAATTAAAGGTTAATGTTTGACAATATTTGATTTTTAAGGGCAATTTGTAATTTAAAGACCCTAAGTCTGTTTTCTGGTCCCCTAGGACAGAATTCATGAAAAATTTATAGCATATTTTATTCTATGCATGGGCCTTCTTATTTTGTGGTTGTTCAGTTAGATAGGAGCATATTCCTGTCTTCCTGTGTTTAGTGTTCATCTGCAAACCCCATTGCCGGCTTTCTTCATTCCCAGCCCTTAGTAACAGTTTCCTATGCTCCTGTCTCTCAGGCAGGTACAGTGAGACACAAAAGTGTGTCTGTCCACAGTGGCATTGGGATGTTTGCCAATTCTGTTTCTCTAAGGAAAAGCATTTAAAATAATTTGACACACTCTCTACTTTCTCCATGATTTCCTAGCTAGTGCAATACCCGAAAGGATGTGTGCAACATCAGAAGAGAAACTGAATGTATTTTCTTTTGTGAAAAAGCTTACTACATTTCTTACTTTACCTCAACGGTGCGGAAATTGTTTTTTGTACAATCTAGTAAAGTGCTTGGCACCTAATCTGCTTATTTAACCAGAAGATATTAAGTGCTACTTACTCTTTACCTACTTCCTGAGCTCCAACTTTTCAAGTGAATTATCTGATTAAAAAGCTAATTGACAGCTGGATGTAATGGGTGTGACAGGCTGGGACTATCCTCTGCCTACACCGACTTAAGTGCCACTGATCCAGTCTCTAGGCTTCTTTCCCTCATTTGGGCAAAGGAGTGGCCAGGCATGGATAGTGTTCAGGCTTCCTAGTTTAACTATCTGTAATCGTAACAGTTCTGTCTATAGAACTAACACACTGCATGTGGCCAATCTTGGAACAGATTGCTCAGGGCTCATGGTTCATCTCGCCCCTTCCCATGTTGGTACCATGCTGTGTCCCCAGAGACCAAGTATAGCTAAGATTTTTCTCATTGTTAGGTCTCAGTTTAAATGTCACTTCTCCAGAGAGGCTTTCTTCTTATGATTATTTCTGTAGCATCCTGGTTTTCTTCATGGCCGTGGAACATAGTGGAGACAGAAATTGACCTTTGGCTTGTTTAATATCTGTGTCTTCCAGTACATTCCCTGCAATCCTGTCTTGTTTATGTTTGCACTCTGTGCAACCCAGTGTCTGAAACATGGTAGGCAATTATTATTTAATAAATAAATCCATGTGGACTCCACCCTGTTTGGACATTGCATAGCACATAGCCTTTTCTTTTCTACTTTTTAATTTTTATTATATATACATATATATATATGTATATATATATATATATATATGTATGTTTTTGTTCTTTTCCTTTCCTCTCTCCCCCCCCCCCCCCTTAAATCCTCTCCCATGGTCCCAATGCTTTTAATTTACTCAGGAGATCTTGTCTTTTTTTTTACTTCCCATACATTAGAGTCGTGTATGTCTCTCTTAGGTTAGGGTCCTCTTTGTTATCTAGGTTTTCTGGGATTGTGAATTATAGGTTGGTTTTTCTTTGCTTTATGTCTAAAAGCCACTTTGAGTAGCTTCATATGATATTTGTTTTTCTGGGTCTGGGTTGCCTCCCTCAATATGATGTTTTCTAGATCTATCCATTTGCCTGCAAATTGCTAGATACCATTATTTTTTTCTGCTGTGTAGTACTCCATTTTGTAATATACCATATTTTCCTCATCTATTCTTCAGTCGAGAGGCATTTAGGTTGTTTCCAGGTTCTGACTATGACAAACAATGCTGCTATGAACATATTTGAGCACATGTCTTTGTGGTACAATTGAGTATCCTTTGGGTATATACTCTAAAGTAGTATTGCTGGATCTTGGGGTAGGTTGTTTCCTAATTTTTTTTGAGAAATTGCTATACTAATATCCAAAGCGGCTGTACCAGCTTGCATTCCCACCAGCGATGCAGAAGTGTTCCCTTTACCCCACAACCTCTCCAGCATAAGTTGTCTTCAGTGTTTTTGATCTTGGCCATTCTTACAGGTGTAACATGGAATCTCAGAGTTGTTTTCATATGCATTTCTCTGATGACTAAGGTTGTTGAGCATTTCCTTAAGTGTCTTTCAGCCATTTTAGATTCCTCTGTTGAGAGTTCTCTGTTTAGGTCTGTACTCCATTTTTTTTTTTTACTGGATTATTCTTTTGATAACCAATTTCTTGAGTTCTTTGTATATTTTGGAGTTCAGCCCTCTGTCTGATGTGGGGTTGGTGAAGATGTTTTCCCATTCTGTAGGCTGCCGTTTTGTCTTGTTGACCATGTCCTTTGCTTTACAGAAGCTTCTCAGTTTCAGGAGGTTCCATTTATTAATTGTTTCTCTCCGTGTCTGCACAGCACATAGCCTTCTGCACATGCACTTGTTCTGTCTGTTGGAGCTGTCATCATGGGTTTCCCCATGTCACCCCGACATCATCCCTTTCACACTCCAGCTTGCATCCTGTGTTGTCGTTCTATTTATGTGTTCTGTTCTTTGCTAGAAAGTAAGTAGGGACTCCTTGTCTGAGTCATCTTGACTACACAGCATGTTGCCCTCTGTCTTATGAGATTTGCCTATTGCATCAAATGAGGATGTCTAAGTTCTTCAAATATCTTGATATTTGAAGCAATCTAATTTTTCTGTGACTAAAGCCCATTTGGAAGCTGAATCTCCCAGGGTCTGTGATCTGTCATTTAAGTATGAATCAGAGTGCTCTGTATTACAGCTTAGGGGCCATTGTCATGCACGTAGTTACTCTTAGAGGTCCCATATTGGGAACGAAGATCTTGCTGTTTTTTCTTCTTAGCACTTTGAGTATTTCATGTCATGTTTACCAGCTATTTCTGTTTTATTGAACTATAGTTTAAGAGATGAAACAAAAGTAATCATGCCCGATGGATCAACTAGAAGAAGGGCAAGTCTGTTTCTTGAGAGAACAAAGGTCAGCTACCTTTTACAGCTATGGAACGATTTCTCTGTATTTTCTGACAATGAAGTTTTGAGTTTGACTGCCTAAATGAGGCTCGATTAGTATTTTAGTCTATCTGGGAACTCAGCTGAGTTCTCAGATAAGAAAGGGCATGAGAGAGTTCAGTGAACAGTTGAGGTAGAAAAAGAGAGAAGAGCCTGATATTCAAAAGCATCAGGACAATTAGCCTTCCTTCTGTTTCTCCCTAGCTACCTGGCCCAGCCTCCCTGTTGCTGTCACTACCCACATCTTGGCATCTCCATCCTTAGTGTGCATTCTTATTGTGCCCAGGCTCATTTTCCAAATCTTGTTGTTTAGACAGCCTTGTAGATAATTGCTTCATCAGACTGTATGAAGTCATTTCCTCAGCGTGGGATGGTTCAAACTAGTTTATCTAGAGAGTTAATCTTAATTCTTGGTTTAGCTCTCTAAAACGGCCTAATCTCCTGAGTGACTTTAAGAGGACCAGGCATGTAGTATTAATCACAGCTTACTGACAATTTGCTGACCCTTCTGAGACCCCGTTAACTATTATACTAAATTGAGCAAAAATGTCCACTATGTACTATGGTTTTTAATTCTTACATAGCATCTGTTGGGTCTGCTTCTTAAGACACCATCCGGCTCTCCCTGTTAGCTGTTTAGTAATAAAGTGTTCTGATTTGGCTACCTATGTGAATATTTTTATGTTAAAGGATTTTTTCCTCAAGTAATTGATGGTGTGTGCTATAGTGGCTTAAATATTTGGTACTCGGAACATGGCATTTGATAGATGATAAATGGTCTGCTTGCTAGTAAGTAAAAATGTTCTTTTGAGTAGGTGAAGGATACATCCTAATCTGTAGGCACAGTTCATATACTTGGGTGTATGCACTTGTGTGGGTATACCACACCCACGCACCCCATAGCAATACCTTGTTTTGTGTAGTAACTTGATTCCTTCCCCTTCCTTCCTTCCTTCCTTCCTTCCTTCCTTCCTTCCTCTTTTCTTTTCTTTTTTTCCCCCCAATTAAGATCTAACCATGTAGTTCAGGCTTGCTTTGTAGTTTAGATTGGCCTTGAAGGTTTTGTTTTCCTGCCCTACTTCCAGAAGACCAGGCTTATAGTGATGTACCACACACCCAGCCTGACAATTTTATGAGCTCTTTTTTTATCCATTGCTTAACTTCTTTAAAAATATGATTTTTTTTTTAAAAAAGAAAGAATGAATTATACTCTAGATAGGAGAAATTACCAAGGTTAAAATTCATCAGAGATCACCAAAACTCTAAGAAATAGATTTGGAACTGCCTACAGTTGTCTTTGGCCCTCAGACTGTCAGGTACTGGAGCAAGTGCCTACTGAGCCATCTCACCGTCTAATCTGAAATTCTTAACTGATGAAGAACTGAACTGACTTCTCAAGTTTATTTTAGTATTTATTTTTGCTACCAGTGTTTGGAACGAGAGCCTTGCGTATGTTAGGTACACGTTCTCTCTAGCATTGAGCTATACATTCTAGCCTTGAAGCTTTTGTTTTAATATAAATGGATCTAATTACAATCTTATTCTTTAATATTTAAATTTTCAGTTTTGTATATGTGTGGGTGTGTGCAGGAGAGTACAGGTACGTGAATAGACCAGTTAGCATCTTTGCATGGATGCTAGGAACTGCAGGAGCAGTAACTGCTCCTGATTATTGAGCCATCTCTCAAGCTTCAACATCTTAGGTTCAAAATATTGCAAATATTGTAAATATTTACAACATTGCAAGTAGTGGCCATATTTGGAAACTGTCCTGTGTTACACGTTTTGGCTTTAGGTTGACACACAGTGTATTTACTTCTGTAACCTTGACGCTTAATGAAGAAAGTAATAAGAATCATTACATGGACAGCATAGCTATGAATGTGAATCAAAAGTTGACCCTCTGCCGTGTGCATATTGTAGAATTTAACACAAAAGGGCACATTAAGTTGACCAAAAATAGCGAGAGCAGGTGATTGTACTGAGACATGTAAGTACATAATATTTATAAACTTTATCAAGTTGGAGGTATTCCTTTGTGGAAAGCCAAATTCTTATTTACTAGATTAGAAGTTTATCTTGAATGTTAATGGCAGTCCTGTGCCAAGAGACAGCCGTGCATGTGTGCCTGCATTTAAGTGAACATTGAACACAGCAAGCAAGTTCTTTTTAGTACATTTCCTACTGTAGTCTTTAGATCTGTGTTTGACTCTCACGTGCCAGGTTAGTGAACAAGTGTAAAATGATTGGCACGTACCAGTATTTAATGCCAGTGTTGTTCCTTTCTCAGTTTATAATTGGCCTAGGAAGAAGAGAAAGTGTGCATCCATTATGTACGTGGTTTTGTAGGAGTGGAGCCTTGTTTTCTACAGTGGGAGCCATCCTTTCCTTTCCTTGTGTAGATTGGCTTGAAAGCACAAGCCCCTCCCCCTTTAAGGAAAATTACTATGTACTCTGTGGGGAAGGGGGAGGAGTCAGTAGCTTTAAAGTAATATTCTGCAACTTTAAAGATTTGCAGTTGATAGAGAATAATTTAATGTGCCCCATAAAAACTTCAACTTGGAGTTTCTTCAGCTTTTATTTTTAGCTGTGGCTTCTTAGTTAATGAGAGGCAGTGAAAAGTATACGTTTCTCTTGTCCCCACCTGGGATTACGGAGACTGTCAGTGCTGTACAAATTTAAGAGAACTTGGAGACCATCACTACTTATTGCGTGGTGGCGTTCTCTCTTTTTTGTTCAAATCCCTATTTCTAGAAATTTCTATTTTCAGAAAATGGTAAATAACAGAGTTATTATCTCAGGACTTTACACACATTGCACTCTTATATTTCCAAATGAATCTAGAGACAACTTTGCTATAGCATTTTGAAACTTGTATATGAGATAATAGCAGATTTTGGGGGCCCAGAAAAATGCATCCACTTCCTGAATTGTCCCTTTATCCTGCTGTACAACAAATAGTCTTCAGGCCGGGTGTTGCCTCCCTGCCACCTTGCTTCTGTGGCTTGTTTACTTAGCTGTTTTGAGATAGGTTTTCATGGTAATCTATGCGGGTAAACTAAAGGCAGCAAAAAGAAGAAAAAAAGAAAAATAATGATAAGTATGACTTCAACTTCTTTACACTTCTGCTTTATCCTTAGTACCCTCTTCTGCATCTTGAAATATAATTTGTGATATGTCATGAGCAGCTTTGGACTTGAGACTGGGTCACACTGTGCACCACAGGCTGGCCCAAAAGCCCAAGCTTTCTGCCTCAGTCACCTTAGTGCTGAGGTTATAGCCATGAGCCACAATGCCCAGTTGTAAGTTTATTTAATGTTAATTCCACGGCTTCTGGTATATGCGAGATGATTATCAGTTTGTTGGGGAGGGACTACAAGTGGGGGGGGGCGGTTTCTCTCCTCTTCCTACCTTCCATGCTTATGATAAGGCATTCATTTGCCCCGCTTTCTAGAAAGTATCAGAATATTTAGTTAGCTCTGAATTAACTTTCTTCTTAGCCCCCATCATAGTTACTTAGTTATTTTTCTTAGTTACAGAGAGAGTGAGACAGACTGTCTGACTGGAAACCATCCATATGGGCTTTTGAAACCTCAAAGCCCCTCTTCAGTGTCACACCTCCCCCAACAAGGCCACACCTCATAATCTTACCTAAGCAGTTCACCAACTATGGAACAACCATTCAGATATATGAGCCTGTGGGGGTCTTTCTAAGTCAAACTACCAAAGCTCCCCATAAGGGAAAAGACATTCCTACCATGTATGTGCAAGATGACTTTCTCTTAGAATTCAGGGAAGTATCAGTATGTCAAAGTGGCTCTTATTTTCAAGTGCATTTAACATGCTGTGATCATATTAAGATATTTGTAATACAGGATTGATGCTTATGTTTTGCTTATACTATGTCATCCTTTCACCATGTTCTTCCATGTTTCCTCATGTTCTGGTGACCCCAACCATACATGCTACTTCATGTCTGTAATTTTGCTACTGCTGTGAATCCTAATGTAAATATTTGTTTTCCAATGGTTTTAGGTGACCTCTGTTCAACCCTCAAAGGAGTCAAAACCCACAGGTTAAAAACCACTGCTTTGGTAAAAAATAGCACTAGATTTCCTCCTAGGGCCCATGACCTATCTAGTCTCAGGTCCTTTGCCTCTTGAGCACTATCAAGTATGGATTCCATCTCATGCAGTGTGTCTTAATACAATTTTTTAAAAAAGAGGCAGTTTTACTCTTACAACATTGGTGTCACTATTGGACTTGTATATCTTGTAGGCAGGTTGCTGTTATCGGCGGCAGGGTTTGTACCTGGGTGATATTGATAGTTACTTGTCTTCTCTGGTAATGTGCAGAGTAACTCACTGTACAATGAATTCTAGTCAGTAGGAATCAAGCTTTTAGTTGGGTACCAGCTCAGTTTGTCCATGTTTAATGACAGCCCTAGGGCTTTACCATCAGTAGCCTTGGCAAAGCCTGTGATGTTTAGAGTCAGGTCTATGGAACCCCCTTTGGCAAATGACTCAATATGATACAACCCATTCCTAGCACTGGGATGTAGTTCAGCTCTTAATGTAGGAGGTGACTTTTCTTTTATTCCATCAGATGAAGATGTAGGACATTGTCAGGAGAGCAAGAAGGTATACTGGAGATAGACTGCTGAGTTTTGCATGGTGGTGCCAGGAACTTGTTCCTCATCTGATGTTGGTACAGTTCTGAGTGTCAGTGCAGATGAAGTTTTCATCCGTCTTCAGTCACGAATCTTGCCTCCTTCTCCACCATCCTTTGTCTGTCCTCCATATTCTGGTCCAGGTAGTGAGTACAGAGTCACTTTCGGCTGAATTCCAACAAGTGCAGCTCCCTTGCTTTTGGAGTGAATCCTGTGTATGTGCTTAACAAAGATGGGTTTAACAAGCCTGAGAAGGTAGGGCAATAGATTTACAAAAATGATATATTCTCGGCACTGATTTTTAACTAGAGGTCGTGGTCACCATCAAGTCTTTCCAAGGGGTGTGTCTCCGCTGTGTATACAAAGAAAGTGAGCATTTTGGGGTGAGGTTGGAAGTAGTTCTCTTCAGAAGAATGGTTATTCTCCTTATTGTTAAACCATCCCAGATTAAAGTAGTAGGAGATGGTGGGAATTTTCCTTCAAGCCTGGCTTGGAAGAGATGACTGCCATAGACACTCTGCACCGGGTGTCACCTGGTGTGCAGTGGGTCCTTCAGGAAGTCTTGTCGGCAGTGAAAGACTGTTTCCTACCAGTGGTTTGCGTCTTCAATCTACCGTTTCGCTGGAATTCTCTTAAAGAAACCTTCACTTAAGTTGTAGTAGCTGGGAATGAAGACTCAGAAACTGAGTCAGAAAGCTTTCGGCCTGTGTTTCTTTTTAATTTCAAACATTGATAATGAGGCAGAAATCTAGTTTAACACTAACTGCTCTGTGAATGCCACAACACTTTCCTGCTATTCTCTAGCGCTTTAAACATTGGGAAGCAGATGCCTCATTTCTTTTTGTTCACTACATGTCTAAGCTCTGTTGTTTAAGTTAGAGGTAGTGTCCTTAGCAGCAGGTGACTTTGCCCCTTAGCCTTTTCTTCCTGAAGCATCTGTCATAGGTCAGCCAGAATGGCTGTGAGTTCTGGAAGGTTTCCATGTAGGTCTTTGACTTCTTGGAGCTCAAGGTTATTGAGAAAGTTGGCATCGGATGTGGTGGGGGTAGGGGAGTTGGGGGGTGAAATTGGAATGTCCATATTTTGTGCTTCTGTTATTCCCATCTGGCACAGTGCCTGATGTATCCAGTGGGTCAGAGAAATTGCTTTCTGACTTTTAAGTACCTTTTCTAGTCTTTTATACAGCAGACCTTAGGGGAAGAATAGGGGTCTAAACCTCACATGTGGTTTTGTGAGATCTGCTCATCTTAAACTGTGATGTGGTGACAATATGACCTGCCTACACTTGTCTTTCCCCTTGGTTACTGAGGCCTGTATTGTTTTAGTGAAACCTTACAGCTAAATGTGTCCTGTTAATATTGGTTCAACTAGAACCTTGTGCTTATACCGACTAGTAATTCTATCCTGAAAAAGAATGTGTGATGGTCCAATGGAAGCCTTTCCTTTATAGGCAGCCTAAGATGACTTTGACTCATGCAGGTACTTGAGGCTACGATGGAAAATCTTCCTCTTGGCGAGGAATGTAAGCCTACTTGGTTAGGTAGGTGAATGTTTACTTGCTGCCTTGACTTACCTTCATGGCCATTTATCTGCCTTGTGCAACTTCTTGGGCTTCTGAGAAGAAGACAAATTCATGTAAGGTGTGTGCTTTAGGTTTGGGGTAGAAGCACTGGATACTAATTATCTGGCTAGTTCAGTGCTTCTCAGAATACCTGCTGGAGGCAGTGTATCCCCCTTCTTAGACTGATGTTTTAGTCAAAAGAAAGGTAGTGAGGATGTTGCAGAGGAAAAAGAGAGATCGAGTAACAGTGGCAAACAGACTGGGAGTGGGCAGAACTATTGGGGATTTGTTAAGAGTCTATTGTGTACCCTGGGAGCGGTGGGCATGTGATGCAGAGGTAGGTGGGAACAGGTCTAGTTGGATGCCTCGCTGGGGAGCTGAGATGTTGCTATGTAGGCAGCACAGAGTCAGCAAAAGCCTTACAAAAGGATGTTTGTGGGATGCTGACTATTTTGGGGGAAGCTCTGTGTAGCTGGGGATTGGAAGGTGATTGCAGATGGGACAAGTGTGGCAGCAAAGAGTTGTTAGGAGCTTTCGATGAACTCCTGACCCCGGTTTCAATTCTCGTTTCTCCTGCTTTGTACCTGTGTACTTGCAATCCTTCAATCCTAGTTCTTTGGGAGACTGAGGCAAGAGGATTATGTGTTCAAGGGTTGCCTAAACTATAGTATGAGTTTAAGGGCAGCCTGTGCAACTTAAAATAGACCTTGTCTCAAAATAAAATGGAGGAAGAGGGCTGGGGATACAGTATGACACATTTCCAGCAAGCACTAGGCCTAGCTTCCTTCTATATGACGTCCCCCACCACCATCATTTGTAAATTGAAGTGTGTGTGTGTGTGTGTGTGTGTGATACCACACAGGAAGATTAATGAAATTTTATATTTAAATTATCTGGTGTGGAATAAGTAGTCAATAAATGATAACTTTTTCTTCCACTTTTCCTTATTTTAGTCAAAAGATTCATATAATTCTACAAAAGGCAGTCCTGTTATTCTAACAACCTCTTTTTGTGCCAAAATGATGCAAATTCTGTGGAAAATTCAGAATGCCTTATTTTTCTTTCAATTAAACATCTCAAAACCACAGTTAATGCAGGCTTATAAAAATCATGTTTAAGTTTACGTTGGTTTGACAGTCATGATGGGAGAGACATGACGAGGGGAACTAAGTGACCTTGTGTACCTGGACCATTTCCTTGTGAATGGTCACCCCTCCACTGCCATAGGAGGTGCACATTCAGTCTAGATTGTAGAGTGCTTTCATAGTTGGAAGGACTTCCTTACTATGTCTCTACTTCCAAGTGGAAGGGGAGGATGGTTGGCTCACCCTTGAAGCCCTTGTGAAAGAAGCAGAGTGGGTGGTGGATTCTCAGTGCTGAGCAGTTGAGGGTGAAAAGACCAAGGTGGGAAGGAGGGAAGCCAAGTGTGCTTTCTTCTTCTCTTTTTAAAGGGGGGAAGAGAGCATGTAGTTTTAAAAGTAAGGTAAATTAAAATATATAAGGGCTGTAATTCAGATTGAAACGCTTGGACTATTGGCTCCCTATATTTTTAAATATAATGTTGGAAGATCTGGGGTTAAAAATTGCAGCAATTTCAGTAAAAATTCCCATCTTTCTTAGTCACCGTTTGTGACTGTGCTAAATGTAGTTTAACATAGCATCTGCTTCAGAGGCCCAGGACAGGAGATGACAGTCAGAATTAGGAAAAGTACTTTCTGTCCACAGTGCTTCTATTTCATAGGAGATTCTTCTAAAATTCTTCAATCTTATTGTCCATATAGGTGTTGGGCGGTCCGGAAGGGATTATCCAAGCCTTTACCTGAAAGACTGAAAAATTTTCTGCGATAGCATTTGAGAGAAGCATTTTCCTTTGTCTAATGATAGTGATAACAACCTCATACTCATTAAGCACTTGTTTGTAAAGTGCTCTGACATATTATCCGCTTAATATTTGTACATAAAAAAGCTTTTAAAGAAAGTTGGTCTCTGTTTATCCCCCTCTTCCCAGAAAACAGATGACTCAAGGGCTAAATGTGTGCATGGCTGAGTCTCTGGAAAATTTTCTTAGGTTCAAGGAGCCTTCGATTACGTCTCTACCTTCTTTCACTCCTTGGACTCACCAGGAGATAGGTCCTGTTCTCAGTAGCTTTTGGAATTATGTTTGTGTATAATTACACAGGAGATATGCACATAGAGACTTAGACCTTTGCCCCGCTGTTAAGTTCTAACTCGACCCTGTGAGCGTGCAGAGAGACCCACGGATGTGAAGATGGCATGGGAAGTAAAAAGCCCACAGAAGTTGAGTGGAGAAGCTTTGCTCTATGACTCCTATGTGATGTGACCCCTAAAAGAACATCAAAAAACACATTTACATTACAGTTTATAACAGTAGCAAAACTGCAGTTATGAAGTAGCAATGAAAATGATTTTATGACTGGCGGTCACTACAACATAAAGAATGGTATTCAAGGGTTGCAGCATTAGGAAGGTTGAGAATCATTGCTCCATGAGATGGCAGGGGATATCGACTGGGCACTGAAGCATCTTGTCTTGTTTGCCTGTTAAGAGGGATGTCTGGACCCGTGTGAGTGGTGGGATCAGTGAAGTGTGAGGCAAAGAAGTGTCCTCCTGTTTTGTGGTGTGTCACCTTAGCCTCTTTTGAGCTTTAAGGCTTGTGTGCATTCTTAGGCAGCAGATTAACTAGAAATGTCTTTGAGATGCTCTTCCTCCGTATTCTCCTCTAGTTGGAATTACAAATAAAAGTACCATGTTAATTGAATGCAAATTCTTGAAATGTAGTAAATAGCTGAACGTTTAAGAACCATAACAAGTCACAGATGTACTTTTCCCCCCTAGCTGGGAAGTAGGTTTTACAGAAATCTGTCATCAGGGGAGTGAGCAGCAGAGCTGGGCCAAAGGAAATAAATAGCTTTCTTGGTGTGAATCCTGTTTTTGAAGATGCCCCAACTTACCTTGCTAAGTTCTTCCTAGCTGTGTGTCTAAACTGAATGCATTTATCCCTTAGGACTCCACACCATTTAAAAGCAAAGTGTTCTACTGGTAAATATCAGTAAATGAGATGGTCCACTATTCAGAGTCAAAGGCCATGGGTCGCCGTGGACAAGGAAGGGGAGGACATTGCTCTGCTCGCCACGATGCCTTGATGCATTGTAAAGCTTTATGTGTCCTAGGATAGTGTCTCCCAGTTTTCAGTTTCTTTAAAGTCCTACAGAAGTATTTGTAACCTTGCAGCACTACTAAGAGAATAACATATACCTTGTTCAATCAGCTGACATTTCAGGTGCCTTTATTTTGTTATAAACTGTTTGGGATGGGTTACACACTAACTGTAGCTTTTTTTTCCCCCTAAGCCTTAAAATGATAGTGGAAAGTAAAATGTTACCTCAAGTGGCCAGATGGAGAACTGTGGTCCTTTCTAACAGTTGAATTAAAAGTAGTATTTCTGTACATAAGCCTTCCTGTCTTTTAGATTCCCTTTAAGATTAAGCATTCCTCCTGTTCTGGAGCTCAATTATGACAGAGCATTTCAGCGTCTCTATCTAACAGACGAACTATGTTTTTAGCCTACCTTATGAAAACACTCAACTACTGGGATTAATTTGAGGATTTCCAATCAGCCTTTCACAACGTGTTCTACCCTAAGGGAGTTCCTGATAGCTGTGATTTCTGTAGAAGAATGTGAAGTTAATCCAATTTCTGTGCTGATTACTATGTGAACTGTCTTAATTTAGCAGTTCACATCTATCTGCCTATATGAAACAAGTCTGCTACAGAAATGGAAGGCAAAATTGACTTTATTCTCATTATACTCATGTTCCCTTTTAGGTTCTGCAGCCAAATAATGGCTTGGAGATTAATTAGGCCCACTGAGGTTGGGATGAAAGAACGATGTGCCAATGATTCATCACCAGAACTTAATGGTTTAGTATATTCCATGCTTTAACCACGGCACAGTTAAGCCTTGACTTTGTCTCACTATCCCACAGCAGGGCAAATGGTCCCGCTGAAGAGTGTGCTTCAACTTCAGAAAATGGCATTTTAAATTTTTAAACTTGTGGGGGAAAGCTGAGATTTTTCTTGTTTTTCATTCTGGATTGATTAAAATGGGCTCATAATACACATCAACTTTTTTTTTTTTTTTTTGGCCAGTCTGGGGGAATGGTGGTGCTTTAAAATCAGGCCTCACAAAGGTAGCCCAGGATGCTTTCGTACTTATCCTGGTCCTTATGCTTAGCTGGGAGAGCTAAGCGGGTGTGTGCAACCATGCTGCATGGCTTTAGTTAAACCTTTAAAATTAAATGATTGTTGATTTTACATTTGCTATTAAATGAATTGAACGCTGAGTTTTTTTTTTTTTAAGAATTCACTGTAAAGAATACTTGCAGAGAATAGCTTGATTTAATACACAGTTTTTATGCTGGGTTCCTTGAGACGGTTTCCCTTCTCTTTAAGGTCCTGTTCTCTATATAGAAACCTTTCCTTTGTTTATTCGTCTGTATTCTTCGCCCCTAGCTTGTAATAAATGTTTTGTTTGGTTTTTGATGGCGTATTTAAACAGTTTGCCGATATTTAATTTAAGTGTAGATCTTGAGCTCTGTACTTTCTCATAAGCATCTCCAGGATCTGAGGTCTGCTTGTTCTCCCCTGGCAGCACCTTGGTCAGAGTCACTGTCATCCCTATGTGCCTGGGTTATTGTGGCAGCTCCTTGCCTGGCCTAACTGCTTCCAGACTTGCTGAGTCCTCCTGTTCTCCCACACAGTTATTTTCACAGGAGCCTCATGCTACTCTTTGGCTTGAAACCTTTTTGTGGTTTCTTTTCTTCTAATACCCTTCCAGACCCTATGTAGTCTGGCCTCATCGCCTCTTTGACTGGTCTCTTCCTGTCTTACACAGCAGCCTAACTTTGACTTGCTTGGACTATTTTTCTTGGTAGTCTAGTAGAGACGACAATGATTTTCTGTTACATCCTGAACTGCTGTGACATAACAAGCGGCAGAGGACAACACACATCACTGTTGGACAGCCCTGTAAGGGGTAGGTCCTTTCAAAGTAGATCTGAGACAGCCAAGGTGAAGTGCCCTCTGGAGGCTTTAAGGGAAAATGTCTCCTCATCTGCTCCTCTTGCTAGAGGCTGACTGTGAGGTCCTTGTGATGCCGTGACTTCTGGACAGTGTTGACTTTCCCATGTCCTGCTTTGACTTGTAAGAATCATTGCTAATCCTCTGCTCCCACCTGGATGATGTAGGACAATTTAGTGTTTATAAGATCACTTGGTTAGCCACCTTCATTCCAGTTTGTTGTGTAACATGACATAGTTACAGACTAAGGGAAGAGAAGGATGTGGACTTCTGGAGAGACTTTATTCTCCCCATGCAGTGACCAGGTCACTTCTCTTTTTAACCTTGTTCTTCTCAGTGAGACCTGCTGCTTGTTATTGGAGACTAACACCGTTAAATCCACATCCTTAGTCTGCTTCCTCTGCTCTGCATTCTTAGTAATTTCAATGCATGCATTTTCTGTCTAATATACCATTTTCCTATATGTGTTTCTTCTTGTTCTGCTGTCCACATCTCCCACACAGGTATGTGTACCCTGGTTCTTCCTTATTTGCAGTCAATTCAAGTACGTAAAGCTTCCCTCAGACCCTAGGAGGCACATGAAGATGTTTGTTGAATGGTTGAGCAGGATGGGAATGGTGAGCAGATCTTTTTAATTGGATCGTTATTTTCCCATTGACTAACATGATTGACTGTAGTAAGCTTAGAACAAAGGGAGGGATTTGGGGCCCTGTACTCATCTTAATCCACAAACCCCAAAGCCTTTAATCCTGCCAGCTCTGGAACCTCAAACCTACAGACTGACATCAAGAGAGACTTGTTCACGTGTAGATGCTGGAAAGTCCAGAGACAGGATCAGCAGCTAAGGAAAGTTTCTTGTGGAATTCCTGCAGCTAGCTGGTCTTTTGTTAACCTCAAGGCCAAACATGTGAGTCCGAGGTGGAAGAATTCATGGAGCCGATGAAAGAAAGTGGCATGAGGTTGGGGAGGGAGTTGATGAGAAGTTTATGATCCTGAGGATTCTGTGAAACGAAGAGCTTTACGGAGAACACACTAACTTCATTTTTGTAACTCCTGGGTTATCTCTGATTTCAAAGTTTGGTTGAATATTATCGTTTACTTCAATAAGCCCAGCAATGTATCACGAGCATGTCTTGTAATGGTTTCAATGGGGGATGCTAAAGCATTCACTGCAGGCTGGGTGACCTGCAGACAGGTGACCCCATCTGTCCTCAGGCTGCCTATTCTGCTCTCATCCTGTATGTATATCACTGCTTACTTTGTGTTCCAGTTTGTTACCCTGAGTTCACTAGAGAAGGGTGTCTGGTCAGGATTCTACTGCCCCCTAGCTTTATTTTCTACCCTTTAGAGACAGATGCCTTCCTTTCACCTTGTAACTTGGACTTGGTGTTTAGGGGAAGTCTTATGGAGAGGGAAGACACTACACTGATTTCGCCTGGGTGGTGTGCACTTGGAGGTATTCATCCCAAGAGAGTATGGCATTCAAGGTCATTGTATCCAAACTGACAGCTTTCGTCTAAGAGTCCCTTATTCTTGCCTCTAGCCATGACTCTTCTTACATCATTGGTATTTGCCTGGCGTTCTTATCAGTATCAAATTAAAGCCATTTAAGACCCACGACTTAAGAATTCCTTTGCATCAAAATCTGTTTTCTGTTTGCATTTACTCTTGCCTTTTGACCATTTTCCTAAGTGATCCTTAAACCTCACAAGGTTTGTCTCCATAACTGTACCAAATAAAGGCATGGAACTTACCTGTGCAGTGTTTCGGGATTTGTTTTGACTTTTGTATTTTATAGTTCGCAGGTTTTTGAGGCCAAAATCACACAACTGATCACTTCAAAGATAAATGGTTCCATTTACTGAACCATGTAACACGAATTTCGGTTTCAGTGGGTGAGGGTGGCTTTTGGAATGTACCCAAAATGGAAAGTATGCTTTTATTGTGATGTTTATTGTGAAATACTTTAGGTGGGACAGAGAAACAAGCTATTGAGTTTTCACATATTACAGACATTGTGCTTCACCTTTTCAATCCCCAGTTTTTGAAGAGATTGCTCATGCTCTTGTCCCTTTTACAGATCCCTAAAGGGAGGGAGGGAGGTGATTTTGAGGATAATCATCAGCAAAGCCAGAGATGAAGGCACGGGGCTTGTCTGAGGGACAAGGAGGGCTCAGATTTCCAAGGCTGGCAAAAGGAAAGGATGTAGAGTGTTTATCAGATACCTAGAGCTTCATTCGACAGGCAGGAGACGGCTGTTGGTGGCTTAGGAAAAGCTTCCTGGAGAAGTTAGTATGAATTAGCATGAGGAAGGGCTTTGGAGAGGCTGTGAATAACTTAGGCTCTGCAGAGGAAGTATGAGCCCACATCCATTTTACTTCACTCCCCTCCCACTTAATACAGTGGTTATCAAACCCCGGGACTTAGCTCATGATAGGCCAGTGCTGTACCACTGAAGCAAATTCCCAGCCTGGGAACTGCTCTCAGGACGATAAACATAGCAGTGGAGTGGATTGGTAGAGCAGACTGAGCCAGCCTCACTAGGGGCTTTGGAATGGTCGTCTCAGCACCCGGCTGTGACTCTTGACTTGTGCATGGCTGGTCTCTATATTAGGTAGCATTCAGGCTTTGGAATCCTTTTTCCTAGCTTGGTCATAACACCAGGTGAACTTAATGAGAATTCTCAGGGTACTTTAAAGGTATTTTTGACTAGAGTCTGTCCTACATGGTGACTGTCTGGAAGAGGTTTTAAAATAGCAAAGAAGCTGATTACCTCAGTTTTCAGAATGTTTTTGTTGTTCTGTTTTTAAACTAGGGAGTTTAGAAAATGGAGACTTTTCAAGTTTTCTTATGTGGTCGGGAAACTCTTGGACCAGTTTCACATATCCTTACTGTTGCATGATGGGAGAAATAAATAGTTTTGATCTCAGATTTCCACCATTGAAAGAACCTGTAGATGCTGAAGTAATGTTAGCACTAAGTACATGTAATTGAAAAAAACAAAGGGGAGGGGCGATCAAACATGTGCAGAGCTTTACTGCCTGCACAGTAAATCATACAACCATGGAAAGATAAAGGCTACCTTCCTCCCTTTCCCTGTGAGAGCCATGCTCCCATCAAACGGTTCCTCACCATTATCTCTTGTAGCTCAGTGCAGGTATAGAATATTCTAGATTAATTTATCAAAGTGTGTTTTCATAAGTTACTGTGCTGAGAATAACAGGATGAAAAGCAGACTTGAATTGGCACAATTGATGTCTAAATTAAGAGGTGAACATACATGAAACATTATTTTTCTAAGCCTTAAAATTAATGGCTCCGTTTCACTGGAATGTGGCCTTTTTTTCCTTTCCAACAAGCCTCAGAGCCAGTGGGTTCTATAAATAGTGCGCAGCCGGGTTGTCTGTGGTAGATTGAGTGGAGCAGAATCACCTGTCCTTAAGTGAAGGGGAAGTAGCTTTACATTTTTAGTAACTGAATTGTTGGCCAGCATAAAGGTAAGGGCCATGTGAGCAGCTTATTTATAACTTCCCATAAAGGTGTGTGTCTGCTTCAAGCGGAGAGACTGTCTGGGTGCTGGGGATGTAAAAGTGCAGTGGAATCATTTTCCATCAGCATCCTTCCCAGCTTAGTCACTTCAGTAGACTGTTTGCATCCATCCCTGGGGCCTTGCAAAGGAGGAGTGTCAACAGATCAGCTTGTTAGTGTAGTCGCCTACGTAATAGAGGGGATAAGGCCATTAGGTTTGATTTGATGCGTGATTTTAGACAAATAGGAATATTTGAGTATTAAATCCTGAATGTATACTGGACTTACATTTTGTCTGTTTTAACCTGTTGGGTGTGGTCATCCTGCTACATAGTTGGGCTCTTATCAAACTATTTCATGTATATAGAACACTTTATCTCAGGTTAACTATAAGATGAACTGTAAAATTAAGAACACGGGGTCAGACTGAATTTTCTGGCTACAGTGGGAGAAAGGAAGGACAGCAAAGCATTTTCATGCATCTGTGGAGGAGACTTCAAGTCCTTTTGTAGATGCCAGAGTCCACTCCATGCTTAGATTTCCTGTAGATCATGTACAGCCAGGCCTTTACCTCTGAAGTTGAAAACTGGAATTTACTAAAATGTAAGGGGATTGTTTTTCGGCCTTCCATTTGTTCCTTATTGTTTTTGACCCTGAGTTTTCCGATTGCTATGTTGGTCATTTCTATAGCTAAAAAGTAAACTTTGGCTTTCAGGCCACTCTCACAGCTCTGTTTAGTTTTCGGGCCAGTTGAAGTAAGGGACAGTGATGCTGTTGAGGCCTCGTGGCAGCACTCACTCTAAAGCATGCTGGGTTCACAATTTATATGTCATAAAAATGTTCACTTGATTTCGTTCAGGGACAAAGCTGACATCCTATGCAGTCATTAATCTAAAAAGTACTATTTATTGGTCCTGTTATTGTAATTGAAAGATGCCACTTCACCCCTGTTAGTTTGTGCGAGCTGTTTTTGGTGAAGCTGGTAGAGACTGGTTTCACTCTAGTGGCAGAATACTCACAGGGGGTTGTGATTCCCTTTTAATTTGAAGTCCCAGGATTAAGGATCATTTGTAGTATAATGTAACAGTGTGGGCAAATACAGCCTCACTTAACGCGCCTTTGATATTTAGGAGAGAGAGTGCTTTTATACACAGCAATCAGTTATGAATCGCTTGACTGCTCTTCTCACTGAACTTCCATTTCCTTTTCCTCCCTTCTCCCACATCCATAAGAGAGGCCTGCATGTAGTATTTTCATTTTATTTCATTTAAAACCATTTTTTTTGAGATGGAATTTAAGGTAGTTTTTGAAGATAGATGCCAAGATAGCTAGTTAATATTGTTTTAAAATCAGGCTTTTAATTACAAATACTTACATTTATTCAAAAAAACCCCTACATGTTAAATTTGGAAAGATTAGATTGGAATTGCCTCAAATTCAATTAAGCCCCACTGCATGGACGTGCTGGGAATATGAAGACAATCACTGTAAATTTGCGCAAGCTGACGTGTTGCATTACCTTGCTCGACTCTAACGTATGGTACTTTTTGTGTCCATATTGCAGACGGCAACTCCAAACTAACATGGCAGTCAGACTGTGTGATGTGGCTTCTCTGCTTAGAAGCGGTTCGTGGGCAGCAGAGCCTTGGACCGGGGTCTGTGGGATTTTTCTTAAATTCTGTAGGCTACTTTTTTTTAGCATGTTGCAGAAGTGCCGAGGCCATACCAAACACTTGAACCTTTAATTTGGCGTACTAATCATTCTTACCTACAATGGTATGGCCATCATTAAGAATTTAAAAGCACATTGCAATTTTTAACCGTGGTGGTATATGTAGATCAGAACCGTGCTGTTATATGTAACTCAAATAATCAAAATTAGGATTTAGTGCAGACTCAAAAGAGTGACATGCTTTTTAAAAACAAAACAAAAACAAAAGTTTTGGTATGGTCTGAATACTAAGTTACCGTAATTCTTTACATCCTGTTTACTATGTATTTTTTTGGTTACTACATTTTGAAGTTATTTACAATTCTTGATGCAAAAAAAAATTTGAAATTGTAAATCTGGCTGAAAATTATTTGCCCAGTGACTGCTGAAAGACTGCATTCTGTGAACAGTTGTGTTGAGCCTATCAATGGAATATGCATTATTTGGAAAATATAGCACATTAGTATCATTTTATTCAGAGCAGATGGTCCTATAGCTGAGAGATGCTGTGATTTTCAGTGCACACAGCCTACCGCAGCTGTTCACTTGAATGCTGGCTTAGGAGCTCATCTTGCCACCTGAACGTGGAAATAAATGTGCAATTAAGTGAAAGTGTTTGTTGTCCTTATTAAACCCTGATAATTTCAGTCAACGAACATTTATACCTCACACGACATCCCAACGAGCTCTAGTCCGAATTCCACATTTGGGGTTCTTGTACTTTGTGCACGCACCCTTACTTTTGAGTGGTGGTTTATTTTATAGGCCTTGGCTACTTTCCTCCTGTAGTTCATTGTTTTTATAGTTGCTGGGCAGAGGTAGCTCTATGAGAATTTGGCTGTGAAAGAGTAATTCACAACTCACCCAGGAACTGGAGCAGTCATACTTTTACTAGAAAATCTGGAGCCTCCCTTCTCATTTTCAAGTAATTTGTCAATTATAATAACTTGAAATATTTTTGATTTTTTTCTTACAGAAATTTAAAGATTTATTTATTACCCTTTACTTTCTTAAGTATTCACTCAGAATACTTACCTGAGAAAAGTAATTTAAATCTTGAGGGGGGGAAGTTTCTTTTTTTTTTTTTTTTTTTTTTTGGAAAAGAAGATACTGAAAGGTTACAGATTATTTGACTATTTCCTAACTCCTCTGGCTTGAGTCTGTTTTTATCCTGACAGTGGTGATTCCTGTCCCTCACCATTCTGGATCTGGTCAGTTGGCCTGTCCGTCTGGTGCTGCTTTCTTATGTAAACATCTCTTTGCGGTAGAGATTTTATATCTGTAGATGTACCCTTTTATTTTTCTTAGGCAATTTGAATTTGAAAAGACATTTTCCCTGTTTCCTTATTGTCAGCCCTCTTTCCCTTCTACTTTGCTTTTTTCCCCCTTTATCAAATTCTTTGCCTTTCCTATGTGAAAGCCGGCTAAAGCTAGCATGCTTTCACTCAGTTGCCAGGTTGGAGCAGTTCTTTGGGGAGCTGAGGTGTATTTGATGAGACAGAGTGGAACCTTTTCATTGATGCTTTGAGATTTGGTTCCCCCCATAGTCTTGGCTGTCCAGAGTTGGACTGTTATTAGAACATACTTTTGGAAAATTTGGGGGTTGTGGTTTGTGACTCCTTTGTTCAAAGACCATCAGATTGGTTTTAGGAAACTACTTCTAAAATTATATAATAAATGGTTTTTAGAGAAGTTGGAGCTTTTGAGGAAATCTCCCCCTACCCTGCTGTTCATATGCTGGTTGGTTTATGGACACCTTATTCCTTGCATTTTCCACAGCCTTGAGCTGGCCTGTTTGGAGCAGTTGGTGTATTTATATTATTGATGTGGTTAGCTGGATATGCATTTTTGGTCTTAAAATTAGAGTCAAGGTAAAATATTATCCTGAATTGTTTGTGGATTCTGTTTTGATGCTATAGATCAGTTACTTGGTGGTGGTGATCAGCTGCCAAATTGACAAGAATGGCCAAACAGTCTGCAAGTGTGGACCAAATATTCATAGTTTTACTCCCAAGTTAACCTTCCCTTTCACTCCTGAACATATAACATCTATTTTTTTCTTTCTGACCAATGATAGAGGTACAAAACAATGTTAATCAAAAAAGCATTTCAGTATGTAACCAAAACAGTACATGTTGACAAATTTTATTTTTGAAAGTACCTTTCTCCTTGATTTTTGTTAATGGATGCCTGTCAGTCTTAGATAATTGACTCTTACGAACTGAAGAATCCTCTTCAGAGTTACTATGTCATTTTTTTTTTCGTTTGTTTTGGCAGCATGTTAAGCATTTTTAATTTTTAGAATGACTTAGTTAGGACGCAATTCTGTGCCCTTTGGTATTAAATTGCTTCCTCTGTGGACACCGCAGGTGAGTTGAGGGTATATAACGAGACCCATGATATCAGTCTAGAAGCTGTTTAAAATTTAAATTGTGCTTATGTGCATGTATGGAATATGTATGTGGAAGTATAATTGTAGTCTTAAATTGAATAGCTTAATATGAAATACAATTAGCGTAGGTGTTGCACTTTTGTTGAAGCTTTATTGTAATCTCAGCAGAACGACTTGTGTTTAGTGACAAGTGTTTAACTCTTGGGTGGAATCTCTAATAGCTTGTGAAATATGAGTTCTGACATTTCTTATTTTCTCTGTTTTTAGCAGGTAATTGCTGCCATGGAAACACAACTGTCTAATGGGCCAACTTGCAATAACACAGCCAATGGTCCAACCACGGTAAACAACAACTGCTCCTCACCGGTTGACTCCGGCAACACGGAGGACAGCAAGACCAACCTAATAGTCAACTACCTTCCTCAGAACATGACCCAGGAGGAACTCAAGAGTCTTTTCGGGAGCATTGGTGAGATAGAGTCCTGTAAGCTTGTAAGAGACAAAATAACAGGTATGCAATTTCATGGAGTCGATTGACATTTAAAGAACCATGGGTCAGGATATTGAGAAAATACTTTTGTATTAATCATTCCGTGCCGAACCTTTCCATAGCTAGGTTTTCTGTTACTATGTAAGCAATTTGAAACTAGTTTGAAGAGTCTCTTTTAAATCATGATATGCTTTTGGGGGCTGTCTCTGACTTTATTTTTTTTCTTGCTGTTTTTTAAAGACAAGGTCTCACTCTATAGAGTACTATAGTACAGGTGGGCCTGCAGCTCACTAGGTAGTCCATGCTGGCTTTGAGTTCATGGCAGTCCCACCTTAGCCTCCGAGTGCTGAGACTGCCAGTGTGAGCCACCATGCCTAGAGAGCAGTATGCGTTTATTGGACTTTGAATAGTATATTCTGGGATGAAGGAAAATGTGTGTGTGATAGCAAAGTTCAGGTTAACCTTTGCTTCTTCAGTACCCTGAGCTTGTATAACTGAGCATTTCAACAGTGAGCTGTAAGGAGAATATTTTTTGTTTTAGAAGGGGAAAGGGGACTTACAGTAAGTAGTCTTTGGTTAAGTTGCTTTGGTCTTATGCTCACAATATGTATGATAAAGTACTGTCTAAACAATTGTACTGATAGAATTAGAGAATAATGGAACTTTATGTTATATTTCTTAATAAGAAAAAATGTGTGGCATATTTATTTTATTGTACAGATGAAGAGAAAAGGGTGAGAAATTGGGCCAAAGTAATGGCCCATTTGGCCAAATTTGAGTATTAAGTATTTGAAAAATCTTAGTAGCGCTTTTTTCTTTTAAATGCTTAAATTTTTATTTAAGCTCAAGCCTATTTAATAAGCGTGTTCTTAGCACAGGAGTTAATGTTTCCCACTAGAATTCTTTTAAAATGCTAAAACCATTTGACACAAAGTATAGATAGACTTTGCTTGTCCTAGAACTTGCTCTGTAGACCAGGCTGTTAGACTGACCTTGAACTCAGAGAGACCCACCTGCCTCTGCCTCTGAAGTGCTGGGATTAAAGGTGTGTGCCACCACCTCCTGGCCACACTAAGTATTTGGATTGAATAAATGTTTCTTAAAGGAGGTGTGAAGAATGGGGCCAGAGTCTGACCGCTCAAATGGTCATGTAACTGCGGACAAGTTAGTTCCTGGCTTCGCCTCTGGTTAACTGAGGTTGAAGAAAGCGACCATACGGGGTCTCTTAGGACTGGTTGAGATGATACTTGGAGCAGCTCTGTAATTGAGGCCCTGACACTCATTTTTTAAAGATCTCGTAAGTACCTGGAGCAAACGTCTGTTTGAGCCTCACTGCTCTGTTTCCTGAGGCTACAGATTGAAGGCCTAAAATCTGTTCCCATCAGATTAAAAAGAAATCCATTGCCTCCAATATGTACTGAAAGGTTCTGTCCTAAGGTAATTATGTTGCCTCTGTCTTCACCATATTGTCAGGATTCCTCCTTGTTGAAAACTCCAATGGATCTCATTTTCCTTCAGTCCCTTGTCTATGTGTTTGGAGGAGCACATAGTGGGGATAGAACCAGGTCTCCACGCACACTGTAAACAACTTTCTGTCACTGAGCTACATTCCTGGCCATTTTCAAGTTTCATTTGCAAACTGAGAAGGAGCAGTCTGTCAAATTAATAGAGAGTTTGAGAACTTGGGAAAAGTAGAAAACGGTTCTGTCCCCTATAGATTTTATCTTTAATGTTTTCAGTAAAACTTTTTTTTTTCTTTTTTTCTTTTTTTTTTTGCTTGTGGATTTTTTTTTTAGGCAACTTGAAATAAGTAGTAAAGTATGATAAATGGCGCGCAGGCTATAACATCAATTTCTGTGGTTGCCTGTTCGATTGCTCAGTGGCAACCCTGCCGTTATAGGATCAAGATGGTTGAATATTGTGTAAAATCACATTTCTTTTTTTTATAATATTGGGAGTGGTAAGTGAAAATATTAAATAACGCATCCATCTTTCATATTAGACATTTGCCACAGAAAGCATCTTAGGGGATTTTCCAACGTCTTATCCCTGGGCAGACTTGAATCATCTTATTCTGCCATAAAACCTTTGCAGTATGTAATGGGGTAAATTTGAGTTTTCAGTCTTCATATCTATTCACTCTTTGGCTTCGGTGTGGGGGCAGTGGTGACAGAAACACGGCTTGCCTCAAGCACACAGTTAGATGTTGAAGTGAAAGTGATTCTTGACGTCCCTTTGCTTCACCGTCTGTACAGTTATGGAGATTTCCAGGGTAGTATAATTTTTATAAAATATCAGGTAAGCACATGAACTCATGGTGCACACAACCAGTGCACACCCAGGCTAGACAAAATCCGGCATGGAGGAGGGAGCTGGACACACAGTCCCACCCCAAACTGTGGAGTGATTTGCAATTGTTAGCTGCAAAGAAAATAAGGGTCAGTTTTCTCTAAGAGTGTAGCCCCTGGCAAGTCAACTATACTCCAGTAGAAGACTATACACGTAAGAATATTTTGGGCAAAACCTACTGGTCTTAAAGGGTTTAAGAAAAAAAAGTGGGGGTACAAAGTTGGGTGAATAGAAAACGCAGGGAGTGGATCTGGGAAGACTTAGTGGAGTGATGATGTTGAAAATGCAGTGTATGAAACTTGAAACTCTTAAAGAACTAATAAAAATATAACATAGGAACCAGGTGTGGTGCTCCCTCCTTTAATCCCAGGACTTAGGATGCAGAGGCAGGCAGATCTGTGAGTTGAACACCAGCCTGGTCTACAGAATGAATTCCAGGACAGCCAGATCTATACAGAGAATCCTTGTCTCAAACTTCCCCCTCCCCAAAAATAATAAAAAAAAATTAAATCAGAAGGCCTAAAATATTTTAGTATTGGATAAAATTAACATTTGTAGGCAGACTAGGCATCACTCTTTACATTTGAATTTTAAATTTCCATTGGAAGTTTTTCTAATAAAGTCACTGAGAAGATGAGGAAAGCAGTTATTCAGAGAGCAAGTAGCAGGCCTAGGGACTCCCACAGCTGGCGTCACAGTCACACTGCACTTTTCCCTTTCCTTTGAGATAGTTTCTTGCCACGCAGCCCAGGCTGCTCTGGAACTGACCATCATCCTGCCTCAGCTTCCCAGTGCTGGGGATTACAGGTATGTGGTGCAGATAAAGGCTTTAAAGCCACAGAAGCTCTCAGAATTATTTAAGCACATATCAGACCGTGTAGTCTGAGGTTCTTGCCTCTTGGGGTTTGATCGGTGATGATGTGTGTGTTCCTATGATGAGCACAGTGGTAGGGAAGTGTAAGTTAGGAAGCCAGTGCTCAGAAAGATTAGATGTAAAGCAAACAAACAAAACCCCAGGGACCCAGAGACTTTGCAGGTGCTGATAGGTGGGAATATCAACTGTTAGGTATAACCCCTTGAGTGGTAACCAAAGGTTGTTTCCTCCCCTTTAGGGAGAATAGCCCAATTCATTCTTAACTTCCTGAGAACTTTAAAACTGTCTATTCTACCAGAACACTGTGATTTTCAAACATTTTTATAATGAGATTCTTCCTTCCTTTAAAAGTAAATGCAATCTTAACTCCTCAGGATTGAAATAGATAAATGCTATTATTTTATTAGTCTAATAAATACCTTCAAATTTAATAGGATTTGTTTTCTGGGAAGTCAGTCATCACAGACACAGGCTGTTTTGATGAAGGTTAATTTAAAAATACAGCTCTGTATGTCAGTTATTATTTGGGATCCATAGAGTGATAAGTGATCAAGAATTCAGAGACAAGTAGTTGACAACAGCAGGGTGGCCAGGCAGGTGGGTGGGCGGTAAATTAAAATAAAAATCCGAAGTATTCATTCTGAGCGCTTGTGCTATTTAATCATAAGGGTAGTGGCAAAACTGCATGGCTTCTCAGGTCTGAAGCCTGGGATAAGCACTTTGTAGGTACTATCTATCCTGCATACACACACACACACATATATACATATATATGTATATATAGACAGACATATATATTTTAGAGGTTAAATTTATAAAGTGACATTAGTATCAAGTTTATGGAACTGTGATTAAAATTTGAATCACCTCTAACTAGTAAAATATACCATAGAAAAATGTGAATTTTCATTAGACATTATTTTCACATGTGTTTTTCCTTTCTAAAGGTTATGACTAGTCAGTCATCTGAAAGTATGATATTAACATTATGGAAACTTATCCCAAAGGTTTTGGTAAAGGCTTACGAGTTTATTCCAGACTTACTTTTGTTGTGTTCCTCAAATTCGGTATTTATGTGCATGGGGGAGGGCAAATATACGCACGCACACATGCTTGCACGCACAGGTTCTTGAATATGCTTGAAGGTCAGAGCAGTACATCCAAATTGTTCTTCACATTGTTACCTTGAGATTGGGTCTCATTAGACTGGAAACTTGTCCACCAGCCTTGGTGGGCTAAATATGGAACTCTCAGGATCTACCTGTCATTTAATGGGGTTTGGCCATGCCAGGTTTTTTTGTTGTTGTTTTTTGTTTGGACTTTGTTTTTGTTTTTTATCATGGGTGCTGGGGAATTTGAACTCCAGTCCAAATATTGACGAACAGGTACTCTTGCCCATTGAACTATCTCTCCAACCAGTTTTAAAATACTGGTTTTTAATCTCAATCTCTCTCTCTCTCTCTCTCTCTGTATGTATACATGTATGTATGATGCCTGCATGAGCTTATATGCACGTAGGTACTTGCCAGAGGACATTGGATCCCTGGGCCTGGAATTATGAGTCACTTGATGTAGATTCTGGAACTGAACCCCTCTGGTCCTCTGCAGGAGCAATAAGCATTGTTAACTGATGAGCTGTCTCTTCATCCCTGAGCTAGGTATTCTTATAGAACAATTTTTGGTGTTAGTGTTGATTAATGCCAATACAAAATTACTGAAATTCTCTCTCCCTCTCTCTCTATAAGTTACACTGTTATAGCAGTGTCAGAGAGGAAAATTTTTAATTTATGAATACAGGAAATACATGAGATGCAAAGTAGTTGTTAGGCAAGGGAGTGAGCACAATATTTTTAACAAGGAACAGTTTGGTCATTGAAGGATGTTAAATTACAGGACAGTGTCTAGGAAATCTGTAGGGGAAACAAAATGAGAGAAGAGCTGTATTAGCAAGGTGTGCTTGTGTGAACTTGTCTCATGTATGCCATCTGTAATGATGGAGGTCATTCCTTTAGCTGGTGTAGGATGAGGGGTATATGGTCCCTGGGAGACTCTCTACTTCCCTTTTGGGCAGAACAGGAGAGGGGAGGAGATTCCTTTTTGCATTTGTTGATTTTTAACCATCTTCAGCTTAAATAGTCCTTGGGTAAGAGTGGACCGTTTTAAGCTGATATTTGCTGGCTTTTCCCTCAGATACGAAGCAGAATTATCTACTACATTAGTTATTAGTAAGATAAACAACCATGACTATAGAAGGAAGAGTTTATTTGGCTATGGTTTCAGAGGGAGAGTCCGTGTGGCTAGCAAGGACAGTGTTGCCACAGGCAGCTGGCTCAGGAAGCTGGCTACCACATCTTACCTGTAAGCAGGAAGCAGAGAAACACCTGAAGTGGGACAAGCTTATAAACTTTCAATGTGTGCCAAGCTCCATGTCCTAACTGGGGACCAAGTGTCAAAAAAAAAAAAAAAAAGGTCTATGTTTCTCATCTAAACCACACCTACCCCCCCTCATCTTTATAATGTGATACAAAATCAGCCTACCTTTGATGTTTTCTCATTCACTGCCTTATAGACTTGACTATCGTAGCCTTTGTAGTTTTATTTCATTTGTATTTTAATAAATAAAGCTTGGCTTAATTTCAGAGAATAAAGCAGCCTCACTGGTCAGCCTTACAGACCAGGCAGTTGTGACACACATCTTTATTCCCAGTAGCCACCCTAGTTTGCCATAGAAACATGGTGGTAGTGGTGCTCACCTTTAATCCAAGTGGAATATAAAACAGGAAGAAATAGCTCTCACACACAGTCTCATTCAGAGAATCCTGCAGGCAGGATCACCATTTCAGACTGAGGTTAAGAACCAGTGTCTGGCTGTTTTGCTTTTCTTACCTTCAGGTTGAACCCCAGTTTCTGTCTCTGGATTTATTATTATTATTATTATTTATGCTACAAGCCTTTATTTTCTTAAACTTTGTTAAAATTCTGAATTGGCTGGGCCTTTTGTCATTACTGTTGGACTATTTCCCTTGAATATTCCTGAACGGGAGACTCGATCACTGAACTCAGGGCTGTGCTCCAGAGCTTGTCAGTTTCATCTGAGCTCCTTTAAAGCTAATTGACTTTCGCCTGAGCACGCTGCAGGCCGTTGCATTCTGTTGTGGAAACCCTTCTGTGAAAAGGTCAGCTTGGACAAATATTTCCTGGCATTTTATTTGTGAATGTCATTTGACTTGTTAGTTCTATATACCATGACTTAATTTCTATTTTTTTTTACTTCTTGCCTTTTTTTCTTTTTTTAAAAAAGTTTTAGGATGTTAAATTTGACATCATTAGGGGGCCTCTTTATCACACAGACACACACACACACAGAAACACACACACACACACACACACATTTTAACTAAGCTTTGAGGCAAGGTCTAACTGTATAACTGGTCTTGAACACACTGTGTGGCCAAGGCCAGCCTCAACCACTTAGTCCTCCTGCCGGCAGCTTCTGCGTCCTGGTGATACAGATGTGCACTATCATACCCAGCTTTGTAATCAGATATTATTTGAGGGCCCTAAGCACTGGTACCCCTTCCCAGTATTGTGAAGAAAGAGATTCTCAGCTAAAAGGATATATTGAGGTCATAGCTGCATAGGGATCTCTTAGGCAGTATACCACCTTCATTTCAGTTTTTATTTGAAGACTTAACCGTGACTATAATTTCAATAAATTTTTCTACTTTGTACTTTATACCTCTTTGAAGAAAAGATTTTGCAAGATGGAGTTATTTAATTTAAGCTGTGTATTTGTTCTCTATTCTCATATTAAATAGGTGTGATGAAAATTTACCAAAACTTTCTATACACCAGGGTGATTCAACTTGTGATTACTACTAAATAATGTCTCTTCTTGATAGAGAAGGTGGTTTTATTAACACTAATTTTGAAGGTTTTAGCATTTAAAGTCCATTCTTAGGAGCTAGGGAAGATGGTTTAATTGGTAAACTGAGCAAGCATGGGGACGTGAGTTCAGTCTGGATCCTCAAAACATATGTGACAAAGCTGAGTGTGGCTGTTGACTCCTGTAATCCCAGTGTAGTGCTGTAACATAAACCTCAGGATCCTAGGGGTTCACTGGTCACTCAGTCTAGCTAAAAACAGCAATCTCCAGGCTCACTGAGCAACTCTGTCTCCAACGAGTTAGGTAGAAAGTGATACAGGAGGACACCAGGCATCTCCTGGCTTCCAAGCATGCATTGGGCAACCAAACACACACACACACACACACACACACACACACACACACACACACACACGATATTTTTTACACATAGGTCGATGTCCATTCTCACCATTTGACTTGTTTTTGTAGCCTTATTGGAATTGTATAACTCTGAACTTCAATTTGGTTTTGGGAAAACATCTCCAAACAGATCTATTATCTGAGAATTCTTAGTATCCCGTGATCTGGGAGGAATGCAAAGCTTCTTTTCTAGCCTATATGTTATCATCATCATCACTAGGAGGTAGGACAAAGTAGGAATAGGAAGTTAAAGGAGACCAGGGAGTTGATTGATGCTAATATGTCAGCATTGGTGAGCTAGACCTCTGGTGTATAGGTGTGCATGTGTGTGTTTGCATGTGTGTGCGTTAGAGTGACTCCATCTGGTTACAACATAAAGGTTAGACTCCTTAGTAGGGTATTACGGACCTGAGCAGGTTGTTAAATTTAGCCATAAGGTATTAGTTGAAAATTATCAAGAGTGCCCCCTTGCACTGTTATGGATTCTCTCTTCCTTATGAAGACTATCCCTTTAATGTAAATCACAATACCCTTGCTAAAATTCTGATTTTGTCAACTAAGGCATTCATAGAGAAGTACAGAGAGCATTAGCTTCGATGTAAAGAAGCCCAGTATTTCTGCAGTGTTAGCAGATCACAGGGCTTGAAGGAGGCAAAAAAAAAAAAAAAAAAAAAAAAAAAAAAATGCTGCCTCTGTTTTCTTTTCTGTTGAAACATCATTGAAAACATTTAAAGTGTTGCTTCCTTCACTCAGATTTTTACAGATTTCAGTCTGTGTGAGGATGAGTGCAGTTTCTGTGAGGACATGGTTAACTTAGCAGATGCAGTTTTACATCTTGTTTTCCTTTTCTGTTCATTCCTTATGCATGTTGTGAATTAGAGTTTATTTTTAGTTCTTAATGAGTCCTTTTCTCATTGTACTTTTTGTTGGAATTCAACATAGTGTTTTCATTTTAAAGGGAGCGTGTGTATGACTTACCAATTTTGTATTCACACCATTCTCCAGCTCAATTAAAATTTTATGTTTCTTGGTGTAGGATGAGAGACTTATTACCTTGCTCTTGCCCTTAATCTCCCCTAGCCTGTTTGACCTTGGACTCTTATCTTCAGAAGTCAAATCTTCCTTTCAAGAGAAAGTTTAAGGGAGGTGTAGAAGCAAGTAAACTGTAAACCAGAATTACTGCTAGTCTTCAAGGTCACTGGAAGGTCTGTTTCCACACACATTTTAAAGCCCTCTTAGGGAGGACTTTTAACACAGGGGTTTGCAGGCTACTGTCCTGAAGTCTTCCTGACCTTGGTACCAGTCTGAGAGATTTTCCTAACACAGCTGTAAGAATGGTAGTTGCTCTTAGTCTGCTTTAACAGTATCCAAACAGGCTGTTTGTTGTGTCAAAAGATTCCTGATGACATCATAGTTTAATCCCTTGGAATTCTGACTTTTCCATTGTGATCCGAGGGCTGAGGCAGCCCTCCTTTAAACACAATGTGGAATGCTTTTGCTCTGTTGAGTCATATAGCACTCACCTTTTCAAACATGATGGATTGGGATTTTTTTTTTTAATTAAACTTTTTTTTAAGATTTCTTTTACTTTTTAATTATGAATGATCCATCTCTATGTACACCTTTATTCCAGAAGAGGATATCAGATCTCATTTTAGATGGTTGTACATCACCATGTGGTTGCTGGGAATTGAACTCTGGACCTCTGGAAGAGCAGTCAGTGCTCCCAACTGCTGAGCCATCTCTCCAGTTGTATGAATTGGAATTTAATGTGTTAATATCTCAAGGTTTTAGGCCAGATTTGTTTTAAACTTTTAAATTGCTGTTGTTTCTATAATAAGAGCTTATTTGAGGGATATGTCCATAAGTGTTAGAAAAGATGAAAATAATTGATAATACCGATTTGTAAGTTTTCAATATATATATATATATTTGTTTCTTCTTTTTAAGTGCTAGAAGCCAAAAACTTTGACAGAAAGACAAGGTAATGACCCCACTTTCAGGTTTTAGAACATCCTAATCTAGACCTGGTGTTAAAAGTCCTTACAAAGGGGTTAGAAGGATGATTCAGCAATTAAGAGTACTTGCTGCTCTCCAAGAGGACCTGGGTCAGATTCCTGATAACCTACATGAGGCATCACAACTGCCAATTACTCCAGCTCCAGAGGGTCTCACACCCTCTTCTGGCCTCCAAGGCAAGCATGTAATACACAGACATAATACCTATACACATAAAATAAAAATAAATAGATCTTCAAAAAAGTAGATTCAGAGTCATCTGAGCTTAGCTTCCTTATGCAGGTGAAGTTTTAGTCCTCTGAGTGTGAAAACCAGTGTATCTGTACCTGGTCGTCCAGTGAGGGGTTCCTCGTGTTCTTTCCCTGGCCTTGAGCCAGACGGCCGTCTTCCAGAGGGTCCGCTTTTCTGTTTTCCCAAATAGGAGGGGACAAATAAGAGTGAAAATTTCCTTCTGTAACTTGGTCTTCCCATTTACTACCCCCCTTTTTCAAGTACCCTTCCATTCACCTTTCAAGAAGTCTCTCTCAACCACGAGTGGAGCCATTTCCGCTTACCCCCAGACATTAGGAAAAATCAGTGTCCTCGTGAAGTCACTTTGGGAGATGCTGACATATGTGACCTTAGGAAAAAGTGGCGACTGGCTGTTTTCTGTGTTTTGCGTCGTGTTGACTTGCACCTCTTCCTTTTGTATCTTGGGTCTATACCTTGGACTCCCGCCTTCCCATTTGGCACCAGCGGCATGCCTGTTGCTGCCGGAACATCAGTCCACTCCCAGTGACCGACTGGTCTTGTATGCAGAAACTGGCTAGTGACAGTTGAAAGCAATTGCATGTGTTGTGGCTTAACAGAACACTCCCACCCCATTGTATGAAGTTAAAATAATAAAAATGTAATGCTTCTCATGGTTAAAGTCTCTCTTTTTTTTTTTTTTAAAGTTAATTTTCCCCCCATGCTGGGGATTGAAACCAGGGTCTTATAGATGTTAACCTTGAGCTGGGAGGAAGATGTCCCGTGGTTGAGACTATCATTTACAGTCATCTGGTGATAGTGGTGCTGCTGGCTCCAGGAACCTGTTGTTTAGCCTGTGGGAGAATTTGGCTGTGGTTGGGTACATCTGTGCTGTTTCCTTCCTCCTTCACGGGATGATGTGACCACGTGTTGAAGAGAGAAGGAAGGTCAAGGTTAGGGTATGGTGAGAGCAGACAATGGTCATATAATGAGTGTTCAGAATATTCTAGGCTTCTGTGCACTGTTCCAAACTGGATGGTAGCAACGGTCTAATGTGGTTTGTTTGCTAATGACTTGCTGATTATACCACCTGGTAGTTGTTTTTGTTGCAGTCCTTTATGTCAACAACAACAGGAGTATTCTTTTTGGTTTAAATGGAAAGATTTCTAAGGACCCTTGTGTGCTCAAGGGAAAGTTGTCTCATTCTTTTATTAGGACCACTCTTATGTAAATTCTCTTTTGTGCTTAGTGGGTGTGAGGCTAGAAAATGGGCATTTCCTCCCTGAGTCTGCTACAGAAAGCTAAGCCAGTAAAGGACTAAGATCACTTAGCAGTTTGCCCCAGAACCCAGCTTCTTTTTCTTACTTTGTTTTTAAAGACGTTATCTCAGTCTAGCAGGCCTGAGGCTCGATATTGAGCATTTCTCCTCTCCAGCTCTAGTGAATGCTGAGATTGCAGGCAAGAGCACCCAGGCCCAACTGTTGTAGGCATTTGAAGAGTCAGTGGAAGGAGGAGATTGTGATGGAGACACTCTGTCTGGTCTGAAATGATGGTTTTTACTTCTCATTAACTCTGGAGGCTGATTTATAGCTGCCTCCTCTTCCTTCCAAACACTCCTGTGTCTACTCCAGGAAATTCTTTTGGCTAATTAGCCCGAGGCGATTTGTAGTTCTCCTGATTTACACTGTAAGGAAACGTGCTTGTGTAATGCACATGTTTAGTTCTTTCTGAGTTCACTTTGGAACTCACCCTAAAGGAAGGTTATTTACTGCATCACCTTGTCTTGAGAGTAACTCTTGTAACTGTGTGCCTAAACTCAGTGTGCTCACCTCTGGTGAACTCCTCCACTATGATGTGTTCAGTCACCTCGTACGGGCTTCATGTTCCCAGTGTTGTAAGAAACCAGATTCTGACAGAGTGGTGCCAGAGCAGAGAGGTACAGCAGTAGTGCCTTCCAGGTCTCTTCACGGAATGCCCTCATCCCCACATGACTGTGTCTTCATCATGCCTGTCATCCTTGAAGATGAGCAAAACAGCCGGAGGAATGACAGAGAAGACCAGCAGCAGCGGTGCCCTCAGACTTGCAGGTCACTTAGGCTGTATGTTTTTTTTTTTTTTTTAGCTCAGAAGTCAGTCAAGTTTTACAATTTCTGTTGCTTATAGCAATTGTGTGCCTAACTGGTAGTAAAAGAGACTCACTTGTGAATTACCTTCATTTATTCCTTTTGCCTATTTATTCCTCATTTAATAAAAGTCTTTCTGTGGCCATGTGTACAGTCAGGCATTCCATGCCTTTTGGGTTTTGTGGTTCATGTCATTGGTATCTACTTAAAAAGTTTTAGTTGGCATGTGTTCATTGTACATGGCACTGGGTTTCATAGGGACATTTGCATACATTTATATAATGTAACTGCATATTCCACCCATATTTCACCTCTTGTTTTTCCTCACTACCTTTGCTCCTGAGTTCCTTGATTCCAGTAGATGAGTATATGTGTTCATAGCATATACACATGCATGATTTTATGTGTCTATGTGAAATCTAGAACCTACAAGTAAGAGAAGCCTAAAGTTCCCATCTTCTGATGTTGGTGTAATTTCATCTCTCTGCAGGTGATATAATCGTCTTCAGCTCAGCTCACCACAGTTGTCCCCTTCCTTGTGTCAGGCTTGAGTTCTCTTGCAAAAGATTTGTCTTATTCTATCTTTATTTGCAGTGTGTTTATTCTCCCTAAGTCTCTGCTGCAGAATGCTAAGTGTATTGTTTAAAAATAAATTCAGTCAATGTTATGATGCTAACTTGCAGTTTCTGGAAGCTTAAAGGAATTAGATAGCTGTCCTGGTGGCTTTACCTGAAAATGCAGTGAGGGTTGGAGCATAGGAAGCCTGGCAAAGATGACACCAAATTTTGGGAGGTAGTGAAAAGAATCTTGCAGAAAGCCTTAATTAAGTGATAAATTCTTCACTTAAAAGATAAAACTGTATACCTTTAATGCTGGTACTCAGGAGGCAGAGACTGGTGTATCTCTGTTGAGTCTAAGGCCAGTCTGGTCTACAGAGTGAGTTCCAGGACAGCCAGGACTGTTATAGAGAGACCCTGTCTCTGGAGCGGGGTGGGATGGGGTGGGGTGGGGTGGGGTGGGGGGGAAGAAGGTGGACCTGTCTTAATTCCTAGTTACTTAATGAGTACAGTTTTTAGTTGTTTGATTTTTTTTAATACTTTACCTCAAGTGTTTGGGGAGTAACAATCAGTACTTATAAGTGATTGCATTCTGGTGGTAAGATTCTACAGTCAATTAGGACAACCTTTGGGTAAATTTTGATGACTGAGATTACTTTTAGTTCTTTTGTTTCTCTGTTTAGCTGAACTTCTGAAGACTAAGAAAGAAGAAATTCTGGGTTAATATTCATGTTGTAATGAGTGAAAGAAATTACATTCAAATTGTTAAGTATTATGGCATAGTTGAATTGAATAAAGATTTAATTTGTCATGTTCTGTAGAGTTAAAATATCTCCCTTACAAAGAATGCTGCTGCTGTCCATGGAAGCTCCCACCCGTGATCCTCCGCATAAGAAGCAGAGGAGAGATGATCTTGAATTCAAGGCCAGCCTTGACTATATAGTGAGACACTGTTTCAAAATCAAAAATAGATAAAACATTGGTGGCTATCAACAATATTTTCATCTCAAATAATTTGAGAAGTATTTGAAAATTTGAATGCACGAATAAGTCACATCTGTAGATGTGCCAGACAACTTTTAAGCATGATACAGTTCTCCATCCTTGTGCTTATATTGGATGTAATTTGGGTGTGGGTGTAGATAAAGAACCCCAATAGGATTTAAGTGGGTTTTTGTGTTCAGATCATTGTCAGTGTATATGTATATTTTTTATTTGCTAGATAATATCTTGCTTGAGAAAGATTCAATAGTCTGGAAGGTAAATGAAATACTTTAATAATGTTGTCAACTAAGGAACCTAGAATAAGTACTTCAGTCTGTATTGTATTTGAGGATAGGCTGAATTAATAAGTGATCTGGTAGCATCACAATATAATTCTGTCCCCCCTAAATAAAAAAGACCATTTTATAATTTTTTCCCCTGCTCCTTCATAGGTAGCAAGCAAGAATTAGTCAGCAACAAACCAGAAAGTTTCTTGACACCAAGGTTATGTTGAGTTAGGGAAGAGCTGAAAGGTTGGCATTTAGTGGAAAGTAAACCTAATTTCTTTACATTTACTTTGAGTTTTCTTGAGTAATTGAACAACTAGTGCTGTGTGATTCTACATGTAAGAAAATTCTTTAACAAGCTTTACTCTAGCACATAGGGCTAAACATATTTTTGGAAGATAATTTGATGAGGATAAGGCAGGTGGGGACATTGTGGGCACTAGCTTTAGAGACACCCTTGGCTTGGCTTTTGGTCATAGGTGAGATGTGCTAAGCAATCTAGGTATCAAGTTCATAAGGCTATTTAGCAGATAGCCTTAAGCTCCTAGCCCTAGAAAACCCCCATCTTTGTTCTAGTCTTGGGATATTTTTTCAGAGTAAGCATATGATGTGGTCCAAATAGCTGGCACAGAAATCATGCCTTATTTCAAATGGCCTTAACATTTCATCTGATTTCATCAAAACATCACACAGAGAATACATAAACCACTTCTTCTCTAGTATCAGGTGAACAGAAGCACTATATTTCATGACCTAAGATGGCTTAAAATGTAAGTAATCATGAATAAGCCTTTTTAATTTCTACCCTCTTGTATATTCGTGGCCGTGTGTGAAATGATGACACGGCTGTAGGAAAGATTACTTTTGTGTTCAGAATTTTCCTGCTTCACTGGGAAGATGTGACTGGAATTGCCAGCAGTGGTTGCGTACACTACATTTCTGGGCGTGAGATTAAATATTTCACTGTCACCATATGACTAAAAGGCAAGCAAGCTTCTGCTTTTCCAGTTCAGTGAGGGTGGTTTACTTTGATGCTGCTGCAGACAGAGCCACACTCCTCTGTGACCTAATGAGTCATGGTTTTCTGAGTATTTGTTTCTTTATTACAGTATCTGTGTGAATTTTCGGTTTCTTTGAGGTTGACAGTACCTCCTCTTCCCAACTTTTAAGCCGGTGATTTGGCGGAAATGCACAATGGGTGATGTAGGAGCTGCACCATTTGGGCTTCTCCTCAGAAGCCATCTGTTAATTGATGGGCATACCGCCATGTGGTCTGAGTGGTTCGCAATAGCTTAAGCTGCCCCTCAGCAAAAACAGAATGCCTATTTATCTCCATCAGGATACTTTGTTGATTGAACTTGTGGCCGTGAATCCGTCTGACCCACAGGCTTTCCAATTTGTGAGTGCTGCCAGTTCCCTGTCAGTTGTGATCCACTGGGGTTGTTCCCCTCTACGGCTGCAGAAACAGCTTTCTTGAGGTCCTAAAGGCCATGTCCGCAATATTTATATCGGTTTCCTTGTACTCAGTATTTATACCCCGGCTTGACAAAACACAATGGTTCTGTTGGGGGATTTCTCCTAGATATAAAGTTCAGTGCTTTTGTGTGACTGTTTTAAATTTAAGGGAGGAAGAAATGTTTTTTATACATTTGAAAATGTTAACTGTCTTTGTTGATCAAATATAAACTAAGCAAAATGTTCCATACAAGAAGGAAAATCTTGTTATTTATGCCTACGTAGATCTTTGAGTGAGGACAATGGCAGTCCTTGGGAAACTTAATCTCTGTCTTTGCTAAAAATATCACTAATTGAATTCTGCTCTTTTGAAATAAAAGGAACTAAAGTGGGCACTTATCCCCAGGTACATGACTCTTTGTAGAGGTCACTTTATAGAATTTTCCCCTTTTAGTTGTATGATATTACCGATTATTCCTTCCACAGTGACTCTGCCTCTTTCCTTCTCTAACTTTTGTTAACTTCGCTATCTGTGATGAACTCAGGCACGGGTTAAATATAATCTTATGACTCCTATATGCAATATCAAAATCAATTGTCCTGTGGTAAATTTCTTCCCACTTTCTGCCCACTCAGAATAGCATCTCAGCATTCACATCCATGTGCTTTCACATCGACAGGAAGGAGATGTTAGTCTGCCCAGGGCAGCCATCATTGACTCTGGAGATGATGAGGTCGTCTATCTCTGTTGGCTGTGCCGTGAGAATAGCTGCACAGCGTCGATGCGGTGTTAATCGCCATGCATCAGTGTTATCATGCGCGGAGCAGCAGACCCCCTGGAAAGGCTGGGATTCCTATCCTGGCCTTGCTGTGAAGGGGTTGCTGCAGGGCAGGGCACCAGGTCCAGAAGTTGAATACTGGGCGAAAGGAGGCTTCTGGAACCTGTGATTCATCCAGATTAGTGAGAGGTTCTCATGCATGCCTGGGAAGCTCATAAAGACTGGAAGAAGGGTGGGTTCTTAGGGACTTTGTATCTTAGGTTGGCATTTTCCTGTGACTGCTACAGGCAGGCTATTCTCAGGTGTCTTTCCTCACCGTGCCTCTGTGAGTGGTTAGCCCTGCGTTGTGGAGTTAAACCTCTCCTAGGTCAGGCCCTGTTTTCAGGGAGAGGCAGTTCTCTTGCCTTTGCAGTCTTAGTTTGTGGTGTACTTTTGTACCCCTCTATTTATTTGTTTGTTTATTTTGACGTGAAAAGCCCCAATTGCATCTGTCTTGAAACACTAGACTTCAGCTTTTCACGTTAAATATTGGTTAAGCATAAAACTCCAGTGATTGATCATACTATTCCCAGTTCATTTCTGGTACTTGCTTCTCTTTCACCTGTGGTGGGGCTTTACATTTTTAAGCATTTTAGGGGTTAGAGACCATGCGGTATTGATCCCACTTTCTTTCCTATAGCTAGAAAACCACATTCTGGGTATGAAAGCATTTCAAGCAATCTGCTGAGGAGAGAACTATCTTGTGTGGGAGACAGTTTTGGCAGTAACAAGCATGTTTGGCTTTAGTTATAAGAATTGCTTTCTGAGCTTCTGGAAGAGGAGTATGTAAATGAAGCTTCATTTAAGATGAATCCTGTGATAATGCAGATATCTCTGATCTATCTGCGTTATAATGATGGATTTGTTTTGAGGGCATAAGTGGTTTCTGCACCTGCAAGATGCTGTTCCTTTCAGGTTGGTGTTTTTTTTCCCCCCATCTCCCTTTTATATGTGATCTTTTGGATGGATCAAGAAAGAATGAAGTTTCAGTCAGCTGAATATACAACAAAGGACAAGAAATAAATGCAGGTGTATTTGGAGATGAGTTTTCTGGCTAGAAAGTTGTGACGTTTGGATGCACAGGACCCTTCTTCATAGTCGATCCCAAACTCCACAGATGGCAGTGAACTTGGAGGAGCTGGGCTTGGGAAGACCAGCCCTGGCTCTGAAATCAGACTAATTTACTATCTATCCCTGAACAAGTTAATTACCACCTCTAAACCTCCATACTTATGTCTGTAAAATGTCTATAAATATGTATCCGTATAATTAAGTATTACGACTTTATGTAATGTAAGGCCCGTTAGTTCGTCCAGAGTATTGTTAGGCCATATAGTAGTCTTTGCTTCTAGGTAGGTACACATGCCTTATAGGCTATTGGGACTTTGACCTTCAAACTTACTGACCTTTCCATAGTGGAAATTTTAGGATGTTGAAGCTTTTGAGTAAGAAGAAGATATTCTTAAAAAGAATGTGTGTAAGAAGAAAGTTTATCTTCACAAGAAGCTTTTATCATATAGACCTGGTAGGGTTTCGTCATCTACTGTTTCTGCCATAGTTTGTATATCAAATGTTTCTCTTTGAAATTTTGGACAAAACAGGCTTCCTAATAGATTGCAAGACTGACCTAATGTCTGAAAGGCTGCACACTCAACTAGGTATAGTGTTGAGGGGCTCTGGTTTTTTAAATGCAATATCTAATGAAAATGCTGTCTTGCAGCGAGTAAAAGCCACATTATTAAGGAAGCGGCTCTGCTTCTCGGCGGACTGCTTACGGGTATCTTTGTGTGAGTGTGTGCATGTGCCCATGTGAAGATTGGTACCAGCTGGCAGTGCAGGCAGCAGCAGATGCCCTTTTTACTACCACAGTTGTCAACTGGTTTCCTGCTTTACCACAACACTATTTGGAGGAACAGAGCTCCTCTGCCCTCATCTCAAATGGTATTTACTTGAACAACCCCACTGCTTTTTAAAGCAGAGCTCGTCAGTGTGTGTGTGAATGGAGGCCCACATATGTTGATTATAATGGAGACACTATTGCGGGAGACCCAGGCCTTTAACTAGGAGTAGATCTGGCATCCGTTCAGAGTTGTTAAGGTCCTAACTTTGAACTATAGGGGCTGAGCTTTTGGCTCCCTGCCAGCGTTTGGCTTTTGCTCACATCACAGCAGCCACACTATTTGAAGAGAGGGCTGCTGCTGCTCCTTCTGAGCAGTTACCTGAACTAGTAAGAGATGAGTGCTGACTTTGGTCCTCAGTGCCCAGCTGCTCCACCGTCTTACTCTCTTCCACACTGGAGAACCTACTCCACGAGTTTCTTCTTAAGATATGGAGTGGGAGGAATCCACTTATTTTTCTCTCTTTATTTTTTTTCCATTTTTTTTATTATTGAGAAAAGGAAGAAAAAAAAACAAGTTTCCACCTCCTCCCAGCCTCCCATTTCCCTCCCCCTCCTCCCACCCTTCTCCCCCCCTCCCATCCTTCTCCCCCTCCTCCCACTCCTCTCCCCCTCCCT